>NC_062573.1:36265000-38987500 GCF_022837055.1 Prionailurus viverrinus | reverse complement strand
CTGGTGGCCCTCCATGATAAGCAAATCAGAAGAAATAAATGATTCTAAAAGATTCTTTTAGCGAAATATTACTGGTTTCCTATATCCCAGTACTTGCCCCCTTTCATGAACAAGAATGCAGAGCCACAGGGGGTTAAATAATTTGACCAGTAAGAAAATGTTAGCTCCTGACAGAGCACAAACCAAACCAAGGCTGTCAATCTGAAATGTAAACTCTTAATCCCTGAATTTCATCTTTTTTGGGATTCCTTAGCTTCTTTGAGTGACCATTTAAAGGAGTCACTGTCCTTCTCTGTAATACCAGCTATTTGACCATACTATACCACAAGAAACTGTAATTATCACAGTTACTCCATGGAATATTTCTGGGAATGTATCTGAATTTATAACCCCAAATTTGTGAGTTCCCTCAAGTGCACTGAGCTGGTCTTACCTCTTTAAGTTTTCTACATTTACTATTATTTGATTCCATTTGCATCCATTGGAAAGATTTGTCTTTACCTTTGCCAATGGACAACCTAATCTAGAAGGATTTGATTCATAGTCATACAATCTCTATTCAGATTGCCTGGAGCATCTCACAATGAAAGTCATTTAAGCAGATAAAAATTTTAGAAACTTTAGTACTTTCTGGAGATGTTGAACTTCTCAGTAATCCACTTGTTTTCATTCCTTTGTAGAATACACTGAATCGTTGAAAACACTGCTGTGGAAGAATAGCAGGATTGCTTTAAGAAATTGAGTTTACAAGCTATCAGTTTATTGTACTTGATGTAGGCTGTTGAAAGTTGCTTAAGGGAAATTGAAATTTCCAGTCCAAAGTTTTCCCATCACAAATTTATGTTGTCTAACTTAAAGAGAATCAACTGTTTCTAGAACAGTATAAACTATTTTATTTTGTAATTTTAAACACTAGGGCTTTAATAGAGGGAAACAAATGAACAAATAGTTCCCATTTAACACTAGGTATTTTATTTTGGGGCTTCTAATCATACGTAGAATTATATATAATGTCCTGGAAAATGCTCATTAAGAAAAAATTCTCTCTACCTTTAATTTTTTTGAAGGGAACTCCTTTAAATGATGGCAGAGAAATTAATAGAGGTCATTAGTTCTGTCGTATTTGAGTCAACAATGATTGGTATTTCTTAACATACAATATAAAATCATTAAGGATACATTCAAGTTTAGATCACAGGCAATGACAACATGTAATAATATCCTCAGGTAAATAGACATTAAGGAATTCATATTTTGAGCTACAAAAACTCAATCTAGATCTTTTCTTAAAATATGAAATGAATTTGATGAAATAATTAGAATAAATGTTAGGATGTCTTGATCTATTTGTAAATGTGTTTTAAAGACAATAAATATAGCACTAATAGAGAAGTTGTAATAACCTTTTTCCATTGGTTCTCAAACAAATCAAATAAGAGCTAAATACAAGTAAAAGTAAAATATTGGGAAGGAGCAGAAAACCATAATTTAAAGAAAAATATTGAAATACCACTTAGTACAATAAGTAGCAGATAAACATTAATTTTATATTACAGCACCATTACTTAAGTGGCACTTGAACAGTTTTCTTCACTGTGTGAATGATTAAGAGCTCATGTTCTAAGGGAAGTTTCTGTCTATAGTAAGCACATAGTTTACAGCGCATAGTCTTCTGGGTAGTATTTAAAATGGATGCTGGTAGTTATCTCTACTCACACTAGGATTCCTTTTGGAGAGCCAACACATACAGAGGCCAATGATGCCTATTAAACTAAGAAATATTTGGAATTTTTTGGTCATGTATAGGCTGTCCTGGGTTGTCATTTTCTTATCTGAAGGACTGAATGTCTCCACCTGAATTGCAACTTGATAACTGAGAACTCACTATCTATGCACAGACTACTGTGTGATCAGTAACTGACAGCTGGATCTGTGATTCCCCTGGTTGCTTTCTTGCACCTGATCTCCAGTTATAATAGTTTACATGTAGAAACATGCTGCTTCTACATCTTAGGCTGTGACTTCTGCCATGATGGGAAGCCTTCTAGACTGCTTGGGCATCAGACCTCTCCACTTGGAACTGCTCCATGAGGCAAATCCACTCCATATATCTTTGTCTTTCTTGTGAAGAGTCTTTTTCTTCCTTGCTAACTTATACTATTGTGGATCAAACAAAATTTATAACTAGCCTACAAGTTCTGAGTTATGGAATGTTTTTATACATCTCTACTAATGTCAATGTATTAATGTTGTCATTAGTATTTGTTATTAAGTGTGCAGGCACTTTTCATACACACACACACACACACACACACACACACACACACACCACATACAAATTTAAACCTTGCACCAGGCCTTTGAGGTCAGTGCAACTAATTCTTTGTATCAAATAAGGATTCTGTGGCACAGAGAGTTTATGGATGATCCTTGAGCTCTCATAGCAAGAAATTGACAAAATCAGGATGCAAATGTAGGCAATTTGACTTCTAAGTTTAAGCTCTTAACCACTATATTTTACTTGCTTTTCAGAGTTACTTTTTAACAGGGTTACCAATCTAGTAATTGGGAGAATGTGGTAATGTTGCCTGTATAAAATTCAATATTGCATCTGATGAGATATGTCATGGAAATAGTTTTCGTCTCCTGTTGAAATGAAGAAGCATATACTGAAAACTTAATTAATCAGGTAGATCTGTACCTGGTCTCAAGATTAAACCATTCATGCTAATATGGAGGGAAATGTGTTGTTAGTCCTTAAAACTCATCTCAGTCTCAACACTTAAGCATATTTATTAATGACTTGTGTTTACATATGCAAAACACAATGATCATACTTACAAATGAGATGAAACTAGAAGAGAGAGTAATTGCTTTGAGTTCCTGAACCAAAACTACCTTGATAGACTGTAGTAAACAGCTGAATATCAAAAGATGACACTAAGCTGGGGTGGGGGGTAACTAAGATTTTATAATTTGGTTAGATTTTCAAAAGAAGTATAGAAGTATACATAATGGGAAATGTGGACCAGCAGAAGCATCCATGAGAATGAGAGGCATTCCATCAACAGCCCGAATCATGTAAATCACCAGTTTGCTGTGGCCATCAATAAAGATGATCCTAGCAGAGAAAAATAGGACAGTATCCACAATGCAGGAAAAAGTAGCTCTACTCTATTCTATTCTAATCAAACCACAGTCTTTAATGTTGAACTATAATTGCACTTGGAGGGCAAGGTAAACACCACAGACATGTTGGTGGGGGTGCAGACTGTTTGGTGAAGGTTGCCATATGACATAAGAATACTGGAAGGAGGTACAGATGTTTAACTTGAAAAAGAAATGGAAACATGTTTGTACTTCAGTACCTAAAAGACTTTCTTGGAAAGGCTAATTAGACCTCTGTCCAACTCTTCTAAGAGTAGACTTAAGGGGAAAAGGGTAGAAGCCACACACAATAAGATAAGTGTTTGATCAACATAAGGAAGTGTTTTCAAAAATCCAGAGCTGCCAAGTCAGGAAGTAGTGAATTCCCCCAAATACGACTAAGAGCTGTCTTGCTGTGCAGTTACAGAGAGATTTCAAGGACCAACTGGGATGTTAGATTACATGTTAATAAAGATTCCCCCCAAACTACAAAACGTTAGAAGTTTTCCCCTTGCCACTACTTTGTCCCTGAAAACTGAGGTCAGAAAGGAAAGCACTGGAGAGAAAGGATAGCTGCTAATAAGTCTACAGCATTTGGACATCATGGAAATCCTAGGCTGGCTAAGTGACCTGGCCTCCTTAGGGAACATCATTTTGTGCCTGCGTAGAACTTTCACATTCTATCTCCCCGCTGTACGTGAAATCTCAGTACACATTTTAAAGATATAAAAAAAATTTAGCTGTGGGTCTCTTTAACTTATAATGACCATTATTCATTTGTACATCATTCAGTTCCTTGAATACTATTGTTCTGATGCCACAAATATGCTTAAAGTACTTGATGTAGTACGGAGTAATCACCTCAACAGATAACGTGGAGCGTTTTAATATGACTCCAAAGGGATCATTTTTAATGTAGGATCTGCCCGGTTTCTGGAGCAGAGTGCTGCATGCTCACAGTAATACCTCAGAGTAGATGTGCACAGGCTTCCATTGTCTTCTACATATCTTTGAACAGACTCTTATCTTCATTCTCTGAAAACTGGTAAAAAGAGTAGAGATTTTAAAAAGAAGGACATTACCGTCAATTAATGTGCTCAACAGAGTGCCTGTTTCACGTTTACTACAGCGTTTTTGGTCCTCATCCCAAATTAGGAGAGCATTATGGTGATCTTAATTTTACAGATAAGAAACTGAGGTTCAGCTGTGGGGAGGGACCCACTCCAGAGCAGAATACTAACTGGTGTTAGCGCTGGAGTCCATAATTACACCCTCTGATTTTTATCCCACTGAGGAGAGTGGAAATACAAAAATCTAGTCCTTAATTGCTGCAAATCTACTCCCTGTAAAGATATGCCATTTATAGGCACAAGAATAAAAACAACCCCAAAATAATTAGCATCATGCCACAGGGACTCTGGGAAAGCAGAACTACAGGAAGAGAAAGAAAGTCTATAGACTTTTTCCAGTTCTCCATGTTAAGAACTGTAACAAGTTTTCAGAGCTCCTGAAATCATTGCATAGATTTTTATTTCAATTTTGCCATAATTCAAGTTTCTCATCATGCCTGAAAAGAAGAAATCTGGTGAAATCACAGAAAACATACTCCAGGTTTTTAACCTTTGCCCACTAAAACCTTAGAACAGAATGTTATCTTTTTGTGAAATGATCTATTTTCTGGGGACACAGGGCTGAAATGAAATCATATTCTGACTATATTAATGCTTAAGTTGCATGTGAGCCTAAAAATCATAAAAGAAAATTATATTGTTTTCATGATGGCATATCTGCATGAAAATGATAAAGAATTTTGAAATGGGAAAATATATGTATTAAAAAAAACTCCCACTTCGTAGTTTGAGTTACTGGTCTATTAGTTTGAAATAGATAATTAGAAAGAACTATTTAAATTCAAGCATCCATGTACCCAATGCTATTGCATAAAATTCCATTTGACTTGATTTTGTTTGTTTTTTGATGAAGAAACATATATTTCTTTGCTGTCCCAAGTTCCTTTTGAACAAGCTATAGCTTTATCAGACACATGGAAAAATACCAAACAATTGCTGTATTCTGTTCATGGTACAGCTTCATAGTTCATAGATGTGCAAAACTACTGCCTGTAATCACAAAGCTTAGGAGTAGAGGGGAGAGTAACAACAACCACACACTATGGCCACTGACCACGCTGGGCAATTAATTGAGATCCTCTGTTCTTGGGTAAAATGAGGCATCTGGACCAGTCCTTTGCTGGGATTTATCAGGTCTGACACTTTGTGACCTCATGTCTTCTGGATAGTACTACTTGCACAGTTATCCAGAACATAAGATACGAGGAAACTCCCCAAATATAAAACTAGTGTCAAATAAGATCTTTCCTTTCCATTTTGTGAAATAAAATATGACATACCTTCCTTAATTTGTAAAGTTACTCTGGAGAAGTTTACTTTAATAACAGATCTTAAAACAGCCCTTTCACATAAGAAGGGCTTAGTGAATATTTCCTGAATAAACGAATGAGTGAATTTGTAATAATAGTCCATATTGGACCTTGAATTCATCTTCTCATTTCAACTATGAAAATACTATTTGCTGAACTCACCCTTGTGCAATCACCACCATCATCATCATTATTATTATTAAATTTTGAGACTGATACTTACTGTCTAATAATAATGTTTTATTGGCCTTCCCTTGAATCAATACGATTTAGGTAAACAAAGTTTGAGTGAGTGTTATTATGTGCCCCTCCATGGTTCTTGATATGGGGATCCAGGAATGGGGAAGAGATAATATCTTCCCTGAAAAGTTTTGCAATCTAGTCAGATGGGCAGGAGAAGTGCACAGAGAGAAAGCACCAAAGAGAGAACCTAGCATGGGTGTTCAGCACAGGAAGACCTTGCATCCATTTGAAGGAATCCAATAATTTTACAGAAGGGAACATTAGAAACAGGTCTTAAGAGCAGGTAGAGTTTTGACAAAAACTGGTAGAAAGAAGGTTCTAATATTTTTCTACATTAACTTGAAAGTTTCTTGACCTGCCTCAACTGAGTTCCTTTACAGGATTAAAAATAACAACAATGATCTGAGTGCCTTTTGCGATGAATTTCCTATTATTGAGTTCTCCTATCCATATCACATGTCAGGCAGAGTATTTTTTCAGATAATGAAACTTGGGCTCAAATATTGCCAAAGTCATAGAGATAATAGATGATTAAATGGAGAAAAACATCATTTACCTTGGGAAACCAGTGTAGTTAATGCTGATATACTTCTAGTTCCTGTCAGATGTGGAGAACTGTCACTCTGAGAACAAAGCCAGGTTTTCACTGGAGTAGTGTCATCTATGTTTTGTTTTTGTTTTTTTGTTTTTGTTTTTGTTTTTGTTTTTAGGGATGGGAGGGGTGAGGGAGAGGAAGAGAGAGAATCTTAAGCAGGCTCCACACACAGTACAGAGCCCAACACGGGGCTTAATCCCAGGACCGTGGAATCGTGACCTGAGCTAAAATCAAGTCAGAAACTTAACTATCTGAGCCACCCTGGCACCGCTATATTGTGTGCTTTAAGCAATTCTATTTAATCAAGAATTTCTTAATTACCATCAGCCACACTGTACTATTATGTTGTGAATGATGACAGCACATGAATATGACCAGGAACTAGATCATCTGGAAGGTTCATAGGAGAAAGGAATACTGGAATCTCTAATATTTTCCAGAATAACATAATGTCACCCAATTATCTTGGAAGGAGGCTTCACGTGCTATAGGTAAGTCTCATCCTACTGAAAGGACATCATAGATAGGTTGCTGATGCAAAATATTTAGGGTAGGAAAATATATATTCAAACTCAGAGCTTGGAAGTATTTTCCCCAACAGAAAGCCTGTCCCTAGGTGGAATCGTCTTTAGATTCCTGCGCTGAAATCAGTGTGTCCTGAGTTGAGATTGAAAATTTAAAGGAGAATAGAAGGAGACAGTAGGGAAAACACAGGTGAGAAGAAACCTAGGTCAGGGAGCAGAGTTTAAATGTCAGGATCATTCCCCCATATATCCCTATCTTACACAACTATTGCAGCTATTTACTTAGTGCTGACTTTGTTAGAGCCTTGGAGAATAGTTAAGGGAAGGAGGAAATGAAGACTTCTCCTTTCCTCTTTGTCCTGTACAATTAGATATTTCTGAAGTGAGCAAAAAAAGAGAATTTATGGAAAATTACTGGAATTTGAAAGAGCCCCTCTCCATACTTCTGAAAAGTACATGGCATTTGAAATAACAAAGAATGAGTGAATTTCCATTATCCTTCATATTCCTAATACCACATAGGATTCTAATCATTACATCCAATTATTCCCAGAAAAAAATTCCAATCATGAATCTCCCACACATCACTCATGAGTCTCCCATCTGTCTTTCCTTAGAGAAATTATATTTGGACTTCTTGAAGTCACTGTAAGCCTTTGTTTCTTTTCTGTCTGGAAAATAACAGACAGTGTGACCCTGGCTGTCATCTTGTTTTTCGACTGCTGATGTGATTTTGCCTAATAAGTAGCATCCAATGGTGACTATCGCAATTCAAATTAAAAGGAAGAGAGTAGAATGATGTGCAGACAAAGCTCAGATGTGGGTTTGTTGATATTTGTAGCAGGAGGTTAATTAGCATTAACAGAAGTATCAGCAGTTGCTTGGACTTACTCATAAGGTACTGACTGCTCTCAGCAGTATAGTACAGAGGAAAACAAGTCAAAATAGTTTTCTTTTTTCCTCTTACAGAAAAACCATTTACAAAAACAAACATAAAGTAATTGGATTCTTTTTGTTTGCTTTCTGTTTCTCCTTTGCAGCTAAGTGTTTGATTTAGCTGCTGCTTTTGCTCCTTCCCAGTGCTACATGGTCGGAGTAGTAATAGGGTTGGTTGTACTTTCTTTTTTCCTTTTTCATTCCCTTCCTCCCTGGCCTCTCCCCCATCCTTTGGTGGTGGTGGTTGTTTCCCTTAGGCAACTTTATTTTTTTCTCTTTCATTTTCAAATAATGATGAATATATTTTTAGGGGTGGCTTGTAAGTTTGGGGTCAAATAAATGCAAGGTACATATCTATCCCTCTGATCACTCTTTACCCATCTAAATGTTTTAAAGCCCCTGCCTTCCCCTAATCTTTGCAATGGTCAGAATAACTGTTAAAGACAAAGTTCTAGCCTTGAACAAGGCCCAGAAGAGGGTTTTATTTGTTTGACTTTGGTTGTGGTTTCCTCCTGCAATATTTCTCCTGCAATAAAGAAGAAAAATGTGGGGCACCTGGGTGGCTCAGTTGGTTAAGTGTCAGACTTTGGCTCTAGTCATGATCCATCGTGTCACAAGTTCAAGTCCCATGTCAGGCTCTGGGCTGACAGCTTAGAGCCTGGAACCTGTTTCAGATTCTGTATCTCTCTCTCTCTCTCTGTTTCTCTCTCTCTGTCTCTCTCTCTCTCTGTCTCTGTCTCTCTCTCTCTCTCTCTCTTTCTCCCTCTCTCTGCTCCTCACCTGCTTGTACTCTGTCTCTGTCTCTCTCAAAAACAAACACTAAAAAAAAAAATTAAAAAAAATTTAATGGTATTTCTTTATATCTATATGCAAGAGAGCTTAGGATCATTTGAAAAACTATCCCAGATATTCTCAAATTAAATGTCCACTATTTAGTAGCTATAAAATTATTTAATATACACATGTTCTTACATTATTTAGTCACTCTTTGATGTTTTACAGAAAGTTTACTATTTTAACCTATTGAGAAATGTTAATTAATAATGAAAGATCAATAAATAATAACCATAATGCAAATTGAAATATCTCCTGCTGTGCTAGACTACGGTTATTAGATTTTTGATGAGGATTTTATTAATTTCTTTGTTCTTCTATGGAGGAAACTAGAAATGGATCTTAGGGAAAATTAAGGATATATATTTAATTCTGACCACAAATCAAAGACAGGCTTAAAATTCCTTGAGGAAAATTTACTCAGTAGTGCTAAGCAATATGGGATCGGGCATGCCAATTATTTTGTACAAAAACATAAAAGGAAGTTAACAGTAACTCCATTTCTACTTAAATCCGCCAATCAGATGGAACATATCTATATATCTGTCTAAATCCTGTGTGTGTGTGTGTGTGTGTGTGTGTGTGTGTGTGTGTGTGTATCCATTTACTTATCTGACAGGCTAGCTAGACAAACAGATAGATGATAGATAGCAAGACATTAGCTATAGATTATGCAAATGGTACTGTGTATGATTCAAAGATATATGTATATTTATAAGTATCATGGCTTATTGGATAAAGCAGATAGACAAATCTCTCAAGAACTAATTTATCCAACCCTACCATACAGAAGAGGCTATCATTGAGGCCTGTAAATGTTAAGTTAAAACCCCAAAGCAGTAACTACTTGGGGGCTGGGCTAGGGTTAAAATCTAAGTCTCTGATCTTTCAAAAGAAGGAGAAGCCTCATTTAAAATTAATCTCAGTTATTGTAGTGAGGGGATGGCTGCTGTGGTTTCTCCAGTTTGGTAATAGCTAACTATCCAAACCATTAAAACAAATGGAGAGTGGATGTGCATATACGGATAACAGCTGTACATCCACATTTTCCTTGTCTTATTAGTGGAGACCAGGTGATCTCTAGATGTTTGGGGGCTATCTAAGGGGGGGATTGTTTTGTTTTTTGCTTTTTGTTTTAATAGTCCGAGTAGACTTTGGCAAATGGCCATTCTGAAATAGAATTCGGGCTGTTTGGAATATGAACACTGAGTTATCACATGAAGCAAGTGGCAATTCCAGACTTGAGAGGCAGAGTTGAAGTGTGTGTGTGTGTGTGTGTGTGTGTGTGTGTGTGTGTGTGTGAGAGAGAGAGAGAGAGAGAGAGAGAGAGAAAGAGAGAGCACACGAAGTCTTTTTTTTTAAATTTTTTTTCAACGTTTATTGATTTTTGAGACAGAGAGAGACAGAGCATGAACAGGGGAGGGGCAGAGAGAGAGGGAGACACAGAATCTGAAACAGGCTACAGGCTCCGAGCTGTCAGCACAGGGCCCGACGCGGGGCTCGAACTCACGGACCGTGAGATCATGACCTGAGCGAAGTCGGACGCTTAACCGACTGAGCCACCCAGGCGCCCCATGAAGTCTTTGTTTAGAAATAGATTCATGGAGTATCAGGCCTTATAGGTTGCACTTATCTTTTAGTAATAATAAGTTAGTTAATATTTTTGAGTACTTCTAGCTTCTAATATTTTTACATAAGCCAACTCAGTTAATTCTTGTAACAGCATATGTCTATGTTAGAATAGAATTTACAATATTTTCCAGAGGAGGAAAAATCAGCTGTGGCAAAATAATTTTCCCAAGTTCACTCAACTAAAAAGTAGCTGGTAGGAGCTGGATTTGAACTCTGGGATTTCTAGATCAGGAATTGGAAGTTTTTACTCATTATATTATACTATTCCCAATGATGAGTTGCCCCGTATTCTCTATTCTCGCTGGTACCCAAGACCATCAGGTATATGATCCATAAGTGATTTGAGCTGGTATAAAGAACCAAGGGCTTGGCAACAAACAAACACATTAAACAAGAAAACAACTGAAATTCTGTTACAGCTCTACTATTTAAAAATATTCACTATGCAGAAAAACAAATTATTTTAGAAAGTGTCTTCCTCAAATTCCCTTAAATGCCTAGCAAGTTGATACTAGTAAATATGCTATTTCCCCATTCTTTTACTATATTCTTCCATATCATAATGCCATCCTCCTAACAGCACATGGTAAATGAGGGGGAAAATCCATATGAGAAAAATGTGGCGAGAATACTGCATTAGTGATTAAGAACAGATGGGTGATTTCTAAGCGCATCAGAGTTTCAAAAAAATGAGAGCTCACAAGAGATTTTTAAGAATCAGTTAATATCCAAATATTGAAATGTATATATGAAAATCTATCCAGGTCCAGCTCTATTTGTGTGTCATCGGTAATAACAGTACAGACCAAGTATTTTTGCAGAATGGCTAAATTTACTTCTTTCTAATCTTTGTGTCACAATACTTCCAGATACAACTCACCCCTCATTTCCCAGCCTTGGGTTCAGACTGATAAAGCTCACAAGCAAAAGAGAAAGTATTTCTTTACTATTAGATAAGCAAGCACCTGGCCGATGTCAAAACAAGATTTATAACAACCTGCAATGGTAGACTTGTGGTCACTCTGGGTCCTCATACTCCTTCTTCACTCCCAGTCAGAGATACTTAGGCCATCAGGTGCAGATAAAGAAACTGGAGCAGAGAGAAGGAGAACATGAACCTTACCTGACCTAGGAAGATCTTCC
The DNA here is from genome assembly GCF_022837055.1 of Prionailurus viverrinus. Classification (NCBI taxonomy): domain Eukaryota; kingdom Metazoa; phylum Chordata; class Mammalia; order Carnivora; family Felidae; genus Prionailurus; species Prionailurus viverrinus. Next base: position 38,976,006 of record NC_062573.1, on the reverse strand, counting down.
CAGGTGTATTTAGTGTAGGGAAGCAAGAAATGTATGAGTGAGTTTCATTCCTTAGCAACAAAATTAGAAAGGACATGTGGATTCAGGTTCATGTTTTTTGTTTCTCTGTTTAAAGTACAGATACCCTGTTCACAGCAAAATGTAGCCTGGTGAGTATACAGACAGCAAAATTTTTGTCTCCAAAACTGCCCTCAGGAAGGACCTTGAGCGAATATCATCTTCTTTGGGTAGAAACAGAAATAGAGTCTAGAGAAGCTTTCTCCCTTTCAAAAGAACCATTAGTGGAAAAGGAGCCCTCAATTCTATTTGCTGTCTATCTGAGATGTCGAGTAAAAATAATTTATTGATAGCACCTCAGAAAGAGGCATGACATCTAGTTTTGGAAGCTAGAATCTAGGTTGCCAATAATAGCATCTAATTATTATGTGGTTACCTTGTGTTCCATGTATAGTATTTCATTTAACCTTCCCAGCAATGTATTAGAAAGTGTTATTATACCTATGTGACAGCTATAAGAACTGAAGCAGGGAGATGTTCCAAGAATTTCCTCGAGGTCACAACAACAAGTAGACTGTGAACTGAACCTTGGCAGTCATGAAATCCCACTAACCGGAAAGGATTATGACAAAAGATAAAATCTGCTTTATAAACTTCATATGCTATATGATAGTAATATTTAATATGACCTTTGATACTCTGTTAAGAAAAACAAACTGGTATTTGGGATATATAATCAAATATAACTACATGTAAAACTTGGGTTTCTGATTTCAAAATATTGTCCCTTCTGCCATGCTGCTTTTGCAGGAGTGGCTAATTCAGAGTGTAATGAGCTATTTTTTCTCTCTCATTGCAATGAAGACACATGCATGTCAACAAATGATAATCATCTCTGAGTTGAGCTGCAGCATGGGGAAGAAGCTGGTGAGGGCAGAACTATTAAGAACCTGTGGTATGTCAGAACTAGGCTCTCCTTGTGGGCCTTAATTTTGTCACTAGCCTTTTCCTCCCTGACTGTGGTAAGAATCAGAGTATTGACACTTTGGAGCATTCATCTTGCTGGTGGAGAGGGAAGATGTAAATGCCAGAAGGAAGAAGTTAAAGGAAATATTTTCCTTTTCTCTTTCTGAGAAGGTCCACATAAATTAAAATGTACCAGGAACCATTTTATTCTGCCTTCTAAAATTTAATCTCAAAATACTGTTGTCTTCAGATATTTTCCCTTAGTTGAATTAATTTCTTTAATTAGGCTTTTTTTTTTTTTTTGGTCTTACTACATGGTGCTCAGCTGCAAATTACTTTTGCATCCAGATTTTGGTTTGCAATTCTCCACACAGTAATTTGTTAGCATAAGTTTTAACAAACAAATACCATTTCCTACAATTGTCTTTCAAAGAGGAGTATTAGTAAAAATATCTCTGAATTCCAAGTGCTCAGTCCTGAAAGGAAGACGGTACATTTACTCTGCCAATGATGGTTGTTGAGTGTCTTGTATATTCCCAACAATGTCTTAGGAACTGTGAGATTACAAAGAACACTGTGGTTTACCTCCTTTCTGCAAGACTGTCTTATGTTTTCCTACTCTCCCATTTGCCCAGCAGAGCACAGTTAAGAGTTTATACATTTTGTTGCAAAGATTCCGAGGATTTGTTGAATGTTCATTCATCCTGCAAGCATATATTGTCTATTATATGCTGGGCATGGGCTACAGCCAAGATATTCAATCTTGAGTAGGGCATGGTGGTATGAATGGGAGCAAGATAAACTAGTTGACTTGTGAAGACATAAAATGGAAGTGATTCCCCGAGTGGCTGTGACTTGAATTTGAATCTTTGGCCTACCATATATTAGTCGCATGACTTGAGAACAATATAATTTCTCGAAGCTCCATTTCCACGTTGGTAGCATGAGATCATTAATTCCTCTTTCACAGGGATCTTATGAGAATTTAAGACCAATGTATATAAAGTATCTACAACCTGGCAATTTCTTTTTTTTTTAATATGAAATTTATTGTCAAGTTGGTTTCCATACAACACCCAGTGCTCATCCCAACAGGTGCCCTCCTCAGCGCCCATCACCCACCCTTCCCTCCCTCCCACCCCCCGTCAACTCTCAGTTTATTCTCAGTTTTTAAGAGTCCATTATGGTTTCCCTCCATCCCTCTCTAACTTTTTTTTTTCCCCTTCCCCCATGGTCTTCTGTTAAGTTTCTCAGGATCCACATAAGAGTGAAAACATACGGTATCTGTCTTTCTCTGTATGACTTATTTCACTTAGCATCACACTTTCCAGTACCATCCACATTGCTACAGAAGGCCCTATTTCATTCTTTCTCATTACAACCTGGAAATTTCTAATAAATATTAGTTCTCATTTTTAATCCATTCATACACAAAGTAGACCAAAAAAGAGAAAAAAAAAACCCAGCAAATTCAGAAAGGATATTTTAGTTATGAAGGTAGAAGATGAGTAAGGGCTATGGGGAAATGAGCCTTCTGCTAAAATAGTGTCAGGAGACTCAGAGAAGGTCACTTATACAGGTCTTACTTTCTTTCTCAGCCTGAACTCTTTAATCCTTGTTAATCCATACCCATCAGAGTACACAGAATCAGAAAATATCCCATTAAACCTCTGATAGTTGTGGCTTATTTTCCACAGAGCACACCACAGACATGTTTCCCTTACCATCTTGTGCTCTTTCATTGAATTAATAGACCTCTCTTTTGAAGACAGATTAATATTTATATTTGTTATGACACAACTGTATGCCAAGGCCTTTATCCTTAGTCTTCACAACTGCACTGTGAACCAGGTACTATAATTATATTTCTTTTATACAAGTAGAAGGCGAGAATCATAAAGGAGAAATAATTTGCCCAAACTCACACTTCCTGGATACAGAACTGAATCAAGGTTGGTCTGGCTGCAGTGGTTATACTGCCGGAAACTTGTAAGAAAAAAGTAAGCATTCTACTCCCTAAGCAAACTCACCAAGAAATAGAGGACAGGGGCCCTTTTCTTCAGCTTCAGAAGCTCTTGAAATGATATTGCTAAGCTGATCCTCTCCTCAATTGGCTTATCCTGTGGGAACAATTAAGCAATAATCACTTATAAATGGCTTCAGGGAAATGCTGAAGCTGGACTCTATTAGTCTATAACTCCTAAACAAAATAATTGCAAACATGGCCATGGCTAAAATAGCTTTTTGTTGTGTGGAATACATGACAATATATAGAATAAATTATGGCACACTTGTCTTGAAAAGCCTAACACACATTTGATTGAAAGTTGATATTTGGGGCAAGATTGCACTATTTTTGCCCTGATAGAGAGATAATGATGCCTCAAAATGAGAAGCCACATAAATATGATCAGAATCAATCATGTTTACCGAGTCTGATAGTTTCTAATGCCAGAACGGGTCATGTTATAATAAATATTTTTAATGAATGCAGTACTCCCTTATCATTTGATCAGAAGTTTTGTTCTTTCTTCTTTATGGAAATTAAACTATAGTTCCAATGGGAAGAAAAAAAGAAATGTATCAATTATGAAATTGGGTAGATAGGATTAATATGCTGAGTACACTGATGTAAAAATCATAAAAGGACTTCATAAATCCTGACCTTCAAGAACTGTAAACACACAAGAATGTCATATCAAATTTTAAAAAGTTTAGGTTCTCCTGGTACTTAACAATAGAAACAAGAATTTAAGTTTAAATATGAGCCATGAGGGGGGAAAGTGAGCTGTGGACTTGTACTTTTGACCTTAATGGAATAACTGGTCCCAGACTAACCCTTCTGCCATTGAAAGAAAAAAAAAAGCCTGGAAAACTGGATTGAATATATAAAAAAATCTCTTTTCATATATGAGACAAAAGACCATGCAGGATTGTGACTCCTAAGGGCGGGAAAAACAAAGGATGGGATCCCTATGATTATGCTGGCTTTCTAGCTGGAGGCATCTTACAGATCTTGACACGTAGGAGGGAGAATCCAACCAAAGCAGAGTAGTTTCACTAAGGAGAAGAGACAGATATCAGAAGTCAGGGAATCAGAGACAGCTAGACTTTGCTGGGTGTAGTAGCAGATGGGAGGAAACTATATCGACAAAAAACTCCAGAAATCTACATTAAGTGCTCTACTGAGTCTTTTGAGCACTAAGCTTTGCATGTACGGAGATCCATGCAGATGTGTGTGCATCTATATGGATCCACTTAAGTGAAAATTTATAACAACACAGAATTTTTACAAAATCAGAATCACTCTCCCTTCTTTCTTCTGTCTCTCCCCTAACTATTCCTTAGAAATATGATTTAAATGACCTTAGCATACACTTGCGTGTGTGTAGTATTTTATGGTATGGATGAATCATGATAAATACAACCAGTTTCTTTTGGCTAAATACCTTGTTTGTTTCCTGTTTTACACCCTGAAAAATTTTGTGACTCTTATTTTCTTATGATAAATTCTGGGAAGGTGAATCACTATCTTAACAACTATGAGCTCTTGGTAAATATTGTCTAATTGCATCCAGCATTTGCAACCATTTGTGTTCACATGGCACAGGATGAGTGCCAATGTTAACGCACCTTTATTCATACTTATCTTTTCATTTAAAAATTTTTCATATGTTTATTTAAACAGAGGATAGTGCATCACACTTTATTTTTTATATTATATTATGTTATATTATATTATATTATATTTATTATATTTATTATATTTATTATAGTTAATGTATATATATTTATATAATGTTGTTACAAATTTGACTAATACATACATTTCCCAACTAGACTTTTTTGTTGTTGCTGTTGTCGTTGAAAAGCTATTAGTTTGACGTTAATCTTGTGTTGCATTCTAAATTACATGTTAAATGTATCTGCTTCATATAAAGGCAAAAGCTGGTATTATATTACCTATTAAAACTTGATGAATTATTCAATGTATTTAAAATTAAGAAAGAAAACCTAACATTCACTATAACCTTACTAAGTGTTTGGTACTCTTCAAAGTGCTTTGGATGTGTTACCAATTTGTTTTACTCATAAAGTTTAATCTTCATAATAGGATCTATTTCATCCATCTCACAGATGAGGATACTGAAGCACAGAGTAGGAACATAACTTGTCCAAAGTTATATACATAGTAAGTGGTGCAGCTAGGACTTAAATGTGCTCTCCCATGACACTCTCAGAGAGCAATTTGTTTTTTCCTGGAACTAATTAAAAACACTGAATATCGTAGGCTTGAATTCTAAGTCATGATTGTTTTGAGATCATTAAATATAACTAATCGAAATATGGAAATACAAATAATGATTTCAAATGGTTTTTATCTTCCTGGCAAAAGTTACTATCAATGGCAAATTCTTAGAATTTATTCACCATATGCTCTGGTTATCATAAAAAGTCATAAATATAACACATTAAAAAAAACTAAGAAAGAATGATGAAAAGAGATGAAGCAAAAAGAAGTTTACTGGCCAGGAAATGTCAAAATGAATGAGATTTACAAAAGTACACTTGACCATTTTGCTAAGGAATTCAAATTTACTGAATGCATGTAACTGCAAACTCCAGAGAAGCCAGGCTGTATGAGCCCGGAGCACAATGGTCCAGAGCTACATTGTTCTAATGTCCTTTGAAACCAGTATTTTAGTGTCAAGTTTTTGTCATGTTGTTTATAGTTAGTGCCTCTGCAGCACCTTCCACCTAGACTTTCTGGATTTTTGTTTTCCATTGCAGGCTGTAGCTATGATCAGACTCTGGGTTTTTTGTCCCACCTGTGGTGGGTAGAGGCTGGTATTAGTCTTCCTGGCATCTACTATGTCTACACAGAATATTGGACATCCTTGGTCTCAGGTTCCTCAGCTAGCTATCCAACTTCCAATTAGAACCAGAGAACTAGGCTGAACCTCTATCCATTTGACTAGGGCTCTAATCCCATACCTAGTTCTGGATAGTTTTTAGGGTGCTACATTCTATGTTCTCTATGCCATGGATGAAACCTTCTACTCCATGACTAGAACAATCTCTGAATAGATTGGTATTCCTCTATGCAGATACCCTCAGCTGCACATTCTGTAATCTTGAGCTGCTTTTTAAACACACCTGTCTGCAGTGCAAGCCCCCTGGAAACTAGTCACAGTCTAGCAGATGATTGACTTTGTTAAGGACGAGACATAGACATTTATAATTGTTAGCTCTTCCTGATGGATAGACCCTGTAACTATTATATAATGTCCTTCTTCATCTCTTGTTACAGCCTTTAATTTAAAGTCTAGTTTGTCTGATATAAGTATGGCTACTCCAGCTTTCTTTTGGCTTCCAGTAGCATGATAAATAGTTCTCCATCCCCTCATTCTCAATCTAAAGGTGTCCTCAGGTCTAAAATGAGTCTCTTGTAGACAGAGACAGAACAAGAGGAAGGATCCATGTATTTGTAACAGGAATGAATTATTCTTTGACTCTTAATGGATTAAAAAACATGCAATATTCCAATATTTTTTCTCAATAAGTTTTTTGTCAAGATAGACAACAATTATAACATCAATCAACTCTCAGATCATCTTCCATCTTTTATATAATAAAAGAACTCAGGGGTTCTTTGGATTAGAAATATAAAATTTTTTTTATATTATAAATTTTTAAATATAAAATTATTTTTATATTAGAAATATAAAAAGGGTCTGGTCTGTATTCCACTGGTTTACCTTATTTCTGTTACATAAAGCCACTGTCTGGCAAATGGTTTCCTCCAGTAATTATATAGAGAGTACCATTGTGGGCAAGCCATGGAGATATCCTCACAGGATACTCTCAACCCAACATAATTCTGACTTCAGAGATTCTTCCTGGGCTTCTCAGGCTGAAGAACTAGGGTCTCTCATCCCAAAGACATCTACACAGTCATTCCACAGAAGTCCTAGGCGCTAAGTGTGAGCAAAGTAAAGAGCTCCACCACAGTTCAGGTTTTACAGTGTGCAGAATACCATCACACCCAATGGTCAGTTACTTTTTTCCCATGTGCCACTTGGCTCCATGCCCATCTCTTCCTGAACCATTTGACTTTATCATCTCCAGAGGGCACACTCTTCTCAAACAAAGGCCTTTTCTTAATCTCACTTGAAAGTACTAGAAACCCAAACCTTAAGGACAGGAAAATCTCAATCTGCTCTTCAGAAGATTCTTTTCTCTCCTTCCATGATACAACAAGTAGCAGCAGTAGCAACAAAAATGGTACAAGGCCTCATGTTGCTAATGTAAAATGATGGATAATTTTTGTTGAAACTTTCTTTGTTCACGGTATTCATCACTATCTACAGTTCTACTTTTCTTTTGGATTATTTACTTACCTATCTATGTTGGAACCTTAGAGTACAAACTCTCTTCATCATTTTGTTCATCATTATATCATCAGTCTAAGAAAGTTCCTGATGCATATAGGAGGTATTCAACATATGCTTATTCCATTTGACTCTTTAACTCTCACACTCATTCTCTTTTCATTCCTCTTCAAATGCAGCCCTGAACATTTTCCTATTCGTGCATTCATCAATCTCTCCAAACCCCATCTCATGCTGAATACAGTCCATAGCATTTTCCTAGTTAATTCTGATAATCAATTCTGCTTCCTTGATCTATTCTATTCATTAAGTATTCAAAATGCATGTGTCACATATACAGAAATATATTTCTGTACCAAATTATCATTCAGTGAAATCATTTGACTTTTGATGGTATTTTGGTAATGATTGTTCCTAGTGCACAAACATTATTATTGTGTCATTTCACTTTTTGATTACCCTAAATTCTCACCCTTGACTTTGTCAGCATACAATCACATACTGGGAAATCATTTTGAGTTTGATCCACTGTATAAAATTTGGTTCTTTTTGTTGTTGCTGTTGTTGTTGTTGATGTTGCTTTCCTCATAAAAGAGCGGAGGGTTTTAAAAAGGACATTATATACAGGGAACATGTCATGGATATCATAGAATTTGTTTTTAAATGTTGACTTTGAAATGTAACATCAACTGATTAATGAACAGAAGGAATGCATTCACTAGCATACAAACACTGACCCCCTTGTTATAACCCAATTTCATAACATAGTTAAAAAAAAACAAGTCAAACAACCTAGTTCTAGTCTTGTTCTGTCACCCCATGGCAAAATTTTATATCATTTGTAACATGACTAGCTTGATGTAGTTTTGAAACATTCTTAAAACAGTGGCATCGATTTTCCAAATAAATCCTTCAATAGAACCTATTAGATTAAACAGGTAAAATGGCAGTCATTTGCTTAAAGCTGAAAAGGGAAAGCTGGGGGCCTGGAGCTAGGGGCCAAATATGTCTGTCCATCTACTCTTCCCTCAACTCACCTTTCCACTTAACACAGACCCTGAATCAACTCCACAGGACACAGTTTAAACTAGATGCTCTATTAAAAGTTTTTTCTAGCTTTAACACTTTATGATAAATTATAACAAGCACACATATCTCAGAGATGGAGCTTTTCATTGTTTATTTTTACTGTTGTTATTTGTTTTGTCTTTAGGGTGGAGTGTGATTAAAATTCATTAGAAAGGAAGCTATCTTTTTTTTTTTTTAATCAATTATATGAGCAGATGAGACATCAATTCATTGCCTGGAGTCCATGGGGACATTTTGACTGTAGCTAGGATTCCCGTACCTGTGAATTCCACTAGCATAAAATGGCCTCAAATTCCAACTTTTTATTTTGTATATGCAAATATTTTAGGGACAAATTCAAAGGCAGAATTAATTCTGATCATTTCTTTTCTCGGGAGGTGGGGGAACAGAGAGAACAAGGGTGAATGTTTATTCCTTTAAATTAGACAACTGATAGAAAATTTAAGATCCCTTAGAAATGCAGAAAATGTTCAATCTCTAGACCATCTGCAACAAATTTACAGCAAATACTCCTGCATCCCTGGAAACAGTTTTATGCCACAAACTAGGAATTTCTCCAAAGTCACAATTACATGATTCAAAACAGGTAATTTTCACCCCAATCTCATGTTTTCATTCCAGGTTTTAGTTAATGCTGTCTTGATGGTTGCTGTTTGATGAATCAGCTTTCCTGTTAACTAGAGGTGCAGGGCCATCATCTAATGAAAACACTCTGTATTTTATGACTCCCTGGGCTGCAGTTCTGCATATTAAAATGGAATTTCAATCTCACTGTTAGAAATAAAATCAAAACTAGCATCTGTGGTTTGAACAGAACTGAGAAAAATGCTGCTCATTTAATTTTTACAATATTTTTCATGCTAGACAGTATAAAAAAGAGGTCTTGGATATAATTTTTAAATGCCTATAAATTAGAAATAAATTGGTAGAAATCAGCACAATAGTTCAGTGCATGGGTTAGTTCATTATATCCACAAATTTGAATGCTAAAAGTTTTCTGTTCTAGTTAGAAGTTTGCCAAAATTAAGGTTTCCTGCTGTTTCTCAAATAGCACTGGTAACACCTCACTTCCATCCCTCCTATTACAAGTGTTGAGCCCCTCTGATCACTTTTTGAACATTTCTTTTTTGTCTAGGAATGAGTGCACATTCACATTCAAGAGGAAAATGAAGGAGAAATAATTTCATAGCTAAGAATGAAAGTCATGGCAATAGATTAGTAAAAAAAAATTGGGGATTCCTAGATGGTTTTAATTAATCATATTTACACAAAAACACTACAAGATAATACTGAAACAAAATGGCAAACTTCTCATTACTGAGTTAATCAATAACCAATGAAGTATTATCAAGTGTGCTCAATGTTTGCCCATCCAACTCTCTTTGTCCTTCTCTCTCCCCCTTCCCACACACATTACACACACACCCACAGACATATATCCACAGTCCACTTTAACTAATTATGCAAGTTTCTAAAGCTTTTGTGTTACTAACATTTTATTTTAAGGGAAAATGATATGTAGAGAGGAAATATCAGTGTTGGATGCTGTGCAATCCAGCTTTATTGCAGCTTCAAAATCTTCAGCCTATTTTTTTCCACTGTAGAAGTCCCTTTAGATGATCTTATTACAGAATAAATAATTATTATCATGAAAAAGTGAATAGTACTCAACAGACAGAAATGCAATAACCACTATTTATTAAACACATATCATATCTTATGTATCATACTAATCCTGGGCCCAGTCTTCATTTCATACAGTCTTCCCAACAACCCACAAAGTAAATGTTATTAATTTATTCCTTTTAAAAAATGTGGTAACTCAAGTTCAGAGTAGTTCAATAATCTATACCAGGTTGTAAAACTGTCAAGTTTCGAAACGAGGATTTAAACCGACGTTTTTGCAATTCCAAAGCCCATACTCTCAAATTTTAAACCGTGTTCCTTTATTTATCTAGTCTTGTGGTTACAAGGAAGGGTTTGATACAGCTGGCATCTAGGTCTCTGTAGATGAACCAATGAATGCAATATGCTTTGAACTCAGGCAGGAAGGAAGTGGAACAATGTTTCATGCTCGTTCTTGTTTTACTTTCACTTCTACTCCTTCTGCTTTTCCTCTTTTTTTGCTCTTCATCATTTCTTTGTTTGCTCTCCATTTTCTTCATTAATGGAGCCCTCATCATCATTGACAGAGTCATCTTCTTTCTAGTTAATTTTTACCAAAGTATTTAGTTAGGAAGAGCACTATATACATATACATATACAATCCTCAAAATTATATGCAATGTGATTACTAATAGCCCATTTTATGGACAAGAAAGTTGAATCTTAGAGAAGGTAAATGATGTTCCTAGTATCAAATTGCACACATAGGATGATTAAATGTTTAAATTGGATAGAATTAGGGAATAAGAGGTAACATGTTAGCTGGTAGTGAGAAGAAAGTTTGGGAAGGAGTTTTCAGTTTGACTCATCTCTTTTCCAAATCACAGAGCACACCAATCTATTCAGCATCAAACACCTTGTCTTCTGAGCCAGAGCATATAATTTTGTTCTCTAGTTTCATCAGGAGATTTAGAGAGTTTACTGCTTATCAAATTCATCCCTCAAAATATTCTAATTTAACCAAGCACTTTTGAATATGGTATCCTCAGGGCGCCTGGGTGGCTCACTTGGTTAAGTGTCCAGCTCTTGATTTTTGACTCAGGTTACAATCCCACAATCCTGAGTTTGAGTCCGGTATCAGGCACCATGCTAGGTGTGGAGCCTGCTTGGGATTCTCTCTCTCCCTCTAACCCTCTCTCCCACTTGCACACTCTCTCTTGCTGTCTCTATCTCTCTCTCAAAATAAGTAAATAAACTTAAAAAAAATGCATTATTCTCACATGATATACAACACCAACCACATGCTACTAGATTCCTTTGATTGTCACCTATTTTGCAGGATTTCTCCTAGAATACTACCAGAACACCTCCATTATCCCAAGTCTCCAGGTTAGGACTTTAACTTTCCTTGATTATCCTTATTTTCTACCAAAAAAGGATGTGAAACAAGCTAATCCACAGAAAGTCTTAGAATTTTTGATTATGTATAAGATAAACATCCTTTGGGGGAAAAAATAAATCATTGCTGTTGTAATGTGAATGCTCTTAAAAGCCAAACACCACATCAGTTCTTTATAAGAAACTACAAAAAGAACACATATGCCATATATGAAGCAATAAGGTGAATGCATGCATTCATTCACTGATATCAGTTCTTGAAAGGACTTGAGAGATCTATCTTCCTAATTTGAAAGACGTAAAATAGTTTTCTCTCTGCTGCAGTGATGAATTAATTGCTCTAAAGACCAATAAGTAATGCCCTACAAAGTTACAGGGCCAAGTTTGTAGGTAGAAAGGTCCATTTGCTCTTTTCTTTGTCAAACAAGAAGAGTGTGGGACTGAGCATTTAATAAGTGTTTTCTAGAGAAACTTTTGGAGATGGGTGTTATTAGCTATCTTTTCTACATATGGGGAAATCTAGGCTCAGAATGGTTTATTTATCAATAGTCACGCTGTGGCCTACCTATTTTCAAAGACCAGGAACTTCATATACATTACAGCAGCCATGCTAAAATATGTAGTATAATTAGACATCTCTACATATAATTTTAAAAATGAGAAAAGTTATAACACATTATGAACATGGAAACATAATTAAACATTTAGGAAACTTTCATATCTTCATTATTTCATATAAACATGATTTACCTTGTTAAACACAATCAATCCAATTTCTTGTAATATTTACAAGAATATTTAGACAGTAATTTAAACTCTTATCATGAGTCCGGCTTGTTGTAGAGTGATATAAAATAAAAAGACATAATCCTTAGTCCCTAAATGCTTTAGGTCAAATTAGCCAAAATGAATACATGGGGAATATTTACAGAATCATCTGATGTTAAAGTATGTGGGTTGGCTTTTAGGTGCAGAAGAAATAGATAAACTGGGGTGTGTCTCTGCATACATTTCCTGAGGGGTGTGTCTTACACTGAGTCTTGGCACATGAATAAAATTTACATATGTTAGTGTAGGAATAAGGTTTAAGAAAACAAGATGACACAGAGGTAAGGAACATGTACAATGTCTTAATTCCTAATCTTCAATTCTGAGATCTAAGAAATTCTGCAAGCTGAAAGTTTTGGTAACTCATTTATTGGTAAAGTAAATCCTGAAAGGATATAAACATTTTAATAGTCTTTATGTATCCCACTTGGTGTGATTATTTATTTTGCTGCAAAAAAATCATGTGTTTCTTGTGTTTGTTTAAAAATGCTGCATCAGATGCAAATGGAGCTGTTATATACTATACAAATATGCCACCATTAGCATCTTCCTCAGATCCAAAATTTCTGAATTATTTCTCCACTTGGCCCCACACGTTGTAAGTTAGAATTCATGAGCCTTTATTTGTATTGGGAGTGGGAGAGGGGAAAGTACTAAGATATTAAGGAGGCCAGAGTGCACAATGAAGCAGGTTACACAGAACCTTAAAGATAGGCCAATGATAGGAACTAATGTTGTACACATTAGGAAAGTGTTACGGATTCTTCAGGATGAGTACCATATGGTAACAGGGACATTTTTTAAGAAAGAATTGCCAGTCAATGTGTTTAATATAGATTGTATAGAGAAAAAAAGGAGAGTATAATAAACAAACAAACAAAACAGCCACAAAATTACTACTTCTCTAATTTCCAATTGCAAGGTCATGGGGAAGCTACTTAACTTTCCAATACTTTAGTTTCCTTATTGATAAAACAAAGAAAATAAGAGTACCCATGTTATTAGGATTTTTTGAACATCAAATGTTTCAATACCTGTATACCACCTAGAAGATTTCCTCACATATATTAAGAGTCCAATAAGTAGTCCTTATAACTGTCACTGTCATTATAGGACTAGTGACACTGAACAAAATAAGGATAGAAACAAATGTCAAAGTTGACCCTAAAGTTTATTTCTGGGAGACTGGGGAAAATGGCTTTATTATCTGAGAAAAAATGTAAACACTTTTATGGTTTTATTTGTTTACCTCAGAGCCTGAGGGTAGATGTTCTGATTTTTAAAAAAGGACAGGGGTGACTGGGTGGCTCAGTCGGTTAAGCATCCAACTCTTGATTTCAGCTCAGGTCATGATCTCACGGTTGGTGGGTTCGAGTCCCCCATCAGGCTCTGTGCTGACAGTGAGGGACCTGATTGGGATCTCTCTCTCTCCCTCTCTCTCTGCCCTTCCTGTGTGCTTTCTCTCTTTCTCTCTCAAAAAATAAATAAATAAACTTTAAGTAAGTAAGTAAGCAGGTAAGTAAATAATAAGTGAATAAATAAATAAATAGGGACAGAAAAGGATCATAGAAATTATTGCCTATTAAATCAAATGCAGAGAAGATGAAACATAAATGAATGGAAGTATACAGATGTCTAGCAGATATTGTATTTATGACTGATAAACCACTTGGATATCAACTAGGCAAATTTTAAATGGAAAGATTGTGGCTTTTGGGGTGGGTTCTCCCCCCCCATAAAATGAAAAAATAACTTGATGACAAAATACAGTCCCTTCAATTCTATGATTTAAATATGATCAATTTTCTTTGAATATAACCAACAAGGCACAGGGATTTAAACAACAAACAACAACAATAACAACAACAACAAAAAAAAAAAAAACAGAAAACAACCTGGATCATCAAAGAATCAAGCTACTGGGAGAGTAGACAATAGTCCATGAATAGTAAATTGTCCTAGTGGAAAGTTGAAGGCACATCTTATATCAGAGATACTGCAATCTAATTTTAGAATCCATTCCCTTCACAACACCATGACAGGTAAAGTCCATAATCACTGAATGAGCTAAATTCATTTTTCCACTTGGATGTATCAAACTTAGAGTACTTATTATTCTAGCACAGACTATAATCAAACCTTTTCTTGAATATTATCCCCTCCCCAAAATAAAATTTTTGACTAACCAAAAGGGTAATTTAGGGAGAGATATTTTACTTTATAAACTACTAGAACAAATATGCTAACCACGAGGACCTCTATCATAAATTATGTCTTGATCTTCCACTAAAACACTTCTGAGACCGTGCTTAAGTAAGCTCCTAGCAAATCTTGCGCACACAAAGATAAAGATATAATTCCTGCTTTTTTGGACGTCAGAGTCAAATGTCGTAGGACTAGATTCCAACTAGGCACCCTCCATCACCAGTCTGGAATGGATTCCTGCCCTGAATGATGGATTTAGCTCACTTAATGCTGGACTTTCCCTGTTATTGGTGTGTTCAAACACCTGGGCTATCAAGTTGTCAGATTGCAGTTCAAATTATTAGTGTGTCACTTACAAAGTGTGTGACCTTGAGCAACTTAAAGTTTTTGTTGCCTTATACTTTTCTCATTTATAGAATAGTAATATCTTTCCTATAGTGGCATTGTGATCTTTAAACATGTATAAAGAGTCCAGCATAGCATAGAGGAGATATTCAATATTCAATAAATACTAGTTCTCCTTCAAATGTCAATGCCTCACCTTGATTTTCTCTACCTTTCCATTCCCTGTGGCTTCCTGGTTCCTGATGTCAGCTAAATCTTCTGACTACCAGACTTGCTTTACCCATTAGTGATTAAAGTTAACTCTTATTAAAGGGTTCCTTACTGATTTTTTCTATACTAGCATTCATATTGAATAGGAACAAGAGAGTTAAGGATGTGCCTAAGATATAATAATAGAAAAAATTTTAGTTGCTTATTTTGCATCCAGGCACTATATTAAATGCTTTAATGTGTATTTTCTCATTTTATCCTTATAATTACTTTAAAGGTAGATGCTGTTATTTTTTCCTATTTTTTAAAGTTTATTTAAGGGCAGAAGGGAAGAACGGCATGAGCAGGAGAGAGGCAGAGAGAAAGGAAGAAAGAGAATCCCAAGCAGGCTCTGTGCTGTCAGCAAATGGAGCCTGACACAGGGTTGGATCTCACAAACCATGAGATCATGACCAGAGCCGAAATCGAGAGTTGGACGCTTAACCAACTGAGCCACCCAGGCACCCCTTTTTACCTATTTTGTAGATAAAGAAAATAAGACTGAAAGACATTACTAAATCACCTAAGGTTACAGACCTAATAACTGACAGCTCCTGATTTTAACCATAAACTCCTATCTCCACACCTTTGCTCTTCCTGAGATGCGGTACAACTGTGACATCCCCCAAAGGGACCCGCATGCTTCAGTCATTATGTTGGTTTTCCATTGCTGCAATAACAATTGACCATAAATTCAGTCCATTAAAACGACCCAAACTGATTATCTTCCAGTTTTGGAGGTCAGAAGTCCAAAATCATTTCAACTGGACTGAAGTCCAGTGTTGGGCAAGGTTAGTTCCTTTTTGAGACCCTGGGGGAAAATATTTGTTTCTTTGCCTTTTTCAGCCTCAGTGGCTGCTTGTATTTCTTAGCTTCTGGCCCCTCCTCCACCCTCAAAGTTTCACCCCAGTTTCTCATGTTCTCATCACAGAGCCTCTTCCCCTGACTTGACTGCTCCTGTCTCCTTAGAAAGATGATTGTGATTACATGGAGCCCACCTGGGTAATCTAGGATAATCTCCTCATCTCCAACGCCATAATTTAATCACATCTGCCAAGTTTCTTTTGCAATAACATGTAACATTCACAGGTTCCAAGTTTGGGAGTGTGGGTACACTTGGAGGGCTATTATCCAGCCTGTCACATACCTTTTCGCTTATAGGCAGATTAATTCTCTAAAATTACATGAAGAAATACTTTGAGAAAGTTATAATGGGATTAAATATGCTCTCCTTAATCACTGGTATGGCCTTTAAACCACAGTAGGCATATTTAGACTCACTTTTATCTACTAAATGGGAAAAAATATCTTACAATGTATTGAGTGACAAAACAGCACCAAATTAATAAAGCAGGATTGTTTAAAGCATAGCATTTCTCTGTACATGAAACAACAGATTTCCCTCCAACAAGTACTTGTTAATGGAACACATGTAATAAAAGAATAGCATTTCCATGTAGCAAGGTTATCTATTAATTACTTAGGCTGCTTCTATACTCACTTTCTTCTTTTTCTATTGAAATACAGTGCATCATTTTCATATTCAACTGTATTAGCCACAGTTCCCAATGTACTTGTTTATCTGATGCAAGGTTAATGTAGTAGCAAGAGATTTTATGGAATTAGTATTGCCTGTTATTGAACAAGAGTTATAACAACACTTTCAAAGGCTTTGTATTGAATTGGGATATAAAAAGAAGAAAAAAATTAAAAACTAATATAAACTAGGGGAGAATATTCTGATAATGACTTTCTGACATGGCATTTCATATTGTGTGGATTATGAACTGGTCCAGCATGTCAGAAAACTGTATCTTTAATTGGTCTTTATAACCATCTTTCCAACCTCTGAAAGATATTAGCTAATAAAGGAGAACATGGCTTGCATTATTTAGGGCCTGAATAATTAGCAAGTCAATGTGCAGACGAAGCTGATATGCTTTATTGTTGGAAAAATCTAGGCTACCATATTAACTACATCTTTGCTATCTGAAAGATACCCATCCTTGTGGTAGTCAGAGAGCTGCTGCAATAACTTCTCTGATCCAAGTGGTTTTAATTTGAAAGAAGGCGTGTTTTTCTTTAATTTGAATTTAAATAATGATCTCTACCAACTGGTTGAGAAACATTAATGTACTAAGTTTCACTTGGAATAAAAGAAACCGGCTTACTTATCCCAGACCACATCTAATTCTTAGTCTCTCATTTGGTCAACAACAGAATTTGTTACTACATGCAATGAAATGGAAAAGTGCTGACCAAGGGAAAAAATAAATTAAAAGGAAATTAAATACTTTCTAGCAGATGGACAGAGTCAATTAGTTATAAACTTCACTGGGTAAAAATGTAATCCGTGGTGATTCAGGATTTTGTCCATGTGTTGTGTGTGAGTGTGTATACTGCACTTGCATGTCTGTGTTAGAAACTCAGGAAATCTCTCAGGCCTTCAGAGAATGTTGGCATTGAAGGAACAAGAGGCCTAGGGTGTAGCAAAAATTCTTTCAACTAAACACTACAGCATAGGTAACCATAACCCCATGTTTTGGTGGAGACAGATCTGTATCAACACTTTGATTATAAGGACAAGTTTTCAGTGATTCTCTAGATGCCCATTCACTTCATCTCAAAAATTTGGTTCCTCTTATGTGCAAAACTCTTAGCTGAGTCCTAAGATCTGTTTTAAATTATATAAGATACACCGTTGCCCATAATTCATAAACAATCTAAAAGCCATGTTATGTAATTTAGGATATGTTGGGGAGACTTTAAAAGGACCAATAACCTATGACTCATTTTCTTAAAAATAAATGTCATAAAAATGGAGGAGAAACACATAATTAAAAAATATTTAAAAGACATAAAAATGTGCATGGAATTTGTTTATATTCTAATTTGAACAAATCAACTATAAGAAGATATTTTTAAGACAGTCCACAAAAAGTGAACACAAACTCAGTATTAAATGATATTGAAAAGAAAGATTGCGTGATCTTGTTTTTTTTTAAGGCAAATAATTAATTTAAGTGGTAGATTTAGTTTTAATTTCCTAGTATAACGAGCGATGACTTATGTCAGAGTATTAGGTCACGTTACAACTATCAACATATGTTTTGTTGCCAACTAAAACAAAGTACACCTACACACTTTCCCTGGAAAAAATATGCTCTGATTCTGTTAACCTTAGATTTTGTGGCCTTTTCTTTGCATTTGGTATATTGGAGAGGTGATATGATATCCTCGTTGAGAGCATAGGCTTTGGAGCCAGAGATCAATAGGTACTGGTGCTGGATTCCTAAGCCAGGTAACTTTGACTGTATTACTTAGGAATCCTCTAGATGTCTTCTTCTCATGATCTGTGAAATGAGTACCATGTGGCACTGTGGAGATTTAATGAGAAAGTGTCACACAAGGCAAACAGCTTAGGAGAAACAAAGTAGAAGGAATGCCTCAAGATAAATACCTTGGTATCTGGAGCAGATGTTATAGGAGCACTACTTCCTTATTATTTGTGCTTTCAACTTCCTGTCATGTGATTTTTGGAGGAGGGTGAAGTTAAGAAGAATGTACAATGAGGAAATACCTAGGTTGGGGGCACCTGGGTGGCTCAGTCAGTTATGCGTTCGACTTCAGCTCAGGTCACGATCTCACAGTTTGTGGGTTTGAGCCCCATGTCAGGCTCTGTACTGACAGCTCAGAGCCTGGAGCCTGCTTCAGATTCCGTGTCTTCCTCTCTCTCTCTCTGCCCCTCCCCCACTTGTGCTCTGTCTCTGTCTCTCTCAAAAATAAACATTAAAAAAATACCTAGGTTGGGGGAGGAGGGGCGTCCGGCCAGGCGAGCAGAGCCCCCGAGTCTGGCTTGCAAAAGCAGAGGGGCCAGATGGAGTGTGTTCCGACAGCAAGCGGGACTTAGCATCTGGGAGGTCATAAGTTAACAGCTCTGCTCAGAAAGCGGGAAGGCTGGAGGACAACAGGAGGGAGAGTTGCTGAGCCCGGGGACGACAGAGCTCAGTTTGGCGGGGAACAAAGATGCTCACCAGCCCCATCTCCCTTGCCCATCCCGCAGCCAAAATCCCAAAGAGAACCAGTTCCTGCCAGGGAACTTGCTTGCACCGCACAAACACCCAACGCTGTGCTTCTGTGGATGCACACCTCCAGCGGAGGGTCTGACTCCTTCCCGCTGCCGCAGGGCCCCTCCTGAAGCAGATCACCGAAAGGAGAAGTGAGCTGAGCCTGCCCCTCCCACCCCCGTGCACCTTGCCTATCTACCCGAGCTAATACGCTAGATCCCCAGCAACACAAGCCTGGCAGTGTGCAAGTAGCCCAGACGGGCCATGCCACCCCACAGTGAATCCTGCCCCTAGAGGAAGGGAAGAAAAGGTACACACCAGTCTGACTGTGGCCCCAGCGGTGGGCAAGGGGCAGACTTCAGGTCTGACTGCGGCCCTGCCCACCAACGCAAGTTATTCAAGACAACACAGGGGAAGTGCCCTGCAGGTCTGCACCACTCCAGGGACTATCCAAAATGACCAAACGGAAGAATTCCCCACAAAAGAATCTCTAGGAAATAACAACAGCTAACGAACTGATCAAAAAGGATTTAAATGATATAATAGAAAGTGAATTTAGAATAATAGTCATAAAATTAATCGCTGGGCTTGAAAACAGTATAGAGGACAGCAGAGAATCTATTGCTACAAAGATCAAGGGATTAAGGAATAGTCAGGAGGAGCTGAAAAACGCTATAAACGAGATGCAAAATAAAATGGAAATGACCACAGCTCAGATTGAAGAGGCGGAGAATAGGTGAACTAGAAGATAAAATTATGGAAAAAGAGTAAGCTGAGAAAAAAAGAGATTAAAAAATCCAGGAGTATGAGGGGAAAATTAGAGAACTAAGTGATGCACTAAAAAGAAATAATCTACGCAGAATTGGTATTCCAGAGGAGGAAGAGAGAGGTAAAGGTGCTGAAGGTGTACTTGAAGAAATAATAGCTGAGAACTTCCCTGATCTGGGGAAGGAAAGAGGCATTGAAATCCAAGAGGCACAGAGATCTCCCTTCAGACGTAACTTGAATCGATCTTCTGCACGACATATCATAGTGAAACTGGCAAAATACAAGGATAAAGAGAAAATTCTGAAAGCAGCGAGGGATAAACATGCCCTAACATATAAAGGCAGACCTATAAGACTCGTGACTGATCTCTCTTATGAAACTTGGCAGGCCAGAAAGGACTGGCAAGAGATCTTCAATGTGATGAACAGAAAAAATATGCCGCCAAGAATCCTTTATCCAGCAAGTCTGTCATTTAGAATAGAAGGAGAGATAAAGGTCTTCCCAAACAAAGAAAAACTGAAGGAATTAATCACCACTAAACCAGGCCTACAAGAGATCCTAAGGGGGATCCTGTGAGACAAAGTACCAGAGACATCGCTACAAGCATAAAACATACAGACACCACAATGTCTCTAAACCCATATCTTTCTATAATAACACTTAATGTAAGTGGACTAAATGTACCAACCAAAAGACATAGGGTATCAGAATGGATAAAAAAACAAGACCCATCTATTTGCTATCTACAGGAGACTCATTTTAGACCTGAGGACACCTTCAGATTGAGAGTGAGGGGATGGAGAACTATTTATCATGCTACTGGAAGCCAAAAGAAAGCTGGAGTAGCCATACTACATCAGACAAACTAGACTTTAAATTAAAGGCTGTAACAAGAGATGAAGAAGGGCATTATGTAATAATTACAGGGTCTATCCATCAGGAAGAGCTAACAATTATAAATGTCTATGCGCCACATACGGGAGCCCCCAAATATATAAAACAATTACTCATAAATATAAGCAACCTTATTGATAAGAATGTGGTAATTGCAGGGGACTTTAACACTCCACTTACAGAAATGGATACATCATCTAGACACATTGTCAATAAAGAAACAAGGGCCCTGAATGATACATTGGATCAGATGGACTTGACAGATATATTTAGAACTCTGCATCCCAGAGCAACAGAATATACTTTCTTCTCGAGTGCACATGGAACATTCTCCAACATAGATCACATACTGGGTCACAAAACAGCCCTTCATAAGTATACAACAATTGAAATCATACCATACATACTTTCAGACCACAATGTGATGAAGCTTGAAATCAACCACAGGAAAAAGTCTGGAAAACCTCCAAAAGCATGGAGGTTAAAGAACACCCTACTAACGAATGAGTGGGTCAGCCAGGCAATTAGAGAAGAAATTAAAAAATATATGGAAACAAACGAAAATGAAAATACAACAATCCAAACGCTTTGGGATGCAGTAAAGGCTGTCCTGAGAGGAAAATACATTGCAATCCAGGCCTATCTCAAGAAACAAGAAAAATCCCAAATACAAAATCTAACAGCACACCTAAAGGAAATAGAAGCAGAGCAGCAAAGACAGCCTAAACCCAGGAGAAGAAGAGAAATAATAAAGATCAGAGCAGAAATAAACAATATAGAACCTAAAAAAATTGTAGAGCTTATCAATGAAACCAAGAGTTGGTTTTTTGAAAAAATAAACAAAATTGACAAACCTCTAGCCAGGCTTCTCAAAAAGAAAAGGGAGATGACCCAAATAGATAAAATCATGAATGAAAATGGAGTTATTGCAACCAATCCCTCAGAGATACAAACAATTATCAGGGAACACTATGAAAAATTATATGCCAACAAACTGGACAACCTGGAAGAAATGGACAAATTTCTAAACACCCACACGCTTCCAAAACTCAATCAGGAGGAAATAGAAAGCTTGAACAGACCCATAACCAAAGAAGAAATGGAATCAGTTATCAAAAATCTCCCAACAAATAAGAGTCCAGGACCAGATGGCTTCCCAGGGGAGTTCTACCAGACGTTTAAAGCAGAGATAATACCTATCCTTCTCAAGCTATTCCAAGAAATAGAAAGTGAAGGAAAACTTCCAGACTCACTCTAGGAAGCCAGTATTACTTTGATTCCTAAACCAGACAGAGACCCAGCAAAAAAAGAGAACTACAGGCCAATATCCCCGATGAATATGGATGCAAAAATTCTCAATAAGATACTAGCAAATCGAATTCAACAGCATATAAAAAGAATTATTCACCATGATCAAGTGGGATTCATTCCTGGGATGCAGGGCTGGTTCAACATTCACAAATCAATCAACATGATACATCACATTAATAAAAGAAAAGACAAGAACCATATGATCCTGTCAATCGATGCAGAAAAGGCATTTCACAAAATTCACACTTTCTTAATAAAAACCCTTCAGAAAGTCAGGATAGAAGGAACATACTTAAAGATCATAAAAGCCATTTATGAAAAGCCCACAGCTAACATCATCCTCAATGGGGCAAAACTGAGAGCTTTTTCCCTGAGATCAGGAACACGACAGGTATGCCCACTCTCACTGCTGTTGTTTAACATAGTGTTGGAAGTTCTAGCATCAGCAATCAGACAAAAAAGGAAATCAAAGGCATCAAAATTGGCAAAGATGAAGTCAAGCTTTCACTTTTTGCAGATGACATGATACTATATATGGAAAATCCGATAGACTCCACCAAAAGTCTGCTAGAACTGATACATGAATTCAGCAAAGTTGCAGGATACAAAGTCAATGTACAGAAATCAGTTGCATTCTTATGCACTAATAATGAAGCAACAGAAAGACAAATAAAGAAACTGATCCCATTCACAATTGTACCAAGAAGCATAAAGTACCTAGTAATAAATCTAACCAAAGATGTACAAGATCTGTATGCTGAAAACTATGGAAAGCTTATGAAGGTAATTGAAGAAGATATAAAGAAATGGAAATAGATTCCCTGCTCATGGATTGGAAGAATAAATATTGTCAAAATGTCAATACTGCCCGAAGCTATCTACACATTCAATGCAATCCCAATCAAAATTGCACCAGCATTCTTCTCAAAACTAGAACAAGCCATCCTAAAATTCATATGGAACCACAAAAGGCCTCGAATAGCCAAAGTAATTTTGAAGAAGCAGACCAAAGCAGGAGGCATCACAATCCCAGACTTTAGCCTCTACTACAAAGCTGTCATCATCAAGACAGCATGGTATTGGCACAAAAACAGACACATAGACCAATGGAATAGAATAGAAACCCCAGAACTAGACCCACAAACATACGGCCAACTCATCTTTGACAAAGCAGGAAAGAACATCCAATGGAAAAAAGTCTCTTTAACAAATGGTGCTGGGAGAACTGGACAGCAACATGCAGAAGGTTGAAACTAGACCACTTTCTCACACCATTCACAAAAATAAACTCAAAATGGATAAAGGACCTGAATGTGAGACAGGAAACCATCAAAACCCTGGAGGAGAAAGGAGGAAAAGACCTCTCTGACCTCAGTCGTAGCAATTTCTTACTTGACACATCCCCAAAGGCAAGGGAATTAAAAGCAAAAATGAATTACTGGGACCTTATGAAGATAAAAAGCTTCTGCACAGCAAAGGAAACAACCAACAAAACTAAAAGACAACCAATGGAATGGGAAAAGACATTTGCAAATGACATATCGGACAAAGGGCTAGTATCCAAAATCTATAAAGAGCTCACCAAACTCCACACCTGAAAAACAAATAACCCAGTGAAGAAATGGGCAGAAAACATGAATAGACACTTCTCTAAAGAAGACATCCGGATGGCCAACAGGTGCATGAAAAGATGCTCAATGCCGCTCCTCATCAGGGAAATACAAATCAAAACCACACTCAGATATCACCTCATGCCAGTCAGAGTGACCAAAATGAACAAATCAGGAGACTATAGATGCTGGAGAGGATGTGGAGAAATGGGAACCCTCTTGCACTGTTGGTGGGAATGCAAATTGGTGCAGCCACTCTGGAAAACAGTGTGGAGGTTCCTCAAAAAATTAAAAAATAGACCTACCCTATGACCCAGCAGTAGCACTGCTAGGAATTTACCCAAGGGATACAGGACTGATTCATAGGGGCACTTGTACCCCATTGTTTATAGCAGCACTCTCAACAATAGCCAAATTATGGAAAGAGCCTAAATGTCCATCAACTGATGAACGGATAAAGAAATTGTGGTTTATATATACAATGGACTACTATGTGGCAATGAGAAAGGATGAAATATGGCCCTTTGTAGCAACGTGGATGGAACTGGAGAGTGTGATGCTAAGTGAAATAAGCCATACAGAGAAAGACAGATACCATATGTTTTCACTCTTATGTGGATCCTGAGAAACTTAACAGAAACCCGTGGGGGAGGGGAAGTGGAAAAAAAAAAGGTTAGAGTGGGAGAGAGCCAAAGCATAAGAGACTGTTAAAAACTGAGAACAAACTGAGGGTTGATGGGGGGTGGGAGGGAGGGGAGGGTGGGTGATGGGTATTGAGGATGGCACCTTTTGGGATGACCACTGGGTGTTGTATGGAAACAAATTGGACAGTAAATTTCATATATTGAAAAAGAAAAAAAAAAAGAAAAAAAAAAGAAAAAAAATACCTAGGTTGGACTATATACTTCGAAATCCAGGGACATCAAAAGCCTCACTCGCCAGGGATCTTAACATCGTGTGTGTGTGTGTGTGTGTGTATACACATACACACACATACATAAACTCAATTTCTATAAATTGAACTGACGTCTTTCAAATTATCTCAGTGATTCCAAGGGTCCTCCTGGCTATGAAGGAAAAAAAGTGATTTTTAACACTGAAAAAGGAAAAGAATATAAATATCATCAGAGAGATGCAAACTAGAAGTTTACAGAGATTCAGATGAACAAGAAATATTTCTATCATAGGGGAACTGTGAAGGCTTCATGGAGGAGGTAGTTTTAGAAATGAGCTTGTAGAAAACTTGTGATTTTGATACATGGACTGCAAGATGAAAGTAGTTATGCAAAATGCAGGGAGCAGTAAATAGAAAGGCACGCAGAAACAGTATAAATAAGGATTATCTTCCTGATCTCCATATATATTGGGGAGTAGATCATGAGAATCTCACTAGGAGGTAATTTTTTTTCCAGAATTTAACTTTGGAATCTTACCAATGTTTAAGTTATATTTTTAAGACATAATTGATGTACAATAAATCACACATATTTAAAGATGCAATTTAATAAGTTTGACACAGGTATAAAACTAGGAGATGAATTCACTAGGGTGAATGTATTCATTACTATTAAAAGTTTCCTCATGTGTCTTTGAAATCTCTAGTCCTTGACACTCATACCCCACCAAGCCCAGGCGACTACTGATATGTTACCTGACACTATTAACGAGTTTACATTTTCTAGAGATTTCTAAGAATGGAATTAACCAGTATGTATGCCTTTATGTCTGCTTCTTTTCTTCCTCTCAGCATAATTTTTGGAGATTTATCCATGGTGGTGTATATGTCATAAGTCTGATCCTTTTTATTGCTGACTAGTGTTCCTTTTAATGAATACACCACAGTTTGTTCATCCATTTGTCTTTTGATGGACATTTGGGCTGTTTCCATTTTTTACAATTTCAAATAAAACTGCTATGAATATTTACGTAGAAGTTTTTCTATGGACATATGTTTCATTTCCCTTTGGGTAAATACTTAGGAGTGGAATGTCGGGATCATATGGTAGTTGTGTGATTAACTTTTTTAAGAACTGCCAAGTTTTTCCCCAAACTGGTTGTATCATTTTAAATTCCTACCATAAGTTCATGAAAAATTTAATTGTTTCAAATTCTCACTAACACTACATGATACAAAATGGTAACTACATGGGGAGATATTTAAGATTTAAAACTTAGTATTTAAATCCCTCTAAAAGATGATTGTTTAGGGGCACCTGGATGGCTCAGTTGGTTGAACATCCGACCTTTGGTTTCAGGTTGGGTCATGATGCCAGGGTTGTGGGATTGACCCCTGCATGGGGCTCCGTGCTGAGCATGGGGTCTGCTTAAGATTCTCTCTCTCTCTCTCTCTCTCTCTCTCTCTCTCTCTCTCTCTCCCTCCCTCCCTCCCTCCCTCCCTCTCTGTCCCATTCCCCACTTGTGTACTCTTTCTCTTTCTCAAATAAAACTAAAAAAAGAAAAATGATTGTTTAAACAAAATTTTTACTCTTTGGGCACTGTCAACCTGCTTGTGTTTGTTTTTGGAACTCAATTAAATCACTTGGAAACAGTTTGATCCTTTGATTTTGAAATTTGTTGAGCATCCCCCCAAAAATATTATTCCTCACAGCGAAGGCAAAATCCTTCTGAACAACTCTTATCAATACCTAGTGAATAATGAGATCTTCCAGTTTGAGTCTTAGGAACACGTACTACTTCTGGCCACATGTGATCTCTGTACAATGTTTCCTCTAATGATTTTGGACCGTTCTTTCTCTGGCCTGATATAGTTTCCTCACACCCATATACTGTCAGCATTCTGCTGAATACTTGATAGTGACTGCAAATATATAGGTTCTCTGTTGTGTGCAGCTTTCATTTGTCTAGTCTTCTATCCAAACTCTAGCTATCTTTGTCTCCCTCAATGTCAGCTCCTCCTTCTCAATTCAGGGAGTTTTTCAAGCCTCACTCTCCGTTTACAGCTGTGTGGAAAATCTCAAGGCACTAAGATGAGGAAATCATAGATCTCACTTCATATGTTTTACAATTTGCAAGGACCCTGTCTTTCAATATCTGGTGTCCAATTTCTTGAAAACCATTGTTTGCAGTATTCTGTCTGTTTGGTTTTGATTGTTTTAAGAGGGATAGTATATCCTGTCCTTGTTACTCCATCTTGGTCACAAGTGTACGTTCTGAACACTTTAATAGAAAGATCTTACCCTTTCCTACATTCTGCTAAAACATCTGTTCATATCAGAAAAGGCAGCTCCAGATTTCTTTTGGACAAAATTCAGCATATCAGAGGAAACTCAGCATATCTAGAAAGCAGAGGAAAATCTCTGGTCCAAGATGTGGGTTAACTTCTCCTGGCACCATATACACACCTTCCCAGGAAGGGGAAGCTAACTGGATAAGAATACAATGATTATTCATTAATGAAGGACATCATTTATACATTCTCTCCCCAAAAATATAGATCTTGAAACCCATCCTTTCTGTGTGCTTAGGGCTTAATATTTTGAAACCATTTAAATCTGGGACTTTGGGTGCATCTCTCTGAAATTCATTTTTCTCATTAGTCAGATGGGATAATAACCATCCCTGTTTAAAAAATAATAGGTAAAATAAGTTTTGTTTGTTGAACACAGTTTCAACAATTCTAGTTGAAATTTTCAGCATTACTTTTATTATATTAATGTTATATTTTAGGTATCAATGACTACTTTTTTTAGACATTTTTAGCAATTGTCCTTACTGATGAATTCTAAAATAATCAGAAAGGCTAACTGAATCACCATCTTCCATGTTCAATCACCACTTCCATGTAGTGTTTACCACAAGAGCAAAGTTCCATGAGCCACCATATTAACCTTCCATTACAGACTTTGAGTCCATGCTGTAAGAATTCCATTTTCTCTTCTACCTTTTCCTCCCCCTCCTTTCCATGCTGCAGGGTACCTTTTAATTTGTGCTTAATTCAGACAGGGAAAATAAAGTAATAGTGTCTCAGTATCTAACACTCTCCAACTGATATTTTAAGTAAACTAAAAAAATCTAGACTTTCTAAATATTGATCATCAATTCTTCAAGAAGTCTGCTTAACATGCTTGGGTTATAGCAAGAGCTCATTATATTCTCTTACTTGTTAGCTATGTTTCCTATTTAACATAAATACACAGGCAAAACCAAATTAAAATATCCCCTTTCACCAAATCAAAAATAGTCTATATATTTTCAAATTTGATGAAATATGGCAGTAATTCAGGCATATTCTCCCAACTAAGAACCCTAGACTGCTTCTCCTGAAATTACAACCAGGCAAGTTTTCTGTGAAACCTTTTGCAAATTTTTCATGTTTGTATAAGCTATATTCATCAAAAGATTATTTTCATGTGTTTTTTTTTTGGTTTTAAGAGTTTTTGTTTTTCTTTACATAAACGGGTGAGAATATGTGCATTGTTCTATACCATGTGTGTTTCACTTAATAATATGTTAGAAATCAAATGTGTATTTATTATGGCTTTTTATATTATTTATTTCACTTTATCCCACCCCATCTGGAACATATTATATCCTTTCTTCCTTAATCAACCTTCAGAGAAACTGTTTTGCTACCTTCTCTCACTAACTATTTAAAATGTATGTCCGGGGGCGCCTGGGTGGCTGTGTCGGTTAAGCATCCGACTTCGCTCAGGTCATGATCTTACGGTCCATGAGTTCGAGCCCTCCGACGGGCTCTGTGGTGACTGCTCAGAGCCTGGAGCCTGTTTCAGATTCTGTGTCTCCCTCTCTCTCTGCCCCTCCCCTGTTCATGCTCTGTCTCTCTCTGTCTCAAAAGTAAATAAACGTTAAAAAAAAATTAAAAAATAAATAAATAAATAAATAAAATGTATGTCGGGAAGGAACCTCAGAGCTTTACCTATGCCAAAGAAAAAAAGGAAATTGGAAGGATGTAAGGATGTTGTGTGTGTGTGTGTGTGTATAGTCTATATATATACATACATATATATATATATATGTATATATATATATGTATGTATATATATAGTCTAAATATACATAATAGAATATATATATATAGACTATATATAAATATATAAATACACATATATATATATACACATACATACATATATATATAATAGACTTCATAGACTGGAGAGCAAGGAAAGCCAGTGGTATAAATCTGAAAGCCTAAGAAATGGGCCCACTGGTGTTCCTGGAGTATGAAGGAACTCAGATGTCTGATGTCCAAGGCTCTGATCTGATTGGGTGATGCCCACCCACAGTGATAGGGAGAATTGTCTTCACTCAAATGGCTAATTCAAATGATAATCTGTTCCAGAAATACCCTCACAGATGCATCCAGAGATAATGTTTTACCAGCTATCTGGGCATCCCTTAGCCCAGTCTAGTTGACACATAAACTTAACCTTCATAGATTTAATAATAATAATAAAACCCCATTTGGTGGTCCTTTATTTGAATCATTCCATATAAGATAATTGTACAGCTCCAGATATTTTATTCTTTTAATCAAAAGCCTTCATTTATTCTCATTTATTTAATTGTGTACAATTATGTTAACATTTAAGGTTGTGTAATATCTACAAATCTCTATGTTGTACAGATCTCTATATTCCTCTGAAAATATCTCATATGTTCTGTCCAACGTGATCTCTTTAAGAGATCCACACATTCCTACCTCTCTGCCTTTGCATAGTTTTACTCTGAGTAGAATGGCCTCTCTCCTTTTCAACATAAAAAAAGCCACAAGGCCTTTTTTTTTTTTACTGTTTTCTTTTATTATTTATCTTTTATTTATTATTCTTTTATTATGACTCCCAAATGAATACCTGGAAAAATGTACAGTAAAACCTTGGTTTGCACCCATAATTCTTTCTGGAAAGATGCTTGTAATCCAAAGCACTTGTATATCAAAGCGAATTTCAAGAACCATTGGTTTAGTTGTGACTAAGCGACATTTGGCATCACATACTACTCATATTGCAACATATCTCTTGTTTATCAAGTTAAAATTTATTAAAAATGTTTTCTCTTCTTGTGGAACACTTGCAGAACAAGTTATTTGCAATCTAAGGTTTTACTCCATTTTGAATTATCAAAGGACTTTAGAACCCAAGCTATTTACAAACGGAAACTGATTGTATTCTGATCTAACAGTAGCTTAAGGGGTGGGGGGAGAAGGAGTAAAATCTTGTATCCCCACTTTATTAGTAGACAAATCAACTTGGGAAGAAGACGTGTTAAGGTAGAAGAGAATAAAGAGGGCAATATAAATGCATTTTAGGAGATTCTGGTCGTTTGCTGAATTTAGATTCCAAATTTGGATTTCTTGTTTGTGTTACAGCAAGCAAATTAAAAAGGGAAATATGGTTACTTACAAAATTGATTATGGTCATAAGGTTTTTAAAAAATAATAGTAAATAGTATAATCCTGAAAAAGTATCTCAGTAATTATTTCATATCATTATTTCTCATAACCACCCCTCCATAAGCAGCTTCAGTAAAATAATAGAATAGCAACTATTGACCATTTATTACAAGCTACATCCAGGGATAAATGCTATATAGTTACTATTACAACTTTTGTAAGAAGTATTATTATTAAAATCCACTTTACAAAGAAACTGAGATTTAGATCCAAGCAAATTTCTCAACATCTCAGTTACCAAAATAGGCAGCCAGAACTCTAAGCTAAAACTGGCGGACTGGAAGATACATTTAACCATATGTCTCTTCTAAGTATCCTATAGATGAACAAAATAAATTAGTTAATAATAATAATAATAATAATAATAATGATAATAAGGAACATTTATTGAGTACTTACTATCCGCAGGACAATCTCCTTGTACCTGACATTTAGCTGACTCATTTAGGCTTTATAACAATCTGTGAGTGAGTACCATTATCACCCCTATTAGAAAAGGATATGGCACACAGTGTTTAAGTCACATACTTGCTAAATGCCACATAGCTGATAAGTGCAGAGCTAGGGTTCAAATCCTCAGACAATATTATTTTTCACACCCAAGTTTTGGATGCTAGGGAAGCAAGAAGCTTCAGGATATATTTTTTGTCAAGAATTCAGAGATTAGGGGCACCTGGGTGGCTCAGTCAGTTAAGCATCCAACTCTTGATTTCCGCTCAGGTCATGATCTCTTGGTTCATGGGATTGAGCCCCATGTTGGGCTCTATGCTGCCAGCAAAGAGCATGCTTAGGATTTCCTCTCTGCCCATCCCTTTCTCACGTTCTGTCTCTTTCTCTCTCTCTCTCTAAATAAACAAACACACAAACAAACAGCTATAAAAAAAAGAATTCCTAGATTCATCATAATATTGAGGTTTGGTTGAAATGAGGACATGCAGGATCAGTGAAAACAGGTAAGAGTAAGGGGCTTTCACAGTTATCCAGGCATAAGGTCATGAATAAGTATTTTCACAATAGTAGAAACTGAAAGACAAATCGTTTATTTAAATTACATGTTAAAGAGCAATCGCAATTTACACACTGGGTTTGAGAAGACCGTGAAAATGCTCACAAGTTTCTGAGTCCTGCAGTTGCCAGTGGCAGCTGGTAAGAGGGGAGTTTGAGAAAGCGAATGCATTTCTAATTAATATCTGTTCCCATTACTCTATCATTACCTGAGTCGATAGGACACTCGTTGCGATATTTTATTTGTTTATATAAAGAACAGAGGAAGCTAATAGAGGAGAATAAATGTTAGAAGCTGGTTGTGGCTCTATATCCTGCTGTTCACTGAACATGTGACATCGGAAAAATCATTTAACATCCTTGAACATCGGTCTTTTCAGCTGTGCAATATGCTATCTGCAGTGACAGAAGGGCTGTAAAGATGAAAATAAATCAGACCTGAGATAACACTTTGTAACATATAAACAAACAAAAACTAGAATGATTATCATTATTTCTTTAGCTAAGCCTCTACCCATAAAACGTACACATCCTTGTTTTACTATTTTTCAATATTCTTGATAGTGGCGTGGGTTCATATCTCAGCTCCACCATTTACCTTATGTTTTGTAATCTTGAACAACTTACTCAAACTCTCTGTGCCTCCTGTGTGAAATGGGGTACACAGTAGTGCCAAACTCACAAGATTGTACTGAGCCCTCATAATACACTCAATATATGTAAGGTGCTTATAACAGTGCCTGAAACACAATCATTGTTATTATATATCTGTACCCATTATATTACTATATAATATATAATGTCATCATCACTATTAATACTAACATTATTATTAACAACTCAGTGATTTTATTGTTTAGCCATCTAATGCTACCATTATGGTCTATCATGGCCGCATGGATTTCTCTAACTCGATATGGACAGAACTTAATACAGCAGCTTTTAAAAGTATTATATTTAAAGATACTTATGATTATCCCCTAAGTATAGCAATCTATCACATAATTAACATATTTGTGTTATTTTTAGTTGTGCAAATAGGAAAAAAATGATGTTTTGCAACACACTGCTGCATTTAATTTTTGTTGAACAACAGTAAGTATTCATTATTCAGTTGTTTAAAGTTGTTTACTTACTATACAGTAAAGGAAGAGTAGTTCTGGTATGTCACAGTTTGATTTAAAGGCACAATGACCTTTGTATTTTTTTCTCTTACTTTCAATGAGTGTGTTGAATCATCCAACGGGGAAGGCATTTTCCTTGACAGATACTTATTGCAGCAAAAGAAATGCTGAGACTACAAAATATTTTAAAATGTTGTCATGTGAATATTATTTTAGCGCATATATTTCTATGTAATGGCATTTGCCATCTGGGTTCTTGAAACTGAGTCTTTCTTTACACCCTGTACATCTTTTTGCCTGTCTTTCTCAGTTTGGGTTTATTAATAATTAATCTCTAGGTTCACGTAATAGGCCTCTCCTGCATGTTCTCTTAGCTAAGGAAACAAGTACTCAGGAGTGCAGCATCATAGGCAGGGAACAAAAGATTCACATTCCATTTTCTGTGTTAGAGAGCACTGATGTGATTCTCAGGAGCCAAGCTTCTTAGCAACGAAAGAAGGATTTACAGCCCTCCAGCTTTCTCAGCTACCAAAGCTCTTGAAGGCTTTCAAGAGCTGACCTTCTTAGCAAAGGGCTGGGTTCTTTTAATGCACTCACTTTCAAAAGGTAGCATACCTGTTTTTCCAGTGTGATGTGGATGCTATTAAAAGGGAGTTTCCATGGATACGGACATCAGTGGGAATGAAATAGGATTGTCCTCTTTTCAGACTCATTGTTGCTCCAAATATTCCTAAAACCTAGATCATGTCACTCCTTTTATTCACATTTCTTACGGCTTGCTTCTTATTTATGAAACACTATCAATGGTAAGAAATTAATACCTTTTTAAATGTGTGGGTTCAAACTCAAGGTATTTATGAGAAATGTTGTAGCATGTGCATGGGGAAGAGGTCAGTCACTTGCAAAGAATTTAGTGAGTGTGAGTTTTGTTATGTCTTTTCATATGACTTCAGAGAATACATGTTAGTCAGACATCACCCATTTCTTTGAAGTAATACAGAACTTGTCAAATTGAGAACCTGACTTAAATTATGTGAATTTGAAGCTGTATTACAACAACGCTACAAAGTTCCCCCTCCCCCCCACCTTTATTTTTTGGTATTTTGAGTGAGTTATTTCTAAGTATCTATTTTGCCCTTATAAGAATGCATTTCTGGAATATTTTGATTAAAGTATGTCAAATCTCTTTACCAAGATCTAATTGAATGTCAAATGTGACCAAGTCAATTTATTTGTTGAGCATCTGTTATGTATCAGGTAATATGCTTGTCCTTGGGACTTCTACAATGAAGGAAATACTGACTTTCTCTGGAGAACTCATGCACCACCCCGTTTTTTCATTGAGATAGAAGACCTTGCTGGTAAATGTGTCCAGCCTCGAGAACAAAGCTATGAACCATCTGAGCCATTTGTCATAAATCCATGGTGTAAAAACCTTTCACATGGAAGAGAGGAAAGGATACATGAAGTGAGAATAGACAGAAAAATAAGCAACTGAGCTAACTTTTCCATCTAGAAACAAATCCTCAACTTGGATAGATTTTCCAGATTCATATCAGCCAGCAGCAGTGATTTAATAACCTTTCAATGGATGAGGACAAAAATCAAGCTTGCCTTAAAGATATTGCCAATCAAGTTAATAGCAAATTGAACTTCTATGCTAAATTTTAAGGGCATTTAATGTGGTTGATCAGTTTTTGTTCCCCTTACATTGGTTTTCAGTCAGATAAATACAGGATATGACATATTTCTCATGATACCATGTAATTTTAGTTTGTTAATAAGATGAAATCATTTATGGGAAACTTTAAGTCAATTTGTGGAATGGGAAAGTTTTACTTCTTTATATGTTAATAATCTGGTCTCTTTTTCAGTTAAATATGTATCAAATCACTATTTAATTTCATGTTTAAGAAACATCAGAGAATTAAAATACCACTAATTTTCCTATAGCTATTCACACTCCCATATAAAAAGTGTGTCCCCAGAACTGCTCTTCTAAATTCTTTAAGAAGTGAACTAGGAATTCTATGGCATCTCATTAATTTGTGAATTGGTATCTATCTGTTTAACACAAATATCAATCATTTCCACAAGAATTTTATAGGTTTTTAATTTATTTTTGCATTCTGCCTTGATATTGAAAAGACTAAAAATGCAAGTTCATGTTAGAGAAGATTGATTATTATTCTGATAATCCAAAATTCAACATGAATCCCCAAATCCTAACTTCAAAACAATTGGCAGGTTGAGGGCAAAAAAAAAAAAGTTACTTGTCCTAAGGGGAGGACAGGGGTAACTTACAAGATTTCCACACAGCTTGTGAGCAATAATAATCATCCTTCATGAAAAAATGCAACTGAATAACAACATTTAAATTTTAAATTGTTTCCCTTTAAATTATGGAAAACTGATGACAAATATTCATTATTATCTAAAAGATCCAGCTTTTAAAACTTTACTTAATTACTCATCAGAAAAAACTACATAAAATCAGACCCTGCAATTGGAGGAAACTTATCTTCGAATGAAACTTTTATTTATTTCATTAAATTATCGATAAGAAATCTGTTTTCAAATACTTTTACAAGAAACATTTAACATATGCTTTCTTTTTTATATTCTTTGGAAAACATACAAGAAAAGACATTAGTTACGCCCTTGAACATCTACTTACATTTCAGCCAAAAACTTTAAAGGGTAGGGAAGGTGGAGAAAACTTACACAGAAATTCATAAACCCTTCAAGTGCCACAAATAGGTTTTAGGTAGCATGAGCAATTTATTGGATTTATTGCTTGTACTTGTTCACATAAAGGAAGTCATAAGGTATTCCACAAAAGAAGATAAAATTGAAAGTTGTTGGTAGAAACCGTTATTGTTGTAAACTATCCAAACGAGGGATGTGACCTAGGAATAAAAAAGAAGTTATTTTATCTTTTCTGTCACCTGGATATGTCTCTTCTTTGAGTCATTTCTGGATATTTTACATTGTTTTATTTTTTATCCTTGTTGTGAAAGCACTCTTATTGTTTAGTAAGCAGAATTAGGGTAGCTGAAGTTTATAGAGTCAATGGCTGACAAACAATAAGGTCAATGCCTGTCCCATCCTGGAAAAATTGAGGTTAGAACAGGTGAAATTATCATTCTGTTTTGTTTTTATGGCTCTAATAGAATGCCAGAGAGTCCCTGACCCCTGCTGCCAGTCATGTCTTACTCTAATAGCAACGTGTAACCTTTGACACTCAATTAAAACAGGAAATAAGGCAAAGAGTGGGTCAATATGCATGTTTGGCCAATACAAGCCTTTGAAATAAATTCCAAGGGGCTTTCAAAGGAACCATAACCCTTATTCATGTGGCACACTGGCATTAAAGTTATGGCCAGTAAAGTAAAAGAACATAGAAACAAACAAACAAAAAAATCACCTGCATTGTTTATTTTCTTTCTGACCCTAAGACCTGTGTATTAAGGTATCCCACAACAGAACAACTTACATTACATTTTCTGATTACTGAGGGCGAGGGTGTCACTGCTAACTGGCTGGATAGGAGAGGATAGATGCTTTGGGCATAGAAGGTTATTGACATGAATAGTCAGATGTTTTTTTTTGATTTAATGTGAATTTATTTATAAATAGAAAAGAGCCATCGTATATGTACTTTTCTTATGGAATAATAGCAGCATTGTTTTTGAGAAGAGTTAAGTATATGACTGTCAGTGCTTAGTGGTATGTTTGGTGATCAACTGGAGAGGAATCCATAGTAGAGACAACATGTGTACCATAATTCTGATTATCAATCTGACAGAGTGACAATTTGTCGGTGGATAAATATTTCTCACGTATGTTCAAGGATACTATCTCAGGTTTTATCCAGGGAACAATGAGAAAAGATGTGGAAGAAAGGACATACGAGGCAAAAAAAAAAAAAAAAAAAAAGGCGGAAGCAGCATCGTCTTGGGATTGGTTAGGTCTCCATGAAAATCCCAATTTTCTTTCTTATTAAAAGTGCCTATGAATAAATTAAATGATCTTTGATGTATCATTTTCTGTGAATTAGAGATAATATTATATACCTCCTTATACTGAATTTCTTATTATTGTTTTTGACTGAATGAGATGGGTTTTATTTAATTATTCAGTGACTAGCATAGATGTTTTTTAGAACAGACATAAATGTTTTTTAGCTTCTCATTAATTTATTATATGTTTCTCTATTGAACACACTGATTTGATCTAATGTGATATTAGCTGTTCGAGCTCCAGAAACAGAGCACCAGACTGTAGAATTTCATGTAGTGATACATTTTAGTTTCAAGTAAAATAGTTTAAACAGGATCTGGCAACACACAGAGACATACACAAACACACATACATGCACATTAGAAAAGATCTGGAAAGATATATATATAAAATATCTATAGCAGAAATCTGTAGGTAGTAAACATATGGTATATTTTTATTTTTAAATTTCTATATTATACATTTACTGATTTTGTAATAACAATGTAAAAAGACATATTAATATTTGAAAATCATCTACTTAGTTTAAAAATAATAGATTATCGGGGTGCCTGTGTGGTTTAGTTGGTTAAGCGTCTGACTTTGGCTCAGGTCATGATCTCAGGGTTCATGAGTTTGAGCCTCACATCCCTTTGGGATCCTCTGTTTCCCTCTCTCTGTGCTCCTCCCCCACTCACGCTCACTCTCTTTCTCTCTCTCTCTCTCAAAAATAAACATTAATTTTTTTATATATATAATAGATTACTGACAATCCTCCTTAGATAGACTCTCACTTGAAAATACAAGGAATAGTCATGATCTCATGGCTGGTGAGTTTGAGCCCCGCGTCGGGCTCTGTGCTGACAGCTCGGAGTCTGGAGTCTGCTTTGGATTGCGTGTCTCCTTCTCTCTCTGCCCCTCCCCAACTTGTGCTCTGTCTCTATCTATCAAAAATAGATAAATGTAAAAAAAAATTAGAAAATACAAGGAATATTATTTTAGCACCATCTCTTGTTGCCAGCACTCACAGATCCATGAATTTCTGAATGCATATATTAATTAATGGCAAATGTGTGTTCTCTACATGTCAGCTGACACTGATCTCATCTTCTTATTTTAAAATAAAACTTCAGTGTGTCATTGTTTTAATACGATGAATGTCATATTGGACTCTGCCAGACTTTGTAGGTAGATATTGCATTAGACTTTGATTTGTGGGAAAATGAGATTGGTCTGTAGTTTCTTTTTTTGTGCAAGATTATGAGGTTTATTATAAATGCTCTGCTTGCCTTGTATGAAGAATTGGGATACTTTCCTTCATTACATATGCTATGAAACATTTTAAGTAAAATTATGATTATTCACTTTTTTAGATTTGTACAATTCTCTTGTGGAATCAACTGGACCTAATGTATTTTAGAAAGATAACTGTTAGTAGGTTTTCTTTTTCCATGGGATGAAAATGTTAATTTATTCTGGGTGAATATTTGCTATAGTTTAGGTAAACTATATTTTCTAGAAAAAAAAATTCGTCAAATCTATTGCACAGAGTTATGTAAAATGTTTAAAGCTTTCACTTCCTTTTGCTATGTACTTCCTGTCATTGATTATTTCATGTATTATCCATTGTTTTCTTGATTAGGCTGTTCCTGGTTATTTTATTTATTCTTTTCAATGAACCTGCTCTTTATATTATCAGTTCTACCATTTTCCAGCGTAATAGGTTCTGCTTTTATTTTTAAATAATTTCTTAATTATTCTTGTGTTTAGGGTACAAAGTTGATCATGTACCTGTAATATCTACTTCATTGTGTTGTTTAGGTCTTCTCTAGTCTCGCTTTTTGATTATTTGATCTCTCCTTGGCAGAGAGAAAGTATTAAAGTCTCCTGCTACGTGTGTGCTTCACCTGATTTGCCTCAGATCTCTGATAGCTTCTGCCTCATGACAACTTCTGCTTTGCTGTTTGGTGCATAAATATTCATAGCTGTCATGTCACCATTGTAAGTTGTAGCCTTCAGATTTATAAACTGACTTATTTTGCTTGCCTAATACTTCTGTGACTGAATTCTACCTAGTATGTTATCAATTTTGCATCCTCCTATCCCCCCCACCACAAATCTATTATAACCTTGAACTTTCAAACTATCTGAATTACTTTATTTATATATGTCTGTTTTATACAACAGATACTGGATTTTGCTTTGTGAGCAACGTGAAGATTTTTTTTTCTTTTAATAAGGAATTTAACCTTATTAAAAATGTTTGTCAGTTCTGTCATGTTTTTTTTAGGTTAGGTTTACTGACCTAATGTCATGTTTTTTTTAGGTTAGGTTAGATGTTTTTCACTATGTAGCCAGTTTATGAATTCTTTTAATATTCTGATATTTAGGATATTCTATTATTGTATCCTATTATTATTAGTACCAAAATATGACCTATTAGTACCAAAATATGTCCTGATACTGATGACTCTGGATCAATTCTCTTTGGTACGGAAGGTGTCTCATGTGTATTTTCAATGTGAATATAAAACTTTTAAGGACATCTCATGAATTATAATTCTAAATATATGCTCTGTCCCATTGTTTTACTTTTCCTCTTAGGACTCCAGTTATATGTGTATTGTATCATCATTGCCAGTCTTCAATATGTATCATTTTGTCCTATGGTCCCTCTACATCTTTTTTTTTTTTTAATTTCAGTTTTCTTTTCTTGCCTTCTGCATTTGATCTGCTCTATACCTTATTCTGCTGTTAGGCAATATTTTTCTTAGCTTTTTGTAACTTACTCATTATTTCAGAAATAATTTTATGTCTTACTTCTACTTCTGTTCCTAATTCTCATTCAGTTGAATGGGTATAATAGAATTCTTTTGTTTGTTTTGCTTCTCAACTCTTTTGATATTTCAATGACTAGAAATTTCTTGTAGATAGTATTAATGCTTCATTATATGTTTACTTTCCATGCATCTGTATTTCTCTCTGCCTTGAGTGTTCTTAGATCAATCCAAAACCTCTCCCTCAAAGAAATATGGAGCACCTTATTGCAATGTTTGTTTCTCTAAAAATAAGAAATAAAATTGTATCTTAAAAGTTATGATTCTAAAGGAAGCTTAAGAAAAATCTCTTATTATTCATAAGTAATATGATTGTCTCTGAATCTAATACACAAAAATTTATTCAAAAATAATACATATTTTTAATTTGCCTGGAAGATAAGTTGAAGGAAACTAAAAGAGGTAGAAAGAAGAAAAAAGACACAGAAACTGAATTCAGGATATTCAATAGCTTTTATTTGAAGATATTGAAAAAAAATCATCTTAAGTAAAAATGCAATATTTTTATATTTTAGAAGAATAGCAATAATACAATAGAAGGAGAAATGATAGATTGATAGAATGATTGATAGAATGATGGGTAGATAGATAGATTGGTTGATCAATCTCAAGTTCCCTTAAGATAAAGGGAAATGCAATTTTCAGGCTATAAGGATGTCCTAAGGACTAATCTATACGAATGACCTATAAAACCCATGAGGCACAGTCTTAAGAACTTCAGCATTTCAAGGGGGCAAAAAGTGTCAATAAATATTTTGGGTAGAGTCAAGGTGAAGGTTGTTGAAGGGCTTACTTAGAATATGAATCAGATTGATATTAGACAATATCCTTGCAAATAATGGAACAAAATAATTAAATCTTGCCATTTGCAACAATGTGGATGGAAGTGAAGGGTATTATGCCAAGCAATATAAGTCTGTCAGAAAAAGACAGATATCACATGACTTCACTCATGTGGAATTTGAGAAACTTAACAGATGATCATAGGGGAAGGGAAGGAAAAATAAGATAAAAACAGAGAGGGAGGCATACTATAATAGACTCCTAAATACAGAGAACAAACTGAGGGTTGCTAGAGGGGAGGTGGATGGGAGGATGGGCTAAATAGGTGATGGGAATAAAGGAGGACACTGGTTGGAATGAGGACTGGGTATTATATGTAGGGGATGAATTACTAGATTCTACTCCTGAAGCCAAGACTACACTGTATATTAACTAACTTGAGAATAAAAAGAAAAAAAAAAGAAAAGTAAAAAGAAAAGAATGGAACAATAGCTTCACAGTCTGAGGGAAAATTTTTTGAACTAGGATTTTTAAACTAGAATTTTTAAACTAGAATTCTATAGCAAGCAAAACTAACAATCAAGAATGAGAGCAAATGTATGCGTTTTTAAATGTAAGAGATTAGATATCAACCTTCCATGCCCAACTTCTGAAAGAAGGAAATATATACATTTAGGTACTTACCATAAAGGAACAAAAACACTAGAAGAGGAAATTAGAGGTCCAAAGAAGTAGTATATTTAACCAAGGAGAAAAATGCAAGCAAATGCTTACTTGTCAACTTTCCAACATCCTTAGAATACAATTGAACTATATTACAAAGGCAAGTCAGTGTCTCCATAAAGACTCTCTTGAAAGTGTCACAGATTTCATTTCAAGTTGTCTAATAAAGAATCTTTGTGATATTAACAATAGGACCACAGCTACTTTATTCAACAAAAAAGCGAGAAGAAAATTAGAAACTTCCGTGGATAAAATTATACAAATGAGTCATGATTCAACTATGAATCAAACTAATATAAGCCATGAACATACATATATATATATATATATATATATATATATATATAGTATAAATGATAATTTATTAAATGCTTAACACATTCTTTTTTTTTTTAATTCCAGGATAATAGACATACAGTGTTATATTAGTTTCAGGTGTACAATCTAATGATTCAACAATTCTATACATTACCCAGTGCTCATCATGGTAAGTGTACTATTAACCCCTTCACCTACTTCACCCAAACCTCACCCACCTCCCCTCTGGCAAATACCAGTTTGTTCTCTATTATTAAGAGACTGTTTTTTGGTTTGTCTCTTTTTTTCTTTGTACATCTGCTTTGTATCTTTAAT
This sequence comes from Prionailurus viverrinus, assembly GCF_022837055.1. NCBI lineage: Eukaryota > Metazoa > Chordata > Mammalia > Carnivora > Felidae > Prionailurus > Prionailurus viverrinus. Next base: position 38,934,742 of record NC_062573.1, on the reverse strand, counting down.
TACATTTATGGCTAAAATCATGGTATTTTTCTTTGACTAACTTATTTCACTTAGCATCATACCCTGTACTTCCATCCACGTTGCTACAAATGGCAATATTTCATTCTTTGTTATATTGGTGGACACAGGTTGCTTCCATATTTTGGCTATCATAAATAATGCTGCAAGAAATATAGGGGTGTGTATATCTTTTCAAATTAGTGTTTTGATATTCTTTGGGGAAATATCTAGTAGTAGAATTATGGGATCATGTGGTAATTCTATTTTCTTTTTTTGAGGAACCTGCATGCCATCCTCCATAGTGGCTGTGTGAGTTTACATTCCCACCAACAGTGCACAAAGTTTCCATTTTCTCTACATCCTCACCACCATTTGTTTCTTGTGCTTTTGATTTTAGCCATTCTGACAGGTGTGAGGTAATATCTCATTGTGGTTTTTATCTGCATTTCCCTGATGATAAGTGATGTTGAATATCTTTTCATGTGTCTGTTGGTCATCTGCATGTCTTTGGAGAAATGTCAATTCATGTCTTCTGTCCATTTTTTTATTGGATTATTTATTATTTTGGTGACGAGTTATAATTTGAAAATATCTTCACATGTGAAGCCATTCAGCAGGATGCCTTTTAGTTTTGTTGTTTCCTTTGCTGCACAGAAACTTTTTGACATAGTCCCAATAGTTTAATTTTGCTTTCATTTCCCCTGCCTCAGGAGACATATCTAGAAAAATGTTGCTATGGCTGATGTCAGAAAAATTATTGCCTGTTCTCTCTTCTAGGATTTTTATGGTTTCACGTCTTACATTTAGGTCTTTAATCCATTTTGAGTTTATTTTTGTGTATGGTGTAAGGAAGTGGACTAGTTTCATTATTTTGCATGTAGCTGTCCATGCATGCAAATGTCCTAACATTTGTTGAAGAGACTTTTTTCCATTGTATTCTTGCCTACTTTGTTGAGGATTAATTGACCATACAATCATGGGTTTATTTCTGGGCTCCCTGTTCCATTCCATTGATTTATGTGTCAGTGTTTGGGTCTACTACCATACTGTTTTCATTACTAAAGTTTGCAGTATAACTTGAATTCTGGGACTGTGATACCTCTGATTTTGTCCTTTTACAAGATTGTTTTGACTATTTGGGGCTGTTTGTGGTTCCATAAAAAAATTAGGATAATTTTTCTAGATCTGTGAAAAATGCGGGTATTTTCATAGGGATTGCATTAAATATGTAGATTGCTTTGGGTAATACGGACATTTTAATAATAGTTGTTCTTCCAATCCATGAGTATGGAATACATTTCCATTTGTTTTTGTTATCTTCAATTTATTTTATCAGTGTTTTATAGTTTTCAGAATACAGGTCTTTTACCTCATTGATTTATTCCTAGGTATGTTATTGATTACCGTGCAAGTGTAAATGGGATTGATTTCTTAATTCTCTTTCTACCACTTCATTACTAGTGTATAGAAATGCAACAGATTTCTGTACATTGATTTTGTATCCTCTGACTTTGATTTATCAGTTCCAATATTTTTTTGGTGGACTCTTTAGGGTTTTCTAAATATAATGTCATGTCATCTGCAAATAGTGAAAGTTTACTTATTTCTTACCAATTTGGATACCTTTTATTTATTCTTCTTGTCTGACTGCTATGACTAGGACTTCCAGTACTATGTTGAATAAAAGTGGTGAGTGTGGACATTCTTGTTCCCGATCTTACCCAAAAAGTTCTGTTTTCCCCTACTGAGTATGATGTTTGCTGTGGGTTTTTCATATGTGGCCTTTATTATGTTAAAGTGTGTTCCCTCTAAACCTACTTTGTTGAGGGTTTGTATCATGAATGGATGTTGTACATTGACACATGCTTTTTCTGCATGTATTGAAGTGATCATATGGTTTTTACCCTTTTCTTATTGATGTGGTGTATCACGGTGATTGATGTGCAAATAATGAACCACCCTGGGAATAAATCTCACTTTATTGTGGTGTATGATTTTTTTAATATATTGTTGAATTTGGTTTGCCAATATTTTGTGGAGGATTTTTTTCATTTATATACAACAGAGATAATGGCGTGTAGTTTTCTTTCCTTGTCTCTCTTTTATAGTGTCTGTATCTGGTTTTGGTATCAGGGTCATGCTGGCCTCATAGAATGAATTTGGAAGCTTTTCTTTTCTATTTATTGGAATATTTTGAGAAGAAAAGGTATTCACTCTTCTTTAAACGTTTGGTAGAATTCATCTGGTCTTGGACTTTTGTTTTTTGGGAGTTTTTTTGGCTACTGATTCAACTTCATTGCTTATAATTGGTCTGTTTTAATTTTCTATTTCTTCTTGAATCAGTTTTGGGAGATTATATGTTTCTAGGAATTTATCCATTTCTTCCAATTTGTTCAATTTGTTGGCATATAATTTTTCATAATCTCCATAATCCTTTGTATTTGTGGTGTCCATTGTTATTTCTCCTCTTCCATTTCTAATTTTGAGTTCTCTCTTTATCTTGATGAGTTTTGCCACAGGTTTATCAATTTTCTTGATCTTTTCAAAGAATCTGCTACTGTTTTCACTGATCTATTCAATTATTTTCTTAGTTTCTATTTTATTTATTTATACTCTAATCTATTATTTCCCTCCTGCTAGTTGGAGGTTTTGTTTGTTGTTTTTGTAGCTCCTTTAGGTGTAATGTTAGGTTGTTTATTTGAGGTTTTTTTTTTTTTTGCTTCATAAGGTAGGTCTGTATTGCTATAAACTTCTCTCTTAGAACCACCTTTGCTGCATCCCAAGGATTTTGGACCTCAATGTTTCCATTTTTTATTTGTCTCCATTTCTTGATTTCCTCTTTGATTTCTTGGCTGACCCATTGTTTATCATGTTATTGAACCTTCATGTATTTCTTATGGTTGATCTCTAGTTTCCTAGTGTGGCATCTGGAAAAGATGCATGATAAAACTTCAATCTTTTTTAATTTGTTGAGACTTGGTTTATGGCCTAATATGTGATCTATTCTGGAGACTGTTCCATGTGCACTTGAAAAGAATATATATTGTTTTAGGATTGGATGTTCTGAATATATCTGTTAGATCCAACCAGTCCAAAGTATCATTCAAAACCACTGTTTCCTTCTTGATTTTGTTTGAATTATCTATCCATTGATCTAAGTGGGGTGTTAAAGTCTCCTACTATTATTGTATTACTACCATTTATTTCCTTTATGTTTGTTAATAGATGCTTTATGTATTTGGGAGCTTTCATGTTGGGTGCATAAATACTTAGAATTGTTGTATCTTCTTGTTGAATTGTTCCTTGCATGATTATATAGTGTCCTTTATCTCTTGTTACAGTCTTGGTTTTAAAGTCTATTTTGTCTAGTATTAAGTATTGCTACCCTAGCTTTCTTTTCACCTCCGTTTTCAGGTAGAATATCGATGGGTCTTGCTTTTTTATCCATTCCCTCATCCTATGTCTTAGGACTGGAACATTAAGTCCTTTTACATTCAAAGTAGTTATTGATAGGGATGTACTTATTTTATGGTTACTTGTTTTACAGTTGTTTTGTAGTTCTGCATTTCTTTCTTCTCTCTTCTCTCATGGTTTGATGGCTTTATTTAGTGATATATTTGGATTCCTTTCTCTTAACTTTTGCATATCTATTGCTGGCTTTTGATTTGTGACTACCATTAGGTTTATATAAAACATCTTCAGCTTAGAGCATTCTATGTTAAGTTGATGGTTGCCTAAGTTTGAACCCATTCTAAAAGCACTAAATTTTTAGTGCTATGCCCCTCCCACTACATTTTAGATATATGGTGTCATACTTTACATCCTTTCATTTTGCGAATCCATTCATTGATTTTTATAGTTAGACTTAATTTTACTGCTTTTGTGCTTCCTACCTTTCTTACTCCTGCTTTATGTTCTTTCCTTTCTACCCAAAGAATCCCCTTTAACATTTCTTGTAGGGCTGGTTTAGTGGTCACAAATTCCTTTTCTATTTGTCTGGAAAGTTTTTTGAGTATTTTTGGCTGGAAATGTTTATCTTTCAGTGCTTTGAATATATAGTGCCACTGCTTTCTAGTCTGCAAAGTTTCTGCTGAAAAATCAGCTGAAATCCTTATGGTGTGTCCCTTGTATGTAACCAGTTTCTCTTGCTGCTTTTAAAATTCTATCTTTATAATGACTTTTTGCCATTTTATTTATTTATTTATCTTTAAATGTTTATTTATTTTGAGAAAGAACGAGTACAAGTGGGAAGAGGGGCAGAAAGAGGACAGAGAGATTCTTAAGCAGGCTCCATCCTGATGTGGGGCTTGACCTCACAAACAGAAGATCATGACCTGAGTTGAAATCAAGAGCTGATTTCAACTATGCTTAATGGGCTGATCCACCCAGGTGCCACTACTTTTTGCCATTTTAATTATTATGTTTCTTGGTGTAGACCTCCTTGAGTTGATTTGTTGGGGGCTCTGATTTCCTGGGATCTGGATTTTCCTGGAAAGTTTCCTTTCTCAGATGTAGGAAGTTTTCAGCTATTATTTTTTCAAATAAAATTTCTGCCCCCTTTTCTCTCTCCTTTCCTTCTGAGACTCATATAATGCCAGTGTTTCTACACTTGGTGGTGTCACTGAGTTCCCTTAATCTATTCTACTTGAACTATTTTTTCTTTCTCCTGTTCAATTTGATTGCTTTCCACTACTCTGTCCTATAGTTGTTGACCCATTAGTCTAATTTACTATTTATTCCATCTAGTGTGTTTTTTATTTTTGTTGTTTTGTTTTTTTCATCTAGTGTATTTTTAATTTCAGTTACTGTGTTCTTCATCTCTGATTCTACATATATATGCATATATATAAATTTTGCTCAAGTCCAATGAATATCTTTGTGGCCATTACTTTAAATACTCTATCAGGTATATTGCTTATGTCTGCTCAGTTTAACTCTCTTTCTGTAAATTTTATCTTGTTCTTTCACTAGGAACATATTCCTGTGTCTCCTCATATTTTCCAACTCTTTGTGTCTATCTGTGTTAGGAAATTGAGCTGTGTCTCCTACTCTTGAAAGTAGTGGTGTTATAAAGAGAGGTTCTGATGCCCTGCAGTGCAATGCCCAATGTTCACCAGAACCTGCCTTTTCAGGGATATCTCCTGTATGTGTTGTAGTACCCTTCTCTTGTGGCTGAGGTGTATTTGCCTCCAGTCAAGTCATCTGCAATGGCTGTCTTTGCCTGTTCTGGGCAGGGGATGGGCCAATCTAGGACCACCCTGGGCTTGAGTTGGGTTACACCAAACTGCAGGGTGCTCTCCCTGTGTTGTCCGCTGTGAGGCTTTCATTGATAGGCAGGGCCTACAGTCAGACCGGGTGTCTACCCCCAGCTTACTGCTGGGGCTGCAGTGGGGCTGGTGTGTATGGTTATCTTCCACTATTCTTAGGGCATGAGTCACTTTGGAGTTGTGCTGGCTACTGTCAGGATTATTGGCAAATTTCCACACTTGTAGTGTTAGTTTGGACAGACACCTGCAGGGAACAGGTTGGAGGGGACAGGTGGGCAGGAGAATGTGGGGCAGGGCTTGCCATGTTAACAAGGCATGCATGTGCCTGCTGTGGGAGGGAACCTGTAGCCTAGGGCAGTCCACAGGAGAGTGCAGGGTGGGGCATACTGTTAGTAAGCTAGGGGGAGACTGTTCCCCCACCTGGTTCCTGTAGGTGTCTAGGTATCTTGGCTGTGGAGCAGGGAAGGAAAATGATGCCTGCCAGCTATTTTGTCCTTGGGAAAATCTAAATAAAGACCCCTGCCTCTCCTGCACAAATTCTGAGGCTAGTAAAGAAATGTCCTTCCCATTTTCTTCACCTAGGAAAAAAACCCTAGGTGTTTTTCCAACTCCTTCTTCTATGTTATATCTCAGAGGGATTGTTGCTTATGCAATTTCTTCAGGGCAGAGACTCAGTTTCCTGTTACTCTCCAGTCCTTTCAAAGCCAAGCCCACCGATTTTGAAGTTCCTGGTGTTGAGCACACTGATGGCAAAAACTCATGAAATTAAGTACCTCTGATTTTCAAAGCCAATTGTTACAGGGATTCATCTTCATGACGCAGTGCCCTGTGCCTGTGGTGTCCAGTGTAGGGTCTGCTCATCTCCCTTCTTCCTGCCTGCAGGGGCCCTCCCTCCTTCAGTCTCGGGGGTTAGCTTGGTTCCTGTCAGCATCTCTACCCCTCCTATTCTTTTTGATGTGGCCTGTACTATTAGCTCTGGAGGGGCTTTGGGTCATTTCCTGGGTTATTTACATTCATTTGGGTGTTATCTATGTGTAGGCATGGGAGGAGATTAGCTTAGGATCCTCCTACTCTGCCATCTTCCCAGAAGTCCAATGCTTAAAACTTTTCCATTTGAGTATCTTGGACGTGGTGAAATTGGATCACATTCAATTTCCAATTGGCTTAACAGACTATAACAGACTATAACAATGACATTACCTGATGTAACCCCAGTACAATTATTTTTTTTTTAAAAAAATCATACTTTTATAATGCTATTATCAATCCACAGGATATGTTCAGATTTTGCTAATCGTCCCTCAGAGTTCTTTATAGCAAAATATAACTCTGGATCATGTGTAGCATTGAACTTTTTCTTTTTTTTTTTTTTTTTTTTGAATTCTTTTTTTTATTTTTTTATTTTTGGGACAGAGAGAGACAGAGCATGAATTGGGAAGGGGCAGAGAGAGAGGGAGACACAGAATCAGAAACAGGCTCCAGGCTCTGAGCCATCAGCCCAGAGCCCGACGCGGGGCTCGAACTCACAGACCGCGAGATCGTGACCTGGCTGAAGTCGGTGCTTAACCGACTGCGCCACCCAGGCGCCCCTGAACTTTCTTTTTCATCAGAACTTTACGACGGACCTTTTGCTGTGTTTATTTTTGGTAATCACCTTAGCTCATTTTGTACTTTGCCCTTTGAGTCAACTTTTTCTAGTATACTAATATCACACATATCTAGACTGTATGTTTCCTATTTACACTTTGTTTATAACTCCTCTAAATCTATGGTTATTTCAGGGCTTCTTTAGTGAACAAAAAAAATTTCTGTTGGTACCAACCATTTTCATGGAGTGACAGGTTAGAATTTTTTTTTTCTTTTCCTAAACTTTGAGTTGTTGTCCATTCCAGAATTTCATGGCATAGAATCATGCCTCGGATTTATTTCAATATTTGTAAAACTATCTTTTTAAAATCTGTGATGTGCATCTAAGTACACTCTGCAGTCTATTCTTCCAGTACCATGTAGACTCTAAGATGACATAATTTATTTTCCCTAAGGTTACCATTAAGTTTGCACAATTCTTACCTGCTCAAAAGACTTAATTCCATTCTAGATGTTTGATCAGTTTCCCCCTGCCCTCTGAAACGTTAACTTTTTAAAAGTCAAGAATGTGTATTTTTTTTTATTTGAATGAGACTTCCATGAATTTCCAGATGGTTAAAGCCTCAAATGGCTATTATAATTTTCATCTTAGCTAAATGTGTGCTCTGCACCCAAAAACGTTTCTACTTATTCCATACAGCGGATTAGACTGTAGTCATATCTTTCAGAGAGGTATAACATCTTTTCCATCCTGTATGCCTTCTTGAATTTTCATGGATTTCTGAGAATGTATATATTGTTTTGACTTCCAGAGTTTTTCTGCCTTCTGATATAACAGATGTTTCTTTTGAATAGGGCATAATTTTCCTTTAGTGTATGCTTATCCTATCCTACTGAGTTTTAGAGAATACTAAAAGAGGTTATTCACCATTTTATTCTATAATCTCAGATCTGCACTGCTTACCACTCATTCTTTACATTTTAGCATGCTACAGAGTTCTATGCAATATTGTATTCTTTGAGATGTAAGTACATATAACTGTGAACAAATGGTTCCAGTGCAAATAATTTGGGAATGACCATCTACTCTAACCTCTTAGGAATTCTCAAGCTGAATAGTATGTAAATAGTTCTGGAAATTCCACAATTAAAAATATGAAAAAGTAAGAACTGTTTAAGCTTGTATATCTGATACACTAAACATGGCATTCATGATGAAATCAAAGTGAAAATATACTATTGTTTGTACATTTAATATTTGTTCACTAAAATTAACTCTACCTGGTTCTTAAATGAAAACTTCAGCAGGCCCATGACTCTTGTCTATTAACTAACTACTACTAAGTAATGGATAGATACTCCTAAAGCTACTTTTAGTAAAAAAAAAAAAGAAAGAAAAAAAAGGGTTTCAATATATAATCAGGCTATCTATTCTAAGATATGAATCAAAGCTGTTTTATTTTACACATATCTTCTTTCCAACCCCAGCCCAAAGCTGCATTAGACTGAAAGTTATTTTCTTCAACTTACTTACTATTCTCTTCCCTCCCCCAGGTTCTGCCTTTCTGGGGATTCAGGGGTGAATGAAAGAGTGATAAGAGCATAGGAAAGGACTTAATAAAACAGCAGCTTATGTTCTTTAAGACTGGCAGAAGGTTATAGCTCTTAGTCCCACAAGCATTTTGTTGTTGTTGTTGTTAACGGAAATCTTACTAAAAGTTTATTAGACCCCCTAAATTCCAGGTGGTCATTATGACTTCTTCCACAGTTTCTAGGTATCCCATAATTACATCCATTCTGTTCCTACTGGGTCCCTCTGCCTAACTGGGTGGCTCTATCAGCCAGGACACAAGACTACTCCATCCACCCTGACTGTTTATCCTACATGATCACATCTATCTAGAGGAAACACACATCCTGTGCTCTGATAAACTCTGAGTATACAAGTCAATTCCAGTACAGCCTGCTTTATGCTGTCAGGCCACTTTCATTTCCTCACACATGAGTCAGGAACCAACTTTCAGTCACCACACTTTAGGGAGCACATTTCAAGCTCTCACAGAGTTCTATAAAAGTCCTCTCACCAGACTTGCACATAAGAAGGCAGCACTCCCCACTGCTGAGTATAGGGCAGGCACAGACACTATAGTGCCTAACAACAGGAAGTGATATGGTATGTAATCTACATGAATGACCGATGGTTGGGAATGAGGGAGTCAGTCACAGAAATTACTACACCTGCTAGAATTGTGCAGCATGGAAGTTTTTATCAGTAGAGACTCTCAACATAGCAACAGCTATTGTCAAAGTTGTGTATTAATAATCCTCCCTCTTTTGTTACTGGTTTAAACCCTCTAAGTCAGAGGTTAAAGGCCATTGAAACTTGTTCTTGGACATTTCCTATGTAAATTCTGCATGTGGAAATCTGTCTCCCTCTTCCTTCAGATCTGATATCTATCATCTTTGCAGCTTAGTAAATAATAAGGTTGGAAAAAAAGCAATTTAAATATCGTGTTAAACATTTTCCAAAATTATTTGATTATAGAAACTCTTTTTCCCCAAGGACATTAATATTTCATGCATTGCTGATGACCCATGTAACAGAGTTTGGGTAACAGTAATATGTAGCAATCTGAGGTCAAACGTAATAGCCAAGATTACTTCCTATAGTTTTGTTTGCCCATAACAGCTTTCCATTCTCTTTTGATTTCTTTGGAGAATTTCACCCTCTTTCCATATCTCAGGAGCCTATTTCCTATCGCAAAATAAGAGTGAGCACCAAACCAAAAATCAAACCCATATATTTTTTCACGGGATATTTTAGATTAGGACCAATTTTTTTCCCCATGGATTTCGTAAGAGGGAAGAATATAAATCTGGGGATAAAGAGCCTGAAGAGAACCTATGTGCAGAATAAAGTCAATGTTTAGAGGGAGTCAGATCCAAGAAAGGGTATTTTTGAGTTCCTGTATATAGCTGAGCCTCAAAAGGCAAATATATTATCAAACTTGCCAGTTATATGAGAAAATACATTCTTCTTTTTTTCCCCTAAGATAATTTAGGTTAACTCTTCCTCACTTGCAACTTAAAAAAAAAAAAAAATTGACCTGAACAACCGAATAGCTTGAATACACTAGAAGCTGCTTCTCAATTGTTTTCCTTTGGAAAATAGATACCTCGAATGTGTGTGCATGTGTTTGCAATCATGAACACACAGGTATATCACATGTCAATATTAGCTGGTTCATCATTTTCTTTCACTCTGTCTCCTCTTTCCTATGATTCTTTTTTTTTTTTTCAACGTTTATTTATTTTTGGGACAGAGAGAGACAGAGCATGAACGGGGGAGGGGCAGAGAGAGAGGGAGACACAGAATCAGAAACAGGCTCCAGGCTCCGAGCCATCAGCCCAGAGCCCGACGCGGGGCTCGAACTCACGGACCGGGAGATCGTGACCTGGCTGAAGTCGGATGCTTAACCGACTGCGCCACCCAGGCGCCCCATCCTATGATTCTTAATACAAAGCCAGGGACCCTACCAGATAACTCTGCTATGCTAACCTAATGCCGAATCTGACCCTAATATATCTTACTCTTTATAGGCCTTACTAAGGAAATATCAAGGTAATATTAAATCTTTTGGCCTTACTCAAGAACATAATTTAAATTTTGCAGTTTATATCAATTTATGAATGCAACTAAACTAAAGCTAATGACTTTTGGACCCGAACTTCTTATTTAGAAGTGAGCAAACACATTTAATTCTAAAGGAATTATATGTATATGTCATAGTTCCCACTGGGTCTTTCCTCCTTATGCTTCGATAGATTTGGAACTATTTGCTATTATCCACTATTATATCCACTATCATTTTCAGGGGATAATTTACATGCTCACTAAAATTAGAATACACCTCTAAATACAGAAGAACATGAATAGTTCACTTTGGGAACCTACTGGTTATTGAAGGCTTCCCTGAATTGGGACAAAATATGAGCAACCAATGGAAATCAGAGAATAAAAATAAGCATAATAATGAATTTAGGAAGCCAGATTTTTATTACATCCCACCACTATGAAAGATTTTCATAGTTTCCTCAAGTGAATTTACTCAAGAAACAAGACACGTTACTAAGAGATTGGTGGTTTCTGTGTGTATGAATCAACTAAATTTCATATTTTCAAATGCAGTGTTGTATCAGAAAAAGTAAGCATATGTGGTTATATTTCCTTTCCAAAACTCAGCCTTACTCCATCAAGAAATAACTATACTCACATTAAGGTGACCCTTAGTCAACATAGACAAAGGAGAAATCAGAAAGACAAAAGAGAAACAGAAAGAGAATACAGTGAGGCTAAACTAAAGCTAGCACCCCCTAGAATTGTGTAGAATGGGAAATTGGGCAGATGGAGATTCACAGAGCAACAACTCTCTCTAAAGAAACTGATTCACAAATATTTCTCACGCTATGTATACTTTTATAATCTCTGAGTCAGTCTGTTCAAAATCTTCCCTTAAGAAATTTTCACCGTTTTGAATGGCCACACTATTTGGTTTAGGGAGATTGGGTGGTTATTAACATCAATATATGAACATAAGGATAAAATAAATTGGAAAATATATTTTCGTTTTAATTTAGGGGCTCTTTCTGAGGACTAAAATTAGTTCATTCTGAAGGGCTTAATATTGATCTCCCTCTTTCTTGGCAGAACAATAAATGATTGAGGGAAAAGAAAGTAGACAAGTTTTTCCTAAGAGACTAACCACACAGTTATTAGCGATAGGAAATTCATATCTATCTCAAAGACTCATGTATCCCAAGAACCTTAGAGCTAAAGAAAATACATGATCACCAAATACCACTCCCTTAGTTTATAAATGGCAAAATAAAGATCAGATAGTTGAAGTGATTTGCTCAATGTCATACAAGGAGATACGAACAGATCTATACCTGAACCTTAGTTGTTAGGCTTTTTCTATACAAGTGCACACTTGTGTATCTCTCAGCTACTCTAGAGGCATCAAAAATCCTACTTTGCCATCTCTTCCAGAATGCTAAAATCAGAATCTCAAGACTGGCAGTGAAGCACCTAAGAACATTTAATCCCATCTCATCAGTGTGCACCACGTGAAAGATCTACTCTCACTTTCCCAACCAAGTTCTCTCGTACAATAATCAGAATAAAGCTATTTCTAAAAATCATTTGCTTTTCAAAAGCCTTATATCTTTCATAAGTATTGTAAAGACACTTTTAAAATGGAATTTTTTTTCTATCATGCAATAATTTCATAGTAAGAAAATGCATTAAATGCCATTTTAAAAGCTGGAAGCAGCCATCAAATTGTTAAAAAACCATTGCAGAGGAATTTGCATCATATCTGCAACTTAGTTTATGTTTATTCAACTACACACAATCATAAAATAGAGTGTGAACAATTTACTAAGTTGAACTATATGAATCACCATTTTTGTACTTTACAAAGTATCAAATTGAGTCCATATGCTTCCAAGTGATCACGGAATGGGAGATAGTAATTCTGATCTTGTTTCTTGAATGCCTTTGAGTATTTTGCTAAACTGAATGTGACTCTAATATTTTAAATCACTTCCCCCTCTAACCATAGGAATCTGAAACACAATCTGGTGGCCTTGTACTTACATAAATTTATGTGCCCTGGACTTTTGAAAATGAGCAATTTAAAGGCACTATTAAGGTTAAATTGGGTTATGCACACTTACTACCTTTAAAATATATGGCTTTACAATGCAAATCTGAATAAAATATGAATTCATTTCTCTCTGAGTATTTTAAAGTCTAAGGTCTATTTTGATCATTAAACTTTCATATGGTTTATAATTATTTACAAACATGCATTTATTTTATCTGTAAGATATCAAAGACTACTACCAGAGAGCTTATCTAGTCCGCCTCCATATTACATCAAGGACTTCTAGAGGATTTAAAAAGCAGTTTATTGAAGGTTACCACATTCCTATGGTGGTATCACTATCAGTATCCATATCCCTTGAGTTTCAGCCTCTTGTACTTTCTACCACTTATCACTAGAGTATACCTTCACCTCCAAATAAATGGATCCTTTATTCTTCTTCTGTGTTTGGTTTTATCTCATGAAGGCTATCTTTCAGCCTGTCAATAACTATGCACAAAAATTCTTTCTCTTCTTCACCTCAGGTGTGCAAACACTAGAAGCTGAGGTGAGAGCCTGTGGTGGTGAGCACAAAGGATTACGAGAAATCAGGTGAGATTATTTCCACAGTCATTTGTTGCTCATGGTTTAGGGAACTCTGATATCATGATGGGTTCTTTGTTCTGAGGGCTGGCAAAACTTCAGAGAAGAACCAGGGCAAAGACTACAAAAACAGCTGAGGTCAGGAGAGCTGAAACAAGGCTTTAATGGATTGGGTGTCAAAGCGTCATGGTGGGTATTTTTCCAAACACTTTACAGAAGAAGCCTGATTTTGAAATTCGAGCGGTTTCTCCTTGCACTCGGGATCCTGACTGCTCAGAATTAAATCACAATAAAGATAAATGCCATGTGTTAAGTTGTCCCTGAGCTATCGGAATCAGATAAGAGGTGTACAGCATTGTGGGGAGATCACATAAGACCGTGATAACTCAAATGTTCAATTTGTCAAATGGCTCTTTCTGTTGGTGCAGAGAGCTCAAGCATTTTCATGAGCTTGAGATCAAGATCCTGAGCAAGTGCTAGAAATAACTATTTTGCTTTGTGGATGAACAAAGATAAATGTGTTCTGAATTATGAGGAGGAAAAAGCAAGTGTGATTAAGCGTACATATTTCCAAAGTGTTTTTTCTTCAGAAATAAAGCTAACACAAACGTTTTATTTGTTCCCAACACTCATCCTTCTGTATACTATTTTCAGTCTCTGTAAAAGTAACAATAGCTCAGCAGCATTTGCCCAAAACTCAGTAATATTATGAATAGAAATAGTTTATTTTATTTTTGCATGCATCTCTTATATGGATAAATAGTTATTTTTCTGGTTTTTATTTTTTGTTTGTTTTAAGGACAGAATAAGTCAAGATCAGATTGGCAGAGTCTTGCAGACAATGTGCCTGGGATAATTGAAAACCACTGCCGTATTTCATCATTATATTTTCATCAAGGCCAGGGATTTGCAGATTTTTTTGGCTGAAAGCGTAAGAATAGAAATTTTAAAATATTCCCTGATAGTTAGCCATTAGCTAACATGCAGCTTTTCTTACCAAGCTGCTACATCTCTCTTGGTTTGAAGAAATGCAAATCTCTGTCAGTTATTAATTAAATTGAATGTTCAATGGGGTTTAAGGCAAGAATCTGAACCAAGATGAACCTTGATTCCCAAACTGAAAACATGTATACTCGATTGCTTAATCATAAACCAAACATAATGGCCACTTTGTATGAACAATGGGCTTTTAAATAATGGCCAAGAGCAGTGAAAACTTGAAACTTTAAATGTTTTTTATAAGTATACATTATAAGAGTCAGAAATACTGCAAACTAGATGAAACTTGACTATATATCCCAGTACAAAATGGCTCAGGATCATGTTCAAGGACTCGGAAGTAATTAGGCTAGGTGACAGTCAGAATTTTAGACATCTCAAGAAGTCCAGTGAATATTTTTTCCAACTCCACTTTCTCCATAACATTGAACTCTCAATGGCATCAAAAGTAACTAACTTCCCTCCTTCATAATGGAACTCTTCTAAAAGGCTCTTTCCCTCATAGCAATAGTGGCCGATTTGATGTGGACTGGACTTCTTGGGTATGTAGCATATATCGTCGGACTCAGGAGGCTGTGTTCAGGCTATCTAGCTGTGTCTTAATTTTCCTTCCATTTTTTTTTCTGGTATTTTTGATTCCCATATTTTCAAATATTAGAGAAAGGGTTTTAATATGTATTCTAATATATTTTTGTGTAAACAATACAGACAGTTGGCCCAACCTCAAGACCTGATAATTGTCTACATCAGAAAAGTGTGCATCAAGTGTATTTCAGAAGTCTGAAGCATGGTGAGAAGAGAAATGCAAAAACGAGAAAAAAGTCACCATCAGATATCATAGTAACCTATTTCAAGCACTCTAACAAGTATAAAAGGAGTGTTAGTAAATGGTGCATATGGTCCTCCAAAACATAGATAAAAGTGAATTAAAATAATATCCTTGAGTATGTATGACTATATATATATATATATACATATATATATATATACACACACATATATATATGTCTATTTATAGTGCCATCATATTTTGCCATTGAGTTCAAAGTCTACTTCAGTTCTGCTAAATCAGCATCTATACTAAAGAGAGTGACTCTTAATCTAAAGTTTTAGTTCTCTAAAACATGTCATTATCCAAAGCCTCAGAGACCACAAGCAATTACACAATTAGGTAAAAGCAATGTTGTCCTCCAGTGGTTCATAGATAGTTCCAGGGGACACAAATTCAAAATAAAAGTCTATATTCTAAATTAAGGTAGCTTTCAATTAAGAGTATTCATTTATTCAAACACTCATTCATTTACTCAGCTGCTAAAAATACATGTTGAATACTCTGTATGAAGTATTTTTTGAGGTATAGGGAATACATTAGTAAATAAAATAGAAATCCCTGACTTCATGGAGCTTCCGTAAAAAAAGACAATGCAAAAGCTGACAAATCAATATAGTAACTTAGAAGGTAAAAAGTGCTATTGAGAACATAAAGCAAGGAAGGGAGACCAAAGGCCCCATGGTGTAAAATTTAAATAGGATGGTCAAGAGAAGAACTCTCAAGAAGATGACATTTAAGCAAAAACATAAAGAAGGTGAGAAAGCTCTCCTTGTGGATAGATTCCTCAATCTATGAGAATAGCATCTCAGGAAGATGGTATAAACAAAAGCAAAATTGTTGAGACAGAATTCTGCCTAATATTTGAATATCCATATGGCTGAAAAATAGTAGGAAGGATAGGAAGTAGTGAGAGAGGAAGTGAGAGGTAACAAAAGGCCAAGGGATAAATCATACAGGCCTTTTAGGCTATTTTAAAAGATGTTGGCTTTCATTCTGTCTTTTAATTTCTACATTAGTAGATCTACTCAGAATGCTTTGTTGAGAATTGACATTAGGGGACAGAGATAGGAGAATATTGCAAAAATCCACAGTGAGTGTGGATAGATTCAGGGTGATTATAATGAGGTGGTGAAAAACGGTAAGATTCTAGATATACTTTAAAGATAGAGCCAACAGAATTTTTTGATGTGAGGTATAAGACCACAAAAAAAAAAAAAAATTAAGCAACAAACAGAACCCCTGGGTGACTCACTCCAGAATATTTTGACTTGAGCTATTAAAAGTATGAAATTACCACTAACTGATTTGTGTGAGAGTAGAAAATCAGGGGCTCTGGCTTATACTGCCCATTATGTTTAGATGCCTTTCAGACATTGCAGCAAATTTGGAAACTAGTGAGGGCTACAGGAAAAATACAAAGTAGTTTGTTAACAATGTATAGATGGTATTTAACACATAAAACCAAGTAAGATCCCCAACACAGTATTGATAGAAAAGAGAAAAGATGATAGGAACCAGGAAATTCCAACCTTAAGAGGTGAGGAAGATGAGGATAAGTCTCCTTTAAAGACATTAAAAATGTACAGAATATAAAGAAAAAAATCAGGAAGACAGAATATGATATTAAAGAAGTCAGGTGAAGAGAGTATTTTAAGGAGAAGGGAATTGTTAGCTGTGTCTTATGTGGATACAGTAAAGTAATTTGAGAATCAAAACTTGAACACTGGATTTACAATATGGTAACCAGGTCAGTAGCAGTTTTCCAGGAAAGGAGTGAGGATTCCAGAGGGAACAGGAGAGGAGAAAGGGAGTCAGTAAGTGTAAATAACTGTTTTGAGAAATTTTTCTACAAGAAGGAAAAGAAGAATGGGGTGATAACTGCAGGTACTGGGGGTAAGAAAGGTTTTTTTTTTCATTTTTCATTAATAGCATGCTATCTGGGGGAACAGTAGCATGATGAGCAAATAGAAAGGGGACATTTGATGATGGGGGTCAGAGAGAGGTGGAGACTGGCTTACAGTGGTGTCCTTGAGGAGGCAGGAAAGGATGACTCAGTCTACAAATCAATGAAAAGCCCTCATATAAGGACATGGGGAGTTCATCTATAGGAAGAAAAACGGAGAGATACATGTGGAGGATTTGAGGGATGGGCTTGTAGGATTTCTCTTGTAACTTTCAATTTTCTCAGTGAATTGGAAAGTAAAATGGCTAAAACTATGTGTACATTTGAGCTAGAACAGACATTTGGTATTGTCTCATAAGACAGATAATGAATGAACTAAGGAAACCTGAAATAAGAACCCTGAAAGTATCAAGCATTCATTTGAAGTTAGTAAAGTGAGAGGGAGGCAAAGGAGTGACATGTGTGTATAATGAAATAGTTTTAGTGATGGTCAGTAAATTCAGTCTGGGTGAGAAGTGCTGGGAGAACATAAAGAGGATGAGAGGCACTATAGAGATATTAGAATCATTAGATTTTTTAGGCCTCAGGGAATGAAATATCCACATAATAAAATAAACATAGTAAAAACATACATTTGTGTAATAAAGCTACAAGACAGTCCAGCATTCTTGATGGAGCCACACTGTTAGTAGCAATAAGGTAAAAGGGAAATTCTTTCAGAGATTAAGTTGATATATAGAGGATTTTCTTGGTAACAAAGAAGTGAATAGCTTGAAAATTCTAGATTTTACATTTTGTTTTTAAATCAGTGCTTTGCTTACTAGTTCTATTTTTGCTATTTGTGTTTTTGCTTTGGTATAGAGTTAACTTTGGGGAAAAAACATTTCTTTCCGGGTTTGTTTTTTTAAATTTTTTATGTTTATTTTTGACAGAGAGAGAGAGAGACAGAGCTCTAGCAGGCAAGGCACAGAGAGAGAGGGTGAGACATAGAATCTGAACCAGACTCCAGGCTCTGAGCTGTCAGCATGGAGCCTGATGCCACGCTCGAATTCACAAACCATGAGATCATGACCTGAGCTGAAGCTGAACACTTAACCGACTGAGCCACCGAGGTGCCCCTCTTTCTGAGTTCTGAACAATCGTTGATCATAAAGATGTTTTCTCATGAGCTTTAAGTGATTAACACTTTTTCAAATCAGTCATCTATGATTTTGATAACCAAAACAAGATCCTTTATAAAAGATCTGAAGGGGATAGATCAGGGTCAGCTGGGAAGATGGCAGAATAGGACTCTTATCTCACCTTGTCCCATGGATACAACTAGAAAACACATCAGTGTAAAGAACCCATCAAGTGATAAGAAGACTGGCAAAACACACTATACAACTAAAGGCAGAGAAGAGGCCACATCAAAGAAGGTAGGAAGGGTGAAGACGTGGTCTGGGAGTGAAAGGGACCATGGGCATCCGTCATGGTAGGGAGGGAGCTGATAGCATGCAGAAGGGAGAAAAATAGATTTTCCCACCAGGGAGCCCATGAATGGGGAGGACAAATCCCCATAACATTTGCCTTTAAAAGCAAGCGGGATCAAAGTTTGTGAATACTTAAACCCAGCAGGACTTAAAGCCTGGAATTTTAAAAATAGGCAGGCTCAACTTTGGAGAACCCAGAGACAATTAGGAACTTGAGTCCTGCCTTTAAAGAGCAAGCACGACAAACAGCCCCTGCAGATACAGCTTAAAACCAGCAGTTTGAAAAGAGCCAAATCAGATGATTGAGAGACTTATTTGCTCATCTCAGAGCATGGCATGGAGAGACAGAGATCACAGGGAGACCCACCCAGAAACAAAAGAGTTGGCAGGCACCATTTGCCTACCCTACTCTCAGCATAAACAGTGGACAAATGCTGAAAACAGCACTGTACCAACTCTGCTTACCTAACTTACATGCACCAAGCTTGCTCCCCAAGTGCTTCTGTAGATCAGACCTTCCCAGTTACATGTGCATAGTCTCTGCACTGTGGCCCCCCTCCACCAGAAAATCAGTGTAAACATTTCCAATACCACATCTCCCAACCTATTGCATTTTGCAGGACCTCAGTTCTGGCAATGGGAGCAGGTCTCATTTCATAAGCAGAATACCGCACACTTTGTTAAAATGTGCCCCACCCCCGTTTGGGACCAAACACTACCCAGAATAGGCAAGAGAACCTCTGCAGGCCACTAGACTGAAGGAAACAGAGGCCAAGACTAACAGAAGAGCAAATAAAACATACCTAGGAAATACCCACTGAAGTGCCAGGCCCTGGGGAACAGGAAACACTGCACTGCAGGGCACTACAGGGCCTCTTCTTCTTGAAGCTTCTTCTTGAGCCGACTTTCCCAACAGACACAGAAAGTTAGACTAAATGAAGAGACAGAAAAATTTGAAAGAACAGGACCAAACCACAGCAAGACACCTAAGCAAAGCAGATACAATATGCCTGATAGACAATTTAAAGGAATGATCATAAAGATACTCACCCAACTTGAAAAAAGAGTAGAGGACATCAGTAAGGCCCTTAACACAAGAATAAAAAAGAATCAATCAGGGATGAAGAACACAATTAATGAAATTAAAAATTCGGTTGATAGAATAAATAGCAAGCTAGATGAAACAGAACTAATTAATGACCTTGAAGACAGAGTAATGGAAAGTAACCAAGCTGAGCAAAGGAGAGGAAAGAAAAAATGCAAATTAAGAATAGTCTCAGGGAACTCAGTGACTCCAACGAGTGTAATAACATTCACATTATAGGGATATCAAAGAGAAAGGGGCAGAAAATTTACTTGAAGAAATAATAGCTAAAAACTCCCTAAGCTATGGAAAAAAAACAGATATCCAGATTTAGGAGACACAGAAATCCTCTCCCAAATTCAATCTAGGGAGGTCCAGACCAAGACACATAGTAAATAAAATGGCAAAAAGTAGTGATATAGAAAAAAAAAAAAAATAAAGCAGCAAGAGAAAAGAAGATAGTTACTTACAAGGGGAAACTCCATGAAGCTATCAGCAGATTTTTCAGCAGAAGCTCAGCAAGCCAGAAGAGAGTGGTATGATACATTTGAAGTGCTAAAAAGGAAAAGTCTACAGCCAAGAATACTGTATCCAGCAAGGCTAGCATTCAGAATGGAAGGAGAAAGAGTTGCCCAGACAAATAAACTAAAGGCATCTGAGACCACTAAACCAACCCTACAAGAAATTTTAAAGGGGACTCTTTGAGTGGAAAGGGAACACCATGAGTGAGAATATGAAGGTAAAGAGAAAAACATAAAATCAGTAAAAATAAGTATTTCTGTAAAATAAGTCAAGGGAGTCACAAAATAAAGGATGTAAAATATGACACCATATACTTAAAAGCTGGCAGGGAGAAGAGTAAAGAATAGGTTCAAACTTAACCATCAACTTTAAATAGATTGCTGTATGCAGAAGACGTTATATATAAACCTAATGGCAACCACAAATCAAAAACCAGTAATAAATATGCAAAGAATAAAGAGAAATGAATCCAAGTATATCACTAAAGAAAACCAGAAAACCATGAAAGAGAACAAGAAAGGATCAGAGGAAATCTATAGAAATAATAACAAAAGAAATAACAAAATGGCAAAAAGACATATCTGTCAATAATTATTTTGGATGTAAAAGGGCTAAATGTTGTAATAAAAAGATATAGGGTGACAGGGTGGATAAAAAAGCAAGACTCATCTATATGCTTCCTACAACAGACTCATTTCAGACCTAAAGACACCTACAGATTGAAAGTGAGAGGATGGAAAAATATTTGTCATGCAAATTGATATCAAACAGAATCAGGGTGGCAATAGTTATGTCAGACAAAAGAGACTTTAAAACAAAGACTATAACAAGGGACAAAGACACTACACAATCATAATGGGGACAATAGAACAAGAGGTTGTAACAATTGTTAATGTTTATGCACCCAACATGAAAGCACCCAAATACATATAGCATATATTAACATGCTATTAACAAACATACAGAAAATAATTGATAGTAATAAAATAATAATAGGGACTTTAACAATCCACTTCCATGAACAGAGACATCATCCAAACAGAAAATCAACAAGGAAACAGTGACCTTGAATGACACAGTAAGCCAGATGGATTTAACAGACATCTTCAGAACATTTCATCCTAAAAGAGCAGAATACACTTTCTTTTCAAGTACACATGGAACATTTTCCAGATTATATCACATATTAGGGCACAAAACAAGTCTCAACTTTGAAGTCATACCATGTATCCTTTCTGACCATAATACTATGACACTACAAATCAACCACAAGAAAAAATATGGAATGAGCACAAATCATGGAGGTATACTAAACAATAATTTCTTTGGTCAACCAAGAAATCAAAGAAAAATTCAAGAATTATATGGAAATGAATGAAAATGAAAACACAAGGGTCCAAAATCTTTGGTATGAAGCAAAAGTGGTTCTAAGAGGGAAGTTTATAGTAACACAGGCCTACCTTAAGAAGCAAGAAAATTTTCAGATAAACAACCTAACCTTACACCTAAAGTAGCTAGAAAAAGAATAAACAATACCCAAACCCAGCAAAAGAAAGGAAACAATAAGATTAGAGCAGAAATAAATTATATAGAAACTAAAAAATAAAAAGAAATAAAAAGAACAGATCAATGACATCAGAAGCTTGTTCTCCAAAAGATGAACTGATAAACCTCTAGCCAGACTCATCAGAAAAAAGAGAGAGGGAGAGGTCCCAAATAAACAAAATCACAAATGAAAGAAGGGAAATAACAACCAACACCACAGAAATAAAAACAATTGTAACAGAATATTATGAAAACCTATGTGCCAAAAAATTAGAAAATGTAAAAGAGATTCCTAGAAATTCCTAGAAACATATAACCTACTAAAACTAAAGCAGGAAGAAATAGAAAACTCCAACAGACCAATTGCTAGCAATGAAATTGAATCACTAATCAAAAAACTTCCAAAAAAACAGAAGTCCAGACCCAATGGCATCACAGGCAAATTCTACCGGACATTTAAAAGATAATTTAGTACTTATTTTTCTCAAATTATTCCAAAAAATAGAAGAGAAAGGAAAATTTCCAAATTCATTCTGTTAGACCAACATCACTCTGATACCAAAACCTGATAAAAACTCAACAAAAAAGAGTACTATAGGCTAAGAATCTAGATTATATGATTAAATATAGATTAAAATATCCTCAACAAAATATTAGCAAAATCATATGATCATTTCAATAGATGCAAAAAAAGCATTTGATAAAGTACAACTCCATTGAGATAAAAACCCTCTGCAAAATATACCTAGAGGGAACAGACCTCAACATAACATAGGCCATATATGAAAAACCCACAGTTAATATCATACCCAGTGGGGAAAAACTGAGAGCTTTCCCCCTAAGGTCAGGAACCAGACAAGGAAGTCCACTTTCAACAATTTTATCCAACATAGTATTGGAAGCCCTAGCCACAGCAATTAAGCAACATATGGAAATAAAAGGCATCCAAAGTGATAAGGAAGAAGTAAAACTCTCACTATTTGCAGATGACATGATACTGTATATAGAAAACCAAAACCCCATCAAAAAACTATTAGAAGTGGTAAATGAATTCAGTAGTCACAGAATACCAAAAAAAAAAAAAAAAGTACAGAAATCTGGTGCATTCCTATATACTAATAATGAAGCAGCAAAAAGTAAAATTAAGAAAAACAATCCCATTTACAACTGCACCAAAAACAATAAAATATCTAGGAATAAACTTAACCAAAATGGTGAAAGATCTGTACTCTGAAAAGTATAAAATACTGATGAAAGAAATTCAAAATGATGGAAAGAAATTGAAAGACATTCCATGCTCATGGGTTGGGGGAACAAATATCATTAAAATGTCTATACTACCCAAAGCAATCTGTACATTTGAATGTGACCCTTATCAAAATACCAACAGTATTTTTTTCACAGAATTAGAACAAACAATCCTAAACCTGGTATGGAACCACAAAAAGCATCAAAATGCCTAATGCAATCTTGAAAAAGAAAAACAAATTTGGAGGTATCACAATTCCAGATATTAAGTTATATTACCAAGTGATAATAATTAAAGCAGTATGATACTGCCATAAAAACAGACTCAGAGATCAATTAAATAGAATAGAAAACCCAGAAATAAACCCACAATTATGTGGCTAATTAATTTTTGACAAAGCAGGAAAGGGTATGCCATGGAAATAAGACAGTCTCTTTAATAAGTGGTGTTGGGAAAACTGGACAGCTAGACGAAAAATAATGAAAACAGACCACTTTCTTTTACCATACACAAAAAAAATTCAAAATGGACTAAAGACCTAAACGTGAGACCTGAAACCATAAAAATCCTTAAAGGGAGCACAGGCAGTAATCTCTCTGACATCAGCCATAACAACATTTTTCTAGATATGTCTCCCGAGGCAAGGGAAATAAAAGCAAAAATAAACTATCGGACTACATCAAAATACAAAGCTTTTACACAGTGAAAGAAACATTAAGACTAAAAGGCAACTTTTTGAATGGTGGAAGATATTTGTAAATGATATATCCAATAAAGTGTTAGTATCCGAAATATGTAAAGAACTGATACATCTCAACACCCAAAAAAACAAAAAAAAAATCCAATTAAAAAATGGACAGAAGACATGAACAGACATTTCTCCCAAGAAGACATACAGATGGCCAACAGACACATGAAAAGATGCTCAACACCACCCATCATAGAGAAAATGCAAATCAAAACTATAATGTCGGACTACCTAAAATCAAAGTCACAAGAAATAAGAGTTGGCAAGGGGATGGACATAGTGGAATCCTCTTGCACTGTCGCTGGAAATACAAACTGGTGCAGCCACTGTAGAAAACAGTATGGAGATTCCTCAGAAAGTTAAAAATAGAACTAACCTACAATCCATTCATTAAACTACTGGGTATTTACTCAAGAAGTACAAAACGCTAATTCCGGAAGACACATGCACCCTTATGTTTACTACAGTATTATTTACAATAGCCAAACTAAGGAAGCATCCCAAGTATCCATTGACAGATGAATGGATAAAGAAGATATGATACATATAAACAATGGAATATTATGCAGCCATAAAGAATTAAATCCTACCATATGCAACAACATGGATAAAGCTAGAGAGCATAATGCTAGGCAAAATAAGCCAGTCAGAGAAGAACAAATTCCATATGATGTATCTTACTTATATTTGGAATTCAAGAAACAAAACAGATGAGCAAAGGAAAAAAGGAAAAAAAAAAAAACAGAGAGAGACTAACAAGAAACAGACTTTTAACTATATAGATCAAACCAAGGGTTAGCAGATGGGAGGTGGGTGGAGGGATGGGTGAAAAGGTGATGGGGATTAAAATGTACACTTATCATGATGAAAATTAAATAAAATAGTTTTTAATAATAACAAAAAGATCTGAAAATACTTTCTGGTGAAATCCTAATGGCAAACATTATAGAGTGTAGAAAAGAAAACTACAAAATGATGCTGGGAATGTTTGTTCAAATATGGTGATGCAAAAAGCTAAGAATATGGAATTCTTTATACTCTTTCCTATATTTAGTTTTCCTTACTTTCTCAATTCTTTTCCTTGAGTTCATTTCTATTCCTTTGTATTTTTCCCACACTTTCTCTTTTAATGTCTAATTGTCCTTTCTCTTGATTTTCTTACCCCCATCTTAATTTCCATCTTTTCTCTCCTTTCCCAGAATTCTATCCTTCAGGCAGAAAATAATTGAACAGTACATTATTTTCCACTGTCTTCATTATTTGTGTCTTTCCTGTCAGCATTGTAGGACTTTTGTCATTTCATATGAGATACCAGCAAAAGCACATTCATTTGTACTTACAGAAGGGTATTGTTCACTATCCCTTGCATTTGTTGGCAAAGGTCTCCCATTAATAATTCTGACTTCACTTGGTACCAACAGCTTGGTAAGCAGTGTGCAGTGACATTTCAAACATATTTAGAATTGATAGCAATTGCAGAAATGAAAACAGTTCTCCTCTGCTCATTCTATTTATTTTTTCTTAGACAGGAACCTAACTGAAACAGAGATGATGAGTCACTGAAAAGTTCATTTTTTTCTTTTAGTGAGCAGAAATATTAATACAATTCAAGCAAATATATATTTTAGAAAAGCATTAAAAATTTTGTAAATATTTTAGTGTAATAATTTTTCAAACATCTTACTTTTTTGAAAAGAGAAATCATAAACAATATTACATATAGTATCCCATAATAACTTCAAAATATATCCTATAGTAAAATTGACCTGTTATGATACACACTGAGATGGTATGTGTAAAAGCTTGGTGATTAATTGCTAGACCCCATATGAAACATTGTGTCATTATGATTCCTGACCATGTCACCTACTACCTACATAACTTTGGGTGAGGCATTAATATCTCTTTTTCTTATGTAAAAATATGGGCAATAGTACTCTCCTTGTATACTTGTTGGGACAATTAAATAACATGTGTAAAGCGCTGAAAACTGTGAATGTCAAATAAATAGTAATGACTCATTAAAAGTTTGCCATTATTGTTTGCCATTATTTGCTAACACTTTAACACGTTCATGTTCATAGATGACCAAGGAAGAGATTTCAGAGTCTTATCCATGATATATCTCTTCTCTCTCTCTTTGGATAAACATCAATAAAGGCAAACTGACTAATGATCTGGTTAATTAAATGAAAGCTAAGTCAAATTGTATAGTCCATTTTTTTTTAAATATGGAATGCTTCACGCATTTGTGTGTCATGCTTATACAGGGGCCATGCTAATCGAATCTGTATCATTCCAATTTTAGTAGATGTGCTGCGTAAGTGAGCACTGTGTGACCCAATTTCTATTGATGAATACTGGTACAGAAACAGCAGCATATTAGTCATATATATTAAACAAAAAAATATTTTTCAAAGTCTGCAGAATCTGAGCACTTTATTTTCCTCTCAAAGTGGTGCTGTCTAAAACTTTATGAAGTCAACTTAAAATGGGTTCTCCTAGGGGTGCCTGGGTGGCTCAGTTTGTTGGGCGTCTGACTTCAGCTCAGTTCATGATCTCACTGTTTGTGAGCCCCAGCCTCACATCGGGCTCTGTGCTGACAGCTCAAAGCCTGGAGCCTGCTTCGGATTCTGTGTCTCCCTCTCTCTCTGCTCCTCCCCTGCTCACACACTGTCTCTCCCTCAAAAATAAATAAAGATTTTTTTTAATTAAAAACAAATGAGTTCTCCTATACCATTGTCATCTTCCTGCTTTGCCAACTGTGGATTGCCAAAATACAAAGATGACTTTAAGATTGCTTAACAAATTAAGCTAATTTTATTTTTTAATGTTTGCTTTATTTATTTTGAAAGAGAGAGAGAGAGAGATAAGTGAGAATAGGGGAGGGGCAGAGAGAGAGATTCCCAAGCAGGCTCTGCAGCTGTCTGTACAGAGCCCAAAGCAGGACTCGAACTCGTTAACTGTGAGGTCGTGACCTGAGCTGAAACCAAGAGTCAGACACTTAACTGACTAAACCACTCAGGCCCCCTAATTTTAAAATCAGATTTATTAAACTTACATAATATTTTACTTAATCCTTTAAAAAATAAAGTAGGGATTAGGGTAAGGATTAATTTTTCCAAGCTGTTAAGTGTTATTGCTGGAGTTTAAATGCCTGAATCTGACTTATTTATCATTCTGTTCTACAATTCCAGCTTGACTATGAACTGTTTGACTTTGAAAATCAGCAGACATAGAAAACTAAGATCACTAAGGTGTTACCTGTTCTATTTTTGAGGATTACCGGATTTACACTGGGAAGGAATGGATCTCAGCTTCTTACAGCAGCAATTAAATGTGTCATTTACAAAAATTATTTATTTCCAAAAGTAGCACAGTGTGGCTAGGCCCTAATAACCGCTTTTAATTATTCCACCTTATCGCCAGAATAATCACTCAAGGACCCAACTCTGAAAGCACTATCTGTTAGGTAGATTTTTTAAAAGTTTCTTTTAAGAAGTAAGGATCACAAACTGTCCAGTCCATTCAAATGGGCAGTCAACACTATTTCCAACCTGGCTCTCCAATCTCTCTTCCTCTTCCCTACCCTTCCTCAAACCCCTCCATCATCTCTTTCTCTGGAAGCCCTGTTTCTTAACACCTTCTACTCTCAAGAATGACTCTCTCTACTTTGAGATGAAATGCTTTCTCTCCCATCCTCTCCAAACTAAATTCTTCCCAGCACCTCCTCAGGTGTGTGTGTGTATATATATATATATATGTATATATATACACACACACATATCTCTCTCTCTGCCCCTCCCATATATATATATATATATATATATATATATATATATATACATCTCAGAAATATATCCTTTGCAGAAGAGTGGGAAGGAGAAAAGAGGATTGAGGGTTGGAAATAAGTGTGTGTGTGTGTGTGTGTGTGTGCTTACCCGTGCATACACACACCATGTAAACTTGCCCCAGAGCAGTTTTTGAGAGTTTCTTCTCTTAAAAGGAGATTTTTAAAAATCCTCTGGTTAAATATCTATACACTTTCAAGTTAATAAGTTGGATAAATCAAGGAGGTCAAAGGAAGGAGAAAGGAGAAAATAAAATCTGTGTATTTTTGCCAAAAAAAATACCAATCTCTTACACAGTTTCAAAATTTCTGTCTTTTGTGGACTTATATTTATAGCTAAGTAGTAAAAGAAGTGACTAAGCAAATACTAGAGGAGGAAATTGATACTTTCATAATAGAAAACATAGAATAAATCATGAAGAAGGCAAAGCAAAAACAAAATGCCAGACTGATGGAGAAGAGCTAACTTGCTTATAATAATCATCATAATAGCCATGAGTTTTTTAAAAAAACTGATTTTGCAGAGACACCTACTCTTTTCAAACTACTTTATATATGGCCTTCAATTACACCTGCTTTTGCAACGTGGATTAAAGAATGACACTTTTCACCTTGGAATTCCTCATATCCCTCAATACCTTTCCTCATTTGAAAGACTATAAAAAAATCCATTTTCCGTTTATTAGTTGATTTTTCCATGAGACAAACTAAAGCTAAATTGTCCAGGCAAGTTCATAAGTAAAAATAAAGAAGGTGATGAATACAATGTAACAATTTGGGACATTTCTGTCAAGAGTGGCCACTTATTTTTAAACTGTATTATGTTCTTAATCACACTGCAGTTTCTGTGATTTCTTTCTCTTCTTTCTTCCCAGTTTTAGTTTATCTCTAAAAAATGTAGATGTTTTTATCACCTTTGGTAAGATTCACTTAATTCAATGTTTCATGTAAACTAAGAATTTTAAATTCTTATTAAATGAAAATGAGTTCTCCTGGAGTCAAAATCATAAAATAAATCATATGCTTCATAAAGAAATTTATGCTATCATAAAAAGAGTAATACAGATCTATATCATATATGAGGAAAAACTTAAAGTAACTCCATTTTCTTCCTAGTCATTTTTTTTCACTATTGTTCTAGTTTGTATTCTGCCCATGAAATAAGGAAAAGTGGTTATTCTATAGAAAAGCAATAATATCTCTTTAGAATATGGGAGAATAAGGGGTGCCTGGGTAGCTCTGTTGGTTAAGCATTCAACTTTGGCTCAGGTCCTGATCTTGAGGTTCCTGAGTTCAAGCCCCGCATCAGGGTCTGGACTTCCAGCTCGGAACCTGGGGACTGCTTCAGATTCTGTGTCTCCCTGTCTCTCTGCCCATTCCCCACTCCTGCACATGCTCTCTCTCCCCCACCCCTCTCTTTCTCTCTCTTAGATGAATAAACATAAGAAATAAAAAAAATAGAATATGGGAGAATGATATGATGATGTATGCTATTACAAAAAAAGAATAAGTCTATCTGTAAATACATGAAGGTATTTTTGATTTATACTGGTAAGTAGGCAAAATGCAGAATATGTTGCTGATTGCATATAAAGGGAAAATATATATATATATACACATGGGTGTCAGTATATTCTTACATTATCTCTAAAAGATTTGGTAGGTTTTTTTGCTCTGGGGAAGGGTGCTAGATAGGTTCCAGATATGGACAGAAGGAAGAGATAGACTTCATTGTATATATTTTTGTATTTAAAAAATTTTTTAATCAAGTGCACATATTTCCTTTTGAAAAAATAAACATTTATAAAGAAGATTTCTGTCCCTATACAGAGAAGGGTTGGCACTCAGTATTTTTAAGATCCAGTGCTAATTTTATTGCCTAGCTAGATTTGGGACAGATCCAAGAGTTTTACAAACTCTCAGAAAGTTCTATTTGTTGTAAGGCCATAAATTTATATATTTTTTTACAACACAAGCACTAACATTCCTATGTAATATGTAACCTGAATGAGAAATTGCTTTCATGATGTATTAAGCTATACATCATCAGGGCTAGCTGTCACTCTGATGATGTATTGGTGCAATAAATCTCAAGGTGTGACACATTGAAAAAGTATTACTCAAAAGAGAATGGTCTCCAAGTTAAAAACTGATCCAACATAAAATTCAAAGAGAAAACTATAGAGAAACAATTTATCTGTTGCCAAGAATTGATATGCAAGCAAAGATGTCTTCTCCCGGCACTTCCGTTTTGAACATCACAACTGTAGCAGGCTCCAGGGAAATCAAAACAATGTGCCCCTTTTTCCAGTATCCAAGATTGATCCTGGCAATAACTGGTTAAAAGCACACCCAAGGCGACCTCAGAGGAGAAAAGAATGTGCAAAGAGCATCAAAGTTTTAAAAGTGGCACAGGAACGGAAAAAACACGTGGGCATGGGAAGCAGTTCATTAGATGGTCCACGTATCATGTAGGTAAGAATTTGTCCTGAAAGCTGAAGAGCTGGAAAACTGCATTGGAATGCAGAACCCAACTCAAGAACACAGCAGAGAATGGGGAACATGAAGTACACATCACCAGACAATTAAGAAACAGATTAGGAAGTTCTCTCTGGATTAGAAACTGACATAGGTGAAGGAATTTCATAGGCTGATTCAGAATTTTGCCATTTATTAAAAATA
Source organism: Prionailurus viverrinus (assembly GCF_022837055.1). Classification (NCBI taxonomy): domain Eukaryota; kingdom Metazoa; phylum Chordata; class Mammalia; order Carnivora; family Felidae; genus Prionailurus; species Prionailurus viverrinus. The sequence goes on along the minus strand of NC_062573.1, from coordinate 38,904,751 downwards.
TGACCTTGGCAATTTTGAAATAAGGTCTTGGCATTCAGACTAGAGAAATTTGGGATAGAGATGGAAAATGCTCAGTTTTATCCATTACAAGTCACCAAAGAAAGTTTCTGCACAAATTTTTCTTTCAGTGATTAACTTCATTAATCAAATACAGAATGGGATCTTTTAGATGGCACCCCCCTCGTGAGCAATGGGAACACCGCCCAGTTAATTCATTCAGTAAGTATTAGACATTGTCCATTGCGTTTCAGGTACTGCGACCAGCTCTATGGACACAAAAGTGAACAAAACACAGTAACACTTTGCTTTTGCTCACACTTCGTCTGCCTTTTATATCCTTTACCTAATGACATCCACTTAGTCTTTCAATGGTACCTCATGTTTCATGTGCCTTCAGGTAATCAGCCATACCCATACCATCCCATGACATGATATCCCTCTTCTGAATTTCATTGAATTTCAGAATTGGATGAGACATTCTAATCCAGTTCAACATTTTCAATTTAGAAATGAGAAAGCTATGGCCTACAAGGATCAAGTGCCCTATATACGCTTAGGGAAACACAGTTATCAAGTTATACATGTAATACATGAATGAGGTCTTCATTTTCAAGAGTTCTACTTCATTATACCTGCATATTTTCACGTCTACACCACTTATGTGGCATATACCCTCTTGTTTGTTTGTTTGTACTTTTTGTGTGTATAACTTAGGCTATTCCCAATTAAGGAGAATATTTTTGAGTCTAAAGATGATATGTAATTTGTCCATGTATTCTGTCCCCCTTCTAGCTCAGGCCCTCCCGGTCTTTCTGACACAGGGACGTGACTGAAAATGTTCCTTTATTCAACTTTCCTAAATTGCTAAGTTCTAAGAGAGGAGCCATGTCACCATGCCAAATGGTGCTCTCCTGTGGCCCTAGTGATGCCACTTTTTTTTTAAATAAATTGAGAGTCTCTTCTAACATCACATTATGAAAGGAGTTTAATCTATGTTTGGAATTGTGGTAAAGAGCATTCGAAGGGAAGGCAGTGAGCTCCAGGAAAGAACTAACAGTTCAACTATTTAAGCTGCCCAGTTCTTTCCGATGGATTTCTTTTGATCTAGGGGAAAAAAAAAATCTTGGATATGATTTAACAAACACACTTAATAAAATGGCCCCTGAAAATCCTAATGCTGAAGTGTGTGAGCTAGGAAAGTAAGCGAGTGGCCCAGACAGACCAGTGGCAACAGATAGGAAAGCCTTTGGCTGTAAGAATGGTGTTGCGAAGGACTAAGCTCTTGTAATAAACTCTGGCTAATGAAATTGACGCTACTGCATCAATTTCTGCAGGATTATTTTGAAGATATAAACGTAATACAAATATGTTACTTTTAGACACAAGAAACACTTTCCACTCTTCCCCTCTTCCAGGTTTCCTTTGAAAATCCAATTATACAGGAATGCAGTTTTAATTGTAATATTGATTTTACTTCTTTGCTAGGGCGTGGGACTAATTCAATTAGTTCTAACTATGGGCATAGAGTGGACAGACTAATCTTTCAGGATGTGGGCCCTACTAACTTCATACCACGTTCCTTCATGTGCAAGTCACAGAGGAACGTGAAGGCCCAAGGTGGTGCAGATATTTAAGAAAGGAAAACGAGGTAGAAGCTGTGATAGTCTGTTTAAAGAACTCCAGAGTTTGACAGTGGCTTTTCAAATGTAAAATTGTGCGAATCAGATTTTAGGTCACCTTTGCAATTAGCAGCCACAGCAGGATTGAGAGAACTCTCATGGAAGCAAGAGGAAGACCAATGAAACAGAAACGAAGAAATAATGTTAAGTGGCAACTACTTTCCTATTAAAAAAATCAAGTAAGTGGCTTTAATAATTTATATAAAGATGTTTTCAAGCAGGATGTTTTGTGGAAATAAGAGGTGGTATATGTCAGAGTAAATTGTACTAGACTGTTAAATAGCCAGAGAAGATTTTACTCATGGCTGTTGTAATAGGAGAGAAATACCAGGACTCCGATTACAACTCCATTGGAACAAAGGGCAGGATGGGAAGGTTTTAGGCCATCTGTGTTTGCTAATTGGCTTACCCACAGGAAGAGTAAACTTCCTTGTATCTTCCTGACAGGAAAGAGTTTCACAGCTTGAAGCAAAGTGCCCACAGAAGTCAGGCTCTTCCTCTCCCACAGAGGCTGGGAGACAGAGGCCTACCTCATCTTCCTCGATGATTATATTTCAAAATGATGTCTCCCAAGTCATTGAGAAAGACCATCCTGGGAGCAGAACTGGCAAGAGGCTTTCAAAAAGGCTTATATCTCAGAGATACAGAGAGAAAATTTACAAGGACGAGTTTCTTAAAGTAAATACTCAAAGGAAAGCGAAGTTAGGGGCCCAGAGGCAGGCAGAGCCTGTCTAAAGTTTGGTCAAGCTGAGGGAAGAACCTCTTGGTCACTCCTTTGGAACAAAGTGAGGTGTTCCTCTGAATACAAAAATACAGGGCCCTTCCACTCCAACTGAAAAAAAATCGTGAAAAATACTAACATTTGAAGAGCTTATTTGTGCATAACTTCATCTTTGTTCACATTTACATCACATCTATCCCTTTAGAAAAATGTAGCCACCTCTGGTCTAAGTTGTTCTGTTTGGAGGCCAAGAAATCAGTACAAGCTGCATCTGTGCCACTTACTGGCTATAAGCCTTTAAAAAATAACAGTCACTCTCTTTCTTGAATTTTATTATCTCATCTACAAAATGAAAGACTTTTTTCCTTTTTTTTTTGTTTATTTTGAGAGAGAGTGCACATGCTCACACATGCACACACACCAGGGAGAGGCAGAGAGAGAGAGAGAGGGAGAAAGAGAATCCCAAGCAGTCTCTGAACGGCCAGCATAGAGCCCGATGCACGGCTCAAATTCATGGACCTTGAGATCATGACCTGAACCAAAATCAAGAGCCAGGGGCATAACAGACTGAGCCACCCAGGCACCCAAGTCTTATTTCTTTTTTTTTTAATTTTTTTTCAACGTTTATTTTTGGGACAGAGAGAGACAGAGCATGAACGGGGGAGGGGCAGAGAGAGAGGGAGACACAGAATCGGAAACAGGCTCCAGGCTCTGAGCCATCAGCCCAGAGCCGGACGCGGCGCTCGAACTCACGGACCGCGAGATCGTGACCTGGCTGAAGTCGGACGCTTAACCGACTGCGCCACCCAGGCGCCCCAAGTCTTATTTCTTATATACATTCACTGTAGCCAAATTATTCAACTTCTATAAATTTATAATACCCATTTACATTTTATTTTCACCTTATTACCAACACCCTTGCTAAACTCTGTATTTTAAATATGTACATATTTAAATATATAATATTATAATATTATTATATATTACATTATTATATTATATTATTATAATTAATATGTATTAATATAGATGTATTATATATTTACATAATATACAAAGTGTAATATAATAATATAATAATATACTAAATTATATATATATATATAATTTCTATTGATTCCATTGGATTGTTTTCAATATAAAGTCATTTTCTCATTTAATAATGATAGTTTTGGTCCTTGCTTTTCAATTAGTACCCATCAGTTTTCTTTATTACACTGGATCTTGCCTCCAGCTCATTGTTCAATTTTGTCCTATTCCAGATTTTATGAAAATTTGTCTATAGTATCACCTTTACTCATTATGTTAGGGTTTGATTTGAGACTTATATTACAGGTTTTCTCTGAAGGAGTAATTTATTATTTTCTGATTTAGATTTGCTAGCCTAAGGAGGGAATGTGAGGTCATCTGACTCCTCATCATGCTCTAACAAGATTTTTCCTGGCTAGTCTGCAGCAGTCTGGGTTTCTTTCCTTACCAAAGTGCCTCTAAAACACCAATCCCCCAAGTCATTGTTCTGAGGAAACTTCTGGGGCTTCATCTCTCCTTACTGCCAATTTAGCAACTACATAAACATCTCTGCCCTTTGTAGTACTGAATTACCTCTAAAAATACTTGAAGAGTGGATATAAGAAAAGCATTAGTCATGACTTGGGGAAGAGAGCAGGGGACTAGGACAGCTTTAGAAAGCGCTTTTAGTAAGGGAAGTAGGTTCTGAAGTAAGCATCCAAAGTTACAGTGACTGAATGGCAAATCTCTACCTTCTTTTCTTAGATGACCATAATACTTTGTCTCCTCACTAGCTCATTTTTACTTTGAGGAGTGGAAGTTCCTATTCAGGTATGGAAAATTACTGTCCACTGAGACACTGCTTACTTTGGTATGTTTCCCTGATTTCAGCAATCCAATGGGAAATGTAGGAATGCCAAACACTCATTGCTAGCTTTCTCTAATGAAACCAGAACACTCAGCATTTTTTATGTGTGTATTTAGTATTCATATATATTAATTATTTTCATCCATTACAATTCTGTGTTTTTGAGATTTGAGAGTTCTCTGTTGAAGATGAATGAACATTCTATTTTTTTTCCGTTTCTCTCGTTCTCTAATCTATAACCCCATGATTTTCTATTTCACACCAAATATGTACAATTCTTCCTTAGCAGAGCTTCTCCGAGATTATTATCAATGCTATTGTGGTGTAAGTCTGTGAGATTGGACTTTCTTACTGTCATTTTTCAAAGTGCTGCTGACTGTGCTGTCTAAGGAATAGTAACTCACAAATTACTTCTGTGTCTGAAGATAGAAAAAAATGTTAAGTCAATTTCTTGAATTAATTAAGAGATAACATTGATATAGGAATGGGCTAGTGCCACAAATAATTATCACTTGAAATTACACAGTCAAAAAGGCCAATTAAGGAACCAAATATAGCTAATGAGAAAATTTAATTGATAATTTTTCAAGCTGCTGGCCTGGTCCTGATTTTTTTTTCTAGAGTTCAGCAACAATAACAACAGCAAAACAACAACAAAAGGCTGCAGAGGCTCAGCTGATTTTATGAAAGCAAGATCCTTCTTGATTTCAGTTGAAATTTATTTTGCTTTTAGCTACATAAACACATAACTTATTCGACTGTATATATATATATATATTTATATTTATATTTACTTTATTGTTAATTACTTCTCCCAAGGGAGTATAATTTCCTGTACTCTTTCCCAATTCAAAGGAGAAGAGATTTGTCTATACTTTAAACCTCCTACTTAAAAAGAATAAATTCAAGTTCACCATGAAGGTCTTCTCCTCCAAATTATCTTTTTGGTAGCATTGCAGGCTATATCCTCTGATTGACCTTCCTGAAGAAAATGTGTAAAAATTCCAGGGAAAATATTAGAATGAACTTTTGAAATTTAATTGCTAAGCAGGCAATATAGTAAGGTGTCTTTTAGCCAAAACCAATATGAGATCATGATCCAAGAGAAATAAGAGAATTATTCAAGCTGGCTTTCATTGTGAGGGCATTTTCCAATGACCTATAGCTTTGAGTTTATTTTTAAAGCTCTAGAGAGCACAAATAGAAGAAAACCTAGAGTTTATTCAGTATATGGTGAATAAGAGAAAATACAGGCTTAAAATCTCACTGAGGGAGCTGGAAATAACCCTGTTCTTCCCATACTTGGAGATAGTTAGAAGAAGAAAACAAGGACAAGGAGGAAAAAGAAGAAAGAGAAAAAAGAGAAGAGGAGGAAAGAAAAAGTGCACATCTCAAAAAAAATCTATTTTTAGAATTCTCACTCTTAATCTAGGCCATATAAGGGTTTGCAGCCTAATTTAAGCACGTTACTTAAACTAAAGTGATTTGAAATGAAAAGCTTATTCAAAAGAAGTACTAGACTGATGGTGCCCATAGGAATCTGGCAGAAGAAAACACAAATCTTTTTTGAAGGAATTCACAGTACTCACTACATATCTGGACAACATCAGTTCACAGGATAGACACTATAAATGCAGCAGAAAACAAGGCATCATGAGTCAAAACAGGTAGAAACAAGCCAATACCAGACCAGATCACCAAAGACGTCAGGTATGGGAATTACCAGATTTAGAATGTTTGAAAAGAACATTTATTGAAAGAAATAAAAATGGAGGGTGCCTGGATGGCTTAGTCAGTTAAGCAACCAACTTTGGCTCAGGTCAAGATCTCACCGTTGGTGAGTTCGAGCCCCTCTCTTTGGGCTCAGTGCTGACAGTTCAGAGCCTGGAGCCTGCTTTGGATTCTGTGTCTCCCTCTGTCTCTGCCCCTCCCCCACTCCTCGCACTCTGTCTCTGTCTCTCTCAAAAATAAATAAACATTAAAAAAATATTTTAATTAAAAAGTAAAAATGGAAAACGAAAGTCAAATAATGGAGAAAGAGACCATAAAAATGTTTGGCCAAAACATTTTTGAAATGTTTGGATAAAAAAATGTCTGTATACTACATCAGGATATGAAAAATAGCATAAGTAAAATTACAAACACAGTGTGATATTGAACAACATATCATAAAGAATATACAAGAGAAGTAATAACCTGAAAGAAAGATCTGAAATAAATATTCAGTAGCAGCAGAGAAAAAATATGTCAGATATGAAAGTCATTCTACCTCCAAAGTAATGACTGCCAGCTAATTTTTAAAAAGCAGAATAAAGGAAAAATATCATTAATGTTATTACAGAGATTTAATATCTATCAAGGCAACTGTCAACCCCAAATACCACACAGAGCAAAAATATCTTTCAAAGTTATTTTTCAGACAAACAAAAATTGAGAGTTTGCCATATTTCCTGATAAGAAGGATTTCTAAGGGATTTAATTTTGTTAGAAGAAAGTGGAACATAGAATGGAAATCTGAGATGCAAAATTGAATGATAAATAAGACAACAAATTTTACATAAATCTAAACAGATATTGACTATATTAATAAAAAATTTCTGCCTTTTATTTTTTTTTAAATGAAATCATCAGGAAAATAGCAACAATTTGGGTGGGAGTGATTGAACTTAAAGTTTAGAGACTCTTCTATTATTCTTAAGGAGAGCACAGATATCCATTAACCTTTGATTTAGATTAAGGAACTCTGATGTGATTTCTAAATTAACAGAAATAGTGTATACAGCTTTCTGACATGTAAGGGTAAAAATGGCATAATAAGTAATAATCCAAAAGAAGCTAAGAAAAAGAAATAGAAAGGACAAATCCCTCAGTGCAAATCCCTCACTTACTACAATGTATGGGTGGGATAAATTCTCCAGGAACAACAAAAACTAGATGGAACTTTAAAAATCCAGATAGGTGTTTTTATAAAAGCCATCTCTAAAACATAATGTTTTAGTTCACCAGGAACATAAAATACAGTTGGCCCTTGAACAACACTACTTTGAACTGTGGAGCTTCACTTTTGTGTGATTTTTTTTTTCAATAAATAGAATATAGTACTATAGATGTATTTTCTCTTACAATTTTCTTAACATTTCCTTCTCTCTAGCTTACTCTCTGGTAAGAATACAGCATATAATACATATAACATACAAAGTATGTATTAATCAACTGTTTATGTTATTGGGAAGGTTTCTAATCAATCAACAGCAGGCTATTAGTAATTAACTTTTCAAAAAGTCAAAAGTTATATGCAGATTTTCAAATGTGTGGAGGGTCAGTGCCCTTAACCCCTGTGTTGTTCAAGGGCCAACTGTAACTGGAAATCTAAATATACTTAATAGTATAGACACACAATATTAAGAGAAAAGTGGCAGATTTATAGAGAGAAAATAATTTGACCATCATCATGAGGGATTTTAACTTCTGCCTAATAATTGAAAGATTGGACAAAAAATCAGTAAGTATATTATTTGAACAACTATTAATAAGTGTTCACATACATGGATGGCTCTTAGACTACTAACTGAAAAAACTGGATTATTTAAATAGTGAGGAAAGTGAGACCTCAAGGCAAAGTAACAAGTATGGCTAAGAGGATAGAGTGATTTTTCATGTTATGTGATTCTTATTTTTAAAAGAGTCTTATTAGAGTACTAATTAATATCTCCTTCTTTGGGGGGCACCTGGGTGGCTCATTTGGTTAAGCGTCCGACTTTGGCTCAGGTCATGATCTCATAGTTCATGAGTTTGAGCCCCGCGTTAGTCTCTGTGCTGACAGCTCAGAGCCTGCTTCAGATTCTGTGTCTCCCTCTCTCTTCCCCTCCCCCACTCACTCCTCTGCCTCTCTCTTTCTCTCTCTCTCAAAAATAAACATTAAAAAATTTTTAATAAATAAAAAAATAGCTTGTCCTTAAACAATAAATAAAAATTTAAAAATAAGTAGCTTTTCCTCCCAATTATTCTATCAGCAACACTAAAAAAAATTCTTAGAACTTTGCAGTCCGTATTTAAAAACTACATTTTAGGGGCCCCTGGGTGATCAGTTGGCTAAGCATCCGACTATCGGTTTTGGCTCAGGTCATGATCTCACGCATCATGAGTTTGAGCCTTGCGTCAGACTCCATCCTGACAGTGTGGATCCTGCTTGAGATTCCTTCTCTCTCTCTTCTCCCTCTCTCTCTCTCTCCCAAAATAAATGAATAAAAAAATAAATAAAAACACTTTTTAGAAAATATCTCCCCCTTAAGACCATAAACTCCAAGAAGCAAAGCAAAGACACTGTCTTTATCATATTCAGCATATTGCACAGAAAATACCTCATATAAATGCCAAATAAATATTTTGAATGAAGGTTTTAATGAATTAATGACTGAAACATCTAAGCACAATGCTTGTCATATAAAAGTTCTCAAATGATAGCATGCATATGTTGATTACCTATCATTGACTTGACATAGTGCTAAGTAAGCATTGTCTGGGCTGTAGTGAATAGAGTGAAATATACATTTGATGAACAGAGGTGGGGCTATAGCAAAGATGGTCAAGTGCTCACCAAATCTCATTTCATTTCCTTCCTGGCACTTAGCTAGAATGCATCTCTCCGTCTCCCATATAATCAGAACTCACCATGTGACTGAGTTCTGGACAATGCAATGCATACAGATATAAAATATGCCATTTCAGGCTGAGCCCATAAAATTCTCCCATTCAGTCCTTCTCTGTTTTTCTTCCTATATGCCTGAGTAATCAAAAGGACTGTCAGAATCCAAATGAGAAAAGCCTGCATTTCTGATGACTACATGGAGCAATCTCCCCCAACCTCCCCCGACCTTGGACTATGACATGAATGAGAAGTAAACTTTCATTATATTAAGCCACTGGAATGTGTGATTGTTTTTAGAGCAGATGACCTACCTTTATGTATTTATCCTCACAAAATTATAATCCAGTGGGATTATAATACAGTGTGATAATGTTTTGGGCCTCTTTTAGTTTCAGAATATAATTATTCCAGCATTGAGTGCTGTATTAGAACTTGTAGACCGAAGCCAAACTCACATAATAGAAATTAAATGTCATTTTATAAAATGAGGGCACATTTTACACGGAAAAGGACACCACAGAAATACAGAATCATAGAATAGGTTACCAGAGACTGTTATTTTATTTTATTTTATTTTATTTTATTTTATTTTATTTTATTTTATTTTATTTTATTTTACTTAAAACAGTCCTTTTCTGGCTGTTTCTCTTTTTATGAAATTGTAATAAGAACCTGTTTTATGTCCAAATCTGTTTCCTGCAGCTTTATGCTGCAACATGTCAGTCTCTTCCAATTCAGTCGCCTATCTGAAAGCTGACCGTATACCTGTTTTGCCATTTCTAGGGACTAATTGGTACTTCCGCTAATTGCATGAGGTACAATATCAGGATAATGGCAAGCCATCTTGTTTTGGGTCATAAGGCTACCGGTACTCCAGGCTCTTTAACAAGTCTTTTCACTACGATATAATAGCCTTTAAGTGGGTTTTTAAATTTTATTTTCAGGAATTAATTGGTACCCCCTTAAAGTCTAAGAATTGGAAATGTCAAGAGTGACAGCAGTTATTTTGTTGATGGTTCACTTCACACTTCCATACACTTTCACTGCCTGCCTAGACTCATTATCTGATTATTTCACCTGTTGTGCATTTGGCACAACACAAAACTCTTGTCCGTCAACCGTTTCTGCCTTTGGCCCCAGTGCAGGAAATGCATGCGAGAGAGCTGATATATTCCTAGACTTTCATGAGAAAATGAAATTCCCAGAGCATGAAAGTCACATAGAAATTTTCAGTGAGTCCAGTATAATTATGACACTGGAGCAATGGCCATCCTCACAAGCTTTGGAGTTTCACCTTTTGGTAATGTTTTGAGGCCTATCTCATTTTCTAAGGTATTTTATCCTGTTTTAAACTTACGGATGTTTTCAATAAGTTAAGCAAAGCAATAGTATGATTTTCATTTGTGCTACATTTCTGTGTATCATTTACATCATTTTTTAAATCATGGGATAATTTTTGACATGAATTTAAAATATCTGGTGATGGGGGCACCTGGGTGGCTTAATTGGTTAAGCTTCCAACGTCGGCTCAGGTCATGATTTCACGGCTCTTGAGTTCAAGCACATCAGGCTCTGGGCTGACAGCTCAGAGTCTGGAACCTGCTTTGGATTCTGTCGCTGTCTCTCTCTGCCCCTCCCCTGCTTGTGCTCGCTCTCGCTCACTCTCTCTCTCTCGAAAATAATAAACATTAAAAAATTAAAATATCTGGTGATGTTCCATTTAGCAAAAACTCTTCAATAAAACAAATTTTGCAGTGACACCAAAGAAGTTTCTTTTGTTCTGTTTCCACATCTACAAATCTGAAAGGACAAAAGTACTACTTCTCTTTAAATTTGCCTTTGTGTATAATGTTATTTTACACATCAGACTCATTAGCTTCCACTAGGAAAGGTTTTCAGAGACAATATCTCAAAGACAAGTTGTTTTAAAAGTCAGAGTTGGGTCAGAATAGAAAACTCATTGAGCTAGAAAACCGAGTGCCTCTACTCCAGATCTGCTTCCCACACTGAGTGTTGCTATAGCGGCAAACTATTTGACCCTCCTATTTTCATTCTCTTACCTGCCAAAAAGTTCTTTTAACCACTCTGTACAATGCCACACTGACAATTATTATCTTAGCACTGGCCTTTGTGGTTTCCAGTTTTTGAAAATATCACTATTAATGTGAAAAGTTACATCATGCCTTGAAAACAATGTCTGAAATCCAAGGCTCTTAAGAAAACAGATTCACTGATATAGGTGGAGGTTCAGCAGCAGAACACTTTGGAACCAAGAGAGAATAAACAGGTCAAGGGAAGGAGGTTTGCAGGAAGCCCTCCAACAACGTGAGCAGAGGATACCCTCTAAGGACTTCTAAAGGAGGCTCCATTTAAACAGGGGACACAAGAAAAACCAGTTTGAAATAAGAGGTATGAATCGAACGGGCACTTGGGTGGTTCAGTTGTTGAGCCTCCGACTTTGGCTCAGGTCGTGATCTCACAGTTGGTGGGTTGGAGCCCCGCGTCAGGCTCTGTGCTGGCAGCTCAGAGCCTGGAGCCTACTTTGGATTCTGTGTCTCCCTCTCTTTCTGCCCCTCTCCCACTTACGATCTCTCTCTCTCAAAAATAAACAAACAGCAACAACAAGAGGTATGAATTGGAACCCCATTCTGTTTCTCTGAGTCTTGACAATCAGGAAATGTTTTCAACAGCTGTGTTACAACAAACTATGTCCTTTTTTAAATTGAGGTATAATTGACATGTAACATTACATTAGTATCCGGTATACAGCATAAAGATTGGATATTTGTATGTACTGAGAAATGATCACCACCACAAGAAGTCTAGTTAACATCCATCACTACACATAGTTACAATGTTTTTGTGTGATCAGAGCTTTTAAGATCTGCTCTCTTAGCAACTTTCAAATATGCAGTATTATTAGCTACCGTCACCATGTCACCATGCTATACATTAAATCCCCATGACTTAATTATTTTATAACTGGAACTTTATACCTTTTGATGTCTTTCACCTGTTTTTTCTGAGACTCAATTTCTATTCAAAAGATTATTCTAACCTACCTCATAAAGTGGTAAGAGAAAAAAATATATATATATACATATATATGTGTGTGTATATATATATACATATTATATATATATACATATTATATATATATATACATATATACAAAATGTACACCAGGAACAGAGTAATTGCAACATTTATATTAACTTCATTGCCATATATTTTAATAATAATTAGGGGAAAATACCTGTTACACGTGATATTCTTCCACTCAAAATCTTCATCAATGGTTGCCTACTGAGAACATAATGTCTCAAATCTTTAGCCTGGTATTCAGATCTGTCCACAATTTGACCCAAACCTACTTCCTCACCTTTAATTTCCCCCATAAAACACATTCTCATGTATATTTTGGAAATCTCCAAAAGGATAAGAAAGAGAGAGAGAGAGAGAGAGAGAGAGAGAGAGAGAGAGAGAATGAATTTTGGATTTTTCACAGAAGACAAAATTTTTGTACATCGAGACATTCATTCCCTTTCTGATGAATAAACCTACCCTTTCTCTCTGTGGGTCCACCTTTCCTCTGCTTCCTCAGCACTTGTGTTTGAGGCTAGATTATATCCATGCCTAATTCAGATGTGATACATGTGAACTAAGACTTCCCAGTCATTTTATCATATATCTCTGGCCAAAATAAATAGTTTAAAGATGCAAAGGAGGGGCGCCTGGGTGGCTCAGTCGGTTGGGCATCCTACATCGTCTCAGGTCATAATCTCACGGTCTGTGAGTTCGAGCCCCGCGTTGGGCTCTGTGCTGACAGCTCGGAGCCTGCTTCAGATTCTGTGTCTCCCTCTCTCTCTCTGCCCCTCCCCCACTCAAGCTCTGTCTCTGTCTCTCTCAAATATAAACATTAAACAAAAATTTTTTTTTAAGATGCAAAGGAAGTCACAGTCAGAGCCAGGGAGAAATAATTAGATCTTTTTCTGATGATGTTTATGGGAAAGATACTCTAGTATTCTTTCTGGGTATGTAAAGGAAAGCCTGGAGTCCTGGGATCATATAGTAAGAGCCAGCTTGAACTTCTCCAACAGAGAAGAGTTAACAATAGAGAAAATTTGGATTTTGATAAAAAGATTTTGAAGCCCTTAATCCAGCATTACTTGTATTAAAGATAAAATGAGGCATATTAAAATTTTTAAAAGTTTACTTAAGAATTATTGGTTGGCTATAGTTTAAAGCCTAGTAAGCTGCTTCTGATTGGCCGTCCTCAGGGTTTTGACTTAATAAGCTTGAATCATTGACAGTGTTCGGTTTTGATTTGCTTATGTAGGCCACCACAGGATTAGAGCCATCTGTTTAATGGCCTCCTTGTTTAATTAATTTAAATACCTGAAAAATCTACCTTGGAATTGTTTAAGTGAGCCAATACATTCCTTTCTTTTCTTTTTTTTTCTGCTTATGATGTCTTTCTCAGTCACTTGAAGATTCTCAACCAATTCTTCCTCCATGGATGCAAAAACCAGGAAATTTTACATTTATTTCTTTGCCAATAGGAAATTTATATCCACTTTGGAATATGAGCTATTTATTAAAGGTGAATGAAGAACATAATAACATTTATAAGCCCAGTAAGGAAGTGACAACATTGTCAAAGATGTTTAAGGCAAGGATTTGAATTGGGCCAGAAGAGATAGTAAGATTTCAGCTAAAGTAACTCAATATGAAAAGCCAATGGAACTTTAAATCTGTCCTCACACATTTTAATTTCTGTAACTTTTATTTAAATAACCTGACATACTCTGTTTCTGTATTGTAGCATTTAGCAATTTCAAAGATTATATTCAATCTGGCACTGTGAAAAAAAAAATATTTTCCATGGGCTTTTAAACATGGTATTACTTTTATATTCGACATCTGATTCCAGGAGTTATGATCATACCATTTGGATAAATATTTATGTTTACCATAGTGTTTTAAATGGAATGCTGCCTTAAAAAAATCCATAAAGTTAGCCGATCAAGAAGACAAACGGTCGGCGGCTGTTGTGTTAACTCCTATTAACACTCTAGCCTTCCCCAACTCCTTCATTTATCCTTCTGTTTTCAAAGGAGCTCTTAATTACTTCCATCCCCATTTCAGTTGTAAATGCTTCTTTATTGCCATTCTTTCATTAGAATAAATCCTCCAACCTATTCAAGGACCTGACATTTCACCGCTGATTTACAAGTGATTCAATTTTATTAATCAGATGTTTGCCCTAGCTTTGGGGTATCTGTACTGCCATTGCTGGTAATTGTTGACAAAAGGCCCTCTTTCGTCCCTTCCATTTCTTGGAAAATATACAGGTACATTTTCAGCATTTTATTTCAGGAAGTCTGAAATTAAAAAGGACTAGGGAAAATAGAAAAATCTTGTAATTGTCTTGAAAAAAGTTAGTATTTCATGCCGTTGGCTGAGCAGGCTATATTGCAGTGGGGATAATGTGACCTATAAAAGATTAGTCTGAAATTTTCCATTAGAAATTCTTTCTTCATAGATTTCAGACTACTCCTGAATTCACGATCAGAGGACCAGACCATAGTTCCGTGGCACAATATTCTAAAAGCAAAATTAAACAACATGCAAGAAACCACATTAAAAAACATTTTTTAATGTTTATTTATTTTTGAGAGACAGAGAGAGAGTAACGAGTGGGGGAGAGGCAGAGAGAGAGAGAGAGAGGGAGACACAGAATCTGAAGCAGGCTCTAGGCTCTGGGCTGTCAGCACAGAGCCCGATGTGGGGCTCCAACTCACAGACTTCGAGATCATGACCTAAGCCGAAGTTGGACACCTAACTGATTGAGCCACCGAAGGGCCCCTAGAAACCCCATTAAACAACTAGGGTGGTTCATTATTAGCATTTCTTTTCACGTTCAGAAAATTCATCTTTAAGATATATTTAAGATACACTAAAGATTATATATATTCATGAACTATCTCTGTATTATCCAGTCTCCTTTTATGAGTTTACTATGGAACTTTCCAATTAACAGTTATTACTGACCACGGACTGAAGTTCTTGGGATCTTTGACTGTAAATGGTCTGGTTATAGAATGTGAAAGTTTTGTGGATGCACCGCTAAAAGCAGTCTTTTAAACAATGTCTTATTAAATACTAGTCCTTATCTAATATCTACATGCTAACTTCCAAATGTTTTCGTTAAATGCTTTGCATTAAGTATGCATTATTATTTTCTTTGATATTGTAAGTTTCTCTTGAATATTTTCTATTTATATTAGAGATGCCATATTGCACGGAATCCACAATCTTTTTAATAGTTTCATTTTTTTATTGCACATATTGCTTTAAATAGTACTTCAGTCTCAGTTTTAGTTTTATATAAATGTCTATTCTCATATGATAGTTTTTCCCCCATTTCCTCTGTTTTTTCATTGTTGTATTAGTTTCCTACTACTGTCATAGCAAATTACCACAAACTTAGTGGTTTAAATTTTTTTTTAATGTTTTATTTATTTTTGAGAGAGACAGACACAGAATGCGAGTGGGTTAGGGGCAGAGAAAGAGGGAGACACAGAATGCAAAGCAGGTTCCAGGCTCCAAGCTGTGAGCACAGAGCCTGATGCGGGGCTTGAACTCATGAACTGTGAGATCATGACCGGAGCTGAAGTCGGACACTCAACCAACTGAGCCACCCAGGCGCCCCTACAAACTTAGTGGTTTAAAACAATACAATTTTTGTTTATTTAACGTTCTAGGGGTCAGAAGTTCAATATGGTAGGGGCGCCTGGGTGGCGCAGTCGGTTAAGCGTCCGACTTCAGCCAGGTCACGATCTCGCGGTCCGGGAGTTCGAGCCCCGCATCGGGCTCTGGGCTGATGGCTCAGAGCCTGGAGCCTGTTTCCGATTCTGTGTCTCCCTCTCTCTCTGCCCCTCCCCCATTCATGCTCTGTCTCTGTCTGTCCCAAAAATAAATAAACGTTGAAAAAAAAAATTTAAATAAAAAAAAAAAGTTCAATATGGTATAGTCAAGCTGCCTCTCTCTCCAAAGCTAAAAGGGAAAATGGGTTTCCTTGCTTTTCCAGCATCTGGAGTCCTCCTGCATTCCTCAGGGGCTCATGACCCCTTCCTTCATCATATGATAATGGTGGCATCACCAAACCTTCCTGTCTCTCTCAAATCTAGTTCTGTCACTACATCTAATTCTGTATCTCTGACCCTCCTACTTCCCTCCCCCAAAGATTCATGATTTCACTGGGCCCCACTAACTAATTCAGGATCATCTTGCAATGGCAAGGTCCTTAACTTATTCACATCTGCAAAATCCTTTTTGTAAGGTAACATATTCACAGGTTTCAGGGATTAGGACATAGAAATCTGTGGGAGACTATTATTCTCTTACCACAATTACATAAATCTCTATGTTCTTTGTATTCATAGTCTTTTTTTTTCTATGATTTTTTTAAACCTGAGGAAATCTCAAATCTTCCATAAATAAAGCTTTTCATTTGTTGTATTATTGCCTGTTGAGTTGCAGAGCAAGAGAATTTAGTTCCATTTATACATTTTATCTCAACTTTAAAGTTGCTGAATACCAGCAGTTGGAGTGTTATTCTTTTTCTACTTTTAGTAAATAATTTTCTATTATCTTGGGATTTGTTTGATTTCTGATTACAGTTGGCCCTGGAACAATATGGGGTTGACTGTGTCGGTCCACTTACAGGCAGATTTTTTTTCAATAAATCTGATACAGTACTGTAAATGTATTTTCCTTATGGTTTTCTTAATAGCATTTTCTTTAGCTTACTTTACTGTAAGAATACAGTATATAATATTAAAAATATGTGTTCATCTACTGTTTGTTATCTCTTAGCTTCTGGTCAACAGTAGGCTATTAGTAATTAAGTTTTTGGAGGGGTCAAAGTTATATGCAAATTTTCCTTTTTTTTGTCTTTCTTTCTTTAAAAAATGTGTTTTTTTGTCTTTATATATATATATATAGAGAGAGAGAGAGAGAGAGAGAGACAGGAGAGGGAGAGAGAGAGGGAGAGGGAGGGCGGGCATGCGAGTAGGGGCAGGGGGAGAGAGCAGAGGGAGAGAGAAAGAGAAAATCTTAAGCAGGTTCAATGTTCAGTGTGGAGCCTAAAACAGGGCTTGATTCCATGACCCTCAGATCATGATCGGAGCCAAAATCAAGAGTGGGACTCTCGACCTACTGAGCCATCCAGGTGCCCCTATATGCAGTTTTAAACTGTGTGTAGGGGGAGGTCAGCACCCCTAACACCCCCACCCCTCATTCAAGTGTCAACGACTTTGCCACTTAATATAAACCAGACACTAAGTCATTTAGCATATTACTCAGTAGGAACTACCGATTCATTGCGGTTTATATCATGTGCATGACCAGAGCAGATGTATTTCCCAAAAATGTATCTGTAAAGTTTAATTTAGGCTGACTTCTAGTTTTCCTATACATTTGCTCATCCTAGGTACAATAGACATCAAATACGAAGAAATGTTGGTTGAGGGAAATTTTAAATCTTTTCTTATCTGAAGAAACATTTCAGTTTGCATACCTTTGCCATTTCTGTACACATGAATAGTTCTTTCTGCTGAGCCCATTTAAAATTTTTGACGCCTACCTATCTGGCTATAGTTTTTCCCATTCAAAAGTTAGGCAACCTCAGTTGGTGATCTTGGTATAATGTAATGTCCTTCACTGGATGGAATCATCACTTGTGGTCTGAGGCTGGTAGAGCAAACTGAAGTTTATATTAGTAATTTTTCCACCAAAACACCCTCAAAAACATGTCTTCCGTTAGATCAGATAGCCCCACCTCCAAAATGTAGCATAATCTCTGCATTGTCTTCACCTTCACTATCATGTCTCTTGTCCAAGTACACACCTGTATCACTGCAATTGCCAGTCTCTTTTCTCCCTCTCTTGCATTCAGCTGATTTATTGTCTTAGGACAATAAAGAAAAGCAGAAAGAGTGATTTGAATGCCCAAGTCATGCAAAATGCAAATTACTGGCCTGGTCTTCAGAACTCTGCATGCACTACTCTCTGCTTGGCTTCCCTGTCTTGTTCTCTTATCACTTCTGTGTCCTACTATCATCACACTGGCCACTCGTCAGTTCTGTAACCCAATGAGCTCTTCTCCACAAAAGAGATTTGTCACTCTTTCAAGCCACCTTAAATTCTCTTTCCCCAAAGTTTTCCCATCGCTGACTCTTTCTTGTCCTTCAGGTCTCATCTTAAACAGAACCTTCTTACAGGAGATTGCTCTGACTACCCTCCCTATCATTACCTATTGTTTACTTCTGTATTTCCAGGCTCTTCCCTCAAATGTGAATTCTGTGGCTGAACGTTATTTTTTATTGTATCCCCAGCACCTTGCACAGTACCTCACACATAATAGGCAGTCAGTCTGTATCTGGCAAAAGTATGAATTAATAGATGAATAAATTATGAAAGGTGGGGAGTTCATCTCAGTCCTCACATCACTGGTTTTTGACTCATTCCAAACTTACAAGTCTTAAAGATGCAAAGCAATGTTGGAGAAAGAGACAGGGAAGATATAAAATCAAAGAGAATGCCCCACAAAGCACAAAAAAGAGGCATTTCCAAACACTTCACCCGCTAGTTATGGCATTGCGACTGGAGAAAGCTCCCATGCAAATGCAGTCATGCAAGCCCCATTTAGCTCGGGAAAACGTGTCGAAATTGATTGAGTGAGCAGCTGGTGATATTGTAGTCAGGCTCTCTGGAAGTTAATTGGGAAGCGTTGTGCAAAATCCTGACATTGTACATGTAGCTATACTGACTTCCATTGTGCCCTAGACACTCATCACACACAGTTGCTCTCCACTATTACAAAATAACTGGATGCCTCCAAGTCTCTTATATGCTCATCAATAGCGGCTAAGAAAACGGAGGAGGAGCAAGTGATGAGCTGGAGTTTCAACTTTTATAATTGGAATGAAAAGCTCCTAATCTTGTGAGTTTTTACTCCCTACATGAAGTGTTTTTATTTTCCTATAGACAAGGACAAACTGTTTCTTCCAAAGTCTCTCTTACTGTTGTTTGCATAGAAAATCTAGCATTGAAATTAAATTATTCTCTTTTTCTGGTGTTTTATTTATGATCTGTTTCAGTTAGTTACTGTCATGAAACAAACACCCCAAATCTTGTGCTTAAAACGCCAAGTGTCCATGTATCATTTCTCATAAATCTGCAGCTCAACTTGGCAGTGCTATTGTTCTAGAATGGGTTTGCTCATGTGTCCTTGATGAGCTGATGGGTTGGCTGGTGATCTAGGCCTCATCTGGAGTGACATGGCTTTTCTCCATGTGTTTCTCAGATCTTTTGTGTCTCTTACATTCTAGGCATTGTGGTATGTCCCGGGAATACAAAGGTCAATAAAACTCTTTGATGCTGAACAGTTTAGGCTATGAAAGAGGAACAACGATATGTACGCAAATACTGCATTTAAATACCATGGGTACTAGGAGAGAAATTTGTGGTGAATAGAAAGGACATCAGAGAGAAAATATTCAATCCTGAGTAGAGTGAGAAGGAAGAATCAGGAGGGACTTTGTCATATGTTTTTTAAATCAAGTTTCAAAACGTAAGAAACATTTTGCCAGGTGTCTCAGCTAGGACACATGGTTCCAGGCAGGAAGGGCAGCTGAGTGAAAGCATAGATGTGTGAGACCTGTGATATTTCACTGGGTGTGGTAGGCATAAGGAATAACGCTTAGGTCAACATAAGACTGAAAGAGTAGATAGGTGGTGCTGTGGGCCTCTCATGCCAGGCTGAGACTGAATTTTGCCTTAGACACTGAAACAACAACAACAACAATAAATTATCAGCAGCACTTACTATGTTTTTGCTACGTGCTACACACTCTGCTAAATGTTTTGTATGCCTTCTCTCCCTTAATGCTCCATATACCTCTACAGCATGGGTACTACTATGAACTCCATTTTAAGATGTGGCTATTAAGGGTAGAGATTCTAAATAAACTTAAACTAAATAAATTAAGTAGCAAAATAGGGTTTGGTCCCATATGGGTTGGCCTGAATTCTTAACCACTAGACCATATTGCCTATCAATGAGAAGATAATGGATGGATTTAAATAGGTAAAGAATATGATAATATTTTCAATTTGTATAAACTTGTTTGCAGCACTATAAAAGAGATAAAAGACTGAAGACAGAGGAAGATGTGGAAATAGTCCTGGTTAGAAATAATGAAGATTTAAAGTTACACATAGCAGTGAGGACAGAACAAAGGAGATAGATCCAAGATCTGTTAAGAGGATTTGATAAAGTATTGGATATATATGAAGAATAAAAAGACTGAAGTGATTCCCAGATTTCTGACATAACTGATTGAACAGATGGTGAGAGCAAAGGTGCTATATAGCTCAAAGGTTAAGAGTCTAGATTCTGGAGAGGATTACCTACCTGAGTTTAGACCCCAGCTCTGCCACTTTACAAAAGTCACTAAGTGCTTCAATTTCTTCATATGGAAAGTGGGGTGACATCTATCTACCCTTGTAAGTTGTTGTAAGGACTAGATGAATCAGTGGATATAAAATGCTTAGCAGAGTATCTGATACACAGTTAACTCTCGATATTTAGTATTACTAAGAAAAGAATAACAAGCATGTGAGCAAAGTTGGTGAGTAGAGTTTGAGACAAGTTTAGTATAAGGTTCAATCAAATCAATGGGTATGTTGAGTTCAGGAGAAAGATCTACGGTAAAAAGATACACTGTGGTACATTAGCATCCAGACAGTTGTTGAAGTTCTATGTGGTTGTGATAACATAGGAAAACAGATGGTCACAAGAGAAAAGGAGCAGTGAAGTGGTAAGAAGACGGAAATGCTAAGAAACAATAATTAGAGGAAAAGAAAAAGAAAGAAAGCTTTTGAAGTGATTAAATACAATATAGCATCAAATGTTACAAAGGGGAAGTAAGATATAAATGTCTGCTTGGTATCTCTAACCTAAGATGCCCAAAAGGGGATGTCATGACTTTTCTAGCCATTTGCCAATTTCAGTAGTTGGTACTACCATTCTTCCAGGGGTAAAGCCAAAATCATGGGCACCATTCTTGATTATTCTCTTTGTTTCACTGTCCTAATTTCAATCCAGCAGCTATCAAATCCTTCAAATAGAAAATATGAAATTTCGCTTTTTTTCAACACATACACCACCAATCCTTACTCAATAATAAGAAAAAATAAATACACAATTCTTCTTTTCTATTGCTGAGAAAATAATATTAAATAAAATGGAAAGTTTCATACATGGTGAACCCCCAACTTAAGTTGCCTGCCATCCCTCATAGCATATAAGAGGCTGCTGGACTAATAATAAGCCTATAAGAAATATTTACTGAATCTAACAAGCCAATTCTTCATGATAAGGAGATGTAAAATCTTTGTAGGCTGGTTAATTTTGACAATACAGTATTTTGTATGATCACCATCAATCTAAATGATTCCAAGGCCAAAATGCTTTTGACAAACTCAACTTGTTTCTTAAGCATTTCGATTGTTCTATTTGTGTTAATATTTTACTGAGGACGTTTTCTGTCACTCAGTGCATCTATTTGCAATCAAGTTCAAAATTATTTACATATTTGTTTCCCCTGAAGAGCTATGGTTTCTACTTTCTAATAACTTGGCTTATGCATTATATATATAATTTCATTCTGGCTTCCTGAAAACTCAAAGATAAATATCAATCACATTACCTGTGTTGATCTATTTGGAAACCTCTTTATTTGGTTCTGATGTCATATATTTTACTAATTTGTTAAATATGACTTTTGCTATAAGTTAGCTTAAATCCTTTGCAGGAGAGGTGAGTTATAAGCAAATATATTTGAATTTTAAACATCCAAGAAAATGTCTTACATGAATCAAAGTTGAGATATGTGACTGATTGAAGAAAGTGACAACACCACAGTAGCTCTCTCTCTGTTCCAGACAGACTGTGATTCTGTAATTGATTTGGAATGCTCAAGGGTACCTAAAAAAAACAAAACACAAAACAATAAAAGGATTTTGTTTAATGCCCAGGAGTCCCATAGGGGTAAAATATAATATTATAAACAGGATGAGATGTGTGTGTGTGTATATATATATAATATGATATGCTATGTCTCCCCAAAGAAACCAAATTATATAGGAAGGAGTCCTGGACCTCCAAGGATGTCCCTGGCTAAACTGAAAAGTAAACTTGTATGGTGGACTAGTCTCAGCAGCCCAGCCTTGGAAGTTCCAGAGACAGGAGATTCTAGGTCAAGTATGAGGCTATATTTGAAACTATTTCAGCTCAGTCCCCAGGGAACACCTAGATGTCCTGGGAAGAAGAGAGGTAATGATACAATGAAGGATTTGTGTCCCTAGAATCACTAAACCTTAATGTGGGACCTTCTTTCAAAGACACTGAATACCATAATAGAAAGCCATTTCCCTGAAAGCTGGAAAGAATGGTGAACAAGGCTGGAGAAAGGAATAGGTAGCACAACAATGTAGGAGGTGTTAGAAGTGAGAATAAATGCCTCCCTCTTTGGAAAATCTCAAGAGACACATGTTAGGGGAGTGTCTCTGAAGTCTTGTCATTTAACAGAGGGATAGTAAGTCAGTTGAATAATCAAAAGACAGTTTAAATGATGTATAAGACTCAGAAACAATCAAAGCTTGTGGAAACATCCTGAAGATACACAGTAAAACTTTATAAAATCTAAGCGATTCCTCATTTCCCAAATACTCAATACCTCACAGCAACCCAGAATTTCTGCTCTCATAGCAAAGGATTCTAGTAGTAGTCACTAATGATTTTGTATTGTCTAATCTAATGGATTCATTTTTCATTAATCTATGCAATGTATTTAACAAATTATAGAATGCCTACTAAATTCCAGGAGTATTCTGGGTACCTGTGATACAATAAATAATATTCCAGTACAGAGGTTAGAGAGGCAGAGAATTAAAATTTATTTCTAGTAGCTTTTTTGATTGGTAGACTTATGTTTCCTAAATTTGTATCAGAAATGTGGATGAGGGGCGCCTGGGTGGCGCAGTCGGTTAAGCGTCCGACTTCAGCCAGGTCACGATCTCGCGGTCTGTGAGTTCGAGCCCCGCGTCGGGCTCTGGGCTGATGGCTCAGAGCCTGGAGCCTGTTTCCGATTCTGTGACTCCCTCTCTCTCTGCCCCTCCCCCGTTCATGCTCTGTCTCTCTCTGTCCCAAAAATAAATAAACGTTGGAAAAAAAAATTTTTTTAAAAAAGAAATGTGGATGAGATTTTTAGGGTATTTTGCTAGCGAACTTAAAAATAAATTAATTCTGCCACAAACCACATTCATCCCTTTCTGTAGAGTTTTCAAGGGAGAGCAATGATGTTTATATAAATTCAAATGAAAAATGAGAAGAAACAAGTTACCATTTTATATTTATCTAGGCTTATACCCAATATTTTATCATAAAGATTTATAATAAATGAACTAAAGCATATGACCTGAGCTCAAAACCTAAATCAAGCCCCCTGTTCCTAAGACATATCTTCCCACCCATCAGATCCCAAAGACCCAAGCAATGAGTTTTCTCTAAATTTAGAGGTGAAAGTTGTGAAAACTGAGGATAACTATATTCTACATATGATTATGGGTGGTTCCTAGTTTGTCACAGCACACATCTTGTGGGACATTCTCCTCAGTTATTCTGGAGCCATAAGACATTCTTTCGAGTTATCTGTCTCATAGGCAGGTACATGGCATTTTGGTTTGGCCCATTAACATAAGAGCAAATAGGAAATCTCTAAGCACGTCATTTATAAAGCGATGTCAACTTTTCAAAGCTCTACACAATCAATAATGCACCACTTATCTGCAGAATGACTTTTTTTTTGGTTTGAAATAAGATTTTTTTGGTATTTTCTAATTTAAAATGTCATGAAAACATTTAGAAAGTAAAGATCAATGGTGACAGTTACCCAATAAACCTTGACTGAGAGATAATTTCAATTAATATTCTGAAACATGCATATGTTTTAGTCTTTAACATGCAATTTCCATTTAAATAAAAATCACCCTGGAAATACTGCTTTCTAGCACACCCTTTTCATATAAACTATCATGAGTCTCTTGCTATGGTATTTAATATTTTTCTACAACATTATTTTTAAGACTAATTTATTTATTATATACAATTTATATCACAAATGTCCTATTATTGACTTTCACATTATTTTATGTATTATCACCTTTAAAAGGAAAGATATAATATATAGTGTTTTGGAAATATCTTTTTACACACTCATTATTTGTTCATTAGGATAAATATATTTGAAGTAAAGTTATTGGGTCAAAAGGTCACATATTTTTACATGTGTTGATATACACTCTCAAGATATGTCCACAGAAGTTGGTCCCCAAGAAGAATATGCGAGTGTTATTTCTTATGCTTTCTCAAACACTGAATATTACAATATATTACTTTCTTTGCAGTTAAATTGCTAATTGACACATCTTTATTTGCTAATCAGTATTTGTTAACGAAATAAGCCTTATAGGTTGGCCATTAGCATGTTTATGACAAAGCACATTACTACTTCAAAGAAGATAAAAGACTTCAGAGGGAAGAACCACACCAATCGCTCCATTTGACTTCACAAAAAGAAAAAGTAGTAGTTGATAGAGCAGAATTTCTGTAAGCCACTAATGCATCTGTACTTTAATAGGATCATAATCATAGCAGGTAACTGAACCCAACCAACCAACGTTAGTCTAGACAATAGGGAAAAATTATTAATTTCATTTAAACAGTCATTATTTCCAGTGAAAAAAGAAAAGCTGGTTAAACAAACAGTATGTGATTACCACATATTAATCATATCCTTTTTAGAACCCTCTGTTCTGAAGATCTTGACAAAGAATATTCTCATAAATCTCTTGCATGTTTTACATCTGGAGATGAGAGAAAAGACAGTCATTCATGTGAACACGATTTCCTGTCATGTGTGGTTTAAGTCTTTGTTTAATTGGAATTAAGTAGCCAGTTCATCCTGCTAAGTGTTGGAGATACAAGGCATAATTTTGCAGGAATATGGGAAAGAAAGCATTTCCTTTCCTCATTTACCCAAAGGTAGTAATGAGAGATTCAGCAAGCAAGTATATCTGACTCAGAATAATGTGTTCAGTTTCAGTGGAAGAATAAATGTCATTTTAAAAAATCTATATGTATGTCTCTCAGGTCTGTTCTAAGATCTCCACTCGCTGGCAATGAGAGCTGGTATCACCACAGTATGGTTTCTACATACATTCAAAGTTGTATATCCTTGTAGTACCTGGGTTTCAGTTATAAAGGCATGAAGAATCTAAGGCTATACAATCTGTTTTATATTTCTAAACCTTTTATAATCCTTTCCATGTGAGCCATGGATATGTACCTAGTTGATTTTAAGTTACTAAGAATCAAGATAAAAATGGAATTTTATACAAGGAAGAATTACTTGCCTGGGCTATACACCATATAGCTCACTAAAAGAGCTATTATTGACTGCTCTGGTACAATATGTATGTCACATTTTCTTGTGGCCATCATCAATTTTAAAGTAATTGAATTGCACATAATTTTTATCCTAAAGTTCCTAACCACCCTTGCAACTAAGTTTATATGAATTTCCCATGTCTGCTCACAAATGACCCAAGAGATAAATACAGAAATCATTAGGAGACAAGCACCATCAAGTACTCTCAATAAGTTTTTCACAAAGAAAATAATAAAATACTTTAAAAAAATAAAAATAAAATGAAATAAAATACAGAAATCATGCATAAAGATGTCAAATACACAACTCTTGGTCTAAAGATTACAAGTTCAACTCCAATATAGATTAGTAATGATGCGTTATCATCCTTTGAAGGTCACTGGAAAGAAGTCAACAAATTGATGCTAGCCTCCAGAAAAAAATGTCACAGAGGTCTTTTCTTCATCAGTAAAAATTGCCTACTTCACATAGGAAATGGCTTTTATGGAAATTGAGACCAAGGCTCTAGAGATCAAATTAGAGACAAGAGGAGAAAAAACAAACAATGCTCAAGTTCCTGCTGTCTGCTTACATGAAGAAGGATAATTTTACTTCATCTGTTATCAATATGTAACCTAAGATGGACAATACTTAACTTATACTATTTATGTTATGTTATGTTATGTTATTTATTTATTAATAACCATCTAATATGTCAAAGATACATTTCTTAAAATAATACAAAATGCAGTATACCATGTAAGTGTGATTTTTTTGGAAATAATTCAGTTGAAAACTGCCTCTACTCAGTTATTGATAGAGATCCAAATCATGCTAGAAGATTCCGTTACTTTGAGTTTATTAGGAGTTCAGGCTCATGACTAGGTAAACAGTTGAAAAGTTTTGATTTTTAAATTTGGAATTATGGAAACAACTTAATTGAGAACAAACTATTATGAAAGATTTCTATACTGATCTATAAAATTATAATTTATATACCTTTAAAACTAATTGTAATATATTTAATGCAAATCAATTCCTATTCATTTGCCAATCCCACCCTATTAAGGATTAGTTGAATGATGGCAAATGTGACAAAATGCCAATTCTAAGAATTAGCCACTCAGCCTCATATGAATCAGTCATCTTTTTCTGGTTTTAGTAATAATCCTTGAAACATACTGAATCCAAAATGTTTTCAAATTCTGTTGGAATGTATTTCGAATCACTTTCAAGCATGAGAGCCACTGTGCCTTAAAAACTCTTGGTTCTTATCCTACTACACTTTAATCTTACTCTCTTTGTCTATAAGTCTTATTAATTTATGTATTCAATATTTATGAGCACCTATTATGTGTCAGTCCATGTGCTAGGGGCCAAGATACAACGGTAAGTGGATGTTCTGAACACTTTCTTTGAAATACTTAATCTATGGTTAAGAGACGAAGAGAAAGTGTGTGTGTGTGTGTGTGTGTGTGTGTGTGTGTGTAAATGCTATAAGAGGCAAAGGAAGGAGTGGCTGTACTTGAAAATAGGGGAAATGACAAAAGGTGAAGTAAAATAACATTTACCCCAGATCTAAAATGAAAATGAGCTTCTATAATGGACAAGAATGAGAAAAGTTACTCCAGACATGGGAAATGGTATTTTCTGTGGGAGTCTCTCCTATACACACTACATAACTAGCTTTAGTTTCCTAATGAATTATTAACAGTGGGAAACATGAACCTGGATGCTTTTCTCATGACATAATTTTCAGTAGTTTTTCAAGATTGTTCTCTGGTAGCCATATTCTCCTAAAACCTGTCTGAGAGTTCACATTCTTAGACACTCACTGGCCATAAGTTACTAATCTATTGTCCAGTTTTGCTGACCCTTCTGATTCCACAAAGCAGGTGTCACACTCACTCTTTGGATTCATGGCCAGTGGTGCATCTCCTTGACTACCACACCTCATTCAAGGGCTACACCATAATTACCCCTACCATTTCTCTGAGCAAATTATTCTTCTGGTGTCAGTGTTCTGCCTTCTTGGAATTGCAGTTTAATTGTATGCAGTGGCTTTTTTTGAAAGGTGAACATCTAGAAAATCCTCATCTGAGGCATTTCTCATCACAAAGAAAAGAGTTGTATTTATAGGCTCTTTTATTGAGTCCTTTGTATTATATTCTTTTTCCTTCTCTAAAATTTGAAGGAAATTTAGAAAAAGTGATCAAAAAAATTTTAATGATATTAACATTTGAAATGTTACAACCACTCCCAAGGACTTCCAGGGAAGATGGTGGAGTATGAGGACCCTAAGCTAACTTTGTTGCAAACATCCAATTCGATCACACACACATCAGTGTACATAACCCAGAAAATGACCCAAAGACTGGCAGAACAAACTTTACCACTAAATGCAAAGAAGTGGCCTCCATAGGCTGGGTGGAAACATGGTCATGAGCTAAACTGACCCATGGGACTGTCCATGAGACCGAGGGACACTGTGGTGGTGGAAAGAAGAGAGAAAAAGATGCTTACACCAGGGAGTCCACACAGGGAACAGAAATCCCTATAATGGGGGTGCCTGGGTGGCTCAGTCGGTTGAGCGTCCGACTTCAGCTCAGGTCACGATCTCACGGTTCCTGAGTTCGAGCCCCGCATCAGGCTCTGGGCTGATGGCTCAGAGCCTGGAGCCTGCTTCCGATTCTATGTCTCCCTCTCTCTCTGCCCCTCCCCCATTCATGCTCTGTCTCTCTCTGTCTCAAAAATAAAATAAACATTAAAAAAAAAAAAGAAATCCCTATGATGTTTGGCTTTGAAAACCAGAGGGGACACATTTCATGAGTTCTTACAACCAGCAGGACTTAAAATCTGAAACTTGAAAAATCAGCAGGCTCAGCTCTGGGAGGGAGGACAAGAAGAAACAGAGTCCCTGTCCTTAAAGAGACATCACAACACATGGAACCAGCACTTGAAAATCTCCTGGGACATACAGGAAGATTTGTTTCTGAATCTCAGAGCATGTGCTGGAGGAGTAGAGATCACTGGGACACTTCTTCAGGAATAAAGTAGCTAGTGAGTGCTGTTTTTTCCTGTTACCCCCAAGCCTAAACAAAGGGCCACCTGTGGGAACCAACAGAGGGCAAACACTCTCCACCCAGCTTCCTAATAGTGTGAATCCCATCCCCACACACTTTGTGGATCCAATCCCTCAAATACACTCTTGGCTAGAGTCCGTCCAAAGTGGTACCACAAGTTTTGCAGTGTGCAAGCAGCCCCAGCAGGGTCTAGAACTATGTCTAAAGAGACTCCTGCCCCAGGGAAAGAGAATGATTACCATACACACCAGTCAGACTATGGCCCAGCAGTGGGTTGGGGGCAGACTGCTGGACTGACTGCAGGTCTCAGCCACCAATGAAAGCTTCTCAGGGGACAACAAAGGGAAAGATCGTTGAAGTTCAGTGATACTGCCTCTGTGGCAAACGCATTGTCTGACTTAATTAAAGCCCAAGGTTGTCCAGATTGACCCACTAATAAAGTACAGGGACCAAACACTGCCCACAAGTAAAGAAAGCCATTGCACAAAACTTCACTGAAGGGAAAAGTGGCTAAGCCCAGAAGAATCCCCTGAAGCACCAGGTTCTAGGGAACAGGACACATTGAACTGCAGGGCACTGCAGGGCACTGCAGGACTTCTTCTTCAAAAGGTCGGTACTTTTAAGAGAGGAGACATAGCTCAAGTTCCCAATACAGAGAAAAGGAGAGCTGGCCAAAATGAGAAGACAAAGGAACATGTCCCAAAAGAAAGAACAGAATAAAATAACAGAGAGAGCTTAAAAAAAAACCCACAGAGGTAAGTCATATGCCTAACAGAGAATTTAAATTAGTAATCATAAAGGTACTCACTAGACTTGAGAAAGGAGAAGAGGACCTCACTGAGCCCCTTAAAGAGATATAAAACATAAAAAAATAGAGATGAAAGACTCAATAAATCACACACACATACACACACACACACACACACACACACACACACACAAACACTAGATAGGATAAATAGCAGACTAGAGAGAGCACAAGAATGAATGGATCAACAACCTGGAGGATAGAATAGTGGAAAGCGATCAAGCTGAGAAGGTAAGAGAGAAAATAATATAAAATTAAAACAGACTTAGGAAACACAGCAACACCATCAAGAATAATAACATTCACATTATAGGGATCCCAGAAGGAGAAGAGAGAAAAAAGAAGGCAGAAAATTCACTTGAGTATATCGCCAAAACCTTTCTGAATTTGGGGAAGAAAAGAGAAATTCAGATCCAGGATGCATAAAGAGGCCCTTACAAAATCAATCCAAGGAGGTCCACATCAAGATATATAGCAATCAAAATGGCAAAAAAATACTGATAATAAGAGAATTTTAAAAGCAGCAAGAGAAAAGAAGACAGTTACATCTATAAGGCTATCAGCTGATCTTTTAGTAGAAATTTTGCAGGCTAGAAGGGAGTGTCATGATATATTTAAAAAGAGGAAAGCCAAAAATATGCAGCCAAGAATACTCTAACCAGCAAGGCTAGCACTCAGAATAGAAGAGATAAAGAATTTCTCAAACAAACAAATGCTAAAGAAATTTATGACAACTAAATCAGCCTCACAAGAAATGTTAAAGAGGACTATCTGAGTAGAAAGGAAAGACTATATATAGGAGTAAGAAAAGTAGGAAACACAAAAGCAGTAAAGTAATCATATCTGTAAATATCAAAGGACTCACAAAATCAAAGTATATAAAGTATGATACCATATACCTAAATTTGTGTGGGGAGAGGAGTAAAGAATAGGTTCAAACTTAAATGACCATCAACTTAATATAGACTGCTGTATGCAGAAGACGTTATATAAGAACTGAATGGTAAACACAAATCAAAACCAGTAAAAGATATGCAAACAATAAAAATAAGAGAATCCAATTATAATGCTAAAGAAAGCCAACTAATCATGAGAGAGCAGAGTGAGAAAAGGACAGAGAAGAACTACAAAAACAACCATAAAACAAAATAAGCACACATCTATCAATAATTACTTTCAGTGTAAATACGCTAAACTCTCCAATTAAAAGACATGGGTGGGGCACCTGGGTGACTCAGCTAGTTGAGCATCCAAATCTCAGTTTCAGCTCAGGTTATCATCTTGCAGTTTGTGAGATCAAGCCCTGCATTGGGCTCTGTGCTGCCATCAATGGATCCTGCTCCAAATTCTCTCTCTTGGTCTCTCTCTGCTCTTCCCCTGCTCACATGCATGCGCTCTCTCTCTCTCTCTCTCTCAAAATAATTAAATAAATATTTAAAAAGGAGTGCCTGCGTGGCTCAGCCGGTTAAATGTCGGGCTTCAGCTCAGGTCATGATATCACAGTTTGTGTATTCAAACCCTGCATCAAGTTCTGTTCTGGCAGCACAGAGTCTGCTTCAGATCCTCTGTCTCCCTCTTTCTGTGCCCCTCCCCAACTCAAGCTCACATGCTCTTTCTCTCTTTCTCTCCCTCAAAAATAAATATTTAAAATTTAAAACATTTTTTAAATGTTTATTTATTTTTTAGAGAGAGAGACAGAGTGTGAGCAGAGGAGGAGCAGAGAGAGAAGGAAACACAGAATCTGAAGCAAGCTCCAGTTTCTGAGCTGTCAGCAGAGAGCCCAACGCAGGGCTTGAATTCATGAACTGTGAGATTATCATGGCCGCTTAACCAACTGAGCCAACCAAGTGTCCCCAAAATGTTAAAAGGAAGACACAGGATTACAGAATGGATAAAAAAACAAGGCCCATCTATATGCTGCCTACAAGAGATTCATTTCAGACCTAAAGACACATGCAGATTAAAAGTGAAGGGATGGAAAAGCATTTTAATGAAAATGGATGTCAAAAGAAAGCTGGAGTAGCAATACTTAAATTGGACAAAACAGACTTTAAATCAAAGAGATAAAGAAGAACACTATATAGTCATAAAGGGAACAATCCATCAAGAAGATATAATTATAAATATCTATGCATCCAATATGGGAGCACCCACATACATAAAGCATCTGTCAACAAACATAAAGGAAAAATTGATAGTTATACAACAATAGTAGTGATGTCCACTTACATCAATGGACAGATGATCCAAACAGAAAATCAACAAGTAAACAGTAGCCTTGAATGACACATTGTACCAGGTGGATCTAAAAGATATATTCTGAACACTGCAACCTAAAACAGCAGAATACACATTGTTGTCAAGTGCACATGGAATATTCTTCAGAATGGATCACATATTAGGCCACAAAATAAGTCTCAATTAATTCAGAAAGATCAATGTCATAATATGCATCTTTTCAGCCCACAATGCTATACAATTATAAATAAATCACAAGAAAAAACTTGCAAAGAGCACAAATACATGTGGGTTAAATAACATGCTCCTAAACGATAAACAGGTCAACCAAGAAGTCAAAGAATAAATTTTAAAAATACAGGGATATAAATGAAAACCAACACAATGGTTCAAGAGGGAAAGTTTATAGCAGTACAAGCCCATCTCAAGAAGCAAGAAAAATCTCAAATAATAAACCTAAGCTTACACATAGAGGAGGTAGAAAAAGAAGAAAACAAACCCAAAACCAGCAGAAAGAAGTAAATAATAAATATTATAATAGAAATAAATGAAAGCGAAACTAAAAATACCTATAGACCAGATCAGTGAGATCAGGAGCTGAATGTTTGAAAAGATCAACAAAAGTGATAAACCTTTATCCAGAGTCATCAAGAAAAAGAGGGAGAGGGCCCAAATAAACAAAATCACAAATGAAAGAGAAGAAATAATAAACACCAGAGAAATAAAAGGATTATAAGAGAATATTATGAGAAATTATATGCCAACAAAATGGACAACCCAGAAGAAATGGATAAATTCTTAGAAACATATAACCTCCTAAAATTGAATCAAGAAGAAACAGAAAATATGAACAGACCAATTACCAGCAATGAAATTGAACTAGTAATCAAAAAATTCCCAACAAACAAAAGTCCAGGAACAGATGGCTTCACAGGTAAATTTTACCAAACATTTACAGTTAATAACTATTCTTCTCAAAATATTTCGAAAAAATAGAAGATGAAGGAAAGGTTCCAAACTCATTCTATGAGGTATGCATTACTCTGATACCAAAACTAGATAAAGACACTACAAAAAGAAAGACAGAAAGAGAAAGAGAGACAAGTCAGTATCTCTGATAAACATAGATGCAAAAATCCTCAACAAAATTTTAGCAAACTAAATCCAACAATACATTAAAAAAAGTCATTCACCAGGGTCAAGTGGGATTTATTCCCTAAATGCAAGGGTGGTTTGATATTCTCAAATAAATCAAGGTGATTTATCACACGAGGAGAAAGATAAAATCCATATGATCCTTTCAATAGATGCAAAAGAAGCATTTGACAAAGTACAACATTCAGTCATGATGAAATCCCCCAATAAAGAATGTTTAGCAGGAAAATACCTCAACATAATAAAGGCCATGTATGAAAAACCCACAGCTAACACCATACTCAATTGGGAGAAACTGAGAGTTTTTCCCCTAAGGTTAAGAACTAGACACACAAGTCTACTCTCAACACGTTTATTCAACATGGCAGCGGAAGCCCTAGTCACAGCATTCAGACAACAAAAAGGAATAAGAAACATACACATTGGTAAGGAAGAAGTAAACCTTTCACTATTTGCAGGTGTCATGATATTATATGTTGAAAACCCTAAAGACTCCACCAAAAAACTCCTAGAACTGATAAATAAATGTAGTAAGGTTGCAGGATACAAAATCAATATACACAAATCCATTGCATTTCTATGCACTAATAATGAATAAGCAAAAAGAGACATTAAGAAAAAAATCCCATTACTATTGCACCAAAAATACTACCCAGTGCAATCTACAGATTTTATTGTAATACCTATCAAAATGCCAACAGCACTGTTCACAGAACTAGAACAAACAATCCTACAAATTATATGGAACCACAAAAGACTCCGAATAGCCAAAGAGTTCTTGAAAAAGAAAAACAAAGCTGGAAGTATCACAATTCCAGATTTTAAATTATACTACAAAGTTGTAGTAATCAAAACAGTATGGTACTGGCAGAAAAACAGACATATAGATCAAAGAAACAGGGTAGAAAGCCCAGAAGCAAACCCATGATTTAATGGTCAGTAAATCTTTGACAAAGAAGGAAAGAATATCCAGTGGGAAAAAGATGGTGATTTCAACAAATGGTGTTGGGACAACTGGTAAGCTACATGCAAAAGAATGAAACTGTACCACTTTCTTAAGCCATATAGAAAATTATGGATTAAGGACCTAAATATGAGACCTGAAACTGTAAACATCCTAAAAGAGAGCATAGGTAATAATTTCTCTGATATCAGCCATACCAATACCTTTCTAAGTAGTCTCCTGAGGCAAGGGAAATGAAAGCAAAAGTGAACCATTGGGACTACATCAAAATAAAAAGCATCCGCAGAGCAAAGGAAACAATCAACAAAACTAAAGGACAACCTACTGAATGGAAAAAGATAGTTACAAATGGCATATCTGATAAAGTTTCAGTATCCAAAGTATATAAATAACTGATACAACTCAACACCTCTCCAAAAATAATCCAGTTTAAAAACGGGAAGAAGACCTGAACAAACATTTCTCCAAAGATGACATACAAATGGCCAATAGTCACATGAAAAGATGCTCAACATCACTCATCATCAGGGAAATACAAATCAAAACCACAATGAGATATCACCTCACACCTGTCAGAATGGTAAAATCAAAAACACAAGAAACAGCAAGTGTTGGTGAGGATGTGGAGAAATAGGGACCCTCCTGTACTGTTGGTGGGAATGCAAAATGGTACAGCCAATGTGGAGGATGGTATTGAAGTTCCTCAAAAAATTAAAAATAGAACTATTTTTTGACCCAGTAATCACACTACTGGAGATTTACTCAAAGAACACAAAAACACTAATTTGAAGGGTATATGCACATCTATGTTTATTGCAGCATTATTTACTATAGCATAATTATGCAAATACCCCAGTGTCCATTCATAGATTAATGGATAAAGAAGTGATACACACACACACACACACACACACACACACACACACACACCACTGGAATATTATGCAGCAATAAAAAAGAGTAAAATCTTGCAAATGAAATCATTTGCAACAACATGGGTGGAGAGGGAGAGTATTGCTAAGTGAGATAAATCAGTCAGAGGAAGACAGATACTTTATTATTTCACTCATGTGAAATAGGCTCTTAACTATAGAAAACAAACAGATGGTTATCAGAGAGGAAATGGGTGGAGGAATGGATGAAACAGGTAAAGGGGATTACAACTTGTCTTGACAAGCACTGATTTAGTAGAATTGTTGAATCACTGTATGTACACCTGAAAATAATATAACACTGTATGTTAACTATGGTGGGATTAAAATTAAAAAAATAAAGCAAGGAAAAAGAATAACAAAAATGCTGCAACTATTCCAGCAATAATTTTTTTTAATGTTTATTTATTTTTGAGAGAGAGAGAGAGAGAGAGAACATGAGCAGGGGAGGGGCAGAGAGAGAGGGAGACACAGAATCCAAAGCAGGCTCCAGGCTCTGAGCTCTCAGCACAGAGCCCAATGTGGGGCTCGAACTCACAAACTATGAGATCATGACCTGAGTCAAAGTCAGATGCTTAACTGACTGAACCACCCAGGTGCCCCTATTCCAGCAATACTCTATTCAAAATCCTTAACTTGTTCATTTCTGTTCTTTATATAGCATTAACTTGAATGGAAGAAATGAAGGAAAATTAGTGTTTATGGGTAATATCTTTAAAAGGCTGAAATATTAGTACCTAAACTTCAAAATTCTATATATATCTCATACATATTACATAATAAATATTATATATAAAATATTTATTATGTTTATATATATAAATATATTATATATAAATATATTAAAAATATTATATATATATATTTTTTTTTTCATTTCAGCATGGCTGCTTACTTGCTGAACTTCCTGAAGCCATCAAGGAAACTCTCTGCCCTCAGGGAGGCCCCACTCTCTCTACAGGGTCTTTGGCTGATTACATCAATCCCTGGATAAACTTCTTGATTAACTCAAAATCAACTGCTTTGGGACCTTAATACATCTGCAAAATCTCTTCACTCTTGCCATATTTTATTGGCTAGAAGGAACAAGGAACAAGGACCACTCACACTCAAGGGAGGGAATTTCACAGGGCTTGACTAACCGGCGTGGGGGAGAGTCGGGGGTCTCCTAGAATCTGTTTGCCACTAAGAGGCTCAGTTGAAAGGGAAACATTGATGACTCAGGAGAGTGGTGGCAATTGTGGAAGTAATTTCCTTACATTAGTCAGAGGGAACAGGATGGAGCAAAGGTAGACAGAGCGTGGACGTCTGAGTCAACAGGCAGAAAGATTATAGATATTATAGACTAAATCTGATAAAATACCACTTTTTTTTAAATGTGTGTAATACCCGTAGTTTTGTAGGCTGGTACATAGCTAGAGACCTTTTATTTTAAAATAAAACAAAACAAAAGGTTACTAAGTGAGAAGGCCAATGGCTTTTGTTTTCTTTTAAAGTTCATATTCTATATAATACTATTTTGAGAGGTAAATTTGGGCCATTATAATTTCTGATTTATTTTGATATTTTAATAATATATTCCATTTAATTCAGACTTTATTTGTACTTTTTTAAAATTCTCACAAACACAATTCTGTGTCATTGGTTCATCTTATCATGATTTTAATGTTTCTATATTTGTATAATCTTTAGCTTGAACAGTTCTTGTCCTTACTTTTATAAACTGATCTATCTCAAAGTTCATCTTTGAGAAAATACCGTTAATGATGGATGAATGTAGTTTTCAGCTTGTTCACATATCAGTTCAATATTTTTGGTATCTAGTAAATACTCATTAAAATTAGAAGTCACTATATAAAAGTACTAAAACAAAATTAATTTGCATATAACTACTATCCTCCACCCACACAAAATTCAGGATTTAATGGGACCAGGTAATATGCAGCTGAATTGTACTAAAATGATTTCTACATTAGTACAAGTAGCCCTTTATAAGTTAAGAATTCAATTCCCCAGCTCCCTGGTATACCTTTTAAAATTTGCTATTAATTTCAATAAAAATGATTGAAAGTAATATTCACTAAATGTTTTGGAAATTTTCCAATCTTTGTTAATACTTAATTGAAATGTGCCTAAGGCATTTAACATATATTAGCCTTACACTGATGGTTGTTTGGTTTCGCATAGACTAAGAAAAATTGTAAATAACAGCAATGCCTTTGGGCAGGGAGGCTGGAAATTACAAACCTAAGGTTAATGAAAATGACCTTTCTGCACAAATGTTACTGTCAGAGGTAAAAAGAATGAGTTATGTGTTAGGTATGAAAAATAAACAAAAAATAAAGCATGCTCTCATATCTCACTCTTACTTTGCAATGTTTCCACCTTTTACTTCTTTTACAATGTCGGATATACTTCTTCTGTATCAAATTTTGCTCTAACTTGTACTATTCCATTTTTATCTAATTTCTCTGGTTTAAGTTCAAAATATTTATTTCCTTGATAACATGATGGAAAGCATCCTTTTTTATAACAAGTCCATTTATGAGTTTTTCCTATAAAAACTCATAAAAAATGAGATGGGATGACTCTAATTATGTTTAATGACAGAAATGAAAAGAAACAGAGGGACATATAAATGTAGAAAATTCTTTTGGGTCCATTCAACAGACATTCAGTTTACTATCATGCTTCATGTATAGGATATTGTGCTGTTACATGGCCAATTAAAACAAAACAAAACAAAAGTTATAAAAATAGTGTTGGCCCCCAATCTTACAGTTAAATTGGATAAGTATGACATATACACAGAAGCAATTAGAGAATCAGCTAAAATATTAATAAATAGCAAAAACTAAATATTTTAATTTAGAGACTAACTTTGTTCCTGACTTTTCCTTTATGCTTATTGGGAAAAATATCTTAATCACTCCCTTTAAGTTTAACACATTATCAAAAACAGTATTATGGAAATTAAAGCACATTCTGCAAGACTTTTTTAGTTAATTATCAAAAGGAGTTTTCTATCCAAAGATTAAAAGTCACCAAGCTCTATTGTTATTATTGTAGACATGTACTGCTTACTAATTCTAATGGAAGCATTAGGAATTTTTCTCTGAAAGATACTAAACACACATTTAATTAGAAATTTTTGGGTTCACTTGAGAAATCAGAGCTCTTGTTAGCAAATCTTTTGTGCAAAGAAAAACTGTGGTTACAACAGAATATAAAATCATGTACAAAGCACTTGAGAAAGTATGTACAAAGATACATGAAACTGAAAAGAATACATATGGTCTGGATTCCCCTTTTCTGAAGTAACCATAAATGACATGGACAAAGGTATACAAATCAATGAGAAGATATTTACAATCACTAACTTTATCAGTCAGTAGAGTCCAAGGGTAGGAGTGGCAATATTTGCACATAGCAAATATCTACCTCCAGTTCAAACACATTCGTTCATTGACAAAACATTTCTTGATCCTCCTGCAACATGATACATCCAAGGTTGACCACCCTCAAAACCTTTCTCCCCTCAGGGTCTGAGAACACTCCCCTAGTCTGTCTACTACTAATCTGATTCGTCTTTCTCTGTTTCTTTCTTATCTCCCAGTTCCTCTCAATTCTTCAGTGTAGGCCATTCCTAAGTTCTCTGGATCTTTGCGTTAGTCCTTGTCATTCTCTCTATAACCCATTTTATGTCCTATCATAAAACTTCCATTATCAACTCCCTTCAGAAGGCTCAGATTTTTGTATTTCCAGCTTAGAGTCCTCTCTCTAACTTCAGCCTGAATTTTTACCTCCCTTCTTCCCTGGGCCCCTTGATATCTCTACCTGGACTTAACATGTTTGGCAAACCTCTGCCAAACCCTCTCCACACAAGAGTTCTGCACTCTCCATTGTCTTTTCTTATGCCTAAATGTTTCTCCATCTCCCTCCTCTCTCCCATCACTCTTCCTTAAAAGCTCAGGTTGGAATGCCTCTTTTTTAAATGCCTAATTCTACTTCCCAAACAAAAATAAGGCATCTACTTCCTCAAGCCCCCACAAAACAAGGCTGCATTATGGCTACTTGTCTTCTACTAAAATTTCCTTTTGATTTTTAAAAAAATTATTTATTTCCTTTGAGAGAAAGAGAGAGAGAGGGAGGGAGAGAGGGAGGAAGGGAGGGAGAGAGAGGGGGGAAAGAGAGAGAGCAAGCTAGGTGGGGCAGAGAAAGAGAAATAGCAAGCAGGCTCCACACTGCCAGCATGGAGACCTATGAGGGGCTTGAACCCAGGAACCATGAGATCATGACCTGAGATGAAACCAAGAGTCAGACACTTAACCGACTGAGCCACCCAGGTGCCCCAAGAAGCTTACGTTTTATAGCAAATAAGCAATAAATAATGTATGCTTGTGACCTTTTAACTAGAGTTTCGTGACCTGTGTCTTAAATTTGGGTAATCCTTTACCTATAACCCTTGAGGTACCTAAGATGTTTTTCTTCTAAAATTTTCTTCTTAACAAGTGAGTGGAGCTTAAGGTATGCTAATATGGGTGTAATAATATAAGAAAAGTGCACATATCTTTTTATAACCATCTAATTTTTTTTTTACTCTCAAATATCTCCACTGAGCCTGTGTTAGTAAAAGATTTCTCACCAAGAACAGCAGGGCTTTCTGAGATGCACAGGAATCAAAAGGAAGGAAACTCCAATTCTCAAGAGGAAAGCCCGTGACTAATGTAGAAATATTATCTACTAAGTAGGCTAATGCTATTCAACAAGCCATTAATAAGATTTAAGAAATTATTTTATTTATTTCTCTAGGTTTGATGGATGTATCCTAGAGTTACCATCCTGAGGATGTATCTCATTGCCCTATAAGGATTGGGGACCTCTAATTTTCCTTTCTCCTCTGGGATATTTATATTCAAAGCCTCAAACCTCTTTTTTTCTTTTTACCCTTTATTTCATCACAATAAATGTCAACGACCAATTTTTCATCTTATGCAACCATAAGGTCTAGGCAGAAAGCAACACAATGCACCTTGAAAAAGTACACAGGATTTACCACCCTAGTAACCAAAAAGAAGAGAGAAGGAGAATATACCACAAAATAAAAGCCAAGGAAAGAAGGTTTCTCCCATAACTGCTATGAACAAGATATTAGGTTAGATAATGAAACATGTTATCTTTTTTAGTCATTATAATTTAGAGAGATAGGTGTTACTATTTGCTATTTAATTTCCAAGGAAATGAAAATCAGAGATCTTAAAAACGTGGAGCTGAGATTCAATCCAAGTTTAGCTTTTAATCCTCTGAGTCCAAGTAAAACAAAATGAACGCTAAATGATAATAAAACGTAAAAACTCAATCATGTAGTTTATGCACAATATAAAGAGATCCTGGATATTTTTCACCTCTCTAAAAATTTGGATTGGTTAATCATGTACAGTGGGAGGTTTAATTTCACGACCAAAGATATCACTTCTAAAACAGAGATGTGAAATTATTTCTCAGTAAAAGGATGTTCATTAAGTACATAAAGTGTATATAGTAACAGGTGCTTGGGGCTCAGTGGCTAGCCATACAATTTGTCTTAAAAGAGGGTGCCTAAAATCTCATGCTGTAGGATGAACTGAGAAATACAAGTGTCAGGTTACTATCAGATCAGGAATCATAGGAAATATAGCCTTGGGGAGGATACAGACCAGTGATGCTCCAAAGTTTCTTTTTGTGCTTACAAATTAGAAGAACCTTTTACTATATTGCTTTTGTTCCCAATTTATGCCCAATATATAAAATAAAGGCTCCTTCACCAATCACAATTCATTGACCTATGCCTTTATACATTTAGGGCTCATCAAAAAGATTCCCCAAACGAATGAGTTGGCAAAGGCATATCCTGAGATCTTGAAATAAACAAGAGGATGGGCCTCTGGAATCTTTTAGAAATGCATGCTATCTATCTTGGCTCAGCATCAGTGTAAAGGACAATTTTTATCACAACATAAATATAATGTTAATTATACCATGATATTCAGCCTAAATTCTATTTCTACCATGTCAGTGAATTTTAAATCCAGTTTGAAGACAAAAAAAAATGGCTTTTGTTTATACATGAAACAGTGACCATCATGTCTGCTGACTAAATCAAATCATTTCAAGCTATAAGGTCAGAGGTTCCTGACAGAGTTGGAATCAGATACCCTTAAGTTAAAAATTCATATGCTCAAATCAAATACCTAATACTTTTTGTTTGACCCTGAAACTCCAAATAAATAAGGTCAGAAGGATTTAAAGAAAACACAATAGGGGCAAATCATGCTGTCATGTTTAATATGTTTTACAGAGAAGCTGAGTCATTAGGTTCTGAAATTTTATTCACTTATAATTTATTTTAGAACTACTTAATTAATATTCATAAGTATCCCTTACTGTCCTTTGTTTCTAAAATTAATACAATTCTAAAACTGGAACTCTTATGTTTGGTTAAGAGCTTAAATCTATGTTATTTTAACTTAAATGCAAAATCAACTGGAGAACTAAGGATAATTATCCAAATATATCAACCAAAAATAAAGTTTTGCAGCACTTGTATGTAAGGCATAATGAAAAAGATGTTTTATACTCCAATTCTACAAATGCTACTTTCAGTTCTTTACTTTGGAGGTCTAAAAATTAGGCAGGAGCTAATTGGACTGATGGAGTACTTGTCACAGGCAGAAGGATGGCATCCCAAAGATGTGCACGTTTTCATCTCTGGAATGTGTAAATGTATTAAATGGCAAGGGGGAATTAAGGTAGCTAATCTAATGACCTTAAGGAGACTACAAATAACAGATAAGGAGATTGTCCTGGCCAATGTAATCAGAAGGGTTTTTATAAGTGAAAAAGGAAAACAGGAAAGTCAATATCAGAGTAACAGCCTGAGAAAGAGTACACTGGCCACTGGGCCCTTGCTGGCTTTAAAAGTGGAAGGGCACCTTGAATCAAAAGATTAAGCTATTTCCAAATGCTTTCCTTGACTTTCCAAAAGTCAAGGAAACAGATTCTCCACTACAGCCTCCAGAAGTAACATAACCCTTCTCCCACCTTGAATGTAGCCCACAGGGACATTCCATATTTCTAACTAACATCCAGAACTCTATTAAGAAAACAACTATGTGTTATTTTAAGCCACCAGCCCTTCAGAAATTTGTTAGCAGCAATGAAAAACCAATACAGATATTCTCACAAGTGTTTTACTAGTAGCTCCTGGCTGGATTATCGGTAGCAAGACTCCTAACACTAATATAGTGCCTGGTACATATTACCAGGTACTAAACCAATTACGTTTGGCTGATGGCTAAGTTCAACTTCCATAATAGGTAAATAATTAGATAGATACAATATTAAGTTCACACTATAATCCCTGATACAAACCACATGTATACATTTGTTTTTTGAAGGAATTTGGAAAACTAGAAAGATTTTATTCTCAATTTTGCATTTTTTTTTGGTATAGACAACAAAATTCACATGGAAATAAAACAAAGAAAACTACAGTGTTATGCCATGTACAATAATATGTATATAACAATGCTGATGCAATGCTACCAAAATACCACCAAAGTACTCAAAACCAGAACTAATTGTATGAAGAAATAAATCAGAACATTTCAGAAAATTTCTCAAAACCATAAAAGCAAAAATGGAATTCAGAATCTCCATTTTTAGCAGATGTCAACTAAAAACTGATAACTAATACCGCCAACTAAAATTCACCTTAATATCTGTACTGTTACCTATATGTATAATAAAGTAATATTTTATGACTATTAATTGTAATTCAAACTCCTCCTCAAAAAGATATATGGTCTCCTATCTCATAGTCAATATTCCTATGAAAATACATGATTGCTAAAAGAAAATTTATATTTATTAATTTGGAATCGTACATAGTTTTATGTTGCTATCCCCCAAACCTTCTTAATGAAATAAAATAATTCAGTGGAGGAAAGAATAAAAAAATTCAATAAGTGCACGTAGGCTACTCCTCTCCAATAGCAATGAATGGGTTTCACATAGGGGAATACTTCTGGTATCCTTTTTTTACAACTAACAAAGCACAATTGAGCGTAATGTATTACATGGGGGATAAAGAAAAGAGGGGACAAATGTAATAATTGTAACGGAAAAAGATTTGGGTAGGAAGACCACAATGCATCTTAGATGTTCTGTTTGCTTCAGACACCAGAACAAAAATAAGACACCAGAAAAATGGACATATAAACCTCCTACCCTACTATAAATTATGGGGAAAATGTTGATTGCTTTCTGGGTTTACACAAAGCTAGTCCACATTATTTTGAGGCTAGCTAGGGAGTCAGACTGGGTGTTTTCTCTGGAATCCCTCAAGGCCAACTTGGTCGAATATAGCACTCGCTAGAACTTCCCAAATAAATAACAAAACTTTGCTTTTGTCTCTTCTAGTTTTCTGCATTACCCACAAAATGTCATTATTTCTGGGTAAAAGTTCAAACTACCTTAAAAGAATCTAAATCCATTACAATGAGTCAAACTGATGAAACTGAGGGAGTATCTAACATACTCTGAACTCTTGGCAAATAAAAACTGGTGATACTTTATTGGTGAT
The DNA here is from genome assembly GCF_022837055.1 of Prionailurus viverrinus. Classification (NCBI taxonomy): domain Eukaryota; kingdom Metazoa; phylum Chordata; class Mammalia; order Carnivora; family Felidae; genus Prionailurus; species Prionailurus viverrinus. The sequence continues at coordinate 38,861,465 of NC_062573.1, read as the reverse complement.
AAAAGTATATTTTTAAAAGGAAAAATGATAAAACCAAACCTCAAAATAGCAGTTCCCCCAGACCATGAGACAGGAGGATGGGACAGTGAAGGAGCACTTCATTGACAAGCAGTTGTTATATTTCAGTTCTTAAATGAGTGATGAGTTCATAGGTCAGTTTTACTATTATGGCTCATATCTTGCATATATATTAACATATTTTCATGCATCAAGTATGAAGAAAGATGATGCAAATTATATTTGCCCATAATAAATTTGCATTTTAATAATTAAAATTAAAAGTCCTACAAGAGGGGTGCCTGGCTGGCTCAGGCACTTATGATTTTGGAGTAGGTCATGATGTCACAGGCTCGTGAGTTCAAGCTCCGCATCAGGCTCTGAGCTGATAGCAAGAAGACTACTTGGGATTCTCTCTCTCCCTCTGTCTCTGCCTCTCCCTGGTTCACTCACTCTCTCTCTTTCTCTCTCTCTGTCTATCTTTCTTTCAAAATAAACAAACTTTTTTTAAAGAAGATATCAACAAGACAGATGAGGAAATTAAATATTTGGGAACCACTCCTTCCATGAAGAAATTCCACATATGCTATTTTCCAAAAATGCTGCTGCTGTTAATTACTGCTATCGCACACATATGTTCAATACTTTGCAGACATGTTTAATATTCACCTTCTCAATTTACCCTTACAATATCTCTAAAGGTACTCATTTATCCCATTTTAAACAAAAGAAAATATAGTTTAAGAGAGGGTAAGTAACCTACTCAAAACCATACAACTCAGTGGAGATGGAAGATAGAATTCAGGATTGCCTGACTCTAGAGTCTGAGATGTATCATGTTATACCTAGAAGTCCCTCTGCTGTTCAGGGATCAATTGTCTCATAGGTCTCCAAATTGGACATACTATAAATTTATTATAGAAACACCTGTTAAGAAAGCCCTCCCTCAACACTAAAAGAGAGAAAAGTTACAAAGGGGTTGCTCCAAAACAGATTGAAATTGGACATCCAAAAATTGTTTCTAATTATCAACTGATAAAGGATAAATTCATAACACCAATTAATCAAAGAGAAAAGTGTGAGCTATTGCCAAAAGACAAAATTAATGTTTTTGTGTCTTTAAAGTAGTATGTCTAAATTCTCCTTAAAACCTCTCATCTTTAAAGATTCATCAATGTTCTCAAGGTAAGAACTCCAAAGCTACCTTAAGTTCCAACTAGAGAATGACCACTCTAGTACATAAGTTATAATACAGCTTGAAATTGTCAACGTAAAAATGAGATTACCTTAAAAAATAAATTGCAGTAATGTAAGATAATCATGATTCAAGTACCGACCTTCACATTTGTCCTCTAATATCAGATTTTCTGTAGCTCCAAGAAAATAAAATAGAGGTACTTCTCTGGCCTACTCCAGCTGTGATATTTTTACATCTTTTATTTGCACAGACAGGAATAAAACCTATGTTCAATTTCTTTTTTTTTTTATTAAATTTTTTTAAACATTGATTTATGATTGAGAGACAGAGAGACACTGGTCATGAGCAGGGAAGGGGCAGAGAGGGGGGAGACACAGAATCTGAAGTGGGCTGCAGGCTCTGAGCTGTCAGCACAGAGCCCAACATGGGGTTCGAACTCATGAACTGTGAGATCATGACCTGAGCGGAAGTCGGATGTTCAACCGACCGAGCCCCCCGGGCGCCCCAAATTTCTATATAAACATTGTTTCAGGGAAACATAAATGTTAGCCTCTTTTATTTTAAACCTCAGCCTACTGTTGTATGGATAATCTCTTAGTTACCTCCAGAACTGTTCTAAATACTGATCTCAAAAAATAAGGAAAACATGAATAAAGTGATAGTTTGGTATATTTTCCAGCCCCTACAACCCACTCATAAACCCCATGGTATAAGAAGTGACATACAATTATCAGAATCTGGGTTGTAGATAATCCTCCCCTCATTTAGAATCACATAGCAGCAGGTTCACTTGGAAGGAAAATGTAGTACACAACCTTGAAAACAGGTTCAGGCAACTCTCTTTATTAGGGTCAACTGCTTTATTCCTTTTGTAATAAGGAAAATCCCCACATTTCATCTCAGCTGATGACTTTGCTTTACATTTTGTTGAGAAAATTGGAGAAAAAGAAATGCCCTCAGAATGCCTTCAATAAATATGCCACCCACCTGTATCTCTTCATGTACTGTCTCTTTCTTTCTGTTGACAAAGAGTGAAGTGTCCCTACTTTCTTAATTTTAAGGCCTGCCTTTTCATATGTGTTCAGGCTTCCATCCTCTTGTCCCTGTCTGCTCCTTTGGAGGATATAGATCCTTTATTTATCTGCTCCAGGACATTCAACCTTTCCTTCTCAATTGTAACGTTCCCACCATTAAAAAAAAAACACACACACACACACAACAAAAAAGTTCATCTTAATTCTGTATCCACTCAGTTGTCATTTCCTTTTGTTGTTGCTCCTTAAATAGAAAAGTGGTGAAAAGGTTAATAATTGTGCCTCTGGGGTCTACACTGTCACTTCCCAATCTTCCTCTTAACCTGCACTACTGAAACCACTCTTGTCAGGGTCAACAATGGCCTCCGTGATGATACATCTGATGGATGCCTCTGTGTTTGCTTCTTACTTATACTATCTGCAGTATCTGGCACACTCTCTTGCCCCCATTCCTGACATAGTCTCATGGCCGTCATGACCCATGGCATCATGCTTCTGGTTTTGTTCTGTCCCACAATCTGCTGCTGTTAAGTTTTCTTGTCTGGCTTCAGCATCTCTAGGTGAAACACAAATATTCCAGAGTCCAAGACCCCTTGTTGGTCTAAAAAAAAACAGGTTTTTTTTTCTATGTACAATAATGAAGCAGCAGAAAGAGAAATCAAGGAATCAATCCCATTTACAATTGTACCAAACCCCACAAAATACCTAGGAATAAACCTAACCAAAGAGGTGAAAAACCTATACACTGAAAACTATAGAAAGCTTATGAAAGAAACTGAACAAGATACAAAAGACATGGAAAAACATTCCATGCCCCTGGACTGGAAGAACAAATATTGTTAAAACGCTGATACCACCCAAAGCAATTTATATATTCAATGCAATCCCTATCAAAATAACATCAGAATTCTTCACAAAGCTAGAACAAACAATCCTAAAATTTGTACAGAACCAGAAAAGACCCCAAATAGCCAAAGCAATCCTGAAAGAGAAAACCAAAGCAGGAGGCATCACAATCCCGGACTTCAAACTGTATTACAAAGCTGTAATCATCAAAACAGTATGGTACCGGCACAAAAAGAGATGTATAGATCAATGGAACAGAATAGAGAACCCAGAAGTAGGTCCATAGATGTATGGCCAACTCATCTTTGACAAAACAGCAAAAAAATATCCAATGGGGGGAAAAAAAAGCAGTCTATTCAGCAAGCGGTGCTGGAAAAACTGGTAGCAATATGCAGACGAATGAACCTGGACCACCTTCTTACACCAGACACAAAAATAAAATGGTTGAAAGACCTAAACATAAGACAGAAAGCCATCAAAACCTTAGAGGAGAAAAGAGGCAACAACCTTTTTTACTTCAGCAGCAGTAACTTCTTTTTTTTTTTTTTTTTTTTTTTAATTTTTTTTTTCAACGTTTATTTATTTTTGGGACAGAGAGAGACAGAGCATGAACGGGGGAGGGGCAGAGAGAGAGGGAGACACAGAATCAGAAACAGGCTCCAGGCTCTGAGCCATCAGCCCAGAGCCCGACGCGGGGCTCGAACTCACGGACCGCGAGATCGTGACCTGGCTGAAGTCGGACGCTTAACCAACTGCGCCGCCCAGGCGCCCCAGCAGCAGTAACTTCTTATGTGACATGTCTCTAGAGGCAAAGGGAAACAAAAGCCAAAATGAACTATTGGGACCTCATCAAGATAAAAAGCTCTGCATAGCAAAGGAAAAAAATCAGCAAAACTAAAAGGCAATTGACAGAATGAGAGAAGATATTTGCAAATGATATATCAGATAAAGGGTTAGTATCCAAAATCTACAAAGAACTTATCAAACTCAACATCCCAAAAACAAATCATCCAGTGAAGAAATGGGCAAAAGACATGAATAGACATTTTTCCAAAGAAGACATCCAGATGGCTAATAGCCACATGAAAAAAATGCTCAACATAACTCATCATCAGGAAAATACAAATTAAAACCACAATGAGTTATCACCTCATACCTGTCTGAATGGCTAAAATTAACATTTCAGGCAAGGATAGATGTTGGTGAGGATGTGGAGAAAGAGAAACCTTTTTGCACTAATGGTGGGAATGCAAACCGGTGCAGCCACTCTGGAAAACAGTATGGAGGTTCCTCAAAATATAAAAATAGAACTACCCTGTGACCCAGCAATTGCACTACTAGGTATCAATGCAAAGGACACAGGAGTGCTGTTTCAAAGGGGCACATGCACCTCAATGTTTATATAAGCACTATTGACAATGGCCAAAGTATGGAAATAGTCCAAATGTCCATCAACTGATAAATGGATAAAGAAGATGTGATACATATATATATATATATATATGTATATATATATATATATATGTATATATGTATACACACACACACACACACACACAATGGAATATTACTCAAAGATCAAAAAGAATGAAATCTTGCCATTTGCAACAACATGGATGGAAATAGAACGTATTAGGCTAAGCGAAATAAGGCAGTCAGAGAAAGACAAATACCATATGATTTCACTTGTATATGCAATTTAAGATACAAAACAGATGAACAGATAAGGGAAGGGGAACAAAAATAATTTGAAAACCAGAGAGGGAGACAAACTATAAGAGACTCTTAAATACAGAGAACAAACTAAGGGTTGCTGGCAGGGTGTTGGGTGGGAGATGGGCTAAATGGGCAGGGGACATTAAGGAGGACACTTGTTGGGATGAGCACTGGGTGTGATATATAAGTGATGAATCACTGAATCCTATTCCTGAAATCATTTTTACACTGTATGTTAACTAACTTGATTTAAATTTAAAAAAAATTGAAAACAAAAAATTTTTTTGAGAGAGAGTGTGTGTGAGTGAGCAGAGGAGGGGCAAAGAGAGGGGGTGACAGAAGATCTGAAGCAGGCTCTGTGCTGACAGCAGAGAGCCTGATGCGGGACCTGATTCCAAGAACTATGAGATGATGGTTCAGCACAGAGCCTGACACGGGACTCGAACTCATGGGGCTGGAACTCATGAGCTGTGAGATCATGACCTGAGCAGAAGTCAGATGCTTAACTGACTGAGCCACCCAGGCGCCCCATTCACACTGATATTTTAGAATGTAAAATGATTTTCTAAATTTCCAGAGCTCAAAATCAATGGCTTGACATTATATTTAGAGAAAAATCTAAACTTTTCAGAGTTTACTAGAAGTCTTGTCTTTCACCTAACTCTTGTTCAGCATTTCTATCACATTCTTACTTCTTTCTGCCCACTTCAATTTATATCTCTTTCAGACTTGACTAAAACCAATATGTAATTTTCAAAACTTCTCATACATGATCCATGTCAATAGATTTTTTGGGTTTTCTTTAAAACTGCTAAAATATTTTTCTCCATTTGTACTGCATAGCTTAAAAAATGTTTATTTATTTTTGAAAGCAAGAGAGTGCAAACAAGGGAGGGGCAGAGAGAGAAGAGGGACAGAGGATCTGAAGTGGGTTTCGCACTGATAGTAGTGAGCCCAATGCAGGGCTCAAACTCATGAACGGGAGATCATGACCTGAGCCAAGTCAGACGCTCACCTGAGACACCAGGTGCTCAAATTATGACTTTTTTTTATGATTTTTTTTTACATTTTATTTATTTTGGATAGACAGAGAGAGATAGAGCACAAGTGGAGGAGGGGCAGAGAGAGAGGGAGACACAGAATCCGAAGCAGACTCCACTCCGAGCTGTCAGCACAGAGCCCAACGTGGGGCTCAAACTCACAAACCGCGAGATCATGCCCTGAGCCAAAGTCGGACGCTTAAATGACTGAGCCACCCAGGCGCCCGTAATTTTTTTTTTAAGATAATACTTCATCCTAGCTGTAGGTGGCAACAAATGCCATGACAGGGAATCCAGATGTTTACACAGGAATGGAGTTAAGGATCACCATGGCCTCAGACACAGGGCACAGCTTACTTTTTAACAGATTTCTTAATCCACCTCTGGCCAGGGGGCCTTTTTCCGTGGCCTTCACTTTTAGCTCCTTAAGTTTCTTCTGCTCCTCTTTCTGTTTCTGCTTGAATGCCTTTCTTGTGCATCTCCTTGGCCTGCTTCTTGGGCTGCTTCAAGAGCTTCTTTCTGCCCCCTTCACAGCTGGACATTGCACCTGTGGTCCCCTCCCCAGACCCTGCCACCAGAAGCCAGTGGTTATGTTTTGATTAATTCAATCCTCATATTTATTAGTCACTCATAGTATTGTTGAAAGTTTTCACCATTCTGTGGTTCAAATACTCTATGGAGTTTGATGAAGGGGGCTCCTGCTGCTATTCATTTCCCCATTATTCCAGAATAAATATGTAAATGTATAACAAAGGCCATATAAGTATGGTCATCAGTGGGATAATTAGACACAGTGGCAACACATTGTTAAGGTATAAGGTCACCTCACAGGGTTTCTCTGCCTAGTTTTGTACCCACCATACAGAAAGATTTACAAGCTACCTTATAAGAAGTTCGGTTTCTAATAATGAATGATTCCAAATTGTGGTTTTCCTCTACCATAAGGCCAAGAAGACACTGGTAAATGTTCCTTTACCTCTTGTAAGAAAGTTTGAGCTAAATGATTAATTACTTTAAGCATTTTATCTCAGAATGATACCTATGCTTCCTCTATCTTCTTTTGTTTCTATTTGACTTTATTTGTAGCAATTGAGTTTAAATATATTTTATGGTAATCTTGGGCAAAATCTTTTTGCAAGTAAGTGGAAAATACCAATTTTTGATATATAAAATATAATGTGGGACAGTATTGAGCTGCTTACCAGTAGTTCTCCTAAAATGGAGCTCATGGTTTGAGTAAATGAGAAACTGAATACAAACCTAAGCTAGGATTTGTAAAAATCACTGTTTATCTAAGACTCCTGTAATAGAAAATGGTGGTCTAAACGGGACAAAAATAATCCCACTATATTTTGTATTTATTAGACAGTACTGCTCAATAGAATTATAAGGTAAGCCGCATGTATGCTGTTAAACTTTTTTTGTAGCCACATTATGAAAGTAAAAGCTACAGATGAAATTAATTTTATTAATATATTTTATTTAACCCAATTTATCAAAAGGTGTTACAATTTCAGCATGTAATATACAAATTGTTAACATGGTATTTTATTTTTTTCTGACTAATTTAAATCCAGTGTATATTTTACACTTACAGCACATCTCAATTCAGATCATTCAAATACTTAACGACCACCTCTGGCTAGGGACTCCCATAGTGGCCAGTGTATTAGACTATATCTGTAAGTGACTATCAACTTAATGCAAGTACATTTAAGAGGGTATTAGAGGAACCCAAATCCCAATCATCCTTACGTGGAACACATATGAACTTTAAATAATATAAACAGAGGACAGATGCATTTATTTCCCCTGAACTCTACTTCAGTGATTCCATAATGTACCATTTTAAATATTTCTATTCAAATAAACATGATTTTGCACTTTGCCTCCTGCTGTGGCAACTTTAAAATGCTGCAAGTAAAAAGCTGCTAAAAATTACAAATTGCCACCTAAGTTTCCCTGCCTACATGATGATAATTAGTCCTATTTTTGAAGGACCACAAATTATTGCCAAACAATTAGATACATCTTTAGGAAAATTCATTTCTTTCCTCTCAAAATACACTTTTGGAAGAAAAGAAAAATAATCTTTTTTCCATTCACTCTGTAAATCTTCACTTTTTTTTCAAAAGTAAAAAATAATTATTTATTAACTGTAATGTTCTAGGTATTTATTGGGGATATAAGATGAATAAGATACTACTCTAGCCTTAAAAAACTCATGATCAAGCCAAACACCTGAGGTATCTTTATATAATGTCACTCTTCAAGAACATACATTCAATTATTTCAGTGAAATCTCCTAAGAGCAAGGACTTTTTAAGTACTTTATTGAGGTATGATGGACGTAGAATAAGCTGTCCATATTTAATATATACAACCTGGTGAGTTTGGAGATAAGAGTAAACCCATGAAAGCATCACAGCTATGCCATATACATATCCCTCACTTCCAAAAGTTTTCTACTGACCTCTTTATTTTTTATTATAGGAACATTTAACACAAGATCTACCCGTTTTGCAAATTTTTAAATAGGTAATACAGTGTTGTTAACTATAGGCACTATGCCTATAATAGATCTCTAGGATGTATTCATCTTGGGTAACTGAAACGTTATACCCTTTGACTCAAATCTCCCTATTTTCCCTCCCCCTCAGGCCCTGGAAACCAGCATTCTACTCTCTGTTGCTATGAGTTAGACTCTTTTTAGAATTCTCATTTAAGTAGTACCATGTAGTATTTGTCATTCTGTTTCTGGATTATTTCACTTAGTATAATACTCTCCAGGTTCATCCATGTTGTCACAAATGGCAGGATTTCCTTCTTTTTCAAGGCTGAATAATATTCCAATATGAACGTGATATATATTGCATTTTCCTTATCCATTCAGCCATCAAGAAAATTTAGGTTGCTTCCATGTCTTAACTATTGGGAATAATGTTTCAATGAACACAGGAGTTCAAATATCTCTTTGACATCATGATTTCAATTCCTTTGGATATATACCCAAAGTGGTATTGCTAAAACACAGTATGGTTCTATTTTTAATTTTTTGAGGAAACTCCAACTAATTTCCACAGTGGTTGCACCAGTTTACAACATTTCCACCATTAGTGCACAAGGGTCCCCTGTTCTCAACTTACTTACTTTCTTTCTTCCCTCCTTCCTTTCTTCCTTCCTATCTATCATCTATCTATTTTATCTATCAATCAATCAATCATCTATTATGATAGCCATCCTAGCAGGTGTGAGGTGACATCTCATTGTGGTTTCAAATTGCATTTCACTGATGAATAGTGATACCTTTTTTTTTAAATATATCATCTTAGGATAAATGTCTATTCAAGTTCTTTGCCCATTGTAAAAATCAGATTGTTTTATTTACTTATGGTTTTCTGTTGAGTTGTAGGAGTTCTTTATATATTTTAGATATTAGCCCTTTATCAGGTATATGGTTTACAAGGATATTCTCCCATTCCATCAGGGTGCCCTTTCATTTTGTTGGCGGTTTATTTGGAAATGCAAAAGCTTTTTAGTTTAATGTAATCTTGTCTATTTTTGCTTTTGTTGCATGTGCTTTTGGTGTCATATCCAAGAGACCATTGCCAAGGCCAATGTCAAGATTTGCCCCTGTATTTTCTTCGAGGATTTTTAAGGTTTTCTTATCTTGTTGTCAAGCCCTTTTGAGTTGATTTTTGCATATGGTGTAAGATAAAATGATCTAATTTCATTCTTTCACATGTAGCCATCAAGCTTTCCCAGTAACATTTATCAAAGAGACTATCCTTTCTACATTGTGTGGAATATTCACTTTTAAATTACCTCTAAAATTAAATAAGTTGGTGAGAAATTATACAGATAGGGAGAATTAAATGGAGGAGGAGAGCTTAGTAACAATGACTCAAAACTATTGCCATACCGCTGTGCCATTGTCGCTTTTGGTATAACCTTTTTTATCTTGTCCTCCCAGTGAATCTAAACAAGAACTTGAAAAGAAGTGTCTTAAAAGAAAAAGCAAATTAATTTTTTAAAAAAAGATATTTATCTTCCTTCAATTCTTTGTAAGCTTTCCAAGGTAGTGACCAGACTATATTTGGATATGAACTAGTACTTAGCACAGTGCTTGTCACAGAGCAGGTACTCAACATATATTTCACAAGTGAATGTTAGTTTTGTGAATAAAATAATGGATTATTTTTAAATTTCTCACCTCTTATGTATGTCCATTGAGATCTGAGCTCCATAATTATAGAGTAAAAACTATTAGGGTGAGTTACGCTCTTTCCTTCTCTGCTTAAGATGCCAAGGGAAACGTATCAATGTTCAAAAATTATGTGTCACCTGACTTTATGCTCTATCAGTATCCATGTAGACCAATAAAGCAAATAATTCTCACCATGAAGGACTTACTTTCAAGTGGCACAAAAAATGATAAGAAAAATAGTTCATACAAACATTGCAAAATAGAAGCAATAAGATATATAAGGCTGGTGGAGTTAGAGGTAATTGAATTCAGGTTTCTTGGGTTGAATGTTGAATACATACAATCAAAGAGCATATCCACAAATTTGATAACATGTGACACTCAGGGTATTATTTTAAACTCCTATCACAAACGTTTTAGATTAATTGCTTTGATTATTTTGACACAGAACCAGTTATTTGAAAGCAATATATAAGACTTATTCCTTGTATCATTTAAGAATCAATTTTAATAAAAGTTATCTTAAATATTGTTGCCTTTGGCTTTAGCAAATCCACTTCATTTGTATGGGGGTTTAGATTTTCAATGCACTTTCATGTACACTCATCTCATTTGATTTTTTTCAACAATTCCATGAGTTGCTATTACCATGCTGTAAGTAAAGACATCGAATCCAACTGATTTTTCTGACGATAGGTCAAAGAAAAGAAATCCTGAGAGCCTGACATAAAAATTCCACTCTTCCTTTCTTGTAGAAATATACATTCACCCCATTCTTTGTGTTTCTCAACATCCCCCTCTAACCAGCATTCTGGAGATATAGTTTGCTGCGTCTACACAGAGGACCTAGGAACTTTTTCTTGTCAACTTCTCAATCCTATTGTGAAGACTGATAAGCAGACAGATGGCACTGTTTTCTTTAATTTCTTATTAATATTTTATATTTATTCTCCCAACACTAATCCTGGTTGCAAAGTCTCTACTTTGAATGCCCCTTCCACACCATACACACACACACACACATACACACACACACACACACACAGCCAAGACTCCAAAATTACAAAATTTTTAACTCTGCACATGCATCATCCATATTAATTCTACTTACTGTAACAGGATTAATTCAAGATATACATGAATAGAAAGAAATAATCAGAATTGACTTACCAATAAGACTGCTTAGTGAAATCCAACTTTAGAAATAAAAATTTCCCTTGTGTACCTGTAAGTTATTTCTTGCATGCATTTCCTCCTACTATCCAACATGATTTCTACACTTCTAGTGTGTTTCTTGATATCCAGATTCACAGAACCACTCTCAGAGCTCCCAGAACCACTCAGCCATTCTTTGCTTTCTCCCCCAATTGACTACATTTTCAATATGTTTCATCAATGTTCAAAACTTTACTTTTAGAACAGAAAATCAGGCAGTGTAATTCAACAGATGATTTTACTGCTTCACAGAAAAGACATGACCTCACTCAATCTATCCCTCTTCAACTTAATTCTTTCTCTTTATCATCACCTGCCCTTTTCCCCTTACCTCTTTAAAAAGAATTTAATCTATTCTTTTACCAGACTGTCCTAATCATCCATTCATTTGAGCTCACCCATTCTTGACAATGTGTTACCCCAGTTATATCTCCTTCCATTGATCTCTTCATCTCACTTTCCGTTAGATTTTTCTTATCTCCCTAAAACATAGTCAAATCCATTCTATACACATAATAAAAATTATACCTTCAGCAACTTTTTCAACTCTGTTCTCTTCAAAAAGATACTTATTTAAAAATATCCACTGCCCAGTTTCTAGCAACTCCTCGACAATTCATAATCTAACAGCTTGCCCCTTGCCATTACTTCTCTAAACTTGCTCCTGCACTGATTTCTTCCTGCATATGTTAGATACTTATATACAAGAAGCTACCCCAAAACCTAGTTACCTAAAATAACCATTAAGTGTTGATCACAAGTTTATGTGTCAGTGGTTCTCCTAATCTGGGCCTGGTTGAGTTGACTTGTACAGGACTTGCTTCAATCTATGTGATCAGCTGATTGGTTGTTTTGGAACTGGCTGGTTGAGGATAATTGGCTGGCTGTTGGCTGGGGTACGAGGAACGCACATGGCAACAACAGGACTCCAAGAAAGTGTAGAAGCATGCATTGAGGCCTATCCACAAAACCAGTATGTTGTCATTTCTGTTGCATTCCATTAGCCAAAACAAGTAACAATAAGGAATAGAGGAATAGACTCCATGTGTTTACAGATGGAATTGCAAAGGTATGTTTCAAAGATGGTAGCTACAGGGATGGATAGAGAATTGGACCTTGTTTTTTTTTTTGTTTGTTTTTTGTTTTTGTTTTTTGTTTTTTGGGTTTTTTTTTTTTTTTTTTTGGACACTATCACACCTTGCTTAACTTCCTTCCTGTATCAAGTCAGTCTTCCCTGGGATTCAGGAATTACAATAGCCTACATTTCCCCTTACATTTCTAGCCTACTCTTTTCAATTTCCTTAGTTGGCCTTCGTCAATTCTTTGAATATATGCATTTCTTTAAGTTCATTCTTCGGACTTTTTATCTTATAACTGTACATGTTTCTCCCATGACTATGTCATCTAAATCTACTGCCTTGTCACAGGCTCTGTTTTCAGAGAAAACAAATTCAAAAACATTCTTCTCCAACAGTTTTGTGTGTGTGTGGGTGTGTGTTTGAATCTTACCTCTTAACTGAACCATGGTTCTAATTTCTTTCTTGCATTCCTACCTCCAGCTTCACCTGTCCTCTGATTACCTTCTGCCTGTATAATTTTTCTTAGAACTATATCTGGGGGTAGGCACCTGTGTGGCTCGGTCGGTTAAACAACCAACTTTGACTCAGATTATGATCTCATGGTTCATGAGTTCAAGCCCCACATCAGGCTCTCTGTTGTAAGCACAGAGCCTGCTTCAGATCCTCTGTCTCCCTCTTTCTCTGCCCCTCTTCCACTCGTGTGCTCTCTCTTTCTCTCAAAAATAAATTAATATTTAAAAAACTATATCTGGGGGCACATGGGTGGCTCAGTTGCTTAAACATCTGACTCTTGACCTCAACTCAGGTCTTGATCTCAGGGTCATGAGTTCAAGCCCTGCAATGGGCTCCATGTGGGGCATGGAGACTGCTTAAAAACAAAAACAAACAACAAACAACAAGAAACAGAAAGAAAACATTATATCTAACATGACATGAGATACTTTATAATTCTAAATCAATCATCTGCCCAGACAATGTTGATTTTTTCCACTGAAGAATTAAATTTTGTTTGGAACTTAGGGCCTTCCACTCTTTGACCTCAGTCTACTTGATTTAAATTTATCATAATCCTGTATACCTTTCACTTCAGTTATATTGCAGTTTCTATTCCTAGAGCATCCCCCACACATCCCTAATCATATCCCTTTCTCATCTTCCCTGAGTCTTAAATAATTATCCTACAAGGCCCATCTACTTGATCTGCTATATGTCTTTTAAGAATCAGCTCAAATAACATGTCATATGAATCTTCTTCCTAGTTTAGAATCTTCTTTTATTTTACATTATATATCTGCATATCTCTCTCTTGGATGTTAATCATCTCAAGGGAAAAAAATGACCTCATAGATTGTGTTACCAATGGTCAGAGATTTTATGCTTAAGAGTTATTAAAATAACAAATACCTGTTGAATAGTATTGAATCATTTAAGATACAAATTAAAGGAAACCCAATTAAGAGGTAATATATACTTAGGATCTTCCTCACTGTCAAAGCCTAATTTGCATGTATACATTTTTACTTTGTTAAATCAAGAAAATATCAAACTAACTGAAGATCAAATTTTCCTTTAGTCAATGGAATCTTCAAGTATTAAATAGAATAAAACTAAAGCCTACACTCAATATCAATATTAGTAGTCACTGTATATTGAATCAATATGTGTCCCCACAGTGAAAGTGGGCAACTTTAAAATAGTTTAGTAAAAGGCCAATTATGAAAAGTTGGATAGGGCTTAGGAAAACTAGAGGAGATGGAAGTAGCCTGAAATTAGACCTGCAAAGGAGAACTTTACCACCCCTTGGCCAGAAGTGGTGAGGGCCTAGAACTTTATCAGAACCTGCAGACAGGGCTTCATATATAAAAAGGCAGGCTTAGAGGAAATGTGACCTTTGGTAGAAGGATGTAAGGAGCCTATAGGAAACTCAGAGGTAACACTACTTCCTCCTTCCGATTTCACGCTTGTATTTCCCCATAGCCAGAATCCATCAAGAAGCCAAACTTACACTGGAATCCAAGGACCAAGGGAGGCTAGTAATGCGATAAATAGAGAGTAAGATGGAAAAGGATAGAGAATGGATCTAGAAGACAAGTGTTTGGTATCTGGAGTTATGTTTGGACATTTTGTTTTTGTTTATTTTGAGACGGGGGAGCAGCGTATAGACAGAGGGAGAGAGAATCCCAGGCAGGCTTTGTGCTGTCACACAGAGCCCAATGCGGGGCTCAAACTCATGAACTGTGAGATCATGGCCTGAGCTGAAACAAGAGTTGGATGCTTAACCGACTGAGCCACTCAGGTGACTCTGGACATTTTATTTTTATTTGACTTTCTTTTTATGCTGCTGAATCTCAGTTTCAGAAGACTAACTCATAGAATTTATTTCATAGAAATATGGTTTAGTAAAAATGTGAAAGATTCTTCTTAGCTAAAGGAAGTCCTCAGGTCCAATTATTTTGTATTTTTGAAGAAACAACATCTGCATCAGCAATACGGGGGAAAACATTATGGAAGGAGAGTGAATTCAGAAACCTTTTTATTACAGCTTTCTGCTTGAGTACATAATCAACTTCACAGTCAGATATTTTCATGTCTTAGCATTATTGGTAGTACTGATGTGCTTTATTAAAAGCACAGAAGTATTTTTATTCTTCTCAGAAAATGTTGTGAAGCACTTAGATTTGGTAACGCAGCCTTTGGGATTTTCAGGTTAAGTTGGTAGTCTTCTTATACTTGATAGATAACAAACCTGTCCTGAGTTCTCACTTGAAATATATCGAGCCAAGCAAAGAGATATATGACCAAATAATTCTGAGAAATTAATCCTGAACATTAAAAAGTAGTTGAGAAGATAACGCAAGTCAAAAATCTAAAATAATTTGAATGGCTATTTTTTTTTGTCCCAAAAATCAAGGGACATGAAGAAATTACCCTTCAGAAATAGTAACTTTCTCAGGCCATATGGGTGCTCAGTCGGTTAGGCACCCGACTCCTGATTTTGGCTCAGGTCATGATCCCAGGGTGGTGGGATTGAGCTCTGTGTTGGGCCCTGTGCTGAGTGTGGAGTCTGGTTGGGATTCTCTCTGTCTCTCCCTCGACCCCCTCCCCTACTCATGCCCTCTCTCTATATATATATTAAAAAAAAAGATATAATAATTGTCCTACTTTGGATGTATTTTAAAGCATAAAATCCAAGTTTGCATATAACATCTAATTGAAGTCTTATAAAAAACCTATGGTACATATTTGGATATATTTCTTTACTTAATTTTTAAAAATTGAACTAAAGAAATTAAATAATAAAGGGATTAAGGTCTAAAGCTAATAAATGACAAACCCAGCAACTGAGGTGATTACCAGTGTAGTATGGGATCTATAAAATATTTTTGAGCACATACTAAAATTTATGTATCATTTACTACACTAAGAACATTTTAGAACATACGCAAAGAGTAAGATTAAAATATATGCAAATTGAAGATCTAAGATTTTGGTTGTGGTGGTGGTGGTGGTTTGTTTTGTTCCGTTTTTTACCTACTCCCAGTATTCTTGCATACCTTGTTTTGAAGATTATTAGTCAGTAGTACACATACCAATTTATCTTCTGAACTAAAATAAATTTGCATTCCTCAATGCTCACCTTACAAAAAATGAAACCCAAAGGTCCTTGGGGTACTATAGGCCCAAAATTATGAATAAAAAAGGAAAAACTGTGAAAGGCATTTTTGAGGCAAAAACTAAACTTAATACCATTTAGATATAGGAGAAGATGTTCAGAATGCTTCCCTCCCCTCTCCTCCACCGCCCCCCCCCCCCCGCTTTAGCCATCAGGTAAATGCTGCATAAGTTATGGAATACAAGACATAAGACACATGAGTTTAATTTTATATTATCAATTTGAGGATCTTCAAATGGGATATTCAGCTTTTTCTCTAATAAAAAGAATCTGTTAAGTCTGGGAACTGAGACTTTCTGGGAACTTTCTGAACTAGGATGATTTTCTTTTTCTTGTTTAATACATAGAAGTCAAAATGCATATCGATACTAGCTTTTTGTCCATTTTATGTTCCTTTGTGTCTGGCTTCTTCTCCTCAACATCGTGTTTGTGAGAAACCTGTACTTTGGTGTGTCACTGTAATGTTCATTCTTGTACAGAATTTCATTTTGACTTCTATTTTTAAAATGCCCTAACTCAAACTGCCTTAAACAGTAAGGAAATATATTTTCTCACATAAATGAAGGTCCAGATGGAGGATAGGCTCCAGGCATGATAACTGGAGCTGCAGCAATGTTATCAAGAAAGAAGTTCTCTTCTGTCTCTCTGTAGTGCCATTCTCAGGATCACATGATAGCTTCCAAAGGAAACGGGACTTTATGCTTTCTTTCTGCATCAAGCAAGACAGGGGGACAACCCCTCTCCTGACCAAGGAATAGAAATCCTTCCTTTCAGTCTCCTTGGGCCATGTTCGTAAAAAGACATATTTAGGCAAAATTTTCAGAGGTACTCTGCCCTTCCAAAATAATCTACCCATAAAGCCCCAAGAGTCCCATATGTAAAATTTACAAAAATGTAAACGAACATGTAACCTCATTGCTACTTATGCTGTTCTGTAACACAAAGAGTGAACATCAAAATCTTTTCCTGGAGTAAGTAGAACCGTGGCCATGGTAAAGACTGTAAAATTTGGAATGTACTGGACAATCGTCTCATGCTTAACAGAGAAAGCCAGAAGCATTCCTAGTAAAACCAAATAACTTACTTGAGTAAGTCCTGGGATACAATATACGGTGCAGTAACTAGAGTTAACAATACTATTATATTTGAAAATTCCTAAGAGAGTACATCCTAAAAGTTCTCATCACAAGGAAAAAAAACTATAACTCTCTGTGGTTGTAAATCCTAAATTATCATTTTGTAATAGATACATACATCAAATAATTACATTTATCCTAAAACTATGTCAATTACATATCAAATTTT
Source organism: Prionailurus viverrinus (assembly GCF_022837055.1). Taxonomy (NCBI): domain Eukaryota; kingdom Metazoa; phylum Chordata; class Mammalia; order Carnivora; family Felidae; genus Prionailurus; species Prionailurus viverrinus. The sequence goes on along the minus strand of NC_062573.1, from coordinate 38,844,155 downwards.
TTTAATGAATTTTTCTTTTCAACCTTGGAAAAGTTATACATAGTCTTTGTTCATTATTTTCCTCATTCATAAATAGGAGAGAATAATATTACCTAGAATTGGGGGTGCCTGGGTGGCTCAGTCAGTTAAGTATTCGACTACTGGTTTCAGCTCAGGTCATGATCCCACAGGTTCAAGCCCATCGGGGGGTTCTCTCTGTCTCCCTCACTCTCTGCCCCTCCCCTGCTTACGCACTCTCTCTCAAAATAAAATAAAGTTAAAAAAAAAACTCTAAAAAAATATTAGCTAGAATTGTGACGCACATATTCTAAGTTATGGAGTGTGATGTGTACATAGTTTGTGCAAGTTGTTAAATTGTTGGCAAAGTCTGAAGGATGCTAGGCTGAAGCTCTCCAAGGTCTCTTTCAGCTCTACAAGTTGTAGGATGCTAGTATATAAGAAACAAATATATTTCCCCCTCAACTTATAAACTTAGATTGACATATGAAATGTTTATCAAGTACATGTTCTTAAAACTTTATTTTTATGACATATATGCTATTTAGGGATGGTTCATTTTATAAGGATTTCCTATGTAAGATTTAATAGCTATATTTCCTTGCTTATTTCAAACAGTATGTTATGATTTGCACTCATCAGGATGGTACAGAGAGGTATGAAAAGGTCGGATTTTTTTCAATCAGTAAAGCAATCCCATAGTATTACTATTTTAAATTATTTAGTTTCAAAAATGCTACACCAGCACATGAAAGTTCTTAAAAAAAAAAAAAAAAACTTAAGTAGATGTCAGCCTCTATTTAGGTGGTTGTCTACCAAAATCTGTTCCCTGAATCTTCTATAAAAATGAGATTATAGCTGGGCAAAAGATTCTCCAGTGTGAATGTATTTCTCAGCTCCCTTTGAAGTTAACATGGTTATATGACGATGTTTTACCAATAGAATGTGTCAAGGGGGTTTTATGTTATTTTTAGATCTGGGCAGAGCTCTTCCAAGTTCTCTTTCTCTTTCCCATATGCTGAACATGCATCTGGAAGTAACCTATATCTACCATGCTAATGAATCAGTGACCTAGGGTAAGGTAAAGGAACATGAAAACAGGTTCTGAATGACCATGTGGAGCAATGCTTCCTGACAGACTGATTCAGAAATATTACACAACAGAGAAAAAGAAATCCTCCATTGTTTTTAATAGTCAATGGATTGCTGGATTTCTAGGTCCTTAGCAATAGTCTCCGCCATAACTAAAGGCAGATCCATTGGCTGTAAAAGACAATAGTTTCTATGTTTAAAATTTCAAAATTAAAAACAAGATGAGGAGACCTGGAAAATGAAAGCCCAAAAAGAACTTTTATCAGTCCCAGGATGAAACAGGAGACAGATTGTTGTTCAAGTTCTCCCTTCAAAGAGCTCAGTTTTTACAGTAGAATGCTTATCATTCAAACAAGAAGCTAGCACCAACAAACTTTGTTATCTTCTCAAATTTTCTCTAAAGCGTGACAGATGTCTGAGAGTTTGGGTATGCAAAAGGACTTTCTTACTAATAAGTTATGATGAAATAAGCAAAGATTATACAGACAAGTAGATTCCGAACATAAATTTTATAATAGGCAAATCTGCTAAATACTATAGACAATGTAGTTTAATTCTGATCATTGAGAGATGATAGCCTTAGTTTAAGCTTAAAATGTGAAATGGGAGCATGACTAATTCTTACACAGTGAGACATGTTTCTTACCTAAGTGTCTTCCTGGGCGCATAAATATATTCATATACTGTCTATATCAGATCAGATATATATCAAAAAAGCAAGTACACAGTAGAAAAATAAGACTTTGTAATTGATTAATTGCTAAACAGAAAGATTAATAAATTGTGTCATTCACTCACGAACATTTTGTGACAAATTCTCAGTGAAAATCTGTTCCCTTTAGCAAAATAGCGAACAGTAGTTTGGCACTGGAATCAAAATCATGCTAATATTTAGTACATACTGATAATTCCATTTATTAAAAATTTGGTATTAGTTTCATCATGGCAATACTCATGAATTGGCAAACGTATGTCTAAGACTAAGTAAGAAAAAACATGTTTTCCAGTATTATTCAGTTATAAATATTATAAGTATGTTCAAGAAGCTTAGCAAGGACAGATTGTTCCATGAAGTACTCATTCCATATTACTTTGACTTCAATCCTAATTTTTTACAGAGAAAACGATAAAGTATAGTTTTGTGAATAGCAGCCATAAAAAATGGTGTTAAAAAAGGTCTATCTTGTGGCACCGGGGTGGTTCAGTTGGTGAAGCATCGGACTCTTGATTTTGCCTCAGGTTACGATCTCACAGTTAGTGGGATGGAGCCCCACATCTAGCTCTGTGCTGCCAGCATGGATCCTGCTTGGGATCCTCTCTGTCCCTCTCTGTCCCTCCCCTGCTCGTATACTCTAAGTAAATAAATAAACTTAAAAAATTATTTTAAAAAAACGCCTATCCTTCTTACTAAATTTGTTTGCTAATGCGACATATTTTTGTTGCTCATTTCTATAAATTATAAGCCCTCTTCGTTGCACAGCAAATTATGAAAATAAAACGTCAAGGTATGATAATCTGAAGTTTTAGTTTATTTTAGATTGAAATAGATCCTAGATCAAACTTTTCTAAAATCAACTTTACCCATTTCTTGAGTAGGCACATATTTTGATATTACAAAACATCTTTTATACTGTTACATGATACTTTATTAGTTATCAGCAGAGAATTTCAACAAAGTTGAAATATGTATTAGCCTCAACCCATCTTCTGGGGCATTTTGGTTTCAGAATGTTTTCAGGAATTATGCTCAAAGTTGTCCTCACTTTTGTGTACATGTGCCTCATTATTTTACACATTTTTTTTTTCACCACACTTACATCGTACATGATTTTAAGACAAAAGGTGCTTAAAAACTATGTAAGTAAGCTAAACATTTTGCTTGGTTGTTGAATATTCCTAATTTTGCTACAAGTGGAAAATAGTTTTGATGCATTATTCCCTTAGTATATAGGGCTTTATCTCCTCTATTTATTTATAAGGAGTGAAAACTGTCAACTCAGTGAAAGAATATATTTCTCTGCTAATATAAAATCATATAGGAGCAAAATACAGAAGGCAAAGTGTCAGTACAATACGCATTTACAACTTTCACATTTTAGATTATAATTCTCATTGATAGACCACTTACTTTGAAGCAGGCATTTTACATATAACATCTCAATAAATGTTTTATATTTTGAGGTAGATGTTATGTTCGTTTTAATGATGAGAAAACTAAGGCTTAGAGAGATTAACTAATCTAAACCCAAAGTCACAGTTAAGTAGCAATAGGGATAATAGGCTTTTTTCCTATTCTTCAATACCTCCTGACTCCTAAAACTATTTTCTTTCTTTCACTATTAGAAAATAAAGTAAAAGTGACAAGAGATACTTTTCATGTACCTACCTATTCTCAGCAAGATTCTTCTCATATTTTTCGGCTCTATGGGAAGATTTTAATATTCACAACTAAATATCAACTACCTTTAACCAAACTGCACAAAAAGTCTTCAAAACCCAGGAATAGGAAAATCAAAAAACTACTTTTCTTGGTAACTTTTTTGGCAACGTATGTAATATATTTGAAACTTTTAGGATATCTCACAAATAAAACAACTCTACCTTATGACTTAATCTCTAGCTCTAACAAAAACTTCCCATTTTTTTTTTCTTCAACTGATGTTTTCCATCACTTAAACACTGTATTATACCTATGATTTTTCTGTGGTACAATGGTACCCTCTTCACTACTTAGTCAGCAAGTGCCTACCCAATAAAATGCAAAAAAGTGAAATTAGAACTTTCGTTGTTAAAATCAGCCTTTTTTTTTTTTTTTTTTTTTGCTAATAAAACCACAATTGAGACTAAATCGCTTTGGAGCCTTCTGATACACAAATAACTTACAACTTCTTAAAATTATTAAATGAAGAAGGCAAAGTCGCTGTTCACCGACTATGCTCTAGTGCCTAAAATGTAATAAAAATTAGATTATCTAATCTTTATTTGAAACGATCACTTACATAAAGCGAAAACGATAGCTTACAACAAATAACTAGTCAGTAAAACGCAAAATTTATACAGATCATGTACGTTTCTTAAACATGTGTAAAAATCTAACACTTCAAATAATAGTTGTGGGATGTTTCTCGGTAATTTTAATGCACCAGACTTATTTACCAATTTAAAGGATCACTTATAGGCATATACTTTAAAAATTCCCTGGGGGTAAACATATAGGTATATAATAGATGTTTAAGGACTAGAGCAGGGGCAGACATAGAGTTCCTAAGTAATAAATATCACTTTTTAAATAAAAAGGTGGTACTTTATAGGATATCCAAGTAATACCGACTTATGAAAGCAAGTGTTGGCCACATAAATGATAATGGCTGGAGGTTTTAGGGGACTTAAATATGAACAACAAATTCAACCAACTCTAAACGCATTATTCATTCCTCAAAGAACCAAAAAAAAAAAAAAAAAAAAAAGGAACAAGAAAGAGAAAAACTCAAAACAGAAGAGGTCCTCACAGCCCTTGAAAAGTTCAGGCATTGGGAAGTGTTGACTGGCACCCGTTTCTTGTTGTAAAACCCGCCCCTCCGTTTCTAGGCCTCAACCCATGGAAACCACCAGGCGCAGGAAGCAGGTGCTCTGCAGGGTTGGGGAGGCTCCAGGGGGCCACGCACCCTCTCAACCTTGGCGGATGGACGCCAAGTCCAACTGGGCAGCGTGGGGCGGCAGGCGGGAGGCAGCTGGCGCAGCGGTCCAGTCCCGCGGCGCAGGGCCCCGGGCGTTGCTAGGCGGGTGAGCCGCGGGCGAAGAAGGAGGGGCCGCGCGAGGCTCCGCCTCTCGCCGGCCTCGGCCTCCGGCTACAGCCAGGGCTCTGGGGGATCCGGGTCCGGAGCTCGCAGGCCCGACTCCAGTGCGCGCAAAGGCGGCTCGTCCTTGTCGCCACGCGGGCGCGGCCCCCGCTGCTCAAGGTGCAGCTGCAGCAGGGCCCGGCGGTACATGGCCTCCAGCTTCTCGAGCCGGGCTCTCAGGGCCCTGGGGCTGCCAGGCTCGTCCTCGAGGCCGCCGCCTCTCGCCCTCCGGTTCGTGCCGGCCTCCTCGGGGCCCGGGGTGGCCCCGGCCGCCTCCGCGGCCGCCCCGTCGCCGCCCTCGCCGGGAAGCCGCAAGGCCTGACGGAAGAGGCTGCGGTTCTCGCGCTTCAGCCGCCTGTTTTCAAGCCGCAGCCGGGCGTTCTCCTCGCGCAGCCGCGCGTTCTGCCGGTCCCGCTCGTCCCGCGCGCGGATGGCCTCCAGGTGGCTCGCCGCCAGGTCTGCGAACCGCTCCTCCAGCTGCTGTCGGGCGCCGCCCGCACGGCCTCGCCAGCCCACGCCGCCTCCGATGCCGCTACCCCCACGAGCCCGGCCCGGGCGGCCCTGCCCGCGGCTGTCCCCGCCGCCGTCCCCGCCGCCGCAGCTCCCGCGCCTGGTGGCGCCACCACGCATGCGCCACATCGGTCCTGTCCCAGCCGCGCCGCCTGCGCCGGGGGCCGAGGGGCCGGCGCCGCGGCGCGGGCGAGTTCGGGGCCCGGCGGGGCGGCCGGGGCCACAGCGGAGTTGGAGAGGAGGTGGCGGGCGGCGGCTGCTGGCTTGGGGCCAGAGGGGGCCGGGAATTTGCCCGGCCTGAGGCGTGTCTTGTCTCCTGCGGTGGAGCTGCCCCCTGGGCCTGCGATCCGCGGCCAGCTCACACACAATGCCCCCGGGGAGCGCTTTGCTGCTCAGCCCTCTGGCAGAGCGGGGGGGAAAAGCTTGTAGCCTCAGCTGGGTTCTGCTGGGCGCTTCCGTGCAGGCCTGGGCACTGCAGGAACCAGCCGGCCTCGCCCTGCAATCCAACGCAACCACCAGTGGTTACCTTCCTCTTGCACGACAGTCTCAAAGCAAATAATAATAATGAAATGGTGAGTCTGAAACAGACATGGGCAAGTTGAAAAGATGTAACTACATTTAGAACACAGCGTTTTAACCCTCCTCTAAGGTCAATAAGCATTCAACGGAATTGAGTGAGCACCTGTCATGAGGACCTCAAGAGGGAACAGGCATCTCTCAAAAGAATATAGGCTAGTCCCAATTTGTGAACAGCCAGTACTCCACACTGCAAATTGTTTGCAACTCTATAGAAACTAGGTTATAATTAGTTGTTTGTTCAGGCAGGGCCACAAAACCTAGGAAACTCCAAATGTGCTTTCTATTCTTTCAAGAAACTGAATACGAAGTAAGTTCCAAAATACTTGGTGACAGGTGGATACAATTTACTGAATTACATCCCTTAGTTTCAAGGGACTCAAGTTGTAAAATAACTGAATCATTGCAAAGTAAATTCCGGAAAAGACGCTGATGCCAGAATCTCATGGCAGAGAGAGGTGGTAGCAAGAATATTTTCAACAAGATCTCAGGTAAGTCTTAGATGCACTGAAGTCTTCAAACCATTGGAACATGTAGATTAACAAAAAGAGCATACATGACACATTTACAGAGCTGGGGTTTTCACTGAACCGCACAAATAAAAATAAATAAGTAACAGGGGAAAACAGTTAATCGAGTTTTTGTAATTGACCATTGTAATGAACCATACCCGGTTTCCTAAAGAACCCTGATCCTTGTTGTGTTAGAAGGCCTCCATGACCGCCTCCCTACCCCTGACTCAACCCCAAAGTACTATCTTTAGCTTTGTAAAATTAATGAAGTAAATGTAAAATATTATGAAAAGTAGGCAAAACTAATTAAGCAGAAGATCTAGTAAAATTGTCAACCTGTTCAATATATTTAAACGATGACTAATCTGATTATACATGTATCGTCCTGACAGAATCCATTAATACTAGTCCTCTAAGTCAGACGTGGTATATATAACTGTATTTATCTTACTAAAAGAAAAGAAGGAAGAGAGGAAAGGACAGAACAGAACAAAAAAGGAAAAAAAATATATAGGGGATGATCCAACCAAAAGCTATCAATAACAGACATGGAAGTTACTGGTACATAGCAATGAACATTACATTATTTTTAAATATAGCAGCACAAACTTAATAAAATGCTTCTACCTGTTATTTTTTGTTAGTAGTCTGCATGTGAAAATATTTTTGCAAGAATAATATAAGGCATATATGAAAATAAAATGGAAAAAATCTTAGAGAAAAAAATTATGGAAATGATAAAATTTAGAAAAAATTCAGGGTTTTAGTAGTTCCTAAGAGAATACAGAAAAATATGTAAGCTCTTAATTAGGAAAAAAATATATGAGAGACACCTGTGCTATAAGAATGGGCGTTTCTAACCAGTAAAATTACTTGCTTACCAAATCAGAAAAAAGTGTCAAAGGATATAGATTGCTCTTTCCTCACTTTATATGCACTGTCCTTTAAGCTACTTTTACTCAAAAAAAACCAGGTAAGATTTCTCCTTTAATAAATTTGATAGTTTTATAAATTAAAAAATAATGGGGTGCTGGGGTGGCTAGGTCAGTTAAACGTCTGACTTGGGCTTAGGTCATGATACCATGGCTCATGAGTTTGACCCCTGTGTTGGGCCATGTGCTGACAGCTCAGAGCCTGGAGCCTGCTTCCGATTCTGTCTCCCTCTCTCTGCCCCACCCTTTGTTCACACTTTGTCTCTTTGTCTCTCAAAAATTATAAGATAAACATTAAAAAAAATTCTTTTAATAAAAAAATAAAAATAGGGGCACCTAGTGGCTCAGTTGGTTAAGTGTCCAACTTCGGCTCAGGTCATAATCCAGTGGTTCTGAGTTCGAGCCCCACTTCGGGCTCTGTGCTGACAGATCAGAGCCTGGAGTCTGCTTCGGGTTCTGTGTCTCCCTCTCTCTCTCTCTGCCCTTCCCTGCTCATACTCTGTCTCTATCTGCCTCTCAAAAATAAATAAACATTAAAAAAATTTTTTTAAATAAAAAAATAAATAAAATATACTCACCATGGCACTTCCAGCAGGGCTGGAAGGGCCCAAATATGGACGCTGACCAGAATTAAAACAATGACTGCTTTCCATTCAGAAAAAAAAAAAAAATTAATAAAATGTAAACTCCAATAGACCATTTGCACGTTGTGTTTACAAACTCTAAGGCTGAAGATTATTCCTTTAAAGTTATGAAATTTAGAGTAAAAGCAGAAAAATGCAAATAAGTCATTTAGAGTTCTTGATTCTGCTACTTCCCTGAAACTACTACTTTTTCTTTTTACTTCTTTTTCATATTAAGAGGATTTTGTATTTAGCTTTTTTGTTTCCTCTTCTAGTTTCACTGCCTACTCTATAATTACTGAACTTGAATTTAATTTTAAATTTTTTTTTTCAACGTTTTTTTTTTTATTTATTTTGGGGACAGAGAGAGACAGAGCATGAACGGGCGAGGGGCAGAGAGAGAGGGAGACACAGAATTGGAAACAGGCTCCAGGCTCTGAGCCATCAGCCCAGAGCCCGACGCGGGGCTCGAACTCACGGACCGCGAGATCGTGACCTGGCTGAAGTCGGACGCTTAACCGACTGCGCCACCCAGGCGCCCCTTGAATTTAATTTTAAAAAGTATCGTCCCTCCTGTCTTAGGTAAGGAAAAAGATCAGCAGATGAGGTTATGATCACTGTGCTTCTTAACACAAGGCTTTAAATCAATATTTTTGTAAATACTGTGGTTGAGAAAAGCTAGGTCAGCAAGTCAGAGTGGCACTGCTTTTTGCCTTACAAGTCATGTGTCTATTTTAGGATTTCTCAAAACCAGCTCTGATTGACAGCTGTTAAGTTTACTGCCCCCTTTCTCCCTTCCTCCAAAAAATTTCTTCTTTTCATACATGGTAACTGTTCTATATTTCTAGGAGTGTGCTTGAGAAAGAGGCCCTGTGATATATACAGTTTATTTCTTGCATCCCTAGTTGATGTTTTAGCGTCAAGCTGTACTCATTTGTCACTCGTTTCTCAATTTTGAATCACATTTCTTTTTTTTTTTTTTCAACGTTTATTTATTTTTGGGACAGAGAGAGACAGAGCATGAACGGGCGAGGGGCAGAGAGAGAGGGAGACACAGAATCGGAAACAGGCTCCAGGCTCTGAGCCATCAGCCCAGAGCCTGACGCGGGGCTCGAACTCACGGACCACGAGATCGTGACCTGGCTGAAGTCGGACGCTTAACCGACTGCGCCACCCAGGCGCCCCTCGAATCACATTTCTTATAAAATGAGTCATACCTTAAGGTGCTTTATGGCACATTCGCGTAGGGACAAGTAGTGTTATATCCAGTGTCTCCCTGCTTCCACTCTGCTTAAAACATTTGATAATGCCACTCCAAATGAATTTTGGTTAACAACTTCATCAAGTTCAATTACATAACAATGTTGAACTCCTTAGTCTGGCAGTTATGGCTAATCTGGATGCCCTGGGTGTTTCTGTACTTACCCTCTATTACTCCTCTGCTGCTCTATTCCCTACCCAGAGTCATTTTTGCCCTGGAGTTTGGTTGTAATGTACCTTCTGTGGACCGAATTGTGTTCTCCCCAAAATTCATATGGTGAAGCACTAACTACTAATGTGACAGTGTCTGAAATGCACATTTAGGAGGTAATTAGGCTTAAATTTATTTTTTTAATGTTTGTTTATTTTTGACAGAGAGAGGGAGCAGGGTAGGGACAGAGAGAGAGGGAGACACAGAATCTGAAGCAGGGTCTAGGCTTGAGCTGTCAGCACAGAGCCCGACACAGGGCTTGAACTCATGAATTGTGAGATCATGATCTAAGATGGAGTTGGGTGTCCTTAGGAGGTAGTTAGTTTTAGAGGAAGTTATGAAGGTGAGCCTCTCCTGATGGGATGAGTTCCCATAGAAGAAAAGACATCAGAAAACTTGTACGTGCTCGCTCTCTCTCTCTCTCTCTCTCTCTCTCTCTGTCTCTCTCTGCCATATAAGCACACAGCCAAATCTATCAAGGCAGACTTTATACTCTACCATTTATACATTATATGGGTTAATACTCCTACTGTTTTACTGGTCTTAGATCCCCTGAATTCAAAGTATTTCCCCATCTTTTTTTTTTTAAGGTTTATTCATTTTTTAGAGACAGAGAGCATGAGGGGGGTGGGGGGCAGGAAGAGAGGGAGACACAGAATCGAAAGCAGGCTCCAGGCTATGAGTTGTCAGCCCAGAACCTGATGTGGGGGCTCGAACTCACAGACGTGGAGATCATGACCTGAACCGAAGATGGACGCCTAACCTAACAGACTGAGCCACCCAGGCGCCCCTCCTCTCTTTTAGACATTGATAAAGTAATGCCTGTTCCAGCGATTTAATGCAGAGGTCCTTCCTTGTGTTAACATTTCTTGTGCCAGTGGATCTGCAAATAGGATGTAAGTTCCTAAATATGTGTATCTATCTATCTATAGAGAGAGACAGATACATAGAGCAAGAGGAAGAGAAAGAGAGTGTGTGTAAGCAAGTGAGTGATACAAATATTTCTGGAACAACTAGGATGTTGAAAGGATTTATGCCTTATTTTCTTATGTAATCTTAAAGGAAGATTTTACCAAGTAAACTGCTAACCACTTAATAGGAAAGGTAACCTATACATCCAGCAGACTGAGCTAACAGAAACTCAACCAAGAAAGGTTTGTAGCATGCTGGAATTACTCAGACTGAAATAAGTAGGTTGGTACTGCCTCGTTAATGACTTGTCTTAATATATAGTGGGTCTTTGTATGTACGTTTTTAAATATGTAATAAATGAGAGGTATGGGGTTTGGAGTAAGACACGCATGCCTGGATTTGATCAAATGACAACGCTCCCACCCCAGATATTGGCCTCAGACAGTCTCCTGACACCATAGCTTCCTCATTTACACAAGGGGAATAAAATAGTATCTAGCTCATGGAGTTCTGGTGAGGATCTCTGAACATCTTAAAATAGAGTGAGCCAGCAAGGAGTACTCATAACTGTTGATATTATTATTTTGTAGTTGCTTTATTTTATGAGCTAGCCATTTATAGAATGAATTCTTCTGGATAGCCAGGGCTATTTAAAAACCCTCATCTGAGTTATTTGCCTAAGGAGCCACCCTAAATATAATATGCAGCCCCTTTGCAGATATGATTCTTCTCTCTTGATAGTTCTCATTAAGTGTTTGGGTTTTAAAAATCCATATTTTGTAAGCCCCAGTGTGCTGAAGAGTTTGGTTAATAACATTTTGAGCTTGGCGTTTGCTAATATTCTCTCTAAAGCCTGAGCTGAACATAGTTTATTTTCTAGGAGCAGATTTATTAGGGCAATGAAGAACATATATTGATGCTTGGTAGCATGAATATCCCTTTATTGGAATAATTACTACAGAGTTAGGAATTGGGGATATCGATTGCATTTATTTAGTCTTTTGATATGGACAAAAATATTAAAAGCCATCAAACACTAGCATTGCCCTTTGACAACATCATTTAATTCTAGCTACAGGGAAAATTGTGACATAAACAAAAGCTGCATGACTTATCTGTCTTAATTAGGATACTTTCTGCAGTGGGGAAAATACCCTCCTTCCCTCAAATATTATGAAAGCACAAGCCAGATTAATAAAAGAGAGCGAAAGCATTATAGATTAGCAGAAAGTGATGTAGCTGAGGGCAAAAGCTATCTACATGGGATACTTGGCCAAACCAATAGTCCAAAACAGACTTAATAAGATGGAGAATGGCTGGGAAATGTCTTTGTTGGTTCTAAATTAGTGTTGTTTTATGCTATTTGTTTGTAGCTTATCACTATTCCTTAAAGAGTGAGGCCCTGTGCTGTCCATGAGCCACAAGTAGCTATTCAAGTTTAAGTGAATTAAATAAAATTTAAAAACCATTCCCCAGTTATACTAGTTATATTTCAGTTTTTCAGCGGTCACATGTAGCTTAGTGGCTAGCATGATGGATGGAGCAGATATAGAACATTCTCACTGTCACAGAAAGTTCTACTGGAACAATTAGAATATCCTACCTCTTATTCTCATTAGTGGTCTCAACCTTCAGAAAGCCGTGCATAAAATGGTAATGTAAAAGACAATGCAAGACACCTCTCTGCATATTTACTGCATTTTCTGGATGTTCCATTTCATGCCAATGAAATGAGTTTTCTCATCAGCCTTGTATACACAGGGCCATCTTATTCTTGAGCATATGTGACTTAAGATAGTGATTCTGTCTCAGTCCAAGTTCCCCAATCATGTACACATCATTGAAGTTAGTGATAGGAGTTTGGCAATAATTTCTAATTGGAACCAAGTTTTTTACAAGCTATTCAGAAAGGGTGCAAAAGACAAATTCTTTAATTTTTCTCCTACCACTGCCTGTCAAACCCATTCTGTCATCTTTTCCTTCCCTTTCCTTCCCTTGGATAATATCTCAAGAAGATCCATTAATTTGCAATGATTTCCAAGCATTAATGAACAGTCCTCATTTTCAGATATTAAAAGTCCATTGCAATATAACTTAATCCAGTTCACAGCTTCTCATCTCCCAATAGGAGTACCACTACCTGTGCCCCCATCTGGATTAACCAGTCTGCAATGGGAAAGGAGGGTGAAATCCATGTTTACTTTCTTCCATGCTTCACCATCTCACCCTCCTCTAGTTGCTATTTCTAGCTCCTTCAGGGTAGGAATGGGGACAAGATAAAAGTGGGATTAGAGGAAAAGGAAGAAAAATCACAGGTGGCTGATGCTGCCATTTTCTGGCACTGGGTCTTCAGACAGCATGCAAGCCTTTTCTCTCACATGGCACCTTTACAGGCTCTTTGACCACCCCACGTTGATCCTCTGGCACAAATCATTCCCCTTTCTTCACTTTACCTCTAGTGATTCCTGCACAGCCACTTTCTGTAGGGTTGCCTTAGTTCCACAGATACTCCTTCTGGAGAAGTCCTTTAAGAAGGCTAAAGCCAGTTGCATTCCTTGCTTCCCAGGAAGTGGCAATCCCTCCCGCGACAGCCTTGCCATTTTTCTTTGTCATCAAAGTCATCCTCAGCTAACCTTCAACCTTCAGATATATCCAAGGACAGTGTCCCACAAATGCCAAGAGTCTCAAGGCCACTTTCATCACATCCCACATTGGAAACCTAAGAATATGAGTTTCTGCAGTTCAGAGTATATTCTGCTTCTGGCCAAATGTCAGTTTCCATTCTGTGGACTACTCACAGTATTTACCTGTGGTTCTTTTGAGGTACTTAGAATATGTAGGGAGGGAGGAACTTGGAAAATCACTGTTTGTTAGACTCTTCAAAGAAGGTCATACTCCTTGGTCTCCTCTCAGATGATGCCATCCTTTTATATACAGGACAATGAACCAGTTTCCCAGTCTCAATTCTTGATGAATGTTCTGGATATGGTTCAGCCTCTTTTAGACAAAGAGGCACCTATACTCCATGTGTTTAGTTTGGGCACTTCAGCTAAGATGAAGACATGTTCTACCCAATTTCGAACAGAAAACATATCTGTCCTACTGAAGGCTGAACATTCATTTGATCAAGTAGTATTTATTGAAATGTTACAATAAGCCAGTATTTAAATAAAATAAAAAAATAGTATTTACTTAAATAAAATAGTTAAAATATGTAAAGTTAGCACACTATAGGAGCTTGAACATGTGTTGCCATTACAGTTATCAACCCTAAAATCACAAACTCAAATTATGCTGGATTCCTATGTCCTTTATTCTTCTCTATGTTTTCACTAAATATCTCACTCAGTCCAATGACCTTATTTTTTTCCTATGCAAGTGATTTCCAAATTTATATCTCAATCCAAAAATTGTACTGAATTCCAGCTGCATATGTCAAATTCTCACCTGACATATCTTGTGACTATGTCAGAGGTATTTCAAACATTTTCAGAGTGAAACTCTTAATATGCTACTCTCTCACCTAGCCTGTTTTTCTTTCAGACTCCCCATCTCAGCGAATAGTACTACAACCTATCTGCTTGTTTAAGCCTATCTGTTGGTCTTTGATTCTTCTTTCTTCCTTATCATTCCCACCTCTGATACCAGATCCACCTCAAGTTGTTTCTTTCCTTCTCTAAAATATATCTTGATTTTTCTCAGCATCTCCTCTGACATCAGATTAATTCAAATTACTCTCATCTATCATCTGGCCTGTGCCTCAACTGCTTCCCTGGTATCAATATTTATCCTCTCAAATCCATGCTGCCCAGAGCTGCCAGTGTAACTCTTTGCAAACATAAATATGAACATGCTGCTCCTCTGCTTAAAACCCTCCAGTGATTTCCTATCATACTACGGATAAGATCCAAAATCCTCATCGTGGCTGACAAATTCCTGAATGATCTGTGGTCACTGCTTGCTTCCTAAAATATCCATTTTTGTTGTCTGCTTGTGTACATGTACTATCCTCTAGACATGCTGGGGTTCTTTTAATTCTTAGACCTGGTCAGATTGTTTCTTGCTTTGGAGATGATGAGCATTCATTTCCTTTTAATTGGAACATATTCTTTCTCCACTTTGTGTGGCTGCCCTCAAAAACAAAATCCTGTAGATTACAACTTAAGTATTCTTTCCATCAAAGTTTTCCTAGATGACAACCATCTTTGTTATCTATATCCCTACCTATAGCCCTTCGGTTTATTCATTTACTTCAGAATGTTGAAAATTAGTTATATTTTATTAATTTTTCAACTAATCTGTAAGTTCCATTTTATTTTCCATTTATTTATTTATTTATTTATTTATTTATTTATTTATTTATTTATGAGAGAGAAAGAGTGGGGGAGGAACAGGGAGAGAGACAGAGAGAGAGAGAGAGAGAGAGAGAGAGAGAGAGACCTAAGCAGACTCCACCTCTAGCACAGAGCCCAATGTGGAGCTTGACCCCACGGCCCTGGGATCATAACCTGAGCCAAGAGTCAGAGTCAAGAGTCAGACACTCATACATCTGAGCCACCCAGGCAACCCTGTAAGTTCCATTTTAACACTGCCTTTTGTTTATCTATTCCACTAATCTGTAGAATACAAAGAAACATAGACCACATCCGATTTGTTTATGCCTTTATACAATCTAAGATAAAAGAGGTTCTCAATATTAAATAAATGAATGAATCCAGGGACAACCAATAACACTTCCTTCAACTATTAACTTATTAAAATTCTTGATTATTAAAAATAAAGTGATTATTGAATTAATTTGTACTAGGCTTAAGTGTTATTTTTTTAAATTTTTTAAATGTTTTTATTTATTTTTGAGACAGAGAGAGACAGAGCATGAGCAGGGGAGGGGCAGAGAGAGAGGGAGACACAACATCTGAAGCAGGCTCCAGGCATTGAGCTGTCAGCACAGTGCCCAACGTGGGGCTCGAACTCACAGACTGTGAGATCATGACCTGAGCTGAAGTCGGACGCTTAACTGACTGAGCCACCCAGGCGCCCCAGGCTTAAGTTTTCCAAATATTAGGAAAATAAAAGGACTTTGGAGTTCAAATGTTGATAAACCATGGCTTAATTTAATCATATCTGCAGGAAATATCCAGATTTAGAGAGAGATTCACCAAGGAGAGACACCAATCCATCAATTGATAGAGCTTAGTTTAGAATAAAACAAGACTTGGGAGAAAATACTATAGAGTTGACTTAGCACTTTTAAAAACATTTAAGTTTAGGGAACTGATTCTACACAGTGTTTTTCTAGTCCAAAAGCAACTGTAGTCTTAAGACAAAGAAAAAGAAAACTCACAAGCAAACAAACAAAACCACCTTGTATTTTCTTTTTTTTTTTTTAAGATTTTATTTTTCATAGGAAATCTCTATTCCCAACATGGGGCTTGAACTTATGACCCAAGACCAAGAGTCACATGTTCCAAAGACTGAGCCAGCCAGGCACCCCCAACCTGTATATATTTCCAATCATATCCTGTACAATGGATTCTTCCCATGATGAAACCTGAGACAGTAGTTAAGAGGAAACTCTGGCCAACAGACCAGCAGCTAGAATATTTTTAAAAACAAAAACAAAAAAACTGCAGACTTAGAAATAGGCAACAAATGTGGCAAATGTAGTAGGTGGAGTTAATTACCTATGACTCCCTAAGAACACTGGGAAGATACAATAATCCAGCCACCACTTTATAGTTAAATGGAAACCATATCAAAGAGTTCACCAGTGATTATTTACACTGAGAGAAAAGTATTTGTATGAGATTGTGTAGAAGCAAAGAAGAAATGGTAGAGAAGTGTGTTCCTCAAAAGCGAATAATGGAATGGAAAAAGGACATCAAAAATGTGTGCATCTGAACTGGGGGCCAAAGAAGGGAGAAAGAAAGTTAGAAGCTGGTACTGTAAAATACTAGGTTGTAATTTTTCTTGAGTACATTTCGGCCAGAACAGAAATGCCAATTTCCTAGGATATAGTCCAGAAGTTCAGATGGTTGAAGTTCAATAAGCTACTTTATTTATTTTTTATTTATTTATTTATTTAATCTTAGAGAGAGAGCATGTGTGCATGCATGAGCTGGGAAGAGAGATAGAGAGAGAGACTCAAGTAGACTCCCCAGTTGGCAAAGAGCCCATGTGGGGCTCAACCCCATGGCCCTGAGCCGCAGTCAAGAGTCTGACGCTCCACCGAGGCACCCAGGTGCTCCTCATGAAACTATTTTTAAAAAGACAGATATATGGCTGAATGATTAAATGGATAAGCAGTGGGCTGGCAATAGTGTGGCATTACCAGGTGGCAAATCTGTGGCACAAGGGACTAGTACTGCCTCCCACTCAGTATCTATGCAAATATCAGTAATCCTTTTCACTCTTGTTTCCTGCTAAGACTGGATTTGGACTCCATCTTTAAAACTTTCTCAACAGAGTGCTCTAAGCTCCCCTACCAGTATGGGGGAGATCTAATTTCCATTTCATCCACAAGCAATTGAGAAAGCAGAGAACAGAGGCTGGTCCTCACCTTTCAAGGGCAGAACTGTTTGCATACTCCCAAATTGTATGCCTGAGTGTTGTTACAAGGTATCTTAGCTGTAGCTAGATGAAAAGATAATAAATCTTTGCATTGTGAATTCCAACTAACTTTGGATAAATCATTGAATATGTTCCCTCAGATCCATAATCTCATGAGCTACCTCACGACTCACATGAGACATTTGATTAAGTTTCAGATCTGCTATTGCTTTTCAATGAATGAAATGTTACATATATGTAAAATGCAAAGGCAGCGATATATGCATTTTTCCTTATGCAACTGAAACGAATTATTTCCAGATACCTTTATCTTTTCACGGCATGTGGTAATAACAGAAACACATTTGTCTGTTCAAGGCAATTTGAGTTACTTATAACAAGTGCAGGATAAATTATTGGTCATTTGCTTCCCTTTATTTACTTGCTGAGAGATATACCCCAATTTGGCAAGCTCTGCAGTGTAACATTAGTGATGATCCAGTGAATGGAATAGATAGGAGCATCTCGATCGCCAGTCCTACTCTCAGAACAAGCTGTGAAACCTTTTGTCTGAAAGGCTAGAGATAATACTCTCCCCTTATTCCAGATATCAACAAACAACAAACAAAAGCCAAATCTTTTCTAAAATCCTCTTAAATGTCTCAGATCAGGACTGTCAGCTGAGCCTATTGTTGCTTAGAGATTTAGAGGTTTCAGGGGAGAGTCCATGAGAAGGAACCCTCTCTGCTTTAACAGCTCTGACTTGAAAAAAATTTTTTTTTCTCAGCCACCTCACAAGCAAGAGGCATCTGTCTAGGGATGAGACAAAAGGGGTATCAGAACATAGCTATCCATCAGGATATGACTTAAGGGAAAAGACTATTCATACTTAGAAAAATAAAGTAATTGAAGCCCATAGAATGAAGATTAGGGCAGACATTATATATGCTCACAGGGATAACTGGGCTCAACGGGGAGTGTCTGTAAGTGCAAATGTAGTTCCCATTCTATTCCCAGGGAACATACTGTTTGATTGTTTGCTTATTTTTAAATTTAATTTATTTTGTGACAGCTCAGTGGTTATCATTTCAGTGTGTTCTTTCCTATTTCAATGTACATATAGTGCAACTACCCCAGAAAGTGAAAAGCATGTCCATGGCCTCTAGCAGGGCTGAGGGCCCTGTGGCAATAGCTAAGGCTCCCTTGGCGGGGGGAGGGGTGATGGGGCAGGGCTCATGGCCACCCACAGGCAGTATTTGCTCTGCCAGGTCAGAAGACACTGGTTTCTGATACTGTGGAATCTTACACTTGGAATAAACAGAACTTTAACTTCTTGTTCCCAATATTGCTTTCTATTTTAAGGAAATGGACAGTAGTTTTGCTGCTAAAAAGGCTGGAGATTCCTGCCTTCTAGACCATTCTTGCTAGACAACCTTCAGCTCCAATCAGCGATGATGAACAACTATTGACTACTGAGGAACGAAAGACTATTGATGATGAAAGGATTGACTATTTCCTTTAAGATCCATCTTGCAGAGGTTGAAGGAGAGGGAAGTCAGTTAAGTGAGATGATGTGAGTTCTGGTAGATAAAGACATAATGCGAGAAATTACAGGCAAATTAAAATTCGCTATTCTCATTTCCCACATACGCTCCTCGGCTCATGTCTCATAGGAGTTGTCCTCGTTTAGCCTTTTTTTTTTTTTTAACATAATGAAATGTTTAATAGAATATTTAGGATCTTAATCCTTATGACAGTGTCAGAATATTCTTTATGCATAGCCTAATGGCAAATGATAAAAGCCAAATAAATATTTAATAATTTCCCATCAGTTCCTGTGTTAAGGGTTCACCTATGTATGAACTTTTCAGAAGTTCATACATATGCACAGTAAGTGGAAAATTAGTTCTCTTTCCCTTTCCTTTAGCCTTTGTTACTTCCTCATTGTCATTTTATCATTTCTTTTTCTATTGCCCAGTTTCAATTCAAATCTGTCTGGATCAAACTGAAAATTCCTGTTTAAGATTTTTGTGAATTCTAAGTGAAAACTACAAAAAAAAAAAATACTGTGTAAGCTTAAATACATAGAAAGAGAAATGTATTTTAGAACTCAACAGGCAGTGAACATACAAACATACGTATGTTTCTTTTTGGCAAAAAAAATAAATAAATAAAAACTGAACCTTATACCAAAAAAAAATCTATTTGAGCTTTATTACTCTGTATTCAAAGAAGATTCTTACATGCATTGGAAGTCTTCAGATTTGCTCCCAGCATAATCTGTATGACCTCTTTTGGAACTTCTGCTGGTTTCAAATAAGACAATTGTGAAAATTCCAGCAGCTTCTGATAGCATTAATTTATGAAAATGTCACTCTCTGACCTTGGCAAGTTGCAGTTCAATTTTTCAATGAACATCAAGTTCTTAGGACTTCCAATTCCATGTTGTGACTGAAGGCCCATCAACTTGCTCTTTGGTCCTGTGTTATGTATGTGACATATGGCTGTATATGTCAGGTTCAAGGAAAAAAGGTGGCAAAGAAGCCATGTCTTTTTTCATCGAAATATACTCCTTTAATCAATCCTTTAAAAAACAAAAGTCACTGCGTAGTGAAAGAAAATTAGTAAACCCAGTTGAGAGCCAGGGTTGTCTTTTTTTCCCTATACCAATTAAAATAAACTGATTTTGTCTTAAAGAGGACTCATAGTGTCTGACCTCAAGATGTTTACAGCAAAGAGTGGACTGTGACATTTCAAAACTACCTATAATGGTAGGTGGTAAACATAGTGCTGAGTAGGATTCTGAACAGGTTTAACTTTCTCTTAGAACACTGCTGTGCCTGCTTCATCAGATTTCGGTCCCAGGCATCAGTGCACACTGGTCTTCCTACCTGGATATCTGAAGGCAGAAACTACCTGGATGGAGTAGGTACTTATAAATGAAACTGTACAGAGTTTACTGAGTTACTGCTCATATTTCATTAGAGCCTGAGCTATATTCTTTCTCTTATGTTTTTATGCACACTATGCACAGGTCTTATCATTTAAAAAAACTTGCTTAATGTTTATTTTTGAGATAGAGACAGAGCATGGGTGGGGGAGGGGGAGAGACAGAGGGAGACACAGAATCCAAAGCAGGCTCCAGGCTCTGAGTTGTCAGCACAGAGCCCGATGCAAGACTCGAACCCACAAACCCTGAGATCATGACCTGAGCCAAAGATGAACGCTTAACTGACTGAACCACCCAGGCGCCCCTCACAGGTCTTATTTAATACTCCCAAACAAATTAATGTTATTTAAACACAGCATTAAGTAACACCATTATATATTCAGTATGATAACAGTGAGAAATTCATTTTATATAAAATCTAAGATTACATACAAAAATACGTTTACAGATAGAAGTACAGAACTGAACTTAGAGTTTCATAAAGTGACATTTAACCTACTGCATATGATGTCTTGAAAGTTGTGTATTGGGTGTGTGTGTGTGTGTGTGTGTGTGTGTGTGTGTGTGTTCTATTTAATCAGAAGAAACATTTTCAGTTGCAATCCACTAATACATTGCAAACTACAGCTTTAAAAACATTGTAATAAATGTCTAAGGAGTTATATTATATAGTATTACTAGTGGCAAACATGACTTTGAAATCAAAAACATAAAACCTGTTTTAATAGAAAATGTTATCATTAAAAATTGCATTTTTTTTTTGCTGCCTGTTGTGGTCTCCTTTGACTATAAGAACAAATACACTTAGAGTATAAGAATGTTAATTTTAACTGAGTTGTTTCTTCTTTAGATTAGTTATTTCAATGACAACTTTTAAGGAGATCCAAAAAGAAGAGAGTGTGAAAATCTCTTACATTATTTCCAGAAAGGTATAATAAGTGACCAGCACTTGAAAAAATAAGGGTGGAATATGAGAAAAATGATAGCTTATCAATTTCAAGGAGTCTTTGGCAAATCATTTGTAATTTGCTGAGTGTTATTTTTTTTCAATGTTGCCTGGTGTTACAGGATTTTAATTATTAATTTGTTGCATATAGAAAAAAAATCCCATACAGACCATACATAGAAGTGTTAATGATAGGAAAATTTTATATGGAAGGATCTCAAAATAACCATTTGAGAGAAGAATAAACTGAGACCCAAGGAAGAGTTAGTGACTGGATCAAAAGCTGGTTAGCAAAGGAGAGCCTGGCTGGCTCCATCAGTGGAGCATGAAACTCTTGATCTCAGTGTTGTAAGTTCGAACCCCACGTTGGGTGTAGAGATTACTTAAAAAAAAAAAGCTGAGGGGCGCCTGGGTGGCGCAGTCGGTTAAGCGTCCGACTTCAGCCAGGTCACGATCTCGCAGTCCGTGAGTTCGAGCCCCGCGTCGGGCTCTGGGCTGATGGCTCAGAGCCTGGAGCCTGTTTCCGATTCTGTGTCTCCCTCTCTCTGCCCCTCCCCCGTTCATGCTCTGTCTCTCTCTGTCCCAAAAATAAATAAACGTTAAAAAAAAAATATATATATAAAAAAAAAAAAAAAAAAAAAAAAGCTGATTAGCAGATCCATAGCATGTCATGTTTCCACTAACAGCAGCAATGCCCACTCTTGCTTGATCTTCAGAATTATTTAGGGCACTTATTAAAAATGAAAATTTCTAAACACTGTCCCAGAAAACTGTGATTCAGTAAATCGGGTATAAGATCCAGGAGCTTGCATTTAATAAGCTTCCTAGGTGATTCTTACACTGAATCAAGTTTGGGAATCAGTGCCTCTGATTATTTTCATGACTGAAGTATTTGTTTCTGCTCCAATGCAGACAATTTGTTGCTGAATGTAAAAATGACAGTTTCAGTTCAAGTGCAGCAAATTGCCCACCATCCCATATGTGTGTGAAGAAAACTAAAAACCTGCGATGTTTCGAATAAGTTGTTTGTTTTGCCCATTTAGAAATTAGCAAAGATCTACTAAGCATAGAGTTTTGAATTTAGCATAATAACAAAATGTATACTTCCCGTTTGTTAAAAAGACGATGTCCTAAGGAGCTGCTGGCTCACAGTCTTGTTTTCTATAATATCTAACCTGGTCTCAAAGACCCAGAGGACAGTCCCTTTAACAGCCTTCTCTTAACAACATTCCTTGATCTGTTCCCTTTTGATACTTTTCACAGTATCACCACTTTCAGCCTGCTGTCCCCTAGGTCACACCTCAAACTTTGCAGCCACCCACAACTGCAATACATCTGAAAGCTTAGACTGTTCTTCCAATCTCTGACTACGAGTCCCCATCTTTCCTGATGCCATCTACTTTTGCCATACGTCGTATTCACTGAGAACTCCAATTTCCAACTCCCACTTTTTTTGTTTTCTACTTGTACTTCCCCTCGCACCACCCTCTAGCTACATTGGTCTCCTTTCAGAGTTTTGAACACGGTGAGCTCTTTTCTCTATGTGGAACATTTTTCTGCTAGCTTTCATGTGGTTATCTTTTCAAACTTTATGTCCTTGTTCTAGTGTTCACACCTGAGGCATTTTTCATGAGCACCTACTTGCAGAAATTATCCGCTTCCCCCACTAATTGTCTTCTTAGCATTCTACTGCTTACCCCTCACAGCTCTTTTTACAACCTGTTAAAATATATATGTAATATTTATATATTATAATATGTAATAATATAATATCATAATATATAATAAAAATATATATACACATACATATGTATATACATACATATATATACATATACATACATATATACATATACATGTATACATATATGCATACATACATGTATACTTATACATACATATATATATATATATATATAGAGAGAGAGAGAGAGAGAGAGGCGAGAGAGACCATAAATAGGCTCTAAGTTTTATAAGGGCAAGAACCATGATTTTTTACTATTATATTTCCAGCACCTAACACAATGTCTAGGTTTTTGGTAGTTAGTCAATATGTTCACCTGGACATATATTTTTCACACTAAAATTACGTCTCTCCTCTGTGTTTTAACAAAAGGAACATTTAGAAAGAAGATAGGGTATCTCAGAAACTTCTTGGTAGAACAAGCCAACATCTAATCTGTTTAAGACGAGAATTTCCAACAATGAGAAGGGCAGAGAAAAAAGGCAGATGATCATAAACAACTTGTTCATCAACTAGGCAAAGCTAATGCTAAAATGTCTCAGAATGTTTAACCTCTGTGATTTATTTTAAAAGACTATATTTATTTCAGTTGCTATTCCATTAAATTTTCAAACCATTTTTACCTATCCCAAACATATTGTGGAGTGACTCATCAGACATCTGTGACAAGTAAATACACACAGAGTATTTTGGGAGTAGCAAATATGGGTATGCATTTATAGTACAACCAAAATTAAATCTGATCTGGAAAAAAAAAAGTGAATTCTTCAGCCCTGACCACCATTGTGCCCTTCTCGTCTTTAGAACCTACGTTTGGACGGGTCTCCGATCACCTCTCACCTTTAAATGCCAGAATTAATGGAAAATTGTCCTTTTTTTCCTGAATACTACTTTGCTAGAGAAGCCCTTCTGCAATGAATGTTGAACGCTGTTAAGCCCTATTTATGGCTTTAATAGCTTTGCATTAATGAAAAAATCAGATACCCTTTATGTACCCACCTCAGGGGTTCATCTCGGAGATATCCGACTGACGTGAAAGAGAGTCAAATTGATTTCTGCCAAAGATGAGAAAGTAGTAAAAGACTCAAACTGCATGTGGATAATGAAATAACTTGTTTTATCCCAGATATTCACTGCACGTGTCTGCTACTTATTTCTTCTAATGGCTTTCCCCGGCTTTTCATACAGCTCAAATTCTGATGTCTCCCCTGTTATGTGTGTCAACAGAAAGAGGAAATGAAGAGGCTCTCATAGCACTTTAGTAAGAAGAGAGTTAAATGTAAAGCTATCATTCCTGCATTCTGGTTTGTGTGTTCAGGGTTATTTGGATAATTGGAAAGTATGCTTTTTCAGATGAGTTAGACTTCCTGGAATAATTAATCAGGGTCTTAATCACTGCATCTGTAAAAATGAGTTAAGATGTGGGAGGCTAAGAACTTTCTAGCACAAAGCTGTGTTTTTTTTTCCCCTCTCCCTTTTAAAGTATCAGGAATTTCCAAGCTATCAACATTTGCTGAATCTGGCCATGAACAGTTTTCAAAAATAGTCTATGTTTCATTTATTTTCAAAATACTTTCCATTTCAGTAGGTTTCCATGAAGTGAAAACATTTGCCATAATGGATGAATTTCATCAGAGAGCTGCTTTAACACTGTTCTAAATGAATAGAGTAAAATCACTGCAAAGATACAATCACAAGAAATAAGCCTCTTTAAAAAAAATGTGCTAAAATTTAAAGCTGAGCCTGATTCTGCAAATTGGACAACATCCCAAGTATTTTGTTAAGAGGGAGTGAGTGCTGTAGAGAAGTCAGAGACAAATAAATTGAATATGGGGTAGAGTTGGCTAGATTAGATCCAGCTAGACTAGGTCTAGTTGTAAAAGGAAGACCACCACCACCAGGGGAGTTTACAGGGAACCCAACACAGGCTAAGAGCCATGGCGTTGCCAAGGTGGAAGTAATACTGATAAGGTGCCTGGGGCAAGACAGAGAACGGGAGAACCAGAAACTAATGACTCAGATTCAAATATAAGATCACAAAATGAAGCAAAAGCCAACTCAAACAAGAAGTAACAGGAAGGAAGGCAGTGATAAGCACCAGCGAGAGCATGTGATAGAAACAGGTATGTTTTCCTGGTCATGAAGCCAAGGAGATAACAAATCAGGCAGTAAGTCCTTCAGCATTTTATTTTGATTCGAATGTACATGGTCATCACAATCAATGAATAAAATCAGTCATTCTCATCAGTTTGTATGTACAGACTCAAGAATGTTGGATACTCCAAATACATCTGCAAAAGTGAATGAGGAAGATCTCTATGAACTGATATGGAGTAATTTTCACGATATATTGTTATGTGCCAGAGCATACAGTTTGCAGCTTTTAATTAAAGAAAAAAAAGCAAATAAGAAAATATCAATATATCTGTTCATTTGTGCAAAACATAATTCAGGTAATAAAAGTCAGAAACAAATAAGATGGGCTGCCTACAGGAGTGGTGAGAATAGAGTTATGAGAATGAGGACATGGGAAGAGAAACTTCTCTGAGTATACCTTTATGTATGGTTCAGTATCTTAGAATCAGAGCAATATCTCATAAACAAGACCAATAAATAATTAAATGCAAATGGGATATGGGGGAAGGACTGGAAATGGAATACAGAAATAAATGAATCTAAGCTCATTACAAATGATTACAAACCTAAGCCTCATGTAAGGGGTCAGAGAAAAATAAATAGACTAACTTCATTAAAAAATATTTTGAACTGTATACTCCAGTTAGTAAATTTGATTTTTCACAGGGATATGGATTAGTAATTCTGAAGCTGTTTTATGTAAACATTTCTCATAGAAATAGAATGTGGGTCATGGGGCCCAGGTTTCTCACGATCAAAAAACAGAGCTACAAATCAGGAAGTGGGAAGGCTAGAATGAACTCATGCTGTTGGGTCAGAAGTGGAAATATCAATTGGAATTCATGGATTTCATTGTAAATAATGTGAAGAGATAAGAAGGAGATGTAGATGTATATATACATGGGTTACGCTATTCATACAAATAGTTTCTAGCTATAACCACTGAGAAAGCCTAACAGCAATGACATCCCAGTAGTACTGAGAACACTATATGCCTGTATCTTGGTTTCTATAAGTAATTTTCAAAAAGAAACAAAAGCACTTGAAAAATTGGTTGACTCTAAGGCTGGGAAATCATTGAGGAACTACAAGATGAGTCTGAAATATCTCTGAGTGCTGGAAAGTAAAGAAGTGTTAAAACAGAATGAATGGGAATGACAGAAGCCAACTTAAAGAAGCTCCCAGCAGCTAAGGCTGGGAAAATTTGAGGAAAATACTAAATAAGTAGTGGATAGTAGTCTGTCAAATAAAACAAATATCCAAGAGTCTACATTGATATAAGTAAATAATTGAATGTGTAAACAAATAAATGGGGTAAAAGAGGGGAGCCTAGGTAGCTCAGCTGATTAAGCATCCAACTTTGGCTCAGGTCAGGATCTCATGGTTCATGGTTTTGAGCCCTGCATCGGGGTCTGTGCTGACAGCTCAGAGCCTGGAGACACTTTGGATTCTGTGTGTGTCTCTCTCTCTTTCAGCCTCCCCAGCTCGCTCTCTCTCTCTCTCTCTCTCTCTCTCTCTCTCTTTCAAAAAAAAAAAAAACTTAAAAAATTTAAAAAGTAAATGGGGTAAAAGGGACATTTCTTACTTATAGAATTCCAATTAATAAATACGGAAGTAAAGATAGAAACTTACCATTTGGTAAACAGTTTAGCTATTAAGCATTGCAGATAAGAGTCATCAATGAATGCTAAAATTAGTGGGTAAAAGTATGATGATAAACTAAGTATTTCCATATTTTCAAAGTATGTCCTCCAAAAATATTTACTAATTTCAAAAAGAAAAGCAGACATTTTACAATGGAAAAACCTGGCAAAGATCAGGAACTAGCCTCATCAGGAGTAAGACAGAGGAGAAAACATTACTGAATGTTTTCCTCAAAGTCCCTTCTGACTTTTCAGGCATGGTATTCCATGGAATGTAGCCAGTGGGACCAAATAATGTTGTGAATTTGCTTGGCGTTTTATTCTGATGACAAGGAAACTGGTTTAATATCTTTGCATTTATCAAAAGGCTCTAGTATAGGAACTGCTGTTCTTTAGACAGTTTTGACCAAGGAAAAAGACTATGACAGAGATCATCTGATCAACTAAATGGACCCTGCCTATCAGGGTGCCAGATGTTGTACCTGTGTTTCTTCTATCACACACATCACAACTTCAAGGCTAAGTAGGACAACTTAACTCCCTACCTACAGAGTTGCTGGACATCTTCCATGAAGTTCCAGTCACCACAGCCACGAGACAAACAGATGCTATCTCCCAAATGTAGTATCTACCTTCATTATACCATTGCCAAAACAGATGGCTATAACACAGAAATGTACTTCCCAAAACTTATTCTAGCATGCTGACTTTAAGGGATGTTAAAAGGTGTTTGATAAAGGCAGAAGAAGGGAACTTTCACTTGAAAACATACTCCTATGAAAAATTAAAATATCCAGGTATTTGAATGCCATTGTAGAAACAATACCAAACCAAATTTAAATTGTTACCTCTAATAATGAATTCTTATTTCAGATACCAACATTTAGATATAATTCTTGAACATTATATCTGATTTTACTAAACAAGGAATCAATCAAGTTTAAGAAATACTAAGATTTTAACACATGAATTCAAACTCTTCCTTGTCTTCAATTGTACTATGTATTTTCAGGAGGAAGGAAATAGTGTGCAGCATTTCACAAATGTATTCTATTATATCAACTACCTCTACCTGCCTTTTCCCCCAGAATCTCTTAAGGATTATGGAAAGAGCCCATTGACCAAAGAACAGATATAGAAGATGTGCTCTACATACACAATGGAAAACTACTTGGCAATGAAAAAGAATGTAATCTTGCCATTTGCAACAGTGTGGATGGAACTGGAGGGTATTATGCTAAGCAAAATAAGTCAGTCAGAGAAAGACAAAAAACATATTTCACTCATATTTGGAATTTAAGAAACAAAACAAGTGGTCAGAGGGGAAAAAAGAGAAACAAACCAAGAAACAGACTCAACCATAGAGAACAAGCTGATGTTTACCAGAAGGGAGGGGGGTGATGGGTTAAATAGGTAATGGGGATTAAGGAGTGCACTTGTAATGAGCACCAGGTGTTGTTACATAAGTGTTGAATCACTAAATTGTACACCTGAAATTAATATTAGGCTGGATGTTAACTAACTGGAATAAAAAAAAAAAAAGATTAGCATTCTCTGGAACACATTTTGAGAAATAGTATCTTAAGTAACAATAAATTAATCACCAAGTAATCTTCAAGTGTAATAAATAATCACACAAAATTAAAGCTTTTGTGCTGGGGCGCCTGGGTGGTGCAGTCGGTTAAGCGTCCAACTTCAGCCAGGTCACGATCTCGCGGTCCGTGAGTTCGAGCCCCGCGTCGGGCTCTGGGCTGATGGCTCAGAGCCTGGAGCCTGTTTCCGATTCTGTGTCTCCCTCTCTCTCTGCCCCTCCCCCGTTCATGCTCTGTCTCTCTCTGTCCCAAAAATAAATAAAAAAACGTTGAAAAAAAATTAAAAAAAGCTTTTGTGCTTACAGTTGCACTGGGAAGTTAAAGTCCACACTTAGACATCAATAAAGACTCAAATAATAAAATACTCAAATGGTTCAGATGATCATTTCCACAGAGAACACCAAGATGGATTAGAATCCATGGAGGAGCAGAGACCGAAGCTGGGCTTTGATGCGTGAGTATATTTTGCATAGGTAGAGAACAGAATTGCCCAGAACACTCCACACACAGTAGGTGTTGATTAAACGCTTGTTAATTAACCAACTAGCCTAAACTGTATGGCCCTCAGAGGAAGCATGGCCTAGCTCAAACTGGAGAGAAGCAACTAGTAAGCTTTCCATCTGGCAGGGATGCAGGGGAGGCGCCTTTGCAGGAAAATCATTAGAGCCTCTGAAGAGCGCTTTCTCCAGCAACCTGCAGTGAGACCGGTCAGGCTGTTAGGAGTATCCTGGAATTCTTCCTTGTGAGACAAAAACTTGGCTGAGATGTTGAGTGCTTGAGGGGGCAGTATATCACCTCTATCCATCTCAAAGAGTATATACGGATATCTCCCTCCTGAGGAAGAACTACACCATTAAGTTATGACTCTGTCATCACTCCCTATACTCTCTTTCCACTCAATCAAAACTACTGGCTCAGCAAGATAATATAAGTGAGGCACTATGACGGATATTATAATACAGCAGGTAGTAATACTTAAGTCAATTGATCTGGAATGAAGAAAGCCAATATATACTTTGTCAAAGCCTTCTTAAGTGTATGATTCATACCTTGTCCTTCTCCGTACTCCATCACCATACAGTGAACATAGTGTGCACTCAGTCAATAACTTGACCTTTACTTAGCTAGGAAACAGTTTAAGTAATATGTCCAGAAAACAAGAGGAACAATATTACCAGATCATACTTGATTAAGTTGTTTGAAATAAGGTTTGAAAATTCTGGCAACATGACAGACCAAGTAGACACTGATAGGAAACATTAAACATTAAACAACAACAACAACAACAACAACAACAACAACAACAACATCTACTTCTGCAAACATTAAAAAAAAAACTAAAAACCTAGAAAACATGAATATGAAAGATAATGGTAAATTGAAGTTTAAAGTGCTTAAAGTGATTTTTTTATCAATGAGGAGCAATTTAGAGATATAAAGTAGTTTTAGACTCTGTTAACCAATATATATGGTAAAAATATAAAGCAGAGTTCGTATATTCTATCCTTAAAAATTCCAAAGCTATAAAGGGAGAGAAAAGGAATAAAGTATACTCAAATCGATTCCTTTAAAAAGATCAAATGAAGGAAAGAAAACCATATATAATGAACACTAAATAGAAAACATTTTAAAAGAAGACAGGAAAGGGGAGTCTCAGTCGGTTGAATGTCCGACTCTTGATTTTGGCTCCAGTCATGGTCTTACGGTTGTGAGATGGAGCCCCATGTAGTGCTCTGTGCTGCTTGAGATAACTCTCTCTCTCTCTCTCTCTCTGCCCCTCTCCCACTCTCCCCCTCTCAAAACAAATAAATAAAGGTAGTAGATATTAGCATCTATCAGTAATCATAATATACAGAAATGGGTTACTTTGCCTGTTAAAGACAAACATTCTGAAACCTATCAGAAAAGATAATCCAGCTTATGCTCTTAGAACATAGAGAGTTATCATATGAAACACCTAAACGTTCACACAAAAAGTTGAGAGCAAAGGGATTATATTCACATATACATGCACGAGTGCATGAGCACACACACACACACATACACATACCTGCGCATACTTCAGTAAAATGCTTAACTAAAGAATCCTATGGTAGCATTATTATACAAAATATACTTAGAGGGAAAAGATTATTATTGATTTTAAGAGGGTTGTTACTCAATGATAAAATAAAAACCTCACTAAGACACTGTAACAATCCTGATTTTGTTTGTGCCTATCAACATGGCTTTACAAAGTACATAGAAAAAAGTAAAAAAAAAAAAAAAGACCAAATGATAAATTCCTAAAGTTATAAGGGAAATTTTAACATTTTAATTTCAGGACTAATAGGTCAAGCATTCAATCTGTTTCTTAAAAACTCACACTGTTCATATAACTATGGTCAAAAATGGAATTGGAGCTAAATCCTGAAGGCTATGGACAGAGTAGAGAGACATAGTCTGTAGACCTTTTAAAAACATTTTAAAGATATCAAGGTCTAATACCTAATCATATAATCATGTTATGTTCTGATATTTAGAGTAGCTTTTTCTTAAAGAATCCCACCTTTCTGATAAGATATGAAAGTACACAGCATTAAAACCCAATATTGCCCCACATGCTATCATACTTATGAAAAGTCCTGATTTGATTCACAAGTGACTTGGAATTTCTTTGAAGATACTTTTATATGCGCCTTATTATGCCATATTTTATAACGGTATTTTATTTTTAGACATAATGACATGAAAATATAAAATCTCCAGATATTAGCTAGTCTTTATAAAAACACCAATGAAAAAAATTCAAATTGTCTCCTTTAATCTTGAATTATTAACTCATATACAGATTTAAATTCCTAAGTATTATATCTGAATGCAATAAACAAAAGATGGGTAAAGTTGATTTCCTTTTATCCTTCCTAAAACTACATGCAGTTTTTGAACTCTAATTTTTGAGGTTCCTGGTATTGTCAATCATAATTGCTGTTGAATATTTGTGTATATATTATTTTGGATATGCCCTTTCACAAAGATTAGGTCTTCAGTTATCAATAAACAGATCTGTTGAAATATGAAGGTCTTTTCCCTGAAAGTTAAAACTGAGTGGTATAAATTATTTGTCATTGGCCAGATCCTTCTATGAGAATAGGGACCTTATGTGTCTGTTCAACACTGTAATCCCATCACTTAGGATACAAGTGAAATAAATATTACTTCAATATATAAAGGGATGAGCAAATGCACAAAAAACAAACAAGCAAGGTGTGCCAGGAAAACCTTTATATTGAAAAATAAATACTTCATTTAAATTGAAAAGTACTCAAAATTTTCAAGGGTCCTTTGATTAGGTCCCTGACCATCCCTGGCAGACATGAACTATAAAGAAGAATCAGGACTTTTCAGAATCTCCTCAATGTTCCTCTATGCCCGGAATAGGTGCCTTTTGTAGAAGAACCAAACATAGTCAGGATCTTTAAAAGCCAGAAAGAGAACCTATTCACATTATGTATGCATGGACCAAGCTTTGTGTGCATGTTTTAATTCTGTCAGTCTCTAAAGCATTTGTTTAGGACAAATTCAGAATCCAGATTCTTGCTGGATGCTATCAGAGACAAGAGAACTTTAGGGACAAGATAACTTTATCTACAGTGCTCATTCTTTGATGTCAGTGTTTGAAGTCTTCTTGGAAACTGTGTCTGGAATCTGCACCCAATCTCCAAGACTCTCCCTCTTGCATTACTTTCTTATTTGGAGGCTGAGCCCTCACCACCAAATCAAGTTCTTGCCTTCCTTGTGGTTAATGCATTTACCTTGGCCTTCAGTAAGATCCTTCCACCTACAGTCTGCACCCTTAGCCCTCACAAGAGCCCAGTTTGCTGTGGTGGGTGGAGGGAAGGAAGGAAGGAAGGAAGGAAAGAAGGAAGGAAGGAAGGAAGGAAGGAAGGAAGGAAGGAAGGAAGGACTAGATGTTATATTTCTTTGATTAAGTAGCACAATCTCCCAGGAATTTTTGTTTACATATAAATAGCACAAGGAATCTTGAAGATGGGGAAAAAGAATCATTATCTCTTTATTTGAAACAATTGATCAATCATATAGTTTTCCTTTAAGGAAGAGAGGAACTAGCAAGAGAATATATTACTGGGCATCCAGAAATTAAGGGATCCTAGAAAATAAATGAAAAGGGCACAGAAAGAGAGACAAAGGACTCCAAAATTTAACTTTACTTATCTCATATGTTTTTTCCTGAGTTTGTGTATGTGCAGAATTTGTACGTACCTGAAGCCTTTAGAAAAGTTTAGCATATCTTTGAAGCCCCAATTCTATTCCAAACAAAGTTTATAAACTTATAAGCATAATGCTTAATTTTATTTGGAACAGAGGAAGACAGACCTTTGGCAGTTCTATTTGTGATAATAATCTACAAAAGAAAAACAATATTTTGCCATATTTGTATGTTTCTATCAAATATTACTAAAGGCTATGAGTCAAATATTATAAAATCTCTTCTTTTCATCTATTTTTCTGCCTCCTGAATACATAAAACTCCATTTCACTAAAGACAACTAATTCATCTTCACCGCATAAAATGTGACTTTTCATAACGGCAAAAAAACAAAATGGTATACACATCATTTAAAACTAAAATGAGAAAATCTTTATACGAGCAATAAATATAACAAACATGTTTAAATGTAAATGTAAAACACAAACCCCAGACAATGAGCCTACATAAACACTGTGATATTTAGACATTTGTCAGGCAGCCTTTTTCTGTTTTGACAGCCAAGTGAATGTTATATATAGAGAACTCTCTTTGGAAGATAGACTTCCTTGCCTGGTTTCCTTTACTCTGAATACAACTGTAAGACATTTCAATGTGTGGGAAGTATCTATGGTACAGAAAGTTGGAAAACATTCAGGCATGAAGTACCAAAACAGTCAAATACTTGCAAAACCAATATGCTCATCCATAATGATTCATTCTCTATTTAAAACACATTTTCAAAGCCTAGGACAATCCAACCTGTACAGTTCACAAAAGCCTTTTGCTTTCTACCTTCTTAAAAACAAGCTTAAAAAGGAGGAATACAGAATCTAAATTTTAACAGTGTTTAGTTCTGGAAGTGGTTTTTGTTCAGGGCCCAGAATGAGACAAAAATTAACTGTAATCATTGTATCTTTCTATCTTCTGTAGCCTTTTTTTTTTTTAATTTCTGCTTTATTCTATAAGAAGAGAAGCCAGCCAAATCACATTCTGCATAAAAACAACGATACTCCAAATCTTGGCTTTTATTTAATACTCTCAGCATGGGTTCCATTAAATCCCGCTGGAAATTATCTTTGAGATCCTTGGATATGACAAATGTGTGTGAGTTTTAAATGAGTGAAAACAAAATAACAATATTGCTGATGACTCATCATTCATGGCAAAACCTTGATAATGTTTGCCTTTCATAGTTTTTAGGAGACCAGTACTGTAAACAAGCATATCTTCTCCCACATTTTGCTCATGCTCTGCTTTCGAAGAGAGCCTGTTTGAATTATTCTACCCTGAGAGAAGTATCTTTAAAATATCTTCTTCCACTTTTGATGATGTCTAGTGAATTAATTGCTAGAGTGAATATTTTTGAGCAGTGTAGATGTATTCAGAAGAAAGAAGAAACATAAGAAAAGTGGCAAATTTGAGGAATATTAACACTTGGGCAATATTCATTTTTTTAATCCTATGCCAGAAAACATTCCATTATTCTGGGCAGCTATTAGAGCTCTCCTAGAGATCATGAAGAAAAATATCATAATGAAACCTGGAACATGTTTTAGTTTTGGAATTTTATTGAATTTGCAAACATAATAGACGTTGTCAAAATCACACCGAAAATTTCTTTCAGTTGACCCCATTAACGGAAGCTCATTAAGAAATGTGGGTGGAGTGAAAAGACCATAATTAAAAAAATAAGTGTGTTCATAATAAGGTCCTTCCAACATGTTCAAGGACTGAGAAAGTAAAAACATACAGCCCTCAATATTCTAACTGGAGCAAAGTCCTTATACAGCACTACACAACCTTTTGTGACCTATACATTTTAAAATGATGACAAACAAGAATTCATATAGTTTTAAAAGATATGGGAATGGAAATGGTCTCCTAGGTTATGGAACTGAACATAGTCACTTGCATTCCTTCTACGTTATAGCTTTTCACCATTTCTACAAATGCACTTAAAATTTATTTACTTATTTAATTAATTTATTCTCTAAATGTTTATTTTGAGGGGCACCTGGGTGGCTTAGTCAGTTAAGCGTCCGACTTCAGCTCAGGTCATGATCTCACGGTCCGTGAGTTTGAGCCCCGCATCCGGCTCTGTGCTGACAGCTCAGAGCCTGGAGCCTGTTTCAGATTCTGTGTCTCCCTCTTTCTCTGACCCTCCCCTGTTTATGCTCTCTCTCTGTCTCAAAAATAAATAAATGTTAAAAAAAATTTTTAAAAAATGTTTATTTTGAAAGAGAGACAGAGAACGTGAGCCAGAGAGGGGCAGAGAGAGAGGGAGAGAGAGAATCCCAAGCAGGCTCCTCACTGTCAGTGCAGAGCCCAATGTGGGGCTCAGTCTAACGAACCATTAGATCATGACCTGAGCCGAAATCAAGAGTCAGACACTTAACCAACTGAGTCACTCAGGTGCCTGGGATTACATTCTTTTTTTTGTTTTGTTTTTGTTTTTGTTTTTTTGTTTGTTTGTTTTTCAGTGCTTATTCCTCTTTTATTTTTTAATTTTATTTTTTTTACCTTTTAAAATTTACATCCAAATTAGTTAGCATATATAGGGGTTACAGTTTTTAAGCAAGCATCTAAATGAAATAAGTGGGAGGCACCTGGGTGGTTCAGTTGGTTAAGCATCCAACTTTGGCTCAGGTCAGGATCTCAGAGGCTGCTTCGGATCCTCTATCTGCCTCTCTCTCTCTCTCTGCCCCTCCCATGCTCATGCTCTCTCTCTCTCTCTCACTAATAAACAAACATTAAAAAATGTGTAACCAACCCAAGAGCATACCTAAAATATAAAGCACTGTAATGAATATGTAAGAAAATGATAATCAGAAAGAAAAATGGCCAACAGACTCTAAGTAGATAGTCTACAAAAGAGGCTATCCCAAAGTGGTAAATGATAGAAATGTCGCGATGGAAATACCAATGACAGGATTTTGGTATTACTATAAATAAACCCTCCAGAATGCCTACAGTGAAAAACACATTACCAAGATCCGGCCAAAACATGCAAATTAGTTGAACAGTGTGGGAAAATGTTTGGCAGTATCTTCTAGTGTGAGACAGCAAAACTTTACGGCCTAGAAGTTATCACTGTGGACGTAGAGCTCACAGAATTTCATTCGATACCCAAAGACATAGGAAATAATCTTCAGAGCAGTGCCATTAGTAATGGACTCAACTGGAAACTGCCAAAAATGCCTATCAGTTACAGAATGAGTACATACACTGTAGCCTATGCATACGATGAAAAGATACAGGGCAAACAAAATGAAGAAACTATAGTATGCATCAACACAAGTGAATCTCAAAAATTATGATGGAGATAAAGAAATCAGACATAGGAGTGTCTATGGTATGGGCCTATGTATATAAAATTCAAAAATGGGTAAACCTAGTCTATGATTATAGAAGTCAGAAGAGTGGTTAACCCTGCCAGGGAGAGTGATGGGAAGAGGTATAAGCCACCTTTTGGGGTGCCTGGATATGTTCTGGTTTTTACCTGAGTACTAATAATATGAGTGTGTGCATATGAAAACTTACCAAGATAGTGCACTTAGGATTTGGGGTGGAGTGAGGAAAGTTCTCTCTCTTCAATAAAAATTTTACATTCAGAAGCAATTATTATAAATGCCTAGAAGAGGATTTATGCCCGGGATGGATCTAGGAATGTATTTAAACTGAATGATGTATTTGAAAAAAATTATACAAACAAGATCTTTTGGCTTCATTACTCTTGCTTCCAACTCTGACTTCTCTCTCTAGTCCCTTCATGTCACTGGAACGGTCGAGGGCATTTTGAGGATCCAAATAAAAGAAAGTTGAGTTGGATACACTGGTTTTTATCAGCTAAGATAGATTTATGTCATTTGCAGTCACTTTCACATACAGTTACATGATTGGTTGCTGTCCTTGCCTAGGAATGACTTCCAGGAATTCTCTGAGGGCCCACTGGCAATGAGAGATAATGTATCAGGACCAGAGATCCTATGGAGAAAACAAAGTGTCTGCAACCCTCAGCACTGGAACTATGAGCCTAGTGGAGGAGAAACACGGTTTGAATATACAGATCAAAAACTATTATATAGAAAAATTTTCCAATGAATACATATTTAAAACCCTAAGTGAAGAATTTATTTACTTTTGGTGTCTCATCAAACTGAAAGCCCTCTCTTGTCAGAAATTTCCAGGGCAGAATATGCAATTATGAAAGCGGCATGATTTTTATGGGAATCAGACAAAGTAGAATTTACCAGTGTTCCTGTTTGTAGGGCACAAACTTACAGCAGCACTAAAAACTTGAACATGTCTGTGTGCAATGCCCCCTGTTTTATGTCCTGGGACTATCAACAATTAAGACAGATTCTGGTCAGTCATGTTCAGGAAAGACTGAATTATCTCCATTTGATAGAAAATGATATTATGAAATTGTTAGTGAGAAGACAAAGAGGATGCAGCCAAAAAAAAAAAAGTACGGAAAAAGTAGTTTACTAATAAAAACATGATTGTTGTTTTCTAGATTTTGTGATCATTTGGTATTTGAGTTTTTCATTTTTTGAGAGACAGAGACAGAGAGAGGGGAGAGAGAGAGAGAGCTAGCCGTGCAAGTGGGGAGGGGCAGAGAGGAAGGGAGACACAGAATCTGAAGCAGGCTCCAGGTTCTGAGCTGTCAGCACAGATTCCGACACGGGGCTCAAACCCATGAACCATGAGATCATGAACTGAGCTGATGTTGGACGCGTAACAAACTAAGCCACCCAGACGCCCTGGTATTTGAGCTTTTCAATTTGTATTTATTCTCTCATTAGAAGGCACTTTTTGTACTTATTTTTGTATTTTCTCTTTGGGCCTTTGTTTCTGAAGGAGGGTACCCCCACACTCTGTCATCTTCTGACACCACAAAACCCAAATGTGCCTTCATAGGTAGGCTCCATTGTCCTTGTTTCTTTGTCACAACAAAATCTCTCCTTATGTCAATAAAAGTGATGTCTCTAAAGAAAACCTCTCATGTAATTCCACCATTCTTCCTCTTTGTACGTGAGAAAAACGGAGGCATGGAATTTTGCCCAGGCTAACAGCTGGAGATGGCCCAACCTGGGGTTGAGCAAGCGTCTGTCTGCAAAGTGGCAGCTCTAAACTGCTCCCCTGAGAGGTGCCTTGGGGACTAACAAGGAGGAAGGTCTGCTGCCGAGTGGCAGTTCCACTGTCTCAGACATGTAAGTCACGCCCTTCCCAGTCCGTGTATCAATACACCGTTCCTAAGCACTCAGAGTCTGAAGTCTGTTTTCATCACTTACTCCCCCCCCATTCTCCTGTTACCCGCCTGCAGTAACGAGGTGAGAAACCTTTCGTTCCACACACAGAGTCAAGTTGGTTGTGCAGGGGGACACTGCCTGAGCAGCTACAGTAGGGAGAAAAGGAAGAAGGGAAGGCTGAGGGCTCCAGAGCTGCCCAGCCTCGGGCTCAGCTGACTCAAGTTAGACAGCACTGCGCCCCAGCTGATGGTCACTGCAGTCAGGTCTCTGACTCTTCCAGTTACCAGTCACCATCCTCCCGTTTGGGGCTCCACACAAACAGCAGGGGACGGAGTCTGTATCCTCTCCCCCCAGGCTACTCTGGAAAGAAGGTCATAGAACCATCTCTTCAGTGGTTCTGGAATATTCATGGATCTCATCAAATTCAACCAGGCTACTGCAGGCAAGGCCATACATACACAAATAAACCAGGAGTCCTTTCCAGCCGTATCCCTTCAGTCCAACCACAGATTTACTTTTCAACCACTGGATTAGCATCTAAGTTCAGTGTGCTTCACTATAACCGTTTTTTTTTTTTTTATCCTGCTTAAAGTTAAGTTCTACAGACTCTAACTATTATAATCAACAATGTGGTGACTGAAATAAAATACAAATTAGTATTTGCTTGTGGAAAACATGGAAGATCAAGACCCAACAAAAGTGTATTGTCTTGGGGACCCCAACCAATGCAGAGGGATAATTTAACTTACTCTCCATCACAGCTAAGAAAGCGACAGAATTGGTTTTTGAACACAGATGTCATGATGTCTAGTGAAGTATTGTTTTCTTCTGTTTCTCCTATCTAGTAAGCCCAGAGACAAAAAGATGATTTGAAAGGTTATCTCTTACTTGGGAGTAGAGAAACCCAAACGAACCCCTCCCATGAAAGACTAATGGCTAATATTCCGAATACCCTTGGAAACCTAATTGCATCTCATTTAGTGAATGACCACTGGGCGTGACAGTAGGTGTTTCATGTACATTACCCTGTTTACTCTGGACAGCAGTCCTTCCAGGTAATAGTAAATCTGGTAATAGCCACTCATTTATTTTATGCTTACCATGTTTCCAGCACGATCGTAGGGGTCTACATATACTGACATTAATTCTCACCAACAAAACTCAGATGGTAGGTAAAATTTTCACCTATCTTTGCAGCTGGGAAAAATGAGGCTCATTTGTCCCTGCCTCAAGATCACAACATAGTAAACGGCAGAGGCAGGGGATGAAATCTAGCTTTTCTGTTCTAATCTGTAAGGGAACCACTATGCTATACTAACTCTGTTATTAGCAGAATTTATTATCACGTGACTAACGAACAAATTCGGGACGCGTCACTGGAGAAACATTCCAAAGATGATGGCGATCATTCCTGAAGCCAGGTTCAGAGTAGTTTTTTTATATTGCTCCTAACTTCAGTGTTGCTAGTAAGTATACATAGGCCCTCAGGCCATTCACTTACCTTCCCTGAATCTTGATTTTCACCACAGGTCACAGATGTTATTATCAGGTCTGTTTTCCATACATGGCACCGATCATGGACTTAGCAAACTACACAGTGTCATAGAGGAATAAAACGCTTACTGTTCTTGATCAAATAATTCCAGTTGCCAAGTGTGATTGAGGACCATGGAATGGAACCCTGTCACATGGCTGTAGCTCTGTGTCTGCTCGGCATTTATATATTCTGAACTCTGCCCAGAGGGACCCAGAATGGTGTTTGGGGGCAGTTGTCAAGAACCAGAGACAGTCCACAAATTCATTTTCTACTTGCAAACTGTAAAGTTATTAGAGAGCTGAATTCTCACTGAGGACTGCCCTAAGGCACGACTAGGGGTAGAGGCAGGGTTGGGAAGGCAGAGGAAGCTTCTCTGCAGGTGACTAATAAGATGTCAGGGATTTTCCACAGCTTCCCCTTACCTACTCCTGTCGTGCCATCCCTGACGGAGGCTTCTTTGCACACCTCTGCTGTGGGATGGAACCAGTTTCTACTCTCCTTTCACGAACCTTACATTCTAGTTGGTTCTCTGCGACCCAGACCTCCCACCTCCCTAGGGCTCTCGTTGCCTGATCTTTCATCTCTAGTGGCTAATTGTCTTCTCTGTACTGACCTGCAGCTACCTTACCTCGGGTTTCCAAACAAACATAACGCTTAGAACCGTTCATACAAGGGGGCACCTGGGTTGCTCAGTCGATTAAGCATCCGTGCTGACAGTGCTGAGCCTGTGTGGAAATCCTCTCTCCCTCTCTCTCTCTGTTCCTCCCCTGCTCACACTGTCTCTGTCTCCCTCAAAAATGAAGGAATAAACTTTTATTTTTAAAAAGAGAAACATTCATACGAGGCATGCACCTATAGCAGACCTTGCTAAAGGGAGGGTGGCGGGGGTCTTTTATTTATTTTTTTTGCTCTT
The DNA here is from genome assembly GCF_022837055.1 of Prionailurus viverrinus. NCBI lineage: Eukaryota > Metazoa > Chordata > Mammalia > Carnivora > Felidae > Prionailurus > Prionailurus viverrinus. The sequence goes on along the minus strand of NC_062573.1, from coordinate 38,804,177 downwards.
TGTCAGACAGCGGCAGCAACACAAATGATTCAAGCTAGACTATCCCATTGCCTTGATTTTGTAGCTATTTGCTCCAACTCCTTCCAATTCCATCATCACTCTTTCTTCATGTTAAGTCACTTAGCCCGACTCCTCGTCTCTGTGCCCAGCAGAGCAATCCAGCAATCCCAGAGCAATTCATGCCACAGCCCAGCTCCCCGTCGCTCCGTCTTGAAACGCAGCCACAGATCTACTTTTACTTTTTCGAGCCCCAGACACTGCGGAATGTGTTCCTTAAACAACGCGCCCCCTACTGGGACCACACACCTCTTCCGCGGGTGCGGGAGAAACAGCTACAAGCCAGGTTTTTTTTTTTTTCCCCCCCTCCGAGTCAACAAATGAGCAGTTGGGGTTATTATTTCCTAAGTTAAACATTTGTGGCTCTTGCACTTGCCATCTGATGACACGTCATTTGGGGGTAGGCAGTGAGAGGTGCATGACACCCGCACCGCCCGGCGGACTCCGATGCAGCCACTTTTTTCCCGACAATGCTGAGTGGTACGCAGTGTTTTCCTAGACATGATCTCATCTTATCTCCTAATAACCCCATGACTTTGATGGGACAGGTAGTGTGTCAGGATCGTGTCAGGGGACAACACGGGAATTTCGTGTGAAGATTTAGCTAGGCGTAAAGTTGTTAACTACTGGCAACTGTAAAAAGAGAACTCAAGGTTGCACAAACATAGCTCCTTTATCAAGAAAGCCCTTAGGGCTGAGGGAAGGGAGAGAGGAGGTAGCAACTGTTGCAATGCAGCACCCTAGAGGAGGGGACCCGTGGAGCTGAAATTCTGTCTCTAAGGAGGCTGCAGCATCCAGGCTGGGAAGAGGGAGGCCTTGGGGTAGAGACCCAGAACTTACTTAGAGCTGGGGGCTCTAACTGGTACTGGGGTCTGGAGCAGGGAGAGGCGGCATGAAGCTGGTTTCTGCAAATGCTGGGAAAATGGCAACCAGGAGACAAGGGCTGCTGCCGGAAGGGAGGGCTGCTGGCAGGGTAAAGAAGACCCTGGGGGCTTGAGTCCCAGGAAAGGCTTTCCAGTTAGAAGCCCACAGGGAAGGAAAGGGAGCTGGAGCCCTCCAGCCTGCTTCCTCCAGGCTCGTGGTCGCCCTCTAGTGTTCACTAACTACGGTCAGAATCTAATAGGTAGCCGGCCTGTGATGTGTGGATCCCAGCCTAGTGTGCACAGGTCTGGAGGTGAAGGCCAAGAACGTAGTAACTAGAACAGATCATTTTCCTTGCCCAGTTTTGAATTAAAAAAAAAATAAATAAAGAGGGAGATAAGGCTTAGGAAATGTAACCGAACCAAAATATCTTGCTAAGATAAAACCGGTAAGTGGTAAGGCTGGGACTTACATTCTGTATCTTGATTGTAAATGTCATACTTTTTTTCATTATGCCACACTTCCTGAGGCCCACATGACTGAAATAACTCTCCTAGAATCACATACTATTTCACCAGCAAAGGCTGAAAAAAAATCATCCAATTTGTCACTTTTTCTCCATATCACCCTGACTCAAAACTGTCTCCCCTAGGGGCACCTGAGTGGCTCAGTTGGTTAGGCATCTGACTTAGGCTCAGGTCATGATCTCACGGCTTCTGAGTTCTAGCCTCATGTTGGGATCTGTGCTGATGGTGCGGAGCCTGCTTGGCATTCTCTCTCTGTCCCCATCTCTCTGCCTCTCCCCTGCCTCTCTCTCTCTCAAAAATAAACTTAAAAAAAATGTCTCATGTAGATGAAGATAAATCAAAGTTAGGAGAAGAGAGAAGTCTTGGTTGGAAAGAGAGGAGGATATCAAAGCTCATTTTCGGCCAGAGACAGCCAAGCTGACAGGGGCAAGAGCCAAGCTGAGAGAAACGAATGCCTCATTCATCCATCCATGGATTCATTCATTCAACAGCCAGTTATTACACGTGTACCGCATTCCAGACACTATTTTAGAGCCTGATGGCTCAGATTTGAATACGAGTTTATGCTTCCATGAGCTTAACATTCTAGTGAGGGGGCCAGACCATAAATACGTAGCATACAAAGGATGTTAGAGAACATAGAAATATGAAGCAAGAAGGTGGTTGCAGCTCCGCCTAGGGTTATCAGAAAAGCCCTCGTGCAGAAGGTAAGGTTGGAGAAAAGGCATGAAGTGGATATCTGAGGGAACATATTCCAGGTCATAGGAGCAACCTGTACAGAGGCACTGTCCCAGAAGAAGATGGTGTCAGAAATGATGGAGGATCTGTGCACAGAGGGCCTTGTGGGAAGATCTCCGGGCAGTAGATTGCATTATTGTTCTTCAGCATCATTACTTCCCCTTGGAGGACAATTGTACTTGCTCCCTGAGATCACGTGTGGCCATGGGATTTGTTCTGGTTGGTCAAACGTGAGCACACGTGATATATGTCCTTTCAGACAGAAGCTTTAGGAGTTAGCACATGGTTCCACATTTCTTGTTCCCCTTTTCCAGTACGACCAGCTCTATCAGATCTTCAGAAAAGGGATGATGTGGGACTAGAGCGAATCCAAAATGGACATGTAGTAAGAAATCAACCTTTGCTGGTATAAGCCACCAATGTATTCAATCTGTTACTGCAACGTGATGTGGACTATTTCAGATGACATCTACTCCTCTTGTAGTTCTGTCTGATTAGTACATAGGCTCAGCTTTTCCCACCTAAGAATTGCACTAAAAGGTAAAAGGAATATGTGACCTGGGACTTGGTGGTGCTCTCGCATGCCATTCTTTTGAGACAAGGCTACTTAGATGGACAGAGAGGCTTTCAGTCAAAACGGGAAAGATTCAAGTCACATCGCTCTCTTTCACACAAAATTCCAGTTTAAAAAAAAGTGAGAAATCCACTTGGAAATCATTTTATCTTAAAGAATCTGGACACTGCCTGCGTAATCAATGTCAAGTAGTACCTTATCTGATTACTGGGAGAATCAAAAAATAGAAGAGGCACGAACAGGAAGAGAAGAAGGCAAACATCCCTCTCCTTTCTGCTGCGTCTACCTTCTCTCTCAGCTTTTCCCTCACAGGCAGCCATCAGTTGGCCATCCGTTCACTCAGCCTCCCAACCTCCCCCACATGACTTCCCATACACGATAGCCACTCTGTTGTTCCATTCAAGCTATGAACACGTTAGTTCCTCTGATGAGTAAGTGGAGGAGAAGAAAGAAGAAAGTTAAGTCATAAGGAAGACTTTATAAGATACCAAATATAATGGTGCACTAAGAATGAGTTATATAATCAAATAACAGAAATACACTGAAAAAAACACCATTGGCCTTATGTGCCTCTACTAACATCATGGAACTATCTGAGGTTGTTTTTATAGCATTTCTCTTAATTACATACTATAGTCTTAAGAATTAAGAACCTGACTCATTCAGTTTGGTATCCCCAATACCTAACATAGTAGGTATGCACTGAAAATAAGTCTGTTGAGCTAAAATTTAAAACAAAACCAACTAGATCCTGAAGGAAACTGATCTTGTGTTTGAAAATCGATTAAAATTTAATTTTGCTCTCATAACTGTCTCACTCCCCCCTTTTTTTCATCTAGCACATGAATTAGCAGTGACATGTCAGAGAGTGACATGTCTAGAAATATATATTTATATATATATATCTGACATAATATATAACCATATATACCTATATACTCTCTCTCTCTCTCTCTCTCTCTCTCTCTATATATATATATATATATATATATACATACACACACACACCCCTATGTATGGTTATATATTATGTGTGGCTGTATATGTATGGAAATATATATTTATAATATATTTAAGTATTTTTATGTTTTGCTTCCTGTTATATTTGGTCAAGGCATCAGTTAACTAAAAAAACATAACACTTTTTGTTTTCCCTTCAACGCATGGAAAGCCTATTGTAAAAGTAAATTGATTGTTTGAAGACATCTCAATTTCTATATCCTTTGATTTTCCTGTCATTTAATGCTGAAAGCCAATATTCTCCTAAATCTGTAAATTTTATTTTTATTTACTGCATTTTTGAAAGATGCAGATGAGTAGGGGTTTAGAGGAAAAACTCCTGTGTCTACAATGTTATTATTAATAGATACAGGAGCTGTCATGTAAAGAATGACTAGGATGTTGTTAATATGACTTTAGCACAATACACATAGCCTCTAAATGGTGACATAAATTACATCCAGTGTTCACATTGCTGCCTGATGCTATTACCTAAGACAATATAAATTTTACACTTGAAGTAAGTTGGGTACAGTCGTCAATAAAGTTCCAGCTCTCTCACGCTACACCTCCTACAGCAAAACTAATTAGGACATTACACTGGTGACAGCTAGAATCCTCACGATGTTATGTAATCTTCTGGGATTCAGTACTATTTTGCCCCACTAGCCTTTTCTTACTCAAAAAGAAAATCCTGGATTTGTTATTCCTTGACACTTTTACAGATGAAACATGAACAGCATTACATATATGAATGCACATCTTTTCTCTAATTTTGGCTTCACAGATCCTTATTGAACAAAGAATTGAAGAGTAAAAGCCCTAGGAAGAGACTACCCCGCTAACACATAGAAATTCAACTATATTAATGATATTATTTATTCTATTGGAATAGCTTTGATATGAAAAGTAGTTGGAAGGTCATTGACCTTGAGGGTCTGAGGGGTACATATGAATATTTTTCATGGTGTCCCTGTATTATCACAATGAATTATTGTGGCTTACTTTAAGTTTCCTTCAGCCAAGGGTTGGTTTTCAAAAAGATAAAATGACTTTTTAAAAAATCTTTTCAATACTATTGAATAATTAGCATCATCCTTATTAAGTCAAGTAGTTCTTTTGTATTCATTGAGTTCTTGTTGCTGTTGTTGTTGTTGTTGTCATAATTTCCCTTTTTCTTCACTGCTGTCTCCTAACAGGGAGACATTTTCCCCCCTCAGTAAAACCCAACCTAAGACTCCATCAGCCACAGCGATATGTAGTGCTGGAATTATGTAGTCAAGACCCATGATTCCAAGAAAAAAAAATGACTTTGAAGAAAAGAATAAAAGAGACATGAAATCTGGAGTCATGAATTAAGTTTCATAAAACTGTACTGGGATAAAGACGATATACAGCTGAGGGAGGGATTACTCAAATGTTTTGGCATACATTCAGTTTCAAAACATTTAGGAGAGTGGCACCTGGATGGCTCAGTAGGTTGAGCATCCAACTGTTGATTTTGGCTCAGGTCACGATCTCACAATTGGGAGATCCAGCCCTGCAGCAGGCTCTGCACTGGCCGTGGAGCCTACTTAGGATTCTCTCTCCCTCTTTCTCTCTCTCTTACTCTCCCCTCTGCCCCTAACCCGCTAGTACATGCACACACTCACAAATTCTCTCTCTCTCTCTCTCTCTCTCTCTCTCTCTCTCTCTCTCAAAAAAAGAATTTTTTTTCAAAGAAAAAAAGTGACATAACACTGTCTTACTTACAATTTTGAATCATTTGGAAAAAAAGCTACAGATTTTGACCAAACTCTGACAATAACCATTTACCTACCTCCTCCTACTTAGCCAATATGTCTGTCACCAATAATTACATCTTTTATACTTGTCAACTTGCCAAACACACGTATCCTTCATCTGCATCTTTTTAAGCTGCCTTATTTTTAGATTATCAATAATGTTACAATTTTCACAGTTTACTGTTTATGTATATTAGTGGACAACAAGAATCGGTAGAAAGAATGTAGGTTTGGAATCCTGACTTTTCACTAGAGTATGGACGCCTACTTATTCACTGGGGGACCCTGGACAAGATAAATATCTTTTCTGATGCATTAGTGAAGTGGGAACAATAATACCTATTCCTGGAATTACACTTTCTAAAGTATTTGGCCCTCTGTAGGTACTTCAATATTATTCCCCTTTGTTTTCCCCTCTATTTTATTAAAAAAATATCTTAGGGGCTTTCTCCAGGACTCTTATTAATTTTCTTCTATGTATGTATAAGTCTCTATATTGTCTTCTTACAATCTAATTTCAAGAGCTTTATACTGCATGTTGCATAATCATATATTTTTCCTCTATGATAACATTACCTGCATTGTTGTGACCTGTTTAAGAATTTTTTTTAGGGGCGCCTGGGTGGCGCAGTCGGTTAAGCGTCCGGCTTCAGCCAGGTCACGATCTTGCGGTCCATGAGTTCGAGCCCCGCGTCAGGCTCTGGGCTGATGGCTCAGAGCCTGGAGCCTGTTTCCAATTCTGTGTCTCCCTCTCTCTCTGCCCCTCCCCCATTCATGCTCTGTCGTCTCTCTCTGTCCCAAAAATAAATAAACGTTAAAAGAATTTTTTTAAAGAAAAAAAAAAAGCAAAAACTAATTTAAGTGAGTCTCAATTAAATTGTTTTGTATACGTGTTTGAGTATATCATGGTTGAATCATACCACCTAAAACATAAAAGTTATACATAGTAAAAACCTGATACATCTATACTTTAAAATTCAGCATTAGGAGTTTTACTAAAACTCCCATGCAATTTTAGCTACTTTTAAACTATTTAATTTTAATTTAAAAGAAGGAAAGATTTTTTTAAAGGGAAAGAAGGAAATTGTAAGAAGCCAGCACACTTTGAAAAAAAATTGCATTGATTAACATAGTTTGAAGTATTTTATTCACCACTTTTTGGTAAATAAATTTCTTCTAAAAAGCTCAAAATAGCATTAGATTTTTGGATGCATTATAATTTGTCTTTGAGGGTTTACTAAAAGCTACATTTATTGGATTACAATGGAATTCATGCAACTACAACATTCTATCAAAGGGTTTATCATCTTCTCTAGAAATGGACCTGTTTTGACCTTTACCTTCCAGCCCTGGTGTAATCGCTCTGATGCATTTCCTATTAATTATGTAGCCCTCTCCTTAGATCACCCAGCAATCCGTTTCTAGGCCCAGTAGCCCAGGTGGATGAAATATATACATACATCATATCCACATTACTTTCCTGGTCCATTTTTAAATGATCTTTTTTGATAATGATTTGAGCCTCTTGCACACAAATTTCCCTCTTTTGAGCGCTGGTGATTTTTTGGAAATATTGATCGATCTAGAACCTGGTCACTGAGTTGTCTGTTCTTAGACTGCCATAGTATCACTCATTCTTCTCAAATGTGTAAATTTCCTGTTACTACACGAGAGTAATAAGTGTGAAGCAACAGTAAATTGACTGAATTTAATATTCTGGATAACTTACAGCTAGAAAGAAGGCATCCGCTTACTAACATTTATCAAATGTTATGTTCTAAAGACTATACTTATCACTTAGGTCCAATCATTTATATAAGTGGTGACAAAATACTTCATACATTTCCTTATGTGGAAATACCCCACAACAGGCTAAGACCATACAAAATGGTGGGTCATGATATTTGGTGCTTAGTAAGTAGTTCTCACTTTGCACAGTAGTGTAAGACAAAAATGAGAGAGCAAAGTGAAAAGATACAAAGGAGTTTTAAGCAATGGGAAAACTTAGGATTTTTTTCTTGGCTTTAAAAATGTTTTATCAACAATTAAACACTCTATTAATAATGGACAGAGCAATGAAAAAAATAATAGAAAAAGTATTCCTTACTTAGTAACTATTATTTAAAACATTAGAAACATTGATAATTAAAGTGTTTTATTTTGTCGCAAAAATATGAATAGTAGTTTGAACAGTGCTTGCCTCCTTCTCGCCATATGACTCACAGTATGGAATGAGAAACTTTTCTATGCCTTTCTAAGTTTTGATCAATTCCAACATTTGATCCTTTGCACTTTCAATACTGTGAAATATCTCCAAGATTTTCTTTAATGTGTGTTTCAGCTGGCATCACTTTCTCTTGGACTTCTTCACTCTTTCCATCACAACCGCCTTCTTCATTTATGTCAAAAAAGGTCACCTTAACTAAATTCTCTGGCTGCATACCTAGTGTCTCATGAATGGCCGCACTGTTAACATGCTGATGGCTAGCTATTTCTTTTGTAACTCCATTTATTTATATTCAATTCATATTTCACATTCAAGTGGATCACTCATTCTATTTCTATGCTGCTCCTTCCTCATTTGCTGCTCTTTGGTCAATTTCCCACTTTGATTATCCATTTCTGTAAACTATCACATGAGTTTATCACTGCGAAACAAAGAGGCAACACAAATACATATTTTTCTGTCTGTGCATGAACTGAACACAGACACATTGTAACCAATCACCATTAAAGAAGTGATGTGACTTTTAACTGATCATGATGCCCATCTGCTATGCAGTGATTTGTGGGTGGAATAGCTAGCAGCAAAGCACTTTACATAATTATTCACAGTTAATAAACTATGGAACTAAAATTTGGACCTTGTTCTTTGGAGAACTGTGTTATTTAATTAAACCATGGTAACTCAAATGTGTACATAGTGAAACTATGAAGAGTGAGGACTGTTTTTGATTAACTGTTTAAAAATACATGGTTTCTAGGGGCACCTGGGTGGCTCAGTTGGTTAAGTGTCTGACTTCGGCTCAGGTCATGATCTTATAGTTCATGAGTTTGAGCCCCACATTGGGCTCTGTGCTGACAGCTCAGAGCCTGGAGCCTGCTTCAGATTCTGTGTCTCCCTCTCTCTCTGCTCCTCCCTTGCTCACACGCTGTCTCTCTCTCAAAAATAAATAAAGATTAAAAAAAATTTTTTTAAATACATGATTTCTAATTAAGGGGTATATCCACCAAGAGGATCTAACAATTGTAAACATTTATGCTCCAAATATGAAAGCACCCAAATATATGAATCAATTAATCACAAACATAAAGAAACTCATTGATAATAATACCATAATAGTAGGGGACTTCAACACCCCACTTATAGCAATGGGCAGACCATCTAAACAGAAAATCAACAAGGAAACAATGGCTCAATGGCTTTGAATGACACACTGGACCAGATGGACTTAACATATATTCAGAACATTTCATCCTAAAGCAGCAGATTATACATTCTTTTCCACTGCCCATGGAACGTTCTCCAGAATAGATCACATACTGGGACACAAATCAGCCATCAGCAAGTACAAAAAGACTGAGAACACACCATGCATATTTTCAGACCACAATGCTATGACACTAGAAATCAACCACAAGAAAAAATTTGGAAAGATATCAAATACTTGGAGACTAAAGAACATCCTACTAAAGAATGAATGAACTAACCAAGAAGTTAAAGAGGAAATTAAAAGTACATGGAAGCCAGTGAAAATGATAACACCACAGCCCAAAACCTCTGTGACACAGCAAAGGTGGTCATAAGAGGGAAGTATATAGCAATTCAGGCTTCCTAAAGAAGGAAGGTCTCAGATAGACAACCTAACCTTATACCTTAAAGAGCTAGAAAAAGAACAGCAAATAAAACCCAAAACCAGAAGAAGATAGGAAATAATAAAGATTAGAGCAGAAATCAATGCTATTGAAACCAAACCAAAAAAAAAACCCACGAAAAAAACCCCAAAAACAAAAAAACCCCAGAACAGATCAAGGAAACCAGAAGCTGGTTCTTTGAAAGGATTAACAAATGTAATAAACCACTACCCAGTTTGATCAAAAAGGAAAAGACCCAAATAAATAAAATTGAGAATGAAAGAGGAGAGATCACAACCAACACAGCAGAAATAAAAAACAATAAGAGAATATTATGAGCAATTATGCACCAATAAAATGGGCAATCTGGAAGATATGGACAAATTCCTAGAAAGATATACACTACCACAAGTGAAACAGGAAGAAATAGAAAATTTGAACAGACCCATAACCAGTAAAGTAATAGAATTAGTACACAAAAAAATCTCCCAAAAAACAAGAGTCCAGGGACAGATGGCTTTCCAGGGGAATTCTACCAAACATTTAAGGAAGAGTTAACACCTATACTCTTGAAGCTGTTCCAAAAAATAGAAATAGAAGGAAAACTTTCAAACTCTTTTTGCGAAGCCAGCATTGCCTTGATTCCAAAATGAGACAAAGACCCCACTAAAAAGGAGAATTACAGACCAATTTCCTTGACGGACATGGATGCAAAATTCCTCAACAAGATATTAGCCAACTGGATCCATCAATGCTTTAAAAAAATTATTTACCACAACCAAGTGAGATTTATACCTAGGATGCAGGGCTGGTTCAATATCTGCAAAACAACCCATGTGATTCATCACGTCAATAAAAAAAGGACAAGAACCACATGATCCTCTCAATAGATGCAGAGAAAGCATTTGACAAAATATAGCATCCTTTCTTGATAAAAACTCTTAATAAAGTAAAGTAGGGATAGAAGGATCATACCTTGAGATCATAAAAGCCACATATGAAAGACTCAATGCTAATATCATCCTCAATGGGGAAAAAGTGAGAGCTTTCTCCTAAGGTCAGGAACATGACAGGGATGTCCTTCCTCCCTTGCCACGATTATTCAACATAGTATTGGAAGTCTTAGCCTCAGCAATCAGACAACACAAACTAATAAATGGCATCCAAATCAGCCAGGAGGTCAAACTTTCACTCTTCGCAGATGACATGATACTCTATATGGAAAACCTAAAAGATTCCACCAAAAAACTTCCAGAACTGATTCATGAATTCAGCAGTTTCAGGGTATAAAATCAATATAAAGAAATCAGTTGCATTTCTATACACCAACAATGAAGCAATGGAAAGAGAAATCAAGGAATCAACCCCATTTACAATTGCACCAAAAACCATAAAATACCTAGGAATAAATCTAACCAAGAGATGAAAAATCTATACACTGAAAACTAGAGAAAACTTATGAAAGAAATTGAAAAGACACAAAAAGATGTAAAAAGATTCCATGCTCCTGGATAGGAAGAACAAATATTGTTAAAATGTCAATACTACCCAAAACAATTTACATGATCAATGCAATATCTATCAAAATAACACCAGCATTCTTCACAGAGCTAAAACAAACAATCCTAAGATTTGTATGGAACCAGAAAAGACCCCAAATAGCCAAAGCAATCTTAAAAAAGAAAACCAAAGCATCACAATCTCAGACTTCAAGCTGTATTACAAAGCTATAATCATCAAGACAGTATGGTACTGGCACAAGAACAGACACTCAGATCAATGGAACAGAATAGAGAACCCAGAAATGGACTCACAAACATTTGGCCAAGTAATCTTTGACAAAGCAGGAAAGAATATCCAATGGAATAAAGACAGTCTCTGCAGCAAGTGGTGCTGGGAAAACTGGACAGCGACATGCTGAAGAATGAGCCTGAACCACTTCCTTACACCATACACAAAAATAAATTCAAAATGGATGAAGGACCTAAACATAAGGCAGGAAGCCATCAGACTCCTTAGAGGAAAAATCAGGCAAAAACCTCTGTGACCTTGGCCGCGGCAACTTCTTACTCAAAACATCTCCAGAGGCAAGGGTAACAAAAGCAAAAGTGAACTACTGGGACCTCATCAAAATAAAACCTTCTGCACAGCGAAGGAAACAATCAGCAAAACTGAAAGGCAACCGACAGAATGGGAGAAGATGTTTGCAAATGACATATCAGATAAAAAGTTAGTATCCAAAATCTATAAAGAAGTTATCAAACTCAACACCCAATAAACAAATAATCCAGTGAAGAAATGGGCAAAAGACATGAATAGACATTTCTCCAAAGAAGACATCCAGATGGCCAACTGCCACATGAAAAAATGCTCAAATCACTCATTATCAGGAAAATACAAATCCAAACCACAATGAGATACCACCTTACACCTGTCAGAATGGCTAACATCAACAACTCAGGCAAGAACAGATGTTGGTGAGGATGCGGAAAAAGAGGATCTCTTTTGCACTGCTAGTGGGAATGCAAACTGGTACAGCCACTCTGGAAAATAGTATGGAGGTTCCTCAAAAAATTAAAAATAGAACTACCCTACAACCCAGCAATTGCACTACTAGGTATTTATCCAAGGGATACAGGTATACTGTTTCGAAGGGACACACGCACCCCAATGTTTATAGCAGCACTATCAACAAAGTATGGAAAGAGCCCAAATGTCCATCAATACATGAATGCATAAAGAAGATGTGGGGTGTGTGTGTGTGTGTGTGTGTGTGTGTGTGTGTATACACACATATGTATGTATACACACACACACACACACACACACACACATACAATGGAGTATTACTCGGCAATCAAAAGGAATGAAATCTTGCTATTCGCAACTACATGGATGGAACTGGAAGGTATTATGCTAAGCAAAATTAGAGAAAGACAAATGTCATATGACTTCACTCACAGGAGGACTTTAAGATACAAAACAGATGAACATAAGGGAAGGGAAACAAAAATAATATAAAAACAGGGAGGGGGGGAAACAGAAGAGACTCTTAAACATGGAGACCAAACAGAGGGTTACTGGAGGGGTTGTGGGAAGAGGGATGGGCTAAACAGGTAAGGGCCATTAAGGAATCTACTCCTGAAATCATTGTTGCAGTGTATGCTAACTAACTTGGATGGAATTTAAAAAATAAATAAAAATTAAAAACATAAGAATAAAAAAGTACATGATTTTTTAAAAGTGTATGCCATTTTGCTCTTCATGATTACCACTGCTAGAGTCTATATATTTGCACAATACAGATATATATTAAGATTTAGCAATTGAAAAAAAATGCTACATGTAACTTTTTGTAAAGTATTTAGCAGAAATATGTATAGCATCCATAACCTCAATTCTAAATCTTCAGAAAAGAATGTGTTATTCTGGGAGGCCTATGACCTTCTCAGCAGTCTCTGGAATTCTGCAATCACTTTAAGGGGCAGCAATTAACCACCAGAAAATTCTCTGGAACTTAATCCCTTTCTGACATAATTCCCTCAAAGCCCATGGATCTGCATTTTTTTTCTAAGATAGTAATTATTAAGAAACATTCATTGATTCTGCCCCCCCCCATTTTTTTTTAATGTAGGCTATCTGTGTTGGACACTATACATTCATTATTGTGAATCTTAATGATGCTGCAAGGTAAGCATTACGCAGTATCTGTAATTTACAGATAAGAAAATAAAGGCCCAGAATCATCGGGTAATTTGCCCAAAGTTAAACACACAGATCTCTGGCCTCCAAATCTGGGATCTCCTCTCTAAGAGTACTCCTCTGTCCCAGTTGGGGAAGTCTTACAGAGCTGCATGGAGATAAACCAACAGATGGATCCTACCTGGAAGACGGAAGGGATTAAAACCAATCCTCATTTGTGAATCAAGAAGCATGGTGAATGTCTACCCCATAGCACATGAAAGACTAAAAAGCAATTTGCTTCTTCCAGATTCTCTCTGTTGATCAGTGGTATAAAACTAATCTAAATGTGACCATACGTTCTCTTCCTCACCTCCTTAAGTTTTACTGAATATAACTGAGGGATTGAAATATTTTCAGAGTTTTTATATCCCAGATCCTCTACAGAAATGAGCTTATTGAGTTTTATATAAATACAAAGGCATTCTATTTACAGTAGTTTATTTGTTTCCTTCCTATGTTTAAGACCATTGCTCATCTTTCTGTAACTGATCAACCTGTTCATAAGAAAAAAAGACCTAAGTTAAAATTGCAAAAATTATCTTCAAATGTAATATATTCTGAAAAAGAAGTATCAAAAGAATGTAACTCATAATTGTACCATATGACATCGCCTTCCAATTTTCAGTGAAATATAAAATTTACTTTTAATTTTGAAATATAACAGATTGTATCTTTTTAATTACCACAATAAATGTGGAAGTAAGGAGCTGCATTTGAATTTTTTTACTAAATGTCTCCAAAACCAATTAAAAGGAGTGAGGCTATTATGTGGGTAAGTCTTAAACAGGGTGGATGAGACACGTGAAGATTGCCTCACTGTATTCTGAAAATGTTGGAGCTATAAAGTTGGGGAACTATGCTTCAGCAGTTGATGAATGCTGTAATAAGGCAAAATGAAACATAAATATTAATTATTCTTTTCTCCTATAATTCCCTTACAGCTTTGATCTCTCATAATATACACTTCAACTTCTTGCATGTTACCTGTCAGCCCATTGGCAATTATTTCCTTCTTTACCTTTTCTGCTCCTGTTTTCAGGATGTCATTCTTCTTGTCTATAGTTAAACCTTTAACATATGCCCTGAATCTTGTCCTCTAACTTTCTTCTCGGCCCTGTTACACTACAGTAATCTTTTTATTTATTCAGTCACAATCACTCTGAAACTGGAATCTGCTCCTGGTACCTCACGGAAATTGCTCTAGAAAAACCATCAGGAATTTCCAGAATTCTAAATACGAGGAGTGTATTTTGAATCCTATTTTTCTGGACCTGGTCATGACCCTTTGAAAGGATCTTTGAAAGGCTGTCTTTTGTTACTAAGATGCATCTTGTCATTCCTTTCAACCTTCTTCCTGTTTTTTCCCTCTGACTTCTGTGTGTTGGTGCTCTTGACTGCCTTTTGTTCCTACTCTACACAAACTTCTAAATGATCTTATCTTCACCTATTCCTTCATCTAACATTCATATGATGGAAATCCCACTTATACTCTGTCCAGAACTCTCTCATAAGCTCCAAATTGTAATCTTAAAATGTCTCTTGTACATTGCCAGCTCAATTCTCTTCTTCCCTCCAAAGCTGTTTTCCTCCTATTTCTCCTTGTCTTAGTTAACGGTACCAGTATCTCTCCAGTCCCCCAGTTAGTAATGTCAAAGCATTCTCCTGAACTCCTCCCTCTCCTCATCTCTCACATCTAGTCAGTTATTGACTTCTGTTGATTCTACTACCTAACCAAATCTCAGATCTGCTTCCTCCTCTCTAGCCCCATTTCCAATGACTACACGAGGCCCTTATTATTTTGGGTTGATTGCTGAAATGGCATTGACCCCTATCCTCTTCCTCCCCTACATCAACACACACTGCCATTGGAATGACCTTTTTTTCATTTTTAACATTTTTATTTATTTTTGAGAGACAGAGTATGAGCGGGGGAGGGGCAGAGAGATGGGGAGACACAGAATCCCAAGCAGCCTCTAGGCTCTCAGCTGTCAGCAGAGAGCCGGGAGTGGGGCTCGAACCCATGAACCATGAGATCATGACCTGAGTGGAAGTGGGACGATTAACTGACTGAGCCACCCAGGCGTCCCATGGGATGATTTTTTTTAACACAAAATTTTTGTGTTCGAAATTTACCAACTGCTCTCAATTACATTTGGGATAAATTGTGATTTCCTCACCTGATCAGACCAAGTTCTTTTTATATCCTGCCTGTTTTCCAGATTCTTCTCTTTCTGTGGAGATAATCCTTAGTTCGTACTAATCAGCATTATTAAATTAGATGAGAAAATAAAGGCCCAGAGTCCCTGGGTAGGTAACTTGCCCAAAGTTAGACAATTGGGAGACGCTCTTCCTATCCTCCTGTGAGCATATACACATTATTTGCATTAGTCACGCTATCTTTCTGGCAAGTCTTCAAAGTTGTGGTGATTTCATGTGTTTGTCATTTGAACAAAGCCTTCCTCCTGCTGGAAGACTCTTCCTCACACATTCGCTTCACTGCCTTCCAGAGACAGCTGTAGTGTGGAGCTCCTGGGTGACTCAGTCGGGTAAGTGGCTGACTCCACCAGGTTTCAGCTCAGGTCAAGATCCCATGGTTCCTGAGTTCGAACCCCACGTCAGGCTCTGCAGTGGCAGCACAGTACCTGCTTGGGATTCTCTGTCTCCCTCTCTCTCTGCTTCTCCCCTGCTCATGCTCCCTTAAAAAAAAAAAGAGGGACACAGCTGCAGTGTGACCCCTCCTCTGAATCATTCCCTAATGTCCTACTGATGATATAACACACCTTCCTCATGATTCTACCTACTTCAATAACATTTAAACATCCCCTGGTTTTAGCACTCATCCTGTCTTTACTGTGACCCTCAGTTTACTGCCCCATGCTGAGGCATTACCTCTTCACTTCCTGCACTATGCAGACTGAAATTTGAGAGGACTGTGGTTCTATTTGTTTTAATACAGAGAAAGGCAGATAAAATCGCTGATTTTTCTCATTTGTAAAATGAAAACTTGGGCCTACATGATCACTCAGATCCATTCTGCGACACTGTGATGATGACTTCTGTGTCTTTCTGTAAAGTTCTGTACATGTTCTTAGAATGTGTTCTTAGAATTGTTCTTAGAACAAATATTCCAGGGCCTGAAATATGGTGCACTTGGGTTACATTTCCTTTTTTTAGGACACATAGGTATTGATTAATTTTACTGCTGTGCTGTATACGCAGGGGTATGGATAACTGAGTTTATACATGTTCACTAACAGACAAGGCACATAGAGGTAAAATATATACGAAAGAGAATTACAACTGATTGGTATGTACATTAGACTATCTATCCAGCACTCAAATAACGGGTGAGTTCAATCAATTAAATGAAACTATAGGCTGCGTTGGTGGGGAAAGAAAAAGCAAATCTTGAACATTTCAAGTTAGTCATTTCACTAAGTGAACTCATTCTTTGATCAATTAATTATGTTACCAAATTAATCAAAATTGTCTAGCCCTCAAAACTCATGGCATCATAGGTATATATTTTATATAGTAGTTGAGAACCTTAAAAGTAACAAAAATATTTAATTTCAAATGAACAGATCCAGAGATTAAAAAACATATATTTCCTTCTAAGCTGTCACATTCAGATACCCCAGATCTTAAAAGAGGCAGGGATCTATAAAAGAAATTCAGTTTAGAAATAAAACCTGTTAAGTTGACTTGAGTTCCCTTGTTATTATCATATGTATCATGTTCAAACATAAATAAGTTTCTCAAAATCTAATTTGATAGGCACTCTGTTTATAGGTTTGCCTAATCTGGGTAGCAGATTCTTGATTCTGATGGAAAAGAGATGTCTATTTCCAGATATAAATATATAGCAATAGGATATTAACTGAAAAGCATATAAAGTTTGAACTCACAATATGTAATTAGAAAAATATATTTACTTGTTTATTTTCCTTTAGTTTCCTTTACCTTGACAGGAGTTATAGAAAAATCACATAGCTACATAAATACAGCATAGTGAAATGCATTTATAATAAGGAAAGTGGGACCAAGAATAAGAACCAATGGAGAGGCAGGGATATAGTGAAAATGCAAAATCTAAGGAATGAGGTCCTGCATACTTGCTCAAAGAAGATAAAAAAAATAGTTACGAGTTCTCTAGAAGCAGCAGAAGAAAGTAAAATCAGTAACACAAGTCACAGAATCTAAAACCTATGGTTTTCCTATATGATAAAAAAAACATTATCAACAACATACTTACAGTAAATACAGTGGTGAATGCTATGGAACTGCTTTTAATATGTTTTCAATCTAGTCTGATATTTTTATGCCAAAGTTAAAATCACTTCAGTAGAGATACCAATTTAATGTGGTCTCTATTTGTACATCTTTCTATTTATCTTCACACAAGGATACGTTTTAGAGCAGAGAGCAGAAAACAAAAAGCATAAAATGCAGTCAAAGTCAGGCAAATAAGGAGAACTGGGGTAAGAAAAGTAGGATTGCAAGTTCTGTGAGAGCACGTCCACACTAAAAGGATTTAAGTGCTATTAAGAAAATATCAAACTGTGTAGACCTAACAAAAGAGGTCCAGAGATACAGACCAATTTTGCCCAGTAGTTTGCAAATTCTGTTTTGGAGAGAAGATGAATAGATAGGTCATATATCTTTCAAAAATTCTGCATAAATAATGGCAACCTCAACCAATCTCTGAAACTTACTGAAAATTAGTAGGGTCAAGATTGTACTTTCTGGCAGCTACTTGAAGCCTCACTAGTGAATATTACCAGTGAAACAGCACTACACATTATCAAACAGAGTAACTGGGGTAAAAAGTGATATTTACCTAATATTATCTCAATTGCTCAAATACTTCAATTACCAATAATTGAGAGGAAAAAATAAACATAACCCTGAATAAAAGAGATCTCTGGTAGAAGTGTTGAAATTCCCCCTGAGAATCTGATTTTGGACATTTTAGACATAATTAAATGGACACCTTAAAATGAAAAAAAAAATAATGTAGCTATGATAGGAAATAAGAGAAGGAATCCTAGATGGACCAGAAATGTAATGATTCTCAAAAAACAGAGAAAACAGATGGATTTGAATAAGGGAAAACATTTTTTTAGTTCAAACTTAGAATATCAACCATAAAGGGAAAAGCCTAGACAGAAGTTTCAAGGTTGCCTGAGTTCGAATCCTAACTCTTCTTCCTTCTCAATGTATGATCTTTGAACAAGTTCAACTCAGAGTGACTGAAGGTGAACTTGAACAACTTTTCTATGCCTCATTAGTTTTCACCTGTAAAATTATGGTCAAAATAGGAGCTATCAGGGTTGTTATGAGGATTAAATGTGTATGTGAAGTCCTCAGAAGAGTGTGAGTTATGATGGCGCTTACAAAACAGTTCCATACATCTGCTAGCATCCAGTTAACAACATGAACCCCAGAATAATAACTGTTCTGCTTTGTCCAAAAAATGCAAAGGCAAGGACAAATCTGGTGGACAAGGGCCTTCAAGGGAGGATGTAGGGACCAATTTCAATTTTCTCCCTTAATTTTTTAAGAACTGTCTTTACCTACTGTTGAGCAAAATTGTAGTCATAGATACTATGTTTTCAACAACAAGCCCCATCAACATGCCCATCCTTTTCCTGTGGAGGCATTAAGTGAACCAGGCAGCAGCAGGCATTCAGTCTTTGTCTCCCAGTCAGAAGCTATTACATGTGGTCCTTTGGGTGGGAAGCTTACTTTTCTCCTTTCTCAGCCACCATTTCAGCCACCTTAAATGGAGTAATTTATTATGTATTGGGGTTGCTAGATGCAGTGTACTTCACATATCTCTTTTTTAGATTTCTTAAGGATTCTCTTATTTATAATCATGTCATACCAGGTTTAGAATTAGACTTAATTGAATCCTTACCCTAACTAAAGGGACCACTTGAAGATCTCTATGAGGTACTTGACTCAATATGGGCAAAAGATTCTGCCATTCTTGGGCAGATTAAAGGATAAGTGTCCATCACAGTTCAGAGTGACTGATGATAACCTTACTCATGTTTGCATAGTACCATTTGAAACTAGAAGCCAAATAAGAATTGAGTCCATATGATCATGGCTGGTAGAAAATGCAGTCTCGGGGAGCCTGGGTGGCTCAGTCAGTTAAGTGTCCAACTTTTGATCTCAACTAAGGTTATGATCTCACAGTTCATGAGTTCAAGCCTTGAATCAGGATCTGCTCTGACTGCAGAATCTGCTTGGGGTTCTTTTACTCCTCTCTCTGCCCCTATCCCTCTCTCTTTCTCTCTCTCTCAATAAATAAACTTAAAACAATTTTTAAAAATGCAATCTAAATACTTCTATCCTACAAATATTTTGACCTAATAAGGTCAATAGACTTTTCTTTATTTGTTAAGATTGGAGGACTACATGACTGTTACATTTAGGTTTTCATGGGTGCAACATCCAAATTCTGTTCTTTCCTTAACCCCAGCCATCTACAAATATGAACATATATTCTTTATTCCTTAGGATCTTGGATTCAAGCATTTGATACTTGTGCATTGTTACTAAGTAAAACTACCAGTGTACATGGATTGTTATATTCCAAAGATCTAGTAATTTTTCTTTCCACAAATTCTTAATTAGAATATCAAGGACTTCCAGTTACTTTATAAGTAAATCATAATCTAACGATGACTTTTTACCGAAGTCCACAGGCTCTTTTTGCTAAGGATATTCATTAAGATCCCTGAGAGAATAAAAATGTATTAAAGAGAAAGCTGCAATTTTGTTAGCAAATCATTGTTTGTTTGTTTGTTTGTTTGTTTGTTTGTTTCTCTGATTTTTCTCATGGAGGCAAATAACTTATCTTGGATTGAAATAAGACATCCAAGTCTACCTTGGCTAAGTACTAAAGGACAATTCAAGGGATTTCTAGGTTCTTACTCTCTATTATAGACTGTGAGTCCCCATCTTCTTTGAAATTGCTTCTTCTTTTTATGACCTGACCCAAGAAATCCTCAGTCACGGAAACTCTTGCTTCAAGAATATGAACATAAACAAAAACTTTGCAAACTGAAATTATCTCTTCAATTATCTCCTGCATACGTTCATCTATCTACCTGTTTCTTCATAAATAATCTAGTCAGAAACCACTATGGGGAAATCACCAAATACCCACAACTTTTAACAGTTTCTTGATCCAATAGTAAAGGATTGTCAACCGTCACCCACTTTCGAACTTGTGGAGGCTTCTGCTGAAGTTCTTGAGGTCTTTGTTGACCCTTAGTGTATCAAAGCTATAAAATCTTCACTACTTACTGGAAATATGCAATACTGCTCAATGAGGTGGCTTACATACTTTGAGGTACTGTTTTTTGTTTCTCTTTCTCATATCATTATCCATTATGATGACACTTTGAACCCTGTCACATTTCTTTCCTTACTCCCCCCAAAAAACAGCACAAGAAACTACACCCCTTCACACACACACACCCTAAATATGAATATGAGTATTTTGCACTTACCTAAAGATTTCCAATATTTTATGAGGCAGTATTAGCAACTGCTTTAGATAATTCAGACTTGGACATGTTTGTTAATGTGTCATCAGAAATGAGAAATCAATAGGCTGACTATGCCATTAAAGACCTCAGTTTACCCTTGGAATATAATTCCTTATTGTGAAGTTTTGGGGATGCAAATTGGCACAACTGATTGCCCTTATAAGAACCTGCTAACTGGGCAAAGACAAAATAGTTGCTTATGAGACAACAGACCTCATCCTATTGTGGGGTACTTTGGAAAAAGCAAGACTTCTTAACCTCAGTAGGAACTCCAAAACAATGGGTCTGGAAAATTCTAGATGCCTTAATCCAGCTGAAATAAGTAGCTGTTGAGTAGGCAGACACTCACTAAAACAAACGACTGATCTAGAAATTAAGGGGTGGTGGAAATGCCTTGGGTAACCATTATGCCAAGACAGTCCTTACAAAATTTCTTATCCCTGTAATCCTGTCATGCCTCTGCAACGGGCTTATGAGGGTCATTATTGAAGGCAGATTTTATGCTAACATCAGAGAAAAAAGTACTAGGGAAAACCTGGATATAAATTACAGGAAGATAATCTCAAACTTCCCAGGAGGGCACCTGGTAATGCCAAAAGATCTCAAGTGAAAACATGGTAAAATCCAAATAAGATCACCCCAAACCACAAGGACATGTTGCCTTTAGGTATATTTCTCCTCTGCCAAAAAAAAAAAAAAAAAAAAAAAAATAAGCCTGACAAAACTTTAAAGGAAATGCATGGATGCAGCAAAATCTTCAGATTTGTTTGAATAACTCTAACTGGACTTTATATAATTATCCCCTGCAATGGAGTATGAGAATGTTCTGGTCAATGCATATTCCTGTTCAGTGCCCTTTTGTGGAGCTTTATCTCTGAAGTGGCTAAAACGGTAGTTAATTTCATGTTTTCTACTTGGTAAATCCCAATCTATCTCTCTATTAACAGAGATGCTCATTTTACTAGAAATATCATTAAGGAGCTCTTTGAGGTATTAGAGCTTGCCAAAAGACTCTTCTGTACATACAAGCTGATCTGTAGGCAAAGAAGAAAGGATAACTTAGATTCTCAAATTAGTTTGTCAGAACTTTGAGCAAGATATAAATCTCCTTAACCCAAGGTCCCTTCTTTTCACTTTATGACAGTAAGAAAATCTCTTTTGGAGATTCCTCAATTCTGCTTTTGTAAGTCAGTAATAGGTAGACTCCTGTTTCTAGGAATATCATCTCTAATCCTAGACTCCACCCTTTTGCAAACAATTATGGCCAAAGGAAGCAGAGGACCCATGGCATACAGAGTATTATCATCAATAGTTACAGGAAGCCATTGTTCAACCTTCTTCCAAACAATTCTTACATGACCTGAAGCGTGGATACTCAGTCAACTTGAAGAGATATTAGAGAAAAATTTCTCTTGAAAAGGACCTTGTCTGGTACTCTTAACAACTAGCAAACAAGTAGAAGGCCAAGGGGTTGATACGTGCCTACAATTGCAGAATGGCGTGTGACTCACATGATTCTTCATTCTTTGCTAACATTTGGCCTCACTTGTCTTGAGCCTCATGTAGGGGAAGCAATCTTTTCCCTTCTTCTATTGTAGGTTCTTTGGCTACTCTGATAACTAAATTCATTTAAGATAGATTAAGAGGAGAAAAACAAATTTAATTCTGTATTTATGGGGGCCCATAAAAATATGAGATTCAGAGAAATGACCAAAGCCAGCAGCTTTCCTACCTTTTAGCCTAATAAACAATAAATCTGTGAAGAATTAACAAGACAAAAAAGTTTGGCCTTATGGTAATAAATTAGTAAGTAAAATTACAAGATTTTTTATAGATAGCCTTCTTGGCCTGACTTCCCAATCTGTGGTGATAAGGATGTGTTCTCTGCTCCTGGTCCAGGAAGGATGCCTATCACATGAGAGGTTCATTTTCTGCTTTTAGGCGAACAACAAAAGGTCAGAGTATCCTTCTTGCTCCAGCTGTGTCTTTGGTAACTTTCATTCAAAATAATCAATATGCCAAGGTGGCACATTTGGGGAAGGCATATTTGTTCTCCTTCACTCACCCTAAGAAATAAATCATTCCAAAGAGTCATAGTGCTACTGATGCCCTCTCCCTACAAACTTCCAAGATCAGCCTATAAACAGATTCATAATGTAAAGCAAAGGAAGACAGGTGCACACGCTTTTTCTTATAAAACACCATTTTAAAATTATCTGTGCAGTGCTCTGCCATGTGGCAGAAAGACAACAGAACTCAGTTTTCTCAGAAGTGGCTTCATTATCTGAAGAGGGATCTCTTCTCAGTGATAAACAATAAAATCCACAGTCTATATCTGGAGCATGTATTAAGTATCTTTGGAAGGTATATTTCTTGGGAGACAAACTACAAAAGTTATATAGTGGGGATTTTAATTATTTTAAACATGAACATTGTTAGAACAAGGTAAAAAGAAGGAGAGAATAGAAGGAGTATGGAAGGAAGAAAAAAAGAAACAGAAAAAACCACAATGTTCTATCTTTTCATTAAAAAAATGGGTGGAGGGGCACCTGGGTGGCTCAGTTGGTTAAACGTCTGACTCTGGATTTCGGCCCAGGTCATGATCACAGGGTTGTGAGAGACCAAGCCCCAGTGGGCTCTGTGCTGACAGCGCAGAGCCTGCTTGGGATTCTCTCTCTCCCTCTCTCTGTCCCTCCTCCCCAGTTTCTCTCTCTCTCTCTCTCTCAAAAATAAACAAACATTAAAAAAAAAAGAAAATCGGATGGAAATGAATACAGAAGGATATGTGGGAACTAAGAAGCGTGATAGACAAAATTCCTAGTACATCTGCATTTTGATGCATGAAAAGTTCACCTATGGGTATTATCCCCCAAGATTATATTTTATTAGGTTTATTGTGGGGGAGGGGCAGGATTTGGAAGAAGGAGCTCTTCTGATTTTACGCAGTATGAAGACCTGGCTTTGATAAATACTTCCTTCTATCAATCTACCAGCAGGAAAAGTTCATATAAGTCAGTATTCTTTTGGTCCCATTCTGTTCTTCTCCCCTAATGTTGGTACAAAGGTGTTTGCTTTCCATATTTTTAACCAAGATGGTTTTAGTTTTTGTTACTAGCCTTTTCTGGAAATATATTTCTTAAATAAATACTATGTTTGAGTCAAAAAAGATAAAGGTCACTATATTATTTAATAAGAAAAATAGCTGCAAGATGCTACATGTCTGTATCTACATATAAATCTGAGCTTTCTATGTTTATATTTTCTCTAGGGGATATGTGTTCCCTATGGGATTAATGTTCTTTTGTGCATTATAGTAATAGAAGGACTGTTCTAAAAATTCTTTAGCAGACTAAGTCACTTCCTGCCTTGAAATACTAAGCAATTTCCTATATAATTCATTAAACATCCCTGAAAGCAGCAGGTACTGGCCATTACCCACTTTGCATTGAATATTGTACAAGATATATTTATTTTCAGTAACCTGCATGTTGCGTGAGGCTAAGGAATCTGGGCACTTGCCGTTGTCTACCTGGAGATATTGTTCTGTTTTTATTACTCTCAGAGGAAGTGTAGAACCAGATGCAGAGTTAAGGAATGGATTATATTGACTCTTCCTTAGAAGAAGAGGTAACATTAGTTTCTTTATATTCCCTTTGTACTTCCCTACCACCTGTTTAAATATATATTTTTCTAGTTCTCTTTAATATAAGGAAATAAGTAATAGCAGTGACCATTTACACTGTTAAAAACAATTATTCTCAGTTTTTCATTCTCCTCCACCGATCTACCACTTTCAACTCTTACATTACACCATTTAGCAAGTAGATAAAAACAAGAGAATGACTCAGTTGGCTGTTAATTTACTTTAACAACTATAGAGTAGAAATGAAGCTCCCACTATGACATGTGAGTCTAGGGTATATTTCAGTCTCAGAGATCAGTTATAAAGAGACCTGATTCTCATAGGGATCTTTGTTCTGGGAATTGCAAGGATTTTTTTTTTAATTATTCTCTTGAGCATAAGTTATAAACCATTATTTTTGGGATAGCCTGAACCTACTTCTATCAGAAACAACAATTAATATGTAGAATTAAAGCAGCTAAAACTATGAGCAGATCTGTTGCCTGGGATGCATACACACACCATGATTCACATACAACTTGGAGAAAGGAGCCCACTAAAGTTAAGAACCTCCCTCCCCCTGCCCCCCACCCCCCAAACTGAGAAACACAGCTCTGTCTTCCTTGATGATCACATTTCAAAGAGAAGTTTCCCAGGTCCTTGAGAAACCATTCCTGTTTATAAAACTGGTAAGAGGCTTTTAAAAAGGTTCACATCTCAAAGGGGCCAAGAATTCACCATTACAAGTTCTTTAAAGTAAATCCTCTAAGAAAAAGGAGATCAGGGCCTTGAGTCTGGAAGAAGTCTTTATGGTCAAACTGAGGGATACATTAAGATCATCTTGGCCAGGCGGTTAGTTCTCTCGCTTTCTGGTGTAGGAAATAATAAAAAATTTAAATAAGGAGGCAATAAGTGATCAAATCCAATGGCACATTAATGATCTCCATTGGGAGTCCTTTCAAGAGAGGTAATTTCAGGAATTTGATTATTCATAATAGTAAGACGCAATGAGGTACCAGTATTAGGAATCTGAAATTACTCAATTTATTTTTGAGAAGCAAGGGAAATGTTAGCAGTTGACAAACTAATATTTGGGCTTTCTTTACTAAAAGAAACTTCCAGACTCTGTACTGAAGCCAACTGTTTAAAATGTCTACATCAAGGGTCCTATACAATGAAAACAAAGTTCTGAAAGATGACCCAGAGGCACAATCTGGATCTGTCGTAATCAAGGAAAAAATTTTAGTTGGTCTCCAGATACACTACTAATTCAGAAAATTGCATGAATCACATTTTATATATATTTCTAAGAATTGAGATGTAAAATTATTTTAAAGGAATTTAAAGAATGTAATCCAAACATCTTTCTTAATTAGGGTTTCACCATATTATTTAAATTTTTTTTTAACTTTTATTGATTTTTTGAGACAGAGGGAGACAGAGCATGAACAGGGGAGGGTCAGAGAGAGAGAGACGGAGACACAGAATCGGAAACAGTCTCCAGGCTCTGAGCGGTCAGCACAGAACCTGATGTGAGGCTCAAACCCACGAACCGGAGGTTATGAGCCCAAGTCAGACGCTTAACCGAATGAGCCAACCAGGCACCCCTCACCATATTATTTTAAAAGAAAAATGGTAACTGTGTTAAGTACCTGTCAAATGCAGATGATGTGCAAATGACTTTCTGGTCCTATTTCGCATTACCTGCACCTCCTTGCAAATGTTTTTGATACCCACAGGATGTCTGTTTATTTTATAGTGGGCAGAATTCGGTGAGTTCTCTCAGCAAACCAAACCCTCATTAGATGTGCTATGAGATAATTACAGAAAGATAGTCAGGAAGGCTTGGTTGCACCAGAACAGAAAAGAAAGGGAAGTATATTCTTACACATGAGTAGAGTCTTTTGCAATCTTTTGCTATAGTAATTGCTATTTTGAAAGGGCTGAGTTCTCTATACCTGAATTAAGCCTTAGGCATTTTTGAATCTGTTAGTGAAATTGCAGTTCTTCCTATCCAGAATTAAATTATTTGACTTAGGGGAAATTTGTGATCTTAAAACATAACACTTTAAGTTTCTTTAGTAACTTCCTGGAATCATCTTGCCTGTTACCTTAAATTCACACAAGACTGCCTTTATCTTCTCCAGAAAAAAAAAATATACACACACACACACACACACACACACACACAAACACACACACATATCCATCCCCCAACCCCCAAGGTCTCTAGTAATTCTATTTTTTGCTGAGTGAAAAGATTTGGGACCAAATATAGAATTGCCATTTATTTATTATATATGCTTGGGGAAGTCACTTAACTTCACCTAGCTTCAGTTTTTATAAATGGAAAAGGATGGTAAGTAGTCAGAAAGCTGTGCCTATAAGGAAAACAGTATGTGTGCAAGTGTCCTGTAAGCTGTAAGACAAAATTCAAGTACTTAAAAAAAATTGCAATTTGTTTACCCATTATATAGTTGTTTTCTTCAAGGTTATGTATGTTGCCAGTTAGCCTTGAGGCAATGTCAGGGAACCCTCTCGCTCAACTATAGACCCCAACAGTTAAACCCAGAAATAGACAAGACCACTTAACTCCTGCTCTAACTGAAACTCACTGTTCTTACTTGTTATTGCACTTTCTTGAGCATTGATGAAGAAGTTTTACAGTGACGGGAACATTCCAACCTCTGGGCCAGAAAAGCCCAGATAGCAACAGAAGACCTAGAAGACCCCATTCCATCCCCTTCCCTGCCCTTGATCATGGGCTGAACACATACCGACTCCAACCTGTGATCACATGTTCACTGCTGGCTATCTTACACTACCCCCCTGAACTTCTCCGATAAAACTCTTGGCTTCAACCTGCCACCTACCCACCTTCTCCCTCCCCACACCAGAAATAAATTTCTCCCAGAGCACCTGCTTCTGACTTTGGCTCAGGTCATGATCTTATGGTTTGTGGGTCCAAGACCCACGGGCTCTGGGATGACAGCTAAGAGCCTGGAGCCTGCTTCAGTTTCTGTGTCTCCCTCTCTCTTTGCCCCTCCCCAGCTCATGCTCTGTCTGTCTCTTTCTCAAAAATGAATAAACATTAAAAAAATTAAAAGTAAAAGAAAGAAAGAAAATTCTCCCTTTCTCTTTTCCAAACCCTCCTTTCTAGAGGTTATTGACTTCCCTTGCCACCAGTTTATCTGAGTTTGTTTGGCCATAGCATTGGCCAACCCAGCCAGTAGCTGAGCTTTCCATTGGTCTACCCCCCTCGGGATTCCCCAAGAAGGAGTCCTCAGTGCCAGGGCTCACCAGATCCTCTCCTGAGTTAGTGACTGTGATAGATCAATTGGATCAGCAGGATATTTTTTCTATCTCAACTTATTTCCATCCGAGCTTTGGAATGTACATTTTGGAAGGCTATTCTAATGCCAACTTCTTTTTTGGGAAATGGAAATACCTAGAATTGGGACATGAATATCCTAGGCTCTTGAATTACTTCCCTCTTATTTACATGATTTATATTAAATATTTAAAAGTCTTTCTACTTCCTGAATTTTCCTCCTCTTGGGAACTGCTATCTTGGAGATAACAAGTACTTTCCTATATAACTTTTTATCCACTACTAGATCTTTTGTGCAATGTTGGGGGTGGGAGGGATGTGTGTGTGCATGCATGCGTGTGCACGCAGGGAGGGAGAACAATTACCAGGAAGATAGAGTATTAAAAGTGTGATACATGAGGGAAAAATGGAGAATTAAAATGATTATCAAGAAATTAAACAGCCTTGAAATAAATTTGCAAGATCGTATGAATAAAATAGGACTACTTTTGAAATAATACACAAGTTTTCAAAAGGCTAATGAGAAACCTATCCTCTCTCATCTTGAATGATGATGAAATAAGAGTGCAAAAAGAAGTCTCATTTTCTTGCTTGATGTCTGGTTACTTATTGCCTCACTTATCCCTTTTTGACCTTTAGGTTCTCTCCTTCATGACATTATATTATTAAAGAAAGGTTGACCTAAAATCACAGCCTTTTAATCTAGATAGCAGAGAAATCATTTAATGCCAGATTTCGTTTTGTAGATCAGGGTGACCACAAACCCTGGTTTACCTAGTTAATAATCCAGATTCAAACCTCTCATTCTGGTGTATTTATTGTTACACCCTTGTTCACTCTCAAACATGTCCTGGTTGGGATGATAAATTACAGTCATCCTGTAGGCATAGAAAATAAAACAGGAAAAGTCAAGAGACTTGCTCAAATGTGAATAATTATTTACCTCTGCCTTTAGGGCCAGAATGCAGACTTGCTGACTCTTCCTGGAGTTCTAGTCACTGTATCCAGTGACTTTGCCACTTTATCTCCTAGTCATTGCAATTTACGATTTTTACACATATATGGAAAAGCCAAATCCCAACTAAAAGAAGTAGACAAATTCTCTTACAACATTAACCACCTCCTACCTAGAAGAAACGAAAATGTTTTCAATTTTCTTCCATCTTACACTAGTATTCATTATTCTTTCATACAGGAGATTTTTTAGGATAATATGCTGACAACATTGAAACTATTTTTTAAATATAAGTGAATAAAGTTTAGCTGCTGGGGACCAAGAGCAACATAATATAAGGAAACAACACCATAAGGAAATCAGTCATCAGCAAACATCACTGGGCTTTTTTAGTTACCAAGAAACAGGCCAACTGCAAAATATTTGCTGCCTGCTACTAAGCTCTTAGGAGTGGAAGATGATGCTTGTTAATGGATAATTACATGCTACCGAAAAGAATTGGTACTGGCTGCATGTTGTGCACCTTCTAGTTTGAAGAGCTTGAACTTGAAGATCGCGTGCTGTCAAGGGACCCTTTGGACATGGGGCCCAAGTGTGAATAGAGCCCTATTGTCTCTCTACCTATTTGCTATGCATCAGGCATTGGGCAATCTGTCATGCATCTGCTCTGTTCAGGCTTTGCCTAATGATGTGGGAGGATCACAAAGTCTAATCTGACACAATGGCTATGTAAATGTCATATGGGTCCCTTGTACATTTGCCTGAGGGCTCCTTGATGGGGGCACATTTCAAAAACGATAAAGGTTATAGCACCCTGTGAAGGATTTATGCCACACAGTCTACTGGCCAGGATTTAGTTTTGTAGCAGACATTCCACTTTAAATGCAGGAATTCATCATTTAGCGTAGCTAGTTTTATTGGGTACCATAGAATATACAAGAATGAATAAGGGATGAGATTTCTGTACATCATTGATTTTATTAAATGAAAATAATAAATTCTTATATATATATATTTCTCTCTTTGATGTAATTCTGATAAAAGAGATATTAAATAGACATGAATCAAAACTTTCTTTTGCTTCAGAAGGGCCCAAGAGGCTTATAATCAAATAACATTGCCAGTTAATCATTCATATAATCCAACACTGCAAAATTCCAATTCTGGAAATCAAATATAAAATTCTTAGATTAAATGCTTATGTAACTTATGATATTCTAATTCTGATGAGGACACACACACACACACACACACACACACACACACACACAGTAACTGTTATCCCCAAGCCAACGTGAAGACATTTCTGGGATGGAAAAGCTATTTTTACCTAGTAAACATGAATAAAGCACCTAAAGAAAACCTTCAAGATGTCATCATCCATTAACATTGTTCTGTTATCCTCTCAACCTGAAGTTCATATCTTTGGCACATTAGAATTAGGGCTACTTTTCAATGCCAGGACCAGAAGCCTACCTCCTTACTTTTGGGGCAGGCAGTTCTTTCTGTAGTTAAGAAGAAAGCATTATCAGAGTTTATATCTGAAACATGACAAGGTGCAAGCCAATTTAAAGGCAAAATGCCCATAGCAAACTATGGCTGAAATGATTTTAAGAAGCAGGTTTACCAAAACCTTATGAATGTGATTATTAGATTTAAGTTCTCTCTAGACATCATGTAAGCTATTTAAGGGGAATTCATAAATTGTCAGTAGTACTAAAAACTGCTGAAAGAGGCTAGAATTTGTGTATCTAGAAATAGTATGAAGTTATCTTAGGAACAGCAGTTTGATTTTTGTAAACAATACTATGCTGTTCCAGTTCACCTTACAAAAGTGACTGGCCATCTCAGTTTATCTGGGACTGAGGGATTTCCTGAAAAGTGGGATTTTCCATGCAAAAATTGGAGGACTGGGCAACCCAAGATGAATTGGGCAACTCCAGGAAAACGGAAAAGGATATTGCCAAATCGCACCATAAAGTGCAAATATATTCATATCCTCCAATAAAACAATAACTCAAAGTAAATGATCAGCTCAAATGGTAGCTTTGATTTACAACCCAGTGAGTTCCTGCTATTTTGAATATCCCCTGCCTACATTCTCCCATCACCTTTCTCCTGCAAAGGGCCCTTTGATTCTGTCACTGTTTTTTGTTTGTTTTCCACATTTCTAATAACACTGAGTTGGTTCTGTGAACAGACTTCGAACTAGGTTCCTATATATTTTATTGTCTGCCCTCATTTATCTTTGTCTAGTTTTATTCAGATTGTTCTCTTCCATTTCATACTGTGGCTGTTGTTGTTGTTGGGTTGTTGTTGTTTTTTTTTTACAGGTTGATTCATTTTCCATTTTACTTAAGTTTTTGGTTTAGTTTTTCAATATGGACATGTCTTTCTTCATTATGAAATATTTCAGACTACCAAAAAAAAAGATGTAAAATATAACATTAAGGGACCCATTTATCCAGCAGCAAGGCTGAGTATAAACATTAAAATGAAATTGAACCCCCTTAACTCAATTGCTTACTCTCCCTACCCTCCAGAGCAAATGACTATACTAAACTTGATATTCACCTTTCCCAAATAATCTTTCATTTTTTATTTTACTGCAGATGTATATATCCATCAGCAGTAGATTATATTGTTTCAAATATTTTTAACACTTATATATAGTCTTACTATATGCTTTGTAGGGGAGAAAAAATAATTTTCCCTCTAATTCCCAAGCTCTTGGCTGAGACCCCAAGTAATAAAATAGATTAACAGGAGAAAAACTAACAGAACGTATTACATATGTACTTCCTGTATACAAGGGGGATGCCCGGAAAACAAACTCCCCCAAATGGTCCATGCCCTCACCTCAAATGCCATCTTCAGCTAAAGACAAAAGAAACATATTCGAGTGGAAGGGAGGCCAGTGATGGCAAATTACCAGGAAAAGCATAGTAAACAAGGGTAAGGTTCTTATGCCAAGTTAAGTCATTACCTTCTTCCTTGCTAAGTGTTTCTAGAGATTTACTTTCATCCTTCTCTTCCTGGTACATAGAGGGAAGGCACCCTTACAAATGGAGATTCCCCTTATAAATGTTAATCTCTCTTACATAGAGGTAACTTCTGCTGAGTTTTCTAAGCTTCTCCTGTGTCTACTATTTCTTAAAAATAATCAGCCCCAAATAATCAATATGCCAAAAAAGCATATTTTGGGGTTGCAAATTCTCCCCTTCAGCAACCTCCTGCAACTTAAATGTGTCAGTATTATGTAGACATGATTCAGCAGTACTGAATACAGAAACTTCTAGTCTAATCATGTGCCAGTCTAAGAGTAGCTCATTTGATAAACACTATAATTTATCCATTCTATTGATAGACGTGTAGGTTGTTTTCCAACTTTTCACTATTTAAAATAGTGTTTCTATGTACTATGTATCCCACACGCACATGTAAGGATCTTCCTAAAATACATACCAAGGAGTTGCTTGATCATAAGGGATGTGCACCAAACATTCATGAAATATTGTGAAGACTGCTGGAGTAATTTACACAGCCTTCAGCACGATGCACGAGTCCCAGTCACTTCACATATTTGCTGACAGTTTACACTTTCAGCTTTCCAATTTTTGTCATCTATGTGTAAGACAAGATTTTTTTTTTTTGCATGGCGTTTCTTTGCATTTCTCCAATCCTCTAAGAAAAACAGATGCCTTCCTCCAATTTCCCTTTGGCTTCTCTTTGGCTCCCGGTTGATCTCCCACTTACTCTAAGATTTTTTTTCAAAGTCTCTACTTGCATAAAGTATGTGGGAAAAGAAGTGTATGTGAGGATGGTCACTTGCTCAACTGAAAATGGAGAAACTGGTAAAGTCATTATGCTGTACTACTTTAAAATGTATATCATATGTTGCATAATATAACATATATATTTTATAATGTACATTATATTTCTACATTAGATAACCACCGCTTCATTGTGTGATCAAGTTTGCATCATATACATTGATAGCAATCACCAGAAATGTACTTGCTTCTTACACAGCATAGGTTTCCAGACAATATGCAACAGTAAAATATGGCCTAAATACATCATTTAAAGTTGCATTAATATCAATTTATTCTACACATTGATTCTTGCCAAACAAAACCTTGGAGTAATTATTCCCCTGTTGGAAGTTCTCAGCTGGACTTCAACTATTTTCTATCCATTTCTAAAATGATTTGCACAAAAGATTCTCCTCTCTTTCTCACTCTCTCTCTCTTCTCTACCCTTTTAATTTTCTCTCAGAATCATGCTGAAGGAGGCAAGAAATAGATATTGAATTTTGTGCAGTGCTTGTAATTTTTGTTAAATGATAAATATTAATTATTATTTAAGAATACAATAAAAAGGAAAGGCTCTTAGTTCCTAACTATTGTACACAGCCATCTACAGAGTTAATACAAATTTAATTTGTAATAATTACTTCTATATACATAAATTATATGGTACAGTATAATAAGTGATAATAGCACATATTACAAAATAGGCTGACATCTTAACAAAAAAACATTCTAACACATGGCCATTATACTGGAGGAAAACAGTATTGTGAAAAGCTACAATTGCAATTTGCTTAGAAAATGAATCATAATGCATTAATGCCTCTGAATAATTTGCAAGTCAATGAACCAAAAAAATTACATAAATGACTGGCCATAGGTATTTATGTTATTTGGGGTTGGGAAAGTTGGTGGTAAAGGGGAGAGGAATTGGAATAGAGACTTGCATTAATAACTGCTTACATGTACACTAAGACATCTTATAACATTTAACCAGCAGAGATCTAAAATGCAATTACTTTGCATTTATTATTTTGCTGATTTGTTTGCTAATAAAATGTTATTGCCCAATGACAATTTTGAATTAACTACATAATGATGCTCTTGAAGATTAGCTAGATGAAATGAAAGAATCCAATGACTGAAGAATTACTTCAGAGATCATCTCATGACTCTTAAGGCTCCCAGTCGCCAAATTCCTTTAAAATCACTGCATAGAGATGCCTCTTCCTTCTGTCTGTGGCAAACCCTCTCAACCCAAGTCCCAAACCCCATCTTCTCCACTAACGGAACCTTGAATTTGATCAGGGTTGCAAAGATGCCTAATGGAATATTCACTGTCTTCAGCCACCTGTGTAGGCCATCTGATTCAGTGTAGTAAAAAATAAGCAAGCAGAAGTCTCCCAGAGGCTTCTGGGAAAACAGTTTCTTACTGATGAAAGAGGCAAAAGGTCTCTTTTTTCCCCCCATCTTAAATAAGGTTTTAATAGAAGGAACTGCAGCAGCCATCTTGTTGCCTTGAGGGAAGGTCAAAAGAATTGCACAGACATTGATTCTTACTAAAGAGAACTGCCAGCCTCTACTGTATCACTGAAATCATGAACCTGGGAGTTGTTACTGTAACCCCCTCCTCATAGTGCACATTAATTTGGAAGCTCACAATGTGCTAGGCTCATTTGCTGAGCATATTTTCTGCCCTGGGTCATTTAATCCCCTTAAGCTGATGAGGAAGGATGGAAGCGTTAAATATCTAAGTTGTTAAAAAACAAAATTCAACGAAGTTAATTTTAAAGATCTTACTGGCTTTATTAGATGATTCATGATGTGGGAAGCATCCCATCCAACAGATAGAAAGGATCACCGAGGAGCTGTACACAACGAAAGAATTTACAGGCAGAAGGGAGTGGGACGAGGAAGCTCCATTAGAAAAAGTGGAATCACAAGATCACTTTCCTTCCCTGGATGGCAGGGGTCTATCAGGCAGATTACCTGGCTGGTGTTGCTCAGGTAGTCCTTGACTGACTGGCTTAAGATCCCATTTCTGGGAGAGGCCAAAAAATGTAATGAAGTTAAGTCTTAGTTTGGTGATGTGGGGTTTAGCATAAGCGACTCCATGTTGGGTCTGTTGTCCTATTTCTGAGTATTAGTTTGGTGAGGTGGGGTTTAGCATAAGTGACTCCATGTTGGATTTGTTGTCTTATTTTTAAATAATGTTTATATAGCTATTTGGTGACAGAGCTGGGATTTGAACACAGATAATCTGGTAACAGCATCTGTATCCCATGATCCCTCACTTCTCTCTCACTCACTTCCCACATTCAATAGCTTGCCAGATCATGACTGCACTGTCTTAATACCGGTCAAGTCAGCCTGCTTTGCTCCCTTTCCAGTGGCATCCCTATGTCCGCTCCAACCCCGAAGGGGCCCTAACATACCACTTCTTCCATACTACCTTCACACTGCAAAGATTATTTTCCTAAAATGTAAATTGAATCCTATCTCTCTCTTCCCACAGCCTTCAATGATTAATTTGTAATTAAATGAAACAAATCCTGTATTAGACCAACCTGCCTGCCAAACACTAGGCCAGAGCTCTAACAACAAACTACTTGAAATATTAACTGGGGATTTTTTTGGTTTTGGTTTTTTTACTAGGTTTTTTTTTAATTATATGTTTTAAAAAAAGGATGACAGTCATCCCTCTACATAGGACATAGCTAATATAAGATGGAGTTGTCTTGCACAGAACCAAGAGATAAAAGCAGAAGGGCAAGATCCTGGGCACAGGGTGGTTTTTATTTGACCCCTGTGGTGCTTTTAAAAAGAAATTAAGATCTGAAGGTCTAGAAACAGTGGTTCTGTATTCCTTCATGGCAGCAGTTGGCTGGAATTGATTAGCACCTGCCCATTCAACAATTCACCTTAGGCCTTGCAGTGCCCTTCTGTTTCTATATTTGGCCTATTCTTCTCATTAACTATGGGCTGGAGCTGTGGAGATTTGAGTTTGGGACCCTGGATCATTGATAGTCTAACCTTGTTATTGTTGGAGTTGCAATTTTTGGAGCAGCAGAAGCACTGTCATTTTTACTTAGTGGCTATATTTTTATCACCATGGGGACATACAGATGCCGAGCCTGCCTGTATAATTGACAATCTAGATAAGGAGGCCCAATGTATCAAATATGGCAGAAAGAAACGGAGTTCAGAAAGACCATGCACAAGCTATGCAAATTAAAATATTAATAGCGTCCAAGTCACATGACTGTTATAAGGATGAAACAAGAGAATAGAAATCTTCCAACAGTCACCCTGGCATCTGTTAGGTACCTAATTGGATTGATGCCCCTTACTACATGACTGGCAGGCATGGAAAAAAGTTTCAGAACTCTTTTGAGAATCTAACTGAAAGCATGAACCCTCAGCGCACCTGGGCGGCTCAGTCAGTTAAGTCTCCAACTTCAGCTCAGGTCATGATCTTGTAGTTTGTGATGATCTTGGTGGTATTGGTGGTGGTGTTTTGTTTTTTGTTTTTTGTTTTTTTTTTTTAAGAATGGAGAGAGGGAGGGGCGCCTGGGTGGCGAAGTCGGTTAAGCGTCCGACTTCAGCCAGGTCACGATCTCGCGGTCCGTGAGTTCGAGCCCCGCGTCGGGCTCTGGGCTGATGGCTCAGAGCCTGGAGCCTGTTTCCCATTCTGTGTCTCCCTCTCTCTCTGCCCCTCCCCCGTTCATGCTCTGTCTCTCTCTGTCCCAAAAATAAATAAACGTTGAAAAAAAAAAAAAAGAATGGAGAGAGGGAGAGAGAGAAACCCAAGCAGGCTTAGCTCTGTCAGAGCAGAGCCCAACACAGGACTTGATCCCATGACCCTGGGATCATGATCTGAGCTGAAATCAAGAATGAAACTCAACCAACTGAGCCACCCAGTCACCCTGTAATTGCGGTCTTAAGCAGTGTCCTGGAACTAGTATGTGTGGGTTTAGATACTCAAAAAGATGTCGAAATCCATCAGTCATAACCAGATTCCACTTTACTCAGGGTTCCCTCATTAGTTCAGTCCATTCCAGTGCACATACGTGTCTCTGTATTCAAACAAAGGGACTCATAAGAGCAAAAAAAGCACAATCAACAAGAAAGTGGACATTTACATAGGAGGATGAGAAGGAAAGAAAATGAACACTTATTCAGTCTCTATTACATATAGGGCTCTGTATAAGTTCAATTAATCTTCATACTATCCCTGGGAAGTAGTTATTTTTATGCCTATTTTATAGATAAGGAACTAAGGTCATAAGCAGTCAGCAGCAATATACTTAGACACAAACAAACCAAGCTGGATGGGGGGTAGTAATCAGATGTTAGTGATGAAAGTGTCATGATAGTTACTGATTGGTTTTAAAAGGCATCAGTTGTCCACGTAGAGACAGCATTTTAGGATTCTTGGCAGTCAAGTTATATAATTATGTGGCCACGAATTATAAGCTTGGCTAGAGTCATAAAAGTAAAAGGATAAGATTGAGCACAAAAGTTTAAATATCTGAGCAATTCGCCACAGCATGTTTTTAATATGCCATAGCGGCAACTTCATAATATTCTCTAGGAGCCAAGCATAAATTGATCCATGTGTATCCAACTCTAATCACAATATTTCAGAGAGGAAAAAATATCCTGGGATGCTTGATTTCTAGAATTTAAAAAACATATTGCACTATAAAACTGTCTTTGAAATCTCAGAAAGAAAAATATTCATTGAGAGCCAAATCAGATAAGTGCTATGGTTTTATGTTCAGTTGACGGATACCAGTTGCTTTGCCAATTTGCTAAATCTTAATATACTTGCTAACTTTAGTCCACATATTTTTTCCCTCTTCCGCTTCTGTTTTCCTCTGCCACTTTGTCCTTCTCTCCTTTGTGTCTGATTATCATAAAATGAACATAGCGCAGAGCTTTGCTATTCCTTAAAAATGTAAATGTCGAAAATAAAGACTTTCTTGGATGTCAGACTCAGGCTGCTTTTTGCTATTTACAAAATACTGGGCTCATTTTCTTACAAAGCCCTGGAAATTGAGGGAGTTAGATCTCACAATGAAATGTCCTAGCAGGCTATTCCTGAGCGGAAGGCTACTGACAAATTTTATGGCCTTGGATCCAGAAATAAACACCATTCGGTGACTGTTTGTATAGTCAGGCCATTAAGTGCAATGATTTGTATTTCCTCAAGAGATCCCTTAAACTACAGTGCCTTGTGTTTGCAGCAGCCTGGCAGGGGTTGTATTTTTTTTTTAATCCTGCAGTTCACTGGCCAATAAAGTGTGTGCAGGGCACAACACCTCCCAGGAGGTAGAAAGAAAAGACATGAGTCTGTAGGGCTTCACACAGTCCCTAGAGATGTCCTGAGTGTAAAGCACATTGAGCATCTGTCTATTAATAAGTTTGCGGAAGCAACTTTCCTCATGGATGAGACTGTTACCCTGTCTGATCTACTCTGGGCTCTGAATTCTGGCCACAATAGTCTAGATAGTTCTAATAGTTCTTAAGGGTGTTCTTTGGAGTGGAACCTTATAAAGATAACAAAGAAGATATGATGAAGGTGATTAATTACCATTCTGAAATAAAGCTTGCAATGGTTTTATCAAGGATTTCCCATAAGAAGGCAAATATAATTATAACAAAATACATTTATAAAAATTATAGTCAGTGCGGTAATTCCTACTTAAGCCCATCTCTGGCTTAATGGGCCTCATTTTCTAGCATTTTCTAGCATTTTCTGTTTCCATCCTTTTGTGGGTATCCTGTGCTGTTTATATAATTTATTAGTTTATGGATGTTCCCTCATAGGTACAGGCCCTATTTGTATTTGCTTCTATGAGTGTTCAACGTTCACTTTCAAATGTTCTCAATAAATTTATATAGAAACATTTTTCCTTCCTATTGTCTCTGAAACCTGCTGGATGCCTGCTTTGCATATTACTTAAGGAATGGCTTTACCTTTCTTTTTCTTTTTTCCCCTCAGTTCTGTGCCTTGCTACCCTTTTTCTAAGTACTCTATATCCTGATGTCTGAACGTCTTCAGTGTCATCTGATGAAGCGTGGGGGAGTCAGGAGAAGTGAAAATCTCTCTGACGAAAAGTATTTTTCACTGGGGTTCAGGCTGAAGATAAGTCTCCCACACTGAACAGAAATATATACTATAAAACACCATTATCCCTCTTCTTCCCTTCCTCTTTTGTCTTTCAACACTGAAGGGCAGGAGCTCATATTCCTGGAGCCCAAATTCACAGATGCATAGCACCTTGCATACAATAGGAATTGACCTAAGGTACTGATTTTATTTATTTAAAAAAAAAATTTTTTTTTTCAACGTTTATTTATTTTTGGGACAGAGAGAGACAGAGCATGAACGGGGGAGGGGCAGAGAGAGAGGGAGACACAGAGTCGGAAACAGGCTCCAGGCTCTGAGCCATCAGCCCAGAGCCCGACGCGGGGCTCGAACTCACGGACCACGAGATCGTGACCTGGCTGAAGTCGGACGCTTAACCGACTGCGCCACCCAGGCACCCCTATACTGATTTTAAACACGAAGATATTTACAAATCTACAATTTTTAAAATGTAGTGAGTCCTTTTATTAATTCCTATTATATAATCAGGCACTTTGCTATGTTCTAGAGATAACATAGGTGACTCAAAGAACTCAGTTTCTACTGGAAAGAGAGAGAGAGAGAGATTTACATAGTATAATGTTAAATGCTAAAGCACAGACACATAAACTGAGTGGCTTTTTTATCTGAGACCCTACTCATTCATTGGCTACTCAAAAAAATGTATTTTTTAGAGCAAAAAGAACATGCTTATTAAAAGAGATAAATGACTAAGAAACAAAAGAAGCCATTTTGTGTATGTGTTGGGGAGATATTTTATCACAACTGAACATATTGAATAAATGAGTAAACCTGAATCTCTACCTACTATTAGCTCTTAAGTGAAAATATTAAGAAGAACAAATAAAATCAAAGAGTTGAAAACTCTATGGCCAGTAAAAACTGAAACACACTGAAGATTGTAAGACATCTATAACATGTGTGTTGCACTTTGATAACGGAAATGCAAAATTTTAATTTAGGTAACAAGAAGTAGCAAAAGTAATTGATATGTCCAGTTTTACTTGGGTATTCCAATTTTAAGGACCCTTAGTGGGATATACATTTAAAGCTTTTATTGAGCAACTACTATGCATAATACACACATGTATATGCAAATAAAATACTGGACCATTAGAACAAGTGTTCTGTGCTTTTGTTCTTGATAGAATTGTTATCTTTCAAAGCTATTTATGGAAATCCTTTCCCACAGTCCAGTTGTAATGTTTTACTTCTCATATGGACTATATACAGTGAAGACTATCTCAGTGTGCTTTGGCCCATATGCATCTCACTTTGTATCATACACTATTTGAATTCCCTCTTATAAGTTCCCTACCTTCTCCTTATCTCGTTCTGTGCCCACTACTAAAATCCCTGCAAACCTTTGTATCTGTCATCCATTTTTTCTTTGTCCCCCTGCCTTCCTCCACACCCTCATTCATTCAGTGACTTCTCTGAGTCTATCATGGCTCCAGCAGGCCACTCTCAGGAAGTGATTTTTAGATTGGCTCTGGAAATCTCAACTGATGCATTTGGGCTTCCTTTAAATGCACTTGCCTGTCATGTGAAGCACTTAAATCGCATCTCATGTGAGGAAATCATACATAGTTTATTTAAAAGCCCCTCAGCTCCCTTGCGGCAATAACCAAGCACAGGCTGCTAAATCCTTGAGTGCCTCTGTTGTTTGCTACAAATCACAACATCAAATACAGAATCACACACACTGAGGAGCACCCCAAAAGCAATTTATGCTGATGAACCCCAGCTATTAACATAAGTAGCACTGGCTCTGTCTGCCTTGCTAAAAAGCTAGACTGGGCTAGCAACAGGGGAATCAGAGAACTGAGGGACACCTGGAATATCTAATGGATGTACTGGGGTATAATTATAGCAGGTACACACGTCTGAATCATGTGTAACATTTTACAGCACAATCACATGTGCCCACTTCAAGAACCTAGAAGAATGAATAGAGATAGTAGCAATCAACACAACCCCAAGAATTACCATTCTCCATAAAGACTAAACAAAACAACGATACTGATGAAAGTGAGTTTCTGTACCGCTTGGGATTATAATATTGTA
Source organism: Prionailurus viverrinus (assembly GCF_022837055.1). Taxonomy (NCBI): domain Eukaryota; kingdom Metazoa; phylum Chordata; class Mammalia; order Carnivora; family Felidae; genus Prionailurus; species Prionailurus viverrinus. The sequence continues at coordinate 38,763,532 of NC_062573.1, read as the reverse complement.
CTGAAAGTGGGATGATTTTACCGAAATGACAACTCAAGAAATAAAGTGCCAGAAAAACTATATAGGTGGCAGTCACTAAGCAAGTGAAAAAATCAGCAGAATTTTAGACTTTTTCCCCATTCCTACTCTTCCAATAAAAGATGAAGACTGAAACTGCACACTGCCTGTTTGGGGTATAATAGGAAAGGCTGACCCAAGTATGACAATACAGTTAAGTCAGAGAACACCATCAGCGGCGATTACTTGGAGTCTATTTAACTAACAATCAGATATCCCTACAGCTGTAGCCAGGAGTGTGTGTTGATGGGATTCAGGACAGGGCATCCCAGAATATGCCATCTTGGCATATTGATTATTTTGAATTAAAGTTACTTGAAAGACAGCTGGTGCAAGAACAACATGTATGACCCTCCTCTTGGTCGCCCTGAAAGCAGGAAACAAATCTCCCATTTAAAGTTACCCTCCCTGCACCAGGAGGTAGAGAGACATCCTCATTGCCAAAGATGGGGAATTCAGAGCCAAGAAGTCTATGTAAACAAATTCTGCTTAGTTTCTTCACTAATGAGTACCCAAGCCTAAGTTTCTTTGTCTCTGCAGGTTTTCACTAATTTGTTTCTGTGTCTGAAAGGTACCAACACTGTCTGTCTGCTTTGGTCACCTTAGGTCTCACATTCTTATGGGTCCTGCATGTGTATATAATTAAATTTATTTTTCTACTGTGAATCTGTCTTATGTTAATTTAATGATTAGGCCAGCCAAAATAATCAAGGGGGTACAAGGGAAATTTCCCCTCCCTGACAGGGTCTAAAAGAGGAGGTATGAACATATGATCAGTAAGTGAAGTGACATCAGGGTCTGAGGCCATCATGCCTTGGAATCAATACCGGTCAATTTTGAAACAAATGAGAAGCTGGTCATGTCTTACATAGCAGGTAAGGTGTCATATTTTGTATAATTGAGTTCCTGATGTCACAGCAGAAACTTCCACCTATGTCCTTTGATAAGACATATCGGATTCCAGGTTGTGGAAGAGAACTTTCTACTGGAATGAGGAAGAGGTCTGCCAGCAGGGCCATGGAAACAAGACGATGTATGGAAGAGGGGACAATCACAGGGGATATTATACAGGCATAGTTTTCAGGAAGCAGGATGGAGTTCTATAGCTGGAGCCCACTTAGAAAATAATTCACTGAAAAACACTATAAAATCTATAATCCAGGAGTATTTAATTTCTCACACTAAAAAAAATCATATTTAGCAATGCTCCACCATACTGAAAATTTGAGCTTTGTAAATTGTGAGAAAGAAAGCAACATAATCCCAAACATGGTCTTTGACTAGCTGAAGAACAATGACTAAGATTTAAATCACAAGTTTGTTTCCTCACTCTTTAAGTATTAACAGATTTTCAGCCAGCAATTCAGGACGGATCCTAATGTTGACATGCAGGATTATAAAATTCTGAGGCTGTCTGCAGCATGAGCCAAGATTATGGTTTGGTTCATGCTGGTTTTCCTTTATATAATAAAAGAGATATCAAACTGCAGTCTCTTCTGTCCCTTTCCCTCCCTCCCTCTTTCCTTCCTTCCTTCTTTCCTTCCTTCCTTCCTCCCTCCCTCCCTCCCTCCCTCCCTGCCTCTAATACAACATCCTGCAAAACATCATTAAGGTATTTTTGAAAATGAAATATCATCATTCAGAAAGATGTCAGATGTTCCTCCTCTTTCAAGTCTGACAGATCTGTTTCAACAGTAACAAACTTCAGAAGGGAAATAAAAGCAATCACTTGTTTCCCTTTCTGACAAACACTGGAAGAAGAACAATACAGAGCCCATGACAAACTATATTCTCAAGCTTCTTCATGGCATTTCCTTTGGTAGGATGTGAGTTATCCCAAGGAATACATGTAACATTTATCCAAAACATTATTACTGAGCACCCGTTTGTATTCAATCATGGGACATACAGAAAGTAGGGCTACCACCCTGATATGCCCAGGGGGCCCATGCCCAAGGGAAAAGACATGGAGCCATAGAAGACTACTTTTTATCCTTCAAATCTAATAGAATTTACCTTGTTAGGTTTTGGACTTGCTTGGGACCTATGACCATTTTCTTCTTTCTGAAAGAAAGATTTAAAATTTAAAATTCTTTTAAAATTTGAATGTCTACCCTATGCCTGTTCCACCTTTGTAATTGGGAAGCATAATTTGTTTGATTTCATAATTTCACAGGCAGAGAGGAATTTTGCCTCATGATGAATCATACCTCAGATTTCACCCATATCTGATTTAGATGATAATTAGATGAGACTCTGGACTTTGAATTGATGCTGGAATGGGTTAAGAGTCAGAGCTGTTAAGATGGGAAAAATGTTTTTTTCATGTGAAAAGAACATGAATTTTGGGTTAGAAGGCAGAGTGTTATGGGTTGAATTTCATCCTCCAAATTCATATTGGGTTCCTAACTCCTCAATGGAACTATAAGTGGAGATAGAAACTTTAAAGAGATAATTAAGATTAAATGAGGCCATAAGGTTGGGGCCCTAATCTGATACCAGGAATGCACTGCACACACACAGGGAAAAGGCCAAGTGAAGACACAGCAAGAAGGTGGCCATTTTCTAAGCCAAAGAGAGAGGCCACAAGAGAAACCAAACCTGCCAACACCTTGATCTTAGACTTCCAGACTCCAGAACTGTGGGAAAATGCATTCTTGCTGTTTAAGTGAGCCTGTGGTATTTTATTATGGCAGTCCTAGCAGACTAATACATTCTGAAAGGTGGAGAGAACAAGGAAGACTGGCTAGGAAGCTTGGAATCCAAGGAACAGTATGGTGAAATTGGCAACCTGGAAAGGCCAATGGATGAAGATGAAACAAACCCCAACAAAAGCCCATTCTCTCTAGCCAAAGGTCCAGAAAGAGGAAGTCCAGACCTCTTCTAAAGACAAAAAAAATTTAAGATAAAAAAAAATTTTGACAGTAACTGTTCTTCTCCAGCTAAATGACACAGAAGACACTGTGGCTCCACTCTCACTCCCACAAGCAAAGGCTGAGTGGGAAAAAAGACATCCACCTTCACCAAGTAGTACCATGGATGAGTAAGGCAGACAAATATTCATTCCCAGAAGTAATAAGGCACCTCCCTTCAACCTCTGTTGCTGGAGTGATGCCAAAGGAGGCCAAGTGGAGAGTTGGAACACTCAACACCACCTAGTGGTAACAAGGACATACCCTGATAGTGTCAGTGAATGGCCACATGGAGAGCAATAACAAGTACCTACAACCCTTCCCAGCCAAGATAGTTTCAGCAGAGGTCTCATAGGGAACCAAAACTCTTAATCCTGCCCAGCAGTCATGAGGAGGCCCTTTCCACATCATCTGTCAACACCAGTCAAGTATGGAACATGGATTTCTGTAGCTAACTGACAGAAAGTAGAGTTGCCCTTTCCTCTACCAGATCAATGCCACAGAAAATCAGGTAAAGCTGAAGGGTCAAAGAACGTTCAGAGTCTCATAACATAATACCTAAAAAATAATGATTATAAACTGTCACTCATAATAATTTTATAAGAATTATTTCATAAACTTCATTGGGATTTCTATAATAAAAAATTACTCATCACTGGAAATGTTAAGAGAAAAGATAGCAAATGAGTGTCAACACCAAGAATACAGAGATTTTACAACTATCTGGCAGATCTTTTAAAGCAGCTGTCATAAAAGTACTTCAAAGATCAGTCACAGAAACAGTTGAAAAAAATGGAAAAATAAAATACTTCAGTAAAGAAATAGAAAACATAAAGAAAAACCAAATGAAAAATTTGGAACTGAAAATACAACTGGAAAAACCAAACTCAAAAGAAGGGCCCAACAATGGGATGGAGGGTACAGAGGAAATAATCAGTGAACCTGAAGTGAGAACAACAGAAATTACCCAATCTGAACAACAGAGTGAAAACAGACTAGAAAAAATAAATAAGTAAACAGACCCTTGGGGACCTGCAGGACTACTAACAAAAAGATCAGGCATTCATGTTGTCAGGGACTGGAAGAAGAAGATAAAGAACAGGCCTGAAAAGTTACTTGCTAAGGGGCGCCTGGATGGCTCAGTCGGTTGAGCGTCCGACTTCGGCTTAGGTCATGATCTCTCAGTCCGTGAGTTCGAGCCCCACGTCCGGCTCTGTGCTGACAGCTCAGAGCCTGGAGCCTGCTTCAAATTCTGTGTCTCCTTCTCTCTCTGCCCCTCCCCAAATCATGCTCTCTCTCTTTCCCTGTGTCAAAAATAAATAAAAACATAAAAAAATTAAAAAAATATTACTTGCACAATGGCTAAAACCTTTCCAAATTTGTCAAGGGGCATAAACTTACAGATTCAAGAAGGTGAGTGAACTCCAAACGAGAAAAAAATGAGAGAAATTCATGCAAAGGTATATCATAATCATACTTTGGAAAACTAAAGACAAAAAAAAAATCTTGAAAGTCTCAAAAGACAAATGATACTTTACCACAGGAGAAGACAGTTTGAATAATAACATATTTTAGTTTAAAAAAGCATGGAGGTCACAAGGAAGTGGCATGATATTTTTCAAGTGCTGAAAAAAAAAAAGAATTGCCAATCCAGAAATCCATATGGGGTGAAAATATATTTCAGAAATAAAGGTAAAACTAAGATATCAAAAAAAAAAAGAGAGAAATTTTTCACTAGCCAATCTACTTTAACAGAGTGGCCAAAGGAAGTTTTTAAACAGAAAGAAAATGATAAAAAATGATTTTTAGGGAATTTGCAATAAAGAACAAAAGTAAAAAATATGAATAAATACAAGATAGTTTACTTCCTCCTTTGATTTTTCTAAATGATGAGTGGCCAATGAAGCAAAAATTCTAACAATGATGTGGTTCTAAATGCGTATAGTGGATATATTTAAAACAATTACAAAGAGAGGGGGAAAAGGAATTTAAAGGGAGGCAAATTTCTTTACTTATTTGACCTGATAAAACATTGACATCCATAATCTGTGATAAGTTATGTCTATAGTACATAGGAAAACCCAAATAATAATAATGATAATAAAGTATACAAGGAGATATAATCAAAAACAATGTAATTCTAAAAACAGAATTCTAAAAACTGTCCACATAACCCAGCAAAAGACAAGAAAAAGAAAAAAAGAAATAAAAATCAAAGAGGACAAACAAGAAACAAAAAATACAGTGGAAAACTTAAACTCTAACATACCAATGATTAAATGTAAATATCTAAATGCATTACCTAAAAGATGGACAACAGGAGAGAAGACTAATAACCATGACCCCAATTCAATAATCTCACTTCAAATATAATGGTATAGGTATGTTAAAAGTAAAAATATAAAGGAGCACCTGGCTGACTCAGTCGGTAGAGAATGCAACTTTTGATCTCAGGGTTGTGAGTTCAAGCCCCATGTTGGATGTGAAGTCTACTTAAAAAAAAGTTAAAAAGTAAAAATATAGGAAAAGATGTATCATACAAACATTCATAAAAAGATAAAAGAGAAATTAAAAGATAATAAAATTGAAAAAGCTCATTCTTTGAAAAAAGCACTATTATTCACAAACATAAGACTGACAAAGAAAAAAGAGAGAAAGAACAAATGATCAATATCAGGAATAAAACAGTGATTATCTTTATAGATCTTGCAGATGTCAAAAGCGAAAAAGGAAATACTACGAACAACAGGTCACCAAAGCAGATATGCAGATGTCAAATCAGCACGCGTAAATGTTTTCAATATCATTAACCATTAGCGAAATAAAAATTATATACACAATGAAATATCACTACATACATATCAGAACTGCTAAAATAAAATATAGTCACAACAAATGCTGCAAAGGTGCAGAGTACCTTGACTCTCATTCAGGGCGAGTATGGAAATACAAAATTGTAAAGCCACTCTAGGAACCAGTGTAGTTTAAAAATACTTACTGATTTTAAGAGTCCTTGCAACCACCCTATAACCCAGAAATTGTACTTCTGGGAATTTATCTGACCAAAAATAAAAACTTATGTTCATGCAAAAACCTGTACCTGAATGTTCATACAGCTCTATTTCTAATAGCCAAAAACTTAACCCAGAAATCATTCTACAGATGAATGGTGAAACAAATCGTAGTCCATTAATACCAGGGAATACCACTCAGCAATAATTAACTTTTTTTTCAGATTATACAGCAGACACTGAGCAAACAGTATTTTTACCTGGTAACTTGAGTTGTAATGTTGGATCGGAATTTTGGATGGAGGACAGACTTACCTTCACAGGCTTGTGAGCCCAGAGGGGTGTAGGAAAATGACAAGGGGCTTGAGCTAATATACTATCCTGAAAAGAAGGACTGGTAGAAGACAGTGCTGCAGGTGAGTGTATGGACCTCCCCACACCCCAATCCCGGGAATGCAGGGACTAGCTGCATGGTCACAAGGTCTCTTGTATCATGGAGCTGAAAGTGACATATGTCAAAACCAACACTGGATGCTCTATGTGTTGTGAGAACGACATGAAGGATAACTGGAGCTACACAGACTAGGACTTAGAAGCAGATGGAAACTAAGAAATAGCCGTACCTCTAACACCCATCCTTGTTCTTCATGCTCGCAAGAAAACCCAAAAGCCAATGGAGAGGAACTTAGAACCAAGTGCATGACCCGGGACTGAGTTAATCAAATCTAAGTTTGACAAAGAAATCACTCATTTGGACTGAATATGCTTAAAAGCCTACAAAATAAGATTTCTAACAAATGCAGATAGTTTTTGCTTTTCTTTTATGGGCTTTGTTTTTTGTTTGCTTGTTTTTTGGTTTATTGGTTGCCTTTGTTTTTTAGTTTTCAGAAGTTCTACTTTGGCTAGCCCAACTTTTGTGGACCGTCATAACAGTGAAATGCTCCTTTGGCCACTCAAATTTGTGACTGGTTATTGGTTTTGTGTTAGATGCCAAGGAATGGGGGACTAATTAGAAGTACTATGCCATCCTGCAGGCTCACTGTGTGGTGACAAGAGTCACAAATGTAGTGGGAGCTAAATGTGAGAACCCACGTCTGTGACTGATTCTCCCAGGCTCTCTGAATAGCTCTGAACATAAGCCTAAGGTCCAAATTATCCGAATATAGACAGCAATGTTTTCAGGCTGGGTTTTGCTTTCAGATACAGCATAGTTCCTTTCTGATTTTAAGCTTTGGTATGCATCCTTGCTAGAATAGTAACATATTCCACAACTAGTCTCTTCTCAAAGGCAAATTCCTTTGTGTTCTTATTACAAACAGTCAGTGGGGGCTTCTTTCATAATTGCTTTCACTGGGAGTATAGTGCTTGCTCGTCATATATCATGTATGCTTTTATTATTGCTTGTTTCTGGTAAAATGCATACGGCATCATTGGATTAGTTCAAAATACGGTTGAAATATTGGCTTTTCGATTGTGTCACACTTTTTCCTGTTATTTATCTTATACAGCATGTCTCATTTTATTAAAGCTTCAATTATATGTCTAAATAAGACTTAGGCATATTTCCTCATGTTTCAGGTAAACATGGTTTTTCTGTAATCAAAACAGTGCTCTAGCAAATACCTTTGTGGTCAATTTAGAAGTGAACTTAATGATAATTGACAAGTAGTAATGCTTGAGAATTGTATGCATTTTGAAGCATTTATTGTTTATATTCATAAAGGTAAATCTGGACTTTTGACATCACATGCTAAATATATGTCAACTATTTTGCACTTAATATGTGCAGAGAAGTGTTTATAAGAAGCGTTAATCTTTCAGGTTATCAGATTTAAAAGGTATTTTGTCTTTTATTGGATATTTTTAGTAAATAATAAATGTACATGGTTTAAAATTAAATACTGAGAAACTGATAAAATGAAGCTTGTTCTCATTCCTACTCTTTAACTCTGATCTCTAAAGATAGTAATTTTTAACTGCTTTCTCCATTTTCTTAGGTATTTAAGTATCTAAGTAAAATATTTATACTCTAACTTACAAATTGTATATACTATGAATTAATTAATGACATACTATTATATTATTAATATCAATATTATTTATATTATATTAATAAATATATAATAAATATATTCAATATATATTTGTTTTTTACTTGCTAGATTTTAATACATGGCATTTTTTCGTAACTACTTTATCAGCAAAACCTTCCAAATGTTCTCTAAAAATAATCAATGCTCCTATTTTCAAAGACACGTTCCAGAGTCCTCTGTATGCCTGATCCAGATCAGCGTGATAGTTCTAGAAATCTGCTCTTCATCTAGCATCTGAATTTTCACTCACCTTGCTCCTACTTTAGGTCCATTGTTTATTGAATCACCTGTTTTGACTTAAAGACTCATTTTGCAAAAAATCCTTAATTAATTTTCTTAGGAAAAATATATAAATGGTCTATTTTCTGAGGACCTGCAGGTATAAAAAATGTATATTTTTGCCTTCATACTTGATTAATATTTTGGCTGTGTATAGAATTTTAAAGTAGATTTTCCCTAAAGACTTTGAGGGCATTTCACCATGGTCTTCTTGCTTTCAGTACTGCTGTAGAGAAGGCTATTTCCATTCTGCTTCTCAATGCTATTAAGTGGTCTGTGGTGATGGTGGTCATGATTTGTTTAATCTAGAATCTTATGGGAATATGTCTCAATTTATGGTGTTCTGAAATGTCATCATATGTCTTTGCATGAGTCTACTTTCATCTATTGTCCTGAGCATTTGAGAGGCATCTTCAATATAGTATTTCATGTACTTCTATTTTCAAAATTTTCTTATATTGCCTTTCTCCTCTATTTTTTAACTTCCCTATGTATTGTTGGCATGACTCCAGAAGGTAAATGCAAATAATGAAATCACATGATAGCTCTTAATACTCCAGATCAGGGGAAGAACCCGTCTCTTCTATTCATATTTCATTAGCCAAAGCAAATCACATGAACAAGGTTTATGTCAATAGGATGAAATAAATTATCCTCCAAAGGAATATGGGGGAGAGCCAGTGAATATTTTGGCAATAATAAAATCTACTACGCTTGGTGTCTGTTCAAATATGAGAGTGACTGTTAGCTCTGCAAACATATTCAGGATTGCTGATGGATGAGTTTCACTGTACAGTGATTGGAGCAGGGAGGAGGGAACACCTATTTAACAGGGGTCACCCATAGGTATAGTGTATTTTCATCAGTAGCTATCCTGTTCCTTTAGAAAAGAATCAACAGACTTCTGCTTGGGGGAAATTTAGCCTGGCTACAGCCATTCTAAGAACCAAGGGGACCAGGAGGGCAGATCCTTCAGTGAAATCTCCATTTTCAGTTACATACTTTGTCTTTGTTTCCCAACACACTTGAGTCAGTGACTGCTAGTTCTGTCCTATTAAGTTTCTCCAAAGTGTAAACCTTTGGTCTGCCTAAGGGCACTCACCTAGCTAGATGGATTTTGGAATGATCATACATAAAAGTGCAGATATTCACCCTGTTTTTAAAAAGCCTTGTACTCACTCTTCTCCCTATACCATCAATTGATATCTCCAAGCCCTAAACCTTTTAAAAGTATCTTGCCATGGAACAACTGGCTTCATTTTCAGTATTCTCCCCTTGATACATCTGAGGGTTTAGCTTCCAGTCAGCTGAATTCAGGATCACTCCTGCCTTTGCTTTCCAATGTATCTACTATCTCTTTCCCATAATCTATGTCCTTGTGGGTTTATACAATTTGAATTGTCAGTGTCATTTTAGTAACCATTTGGGAGGAAGCACAGATAAGTATGTGTGACTAGAAGTCAAAATGCAAAGGCTTAACAAGTGTAAAAGGGGGATGAGTAATGCTGAAGAATTTGGGACACTCTGGAAGAAAAGGTAATAGAGCACTACAACTGTGTTGAAACCAACCCTGAGACTTAAATGACATTTGAGAAGGAAGACAATGAACAAAGAACAAGAAGGAAAAGAATGGATATAAATCATGGGGGAAAAGGGCAGGTTCCTTAACATAATGAAACAGAAATAGTGGATGAGACTAACCAACAAGCTATAATTAATATGGAAGATGAGAAATGTGATTCAGTAAGTAAAATAATATCTTAATAATCATCTTAATGAGTTCTTATAAGTTTGTTTTTTACACATGATGAAGCTACTTTAAAAAAACTCCTGTAATATGATCTAGACCCGAGGGTAGAAAACATGTTTTGTTCCTTTTTTATTTTTTTATTTCCACTGCCAGCAGAGTGCCTGGAACATAATTCAATTGCTGTTGCTTGAAGGCCTTAATGCCTTCTTGATTTAATATAATTGAGGGTCATAATACCAATTTAGTAATTTTAATTCAGAAAATTTGTGGAATAGGAATCTGGCATCTGCACAGTTATTTAGGCAGTTTATTAAAACACAAAACAAACTATACTTGGGAAAGAACCCCATGCCCAGGGAAAGATGATGATATTTACACGAGTCTTTTATTTGCAAAACATTTTCTTTTGCTTCTCAAACTGCTTAAAACTTGTCTTTGTTTGAGAATCACAAGTCAGGATTTAAGGTAGAGTGGCTTATCTTGCATAAAGCAAGTATGAAGGTTTTATACCAAGCTCAAGAACTCAGATTGATTTATGTTATTATGGACACATGCATTAATTCAAAAATATATATGGCAAGTACCTTTGTTCCAGCACTCTTCTGTGCCTTAGGTTTATAGTGGTAAACAAAATAGGGAGAAACCCCCACCCCCCATTTTTTTTTAAATATCTTTCCTAATGGAGATAGTACAGTGGTGATGGTAGATACACAATGAAAAAAAATCAATAAAACATATAGCATATTGGATTGTCATAAAAGTTATGGAGAAAAAATAAATCACGGAAAGTAGTAGTGGAAAGTATCTCTGAAAAGGCATTTTGAGTAAAGCTTGAGTTTGTCGATTGTGGGGAAAGGGTGTTCCCAAAAGAGCCAAGAGCAAGTGCAAAAGCTGTGAGGTGCTACGGTTGACCCTTGAACAATACAGGTTTAAACTACACGGGTCCACTTATGTGGTATTTTTTTCAATAAATGTATTACAGAACTATAAATATATTTTCTCTTCCTTATTATTCTCTTAACATTTTATTTTCTCTAGCTTATTTAATTTTAAAAATAGAATGTATAATACACATACAAAATGTGTGTCAGTTAATACTGGTAAGGTTTCCAGTCACCAGTAGGCTCTTAGTTAAGATTTTGGAGAGACAAGAGTGACATATGGATTTCTGACTGCATTGGGGGGTTGGTACCCCAAACCTCCCCGTTGTTTAAGAATCAACTGTATGTATTTTGCATTTTTGAGTAATTAAAAGACTAGTTTGACAAAAGTAGCATGTAGGTAGGGTTGAGAAGTAGAAGATCAGATCAATAACAGAGGAATAGTATAAAAACCTTGAAGGCCATTAAAAGAAATTTGGCTTTTACCCTGAATGAGATGAAGAATGGCTGCGGATTTTGAGTAGGGAGTGAAAGCTCAAGAAGAATTCTTTTTTTTTTTTTTTAATTTTTTTTTCAACGTTTTATTTATTTTTGGGACAGAGAGAGACAGAGCATGAATGGGGGAGGGGCAGAGAGAGAGGGAGACACAGAATCGGAAACAGGCTCCAGGCTCTGAGCCATCAGCCCAGAGCCCGACGCGGGGCTCGAACTCACGGGCCGCGAGATCGTGACCTGGCTGAAGTCGGACGCTTAACCGACTGCGCCACCCAGGCGCCCCAAGAAGAATTCCTTTTATCTAAGTTTACTTCAAGTTCTAATAGGAACAGATAGGCTTGTAAACTTTAAATGAGTAAATGAAAACCAGTGTCCAGTTTGGCTCTTACTATACATGTTTGAAGTTGAGCTTCTATTGTTATCATTAAATTTGTACACTGTGGAATATTAATTTCATTAGTGATGTCAAATTTTAATAGTGCTCATATCTGAGCCCTTTTTCATTTAAGCTATCAGGGCTTCCCATGTGACTTGGGTATGACCATATGTTTCCTTTTGACCAATGGGAGTTAGAGAGTGTAATGCATGTAGAGGCTTGATGTGCTAGCATAATTTCAGCTTCTTGCTCTTACCTTCTGCCCTGGTCATAAAAACACACTTGGTCTAGCCTATTAAAAAAACAAAACAAAACAAACAAAAAACACACAGAGCTTAATTGCCCCAGTTGTCCCAACTAAAGCTGTACTAGAATTGCCAACAGCCCACTAATCTCTAGACATGTGTACAAACCCAGCCAAAGTCAGAAAACCTGCCTCAGTGACCCACAGCTAAATACAGGCACATGACGAAGTCCACATGGGATCACGTGGGTCAAACCCAGATCAGTTAAAAGTTGTGGACTCATGGGCTAAACAAATGCTTATTGTTGTGTACGCCTAATATTTTTGGTTTGTTATAGAGCATCATATGGTAATAGGTAACTGATGCAATGGTAAGAAATTTAATTAAAAGAAATAATCACACATAAACAAAATTTAAAAATAAGAGAAGATATAACAAAGGATAAACAAGATATTTAAAACTGAAGAGGAGACCGTGTATGGATATAAAAATAGTACATAATCTCTTCATAAATATGCGAAAAAATGGAATTTTTCTCAATTACTTTTGCCAAACAAGAGTAAGAGCACAAAATATAAGAAAACCAGAAATTATAGGATTATATTGTATGTGTTCATTCAAATTCCTAAAAACAACTACAACAAAAACGTTACCAAATACCATTAAAATAATTACCAAAATAACAGAGCATGGTATAGTGATTTTTTTTTGTCTTTTGGGTTTTTTTTTCTTTTTTCTTAGGTAGGCTCCACACCCAATGTGGGGCTTGAACTCATGACCCTGAGATAGAGAGTCACATGCTCTACCAGCTGAGCCAGTCAGGCACCCCAATAATTAGTTTTTAAATCTATAACACATTAGGAGGTCAAAGAAGGAAAAACTATGTTGTCATCTCAAAAGATGCCAAAAATGCATTTAGTAAAATACAAATATATTTTTACCAAAAGCCTCTGTAAAAAAAAATGGATATACCTGTGACTGTTACTCCATATAATGAAGGATAATGGTTTTAAGCCAAGAACTCACATTCTACTTCTTATGGCTCTTCCATTAAAACCTGAGTCAGCTGAGGATCTGTGAGAAGAGAATTCTAAAATGGCTCCCAAGTTTCCTGCCCCCCTAGTATACACAACTTGGAAAATCTCCGCTCACTGAGTGCAGGCAGTGCTTATGAATACAATCACTATCTATTACTTGATTAGATTAGTAATCAGTGTACCTTAGGTTAATAAGAAGGGGGATTACCCTAGTGGGCCTAATCAGTAGAGTTTCTGACCCACTGAAGTAGTGAGATGATGAACGTCTGCTGTTTCAAGCCACTATTCTGTGCTATTTGTTATGCACAAAGAGAAAACTAAAATAGAGTGCATAATATCATCATTGTGATATAATGCAATAAAAATGAAAATAGTATAATTTTTAAAAAATTTATGTGAAAATTATTTGAACAAATAAGTTTATGTATATCACAAATAATGTTAGAAAAAAGACCCAGTTCTTGGTAGCAATAATTTTTAAAACCTAATTTAAGGGGCGCCTGGGTGGCGCAGTCGGTTGGGCGTCCGACTTCAGCCAGGTCACGATCTCGTGGTCCGTGAGTTCGAGCCCCGCGTCCGGCTCTGGGCTGATGGCTCAGAGCCTGGAGCCTGTTTCCGATTCTGTGTCTCCCTCTCTCTCTGCCCCTCCCCCGTTCATGCTCTGTCTCTCTCTGTCCCCCCCAAAAAAATAAATAAATAAACGTTGAAAAAAAAATAAAACCTAATTTAAGCTAAATTAAAAATACCCCGGGTCCGTAATTTTTAAAAATGCATCAAACAGTTCCTCAATTAGTACCATCTACTCTTCCAACAAACCCTCAATTTCCATTTGATCAGGGAAACCTTCCCTGAAGTTGACTAAACTGAATTCAATCCTTACATGTTCCTGGTGCTCCATATACCTGATATCACCTCTTTTACTAGTTATCATGTTAAAAATTCTATCTTTGTATGGTTTGTTTTTTCCTTGTTAGTCTTTCTAACATATAACATGAGAATCTCTCTTTTTCTTCAGTGTTTTTCTCCAGTATGTCTACAGAATTTAGCCCTCAAAAAATATAATGGATGTTTATGAAAGGTAGAATGAAGTACTATATTATTAATTATCCCTAAATTAGTTTATAAGTTCAAACAAGTATCAGCCAATGAATAGCACAGGCAACCTTCATGCGAGACACTCATTATGCAATGAAAACAGAATTAACAGAAGATAAAGGTAGGTTACTGAAATGCATGTGTACACAAATGTTTGTTTCTGTGTTTATTGAATTACCAGGTTGATTTCCAAATTATATTATTTAATCGATGAATACATAAAGACAGTGCGGTAAAGAAGAAATTGTGATAGTATTTAATTAATCTCTAAAAGTAAATAAGAAAATTTAGAGTTATTAAGTCATTTAAATGTAAACTGGAATACCAAATGTAGGGTAATAATGTTTTTAATTATGCATATAGAAAAAAACACGCCTGGGATACTTTATTAAGGAAAATGTTCTTTGTAAGAACTGAGAGACTAGTTGTATCGTTTCCAATATCTCCGGAGGAGACTATGCAGAGGGTAAAACTAATGAATGGAAAAAATTCTTATGAAACATAGACAAAAACAAGATCTAATACATAAGTTGAATGTTTCCTCATAAGAGCAGAGAACAAAGAAGTGGAGGACAAAATGGAGAAGAGATAACAGGGGGGAGAAACAAAAATAACTAGCTAAGAAAAATAAAGGAGAAGAATAATCATGGAAAGAAGGAGAAAGGAAATCTTAAACTCTGAGGAAAGGGAAAAACATCCATGATACAAGGAGCATAAATTTGTCCTAGAAGGGAGAAAAAGATCAGGGGAAAAAAAGATGAAGGAAAGCTAAGGATAAATGTAATGACAATAGAGAAGTGATAATCAAGAGGGAGAGTCACCGAATGGCACAGATGGTAGAATGGATAGTTAGAAGAAAATCAGAGTACAGGATGGGAGATAAATACACAGAGAAGACAGCATAAGAGGGAGAAAGACAGGGTGAGCAGGTCCAGAGAGAACTCTTAAACCACTCAAAATGATCATCTCCCTTTTAGAACTACTTTTACATATTAAGTATATATTAGTGCTGATTCCCCTTATATTGAGTCATTTATTCAACATGTAGAGTAGATCAATAAATGAATGTAAGGAATGATTAAATGTGTGTGTGTGTGTGTGTGCCTGTGTGTGTGCACGTGTGGTGCTTTCTAACTCTGTTAGGGGAACTCCTTGTACAGCCCACCTCACAGGGTGGGGTAGTGAGGAGTCAGGAGGAAGGGTGTTTTGAAATCTAAGGTTCACGACTGTGAAATGGTGACTGCAGGGAACAAGAGCACACCTGTGCCAGTCCTACCTAAAAATGAAAAATGAGAAGATGGTTGTCTTTTCCTCCTTTGTCATCCTGCACAAGAGGAAAAACCTCTCAAAAGCTGGTGGGGATTTCAGCATCTGGTGCTAAGCTCAAGTCTACGTGTGCTTCACAAATCAGCATTCTCTCCAGCTGGGTGTCCGGGACCTTTCCTGAATCAATGTTTCATTTTTATCAGTGAGAGGTAAACACCATTTGGAGGGGTGTTTGTATGTGTTTTCAAAATGGTTTTATGCCTCCCTGTCTGCTTTCTACGGGCAGGTCCCACATGCTCTGTGCTGCACGGCAACCTGGACTTCTAAATAAAAATAAAATACTGAGTACTGTTTCCACATGCACAGAAGTCCATGTTCACTGTGCTATTATCTTTGTCTTCCTTCTGCAATCTTTCTATTTTGCAATCCATTTTCGCCGACTTTTTAATTTGGTCTTCAGTAATATGCAGCGATCTCATCAGAAGATACATTTAGCACAATGGCTAAATTACTGGGTTGGAATTTCATTTTCTTTGGCATTTTAAGATACTATAAGTAAACTGATAGTAAATGTTTTGAAGACGATAGACCTCCTTTATCAGCGTTGAGCTCACCACTCAGTGTTAAATTATTTCTTGAAATGGTTAGTTGGTGAGAATAATATTGAGAAGAGAAACACTAAATGTGTTTGACTAAGCTAAGAACTCTAGCATATATTTTAAATTAGTATTTTCAGTATTATCACCCTTAATTCAGTCCTATCACAAATATACTGTGTGATGGCACATTTTTCAAATAAATAGGGACCAGAGCAGTGGAATTAGCTGACACTAACTAAATAGCTATTTTATGGATTTTTTTTTCTGTTTAAATGAGCTCCTAAGAATAAATGTAGAAGATGCTTTGGAAATGGACTGGCATGATTCAGAAATCTCTATTTACACATCTTAGAGACAAATTCTTGGTTCAAACACCTCCCCACCATGTGCAGAATGAGGGTGAAATATCAGAGACAGAAGGGCAGCAGGGCTTCAGGATGGCACCCAGTCAAGGGCAGGTCTTTGAAGCCTCAAGGTCCACACTACGATAGCCCTTGCTTTTTATTCCGCTTCTACTCCTACATGAAAGTGGGAACAGTCCCTGAAGCCAATTTCAGTCTCAAGGTTTAGAGGTTGGTACTTCACATGCTTCTTTGAGATGTGTGATCTTTTTCCATCATCTCTAAGATCTCCCACATGTCTGACCTTTCATTCTTGTGATCTCCCGATATTCTTTTATAGAAGATTGCTGTTGACTTATGACCCACCCTTTCTTCTGGTGAAGCAGAACACCGGTGTTGGTCTTTCCATTGGCAAAACATACATACAGGTGTGAGTCAATATCAAGAATGAAACATTAATATACGTAAGAATATTAGAGAAAATATAAACAAAAAGCTACCATATAAATATGCAGTAGCATTCAAAAAAGGCAAAATTCCATCCACTCTCTAGCACATAAATATGGTTTACTTTGTCTGCACATATTTAGCCAATTCAAAGTTATACACATCAACACAAATAATATATATACAAATGAATCGCTCAGTTGGGCATACTGCCATAGAGATGTGATGTAATGGGTTATAAAGGATAAGAAGTTGTTCCCTTAGGAACTAGCTCAGTTTTCATCCTGCTGCATATCTTTTTAGTGGAGTTAGTGAATCTCTTCATGCAAGAAACATCCACTAAGAAGGATGATGGATGATATTTGGTTCCCATTAGAGTAAGTTGCTTTGGCCTCAAGTAAAAGAACTGAGAAGAACAGGAAACAGCCTGGTATGTCATATTCAGAAGCCCAAGCACATTTATTGTGACATTTGATGATAGTAATGTGCCTTGGTACCATATTATTTGGTGTGTCATTCTTAGATCTTATGTTACCATAACAACAGAATGTGTGTGTGTGTGTGTGTGTGTGTGTGTGTGTGTGTGTAGTAGAAAGACGATCCATTTTCTTCCAGTCAATTTTTTACTTTGATCTAAAGAACTTGCTTCTTTTCTTTGAAGTTGTTCACAATAGAGCATGATAGAAGGAACACAGGTAATAATTACAAAAACTTCAATAGGAAAAAAAAACATGTTTTAAATGAAAGTTTTAAGCCCCTTGCCTTATGTCCCAGGACTGTTAAAGATGATTGAAGTGATTCCTGCCAGTATCTATCATAATGCCCTTTTCCCCTTATCAGAGACCAGCCAAAGGTACAAAGGTTATGCCTTTCTTGATTAATCTATGTGACAGGGTCAAATTGACTGTTGTTTCTGTTTTTTTCTACAGAGTGCCAGAGGCAGGAAACTACTATGCTTCACTAGTGACTCATAAGAAAACTTAATAGAAGGTCTCTAATGCCCACCGGCCCTACAGTTCCTGATTGATGCAGTCCCAAACTCAGCAGGCTCCCCCCATTGAACCTAGCATGTCAGAGGCATGGGAGAGAAGGTGGGGGAAGGAACACTTGTACTCTGGTAGAAAGAAAGGTGGGTCTGATATATTTTGCTCTTGGTAATTTTATCTATGTTTATGAAGACAACATTCTGTTATCATTGTTACATATCCAGTGAGAACATTTATGTGGGTGTTTTATAATCTTGCTGGTTTAAACATATAGTTAATAGAGTTGGATGTCCCTGTGGGATCCTCAGTTTCCTAGGCTGTAAAGTAGAATTAATAACATATATCTCATAGTTCTTTGGGGAAGATGACATTAAATGATGTTGCAAATATTTGAAAGTCTACCTAGAAAAACTTTAAGAGCGTAATCAAGGGTGATTACTATAATTATATGTATATGTGAAACACTCTTGAAAGGCGCTGTTAGGACTATTGCTGACTTGATGACACATGCTATTCACCCCTGGAAATCATTGCTCCCCATTTCAATACAGTGTAGAAACATTCATCATGTTTGCACTTGGAAACTCATGCTGTCACCCAGGACCAAAACCAATACAACTAGCTGAGAGGCACTATGCTAGGTATGTAACAGTAGGCAACATTTAACTGTCATGTTGATGTTGGGGAGTACTTACTGTAAAATCATTCTTTTATATACTTTGCAATGTAAAAGAAACTTTACACATATTCACAAATATTTTCAGGGCCAAATATGTACTCACACTTAATATTTGTTTTGTGTATTTTATCACAGTGGTTCCCAAATCTAGCTGTGCATGAGAATCACCATGGAGAATATTGAAAATATAGATTCATGGGCAAACCAACACAGGTGTTCTGATTCTGTAGGAAAAGATGGGGAGCCCAAAGTTGTATTCAGACTATTTCTAAGACTGTTCTGATACCCAATCAGATTTGGGAATTAGAGTTCCATAGGAGTTCCGATATGGAAACTTAATATAACTTTATAGTAAAAAACACAGGACCCCTTTGTACTTTATTTTTCTATCTTCTCATATAGTATGTACATGTCTCTAAGAGAAAGATAATATGGCACCCATATGACAAAATACAATTGTAAGAAATGCCAGAAAAATTGCTGATGTGAGAGAAAAAGACTATGTCATGCTTTACAAAGTTATCATTACCTCATCCATGTAGGAAGCACTAAATTTGATATTTGCAAAATTTTATTTTCCTTGGACCTTAATTATTGAAGTATCTTCAGTACGTGCTGTCTTCAGATTTATCTCAGCAAAAAGCAAGGGTTCTAGTCCATCAGTGTAGCTTGTTTTTGTGTTTCCATTTATGGATTGGTCATCGTTATAATGTTAAGGAATTAATGAGATATGAAGAATGAAAGCATTATGGAGTTTTAAATCATTTAAAGTCTCTCAGTATTATTACATCAGAGAAAATTACATTACAGAGAAAAGTAAAATCCATGATGAAAATGAGAATTATAACCTCAGCTAAACTAATTTAACTATGGTTTTTAAATATCTTTTGGATCAACTCATTAGTTCTCCCTGTTCACTGTAGTCTTAAGAGGTGACTGACCCAACTGTATAGTGTTCTGAGTAACCCCTCAGATACAGCTGACATGACCGAAGAATATATGGAATTATTTCTCATGCATATAATGTGGTCCTGTGTATTAAATCTGGGTAGGTGATGACATCCTCTCTAAAAGTATCCCTCTTTTAAATATGAGCTCCCATGGATTTTTTTATTTTTCTCCCTCAGTTATGATTTACTGTCTAAATCCTACCTAAACTGGTAGAGGCACCAACTAACAGCAGTGCTATGAGGGCTCAAACAGCATCTATGGTTCTTGGAGTCACGGGAGCCTACTTTGTTCAGCCCATGTATAGCAAATGGTCCGTGAAGCTGCTTGAAAACATTGTTTCCCTGCTTCCAAGAGTGAAAACTATGTGGTAATCTTTTTAGGTATCCTCCCAAGACACCTGTATCTTTTCATGCATTCTAGCATTTTTCAGGGCATGCCCTTTATTCTTCTTTGAATTGTTCCAGTTAAAACTCTGTTTATTTTTTCAAATTTTATCATTTAAAGTCTTTAAAAGAAAAGATCATAAGCTCCCTGTAAAAATAAATATACCATAGTTATCCTCCACTTTATCACAGTAACTATGAGACAGGGAAATAGAGAATGTACAAAAATAATACAACACGGAGTTAGGAATACTTAGATTTCACTCTGTCAATCAGGGGTGACTTTGGGCCAGTTTCTTTATCAATCTAAGCCATTTCCCTATATGAAAAGGGGCATAAAGATGTGTACCCTCTACTTGATAACATTACTGTTACTTTAACATAAGGTTACTAATTTGAAGAGGTTTGGAATCATGAATTATTATATAAGAAAAATAATAGTATTAAAATAAGTCACTATGGACCAACATCTCAGGTTTTATAGAGTAGAAGAGTAAACAGGCTTATACAGATAGCAGATTGTGGCCAGAAATCAGTGCTAAGATTTATATATGTCTTTTGTGAAATATGGTTAATAATGCCTGTTAGGAGTGTTGTAAAGATGAAGGAGATAAAGTTTATCTCTGGACCGCATTTGCCTCCCAACTTCCACTTTCTTAATCTCATTCTGCCTTCCAAATCCATCCAGCTCCAGAATTGGAAACTATACATATAAAAGTTTCACAAAAACAAACAGCAATCAAAACTTCTTTCTTCTGGTTTCCCATAGGTGCTAGATAGTTCCATCATGAAATGTATCTTACAGTGATCATTATCTGTTCATTGTCTCCTATGTTATACCATAAACTCCTTGAAATGTAGGACAATTGATTTCATTAACTATATTCCCCACATTTGACAAATGTCAGCTACCACTCAATAAACATTTGTGGAATTAAAGTAAGTAGATCAGTAATGGGCATTCAATTGATACTAGATATATAAATATTCTAATTCTCATGTTAAAATTCAACACTTCCTTTATCATTCAGAAATAGTTTTAAAAATACCATAACAGTGGTATTATTATATCGAATGTTATTATGTGAGATAGTTTACTCAGTGGAAGTGCTTTTCTGTAATAAACTGAATATTACAATCAAATTTAATTTCAAAAAAAAATCCTGCCACGTCTTGAAAATTATAATGCTATTTCTCCTTAAGATGCTTGTCCTCATGAAGCATCCATATCCTCATGAAGATGTTGGTGCTATGTAAGTTCCAAACCACCTAAAAGTCCCACCCAAGTGATTAATACATCTTTCCATACAGTAGTCATAGAATCCAGTGAGTGTGTTTACATACAATGGAATTGTAGCTTGAATGGATTAAAGGAAATGAACTTTAATGCTTCCTGGAAATTCATAGCTTCACAACAGCAAGAAAGGTTAAAATGGGAAAGTTTCTCCCACTGCTTTCACTTTTTTTGTTCTCTTAACAAAACAAAAACAAAAACAAAAACAAAACAAAACTCAGTCTACAGGGAGGAGCAGTATTTGGAGCTCCCATGGAGTACCGTGCCTAGCAGTCTTTCAGTCTTACTGAATTTCTGAACGTATACACAATGCACTGCGAAAGCACCATCGTCTTCCTTTACCATTTTCTTGGTTCTTCCTTTTCACTCCCCTCAAAAGCATATAGAAGCCGATATCAGGGATAGAAGGAAGTAATGATCAGAATTGGTAACTGGGATGGAAGTTCTGCCTCTGATCCTAAGAACTGCTATTTTCCCCCAGATAAACATTACCCAGGTAAGACACGGTGAGAGCCACAGATCCAGGGATGGACGATCCTTTTGAGGACAATAGAGAGAGAATTTGTATAAGTTTCCTGAGTGGGAAACCTTCCAGATGGCAGCCCTGAAAGTTAGTTTTTCCTGCTCAAAACACAGAGCTTCCTCAAGAGGAAGATAACACTTCCTTTCATTGGAGAAAGTGAGAGTTTTCAACAGACTTATTCTAGAATTGGGAAACAAAACAAGTGCAAGAAATTTTTTTTACATGACACAGTCAATAGAAGTCCCATTGTTTTTAGGTTTGTACAAAAGACTCTTGCACTGGAATATAACACACGTATAGTACATTCAAGGACTCCACCAATTAAGGGCAATAGCACAGGACTCAAAAGAAAAGCCAATGCAGGCCAGTATAGGAAACAAAGTAGAAGCAATCAAAGAGAACAAAGAAGTGACCCAATTCAGCCCCCAGTCTTCTCATTGGAGTTGATACTCATCTCTAATCATGAAAATTACTGATCAATATTCATATTTGAATATAGTATACTTGATTGCGTACATATTGAAGTTAATCAGTGACTGCATTTGTTTACCCATTTTGAAACTGAGTTTTTTTCAGTCCACTTATCTGATTGAAAAGTTGAGATTAAAAATAAACAAAAGCCTCACAGGTTCAAGTGTAACATCGACAGGAGATCTCCCCTACAACTCTGTATAACTGAATATTAATCAGTAATAAAACAGAACAAACTACATTTACATAGAACAAAAAGGAGAAGGTTGAGTAAAAAGAATCCAAACACAGGTATAGAGTATAGTATTTCATTTATATTAAGTTCCAAACCAACTAATCTCTAGTGATACAATGATACACTAAGGATAATGATCATCACTGGGGGTATGACTGAAGGAGGTTAGGGAGCAGGACACCTCTAGATGCTGGTAATATCATTTACCAGACTGGGTGCTGGTTACAAGGAAGAATAATTTTGTGAAATTTCACACAGCTATATGGCTTGTTCATTTTTTTGGTTATATATGTCATTCATCCTTTGAAAAAGTTTAAAATAAACACACCAGCCACAAATATGGTTACCTAGAAGAAATATATGACACAATAATTTTCTGGTCAACCACTCTCACATATTACATCCCAACCAGCATCTCTAAGTATCTTCATACTTTGGCTCATTTGTTCTCCCAACCTGGATCATCAATCTTGACCTTCCCTGGGGGGAACCCTATTCAATCCATCAAACCCATTGTGAGTGACCAACTGGTCTCTCTCTAAACTTTGGAGTTCCTCTTCTAAACATCTTTGAACAACTCTAAAGGAGCTTTTTGTTTGTTTGTTTGTTTTTGTATTTTGCTGCCTATTACAGTTTGTGTGCTTGTTCTCATCTTTCTTTTAAACCTTAAGCTTCCTTGAATTAGGAGCTAAGTTTTAGCCATCTTTGTGTTTCCCCCTGAAGTACCTGACATAGTTCTTGGCCTATAATAGATGCTATGTTCTGTAAATATTTGTAGAATTGAATTGTTACTCATAGTCCATTTTTAACTATAATATCTTTATATTCCACACAGCCTTCTAGGTCATCTTTGCAGTTCCTCAGAAGGTAATGATCTTTTCATCTATGGTCAAGGACAAGATTACTTTTGGCATTTCATCACAATATAACTGATAGGAGCAAACTTTGATTGTTTAATATTTCAATCTGTCAGGATCTATCTAAAAGAAGGAAAAGTGTCCCTTTCTTATGGGAGCAGATGTTTCAGGGAGACTAAATTGATGTTTTATGCTTTTCTCTCATTTTTTTTCCCTTCTGATTGCTATTTTTCTTTCTTGGAGCTGGAAATAAAAGGATTAGGAGCTAGTTCTAAGACTAGAAGGTGAAATCAAGGTGTATTCTCTGTGTTATTACACAAAATTGAGAAGGTGTAACCCATTTTCAAGTTAGAAGGAGCTCTATCTACACCGGCTGATGAGCTAACATACTATACTATTCACTTCCGGTCTGCATGGATAGAAACCAGCTTTGTCTCTTGGTCAAAGTGATTACCAACATTTCTTTTCTTTTCTTTTCTTTTCTTTTCTTTTCTTTTCTTTTCTTTTCTTTTCTTCCTTCCTTATCTCAGGGGAGTTCGTTCCCTCTGCATTTGCCTCTTGTACATTTACAGTCACTCAAGTCATGCAGAGCTTTTTACATAACCTTCCCACCTGCCACTCGTTTGGCACCTTAAGCTGCTTAAAACAGTGAACCAGCTGTGAACAGGTCCTGAGGAGAAGCTTCCAGATTGCTGCAGTTTAAGTTCTGATTGCTTTCTTCCTGGCTATGACAGTATTTTTCCCCAACACTGAAATATCATATTCTCTTGATACAAGTTTTGCTTACTGCTTGTGACCCTGTTGCCTAGGGCTTTAAGAAATTAGTCTTCTTTAAGTAATCCAAGGAAAATAAAATATCATCCAAGAGAAGGCACAGTTGCCAACTCAGTCCCTCTCATAGCTTGAAGCTGCGCCAATTAGACAGGCTTTTCGGTGGTTACAAATCTTCATCTACCATGTTGGATGAAGGAAAAAAAATGCTATTTCTCCATTTTACTCTCACAGATTTCCATACACTTGCTCTCGTTCTTCAAATATGCATTATAGAAAGCTCCACAAAAAATAACATTTATTTAATATTAAGCCTGAGTAATTGCAAAAACTGATGTACCAATCATCTTGTGAAAGAATGTTTTAGTGTAACATAACAGTACATTATAACTAGAAGAAAAAAGAGGGTCAGGGAAACGGGATTTCATTATAACAGCGGATAAATATTTTTCATTAAACATTAAAAACAACATCTGTTACTCCCTTTAACAGTGTGAAGATTTCACTTTATTAAGTTTGGGGTGGTTAATAGCTTTAAAAGTAATCTGCAATTTAAACCTGTCTCCTTCTAGTGGCTAATTCATGACTAAGTCTTCAGCGTTAGCTCTCAATTATGTTCAATTATATTAATTTCATTAACAGTCTCTTTCAAGAAAACGTGACAAAATGGTACATCATTCTTTTGAATTGTGATGCTAAGAAATGTGTTTTCTTGAAATATTTATGGCTTTTCTCAGTGTTTCCCTTTTCTATATTTTCTGCCTTTTTTTCCCGAGAAAAGGATAACTGAAGACTCAAGAATAACTGATTGGTAGAAGAATCTCTCCTTTTCTCCTATATTTTTATTCTTCAAGTTGCCAGCTAATGGTAGTCATTACACTTCTTGTCATGATGACTTCATTCAGAGGCCAAGCTTAGGTGAAATTGTTTTAGTAAATGCAGATGAAGACAGAAGATTTCAGCCTCAAAGTCAGTAAAGTTGAGAATGACTTTTGCTGCAATAGACCCCCTGGATGGGTGAGATGATGAGAATTCAGGGGCCTCTAGAGCCACAATGTTTGCCTGTATTGGCTCGGTCTTCTTGGTGGGTTTCAGCTTCAGTTTCTTGCTGCTCAATGAAACTATGTTCTCAACTCCAACATGATTGACTGACACTCATGATATTTCCAATTCCCAAAAGAATGAAAACTGTCTTTCATTTCTCCAACCAATATATACCTAAAGTCAATAGAAGGCTGATGCCAGTCCAATTCAGGCCATGGTCATCATGGTCCAGAGTACCACATGGTACCATTGATAACCCCACCTTAGTAGTCAACCTCTTGTCTCTTCTGGCTTCACCAAGTCTTGGTGTCCTCTTTTTACCCACTGATATATGTCAGTGAAGTCCCAGCAGGTTGGAAGTCTGCTAAAAGTATATTGGTAATTTAAAATTCTTATATACACATATTGAAATTACATCCTCTCTTTGTCCCTTACTCCATTTGTAAGAGACACCAAATTTTCTTTAGAATTTTGGGAACATGATTATACATTTAAAGGAAAGAAAAAGGGAGGAGGAAGAAGAGGAGGAAAAGGCAGAGAAGGAAGAGGAGGAAGAAAAGAACATTTTGTTTTAAATGTGATATTGTTTACTTTTCTCCTTGGGGACTATTATAAAAAAACATAGCTGAACTGAACAGATGTTTTCAAACACAACTCTGTGAGTACATTTTTAACAAAAGTATATTTGTACTTCCCTTCAATACCTCTATAAGACATTAATATGAATTCTTCTATTAAACTCTCCTCTAGGGGAGCCCGGGTGGCTCAGTCACTTAAGCTTTCTGACTTCAGCTCAGGTTATGATCTCATGGTTCCTGAGTCTGTGCTGACAGCTCAAGAGCCTGGAGCCTGCTTCAGATTCTGTGTCTCCCTCTCTCTCTTCCCCTCCCCCGCTTGCACGCACTCACTCAAAAATAAATACACATTAAAAAAATTAAAAAAAAATTAAAAAGAACTCTCCTCTAAAGACAGAGGGGGAATTAGTGAAGTCCTGTAAATAGCAGACAATCTAAAATAATCTCAGTATTTCTTTGATATCTCATATTTTTTGGATAAAATCATGGGCATTTTGTACTTTATAACATAGGTGTTTATTACCTTATAATATAAAAAATGTCCTCAAATTTTGAAGACATTTTATGTCCCAGGGGGGGAAAAAAAAACCTCATGGTCATCCCCCTATTTTGAGTACTCCAAGCACATCTTTACACAGACCTAGTTTACGGTTACAGGTTCTGAGGAGTAATGTTGAATTGTTGAATCATTACATTATACACATGAAACTAACATAATACCCTATGTTAATTATACTTTAGTGAAAAACCACTTTATTGGGGTATAACTGAAGACAGTAAGCCACACATACTTAAAGTTCAAAATTTTATATATTTTAATATTATGTCAACACCCATTAACCTATCATCACAATCTAAATAATAAATATATCCATCATTTCCAAGTTTTCATATGCACATTTGTAAACTACTTCCTTCCACTAGTACCTGTTCTACCCCCATTCCTATGTAGTCATTGATCAGCTTTCTGTCATTATAGATGAGAATTTAATTTTCTTGAGTTTTATATAAATGGAATTATATACACTTTTATATGTATCAGGCTTCTTTCATATAGCATAATTGTTTTCAAAGTGACCCTTGCTGTAGCATATATCAACAATTCCTTATTTTTTATTGTGAGTAGTCCTGCACTCTATAGATAGAAGGGTATTTGTATTTATTTATCTACTCACTAATTGATGGGATTTTGCACTGTTTATAGTTTGTGACTATTAAAGTAGTTCTCCTTTATACATGGTTTTGCTTTGCACAGGTTCATTTACCCTCAGTCAATTGTAGTCTGGAAATAGGTGATCCTCCTTCTGACATAGGGTCGAAAGGTCAATAGTAGCCTAATGCTGCATCACAATACCTACATCATTTACCTCACTTCATCTCATCGCTTAGACATTTTATCATCTCATACCATCTCAAGAATAAGAGTAAATATAATAAGATATTGAAAGGGAGAGAGAGTACATTCACATAACTTTTATTATGGTATACTGTTATGAAATACTCTATTTTATAATTGTTGTTCATCTCTAAATGTGCCTAATTTATAAGCTAAACTTTATCATAAGTATGCTTGAATAAGAGTATGTTTTTTAACATAATATATAAGGGGTTTAGCATTATCCATGGTTTCAGGTATTCACTGGGGGTCTTCAAACGCATGCCCTGTGGATGGGGGCTACTGTATAAGTAACCTTCCAGAACATACCAAATCTTGTTATAACATACACTTTCAGTTATGTTGGGTAAACAATTAAATAATTAGGAATAGAATGGCTGGGTCATATGATAGGTGACCACTTTTTAATAAGTTGGAATACTGTGTTCAAAGTATCATTTAACATTCCCACGAGCAGCATATGAGAGTTCCAATTCCTCCACATCCTTGAAGTTAAATTATTGGCCTGAGTTCCCCTCTGGGGGCTCTGGGTACAAAATCTTCCAAAATCATTCTTTCTGTTGGCAGAATTTAGTTCCTTGTGGTTTTAGGACTGAGTTCTCATTTACTTGCTGGACGTCAGCCAGGGAACGCTTTCAGCTCCTAGAGGCTCCCTGTATTCCATGCACATGGCGGCTCCATCTTTAAGCCAGCAGTGATTGGTTAGATCTTGTGCTTCCAATCTCTAACTTTCTCTTCTGCAGCTCGAAAAGGCTCTCTTTCAAAAACCTCATGTGATTAGGTCAAGGACCACCTGAGTAATCACCTCATTTTTAAGGTTAATTATGTCTTATAACCTAATCAAAAGAATAAAATCCACCATATCCATTTCCCCAAGGCTTATTTAGAGTGGGCTCAGCAGGTGTTGGGAAATCTTGGAACTATGCTAGAATTCTGTCTACGGCATTATTCAAGTATGTTCTGCTCTCTTTCATTTACGTGGGGGATCCTATTCTATATATATTAGGCCTGTGACACTGTCCTACAGCCACTCATGTCCGTTCATTTTTTTCGGTCTATTTTCTGTGTTTTTCAATTATCTTTAGTGCTTTAGCTTCAAATTTACTATTCTTCCCTTCTACCATGTAGAGTCTTCTGTTAATTCCACCCCATGTATTTCTCACACATTGTAATTTCATTTCTACAAGTTTGGGTTTTTATGTATCTTCCATATCTCTAATTTTTGGAATACATGAGATACAATTATAGTACTGTTTTAAAGCCTTGTCTACCAATTCTAATACCTGTCAAAGTTCTGAGTTGGTTTTGACTGATTATTTCCATCATCATGTTTTCTATTTTCCTGCTACTTGTAACCCTGGTCATTTTTATTGGATGCCAGGCATTACAAATTTTACTTTATTGGGCCTGGATATTTTAAACTTTCAGGCATACTCTTCAGCTTTTTCTTTTTTGTCTGGGATGTATTTAAGTTACTTTAAAAAATGGAAGACCCTATTAGGGCTTGCTTTTAAGATATGTTAGGCAAGATCAGAGTAACACTCACTCTAGAACCAGAGGGGTGAGTTCAATTTTGGATGTGTTAAGTTTAAGGTGCTTATTAGGCATTCTAATGGAGATATAATGGAGATAGAATGGCTGCCAGGTATCAAGGAATGTGCAGAAGTTTCTAGAAGAAGAATAGAGAAAGGATGTATCACCTGAGGGGAGAAGGCTTTGAAAAAGCACTGGAATATAAAAGGCATTCAAACTGGTCCTTTACTATTTAACGTGTTTTGAGAGTTTTATATTATCTTGACCACTTGAAAGAGCCACACTGAGTGCTACCAAGTACTACCTCCTGATTAGGAAATTCAGGTGAAAATCCTTTTCTTCTGGGGCACCTGGGCGGCTCAGTTGGTTGGATGTCCTACTTCAGCTCAGGTCATGATCTCATATTTTGAGGTTTTGAGCCCTGTGTAGGGCTCTGTGCTGATGGCTCAGAGCCTGGAGCTTGCTTCGGATTCTGTGTCTCCCTCTCTCTTGACCTCTACCCTACTCGCACTTTGTTTCTGTCTGTCTCTCAAAAATAAATTAACAAAAATAAAAGGAGAAAAAAATCCTTTTCCTCCTACAAATGTTATCCAAGGTAGATAGAAAAAGTCAAACC
Source organism: Prionailurus viverrinus (assembly GCF_022837055.1). NCBI lineage: Eukaryota > Metazoa > Chordata > Mammalia > Carnivora > Felidae > Prionailurus > Prionailurus viverrinus. The sequence goes on along the minus strand of NC_062573.1, from coordinate 38,734,334 downwards.
ACCACATGATGAAACCTCAACTTTTAGAAATGTTTTATAATGTTGAGATGTGTCAATTAATCATTATTCAATTCCCAATCCTATATTCATCATTTTGAGACTAGGGACCAATCAGAAATGCAATGTTCCAGATATCTTTACTGTTTTAACACTTGCCACAAGATGTCCAGACAGTGCCTGACACATGACAAGTGTTCAAGGGATATTAGCAAATATAATTTGTATTATTTCCAAAGCACTTTCCACTCTTTCTTGGTGCATTTGGAGTACCACAGGGGCACTATGATTCATAGCTAGTGCTCTAAGTAATCTTACTATTAGGCATATTCACATAAAAAGTAGAGCATGATTAAATGTATTGTTTATTACTCTAATAAAGTGTTATTTTCGAATACGTATGTACTGCTCATAAAGGTATTATTAAACACTATACTTTCTTCTTCCTAAAAGGTAAGAGATATTACCTGTCCAAATCCCCCTTGGATGGACTGGATCAGACACTCATAAGAAGAATGTCATGTTGAGACATGGTTTGGAAAGACAGAAATGTGAAATTGGCTGTCAGGTACAGGGATACAAATTCAGGAATGGAAATGGAGTATAAAGCCAGAAGGATGATGGTGAATAAAGACAGGAAATGAGTGGGAGATAAAGAGTAAAGCAGGACCAAACTGAGACAATCAGGATTAGGTGAAATGACTGCGTATTTCCCCAGGCTCCACAGAACTCTGTCTTGATGATGACTTTTCATTAAATGTTTTGCTTAAGAGCTGGTACACACATTATTCCACTTCTATTTAATTCAGGTTTCAAACAATTCCTGATCAAGAATTCCATATTGCATTGTGGATTAGCACTTGTGAAATGGATTACACTTTGCTTTCTTTCCTTTTTTCTGTGAAAAGCATAGTTGTTCTATCTGGGTTCAAAATTTCAGAATTATAGCTAGTAATTTTCTTTCCATTAACCACAACTTTCTCTCCCACCCCATTTAAAATAATTTTTGGTGAAATATATTTAGAGTATAATACAATACACTGAGAAGTGTATAAAACTTAATATACGTACAGTTATGCTATTGAGGCACCACAGTTGGGCTCTCACATGGTCAAAGCAGTTGAGTAGTGACCACCTACTATTACAGTTGTTCATGCCAAATGGTCTTCTCCATAAAATGTTGTATATAAATCTGGGGTTATGATTTATTTTCCAAATGCTTTAGCAAGTTCAAAACGCCATTCAAATTAATTTTTGTGGAAAAACTCTTGGCCTGATTGCAAATATCCTTGTGGGCTCTGTGAAGAAGGGGGAAATGCCATCTGTCTGAACTAGAATGAAAGTCGGTCTCCTCAACAGTGACAATAAAATGCAACTTTCTGTTCCTCTTGTTTCTGAAGCACATGAATCCCTTTATAACCGATGATACAGCAGTTAGGCACTATCAATAAAGAACTATGAATGAGCTATGATCCAGCATTTTCTAAAGGCTGCCTGGAGCATCTAATACTTAGGAAGAGTAGTGTAATAGATATGTTAACCTTTTATTTCTCTAGTTCAAGAAACTCTTTCTGGACACTGAAAGAATCAGGAATAATGTACCAGTTTAATATTGTTTTAACTCTTCTCAGGAATGTCTCTGTCCAGGATAATGTCAGTTATTCACTGAATGACCCAATGTAGCAGATACCATGCTGGATACTTTGGAATATCAGATAAAAAAGAGGCATAAGGGCGCCTGGGTGGCGCAGTCGGTTAAGCGTCCGGCTTCAGCCAGGGCACGATCTCGCGGTCCGTGAGTTCGAGCCCCGCGTCGGGCTCTGGGCTGATGGCTCGGAGCCTGGAGCCTGTTTCCGATTCTGTGTCTCCCTCTCTCTCTGCCCCTCCCCCATTCATGCTCTGTCTCTCTCTGTCCCAAAAATAAATAAAAACGTTGAAAAAAAAATTAAAAAAAAAAAGAGGCATAAACCATTTAAGATGGAATGTTGTGACTGTAACATTTAGGGTTAATAGCAAAACTTTCTCTATGCGGAATGTTAATGTAACTTTTAGAATCACTGCTGGGGAAAAAGCACAATATTCCTTATTCTTGTTTTGATCTCACCTACCTATTTATTCAAAAAATATTTATTGACTGCCTTCCACGTACAAAAATATATATAGCAGGGAACGAGGGAACCTAGTCCCTACTTCAAGGAAAAAAATTCACTCATGAAATCTCAGAAACATGGCAATTAAAGATGTAACCATTTTAAAATCTTAAGGCCATTAAAATAAATGTAAAATGATCAGGTCCAGATAATGAAGCCTGAGGGAAGGAATGGGAAATTAATATACCTGAAAACTTAGTCTATAGGAAGCCACTCTTATTAAGGTCATAGCTTATCTTAGCTTCCTGCTATTAATATTTCTCAGATAAAGTCTAAAAAGTTCCTATTAATCCTTCATGTTTTCCATGACAGAAAGTTTTTTGTTTCTTTTTTAAAATAAAACTGTTTACTTAAAAAAAAAAGTCAAATAATGAGAAATCTCTTACTAACTCTATTTTCAGCTAAGTTGCCATGAAAGGCTGAATGCATACCACATCATTATCTCATCAGATCACATCTATTTCTCTTCTTTTTTCTATTTTCTTTAATGATTCTGTTCTCAATTTTTGTATTAAAATTTGCATTGCATGTGATCAAAGACAATTTGTGGAAGAAGCAAAGAATGGCCAAGTTAATTTAAAATATGCAAATGGAAAATATATCCCATACATTAGACAGAAATTCTCAAGTGCATATTAAATGTAGTCATTTCTTATGGGCACACACAATATTCCCACATCTATCATATATATTCTTTAAGAACAAGCACCATATTTTCATATATGTGTGTGTGGGTGGAGGGGTGTCTGTGAAAAATTGTTTTAGGAATATTATCAGTTTTCTATTTTCTCCCTGATAACAGGATCATAATTTCTTCCAGCTTTATTGAGATATAATTGACATAGAACATTGTCTAAGGTGTCTATGTTCATCTGATGCACATATATATTACAAAATGATTATCACCATAGAATTAACAAACACCTCCGTCACATCACACAATTACCATTTTTTCTTTTGTGGTGAAAACATTAAAGATTTACCCTCTAAGCAATTGTCAAGTATGTAATACAATATAATTAGCTATAATCACCATGATATACACTCGATTTCCAGAAATTGTTCATTTTATAGCCAAAGTTTGTACCTTTTGACCAACATCTCCCTATTACCCTCAACCTCCAGCCCCTGGTAACTACCACACTACTCTGTTTCTATGAGTTTGGCTCTTTAACATTCCACATACAAGTGACATTAAACAGTACTTGTATTTCTCTGATTTACTTCACTTAGCATAATAATCTCCAGGCTCATCCATATTGTAGCAAATGGCAGGATTTCCTTCTTTCTCATGGCTGAATAATATTCCATTGTGCACACACATACACACACACACCACATTTTCTTTATTCACTCATCCATTGACAGATACTTTGGTTGTCCGTATCTTGGCTAATGAACAATGCTGCAGTGACTATCAGAGTATAGATATATCTTCAAGATCCTGTTATCATTTCCTTTGGATACATTTCCAGAAGTGGGATTGCTTATCCAATGGTAATTCTATTTTTAATTTTTTGAGGAACTTCCACACTGTTTTCAATAGTAGCTGTACCAGTTGACATTCCCACCAACAGTGTTCTCTATATCGTCACCCACCAACATGTTACCTTTTGTCTTTTTGATAATAGCCCTTCTAATAGGTGTGAGGTGATATCCCATTGTGGTTTTTATTTGCATTTCCTTGATGATCAGTGATGCTGAGCACCTTTTCATGTCCCAGTTACCCATTTGTATGTCTTTTATGGAAAAATGTCTATTCATATCTTTGCCCATTTTTAAATTGGATTCTGTGGGGGTTTTTTGTTTTTGTTTTTTTTTGTTTTTTTTTTTTGCTGTTGTTTGCTATTGATATGTATTAGTTCCTTATATATTTTGGAGATTAACTACTTTGTAGTTTGCAGATATTCTCTTTCATTCTATAGGTTGTCTTTCATTTTGTTGATAGTTTCCTTTGCTGAGCAAAACCTTTTTAGTCCCGCTTGTTTATTTTTGCTTCTGTTGTGAAATCCAGAAAATCATTGCCAAGACCAATGTCAATTATTCCATTTTCTTCTAGTTTTACAGTTCCCATTCTTAAATCTAGTCTTTAATCCATTTTGACTTGATTTACATGTGTGGCATAAGAAACAGGTACAGTTTCATTCTTTTGAATGTGATAATTCAGTTTTTCCAATACCATTTATTGAAGAAACTATCTTTTCCTCATTTCATATTCCTGACTCCATTCTTATCAATTAATTGACCATATATTCATGGGTTTATTTCTGGGCTCCCTATGGCTCCCTGGGCTCTCTACATACCTCTTTTTATGCCAATAACATACTATTTTTATCACTATAGCTTTATAACATAATCTGAAATTTATCTTGGTTTTGATTTGTTTTTCTCTCATGATTAAGTGAGGTTGAACACCTTTTCATGTACCTGTTGACCATTTTATGCATTTTTTGGAAAAAAAATGTCTATTGAGTTCCTCAGTCCATTTATTTAACGCAATTGTTAGCTCTTTAGCATTTAAGTTGTGGCAGTTCTTTATATATTTTGGATATTCCCTCTTTGTCATGTATATGATTCACAAATATTTTCTCTTATTGTATAGGTATCCTTGTCTTTTTGTTGAATGTGTCTTTGCAGAAGCTTTTCAGTTTGATGTAGTCTCACTTATTAATTTTTGCTTTTGTTTCTTGTGAGATCATAATTTGGTGGTGTGGATTTTCATATGGCAGTGTGTCCGGCCCCGTGTATCATGTATATCCTGTTCTGATTCTCCACTTTCAAAGTCTCCATTTCAGCTGGGGTTACACATGTGATTCAGTCACAGCCATTGAAAACTTAGAGGGAGATTTCATGAGAAAGCTTTTACCTTCTTGTAAAAATCTCATGGAATTGCCTGGCACTGCCCTTTCCTCTACCTTCCTTGATCGGGGATCTGAGTTGAAAATGTGACAGATAGTTTGTGATCATGAAGTATCATAGCAAAGGGTAGAAGCCAACAGCCTAAAAATGTTGCAGGAGAGTTAAAAATCCTGGGTGTGACAATTTTTTCAGAAGCTGAACCAACATCGGTAATATCTACCTATGGTCTTTGTATTATGTGAGAAAAATAAACTCCTATGTGTTTAGGCTACTATTAGTTGCAGTTTCTGTTTATGGCAGCTGAATACATTCTTAATTCATATGCTGCCATAAATTTTTATTAGTAGTACTCAACAAAGAATTTTTCAAATTGTTCCTTAATAGAAATGTCATGTATGCCACTTGTCACCCTCCCCCTCGAATGGTCTAATTTAGGTGTTCACTAATTTTTGCCTGAGCCAGTCAGTGGACCTTTAATAACTGTTTGATAAATGAAAGTGAATTAGATTTTCATAATATCCATTTATGTTTTCTTGCTACATCATTTCTCTTCTTCTTCCAATGATATCGAGGTCAAAGGATTTATGTTTATGGAGCATAATTTTTTTTTTCAACATTTATTTATTTTTGGGACAGAGAGAGACAGAGCATGAACGGGGGAGGGGCAGAAAGAGAGGGAGACACAGAATCGGAAACAGGCTCCAGGCTCTGAGCCATCAGCCCAGAGCCTGACGCGGGGCTCGAACTCACGGGCCGCGAGATCGTGACCTGGCTGAAGTCGGACGCTTAACCGACTGCGCCACCCAGGCGCCCCATATGGAGCATAATTTTGATCACGACTTTCTTCTGTTCATAAATGCTAATGGCCCCTTAGCATCTACTGAGATCCAAAATTCCTTACTTTGTTATTTGAAGTCATTCAGAATATAGCCCTAACATCTTTCCAACCTAATTTCATGTTATTGATTATAATCCAAATAAATAAAACTGCTGTCAGTTTTTCTTAAGTATCTAACCAGTTTTGAGAAGGAGATGCTATTTCTCCAGCTAGAATGACCTGGTTCTCTTCATTTCTGACTATTAATCACCTGCTCTTCTTTTCAGGTTTATCTCAAATCTCACCTCCTCCTGAAAGCCTCCAATTCCATCCACCTTTTACCAAGATGGAACTAATCTTCTTCTATTCAGAACTATAACATAGTCATTTATTTGTAATTTTCTAATAGCTGACATATTCCGCTCAATATTGTAGGTCTCAATGTACAAGTCTTCTCTGACATATTTGGAGTAATATCTGTGCTTGCATAGACTTCACTGAAGTATGGTATACACAGAAAAATTATACAGAATGTATAAAAAACATAAGTATAGATGTTAGCAGACTTTTAGAACCATAGGCACTTTTACATAACTACCACTTAAATAAAAGTATAGAACATAACCAGAATCCAGAATCTTTTCTCATAGTTTTTCCCAGTGGCCACCCAATGCCCAAAGTAACCACTATTCTGACTTCCATTGCCATATATTAGTTTTTCCTGTTTCTAACTATCTATAAATGTTATTCATTATGTATTATTCTGTGACTGGCTCCTTTTGTTTAGCATATATTTATGAGCTATATTCATATTGTCCCTACATTACCAGTTCAATGTCCTTCGTGAGTTTAATATTTCCTTTGTGTGATTTTACTACAATTTTTATATATTCCATCACTGATAATCATTATATCTGCTTCTGGTTTTCCTGCTATCATGAATAATCTTACTGTAAACATTTTTGTACATGGGTTTGGAGGGCACTTTAGATGCATTTCTGTTGAGTATATACTTAAGGGTATAATTTCTGAATAGTAATATATTTGTATATTCAGGTACTCAGAATTATTCAGTGGAAACAACTATTTTTTATCTACCTGCATTGTAGGAAATTATACACATGTGGGTCTGTTTTTCAACTTTCCATTTATGGTTTCTTTACCTATCCTTCTGCCAAATACTACACTATCTCTATCACTATAGCTTTTTTTTTATTTGCTTCTTTATTTTTTTATTTATTTTTTTTATGAAATTTATTGACAAATTGGTTTCCATACAACACCCAGTGCTCATCCCAAAAGGTGCCCTCCTCAATACCCATCACCCACCCTCTCCTCCCTCCCACCCCCCATCAACCCTCAGTTTGTTCTCAGTTTTTAACAGTCTCTTATGCTTTGGCTCTCTCCCATTCTAACCTCTTTTTTTTTTTTCCTTCCCCTCCCCCATGGGTTCCTGTTAAGTTTCTCAGGATCCACATAAGAGTGAAACCATATGGTATCTGTCTTTCTCTGTATGGCTTATTTCACTTAGCATCACACTCTCCAGTTCCATCCACGTTGCTACAAAAGGCCATATTTCATTTTTTCTCATTGCCACGTAATATTCCATTGTGTATATAAACCACAATTTCTTTATCCATTCATCAGTTGATGGACATTTAGGCTCTTTCCATAATTTGGCTATTGTTGAGAGTGCTGCTATGAACATTGGGGTACAAGTGGCCCTATGCATCAGTACTCCTGTATCCCTTGGATAAATTCCTAGCAGTGCTATTGCTGGGTCATAGGGTAGGTCTATTTTTAATTTTCTGAGGAACCTCCACACTGCTTTCCAGAGCGGCTGCACCAATTTGCATTCCCACCAACAGTGCAAGAGGGTTCCCGTTTCTCCACATCCTCTCCAGCATCTATAGTCGCCTGATTTGTTCATTTTGGCCACTCTGACTGGCGTGAGGTGATACCTGAGTGTGGTTTTGATTTGTATTTCCCTGATAAGGAGCGACGCTGAACATCTTTTCATGTGCCTGTTGGCCATCCGGATGTCTTCTTTAGAGAAGTGTCTATTCATGTTTTCTGCCCATTTCTTCACTGGGTTATTTGTTTTTCGGGTGTGGAGTTTGGTGAGCTCTTTATAGATTTTGGATACTAGCCCTTTGTCCAATATGTCATTTGCGAATATCTTTTCCCATTCCGTTGGTTGTCTTTTAGTTTTGTTGGTTGTTTCCTTTGCTGTGCAGAAGCTTTTTATCTTCATAAGGTCCCAGTAATTCACTTTTGCTTTTAATTCCCTTGCCTTTGGGGATGTGTCGAGTAAGAGATTGCTACGGCTGAGGTCAGAGAAGTCTTTTCCTGCTTTCTCCTCTAAGGTTTTGATGGTTTCCTGTCTCACATTTAGGTCCTTTATCCATTTTGAGTTTATTTTTGTGAATGGTGTGAGAAAGTGGTCTAGTTTCAACCTTCTGCATGTTGCTGTCCAGTTCTCCCAGCACCATTTGTTAAAGAGGCTGTCTTTTTTCCATTGGATGTTCTTTCCTGCTTTGTCAAAGATGAGTTGGCCATACGTTTGTGGGTCTAGTTCTGGGGTTTCTATTCTATTCCATTGGTCTATGTGTCTGTTTTTGTGCCATATCACTATAGCTTTATAAGAAATCTGAATACCTGGTGAGTTAAATCTTCTTTTTGTCCCTTCATCTGGGTTTTCTATCACAAGAATATAATAGTTAGAATTATGTTTGACTTATCACAGATTAATTTAGGAAAAAGTGAGATCTTTAAAATCCTAAGTCTTCTAATTTACAAAAATAGTATATCCTTCCATTTACTAAGGTCTTTTAAACATTTTTGTCAGAATTATTTTGTAGCTTTGAATATGGATGTCTTATATCTCTTTCCTTAGAATTATTCCTAGGAGTTTGATTTTACTTGTTTTTCTTGCATTATTGGACTGACAAGTTTCCCCAAATGATATTGAATTGAAGCAACTGTACACTGTAAAAGGAATATTTGTTATTCTCTCTTTCCTAATTTCTGTCATTCAATATTTTACCTTCAAGGTGTTTTGTTTTTTTTTAACTGAGGTATTAATGACATATAACATATTAGTTTTAGTATACAATGTTATGATTCAATATTTATATTTATTACAAAATGATCACTGCAATAAGTCCAGTAGTTTTTGGAGGAATTTTGTTGATCTGTTTTATGATAGACAGACAGATAGATAGATAGACAGATATTTTAATTACTGTTTCTGGTTTGATAAAATCTTTAACATGAATAGGAGGTATTCATATTCTGATCACAAAGGAACATGGAAATTGCACCTTCACAGTAAACAACTTAAAAACTGGTCAAATATACGAAACAAGTGTTTTCAGACATTGAGACAAAGGCTGTGATTCCTAAGAAAAGGAAAACAACTGACATGGTATCTAGGAGTCTCCAGCTTTCTTCTTGATGACATTTCCAGACTGTAACACAAGGAAAATACTGCAGTCTCAATGAAGTGAAGAGCCTCATAATACTAGGCTAGGTTAATACTGCTAGAATTTGTGAGATGTTACACCAGAGAGCGAGCTCTGGAGGTCTGAGCAGGGGTACCCTGTAGTCTGTGGATACTAAGATGTGAATCAAAAATGTAGCTGGATTTTTTGTGGGCAAGTTTCTGTATTAGTCCACTCAAGCTACTCTAACAAAATGCCACAGACTGGGTGGCTTAAACAAACAAACAAAAATGTACTCCTTGAGTTCTGGAGGCTGGGAAGCCTAACATTAAGGTGCCCACTGATTGGATTCCTAGTGGGAGCTCTCTTCATGGCTTGTAGATGGCTGAGAGAGTGTAAGCTCTTTAGCGCCTCCTCCTAGAATGACACTAATTCTATGGGGTCAAGTCTCCATTCTTATCTCAATTAACCACAGGTATTTCCTTACAAACTCTGTCTCCAAATAAAGTCAACACTGAGGGTTGGTGCTTCAACATAGAATTTGGGGGAAACACACTTTTGTACATTGCAGTTTCTATTGTCTGTTTCCTCCCTCTTCCATGCGCCCCAACGTGTCTGGTAATTTTGGACTACACACCAGAAATTAAACAGAAAAAAACTGTGATCTCTGGGCCACAGTCTCTTCTTTCATAGATATTTACGTGTCTTCTGGGAGGTAGCCTGAGTAGAAGGGAGCTCACTTTAATCTAGTCAAGTACAGTCTGATTCAAAGTTGCTTTGAATAGTGTTCCTTAAATTCAGATGCCTTCAGTGTTCCTCCATTCCTAACCCCACAGGGGTTCCCATTGAGAGTCTGGAGCTTTTACCAGGGCCCTCCTTCTTGGCAGAATCTAAACTCAAACAACAGTTTCCTCACCACCTGAGCATGTTGAAAAATCTACTCTCTTTTGCATCACCTGGCTGTGTGCACTTCTTAGCCTCTTCCCAGGATTCCGGATAGGCCTCAAAGTGAAAATGTCAAGTTTAGTGTTTACTTCCCCCACATGTGAACTGAGATTTTTGTGCCCAGGTCTTATTTGGCTATCCCAAACAAAAATTATTCACCAGCTCCATGCAATTGCCAAAAGCTTGTCAACTTATCTGCCTTGGTTCTGGTTCTCTGCCTTGTTTGCAGACTGTCACCATCCCAGTACCAAAACTCGTAGACACCCAGAGAGGAAAAGTGTCTTCTTGCTCCTTTCTCTGAGGTCTCTTCTTTCCCATTTGCCTCAGCGGCAATCTGACCTTACCAACCAGATTTTTTTTTTAAGTTGTATCCAGTTTTTCTAATTGTTTTGACAGAGTCAAATTGGTCTCCCATGAGCTGCTCCATCAAAAGAATTTACAGTAGGAAGTATTCTAACATAAATTCCCCAAGAAAAAGGAAGTCAGGGGCCAAGAGCGAGGAAGAGGCCTATCTAGAGTTTAGTCCACCTGAGGAAAACTTAAGGCTGACTTGGTCATAAGCTGACCCAAAACCTGTGTGACATCATACCTAAACTCTGTGAGCCTCTCTTTTTTCTCCCCTCAGGCAATTTTTGAAGTAACAACATAACACATCTCTAAGGTAGTTCTTTTTTTTTCAATATACGAAATTTATTGTCAAATTGGTTTCCATACAACAATCTAAGGTAGTTCTATTTCCACACGTGCTTTATGGAAGAAGAAATCCTTACTTAGATAAGAAAAATAACTTGACCCAGGCCACAAAGCTAGGAAGTGACAGATGTCTATCTTGGGATTCAGGAACCTATTTTCCTAACCACACTCTGTTATAGAGATGAGGTAGATCTCATTATGACATCATTTGTTCCCCCCCCCCCAACCCTGACCTTTATACTCTTTTTGTTTATCATTGTGTGGCCTTCATCAAAGCCACTGTGTTGGGGAGGCCTAACAAATCTAGCCTATATTTCACTACTTTTGTACCCTTTAATAGTAACCCTTAACTCCACACATTATCACAGTTCAATGACGTAAGAAATTAAAAATTTAAACCCTTTGTATGTGCTATAGAGCTCCAAAGAAATAAGGCAGATTGGCATTTTACTATTAGTGGTGCTATCAGAGCCATATTATAGGCAGCTCCTTTCCATCATGCCAACAAAAACAGTAACTACCCATTTTGATGGATACTAATATGTTAGCCTTTGTGCCGAGATATATACCTTTTCTCGCTTAGCTTAATTATAGTCTTGTGAGGCAATTCTTTTCTCCATTTCAAGTACTAGGAAACTGAGTTTTAAAAGGGCCAAGTGACTTGCACAAAGAGATTCACTCTAACAATATTCATAAATCATTAAAACTTGAATCTAAGATTTCATTTCATGCTAGATGATTTCAATGTTTGAATTCGGTGGCTTTCTTTTACTGCTCTGGACCATATGCCAGCTTCTACCTTTCCTCTCTTCTCTCTCTCTTTCTCTGTCTCTCTCTCTCTCTCCGCTGTTTCCTTCCCTTCTTCACCCTCCCTTCCTTCCTTCCTTTCCCACCTTCCAGACTTTCTTGACACTCTCTCTCTCTCTCTCTTTCTTTCTTTCTTTCACTACTCATAGGCTTAAATAAATCAGTATTTTGGGTAAAACACTTTCATATTGGAGCAACTTAAATGTTATATATTTATTAATGCAATATATAATTTAAGTGGCTCCCTAAATGGAAGGCTTTCCCTCAGGTACTAACAGTAATTAAAAAGGGGGGTGAAAGTAAGATCTTTTAATTGGGAAAAAACACATGTTTCTCTCATCACAGGCATAAGTTGATGTTCAATTATAATTAAAATACAACTGCTTTTATACTGTGTTTCATTGATGTGGTGGAGGATATCTATGATTAAAAGCATTCTTTAAATTACGTTCTAGGGGCCCCTTGGTGGCTCAGTTGGTTAAGCATCCAACTTCGGCTCAGATCATGATCTCACAGTCTAGGAGTTTGAGCCCCGCGTTGGGCTCTGTGCTGACAGCTCAGAGCCTGGAGCCTGCTTTGGATTCTGTGTCTGCACTGTACTGCCCCACCCCTGCTCCTCCCCCATTCATGCTCTGTCTCTCTCAAAAATAAATAAATGTTTAAAAAACCTTTTTAATTATGTTCTACACCTTCAAAAAGATGCTTAGGAACCCATTTCAGTTTTTTCATTTGAGGCTAGAGAATTACCTGAACAGTCTATTAAAAGAAAAATTACAAATACCCAAGCCCCACCACACACCCACCACAGAATGATCAGATATTTTAAAAAATCCCCATTACTGATTCTGATATACAGCCAAGTGCTGAGAATCCCTGCCAAATTTTTTTGATTAACATTTTAATACAATGACCAGTGGATCTTAAAAACCATGAACGAAAGTATTTACTTTGCTTCTGTGCTATATAAATAATAACCATGTTAATGACTCTGGATGTTCACCAAATATTTCAGTTCTCTCTTCCTGGTGTCTGAGGGGATCGCACTTTCAGTTCCCTCGTGGCTGGGAGGCACCATGTGCCTAATGAAATTGTACTTGTGGGCCAGAACATTTACTCGCCTGTTTAGTTAGACTTCTTCTACTCAAAAAAAAAAAAAAAAGTGACTCCCAGACTACCATCATCATCTGACCTCTTTTAAAAGTAGCCTTAGATGCTGACCAGGTGTGCTGAATCAGAACTGGCATTTCCACAAGATCCCCAGGTGAACTCATGCAAATTCAAGCTTGCAAAGCACTGCTCTAGTTGTAGATTTTTCTGGCACGGAGACCACCAACATTTGAGATGCTGGTTAGAGTAGCAATTTTTGAAATGGTGGCCCGTTTTTCACCCTGGTACTCTGAGTGACTCTAAGAGGCAAAGCTCCCTGCCAACTGGTGACATCCATGCAGCATGGGCTAAATCTTTGTTTTCAGATGTTTTCGTGGTTAGATTCTGCAGCACAACATTTCCCATACTGACTGCATATCCTGAATGTATTTCCTTTCCCTTCTCTTTGAATTCAGCTATAAAATGTATAGTGTCAAATTGAAATCAAAACTGTGAATATTTTCAATTTAATTTTTTTATGTTTGCTTATTTTTGAGAGAGACAGAGTGTGAGTGGGGAGGGGCAGAGAGAGAGGAAGACATAGAATCAACGCAGGCTCCAGGCTCTGAACTGTCAGCACAGAGCCAGACGCAGGGCTCAAACTCAGGAACCATGAATGAGATCACCACCTGAGCCGAATAAAGTTGGACGCTTAACTAACTGAACCGCCCAGGGGCCTTAATATTTTCAATTTAAACAAGATTTCTAAACACCAAATCAGAGACGTGTACTCATAGGAAGCAAACTCAAGACTAGCCAGAGACAGGACAGAAGAAGAACAGGACACAAGACACTGGACAAGCACTAGACTGATTCTGGATTCATTCAGATCTATGAAGAAACAGCTCTGAGTTGAGCCTGTAGTGAGCAGAGAAGAATGCCTGCCTCGGTTCCAATATTTGAAACTCCCTGGTATTAAAATGAAAGCCAAATTCAAGAGTGGGGACAGGGGGAGAGAAAGATTATTACAACTTGCCATATGGGCAGCTCTGTTTACTAAGCAAGGAAAAAACGGTGGGTGAAAAAGAGAGCAGGAAACGGAGAGAGAGGAGAGGAATAGAAATAGTAACAAAGGTTTCGGGCTTACCACAGCTTGCTTTTTTATTTCAAACCTAGCAAATAGCTCTGGGCATGCTTGCCTTGATGAACTGGAAAGGTTCCACACATTAAGGCCAGCAACCCTGACATAAGGCCATACCGAGAATGAATACATCTTTTTGATGAAGGGCTAATCTTGCACGAACACATTGCAGGGCGTTTTCAGGTCCTCTAATGACCCCCAGACTCTCTCTTGTACCATATTGTTAATGGAGATGATATTTGTGTTAAACATTGTACAGATTAAACTGGTGGATTATTTTCCCTGTATGTATGTATGTGTGTGTGTGTGTATATATATATATATATATATATATATATATATATATATATATCATTCAGCCTTGTGGCCAGACCATTCCTGACTGAGAAATACAAAATGTAACTGAATTTTCCTTTGCTTCATTAGTGGAAGCTTGAGAAAATTTAAAGGGGCTGTTCAACTTCCTTCCTTAAAACATGTCTCTATTTTTCTTTCTAGGGAACCACAGGATATCAGTGCTTCAGAATGGAAAGGTGACTACTGCAGACTAGATGCCAAGTACATTTGATCATTTAGGTACTCACTTATTTTTTTAAAAAATGTGTGCATGCTCTCTGTATGCCAGACACTGTGGTGGGAGCTGATGAAAAAGAGGGAAACAAAATCCACAAAGTCCTGCCCTCCCACAGTTTACATTCAAATATGACACTGAGTCCTCTGTAGAAATGTAAGCCAAATACTTCCACCAGGAATGTTGACCAACATCTTGATTTTCTGGTCAAGACCTCACCCTGCTTGGTAACATGGCTTTTTATAGTACACCAATTCCCATCTCACCTGATATATCAACGTCTTTTTACATTTCTCCATTTATTCTATGTTTTGACCAACCATTTATTTAGAATTCCTATAAATGGAACTTAGCTTCCTGATAGTGCTGTTTTCCCACTACATCTACATCTCTGCTTTGATTTCTTTGTAATGTTTCCAACATATTAGGTGAAACCATGACGTGGTAGTAAGACATCTATTTGTATATCAGTTTTCAGTTTACACTGAAAATCTATGCCATATCCACAAAGGATTCCAACTGCTGGCAATACCCAGAGGCAGTCCTGGGACCAAATCAAGAAGTCTATTAGCCAGAGGGCTTTCAAAATCAAGTTCTAGGCTGGTGGGAAGGATGAATGCATTGACTGGGAAGCTAAGCAAGGGGTCATATTCAAGTCCCTGTTGGAAATTAGTGTTGTAAATACTGGGTGTTCAAGCATCAGATGATTCCTTGTAGCAGTTTTATCTATTCCACTGGACTTGGTTGTGTCCTTATGCTCATAAAACTGGGTTATACAAATCAGCTATTGCAAGGATCTGAATGAGTATCACTGTGGTGCTTAAGAAGTCACCAGCATATCTATGATAACTTTGCTGCCTCCCTCACAATGTTGCTGAAAGAATCAAGAGAAGATATTTGGGAAAGTGTTTCAGAAAATACTTTAGCTATGAGAAGTGGTAAATTCTCTACCATTATTATTCTCCATTGTAATTATCACTGTGCTTGTTTTAAGGTACCTAGACTCCGAAACAACACGACTTGTATGTCACAAGGTCAATGTTCCCCCAGAAAAACACATTCTGGTATTGTGAGTGCCATCATCCAGTTGCATTTGTGGTAGGTAACTCTGACCTTTCATCTTTTCCAATGCTCTTGCCCTGCTGAGCTAAAATAGGACAGTGTTCCTTTTTCCCTGCTTCTAGATGAAACTGCACACATGGGTTACAAATTGAGACCTATTTATGATGGAGAAAATAGGAGGGTGAAAATAGAGCGCTTATCAACTTGTCACAATATGAGGATGCTGGAAGGTTAAGTGTCATTCTCATGCTATCTTCAGAGGAAGAAAACTGGTTTTCCTTTCAACAGATGTTAAAAGAAAAACTTTTAGACTGTCACATATGACCCATATTTCTAGAATCTGGCCCAACTTGGCAACTGCAAGTCTTTGTGAACAGAGCCATCCAGAGGACATGGTTTTGGGGGAAGTAGGTAGGACATTACCAAGGACAGAATGATGTGACATGAATGTAGAACTAGAGGATGAGGAAGGGAATATATATAGTAATAAAACAGTTATGGAGAATTATTGTGTCAAGTTTAGCCATGAACACACTAACCGGAGATACACAGGACAATCTGTCTTTGTGCTTGTATACTCCCACAGGCAGACACGTACATATCATATACATATGCTATCTTAGGTGGGATTTTTCTAGAAGCAGACCCTACAAATCAGATTGAGTGATTTGTAAAAGGAGTTTGGAAAGTAATCACAGGAATTACCAGTAGGGGAGCTGGAAGAGAAGAGATCTTGCACAAGGTATGTTAGCAAGCTGGTTACTGCTATAGTCAAGTGGGACTTCATAACTGGGACACCTTGGGGAGAAGGTGTGGAACCCATCTCAGTGTAATTTCACATTAGGGGCAAAGTCAGTGTTTATGGAATCATGAGTGCAGATACTTTAATATATCAGTATCTGCTATATATACCTTTGCCCTCAGACTCTGCAATGTCTTCTGATTCTTCTTACCTGAATCTGATCCTTGAAATTCTTATCCATATACTCTGACCAAATACAACCTGAGGAGCAACACCTCAGACTGTCATACTGGATAGAAAGGAATTTCTTCTTTTAAAACAAATGTTTATTTATTTATTTTGAGAGAGAGAGAGAGAGAGAGAGAGAGAGAGAGAGAGAGAGAGAGAAAGAAAGATAGGGTACATGAGTGGAAAGGGGGCAGAAAGAGAGGGAGAGGGAGAATCCCAAGCAGGCTCCCACACCATCAGCAGAGACCCCCACAAGGAGCTCAATCTCACAAACCGTGAGATCATGACCTGAGCCAAAATCAAAAGTCAGATGCTTAACCAACTCAGCCACCCAGGTGCCCCCAAAACATGAAATTTTAATATCATGTTTTATTTAATCTAGTATGTCTAAAATATTATTTCAACAAGTCATCAACACAGAGCCCTTGAGATATTTCACATTCTTGTTTTCAAAATCTTCAAAATAACTGTGTATTTTACACTTCAGGAACATTTCAATTCAGACTCTTGCATTTCTAATGCTCAATAGCCATATGTGACTAGTAGCTACCATATTGGACAGAGCAGGTCTAGATTCTCACCACCCTCCATCTGGAATAAAGGGTGCTTAAGAGTGTCATAATATATTGAAAGTGAGATCAACCAATCTTTGGGGACACAAACATCATACCCCAGCTGGATGTTAAGTGGGAGATAGGTTAGCAATGTCTATTATAGTTTGTCGTCAATTTGCAGGATGGATATATAATAATAACAAAGATCAGATATGCCTGCATCCTTAATCCCACCCTCTTAAAACAACAACCACAAAGACAACAACAATAACCCTAGATTTGTTGCTATTTAAGGTTTCACATACAACTCCAGGAATGAGGGTTAAGGGGAGTCTTCCATTAAGTTTCTACACTATGGCAAAGTGGGGAGGGAAAATATACGTGGCCTTCCTCTGATTCACCCCCTGGTATTTACAATTTTGTTACAGACCTCTTCCACATCTTTTCTGGTTTGATCTCTGTTACCAACAGACAAAAGTCTAAGTGACAGTTACATCATTTCTGAGATCAGGTTATATAAGAGAACTTCATGCTATCTCTCTCACTGCCTACTCTGGGGGAAGCCAGCTTTCATGGTGAGAGAACAGCCCTATGGAGAGACCTGTGTAACAAGGAACTGAGGCCTGCCAACAGCCTCATGAGTGAATCTAGAAGTGGATCTTCCAGTCCTGGTCAAGTCTTAGAGGCTGTAAGCCCAAGAATCTCATAATACCCTGAAGCAGAACCACCAGGTGAGGCACTCTGAGGTTCCTGACCCTCATCAACGGCATGAAATAATCAGGGTCAGTTGTTTGGCTACTAAGTTTTTGGGTATTTTTTTACATAACAATAAATAATTAATACAACATCCAAGAAAATAATTTCAATTATAGATGAATGAAGAGAGTCCATTTCTATGCTTAGTCACTGAGATTTGTGTGCATTATATATAGTGAGACCAAAAGGAGTAAGTATGATCCTGAATTAGAAAGATAAAATCACTCCAAGACAGGAAGAGAGTAGAAAGTGAGGAACATTACGGAAGGGAATATGATAGTCCAGAATTTCCTCAAGGAGAACAAAGACACCAAAAAACTTGTTTTCACTGTTTGCTAGCCTACAGTAAAAGCATAGTCAGGACTGCTTTTTATTAAGGGCAAGTACTAGGTGTAGAACTCATCCAAGTGTTATCCAGGTCATCAACAATTAGGGGGAAGAAAAGAAAAAAAAATCTTCCTCATAGTGTTCAGGGTTAGTCCAGATTTTGAGACCATATAGCAGGGACAACTAAACATACAGTTATGCCCCCAGTCTGGAATCCAACTAGTATTAAAGAAGGTTTTGATCCTCCTTGGGACCAACATTCTAGAATGTTAACTGCATTTCTAAGGAAGCCATGCTGTCAGTCCTTGTGTACAGAAAGCTTTATGTGAGCTTCATTAATCTTATTATTAAATGTCTTTGCCATTCATTGATTAGACATACAAATCATTCATCCCTATAAGAAATTGCAAAAGAATTTAAAGTCACTCAAAACCCAACCTTGTGCTCCCTGTAGTTGTCAAGGTAACAAACACCTTCCAATTTCAAGAAGCCAGACTTCTGCAGACTATTTTGAAGCCACTGTAGGTATTAGCCAGTCTTCCACTTCCCACTTTATGTAACAGTTTCCAGAGGCATTCTCAGGAGAGCTAATCAAGATATTAAGTTTACCCACAGACAGCCAGTGTGCCAATACCCTGTAGCAAGTTAGGAGAAATAAATAGGATTTTCTTTGTGTTCTATCAGCCTCAGATGCCAAATTCTTTAGTGCCAAGTAGAAGCCCCTCCGCTGTCAGGGCTGGTTCCAGTAGGTGTTTTCAGGTCAGTGACTGAAGGAGAGAGATCAGGAGTATGGGAATGCAAACTCTACTTGGTCCTTTATATTGAGCACAGTGATGACTAGAGATGACATCATTTCTTAATTGCTTACGATGGGGTAAAGCACTTTAAAGAAAATGTTTGTTCATTTATTTTTTGAGAGAGAGGGAGAGAAAGAGAGAACAAGTGGGGGAGGAGCAGAGTGAGAGAAAGAGAATCCCAAGCAGGCTCAGTGCAGAGTCTGATGTGGGGCTCAACCCCCCACATTGTGACATCATGGCCTGAGTAAAAATCAACAGTCAGACATCAAAACAACTGAGCCACCCAAGCACCCCAGGGTCAAGAACTTTTAAGTATTATCTCATATTTCCAACATTATCCTATACAAAAAAAAAATGGATGTTATCATGCTCATTTTAAAGATAAAGAAGTTAGGGCTTGCTGTGTGGGTTGAATTCCTAGCAAGAACAGGGACAAGTTATTAAGTGATGGAATGTGGACAGGAACTGAAGTCTGCCTGACTTCAAGGGTGGTGCTCACATCCTCTGGGACTCTCACTGCCACCTCACCACTTCCTGTACTTGAATCTTTCTCTTGCTATTTCCTTTCTTAGACCACACTTACCATTAAACATTTTCTCTCCATGGCTGCAAGAACGATACTAAAGATCTTTAAGACTGGTATGGCATGGGAGTTGCTGAGTCACCATAGATGCCTGACGTAGTTTGTGCAGGGAAAGATCCTGAAGACCCCTGGAAAGCCAGAGAGTGTTGTCCCTTTTGTGGCCATATTCTTAAAACTGAGGGGTTACTGGAGGCACCATGAAGAGCGAAGTAGGGTACTCAGGGGCTCAGGACAGCTCCTATTTACTGACTGTTCCATAATTCTTTTAATACTGTAATAGGAGGTATGGTTACAGTGGTGGAGACCAGGTGAGTGTCAGTACTGACTGGCTGAGAAAATTAATAAGAGCAAGACAGAACTCTGATCTTATGAACACATGCTTTGCTCCAGAATTTCTGCCAGAAAAAAACATAGAAGAGTTTGTTCATTGTGTAAGAGTACATATTTCACGGAGGGACTTGTAAGAGCTGTACTAAGAAGATGAAACATATAAAAAGATGGCTAGTGGTTTTAGCTATATAACCCTAGATCTCTCAGAGCAGAAAAACTCTGCATTTAATACTAGAAATTTATAAATAAGCTAAGCTTCTTTGCTAGTTTTCTCATATTACACTTTGAACGATAATGTGTGCAAACTGCTCATGGAAGAAAATGTTTAACATGAATAGACTCTGGTCTTTTGAAATCAGTTTCATACTTTGGGCATAAATATTTCAGTATAATGCTTTACTGGTTCAACAAATGATGGGTCATTTTTGTCATGATACTCTGACGAGCAAACAGTAGTGTGATGTTTCATTTAACAGCTATAGTGGAAAAGGAAAAAGAGTGGGAGAAGATTCCAGAGGACTGCAGAGAATCTGGGACTGCACTGAGGAAAGCTTCTGGAGCTAACCCCACCCTGTCAGGCAAATGAGTACCACTAACAAGCCATGTGATGAAGTGAGTAGCTGTACCTCCTTAAATAACACAATTAAACATTCTGTATCATTAGTAATATCTTAACTTCATTACATATGATGTACCACTAAGGATATCTTTGAAACCATTTTATATCTACTTATATAGCTAAGAAATGGTAAACATAAAAACTAAAAACAGGTTAAGGGTAACTTTGAGATATCTTGGAATAAAATAACATAAACCATATTTGTGCTTTAGCGATTCTCATGTAATAAAACAGTATTTAATGCCATGTAATAAAACAGTATTTAATGTAATAAAACAGTATTTAGAGTAAATAAAGTATCATATTTACTCTAGAGAGTAAATATTTCTCTAGAAGGACTTTGCTGGTAAATGGACAATTCAGGCTGCCAAAGGGAATTAAAATAAGCATTATTACTTTGGGGCCCTTCTTTCTCCATTTAACACAAAAATACCCATGATACACAATAGTTAACACTATGCTCAACATTTCTGGTTGAGTCATGAATTTTAACGTTTGAATGTTTTTTTTTGAAGAGTGAATCTTATATTGTCACTGCTACTATTCCAGCCAACATATCCAAAGAATCTCGGGTTGCCATAATTAACACGGAGGATCACCTCGGACCCTACATACCTAGACCTAGGATCATGAAAGTCAGCGAATGCTGGCAGTGACAGCCTGAACTGTTACTGCCACTTCACATCCTCTTTCTGAGCAACGTTGTAGTTCCTCCCACAACAATAAAAACTGTACTTCCTTGACCTTTGAGTTCAGCTTCAAACTTGCTTGAGTTCAAGGAATGTAGGCATGAGCGATAGTGAGCTGGTTCCTAACCTAGGCATCAAGAGGCCTCATTTGCTTCCAGGTTGCATCTCAGCCTCCTGTTACTGCCATGACAGCAGCTTCCTCTGGATGACGGCTCTCCCTTCAGCTTGGGCCCCAGACTAAGCACTTGAGGAGCAGAGACAGCAGACTATGCCTGGCCAGTCCCACAGAAGGAGGGCTGTGCAGCCAAATCCAGCCTACCTGAGCCCCAGCGCACTTAGGTGTGAGAGAAACGAAAGCCTATTGGTAAATTACTTGACTTCATATTTGCTTGTTAGAAACAAAATGTTGTCAACTACCAACTGATGCCCCAGAAGTGGCCTTTTAGTAGAGAGTTACTGAGAAGTGGCGTGGTGATACCTCAAATGACCTTAATTTTCTTCCTGATATCATCTTGCACTGTTGCTCCCTGTTCAAATCATGAAAACTCAAAACTTCTTAAGTGATAAGAATAGAATCAGCAAAGACAACCTATGGTACAGTAGCTGCAAGCAAATGAAAATGATTTTTTAATTTTTTTTTTCAACGTTTATTTATTTTTGGGACAGAGAGAGACAGAGCATGAACGGGGGAGGGGCAGAGAGAGAGGGAGACACAGAATGGGAAACAGGCTCCAGGCTCTGAGCCATCAGCCCAGAGCCCGACACGGGGCTTGAACTCCCGGACCACGAGATCGTGACCTGGCTGAAGTCGGACGCTTAACCGACTGCGCCACCCAGGCGCCCTGCAAATGAAAATGATTTAAGAAAACCCTACTGAGACTTGAAACTAAGGTAACCAAATCTGTAACAACTCATTTAATGGATTTGTATCACTATTTCATTTTCTTAAGGTAAGAGACATACGATCACAATATTTTTAAAAGAAATGTCCAGATTTAAAGAAAGAGGGCCACTAGAATCCAGTAATTACAGAGGGCTTCCTAGCTTAAATATCCACATTGTTTGGTTTGATCAAACCAAAATAAAAATTCATGTTCTTGGGAGAGTCCATTAGGGAGCAAAGTAAGTAGAGTTTCTCTCCCTAAATATTAAATGCATGCAGTCTACTGAGAATAGCACAGTGATGCACATAATTTATGCACCACTCCTGCTGGTGAGAACCACACAAATTTGTTTTGAGTCTCAGTGCTTCAAACAGTTCTTCGTTTACATTTTATGTTGGATTGCACAAACTGTAGCTTTATATAGTACATGCACAAACAGACATGGCTCTGTCTTCCCTGAGTAAGAATGAAAATAACGCAACCTGCCAAAATAGGCTTCATATCTTAGTGAAAGTTTCTAAAGAAGAGAAACAGCAGAGCTCTCACATTTCTTCAATGTAGCAAGAGGTTAATGCAGTTCCAGACAGAGGTCAATGCATTGATCAGTGCAGCTTTAAACAAGAAGGCAGGTCTTTTCACAGTGTTTACAATACATCTCAAAATTATCAAAACACTGTCAGTTTTACTTTGGGTTTTTGGTTCATTAAGCAAACATTTCTATTTTAAAAATCTTCTGCACAACAGTAATTGTTGCTAAATAATTCCGTGTATATATCTCCATGTGTAGTTCCATCAGATATGTTTATTTTAATGGCACCTGAAAACTTTTACGTAAATAGCATATAAAATACTTTTGTTTTATAGATACCATATACAAATGAAGGATTATAAATCCAATCAGTTGGAACTGAAACTATACAGAAATTGAAGAGGCAATGGGAATAGTAAGGATATTTCTCTTCGCCAGGTTCCCATTCCCTGCCTAGAAAGACTATTTTTAGTAAATATTGAAATGTCACTATTCTACTTTCTTACCACACAGGAAACAAAGGAAGAAAGCAAACTCTTATCATTATTTCACATTATTGACTGATAACCCTGAGTCAAATATCAAGGTCTTTATTCTTTTTTTTTTTTTTAATTTTTTTTTCAACGTTTTTATTTATTTTTGGGACAGAGAGAGACAGAGCATGAACGGGGGAGGGGCAGAGAGAGAGGGTGACACAGACTCGGAAACAGGCTCCAGGCTCCAAGCCACCAGCCCAGAGCCTGACGCGGGGCTCGAACTCACGGACCGTGAGATCGTGACCCGGCTGAAGTCGGACGCTTAACCGACTGCGCCACCCAGGCGCCCCTCAAGGTCTTTATTCTTGAGAAGATTGCTTTCACCCTTCCCCTCCTGTCTCTGTGTTCACTTACCAGCCATTCATTCATTCAACAAATATTTACTGAACACCCACTGTTTTCTAGGCACTGGATAGGAGACAGTTACAATCAATCAATCAATCAATCAATAAAATAAAATAAAATAAAATAAAATAAAATAAAATAAAATAAAATAAAATAAAATAAAATAACTAAATAAATAAATTGAAAGAATGAATGAATTGAATGAATGAATGAATGACATGGCCTGAACCATACTGGAGTTTACAGTCAGACAGCAGAGATGTATGCTAAGCCCACAGATAGGGAGTTAAATCAATCATTTCAAATAGTAATTAGTGCAGTGAAGGCAAAGAAACCAGGCACCCTGGAAGAGAGTAAGTAAGCTTAATTTGGATTGGGTAGTAAATCTAGGAAGAATTCTTATTTAAAGCTGGGATCCAAAGAATGCAGAAAGACTGGCCTTTGAATGAAGTCTCCAGGCAGTGGAGAATGTATATACAAAGGCTCTGAAGCAAGAGAGAGATGGTGTTACCTCTCTGAAATTTTGAAGAGATTTCTTCCACACCTTCGTTTCATTCTTAGGTCATGGCACTTTATACTTTTATTTTCTCTTAATATATATATTCTGCTTTCAAAGGTGCTTGAGGGCAGAGAACTAGTTTAGAGCCATTTTTATCACCCATCATAAACTATCATGTATTCCAGGGTCACAAACTTAAATGCCTCCAGGGTTTACACTGGAAGAAAGTTGATGAGGAATAATCATTTCACTCTTAACCCAGAAGAGGGGATTTTTTTGTTTTCCCAGTGAACCAGTCAAGCTTCAGGAAGGAAAACAGAAGTCATCCTATGAATTCTGAGAATACAGCTGCTTTGAACCTCACATCTGTGGTCTGATCCAAGCATCTATCTCCTATTCCCCCTGCACTTTCCCACTATCTTCTAAATCTCACTGATGCCTCTTATGAATAGACCAGAATCTGTGAGGATACTGGATTATAACAAGGATTAGATGTGGATTATGGGAAGTGTAGTGTCCAACATCTCTTTTGCATTACACTTTGCCAACTCAGCATCCACATTATTTTAGACATAATGAAGCTGTCGAATAACAAAAACAACATCCTTCTTCTATCTAGCATGATGCAAGTATTCCTTGGTTAACCAAATACTTGGCCCACCTTTTCCCAAAAGTTGATATGTAAATTCCACTATGTCCCTGTATTCATCTTTGGGGAATATTCTTTTTCTAGCACAGTCATAATCTCCCTTTGTTATCTTATAATTTCAAGATTAAATGTAGAGAGTTAATCACTATTAATACAGCTTATAATAGCAGGGGGAGGAAAAATAGTTAATATAAAAAAATAATTACAAACCAAGAAAAGTATTAATAGATACTACAATTTCCATTTCTGCAAGTAGCCACATGGTTATAATTCCTGCCTGCACTGTCCACTCTGTGATCCCTTTGTCTTGAGCTTGCACCTCAGTTGATTGGGATTCTTTACTTTTTAGAGTGACACCAAATGATTCATGCAACATCTGAGTATATTGGTCCTGCCTATAGTTGGCTGTAGTCTTTTGCTTTTGACACACAGTGTCCTGAAGAATCACCTGACTTCCAGACCACCTCCTCCAGGCCCTCAGTGGATCAATCATTCAAGTCAGTAAAGTAATCTACTACTTCCTGTGTGTTCAGTGTTGGAAAGAATCAAGTGGTAAAACTCAGCTTCAAATTCAGGAATATTCGTCGGGCCTCCTAATGGAAGCACCCTTGTCAGTAGACCCTCTTAACAAGTGCACCCAAAGATATGGGTACAGAAAGCAAAAATTGTGTTTGAGTAATTAGGGGCAATAAGAAGAGGAGAAAGCCCACCTCCATCCTTTGTCCCCAGGTCGTGTTTCTTCACTATGGGAGAAATGGAACCACCTATTGTTCAGAGAATCAGAAATCTTAATTACAGCACAACCCTTCAACGCTTCAAAGGGTTACTTAAGAATTGGCTTAACTTTCTAACCAGATCTTTCATGTAATGTGAACAACAAATGTATGGTACAAAACTGAGCCTTCAGTACACATTTCACCTGTTTCCACTAGACTACTTGTTTAGGTCTTCTAGAGTCCATGAGTGAATTCCAGGGGTTTAAGCATACTGCTTTCCTTATTTTTCTGTTAAAAGACTACACTGGTCAAAAGCAATGTTGTATGGGATACCTTGATTGTAAATGAAGCATTTAGTAAGTGCTCGCAGAAAAGACAATTATATACCCAGAATAAGAATCTATTTCAGTGAGGACAAATTGCTGCTACTTCCAGAATCAAAGAGATCCAAATAATTATCTTGAGCCCAAATGACTGAATCTATTCTTCCCTGAGGAATAATGCTGTATCAAGGGTTCAGCATTGACCTCTGTTATTGGCAGACTGGGAATGAATGCAACTGTAGTGGTAGCCAGAACATCTCTATGGGGGGACCCCTACATCTGCTGATCCCATGCATGAACCTCCATCCCTATCACCATGGTTACAAGGTTCATAAATCTATTGAACATACATAGGACTTGTCAATTTGGGGGAAATATTTTTAGCAAATATCCTACAATGCAGAGATCTCCATTCATTGCCATTTTCAGAGGTCCATATACAGAAGTCTTCACCAGTTCTCCAACAGTGTTTCTTCCAAATGTTTACCCCTGCCCACAAATTGATTCAGATCTCTATTTTTGGCCATATCTTCTTTCATGTAATGTAAATACCAGGTGCATGGTCCAAAACTCTGCACATTTGATAGAATTCCCTTCTCCCCTATTCTTCAGGGCCACCCCTCAGTGGTACTTCAATAGTGCACTCAGCCACCTAAGGGTTATATCAACGTGTCACTCACCTGTAAATCAGGCCATCTTTTCCCTTTCACATTAAGCTAGTGATAGAGAACTCCTCATGAGGCCATAAGCTATGCAGCGAAGGAGAGAGGTTAAGATTGCAGGAATGAATGAATACAGGTCATGGAAGCATAAGCCAAGTAAGTGTTCATGATACTTATGTCTTCAAGTTCAATTTGAGTCAAATTTTATTTATGTCACTTCCATGCTGCTGTGCATGCCCTGTTTTATGACTTAGATCTATCCACTAAATTATGAGCATGCAACCCACTGTCAGGAATTCAGTCCACATGAGAGTTTGGTGGCAGGCCAGGAACCAAGTCTCAATAGAATAATATTGCTCTATGTAAGGTGGCAGGACTTTGCTCCAAAACTCGGTGGCGCAGTGGGTGCACTGTGTTATAATTTTATTAGTAGTTGCCAAATGCTCCATACAGCATCCATAAACCAGTCCCAGAAAAAGGGAAGTTCAAACACCATTGGATTTACTATGTGATGTTGCCTGAATGGGAGACTTTAACAACGATCTGGAGTGGTTGCACAGTCTTGTTCTTTTCTGAGAACTACTTAAACCTGGCCTCAGTTAAAACCATAAAATCACTTCATTCACACAAACATCCCTTAATTTATAAAGCCTCAGTCATGCATACACACTAGGGTGATCCACAGTGTTCAAGGAACTTAAATATAATGTATCAAACCAACCCAAAATAAACCAAGTACAAAAAATATTTACATAAAGTTTTTGGGCAGAAACGTTATATAGTCACATAAGCCTACTGGACATACAATCCAAGTCTCAGAATTCTACTCTTTCCTAATAAATTCCCTGATTTTTAAAATAGGAGACAGATAAGGCTGTGAATTCAACTTATGTTGTAACTCAGTCACTTACCTGATCAAATATAGGATTTCATTCTCATAAACCTCAACCCTCCGAGTTAGATGAAATAAAAGATACCTTTAGAGCAGTCAAAAGTTAGCTCTTCAGTTCTCTGTGTCATTATCTGAGACCTGTATATAAGCTTTACAGTACAGTTAGAAAAATGTATTCGTGGGTGCCTGGGTGGCTCAGTCGGTTGAGCGTCCGACTTCGGCCCAGGTCATGATCTCACAGTTGGTGAGTTCAAGCCCCACGTCGGGCTCTGTGCGGACAGCTCGGAGCCTGGAGCTTGCTTTGGATTCTGCGTCTCCCTCTCTCTGCCCCTCCCTAGCTCATGCTCACTCTTGCTCTGTCAAAAATAAAAATAAACTTAAAAAAAATGTATTCCTCTTCCTAATTCCACTCTAATGATTTATTGCATAAAAAATCTTGGTCTTGCACAATCTTTCCTTTCATAAGCACTTCATTCCAGCTACAGAAAAGCAATTGGTTTTGCTCTTGCATGCTAATGACTACCAGAGTTTCATTTTTCCAAGAGCAATACAATAATGTCATTAATACCTTAATATCATTGAACCAGTCTCAAACTCTTGTATTTGATGTTCTCCTTCCCCCAAACTGCTCCAAGTATAAATAAATATTCATCAGATTTTGGTCTAAAAATATTGTAGGGCTCCCAATTATGATGATTTGTTTAATGCAGGAAAGTATAGAGTTTATACAACTATTAGAATGTCCAGGGGGAACAAGAACACAGGTGTCATTGCAAGCAATCAATGCAGCACAGATACAAAGAGAACCATAGAAGGTAGTGCCAGTAATGTGGAACAATAGCTGACAAACCAGGTAATTTACTTTCAATAGATACATGAGTATATGAAATCTATTACTTTGCTCTAATGTTCTAAGTGACAATTGTTAATTGTCACTTCATTCCGATACTGGGAATTGGAATAGATGGTACAAACTGTAGCAACCTGGAGGAATCACTACTCTTTTCCCGAAGATTGTTTCTAAATGGAAACGTGGTTGAAGGTTTGCCAGAATTCTTGACATTTCAGAAGATCACACCTTTGGGTGACAAAGTCCTCATTCTATAGAGTAGCTGATCAAGTAGTTATCAAGAGAAGTTGAATGATAGCCATAAAAGAAATCCATCAAGTCCCTTTGCTGTCAGTTCTAGTCTTCGATTCTCCAACAAGGCAGTCTCACCCCCACTTTTCTCTTACCTCTATCATAGCTTCCAAGGTCTACTTTCTAATAACAGTGAATGTCGTAAGATGATATGCAGCTCAAAATGAATAATGCATTCCACCTCTTTTCCAGTTAATCCCGTACTTAACTATTTCGTGCATGGTTAATCAAGGCAGTTTCCTCTCTCCATGAAAACCTTCCCTAGTTTATATAGTTCTCTTCAAAGCAGACATAGATTTGGAAATTGTTACTAAAATGTAAACACAAAGATAAGAGCTTATTTTTTATTAGAAATTCATATTTTCCACTAAAGGAGTGCCTATAATTATAGTGAGAGCTGATATTTACTGAGTTTTTGAAGGGAAAAGAAGCAAGAAGGGTATTATGCTGAAAGCAATAGCTATACATAGTGAGGTCATAAGGAAGTGTGGTTTAAGATTGCATATTAGCTACAAAGGCAAGAGTCTTTTCCTGGGCGCTTCTTCTTAGACAAAGACATAAATATCTGCCTACATCCTTTCCCCTACCCCCTACTAATATCATATACTCAAGTGAAAGAAGCCTAGAATTATTCTTCCTAATGGAATATCCTCTGGAAATACTGAAAACTGAAACAAAACAAACCTAAAATTATGGGAATACAAAATATTGCTCATTCTTGGTGACATCTTCAAGTTAGTCTCTTGGAATATGGGGACAAGAGAGGGAGATGATAGGATTTTGGTTTAACACAGCTGGGATTTAAATATTTCTGACCCCAAAGAAGGGAAACCAGTAATATAAAAGTCAGGAGACCAAGATGATAGCTATTTGGGCTGAGGAATCAGTTTCCTAAAGCAAAACCAAGTGTGGAGGAAGCAAGGCTAGAAAGTAGTGTTGCTTATTGTCAGGAAAAGGCCAAATTTATAAGAATAGGTATTGAAGGAGGGAAAAGTATTATGAACTTAATATGGCAAACAAAAAAGGAAGTCAGACTGAGCAATCTAAGGATGGCAAGCAAATTTCTCTAAGGTGTTTTATGAATTTACTTTCTCACTCAAATACAATTATTAAGCATAATCCATTGTGTTCCAAAAATGTCCAGTGTCTTGGCCAAATGAACACAGAAGATAACTTGATCCTCAGGCCAGGTGGACTACCCTCTAGCAGTTTTCTATTTCCTTCTGTCTGTGGCATGCTTAGATCCCAAAGCCATTTGTTACAGATAATTTCATCCTGGCAGAATGTAGAGCTATCATCACTAAAATTATAAAAATGAAAGAAGGAAATATGAATATTCTTAGAATCCTTCTTTACCTCAAGTAGGTACCCAATTCTGATATAAGCATGATAACATATATAAAACACTGGAACAAAATTTGGCTTGCAGGAGGTAGACCAAACATGGAAGCCCAATTCTATTCTATTTCATGCCCCAATTTGATAGATCAGTAGAAAAGTCAGATCAGTATGCTCTGGGTCTTCATTAATGAAATGTTTGCATTCTCTAAGTCAGGAAATTATCCGCAGTGCAGATAAAAACTTGTGGGTGAGTCCTTAAATCCTGATTTTAGCAAATCCATTTCTCTTTGAATTGTTTCCTTTGACAGCTTAACTTTAAGTGCCAGTCCTGCTTTAAAACTATCTCTCAGACTTTGCTTTTATGTAAATTGGACTGAAACTTAATTTGTATTAAATAAAAGGTAATAATTAAACATATTCTCAGTGTGTAAACTGCATTGAGAAAAAAATATACAACTTTGGAGAAACGTACACACATGCACACATAAGCCAAGCACTTTAAATTTACTAAGAAATCATTTAACAAATGATTATTTCAGCTCTGTCAATACTCTTATGACTCAAAAAAGTTAAGGAATTATCCCAGATGTTTCACCTCCAAACTAGAGGAACTTGGTTTGAATTGCATGTATGGCAAATAGAAAATAAAAAATATAATAATAAGAGTAATAATAATAATGTGTTCTATAAATGAGTAATATTATTATTCACTCTACTGGAAATATCATATTATTAGCTTATTTACTTTAAAGAGATTTTACACAAATGCTCATTTGGAACAATATTGAGAAAATTTCAAATTGTTATGAATTTAATAAAACTTCGACTTACATTAAATATTAAATTTATTTTAAACACTATTCACATTATTTGGTAATTTAACCCTACCCAAATTGCAAATCTATGTGGCAATTTAGCTACTATCATTAATTCTTTATGAATTAGCTGTGACTATCTGCTTTGCTCAGGAAGGCTCTTATACATCTAATTAGTGCTAATAGCAAATGCCTTTAAAATGTTCAAATTGAAACAAAAAATATGACAGCAGTTATTCTTATCAGGAAAATGTGCAGACTCTGACGCGTCTTATTAAAGGAGATAATATAGCAGTCAGTTTAAAGATGCCAAGGAGTCTATTTATTTTTGTATGTGATTATTTTTTCATTCTGTGTACCTGTGCAACTCAACACCTTCAAAATCCCCATAAGCTTCTCAACAAGGATGCAAACTGGGAATTTTTAACTCTGAATGGAAAAGAAAGGAGTAATGAAGGAGGGGAGAAAAAAGGAAGTTGGGAGCGGGGGTAGAAAAGGACAACTGATACCAAACAAAGAAAATAATCCATCTATTCTTAGAAGAAGTTGGTGCATCCATTTAATAATTTTTTCAGGAAATGTATTTTAGAAGGTACCTACTGTGTTTCAGTTATTGTGCCAAACATCAGGAATACTTCAATGTAAAGACACTGCTTCTGCTCAAAGGAATTTATGACTAAATGGGGAGACATAACCCAGTATGGTGGGGTGATTGCTAAGACTGCTGTGTATAGGGGGTACAGGGGCACATGGGGGCAGTGTAGGTGTCTGCCTAGGGAATTCATAGAAAAGTTTTATGGAGTACATAACAAATGAGCTGTCTCTTGCAGCAGAAGGGGGAGGAGTTTGTCAACTCAATAGGGGGAAAAAATAGGTATTACCAGCAGAAGTGCAAAAGCTTAGAAAAAGAACCCTGAGTTAAAGATGTTTGTTGCAACGTGAGTACAGGCTCCATTTAAACAATGGTCAGTTTCTGGTTATTACCACTTGGAAGGTAGACTATTTGTCCCCTGAGAGCATCATGTTCTTCACCCATGACAGTTTAAGATCAAGTGAAATGAAATCCTGACAGCCATCAAGTGGGAAAAAAAAATTGCCATAGCTCCATTAGGGGTCTAATGGGTCCAGGTCCCAGAGCTCAGTGAGAGGCCCAATCATCTGGCCATAGAAAAATATATAATAGGTGGAGTCACGAGAGCCCCAGAGTGAACAGCAGGCAAAGCAGGCACACCATGAACAGGCAGTGCAAAGCTGGGTCTTATTCCTGAGCAACAGAGCAGAAGTAGAATCTGAGCAGACTGTGGAAGAAGACTACACTGTTAAGTGTCTGGGGTGTTGGTCTGTGCCTTCCCAGCTGCTTAACAGAAAAGGAGAAAATGAATTTTAGATTGAACCACATAAAATTGCCAATAATTGATCTCTTTTTGACCTATAAAAAGAACAATTTCATATGGTTTAATTTAATATTTGCTGAGTGCTTACCCGGGACCTGTCAGTTCTGGGTAAGACTCTAGATATACTACCTAATGTAATGTAAAACTTGCAAACACCCCACAAGATAAATCTTCATTCTAAAGAGATTAAACCAAAGAGCAAAGTGCTGGCTGACATACCACAAGGCTGAAAGTTACTAAGTAAATAAACAGCTTCCTCTTTAGTTTCAAAAAGTGGAGAATTTTGCCTGTCTTTATCTGTACACCTAGCAGTTCATATAGACAACAACCACTCTGAAATCAGATAACAAAAAGGATATGGCTTGCATCAGGAGAGCTAGTGACCCAAGACCCAAACCCAAAGTCCACAGGATTTGTTTCCTTATTATTCTCTCTGCTTCTGCTTTCTACCATCTACCTATCTTTATTCCTAACTCCTTATCATCTTCTCTATCATTCACCCTCCTTCCCTCACTCCTTCCCTACCTCTATCTCCCTTGTTGTGCAATCATGAATAGGTATAATAAAGGTTGGTGGAGCACAGGTGAGACTATGCAGCAGTTAGCTACATTTTATAGACTCACATTTAACATATGAAAAACATTCAGACTTTATTAAATAAAAAAATAAAAATTTACGGTGAAGTAAGGGTAGTCAACAAACTGTCATCTAGCTAACTGGCTGGCTATTTTGCCAGGGGAAAATGGCTGAAATGGTAATTCCAAGAGTCATGTCTGAGAAGAAGGATGCTTGTGCTAATCTGATTATTTTCTTTAGCTAGTAGTAAACCAAAAATCTAATACTGTTATTTTCAAGTTATCTAATCTTATATCCCAATTTCCAAGAGCAACATTCTCCTCACAGATACAGTTGGTTTCAAAGAAGGCATTTTCAATAACTTCTTCCCACGCAACGTTCCTTGTTTGAAAGGACTATGGTACTTTGTTAAATAATGATATTTTAAGATGTCTTCTTTACCTTAAAACCAAAAACAACAATAACAAGTTTTGTTAAGTTCCTAAAAAATTGCTTTCAGTATTAAAAAAAATGTATTTTCTTCTTTCCTCTCCTGTTTCTCCTCACCAGCCAAAATGATTTCTCCTCACATTGTTCATTTGGATCCTTGGCCCCTTCTGAAAAGAAGAGGCTAGATATGGTTTATAAACCCAGTCAGCACAATGATTTCCTCAATAGAACCATTAGCCCTGCCCATTTAGGTATCACTGTCTTTTTTTAACAAGCTATCGATTTCCCCAAGAAAGTAGAGATAGAGATCAAAATGCATCTAAGAAAATGAAGAAAGCAGGAGAAAATAAACTGGAATGAAAAATGAACCTAGGACAGTATTAAACTGGGAAGAAAGATACAATTCTTAGAATAATACACCTGGGAGGGAATGTCAGAGGTCACAGCATCCTAATATGTCTTTTATGCCAACAAACATTCTACAGTAGCCACTGCTACCATGTGTCCTGGTTCATACATTGTTGATGTAATGCCCTATTCAATCCTTGGCCTTAGTATAAACAATTCTTACTTGCCCTGACCCATCACTGATTAATAATATAAATTGTTTATTTGGTGGCTTTTATTCACCAAGGAGAAAAACTTTCCCTTTGTCTCTTTATGATGAAAAGATAGATGTAGGACAATCTGATCAGTCTGCCCCAATGTCAACCCTCAAGGAAGCTTCCCTCCACTGGCTTGTACTCATCAGACCATCCAGGGTTAGACTGATGAATCAGACTGCTAAATTTTACCATGATCCCTTCCTTCACAGAAGAGAACTCCCCCTCTTCAGCAGCAGCACAGGTAGGATTAGCATACAGATCCTCTCATCTCTAGTCCTATATACTATTCACATATCTTTGGGATAATCCTGAAATCTCGCTGCAACTCACTTCTTCACTGAATGAAAGAAATAATATGTAGAGCCCATGGTATGAGCTGCCATTTCTCACCAGAAACATTGCTCTCTTTTCTGAACTAAAGAAGAATCTGATCATACTTTTGAAATGTTAGCCTTTCGAAGACATTTCACACTAGGCATTATAATAAATATTTCAGTAATTTAAGATTCTCTACAACCTAAAACCCTATAAAACGTAACATGGTTTTAAACTGAGATCCCTAGATTTTCTGAAACATAATGTTATTTCATTCATTAGGCCTTAATGTTATATTTAGAACATTATGATTTCACTGACATCAATGTGCTATGTAAGAATAAATCACATAATCATTTATCTATTATCAATCTATATAATCTATACTTCATTTTGAATAAAAGGCACTTATGACAGATAACTAGCTAATGTAATTATGCATTCTGGCATGCATTACAATAGTGGAAGATGGTTTAGGAAATTTGCTAAAAAGTCCTTGTATTCTTTGCATGTTGGCCTTTAAGTAGGATTTGAAGGAATTATCCCTTTTTGTATATCATAGCATCTGGAAAAATTCATCATGTAGTGTTCAAATAACTATTTACTTCAACATAATACATAATAACCAACTAAAAATTCTGTGAAATAAACTATACAAGATAATTCAGGGGAAATGCATGAATGTACAGCTGTATTCCTACCTTGAGGCTTTTTAATATCTTATAAATAACAAGTATGAATTACTTAAATCCCTCAACAGAAATACAACTTTATAATGGTACACTTGTCATGCATTATCCTTCATGCAATTCTCATCATCACCTAATTAGGATGGTTTCCATTCATATCAATCATACACTTTTATAATTAATTTATTGCACAGAAAAAATTCTTTTCCCATTACACTTATAACTCACAAGCTATTAGAAGAATTGATATGGAAGAGGGGAGTCCAAATATATTTATTCCATGCAATTTTGTTTTCAGAGACTCCAGGATTCTGATAAATTTTCCTTTAAAGATTTCCAACCTGTGCTTGCTATAGGATTTTCTTCAGGGATTGGGATGAGAATGCCTACTGAATACTAACTAATATCCAAACCTGGCTCAGGATGCCTAACCTCTGTCCACCACACCCCCATAGACTCTTAGCCAACCTCCCAGAAGAACACCCAATTTCCTCAGGAGTCTCTCTAGACCCTATCTTACTCAAATCATTTGGCTTTGTCCTAGTTTATCTGGTTTCTACGTGATAACAGTGATTATCCATAATACTGATAATATAATAATAGCATATACTACATGTCAGGAACTATAAGGTTTCTAAAAGTGTTATTCATGATCATCTCACTTTGATATACCAGGTTTGTTCACTAATCCTAAGAATTATAAGAAGGCAAAAATAGCAACCTAATTAATAGACATGAAAAGCAAAACTCTTTTAGTTCTAGTTTGATAAAACTTTACATTCCCAATCCTGAAAGCCAATAAAAATAGATCCCCATATCTAAAGAAGAGGCCTTGGGCGGGGGAATAAATAAATTACACCACATCCAAGCCTCTGGTGTATCAACCTCGCTGAAAGTAGACCAGGAAGGAACAGGTCTATTGTCTAGTACGACAGAAGCAGAGGGTAAAAGCGCTAGAAGACCAAGTCTACATCACAGGATGACACTGTTGTGCCGAAATCCGGTTTGTTTAGAAAATGTGTTTAGAGGTGACTTGGTGTCTTGGCTTCCCTTGGAATAAATATATCTGGGAACTAGCAACAAGGGCAACTAT
This sequence comes from Prionailurus viverrinus, assembly GCF_022837055.1. Taxonomy (NCBI): domain Eukaryota; kingdom Metazoa; phylum Chordata; class Mammalia; order Carnivora; family Felidae; genus Prionailurus; species Prionailurus viverrinus. Next base: position 38,698,705 of record NC_062573.1, on the reverse strand, counting down.
GCAATGGTCTACAGACTGTGCAATGCCTAATTCTAGGGGGCACCATTCACATCATCACACAGTGGTACCCAATGACATTGCTGGCACTCTCACTGCACAGGCAGGTCAATGACATAATACCCACCTCAAGATTTATCTAACCTGAGAAAGAGTGCTGTGGCCAGAAAAGATCCTATGTTGAGACCAAGGGGTGATGATTGGGGAAGATGAATGGTTGTATTCAACTTAGCAATAGGCCTTTGTTATTGTTGTTGTTGTTAAAAGTGTTGTTAAAAGTTAAAAGTGTCCAATTACTATGAAGGGTTTTTAGTGAATTAAGATCAAACATGTTCTCCCGCCCTAAATTTTTAAATTAATTTAGAGCCCTAATGGAAGTTATTTCCCTGTATTATCTCACTCGATTGTTTTTTTAAGAAGGTGGCCTTAGTATTTCTAATTTTTACAAAGAAGAAAGTTCTGTAAAGAGAGCTTAATAGTTGTTTTCCAAATGGTGTGCAGCTAGTAATCTCCAGAGCTGGGATTTGAATCCAACAATGCCTAACTCCAGAGTCACTGTTTTTAAGTTTTGTTCATTTCCTCTTTTAAACCAGATTTACACAGGTCTTCCACCCACACCTGGAATGGAATTAAGAATGAACTTTTTGAAGTCACACAGTGAAGGGTGTGACTAATGGAAGGGTGTTTCAATTTCTCTAGCTTTCTCACCTTTAATTAAATGCTTTCTTAGAATCATTACATGAAACTTAAAACAAAGTGCCAAAATAATTTTTTGAGCTATTCTACATCATGTATTAGCATATTCTTTTATGGGGTCTGTTATCTAGCAGAACAGCATTTCCAATTAATTCAAAGTATTTTTGCCCAAAATATTTACACATTTTGCTCTTTAAAAAAAAAAAAAAACAAGGGTAAATGTTACGTTTGCTTTTAGTCCTTAAAACATAGTAACATCACCTAGATGAATATCAATTTAAATACAAATTCCAAAGTTTAATTTCTTTTATGGTTGGTCAAATTATCCTGAAATTCCAGACCATGTAGCATGTGTATAAGTTTGGAATAATAAAAGATTAAAGTAGAGCATCCAAATGCATGAAAGAAAACACTGCGACTCTAGTAACATTTTGACATAATCTGGCTTGCATACAGGAACATCCACATTGTCAAACCAGGCTCATGTTAACCAGAGACCCTACCAAATATAAACTTCCGTAGTAAATTCAAGGAAATAGGCAAACAAGAGGAACAGACAAGACAGAAAGAGTGCTGGGAACATCAAGGGTAGTTCCCTAGACTCATCCTTTCCACACTGGTGGAATGATCTCTGGTGGCATGATCTCTGCCACAGAACAATAGCTGAGTTCTACTAAGGTTTTGTGAGTTTTCTTCTACAGCAGGGAGCATTTCAGATATGAAAAATTTCCATTTTATACCCAGAGAATTATATAACGTAAGTGACATTCTCAAGGGAGCCATGTCTCATAGATTAGAGGCTTATTTACTATAAGTAATTCTTTAACCATGAACATACTATAAGGGCATCCTGCAGATAAGACACCTACCTCATAGCAAATGGTATCCATTTATTTGCCCAGAGGCCTAGTTGGTGAAATGAGACCAAATCACCTGTTCTTTTCCTTCTCTCTGGTATAAAGAATGGATACACAGCAGGATAGCAGCTATAGCAGCTTACTCCCAGAGATTATTTAGTAAGGTGCAAATCTACTTTTCCCTGTTTTTGCTGTCTTTCTTTCTTTTCCAGAGAACCTGCCACCCATATCTATGCCAAGTGGCTGTGTCTACAAGTCATGTTGGAGCAGATTTCCTTTATTTTGGTGACAATTATGAGTGGTCTTTCTAATTATGAACCTATAATGCAAACATCTATCAATATTCTGAATAAAGATACAAGAAAAGGATTGTTTTAACTCCTATTAAGGTGTTGGGACAAGTTAGTCAAGTTGCACTGATTATCTTAAAGAAGGGGAAAAGGTCCATCTTTTGTAGTGAGAGTATCTCTGAAAAAACAAGATAATGTCTAAGGAAAGGTATCCTCAAGAAAGTACTCATCAGGAGAACAGTGAGGACATGCTTTTTTATTTCAGTATGTGGTAGAAATGAGACTTTTCTTTTGACCAAAGCACACTAGCACCATGGGAGTGTTCTGGGAATAATGACCATGCACATGAAAGTAAAAGAAAACAAAAATGCACTTATACAATCTCGTTCTAATGGAGGTAAGAGACAACAGCAGCTATAATAACATTGAAAGAGAGAACCTCTCTTGCTTCTCTGCTGGATATTGAGCAGCAATGTTATTGTGCCCTGATAATTTCTTCAGGAAAAAGTAACAGCACTAAGCTGTACAAATATTAAATTAAAAGCAGTGAAAACAACTGCAGAGTCTCTCTCCATAAGGTGCTGGCAAAGGACTTTCCTTTGCATATGTCAGGTCAGAGTGCTATGAGGACCCATGTATTTCAGAAGATGCACCTGAATCCTAGAACAAGGCCTAAGGGGCAGCAAAGATTTGCCTAGAGAACGACCAGGCTGTGGGGAACCAACAGTGGTGTGAGAGGGCAGGAACTACAGTAGCATCAGAGGGCCAGGCATGCCTACTAATGTTCTGGGCTGTATCAGCCTTACGCCTCAGCACCCCGTCTTGACAGCTAGTGAGCAGCACGCAGGTGGTGATGGTTGAGTCTTTCAGTCTTCAGTGTGCAGGCTTGAGTTTGACAACAGCCTGGACAAGCATTCAGTCCAGGCTGATTTTGGCAATGGGGAATAAAAGGACGAAGGAAGCAAGGAGGAGAAAGAAAAAGAGAAGAAAAATGAAAAGGGCAGATGCTTAGGGCATTAATGGGAGGAAGAATTCTGAGACTAAACATAAAAAGGTTTTCCTGTACTCACAAAAGGGTGAATAAGAAAGATAACTTCATCATTTTGTACAGACAGGACTATCCCATTCAGTGGTGCAGAGGTGGCAAATGTGAATGTCCCTCCTCAAATTGTGCAATGCCAGTCTAATTCCAGATTGGCGAAACTGACCATAGGTGTTAATCTAGATGCAAGAAAAAGAGAACACTGAGTATCCCATAATCACATTGATAGAGAAAATGTAATATGATTCAGCCAAATTTACTATTTGCCTATCTGAATCTCTACCTTAGCATAAGTTAACTAAGAAAAGAGGGAAACCTGATTTCCAGCCAGATGACTTATCATGTTGAAATAAAGGAGAGACTCAGTGACTTTCCAAAGAACAGTCCAGTCCACCCAGACTTTCTTGTACTTGCACTGTGCTTGGTATCAGTCTGAACAGTAAGGTCTCTGTGGATGTACTATTAGTTTATCAATTAAACCACATAAAAATCCATATTTATTTTAGCTATCAAATTTTTCACACTCATTTTCAAACATTTTATTTGTTGTGCTATATATGTGTGTGTGTGTGTGTGTGTGTGTGTGTGTACACACACACACACACACACACACACACACACATATATATATATATATATATAATAGCACATTATATATATTAGATCATTACCAAAATGTTTACTATACTAACTGATGGAGAGAAAACAGGCTCATTCTGCTGTAATCTCAACACTCCTACCCCAGCTAGCACCTGCTGACTGAAAGAAGGCAAAAGGAGTAATTGTCTCAACTTTGCATTTTTTCACATCTTCCTCTTCCCCTCCTCTCTAAATATGCAAAAGCCCTCATCAATATTCCCACTATTAATAAACATTAATCTATACAAATTAGTATTAAAAGAAAATGTGATTAGATGTGCAGACAAGTAGAAACACATTAAAATCCTTCCCCATTTTCTCTAAGGAAACAATTACCTTAGGGCTAAAAAATTTAAATTCTCAGCCTTTTGCCTCTAGACTTTATTTCACTCCCTTGGTTAACTTTGGTTAACTAGGTAGTTGTGAAAACACAAGCCTTGCTAGTGCCCAATATTCTTGCTCTGAACTTTCCGATCTGTGAAATTTGTATAAACTGAAACATTAAAATGAGAAATTCTAGCTCCCAAAACCTGAGCTGGCTGGGAAATACCTTGAAGTAGTGTGTATTATGGATGCTACAAAGATTCTGGCAAAGAGGATCGACAAAAGCCTCTAATTTCTACTTTCCAAGTTTGGTTGTGGCAATGTTTTTAAACTACATTCTCAAAATCTTCCCAATGCAAAGTGCCTAGAAATGTTAGATAAAATTTAAAAAATATCCTTCTAAATGCATAATTGAACCTGCTAGAAAGCAAGGATAATCTCCAGAGGCCAGAATTCAAAAGAGAGATAGCAATCAGAATGGCAAGCTGATGCTGAAACCATGGATGCCCTAGGGGACCTTGTCAATCTCAGTAACCAAGAAGTTTAGGTTTTAATGGCTGTGCCCAGAACAGTGGAAATGACCTTGAGCCCAAGCAAACTGACATATGGGAAAAGAGATTACTTCAAAAGGGCAGGAACTGAATGGCTATGCCCTCATTCAGAGGTAGACCAGAATATGTCCATTAGAAAACGTGTTGTTGACAGAAAATCTGTCTATCTTTGCCACAAACTGCTTAAAAACTTAAAGTCTACCCTAATAATTTGATATTTGAGAACTTCCCTAATGTAAGTTTGACTTAAATATTTCTGGAAGTCCTAACATTAATAAGTGACATAGGTCAGTCCTTGGTTGGCAGTATCTTGGTGGCAGCTGGCAGTGACAAATGAAAATGATTTCAGGAGGCCCCACCCTCGTTTCGGTCCTCATTTATTCCTCAGGTAAATCTTCAGCACGTATGAGCTCACAATATAACAAACACATGAGGAAACAAGCCACCTCAAGTAGGATCAGCAGGAAAAGCGCACAATTCAATTCCACAGAAATCCAGATAAAATAGTCATCAGATATAGCATTATAACTATGTGTATGTAAAATGTGTGGGTAAGAATATGACACCAAAATTAGCAAGAGGAATAAAATATTAAAAATGAAAACCAGGCCAATGTGGGAAGAACTAGATAGATATTGTAGGGATAAAAATATGATAAATGTAATTAAAAGTGAATGCCTTTATATTAGATAGAATTGAAGAGATAAATACTGATTGCAGTATGGACAGAATAAGTTCACCAACCATACTTCAGAAGGACAAAGAGGTGGGAAATATGAGAAAGACACAAAGGAAGAATAAGAAGTAGGATAAAATATATCTAAATTGAGTTACAAAGAATGGAAAGCATAGTCAGAGAAAAGACATTGGCCAAAAATTTTCCATAATTGATGAAACAGATCCGAAATTCCAGACTCAGCTAGCACAGCACATTCCAAATGGAATAAGTACAAATAACTACACATATACTCAGATTGGAACTTCAGAGCATCACAAACAAGGAGCTTTTAGAAGTCACCACAGAGACAGCCTGAAAAATGACACCTCAACACAGTAAGATGAGTTCCTATAATCTCCATAAGTGTGCTTTTCTGAGGTGAGCTTGAGAAAACATGAATAATAAAATCCCCCAAGTTACCATGAATGAGTTTTTGTATTTTTTATATACTCTCTTGGGATCCTCATGAGTACATACTTGAGGGTCCAATGCCCTAACACTGTTCATTTGATCTTCCATACGGTAAAGTGGTAATATGCTGTATTTATGGATGGAAAATTAATACTTAAGCATTTGCCTAAGTATCAGAGGCATTCTCTGTTGAACTGTCATTAGTGTGGATACCAATGAAGCTAGATCATTTGGAGTCATCCAATTGTTCTAATGTGGGTTTGAAGGACAGGTGCACTACTCACCATGAGTGTTTATCTGTGTACCACAAATCTCCCTCAACTCTGCTTTCTCTCTTTCCCTGTCAGAAGGCTGCGATATCATCCCCATGCCCTCCACTAAGCCACACCAGGAGGTACCCCTACAAGAATGTGCTTTCTCATTTACTTTTTTTGTGAACACTTCTCACATGGTAAAGTCAATGGTAGGTTTCAGTTAGATAATCGACATAACACACCTAGTACAGAGCCAAAAACACTCAATTGTCTTATGTGTATTATTTCTTTTTCCTTACTGTACATCAAGTTAGAAAAAAAAACATTGTATTGACTTTGGTTTATAATATTCTTTTTATATTCATTAGAAACCTTTATGAAACCTAAAACAGTTTTATGTTTTTCATCTTCCTCAAAATGAAAAAACAAAAACATAAAGTCTCCATATTGCAATAATGTGGGAGAGCTAGAATGCAAAAATCTCTTGCACTGCTCTTCGCAACAGTAACTCTTGCACTGGGGTGAATGAGCTGTACTGCAAGGGTGTTTGAACATTTAAAATTTGCATACACCATTCCTAGGCTAGGACAGGCAGAATGACTGAGAAGGATGTTAGGGCAGGAGAGGACCCCATTATAATCCTTTTAAGTTCATCTACCCTTCTGTGTGTTTTTGTCCAAAAAAAAAATACAACTCTAGTCTGGAACTATATCCTGTTTTTCATAAATTATCTCATAAGCAGAAAATATAGAATTTAATTACCATATAAGCGGCAAAATAGAGCCTTCTCTTAACTTTGTAATATTATGCATCATTTGTGCACCTCGGTTTTGTCACTTGTAAAATGAGTATAATACCTACTTTACAGTGTATTAACCCCTTAGTTGAAATTTCCACTGCTCTCAGGATAAGTGGCAAACTTGCAAGTCCTGAATTAGAACTTTGTCATGTTTTTCTTTCTGTTTTCTCAACCCCTCTGGATGTAACTTTGGCCAGCTCCCTCCTCCCACTCTGTATCTGGCCAAGCTAAAATATTTGCTTTCTGAGAGTGAGCAAAGTTTACTCTGCATATATGGTTCCTTTTGCCTCCAAGATATTTCTTCCCTTACTCCACCACCTACAGACTTCCTATTCATACTTTTGTTCTCAATTTAGATGTCACCACTTCCTGCAAACCTCTCCTACCTCCTATCCACCTCTACATTAAACATTCTTCCTGTGTACTACCATTAAAACCCTGTATAAACTCATACAAGTGACATTTTGCAGGTTTTCTGTATCATATTGGTGTGTCTATTTCCCTCACTAAACTTCAAAATTCTACAGGAAAGGAATGATTGTAGCAAGATAATTATAGCACAGATTTTTATCAAATAGTAATAACTTACTAATATCTGTACAATGAAGAATAAGTATGTTTATGATGACTTTTATTAATGATGAAGCAACTTAAAATCAAAAGCTAATGGTAACAGATTATAAGAATTTAACACTTATTCTGAATGATGTGTGTTTTAAAGATACTCCATCCTCTCTTTAAGGTAGTTAGTATTATTCTTATTCCCATCTTATGGATGATAACTAACACTGCCCAGAGAAGTAAAGTAATTGCATAAAATACATACGTAGTTAGTGGTGAAGCCAAGATTTGAATCTAGATCTCTCTATCCAGGGAATCCAAATTTTTACATGCCTGCATCATAGGAGGTATTCAATAAATACTGGCTTCCTTCCCACTGTCTTTATTCTTCAGCTGCTTTAACTCCCCTCTATCTTGAGCAGTTCAAAGATTGCATGCTAGAATAACCAAGTGCAGAGCAATTTTACCAATCCCTCCCCATCCCACACACACAAAAAGCCTCTTTTAGGTAGATGAACAAAAGTAATACCAGATTACTCAACTTAACATTGGTCAGTGATACAAACTTCCAGTTGCATGGCTGAAGCCCATCATTTATGAGACTGAAGAGAACTTGGATGGTGTATTTTATTGTGAAATCTGTAACAGGTAAACTCACAGGAAGAAAAGAAAACTTGTGGTTTTGATTTATTTGTTTTAATCAAAAGACTAGCAAAAAAAGCAGATACTTTTTTGACATACTGATATACCGAAATACTAAAATGGAAATGAATGTCATTTGATTTGTCTATGCTTTTGGGAATAGTTTGAAGAATACATTGGGAATACATTTCAATACATTGGGAATACACTGAAAGCAAAGATCTATGAGGACTGTGTGAGTAGACCACCTTCAGAATTCTACTAAGGCTTTGAGCCAGGCTCTTGCTACATAGTTGATAACCACAGTAGAGTTCCACCCTCTCAATTACTTTGCAGGTGGCACAGACTGTCACCCATGCCCAGGGACCCAAGAACAGTTTTTCTGGAACCTTGGAAAGGATTAGGAAGCTTGTGAAGCCCAGTCATTGCTCCACAAAGTGGACCACACCACCTCATTTTCCTCTGATGCTTATTGAAGTTACATATGCATCAGGAGCTGGTTGGAGGATAAATCAAATAAAATTGTCCTTGGAGAGATCATACATATGCATTAACTAAGACGTTAAAAAAGACTTTGATAATAGAAAACCACCAGGTTGAATTGTAGATGAATTCGTGCACAGAAAGAATTCAGTCTTTTTTACCATCATTCACAAGAAAAGATTAAAACTAGAGCAAAAGTAAGTAATCTTAGCAGTTAATTACTTTCCCTTTACTAAAATACGTTATTTTCTGCATTCAAAACACATTTATGTCCTGTGATAATGCAATATTTTAAAAGGCTATATAAAAGGTAGTATTTGCAAATAAATAAAAGCCATAACTATTATCTTATACACATGATTATTAATATAAAAAAATGCAGCTAAACAAAAGCTCTGCATCAAAATTACAAAGGAAAAGAATGTGAGCGATAAGTTTAAGGTGGAAAGAATAGGAAAAGAAGATGGATTTGAGCTCCTGGAGAACACACATTTCATTTTCTTCATATCTATTCTAAGTTTAGCAAGGCACATAGTAGATGTTCAATAAATGCTGATTGGAATGAACTATTTGTTGAAGAAAACTGGGACTCACAGAAGGAAAGGAAGGTAGGTAACCCCAAAAGTCACTGTAAGTGACTACAGATCCACAGTCATGCACATTTATGTATGGCCTATGCCTATTTTTATGGTACCCTGTGACCTAAAGTCTAAAATATTTATTATCTGGATCTTTACTATCTGATTTTCAGTGTCAAGTAATCACTGATCACAAGTCACCATAACAAACATAATAATGGAAAAATTTGAAATATTGTGAGAATTGCCATGATATGACACCGTGACACAAAGTGAGCAGATGCTATTGGAAAAATGGCACCTATCGACTTGCTCCATGCATAGTTGCCACTAGCCTATTTGTAAACAAACAAACAAACAAATAAAACTGCAATATCTCTGAAGTGTTATAAAGTAAAGACCAACACAATGGGGCATGCCCTTATTGTGAAGTTAAGAGACCAGCCATGATCTTTCATGTTTACGCCTTCCCAGCAACTTCAGCCTGGCTTATAATACAGAACTCCTCTACGTTTAGAAAATACACATAGCAGGGCACCAGTTTGGCTCAGCTGGTTGAGCCTCTGATTCTTGATTTTGGCTCAGGTCAAGATCTCATGGTTCGTGAGTTCGAGTCCTGCATCGAGTTCCGTGCTGATAGTACAGAGTCTACTTGGGATTCTCTCTCTTTATTCCTCCCTTTTTTGCATGCTCTCATGCAAAATAAATAAACAAAAAGAAAAGAAGATAGGCATAGCAAGGGGTTAGTGGTGTCCAATGTGAATGGGAAAAAACAATGAAAAGTAGACCATAATCATGTTAAAAAAAACTCTGGACTTACACAGTTCTGAGTTTGAATCCTGGGCTCTAGTGTATGTGAGCTGTGAGATTTGGGGCAAATTATTTAACTTCTAAGTATCAATTTTTTCTTCCAGAAAACAGGAGTAGAAATGTCTATTTCATAGCAATGTAAGGAGGATTAAATGAAATAACATATTTAGAGTGACCCACTGATAATGAGTTCAGTAAACAAGTTTTAGGGTTACTAACACCAGCTAATTATTTTTCAATAGTATGAAAATAGTGTTAGTGTGTATGTATATAAGAGTGTGTGTGTATGTGTGCTTGTGTATGTCTCTGTGTGTATATGTATATACATATTTGTAAATGTATGCATGTATGCATGTATGTACATGCGTATGTATATATGAACATATGTGTGTGTAGTCTTTCCCTTTCCATGTTGCCTCCGAACCTTCTGTAACCCTCAATAACAATAACAATATAGGACTATCAAACTGGAGTCCAGGTGCTTTGTTACAAAATTCTCTTTTTTAGAGTTAACAAAACTAGTGTAGTTCCAATAAACAACAACAACAACAACAGAAAACATTAAATATCAAGACAAGAATTGGAATGGGGACTTCTCTATAAAACATAATAAAATCACTAAAATTAAAACAGTGTAGTACTGCAATAAGAATAAACAAATGGCTTACTGGCAGAGAAGAAAGTCCTGAAGTGTGTACATTTGTGTGTGTGTGTGTATGTGTGTGTGTATTCAGATCCATAAGGAAAACTGCCATTCACTAAATGGATTGCCAACAATTGACTAGCAATTTGAAGAGAAAATGAAGTTATATCCCAACCTCATTACATACATATAACTCAATTCCCTGTGGATTAAAGAGTTATTATTTTAATAATCGAAGTAACAAAAAGCATTAGAAGAAAATACAATATATCTTTATAGGAGACTATGGAAGACCTTCCTAGGCAAGTCACATCTTCCAGAATAGAAGAAGAAAAAGATGACAAGTTTGTTTGTATAAAAACTGAAGGCTTTTGTATGACTGCAAAAATTCCAAGTAAATTTAAAAGATAAAATATACAATGGAAGAATCTTGCTGCGATATGTACAGCACACAAAGGTTTAAGGTCAAGTATATATTTTAAAACTCTTACATAAGAGTAAGTAAGTAAAAGAACATAAATAGCAAGTAAGAATACAAGTAACTTATAGAAGAACTACAGATGGCCAATACATATATAAAATGTTACTCCCTTAATAGGAATCCAAAATTAGAATAGTTTTTAAAATTACATTTTCCCATGCATTAGCATATTAAGGTTTTTTTTCTATTTTTAAGTTAAAAAATATCCACTGTGTTTCAAGGTGTGGTAAAAAAGGTCTTTATTATAGTAATAGCACTAACAGACAACTATTTCCAAAGTGATACTAGGTAATGTTTCCTGTGTGTGTATGCATGTACATGTGTGTGTGTGTGTGTGTGTGTGTGTGTGTGTGTGTATACAATAAATATTAATATACACACACATAACACTACCTGGTACATGAAAATTACTTTGGAAGCATTTTGTGTGTGTATATACATACATACGTTTATATTTATTTATAACATGGCCATATACATATATATTCTGAACGGCCTTATGAGTACTCTTCTAGTCCCATTTTGCAAATGATAAAATCAAGTCACAAGAAAACTAAATAATTTCCCAAGATCTCATAACTACCAAGGAGCCTTTTACCTTTACATTAACAGTTTGGAAAGAGTTTCAACTTTTCTACAGCCTTACCAACATTTTGTGTGTGTGTGTGTGTGTGTGTGTGTGTGTTATAATAGCCATCCCACCAGGTATGAAGTGATATCTCACTGTGGTTTTAATTGGCATTTCCCTGATAATTAGGGATTTTGAGCTCCTTTTCATATACTTACTGAGTATACTTATTTGTATGTTTTTTTAAAGAACTATCCATTCAGTCCTTGGACCATTTTTAATCAAATTTTTGTTTCGACTTTTGCTATTGAGTGGTAGGAATTCCTTTTATTGTTTTGGATATTAACCCCTTATCAAACATATGCTTTGCAAACACTTCTCCCATTTCATACGTTGCTTTTTCACTTTGCAGATTGTTTTCTTTGCTGTTCAAGGGCTGTTTTGTTTGATGTGGTCCTACATCTCTACTTCTCATTTGCTTTTGTTTGCATATCCATGAGATCATTATCGACACCACCATGATGAAGATTTTTCCCTACATTTTCTTCTAGGGTTTTAACAATTTCAGGTCTTATGCTTCCATTTTTAATTGGATTTCAGTTGATTTTTATCTATGATGTAAGATAGGGTTCCAATAATTCCATTCTTTTGCCTTTGGATACAGACTTTTCCCTATACCATTTGTGGAAGACTGTCATTTTCCCATGTGTGTTCTTGGCATCCTTATCAAAGGTCAGTTGACTGTGAAGGAATTCATCTCCAGGCTCTCTATTCTGTTCTACTGGTCTATTTGCATGTCTTTAGGCCAGTTCCACACCATTTCAATTATTGTACCTTTGTAATATATTTTGAAATCAAGGAATATAATGCCTCCAGCTTTGTTCTTTTATCTCAAGATCACTTTGGCTATTGTGGGTGTTTTGTGATTCCAAATGAATTTTACTTTTTATTTTCTATTTCTGTAAAATATGCCATTGGGATTCTATAAAATATGCCATTATAATGGGAACAATATTAAATATGTAAATTAATTTGGGTAGTGTATGTGCACAATTGAATATTGATGAGTCTTAAAAGAGAAAGAAACATACCGTTTGCAACAACATGGATGGACCCGGAAGATATACGAGGTGAAATAAATCAGTAACAGAAGGATAAACACTGTTTGATTCCTCTTGTATGAAGCATCACAAAATCAAGTTTACAGAAGCAGACAACAGGGTTGCCAGGGCATGGTGGAGGAAGATAGGGAGAGTTGCTGTTCAATGGATATAAAGTTAGAATTACACAAAATGAGTAAGTTCTAGAGGGCCCATAGTTAACATAAGGTATTATGCATTAAAAACTTAAGAGGTGAGATCTCATGTCAAGTGTTCTTACCACAAAACAAACAAACAAACAAACAAACAAACAAACAAACAAAAAGGGACCCATGCAAACTTCTGGAGGCCATGGATATGTTTATTACCTTGATTGTAGTGAGAGTAACACTGGTATCTTTATATATCCAAACTCATCAAATTGTATATATTAATTATATGTAGTTTTTGCAAGCCAATTATATCTCAATACAGCTGACCAAAGAAAGTAGCTATTTGTGTGCATATACAAAATAGGAAAAAGAATAAGAAAATTAAACATGAAATGAATAATTACAGATACCTCTGGAGAAGAGTGGGATTATAGGAGAGAGAAGAAAGGAAATTTCCCCATTTTTGATTATATGCTTCTTTTGTACTAATCTGTTACAAATAAAATATATTCATAAATAAACTATGAAACTTGAAATATATTTAAAGACACTTATACTATTTATCATTTCGTGGAGATCTTTCTTTAGAAATGAAGCAAGATAATTCAGTGGAGTTATCTTTTGTTTACACAGAATACCTGAAAAATTGATACAACTTAATACCACATACATTTACAAATGCCTAATTTCAGGTTTGAGATTAAATTCGAGGAGAAAAGACTCCTTGGCGTTCTTATTTGGATACCTCATATAACACATAAAACAATTTAGGTAATTCTTGCACAATACTTGAAGATTAAAGTAGCATTTCTCCAAATGTGTCTTCTCTACTTAAACTGAATTAAACTGCAGTATCTCTTTATTGAACTGGTCAAAATAGTGCCTACATTGTCTTTACTGGCCTTTGATGAGCTTACAATTTGATTTTGATTTCTGCCTGTAAGGAGTGTGATGGTTCCTTCTGTTTATACCCTGAATCTTATTCCACAGACTGCTAGAACAGAAAGAAATGTTAATCACTTCTCCTTCTGAGCCCCAAAATAGAACAGCTAACCTACAGGAACTGCTCTTTACCTCTAAACAACAAATTAATTCTCTCAGATCTTTTCTCCCAAGACACATACCTTAACGTTGCACCTCGCTGAACTCTTGGAGGTTTTACAGAAAAATTATTGAACTCATGGACCAAATGGAGCTGCAGGAGTAAGGAAGTAACTAGTTACCTGTGTTCTCAAAGCACTCATCCTTGATCTGCTTCTGAGCCTGTGTTCCAATGCACATTTCATTTTCTTTAATGATGAAAACAGAAACAAAAGAAAAAAACAAAAAAAAAACAAAATGCCTTGCTCTCAGCTCTTCTCCCAGTGACAGTCCAAAGTAAGTTTATTTTGCTTGGTATAAAATATCTTGCACAGAAAGCTGTACTCCTCAATTAAGCTCATCTTTAAGGTTTCTCAAAAACAACTCCTTGGCTCAGGTGAAGAAAGAACCTGGAACCTGTGCTCTTTAAATGAGCATCTTGACTCTCACAGTGAACATCCATACTAAAACAGCTTGTGAAGTCAAATAAACACATGTCCAGTTCCTCAGCTTACAAAAGGGAGCATAACAAGATCAGGGAGCTAGTCAGAGAATAGGTGCTGGAGTCAGTGTTTGAACTTTGTTTCTCTTGCTTTCCACTTCCTTGATTTTAGGCAGGTGCCTAAATACTGTTGTCTCAACTAAAATTAGGATTAAAAACATAGTACCAATTTCACAGACTTATCATGGGGATCAAATGAGATAATGTATGTGAAGCCTTTGAAACAATGGGGCACCTGGGTGGCTCAGTAGGTTAAGCCTCAGGCTCATGATTTTGGCTCAGGTCATGATCTCCTGGTTCCTGAGTTCAAGCTCTGCATTGGGCTCTGTGCTCACACTGCAGAGCCTTCTTGGGATTCTCTCCTTCTCCCTTTCTTTCTGCCCCTCCCCCTGTCTCTTTCAACATAAATAAATAAACATTAAAAAAAACAGTACTTGGTACTCAATGACTGTTGACTGTCAGGATTATTATCTATGCATTAGCATTTAACTTCTTCAAAGATTTCTAAAACAAGACTATTATCAGGTTAATTCTGTTTCCTCAAATTTCATATGTTGAAGTCCCAACCCCCCATAACTCAGAATGTAACCATATTGGTAGATAGGGTCTTTAAAGAGGTAATCAAAGTTTAAATTAATGGGGTGTGGTTGTAATCCAATATGACTGGTGTCCTCATAAGAGAAAGACAGAAATGGCCATGTGAGGACACAGCAAGAAGGCCGCCATATGCATGACAAGGAGAAAGATGTTAGGAGAAAGAAAACCTACTGACACTATGATCTTGATCTTCTAGCCTCCAGAACCATGAGAAAATAAATTTCTTTTTTTAAGCCACCGATCCCTCATAATGTATGATGGCAGCCATAGCAAACTAAAATGAGGACACACTTGCTAATCTATTTCTATCTAATGGAAAGAAATGGACCCCCCAAAAGGGGCAATATATGCCTGTGGATGAAGGGGAGTGGAGAAGAGTAAACGGGTGTAGGCATTTTTGCCTTTTAAGAAAAAAATAATGACTAAGTAAGAGAAACCATGGGCCTTGACAATGAAAAAAAAAAAGCTGATATAATACCACATTGTAATTGTTTTTACTTCACTAATTGTTTGGTTTTATAATTTAAAGACCACAAGAACCTTTACCACTTTACATGTATTTCACCACTTTTATTTTTCATACCTTTTACACCATTTCTTAGTTTCTATAATTATTTGAGAACTTCTTTACAAATTTTTTAATGTGATTGCTTTTTCAGTAACACTTTTGAAGCCTAGGATAATTTTTATTATACCCTCACATTTCAATGAAAGTTTAGCAGGATACAAAATTCTAAGTGAAAATCTTTTACTTTCAACTCCATTCTTGTTGCACAATGATGTAAATGTATTTAATGTCCTGGAGCTGTACAGTTAAAAATCATTACAATGCTCAATTTTATGTTATGTATATTTTACTACAATAAAAATGTATTCTATTGCCTTTTTTGTATTTAGTAATGTTCTTGAGAACTCTGATACCAATCTTTTTTTTTCAGAAAATATTTGGGTTTTTTGTTTGTTTGTTTGTTTGTTTGTTTTTCCCCCCTCTTTGAAGGGAGTGATTTTCTCTCTGAAATCTTTTGGAAATTTTTGTTCATTTTTGATATTCTTGAATTTTTTATGATATGTCTAGTCTGCAGCTTTTTGTTTCTTTTTTTTAAGTAATTCAATATGTATTTTCAGTATGAGGTCCTTCATCTTTCTTTAATTTTGAAAAATTTATTTCCATTGCTTCAAATATTTTTTCTTCTTCCCCCTTTGTATTTTTCTCAATTTTGACACTTCTATCTTCCATATTTCATAGCTCCCATTTATATATTCCAGCTTTTCTTTTCTTGCTACATCTGGATAAATTCTTCAACCTAATATTCCAGTTCAGGAATTCACTCTTCAGCTAAATCCATTCTTACATTGTTACTCTGTTGCATCCTTTACTTCAACTATTATATTTTCATTCCTATTATTTGCTTGCACTTGCTTTTTTAAAATCCCTTAACCTTTCAGAATCCCAATATCTTCCCCATCTCTCTAAGATAATTAATTACCTATCTTAGTTTAAATGATTGTTAATTTTATCAAAATTTGTACATATTATTCGACCTATTATTTCTCTTTTGGGTATCCAGTTTATTAGCTTGTAAACTCATGTTCTCTGTGAAGTATAGCTACCTTATTTAGTACTATGTATTGGGGAAGTGCCTATGTCCTATTGTAACATTCCTTGCCATTGTCAGTTCTGTTGAGTTTAAGAACAGGAGAGAGGGAAAATTTTAGGCCATGCACAAATGCACCACAGGGCCACTCCTGACCATAGGTTCTGTTGCCACAGTATTTGGCAACTCACCCAATCAGTAATTACTTTTAAACACTTAGGAAGAAGCAGGGTTAGGAGCATAGGAGCAAAAAGTCTACATTATAATCTGTAAATCCTGGGGGGCTAAGGAGGAGGAAGAGTAGAGGAGTAAATGCTTGAGAACAATTGATGAGTAGCACCTATTTTTAACAAAGCTTCTCTCCAGGACATATGTGCCGATAGTATGTCAGGGCAACTGCAAATATTGCTCCTGCTTTCTTTCATGGAGTGGCAGACAACAATTTCCTCAGTGCTTTAAGGAAGAAAGGCAAGAGCAGAATTCTAGATATTTTTCCTTCCACCTGTTCCCAACACTGCACCAGCAGCATTCCTCCTAGGCTGCACTCACCTACCTCCCCCCAACACACACCAACTCAACCTGGTCTTCAGCCACCCCTATGGGGATTTCGTTCCTATAGCCCATGTTTTACTCTCTCACATCTATAATTTTTCCAAGTTGATTTCCATGGGGGAAGGAGCAATTGTCAGCAAGCCCTCCTAGTTTACTCTCCTAGCAAAAACTAAAATTTGTATATTCTAACTCTACATTTAATGTAACTACACAAAAATGAATATATGCTTTTGTTCATGCTTAGCATACATTATCACATAAACATACCTCTAGATCCAAATGTCTATATGCCCATACAGACATCTATTATATAAGTGGTATGCTAAATTCAATGCATATGTGCTAGTATCCCATTCTTTCAATATAAACATTTTCACTGACCAGGGAACACTTCTAGTCTTTTCTTCCCCAAAGCAAGAAAATCAAGCCCCAGTATAATAGGAAACAATTATATCTAAATAGAATTGTACAAATTCACAGAAAAATCAATAACAGGATTCAAGAGGCACAACTCTGCCTCCTTATAAAAATGACCAAAAAATGGCTTTTTGCATACTGCAAACAAATGAAGAAATGTGAAACTGTAATGAATAAAACAGGATGAGATAAAAAAGGAATCCATAGGGCTTTCAATCAGAAAGTAAAAGTGTAAGCCTATGCAAATTACAGCAATTTAAAGATATTCTAGAGGTCACTCTTCATTGACATGGTAAATTTAATTTAAAGAATCAAATAATGCAGACTGTGTATGAAGTACCTGACTATAAAAGGTAATAATAACAATTCATTTTTTAACAGGCTTTACAGATCAATCAAGCAAACTGTAAAATGTTAATCTTCGAACTTGTAATATTTCTCAAATTATTTGATTCAGCATATAGATAAAACTCTTACCACATTGCAGGAAGTTGATTATTTTTTAATTAATTTATTTTCTCTTTGTTAACATTACTAGAAGAACTTCTATTTGGTAAAACTGAAACATGCCTTATTGTTTGACACCCTGTACCTCAAAATACCGTGTTGTTTTGTTCTCCAACCATACCAACATTCTAGCCTGAGGGTATAAAACTAAAACTACTTACATCCCTCCTCACTCACAATGAGAGATTAAATAATTTAAAATAGAAAATCCTCATCTTGCTCTTTTTTAGCTATAAGGAGAGGGGGAAGGGAATAAGAATTATAAGCTCTAGATTATTCTTTTTTTTTTCAACGTTTATTTATTTTTGGGACAGAGAGAGACAGAGCATGAACGGGGGAGGGGCAGAGAGAGAGGGAGACACAGAATCGGAAACAGGCTCCAGGCTCTGAGCCATCAGCCCAGAGCCCGATGCGGGGCTCGAACTCACGGACAGTGAGATCGTGACCTGGCTGAAGTTGGACGCTTAACCGACTGCGCCACCCAGGCGCCCCAAGCTCTAGATTATTCTTACATTAATGAGAAAAATTTATAAAACGATGCTTTCAAAATTTGGGGTAGTAATTTCTAGGGCTGTCATAAGAAATTACCACAAACTAGACTCTTAAATACAGAGAACAAATTGAGGTTTCATGGGGTGGGGAAATTGGGTGATGGACATTGAGGGGGGTTGATGTGAGCACTGGGTGTTGTATATAAGTGATGAATCATGGAATCTCCTCCTGAAGACAAGATTACACTGTATGTTAGCTAACTTGACAATTAAAAAAAAAATGTACATATGAAAAAACAAAGTTTGCATGGGGAAAATCAAACAAACAAATTACCGCAAACTAGGTGGCTTAACAAAACAGAAATTATTTCTCCCAGTTCTGGAGTCCAGAAGCCTGGAATCAAGGTGTTGGCAGGGCCCTGCTCCTTCTCAAGGGTCCAGGGTAGAATCTTTTTTCCTTTTTTTTTTCCTCATTCGTATAACTTCTGGTGGGCTCCTGGTGTTCCTTGCCTCACAGCTTTACAACTCTATTTTCTGCCTCTGTCCTCATATGGCCTTTGCTTTTTGTCTTTTTCTGTCCTCTCCTCTTTTCTTGAGGACTCTAGTCATTGGATCAGGGCCCACGCTAATCTAGTATGACCTCATTTCAACTAATTGCATCTATACAAACCCATTTCCAAATAAGGTTATAGGTACTAGTGAGGACTGGAACATAGCTTTTTTTTTTTCTTTTTCTCTTTAGCTTAAACAAACACAACATTTATTATCTCATATAACAGGGAGTCCATAACTAAGGCCAACTTCAGAGTTGCTTGACTCAGTAGCTCAGAAATATCAGTAAGGAGCTAGGTTGTGTTCATGTATATGCTATACCATTCATACAATGTTTTATCTTCAGTCTAGTTTCCCTCCTAGTAACAGATGGCTACCAGTAGAAAACAGGAAATTCTATGCTTTGTTTTCACATCAGATGAAAGCTAGAGGGAGAGGCTAATGGATGAATGGAGGAGGGAAGGCAAAAGAGCTCCCGTCAATGCGGAATATAAATTCTTCCATCTAATTTGATTTGTCCAGTTTAGGCCACATGTCCACACCATGATCAATAAGAATCACCAGGCAAGTGCCATGCATTCACTGAATTAATTAGAACCTATGCCCAGAGTTGGGAGGGGTTCAGCATCCCCTGAGTCACAGGGGCTACACGAGAAGAATTAACAGTTGTATAGAAGTGGAATTTCTTTAGGAAGGACAAAAAAGGGACTGGATGTTGAGCATCCAGTTGACAGAGTTCCCTACAAAACCATGCCATTGTATGCTATTTCATTATCCCTGCAATGTCCCTGGTAGTTGAGGCAGTTTTTGTAATATCTTTACAGAACATGTATTTTGGGGGAAAACAATGAAGCCCATTATACTACAAAATAAATTAGCTTACTATACTAATCAGAGAATTAAACTAGAATCATATGACTTACTTTTCCTAAGATCAACTGTATTGCCCAATTACTTCTGTCATTAAGCCATACAAGTTCAACATTTTACAGCCTTATTTTGGCCCCAATGTACCTCATCTTCTCAGTTCCTATTATGCTGTTTTAACTCAGATCTTCATCAACTTTCTGGGACAGTGGCAAGATCTCTCAGCTAGTCTCTTTCTCCACTTTCCTTCCCAACTCCAAAATAACTTCTGCAGTGTAGACATATTAGTCTGCCTAAAATGAAACATGGATTATATAACTATGCTTCTTAACACATTCCAAAGGATACCCAATTTTCTTCAGAATAAAATTTAAAGTCCTCAGTAATGCATCTTATATCCTCCATCATTTCTGCCTTGCTTATACCTTCAGCCTTACCCTAAATCTGCACTCTACTCTTAAGTCATAATGAGTTTATTGCCATTCCAAAACTATGCTAGTTTAATACGCATCTATTTTCCTTTTGCCTGGATATTCCCAGTTTTGTTTAGTATCTTTCCTTTCTTTCCTGTAATGCCAAGCCTTTTCCTGACTAACCTGAAAAAGAGACACAACTGAATACCATTAGCTCTCTACCAAGTTCAGCTACCCACCAGGACCAGTGCTTTTGAAATTTGAGTAGGTCTAATTCAGTAGGTCTGGACTGTATAGCAACCGATTAAAACTTTCAGGTGATGGGTTGTATGTAAATAGTGAGGACACAGACAAAAGATCTAAATCTCTAGGCAATAAAAATTGGATTTCCCTGCTGTGACTTTTGACTTCTCTGCATCAACTGTTGCTGAAGTCCTGAGTTCCTCTAAGTCGCATCCTGGATCCTGCTCCATTTATGTCTGTTCTTAAATTGCTACAGATAATCACTACCTCTTTCTCAAATCTAAATTACAGAATTACAAAAGGAAATAGGCTACATTCAAACCCTGAAGCATCAGTGAGAGTTCTAGAATTTCTACATAGTAGAAATTTAAGAGCAGGCATCTGGCTTAAGAAGTTGGATCACTGGAAAACAGAATTGAAGATTATATTCCATAGACTTCTATATCAATACTATAACAAAACAAAACAAAACAAACAAACAAAAAACACTGGTTTTCCATATTAAAGAACAAGGAAGGAATTGGTTGGAATCAGGAACAGCTTTCACTGTACCCCAAGTCTGAATTTGATGCCACCACTGCAAAATAGGAGATTAAATATAAGAATATAGTTTGAGATAATCTTTAAGCTAGCCTTCCTATTTTTTTTTATTTGCACCTGCAAAGTCTTACACAATAAAAGGCTATTGACTCTATGTAATATGGATTTTGAAAGATACGTGAGAGTTTGAGTTGCCAGAATCAACAGCCAATGTAAAGAAAAGTGTGGTGTGTGTGTGCATAGACCATAGTTAATATCAAGGGAAACAAGTGTACATGAAAAACTATGTGATCATAATATACCGTGTAGCTCCTCTGTTTATGACTTCCCTAGTTATAATAAGGTTAACACTAAATATTGATTGAGCCAAAATAGTGGCACATTTGTTTTGATAGAACAGGGAAAGTGAAAGTGTTTAAATGTATATAAGCATCATAAAAATATTTTAATTCTAATTCTCTATAATAGAAAATCAACAAATAAAAGCTAAAATTGAAAATCAAGAAATAGCATTATGCTGTTATTTAGTAATAGGAGTATAAATAACAGGAAAGTAAAAAAAGAAATGCCCTTGAAAATGGGCTGTGTAATAATTTTTACTATAAGTTTTGTACTATCACTTGACTTTTTAAAAATGTATGTGAATATGTATATTTCTTTGATAAAATGAAAATTACACTTAAATATAACTGCATACAATTGATTTTAGGGCTCTTTTCAGGATATTTGAAACAATGAAATCTGAGTAAACCTCTGTTCATATTGACTTTTCTTCCCAAATTCGTTTCTCAGTAAAATTTTTGTTTCACAGTATCCTCTTTAACTTCAGAGAATCAAAAATGTCAGACATTCACATTTATTCTGATAAGGACTAGATTTCAGAAAAGCATATCCTAGAAGTAGAGGAGATTTGTGGTTCTTTCCTAGGAAAAAAAACACATGGTTTTATAACACAAGAAACTCTTCTTAAATATTTTCCTAAAGAGGTAACACTGTCTTCATTCCATCTTGTGAATGCTGAGCATTGATTGTTTAACAATGTCACTTCCAAATCTATAAACCCTTAAGAATAAAGAATATGACATTTCTTGAAATTTGGAGGCTTAATTAGAAACAATAGGAAGTATCATGATCTTTCTTCACTCTACAGCTCTCAAAATGATCAATAGAAGGGCCAGGTAATGGGGAAGGTGAAGAGAAACAATTCACATGTGTTTAGATACATGATAGGTAGATGACAGACAAATAGAAAAAGAGAAGGCAAGATTTTTTTTTTAACTTCACAAAATCTTCAGGGTACTTCAAGTTTCTAAGTCTTGCCTGAGTTTACTTATTAGAAAGTAAGAGATTTAAGATTCAAATATAAATCTGTATCTCTCCAGAGTCTACATTTCTTTCAGTTCGCCAAAATCAAGACAGGCCAATTGCAAATCCATCCCAGGTTTGGGATCCTACCTTAGGTCCCTGCTCCTGTGGTTGTCAATACAGCCAAGTTATCTGTGGAATTGTTTTTCATAAGACTTAGAACCCAACATTCATTTTCCCCAAATAAGACCTAAACTTTAGTTGTAAATTTTTACCATACTTAAAGTAGAAATCTAAACCTGTCAGCTCGATCTCAAGACTTGACCTTTACGGCCCACCTGCTTGTACTAACCAACCTTTGTTTCACAATTGTCCTAAAGTTCTTCTCTGCAGCTTACCTCTTAACTCAGGCAAAAGACCCAGTGGGCATAGCATCCCCATCTTGAAACCTAGTCAAACAATAGCTGCCCTGAGGAAGAGTTCCAGGCACCCCAGACCACCAAAACCAGTTTGAGCTCAGCCTTCAATTCAGTCCTGCACAGATGGACCATGACTGACAGTTACCTTTACCTCATTGTAACCCCAAAATCTCCGTCCAAGGAGGGGCACAAGCCTCATTCACATAACATACACATATGTGTAGGCACGTTTCCTTAAGGAGCATGCACAGACTTATGCCGGCCTCTGCATTTGGTGACAAAGCTTCCCTATCTACGTATTCATCCTAACTCCAAATAAAAGGAACCCATTTACCCTTTGTTTGGGGAATCTTGGCTTTGGAAGTTATTCCTCATGAACTTATTTCCTCAAATAAACTTTACTTTGTGTGACAACTCTACCTGGTGTGGTTTCTATCTGTAACTCACCAAGGAATGAACTCATATCAGTTGGTTGCAAACCCTTTCCAGATTCTTCCTTAAGTATCTCTGTTTCACTCTATTACAGGATTAGCTTGCAGCCCTCTTCCCACACAGAGCATGTTTGGAGTTGCAAGGTGAAGGAAACTTGGAAATGATCAGGGGAGGGGGAGGCATAAAGGGAGTAAAAATTTTCTGCCAACATCATAAGGACTCTTTGAAAATTCTGGACTATTAGTTAAAGAATGAGATTAGACTCATGTCAAACTTCAAAGCTGTTTTCTAACCACCTATTTTAAAAGGCTTTTCTCTGGAAATAACATAGTTTCCCTTTTTCTTCACAGCACAATGAAAAATACATTTCTGTTCATTTATACTGTTTTTTTTCTTTAGAATAAAGTTTTTTGAGTTTAGAGGAGTTCTTCTCCTGACCTTTCTTGTCAATGATTTTTCAAAGTAATAAACAAAAATACGTGTAAACATTTTTCTCAATTTGTGATGAGCAGTCAATAAACAGAAAATGCTAATCATACTAATTTCTTCTCACTGGCAAAGCGATGCATAAATAATCTATTAACATGCAAGGGCCAACAGGGTTAAGCTGTTCAAACATTGTCATTGATTTCTTCCTTTCCCCCCACGCTCACTTCTTCTTATTCAACTGGTATTGTGTAACCTTTCCTTTCCATTATATTGTAAAAGTTTGCTCCCTTGAGCCTCTCTGTGAGGCTCTTCTCTTAAAACATTAATTAAAGGGAGGTGAAGTATTTGACTAATCAGCAGAGGAGTCTGTATGGCTCCAATGTTGAATGACAAATGTCAATATCTGCTTTAGGTTTGTTGGATCAACCAGCCAATGTGGAGAAACTGATCCATCATCTTGTCACCAATTCCCGTAGCATCCCAGAAGCCTGCCAATTAAAAAAAAAGTTGTAATCACAATACATCACTCAGCGGTGATTGCAAGAACATGATAAATAGGGACCTTTTTCTTTCTCTCTGTTGAGTATTTGATGTCTTTTTTGAAAACGTATCCCGTTTTTCAGGTTGATGCAAAACTCAGATCCAAAATGCAAAAATAGATCACCTAAAGGTATATGTTCCTCTGTTCTTTTTCCTGAAGCATAAATTAACATTTTGTTGAATATGTATAATTCTTGTATGCTTTTGAAGAGTGACAGAGATGGTTAGGACTGTAACCTGTAGTACTGGGACTGGCCCACTTCATGTTTTTTTTTTCCTTCAAAGGCAAAGTTTGAAATTGTCTTTGGTGAGTAGTCACAAAAATTGGAACATACAATCTCATACAAATCTCATCAAAGCTCTCACTCCTTAAAAGGGTAAAGGTATGCTACATAAACCTTCCCAGTCACATTTCCTGCCTTATTCCTACCCACATCCTTTTCTCTATCTATTCTTCTTCTTCTTTAAAATTGTTTTGAGAGAGAGAGAGCACAAACTGAGGAGGGACAGAGAGAGAGGGAGAGAGAATACCAAGCAGGTTCTACACTGCCAGTGCATAGCCTGATGTGGGGCTTGAACTCATGAACCTTAAGATCATGACCTAAGCCAAAACCAAGGGTCAGGCATTTAACTGACTGAGCCACCCAGTAGGCCCTCTAGCTATTCTTAAATCTACAGGTAATTCTTAAGGTGTGCATGCTTTTCTCTTTATCTGAAAGGCTCTTGGGACTCTTGGTTCATGTAGCTAACTCCTTTAAGTTCTTCCAGACTTGAATGAAATACCATCTTCTGTAGACACATCTCTACATACTCAAAGGCTGAGTTAAAGACCTGTTTTTGCTTCTTCTCCTACCTCTAGTAACACTTGGTTCATACTTCCTTTCAAACCTAAATCTATTTATTGCAATTGAGATTTTCTTCTTTGTTTCGCATTTAAGGTGATAAGCTCCTAAAAGACAGGGACCATCTCACATTGACCTTGTACCCCAATTACCAACATTATGACTGGTACCTGGTAGGTGTTCAAATCTGTTAATGCATGAAACTGCTCTTAAAACGTCCATGCTTACTTTTCCCAGTTATTACTAATTTTCTTAGAATCGAGATTAGCTCCTTACCAGAACCTACAAAGTCCTAGACAAACTGAACTCTGCCCTCATCTAGCTTCCAGTTGAGCCAACTTCTCTCTCATTTATTTTGACTTACTCCACACTGACCTTTCTTCATTTCTTCTTATGTGGCAAGTTCCTCCTTATCTAAGGGCTTTTGTAAGTATTGCCTGTGTTTGAAATATTCTTTATCACTCTTCATCTGGCTAACTCATCTATTAATCTTCATCTTAAAATACACTCCTTTAGGGAATATTTTCCTGATATTTCTCCCCAAAACCATAGTATGTCCCCAATTGCCTAATCCCTTTGATGTCTTTCATGACTATTAATACACATATGTCATCGGTGTACAGATACAGAACTTTCTAGACTGCACTCTCTATGAGAGAAAGGGTCATGTTTTCCTTATTCATAGTTGTATCTGTGACATCTAAAAGGAGACATCCAGTAAATATTTCAAGGCTGTTTAAGTAAATCTTGAATATATGCCAAATTTTGGCAGCAGAAACCAGAATAAAAGCTATAAACCTGAAATAGTACTATTTAAAAAATTAAGCTTTTGTAGTAAAATTTATGAAACATCCTTCTAAAAAAGCCATATCCTTTATGCTACATCCCTTTCACACTGAGCCAATCAACAAGCCTAACACAGGAGAGGCTTCACTTTTAAAATGTGGGTGCCTCAGTTTTTACAACTCAGGCAATTGGCCTGGCAAGGGTCCAGAACCTGAGACTATCATCATATTAGACTAAAAATGTGCATAAATGTTTCTGTTTCTCCTTAATGCCCCCAACCCAATAATTGCTTGCACCTGTAATTTCCTTGACAGGTGTTAGTGCCACACTCCTCTGCTCCCCAGCCAGGTGAGGAATAAATACAGTCACTTCATGAATTCTGACACACTCTAAAGGCAAAAAACTGGCACTTGCAGACCAAGAGTTGCATACATTTCCACATTCCATGGCCTGTGCCTCATTCCCAAACCCACCATTTTGTCTCCCAAAGTAGAAAACAAAACAGAAGAGGGGCAAGTGGAAGCCAGTCATACTTGCTAACACATTTGAAAGTCTTGTGAAGGCAAAATGTGTTATGTCATGTGTCGTATCCTTACCAACCAATTGTCTGGTGACGCTGCTCACCAACTTTTCTCTTGGCTTCCCCTATTCATGTTCAAAGCCTCTGTATGGTAAACAGGTGGGGCTAGCCTTGAAAAGTAATCATGGAGGGCTGGAGTCTCTAATGCAATCATGTAAAACACTGATGATGTTTTGGTTTAAAAATAATGCCTCCCCAGTGACAGAGCCTGCTGAAATCAGTGGAATTTATGAACTTATTTATTTATTTACCTTCTGTCTGAACAAGAATCTCACCATGGAATTAAAATTCAACAGACAGAAACCCAAGTTGAGAGCTATGCTCCAGGTATTGTTTTTAATCTTTTATCTGATTCACACTGATGAACAAGACAGCATTAAAGCTCCTCTAGTCATTTTCTCAAACATTGCAAAGCAAAAACAAGGGCCAGGATTACTTTTAAAGTGAATCCTTACTAAAATATTCACAGACCAAACAAAAAAAATAAGCTCACAGAAGGCCAGGGAAATTTTTTAAAATTCACATTCTCAACTGCCAGGGTTGGTCTGTGGGCTAAAAAGGATACTAGAGTCCCAATGATTTATTTAGTGTCTACATGTCTCTTCAAGCTCTTTCAAGAACTTCTTATAGCGGATCTAAATTTCTAAAATGAAAATGATGAGATTTCACTAGCACTATAATTTCATGAACTGTGTCTGTAAGTTTTAATTTAAATATGCAACTTTTAAAACACTTCATGAAGTTGCACAGGAGTATCTTTACAGGGCAGTTTGCAGTACAACAAATATAGTCTTTACTACTTTCTTTTCTTTTTTATTTTAGAGAAAGAGAGGGGAGATGGAAAGGGAAGAGGGTGAGAGAGAGAATCTTTTTTTTAATATAATTTATTCTCAAGTTAACATACAGTGTATACATGTGCTTTCCACTTCAGGAGTAGATTCCCATGATTCATAGCTTAGATACAAAACCAGGGCTCCTCCCAACAAGTGCCCTCCTCAATGCCCATCACCCATTTTCCCTTCTCCCCCTGCCCCCGCCCACCATCAATGCTCAGTTTGTTCTCTGTATTTAAGAGAGAGAGAATCTTGAGCAGGTTCCACACTGAGCATGGAGCCTGACGCAGGGCTCAATCCCAGGACCCATGACTTGAGCTGAAATCAAGAGTCTAATGCTCAACTGAGCAACCCAGGTGCCCTCCACCACTAATTTCTTTAAAATACAAAGGCATACCACAGTGGTTTTAAGGGAATATAATGCATTTTAAAGTATATTTATGAGACTCCTTTTTATCTTCTCTCACTCAACCATAATCTACTTATTTTAGTGTATTTCACCTTTATCTGATCCTTCTTCCATGGGTTGGGATAAAGCTTATCTGACACACAAAAGTTTTAAAAGGTTTTCTAGTTCACTTTTCTGATCTCTACTAAAAACTCATGTGAATGGAGGGCTTGCACTCTACCAGACCCTGTTCTGGGCACCTGCCCTGTGACATTATCCCCCTAATTCTTATATCAAAATTATGAGCCTGACCTCATAACCCCTTCAAATTCTCCCATCTGAAGAGTTTGATGTTTTACCAAAATCAAAGGAGAAGGTGATAAAATAAATAGTATTATTAAGATTAAAAGAATAAAAGCAATGCCCAAATCATCTAAAATCCTGTCCTCCATTTAGGAAGAGAGATCGGGGGAGAGACCTACCAAATGTGATATTTTAAAATTGTCTATGAACCAAAGTAGATCTGTTGTATTCTTCAAAGTACATTCGGTCTGACAATTTCTGTCAAGTTGTGGGATGGTGAAAATTAATATGTCCTAGTTATGAACTGCTAAAAAAATTGTTCCAGTAACAGAAATGGCAGTTCAGCTAAAAATATATATTGACCATGCTAAGTCTTACTATGTTATCACTGGTAAAAAGTCTACAGCTGAATGGAAATTTTGAAACATTCCAACTGTTTCTTGGGACCTGTTTACTCCATTTATTTGTTTAGTAAGGTGAATCTGTGTTTCAGAAACTCTGAAGTCATACACAAAGACTTATGCCAACTTTCAAACAATGTGTGGGATTTAATTAGGTGATCTATTTCTCTTGTCTTCGGGAATCCAGACACCATTATGTTTCCCTGCATTAGCAACTATGCTGAATAAGAATTGCTTGTATTTGACTTTTATGAGAAAGAGGGAACATTTTTGAGTGGCTATGTTGTCTTTTGTGTAGACACATGGCTGGTAGGCTATAAACTAATTAGCATGGACACTAGATACTTGAGAGTGGTTTGTCACAGAAGCTGATAAGACACTATCATCTCAGAAATAGCACCAAATGATCTTTTTGTCCTCTGCTTCAAAGTGATAATGCTAATACCAGTTTATTAAAATTTGTAATCTAATATGCTCTGCTAATTTCCTATTGGGGATAGTACTTATATTGAAAGTATTGCTTATTTTACATGTATTCAAAAATAGACTCAATGAATGTTTGAAAGCTAAGTTTCAGGATTTTCAGCTCTTGTCTTTATTATCAGATATGATTGGTTCTGAGGGAGGAAATTTGAGCATGTAAAACCATCGTATTTTCAAATTGATTGTTTTCAAGCCTTTAATTAAATCACTATGCTTTTTATTGTATTCTGAACGCAAGCTACTGCAAAAATAGGAGAACTACTTGTCAGCTGAGGAGGATTATGAATAGCTTTACCAGTTAGAGAAAAAGTATTAAATAAAGTAATAAGGAGGATCATTTCTTCTGTTAATTAAACAATAATAACACAAAACTATAGTTGCATATAGAGTAAACAATGATTATAGTGAGCATGATATAGAAGTTCAATGTTTTAGAGTGAAAGAAAACAGTGAAAGGAAAAGATCAATGTTTTGAGTCCTGGCTTTGGCACATACTCCCTGATTCACATTGGTCAAACAATTTTTGTATCAGTTTCTTCATTATAAAGTAAATGTAACTAAAACTAACTCAAAGTTGTTATATATATCTCCTCGCAGGAGATATATATATGTCATAATAGATAGCAATAAATATTAGTGTGTTTCCCTAGTATCCAAGGCTTTTAAAACCTCCTTCATAAAAACAAACAAAAAAACTTGTAAAATTAAGAAGTAAATAACTAATAACACAACTCCAAATTTATGCATGTTTAAAACTGTTTGTTTCTTCTGTATAGTTTTGGTACCTGATGGATGGCTTGAGTAGATAAAAAAAAAATTTTTTGTCCTCCACCTTCTTTTCCTTATTTTAAAAAATGTTCCTCTACTGCTTTGCTCTGTATCCATTGAGAAATCCGTTAGTGACAAGATTTTCTTTACTTTGTAAGGTACTTGGTGTTTTGATCTGGACTCCTGAAGCTTTCTTCCTTGTCTTTACAATGTAAATGTTTAGCTTGGAGACATCTTGGGGGTGTTGCTTCTGTGGTAGTTTTCCCTTGTGCATGACATTTTGTCTGTTTTAATGTATAGATTCCACTCTTAGTTCCAGAAAATCTTGGATTTTGTTTTATATTCATTCCATTTTGATTGTCATTCACTTCTATAGGCCCATGGATTTAACTCTTGCTTCCTCTTCTTTCCATAACATCACGCTTTCAAGAAGAGATGCCTCCTTCTTTCAAGTTGTTCCTAAGTGATACATACTGAAGTATTTAGGGGAAAAGTGGTATCATGCCTTCAATGTACTTTAAAATGTTACAGAAAAAAATAAAATTGATGTACAATAGATAGATGTACATTACACACACAAAGAATCACATAAAACAATGTAGCAAAATAATAAGAAATGGTTAATATTTGTAAAGTGTATATGAATAGTCATTGTGCTATTTTTTCCACTGTTCCTTAGATTTGAATTTTTTTCAAAATAAAATGTGAGAGTAAAATTAAGCCTCATTTAATTACCCAACTACAATATTTTTATGTCAGGCTGATCTAAGATACCATACTGGAGGAATTTTAAGGATTGCTTTATTCAAAGCCTTATTTTATAAAGAAAAAAATGCAGCAGAAGTAGTTTTGTGATTTGTCCAAAGCTATAAAAAAAGAACCAAATTAATGTTATACAAATGAAATATAAAATAGAAATAAAACACTGCTGGATGCATGAAGAGAAGAGTATAGATAAAAGAGTACGTATTGGTGAACTGCAGAAAGACAGAGTTTACACAATCTTAACAGACTGAAAAAATACACCAGAAAAAAATTAGGGGCACCCAGGTGGTTCAGTCAGTTAAGCATCTGACTTCGGCTCAGGTCATGATCTCATGGTTTGTGAGTTTGCTCGAGTCCCACAACCAGCTTGACACTGACAGTGCAGAGCCTGCTGGGATTCTCTCTCTCTCCCTCTCTCTCTCTGCCCTCCCCCACTTGCTCACTCTCTCTCTCTCCCCCACCTTTCTCAAAAGAAATAAACTTAAAAATAAAATAAAACAAAATAAAATAAAATAAAATAAACAGAGCCTCCAAAGTCTGTGTGACTGTAACAAAGGACCCAACATTTGTATCATTATAATCACAGAAGGAGAGGAGAAAGAAAGTGGACTAAAAGGATAGTCAAAGAATTAATGACTGAAAGCCTCCCAAATGTGATGAAAGACACAAATCTACAAATTCAAGAAAGCGATCAAATTCCAAACAAGGTAAGTCCAAAGATATCTACAATAAAATAGATCATAATTACACATTGGAAGACTAAAGACAAGAAATGCTGAAAGCAGCCAAAGAGAAACCGTGTATTATCCTAAGGAACACTAATCAAATAGCAGCATATTTCTCATTTGAAACTATGGAAGCCAGGATAAAGTTTTACAATATGTTTCAAGTGTTCAAAGAAAGAACTGTCAAAAGTGAACTCTATATCTGGCAAAAGTAACCTTTAGAAATTAAGAGAAAAAAAAGACATCCTCAGACAAAAGAAAAATAACAAAATTTGTTGTTGGCAGAGCCATCCTTTAGGACTGGCTAAAAGAATATCTTCAACAGAAAGGAAATGATAAAGAAAATTGAGCCTGAGTGGCTGAGTTGGTTAAATATCTGACTCTCGATCTCAGCTCAGGTCATGATCTCACGGTTCTTGAGATTCAAGCCTCATCTCAGGCTCTGCGCTGACAGCTGGGAGCCTGGTTGAGGTTCTCTCTCTCCTTCTCTTTCTGCCCCACCCCTGCTCATGCATGTGTGCTCTCTCACTCTATCAAAACAAATAAATAAACTTAAAGAAAAAAGAATCCTGGAGCATCAGGAACAATACATAATAAAAACAGCAGAAATATGGGTACAATAGACAACAGACTATCATTTTCCTCATGAGTTTTATCAGCCATATTGGATAATTAACGCCCAATTGTAACACAATGTGACACTCAAGACAATGATATTTACAGTGTGGATGTTCATCAAAAAATTAAAAATAGATCTACCCTATGACCCAGCAATAGCACTGCTAGGAATTTACCCAAAGGATACAGAAGTGCTGATGCATAGGGGCACTTGTACCCCAATGTTTATAATGACACTTTCAACAATACCCAAATTATGGAAAGAGCCTAAATGTCCATCAACTGATGAATGGATAAAGAAATTGTGGTTTATATACACAATGGAGTACTACGTGGCAATGAGAAAGAATGAAATATGGCCTTTTGTAGCAACGTGGATGGACTAGAGAGTGTTATGCTAAGTGAAATAAGCCATACAGAGAAAGACAGATACCCTATGTTTTCACTCTTATGTCGATTCTGAGAAACTTAAGAGAAGACCATGGGGGAGGGGAAGGGAAAAAAAAGAGAGGGAGAGAGCCAAACCATAAGAGACTCTTAAAAATTGAGAATAAACTGAGGGCTGATTAGGGGTGGGAGGGAGTGGAGGGTAGGTGATGGGCATTGAGGAGGGCACCTGTTGGGATGAGGTATTGTATGGAAACCAATTTGACAATAAATTTCATATTTAAAAAAAGACACTGATATTTAAAAGTGGGAAGATAAAGGATCTGAAATGGAAATGAATTTTCCATGCTTTAAAGTGGTAAAATGTTGACACCAATAGGCTCTATGTGTGTATAACAGAGACTAGTATAAAGTCTTTATAAGAGATACACATGGAAGGTTTGTGGCAACCTTGCATCAAGGAAGACTGGAGGTGACATTTTTCTAACATCATATGTTCAACTTGTATCTCTCACATTTTCATAATTCTTGCAATATTTCAAATATTTTATTTTTATTATTTTTATCTGTGATCAGTGATTAGGGCTCACTAAAAGCTCAGATGATGGTTCGTACTTTTTAGTAATAAAATATTTTAATTCAAGTGCATACATTTTTTAGACATTGCAATGCTATTGCACTCTTAAAAGAGTACAGTATCATGTACAATAACCTTTATCTGTACTGAGAAGCCAAAAATTCATTTGAGTCGCTTCATTGTGATATTTGCTTTATTGTTGTCTAGAATCAAACCTGAATGTCACCAACATAGGCTTGTAAATAATAAATATATGAGTAGAAATAAAATTTAAATAGAAAACAACACAGAAAATGAATAAAAGAAATGGCTACTTAAAAAAAATCAATGAAATCCAGAAACCTCTTATAAGACTGACAAAAATAAAAAGAAGACACAAATCACCAACATTAGTAACAAAATGAAGGTATCACTACAGATTTGGCTGTCATTTAGAATAAGTAAATACAAATAACTTTATATTCATAAATTTAATAATACAGGAAAAAATGGACTAAATTTCCTAAAACCACAAATTAGCACAACTCAATAAAGATGAAAGATGTGTCTGCACAGCCTGAAAACTACTAAACAAACTGAATTCATAATTTAACAAGTTCATAAGAAATATCTAGGCCCAAATGGTTATACTGAAGAATTTTAACAAATATTCAGAAAGACTTAACACTAAATTTTATGTAATCTATTACAGAAAATAAATGAGGGAATACTTCCCAGCTCATTTTATGAGGCAAGCATTATCCTAATTTTGATAGCAAAATCAGTAAATAGTACAAAAAAGGAAAACTGGAAAACAGTATATTTTATGATCTTGGATACAAAAATCCTTAACAAAATACTAACACACTAAATTCAATCAAGTATAAAAATAATTATATTCTATGACCAAGGCATGGCAAAGCTGGTATAACATTAAAAGATCAATATAATCTACTGCATCAAAAATCTAAAGAAACAAAATTCAATGATCATATCAATTGCAAGAGGAAAAAAAAAAAACTCTTGTCAGTATCAAACATCTATTCATGAGAAAAACTGTCAGAAAACTAGAAATAGAGGGGAATTATTCAACTTGATAAATGTGTCTACAAAATCTATAGTAACATATTTCTTAATAGTGAAAGACTGAATTGAATTATTTCTCTGTAATATCAGGAATAAGACAATACTCTTACTGAGTATAGTGTTCTAGCTACTGCACTAAGATAAGAAAAGAAATTAAAGGTGGTCAAAATGGAAAGAAATAAATTTAACTATTTGTAGATAATAGTCATATAAAAATACTAACAAACCAAAAAACAAAAATAAAAACAAAACAAAACATCTAGAAACAATAAGTGAGTTCAGTAAAGGCAAAAGGTAATAAAGCAAAAACACACAGCAACCACATGGTTATTAAAGGGTAACATGAGGGGCGCCTGGGTGGCGCAGTCGGTTAAGCGTCCGACTTCAGCCAGGTCACGATCTCACGGTCCATGAGTTCGAGCCCCGCGTCAGGCTCTGGGCTGATGGCTCAGAGCCTGGAGCCTGTTTCCGATTCTGTGTGTCCCTCTCTCTCTGCCCCTCCCCCGTTCATGCTCTGTCTCTCTCTGTCCCAAAAATAAATAAACGTTAAAGGGTAACATGAGGTACCTTGTTGTAGTAATGGAACTGTTGAAAAATATGACTGGGGAGGTGGATGCAGGTAAAACATAATAATAAAACTGTGTGGGACTAAATGCATACATAAAGACACACAATCACACAAGTGAATGCACACCCAGCAGAGGAAAGGTAAAGAGCATCAGTGGGTTGTGTCAACGTCAGTATCCTGACTGTGATATGTGATATTGTACTGTAGTTTTGTTACCTTTAGAGGAAACTATGCAAAACATATTTAGGGTCTCTCTGTATCATTTTTTACAACTGATGTGAATGTACAATTATCTAAATACAAATTTCAATGAAAAAAGACAGGGTTCCCAGTTAAATTTTAATTCCAGGTTTTAAAAAAAAAACCTATACCATTTTAGTACAAATACATCTAAAGTATAAGTGGAAAATATTTACACTAAAAAGACTATCAACTTTTTATTTGACTCATGGATGTCTGTACATGTGGTTAGATTGTTATGGCAGAGAGGCACTAAGCTCATGGGATAAACACTTTCATGGCAAGCAGTAAACAAGTCTGTGCTTTATATCCAAGGGAGGCAATCCATCATCCCTCAAGGTTGCTTGCTGCAAACATAATCCTGAGAAGTTGCCCAAGTAAAGAGAAATCAGGGATATTACAAAAAGAATATTCAAGGATGCTCAGGGCCCATGGAAGATTGCCTCTCCCAATAGGAAGGAGAATGAATACAACTTGCTAAGAGATTGGATGTGGGGGAGAAGAGAAGAGAAGAGTCAAACTATTGTGTAGAGTTGTGGCTTAAGGAGCTATGTGGATAGTGATGCCACTTACTGAGGTAGGGCGTAAAAAGGTTTGGAAGTGGAAAAAGTAACCAATGTTTTCTTTCTGCCATGTTTGACAGTCCTAATATTAGACCTTTAAGTCCAAATGACATGTAGGTTAATTTGAAATATTTTGCAAGCAGCTTAAATATAGAACACCCTTTAAAGCCAATGAAGATTATAGCCTAATGCTCCTCAATCATAGTTCATACCTACAAAAGAATGGAAGAATCCCTCAGCTACAATGGCCATCCCACTAAAACGTATCTGGATAAAATCAAAGGTCTGCTTAATGTGGCCATTATAATTATCTACTAAATGTGTACATAAAATTTCTCTTTTTTGGTATGAGTTTTTGCCACTCTCTAAATATGGCCCTATTTTTTTTTTACATTTATTTATTTTTAAGAGACACAGAGGGAGAGAGAGAGAGAGCACAAGGGGGGGGGGGTGGGCAGAGAGAGAGGGAAACACAGAATCCCAAGCAGGTTCCAGGCTCTGAGCTGTCAGCACAGAGCCCGACACAGGGCTCGGACTCACAAACCACAAGATCATGACCTCAGCCGAAGTCAGACGCTTAACAGACTGAGCCACCCAGGTACCCCTAAATTTGGCCCTATGTTAAACTATTTGGGTATGTAGCTATTTTTGTTCTGGGAAAAAATAAAGTAGTCTTAACTGTTCAGTGAATATTTAAGCCCTGTTTTATAATGAAGAGATGAACATAATTATTGTAAAAATTTTTATTGATTCTCCTTATGACACCACATCCATGGCTGAATTTATCATTACTTTAACCTGTTTGCGAGAATACAGCATCCTTTATTGATTTTATACTTGTTATTAAATAGGATATTTATTCTACACTCAGAAGATGTAAAATAAACAAACACATACCTCTTTTATGAATGAATGACCTATATATGGCTGAAAGACTGTTAATGCCCATAGCTGAAAACTTCTGCCCATTGCTAATTCCATCACTATCACATCTTCAGCTCTGCTTTTTACAAGAGCTTTCTATTTTCTCCTTTGAGGGACTCTGAAGCTTAAGGACAAAGGATGCATATAAACGAGACCTTCAGAGCTGATCGGAAAGAGAAATATAAAGTGGGTTTCTCCCCAAAACCCATTCTGTGTAATTGAGCCAAAAGATAAAACAGTAACACGTAAAATCAGTCTGAGATCTCTCTTTTTTTTTTTTCCTGTGAAGGTCCTATCGTTTGAATTCAGCTTGCAAGATTGAAAGACTTAAATGTGTTTCAAATAAAAATTAAACATACAGGAGTACTGATGCACAGGGGCACTTGTACCCCAATGTTTATAGCAACACTCTCAACAATAGCCAAATTGTGGAAAGAGCCTAAATGTCCATCAACTGATGAATGGATAAAGAAATTGTGGTTTATATACACAATGGAGTACTATGTGGCAATGAGAAAGAATGAAATATGGCCCTTTGTAGCAACGTGGATGGAACTGGAGAGTGTGATGCTAAGTGAAATAAGCCATACAGAGAAAGACAGATACCATATGCTTTCACTCTTATGTGGATCCTGAGAAACTTAACAGGAACCCATGGGGGAGGGGAAGGAAAAAAAAACAACAACAAAGAGATTAGAGTGGGAGAGAGCCAAAGCATAAGAGACTCTTAAAAACTGAGAACAAACTGAGGGTTGATGGGGGGTGAGAGGGAGGGGAGGGTAGGTGACAGGTATTGAAGAGGGCATCTTTTGGGATGAGCACTGGGTGTTGTATGGAAACCAATCTGACAATAAATTTCACATATTAAAAAATAAATAAATAAAATAAAACTGAAAAAAAAACAAAAATTAAACATCCTATTTCCTTCTCATACAACGTATGTGGCATTTGTTGGAGATCTAGGTCAACCAAATTAACATACTGATCTTGGTACTTGAAAGGAGGTATCTGGTAGAATAAGAACCTTTATTTTTCCAGGAAAGAAAGAAAAAGCGGTGGAAATAACATTTTGCGGTGTCAGGCACTATGATAGGTATTGTATGTTTTGTTCTTCAAAGTAGTCTTTGAACTAGGCATTAACTCCCACTAATTATATATTTATGAACAAGACCATTCAACACCATTTAACAAATATTTTGATCATATCAGGCAGTATTCAAGGCATGCAATCTATACTGAATATATATCCATAACTATAAATGATTATTGTCTATACTGGGGAAGGCATATCATTAAGTGAACAATTACTGCAGATTTCAGTAAGTACTCAGAGAAGTACAGCTGCTATGACAGCTCTGAATAAGAGTGCCTAACTGGTTTTTCATTGCTGTTTTGTGTGTGCCAAGGGTCAGAAAAGAGGGGGATAAGATTTCAGAAAAGGATCCACAAAGTACTGCCATGGTGAGTAAAGCTCACCTTTGAAGAACACGTATGAATGAGCTTGCCAGAGAAGAAGGTAAGAGTGCTTGAGCCAGATCAGAATAGCTAAAAATGAGAGAAAGCAGGGTGCATTCAAAAACTCAAATGACACTGTAATGATGCACAGAGAAGTGAGTGTGTGGACCAGTCACACAGGACTCATCACAGGGGCCTTGGAAGCCACGTTATGAGCATTTCCTATAACGCTAATGACTGGGAAGCCATTAGGTGATTTTGAAGAGGAATGGTAGGAAGAGATTTGTATTTTGAGTAAGGTGAACAATGCAATAAAAGCGTATTGGTATTGGTCGAACTACATCCCTGTCCTCATACCCCATCTTGAATATTCCACACAAAATTGCAGGGAACCATTGACAATCTTTTTCTTCTGGCCTCAGCCTTGATATCTTTTAAAAAAATGGATCCCTTCCTGCATCATAGCAGTTATATATAATTCTTGTATGACTAGATTTTTAAATAAAATATTCAAAAACAACAAAACTATAAAGCAATATCATCTTTTCCCTAATTGAGAAAATAGAGGAAACATTGCTACAATTATTTGTGTCCTAAAAATGGGTAAAAATGAATGAAATTTTGTAAAGCCTTAACTTTAATCTAAAAGAGTAGTCAATAACACATTTCTTTAAAAAATTTTAAGTGGTTATGCTCCTGAACTAAATACAACTCTGTTATTTTTTAAGTTATACATTTAACAACCATTGGACTATATACAGAATTTAGGTTTAATGTAGCTTAACAAAATGTATTGTTATATAATATAATTGTAACATCTTAAGAATATTAACTGTTCAAAACATGGCTCCTAAGGATAATTGGGTCAGTTCTGCAAAGAATTGACTGA
Organism: Prionailurus viverrinus; assembly: GCF_022837055.1. Lineage (NCBI taxonomy): Eukaryota > Metazoa > Chordata > Mammalia > Carnivora > Felidae > Prionailurus > Prionailurus viverrinus. Next base: position 38,660,468 of record NC_062573.1, on the reverse strand, counting down.
TACGGATCACAAAGTTCTATAAAACAAATTGCATGTGATAGTGATGATATTAATAACAATCCTCATGGGAGTGCTGATTAATTATAATGTAAGTTAGGGAGACCTGTCCATTTCTCAAATAAATACCATGGGCTCACTGATTTTAATTTCATGGAGGGAAAATCAATATCTTGAACAGTTTTGAGCATACTTGCCTTTTCCTCTCTTCAGATGTCTAGAGTTTGCTCAGAAGAGGTTTATTGTTACTGTTTTTTTATTCAGTAAAATGTAGCCCACCTTTAATATAAGGAAAACTTCCTAATATTATAGTTTATCTTCTGTCCAGACTTTGCCTTAACAGCTGTTTTACAAATCAAACTCAGTGTTGATCAAGAGGAGACAGGAATTTCCACAAGAGCATAGCCATTGACATTATGCAACTCAATTTGATTCCAATGGGTAAATAACTTTCAAAACCCACATTTCTGACAATCAGTTTGGCTGAAATCAGCTTTTGTTCTACTGTGTTTTTCTTGCTAAATTGGGATTTCTGTAATTATTAACTGAACTACTCCCTTGGCAATTATCTCACTTCTATAATTAAACAGAGGATTTGGCTCCGTAAAATGCCAGATCTTAATCCGGCCCCCGAGCCCCCCCCCAGAAAAAAATATCATCAACTTTCAAATCATCATCAAGAGAGGCTGAACTCATCCTGATGATTTCTCTTAGAATGCACCTCTCAATCACCTTGTTTCCAAAGTAGAACCTTAAAAGAAACAAGAATAATAATGAAGTCTCTTGGACTTCTGATCCAGAATTAAGCCAGATAAGACTGGTCCCTCTCAGAAGAATATTGATACCAAATTAAGTATCAGGTTAATGGAGGGCCTTAGTTAATTCACTGGCACAAATGAAGAGATGTTCAGGGTATTTAAAGACAGATCTTTTTTACTAGAGGATGATATCTTTGAATACTTTCAATACCTGGCAAAAAGCAAAATTGAAGAAAGAGTGGTTTGATGTCAATGGAAATTTGTATGTAAGTAATTTACTTGTAATTTACACAAATCTCTTTTCAAAATAAGCTGGAAGCAGCTTTTAGTCAATCTCCATCTATTACCATGAGAAAATTAAATTGTCCAACAGAATGTGGAAACCAAGATTATCCTCATGGCTCTCAGTTTAGTTGTGTGAACCTAGCTTGGAAAATAGGAAGTGCTCAATGAGTACTGTTAGATGAATAAAATATTTTATCAGCCCTCTTGAAAGTCCTTTTTTTTTTTTTAATTTTTTTTCAATGTTTTTTATTTATTTTTGGGACAGAGAGAGGCAGAGCATGAATGGGGGAAGGACAGAGAGAGAGGGAGACAGAGAATCAGAAACAGGCTCCAGGCTCTGAGCCATCAGCCCAGAGCCTGACGCGGGGCTCAAACTCACGGACTGCGAGATCGTGACCTGGCTGAAGTCGGACGCTTAACCGACTGCGCCACCTAGGCGCCCCAATCCTTTAAAGGCTTCTATGTCAATCTCCTCTCCATCCCAGTCAGACAAGCATTAAAGAAATACAACTGTTTCATCAAATAGGAGGTTCTCATTGTTCTCACCATTACTTTGGGTTATGGAATAGGCTGTTAAAAACATTTTTTTTTCACAAACAGAAACAATTGTTAAAATGGATAAAGCCATTTCATTTTGTCCCAAGTAGTTTAGTGCTATTCCTTAATATATTTGTTAGAGCATTATAAAGAATTTAGACTCAAGTTATATATTTTGAACCATTGATAACCTTCTTGAATTCAAAAGAGCAGGAAAAATGAATTTATGGAAACTTCTGAAAAATAATTTTAGAGTCCTCAGAATATCTGCAGTTAGGTGTTTACAATATATTCAGAGAGACAAATGTATAGTGATAATAAGTATGGGTTCTAGAATCAGACTTATTTCAAGCTGCAATCTCAGCTAGATTGTATACTGGGAAATTTCTCCTTTCAAAGTATCGGTTTTCCACTTGTAAAACTGGAATGATATTAGAAGTATATGACATATATGTGTGTTCAAGAATGAAATATATCCAGGAATTACTGCTAAATGAAAACAGCACATCACAGAACGTGTAATATTCTTCTGCAAAATGATATCTGTGCATTACAAAAAAAATGGCTCTTGGTACAGCCACTCTGAAAAAGAGGGTGGAGGTTCTCCCCCAACTAAAAAATAGAACTACCACATAACCCAGTAACTCTGCATCTGGTAATATATTCGAAGATAACAAAAATACTAATTCAAAAACATATCTGTACCCTCATGTTTATAGCAGCATGATTTACAATAGCTTAGACCTGGAAACAATGTAAGTGTCCATGGATGAATGAATGGATAAAAATCTTGTAGTATATAGACAGTGGGATAGTATTCAGCCATAAAAATGAGAAAATTCTTCTGTTTACAACAACATGCAGAGACCTTGAAATTATCATGCTAGGTGAAATAAGTCAGAGAAGGATGACTACTGTATGATCTCACTTATATGTGGAATCTAAAATAAGAGGCAAAAACAAAACAACAAAAAAACAAACAAAAAAGCACCAAACTCATGGAAAAAGAAATCAGACTTAGGGTTACCAAAGGGAGGGTGTGGGGAGAAGTGGAAAGGGAAGAAGGTGGTCATAGCTACAAATTCCCAGTTACGAGATAAGTACTGAGGATGTAATGTGCAACATGATGACTAGGGCTAACCCTGCTGTATGATATATAACAAAGCTGTTAAGAGACTAAATTCCATGAGTTTCCATCATCAGGAGAATTTTTCCCCCTTGTTCTTTTATTTTTTATTGTACCTACAGGAGAAGATGAATGTTAGCTGAACCTATTGTGATAATCATTTCACAAATCAAGCCATCATCATGTACGTCTTAAATTTATACAGTGATACATGTCAATTATCTCCCAATACAACTGGGGGGAAAAAGGAAAGTGAAATAAAGACATTTGCAGGAAAAAGACTACGAGAAGCAGCAGGTTGGTACTACAAAAAATTATATAGAGCAGAAGCTCTTCAAGATGAAGCAAAAGGACATCGGATGGAAAACTTGCAACTTCGAAAAAGACTCCACATTGAAAATGGTATAAACCTTGGTACATGTGAAAATCTCTACGTTCTTTCTTTTTGCCATTTTGCTATTTCTTTATCAACTACATCTCTGACTGAAAAAAAACATTAAGAAGTTACTATGACTTATATAACAATTATAATGTGATTGTTAATCATTCAACTACATTGAAGATAATGTCATTTTAAGAGTTGCAGTGTAGATTAGGAGACTTTTAACATTTTTTTTAATTTTTAAATTTTTTATGTATTTATTTTTGAGACATAGAGAGGCAGAGCATGAGCAGGGGAGGGGCAGAGAGAGGGAGACACAGAAGCTGAAGCAGGCTCCAGGCTCTGAGCTGTCAGCACAGAGCCCATGCAGGGCTCGAACTCATGGACTGTGAGATCATGCTCTGAGCTGAAGTTGGACGCTCAACCGACTAAGCCACCCAGGTGCCTCGAGACTTTTAACATTTTATGTGTAGTGTACATGTCTAAGAAATGTACCACTGCATTAATAATTAGAATATCATTCAGAAAATGCTGACTTATTTTATGATATGTAGCTGTTAACATGCAATTTTAGAATCTGAGTTCAGAAGAGCTAACACTACATTGCATTTCTTGTAACATAAAAGATAATTAAATAATTTATCTATAAAAAGATAAAGCTTTTACAAATATTTTTACTTACTGTGGTATCTGCAAATAGTTTATTAAAGAAATGCTTTACTGAAATACAGACTTGGAAGTATTGACACTAATGTGTAAATTCAAAATACCTCTGGGAAATTGAAGAACAGAAATGAAGGGAGAGATCGTTTCACTTTACATATTTTTGTATTTTCCTCTTTTTGCAAAGTGCACTTTTGTAATAAAAAATATATATACAAATAAGATTTGTTTTATAGAATTGTTTTGAGAATTAAACAAAATAATGTTGATAAGCTTTAAATTAGCACATCAGTTAATGAATGTTAAAGACGTTTGTTGGCTCACATTGTTTTGTTATTATTTCATATTTACACAGTTAAATGTGTATGTCAGGAATTAATAAAAATTGTTACATAACCATAACATTCAACTAACCCACCCTAAAGCTATAATGTCTCCTACACTGGCAGAACTTCAGATTGTATCTAAAGGAAACAAAGTGATGGATTAAGGAAGAATATATAATATGGAGTAAATCAAGGTATATGTGTCTCTCCAGGGACCACCATCTCCCCTTGCCACGTTTGTATCAACTTGAACATATTAGGACAGGTTATGGTGGGTCTAATTTCTTTCATGTGTGTGAAGAAGTCAAAACCACAATAAGTAAAATTAACAAGGAGAAAACACTGCGTATCAAAATAAAATACCTTAATTGTTGAAGTTTAAGAAAGAAATATTTGTACCTACAGAGGATGTTGCATACAAGGCATCTAATTGCAAAGTAAACACTATTACTTAGCAAGTGTCATCATCATCTTTTTCTACACCATTGGAGGGCACTCGGTTGCACCCATGAGGCCAGAATGAGTCAATTTGTTTTCCTGTGCTTATTGGAAGTACAGAAAAACAATGCAGGATGTTGGAAATAACCGGTATAGAAGGCGATTCTTTACTTCTTTGTCTTTGCTTTACCTCTCCCCTGTATTCCCTTTGCTAATAATAATAATAGTCACAAAATGTGGCTTTGTCATTAAGTATCTTTCAGTATATGGGTTGAACTCATTTTTGTATCAGAAACTATTATCTTGTACAGGTTATCAGAAATGCTGACACTCACCCTTCCTCTGGTCTCATTTAGAATGTCAGTGCTGTCATCACTTTAATGCACACACATTGCGATGTGTGGAGCTAATACAAATGTATGTCTTTGGCATAAATAATATTCATTGTCGAATTTTCTTCTATGATGTTTTTATGACCAACAACCCTTCCACTAGGCAGATACCGCAAATTGTGATTTTCAACGAATCATCTGGTAATAAAGAAGTATGTGCTGCGCAAATTGAACCTCTTCCATGCGACATGAGCAGCTTCAACATAAATTATCCATAACAGGTTTATTTGTCATGAACTGCAGCCAAAATACCCTGATGGTTAAGTTACCTCCTGCATCTTAAAACTCCCCATGGAAAAAAAAAATATGGTTTTTGAGTTAGAGCTTTGCCTTCAAAATCTGCTCTTCTCTAGCATCAGTTATGACTTCTCCTGAAGATGTATAGTTGGAAAGGATTAGCAGTGCCAAGTTCCTCAATTACGGCTGATTTGGCAGCTTGTAACCAGACACAAAGAAAATATGAAGATAAAAATAAATATATAAAATACTGAACCTTAGTAAGTGTTAGGCTTTTACACAGATTAATTCACTTAACGTGCATGGCATCTTTAGGAGATAGGTTTTATTACCAACCCTATTTCACACTTTCACAGATAAGGAATCTAGGCTTATGGAAATTAATTAAGATGGTTAGTATCACCCAGCCAATAAGTTATGGAGCCAGTAGAAAGCCCCAGAATTCTGAGTTCCATGCTTTTAACCAAAATATTTTTCAATTCCACATACAAGTCTTATGTATTACTTTGTGCAAGGTATTTTGGGTGCTGTAGGAAAGACAGACGGACAAGGCACAGCTCTGCCCTCAAGTTATTCAAAATACAACAGAGGAAACAGACATGTACCTACAAGCATGTAGTAAGGGGAAGAACATGACAATGTCTTAAACAAGGAGTAAATATGTGAATTGGGAGAACAGATGTAAGACAGATAAATTCTGACTCTAAGGATCTAGGAAGTCTTTATGAAAAAGATAACAAGAACATACCATGTTGATACATTCAATTTTTTACAGAGGCAAAAAAAATAAAAGAGCCCATGAATGATTTGGGTAATCCCAAGCTTATTGTCTGGTTGATATAAAATAAATGTATTAATTTCTTACAATTTTGTTAAATAGGTACTGATATGTCTGTTTTACATATAACATATCTATCAGTGATTTACCTGAAATCCTCAAACTAGTAAATGCCAGAGCTCGTGCTAGAACACATTGTGTTTCCCTATACACCATGCAATGTAAACAAACATTTTCAGTCCAAAAAGATAATGGGAAAACCAGGCTGCAGGTAAGATAATCAGCAATGCTGGGTCCTGGAATACACTACAGAGTACATGCCCCATCCAAAATAGTCAAATGATTTGAAATAAACTATGTAAGACCAGAAAAAAGGAAATAATTATATGTGAGCCAAATTTAGTCCAGAGGCCTTCATATTATAGCATCTGCACACTATGGTTTTTCTTTAGGGTTTCTAACTACATTAAATCACGAACTTAGTATTTGCAGCAATTTAAATTAAGGAAAGCATTTTGGGGATTAAAAAGATAATGCTTATCACAAATACATACATACATACATACATACATACATAATACAGAATAATATAAAAACTATATAGGAGAAAGTACCTGAGACTGTAATGCTACATTAGCACTTTGATATGTGTCCTTCATTCACTCACTCACTCACTCACTCATTCATTCATTCATTCATTCATTCCACACATATGCCAGGCACTCTGCTAAATGTTAGGAGATATAATATTAAGCAAAAATAGACACATTCTACCTTTATGTAGTTTGCAGTGTAATGGTACAAGACAGAGGATAGAAATAGAAAGCTATCAGTTGGAATCCATTTTGAAGTCAAATCACAGAGGTTTCATGCTAGAGTTTGAAGTGAAAATGGCATAAGCAACTTCAATAACTTAGACTTGTAGAGAGAGACAATATCCTGATAACCCAGAAGCTCCCCTGCACCACACACACACACATACACACACACACACACACACACACACACACACACACACGCACACACCTCTGAACCCTAGTGAGTCCTCCTGGAAAAAGAAACAAATATGCAGTCCCCGAAGGAAGCTTCAGTCAGCAGGGTCTGGCTTGTAACCAACAGGGAAGGCCAGCTGCCTGGCCCACAGCAATCTACATTGGGCAGCAATCCACTCTCTGTGAGCAAACGCTCTAGACCATCTGTGAATTTAGAAAGAGGAGGCATAAATGGCATCAGCTCAGCCAAAAGCAAGAGCATCCAAAAATGGAAGTGCAACCAATCTGTGCAAAAGGACATTTCATCAGGGATCCAGCTTTTTAGTTCCAGGCTGACCTGCAGGTCAGTTCAGTTTAAATAAACAAACATTTGTTGAGCCACTGCATGTACCACAGACAATAAGATGGACTGAAAATATAGAGATAATGAGGACGATTTCTTGCCCTCCAGGAGCCCACAGTCTAGTGGAAGAGACAGATGCGTATACAGAGTATACTCAGAATGCTTTGCAAAAAGCAGAACTTTGTCCAAATGGAGAGATCTGGTACCTTTTCCCAAAGCAGGCTTCTCAGATGGAATTATGTGTACAGATTACCTGAGAACTGTCTCTGTGCAGACTGTTACTCGGTATTATCAGGGGTGGGGCTGAGATGCCACACTTCTAACACATGTCCACATGAAGTGGAAACTGCTGGTCTGAGAACCACATCCTGAATATCAAGATAAGCGGAGACCCCCATGCCTGACTGTGTCATGATCAGGCAAAGAAGCCAGGAAAGGGCATTTTACCAAGGATGAGCTGAGCAAAGACAAACATATGGGAGCAAGTGATCTCTGAGGATGTTGAGATCAGTTCTCTGTTTTCTGGCAGAAAGCAGGAAGTGGAAAGTATCTACAGAGGTAGGCATAAACCAGGTCTGAGCACAAAACTTAAATTGTATTCTACAGGTGGGCAGAAGCTTTGAGTATTTCATTCACCTTGAGAGCTTATATATGATCCAGTTTCCTGGGCTCTTTTCTACTAGATTCTGATTCTAAAACCTTGGGCACAATAAGCTGAATTTTGCACAATGCTCCTCTCCAGGTGATTATTAGGCAGATTATTAGCAGTCCACACTTTGGAAAATATGGCACAGATGCTGGTCAGGATTGAAGTGTTTTATCCAGAGACATGAGATGTACTTTTGGAAAGTCATTGTGGAACTACTGGCTTCAAGTGGAAAAGCACGGAAATGTGCAAACTAGTTAGGATCCTGTTAAAATAGTTCAATCAAGTGATGAGACAAGTCTGAAATAGAGCATTCAGTGGAGAGGACATATCTGAAAAACATGTCGGGATGGAAATTTCAGGGCTTTCCAGCTGATTAAGACGAAGGAGTGAGCAAGTTAGGAGAATATACGGGACTCCCAGGCCTAGGTGACTGATAAGATGGTAAAGACAACAATTGAAATAGAGAAAAAAAAATATCAAGAACCGGTTGACCATGATGCTAAGTTTCAGAATGGGGTAGCCAGCTTTAAGGTTTCAGAGGGTCAGCCCAGAGCAAATGGGCAGCAGGCAGTGAGCTAAGACAGGAGCTCAGGAAAGACATCGTGGATGGAGATCTCATGCAGAGAAAGAAACAAAAAAGCCCTAATGTCGTCTGCCTTTTGCATCCTTCACAATGCAAGGCTAATGCCTACAAAAATACTGGTAAAATGTAATGCTCTTAGCAGTATACTTTAGTCCCTTTGGAAAGGAAACTTCTATTTATTATCAGCCACAAACAGCCTAGAGAAAATGAAAATGAAAGTTTTAATAGAAACAATTGAAGGGAGGCCTCTGGGAATTTGTGGATAAAAGAGATGCTACATTACAAAGGAATCACCATTTGAGGCCCCATCTTCTCACACACAGGTCAGGCAGTTAATGGTGAATGGTTGCAGATTACTAGCCAGTGTGAGACTCACCCTAAAAATAATATTACTGCAAAACTGAAGGTTGGCGGAGATGTCAAGGTGTGCTACCCCACGATGATCCTCAGGCAGAAATGAATCAACATAAGCCACACAGAGCTCTGTGCCATTACAACCATTTATTTATTTAATTAATGTGATGGAGAGTAACCTATTCAAACACCACCCACTGCCATCAATCAATCATGGTTTTTGTTGAGCAGATAATATTTTCAATAATGAGTTTCATTCTTCTTTCCAAAGTGAAATCCATAATTTTGTTAAACTTCAGTAGAAAGCATAGATTGTGCCAATTATAATACAATTTTTGGTGTACCCAAAGAATACTTACAAATTTTTTGGATATAGTCATCTCGCGGACTATTCCACTTTGATGGAGAGAGAAAAAAAATTATAAAGGACAGGGAGTTGATTTCTCACTTGCCTTCTTTAATCTCTGCCAACAAAGCTGAAGCATTGGATTAGCCATTCAGTACCTCAAACCCTCTGCCCAGTCCTGGGGGAGCATTACACACACTAAGCTACACTCATATGATGGAATGGTATGCTGATTAAAAATGATGTCAAGTAACATGAGAAAATAGCTAGGACATTATTTTCAGTTAAAAAACACAAACTATCAATGCACATAAATGTGTACAGACAACTATGCATATGTAAAGAGAAATGTATGTATTACACTAAAAAAGTAACAAAAATTGGACCAAATACTCAAATGATACCAAAGAAGACTTCTTGGTGATGGGATTAGAGGGTTTGGAGTTGTTGGTTTTTTTCTTTCATTGTTTGTTCCAGTTTACTTCTCATTTTTCTGAAATCAGCAAATGTTAATTTTATAACCATAGAATACAAAAGATCATACACACAAAGACTCAGTCTTTCTGCCCGTATTTGTTTTCCCCATGTTCCTGCTCTGCACTAGTTCTCTGAAGGCTTAGACACTGGGGTTTTGGGGTGATCAGCAGAGATGGGATCACAGCAAACAACCAAACATAACAGCTGGGTCAGCATAAGAGGTAGGATGGCCCAAAGCAGAGTAAACAACCTAGTCTGTCACCATGGTCCTCCTCAACAGGCCTTTCAAATAGCTCTTGATGACCTTGAGATGATACATGGTAAGGAAATTCAGGTCACTGTGATGGCTCAGATCAGCTGTTTTGTTATTCTATTTATGGGGTAAAAATCAACACCACATAGAACATCTCTGTTTAAGCTGTTATTCATCACAGGTAATGTGGTGTATCATGGTACATTTCAATTGGAGAAAAGCCTGTTCGCATAACATCAAAAAGACAGCAGATAATAAGTGTTGGCAGAAAGTGAAGAAAAGGGAATCCCTGAACACTGCTGCTGGGAATGTAAATTGGTGCAGCCACTCTGGAAAACAGCGGGGAGGTTCCTCAAAAAATTAAAAATGGAACTATCAAATGATCCAGCAATTCCAGTTGTGAGTCTGTATCTGAAGGAAATAAAATGACTACCTTCAAGAGATATCTGTGTCCCCGTATTCACTGCAGCATTACCCACAATAGCTAACATGTGGAAACAATGTAAGTGTCCATCAACAGAAAAATGGATAAAGGAAATGTGGGATATATATATTATGTAGATAATACACACACATACATATATATATATATACATATGTATACATGTATACGTGTGTGTGTGTGTGTGTGTGTATATATATATATATATGTATATATATATATATATATATATATATATATAATTTAGCCATAAAAAGGAAATAACTCTTGCCATTTACAACAACATACAGAAAACTAGACGGCATTATGCTGAGTAAAATAGATCTGAAAGAAAAAGACAAATCCTCTATTATCCCACTTACATGTGGAATGTAAAAAGAATGAACTCCTAGAAACAGATTGGCGGTCACCAGAGCTGAAGGGTGGGAGGTGGGTGAAACAAGTGGCAGTAGTCAAAATATACAAACTTCCAGTTATAAGATGAATAAGTTCTTAGTGTACTTCATGGTGAGTATAGTTAACAACACTGTATGGTATTCTTGAAAGTTGGTAAGAGAGTGAATCTTAAAAATTCTCACCATAAAAAAAAAGGTAACCATATGAGGTGATGGATGTGTGGATCTGTTACCTTATTGTGGTAATCATTCTGTTATGTATCAAATCATCTCATTGCACACTTTAAATTTACATAATATATCAATTATATTCCAATAAAGCTGGGAAAAAAGATATAATACAAACCCTTTCCAGATATTGATATTTTAAACCTCTGCATTACAAACACACATAATTTTTCTCTTCTCTACATCAAAATGTGTCACTTCCAAGGAGAAAAATGAGCAAATTAAATATTGATGATGATGTTCTTAAAGCGCTTTTTCCATCGGACAAAATGATACTGTGCTTAGGAATTTATGAAACAGTGATCCTTATAAGAATTTCAGAACCAATCTGTTCTATCTTTAAGAACAATTCTATTTGGTATAGTTCTTGACAATTTGATTTGCATACTATATTCATGAAGCTTAATTACATTAGCATAATTGTAGTACTGGGCTCTAAAATATGTAATGTAACTTTGTCCCATTTAGATTTTCAGGGACTTTGTGTAGCATTTGAAAAACTTTCAATGACAAAAAACAAAAATAATAAGCAGAGAATCCTTTTCCAGGAGTCTGAGTGAATTGTATTATTACCCGCCCCCCCACCCCCCTGCCAAACACACACACCCACAAAACAAAAACAAAACCAGAAAGTTAATAATACTTGACCCGGACCACCTTTTTCAGGAGGCAACTCAAATAATACTTCAAACTTCCTAATAGCCCAGTGAAGCAGGTCTGGATTCCTGCTGTTTTCTCTCTCTTTTCTACTTTCATCAAGCAATACAGCCTTACACCTGAATATTAAACCACCTGTTTTATGTAGAGAAGAAAAAAGGTTAAAGGAAGTTCACGAAGAAAAAGGAAAGCATTAAAAATTATTTAAAATTGAAAAGAATACGAAAGGCCAAAATGTGAAATTCATGAGTAGCTCTGTATGTTAGATACTGAGATAATAATATAGTAACAAATAGCCTATAATTTTTTCTACCTACCATGTTTTCATGCATATAAATACTTACTTTACAAGGGTCTAGGCTAGTCTAACATGCTTAAAACATTTTCAAACTAAGGCTTAAAAATGTTTCTCAAGGTGTAAGACAAATAATGAGCTATGGGCTTGTATGTGCTACACATTCAGTAAATTTTAGAGCCACACAGGATTTCAGAAATCAACTCATTCAATACCCTCAACTAAACGCAAGCATAGTAAGATCTGGGTGGTCAGTCACCCAAGACCAGCCAGGCAGAGGGAAGAAGATCAAGATACTGATTCTGTTTTATAAGAATTTTGCCAGTGGTTTCACTTTGTTAGTAGTGGAGCCACAGGGATTTGGTTGGTACAACTCAAACTATCATCATTAAACTCGAATAAAAACTTTCCTGGTTCCTTTTCACTGCAACCTAATAGTGGCCCGGGACCACAGCCCAGTTGAGTGCTAACACTCCTATCTTTCATGGGTCTATGAAAGAAACTGGGTAATTTATAGTAATGGCTAATAATAATTAATGTAACATACTATTGCCTTTTAATCCTCACAGTGATCTTATGTGGTGAGCACTCTTATTACCCCCACTGACAAATGAGGCAATTCAGACAGTTTGTGTGGCTTCCACTGAAGTCACTCGGCTATGTTAAGCATGGACTATTACCATATTTGATCTGACTTTCACAACTATGATAACTCATTAATATCATTATTTCCATTTTATAGACAGGGAAATAGAGCACTCAAGGAATCAAAACACTACTCTAAGATGACTTAAATAGTTGGTGGTAATGCCAGGGTTTGAATCAAGTTCTGTTTGATTCACAATCTGAATATTCTTTATATGTGCTACCTGTGCAAATCATCCTTAAATTACTTCTAGGGGTGCCTGGCTGGCTCAGTTGGTAGAGCATGCAATTTTTGATCTTGGGGTTGTAAGTATGAGCCCCTTGTTGGATGTAGAGATTACTTAAAAATAAAATGTTTTTTTAAAAAAAGAAATTACTTCTTTTTAAAAAGTTTTAATGTTTATTTTTGAAAGAGAGAAAGATAGAATGTGAGTGGGGGAGAGGAAGAAAGAGAGGGAAACACAGAATCTGAAGCAGGCTCCAGGCTCTGAGCTGTCGGCACAGAGCCCGATGAGGGGCTCCAACCTGCACACCACGAGACCAAGACCTTTGCTGAAGTTGGAGGCTTAACTGACTGAGCCATTCAGGTGCTCCAAAAAGAAATCATTTCTAAAGTCCATTTCTGGATGTTGCTTTGATGTGTTACCTCTTAAGTGTCTTCTTTTACTACTTGCTGGTCATCAAAATGCCCCACTACAGAGCAGGAGCTAGAGCAACTCATTTATTAATTCATCCCTTGGCCAATGATACTCCGAAAGATCATGCATGTGACTTCTTGGAGTCAGTACATCATGGGTGCCTGTTTTATCCCAGGGAGGTGACCAGGACAGACTAGGCCTGGACCACAGTCCTGGACCATACCCTCTGTTAACTGTTAGATTCTCAAGGCAAACTCCAGTAGACATGTGGTTTTTGCCATAGGCCAGGTCACCAGTTCATTAGTGAAGTATCAGCATCTCTCAACTAATGAGCTAAACATATCCCTAGGGAATTCAAAGAAATAATCTTCAGATGTCTAGATATACAGGCAACTATTTTTGACAACTATTTTTGACAACTATTTTTGGCTATCACTGAAAAGCAGGCTCTGGCCTGCTGGATTGAATTGCATCTTCTATGCTGGTGAAAGGTTTTATAAGAGGAAGAAAGAATCCATCCATCCAAGTAGGGAATGGCCTTCATCTGAACGATGAAGCGATGGGACACATGGGGCTGTGCCTTTAGAAGAAGGTGGGAGCTAATAAGCAGAATGAATATGAATACGGGTTGAATAAAAACTAGAATAACTCGATGTGGAGTTTCATAAGCTGGGTCTAGAGGTAGTAAAATATTCCTGAAGTTAGCTTTAATCCTGGGAGTTAGGAATGACTCAGTGGGAAGAAAAAGGCAAATGACTGGGAATCCTGTGAGATTCATCCCACCTGTGTTAGAAACAGCCCCTGCTGCCTAGAGCCACTCAAATTTACATAGATAGTCACTGGTTCAAGAGAGTAAGGAGGAATTCTTAGAGATACTATCAACCATAGCATCTAGATAACAGATGTTGAAACTGAGAACAAAAGTGATGAAGAGCATACACCAAGTTGTACATTCTAGAGTAACAAGAGCCAAAACAACCTCTTCCTATGTGTGATCTACCACAGTAGAACAATGAGCCATTTCTAACGTGTCCTCTGAGGAAGGAACTATACTTACCTCCAGTTTACAAACGAGGTCACTGAATTATGAAAAGGTAAGAAGGCTGTTTTAATGACCCAAGATTTTTAGGTAGCAGTACCAGGAAAGGGAACTTGAATTGAAAGCAGGCAGGGATGAGAACCCCAAGATGAGCAACAAAATTTTCCTCTGCACAGGCAAATTCATTTCCTAGTTCCCTTTCTTTGGAACTTAATAACAGCCCTTGGTCACAGCCTGGCTCTTGACTCCCTAGCATCACATTCTGCTCCTCAATGGGTAATAACAATAGCTAACATGAACTGGGTTCTTACTCTGTGGTCAGTGCTGCTTGGAGTATTTTATATCCTGGGGCAGAACCAGTGATGTTTAACAAACATTCCTTTTTTTCTCCTCATTACGGTGGGGAGGGCAGTTCTTTCACTTAGCCAGAGACGTATGAAATGGCATGTGTCACTTCTAGGCTGTGCCACGGCGAAGTGCATCCCAGTCCTCCTGCCTCTACTGTCTGTCTTTCCTTGCTGCGGCAAAGCAGAGGCCACCTGTCCAGATGGCTGAGCTACAGGATTCAAACAGTCTGGATTTTCAGCAGCTGAAGGATGGTCACTGGCCCCCAGGCCTATCCCGACCCACAAGTGCCTTTGTGTAAATGAGAAATCAATCCACAGAGCTTGTAGGTTGCTTTTCTGTGTATTCTGACATCTCACTGGTAACACATATCTGACTCCCTTAATTGTCACCATAGTCTCATGACTGTCAGATGAGAAAAGGGAGGCCCAGAGACGATGAAGGTCACCAAGCTTGGGCATAGGAAGGCCAGACACAGATTCAGGCAGGCTCACTCTAGAGATTGTGTTAGCACCCATTACACTCTCGCTGTTATTTACAGTCACAAAGGATATGCATACTGACGTGCTCTATTAAAGTGATTAACAGTCCGTTTTGAATCATACTTTTTTTTTTTATATCCTGACATGTCAAGTTACAGCTAAAATGCAATTCCATTTGAGCCATCCTTATTAAAAGCAGAAATGGGGCTCTGCCTTTTTCCATCTTCTGTCAAAGGGTTTCCAACATGGTGCACTTGAAAAATGATTGGGGTAAAATAGTATAAAAGGGCTGTTTTCAAATTTAGAAGGATTCTAACTTTAACAGGCTTCACATAACACTAACAAAACACATTCCTCGGTTGAAAGAATGAGAATAGGAGCAAATAAAATCAATTTTTATGAAAATATCCCATAGGATAGAACAGGCAGGTAAAAGCAAACCAGTGAAAGGATTGGCTTCATTATTAGAAAGTTACTAATAGTAAATAATGATCTCTAGAGGAAATAAATTTGTTTTTTAATGAGAGAAGGATTTATCTTATGATGATTAAATGGTAAGCAATAGACAAATGTATCCAGAGAGAGAAAGAGGGCAAAGGTTGAGAGAGAGAGATTAGCTGCTTTTTGCCCAGCAGTCCATAATGAGGACGATTAGAGGAGACATAATTGATTACTAATATCTCTCAGCCTGTACATAAGAGGAATTATGGAAAATTAATCTTTGGAGTTATAATAAAACAGATGATGATAAATATCAGATGTAACCATCAGTGTGGAACAAAATAACACATGAGAAAGAGAAAGTTAAACAGTGATTTCTTGCTCTTTTGTACTAAGGACTTGGTGAGGACACAACATGCAGCTCTCAGAAATGCATCATAAGAAAAATAATATTATTTATTACTAATGTTTACAGGGTGCTTTATGTGAACTAAACACTGTCTGAGGCACTTTATATAAATAGACTCATTTAATCCTTTCAATTCACATAGTATTATCCCATTTTTAAGAGAAGGAAACAGACACAAAAACCTTAGTAACTTGCCTACATAGTCACAAATGTAGAAAGTAGGTAGAGGCAGGCTTTAGGCTCAGGGTCTGGCTCCACAAGCTGTGCTGTTAACTACCTCTCCCCCAAATCACTGCTTGGCAAATAGGTGGTAGGGAGGCCTCTTGTCATGGAAAGAGCACAAGGCTTGAAATCAGAAGAGTTCAGTTGCATCCTTCTCACCTCTGCACCTTACCACCACTTACCAAAGTCGAGGCCAAGGGGATGAGTGTGTTATATTTCTATAATGATCCATGATCCATGGATCCACATCCCCTGTACAGGGTTGTTGTCATGATCAAATTAAGGAAGGGAAAGATGCAGCAAATGCTTTGTAAACTTCTCAATGCTTTATACATATGGGAAACTAAATCCAGGGTATAACATAGCACCTAGGTGAGTGTTTAAAGCACTCCATGTAATTTCCTGGGTGGGGGGTGGGTATCAGCCAGTTTAGGTTTCCATTACAAAGTGCTACACATTGGCTGGCTTACACAACAGGAATTTATTTCCTTATGGTTCTGGAAGCTAGAAGTCTGAGACAAGGTTTTCAGTGTGATTAGGTCTTGGCAAGAGCTGTCTTCCTGGCTTGCAGGTGGCTGTCTTCTCCACTGTGTCTTAACATGACAGAGACACAGAAGGAGAGTAAGCCCTCTGGTGGCACTTCTTATAAGGGCACTAATCCCATTATGAGGGCCCCAGCCTCCTGAGTTCCACTAAACCTAATTATCTCCCAAAGGCCCCATCTCCAAATATGATTACACTGGGGGGTTAGGACTTCAACATATGAATTTAGGTGTAATACAATACAGTCCATTAGTAGTGGGTGCAAAATCAAAGCATTTCTACTGTGTGTTTATGTTGGATAAGAAATCTGGAAGACAGGGTGAATACAGGGTGAGAGAAAAACCTGAAAATAGCACTAAATGTCTGGTGAATCCATGATGTCGCCGAGAAAACAAGTACCATACATGGATCAGGTGTGCATATGTGTCCAAAATGGTTGTAAAATGCTTTGAAAAAGAGAGCAGAACGCTTCTTTGGAATCATGTTAAAAACAACAACAACAACAAAAAAGCCCCCCCAAAAACCCACTATAATTTAGGAGGCACTTCACTATAGTGGATAAGAAGAGGTTGCCAAACTCATCAGATAGATCTAAGCTTTGATCTTGACTTTGCCATTCAGGGTGACCTCCAGGTCATTTAACTTCTCTAAATGTGGTGTCCCTCTCTTCTATTGCTAGAGTTTCCTGTCCAGCAACCCACCACTATTCTTAGACCTTAGAAATGTTCCATAAAAATGCACATCTTCCATTGTCAGAGATAGCCTTTGTCCTCTTAATGCTGAATTTTTAACATTCATATACCCAATTTCTGACTCAATGTCTGTACCTGAAAAGTTTGTAGGAATCTCTAAACAAATACAACAGTGACTTTGTGGTACTCAGTCTCATCCCACGTACTGTCTATGAAGACTTTCAGCAATTTGATTTTTCTACTTGGTCAAGCACAAAGTTCTGAATCATTTTTGGCTCCTCTCTTCTCTGACACACTACATCTTGGCAGCTTTGCTTTCAGAATCCATCTAGAATCCAACCACTTCTCTTCATTTTCACCATGTCCATCCTTATCCAAGCTTTCAACATCTCCCACATGGATTAATGCTAAATAACCTTCTTGTGGTTCCTGTTGTTCCCACTCATGCCTACAGTGTGTTTTCTATTCCAGGAAAACATTTTAAATGCCTGTTAATGCAAATGGATCAATTTACTATAGCCTATTCTATTAACACATTTATATAGGAGCTAATAAATTGAATAACTAATTAAAACCTAGCTGTGACTTCTTCTAAGAAGACTTGTCCAATAATTTACAAGTATCTGATTATGTTCTGGGACTGAAGTGGTAAACAAAATAGAAAAGATAAAAAATAATGTGTGTGTACACACACACACACACACACACACACACACACACACGAAGAATAAGAGACCATGCCAAAAAAGTTCCTAGGGATCTTGGCTAATTAAGAAGACGTAGCTGGGGGGCGGCTGGGTGGCTCAGTTGGTTAAGCGTCTGACTTTGGCTGGGGGTCGCCATCTCGTGCTTCCTGAGTTTGAGCCCCGCATCAGGCTCTGTGCTGACAGCTCAGAGCTTGGAGCCTGTTTCAGATTCTGTGTCTCCCTTTCTCTCTGCCCCTCCCCAGCTCATGCTCTCTCTGTCTCTCAAAAATAAGTAAGTGTTAAAAATTAAAAAAAAAAAAGATTCTTAAAAAAAAGTGAAGTTGAAATTCTTCATGTAAAATATTTATTGACTAAAAGACTAGAAATCAAGCTTCTTTATCCAATCCCATACTATTGGTGTGAAAGTCATGTGCAAAGTGTCTATAGACTTCTGTTTGGGTCAGAGACTTAGGCATGTTGTGCTGAAGGAAGAGAGAGAAACTGCAACCTGTTAACTGAGGTTGAAGACCTCTCAGCCAAACACACCGAACTTTCATTACAGATCCAGGACCAGCAGGGACAGAGTCAGAACCCTAAAGGCAGGTCCCAATTGTCAAACAGGTGATGCTCCAGCAGTTCATTTGAAAATTGATTGTGTGGAACTCACAGCATTTTCTCCCATAAAAACAGTGTTATAAATGGGGGGAGGGTGTGTCCCATGGCCAACACATAAAAGCTTATTTAGCCCATAATGAAGCTGAAACCCAGCACATTTGCAGCAGAAAAATAACTCTCTCACAACTAGTAATGAAACAAAACACAAAAACCTATAAACTTGAATAAAAAAATAGTGGCTTATTTCTCTTGAGAGCTACTGCTTATAGAGACAGTTTTAAATAAAAGAGGATGAGGGAGTAAATGGAGATGTTGATGGAGAGCTCAGGAGGGTGGTCTGGTTATTGCCTTATGTCACTTTGAAGCATAAGGCCTTGGTTCTCCTTGGTATAACTGTTATCTACTTGTAGCTTTTGTGTTGGTCAACCTGATGGACATCAAATTTTTAAATTCCTGGAACAAAGAATGAGAGACAAAGGAAATGGGAAGTAAGAAGACACTCAGGAGGTAACCTGAAGAAAATTAAAGGTAAGAAAGATAGTTGGAAGGATAGATTCGTGTATGTGTGAAAAATGGTCGTCACGGAAAATTCGCTGGGAAGAAAAGGGCATACTATGTTTCTATGCTCTACTTGGAGGAGAGAACAGCGGATAACTCACATAATTCCACTAAAAGTTAACTTTAGAGTTTCGTAGCTATCTGGAACAAGACAGGGAAGGAAAGGTCCAGAAGAGAAGATGTGTTTGATTAAACATTATTTATGTAGGGATATGTTTGTTGGGACCTTGGTGTTTACCATCTTCTGAATCTCTTTTTAAACATCTTTCGATTACATAATTACCTTGTTTGGTAGTAAAGCATTAGAACTTGAGCAGAAAAATTAATTTGGGATTTTAATTATCTTTACACTTTATTTACTGGTATATGTTATCCAGCTATGATTAAAAGTGCCCCAAATCAGCTTTTTATGTGATTCCCAGACTCTAACCACAACAGAACTTGAAGCCGTT
This sequence comes from Prionailurus viverrinus, assembly GCF_022837055.1. Classification (NCBI taxonomy): domain Eukaryota; kingdom Metazoa; phylum Chordata; class Mammalia; order Carnivora; family Felidae; genus Prionailurus; species Prionailurus viverrinus. The sequence continues at coordinate 38,640,768 of NC_062573.1, read as the reverse complement.
AAGATTGTGCAGTTATTTTAATTGTGCTGAGTGAAGCACTAAAAAAACTTCCATTTTGTTTTGGCCAAATAATCTAACGTTTAAAAATTAATGCCTTCAAATTTCACTATTAATATGGTTTTGTCAGGGCTCAATGCAGCTAAGAATATTATCAGCTGTTTATTTGGAGGGACCGGGCAGGAGCATGCCACAAGACAGATCATCAATAGTGGTGCACACTCTATAGCCAACTTGTCATGGTTCTGAGGGGACTTCTCGCGCTTAACTCTTAACCTTTATATGCCTCAACTTTCCTACCTGTAAAAAGATGTTGATGGGACCGTTACGTGAGTTAATACATGTAAGAAACCTACATTACATTACTGGCTGGCATGTGGTGAGACCTCAATAAATATTAGCTATTATAATTCCTATTAGGCAAATATTTTGATTAAGAGTTCCCATATCTGCTAGAAATTAGATTTTAGTCTTCAGAATATTGGAATACATTTACTGGTAAACTATGTGAAGCATGCATTGATTTTTTCTTGTATATTTTGGAAGACATCTATAGTATCGTAGCATTTCAAAGTCATTTTCACTGACCAACAAATGTCAATTCTTATTACATTTTTAAAGAATGGCTATTGTAGTATCATCAAACTTGCAGAAGGTTAAAGTTCAAGTGTTTCAATTTAATTTGAAAAAGTGATACTAAGAGATATTCTGCCTATCATTTAAGATCATGTTCTCTAGAAAGCCTTCTTTGGCCACCAGCCATGACAGATTAGGGGTTTCTCCTGCGTGCTCTCACAGCACTTCTTCCCTGGCTTCCGTCACACTGCCTCTTTCCTCACTTGCCTCTCCAGGTCTGTACAAATACAATTTGGATACTACCTCTTGTGATGAACTGATACCTCAAGTTCAACACATAGGGAAAAATTATATACCTCCCGGGGCACCTGGGTGGCTCAGTCAGTTGAGCATCCAACTTCGGCTCAGGTCATGATCTTGCGGTTTGTAAGTTCCAGCCCCACACTGGGCTCGCTCTTGTCAAGCCTGTCAGCAAAGATCCCACTTTAGATCCTCTGACCCTGTCTGTCTTTCCCTCCCCTGCTTGTGCTCTCCCCCACAAAAATAAATAAATAAATAAATTAATTAATTAAATAAAACAAAACAGAATATATACCTTTCCTTCTCAAACCTCCTAATCCTCAATATTCCTAACGAATGTATTCCCTTCTGAACAATTTGTTTCCAGAGCTATCACATTAAGTGTTATGCTACCTGCACACTTCAAACCATGTATCAAGTGAATCATCCAATCTGGCATTTCTCCCTTTCCGTCTCTTTGATCATTTACTACTTTCAAACCAAAAGTCTCTATTAATAATGACTGCAACTAATATTGGCATCATCTCCCCAGATCGCCAGGGCAACAAAGGTCTTGCCCTCCCCTACCTGATGCATTTTCCTCATGGTAGCTACAGATTTCTCTAAAACATAAATCTAATAATACGTAAAGTCCAACAATGGTTTTCACTACCACGAACTAAAATTCAAGCTTATTAATTTAGGATGCAAGGCTCTGTGTAACCTGTTCCCTCTTTTTACCGCCAGCCTCACCTTACACTGCTGTTCTAACCTGTGAGGTGAGATCATGGTGAGCGATGTATGGTTATGTTTGCAGGTACTGAGATCACTTCCTGGTACACAGTGAGCGCCCATTAAATGCCAGCTATTGGTATTTACTGCCAGGAGATCTACACTTCAGCCATTCTGAATCCAGACAGGCCATAGTTCTTCCCATGTCTGGAATCGAACACGTGTTAACTCCATCTTCAATATAGCATTCACCATTACCATGCTTACATCCTAACAGAAGTATCCTCGCTTTCTTTGCATTCTTGACTACTAGTACTTGAGCTCAGGTGGATAAGGCCTGTGTTTGCCTCCTTAACTACTGTTTACCTAACATATAGCACAACAGCACATGTAGAATAGGTGCCCGATAACTGAGTATTGATTGGATTAAGTTTATTACCCATGGCATGTAACTGTGAAAGTTATATAAAAAATTCTTCAAATATTCATTAAATGAAAAGAATGGAAGTAACACAGTCAGTCTCAAAACTAGTATCAGCACCCTGGACGGAGGGTTTCTCACTCAGCATTCATTCATTCATTCACTCATTCACTCATTCAAAAGCATATTACAGGCCAATTTTCTATGTCTTTACCATCTGTTTAGGGAGACACAAAAGAAGTAACTGCAGCACAGGTTAGTAAGTAGAGTGAAGTAAGCATAACATGCCTTGAGGATATAGGAGATGAGAGTCATGTCTATCTGATGGAGTCAAGAAAGGCTTAATAGAGAAACTAATGCTTGAACCATGTCCTAAAGGACAACTAATAACCAGTTTAGCAGGTAAAGCATGAGAGCACACAGAACATGAGACAGAGAAAGATTTATATGCACTGGAGATACTTTATACCATAAGGTAGATGGTTTGGGGGAGGAGAAGCAGTAAAAGATTTAAAAAGAGAAGCCAACAAAGACAAAGTCATTGATGGTTCTCTTTTGGGTACGCTATCATTTCCCTCCTCCAGACTTGTGCCTGGCATGCAAAACTGCAAATGCTTCTTTCTTGAAAGTGTTGGACAGTGTCTCTTTTCAGCTGACTTGCTTTGTAACTAACCCTTGCCTAATCCTTCATCTGACTGATAAGAAGAAGAGAGACTGGTATCCACTGGTCCATATCCTCCTTTTGGGCAGGGCTCATGTGTTGAGTGACCCACTCTACCTCTTTTCTCAACCTATCCAGCACACTGAGTGACTGTGTTCTGCTTTCTGATCTTAAAGTGATAGGTGAGAGCCCGGAGGCTGGGAGTAGAGTTTCTCTGCTTAGTAACTGAATGATTGGGTGGGAGATGGGGGTAGAAATACATTTTAAAAAGCCATTCTGATCAGAAATCCAAGACTTTTCCTTCAATGCAGATATTCCAAGGTGTGGGGAAAGCCTATATTTGGTACCTGAAGTTTATATCTGTTTCTCAGTTGGTTCTCAGTTGATTGAGAACCCACAGGGAATAGTGTGGATGGTTCTGAAAGTATCTTCAGCAGCTTTATTATCTATATCAAGCAACTTTGGACATTTACCTTTCACAGGTGGGCAGCAATGGTACGAGAGTTCTATACAAGACACCGTTTTAGAATTCACAATAAAAAAATTCAACAGGCAACCATTATTGACACATCTAACTCTTCCCAGGGAAAACCACATAAACTTTAAAAGAACTACATAGAATTGCCTGAACTTCATATGGATCACCGGAGGGCAAATGGAGCTATAAAGAAAGGTAAAATTATACTTTGAATTTACCTACAGTAAAAATGTTTCAAAGTACACTTGGGAAGTCAGTTATACTGCGTTATGAGCACAATTTTGCTAGAAGGAACAGGATTGGACCACTTAATTTCTCTGATGGGACTCTGAAATCCTTTTACTATAGTCTACACAAGGATTCATTGTAAAGGGACTTGAAAGCTATAAAGAAAACCTGGTTATGATTTTGTCCCTTCAAATCCAGAAAATGAAAATCTACCACTGGGCATCTTTTTTGAGGGGTGAAGGCATTGCATGGTCTATTAGTAGTATTGGTATTATTAATGGAATATGCACTCGCAGAGACATTTTTCTTGTGAAAGAAATTTCCAAATCTTATAGTCAGCTAGAAAAAGGATCTAAGTGTGCATTATAAAGATCATAATTTGAAAAGAAAATATGCTATACTCCTTTGGAGAAGTAAAAGGGTTACACTGCATAATCTTCTATGGGTTCAATATATGTAGTTCAATCCAGAGGGACTCCTGTGGGGATTTAATTAACGATATTTTGTGGCTCCAATTAGAATGAGATTCTTAACCTTTCTAATGTGCTGACCTACCTTTAGAGGAAAGAAAAATTATACCACAGGCATACTAAGTAATTAAATGTACATTGATGCTACTAAGAAATGTGACCAACTTTTTCTTATTGGGAAATGCTCCAAACGGTCATTAGGTCTGATAAACTTTCCATCCTTAAAGATAGTAAACAACTTCCTGACATGACAAACACACCCAGAAGTTCCAGTAATACCAACATCCAAATGTCATTGTCAGCGTGTGAGCCTTTACTGTTCCTTAAGTGAGGCAGGAACTAAGCATTTATCATAAACTCCAATTAAGGAGTTTCTTCTTACAGGCTGCACTTAACTCAGGCCTGATGGAAAACTCTTAAGAAGGGACAAAAGGTTTTATTTATAAAAGCGATGATCTGTTCTTCAATTGGAAGAAATTACCTAGTGTATATACTTTGCCTAGGTTTAAGAACAACTGTTTTACCAAGTTTTACCCAAGACAAAAAAGGGCAAATACTGTATGATTCCACTTCTCTGAGCCACCTAGAACACTCAAATTCACAGACAGCAGAATATTGGTTACTGGGGCTGCGGGTTGAGGGGAGAAGGGGGAGTTGCCTAATTGGTACAGAGTTTCAGTTTGAGAACGTGAATTCTGGAGATGGGTAGGGGTAACAGTTGCACAACATTGTGAATGTGTCTAATGCCTCTGCACTGCACACCTAGGAAAGGTTAAAATGATAACCTTTATGTGTATTCTACCACAGTATTTAAAGAAACTGTTTTACCAGATCTTCAATTTGGAAGACGGGACCCTTCTTCAAACCATCTGAAGATTATTTTCCGAAAGTTCTAACCAACCTAGCCACCAAATCCACAATTCAACAGTCTGTCTGGTTTGAACCCCACTCCAGACTCATTACCATATTTGTTTCTCAGGTTTTTTTTTCTAATTTGTATTTTATTTCCTTGAAAAAACCTTGTTGAGCACCTACTACGTGCTAGCTATTGGTTTACTTTCTGTATGCTGTAATGAACCAATCAGTAAAGGGGGGGAACCCTGTTCTTATGAAGCTTGCATTGTCTATATTTAGCAATGTGTTAATATTTATTCAAATACTCCGAGCATCAGTGTTGTAAAACAAAATCTCAGTCAAGAAACAAAGGAATCAGCAGGATGCATGCTACTTAGTAACCTGTTTTTATAGCTCTTTCTTTGAATTCACAAAATGGACTAAAATTCTTGGCACTACAAGGCCAGTTTCTTGAGAAAGATATTGAAATTACCTCACGTTTGTCAAATATTTTCAGACCAGGTGCCTCTTAAATCATGATGTAGTAATGATGATGAGCTATTGTGTCAGTAAAGTTGTTGCTTATTGTAATTATTTATTCTGGAAAGCCTAAAATTGTGTATCAGTGTAAGTCTTATCAAACCCAAATGGTTGGCATTGGCCAACGACACTAAAACTATGTAAATCTTTAAAAATTAAAACTGATTGTCTTCATTATTTGTGTGTAAATTTAAGAAAGGGATATGTCGAAATACATAATTAAGTGGATATTTAAAAATCAAAGTGACATGGAAAATAATCCATGGAAGTGTGCCCTGGGAATATAGCATTTATATTCTTCAGATGTTCCAGGACAATGTATGTTGTCAGAATGTTGTAAGAGACACACATAGAACTCTGGTTTGGAGAATCCTCACCCTTCCTCTTAGATGGAGGGATCAATTGTTTACCCCTTAAAAAAACGCTGCAGGTAAACTTTATGTTTTTGAAATGCAAAAGGAAAGAATACAAATAAAAAAATGACCAAAAGAGTTACAGTGGGATAGTGTCCAAGGTTTGAGAGGGGAACATAATGTTTATTTTTTTGACAGAGGCAGACAGAGGGCAAGTGAGGGAGGGGCAGAGAGAGAGAGAGAGAGAGAGAGAGAGAGAGAGAGAGAGGGAGAGGGAGGGAGACACAGAATCCAAAGCAGGCTCCAGGTTCTGAGCTGTCAGCACAGAGCCCCACAGGGCTCAAACTCACTAATTGCGAGATCATGACCTGAGCCAAAGTCACTTAACCAAATAGCCACCCAGGGGCCACATATGTTTTTTTAGATTCTGTCACGTATAGAAGAAGCGAGGAGTATAGTGTTTTAAGAAGTACAATTAAAATCAATATTAAATTTAAAAAATAAGTAAATGATATTAAATAGGAAATTAAAATTATTTTAAATATATTGATATTAAAATAGGATATTTTTATTAAACTGATATGAAGCAGGAACTCTGGAGGACAGCATGTAGGAGGGAATCCCTGAAATCTAAAATATCTTTTCCTCCAGGTTTCCTCCAATATATAATTCATGGCCTTGAGGGTTATTTACAAGGCTGTGCCAAGATGAATTGAGACTCATGGTTAATCCTCTGAAAAATGCTGTGTTGTTAATCAGTGCACCCCTTATGATCAGAAGAACATTTTCCTTATAGTTACTTATATATAACATATACACGAGAGGGGGAGGGAGGAAGCGGGATGAAATCAGAATAGGATGACCTATATACTCTTCTGCTCTTGTGTCAATAATCCATCCACCATCCCTACCTACCCAGGTAAGCAATATCTACAATGTAATATGCTTCTTCTCCCATTTTTCCTCCATACTCATATAATCCTACAGAGATGTATGTATAGATACATTTTTATTCATTGTTTTTATCTTTATTTCCAAAAGCTGGATCAGAGTACATTCCTAGCTATGTCTTATATAAAACTCTTCCAGTCACCCCTCGAACACAAACTCATTGTTTCTACAGGACTGCCCAGGACACTGTGATGTGTAGCTGGGTACAGGAAGCATAATTATGGAAACATTCCCTGATTTGGGGGCATTTTCTTTTATTGGCCGTTAAAAAACAATGCTAGAATAAGTAGCCTTGTAATGGCTTTACTAATTGGTACTTTTATTTCTATGGGATAAATTCCCAGCAGTGAATTTCATCAGCCAAAAGGTTTATGTACCTTTTATTTTAGTGGGTGCTATTAGATCACATCCCAAAGAGGCTCAACTCTTCACACTTCTTCCATCAATGTAGGAAAATACCGGGATGAGCCTGAGTAGATTCAGTTATACTGTGGCAACTAACAATCCCAAAGTTTTAGGGGCTAACACAAAAACCATTTATTTTTCATTCATGTAAAATCGGGTCTGAGTCCAGACAATTCTGTAAGCCAATTGTTCTTTATGAAGCAACTCAAGCTTCTGTGTATGGGCTGTCATCTCAACAATCTGGAAGCCTCAATCATGTACAGTCTCATCCGCAATCAGGATAGCAGGTGAAAAGAGGAGACAGGCTACCTGCAATGACGATTAAGTGCTTTGATACAGAATTCACACTTACTCATATTGTCCAGTGGTTAGCCAGACCGTGTGGCACTGCCCCGTGAAACTGCAAAAGGGCAAGGGAGTGCAATCCTACATGTCCAGCAAGAGAGCAGACCAGAGGGGCAAGGGGTAGAGGGATGGGAAAAACTGGTGAAGCGGAGTGGGAGATGCAGGCTCCCCATTATGGAATGAATGCGTCATGGGAATACAAGGCACAGCATAGGGAATATAGTCAATGATACTGTCATAGCGTGGCATGGTGACAGATGGTAGCCACACTTGTCGTGAGCACAGCATAACATGCAGAGAAGTTGAATCACTAGGTTGTACATCTGAAACTAACGTAATGCTGTGTGTCAACACTTCTCAGATAATTTTTTTAACAAAAGAGAGAAGACCAGATGTGAGTGCACACTGCGTGTGTGTCTCTATCATCACACCTCTTCCTCCATATCCTCCTATAGTAAGTACTTCAGATCTTTTAAACTTTCGCCTACCTCAGGGGTTTAAATGGTAACTTTGATAATCTGCATTCCCTCAACCAATAGGACTTTGAACGTTTTTTCATATGCTAATTGGCATTTTCAATTTGTTCTCTGAATTGTCTATTCGTATCTCTTGCTCATTTTCTGGTCCTAACCTCCCTTCCAGCCTTGTTTCTCCCTTCTCCTGTCCAAAAACCCAGTTACCCAAACAGATTTCTAAGTTGCCTCTAAATAGGCCAAGGGATGTAATATTTCTGTGCTTGTGTCTATGCTGTTAATATTCCATAGACTTCCCTTGCTTCTCTCTCTCATCTACCTCCTTCCATTCATCCAAGTCCCTTTCACAATTAAAGGCTCAACGGTGGGCCCACATCCTCTCTCAAACATTCCCATGCTCACTAGCCTTTCTTTGCACCAATTTTCTGTATCATTATTTTGGTGCTTAATCTATACAACCCTCACTTGTTCTTCATCATTTTATAAGTATCCCATCTCCCTCTGAGAAATGGAGATTTCCTGTTTTTCCCAGTAAACACCCTTTCAAAATTAATTTCCTTCTTTATATTACAATAATTCCTCTCTGTCTGGTTGAAGGAGTAAAGGGTCAAAGTATAGATTAAAGACATATGATCTAGGACACTCAGGCAATGTAAAGTCCCTAGGTCCTGATGAATCATTTACTTAGCATGCTGTGTTATTGCCTGTAGTGTCTCTAACCTAAGAACCATTATCATTCTCACAGGAACACCAAGTTGGTCAAATACTTTGCAGATAACTGCTACTCAAGTGAGCCGTACTGAATGGGCAACATGAGTGTACTTGAGGCGGAAGTGGGCCACTGGTAATTTCAGACATCTTCGGTGCCCTCTTACTACTGTGTAATACATTCCATAGAACCCATGTGGCTGAAGATGTCAATGTATCATCCAAGATACTTCACTTTCTACACAAAAGCAATTCATTATTAGAAAGCTACAGGGTATACAGAGTACAGAGTATATTCAAAGTACTATGTTGAAATCAATTTGCCTATCAAGTACCAAGAAAAAACTATAAGTCATCCACTTTATAGAAGTGAATGATCAGGAAAGTAAGCTATAAACTTGCTGCCCTATGCATTACACACTAAAAATATCATTCAAGACCCCTAGGACAACTCATGTATATGTTTTCAATATTTCACTTGTTAAGAAGAATGGGGTCATGGGGCACCTGGGTGGCTCAGTCGGTTGGGCGTCCGACTTCAGCTCAGGTCATGATCTCACAGTATGTGAGTTCCAGTCCTGTGTGGGGCTCTGTGCTGACAGCTCAGAGCCTGGAGCCTGCTTCAGAATTCTGTCTCCCTCTCTCTCTCTGGCCCTCCCCTGCTCATGCTCTGTCTCTCTCAAAAATAAATATTTTTTTTTTTAAAAAGAAGAGTGGGGATATACTGAACAACAATGAAAATGTTTAAGGTCAAATTCCTTTAAACAACTTGATTAGTTTTTCTTCCTTGATAATAATTATTCTTATGGCTTAATAACTGCTCCTTACCTTTCTGAACATTTTAAGTGTTCATTACACAAAGTTAGGAGTGGGAGAGGATAACAAGGTCTTATCTTAAACCAAAACAAAGATAAAGTGTGGATGAAAAGATGGTTTTTACAGCAAGTAATTTCAGTTCATATCATTCCGTTTATGTGCTTACTAGTAGACTGCTAACTGCAACTCAATCTGCATATATATGACATATGTTGAGAGTAAAATTGCAGTCTCAAACTATGCAAATAGTAGCATCAATTGCATATACATATACACACACACGTGTGTATATATATGCATATGTGTATATATACACATATATATATACACATATATATACACATATGTGTGTGTGTATATATATATGTATGTGTGTATATACATAACTATATATATATAGTTATGTGTATATATACATATATATATATGTACGTGTATACATAAATATATATATATAGTTAAATCTCCAAATAGAAGACCAAAATGGAATGAATGGATGGCCTTGCCATAAGTAATCAATAATCTACCTTAGCTTGCATTTTCATGTTCTTCTTGACCACCCATGTTTGCAATATCTGTTATTACCAAATCCTTTAAGTCAATGCACTTTTGCCCATGAAGGGGTAGATTAAGTGTATTGCCCCACGGGCAATAACACGTCTGAATCAGTGTTGCAGTTTTGTGCTTCTGTTCTGTGCTTGTGCTTTTGTGATAATGCACAGTAAAAGGTTACTTGGTGTTCAACTTTAATGCAGCTTTGAGATTTTTACATTCTTAGTGTCTTACAACCTTCTTATATAAAAAATACAGATGTAATATATAAATATATACAATATTATGTATTTATAAGTATATAACATAATATATAACATTATATATGTGTGTATATATTTTACATATCTATATATGTGATCTGACAAAAACATGATCACATGAAATCTGCTAAAATTAATTAAACAAAGACAGAGACTCTGTTTCAGGTTTTAGGCTGTCTCTAAGATGGACAGCTGATTGTGGGAGCTTTCAGTAAAGTTTCACAAGTGCTTTAAATCTGATACATGGGCTGCAATACTTATTTGATTGGAATTAAACTATTCATACTAGGCGGACAGTTCGTTCAAAGTGGCCAAAATTTCTGAGCATGAGATTGTTATGCATAAAAATCTTAGAGTAAGAAAGAGCAAATTGAGTTTTACATTTTTCTCAGTAGTTCCTCAAACTTTGAATACATCAGAACAATTCAAGAGGAAATTCCAAAATACAGATTCATGGGTCTCAAGTGAAATCTACTAAGTCCCACTCTCTGGAGTACAGTCTAAAAATCCTCATTTAAAAATAACCATCCCAGGAGACAGGGATGTATAGTTGGTTTTGAGAATCACAAGGACGCCCCCTTAACTCTCTTAGAGTTGTAAGTGTACTACTTAAATATCCAAATAAAAAATATCGAAGGGATCATAATGTGCCACGCTATCTATTGTTTTTAAATCCACATTTTAAAAAGACTTTCTCATACTTGTTTTGTTTTCCTACCAGTGCAGAGTGAATTCACTTGGAAATTTCCAGCTTTTCACTTCATTTTGCTGCCCAAGGCTCATAGTAAAAATCTATGTTCTGATTCTAGTGGGGTATGCTCCATGGAGCTGGGAGAGTTGCCAGACAATAAGAGGAAAAGGAATAGGTTGGAGGAAAAGTAATAAAGGTGAAAGATCTTGAGTAATCATTGAGTAAATGCACATTGCTATACCTTTTCTCCTGATTTTTCTCATTAAGATTTCAGAAGAGAGTACCAGATATATAATTCTTAATTGTTTCAGGGGAGACAGGGATCTTCATAGAATCAAACTTTCTTGAGCTGGAAGGAATGTTGGGGTTATTTAGTTCAATAGCTATAAAATTCACCAGCCTCGCACCCAGTGAATGGCCCCTGAAGCCAGAAACTGCACTTTGTTCACTCCATATGTTGAATGACTCAACAGAGATTCCGGGAGGCAGATCATAATGGAGTGGGGAAAAGACGGCCAGATTTAGACAGAACCTAAAGTTTTTATACATAATACAGAACACATCCTCAATTACTTAAGCCAAGTAGCTTGAGCTACTCTTTCCTCTTCATATACAAGCTCCTCACACTGCTTTTCACGTCTCCTTTTTTTCTGGTGAGGTTGCTATTAATATTCATTGTAACACAATATTTTCTTCATTTGAATATTAGTAATTTTAATAAAAATTCTACAGCTATAAGGGGAAAATGAGAATTTGATCAAAAAAAAGAAAAAATACTACAAAAGGGAAAAAAGCAAACAATGGTTTAAAAAAGTAATAGACATCAATTGCGGAAGTTAAATTATATCAATCTATACAATACATATGAAAGAACTGGCTTTTCCCATTAAAAAACAGAGACCATCAGGTGAATAGGTGAAATATAAGTAAAACTCCGTCACATCTTATTAAAAATACACAATTTAATGGGGTGCCTGAATGCCTCAGTTGGTCAAGCGTCTGACCTGTGATTTCAGCTCAGGTCATGATCTCACAGTTGGTGGAATCAAGCCCCGCATGGGACTCTGCACTGATAGCATGGAGCCTGCTTGGGATTCTTCCCCTCTGCCCCTCTGTCTCTCAAAATAAACGTTAGGGGCGTCTGAGTGGCTCAGTCAGTTAAGTGTCCAACTTCGGCTCAAGTCATGATCTCACGGTTCCTGGGTTCAAGCCCCGAGTCGGGCTCTGTGCTGACAGCTCAGATCCTGGAGCCTGCTTCTGATTCTGTGTCTCCCTCTCTGTCTGCCCCTCCCCTGTTCATGCTCTGTCTCTCTCTGTCTCTCAAAAATAAATAAATGTAAAAATAAAATAAATTTTTTAAAAAAGGAAAAAATACACATTTAAAGAAAGGTTGAAAATAAGGAGACAGGTAAGTGGAAGCCAAAAGAGAGAAAAAAATAAGTGACAATATTTTTATCAAAAACAGTAGAATTTTTGGTTAAAAATGCTAAATGGAATAAAATGATTATAAGAAAGTAAAAACGTTGGCACAAAAACAGACACATAGACCAATGGAATAGAATAGAAACCCCAGAACTAGACCCACAAACGTATGGCCAACTCATCTTTGACAAAGCAGGAAAGAACATCCAATGGAAAAAAGACAGTCTCTTTAACAAATGGTGCTGGGAGAACTGGACAGCAACATGCAGAAGGTTGAAACTAGACCACTTTCTCACACCATTCACAAAAATAAACTCAAAATGGATAAAGGACCTGAATGTGAGACAGGAAACCATCAAAACCTTAGAGGAGAAAGCAGGAAAAGACCTCTCTGACCTCAGCCGTAGCAATCTCTTACTCGACACATCCCCAAAGGCAAGGGAATTAAAAGCAAAAGTGAATTACTGGGACCTTATGAAGATAAAAAGCTTCTGCACAGCAAAGGAAACAACCAACAAAACTCAAAGGCAACCAACGGAATGGGAAAAGATATTCGCAAATGACATATCGGACAAAGGGCTAGTATCCAAAATCTATAAAGAGCTCACCAAACTCCACACCCGAAAAACAAATAACCCAGTGAAGAAATGGGCAGAAAACATGAATAGACACTTCTCTAAAGAAGACATCCGGATGGCCAACAGGCACATGAAAAGATGTTCAGCGTCGCTCCTTATCAGGGAAATACAAATCAAAACCACACTCAGGTATCACCTCACGCCAGTCAGAGTGGCCAAAATGAACAAATCAGAAGACTATAGATGCTGGAGAGGATGTGGAGAAACGGGAACCCTCTTGCACTGTTGGTGGGAATGCAAACTGCTGCAGCCGCTCTGGAAAGCAGTGTGGAGGTTCCTCAGAAAATTAAAAATAGACCTACCCTATGACCCAGCAATAGCACTGCTAGGAATTTATCCAAGGGATACAGGAGTACTGATGCATAGGGGCACTTGTACCCGAATGTTCATAGCAGCACTCTCAACAATAGCCAAATTATGGAAAGAGCCTAAATGTCCATCAACTGATGAATGGATAAAGAAATTGTGGTTTATATACACAATGGAGTACTACGTGGCAATGAGAAAATGAAATATGGCCTTTTGTAGCAACGTGGATGGAACTGGAGAGTGTGATACTAAGTGAAATAAGCCATACAGAGAAAGACAGATACCATATGGTTTCACTCTTATGTGGATCCTGAGAAACTTAACCGGAACCCATGGGGAAGGGGAAGAAAAAAAAAAAAGAGGTTAGAGGGGGAGAGAGCCAAAGCATAAGAGACTGTTAAAAACTGAGAACAAACTGAGGGTTGATGGGGGTGGGAGGGAGGAGAGGGTGGGTGATGGGTATTGAGGAGGGCACCTTTTGGGATGAGCACTGGGTGTTGTATGGAAACCAATTTGACAATAAATTTCATATATATAAAAAAAAGAAAGTAAAAACGTAAGTGATATGAAAGTTATGTTAAGACACGAATTCTTATTGCACCTAACAATATATCTAAGTACATAAATAAAAACTATAGGATACCCAAGGACAATGTGGTAAAAATTTAAATTAAAGTGTGATATTTTTAGTATGACTCTCTAATAACTGGATTGACTGGAAGAAAAAATGACATAGGAATTTAATGATATCAGTACACTTGATACCACAGATTCAAAGAAATATCTCTCTACTCATTGGATAGAGAGTACAGATTTTCATTACATTCATGGAATGTTTACAAAAATTGATCACATACTTGGTCACAAGGACAATCTTAACCTATTTTCAAAATTGAGATTTCGTAAGTTGCATTCTCTGATCATAGCCCTTTTGAAACAGGAATTAAAAGTAACAAATGACCAAATGTAAGTGAATCCTTAAAAATTAAGATATAGACCTTATTTGATTCTTAATAAAAAATAAAGTTAAACGCATAATTCGTATTTAGAAATTAAGGAAACTGAGAATACCTCCCACCACAGACCTATAGGTCACAGTGAAAGCACTAATTAGAAGAAAATGTGAAGACTTAAATACCTTAACCATTAAAGAAAGTTAAAAAAAGTGGCATAGACAAGACGGTAGAGTAGAAATCCCAGCCTTCACTGGCCCGTGGAGAAACACTGATTTAACAACAACATACAGACCAAAATAGCTTTTTGAGATTTCCATACTCCAGTTAAGAAGTTGCAGCAGCCTAGATGACCACAAAGCTGAGAAGAACCAACCACAGTGAAACAGGAAAGAACAATATGACTTTACGGGCACCAAGCCCCTGACCCAAGCTTAGCACTGGGAGAGAATTCCCTAGCTTAGGACTTCTTCCATGGGGACAAAGACAAGTGTGGAGCATGTGTCCCAAGTTCCTGCTTTTGAGAGGGTTGACAGAGGGACGGGTTTGTGTCTCACCTCACTTGAAGCTCTCAAGCTCAGAGAGAACTGACCTAATCTGGATGCTTGAGGGTCAATGAGAACAAAGGAGACTGGGGTTGGGAGGTGGTGGGAGGTGGGGAGGGCTTGCTATGGGCATGATCTGTAGAAGGTGCATAACTCAAGCCTTCTCCCTCAGGGAGATGTGCATCCAGGGATCCAGCTTTTGGGAGAGCTGCCAAGGGTCTAGTATCTGTCTCCCCTGACTTTGGGCTCCAACAGGGAGCCAGGTATTCACTGTTGACAACGAGGGAGAGTGGGGCAGCTTGCTGCTGTAGAAGCAAATAGCTTATAGTGCTGCAGACAGACAGACACCAGAGGGTACAAGAGATTATGAGCTCCTCAACAAGAAATGAGCAAGGCCTCTCTAATTGAGGAACTCTATGCACAAGCCCAGAGAAGTCACATCACCCCCCCTAAAACACCTCAGGGGCCCCAAAATCTCTAGCCAGGCACAGTGGTGAGGATCCTCCTTTGTATGAAACCAGTCTGTAAAGATTAAGAGAGGTGGCTGTTGTTTTCAAATTCATGAATCCCAGCAAATAAGACAAATGAAAAAACTAGCGACACGTGGCCCAACCTAAGGAACTAAATAAATCTCCAGAAACTGTTCCTAAAGAAATAGAAGTATATGACTTGCCTAAGAATTAAAAATAACATAAAAAAAGAGGCACTACTAAATCAAGATGACGCATGAATAAAACTACAATATCAACAAAGAAAAACAAAAAATATTTAAAAAAAAAAGCCAAACAGACATTGCCAATGAAGAATACCAAATACAGCAAAATTTTCTCCTTCAGAAGTGAAGTCGAAATAAAGACTTTCCCAGATAAACAAAAACTGAGGGAGTTCATTACCAGTAGTCTGCCTTACAACTAATGCTAAAGGGAGTCCCACAAGATATAATGGAAGGGAGCTGAACAGCACTCTATAAAGTTCCCTGGGAAAGGTAAATAGTCAAATATATGATATATAAGGGTAATACTCTAATAGTGGTGAATAAATCACCTTTTTAATTTTTTTTTTTTAACAACAGTATTAGGCTCATAGCAAAATTGAGAAGATACAGAGACTGCCCCTATACTCTCTGCCACACACATGTATAGCACCCCCGCATTACCAACATCCCCCACTAAAATGATGTGTTTGTTACAACCGATGAACTTACACTGACATCATTATCATCCAGAGTCCATTACATAGAGTTCACTCTTGGTGTTGTACATTCTATGGATGTAGATAAATGTAATGACATGTATCCACCAGCAGAGTGCCATACAGAGTAGTTTCACTGTAAAAATCCTGTGCCTGCCTTGTCATTCCTCCATTTCCCCAAACCCTTGAAAACCACTGATCTTTTCACAGTTTTCATAGTTTTGCCTGTTCGATAAAGTCATATAGTTGGAATCACACAGTATGTATCCTCTTCAGATTGCTTCTTTCACTTACTAATATGCATTTGCATTTCCCCCCTCTTTTCGTGGCTAGAGTAGCTGTTCAAAGGTACAGAGTTTCAATCATGCCAGATGAGTACGTTCTAGAGAGTGATGTGCTTAGATAACAGTAACATACTATACACTTAAAAATTTGTTTAAAGGGTAGATCTCATGTTACATGATTCTTTATAATAAAAGTAACAATTCTATCCCAATGCAGGGATAACTACCATTGCTAGAAATCGTTTTCATACTTGTGAATTTAAAAAAATATATCAATGCAGCCTAGTGTGTTGAACACATTCATTCATTAAAATAATGGTTTTCAGATTCATAATCACAAATAGAGGCCTCAGAAACACTTGTTATTCACGTAAGAAAAAAGAATTCAAAGAATAAAAGAACTAAATATTTGTCATAAGAAATTAGAAAGAACAATAATATGAAACAAGATACATCAGAAGCAAGAAGGGATGCATGCTGGTCCAGGGAGTCAGTTTCATTTACAGGCCAGGAGGACCCAGTATAGGACTCTAAACAAGGCAGTGACAAAAGGAAACAGGTGTTTTAAAACAGTGCACACAATAGCAAAGAAGGAGAGAAGTGTGGGACAGGCCACCAATTAGAAGATTTTGGCACGAGTCTACCTGGCGAAGATGTAGCCCCTGGCCATACTGGTAAGAACGTAAAGAGAAATAGACACAAGAAATGTTTTCCAAGGGGCACCAACAAACTTAATGGCTCAATGGATGTAGAAAATGAGGAAACAGGTAAGGAAAAGGATGATTCTGAATTGTCAAGTCAAGGTGGAAGCATACCAATTTCACTGAACGAAACGAGGATAGCTAGATCTGATTTATTTGGACAAAAATGATGGCTAAATTCAGTAACATTGCTAAGGGTGGCTGGGAAAGATCTTTTAGTACTGATTCACATTCCATTCCCAGAAGAAAAAAAGAACTTTAAGTCTAATACAAGTGCATGATAGGTTTCCTGCTTAAATGCAGTATCAAGGTACTTTTCTTATACACCACCCCCTATCAAGTACTTCTGTCTAAGTCATGCACGTAGAAGTTAGAGGCCACTACTGTGCTAATTTCAAATGATAGAACACAAAGTAGAAATGCTCAGCAAGGTGTTTGAGATGCCAAATGAACCTTGAAGGGCGAGAGGCTTGGTAAATATTCTAGGCTGGAGATACAAACTTGCTATTATCTGTATTCTCTCAGGCAAGGTTCTTATCCTTCCTGGACCTTGGTGCCCTTGTCTGCAGAATGTCTAAACTCCTAATGTACTCGAGAGCCTCTGATATGTGAAGTTTGGCATCATTTCCATATGTAAGGCAACTAATATCCAGAAGATACCTTGGAGTATTTGCATGAAGCTTGTTTTAATATCCATAGAATGAGTCTCCTGATGGGTAAAACTACCTTAAGGGTAATTAAAACCTTTTACAATTTTTGCCACCTTTTATGGTGGCACTTATTTATTCAGCAGTCATATGTCAGGTATTGGCAGTTTATTTATAGTGTTTAATCCTTAGAACATTACAGGAAAGTGATTATTAATTATTCTCATTTTACCAATAAGGCAATTGAGGCTCAGGTTACATATCTTCCTAGAGATCACTCAACTGGTAGGATACAGAATCAGAATACCCAAGTCTATAGACTATAAACCTATGTCTATCATCTTTCTACTAAACCTTGGCTTATTTACAACACTCACATCTTACATGAGAAACAGAGGTGAACATAACACATTGCTGCCATTAAAAACAATGAGTCCAAAATCCAAAGCATTTTCCACTCATCTTTTTCTAATATTTTAAGTACCGCCTCTTTATACTCTAGCCACTTATAATAGAAATCATTTTATATTTTAAATAAAATATACCAATATTTCAACAACTTCTTCAATAGAATACATAATTCAAAATATAACCATTTCTTGGTGACTTGGTCTCATTGTTGTTAATGTGCATTACTAAATTGCTAAGAGTTTTGCTTTATATATCTTCTACAATGCTTTATATTTTCTGAGCTTGCATTAAGTAAATTGGAGTTCTTCCTCTGTTGATAGCTGTCATTTTTTTCTCTCATATCAGTAGGCTCCATTGTTTCTAATCTGCTGCTTTGTTTTGACTCAAAATGGTAAGAACCTGATGAGTGCTTTAGGACGATTTCAGTCTCCCATGAAATAAATCATTTGGACTATGTTACATATCACTGCTGCTTCCAGGGAACTTTTAGGAACACACTGTTCAAGGGCTAAGTCTTTTGGAGCTTTGGTGTATTGCCAAGCAGTCCAGCTTATAGAACTCAGGAAGTTGTAAAAATATGTGGACTTTATCTGTCTGAAATCAATATTCAATACGGT
This sequence comes from Prionailurus viverrinus, assembly GCF_022837055.1. Taxonomy (NCBI): domain Eukaryota; kingdom Metazoa; phylum Chordata; class Mammalia; order Carnivora; family Felidae; genus Prionailurus; species Prionailurus viverrinus. The sequence continues at coordinate 38,622,277 of NC_062573.1, read as the reverse complement.
TAGATTTAATGTTACAACATATACCATGGGTCTCCTCCTAAGGTACATTTAAGGAGAAAAAGGGGTCAAGTGTTTGGAAAATACCAATCAGCAGAGATGGGAAAAGGGATAATACAGTTTGAAAAAGTATATCCAGCATACCTATTCTTTAAAAAATAAAATAAAAATCAAATTCCAGGAGCGTGTGGGTGGTTCCATTGGTTAAGTGTCTGACTCTTGATTTCTGCTCAGGTCATGGTCTTAGGGTTTGTGGAATCAAGCCCTGCATCAGGCTCCATGCTATCAGCAGATCCTTCTTGGGATATTCTTTCTCTTTCATTCTCTTTCTCTCTCTAAATAAATAAAGAAACTTTAAAAATTCATACATACATACATACATACATACATACATACATACCCAAACTCCAGAAAAGAAATAACAGTAAAACTATCCTGCCTAGTATGTATCCACAAAATAAAACAAGAATGTGTTCTGACATGATTAGGTCCAAACATTTGAGAATCCTAGGTCTGAATACTGTTCGTAGGCACTGTACTCTTTAAGAGACCATCCAGTTTTGCACAAAGCCCTAGACAGTGATGGGAAATAATGAAATATCATCTCATGCACTACTGAAAAAGTTAGAAGGACATGAGGAATAGGCAGATGGCAGACTCTATTCAATGAAGCTGGGTTGGATGGTTTAGGACAGGGAAACTGGAAGATTCACTGGAAATTAAGGTAGAACGCTGCCATGTTGACCAGGTGGCTCAACAAGCCAAAAAAAAAAAAAAAAAAGACAGTAACTAGGTCTCAAGACTTTGATGGGTATGATGAATAGCAAACCTAAAACCACAAAATATTACAGTCTATCCAGGTGGTAATGGATCTTGCTAGGTTAATCTGGGTTCAGCAACCTGGTGGCATATCTCCAAATTTGATTCTATTTTAATATAGAAGTCTACAGATGCTGGTCATGTCAGGATGATCCACTTGAAATCAGATGATAAATCCTTTGGTGCTTAAAATGCTTCAGTATCTCCATAGTGCTTTTAGAATTAAGTGCACACTCCTTAAAAGACATTCCAAACCTCATTCACATCTACATCTCTAGTCTTAACATTCCATCACTTTCTAACTGATGACCTTCCAAATGTCTTTCTTAAGCCAGTCATACTTTTCCACCTCCAGGCTTGCATACCTGCTACTCCCTCAGTTGGTAGGACCTTTAGCATTTCTCTCCCCTTGGATAATTCAGTTTAAATAATATATTTTCCCTTAATCCCTGCAGACTAGAATGCCTCATTGCTATGTATTCTTGTACCAATATTCAATTCTGCTAGCAGACTTCTGTACGGTACATTTTTTAGTTTCTGTATTACTGGGTGAACTATAAACTGCAAGGTGAACAGAAACTATCCACGTGTCTAATAGTTTCATCTTCTGAGCTTCGCACAGGGCTTGGCATGTAGTAACTTTTTGATAAACATTTCTCAATACCAATAATGGGATGATCCCGTGGTAGAAGAGTAGATAGATAAAAAACACAGACTCTTTTTTGGCTCATTAGAGTTTCCAGAGAAGCAAAATCCACTTGTTATTGTTAAGCACAAAGTTTTGGGGGCGCCTGGGTGGCTCAGTCAGTTGGGCATCCGACTTCAGCTCAGGTCATGATCTCCAGGTTATGAGTTCGAGCCCTACATTGGGCTCACTGCTGTCAGTACTGAGCCTGCTTTTGATCCTCTGTCCCTCTCTCTCTCTCTCTCTCTTTCTCTCTGCCCCTCCCCCACTTGCGTGCACTCTCTCTCAAAAATAAATAAACCTTTAAAAAAATAAAAGAAGAACAAACTTTAATTTTTTTTCCCTCAAGCTTTACTACTATCCTAAAAACTGGATAATTTTCCTTATTTTTTTTCCCGCTATGTATAGAGTGTAGCAATTTATGAATACCAAGAACAATGTGTTTATAGAATAAAACAATTTTAACATCTTCAAGAACTATATCCTCTTGTTCAAAAAGAATGTCACATTTCAGTGTAATTTCTAAGCATTTTCAGTAAGCTATTTATAATCGATGGGGCAACTTAAAGTAAATGTATTTTCAATGGCTGTTGCGGTGTTCTAACTGAGCACCCCTCAAAAATACATCATAAATCCTTGGTGAAGTATTTCTACCTTGCATCAATGCGATCTATATATAGCATGTTTCTAAATTTGTTGATTCTTCAGAACAGTTTTTAAAATTAAAAAAAAAAAAACCCTTCAAATAAGACTGTTGTAAAAGCTTGTGGACTCTAGATAGGAGTTTTTAAAGTTTTTTACACCATCCCTATCTTGCCACACTAAGTTGTCCCTGAACACTTTTGAAGACTTCTACATAGAAACATACTTAGGCAAAATCTCTCTTTAAGCCTAAGGCATACTATAGGTTATTCTGGAAGCCACAGGAAGATAATAGCTCTCTATATTCCAAGAAGAAGATTGTGAGTGGCAAGATATCACAGTATTAGTGTATAGGGACATGTAAAACATGGGATTTTAAACACTTCAGGACTTTTCCCCAAGCAGCCTCTTTTTTTTTTCTTTAAATCTCTGTTCCCCAAGATTCAGAACAAACTGAAAAGGTTAGTTATTTCAGTGAAGCACAATGCATTTATGCCAAGATGAATGTAATAAGGAAATGGAGAAAGGTGGTATATACATTACGCTATTAGTGAACTATGGTGGCAGGCCTGTATTCTAGTTAATTGGGAACCATTACCTTATTCTAAAAGATGGGAAAACCAAGACACAGGAAATTTCAGAAACTTGTCTAAGGTCACAACACCAAAATTCTGTGGAGTTTGGACTCGAAATCAGGTTTGAAGATACAGCATACTAAAATTGCAGATACTGAGCTTACCATCTGACTGTAAGAAACCATAAAACATGTAAACTATGAACAGCAACTGTCTTCGACCACTGGATCATGATAGGGCAAAAATATTACCCTTGAGAGATGAGAAAGAGTGAGCTCTACATTCACACTGACTTTGGGGAACTTTCTAATCAGAGGGAAGATGAGAACAAACAGAACCACAAGCTCACTAGGGAAAGGCAACCAAGATCACAACATAGAGATGCTGAGGTGGCTTCAAGTTACATGTAAGGGTACCAGACAGGAAGGGGCTAAGAAGGAACCACAGAAACCTGCTCAAGAGTTACCTTGCGTCTTTGGCCAAATACTAAGCTACGTCGACTGAAAATAAGACTCCATGAGGCTTAGCAGAGAACAGCTCCTTGAGACTCTGGGCTGAAGTAAGATTTTGGAGGATGCTTGGTGCTAAAAGATAGAAGGATTAAGAACCAGCCAGAAATACTGAAAACAAACAAACAAACAAACAAACAAAAACAAGGCATTTTAGTCAAGATCCCAGAAAGGCCACCATACAAGAAACTGCCTAGAGTGGTCCTTAAGTGAACATTTCATTAAACCTGCCCCAACAAATATTCAAAAATCTCCACAAAGGATTGAAGAGCTGAATGAAATTCTAAATATGAAAAACACAACATCTAATATTCACTGAATGGGTTTAACAGCAGACTAAAGAAAAATAATGAACTGTAAGACTGATTAAACTAGAGCACACGGAGCAAAAAAACATTAAACAGAAAAGCAACGACAGAAACAGAACAAGAGCATCCATGATCCTTGTGACAATATCAAGTGATCTAACCTACACAGAAGTGAAACCCCAGGAGGTGAATGAAAAAGACTGGGCCAGGAAAACATTTCTGAAGAAATAATTCCCCCAAAATTTTTCACATTTAATGACAAGATATCAATCTACAGAAGGTTAACCGATGTGAAACAAGAAAACACAAAACCACATCTAGGACTCTTCTAGAAGAAAGAAGAAGAAAATTCTAAGAAGAAAATGTTAAAAGTACTCAAAGGAAAAGACACACTTTACACACAGGGGAACAAACAAATATTATCACCGACTTCTTATCAGAAACAATGTAAATCAAAAGACAATACAATAAAAAAGATTAGAGTACGGAAAGAAGTATCATCTGGAATTCTATATCCTGTAAAAATATCCTTCAAAGATAAAGGCAAAACAAAAACATTTTTAGATAAACAGGAGCTGTTTGTTTTCAGATAAACAGCTGCGTGAATTCATCACCAGTAAACCTGAGTCATTAGAAATGCCCAAGAAAATGCTTCAGGATGAGGGCAACTGATACCAGATGAAAACGTCTAACTACACAAGAGAATTAAGAATAGAAAAAGGGTAAACCTAGGAGTAATTTTAAATGCTGCTTTCTCATTTCTTGATGCCTTTATAAAAAAAAAAAAACAACTAATTCGATACATGAATACCTCACTCCTGTCTCCATCTGGATCCACCTGTGCTCTGTGAAAGCAGACATGGGCCCTACCCTAAGGGGATGGCTGTTGAAAGAAAGAGTATGATGACAACAGATAAAAGAAAGCAGTACATAATAAAAACAGAACCATGGGGGAGGGCGGGAAGCAGCTGATCCACTCCCCATCACTGGGTCTGTGGTTTGTAGGAGGCAGAGCTGTCTGAATAGGAGAGATGCATGAATATTTATGTTATTGCACTACATTGCCTATAGCAATAGTTTAGTGCTATGTTCAATACGTTAACAGCGGGCCTGCATTAAACAACGATATAAGGGAAGGAATGGTGTGTTCAAGAACGCACCAATGTTTGAAACCATCTTTATACAGGTCAGCCAAAAGGAAAAGTGACTGATGTAAATAACTGGGTCTCGATGGTTACTGTGAATAGTGCAATCACGGGCCTCTCCTTCCACCATCTACCACCAGGCTGCTGGCTCAACCCACAATCAACATGGACATGGCTGGGTCACCCAGAGAAAAAGCACAAGCCAAAAAACAAAAGGGGGGGGGCGGAATGTGTGCCTGGGTGGCTCAATCGGTTGAGCATCTGACTTCGACTCAGGTCAGGATCTCACAGTTCATGGGTTCAAGCCCTGCCTGGGTTTCTGTACTGGCAGCTCAGAGCCTGGAACCTGCTTCAGATTCTGTGTCTCTGTCTCTCTCTCTCTGTCCTCCCCCACTCATGCTCTGTCTCTTTCTGTCTCTTAAAAATAAATAAATCTTGAAGAAGACGAAGAAGAAGAAGAGAAGGAGGAAGAGGAGGAAGAGGAGGAGGAGAAGGAGGAAGAGGAGACAGAAGCAGCAGCAGCAGCAGCAGCAGCAGCAGCAGCAGCAGCAGAAGCCTACAGAGATCTTAGAACTGACCAGGTAACTTTGCTTGAATTTCCTAAAGACCTTTGGTGTTAATCAGCAGCTATTGTGGTAGGGTCCCTTCCCTCAGAAAAACAAAACAAAACAAAATAAAACAAAACAAAAACCTCAAGGCAACCTGGCTATACCCATAGGTGACAACATCCCTCACGACCTTGTAACACAAGACCACTTAATCAGACTGCATGTTTGTAAGTTACCATATATGGGAGACAAAGAAGTAGAATATATATTTAAAAAACTATGCCACGTAGCGTTTTGGGGCTCAGTTTTTCAGGTATGAGCCTAAGTGAGCAGTGCCAGCAGGAATAAAATTGCTTCTGGAAAGAAAAGCCTCAGTGTCACGACTCTCTGTGTGAGAATCCTGCTACACTATGTTTGTAGGTTGCCACTGCTCACACATTTTGCTTAAACCTCTGTCCCACCAATTGCCCATTTGGGGAAAGCTCCTAATTGTCAGACCACAAGTAGACCATGATAGGTAGATCCAGGACCATGCCAGCTGGGCACCCAACGGACACACCCAAGTGTGGGGCAGTGGCAAGCTTCTGGCATGACTTGGAAATACGACATACGAATTATGATAGCAGATCGGTACTAATCTGAGTGGACACACATATATAATTTGTTAGTAGCCATCAGAACATAAAGTGTGCTTATCCCTCGAACCCTGTCTAACCTCTAGGAACCTTTTAGTTTCTTAATTTTTTTTTACCGTTTATTTATTTTTGAGACAGAGAGAGACAGAGCATGAACGGGGGAGGGGCAGAGAGAGAGGGAGACACAGAATCAGAAGCAGGCTCCAGGCTCTGAGCCATCAGCCCAGAGCCCGATGCGGGGCTCGAACTCACAGACCGCGAGATCGTGACCTGAGCTGAAGTCGGACACTTAACCGACTGAGCCACCCAGCCGCCCTCTAGGAACCTTTTAGTAAAAATATTAGTGCAAGTGTGCAGAATATAAGTGTGAGTACTTATTGTAATAATACTCTTTCTGGCACTGAAACTGTTCACACAAAACAGAAATTATCAACTGACAGCAGTACCTTAGAGAAATTCCTGCAACAGATGGGAGATTACTCTTGATCAACTCAAAGCTTCTTCCAGTTAGAAGCTCCTAATTTGTTCAGCTACAGGAGGAAAGGGGAACAGCAGCAGGGAGCTCGAGAGTCCCAGAACCAGGTACTATGAGCATGAGAGCAACCAAGTGTGTGGACCCAGGACAGATACATTCAGGAGCGATGGCATGAGCAGCTACTGACAGTTCAGGAGGAAACAGACCCCTAACCCTGGTGTGTACTATCAACATGTCCCCATGTTAATGTGGTCGTGGTGGGTACAGCAAGCATACCCTCGGCAGGAACTTCCAGCATGTTGTTGGTGAAGCTGCCAGTCTTTCTCCAAAGGGCAGCCTAAGTGTGACTGCAAAGCTATAAAACATGTTGCAGAAACAGTTAAGGTTCTAGAGCAGGGACCCCTTATCTCAACCTCGCAGAGCGAAGATTTAAGTGATTTAATGGAGTGGGAACCACAAAGACTTAAGCCTCTAAGGAAGGAAGGAAAAAAGAAAAAGGAACTCCCAGCACAAGGAATTCACTTCACCACAGGAGGAGTGAAAGTTACTGCCGGACAGGTGAGGACAAGTCAATCTGAAAATCATCCCCCAGCTGCTCCCTAGCTAACCATAGAACTACTAGAGAAAACTTAAAGGAAAAAGGCAGTGCAGCCCAGGGCCAGCAGACACAGCTCCTCTCCTGGCAAAATCACCAACCAGAGACCTACCTACCACAAAGGAGTTGAGGACATCTTGCAAACTCAGGAAAAGCCAATCTACAACTAGTTCGGGTTCTTCAAGTAAGTGACCTGGTGGGACAGGGTCTTTCTTGAAGAAATCTTAGGCCATCTCTACCAGAAATTCATTGATTCCAACACAAGGTAGAGAAGTATACATTGTGTCTAAGACTGTGAGGGGAACAATATGGAGGCTATCATGAAGACAACAGAGGTAAAAGGCCGAAGTCCCTGCTAACAGAGTATCTTAGACCAAGGAGACAGTAACCTTAAGAACCAATGCAGGAAGCTGTAATAAAAAGACCAACTTTCAGAGTCAGATACCAGCAGAGCCAATCCCAGCTTTTCTTGTACATTTTAAATTTCAGAAACACGAAATGTTCTCTTCCGTTCGAATTTTTATGTCCCAACCTCTAGTAGTGACTTCATAACAGATTTTGCAATTTCAACTAACCGCAGCCTGAGACACTATTCTCCAAGTGCAGCCTCCCCACCTCTCCTGCCGACTCCAACCTCACACCATGCCCAGCAGAGACAATATTACCAATTTACCTTGCCTTTTTTTCTCTCTGCCTTTAGTTTCCAAATATAGGACTTTAAAAATTCATAGATGTCAGGCTAGGAAAAACCACCACCTCTTTGTTTTCATCTTCCTCTTCCTGAAGATATCTGAACACAGATGTTTAGCTCTACCCATGGACCAAGCTAGGAAAGCACTCGTGTTCCCAGAGAGGATATTCAGGGGAGGATTGGGGGGAGGGCGGTATTCAGCAGCTTTTTTGGGCAGAGTATTCAAATCTATCGTTTAGACCTAACAATCCCATCCCTGGGTATATTATCAAGAGAAACTCCTATGTTCTAGGAGATGAAAAAAATGTTTACAGCAAAACCATCTGTAATAACAAATCACTATAAACAACCCCAAATTCTATCGGGAGGAGCACATATAAATTTGGGTACACATATACAGTGGGACACTATACAACAATAAAAATGAGCAGCAGAGGGCGCCTGGGTGGCTCAGTCAGTTAAGCATCTGCTCTTGGTTTCTGCTCAGGTCATGATCACACAACTCATGAGTTCGAGGCCCACATCGGGCTCTGTGCTGACAGTGTAGAGCCTGCTTGGGATTCTCTGTCTCTCTTTCTCTCAGCCTCTCCCTCACTCATGTTCTCTGTCTCTCCCTCTCAAAAGTAAATAAAAAAAAAAAACAAAGAAAAATCTTTTAAAAAAATGACTAGCAGATACAGGCATAAACATGGTTGAGCCTGACCATGTAAATTTAAAGAAGTGAATCACCAAATACATATGATATTGTTACATTTTATAGAACAGTTCAAGAACAAAACTAATAAACCTTTTATTGTATATTCATTGAGACTGTAGAAAAATACAAGGGCATGATAAACACAAAACTCAGTTAGTAGTTATTTCTTAAGTGAAAAGAAGGGGATGTAATTAGATAGGTACACAGGGGTTCAACAGTATTAGGAATTGTTCCATTTTTTAAGACAAGTGTTGGGTATACAGGAGTTTACATGTGTCTTATTTCACATTTTACTATCTCTGACATCAGGATGGACTAAAAATTGGTGCCATGTACTTGTCATTACCTTAGAAATACTCTAGGTATTTCTTTTGCTTATGTTTTCACCTCACGTTTTCATGAGAGGTGATATATATTAATAAATGTGCTTGAAATATCTATTTGAATAAATATAAAATAAAAAGCCTAAGTGACAAAAATGACTATTGAAAGCCAAAATAATAAAAAAAAATTTCAGGGTTTAATACATACGTAGAGGTGAAATATAGGACAACAAGAGCACAGATAATGGGATGGGTAAAAGAAAGTACACCACTATATGGATTTTGCATTCTACTTGAAGCAGTATCTGGCTAATTCAAAGTAGATTGAAATAAGTAGTAGCAATAAAAAGCCAGAAACCACCATTAAAAACACACACACAAATTGGCAGAAGAGAGAAGACTCAACTCATCAATATTGACGAACTCTGAATAAGCAAAGTTGTCTTTGCACCAGGGCTGTGTGTGCATCCACGGGAGCTGGAACACGTGGCAAAGTTCAAGCAAATCACACGTGTTTTTTTCAGCTTGAATACAAAAGTTTCTGGTGATGATCAGTTTAGTGAGCCGGCATGCATGGGTATTATACTGACACCAGTGATGTTTCAGGAGGCTGTGTTGTTTTGAGCAATTACCATATCTTATTTTATGTCTCAGCTGAAAGTGAGGCACAGAATCCATGGTGAGGGCTTTCCTAAGTTACTTCCTGATAACACGCTAGATGCTAAAGTGGAAACCCTGCTACCGTTTTCGTTCGCTGTATCTTTGTACCAAATATTTTCCTAAGTCAGATGATGAAAGCCAGTCTGATTCCATGGGGAAAACAGCTTGGAATTTGGAGTCTAATATGAATAAAAATCTTCTATTTACGTTTGTGTGGAATTTGGCAAGTTAGTCTCTATGTGCGCTCGTGAGTATAGGAAAAATATGATCTATGTCAGGGAGAAAGGTCAGCCTACACCATGACCATCTCCTTGGCCAAGCCTCAGTCTCCCAATAGGGAGGAGAAAAGAGTTAATTATATGTTACAGAGATGCACCCTTCTTCCTCAGAGAGAAGAAAGAAGTAAATTCACCAAAGCCCAAGTTTTTCCATAATTTGGGGTTACTAAAAAAGTTAGAATATAGCATTTCTGGGTCATGACCACCTATAAAAGAGTCCACATTTTCTGCTTAGATTCTTCTGAGTAAAACATTAGCAATATTTGAGTATTTGATATAGGTTTTATCTAGAGAAAATACTTTTAGTGCATTCTAATTTTTAAGAGATTACTTCCGAATCTAACCCATCCTATGGCATACTCTCCAATTAATCTAAGCACACTCTCAATGATGATTTGGAAAAATTATTTTCTCAAATAGGGACTCAATCTCTCCCACTGAGAGCACACTTTTTTCAATTTTCAAGGAATCCACGAAAGTATTTTTAATTTTGTTCATTCTATTCTTTGAGCTGTCGAAAAAGAGCAATCATGAAGATATTTTGAGGACAAGAAAATTGTAGGTTTAAAGCACATACAGCCGAATTTACTATTAAAACTGACTAATTATATATAGCCTCCACATACTCTTCTAGCTTACTCCTATTTTAATAGCAATTTTCTTGTTCTTAAGTAATTGTCTAGGTCTGTTCTCTCCTTCCAAATGTACTTGCCTAGGTAGTGATCACTAATATGCAGACAGGCAGCCAGAAGTGGATAATGTGTTCATGTCCCCAGTGTCTATTACATATATGTTCACACTGTGCTTGTCTCCTAGGTCGAGCCAGGCCAAACTGTCAAACTTGTTGGCGTCCTCAGACCCGGTTCAAAAGGAGGCCAGAATAAAGCAGTAACATTGATACAGAGAAAACTGTCCCTCCAAAGTGCTTATGAGACAACGTTCAAAAAAAATCTAAATTTGCTACTTCGGGAGAGACTGAGAAAAGAATATTAGGGTTTCTTCTAACAGCAGTCTCAGTCATCAAAATGCATGTACAAAATGCTTCTGAGGAAACAAGACCTGAGTTTGAATTTCAGAATCACCAGCTGTAGGACTATGGGAAAATTTAATCTCTCTTTGCCTCAGCTTCCCCATCTATAAAATGGGATAAATAATTTTATCAACTTTACATAGTTGGGATTCAATGAGAAATTGTGAATAAGATACCTAGTACGGTGTCTGCCATATGGTAGGCACTCACAGAAGTTAGCATTTATTATAATTATCAAGCTCACTCTGCTGATTTAATAATACATGCAGAATGTGACAGCGTGAGGGTTCCTCTGAGCCGAAAGACAGTCCTAAGCTTTGAGCGACCACACAATCACAGCCCAGTCTCTGGATACATGCAAAGTATACAGTGCAAAAAAAAATCTTCATTACATAACAGGTCTGTCTAGTATCAGGACTGACCGTCATGAAGATGACCATACTGGAATGTTTAGATGAACAACACATACGGACATGACATTTTGACTGAAATAAGACATCCTCACAAGGTTTTCAGGAAAAGAGAAATTGGTTCTTTTTTAAAATTTCCAACGCAAAATTTTTAAAAAGCAGGTCATTTTTTTAAAAATATGTAACTCAAAAAGAATAACACTTCAGGAAAGCTGAATTATCTGGGGGGTGTGAACATAGGGCTAGTTTTTAAAGAAAGCTTTATCTGTCCACTCATCAAATTGTATATGGAATGAAAGTCTATAATCTTCAAGAGATTTTAAAATGCTCTTAATAAAAGTGGAAGGAAATTTAGTTTATTTAACAAACTGACTGTTTTGCAGTAAGTGATTTCCTCAAATTATGACAATGAAGAAGGAAAAATGAGCTTTGTCCATTCTTTTCACACACGCACACACAAATATGAACACCATATGCTGTTTATGCCATCACTTTGGGAAAGCTGAAATATGCCTTCATACTCCACTCTTCCATAATTCCTCCTGGGAAGATGCTACTTGATGAAAAATTAAGCTGAATCACTTTCCTTTTTCAGAGTACAGAGCTGAGAGTGACAATAAACCCACCGCACATCTCTGGCTTGCATAATTTGCTCTTAAACTGTCACTTTAATTATTCTTGAATTGCAAGCTTGCCTGCAGGCAAATTTCACAGAGATTTTTAATAATCCATTTTATAAAATATTATTACGGACACCAGAAAAATATTGATACTAAAAAGATGAACATAAAGTTTAAAAAAATGCATGAGCACATTTAAGACAGGTAAACTTTTAAAAATAGAGCTTGGCATATTTCTGTGTAGACTACATGCTCAAAACTTGGACCACCTGGCTCTCCCAGATTTGTCCTGACTTTTTGTCCTGGGAAGGGAAGTGAGGCTATTGCTAGAGAACTTGAGGATACAATGAATCATGAGGGATTGTCCTATGACCCGGAATACTGTATAAATAAACAAGTTAGACCTAGACTCACAGAGACAGCCTTTAGGGGAAATTACAAAGAAAGCTCCAATTGCAATAGTTTATAATTTTTACATTCTGTCCCTACCAGCACTCTATCCCAGCTATTTATAAAATCTCTAGTATAGACCACAACTGAATTAACTGCTTTAAAATATTTTTTGTAGGGATGTCTGGGTGGCCTAGTCAGTTAAGCATGTGACTTTGGCTCAGGTCATGATCTCACCATTTGTGAGTTCGAGCCCTGTGTCGGGCTCTGTGCTGACAGCTCAGAGCTTGGGGCCTGCTTCGGATTCTGTGTCTCCCTCTTTTTCTTTCCCTCCACTGCTTGCACTCTATCTCTGCCTCTCCCTCTCTATCAAAAATAAACATTAAAAAATGGGAAAAAATAATTTTTGTATTGAATATTCATAGCAATGATACAAACAGCATTCATGTTTGCATTTTATAGTTTGGAGAGATTAGGCAATGCTCCAGGTCATTCAACTTCATTGTTAAGAAGTTAGTATTTGAACCTGTGCCTGTCTCCCAAGCCTATGGCTCTCTTTATGCCATGTAGGAAATACTGCAATGATCTTTTCGTCTTCTGGGAAGAGCAAGGGAGAGAGGAAAGAAACAAATATTCACCAGGCATTTTTTAATGTGATCAATATGTACTCACTGGTATCATATTTACCATGGATATTTTATATCATACTGGCTCAATGAAAAGAATATGTGGGGCGCTTGGGTGGCTCAGTAAAACAGTCAACTTGATTCTGGCTCAGGGCATGATGTCATGCTTTGTGGGATTGAGCTCTGACATCAGGCTCTGCATAGATAGCATGGAGTCTGAATGGTATTCTCTCTCTCCGCCCCTCCCCTGCTTGCACGCACTCTCTGTCTCTCTCTCAAAATAAATAAATAAACATTAAAAAAAAAAAGGAAATAATATGCATGGTAGCACTGAAGATTGGCCAGTAAGCATTGGATAGGCCTTCTAGTTCTCTGGGCTTTATCTATCTAATCCAGACCTTCATGTTGATATTCTTATTAAAACCACCTGAATCCCAGATTAGTTCTTCTTCCTAGCTACAGAAAATCCATGAAGTAGTCTTTCCTCCCCCTTAGATTCTGCAGTTCTGGCTGTATCTCACTATATACATTGCAACCTCTTTGCATTGGTCAAAGTTGAAATCTCTTAGTCCAAATAACAATAAGTTGTTTATCACTGGGTAAAGACAGTGTTGTAAGTAAAAGTTGATCTGTCTAAATCAATGTATAATAAAACAGGCAGAACGTCCTTTAGACCCTTGGAAAGACTAATTCTAGTACATTTTGGTAGACATTATAGGTTGAGTCACTGAGTAACTATTCTATCTCCTTTCTCCCTCATCTCTACATACTACAGATGTTAGAATATCCAAAGACAAATAAGCAATGAACGCTAAACTTATCTAGGTTTTCTGTAATGAAGGGCAACCCATGACTCATTTCTGACCAATGAGATTAAAGCAAAAATCTTCCAGGTTTTTGTTTGTTTATTTTTCACTTGGTTTTTGTTTTTTGGTTTTGTTTGTTTTGTTTTGTTTTTTGCATGTTCTTCCTTTTTGAACTTACTGTGATGTCTGGAGCTATAGTAGCCATGGTGAGACCATTAGGTAGTGAATATGAGGAAAAGGATAAGATTATGGTGAAGTTGTGGTCTATGGCACTGCTGAATTTCTAAAGAATGTGAGCAACCACATACCTTCATATTTCTTGTGTAACAAAATGTACTTGGATTTTCTGGCCTTGATGAAGAATGTTTCACTAATTTTATATTTAAAAAGGGTCATCGGGGTGCCTGGGTGGCTCAGTCAGGTAAGTGTCCAACTTCAGCTCAGGTCATGATCTCACAGTTCATGGGGTTTGAGCCCCACAATGGGGTCTGTGCTGACAGCTCAGACCCTGGAACCTGCTTCGGATTCTGTGTCTCCTCTCTCTCTCTGCCCCTCCCCCTCTCACACTCTTTCTCTCAAAAAAAAAAAAAAGAAACATTAAAAAAATTTTAATAATAAATAAAAAAAGGTAATCAGCAAAAAAGCAAAAATAAACTAACAACCCTATGGCTAAAAAGACAAATGTCTTTAACATGTATTGATTGTGTCCAAAGATCTGATTTCACAGACAAATAGATTTAACTATGAAGAAGCTCTTTCTATGCAAAAGAGATATGTCATTAATTGTCTCTAGAACTTAAGTAAGATGCCTACTGCCAATCTCTCTGTCTCTCAGGCTCTGAGTTCTTCCTCACCCCAGCCTCCATATTCGTATTTTAACCTCCAGGCTATCTTATCCATGGGACGGATATTTTCTAAATGGGAAATGAGAGCATCTTCCCCCTAAAAGATAGATTCCCCCCACTAGAGATAAATATACATCCTGACCAATATATCAGAGAATCAGGCAGAGGTAACTAACACCAATAGCTTTCTATGACAATGCAAAATCTCAGCAGCCTCAAACAATAAAGGTTTATTTCTTGCTCATTTCAGAGTTACTAAGAATTGGGCAGCTCTCCTGGGTGACTTCTCCTTAAGCAGTCACTGAAGGATCCCTTCACCAGTCACCTTGGGCTCTGCCTGATCCTAGAGCCTCTCTGGAGTCATTCTCTGGATCTCCTCCATTTGCCAAGCTGATATGTCAATACAATATGGAAGGCTGCATGAAAAGTTTTCTGAGCCATTCCTAAGAATAACATAGATCACTTACTCCCAAATAATACTCATCAAAAACCAGGTACATGGGACCAACCCCAGACAAGGGAGTCTGGGCATACAGTACCCCCCCCCCACATGTGCTCAGAGAGAGGAGATAAAAATTCCAAAGCATATATCTAGCCTCTATCACCACCCAACTCATGTGATTTAAAACAGGATTATTCTACTCGTGGAAATTCATTTTTTAACAACAAAAAACACTTTTAAAGTTATATTTTTGACAAAAGTCTAAGAAAATTGTTATTCTGCAGACTGGTATACAAAATATCTGTACCAGCAAAACATTTATGCTACTATGCCTGCCCACCTAACCATTCTTTTAAATTACTTTTTTAAATTTTATTTTAATTCACATCCAAATTAGCATATAGCGCAACAATGATTTCAGGAATAGATTCCTTAGTGCCGCTTACCCATTTAGCCCATCCCCCCTCCCACACCCCTCCAGTAACCCTCTGTTTGTTCTCCATACTTAAGAGTCTCTTTCGTTTTGTCCCCCTCCCTGTTTTTATATTATTTTTGTTTCCCTTCCCTTACGTTCATCTGTTTTGCCTCTGAAAGTCCTCATGTGAGTGAAGTCATATGATATGTGTTTTTCTCTGACTAATTTCGCTTAGCATAATACCCTCCAGTTCCACCCACATAGTTGCAAATGACAAGATTACATTCTTTTTGATTGCCGAGTAATACTCCATTGTATATATATACCACTTCTTCTTTATCCATTCATCCATCAATGGACATTTGGGCTCTTTCCATACTTTGGTTATTGTTGATAGTGCTACTATAAACATTGGGGTGCGTGTGTCCCTTCGAAACAGCACACCTGTATCCCTTGCATAAATATCCAGTAGTGCAATTGCTGGGTCATAGGATAGTTCTATTTTTAATTTTTTGAGGAACCTCCATACTGTTTTCCAGGGTAGCTGTATGAGATCATACCGTGCATATTTTCAGACCACAACACTATGAAACTCGAAATCAACCACAAGAAAAAATTTGGAAAGATAACAAATATTTGGAGACTGAAGAACATCCTACTAAAGAATGAATGGGCTAACCAAGAAGTTAAAGATGAAATTAAAAAGTATACTGAAGCCAATGAAAATGATAATACCACAACCCAAAACCTCTGGGATGCAGCAAAGGTGGTCATAAGAGGAAAATATACAGAAATCCAGGCCTTCCTAAAGAAGGAAGAAAGATCTCAGATATACAACCTAACCTTACACCTTAAAAAGCTAGAAAAAGAACAGCAAATAAAACCCAAAATCAGCAGAAGACAGGAAATAATAAAGATTAGAGCAGAAATTAATGTTATTGTAACCAAAACCAAAAAAAAAAAACAAAACAAAACAAAAAAACAGTAGAATAGATCAATAAAACCAGAAGCTGGTTCTTTGAAAGAATTAACAAAATTGATAAACCACTAGCCAGTTTGATCAAAGTGAAAAAGGAAAGGACCCAAATAAATAAAATCAAAAATGAAAGAGAAGAGATCATAACCAACACAGCAGAAATAAAAACAATAATAAGAGAATATTATGAGCAATTGTATGCCAATAAAATGGGCAATCTGGAAGAAATGGACAAATTCCTAGAAACATATATACTACCACAACTGAAACAGGAAGAAACAGAAAATTTACACAGACCCATAACCAGTAAAGAAATTGAATTAGTCAAAAATCTCCCAAAAAATAAGAGTCCAGGAACAAATGTATTTCCAGGGCAATTCTACCAAACATTTATGGAAGAGTTAACACCCATTCTCTTGAAGGCTCTTCCAAAACATAGAAATGGAAGGAAAACTTTCAAACTCTTTCTATGAGGCCAGCATTACCATGATTCCAAAACCAAACAGAGACCCCACTAAAAAGGAGAACTATAGACCAATTTCCCTGATGAACATGGATGCAAAAATCCTCAACAAGATATTAGCCAACCGGATCCAACAATACATTACAAAAATTATTCACCACGACCAAGTGGGATTTATACCTGGGATGCAGGGCTGGTTCAATAACCACAAAACAATTAATGTGATTCATCACATCAATAAAAGAAAGGACAAGAACCATATGATCCTCTCAATAGATGCAGAGAAAGCATTTGACAAAATACAGCATCCTTTCTCGATAAAAAACCTCAGGAAAGTAGGGATAAAAGGAGCATACCTTGAGATCATAAGAGCCATATATGAACTACCCAATGCTAATATTATCCTAAATGGGGAAAAACTGAGAGACTTCCCCCTAAGGTCAGGAACAAGACAGGGATTTCCATTCTCACCACTGTTATTCAACATCGTATTGGAAGTCTTAGCCTCTGCAATCAGACAACACAAAGAAATAAAAGGCATCCATATAGGCCAGCAGGAGGTCAAACTCTCACTCTTCACAGATGACATGATACTCTATATGGAAAACCCAAAAGATTCCACCAGAAAACTGCCAGAACTGATCCATGAATTCAGCAAAGTTTCAACATATAAAATTAATGCATTTCTATACAGAAACAGTTGCATTTCTATACACCAACAATGAAGAAACAGAAAGAGAAATCAAGGACTCGATCTCATTTACAATTGCACCAAAAACCATAAAATACCTAGGAATAAATCTAACCAAAGAGGTGAAAAATCTATACAGTGAAAACGATAGAAAGCTTATGAAAGAAATTGAAGAAGACACAAAAAAAATGGAAAAAAATTCCATGCTCCTGGATAGGAATAACAAATATTGTTAAAATGTTGATACTGCCCAAAGCAATCTACATATTCAATGCAACCCCTATCAAAATAACACCAGCATTCTTCACAGAGCTAGAAAAAATAACCTTAAAATTTGTATGGAACAAGAAAAGAACCTGAATAGCCAAAGCGATCTTGAAAAAGAAAACCAAAGCAGGAGGCATCACAATCCCAGACTCAAGATGTATTACAAAGCTATAATCATCAAGACAGTATGGTAATGGCACAAGAACAGACACTCAGATCAATGGAACAGAATAGAGAACCCAGAAATGGACTCACAAACATATGGCCAAGCAATCTTTGACAAAGCAGGAAAGAATATCCAGTGGAATAAAGACAGTCTCTTCAGCAAATGGTGGTGGGAAAACTGGATAGCGACATGCAGAAGAATGAACCTGGACCACTTTCTTACACCATGCACAAAAATAAACTCAAAACGGATGAAAGACCTAAATGTATGGCAGGAAGCCATCACAATCCTCGAGGAGAAATCAGGCAAAAACTTCTATGATCTTGGCTGCAGCAACTTCTTACTCAACACGTCTCCGGAGGCAAGGGAAACAAAAGCAAAAATGAACTACTGGGACCTCATCAAAATAAAAAGCTTCTGCACAGTGAAGGAAACAATCAGCAAAACTAAAAGCAACCAGCAAAATGGGAGAAGATGTTTGCAAATGACATATCAGGTAAAGGGTTAGTATCGAAAAATCTATAAAGAACTTCTCAAACTCAACACCCAAAAAACAAATAATCCAGTGAAGAAATAGGCAAAAGACACGAATAGACACTTCTCCAAAGAAGACATCCAGATGGCCAACTGACACATGAAAAAATGCTCAACATCACTCATTATCAGGGAAATACAAGTCAAAACCACAATGAGATACCACCTCACACCTGTCAGAATGGCTAACATTAACAACTCAGGAAACAACAGATGTTGGCGAGGATGCGGAGAAAGAGGATCTTCTTTGCGTTGTTGGTGAGAAGGAAATTCATTTTTTTTTTAAATGAATCAATAAAGTCTAGTTTCAGACTATGCAGGAATGTGTACCAGACTTGTCATGGAGATTCCATGGAGAAACCCTACCTGCAGTCATTCATTAATGGATCAAAACCAAGTCTCTACGAGGGTCAGAAACTGAAGCCTTCATCTTCTGATTCCAGAATTCATGCTTGTCAAATAAATACTGTCTTAAATTTTTGTCATTCTATTTTCAAGAAAATACAGGGAAAATGAAAACTTATCAAAACATCTTGGGGCGCCTGGGTGGCGCAGTCGGTTGAGCGTCCGACTTCAGCCAGGTCACGATCTCGCGGTCCGGGAGTTCGAGCCCCGCGTCGGGCTCTGGGCTGATGGCTCAGAGCCTGGAGCCTGTTTCCGATTCTGTGTCTCCCTCTCTCTCTGCCCCTCCCCCGTTCATGCTCTGTCTCTCTCTGTCCCAAAAGTAAATAAACGTTGAAAAAAAAAAAAAATTAAAAAAAAAAAAAAACATCTCATTGACACCCTGTCACAAGTTAAACCTGAGACAGGAGAAATGAAGGATGATTATACCTTGACGGCAGATGAGAAATGACCTATCTCTTAGCACCCATATCAAATGGCTCACACATACACACGAACACACACAAATCATAATAGGTTGCCTAAAAAATAATTGCAGCCATTATAAG
The DNA here is from genome assembly GCF_022837055.1 of Prionailurus viverrinus. NCBI lineage: Eukaryota > Metazoa > Chordata > Mammalia > Carnivora > Felidae > Prionailurus > Prionailurus viverrinus. Next base: position 38,603,064 of record NC_062573.1, on the reverse strand, counting down.
CTCAGAACATTTGATGTGGTAAAACCTGCACTAAGTTGTCTATTTATCTCCTTACAACTCTGGAAACAACTAAGTTGTCTCCCATCTCCTTACAACTCTGGAAAGTGTTTCTCTTTACCCTCCTTTTATATAAAAGGAAACTCAAAGTCAAAAGGCCAAAGAAACATAGTAAGTCATCAATACATATTATTTGAGTGACCAAATGTACAAAGCCCCATAAGTAATAAGTGGGGCCAAACTTGTCTCAAAACAACAATTATACTTATATTTTTTAAATATTTATGTATTGGGGGGGGGTGCGGAGAGAGAGGGAAAGAGAGAGAATCTTAACAAGGGCTCCAGCTCACTACCATGAGATCAATACCTGAGCCAATATCAGGAGTCAGATGCTTAACCCACTGAGCCACTCAGGAGCTCCTATATTTACATTTTAATTTATCAACTACATGGAATAGAAACTAAGTTGGGAAAATATTCTGGAAGTCATGTTCATCAGTAAGCTCATAAAAGAACTGGTCATTTCCTGCTTTTAAGTTTCCTTTGTTATTATAAATGAGGCAAAAGAGTGATAATTGAAATAGTTGGTATTTAGTGAGCTCCTAGAATGTACCAGGGACCATGTGAAGTAATAGGTATGCATTGAAAAGTGTACTGGTTAGCTATTACTGCAATAATATTGTATAATAAACAGCACCAAAATTTACTGACTTATGACAAGCATTTAACTCGGACTTACTTGTGAATTGGCAGCTAGGATAAGCTGTATTTTATGTTCAAGGCACAAGGCTGAAGATTGGGTTTAGGTCTGTTTTATATGACTCTCATTCTACTTGGACCTAAAGCTACCTGGATCATGTTTTTTCTTAGGGTTAATAGCAAAAAGGCAAGAGAATTAAGTGGCAAAGCATGATGTCGCCTACGGCCTTTGCCCAGAATGGACACAGTGCCACTAACTGCCCACATCCCACTGTCCAAACCCACCATCAGTGGATAGCAACATAAAGTCAGAAGGCAATGGCACAGGGAGGGCACCGCAAAATTGCAAAAAAATATGATTAAGTTTGCTAGATAAAGTAATCCTTTTAGGCAGAGTCTTGGGAAAAAATGAGTAACTTATATAAGGTCACATGGTTAGGAAGTAAGAGAATCATACTTCAAACTCCCATTTTGTCTAACTCCAGGCTAAGCTTTAAACTACTATACTGTCAAACTGATAGTGCTCTCAAGTCAAGGATATGTACCAGCTCATATTTAACTGCAGGCCACTGGCCACAAAATATTGTCATGCCCTATCATTTATGATAATTATTTCACAAGTAGTCTAAGAACTGGCTTATGTGACTAATCAGATACACCCAAAAAAACAGAAGCCTGTCAAGTATCTGGTGTGTTGTTGTAACTCTCTGAAATCATTCATTTCAGTTAAACTGGAATTTTTTTTATTTCCATGAACAGAATGCTGGTTTGTGGCATTTAAGTTGACAAGAGTCAAATGTAAGCATTTTTATAACTCATTTCCTTTTATAAAATACTATAAATAATTCTATAGATTTTATAGACTTTTCACGGATATAAAAATTTAGAATTTTCTTTTCTTAATTTGCACATAATCGTAACGAGTTCTTATTTATCTATTTTGAGAGGATGTGTTTTCATAAAAAACAATTTGGAAAGGAATCACTGTTAAGAGAAAAAAGGGAAGGAGAAACTATTCAACAAACAGGTTGAATTATTCTCTGTAGGAGATAAAGCCACCTTGCTTTCTCTGAGATGAATGTTTTTTTAATAAAAATAAATGTAAATGTCTGTTTCCTAATTCAGTTAATTAAAATGTTGTAGATATTTTTGTTTCTTAGATTGGAAAAAACTTCAAAGGCCTTTAGTAGCCAACATGTGAAGCAATAAAATCACATCCAGCAGCATTTAGAATCATCACATATCACCTTTATCAAGACTTTGAACTTCTTCAAAGAAAAGGGGTTCTTATTTTTTACTTCTCTTTAAAAAAGTAGTTCCATTTGATAAGTTTCTGTGCAAGTTCAAATATTCCATAGAATAATTATACCAGATACCTATAAAGGAAGATTTTGGAGTCTTAATGAGAAGACTATTACTTAGGCTTACAAAGGACTACTACATTTATTCCAATAATTATTATTAGAATAATTATGATTGCATCCCAGTAATACTATGCTTTCAAATCTTTGAGATTTAATTTTGGAAGAACATAATATATCTCCTATTTTGAGGTGTAACAATCTAGCAGGACCTAATCTAGGATGACTTCAAAGGGGGAAGGTCGCAAGATGTACCTGGAATGGAGACAGGAGAATTCACGGGTGTCCAAATCAAGACCCCAGAGAGGCTAGTGGTCATAAGATTCAAGAAGAAACCCCAAAAATATCCAAACTGAGAAGAAAGAGATTGAACCTGAAGCAAAACAAATCAGACTTCATATGATCTTCTAGATCAGGATCTGAGACATCCCATTTTCTTTATATTCTAGAAAGCATGAAGTCCTATGTTGGGAACATAATCTGCATTTACATGATGAATGTAGGAATAAAATTTTCAGGTAATTCAGCATATGTCAGGAATTTTTCAGGAAGACAAGACAGCCAGGCTTGAGAGAAGCAACTTTAGGTACCCTAGTTTCCAACTTGAATGTGAATGAATTTTTTTAAAACAAATAAACAATTTACTGAGAAGAGCAGGCATGGCTTTGAAATATCACAAATTTAGGACCTAAAGGTAAAGATAAAACATCATGGTACAGTTTAAAAGATAGAGCTGAACAACAGGAAAAGATGAGACTTTTTCCTAATATAATGATGGTATAACATAAATGCAAGTTTTCAAAATGTTTTTGATGATGCACTCTATTACCAAAAAGTTATTAACACTCCCAAGTCTATGTTTAGTTACATAGATGTAAAGATATATATATGTCCATATATATATACACACACACACACACAATTCATTATGTGTCTATACACATACACCGATATATACACACATATATTTCTCTTTAATATTTAATATTTCGATATCATATTTCAAAATATACTCCAAACTAGAAATTGAGAAATGACAGAACATAAGCAGAAACATAGTTGCTAATATTTTCTGTTCAGGTCACTTTTATATGCTGGGTGATATATACATTCTACAAGAGAGGTCAGATAGAAACCTTATTTATTTTTTTATTTTTTTAAGCAGGCCCTAGGGTAAGGCTTGAACTCACAACCCTGAGATCAAGACCTGAGCTGAGATTAAGAGTCAGATGCTTAACTGAATGACCCACACGGGTGCCCCAACAAACGTAACTTTTATGAATATGCTTTTAAAGTACTGACCAAATGTGTACAATCAAATTATTTGAGGAAGAATAAATTTGTTCTGTTTCTAACGTGTGTCTTTTTGTTTCGATAAACTGAGGTCACATAGCAGCATACGGCCATAGACCAAAGAAAACTGCTTATTTTAAATGAATACCCTCTGAAGAAAATGCACCACCAATTGCCACTTGTGGCACTTGAAAATATGGTGTTTAATTTCCTTTATCAAAGATTATGATTTTATTTTATCTGAAATACGATGTAGATCATTATAAAAGACTAAGCCATACATGGAAGTACAGCAAAGAAATTAAAAATTAATCTCCAAGTTGTACCACCCGGGGGTGGGGGGAAACATCATTAATGTCTGATAATGTGTTTCCAAGCATTAATGGAAATAGAAAGATCAATGATGTCATAGATCATCTGCGGCAGGAAGGGGAAAGCTATGAGAGTGCCTCACTCTGGACGCAGGCAATAAGGGAGTACATCGATCGTAGAGAATTTGGGAACATCAATAAAATCAAATAAAGTTAGTGTGCTTTTTATTATCACCCTGTACCAGCAATTCTAAACAGAATCAGTGATAAAATACCCTTTCCATGAGAGTAGACCCTCAGCACCATTTGGTACACTGATGGGATTAGTTACTATCTATAACTCTAGCTATACCTAGGATAGATAGAGATAAAGATAGTCATAAAATGGAATTTTATAATAAAATTAATTTATCTTTAACTTATCAATAAAAATAAATTCACACAAAATTAATGAAAGCTGAGCAACAGGGAAATACAGTTTTCCTACACCAGATACCACATTTAAAATATAATTCTAACATTATGAAAGACTATATTGGGGCGCCTGGGTGGCTCAGTCAGGTAAGCATTCAAGTTCGGCTCAGATCATGATCTCATGAGTTTGAGCCCGCATCAGACTCTGTGCTTACAGCCTGGAGCCTGCGTTGGATTCTGTGTCTCCCTCTCTCTCTCTCTGCCCCTCCCCTGCTCATGCTCTGTCTCTTTCCAAAATAAACAAACATTAAAAGAAATTTAAAAAAACAGAAAGACTATATTAAATGCTAAGATATAAGAATCATTATTTTAATCATAGTTTCAACTGTAGACCATAATTGATTCTCTACTCTGAAAGATGAGAAAATTCCTCCCCAACTCTATTGTCTTCTATATTATTTACACAATGTCAGGCTTAGTCCAATTACTCTCTATTCTATAACTGTAATTTTAATTTTTTTTCTTGGTTCCATATTTAAATAAATCCCTGCCTATGTCTAGTCCTACCAGTATGTTAATTCCATCCCTCAATTCTTTAATTTTTTCTTCAAGTGGTTGGATTTCATCATCTTGTCTCCTACTGTCCTCATCCAGAAATCAGATCCTGGGCGCTCTATTTCCTAGCTTTGCATGTTTGAAAATCCTTATTTGCTGTACACATGAATATACATAATTTTCAAGTTTTTGTAGATTTGGTTTTATATTTTAAGTTCAGTAATTTAATCAGAGTATTTCTTAAACATAGGGAATCAACTTAATTTGTGGCGTCAAATATTTATTCAACAAGTCAATCTTTACTATATCACTGCAAGCCCAATACTATCTATCTTTTAGATTTATTTATTTTGAGAGAGAGAGAGAAAGTGGGGAAGGGGGAGGGAGGGAGGGGGAAGAGGGAGAAGGAGAGAGGGAGGGAGAGAGAATGAATGAATGAATGAATGAATGAATGAATGAATGAATATCTTAAGTAGGCTCCACGCTGTCAGCTCAGAGCCCAATACTGGCTCAAAGCCACCAACTGTGAGATCATGACGGGAGCTGAGATCAAGAGCCTGATGATTAACTGACTTAGTCACCCAGATGCCCCACAGTACTATGTATTTTTAATTGATCAATCTTTTTATTTATTCTGTTCTCTTCTTCAGGTACATCCCTTATTATAGGTATCTATTTTGTGCCTTTATTTCCTATCTTCTCTCTAAAGAGATTTCGAGGGTATCTTTGGTCTTTTTCATTTTATTTTATATAATCTCCTCTAGCTTCCTATCATATCCCTGACTATGCTTCTACTCATATTTGGCTTTTTTGTTGCTCTAATATACATGTATACAATGCTTTAAATTTACCTCAGTTTTTTTCCTAAAGTCCTCTAATCTGTCCTTTGAATACTCATATATATTCTTTGCTGTTGTTGTCAGTGGTGGTAGTGTGTGTGTTACCCTAGGTGTTAATCTCACCTCCATTTACAAGATTTGGGGTGACACTGTGGCTCAGGTCACAGGGTTCCTGAATTGTGAACTGGTGGCAATTCTTGTTTGCTACCCTTCTTCACTCCCCTTTGTTTCTTTGATATTATTTGGATAGGAGGTGAGAAATAGTGTTTCAGTGTGATATCTCCTTTAGTTTCACCTCCTCTGGTTTGCTATATCAACTTGAGTCTCCACAGCTGCAAGTCTGAAAGAATGTTCCAGGAAAAGGGAGATCAGGGGCTAGACCATCAGGAAGAAGCCTGGCTAAAATTTAGTCAAGTTGATGGGAATGTTATTACCATCTTGGTCAATGATCACAGGGCTAGGTACTGGAGACACTTTGTAAGACAGATGTGGTCGGAAGTTGGAAGTGAGACGTATCTTTGCAGACAGGAGTGTCTGCTCGTAATGAGAAAAAAGGTAGAGCTATGAGAGGGAAGGAATGACGCGGGGGGAGCAGAGACAAGAAGGAAGGGGAAATAGAGCCAAATGAGTCACAAAAAGTGGAGAAGGTTAGGCTGGAGGCCTACTAACAGGTAGAATGCATATTAATCACTTGAAAACTTAGCAGTTATGACAAACTTCAATGACCAGGGCCAGGTAGAAAAATAAATGAGTGCAGCCAGCCAGGTGTAATACACTGGGGAGTATCGACGGCTATGGTAAATTTGAGAGCAGTTGCCCAGACTTGTGACAAATGCAGAGTCTCAGGTCCTACCCACAGCTATTCAATCACAAGCAGCATTTTTAACAAGATCTCAAAACTATACATGGACACATTAAAGATTGAGAAGCATGGTGTAAATCATGCCTTACCAAATAACAATGTTGCTCTTACCGTTTACTTGTATTGGTTTTGATTATTTTTTTAATGTTTATTTATTTTTGAGAGACAGAGACAGCACAAGCGGGAGAGGGCAGAGAGAGAGGGGGAGACCCAGAATATGAAGCGGGCTCCAGGCTCTGAGCTGTCAGCACAGAACCTGACGCAGGGCTCAAACTCACCAGCTGTGAGATCATGACCTGAGTCAAAGTCGGACGCTCAACTGACTGAGCCACCCAGGTGCCCTGGTTTTGATTATTTATAATACCTCACCTACAGAGCAGGACTTCCAGGGGAGGGTTTTGGTGTTTTGTTTTATTTTCCTTTGTTTTGTTTTGCTAACTCTCTAAATATTTGCTTTGACAACAGATTTTCTGAGTGAATGAAGGCATTGCCCTGTGTGTGACCTATGTAAAATTATTCTTACAGGTTGGCCCTCTTGTCGCTCAGGATTAATCACATGTATTTACTTATGAAGGTGAGAATTTCAAATATCACCCTGAATCACATTCTCGAATACATTTTGGTATGAAGCAGAAAAAGACAAACATAACCATTACATATCCTTTAAAACAAAGGGAGGAAACAGCAACAGGAAATATATTAATACAATTTTATGGCAGAGAATTTTAAAACAAGCGTCATGAAATGTAAAGTTATGGTCCTCCTAGGAATCATAACTGGGCTGTAAGACAAATATATATTAAGGTATAAATATAAGCCTATACAGTAATAGAAAATACTACAACCAGATGTGCCAAGAGACTAAATTATAATTGACGTGGGAACCGGAGATTTGGGATTTCATACTGCTTAGAATTTAAATTTTGTGAAACACTAAGGTACTATGAATGTATCCAGGTACCACAGGGTGTGTATGATAGAAATATGAGGAGGTCATATCAGTAACAAACAGTTCATGATAGTTTTATTTATATCATTTAGGCAATTTAATTAAAGAAATAATCAATTACAAACTTATTAAAACAAATGTGCCAGGTTTTATGCAATGCGTCAAAAAATCAATCAGTGTTCAGTTAAACATGGAATTATAGGGAATCTAAGTAAAGGTGGCATACAAACTCATTAATTTTGACTCATTAACTTGGAATTTATGATCATGTACATGAGCACTCACAGGATCACAGGCTGTTGGCAGGGGGAAGAAGTCTTCGAAAACATCAGGGCTGGGTGCCTGGGTGGCTCTGTCAGTTAAGAGTCTGACTCTTGATTTGGGCTCAAGTCGTGATCTCACGGTTTGTGAGTTCAAGCCCCATGTCCGGCTCTGTGCTGACAGCACAAAGCCTGCTTGGGATTCTCTCTCTCTCTCCCTCTCACACAGGCCCCTCTCCCTCCCTCCCTCCCCCTCTCTCTTTCACGATAAACAAATAAACTTTAAAAAAAATAAAAAAATTTAAAAACATCAAGGCTGGAGGTTTGCTGACTATAATATTGTGTGTGTGTATGTACATTTTAGGGCCTTATGTTTCCCTGTGACTAAACTTTAGAAAGCTTTCTTCCTTAGTACAGGCCCCAGATCTCCCATAGCATAAAGTGTTTCCTTTAAAAAAAAACTTGCAATTATAAATTCTTTCTTTATCCCTTAGGTATGTGAATCTTCTACACACTGCTAGGGTTTTACTCAAGGAACTAGGAGCTATCCCTTTGAAATATAATCATAAAGATATGGTACTTCTCTCATAGACTCTGTGGGACAATAGGAGCCTAATATCAATAAACAGTAATAAGTGCCAATTAACAAACGCAGATGGCCTAATCACACTAACTAACCCCCACACAGAGGACTAATGTCCTCTGGTACTTTGCCACTAGCTTGCCTTGTACTTAAAAACTCTCTTGCCTTTTTTTTCCAGAAAAGTTGGCTTGAGTCCCTATATTCTATTGCAATAGTCTTGGCCCCTATTGAAACACTCAAGTCTTTCTTGCCTGTTTAATTCAGTGTGTGTGTGTGTGTGTGTGTGTGTGTGTGTGTGTGTGTGTGTGACGTATGTGTGTGTAGATGCATGTGTGGAGAGAGAAAAAGACAGACAATGAGAAAAAGCCTCCTAGGGGACCTTGAGTCAAGATTTCCCTAGCTACACTTCTTAAAAGTAGTACCATCTTTATTTAATGTCTTATATGTTGAAATTTTTCATAAAATTATATTTAGAGAAATGACATTATAGTTTTAAAAACCCTTACTTTAGGACAATTATTTCGTTTGTCAGGTGAGATAACAGAAGTCTTACGAGGGTAAGAGATTCACCAGAAAACCCAAGATCCCAGGGTGAATAGTAGCTCTGGAGCCCTGGGACGCTCTCCAATGTTCTCTACATGCTACGTTTATATCATCAAAGAATACAATGTGCACTAGGCAATGTAAGAAAAACATGATGAAAGGGTTAACCTACTTTAAAGGACAAACCATCTTCAAGAACCTTAGGAACACTCATTTGCATGCAACCAATTCACATGCAAATTAGGAATAATCTTTATTCAGGACCTCTGTTTGGGAACATTTATTAGCCATTAGTTGTGTTACTTTATTTACTTGAATGCATATTTTCCTAAATACTGCATAACCATGTAGAGGATTATAAATCTAACATCGAGAAATGTACAACAAAGACATAAATAAAAGGCAGGAGCACCAGCACCAATAGTGACTTTATCTAGCTTACTTACATTAACATGAATAATTCCTTCGTATTTTCAGTCAGAAGGTGACTTAGGGCAGATCATCACATGGTTATGAATTTGGCTGAGATGCTTAGGCTTGCAGAGTCTCACTTCCTCATTTGTAAAATGGAAGATAATAATCCCTAACTTTGTACTGCTTTTATGAAGATGGGGAAAATATATGTAAAGTGCTGAGACAGTACCGTCTAAGCCTATATTAGTCTTAGTCTCCAACATGGTGCTGTTACTACCCAACATCAAAATAAGCATCATCATCACCATTGCTCCTTTGCCTTTTCTTCAACCTTTATAACGGATCCCTAAGAAAATCTGCCCAAATGCAAACAACGACATTGTCACGAGTCCCAGCACATGGTCAACTTAAAGCTGCAAGCATGGGTCCCTAATTCACAGTTGAGTTGAATTAAACCAAATAATTCCAATTAGTACAGATTTTTTTCAGAGGTTCTTAATAGTACTAATGTGAAGCAAATGGCAATGGCCAATTACTTGGTTTTGTCATTCTCATCAATACAGATGTGCTCTATACTTAGTGATCCTTTTTAGTATTGTCTCTCGATTAGACTCTCAAGTATTTTAATGGGAACCAAAAACAAAAATAACAACAAAAAACTATGGTGTTTGTAAGGGACAGAAGCATCAAGTAAAATAATGTTACCACTGTGTTCTCAGATAAAAGATCATTTCCTTCTTCAATTCTTCAGTGTCTCTAGAAGTCAAGTCAAATTAATGAATTAGGGAAGAGAGGAAATGATCATTTTAGGGTAATATTTTTGTGAAAAATTGACCTGGAAGGCCTTATGAAAATAAGATGACCTGGATGACCTTCATATTTATTCTGTTTTAACATTCATTTTCCTTAGGAATGGGAGGGGGTCTGTAAATTAAATCAGCAAGAAATACTGTCATGCTGATGGAGACAAGTTCAATACCAAGGATTTATCTACTTAGACAAATGAAATCAGAGTCAGTAGATCCATCTGAAATGCTCTGATGCCTCTGCAGAAATACAAAAAGTTTCAGACAAATGCAATTTTCCTTTAGCCAAATTTGGTGCAGTTGTCTAGAGGCTGCTGCTCATCAAGGGTAGACTTTAACAGATCAGTTCCATGGATTTCATAAGACTGAAGAATAGAATTATCAGATAAAATACATATTTCCCAGTTAAGGCTAAATTCTATATAAAAAACAAATAATTTTCAATATGTCTCAAATATCACATATACATAAAATGTGTGTATATGTATGTATGTGCGTATATGTATACATAAAATGTGTATATAGGTATATGTATATATTTGTGTATAGCACAAAGATGATATTTTGTAGAAGTTTGTTTCTTTATTTTTAGAGGAAATCAATACAAGTGGGGAAGGGTCTGATAGAAGGAAAGACAGAATCCCAAGAAGGCTTTGCACCATTAGTGCAGGGCCCACTGTGGGGCTCAAACTCATGAGTTTTCATGACCTGAGCCAAGATCAAGAGTCAGACATCTAAGTGAATGCACCACCCAGGTCCCCCACAAGGATGTTATTATAACGCTCCAGAAATTATGTTCTATAGTTTTGCAAAGTACCCAGGTCACAATCTCAGATCATCTTAATCCAAATTCAGCATTAAAGTTTTTCTGACCACTCAAAAGCCTGAAGCTGGTCTGAAGTTGGTTCAAGGACTTGTTTACTTTTGATCTCTTCTTCTTAACTCGAGTCCAATTAAAACTAAGAGGTAATACACCATTCCATCACACATAAAGCCCTCTACTATGTCCTGAGCTACCTTGACCTCAAGAAGTCTGCCTAGCAGTTAAAAACAAATCCCTAAAAGAAGTTAAGTCTCTGGAGTGATATCATCTTCTGGCAATTATTACTAGATTTTTATTTATTATTATTATTTATTTTATTTAGTATGGCTTGTATTCTTTTAATATTTTTAATTACTACATTCTAGCTTTTAAAAATTTATTTCAGCTGCAAGTATCGTCCAAATTATTTATTTGCCATTATCAGAGACAATATCAAATCCTTGACCATTGAAAGTTAATTTGCAAAATGTAGCTTACCTACATATGATAAAATCTATTTTATTGTGTTGGAAAAGGATGCCTTCTTCCAACTAAAATATGTCTAGCTCTCATTGGCCATGCTCTTTAAGTGAATAAACTTAGAATAGTTGTGTTTTGGTTTTTTTAACCTTCAATTACGTAGTAGAAGATAAAAGATCTGGTAGGATCTTTGAACAGCAAATAAAAGTATATATTCTAATTAACTTGAAAGCCCCTAATGAAAGGAACAGGCCCCAATGGAGGGATTCAACAACTCACTTTTTAAAACAAGTTCAGTGTTCTCATTTAATCTATATAAAATAATTTTTATCCAAAATAACATAAACCAAAGTGAAAGAGGAGACAAACTAGAGTTGATTATGAACTGCACCAAGATAGAAAAATGCCTTGCATACCAGGGTAACCACAAAAAGGGGGAAAAAGCTGGAAAAAAACATACCTTTCCACTATGTCTATGAGGTGGTAATGGCCTAAAAATGATTTAAAAAAATATGTTTTTATAAAAAATAGTACTTGGCTGGAAATGAGAAGCTATCATTGTGCCCCAGCTTGGCTATTGGTTTTATGAACACATCCTCTTACTCCATGTCTCAAAAGCCTCATTTGTAAAATAAGCAGTTTGGACCACATACATACTCTACAAAACTCATTTCAACTTCAAGATTTTATAATGATACATTTCAAAGTTACACTTTCAAGTTTTTGGTAATTCCTTGAGTGAAAACTACACACATACACACACACAAACGCATGAATAAAGGAAGAAATTAGTAGTTTTCATTTACAAAAATATCTCTCTTGTAAAGTGAACAAAGACAGAAACAACGTATCTCCCAAAGATCAAAAGACTCACTCCTAAAATAGGTCAAATTCTATCCACATTCTTAAACTAATGAAAACTACTGTTAGCACAACTTACAAAAAATATTCATTACAGTTCAAATCTAATTTCTGTTCTCTAAGCAGCTATAATAGAATCAGTGAATATTTCCATAATATCTTTTATGCTCATGTCAGTGAGATAACAGTTTCATACTCAAAGATTTCTAATTGATTTGACCATAAAATAAGCCTTTTGTTCAAAGAAGGGCAAAAAATAAAAGATAAGAAAGATGGCAATTTAACTTTCAGATGTATACTGCATACAGATATCCTGGAGCCATTAAAAAACTAAACACAAAAAAGTAAAAAGGATGAGCAATAAAATCATGAAATTGGTCAGAGAATGATTTAGTCACAATAACCACACAAGGACACAGGCATATATTTAGTAGAGGTATTTTTAAAACGGAAGCTGGACTTCATCTGTTTCAGAGGAAAACATCAGATGCTGTATATGAGTGACTCTATAAACAGAAATATCAGGAGAATTATCCAATAGCATCACCAAAGTAAGTAACATCTAGAATTTTTGTTAGTAAGTCTTGAACATATCTCTGGCCTCAATCATATCTCTAAGTATTGTGTTCTTTTCTTCTTTTGATGTTGAGATTAAATCTAAACTTTGGAAAGTGTTTATCCTCATAGTTACATTTCTTCATCTCATTTCCTTCGTTTGAAAAATGTTGACTATAACACCTATCTGATGATTTTATTATGCATACTAAAAGCTATAAAACAAAGATTATTTATGTTGAGTAGGAACATATTATTGTGAGTTGTTACTACTTTCTCCTTGGTAAGCATTTCAAACATTGGATGCCCTCACCACCAGAGTGATCTGTCAAGTGTTGGAAAAAAATACACAATAAGCAAGCCACAAATAGTGTTCTTGAGCCATGGTGTGTTTAGTTCTGTGTTCTGAAAACAAACAAAATATCTATATCTCTATCTAGTTGTCTTTTAACCTATATCAAGTAAATCAATAAGCACGATCTTTGAAAATGTTCCCTACATCTTTGACTACTCCTTTTGTCTGATTCTTCTTCCAATTGCTTTTCCTTTTTCATATTCCTTCTCTAGATGTTGCTCCTTTTCAGTGTTTCCCCGTGTCATCCACAGCCCAAAGGTATCATCATCTTAAGGTCTCATTTAACCACAATTTCAATTGTTGTCACCAAGTGGATAAACCCCAAAATGGCATCCCCCATCCTGCCCTCCAACTCTAGACCTAGTTATGCTACACAAGGAATCTCTCTGGACAGTCACCTCCTGCCCCCTTAAAAAAGTGCCTCAAATAAACTACTCTCTCTCTTCCTGACAAATAATCTCTTTGCCAAGTATTCTGCCAAAGGAACCTCAAATTTCCAGTAAGCCTTTGCAGACCTCTTTTACTTCATCTCATACTTTCATTTTTCCTTCATGTTTTAAGTCCCATCTCTCTGCAAGTCATTGTGGATGTGCCTCTATGGAACTGAGTCTTTTCTTGACTCCACCAATCTAACCCAAGACTCCAAAGACTCCTAAGTTATGTAGAAAGCCAATCAGATCATCATTCATTATAGAAAGCAGACTAATACATTCTTGAAAACTCTACTGCAGGTTATAAAAGTGAGTAAACAGAAGTGGGGTAGGCAAAGAAGTACTTAGTCACAACTTTGTTTTCTGATGTGAGGGCAGAAGAAATGGGAAACAGAGGAGGCTAACTAAGTAGGTAAGGACCCAGTGAGCATACAGACTTGCATCGGGAGTCACTGATGTTGAGTTAAACTTGGCAAAGAGACATGATAGGGAAACAGGAGTTTCTTAAGTAATTTGCTTGTGGATCTTAATCTGTTGCTGGTCATTTCTATGCTTATGTAACAAACAAATGTAAGCTAGAAAACATCAACATGTGTGATTTCCCAATGTTAGTCTTCCCAAAGGTTAGGTTCCCCCTCCCCATCTTTGATGTTCTGTGCTCTGTGCCTTCACATCCCGCTGACTTCAAACAATGCTTTTTATCAGATATCACTTTTGCTCAGAGGTATAGAACAATTTCCTATTTTAATTTCAGACATGTCTGACTTCCTCTGCTGACTTTCCAGGCCTCCTATTACCCAACTTCATCATTTTTATCCAATGGTTTTTTGCCAGTCCTTTTGACAAACTAGCTTTGTATCAGTTAAGCGGCCACATTACCCACTAAATATTCGCTCCTTCTAACCCTGACAGTATTCTTGTCTATCATTGATGCCAGAACCCTCTATTCTAGGTCAATAAATCTATGAATGTTCTTAAAGGTATGGCAAGAATTCCACTAACTCCTGAGACTCCATCTACCTTCTGCAGACCACTGTCTCCTTTCCAAGTTCACTAGAGTACTTAGAAGCAAAAGTTGATGGGATAACATGATGATTAGTTAAAAGTAGAAAATCTATGTAAACATTTTGGTCTACATGGAACCAAATGGCCTTATGACTGATTGCTTCACTTTGGTGATATTTCTACTAAATGAACTACAACAACTGGCAAATGGAATATCCTATGGTCACAGTAATAACTTGCCTTTGGTTTATCCAATTCTGACAATGTTTCCAAGGTTCATTAAACCCAACATATTTTCCAGCACAATCTGTAATGGTGCAACTTCTTTTGTGCCCTATCAGGGGCATATTCTTGTTGCATGCGCACAGATAAAAATAGCTATGTCAGACACAACAACTGTCAAATTTGATGCCTGGGGCATCGTTTTTGGTAAAGACAGCTGTGGATGCTAAATTGAGGTTTCCTATGTACTCCATACTCCCACCTCTTTCAAGAAAGCTGACTATTGACAGGCTTTATATTTTTGTGTTGTGCATCTGTATTTGGATGCTGAGAAGACAAATATTGCACTAACGCCATGGTGTGGAGAAAGGGATAACACCTGTCAAATGTAGAACTTTGAGCAACATCAGAAGAGAAAGTACTCTGCTCTTACTGACAAGGCCCTTTGGGAACCCAGGAAAGTACTGGGTCTCTTCAGCAGACGATTTGTTATGTTCTGTTTCAAAGCTGTTTCTGCAAAGGATCTTGTGAATTCCACTCTCAAGCCATCACAATGTGAAAGCATCGCACTCCATTTTCCATCCCTCTTTGATCGGTATACATCAGGGGCCAACACATTTTTCTGTAAAGGGCTAAACAGTAAATGTTTTAGGCTTTGTGGGCTATACCCTCTCTGTCACAATTAGCTCTGTCGTCTTAGCAAAAGCAGGCACAGACAATATGCGGAACAGTTGGCCTGGCTCTGTTCCAATAAAACACTGTTAATGACATAACATTTTAAATTTTATATAGGTTTCACATGTTACAAAATATTATTTATTCTTTTTCCAATTTTTCAGATCTGTAGACAACATTCTTTAACTCCCAGACAATGAGTTTTTAAAAAGGCAGTAGACGGGTTTAGCACATAGGCTGTCATATGCTGACCCCTGGTCTACACATATATGGCTTCTCTGTTTATCTCCTATTAAAACAAGAAATAGATGTACCTTGTGAAGCAGACTATCATCTCCAAATACTGAGATATTTGAGCCTAAGTTCTGCTCGTTGTCTTTACCAGTTAATGAGGGTTCTAAAAGAGAGCCACCAGTGAATATATTTTTCAAAGGGCGGAAAGAGAGTCATCAGATTCCAAAATGAAAGTGACCTGCTATTCCTCCTGAAGCAAAATTCAACTGTGCTTGTCTAGATATTATAGGTTTAAAAGACAAGGTAGTCACCAGCAGTTATGGTACTTCTAATTTCTGCACTTTCAGGAATCTATTTTTGGGCTGAAAACAAAAATACAAAACTTTGTACATTTTTGAAATTTTATTGTGGCTCAACGTTAAGCCCTAGTGGTGTCAGCCAGTTATGTCTGACGCAGCCCGGCACTATGTTGATTTCATTCTCAAGACTGCCATTGCTACTCAGTCAAGGGAACTGGGTCTTGAGTGCTTTAACTTAGGAGCCATTTATAAACCTCTAGAACATTATGCTCTAAGACATTGTTTAACAGTGCTCACTGAGCAGGACCTGACCCACTCAAGTTCTTAAAGGGGATGATGATTAGGAAGATGAGTTGTAGCACCAAGTTAGTGAGTCTACACAATTTTCTTCAGATATAAGGCAACCACCGAAGGGTTGCTGTTTTTCTTATTTTGTTTACATCTTCTTTCTGTGGAGGGACTCTCTTTTCTTTTTCTTTTGTTCTTATGTTTGTTTTGTTTTATAGTGTGTCAGTAAACAGTAATGTAATAAAGTTATCTCTTTGTAAGTTGGCTTAAAGTGAATAAAATCATACCCTGAATCACAGAAGTATAAAATTAGATCAGCAGGTTAATCTGGGCAGGTTAATGTAATGCTGGCTGGACGGTATTTACCAGATCCCTCCAGTAATCCATTCAACTTACTGTTCTGCTTCTGAGTAGTTTATCAAACAATGCAATGTAACAGGACATTGCTATTATTTTCGAACGGGAGTTTATCTTTCTCAATATCAGAAACCTTGAGTTCCCCTGGGATATGTGTCAACAGCAATATACCTACCACCCTGGAGCTTTAATTTTATTTGAAGTCTAGTGAGACTAACTACTTGCATATTTAAATAACAAGCATAGATTATAGTACCTATAGTATTGTATAAATACATTACAGAATTCAAATTCTCAGAGATTTTGAAAACTAAATGAAAATTTTAAAAGGTATTTGTCTCAGGAATATCTGGGTGGCTCAGTCAATTGAGCGTCCAACTCTTGGTCTCAGCTCAGGTGATGATCTCACAGTTTGTGGGTTTGAGCCCCATGTTGGTCGGGCTCTGCACTGACAGCATGGAGACTACTTGGGATTCTGTCTCACTCTCTCTGCCCCTCCCCAGCTTGATCTCTCTCTGGCTCTCTCAAAATAAATAATAAACTTTAAAAAAAGTAGTTGTCTCATAAATGGTCAATTTATCTACCTGCTTATTAGACCAAGAAAATAGCATGACTCTCCAATGCCACCAGTATTTTTTGATAGGAGAGTTCAGGAAGCATTGTTCTAAACTCCTGACACCTTAAATCAAACTAAGGGAAAAAGGGAAAAGTAAGACTCATCCTGTGGTTTGATAAAATATATCAAATGGTAGTATATTTAAATGGACTCACCTACTTGAAAAGTACTATTTAAAAATAAATTTTTTTAATGTTTATTCATCTTTGAGAGACAGAGAAAGACAGAGCATGAGGGGGAAGGGGCAGAGAGAGGGAGACACAGAATCTGAAGCAGGCTTCAGGCTCCGTGCTGTCAGCACAGAGCCCGACACGGGGCTTGAACTCACAAACTACGAGATCATGACCTGAGCCGAAGTCAGACCCTCAACCGACTGAGCCACCCAGGCTCCCCATACACACTACTTTTTTTTAAATTCAGGTATTACTGTTCAAAAGCCACAGCATCTACAAGTCTGCTGAGTGAAATTCTCCTTCTAAGTTGTTACATGATGCAAGTCACTTGTCTTCTCTGTTCTCCTTGTAGTCTTGGGAAAGGTGCTTCTAACTTCCCTCTCTATATGACAGGGTTTTAACAAAATTTTGAAATCATATGAGAGAAAACTGAAAAGAAGAGAGCCATGATCAACAAATCTTCGGGCTAGAAGAAAAAACAAACTCATTCCTAGACTTATAAAGTCAAACCAAAGTGAAGTTAAAAGACTGGAGAGTATAATATGTTCTGTACCCTCACACCCTATGCCATTTCTTCTTTACAGTAATGGGAAAACTTGATTTAATCACTTGTTCTTTTTTAATAATGGAAAACTGAAATGTTTCATTTTGGTAGGGTGAAAGGTTTTTCAATTACTGAAATAATTTGGAAAGACAAAAATGATACGGGCTTTTACTGTACTTAAATTTTTCGTCTTTCTCCTATTTTTTGTTGTTGTTGTTTTGTTTTATTGTGTTTAACAACAGTACAGAATGACAGATGTGTGAAAAGGAGAAAGAGAACTAGGAAAATATAACAGTCACAACTGGCTTCCTAGATTTATTTCCAGTTGATTTTACATCTGGTCCAACTGTGTTGTTTGTTGATATTCTGTTGGCAACTCACATGAGCAGTATGTGTCTCTTGCTTTTATTAACATTTTCATATCTAGACAAGAGAATTTGGTGGAAAATTGTACCAGCCAACTGAATGATCTTTGCATTCCATTCTCAAAGTTGGCATCTTTTCTCCTCCACATTCAAAAGGTCAGCCAATCTAGTCAGTTCTGGACATTTGTAAGTATCTCTAGACTCTCTCTCTTCTAGTTCAAAGGATCATCATCACATGCTTTCTGATTACAACACTAGCCTCCTGACTTCTTCCTTGGGTGGGCAGATCCACCTGTTGTACTGGCACTATACATAAGATTTTGAAATTAAAACCTGATCATGTCCCTAGCTAATTCTTCAGTTATGTCACTTGCCTACAGAATAAACTCCCAACGTATTAGCAAGACATGACAGACTTTTATTATTGGTTATCAATCTTCTAGACATTTCTAAGCTCTAATCACTTGCCACTTCCCCACATATTTCAGTAGTGTCAAACTTCTGGCAATTCTTTAAACTTTCCGGATTCTGTCGTGATACTAACGCCTCATCCATGCCTTGGACTATGTGTGGATTTCCCTAACTATCATTTATTCTGTTAGACCCAGCTCAATATCAACTTCTCTGTCAGGTCTTCATGGACATGCCTAGATGTAACAACAAAATAAACCCTTCTGATGATACAGTGAATTAATTCTCCCCTAGGAATGGCTCACAACGCTGGATAATTTTTATAATGACACATTTAGCAGGAGGGAAAAATAAATAGCATAAACAACACTTTAGAAACAAACACAAACGCACCTTCTCCAAATGGTATTTCAATTTTCCAGTGGCTTATATTTTTCAATCACCTAATTAAGGTTAGACAAATAATTGCTGAAAATCTTTTTTTTTCTTTCTGTATATAGGTGTTTAATCTAAGAACATCAAAGTTCTCTAAACACATTAATTAAGTTTTTCTACATGAAACTGTAAGGTACTGACAGTACTATGTAACTAGATTTGGGAAAAGAAAATGAGTGTTTGCAATTTCTCTAATGCTATACAGGAACTCCACTACCAGAGCAAGGGAAAAAAAGAATCTCAGATGCTACAACACCTCACAATGGGGAAAAGGCATTCATATATAACTGGTGTTCAACTTGGCTCTCTATGGTAACTCCTACAAATACTATTTTCCGATGTTGGTAGATATTGCAACCACCTTTCCAAACATTTTTTAAAAACAGAGAAGAGAATAAATGATGTTAGTGCTGGAGAAAGTGAAACAGACATCTTGCAAATGGAAGTGAGATTTTCTGCATCCTGGCTCCAGTCTCTTACAATGCAAGACCTCTGGTCCTTACTGCATTGTTTTTGTATGTCTCCTACAAATGTAGCAGTCTTCTCAGTATGCCATTCCATTAATCCCTCAAATAATTATTTAATGGAATTTTGCATGTTGACTTCATTGTCTCCTCCTTTCCCTCTTGGAGATTTGTAAATATGGGATGCTTTTGTGATAAAAAATAAATTGGTGTTTCAAAATAGCATGCAAAAAATTATAATCCAGAATTTTCACAAAGGTTTGAAAATAACTTCTATAACTAAATATTTCATCTGTAGACTCATTTCCACTTCTGTCACATGGCTGGCGGGGCTGTATATCTCCTTCTGTCACTTTTTTCTAGGGTCTAAGCTGAGGCAATCACCTCTTGTTCTCTGAAAAATAGTATCACAAACATTACCAAAATGTTTAGTCTTTAGGGTTATTTTGATATCAGCCCTTGAGATGTCATAGCTTTCTAAAGGGAAAGGGGAAAAATGTCTTTTCCTTTTCTCTATAACGCCAACTCGGTATTTCTCAGCAAGTCCCATCTTTTTGTCTTGATTAGAGAAGACACTTCCTCCTGCTTGTTATTAATTCTTCTCTTTCTAGAGGCTCTATGAATCTCATCTCTATTTGAAAAACATCCCTGGACTCTTGTCAGTTAACAGTTATCAACATATATTTCTGTATATTTTAGTAATTAGTATGATGGCTTATTGCTTCAACTAAATTTAAAACTTGAGTGAAGGGATTGCAACAGTCATCTTCATGTTCCCAAAAGCATTTTAGCATAGTGCCTTCCTATAGTAAGTAATCAAAGTATATTCATTAAATGAAAAAAAAAGATATCCTATAAAACAAAACACAATGGAAACTGAATGAAAGTGGTACCAAAACTTTGGTTTTTATTTTTTATTTTTTTATTTTTTTAAACTTTTGTTTTTAAACAGAAACTACCCGATAATAATGGAGAACTTCAGTATTACTGTTTTTCCATTGTAGTATTGATCAACCTCAAGGTGTCTTAGGTAAACCTTATACATATGCAAAGCAAGCTTTCACAGGGGGTGGAGGAGATCCCCCAGCCATGGTCAGGCAGAGAATTCTCTGAGAGAGCTGCAGTCAGGCTTTTTTGCCCCTCTTCTTTGAACTTCCAGAGTCCTGGAAACCTGCCAGGGCCTGCAGATCACCACTCCTGTACTCAAACTGTGTTTATTACCTGTCAGCTCCAATGCACTAAATGACACTCTAGTGACTTGAAAGAGTTAATGGTCCTCCAAAAAGTGAACAACTCACTCCCATATGATTGTTAGGATCAGCCCCATTATGTTTTATCGGAAAGTTCTGGTTCCTTCTTCCTTTTTTCTCTATGAAATGAAACCACTGGCTCAGGTAAATTCAATATAAACAATTTTACAATTGTTTTCAAACAGTGTTTAAGCCGTTCTCATTATTTTCCTTCCTCTGCTCTAGCCACAAATCAACTTATTTCAGGTATATCTCCAGTTGAGAACATCCAGCAACCAAAATCCAAATATAGTGAGATACTGATAACTTTAATGACAGAACTACAGTGTTTTCTTAAAAGTCGAATGCCTCCCCACATTTGAATATGATAAGCCCCTATCTTATATAGTAATGATAAGATAACAAAGAATTTAAGAAATCATCCCTGCCATTAAAATCCACCAATCAGTTGGGAACGAAGAAAAAAAAAGTGATTAGGTGAGTGGTGGACTGAGGAAAATCATGACAATATAGATCAGAGTAGAATGGTATCTCTAGAAAATGCCTTATTAAAATGCCTTTTAACCATCAGAAAGTATAAAACACAGTGGCTTTTAGTATATTCACAATGTTGTACGACCATCACCATTATCTAATTCCAGACACATTTCATCATGCCCAAAAGACAACTCATAATCCTTAAGCATTAACAACTCCCCATTTTCCCTTTTCCCCCAGTCTCTGGAAATCATTACTAATCCAGTTTTCAGCTTAAGAATTTACCTATTCTGGACATTTCATATAAATAGTGAGTGGTGAACAGTGGTGAATCATACAGTAAGCAGCCTTTTAGTCTGACTTCTTTTGCTAGCATAATGCTTTCAATTTCCATACATGGTGTAGCATGAATCAACATTTCATTCTTTTTTCAAGGCTCAACAGAATCACATTGTATGGACATACCACATTTTGTTTATCCATTCTTCAGTTAATGGACGTTTATGTTATTTCCACTTTTTGCTACTGTGAAAAATACTACCATGAACATTCATGTACAAGCTTTTTGTTTCAATACTTGTGTTCAGTTCTCTTGGGTGCATACTTATGAGTGCAAGAATTCTGTTTAACTTTTTGAGGAAACACACTGTTTTCTAGAGCAACCACACCATTTTATATACCCATTAGCAATGTATGAGCATTCTAATTTCTTCATATCATTGCTCATATTTTTCTCACTCTCTTTTTAAAATTATAGTCATCCTAGAGGGTGTAGACTGGCATCTCATTGTAGTTTTGGTTTGCATTTCCCTAATGATGACACTAAGCATCTTTTTTTTTTTTTTTTTAATTTTTAATTTTGGGACAGAGAGAGACAGAGCATGAATGGGGGAGGGGCAGAGAGAGAGGGAGACACAGAATCGGAAACAGGCTCCAGGCTCTGAGCCATCAGCCCAGAGCCCGACGCGGGGCTCGAACTCACGGACCGACACTAAGCATCTTTTAACTGTTAACTGGTGATTTGTGTATGTTCTTTGGGGAAACAGACATTTAAGTCCTTTGCCCATTTCAAAAAGTGGGTTGTCTATTTGTTGTTGAGTTTTAGGATTATCTTTACATACTGTAGATATTAAACTCTTATCAGATATATGGTTTGCAAATATTTTCTTCTATTCTTCAGGTTGCCTTTTCACTTTCTTGATAATGTTCTTTGGTGAACAAACATTCTTAATTTTGATGAAGTAAAATCTATTTCTTTTGTTGCCTGCAATTTTGGTGTCGTATCTAAAAACATATTGTCAAATGCAGGCTCACAAAGGTTTACCCCTGTTTTTATCTAAGGGTGTTACAGTTTTAGCTTTAGGATTTAGGTCTTTGATACATTTTAAGGTAATTTGTGCATACAATGTAAGATTTGGGTCCAATTTGATTCCTTTACACCTGGATGTCCAAGCACCATTTATTGAAAAGACCATTCCTTCTCCACTCAGAGAAAGACCCTTTCCACCCTTGAGGAAAGCCAACTGATCAGAGACATATGGGCTTATTTTGGGACTCTCAATTCTATTCTATTGCTTTCTATGTCTATTCTATGCCAATACCAACTGTTTTGATTATGGTAGCTTTGCAGTAAGTTTTGAAATTGAAAAGTTTATGTCCTCCAACTTTGCTCTTGTTTTTTGAGATTTTTTTTTGGCTATTCTGGGTTTTTTGCAGTTCTATATGCAATTTCAGATAGCTTTCCCATTTCTAAAAACAAAAGTCTTTTGGAATTTTGATTTATTTTTATTTTTATTTTATTTTAAGTAGGCTCCATCATGCCCAACATGGGGCTTGAACTCAGGACCTTGAGATCAAGAGTCACAGGCTCCACCAACTGAGCCAGCCAGGTACCCCAGTTTTTGGAATTTTGATACGGATTGCATTAAATCTGTTTATCAATTTGGGGAGTATTTTCATGTTGGCAGTATTAATTTTTCCAATCCATGATCAACGGATGTCTTTATATATACATGTAGGTCTTCAATTTTCTTTCAGCAATGTTTTATAGTTTTCAATACATAAGTCTTACCCTTCTTTGCTGAAACATATTACTTAGTTGATATTTATCAAGCTTAACAGATACAGTAGGTAAAGTGATCAGAATACAATTAAAAGACAAATCCTAACTCCCTTTTATTTATTTGTCTTTATAGATAGGTCCATTTAGGTTGAAATGGAGGCCTTTACTCAGAAATGACAATAACAAACTTAACCTTTAAATTTTAAGTGCTTGCATGTCTACCAGTAACCTTTACTGTTACTTCAAAATTTCAGCCTGCTTATAGTCTCTATTATTGTGTTTCTTCTATGTATGGTTACAGGGTTTAAAAATAAATATTCTAATGACACCAGGTGTTATCAGTTTGATGATATAAAGTCAGTAAGTGGCTTAAATATGCTTAAATTATCACATTTTTATTCACTTATATATTAAATAATTATTTTTGAATATTTCTGAGCTCCTAAGTGTTAGACACTATTATAGGCAGTGGAAATGGAAAAGTGAATAAGACACAGTTTCCATTACCAAGGAACTGAATAAATTTGGAAACAAAGTAAAGAATAAAATATTGGATTATAAAGAGACAAGTCCTAGTCCAATGGTTCTCGCAAAGTATTACATGAGAACAAACTAAGAGTAGACTGCGAGAAAAGTATTCATTGACTTTTCAGGACTGAAAAGGCATTTGCTAATGACAAGACATTCCAACCAGCTAGAACCTCAAGTACAAGACAGAAGTGCAAAGTTGGAAGTTACATTCTGAGGACTCTACATAATTGTGTGTGGGGGAGGGGATGGAGTATGAGGTACCAGAGAGTGAGTGCCAAGAGATGAGCTTTAAAAATACCCAGGTAGGGTGGCATACACGGTATCTTAACACCATTAGTTTCCCAATGAATGTTAGCCACAAATTTCTGTGTATCCAAACCATAAGCAGAGCAAAGCATAAATACACAAAACAGATAAAAGCAAGAAGCCTACAAGGCCTCCCCAACCACCTCATGACTCCCAATTAACAAACACTCATGGGAGAGTTTGGAAAACCATTGCTGCTCCTGCGAGAAAGGGTACAATACAGTGCAATATTTGGAATCAAAACGACTTAATTTAAACCTTGCTGAATACAGGGAAAGGCAATTTAATAATCTACGATGCCCCTAGTTTTAGCAATGGACTGGGAAAGGAACATACTGATTTTATTCTTGCTCTCCTATAATTCATTCTCCAGAGAGCTTCCAGATTCAGCTCTTTAAAACGTAAATCAGATAACCAGGGCCTTCTGTTGAAATTCTCCCAATTGTGCTTAAAACAAGACCGAGACTCCTTTCTGTGACTGATATGTCAGAACTTCCTCCCTGGCTTTTGCTTGATTGGGCTTTTCGCTGTCTTCTCCCTCTGCGTGAAATGCTTTGCCTCCATCTCTTCATCACCCGGGTTTGGGCTGAAATTTCTCCCATTCAAGAGGCCTTCTCTGTCTCTATGATCTATGGGAGATCTCTGCTGCCACTCTGTGATGCGGACCCTCCTTTATTTTTATTTCTTTTCTTGCATTTTATCCTGCCTATTTGCTATTTTACATGTTTATGTTCCGTTTCAACCCCACCCTCAATTTTCTCTGGAAAGCAAGCACCAGGAGAGAAGCCTGTCTGCCTTGTTCACTACTGCTTGTCCAGTCCTCAGAATAATGCAAGGAATATGGTATTCCCTTATTACATATTTGTTGATTAATGAATTGAATAAGTAGTACACAAAAGGTAGTTCCATCAATAAAACTTAGAGGAAATATCAGGGGGTATAGGTGAAATAGCCCAGGACAAGCCTGGTAGAGTCTATAAGATTTTAGATGGCCACCCAACACCTTCAAGGGCAGCTTCTGTGTATCTGGTATATGACTCATAATTTCTGTCCTTTCTTCCATTCTTACCCTTCCTAATTCATCTTTCTACTCACCTATAACCCTGTCCCTTGTTTTTGAGCAAAATGATATTATGCAAAAATATTCCCAGGAGCACAAAGCAGGGGAAAAGATGTTTAAATTCAAAACAATGCAGCTTTGGTGAATATATTTTAGACAGCAAGCTGTCATGATGACCATGTGAGGTATGCCAATTTGAATGAGAAATGTGAAAAAGCATCCTACAATACCGCTAAGATGCTTAGTCAGAGATGCGTGCATTATTGGCAACAGCATGTACACACTACAAAGATATTATATACTTTCTGGGCTAAACTCACACTTAAGAGTCACATTTTACCAACAGAATATGATTGAAAAGTCACTTCTCACATTCAACAAACCGTCTGGAAAACTCTCTTAAAGAACTTTTGACGACTTACAGAAAATGGATGAACTAAAAAGCACTCTGACTTCAGGGTAGAAGAAAATTAAATTGGTTTCCACTAGGTTGACCACAATCAAGAAATTCAAACTTAACTCCAAAAGCAAGAGAGACACTTGAAGACTAGTAATATGGTTTGGGGGAGAGCAAGATGAATTTAGCCAAAGTTTTTGAATTCTCTAGTGAGAAGGGAGGTCAAAGAGAGGAAGACCAAGAAGAAGTCTGCAATAATCCAGACAGGCAATGATTAAACCCTGGATGAGAACAGGAATTATTGATTGTCTAAAGGGGGAGTGGGTGGAGGGAGTTAATTTCCCTTGCTTCTTCCTTACTTCAGACAAATAAATCATTGCTTTCACCTATACATCTGAAGAAAATGCATCATGGAAAAAGTAGAATTATCGGTGGTTAAAAAAAACTGAGGTATAAAAAGTTAAATGCTGCTAGAACTGAATTTGTAAAGATAGCTATATAAACTTAAATTATTAATTACTAAGGCCAACAGTGATTCCTGCATTGCCAGATCCTGCTGAGATTGTGAAAACCAATATGTTTTTGTCTTGAAGGGTGTTTGAAAGAAACTGGTTAACCTAAAAGGCCTTGAGATGTTAGGGGAATTACAGAAGAGAGACTCCGTAAATCAATACAATTTCTTCAGCAAATACTGTATCAAAAAGAAGGACATTGAATTCAACATTGTCAGCAATGGAGATAAAATCATTTATATCCAAGGAAGTGTAAACAGCCTCAGACTAAATAGTTGGCAGCACAGGAGGAAATTGAAAGAGGCTCTCATCATACTGCACCCGCACAATCTTTGTTTCAGTAGGAGGCCCGTTTACAAAGACGTGTTATTGGTTTGAAGAATGACCACCCCCTCCAAAGCCTGCTTTTAACACTTAGAAGAAAGTACCCTGT
This sequence comes from Prionailurus viverrinus, assembly GCF_022837055.1. NCBI lineage: Eukaryota > Metazoa > Chordata > Mammalia > Carnivora > Felidae > Prionailurus > Prionailurus viverrinus. Next base: position 38,576,578 of record NC_062573.1, on the reverse strand, counting down.
GCTTTCTTTTTGGAATAATAAGGTTGTTTCAAATCTTCAACTAGTGACTCCAACTGGTTAAAAGATTAAGATGATCTCTCCCATTTTACAGATAGGACACGGTAATGCTGACAAAGCTTAAATACCTTCAATGACATATGTAGTTATCACACTGCAATTTAAATTATGACTAATTATGATGTGAAGAGTCTGAAATTACTCCAGAATTGAAGATAGGATTGCCAAGTAGAAAATTAGCGCTAAAATAAAACACTGAAGCATTCGAAGCATTTATGCTAGCTACCACAAATCCTCTCTACTCTCTCGAGCCTCAGTTTCCTTATCTCTAAAACCAGGAAACAATACCATATGATCTTGTGGATAACTCTATTCAAATATTCAATTATCATGTGTCCATGTTATGGTCAACCCATCCAGCTCCTAAAGTCAACACAGCAAAACATGAGTGTAGAGCTTTACCTGTTCAAAAGCATTCCTCCTTTTCCAATAAATTCAAATGGAATGTCCCAAGGAGATTCCGGGAATCTGGTATCTAAAGCTAAATGAGGAGAAAAACATAGGCTTAGATTAAATAGAATGAGGAATTAATCCATCAGTTACTAAGTATTTATTGAACATCAACTATGATATACCCAACAGTAAGGCATCACAGGGAAAACAGAAGCATGGGAACCAGGGTTCCTATCACCTGAAAATCAGCACTCTAGCACTCAGGAAATAAAATTACCTCTAAAACCACCAGGGAACTCTATTTGAATATAACATCTTTGACGACTCTTGAAATCATATATAAATATAAATATATACACACACATACCTACACAAACTACTTTGTTTGGTTTGAATTACACCTGACAGACAGTTATGAAGCTAAATAAGGTAGTTCTTACCCCACCTTCCCATATCTTGCCAGCAGTTTTTAGCACCAATTTATATTAGAAAGTATAATTAATAGGATCTAAATTCAATGGTTGGTATATTAGACAGGAAATTTCCTCATTTCACATCCTGTACCTTCTCCTCACAACAACTGATGTTCAGGTACTTTCCATTTGAGTTTATCCACAAATTATAAGAGTTTTAGACACTTAGGCTTCAACCTGTGAAGGTTTGTGTGCTCTAACAGCTCTTCAGATACCTGTAGGTCTTTCAGAAAAGGCTGACCTCTCAAAAAGCCTCATACCTTCCTCTGATTCCCAGATGGTAAACAACAGCAGTTTTCAGTTCACCAGACAGGAACTTCTTTTCCAATGTCTGCCACATGGCAACTTTGTTTTCTCTACCAAACACCTACTAATTACTGTTTTTCTTTCAGAAATGGTCACTTCAGTCACCAGGGGAAATCTTCTCCCTCTTTTTATACATGACAAAATGTAAGCTAAGGGAGTGTGATCTATCTCCCATTTTACACCAGAATTAGGATCTTTTTATGATTAAATCAACCCTTAGCTCTCTCCACTCCTCTGGCTTTTTTCACAACCTCCTGACTCTTCCATTGACTTAGGCTGTAACTATTTAAGGTCATAATCGCTAAGCTTTCACTGCGCTCCTTCAGAGAAAATCAGAGAACCTAAAGAACATGCAGAAGAATCCCTACCCAAGATGAGAAAGCTTATAGTAGTATTGTTACAATCTCAAATTTCAGAAAAACCAAAGCAACCATAGATTTACACTGGAAAAAAAGAAAAGAAAAAGGCAAATCCAAACAAAACTAAAACAAAATGGATTGCTCAGTTTTAATCACTCTATAAATACAACAGTATTCCAGACATTTCTGGGTGTGTTTTCTATATTTGTTTATTTAGTTTTTAATTTTAAATTTGCTAGATCTTTGTTAGGAACGGCCACTAAAATCTGCTATGAAATTAAAATGCGAAGTCCCTAAGAAGGCTAATGTCAATGACAAAGGGATGGCCCAAGATATTCTGAACGCATTTTATGCCGTTAATCTTTTTTTTTAATGTTTATTTATTTTTGAGAGAGAGAGACAGAGCATGAGCAGGGAAGGGGAAGAGAGAGAGGGAGTCACAGAATACGAAGCAGGCACCAGGCTTTGAGTTGTCAGCCCAGAGCCTGACGTGGGGCTAGAACCTACAAACTATGGGATCATGACCTGAGCCAAAGTCGGTCACTTAACCAACTGAGCCACCCAAGCACCTCAGGCTGTTAATCTTTTATAAGTCTAATGCTATGGTGGACAAATATGGACACTATATTACAGGCAGGGAAATCAAGTCCATGAGTATTAAATATGTTGCCCAAGGCCAATCATTAAATTATGAGAAGGGCAGAACACAACCTAAGACTGATACCTAAACTTAAAAACTAAACAGTTATTCAGTAGACTATAAAAGGTAATCATATTTGATGAATCTTAGAAATTCCATGAAGTAAAGAAAAAGCAGGAAATATTTAGTATGTTCAAATAAAAACAGGATGTGACATTTTGGAAATATCATATTAGACTTATGGGTTAACTGACCAGCCCTGAAATCGATCCACATCTTGTATACATCATAAAAATAAATCATAGTCAGATGAATGATATACCTGACTAGTGATTTATATCTGATAAATGCGAAAGGACATTTCATAGGAGACAATGGTAATTATTTTCCATAATGCTTATATAAAAAGATTACAGTTTACCCTATTTATAATGTTGTTTATATATGCCAAATCTTGGAATACAGTTTCATTTTCTATTTAACAGCTTTTGCAACATATCTGGTAAAAATTAGAAAGAAAATTAATATCTATTGGACGCTGTTGTATTTCAGGTGCTACTCAAGGTTCAGTACTTACGATCATTTAATTTTTACAAAAATTCTATAATATAATTAGTAAACTAATTTCACTAACAGAATCTTTGGTCAAAAATGGTTGATTATTATACCAAAGGTCACTCAGGTAAAAGTGGTAGAGTTAGAATTTTCAATCAAATGCCTCACTTTAAAGTGCCATGTCGTTTTATATCTGGGTTCTGGGATGTGTGTTATTACTGTCCAGTGTTTTCATCTGTCCTGAGGGCATGAATTAATAACATCTAGACATGTTTCTCTTGCTGAACTAGGCCATGGCCCAGAAAATACTCCAGGAAAGTTACTAACCATCTACTGGACCACAGCTGATAAATAAGATAAAAGCTATGATTTTTGCACTAAACTACAGATGCTGGGTAATACAGCTCGACACACACACACACACACACACACACACACACACACACACACACACAGAGGTTTTTTAAACTTTAAGAGGTCCACAAGGTTTTCCATCCTTCAAAGAACTAGAGCAACATTCAACAACATGGATTCAGATCTCTGGAGTTCAAAGATTTGAGCAGAGCCTCATATCTAGATAAATGGTACACTTCCTCCTATGTGGTAGTCGAAGGGATTGAGGGACTCCTCTCAAAATAGTTTCTCTCCAAATGCCGATGTCTAAAACATCCTCCCTCTTCTACTTCTGCAAATCCAACCTAAGCTTTAATGTCTAACCAAATCCCTCCAATATTAGTCTCCCTAAATTGCCCTGATCCACTTAAGGATCTGTTATCTCTCAATTCTTTTTTAGCACAGAATATTAATATTCCATTATCCATCAGTCCCTTAGACATGGTCTTCTACAGTCATTATTTCCCATTACTATTTCTTCTCAACTTTTTATACTATCAATAGCAATGAGTATCATGATGGTGGTCAGAGCTTATGGTCTCTATGTCTGTACCAGGTATCCAAAATCATTTAAAAGAAACATCCCATCTAAATAAAAACATTGTGGTTACTACGCAAATAGGGTTTTCAAGATGAAATCCCTAACATCATCCCTGCACAAATCCTTCCAATTGGAAGGCTGCCTCCTCCAAGCCACTTCTCTGTAGATACTCTGAAGTCACCATGAACAGACACTGAGTTCTCTTTCTCTATATCTCATGATGTTCAATACCTTGGAGTTTTATCTTCATAGGAGTTAAGAATTACCTGAAATATTCCATTAAATGAAAACCTATAACCACTTTTCAGGCAAAGCAATGTGTATTAGTAAATATGTTACTGATGAGCAACACACTTTCTCAATGAGGACAGCAATAGGTGTGAGGTGCAAAAGAGGTTTTCAAGCTTCAGTCTGTGGCTTGACAATGTATATAACAACTTTATATGATACTAAAAATATATCACTTCCTTTTTTTTCTTCCCTCTCATTGTCTCATCTATGTACTCATTCAGGATTTGCCAATGTTATGGTAAGCCCAAAATAATTTTAGATCTTTCTATAATTGAGCCATTTTAATATGGTGAATTGTTTGGTACCCTAGACCATCTTCTTTGATGCTTATCTCATTCACTCTTTCTGGGAACCCTTAATAACCCTGACACTGGCTGAGTTGCTTTGTTGTGCAATTAAAATTATGCAAGAACTTCTTATTCTGTTCCTCATATATACTTCTGTTACCAATTATAGCTAAACTGACTTATCTTTACTGTTGTTCCCTCACTCTTCTTTCTGGACCTTTAATTCTGTTTCATGTCAGAAGACCATTTTTTCCGGGGATTTTTTTTTTAACATAGGTCTACCCGTTTTTAAGACACAGGGAGAGATATTTTTATATTTTATTTTATCCTTCTTCCCTGTAAATCCTGTGTCCAACATCTGAGCAGTTAAATAGTTTAAGAGTTTCTTTTCTTGGTTAATATTTGCTTTGACATCAATGGGAACTCACATGTGCAAATGAAGACTCTTCTATGGCAAGAATCTTCTTTTAGGACCCATCTGGGGTAGCCAGATAAGTCTGAGAATGGTTTTATATTACTCAAGAAAATTCAACTGTTTGTTACCGCTAGGTATTTTGAGAAGATTCATATAGGAATGCATTAACAATGTCTAAAAACATTTCATACCATCAGAAGAAAACCTATCTCCCAATTTACAGCTCTTTATATAGTAACTCCTGATGATTTTTCAAAAAGTACATCATTACACAAGATCTGTCCAACAGTGATGTGAAGTAGTGTAGGAATAGAGTATCTTTGTCATTTTTCGGTAAACAAACTGAGGCTTATCTGTAAGACTGGATTATTTTATCAAGTCAGTAAAAGAGAACCAGCTTTAAAATGTAAAATGCTTTGGTTACCAAAAAATATAAAGAACAGATGCTATTGATGTGATTTTTAAACAACCGCAAAATAGTTTTGGAAAGCTCTATTAAACTGATATCTTATTATGATACAAGTGAAATAATTAATTCACTTATTTACATTAGCATATATACTAGTATTTATTTAACAAAGATCTATTAATTACCTAATGTATGCCAGAAACTCTGTTACACACAGGAACAAATGTAGAGATAAATAAGACAAGGTTTGTGCATTATGTGGCAAAGCAAAAAAAGTATTTAAAATGCTGGCTTCTGAAAGAAAAATAAAAAAAAAAAATAAAATAAAATAAAATGCTGGCTTCTGAACTAGAAAATTGGGGTTTTGTATATCCAGACGCAAACTAGACATTTATATATATACATGTATACGTACATGTATGCATGCATACATGTATACGTACATGTATGCATGCATACATGTATACGTACATGTATGCATGCATACATGTATACGTACATGTATGCATGCATACATGTATACGTACATGTATGCATGTATACATGTATACATATGTATATGTATATATATGCATATATATATACATATGTATATATATGCATATATATACATATGTATATGTATATATATGCATATATATACATATACATATGTATATACATATGTATACATATGCTTATGTATATATATCTTCTGTTTTCATAATAGATATGTGGCATATCTAATGTTTTATGTTAAACACAAGAAAAAATGGGTCACAAAACTGTATACCCAAAAACATTATACAAAAGTAAATACTGCTTATTTTTAGGTAATTTTATATCACAAATATAGTTGCAAAAACAGTTCAAAGATATATTAAATATTCAAAAAAGGCAAATCAAAAGAGAGAGTAGACTAACGGACCCTTAGGTCTGGAGGTGGGACAGGGTATGGAGAAGAATAGAGAGTAACAACTGAGTATTTGTTTTAGGGCATCTCCATTGATAGTACACAAGTTTTCCAGTACCAACATGTTTACCTGTATCTACATCCTTATGCTTATGTTTATATACTTCTGTGTCTATAATTATGTTAATATCATGTGTCATTTCTAGTGTTTTGGTTGGGAGGGAGAAGGAGATGAATGGTCTTACCTGCCATTTGATCCCATCCCTTTATTATCCACCCTTGATTTTTAAATCTAAATATTATCTTCTTAGCAATAACAAGTCAAAAGATTGTTTATCCTTAGGGATCCCTGCCAGCTAAAACACTTCAAGTAGCAGAATGCCTCCCTTCAAGCACACTCCTCCAATTTCAGAAAGTTTTCATGACATGTATAGAATATGTCTATAAAAGCTTTAACAGAATGTCCCTGTGCCCCCACTACCCATAACACTCTCCCCTTATTCAGGTATATTCTCTCATGAAACTTTCTCGTTATGTGACTGTACTCCAAAGGAAATGCTCTTTTGTTGAACGTCCTTCTTAACATTATACACAATTCATCCATGAAAAAGTCAGGAAACAAGCATTTTCTCCTTATGCTTATTTTAGATTTTAGAATGGATGAAATTGATGATACCATCCACTACACCATTTTCCTCACTAACCCAAATATATTGAATATATGACAATAAGAGATTGTGAAAGTGTAAAATTTCCAACTTTCCAAACTAACACAGTTCTATGAAGACAAAATTGCAAATACATTTTAAAATATCAAATCAGGGATATCACCAAGGTTGACAAGACCCATGTGAAATATGTAAACTGAGGATCAAGCTTCAATTTTGGATTAATAACAAGTTTAGGGGAGGTCAAATACAAGGGCCCTTTTTAAGTATCTTTTTCTGATCATCCCAACTGCATATGTAATAGTCCCTAATCTGAATATATACTGTACCTTTTTTGATTCAAAACACCATAAAAGGGGTTTTTAATCTTAAGAAAAACATTACTCTGTAGTAAGAAAATGTTTTTGTTGTTAATATTGCACTATTAGTATTCATCAAAATTAAATTTGCCTATCTAGGGTTCAACTGTCCAGAAAACTCAACTATCTATAATCCCAAATAATGATAATAAAACCAGATTTTTTCTTTCTGTTTGGCTTTTGGCCAGGCAACATTATCAAAAATTCCATTGACTAAAGTGTTAATCATGTCTTTTAAAAATAAGTCCTCAGTCCTAGACCTAGTGTGTCCTTGCTATTGTTTTATATAAAACTTTTATAAATTAGAATGTATGGTTTTCAAGGTTCCAAAAAGCAGTTTATTATACCAATAGAGAAAGTCTATGAAAGGCAGGATATGCACACAGCAGCCAGAGAACTCACAATTCTAAAACACTAAGCTGCTCCTGAAAGCACCAGAACTTTATAGCCTGGATGACCATATATGATAAAGAATATATGAAAAGATACTAAATTCTACCCTATATGCTGTAATTAAAATCAATGACAGGACACCTGAGTGGATCAGTAGATTGAGCATCCGACTTTGGCTCGGGTCATGGTTTCACGGTTGTGAGTTCAAGCCCTGCATCAGACTCTCTGCTGTCAGGGCAGAACCTGCTTTGGATCCTCTGTCCCTCTCTTTGTCCCTCCCCCACTCATGCTGTCTCTCTCAAAAAATAAATAAAACATTTTAAAATTTTTAAAACAATGACATATATAATAAATATCTACAATATTTTCTTTCATTAGAACATTTTAAAATTTGGGTATTTAAAGTGCTAAGTTATTGGAAAATTTATTTATCCAGAATGATTCATGCACCAAGTACTCTTAATAGAAAATATGTTTCTGTAATTACTTCTGTGAAGTATGATTATTTCTAAGATTAAACAGGTTCAAGGACATTTTTCTCAACAGACTCTTATAAAGTACACATATCGTACCTTTGTGTAAGAAAGAAATTACTCAATAAGGTTGCTAACCAAGGGTCAAAGCCACAGCATAGGAGAGCATTACATGTCAGAGATGTTGTGTATATAGCACTGAACCAATAGATACAGACATTCAGACTAAGGGATTTAAATTTAAAACAAAACAAAACAGAAGAACTCAGAAATTCAGTCAAAATGAACAATGTTGTCTGCTGGAACCAAAATAGTTTCTGGTCCTTTAGTCCTTAAAAAACTGCCAAAAATGTTATATGTTCTGTGATAGAAGAATCTAACAGAATTGAGTTGGGAAAAGGGAAAGAGAGGTTAATTCTACATGTCAGGGAGGGTTAAAATGCTCTATGGAATAGGGGCTAAGCTGAATCCTGAAAAAGGAGACAGTGTCATCAGACACAAACAGATACGAGAGGGAAGATTTATTTTAGGCCTTTAATGTGTGCTTTCTATGAGTTTCAAGGAAACCTTTGAATGAATGACTACATCAATGTATGCATGAAGGAATGGTATGGTGTCAGTAAAATCAAGGACACAGAAAACATTTTGAAACATAAATTATCAATCAATCCAGTATGATGGAGCCAAGATTATACAAGACACAGTGAAAGGTAAAGATTGTGATATAGGCAGAGTTGAAAAATAGAACACCTCTATCAAAGCCATTTTCTGAGATCAGGATGGCAGCAATGTATAAGCAACAAACAAAATTGGTGTGAAATACCATTTAAGTTATCAAATTGATAAAGTTCTTTTTATAATTGTAAATATCTAGTATTAGCACAACTGACAACTATTTGGATGCAGAAGAGTGGTGAAATTTTGGGAAAACTTTCAAGTAGAAAAAAAATTGTCTAATTCTCTACAGCCATACAAAGCAACCTTGATCTAACAGTAAAGAAAGTCAAGCACTGACTTGATTATAGGGCTGAAAGTGGACAAGCATAAGGTTAAGGTACATCAGTAAGTTGCTGGTGTCAAAGCAAAAATTGCACTGGACAAAATTAAACAGGCAAGGAAGACTTTATTTAAGGCTACTGCAGTAAAGGAGAGAGACCAGTTGTCTGTCTGAACTCCTTTCCTCGGAAGCAAGGGGGATCCTGGACTATCTGTATTTGTTAATGGGGTGTACCCAGAGAAAAAGTTTGATTTTTCTTATTTCCATAACAGGAGATAGATTTACATCTTACACCAAAGTGCTCAATGAAGTTAGGAATTCCCTTCCCACTGGCTGAGAGCGTAACTATCTTCTTTGAGGATGGCTCCCAAGTCCTAGAGAAAGACATAAAACAGGCAAGGGACATTTTAAAAGATTTACCTCTCAATGGGGCACAGAAAGAAGTTACAATTCTAAGTTTTCTTATATAAGTGTTCTAAGAAAAGTAAGGTCAGGGACCTACAAGTCAGAAAGCTGGCTAACTTCAGTCAAGCTGGGAAGTCCTCTTGGTCAATGGGAAAAGAGTGACTAAAAAATGTTAAACATGGAGTCAAGCTTAAGTGGTGGAAACAGAAGAAACCATCAGACAGGTGTTGGATTAGAAAGTGATGAAAACATGAAGAAATTGGGTGTTTTTATGAGGTCTAAGAACAAAGTGTAGCTAGTAAAAACTGAGAAAAGTGAATAAATAGGAGACAGCAGTAAATACATTTCAATACTAAAATTTAATTGTTTGGGGATCAGACTATTTCAGCTTCACCCATCTGTATGATAGGGGAATTCAAAGTATTAAAATCAAAGAAGAAAAATTGAGCCTAGCTTGATCTATCTTAACAGTAATAAGAGATTTTTGGTGTATTCTTTGTGCTAAACATGTTGCATGTAACTAGCTCTAATCCGCACCTTTTGGAAAACACTACCAGATGACTTTTCTCTCATTTGAACACACTCCTGCAACTCCTCATTTAAAAGTACTGCTTGAAATCTGCTCTAAACTAAATGTTGTGGACTGTCGTGATTTTGGAGTGTTTGTGGTTGCATTAATTTTTTTTTGATGTGTTGGGTTTCTTGCTTTTTATTTTTGTTTCTATTCTTACAGACAGACTGTTACGGCTTCTGGCTCCTTCTAGGTGCCTGTCTCAGCTCTTCTAATCGGCTGTTTCAATCTAGGAAATAAAATAGGCTTGTTGAATTTTATTTTTTTTAATTTATTTTTTTTTGACAAACAAAATGTAAAAATTAATTTATTGAAAATTTGGAACATTTATGAGGAAGGGTTTATATTAAAGCAAAGTGATGTTTTTCAAAAATGTTATAAAAATGTACTCCATCCTATATCATATTCCTGAGTTCTCACATCCACTCTTTTTTCAAGCTTAACCCCCAAATTGTTGTCTTCTATCATCGTAGTGAATTACTATGGATCCTACTGGCTTGTTGAATTTTAAAGAGACTGGAAATAATTAATACTTACCATTGCTGGGAAATTGAATGGGAGTGGGGGAGGCAGCAGTTATCTTTACTATAAATATTTCTGCAATATTGGAATTATTATAATAAATCTATAGTTTCTTTTAAATTTAAAAAGCCTATTTTAAAACATTCTATGTAGATTAACTGCTTTAAGTGAGTACCTGAGGGACTCTCTCCTGACAAAAATTAGTGAGCGTTAATGCATTAGCTTCCAGGCTTCTTTTCTTTATTGCCCAGAGGTCTTCTTGATGTCCTTTTCAGTTTATAAGTGCCCTCTAGACATGTGAGGTTACCAACTTTTTGAGTTTTGAATACCTAGGGCATTATTACATTGTACACATTTTCTCATTTCAGAAGACAAGAATAGTGGAAAAAAAAATTCTAAGATCCAATAGGCTCAATTATTTAGCAGTGAAGTGGTTAAAAAGCCCAATGCAGCTGATTTTGATGTTTTAGTGTTATTTGCACTTGAAAAATGCTTTCTCTTGTCATCACTAGGGAGTATCTGCTCTTCTTATATTATGCAGAACAAAATCTCAGTCAGAATAGGGAAAAACATCAATTATTAATTAGACATAAATTATTCCTAATCTACACACAATGCCTAATCCCTGGTTCACAGAAATGCAAATTGTGCTTCAAAAACAATATGTTAACAAGTCATTTGTCTGCAAAAGACAGGAGCCCAAGTTCAATATAAAATATAGAACAAATATTTCAAGCTCATTTCAAGAAATATGCTGATGGAAGGTTATCCAGAACAGCAAGGAAATGGAAAACCAGGCAAACAAAATACCGACAAGGTGAACTTGCTTTTTGGTGCATAAAAAACGAGTGTGTCTACTGTAGCTATTTTTCAATTCTTCAAAAAACTTAAGAATTAACTGGAAAATTGTCCAAATATATTCTTTACTATGAATAGTAAAAACAGTAAATACATAACAAGGAAAGCAACGATTCCTTTCTTTACCCTAGCAGGAACACCCAAAAGAGGACCCAACGTTAAAAACAAACAAACAAGCAAACAAACAAAAAATAGAACCCTGAATTAATTAAATCAATCATGAAATTAGCTGTAGGCTGTAACATTATAAGCAACTGTCCTTTGATAAAACAGACTCCAAGACTGAAACTAATATACAATTGGTTGTGTGGACCACACAATGCAACATGTGTGTCCTCTCCTATTCAAGTGAACTTCAATAGACTTTGTGTTAGAAGCCGTTAGATGTTCTTCTGGATTTTAAGCATCCCTCCCTCTGTCCAGCTCCCTATATTCTCCGTATACCCAGCATCAAAGGAACTGATTCCAGAAAGGTTCTACCACTTCCCTTTCCTAGATTGATGGGAACGTCTGATCAAAGACATTTCAAGTTTCAAGTCTTGAATTCCCACAGCGAGTTGAAATGTATTACTGTTATACTACTGAAAGAAAGGAGGGCAACTTTTCCTTGATCTTACCACTCACCTTAGACTTACTTATTTTAGGCAATGGCTTTAAGGCTATGGATCATTTTCTAAAGTATTTTCCCAAAAACTGCTCTGTATAAGATTCTCCTTGAGAAAAAAAAACTAAAAAAGAAAAACAAACAGACTCTGGGGTCAATAAATTTAGCCAGCTGTGCCTCGTGTAGGGCTGAGGCATGATGCTTTTTCTTAATTTCTACCAGGCCTCCCTATTCCTCCAATGATGTGCATTTATCTAGCGTTCTGATTAGACACGTTTCAGAACACTTACTTGAACCCATTTCATTACTATGTTGGATAAATGATTCTTTAAAGCATGCACATATGACCTTGTCTTCTTCAGTGTCTTTTTTGGTGCAGTGGAGCATGTTCATGGACCTGGGCTTCTTCTTTGGATCTAACCGGGTTGCTTTTATTTCTCTTTCCATTTGTCTTTTTCCCAGCACTTCCTGCCATGCAGTCTGATGAGTAAGTTGTCTCAGACCTGCAATCTAGCTCTTGCTTTTCTCCTTTTCTTTATTATTCCCTTCATGGACTGTATTAGGAAGTATGTTAGTATTCCCTCAGAGGAGCACCACCATATTCTGCCATTTTCATTTAAACGGATGGTAAATGATTTCCACCCTGGCTCAATTGGCCATATTGGTCTTAGAATGAATAGAATCACATTTCTAAGTTTGGATAAATGAACAGAAATCATTTATTCCTGTGCAGCTTAGCAGCATTCTTAGGAGACTTCACTGGAATATCACACACTCACACGTTAAGATGGTATTTTTAGTTCCAATTTATTACTATTATTGCTTATTCTGTATACAGCTTCCTTCAGGGGGCCTCACAGAAGGAAAATGTGATTAGCATAAGAACACTCTTGGGTCTCCTGGCCTTAAACCTTCCTAATGCTATCAAAACCTACTAATATATACTGTCTCCTGTTCAGAGAGTCCCAAAGTACTTGCATATATTAAGATAACTGAGAATTTGTAAAGAAAATAAAGCTGCATCACTATATCAGCTGTGTTCTAATAATTATTTAAATATGGGATTTTTTGGGGGGTATGCCCCTACCTTGCTATGAATTACCTCATGAAAACGGTATCCCTGAGACATTATTTGGGAACTTTTGTTCTGGAATGATGCTGAGAATATAAACCAGTACCTACATAATCTAAGAAAAAAGTATCAACTTAACCCAGACTACCTACAAAACTGGCCTCTTCTCTACCTCACTCCACCAGCATAGATTTCCCTTAAACCAATGAAACCGGAAACCAGAATTTCACTCAACCAAAATATCAGTCAAATAGTTGATTTTCTTGACAACATATTTTACTTCTGACCTTTGTAGATAAATATGTGTTTTAGTAATTTTTCTCAAGAGTAATTAGATCTTGAGGAAATCCAAACACTCACTTTAAAGATTACTTACATACATTTTTGTGTCTTGTTAAATACCTAACCTTAAGCCACAGACAAAAAAATCTATAGAAAATTAATATTGACATCCATTCACATATGTAACACTTAGATAAATTCCAAATGAAATTTAGTTTGTGAAGTAGTGTTGTTTCACAATACTGTTTCTCTCCCGTTACTCCTGAGTCTCTCTGAAAGTTGGAATGAATAAACTGTCTTGCTTTAAGAATTATTTGAACTGAACTTATCCAAGGGGAATAATACATGAATACCACAAATTGGTAATTTCACACAGAATCTCAACTTCACTGTGCTGCCAAAAATCTCAATTTGATTGGCATTTTCCTCACTCATTTTGCTCTAAAACACAGGTATTAGGCAGGTCATATCAATGACATTCTAATATCATTTTAGAGATATTCAAAATTAACAGAGAATTGAGCACAGCCTTTCTTCCTCAGCATTTTCCTGAAAAGACTATGAAAGTAATGTATTTAATATTAACTATTAGTTTTATTTAAAATACTACAATGCTTCTTTTAGTCACCGAGAAGTCAAATAAATTAGATTTTTTTAAATATAAAGAACAATTTGCTTGCATAACATTCATTAGTAAAACTGAGTAACAATTAAGGGACTATCAGCTACAGGCAGTAGTATACATAAGCCAAATTGACGCCTTTCCTGGCCAGTAGACTATACCTTCTTTTCTCGATGAATTAGAGGTGAAGGGAAGGTCCTTAATGCCAGGTTGATCTAGGAAGTCTGCCTACAGTAAGTGAACACTTAATTATGATGTACCTATTTTAGGAACTCAGAAACCCAGGCATGACGTCTTTGTTGGCTCCTTCTGTTCAAGCTGTCCCAATCCTAAAACCAAGAAGGTAACAGGGAATTGTCTGGGATTTTGTGGTTATGAGTTATATGAAGGAGCAGAAGTTTCTTCTTTCAGAAAGAAGACTCTAAGTGGGCTCATTTGAGTTGTACCACCATAACCAGGTACTTCCAATAGACTCAGTTTAAAATCTGGGAACAGAATTCACAGTGAAGACTCCCTATCTAACTTGAATCAGAGTTATTAATAAGAATCTACTGAACCCCTAAAGGAAGTTTATAATCCTAATCCAAATCAGCAGATTTCAGAGATATATCTTTGGGCCACTGATTCTTGAAAATTTCTTTCAATGAAAAATATTCCCATGTACCAAACACCTTTCATAAAATACAACCTGTTATGCAAGAATGAACGTTAAACTGCTGCAAAACTGAATGTCCAGAAGACATCAAAATTAATTGATGGATCAGTTTCTAAAAGGCAAAATAAACAAGCAATTTATTTTGTAAGAGTAAATAATTGAACCAAGTCTAGGCTCTCTTTGGCCTCACGTAATATTACTAGTCTGTGTCAAGTATGTTAAGCATGTCTTAGGTGGAAGGCCATATATTTTCTAAATGTTTTGGAAAAACAACTCATCATTTTTTACAACATTTTTTTGGAAAATGAAAATCCTCTATGTTACATGTAATCTGGTCCCTGTGACCTATATGATACTCAAAAAACAGGGCTATGGTAAGTCTCCTATTCCAGATAGGCTGGCTCATGCCCTGTCCCACACATGAGCCCTGACCACTCCCATCTCTACCCCTTTGCTCTATGTTTTCTAGCCACTTTTCTTATGCTTTCCATTAAACATTCCCAGTCTTCCCCATTCCAAATTCTTCTTTCAAAGACTGATTTTCCTGGAGTTTTCATCAAGACCTATATAGAAGCACCCCTGATTTGTGCAAGTTCACCTTACACTGCTTGGCTTTTACAACAGACTTAACATCAGTACTCGTTTTTGCTAACTTAAGGAAATCCAAGGAGGACTTTCATTTTTATGAAAAAAGGCAAAAAGTGAAAATAGCATTCAGTATTTGTTTTGCAATTCACCATTAAAGAGGCAGTGTGCACCCCAACAGTGAGAGTGATATCACCAAGCTCCTTCCTGAGAACGGTACTCAGCATCTCTCCAACAAGCCACCACAGCTTTGAACTATGTCTGTTAGTACGTTTGCCTTAACTCTGTTTATTTTGTGCATCCTTTAGCAAGATATTTGCTAAAGTATCAGAAAAGCCTAAGAGAGATTGTGTTTCAGGTCTCAGTGCTCAAAATATCTTCCATATAAATTAATGGTAATTGCTTTTTTGCTTTATGCCACGTGAGCTTATGAAAGGTTTCATAGGAGCACTGTTTTAGGTACTGGGGGACATCTTTACTCAGTTAAATTTAAAAAATAACATTTTCTGTACCTCTTAAAGATCTCCCACTCCTGAAGACACATTCTGTATCCTTCCAAACTTCAAGCACAGAGCTTTACACGTGGTAGGTGCTAAATAAATTGGTTCTACTATGTCGGTATTTTCGTGATGTGAGGATTTGTTTAGATCCTCAAGACAAAGGCTCTTAAAAATCCATTCTTGATCAAAATTTGCTTTATCATACCAGAATCCCCATATTAAGTGTTTGTACTCTGCTTTTCACCTACAGCGTTTGAATTTTCCCAAGCATACGATGAGGTTTCCATGCCTATAAAAGCATCTCTACACCAAATGAAACTCCAAACTCAAGTTCAAAGGAAAAGACCTGCCACCTATGTCACTCAACAGTCCAGCCAGACCCCGTTCCTTCTCTGCTCTGACCAATTTCCCCAGTGCAATTGCCAGTACAGTGATGAATGCACAAATGGAAAGAATAGCAATACTGCACATGATTGATTGCATGGCAAGAGGAGAAACCTACAGAAAACCCCAAGCTGGGAACTTATTTTATATCATTCCCTGTTGCTGCTCAGTCGTGAATGCTGCTGTGATTCATTTTCAACACTTTGAAATCTCTTGGTATTTGTAACATGCTCTGAACCAGATATAAATTGATTGCTCACCCCTACCTTTTTTTTTTCAGTTGAATTTTTTTTTTTTTACTAACATTTAGCAACACACTTAATATTGCTTACATATAGCTTTTATTTCTGCTCAGGGAGAAAAAAAGAGATAGTTTTGCTTCCAGAAGATTACGTAATTTAGGAGAGTATTGTGAGGTTTCTGTAATGTAATCACTTCTCCTTATGTGTTAGAGAGCATGGCTCACTGAAAATGTAAGATAACTACATGTATTTTTGGAATTGAATTATTCCAGCACATTTTTAAAGGAATATATAGGCATTAAAACACAAAATGTAGTTTAGAAGTACAAGTTTTGGTCACCACCAGAAGATGAGCCATAAAACAGAATGGAGCCAACCATGATTTCAGGAAGCATGCTTTGATATGTAAATACACACAGGCTCTTAAAAAGGAGACTAGCTTTCAATGTAGAATAGTCTATAAAAAGATTTCTATTCAAGTATAATATATGGTAATTATAGTTCACTAAATGGTAAGAAAACATATGACCTTCCTCTCCTAATCAAAGGACCAAATATTTATTGGTTTGGATTTTAGCTCATTGTACCACATGAAATAAATCAGTTACTTGCTCCACATATGTTCCAAACACACGAGTCTTAATAAGCAGTTTAGGATTCAAAGGCCCACTTGGTACAATCAGGCCTCTGACATTTTTGCTTTCCAGAATTTTAAAAGACAGCTTGCTATCTTGCCTAAGTGTTTCCTCTAGGTAGCTGCCTATTAATGCAGGAACAGATTGCTTATTCCACTGGTAGCTGGTAGGAATCAAGCAATTTGTAAAAGGATTTCTCCATAGATTAGCTTTTTTCAAGCATGAGTTCTTTAGGTGAAGAATTAGGGCAGTATGGCTCCTACAGCCCTGGAATAAGCATTCTATGTTACCTTAAGCCATTGAATATTTTTTAACATGACATTTAATTCCTCACCTTCAACAGCTAGATATATCTCAGCCAATTTAGATGCATTATGACCCTAGGATGTGTTTAGCTGCAGCTAAACACATGTGTTTAGTAAACACATGTGTTTACTTAGCAAAGAAAATACCATCCCAAACCTCCATGTAGGTTCTCAACAAATCTAGAAATGATGTATCAACACTTTGGACAGTACAGCAGTATTACTTTGCATTTCTGCACCGGAATGAATGAGTGTCTTTGATATCTACTGTGGACAAATACCAAGTTCCAGTAAATGTAGATTCTATTGAAGGCAAAAATCCTGCAAATCAGCATATACTTGAAATAAGAAAAAAAAAAGGAGTCTAAAGCATTTATCCTGATTTGAATTTCACACCTTCCCCTTGCTACATATATTTTCTAGGCAAGTTATTTAAACTCTCAGAGCCCCAGTTATCTAATCTATAAAATATAGAAGCGAATATCTATTTTGCTGGACCTAAATGAGATAACATATAAATTATATAATATCTACTAAATACTAACAAGTGAATAAATGGAGTTTTATTGGTTTAATCACAAAGATCCTGAATCCTGCAACCTAATAGGGTCACTCTGTCCTTTAAATGGTTAGGAACACAGTGTGTTTATTGTGGTGTAGGAATTCCAGGGCCATACTTTTCTACTGGGGTTACAGAGCAGAGGATGGGCTGGTTTACATCTTCTGAAATCTCACTCTGTATTCAACAAAAGCATGATTTCAAATATCTTCCATAGTTTTTCTCAATTTCTGAGAATTTTTTTCTCCATCCCGTTTTATACCATCATCAAAAGAATCTTTCTTCATGTGTTTCCTCTAAATGATCATCTACCAACAACACAAGGCTGTTCTCTGTGGTATATTCATTAAATATTTGTGGGTAATGAAAGGTGATAATAGCAAAAAGCAAAATATAACTTTAAAATAAATGTCAGAAAGAACACCTGGCTGGTTCATTGGAGGAGCATGTGGCTCTTCAACTCACAGTCAGGAGTTAAGAGCTCCACCTGGGGTGTAGAGATTCCTTAAATAAGTAAGAAATAAATAAATAAATGGCCATATATATATATATATATATATATATATATATATATGTATATATATATGTATATATACATATATATATATATGTATGTGTGTATGTGTATGTATATATATGTATATGTGTATGTATATGTGTGTGTGTATAATAAATATCAGAAATAACTGTTCCTAGAAATGTATCACTCAATCACCATAATAGGGAATCTCTTATTTCTCTTGTAACCAATATGAACTGGTCTGATGTCATGTTGGTGTGGCTTTCTCTTTCTTCAGACATGTCCTTCTTCTCTATGTCTTTCAGATCGATTTCTTCTCAAACTATCATAAGAAAATTCTCAGATTCCTGCCCTTCAGTGCAAAAAAGGCTTTTGTTCTGAAATTCACCCCTATGGACACCTCAAAGATCCATGTACTCCTCTATTTTTCCCAGCCTCCTTTGAAGTTGAAGCCATATGAGTACTTCTGGCCAATTGGTTATGAGCAGAAATGGTCACTTTAGGGCCAAAGGATTTAACAGCCAGTGTATCTCCTCCATCTTTATCTTCCCTACCAAGTTCTCCTTGAGGACAGGACTTCCAGATGTAGATTATAAAATACAGAAAGGCAACTGAACACATATTAGGCCTTGTGCAAGCAGGAAATAAACACTGTATGAAATCATTGAAATTTGAAGTTTTCATTTGACCTTCTTATTACAAATATAATTGTCTCCTGAGATTAGCCCTTTGGAAAAGACCCAACATTCAGACAAGAATGTCTATCGACTTGATCTCATGAAAAAACAAAGCTCTCCAAATTATCCTACAGCAGTAAATTCAAACTGCTCAAACTGCAACCATCCTCTAACATGCCTTTATATGGTACCTGGGTGGCTCAGTCGGTGAAGCGTCTGACTTCGGCTTAGGTCATGATTTGAGGTTCACAAGTTGGAGCCCTCTATCAGGCTCTGCGCTGACAGCTCAGAGCCTTGAACCTACTTCTGATTCTGTGTCTCCCCCTCTCTCCGCCCTTCCCCCACTTGGACTCAGTCTCTTCTCTCTCTCTCAAAAATAAATAAACATTTTTAAAAGTTTAAAATACCTTTATAATCGTTATAAAGAATTGTTTATAAAGATCATTTGCATCATTTCATTAAGTTTCAGAAAGAACTTGCATTGGCCATTAATAAAATTTGTAGTCATTTTCTATTCTCCTGAACATGTTACCTAGACCAATTCAAGAGACAGAATGAGCAATAAATACTTTTGTAATACTGATAATGATAAAATTCTAGGCTTTTAAACTTTTCCATATGTTTGGAGTATCTTACCAGTTTTCCAGAAAGACATACTTTTCAGGCTATACCAGTTTGTCCTTCACTAAAAACTTTCATCCAGAAAAGACCCATGAAGACTGACCTGGATAAAGAAATATTAATTTAAAAGGACTTAAAAGTAAGACTCGGGGCTCCTAGGTTGTTCAGTGGGTTAAGCATCTGACTCAAGATATTGGCTCCCAACTGAGCATGGAGCTTTCTTGGGATTCTCTCTCTCTGTCTCTCCTCTGATCGTGCATGCAAGCACTCTCTCTCTCAAAATCAATAAATGAACTTGAAAAAAAGAGGACTCAAAAGGAAAATTGATTTTAACTAATAATTTTTTAAGTTTAAATGTTTATTTTTGAAAAAGAGAGAGAGAGACAGAGTGCAAGCAGGGTGGGGGCAGAGAGAGAGGGAGACACAGAATCTGAACCAGGCTCCAGGCTCCAAGCTGTCAGCACAGAGCCCAATGCAGGGCTCGAACACACAAACCATGAGATCATGACCTGAGCTGAAGTTGGATGCTTAATTGACTGAGCCACCCAGGTGCCCCATGATTTTAACCAATAAATGTCCCCAAATACTCCCAGTGACCTAAAATAGAGGAGACATTATTTTTTATAGGCATTGATGCCAACATTTTGTAATGTGAAGAAACATAAGTAATTTTCTCATAAAGCTGTCCCCTTGCAATAGCTAATTGGACATGGAAGAGCCCTATATGGAAGGGTTTACACACATAACTGTAAACACAAATCCCTTTGTATGTGTCGTATTCTGTTTTATTATCTTGTAAAAGAAAAAAAAATCACCCGTGTCTCTGTATCTCACACCAAAAGAAAAAATGGGAAAGAAACACGAATAGCCCTTTGGTAAAAAATTAATTGCTTATGGGTTTTAACCATGACAAAATGCAAATTAAAACTGCACTGACATGCCATTTCTCTCCTGTCACAGTGTAAAAATCCAAAGTTTGACAACATAATTTTGAATGAAGTGTTAAAATGCTAGGATTCTCATACCTTCTCAGTGGTCATTAAAAATGGCACAGCCTTTACAGAAAGACATTTAAAAATATCTATTAAAAGTTGTGGTGCCTGGGTGGCTCAGTCGGTTAAGTGGCTGACTTTGGCGAAGGTCATGATCTTGCTCTTTGTGAGTTCGAGCCCCTCATCAGGCTCTGTGCTGACAGCTCAGAGCCTGGAGCCTACTTAGGATTGTGTCCCCTTCTCTCTCTGTCAGCCCCTGACTCATTCTATGTTTCTCTCTGTCTCTTAAAAATAAAAATATCTATTAAAAGTATATGTTTATTTGCATTCTGATACATAACTACTACTTTTAGGGTTCTACAGAGACATATGGAAAAATATTAAGATATATACACAAGGTTATTCCATGCAGCATTATGAAATGGCATCCAAATTGGAAACCCAAATGTTCAGACATCAGGGGACTAGCCAGGTAAAGCATAGCATGAGAACACTATAAAATAAAATATGGTATGTCATCACAATGCAGCAGTATATGGTTTTACAAAGGAATAAGGAATGGATACATAATTATGGAACTCTCAACATGATAAGCATTAAGTAAACAAAGCAAGGTAGAATTTGTCTATGATGGACAGAGAAGATATATATGTACATGCCTTTGTTTATTTTAAAAAATAATACATGAATGAGATTTTTGTACATTGTTATATAGAGTAAGTAAAAGAAATACAGAGTGAGCAAATAATCTGAACATTTTTCTCGAGAAGACACAAAAATGCCCAATAAGCACAAGAAAAAAGTACCTTTTATCCTTAGCCATCAAGGAAATGAAAGCCAAAACCACAATGAGATACCACTTTACAACCTTTAGGATGGCTATAATCAAAAATACACATAACAAGTGTTGGAAAGGAAGTGGACAAATCAGGACACTCATATAATGCTGGTGAAATGTAAAAAATTCTGCAACTGCTTTGGAGAACAGTCTGCTAGGTCTTCAAAAGGTTTAACCTGAAGTTACCAAGTGACCCAGCAACTCGACTCTGAGATACACACACACACACACACACACACACACACACACACACACACACGAGAAATGAAAACTTACGTCTTATACCAAAAAAATTATATACAAATGTTCATAGCATTATTCAAAATAGTGAAAGAACTAGAAACAACCAATGTCCATCAACTGCAACATGGAAAAAACAAAATGTCTAATACCATGCAGTAAGTATGATTCCACCGTAAGAGTGAATGAAGTTTTAAACTATGCTACAACAGAGTTGCATCTTTAAAACATTATGCTAAGTAAACGAAGCCAAACACAAAAGACCCCATTATATGATTCCATTGATATGAAATGTCCAACAAAGACAAATCTAGAGAGACAGCAAGTATACTAGTGATTAACTAGGGCAGGAGGAGTGGAGGGACATGGGGAGGACTGCTAATAGTTGGAGGTGCGAGGGATAGAAACTAGGCTGACTCTTTCAATGTATCATATTTCAGAGATGTGACAATGGAGTCACGCAAGTTTTTTGTATTTATAAAACAAAGTAAACATTTTAAAGTAGACCCTGAAAGTTAAAATGAAACAAAAAGGCCTTATTATATTAGTGGATAAGAACTACAATACATTGGACCATAGATAATAATAACATACTATATTTTTAGGGACACCTGTGTGGCTCAGTTGGTTAAGTATCCCACTCTTGCTTGACTCTTGATTTTGGCTCATGAGATCAAGCCTCCTGTCGAGTCCCATAGCGGGCTAGCACTCACAGTGCTGGGGTGTGTTTGTGATTCTCTCTGTCTCTCTCTCTCTCTGTCTCTCTCTCTCTCCCTCTACCCCTCCCCTGTGCACCCACATTCTCTCCCTCTCTCTCAAAATATAAACATTTAAAAAAATACCATATTTTTATTTTTTTATTATTTTTTCAATATATGAAATTTATTGTCAAATTGGTTTCCATACAACACCCAGTGCTCTTCCGAACAGGTGCCCTCCTCAATACCCATCACCCACCCTCCCCTCCCTCCCACCCCCCAACAATACTCAGTTTGTTCTCAGTTTTTAAGAGTCTCTTATGCTTTGGCTTTCTCCCACTCTAACCTCTTTTTTTTTCTTCCCCTCCCCCATGGGTTTCTGTTAAGTTTCTCAGGATCCACATAAGAGTGAAACCATATGGTATCTGTCTTTCTCTGTATGGCTTATTTCACTTAGCATCACACTCTCCAGTTCCATCCACGTTGCTACAAAAGGCCATATTTCATTCTTTCTCATTGCCACATAGTACTCCATTGTGTATATAAACCACAATTTCTTATCCATTCATCAGTTGATGGACATTTAGGCTCTTTCCACAATTTGGCTATTTTTGAAAGTGCTGCTATAAACATTGGGGTACAAGTGCCCCTATGCATCAGCACTCCTGTATTCCTTGGGTAAATTCTTAGCAGTGCTACTGCTGGGTCATAGGGTAGGTCTATTTTTGATTTTTTGAAGAACCTCCACACTGTTTTCTGGAGTGGCTGCACCAATTTTCATTCCCACCAACAGTGCAAGAGGGTTCCCATTTCTCCACATCCTCTCCAGCATCTATAGTCTCCTGATTTGTTCATTTAGCCACTCTGACTGGCGTGAGGTGATACCTGAGTGTGGTTTTGATTTGTATTTCCCTGATGAGGACCGACGTTGAGCATCTTTTCATGTGCCTGTTGTCCATCCAGATGTCTTCTTTAGAGAAGTGTCTATTCATGTTTTCTGCCCATTTCTTCACTGGGTTATTTGTTTTTCAGATGTGGAGTTTGGTGAGCTCTTTACAGATTTTGGATACTAGTCCTTTGTCCGATATGTCATTTGCAAATATCTTTTCCCATTCCATTGGTTGCCTTTTAGTTTTGTTGGTTGTTTCCTTTGCTGTGCAGAAGATTTTTATCTTCATAAGGTCCCAGTAGTTCATTTTTGCTTTTAATTCCCTTGCCTTTGGGGATGTGTCAAGTAAGAAATTGCTACACCTGAGGTCAGAGAGGTCTTTTCCTGCTTTCTCCTCCAGGGTTTTGATGTTTTCCTGTCTCACATTCAGGTCCTTTATCCATTTTGAGTTTATTTTTGTGAATGGCGTGACAAAGTGGTCTAGTTTCAATCTTCTGCATTTTGCTGTTGCTGTCCAGTTCTCCCAGCACCATTTGTTAAAGAGACTGTCTTTTTTCCATTGGATATTCTTTGCTGCTTTGTCAAAGATTAGTTGGCCATACGTTTGTGGGTCTAGCTCTGGGGTTTCTATTCTATTCCATTGGTCTATGTGTCTGTTTTTGTGCCAATACCATGCTGTCTTGATGATTAAAGCTTTGTAGTAGAGGCTAAAATCTGGGATTGTGATGCCTCCCGCTTTGGTCTTCTTCTTCAAAATTACTTTGGCTATTCGGGGCCTTTTGTGGTTCCATATGAATTTTACAATTGCTTGTTCTAGCTTTGAGAAGAATACTGGTGCAATTTTGATTGGGATTGCATTGAATGTGTAGATAGCTTTGGGTAGTACTGACATTTTGACAATATTTATTCTTCCAATCTGTGAGCACAGAATGTTTTCCCATTTCTTTATATCTTCTTCAATTTCCTTCATAAGCTTTCTATAGTTTTCAGCATACAGATCTTTTACATCTTTGGTTAGATTTATCCTTAGGTATTTTATGCTTCTTGGTGCAGTTGTGAATGGGATCAGTTTCTTTATTTGTCTTTCTGTTGCTTCAGTATTAGTGTATAAGAATGCAACTGATTTCTGTACATTGATTTTGTATCCTGCAACTTTGCTGAATTCATGTATCAGTTCTAGCAGACTTCTGGTGGAGTCTATCGGATTTTCCATGTATAATATCATGTCATCTGCAAAAAGCGAAAGCTTGACTTCATCTTTGCCAATTTTGATGCCTTTGATTTCCTTTTGTTGTCTGATTGCTGATGCTAGAACTTCCAACACTAAGTTAAACAATAGCAGTGAGATTGGACATCCCTGTCGTGTTCCTGATCTCAGGGGAAAAGCTCTCAGTTTTGCCCCATTGAGGATGATGTTAGCTGTGGGCTTTTCATAAATGGCTCTTATGATCTTTAAGTATGTTCCTTCTATCCCGACTTTCTTGAGGGTTTTTATTAAGAAACGTTGCTGAATTTTGTCAAATGCCTTTTCTGCATCGATTGACAGGATCATAGGCTTCTTATCTTTTCTTTTATTAACGTGATGTATCACGTTGATTGATCTGCGAATGTTGAACCAACTCTGCATCCCAGGAATGAATCCCACTTGGTCATGGTGAATAATTCTTTTTATATGCTGTTGAATTCAATTTGCTAGTATCTTATTGAGAATTTTTGCATCCATATTCATCAGGGATGTTGGTCTGTAGTTCTGTTTTTTTACTGGGTCTCTGTCTGGTTTAGGAATCAAAGTAATGCTGGCTTCATAGAATGAGTCTGGAAGTTATCCTTCCCTTTCTATTTTTTGGAATAGCTTGAGAAGGATAGGTATTATCTCCACTTTAAACGTCTGGTAGAACTCCCCTGGGAAGCCATCTGGTCCTGGACTCTTATTTGTTGGTAGATTTTTGATAACTGATTCAATTTCTTTGCTGGTTATGGGTCTGTTCAAGCTTTCTATTTCCTCTTGATTGAGTTTTAGAAGTGTGTGGGTGTTTAGGAATTTGTCCATTTCTTCCAGGTTGTCCAGTTTGTTGGCATATAATTTTTCATAGTATTCCCTGATAATTGCTTGTATCTCTGAGGGATTGGTTGTAATAATTCCATTTTCATTCATGATTTTATCTATTTGGGTCATCTCCCTTTTCTTTTTGAGAAGCCTGGCTAGAGGTTTACCAATTTTGTTTATTTTTGCAAAAAACCATCTCTTGGTTTCATTGATCTGCTCCACTGTTTTGTTTTTTTAGATTCTATATTGTTTATCTATGCTCTGATCTTTATTATTTCTCTTCTTCTGCTGGGTTTGGGATGTCTTTGCTGTTCTGCTTCTATTTCCTTTAGGTGTGCTGTTAGATTTTGTATTTGGGATTTTTCTTGTTTCTTGAGATAGGCCTGGATTGCAATGTATTTTCCTCTCAGGACTGCCTTTGCTGCATCCCAAAGCGTTTGGATTGTTGTATTTTCATTTTCGTTTTTTCCACAGATTGTTTAATTTCTTCTCTAATTGCCTGGTTGGCCCATTCATTCTTTAGTAGGGTGTTCTTTAACCTCCATGCTTTTGGAGGTTTTCCAGACTTTTTCCTGTGGTTGATTTCAATCTTCATAGCATTGTGGTCTGAAAGTATGCGTGGTATGATCTCAATTCTTGTATACTTATGAAGGGCTGTTTTGTGACCCAGTATGTGATCTATCTTGGAGAATGTTCCATGTGCACTCAAGAAGAAAGTATATTCTGTTGCTTTGGGATGCAGAGTTCTAAATATATCTGTCAAGTCCATCTGATCCAATGTATCATTCAGGGCCCTTGTTTCTTTATTGACCATGTGTCTAGATGATCTATCCATCTTTGTAAGTGGAGTGTTAAAGTCCCCTGCAATTACCACATTCTTATCAATAAGGTTGCTTATGTTTGTGAGTAATTGTTTTATATATTTGGGGGCTCCCATATTTGGCGCATAGACATTTATAATTGTTAGCTCTTCCTGATGGATAGACCCTGTGATTATTATATAATGCCCTTCTTCATCTTTTGTTACAGCCTTTAATTTAAAGTCTAGTTTGTCTGATATAAGTATGGCTACTCCAGCTTTATTTTGACTTCCAGTAGCATGATAAATAGTTCTCCATCCCCTCACTCTCAATCTGAAGGTGTCCTCAGGTCTAAAATGAGTCTCTTGTAGACAGCAAATAGATGGGTCTTGTTTTTTTATCCATTCTGATACCCTATGTCATTTTGCTTGGCTCATTTAGTCCATTTACATTCGGTGTTATTATAGAAAGATATGGGTTTAGAGTCATTGTGATGTCTGTAGGTTTCATGCTTATAGCAATGTCTCTAGTACTTTGTCTCACAGGATCCCCCTTAGGATCTCTTGTAGGGCTGGTTTAGTGGTTATGAATTCTTTCAGTTTTTGTTTGTTTGGGAACACCTTTATCTCTCCTTCTATTCCAAATGACAGACTTGCTGGGTAGAGGATTCTCGCTGCATATTTTGTCTGTTCATCACATTGAAGATATCACATTGAAGATACCTTTCTGGCCTGCCAAGTTTTAGTAGAGAGATCCGTCACGAGTCTTATTGGCCTCCCTTTATATGTTAGAGCACGTTTATCCCTAGCTGCTTTCAGAATTTTCTCTGTGTCCTTGTATTTTGCCAGTTTCACTATGATATGTTGTGCAGAAGATCGGTTCAAGTTATGTCTGAAGGGAGTTCTCTGTGCCTCTTGGATTTCAAGGCCTTTTTCCTTCCCCAGATCCGGGAAGTTCTCAGCTATTATTTGTTCAGAAGTACACCTTCAGCACCTTTCCCTCTCCCTTTCTCCTCTGGAATTCCAATTATGTGTATATTATTTCTCTTTAGTGCATCACTAAGTTCTCTAATTTTCCCCTCATACTCCTGGATTTTTTTCTCTCTCTTTTTCTCAGCTTCCTCTTTTACCATAATTTTATCTTCTAGTTCACCTATTCTCTCCTCTGCCTCTTCAATCCGAGCTGTAGTAGTCTCCATTTTATTTTGCAGCTCATTGGTAGCATTTTTTAGCTCCTCCTGACTGTTCCTTAGTCCATTGATCTCTGTAGCAATAGCTTCTCTGCTGTCCTCTATACTGTTTTCAAGCCCAGCGATTAATTTTATGACTATTATTCTAAATTCACTTTCTGTTATATTATTTAAATCCTTTTTGATCAGTTTGTTACCTGTTGTTATTTCCTGGAGATTCTTTTGAGGGGAATTCTTCCGTTTCATCATTTTGGATAGTCCCTGGAGTGGTGCAGAACTGCAGGGCACTTCCCCTGTGTTGTCTGGAATAACTTGCGTTGGTGGGCGGGGCCGCAGTCAGACCTGATGTCTGCCCCCAGTCCACCACTGGGGCCACAGTCAGACTGGTGTGTGCCTTCTCTTCCCCTCTCCTAGGGGTGGGATTCACTGTGGGGTGGCATGGCCTGTCTGGGCTACTTGCACAATGCCAGGCTGTGGTGCTGGGGATCCAGTGTATTAGCTGGGGTGGTTCAGCAAGGTGCACATGGGCGTGAGAGGCAGGCTCAGCTCACTTTTCCTTCAGAGATCCACTTCAGGAGGTCCCTGTGGCACCAGGAGGGAGTCAGACCCGCCACCGGAGGGATGGATTCACAGAAGCACAGCATTGGGTGGGGTTTTTGTGCAGTGCAAGCCAATTCCCTGGCAAGAACTGGTTCCCTTTGGTATTTTGGCTGAGGGATGGGTAAGGGAGATGGTGCTGGCCAGCACCTTTGTTTCCCGCTAAGCTGAGCTCTGTCATCCGGGGCTCAACAATTCTCCCTCCCGTTGTCCTCCAGCCTCCATGCTCTCCCAGCAGAGCTGTTAAATTATAACTTTCCAGATGTTAAGTCCTGCTTGCTGTCCGAACACACTCCGTCCAGCCCCTCCGCTTTTGCAAGCCAGACTCGAGGGCTCTGCTTGGCCAGCAGGCCGCCCCTCCGCCCCAGCTCCCTCCCGCCAGTCCGTGGAGCGTGCACCACCTCTCCGCCCTTCCAACCCTCTTCCGTGGACCTCTTGTCTACTCTTGGCTCCAGAGAATCCATTCTGCTAGTCATCTGGCAATTTTCTGGGTTATTTAGGCAGGTGTAGGTGGAATCTAAGTGATCAGCAGGATGCGGTGAGCCCAGTGTCCTCCTACGCTGCCATGTTCTCCAACAATCAAAAAAATACTGTATTTTTAAAGGTTGCTGACAGACTAGAACTTAGAAGTTTTCATCACAAATTTTTTTTCTAACTATGTGTAGTGATGCATGTTAACGAGACATACTATGGTGATCATTTCTGATTATACACATTACGTGGTACACCTGAAACTATTATAATGTTATATGTCAATTATATCTCAATAAAAAAAGACAGTGATTTGACAAGTATGCCTAGTGGCATTTTTTTTTAAGATAAAGCACTGTAGAAAAAATTCTTTTTAAAAAAATTTTTTTTTTATGTTTATTATTTTTGAGAGACAGAGAGAGAGAGAGAGGCAGAGAGAAAGCAGGGAAGGAGCAGAGAGAAAGGGAGACACAGAATCCGATGCAGGCTCCAGGCTCTGAGCTGTCAGCATAGAGCCCGATGCAGGGCTCGAGCTCACAGACCATGAGAACATGACCTGAGCTGAAGTCAGGCATTTAAATGACTGAGCCACCCAGGCAACCCTCAGAAAAAAATTCTTAAACTTTTTAAACATCATACCGATGGTACTAAAATTCTCATGTTGTTGTGTATGCATTTTGATATAAATAGAAGTGAAAATTATTTTGTTCTTGGTAACTGACATTTTAAACAGAGGAGAGAGGAGGCACAAATGTAAGATACATGAGTAAAGCAAACATCTTATATTCTTGAATTTGAGTAAGAAAGATTTTCTGAACTCATGACCTGTTTTGCTTAAAAAAAATTCTAGTTCTCATACAGTAGATTTCCCCAAAGATTTCCCATTTCTCCTGTCTACACATTGCTGGAATCACCTTCCCTTGAGTATGAGTGAAATCTGTGTTCTCATTAATAGAATATTTCAAAGTTTATTGGATGTCACTCCCTTGATTAGATTGTTATGTTGCAAATGTGATGTGATTACTCTCAAGATTACATCAAACTGAAAATGCTAGCTTGATGAAGTGGGTAGCCATGATGGAGAAGTTCTCATGGCAAGGGACTGAGACACTCTCTAGAACATGAAAACAGCTTCCAGTAAACAGCCAGAGAAAGCAGGTGCCTTGAATCATTCCACTGCAAAAAAATGAATGCCAATCACATGAAAAGATCCTTGGATTGGAAGTATATTCTTCCCAGTTGAGCCTCCAGATGGCAATATGCCTGGCTATCACTTTCATTGCACCATTGTGAGACCCTGAGCAAAGTATTCCCAGCCACGCCCAGAAACATGACCTGCAGAAAATATGATGTAAGAGACATATTGTTGAAAGGTACCGAATTTGTGATGATTTCATTAGCAGAAATATAAAACTAATATATCTAACTTAAAAAACACCTTACAATGACCAAGTAGTAATGGGCATTCTAACATCCAACTGTAGACTCTCAATTTTTCCCTAAAAAAGCTAAAGCTCACTAAAGAAATGATCAATTACATGATTTGAACAGGCTATACATGACAATAGCCAGACATTCAGTAGAGACCTTATAAAATTCACACCATATTCTTAGGTCTACAGAAAAAAAAAACACATAAATATGATGATAATAGAAATATAAGTTATCAAAAATACCAGACAAAATTAAGACAGATTAAAAAAAAAAACTATCCAAAGTGAAAAATCCAATGTATGAGCTTAATAGCAGATTAGATACTACAGAAGAAAAGATCAGTGAATTTTAATACATATGACAGAATCCATCCACAGGAAGCAAAGGGAAATAAAAAAGTGAAAAAAATGGACAGGGCCTTGGTTACGCGTGAGGTAATATCAAATGGAATCCCCAAAGATTCAGAGAGAGAAACAAGTTTTTAAGAAATGACTAACAAGATTTTTCCAAATTTGATGAAAATAATAAACCCACAAATGCGAGAGGAGCATTAAACATTAAAAAGGATAAATACAAAGAAAACATCAAGATTGCTAGCAATAGAAAACGGTTTCAAACTGGTCTAAAAGACGAGTCTTAAAAGTAGCTAGAGAAAGAAGGCATTGTACACAGCACAACAAAGGTAACACTAGGGAAGACTTCTTTTCTGGAATCATGCAAACTATAAAAGAATATTTTTTATGTGCTAAGAGCAAACGAATGCAACACAAAATTATTTACCCCATAGATATAACCTTCAAAAATGGAGACAAGGGGCGCCTGGGTGGCGCAGTCGGTTAAGCATCCGACTTCAGCCAGGTCACGATCTCACGGTCCGTGAGTTCGAGCCCCGCGTCAGGCTCTGGGCTGATGGCTCGGAGCCTGGAGCCTGTTTACGAGTCTGTGTCACCCTCTCTCTCTGCCCCTCCCCCGTTCATGCTCTGTCTCTCTCTGTCCCAAAAATAAATAAAAAAAAAAATGGAGACAAACGGGCTTTGGGGGACAAATATAAGTTTGCAGAATCCATCACCGTAAAAGTTACCTTAAAATAAATTGTAATGGAGTTCTTCAAAGAAAAGAAAAAAAAATACAAGATAGGCAATTGTATTTATGTAAAGCAATTTAAAGTAATGGAAACTGTGTATATGAAATGTATATGGTTTTAACCTGCTAAGGTATGGATAATCATTGTGAAAGAACAGAAAACTAATACATCTCACTACAGAAAAAAATCATATAATGACTAACTTATTTGCAATGGGCACCCCAGCACAGACTGCAGACTCTTAATTTCTCACTAGAATAAATTAGTTTTCCTTAGATAAATTACTGATTAGAACTCTGGGAAAGGCAAACTTATAAATGTATGATTTTTAACTATCTTTCTTATTTTAAACTTTCTTTAAAGGTAATGACACTTTAAACATATTAACTATGTGTCATTCTGTGGATTATTATTTTTGCAGCAGTAAAATGTACGACACAAAAGCACAGGAGAGTAAATTGGAAAAACTGAAGTATAGAATTGTAAAGGTCTTACATACAAAGTAGCATACTACTATTTGAAAGTAGACTAATGAATTAAAGGTGCATATTATAAATACTAAAGCAACAATTAAACAATAGGAAGACATATGCACTTATTAAAAATGCACAAAAAGGCTGAAAAAGAGAACACAGACGCAAAGAATAGATGGGAAATTAGAATACATGAGAGGGTAGTAGATTTAATTTCAACCATATAAATAATTGCATTAAATGTAAATGTTCTAGACACTTCTAAGAAGTAGAAAGCATCAACGTGAAGATAAGTAAGACCTTATAGCAAATTCTTTACAAGACAATCACTATAATCTCCAGGCAGTTTGCTGAAAACTAAAAAATGAGAAAGGATACATTATGCAAACAAAAAAGATTTAAAAAATCTGTAATAGCTCCATAAATATGAGGTAACTGCACTTTAGAAAGAGAAGACAAATCAATCCCTTAAAAGGACATAGCAATTTTTAAAAGATACACATACAATTAAAGCTTCATAATACATTCACAAACATAACTGGGTATTTTATCTACCCTCTCCTTAATTGCTTTAAGAAGGAAAAAAAACCTCTAACAATGTAGAATAACATTGTAACCTATTAACCCAAATGACATTTATTAGAATATGCCACTCAACACAGCATAATAAATAATCTTTCCAATGCTATGGAGCATTCACCAAGATATGCTATATCCTGAACAACAAAATCAGTCACTGTTAAGGAAAATTGACTGAAATTATAGAAAGTACATTCTCTGACCAAAATAGAATTAAATGAGAAGTTATAGAAAGATTGACAGAAAAATCCCCAAAGATTTGGAACTTCAACCACAAACTTCTAAATAATCTTTGGGTTAAAGAAAAAAAAATTAAAGGGAAATGAGAAAATGTTTGGAACAACATGAAAATGAGAAATCTATGTATCAAAATTTATGGGATGCAACTATAGTAGTGCTTAGAGGGAAAATGATAGTGTTAAGCACTTATATTTGGAAAAAAAGATCCACATCAATTACAAAAATTTTATGATGAGAAGCTAGAAACAGAAGAGAAAGTTAAGCTAAAATAACAGAAAGTAACTATTAAAGATAAAAACAGAAATCAAACAGAAAACAATAAGTGATAACAGAAAGCAGACGGGTGGATGAGTTGAGTAGAAGTTGAGTAAAAGAGAAAATTGAGGTTGAATAGAAGAGAAAATGGAGAAAGAGCCAGTGGGAAGTCAGGGCATGAAGAAAGTATTCTCCATCTTGATTCTGGTAGTGGTTATACAACTGTAGAATCATTTCACTGTATACATAAAATAGGCTGTTTTTATTTTATGTGTGCTATATCTTAGGAAAGCTGATTTTAAAAAATCTTAGAGGGGCACCTGGGTGGCTCCGTCAGTTAAGCATCCGACTTCAACTCAGGTCATGATCTCATGGTTAGTGAGTTCGAGCCCCGCTTTGGGCTCTGTGCTGACCGCTCAGAGTCTGGAGCCTGCTTCCAATTCTGTGTCTCCCTCTCTCTCCGTTCCTCCCCCACTTGCACTCTGTCTCCCTCTCTCTCAAAAATAAATTAAGAATTTTTTTTTAATCTTAGATATTTTTGGAAATGGAAAAATGGATAATTGAATATTAAGCACTTATAATATACAAGATAATGTATTTTTTTAAATAAGTAGTCCTTATCTATTAGAAATACATACTGACATATTTGTGTATCAAATAATAGTCACTGAGGTTTGTTTCATAAGAATGTTACTAGTTGGGAAGTATTTGGGGATAGAGATGAAACATAATTTGCCATGAATTGATAACTATTTAAGGTAAATGATAAGTAAATAACATTTTCTAATATTATTCTCTGTACTTTTGAATTTGCTTGAAATATTCTACAATGAAATGCTTTAAAATGTCTTTTTAATTCACATTATATCTGGTACACCAAACAAAACAGGCATTTTAGTATAATTTTTTAATCAAATAATTAATGGCTCTTTTTCACTGTATTTCTCCAACTGGCTTGTTCAACCATCACATTAACAATTCTACTGCCTTACTCTATTCTTATTAACAATATATCTGTAGTTTTGCGGGAGTTTTTTTCCTTCTAAATAATATTGCTTAGAGTAAGGGTCTTACAGAGAGTCTTACCCAGTCAATACCTTCGACTGAATTCTGGCCCAACAACTATCTAGCTATATGAACCTTGAGAAGGGCACCTGACTTTTCTGAGTCTGAGACTCCTCATTCATAAGAACAGTCAGTGCTAACTTTTTGATGAATAATAAATGAGATAAACTGGAATAAAATCTAAATATAAGCATTAGTAACTGTAAGTGTTTTATGATGGCACCTTGCAATGCTACTTAAAATTATCCAAATCCACAAAACAAACAGACTCGGTGTTGATCTCTCATTTTGCTTCTAAGCCTGGACTGCTTTACCATCAATAATTACATGACAAGAACCGTACCCCACTCCCAACCATATTCAAGTTAATATCAACAATGGCAAAGTACCAATTATGGGTTCTGAGGTACATTGAACTCTATTCGTATATTTGGAATACCTCGCTGCCCTCCAAACTGTCCTAAAATAATTGCACTGATTTTCCCAGCTGCTTCCAAACCTTTTCTTTTTTGGCTCCCATACCATTCTTGGGATAGACAAGCACAAAGTCAGAGCAATGACAATTGGAACTCCATGACTATTCCATTGAAAGTCAATTGAATTTCAATTTCCTTCAATGGAGAAAGCCAGGAGGAACCAATTATTGTTGCTTTAACATTGTGCAATTTTACCTCAGGCACCACTTAGGATCCAAATGAAAACATTTCAATTCCTGCTTATTACCTTCTTCCTGATAAAACCCTATTTTTCCCTGGCTCCTGAAAATAGTGCTATATCAAGGGAAACCTCTATTAAATACATTTTACCATCTTGGCTGTATTAGCAACTATTAAAAGAAAAAAGATATACAGGGACCAATATTCCACATATAATGCTATTGGCTGTTTATCTTGCCAGCAAGTTTATGTGGTATTGCTCTAATTTCCACTTGTCACAACTTACTTGAGAACGAAGTCAGTACAATTCACTTTCTGTTTGGGACATCAATTCCCAATCTGGAAGAAATCTCATCTCCATGCTGAGTTAGCTCGCATCTGCCACAACCACAGGATTTCTGGGAGGCTACTGGCACAACTCACACATTTCCACTGTGAAGCTTGGCTTTGGGAATGAGTGAAAATGCTGTTCCCCTAGCAGCCATTCAGGGCCACGGACTGTGAAAGCCAGAGCCACCTAACAAGCTGTGAAAATTTCAGCCACCAGAGGAGCTGTGAAAGACAAAGACAGTGCTAGCTGAAGAGACAAGAGCAGGCAGGAATCTCCAGAGGAGTTGCAAATCTCCTAGAACCTCGTGTCAGCCAAGAAACCATGCACTCTGAACTGAGTGACAAAGTCAGCAGGGACCGAACAACAGAAAAAGTGAAAATAAACTCAGTCATGTTAGAAAATGCCCACACAAGGGTAGGGTATCAGCCATCCTAAGCCATTATGTAGTGGGTCTGTTGGATCCAAAGAACACAGATTATATAGGGAGAGCAAAAAGAAACTTAGCATCAAACATATCCAGGGACTAACAATTGAGTCAGTTTCCAAGTCATACTCTTGATTCTGCAGCTCAGCATGTGAAGAGCCTATTTAAAAAAAAGAAAGAAAAGGAAACAAAAAACAACAACAACAACCTAAAACTCTGGGGTATCCCAGGCTGCAGGGAAATGTGCTATGCCTTTTTCCTGGTCTCCTCTTGTGTTAGAGCAGTAACCAGGAGTTTTTATGGGTCATTACTTCTCCTTATGTTCTGCAAAATCAACTCCATTCTGCCCAGGACACATCTGGCATTTTTCCTTTCCCTCCTAAACCCTCTGAATACTCTTGTCTCTCCCTTGCCCCAGTTGGACATGAGATTATCACGGGGATACGACTTTATCATTCTATCACCTTTCATGCTCATATGATCCTGATGCCAGTTTTTAAGAATTGAAAGGGCAATATCAATTATCCTCTCAAAGCCGTTTCACATCAATGAAGAAGCTGTAAAAATTAGATTCCAGTTCCTGTTGTCAACTTATGTTGGGGTTATGTTAGGTCTTGGAAGCTGGTTTTAGCCAAGATATGATTGGAAGCAAAGAGTAACTGTGAACCTTGCTCTCTGGACTGACATTGCTGAAGAGACTAAGGGCACTGCTTTGACTAATTTTGCACAATATGTATCTTAAGATTTTTTTATATTATTTTTGTCATCTATAATGGAGACTGCTTGTTGAAATAGTTAGGAAGTTAAAATCTTGTAAAAATGCATTTGGAAGTTTAGAAAGGCTTTCAACATAAGGAAGGAAAAAATGGAAATTTTGCCCTTGTAATTCTTTGCCTTGAGTTCTGAAAGAGGTTACCAAAATTAAGAATTATAAGAATTAACACTAGAGTCCTATTAGAAGACAGATTTTTACAAAGAGTAAAGCCATGACCCTTATGAAAATATGAAATGAGCATATGTCAAAGATTTTATTTAACTTAATCAGTGAGAGAACCAGTAATGTTATAACCAGCTCTAAGGAGGATTCAAAGAACCACACATATACAGGCAATCAGGAATGCTAAAAGAATTTGCAAATAGATGAAAAACTAGACAATTACACTCCCCTGAATACAATTCATTTGCAGTGCTATGAACCAGAACCTGATGCATTGTTATTAATTTTATAAGACTTACAGAGTTGTAAAATGCAAGGCAGAGATACTTGGAAAGGCACCCTGGTCAACGCCTGGTTTTCTACTACAGACACATAACATCTTTTTGGTCCTGTTAGTTGTCAAAATTTTTCCTGCCATTCTAAATAAAATGTTAAGAAGAAGTAAAGAAGTCTAGGTTAGAACTGCTGTATAAGAAAACCCAGAAGGCTGCCTTACATACATTTGATTTTTTTTTAACTTTTATTTATTATTGAGAGACAGAGCATGAGCATGGGCATGAGAGAGGGCAGAGAGAGGGGTAGACACAGATTCTGATGCAGGCTCCGGGCTCTGAGCTGTCAGGACAGAGCCCGACGCCGGGCTCAAACTCACAAACTGTGAGATCATGACCCGAGCCGAAGTTGGATGCCCAGCGGACTACTTCTAATGTTATATTAGATCTAATGTTAAAAATCTAATGTTAATATTAAATTAGCCTGTTTATTTTACCAGGCCTGGTAAAATTGCCAATATCAATCTGCAAGAAAGTTATATATGCCACATGCATGAATGACGTGGTGCATTAGTTTCCAAACATGGCCACAACAAATTGCTTCAAACAAGGTGGCTAAAATCTATTTTACAACTAACATCTATTATCTCACAGTTGTGGAAACTAGAAATTCTAAAATCAAGATATTGGCAGGGTAGATTCCTTCTGGGGACTCTGAGGGAGAAAATGTTCCATGCCTCTCTTCCAGCTTCTGATTATTGCCTGTAATCCTTGGCATTCATTTCTTGGCTTATAGACACATCACTTCAATTTCTACCTTCATTATCATATGGTGTTTTCCCTGTGTGCCTGTGTCTTTGTCTAAATATCTTTCTTCTCATAAAGACACCAGTCATATTGGATTTAGGGCCCATTCTTATCCAGTATGACTTCATCTATACTTGACTATATCTGCAAAGTCTCTGCTTCCAAATAAGGTCATATTCACAGGTTAGACACGAACTTTTGGGGAAGACTAATCAACCCAGAGTGCAAAAAGATATCAAATCTAGAGGATGTGAAGGGAAGGGTGTTTCTTACCAAGTGACTGCCAGGCAACACTGAAAGGCAGACAGTTTTTAATGGCAATAGGCTTAAACCAGAACACTCCAATTAAAGAGCAGTTCTTGTTTATAACCAGGTCTGGATCATTTCCAAAAAGCAAACCAAGCAAGTAAATGTGATAGCAGACTTCTGGGCCAATGCTCCAAAGGCATCAGTCCACTCAGATTCTTCAGGATTCAGAACCAGCTTCTAATTCTAGCTTTGCAACTAAAGAGCTATGTAAACCTGGGCATATCCTCTATCTAATTCAGTCTCCCTTTCCTCTTTTGTCAAATGAGGAAAATAGACTTGAATGTTTTTAAGTCCTCTTCTACCTGTGATTTATGATCTTTTTTTTTTTTAATTTTTTTTTTCAACGTTTATTTATTTTTGGGACAGAGAGAGACAGAGCATGAAGAGGGGAGGGGCAGAGAGAGAGGGAGACACAG
This sequence comes from Prionailurus viverrinus, assembly GCF_022837055.1. Taxonomy (NCBI): domain Eukaryota; kingdom Metazoa; phylum Chordata; class Mammalia; order Carnivora; family Felidae; genus Prionailurus; species Prionailurus viverrinus. Next base: position 38,539,015 of record NC_062573.1, on the reverse strand, counting down.
AATCAGAAACAGGCTCCAGGCTCTGAGCCGTCAGCCCAGAGCCTGACGCGGGGCTCGAACTCACGGACCGTGAGATCGTGACCTGGCTGAAGTCGGACGCTTACCCGACTGCGCCACCCAGGCGCCCCTATGATCTTTTTTTTTAATATATAAATGCAAAATGTCCAACTTAGCTATTACGACATGTGCAGGATTGCCTTTTTAAAATGTTCAAACCTATTGCTATCCATCTGTGCTTTCTAAAGTTAGAACAGAATTTTGGAGTTCTTTTTGTTACTATCTATGGTAGGATACAAAAGTTGGGGTCTCTTGCTCTCATTTTTTTCTATTTCAGAAATGAATCTGCTGGCCCAACATTTCTTCCATATGACCCTGAGCCCTTGGCCACAGCTGCGGCACTTTGGTTTTGTACAACCCCAGTGGGTCATTCCCACTATAGTCTTTGTTGCACTCTAAGTGTTGTCCTTTATATAGATTACAGTTACAGAGACTCCACTGTGTAGAGTTCTTGAGAGTTCAGGGTCAGTGCCCCTGCATAGCTGACTAGATCAGACTGGACACTTGACAAGGCTGCTGAGCAATGAGCACTCTTTCTTGAAAATTCAGAAATGAGGATAGGGGCACCTGGGTGGCTCAGTTGGTCAAACATCCAACTTCGGTTCAGGTCATGATCTCATGGTTCATGGGTTCAAGCCCTACATCGGGGTCTGTGCTGAATGCTTGCTCAGAGCCTGGAGGCTGCTTCAGATTCTGTCTCCTTCTCTCTCTGCCCCCCCCCCCCAGCTCATGCTCTGTCTCACTCTCTCAAAAATAAATAAATGTAATAAAATTTAAAAAAAAGAACTGAGGATAATATAGGGTCATTCTAAGCTCTTCTCAAACAGAGAAATGTAAACTGGAAAGCTACTGAGAGTATATGTAAATTAAGCTGGTCAACAGAGGGAAAAAAATGAGAGAGAAAGATTAAAAATACAAGGTGTTGTGGCATCTGGGTGGCTTAGTTGGTTAAATGTCCAACTTTGGCTCAGGTCAGTTTGGGGGTTTGAGTCCCACGTCGGGCTCTGTGCTGACAGCTCAGAGCCTGGAGCCTGCTTTGTATTCTGTGTCTCCCTCTCTCTTTGCCCCTCCCCTGCTCATTCTCTGTCTCTGTCTCTCTCTCAAAAATAAACATTAAAATTTTTTTTAAAAATAAAAAGTACAGAAAGTGGGAGAGATCTCAATGGCTGCTACTCCTTGTAATTCATGGATGCTTTCCTATATTTTGCTGCAGGACTCTGATAGGCTGCTTTGAAATAGTTTTGTCACTTGCAATTTAAATAAATTTGACTGAAACACTGTTGATTTAATATACGACTAATTAAGATTTTTTTCCTTATCATGTTAGATTAAATTCATTGTGAATGTCCTTTCTCAATAGCAACAAATATACATACAAATTTAATTATCCACAATATGTAAATACGATTTTTTCAGAGGTTAATAAGTTTAACCATAATTTTAACAATGACCAAAATGATGATATTACATTGAGCAGTTATCTGACAGAAATTATTTGAAATGAATGTGACTATGTCCTAGATGGTTCCTGCTGCAGATAACATCACTTTTGTGAAGTATTATTAATACCTTTTGTTTAAATCACTGGTTGCCTCAGTTGCAATATACAAACACACTTGAGAATCTCCTTTCCATTACATCTCTGAAACAGAAACATGTGGAGGCCATTTGACCAGAGATTCAAGGAAGGATCACTTCCACTAGGCACCAGAGGTAGATTCCCAAGACCAGTGGCAGGCACAAGTAACGTGCAGGAAAGGCTTCTCCATAGATCCCCAGGAGGAGATCAAAGGATCATGAAGATCTCCTTCCATGACATCTTCAAAAAAAGTACAGACTTCAAAGGGTACTGGGTACTCAGATGGTGAAGTCAGTGTAAGAAAACTTAATTGGTTAGACAAGGCATTATGGCAACCATTTTATGCAGAATGTGTTGAGAGTTGTCATGGGGCTCAGGCCTGTCTGTGCCTTATTCTCCCACAAGAGGAACCTTGAGCAGAACTCAATGCTCCTACCCACATTTCCTCTTCCTCAGAAGGAAGTTGGGGAGCTAGAGAACAACTACATGCTTGCCCCGGTTTCTCAGATAGTAGTTTTCCATAAGTGTTTCTTGAAGTGATCAATGAGTCGAGATATGCTGAACTATCTATGTCGTTTTTTCTTCCCACAGAGTCAATCTCAAGTTCAAAAAAATCCCTAGGGTGAAAATTTTGGCACTCTACTTTAAAAAATATATATTTCCATGGGAATATATGGGAAACTCTAAAATACTGAATACGTATCAATAGTCCTATAATCCTCAACTGTTTAAGAGTTAAGTGTATACAGGAAAGAAATTCAGGGGAGCTTTTATGACTGGAAGGAAATAAAGTATTAATTATATATCACTAATAAATAAAAAGTTGTAAACATCTTTAAGTTTCAATTTCCACAAATATATGCTGCATGTCTATTGTTGCATTTACATAACAATGAGAAATAGAAGTTAACATCTATTGAGCACACATTACATGCCAGGCACCATGTCAGGTACTTTAAAGACATTAACTCTTTAAGCCTCACACCAAATTAATCGCTCCTCCTTTAATATTGTATTACAAACATCAAGATATAACTGATCTACCTATAGTTCTTCAAAACAAGACAGTGAATTTAGAATACAGTTGACCCTTCAACAACATGGGGTCTCTACTCCGTATGTTGGCAAAAATAAGTTACGATGGGGCACCTGGGTGGCTCAGTCAGTTGAGCATCTGACTTTGGCTCAGGTCACGATCTCACCATTTGTGAGTTTGAGCCCTACATTGGGCTCTCTGCTGTCATCACAGAGCCCACTTCAGATCCTCTGTCCCCCTCTCTCTCTGCCATTTCCTTGCTTATGCTCTCCACAAAATAAATAAAACAGTTAAAAAAATAAAGTAATACAAAAAGAAAGCTAGTCCTTAACAATTCATTGCCCCCAAAACTAAGAGCTTTCTCCTCCTCTGCTCTAATGGACCTTTCTTATCATCCCTCACCTTGATCCTATAGCCTCCTCTCTTTTCTGAGCCAGCTTATTTAGTTTTTATAACCTGCTCCCCACATGTCAACTCTCTTTGCCATGAAAACACCCCTGGGCTTGAAGTTCTTTTTCTGCTCTGATTGCTTTCTGGAGAGTATTTGCCTTCATTGCTTTTATGGTTGTCCTTTGCTATAGAGAAAATGAGGTAAAGGAAACTGGGCAAAATGAAAGAGGTACACATAACAATAAACTTTATAATGTAGTACATTCACAGTAGGAAAATTTCCAGCAATGTGAATATGAAGTGGCCTCCGACTTGATGAGCATGACTATGGCAAAGTATTTTAAATTATTTTTAAGTAATAATAAAACTATTTTATCCTTTTCAAAAGCTTTAATTTTTTTTTAATTTTTAAAAAATATATTATTTCCTTTTGAGAGAGAGAGTGAGCATGAACAAGAGTGGGAGGGGCAGAGAGAGACGGAGAGAGAGAATCCCAAGCAGGCTCTGCGCTGTCAGCACAGAGCCCGACCTGGGCTCAATCCCACCAACCGTGAGATCACAACTTGAGCCGAAATCAAGAGTCGGATGCTTAACCGAATGAGGCCTCCAGGTGCCCCAGGAAACCAAGCCTTACTTCTTATAGGCTGAAATAAAAAACTATGAATAAGGGTGATATTTAACATCAGGGATGAACCTGGACGTCATTATGCTAAGTGAAATACGCCAGTTGCCGAGGATCAAGTAATTACTGTATGATTCCACCTACATAAGGTATCTAAACAGGTAAACTTGTAGAAGCAGAAAGCAAATGTTAATTCTTAGGGAATTAGAGGTGGAAAGTTATTCAATGTATACAGTTACAGTTATACAAGACAAGTAACTTCCGGAGATCCGCTGCACCACACAGAGCTCATATTTAACAATTCCGTATATGCACTTCAAAATTTGTTAAGAGGGTGTTATCTCATGTTAGGTGCTCTTACTACAAAAGAACCAAAAACACAAAAACAAAGGGACAGGAGGAAACTTTGAGAGATGATGGATACATTCATTAACTTGAAAGTGGTGAGGGTAAAATGGTATATGCATCAGGCAAACTCATCAAACTGTATACATTAAATATGTGCAGTTTGTGGTTTGTCAATTATATATCAATAAAGCGGAAAAATAAAGCTAATGATATTCAAAAACAAATAAATATTATGTAAAAACCAGGACATCAGAAAGTTGCACACATATAATTATAACCACCACATTCATGAAACTAAGGGCTCTCAGGTCTGAATATATGGGGTTATATTTAGCTTCCTTCACTCATGGGCATTGTATCCTTCCTTCTCAAATAGGGTAATAATAATTCTTACTGCATAGGAATGTTATAAAAGTCAAATGGGGAATCAATATTAATAAGTGTAATTAGTAATTTTATAATGATGATTATAATAATTAACTAACTTTAGTAGCATTACTACATGCCCAATGCCAAGCTAAAGTACTTTACATATGATATTTCATGTAATTCATATAATTATCTGAGGTAGGGATAGTACATATTAACAACCTCTCAGAATATCTGACCTATAATAAGGTTTCACTAAAGAGTAGCTAAAATAATAATTACTGTAAATGTATTGTTGTGGTTAGTCAATGTTGCAATAAAGCGTATCCTTGTTGGAAGCATCTTTCCCACAGGTAGAAATGATAGAGAAAAGACACAGATGCATGTGAGAACTGCAGTTAATATATTGTTTTCACTCAAAGAGAAAGACCAAGAGGATAAAGGATAGGATTAAGAAAGAGAGGGGAGAGCTATGGCCTGAATCCACGGAGAGGAGGAATGAAGAAGTACACATATGACTCACACCAACTACTGATTCATAACAACAAAAACGTAGCCAGAGATGAGGTATGGAGACTCTTGGGGTGATGTTCAGGGTCAGTTCTTCCACCTGCCCCAGCACAACCATTCCTGTTGGGTCATCACCCCGTCCCCCAAGTTTTCTGAGAATATCAGATCTGAGAGACCACACACCAGCTCCTCCAACTCATTCAGCTCCAACTAGAAAATCCTACAAAGAATCAGATGTTTCTGCAGGGCCAGCTATTGAGTGACTTCAGGGACTCCTCTGCACTGTCCCTGAGTGACAGAATGAAAAAAAAAATCTGCTGTATGACACTTGAAATTTCTTTGACAAGGTGGGGGTGGGGCAGCCTCTGGTCCAAAATTAGAAAGAGGCTAGAAAGGCAAATGTATATGTCTGGAGGGTACAGATTTTAGTGAAAGTAAGTTTCAAATAAAATGTAATCAATCAAGTGTAAATGGATGATATTAGTCATTGTCCTGATTTGACAGAAAAGTGAAGAGGGCAGGAGGATCTCAGAGCAGCAGGTGAAAAGTGACGAAGGATAAGTCCTTTCAAGGACTGACTGAATTCACCTGAGCCGAACCTGTGCACCCCAGGCTGTCTTGTCCTGTGTCTGGAAAAGCAAGCAGAGCAGCTCCCAGGAAGGTACTTGGTAGCTCTTTCATTGTTTTAAGGTAGAAATACCCTCTCTTCTGAAATATTAATTGAATTACAGCTGTAGCTGGAACTTGGACAGGTGAATATCTGTGTATTTTTGTATTCTTGAGTGGGAGGATAACCAAGAGTTTATTATCAACTACACTCTGGTAATCCAGGAAGTTATAAACCTACCAAGAAACAAACTTTCTTCCTCCACACCACAAATATTTATGAAAAACAAAACAAGGACTGAGAAAGGGGAGGAGCTGCTGGAATTAATTTGAGCTACTTGGACACAGAAGAAGATCTTAATCTAGGAAGGGAATAGTTACTCGAGTTTTTCAGTATCAGGAAGGCAAGAACCAAGTGCTCCCAGAGAATATATCAAAGTTCCCTTTAGGTGAAACACATCCATACTGATACAGGATTTCAAGTAGCCCAACAGTCATTTCTAAGCTATTTCATATTCATGGGGTGTGGGGTGGGATGTTTGCCCTAGACGATGCACCTTTATTGTATGGGGCCTTCCCACTCTGAACATTTGCTAACAACCTTGACATTTTTATTTGCACCATGATGGCAGAGGAGTATAATAAGTTCCCAGAAAAGGCTGTGGAATTGGGAATTAGATAGCAAAGAGAAGAACGAAAAGAGGCAATGCTGATGAATTGGTGTGTCAGGCAAGGAGAAAGTATTTGTAATTGAGCAGGGGCAGGAAGAGGAAGAAAACAGGAAGGCATAGTGGACATGGTTGCTGGACTCTCGTTGCAGAGAAAATAGTTTCTGAGGCTGATTCGTACCGCTAACACAGCCTCAGGGATACAGAGAAGAAAAGTTCTCCTTCTGTCCTCTTTAAAGTGGGAGAAGAAGTAAACTGCTTTCTATGATTATAAAATCTGGGTAGAGAATGGGAGAAAGAGAAGTCCTTTGAGGCACCCCACAATGGCTCTTCCATTTTTAAGGCATCGTAGCCACTAGCATAAACATCCAGGCAGATACTCAAATGAGAGACAATGATGGTGGGTAAGAGAACTGGCATTACTGACTGGACAAATCCACTTGGGTTTATTTTTAAGCTGACATTGCTATGTATTTGACATTGTGAATTCAAATTCTTATTGTAAAATAAGTATAAATACACTGCACACTGCATTTGTCTTTAATTGGGAGAGCAAATAAACAAGCACCACACAGCTAGAGGCATGAGGCAAGCAGCTTTTCACTCGTCCCCAGATGAACTGGTGGTGTGCCATTCCATTTACACATTACAGTCCCTGAATGACCTCTTTGGATGTCATAACAGAGTTCAGAACAATATTCACGATGAAAGGGCAGTATCAAGACTTAGGGGAAGAGCCAGGGGACATCTCCAAAGTAGAAGCCTAGGAAGTTAAGTCAGCTCTCAGATTTGAGTACCCAGGCCCTTTTGTAGTGGATGATGAATGGACCGCCAGTGAACTCAGCCTCCTTGCTGGGGATACATTTATGGGCAAGAGCAGAGGAGATGTCTTTTGCATAATGAGACCACCGAGAGCAAGAAGTACTTAACAGCTGAAACTGCTGCATAGAATGTGTCGTTGGTAAGTCTGGAAACAAAAAGCAAACAATTTCCTCTGGGGCATGTAATGCTCCTTCACAAAAAAGAGACTCTGAACCCAGGCACAATTCAAACAGCACGGGCAAGGGTGGTGGTTCCAGCAGGTGGCTTGTCAAGTTAATTTATGGCTGTGTGTAATTGGGTGGTTGCTTTTCCTCCAGAAAGATGAAACAGCCAAGCCAAGAGAGATGGGTATCTCACTATTTCTAATACAGAGATAAAGATCTTATTTTTAGTGTAAGGCAAAAAAGAACGTGGGGGTGGTGGGCAAAGATTAGGCTTTTGCAGTGTCGCGAAGTTTCAAAAATAAAGGTAAAAAGAATGGGGAAATCTTTCAGAAAATCAGGAGCCTAATTACTCAAACTTTTAGGAGGTAACTCTTGAATTTCCCCCAAATGAGAGGTACTGATTCTGTTAAATTATCTTAAGTTAGGGTGACATATTTTCTACAACTACAAATCAAGAGTTTTTCATTTAAACTCCAGCTATGTGAAAGATTTTTACGATCGCTTTTAAAATGTGTTTTATTCCTGCACTATAATAAACTCCAAGTCCCAAATAACAGCCATGATTAATCACAACAGTTGGTTATACAATATTAGATTAATTTCAAATTAAGTCTTATTTGGGGATCCATAGGAAAGGAAATACTTCTGGTTAAATGGAAATTAAATAGGAAAGAGAATCTGGGTTTTAATGTTGAAAGGACCAGCTGGTCACACCAACCTACCAGGCTGAGCTTCTCTATTTCAATAATAATATTAAATATTATGTTTCAATATTTTTCAGAAAAAGCTTCTGTTCATATGGCTATAAAAGGAGCATCCGTGTCTAGGGCACTGCTGGGCAAACTGTGATGCTGTTTACGCCAGAAAGTCCCAGTTCTCTGCGTTGGGAAAGCTGGGACTCCAGTGATCCCAAAATTCAGTTGCCTAAGAGAGTTTCAGATGTATCTAGGGATGACTGGTATTGGATTACGTTCTTTATAAACTGGAAAACCTTTGCTCACTGATCAAATACAAGGCTGTGGGCATTAAGAAGACAATGACTCTGATAGTTGTCACTGGGATTCACTTAGTGCTGGAGGGTAACTAAGTCTCCTCTAACACACAGCCTCTCAGGTCGTCTTGGCAAAACTCTAGACTGTACACTTCCATCAAACTGATGTCATAGTAAACTGGTCGTAGTATAGGAGCTGGCTCTCACCATCAGGGATCTCAATGGTGTGGGATTCCTTTATCTTATAAATGTTTAAACAGAGATCAAATGGCTGCTCCAGGCTCATCTAGTGAGTTAAAGGGCATAACCAAAATTAGAATCCAGGCTAATACTTGACTTTGATTGAAAATGAAGTTTCTTAACAGAATTGCTCAGATGATCTCACATGAGGCATAGGGAAAGTGAAGATTCTGAAAAAATAAAGAATAATTTATGCTTGGAATACACTCTTCTGAATAAAGGAACTATCTAAATTCACATACTCATCAGTAGGTACTGCTTTATATCTTATTTTTATGTTGCTAATCTTTGACTTCTTTAAATAGATAACACAATTGAGTTAACGGGGGGGGGGGGGGGGGGGAGGGGGAAACTACTTCTAACAAGTCACTTTTACGATTAAGTATATTTTCTTCCACTTCTGCCCAGAAGAACCAATATAAATGTATTGGTCTAAGACTGCCTCTGGACTGGAAGCATTCAAATATTCTTGCTGCTCTTTTAGATACTATTTTGAGACCTGACCAGCCTTGCTCACTTTTTTTCTTTAATGCTATGATGCAGAAAGGTGCTCAACAGCAGAAACACTGATACAAGTCAAGTGGACCAGGGCTTACCCAGTCTATTCCCATCCCTAGCTAATGGCCATCTCAATGGAAAATGCACACCCCACGACCACATCCTGCCTTGTGATTAAAAGTAACTTAAAAGAGATGTAGAACAAGTCCTACTTCTTCTTTTTTGCCCATAGGCCTTTACAGCTACACATATGTAAAATATAACAATTTACATTATTTATTTTTAGAAATATATTTATAAATATTTGTATCTATTATTTAATATATATTTACACAGCCTCTGCTTGAACAACTGTGGATTAGTGAACACTGAATTCGGTTTGGTGAGACAGGAAGAACGGTGAGGTATTTTTAAAGCTAGAGGAGTGAACAGGAGTCTATCACTTGAGCTGTGGAGTGGTATCTTGAAGAGGTTAAGGCACATTGTCTTGAGCTCAACAGAGAGGAATCAATCATTGTGAATTCCGATAGCCCCATAGGATTCTAGAATTAGTGTGTAAGAGTTCCCTGACTTGAACCAGATCACATGGCAAAAGCGGCCAGACTCCCCAATTCCTCATGTGGCTTATCACAGTCTAGAAATACCTTCTAGATCACCCAGAACTTTACTAAATCTTATTTCGTATTACACAGGATTCCTTGTGCTATTCCTCTAATCATCTGGGAGCCATCTAGACAGTGATAAATTCATTATGCAAAGATTAAAAAGAATTTTTTTCTTATCTAGAAGATGCGATGCACACCCATTTTTCTTTTGCAGCATTTCCCTATCACACTGGTGAGAGGAGAATAGCAAATATAACCTCCCCATTAGTATCACAGTATAAATCTCTAAAACTACTCTCTGTAATAATTTTTTACTTAAAAAAAACCTTAAGTACATTGTTTAAGAGTTAAAGCATTCTAAACTCCTATGATCTAAACATGTTTTATAAAGCTTGAGTAAATTAATTAAGGGGCCAAGATAATTGCTCTGATTTCCTATAGATATTTAAAAAGAACATACTGTTTTGGTCTCAGGTTGTCAGGAAATCAATTTTATGCACTAGCACTCAGGTATTCATTCATTTATTCATTACTGCACTTCATAAAAGATTATTCAACTTCTATACTGTAGCATATCTTGTGCCGGGTGTAGATATACTTGAACAACCATAATTCAAGGAGTATAAAATTTGGATTGGTGGATGAAAAATTCAAGGAACTTCAAAGTGGAGCAAATCAGTGATTAGAGAACAAACATTGTTAGAAAGAGTTGCACAAGGAAGTAGTAAGAGATGGGGACAATCAGGAAGCAATTCCAAATAAATGAAACAACGAGAGCAAAAGCAGAGGGTAGATGTCAGAATATGGTGGAAGATGAACTTGGGAAGTAAAAGTGAAGATCATATCATGCTGGATCTCTGACACACTGAAGAACTTGGGCTTAATATTATAGGTAATGATGAACTTTTGTGAAAGTATATTTGAAGAGGAGATTTGTATTTTATATAACTAGCACTGGGGTTTGGTGATATTACTGTGGCCTCAGCACCAGGGAGATTTGGAGATGGGAAGGAATGGTGGTAAAAGTAGATTTAGGAAACAATTGCCATAATCTAGATGGACAATGATGGGAGCTTGAATGATGGCAGTTTAAATATTGTCTAGGAGTTAATGCAGTAGAAAATTAAAAGAGTTAATGCAGTAGGGCAAATTTGGTGGACAATGCTGAGATAGAGACTATAGGAACTGACAATTAATTAAAACCAATGGGAGAAAGAAGGAAAGAAAAAATCAGATGGCTAACATTTTGAACATGAGTAACTAACAACTATGGTAACATTCATGGAAACAAAGCAAGCCCTAAGAAATTTTCACAGAAGAAACAAGTGGTGATGGTGAGGAAGATGGTCATACAGATTGTACAAGCTTGCTCAGATTTGAAAATCAAGAATTTTATATCTTTTCAGGGTGGTTTAAATTTTCATGAAAATATTTCCCTTTCCCTAGGCAATAATGTCATTATCACTAATAAAAACAAAAGTATGACAGACTGAATTTCTGCTTCCAATTATTATACACTTTCAAACCTAATGATTTACTTGTTTTTAAAAGTTGACTAGGAGAGAGTTTCAGAAAAAATATTTTAACAGGTAGGTGAACATTCTACACCATTATATAGAAATATACACACAAAAAATCTAACCCTTTTATCTGTAAGTTATTATCCCTGATATCTAACAATTTTTGTTTAGCTATACCTATAGAAAAGCAAAGACTTTCACATCAGATGTGGATTAACATGTTGGGCACCACGTATGTGCCAGTATTTCCTACTCCTGTGTGCTTAAAAATAAAACTTTAAGTAACTTCTCCAGCTCACAGGCCAGTAAATAGTAAAAATAGTACACATCCAGGTTGGCTTGACTCCAATGACAAACCCCATAATGCTGGGGAATTAGAGACGCATCTTTGGTTCAACTACACATAGGATCTGTATATGGGATAATGTCCTTTTCCTCTTTGAATTCCAGCTCTCTCATCTGTAAAATGATAATTCATACCCCACAAATCACTAATGAAGTAAAAATGATAATAACTGTGAAAAGTCTTTAGGAAGTGCTATAAAATAACATCTAATATAGAAAATACATATATATGTGTGTGTGTGTGTGTGTGTGTGTGTGTTTGTGTGTGTGTGTGTGTGTGTGTGTGTGTGTGTGTGTGTGTGTGTGTGGTAACAGTAAAATATACTTCATTCTATCTTTGGGTAGTAATCCACAAAATACTAAGTGCCTGCCATACCTATGGCCTTTTAGAAAAATGTGTCTAGAAGCAATTCCTTAATCAAAGTGTGCTTGCTCTTTATAATGCAAAATCACACTCTGGTGACTGTTTTAGAATTAAGAGAGCAGATATCACTACCACAGAGACATAATGTAAACCGCAAATGGCAGCCATATGTGTCATTTTAAAATTTCTAGTAGCCACATTTCAAAAACTAAAAATAAATAAGTAAAATTAGTTTTAATAATATATTTTCTTACAAATTAATATAATTTCAAAATACGTTTCATATAATGAAATATATGCTTTGATACAGTCAATATATAAAATGTATTAATGGAATATTTGACATTATTTTTTCTATTCTTTTTTTTATTTATCATGAGGAGATAAAGAGAGAGAGAGAGAGAGAGAGAGAGAGAATATCTCAAGCAGGCTCCAAGCTGTCAGCGCAGACCCTGATGCAGGGCTCAATCTCACAAACCGTGAGATCATAACCTGAGCTGAAATCAAGAGTCAGGTGCTCAACTGACTGAGCCACCCAGGTGCCCCCCCCCCTTTTTTTTCTATTCTAAGTCTTCAAAATCATGTGCATACTTCATAGTCTTTGCACATTCATTTCAGACTCTGCCATATTTCAACAGCTTAGAGGCCACATGGGGTTAGTGACTGCCATATTGAACAGCCCTATAATATTGACAGTGGTCACCTATATTCTGTCACAAGAACTCTACTCAGGAAGAATGTTCTGGTGCACAAAAATAAGGCCATGTGGATATCTCTTTTGGAGTTTGCACATGAAAAGAGAGTGGGAGAAATGTTAATAGAGGTGACGAAACACACGAGAGGAAGGTAAGGAGTCAAAATTATGAATAAGCAGAAGCCATCATGTAGACAGGCAAAGAGAAGCAATCAGTAGTAATACCAGTAGCACCAAATATAGATAAACAGCAGGCTGCTCAAAATGTCAATTGGCCAGTAAAGCTGCAATATAGTCTAAAATATCATTTCAATTTTCCATGAGGCCTAGCAATGTAGCTTATAAATGTTTCTTTTCTGCCTTCATCACTATGTTTCCTTTCAATAAACTTCCATCACCTTATGTGTACATTATGTCAAACAGAAGGCAACTTCATTTTGCCTTCTACTATCCTTTTAAATTTATTTATAGACTATTCTTTCCATGGCCCTGAAAAAAAGGAAAAAAAAAATTCAAATAGCTCCCTGACTTCCTTGGTCATTCTAAGATAATAAAAAGTTCTATGGTCCTTTTAGGTTGTAAAAGTTACCCACACTTCTATAATTGAAATGTTTATTCTAAGGTAATAATATAAACCCCAAACTTCTTCCTGCTATAGGTAGAAAGCCTGCAGTAGGGAAAACGGGTTTCACTGTCTATCAAAACCAACCATTTCAATCCCTTATTTCCCATCTTCCTAACCACAGGTTTTACTTTTCTAAAAATGTTTATTTATTTATTTATTTTGAGAGAGAGAGAAAGACAGAGACAGAGAGAGAGAGAGACAGAGACAGAGACAGAGACAGAGAGACAGAAAGAGAGGGAAGAGAATCCCAAGCAGGCTCCACACTGTCAGCAAAGAGGCCAACACAGGGCTTGAGTCACAAACTGTGAGATCATGATCTGATCCAAAATCAAGAGTTGGAGGCCTAACTAACTGAGTCACCCGAGTGCCCATGTTTTACCTTGTATCTTTAGAGTAGAAGCAAGCTAGAAAGAGAGAGGGACAAAGAAGGACGGGAAAGTTTTACTGGATGTTTGTGACACTGGCATCCCTGAGATTGCCAACTATTGAAAACAGACTTGTCCTCCTTTATCACCTTTGTGGATTATTCAGAGTCACCCATGTGCACGACCAAAACTGAAGGTCTTCCTGTGGCTGAGGGATTACCTTGACATAGATAAATTCAGCTGGTTTTGAGCCCTTAGGCAGCCCTTTGGCATCCTGATATTTACTTTTACCTTCTTTCTGCTGAGGTCTGTTCAACAAACCAGGAACACCAGTATTAACCTGTGTTAACCAAAAATATCTATCATATTTTGTAAATAGATTTATTAATGGAATTAGACTATTGAAAATCCCTGGACTAAAGGTTGGATGGGCATTACCAAGGTTTGTCTTTACTCTCTTAACCACCTTTTTTTTTTTAACGTTTTTTTCAGCGGGAGAGAGAGAGAGAATGCACAAAAGAGAGCATGCCTGTGTGACCAGGGGAGGGGCAGAGGGAGAGGGAGAATCTCAAGCACGCTCCACATCCAACACAGAGCCCGATGAAGAGCTCAATCCCAGGACCATGACATCATAACCTGAGCCAACATTAAGAGTCAGATGTTCAACTGATTGAGCCACCCAGGTGCTCGTTAACCACCTTATTTTCTGATGGTTGACTAACCTCCTCTAATTGACTCTACAATTGTACATGTTAACATAGTAAATCCATGTATTAGTTCTGTTTCTCCAGAGCAACAGAACCAGTAAAGACATAGGTAGGAATTGATTCACTTCATTATGGAAGCTGAGAAGTTCCAAGATCTGTCACTGGCAAGCTACAGACCTAGGAAAGCCAATAATTTAGTCTGAATCTAAAGGTCTGTGGACCAGGGGAGTCATTGGTGTAGAGGGCCAAAAGAGTTGAGATGGCATATTTCTGCTCAGACAGGAAAATAGGGGTAAATTCCTCCTTCCTCTGCCTTTTGCTCTACCCAGGACCTTAACTAACAGAAAATGTGATACCCACCCACTTTGGGGAGGGCAATCTACTCTCCAGGGTCCAGCAACTCAACTGCTCATCTCTTCCAGAAACACCCTCACAGGCACTTCCAGAAACACTGTTTAATCTAGGCACCCAGTGGCCAAACTGACACACAAAATTAACCATCGCAATTAGGTTATCACCTGATCCTTTTTACCCATTATTATTGCAACTTTCATGCCATTTCTCTGCTGATTTTTAAAGATTAACTCTCAAAGGTGATTGATTTTTTTTATACCTAGTTTCTAAGGAAAGCTTTAATGTATCATATATACACAGTGAAACACTCAGCTTTGGCTTTGGGATATTTTAAGCAAATTCCGTGACAATATGCTTGTTGTTTTTCAATACTTTGTCTGTTCTGCATATTAAGAACTTGATGCTCAGACACAGTTTTTAAAATGTTTTAATAAGCAAATCATGAATATTTAAACTCATAGTGACAAGATTTGCTTATTATGTTCCTTCCTCCTTGAGTCTACCCTAAAAAATGCCATACTTTCAAACTGTGGCTCACTGCTCACAATGGACTGAATGGCCAATTCATTTTTACTTGAGCTATCACCTAGAAAACACGTAAATAAATATTACTGCTTGAGCAAAAGGAAATAATTTTTTTTAATTTCGATGAAAGTCAAAAAACACAGTTTGTAGATTAACATACAAATGTTAGCACTGTGAGTATACATTTCTGCGGCTTAGAGGACATTTTTATAAGCAGATTTAAATAATTGAGTTCTGAATGCAATCACTAATTTTCACATCTCTGAAAAGGCAAGAACCCTTTCAGAAATGCACACTGGGCTTCAAAGGCATCGTCTCTGAACAGGTTTTATGTGCCTTGTAGGAAGCTAACTGGGTCACACTTCAACCTGAAGAAATCCAATTGTACCTTACAGAGGACACAGAGTACATATGTGCTTGCAAAGTTGAGTGCAAAAAATCAAGATAATTGATCTGATAATTCAGATAAAATACATTCCTGTCAGATGAAACCAGATAATTTAGGCACAAATACCATTTTAGTATTGAAGTTTTGGAATAATTGAGTGTCATAAACTTCCATTTAAATTTTATAGATAGATACTATAAAAGAACCCTTACTAATATGAAGTGACTTACTCTCTTTGAATTAAAGCTGAATTGAAGTTTAAAAGTAACGTGTAGTCTAATAAATGTGTTATTATTGTAAAATGCCTTTCATGATTTAACTTAACACTAAATGGCAATTAAGAAAAAAATAAGAGATAACATTTACTGAGGAGTTACTACTACGTGCCAGGCATTGTGCTAAAAGCTTTCTGTAGTTACTGGGTATACATAACACACCAGAACAGAAGGGTTACAATGTGATCCCTTCATGCCTCAGAAATGTCTATGTAGAATGCAGCCTTGAGCTTGGTGCTTATCATTTCATCATGGGTCCATGGTAAAATGGTGCCTTGGAAACGTTCTGGAATTAAGAAATGATTATTTGCCTTGGTATACAGATGAAAAACCCTAATATTATTCGAAAATGCTTTCATTAAGAAGACTCAATATAGTATTATTGAGCTTTTCTTCTGTTATCTGCAGACCAGCAGGTTTTGTTTGCATCTCCAAAACATTCCACATGGTCTCTTTTCAGGAGTTTTGCTCTTGTGAGTCTTAAAAGCATTTTTAATTGGGGGTTTTAAATCTTTTCCTTGCCCCACCGGTGATGTATATTTTCTGAACACAGTGAATAAAACAGAATGCAGGTCTCACAGCCTTTGAAGTCATTCTCATTACCCCCCTTCCCATACATAATAAATAAATTAGAAAGTATTGGAGACTTTAAATTAACAAAAGGTTAAATAAAATTTTATGGTCTCCCTTGCTGATATCCTGGCTGGCACCACATTTTGAGTAATACATCATTAGAGAAATCACTCTCTGATGCATGATTGTAATATTATGATGAGAGAGTTGTGACTTAGGGGCACCTCCTTAAACAGACTGTTAGCTCTGAGAGCCTTAAAGAAAGGCAAGTGAATTTCTTTCCAGGGTTGCTGAGAAAGATCTACAAGAGGCCCCAGGAATTGGGACAAAGTTAATGGCTTTACGGGATAATTTCCCATTAATTTTTAGTAAGCCTGAGGCACCAAATACAAGTCCTTGGCTTGTCAAATTATATCACTATTATCTTGCAAAACATTTCAATGAGTTTGGTTCTGTTCAAGCAGCAAAGTACCTGCAAGTGGAAAGAAGAGGTTTGAAGTTTAAAATCATCGTATATATGAAAACTGAACTCAAATTTGACCATTTCATTTCCCCAAATCCTTTCTACCACCAGTGTAAAGATTTTCCAATCATTTCTGTCTGTTTAGGTGAAGAGTGTTGTGAAATATACAAAGATACAAGTTTGAGAAGTTACTAACTGAACAAAGTCGATACAAAAAAGTTATCTAACACAGAAAAGCAAACTACCTTCTTTTTCTTTGATAAAAACATGCTTTGGCAATAAAGGCTGCATTTTTAATTGACTTTCCAGCATCCCTTTGCCCACACAGAAAAGAAAAAGAAGACATTTTATCCACCCTTCCTAAAATATTTCTACCTCAACATGGGCACCAAGGAAAGCAGAATTTGGATGTGAAGGGGTTTAGTTCACTCTAAGAACGTCTCTGCCCACAACATGGCAAATGAGAAGTCTCATGTTCATTTTCCAATTCAAATTTTTGCACAAAGAAAACGCAGAATTATTTATCATTTAAAAATGCTCTTGCACAAAGCACATATACGAAAGGAACCAAATTTCCAAGAATCAGTCTCCTCAGAAGGAGAATCGTTTGAAATATATGCATTCCAGAAGTTCAAATATATCACTGGGAGTAATGGACTTTTGTCCCAGGGCAACTGTAAACTCAGTCAACTCAATTCTCTCATCTTGCTCTTATTAAGCTTTTGAAACACTTATCCGAAACAAGGTGATATACTCCTTTTAACAACCCTGGGAGCCTTTGTTATTCACTCTCTACTGATGAGGAAAAGTGAAGACAGAACAATTCGATGACTCTGCTGAGGTTACGGAGCAAAATAGAGCAAGATATGGCAAGCTAAGGATACAGCCAAATTTCTAATTTGTTTTCTGGCCATCCTTCCAAGTGAGCTCAAAATCATATTATTCTTTGCCATAAAGATATCTGACTAATCTTCAGACTCTGCAGTCTTAAGCAAAGACACATGATAGGGTCTGAAAGAGACAAAGATAATAGATAATTGTCTGCCTGAAGTGACTTTTATTTGGTTCTAAAGACTTCAGTGAGACTCCAAACCCTACCAAAGACAACACTTCTGCACAATCAGTAGGAATGGGAAGCAATTTGATTTCCAGATTAAGATCAGTTAGGATTGTTCTGCCTTGGCAGACAGTACAAAGATTTTCAATGTAATACACACAAACTACCCAACTCTTACTGCTTCCTTTGTTAATATCTTTACCACCAATAAGGCAATGATGAATGGCATGCCTTTGAAAGAAATAGTAGGTGCAACGAAGAAAAATGAAGAGGGAGAGAGAGAAGAAAAATGAGGTAGAGTAGGGAAAGAGAAATAAGAACTGAAAACGGCTACAGGAGGTTGTCTACACAGGCACAAAATGAGAGTGAAGTCTCATTCTACATTTGGACCTTGTTTTACTGAATCTGACTGTGATTTACAAATCTCCCGTCTTTACAAATGCCCTTTTAGTTTAGATTTTGACATCACACATCTGTGACTTCATTAAGAGATTTTTTAAAAAGGTGATAAAACTACATTTGTAGTGTTTCTTTACAGGAGGAAGCGTGAAAAGACAGACAAAAAAAAAGAAATGGGGAGGGAAGCAAGGAAGGAAGAAGGTAGGGGAGAGTTTGAATGTGTTGGAATAATTGCTAAGGCTTACTGAGGGTCTACGATTTGCTACACTATCTAATAGACATTTCCTACATATTATTTCTATTTCTCAAAAAGCTCCTTATTAATTTTCAATAATATTCCATGATATTCCACTTCTCTCTCTTTGTTGAGGAACAAAAGATCAGAAAGATAACTAACATCCAATTATCATACAGTTTGAAAGTGACAGAGCTGGAATCTGAAATCCACTTTGTCTCATTAATGCTTTTCTTTCTATATGACTTAAACTGATCTTGTATTTAGGTCAATAGTCCTGACACTAGTAGACAGAATTAAGAATGGGCTGTTAATGGGGCGGCTCAGTCAGTTAGCGTCTGACTTCAGCTCAGGTAATAATCTCGCAGTTTGTGAGTTCGAGCCCCACATCGGGCTCTATGCTGACAGCTCAGAGCCTGGAGCCTGCTTCAGATTCTGAGTCTCTCCATCTCTCTGCCCCTCCCATGCTCATACTCTGTTCCTCTGTCTTACAATAATAAATAAACGTTAAAAAAAAAGAATTAGCTGTTAATAATCTTTGTGACCCATGACTAAGCCAGGTTGTCATGCTTTCACTTCTAAATCTCTAGGGTGGTTTTCACATGAACACTTCATCAAGATCTTAATTCAAATGATGGTACGGAAACATCAGTACAATATGGTTGAAGCCTAAGTCCATTAACAACCCTACTTTTCCAGAGAAAAAAGGGTTCATAAGCATCTGCCATTGCTCTCATTGACAAATGTTACAGGTTACCTAGCATAAAGTAGATGTCTACTACAATGTTGGGCATGATGCAGGTCCCAAATAAAATGTTCACTGAATGAATTCACAAATACAGTTTTAAAAGACCTATTAAATGGGACTTCTGGACTTCAGCTACAACCTGACCAGACAGATGCTTCAAAGATGTCAAAATGTCCTTCTTAATACATTTGCCAAGAGTGCAAAAATGAGAGATACAGAGAAACTCTACCAGGAAGAACAGATTTTCTGGAAAGAGTAAAAAAAAAAAAAAAGAAGAAGAAGAAGAAGAAGAAGAAAAAATACCTACCACCCCCCCCATTGTTC
Source organism: Prionailurus viverrinus (assembly GCF_022837055.1). Classification (NCBI taxonomy): domain Eukaryota; kingdom Metazoa; phylum Chordata; class Mammalia; order Carnivora; family Felidae; genus Prionailurus; species Prionailurus viverrinus. The sequence goes on along the minus strand of NC_062573.1, from coordinate 38,519,549 downwards.
TCAATTTGCTGTGATATGAATTAGCATATTGAATTGCATGCACATAGAGTGTGCTCTGAGTTTGAGGAAACACTAATTTTCTCTGCTAAACTATCAAATACTTGAAAATACAGACATCTGCAGATAGAACAGGAAGACATGTAGAAGTCAGTAATTCATTGTTAAATTATCTATATCCTTAATTCACTGTACCTACCTGTGGCCTTAGAATCCTCAAGAAAATAGTGTTCGTACCAAACGAATTCTAATTTTCCATCTGTTTTCTTCTTTCTTAGATCATATGGTTGAAGGAGAGACTAACACTAGCAATTTTCACCTTCTTCCTTATTTATTGAACTGTATAGTGTATTCAATGAAAATACTACTATATTCCTTATCCTCCTTTGCACATAGGGATGATCAATTAAATCTAAGTAGCCTGACGGACGGATTTAGAGAGAATCTCATTTTACCACTCTGCACTCTCTCAAACTTCTTGCCTGGAGTATGATTATAATCGCTGGAACTCCAAAAGCTCTATCACAATCCTGAGGGTAGGAGTCACAAGCTAAGGGAGGATAGAAGAACCCTGATTCTTAATGGCTTCCTGATACCAGGCCTGACCTGATGGGGAGTTTCTAATAGTCATGTTTATTAATTTTATCTGGAATGTGGACAAGATATGCTCTGAATCAGGGACTGATTTCTTATCAATTACCTTGCAAGCATTAAGTCTATCACCCCATCCTTCTTTCCCCAGGCCTTCCCTCTGAAATGGCCTTGTGAAAGCCAACTATTCCACTAGTTAGTAAGTCCACAGATGAGAAACGGGCAAGAGACTTTCTGCATTTATATTCAAGAAAAAGACAGTCATCACTCTTCCAGAAAAGAGAAGGAAAAATTTTTGCTAATAGGTTGATAATCCCTTTGAGATGGGATAGCAATAATCCTGAGTTCTCACTCTAACCTGTTGGAATATAAATACATCTTTCCAGAGGCCAAATAAATCACTGGGTATCTATTATGGCTTCTAAGACACAATGATGTCTCCAAGGTCTGAGCTTCATCTCTTTTAAGGTGGGAATGCCTATGGAGATACATATGGCTCCAGTCTTCCTGACACTTGGGTCTGAAGTTAGGGAGGTTGTCCAGATTGTAACCATTTTGTTCTCTCAGATCAGAGCAGTTAAGTAGAAAAAAAAAATGGCTACAAATCTTAATCTCATAATAAGTAAAGAGGAAAGTGTTTATAGGGAAAATGAAAACAAGCATTTCTCATCTTTATGTTATATACATATCTAAGACTAGGAAAGCTAGAGCTTTCTACAGGAGTACTAGAAACTACAGAAAATTTTATTTCCCTGTCACAGGCTACATCTAGCTTTCTATAAGAGAATAAACCCTTATGTGTTTAAGCCACTATAATCACATTTCTGTTACTAGCACCAAAACCCAACTCCTAGTTAACACAATGGTTGATTTCAAAGTGTTAAGAATTTAGATAAAATCCAGCTTTCAGGAATAGCACTAATGACCATCCTAGTCCTAGAAACATATGAAGCACCACATACAGGATTGTTGAATATGCGAAGAAATGAATTCATAAACAATCAGTAGAAGTTATCCTAAATAACCCACATTACACAGCAAACAAAGGTAAGAGCGAACACAGGCCTCAATATGACTGCTGCCTGAATGAATATTTACATTTCTACTGTCCTGTTTGGGTTTTCCTTGCTATTCTAGTTTTACTTCAACCCTAATCCTACATATTATGCATTTCTATTCAGAAACATTCAATCTTACCACATCCTTTCCCCAATATTCATCTCACTGATTCAAGGGTCCACTAAAATGTATGTTCCTCAAGAAGCAAGTTGCAAAAGTATCTTTACTTAAATTATTGTTACTATTCATTAACACTCTTTATTTAATCTGTTGCAGAACTTACCATATTAAAATTGCCTTTTAAAATCTCCTGTATCACAGCTAGTTTGAAAGTTCAGTGAGGATCAGGGGCAGGTTCATATTACAACCGATTGAATTCCCAGAATCTACCTTGGTGCCTGACCTTTTCATGTATTAAAAAAAAAATAGTCTCTCTCTCTCTCTCTCTCTCTCTCTCTCTCTCTCCCCCCCCCCTCCACACCCCCTATTAATCATAATTTCCTAACAATAGTCAGCAAATGGTCTGCTGTAACTTTGGAAGTACTTTTCAGAGTGCATTATTTTCTGGTCATGAATCATTGTCCTAGGGTTGTCTACTTTGCAACGTGGCACTGGACAAAATTACACTCTGCAAAAGAGACAGGAGCAGATGATACAGCCCTAGGCTTGAGAACTGATTTCCTGCTTCAAATATGTTTCCTGATTGAAGATTGCACACCTAGGAGGTGAGATGAGAGAGCTATTTTATAAAAGTGTCCAACAGATGTACTGCAGTAATTCCCACTGTATTCATCATTTACTGAATTGCTCACACACCAGAAGTATAATCCAATGTAAATGATCTCATCACCCATCAGTATGAGGGCTCACAAATCCAACTTGGCCTCAAGCTAAAACTTGACATTTCAAGGTTCTCGAATCCACAGTAAGTAAGCGGTATATTGATGACTTCCAAACGTCTCTTCTGAAATGGCCCCAGCTTTTGAGAAATGCAGGTGTTTGAGATCTAGAAATAGAAGTGGCCAGCTGCCCTTGAGGTGCTTGGGGCACAGTTCCATATTTCCTACCCCTGATTTGGCTCTAAGAAGGGAACATTTTGTGCAGAAGATAATGGAATTGACACCATTTGCATTCTGCTCATACAAATACTAAAGAATGAAATTTCAAAGGTTCATTTTAAAGTGTCCCTTCTTGCAGCTTCACTGCCATTGCTGTTTGTGGGAAGACCTAAGGTTTTCTCATGCTGTGAAATCAGAAAAACACAGATACTCACAGACGGGCAGGAATATTGAGAGGCCATCTATGCCTGAACCTAGTCCAAACAAAGGGTTGCTGAACCTGATGTATGTCCACTAGTCTTACTGAGTGTATTTCTTAAGCTATGACAGGAGGAAACCAGGCTAAATTGTTATAAATCTCCCTTCCTTCTTTAAACTTTTCTGATTATACAACTATAGCCAAGATTACATTCAGAATAATTTCATTCAGAAACATTATTGATCATCTTCCCCTGGCCATTAATTCCATGTAAACTGTACAGTACAAAAACTTGCCTTTGTCTTATATATACCTAAAACCTATTCCCTGTTCTGCCAAAATACTTTCTACCTGTTTAATCTTGGGCAAAACACATATTCTCCTCACGTTTCAGATTTTTTTACTGTAAAATGGAGACAACAATTTTGCACAGGGTTAGATTAAAGATTAAATTAGATGATATTAAAAAGTACTTTGAGGGAAATAATTTTTCAAGAGATGTTGATTCTTTTTGTCATGATTCGCTTATGACCTTGTGTTTTCAAGCATCTAAAATATATATAAAAATTACAATAAATGAATTTTTATTACATATTTAATTATTTTTTTTCTCCACTGGATAGAGGACTTTGCCATTGTAAACTCAATTTTCTCACTTCCTTATCTATCCTATGATTGTAATTTACACCATTACTTTATCTTACAATGTTATTCCATAGTGTTAGGCTCATCATTCATTGTTGCAAATGACAGATAATCAACTTGAATTACCTAAAAATAAAAGGGTGAGATATTTATTGTAATGGCAATGCAATGACCTGACAAAGGAAAATCAATAGTAAGCAAATAACTCAGGACCCACAGTTTTTCTACATACCCCTCCCCCCTCATTCCTTTACTTCTCCGTCTGGTAGTGGTTTTGTACATGCAGCTCTCACCACACTGTAAGGAATAAAGTTGTTGGCAAATCCAGTCATAATCTATGACTCCTCACAGAGAAGAAATAGAATTCCTCTTTACATAGTTTCAGTATGTTAAAAAATGCAAGGAAGTATTCTGATAGGCTACATTGATCACATGTTTACCCTCTGGACCAATCACAGAAGTCAGAGATGTGACCTTATAATTGACTCAAGTGGATATACACATCTCCATACAGCAAGTGAAGGGTAGAGTCTGTCCACATAACAGGCAGGGTAAACTGTTGAGGACAAAACAAAACTATCAGGTGGTCTTACATATGCTAGAAGTGACTAATTGCAATCCTAGCTGTGGACCTAAGGAAAAGTAAGTTTAATTTGAATCAAATAATAAATTTACTTATAATAGTGATGCTGTGCTACCTCATTATAATTTGAAAATTATAACTGGGGTACAGAATGGATGTAAAATACTTATGCTTTTATTAAATATTTTTATATAGTAAATGAGGGAGTATAGATGGCTATTTGCAGAAACATGCCTAATTCCAAGGGCATGAAGGCAAATTTACTCCTCCATATTTTTTCCAATATCTAAATTACTTTTAACAGTGAACTCAATAGCCATATAGTTTACAAGAAACAGACTATCCTGGAGGAGCTAACTCACTGAGGAATTCAAATATAAGTAGAAATGACCGAGTTCAATTCTCTTCTGAAGAATAAGTTTATACAAGGCAAAGAGGAGAGTCTATATAGGGTTCTTGGAAAGGGAGTGGTGTGAGGTACACAATTAGAGATATGGTTGAAGATGTAAATTTGGAAGAGAAAAATACTGTCTTATTAATTGGCTGAAAATAGTTCAGTCCATTAATAACCAAGGATGCACTGAGGTTTCTAAAACTATTGCTCATTTTCTAATTAGACCTGAAACTATTCTTGTGAAGTGTCTAGGAGCCAGTAATAATTATCCCCATTTTGTGAATAAAGGAACATAGTGTCTGAGAGGTGAGGCAGTTTAAGTGTATAATCAAAGCAGTAACACTTAAGAACAGTCCCAGAAGGTGATGAGTAGAGAATGCCTTTTTCTTTGGATGTAGAGAGGCCAATAAATAGGCAAATTCGCTGGTGTAAAGTAGACACAAAGTTGGATTTGGAACCAGAAAACTTTTTAGAGTTAAGTGCAGTTTTCCAACTCATAAAAACCAAAACTTGCTTAAGAGCGAGTTACTTGCACTATCTATATTATCTATAGATTAGAAATAAAAGTGATCAGTTTATAACACTATGGAGATGATTAAATGAAAATACATATGTCTTCATCATGATGGAGGGGTGATGGGGAACTCGTGGTTCCTCCCTTTCTTGCCAAATCTCCCTGCAATGACGAGTGCTTATATGGATTGATCCAAACTATGAAGTCAGTTCAGGGATTGACCTTAGCAGGTGCCACTCCCCAAGGATTTATAAGATTAGTGCTCATGAGTGTGGCATCTTCTAATCAGGATCTGAGCACTCTAAAGCATGGAGCCTTCCTGTCGAAATAAAAAGATGTCTATACCAAGTATATCTTTCCCTTGCAATGTAAGAACCTCTGGGAGAGTTTAAGGATTACTTTAGGTAAATTCTAAGTCAAGAGACAAACTCTCTCATTTTACAGAAAAAGACAAGGAAGCCCAATGAGGGTACATGGCATACCCAACTTAACAATAAATTCATGAGAAAGTTAAGAATGAATTAGCTCTTTAAGACTGAAGCTCAATCACATACCATTTGGGATTTTTAAACATAACCTTCCTCCAGGTACAGGTAAGGACGACAGAGGTGAAGCTCTGTTAGTCACCTCAAAAAAATAAATAAAACCTGAAAATGGGCTTCCTGAGCCAGCTATGTTTCTCCTTCATAAAAGCTACTCTCGAGAAGTCTTAAATACAGTATCTAGAGCTCCTCTGAAGCTCCGAAGCATAGAAAATATCATAGAAGAGAAGTGGATTGTTCCAAGATGACAACAGAAAGTCTAGCACAAATGAAAAAGAATGCAAGTCATACACACAGACTCCTCCACGTGGTTCATCCTAACTCATCAGAATTCCACTTGCAGCTTGAAGTCAAAAGCTTTCAGCAGTCATGTTCATTTGTGTTGATTTCTTTCTCAGATGCATACCTTTCCTTCAGGGCCCATGGAGAAATGTGTCAATATTAAGCATCAGGTAATTCTCGACCATAGAGCCATAACCAACTTAAAGTCCTAACCAACATACACAAAAACCTTTTGTGAAATAAATGTAAAGCACAATCTAAAACTTCACTTCTAAACTCACACTTTCCTGTAAGCTTTCTCAGTTCTCTTTATAATGAAGAATGTAATACATTTTAATTCCTTTTAATATTTTCATAATGACTTAAGTTCAATTCCACTATTCAGAAAGTACTACTAGTTGAAGGGATATTCTCAGGGCTAGCATCACCAAAGAGAGAAGCCTTATGAAACCATGTACTCTGTTAATAAACCAAAGTACCAAATCTGATGATCTAACCTCAAAAGGTTTTTAAAATAACATAATGTTTTCTAAAATTAATCAAAGCCATTCATTTTCTGATTATTTCTTTTACTTAGTCCATGCCATATGAATGAGAAGGTCAACTCTCATCCTTTGAGTTTCAGCATACACTTTTGTAATATGTGACAGAGACACATTTTTGAAGGAAAAAACTTAATTTCTGAGAAACTTCATTTTGAATAATAAGACCAAAATCCTGACAGTTCAAGAAACAGACTATAAATAACAGCATAGAATAAGAAGTGATCAGTGTGTTAAGTTATTTCCATGAATCCAAATTAAATTTAAATCTAGAACCAGAAGTGAGATGAAGCCAAAAGGAAGAGAACCAGAACTCTGTAGATGCCAAGAAAGAGACCAGCACCATGTCTTTCTAATCACTTCCCCCTCAGACTAATTCCCGGGGGCGGGGGGGCTGTGTAATGAGATTCCTAAATGAGTTTTAGGATCCAAGAACACAAGGAACTTCTCTACACCTCAATCTGGATGAATTCCTTGGCCTTGGAGAATCTTGATAAATGTCCTTCTGCCAACAAGGCACAGAGACCTATATAAGTTTCCTAGAGCTGCTCTGACAAAGTACCACAAACTGAGTGACTTAAAATAATAAGAGATTTATTACCTCATAGTTCTGAGGGCTAGAAATCCAAAATCAAAATGCCAGCAGGGCCTTTCTCTCTCTAAGACTCTGAGTAAATCCTTCATTTCCTCTTCCTAGTGCCTAGTGGCAAACAATACTTGGTGTTCCTTGGCTTTGTAGATGCATCACTCCCAACATCTACCTCTGCAGTCACATAACCATTGTCTCCCTGTGTGTGTCTGTTTTCACATTGTATTCTTACAAAGACATCAGTTATAATGGATTATATATAATCCACTCTAACGAACTCACCTTAACTTGATTACATCTACAAAGGCCCCATTCCCAAGTAAGATCATATTCACAGCCACCAGGGGCTGGGAGTCCAACGTATCTTTTGGGGGGTACACAATTCAACCTATAAAGGGCTATAGAATAAAATATATTGCCTCATAGATCTATACAAAGGTTCTTAGACAACTGCAGAGAGCTTTTAATAGCCCTGACTGACGCTTGAGACCAACTAATTACTTTCATACTGCCAAAGAGTGATATGGAAGTGGTGAGTGTGAAGGCTGGCACTAGAGAAGACCCATAATCAGGATCAAGTACATAGGAGTAACCCTCATGTGCTCAGACTGTTTGAGAGCATGGATTTATCACTCAGCAGATGAAAACATACAGATATTGAGGTCCACAATCAGATGGGATGATCAAAATTTAAGAGGATATCAGGATCAACAGATGACAGAGAATTATAGTGACCAACTCTACTTCCATTGATGCCATGATGCTATTTGAAGTCCTCTGAAAGGTGGATCTTAGATTCTCCCTGGAGATAAATTGAAAGAGGGAAAACTTTGAATTGGACTGAAAATAACTGAATTGAATGAATGAATTTACCTCAGATGGACTAAGTATTTTCCCACTAGATGAGAGGCTTAAAAAATTGTCATGTCTTTGAGGAAACAAAGGACATGACATTTCTTGCCAACCCTACTTTGTGACCTGAGATTAGTATGTGTTACCTATAACCTGTAATGTTACCTATAATGAAAATGGAAAATGTTTTCTGGGACGCACTGGGCAAAGCTCTATCAATACAAAAACTGTCTTTCATGGGCCATGTTGCCAATGTGAAAATAAAGAACATATTAGGCTGAAACACTGAAACATGGAGAGCTATAATTTCACAAGAATCCTGGAGACTCTTAAGTGTGTATCACAGAGGAAAAGACTATAATCAAACCTGGTTGCTTTTACTCTGGTAGTACCTATCATTTTTATTTTGACAAGAAAAGATAGCTTGCACTACACTCATCAGGATATGGTTTCCAAAGGCAGATTGTACATACACAGTTTGCACCCATGAAATTGTGAACACTACGTAAGTGATAAAAGACACCATGTTTGTGAGTGGATTTGTCTGAAACACTACATAGGTAAAACCACAATAAGTTCGCTGATAAGGAGATTGCATAAGAGTGATGGTTTTACATATGATAAATTTATGTTTGAGTGTCCACTCTTACTAGTTGATTGATCTTGGGTGAGTTACTTAAGTATTCATAAACCCTGATGTCCTAACGTGCCAAACTGCCATAATATTACTACTCACCTTATAGTCATGAGATTTAAATAACCCATATATAGCACTCAGCACAATAATGAGCACATAGTAGACATCCAACAAATGTGTGTTGTTTCTATTTATTGGTTTGCTCATCCAAATCAATTGTTATCTTTAAAATCACAAGCAAAATAAGAAATAGATACTTGACTCAGTTCTAGAATTACCTAAATATGTAATCTTGGGTTTTCCAACTGAGCTTCCAGTTCTTCATATGCAACATACTAGACTGGCTATTACATAAAGCTATCTCTAGATCTGAAATTATGTAGTTTCTACAGATAGACACTTGATAAGATACAGTTGCCTTAGAATCATATCATTTTCTAGCTCTGCAAGATTTTAACAGTCATCACTTATGAAACCCAGAATAGGTATGAAAATAAGGCCCTGATCAAAGTGAGCTACCAAGCATTTCCTACCACTCATTCACTTTTCCCATGGTCCCAGACTCCCTACCCTTGACATCTATTTTTAAACAAATAGTATTGACCTTCTTTGGTATGAAGTGCTAAATTAGAGCTTCAAACTCATCATTTCACTACTCTAATTTCACCAAGGTACCAAGGTTTTTCCTGCACGATCAAATTAGGCAATTAATGGGTGCCAGTATTGTCCCCTATACATATAAAGAATGCAAGTCAATCTGAATTGTGAAGTCATTGTTGTCTTCTTAGACATACTTTCTTTTCTGTTCCTGTTGAATCGATATGGCCATTATCATACTTCAGCAGTCTGTCCATGTCTATCTTTTTCTAAGACTCAACAACATGAAGCCGGGGCCCATGATTTATTTATACTTATTGCAGATTCATAGCAAAATACCTGGAGAATAGTAATTAATAAATATTTATAGGATCACTTAATAAATGAATGAGCAACTGAATTTTGTAGGAGTGAATCTTAATTCATCTAATGTTTAATTAAATTGAATTTTATTAGATTTTTTTGTAGTTAAAAAAATAGACAAAAAAATTTCATCCTACAGAACACATGTCAACTATAGACCTAATTTCAACTCATTCAACTGGGGCAGATTTCAATATTGGTTAAAGTATGTTATTTAACTATCAGCTTCCTTTCTTTCCTTCACTTAATGCTCTCTTACTTCCACCTTAATCCCATTCTTGGACTACGTCTCATTAAGTTTTATCCTTTTGTTTACTGAATCATTCACTTTAAAAATATTCTTTGAGCATCATTTTAACAGGGCCTGGGCTAAGCTCTCAGGACAAAATTTTGCATAAAACCAAATGTGGTTCATGTTCTAATGGAATCTTTGATATACTGAGACAGACATTAATCAAATCATCATGATTACATATACAATTATAAGCTGAAAAGAAAGGTGGCTTTTCTTCTTTTTAGGAGAATGCATAAAGAAGAACCAGTCCTACAATAAAGAAACTCAATTATGGCTTCCCTGAGAAAGTGACTCAAGTTGAAAATTGGAAGATAAATTGAATGAATTAGATATAATACATAAAGCAACAACATTTCTGTTTACAAAAATTGAGCCTAGATACTGGCATTCCAAGAGTAGCTTCACGTGATCAATCTAGCCTTTACATATTTAAATGTTTTATAATAAATTGACACAGGGAGAAGGTAGGTTTTGACAGTGAAGAGTATATACAAAGTAATGAGAAAGAAAATGGTGCATAGGAAAAACTGAGAAGTCAGTGTATTTGCAAGATCTTTGATAAGAAAGGTATGTAGAGATGAGACTATCTGGGGTCTTGCAAGTCCCAGATAGTCTTAATCTTAAGAGTGATGGGAAGGTATTAAATGTTTTCTAGCAAGTATGATTTTACTCATATGTGCATTTTTATCATATCACCCTCTCTGCAGTATATATAATAGGTGAGGTAAGAAATTTAAGAATTCAGTCAAGTGACCTATTGCAATAGTTACTGTGAAAGATGAAGTAGCATAAATTACAATGACGGTAGTGATGGTGATAGAATTTGGAAGTATTTAAAATATACATTTAAAAGAAGATAATGAATTAAATTTGGATACTAAGAATGAAAAAGAGGTCATAAATGACTGGAAAAAATGTGGGTTTTTTTGGGGGGGATAAATATAAGATTAAATTTGGACATGGTGAGTTTGAGTTTCCCTTGAAACCTCTAACCGCAATGTTGAATATGCAGTAGGGTACCTTATAAGAAAGTCAGAATTGAGGCCTGAGTTGGAGATACACATATTTATTGATTTATACTTATTTTTAAAAGAAGTGCCTGGGTGTTGTGGGGGAGTTGGTATGAAAGAGATGGTATGTGGACAAGATTGCCCAAGCAGCAGGTTTAAAGTGAGAAGAGAGGGAGGATCTTAAGCAATTTAACATGTGATAGGTCATAAAAGAATGAGTAAAAGAGGAATAAAATAAAAATATTCATAGATATATATGAAAGAACAGGGGTGACTGATGCCTTAGAAGCCAAGGGAAAACTAACTTTTCAGAAGGTAGAGTGGTCAACTATGTCAAATTTTGCTGAGATCAAGTAAGGTGAGGACTATAAACACCTATTGGATATGGTTAGCTTAGGTCATGTGTCAGCAGAGAGAGCTGTTGTAACTTAGCCAATTTTGTAGATTGGGTTATCGAGGGAAAGGTTATGAGAAAATAGAGACTTCAAGTATACATAATTCACTGAGGAAATTTCATTGAAAACAGAGAAGAGAGAAAATATAGGGTGAAATTTCAAGGGATGTATGGAGAGAAAAAGAGAGGTTTCTTTAAAAAAACTAAATTTTATTTAAAGATGTTAATTTATAGACCACTTGATTGATTGACCAATATTAAGTATAGAATATTATGTAACAATCCAGGTGAAAAGGAGAAAGAGGGCAGGGGTCAAATGATAACATAAAATTTCTGAGAACTCAAGAGAGAATATGGTTGGAAGGACAAGTGAAGGGATTGAAAGAAAAATTCTTATATAACAAGATAGGAAACAATACACACAAAAATAAACATACTGGAAAGTGTACCAATGACAATGAGGATGGTGATGATTATTATTACTATTTAGTGCTTATTATATATCAGTCACTATTCCAATCACTTTGTACATTAGATTCAGATATAGGTAGGTTTAAATTTGACAACAAAGAGCTGAAAAAAATTTCTGATGAATTTACCATTCAATCTACATTAAGAAGGGAAGTCATATGCTAATGCTGATGTGGACAGTGGGCTCGATGAAAGATGTTGCCAGAAATCTAAGGAGGATGAGAAAATCTGAAATACTTACAAAAACGGGACAAGTTGAAAACAGAAATACAGTGGAATTGTCAGGGAATATTTTGGACCTACTTTAAGCTGGTGATCATGAATTTATGGTGATATCAATCTGTTTCATGGTGTCACTTTCTCCAATATTGTGCAGTCACTCAAATTTAATTGACCATCACTCAGCCAACATTCATTAATGCCTTTAGCACAATAGGGCAATATTAGATGCTGTAGGAATTGCAAACATCAGTAAGCTCACACTTTGGCATTTACTAGCCAAGACAAATAAAATTCCATGTCTTGGGGCTCTGGTTCTAAATTCAATGTAACTAATATTGGACTAATCTCCTAACAAATAGCAACTATAAGGTCTGGAAAAAAATAATAAAACAAACAACTCCTTAAAGGCACTGGGAAGCAAACACAAGTATGGAGAAAGTACAACCTTTGAACAACATGGGGGTTGGGACATCAACTCCTCACATAGCTAAAAAATCCACAGTTAACTTTGACTTACCCCAAATTTAACTACTAATATCCTGCTGTTTTCCAGAAGCCTTACAGATAATATAAACAGTCAACTAACACATATCTCCTATGTTATATGTATTACATAGTATATTCATACTGTAAAGTAAGCTAGAGAAAAGAAAATGTTAAGAAAATCATAAGAAGGAGAAATGTATTTACAATACTGTATTGTAATTATTGAAAAAAAATCACATGTAAGTATATCTGTGAATTTCAAGCCTGTGTTGTTCAAGGGTCAACTCTATAGGCAGTTAAAACTTTCTGAGGAGTAAATTGCATATGGTAAGAGCGATGTTAATTTGTTTTTTTCCTGAAAGTACTCTGCAGATCACATAGGAAAGGGTTGTTTGAACTCAAACAGAGTGCTCTAGTCTTAGTGATGTGAGTGGTCAAAGTACAGAATTCAGAGCCACAAGAGGAGCTACAAGTTGACAGATAAATACCAGAAAGGATGGGGCCACAGGACTCCCTTCAAATATTTGAAAGTGTCCTAAATTGTATCTGGGAAGAAAATCCAAGGACCACAGCAGAAGCTGGACAGAGCTTTCACTTGCTACCCATCAGAGAGGAGTCTGTCTGGAACTTGCATATTGCCAACTTAGAGTAAATTTTAAAAAATCCTCAGGTTTCCACTGATACTCAGAAACAGTCACATCTGAGGAGTAGATAGTCTATTAAAGGACTAATCTTTGCCCAAAGATTAAAGATAAAACTTCAGTTAATTCATCCTATGAAGTGTTAAAAGAAAACCTCAATAAGTTCATGGTAATTAGCCAATAATTTATGTACTTGTCAAAAAAAAGTCAATATTTTCAGGGGAAGAGAAGATTGTCTAATGTATCATCTGTGTCCACCATACAATAAAATATCAGAAAAGAGACAGGAAACCAAATACCACAATCCAGAGAAAAAGCAATCAACACACATACACAAATTAAGATAATTCAGATCGACAAGGAATTTAAAGAAGCTCTTATTTTCAAAAAGTTTACAGTGTAAAGAAAAAGTTGTAAAGACCAGTAAACAGATTGAGAATTTCACCAAAAAAAAATTAAAAAAATAAGTTTTAAAAATTATAACTCTGTTTCTGGTATTAATAGGATAATTAGGAAAGAGAAAATTCATTGGATAAGATAAATGGAAGATTGGGGACAAGAGAAGAAATGCTCAGTAAACTTGAAGACACATAAATATAAATTATTCAATGTAAAGGGAGGAAAGAAAATTAAAAACAAAGCAAGCAGAACTTCAGTGACCCATAGGGCAATATTAAACTAGATGACATATGTGGAATTGTAATCTGAGAAAGACATATATTGTTGAATGAAGCAGAAAATATATTCTGAAAAATAACGGAGGACTTCCAGTTTCCAGTTATACATGCAAGGAGCTTGGAAGTCACCACTCCATTTCAATAACAAGTAAAAAGGTGAACAGACTGAAAAATCAGCAACTCTTCTTGTATTCATAAAATGCACAGGGCAAACCACTATTACAAGCTTGTAATGATGGAAGAGTAAAGAAAGTTGTGGTTTACTGGAGCTGAGACTCACTAGTGGAATCCACTGTGGAGAGCAATCCTGGGGCAGCAAAACCATATCTGTAACTAATGAATTGTTGGAGGCTCAGCATGGACAATTCTGAGTCAAAAACTCCTGGGGGAAGCAATCCCCACAATATTGTGGGATCGACCTCCAGGAGCTTGACCAGTTTCCCATGGCATATACAGGAGAAAAATCCACCCCCCACCCCCATGCTTCATCAAGAAGAGAAAAGAAACTATTTTTAAATACGTCAGAGCACTCTTTTTTTTTCATTTTTTAATGTTTATTTTATTTTTGAGAGAGAGAGAGGGAGAGACAGAGAGACAGAATGCAAGCTGGGGAGGAGCAGAGAGTGCAGGGTGGGGGAGACAGAGAATCCAAAGCAAGCTCCAGGCTCTGGGCTGTCAGCACAGAGCCCAATGCAGGGCTTGGACTCACAGACCATGAGATCATGAACTGAGTGGAAGTCGGAAACTTAACTGACTGAGCCACCCATGTACCCCAAGCTCTCCATTCTTCTTAATAAGGCCTTCCCTCAAGAGAAACTAGTCAATCAGAGCCTAAAGTTCTTGGGTCTGATCAGTGTCAGTTGACATTGGGGAAGAGAAATACCCAACATCACACTACTCTAGCCATCCTGTCCCCCCTAAAGGGGAAGGAAAAACAAAGAAACACTTGTGAAGTTTACAGTCCAGAAGCATAAGCTCACTAAAAGATGAAAACCTAATCACAGGACTACATAATACTTCTCCCACTGTATCTCAACATCACATTACTAAAGGACTATTTATAGCAACTCATTTTACATGGCAAATTATGTCTAGCGACACAAAAAAAAAAGTTACAAAGCATTCCAAAGGTCAAAAAATACAATCTGAACAGAGAGAAACCATCAGAAGTAGACAGACAGGGATGTTGGTATCAGAAATGCGGAGAGAAAGGAAAAAAAAAACCCTAAAATATGCTAAAGGCTCTAAGGGATACAATAGAATGCAAGAATACAAGTCTAATAGGGAGATACAAATTCTGAGAGAAAATTTAAAAATACTAATCAAAACCACTGTAATAGAAATGAAGAAGGCCTTTGATGGCTTATTAGTAGAATGGACATGGCTGAGGAAAGTCTCTGACCTAGAGGATGTATCAACAGAATCCTCAAAAAAACAAAAGTGAAGAGAGCAAAAATTCAAAAAGATAAGAATATCCAAGGACAACAGGGCAACTACAAAAAATATAATATACATATAATGGGCATACCAGAAAGAGAAGAAAGGAACAAAATTAAAAAAAAACGAGAGAACTAAAAATGGAGAGAGATAATATGTTCAAGTATAGGAAAAGTTAATATTACCAAGATGTCAGTTCTTTCCAATTTAATCTGTAAATTCAATGCTTCTCAATCAAAATCCCAGCAAATTCTCTTGGGGATAGTTTGGCAAACTGATTCTAAAGTGTATGTGGAGAAGGAAGAAACTCAGAATAGCCAACACAATTTTGAAGAAAAACAAAGTTGGAGGACTGACACTACCGGATTTCAGGTTGTACTATAAAGCTACAGTAATTAGGATAGTGTTGTATTGTTGAAATAACATATAGGTCGATGTAACAGAACAGAGATCCCCAATGCAGAACCACATAAATATAGTCATATGATATTTGAAGAAGAAACAAAGGCAAACCAATGGAGCAAAGACTATCTTTCCAACAAATGGTGTTGGAACAATTAGACCTCACATGTAAAAAAATGAACTGAGATGCAGACTTTACATGCTTCACAAAACTTAAAATGGATCACAGACCAAAATGTAAAATTCAAAACTATAAAACTCCTAGAAGGTAACAAAGGAGAAAACT
Organism: Prionailurus viverrinus; assembly: GCF_022837055.1. Classification (NCBI taxonomy): domain Eukaryota; kingdom Metazoa; phylum Chordata; class Mammalia; order Carnivora; family Felidae; genus Prionailurus; species Prionailurus viverrinus. The sequence continues at coordinate 38,503,784 of NC_062573.1, read as the reverse complement.
TAAGTGACCTTGGGTATGGCAATGACCTTTTAAATGTAACACCAAAGATTTGATCCATGAAAGAAATAACTCATACACTGAATGTCATTACAAACCTCTGTTCTGCAAAATCAATGTTACGGGACTGAGAAAATGAACTATGGACTGGGAACAAATACTTGCAAAAGACACAACTAATAAAGGACTATAGTCCAAAATATATAAGAATTCTTTAAAAATCAAGAAGAAAACAACCCAGTTAAAAAAAAATTAAGCCAAAGATCTTACAAGACATCTCACCAAAAACAAAACAAAACAAAAAAAACAAAAAAACAAAAAACATACAGATGGCAAATGAGTATCTGAAAAGATGATCCATGTCATATGTCATCAGGGAAATACAAATTAAAACAAGAGTGAGATACCACGACACACCAATGGGAATGGTCAAAGTCCAGAACACTGACAACAGCAAATGCTGATAAGAATGTAGAGCAATAAGATCTTTCATCCTGGTGGGAATCCAAAATGGCACAGTCACTCTGGAATACCATTTGATGGTTGCTTACAAAACTTAACATACTCTTACCACACAACCCTGTAACGACACTCCACAGTATTTACCCAAAGGAGTTGAAAACTTACATCCACACAAAAACTTGCAAAGAGATGTTCTTAGCAGCTTTATTGATAATTTCCAAGACTTTGAAACAACTAAGGTGTCCTTCAGTAGGTGAAAGAATAAACAAACTGTGACATATTCAGAACATGGAGTATCATTCAGTGCTAAAAAGAAGAACTAGGAAAAGACATGGATGAACCTGAAATGCCAATTATTCTGTGAAAGAAGCCAATCTGAAGAAGCTCCATACTGCATAACTCCAATTAGATGATATTTTGGAAAATGCAAAACTATAAAGGCACCAGTGGTTGACAATGGCCAGGGTCTTGGGATAAGAGTAAATAGACAGAAACTCTATTGAATATAGAGTGAATATACTCTGTATACTATATAGGAGTGAACATATGTCATTATGTGTTTGTTCAAACCCATAGAATTAAAAGACCAAGAATGAACCCTAAGGTTTAACTGTATGCTTTATATAATAAATAAACTTTATATATGAGAGTAGATATTGATTAGAAGTTAAAGCATAGGAAAATAAACTATATGCAGTGAAAACATGAATCAAAAGAATGTCTCTATTAAATCAAAGTAGATTTCAGGACAAAGAATATTACCACAGCCAAAGAATGATGTATTTATAAGAATAAAGGAATAAATTCATCAAGAAGACATAATAGTCTAAATGTGTATTCATCTAATATTAGAGCTTTAAACATAACGCAAAATTGATAAAACCCGATGTGAAAACAGACCCACAATTAGATTGTTGGAAATTTGAAACTTCTTACTCATTGCTCAGCAATTTACAGAAAAAAGCAGAAATAAAATAAGCATTCTAAAAATCTGAAAAAACACAACCAACTTGAATTGATCTCAATGACCTTCACAGAAGAGTCCACTCAAAACCATTGAACTAGCACTCTTCACAAGTATACATGGAACATTCATCAAGATAGCACATGGGAGAAGCCATAAAATCATTCTCAAGAAAATTTAAAAGTTTTAAATTATATAGATTATGTTCTCTGGCTACTAAGAAATTAAATTAGAAATAAAAACCATTAAAATATCTGGAATACTAACACACTTTGGAAATTAAACTACATCTTGTAAATAACATGGATAGAAAACTGACATGGGGAGTAAAAATACTTTTAGCTAAATGAAAATAACCTAATATCAAAATGTGTTGAATATTGCCAGAATAGATCTTTCAAGAAACTTTCTAGCATTTATGTTAGAAAGGAAGAAAGTTTCAAATCAATTACCTAAGCATCTATTTTAATGGAAAATGAAAATAAATTAAAATCAAATTAATCAAAATGAAAGGAATAATAACTATAAAAGCCTAAGTTAGTGAAGTGTAATCAGAAAGACCCAATGAAGATAAAATGTGTTTTTTAGCTACAATTGATAGATCTCTAGGCAGACAGAGGGAAAATAGAAAACCAGACACAAATAATGAGTATCAGGAATAAAATAGCCACATCATTACCACACTGTAGACATTAAAAAGGAAATGAGAAATTACTGGAAAAGCATTATGTCGTAAATTCTGCAATTTAGATAAAGCAAACACACTCCTTAAAATACATAAACTTCCAAAATTTAGCTCAGATAACAGAAAATTTTAATAACTCTATGATTAAAGAGATCGTACATATAGTTAAAAGCCTTTCCATATTGTTAACTATGAGTCCCCTGGCTTTAGTAATTATTTCTAGCAAACATTTAATAAATAACAACACTTCTATATGAACTCTTTCAGAAAATAGAAAAGGAACAATCCCCAAGTGATTTTATGAAGACAATATTATTCTCATAAAAAACAGGTGAAACATAAAAAAAAAAAACCTACTATTGACCATTATTTCTTATAAGGAGAACAGTAGTAATAATCCTTAGCAAAATATCATCCAAATGAATTCAGCAATACGTAAAAGGAATAGGACACCATGATCAAGTGGGGTCTATCTCCAACATCAAAATTGACTTCACTTGAAACAAATCAATGCAAATTCTATTAACTGAAAATAAAAACAAAATAATGAATACATATATCTCATTATCAGCATCTCAATATGTTCAGAAACAGCATTTAACTAATTCAATATTCATTCATGAGAAATAGTTTCCTCAAAGTAGGAATGGTAGACAAATTCCTCAATATGATAAATAGCATCAACAGAAAACTTACAGCTGACATCATCCTTAATAGTGAAAATGAATGCTTTCCTCCTAAGGTCATTAGCAATGCAAATATATACTATCTCATATTCCTATTAAACACTGTGCTGAGTATCCTAGCCCATGAGAAAAGGCCAAAACCAAAAAATAAAGAAAAGAAACACAGTTTTGAAAAAATAAGTTATTTTTAAAGTGATACAATCATGTGTAAATTCCATAAAATATACACAAAAAAAGGTTACAAGAATTAAATAATTTACCAAGATCACAGGGTACAGGTCAACATACAAAATCCAATTATATTTCTTAAAGTGAGCAACAAAATTAAAATTTTAATTTTAAGAGATGAGTTCCAATAGAATAAAAACTGAATTAATTAATGAATTAACAAATTATTAACAGGACTTAAAACTACAAAATTCTGCTGAGACAAATTAAAAAAGGCATAAATAGATGGAAAGAGTTACAACGTTCAAGGGTTGAAATACTTAAAATTGTTAAAATGTCATTCAACTCCAAATTGTTCTATTGATTCAACATGATTCCAGTAAATTTCCTAGCAAGTATTTTTGAAAATATTCATGAGATTATTCTGAAAATTTTATGGAAAAATAAGACAGCTAGGATAGCCAACACATTTCTGACAAAGGGGACAAAGATTGCTAATTTACCATGACTGATTTCCAAACTAACTATAAAGGTACAATAATCAAGACAGTTTATACTGGCTTAAGGATACAAGAGCAGGTATATATGAAACAGACTCACGCATAGAGGGTCAACTTTTTTGTTTTTTGTTTTGCAAATAGGCAAAAATCAGAGAAAACATTGAAAAGAGGCTAAGAAGATCCAACATATACATAATAGAAGGATGAGATGATCCCTTAAGCAAGAAACAAGTGGAATTTAAAGTCATAGAGAAAAAAAAATTCTTTGGACATCTGGACAAAAAGACAAAGTTATGCATAAGGAAAAACAGGTAACATTCAGACTTTCAATAACATTTTATGCCAGGAAAGATGAAAATAACACATTTAAGACACACAAAGACAAAAATGAGCCCAAGATTTTTATATCCAGCAAAATCTATTTTTAAGTACAAAGGGATCAAAGAATTATCAAAATGATATGGATTAAGGACTCTTTTCCCAATGATCTCTTCCTAAGGAATCTAATAAACTTTCGTCAAGCAAAATGATAGACAAAGATTTAATACTAGGTTATAAATATCAAATATCTGGTTATAAAACTAAGAGTGAATGAAAATAAATGGGAATAAAATACAGTATGTAATTGTCTTGTGTTTTTATAATGTAGAAATCATAAGCTATTAAAAATGGAAGCAGAATAGGCAAAGTGTAAGCAAAAAAAGCATTTCAAGAATCCTAAGGATAATAATTATTTTAATATTGAAATTTTGAATCTATTCTTTTGTACTGTAGTATGTATTAGTTTGCTAGGGCTGCCATAACAAAGTACCACAAACTGGATGGCTTAAACAACAGAAATTGTCATACTTCCAGAGACTAAAAATCTGAAAGCAAGTTGTCAGCATAGTAAGTTTCTTCTGAGGGCTGTGAAGGAGATTCTGTCCCATTCCTTTCTGTCTTAGCTTCTGCTGGCCTCAGATATTCACAGACTGGTAGGTGGGGTTCTCTCTATAGCTTAACATCATTTTATTTCTATATGATTCTATGTGTCTAAATTTCACTCTTTTTTAAAGTACATATTGTGTGAAGGCCTAACCTAATGATGTCATCCTAACTTGACCATCTGCAAAGATCTATTTTCAAATAAAGTCACATTCACAAATACTGTAAGTCTATTTCAACATCTTTTGGAGACACAATTTAACCCATAACATGGGATAAAGCAAATAATCATGGGTATAATCATGGGAAATTGTAATGCTATTACACTTTTAACCTTTCTAGGAAACGAGAATTCTCAGTGTGGTAAAAAGTAGACACATCAAATATAGAAATTAAGCAAAATTTATTGTCCCAAATGTGTATCAGTTTAATCTCAACTCTGTATGTGTGCATGCTGCCACACACATGCACTCTTCTCTTCACCCAAAAGGCCTAGAAAAGCTACGAATCCATGCTCCAAGTATATACAGCATATTTAGTATATTACATTTACTGCCTAAAGCATATGTACATCTGCAAATGAGCCAGTTATAAAACAAAATTTAAGAGTAAGCATTGTGGTTCAAATGAGTGCAGAAGACTCTCTAATAGTTGCCATCTGTCTTTATTTTTCAAACTCATTTGATCGGGCTCCTTAGCTTTATAGTACTTTTCTCACTTAGCACTTACATCAGTCCTATTTAAATACTTTAATTCAGTAAAGTCTGAAAAGAGATTTAAATGGATGCATAGCTCAGTACCAGGAACAGAAGAAAAAACATTCAAGGAATAAAGCAAGGATTGCACTGGGCTATGACAGAGAATTCACAAGTTTGGATCTACTGTTGACCTTAACACTATTCAAAAGTTTCCTTCCCCAAATAATGTTTGAAAAATAAAATAAAATATGGGAAAAGGAATAAAAAATTAACTTTCAAAAAGCAAATGCAAATTAGATTTGCAAAATATTCCATGGATTTTCTTCACAGAGTAACCCTTAAGGATAAATGGATAGAAACTTTGAGCCCTGATGAGTCATTCAACCTAAGCAGCTTCAAGAAAATGTCTGATGTTGGTTATATTTATACACAGTTTGATGATAAATTATTTGTTGCTTGAAACAGTCTATGCCACAATTGACCACTAATATGGAGGAAAATTCATGAATAACCAAGGAGAAATACATTTTAATCGGCTGCCATGAAAGACGAGAATGGTGCTAGAAGAGACATAGTTCTTTATTGCAATGATGGATGTGGTAAGTTATCTTACATGTTAAGGAAACAAGAATAGCAAATGTTGCTCACCAAGCACCGATCTGGTCCACCCCACCATGCTTCAATAAAGGATCTGAAGACAACACTTTGAGAAATGTATTCAAGAGGGTAACACAATCGTTTAATATTAACTAATGCTAATTAGGTAGCTCCTAACTAATTATCATATAAGAGATAGAAACTTTAATTACTGATTACTGATTACTATAGTCTTTTCTTGTGTTTGAATCTTCATTGCAATTCCTTTGTACTTTTCTTTTTGTATATTTAATATTTTCCCTTAAAGATATTTATGCATTAGTTTTATGATTACATTAATATCTAAAATTTATTGAGCACTCCTTATGTAACAGTCCTTCTTTTAAATGGTTTACAGATATTCTTAAGTAGTCTCCAAAACAATTCTCTGAAATGGGTGCTATTTTATTCACGGTTTAAACTAAGGATACTGAGTAACAGAATATATCATTTGCAGAATCTTGCACAAACTCAGGCAGTGTGATGTGATCCTTTTAAAGGTAGAACCAGACTTTTGACAATTGTTGCATACCTTGTATCACCTAGAGCGCTTTTGGTCCCCCACAAGTTGTTCCTTTATGGATCATGATCCATAAAATACACTAAGTGAGCTGATTCTTGACAGGTAAGTAGATATTTTCCAGGTTGACAGTGGGTAAAGACTTTTCAGGCAGAAGTAATCAAAGAGTCCAAGCAGGTGAAAATAGATAACTGCTTTATTCCATTGATGTAAATGAATAATATATATGCCTATTATGCATGAAAGCTTTGGTATAAAATAGTAATATCATGACAATTTTATATAAATGTGTGTTCATTGTCTCCTCAGGAAAGGTAGAGGAGCATTATAACCTCCTTCAGTTTCTGAACATAGTATATTGAATTTAGACTATTTAGGCTACAGTTATTTAAGATAGAGCCAGAAGTACGTTAAGATTTTAATGATCATGGTTGTTGTATACTGTGACAGCTTATTAGATACAGGGGGCTTAGACCTAGAAGAACTCTTGAAGGCATCAAATTAATTCAGTGACATCATTATGAGAGCTTTGTCCTTACATGCCACTCAATTCTCAAACTAACATTCGTTTTTTGTAAGGCTCAGTTGTGCTTGGACTGCTACAAATGCATAGGCCAGGATTTGTGTTGGTGATGAAAGAAATAAATGATAATCTAAATTATAGGAAACTCACTGATTTTAGCACTATGCTAAAATGAGTCTGGATGATTACAGTGGGTAAAAAAGCCAAAACTAATTGCTGTTGTTCAAACTGTCTACTTTTACTACTAGGACTAATTAGCATGGTGATCGATATTAATGCTGGCTTTATCATTTAAAATAACTTACTTCTGGCTTTTAGGGCTAATTAGTGTTAATATGTTTGGTGCAGTTACTAATTATTGATGTCAAATAAATTTCTGATCATTATTAGGACCATTGTAAAATTAGAAAACCATTGTCTGAGCAGAGAAAAAAGAAGGTATCTTCCTGCATAAGTTCTAAACATTTTAAGAGGAATTTGAAAATATTGACAATTGATTCACCAGAAATATCCTATACAGAGTATGGATTATCATTATCATGCAATAAATACAATGATTAAATTATCATCATAACAACAGATTAAATAAGGAATATCTTTGAGTGTACATTTAATAGAAAAAATATTAGTTTAACTGAAAACATCTGATAATATGTAGATTAATTGATAATGTAATTAAGAAACAGTTATTCAAACATGACGGTTTCCACTCCTTTCAAGTATTCTCAAACAGCAATATAATACCCCCAAGAAATTTTTTAAACAATTTGGAGAATTATTGTCTCTTTTTTTGAGTAGACAAAGAGATATACACATCTATTGTTTACAGTGAAGAAAAATTTTTGGTGTGTCTGAGTTTACAAGCTATCCAATGAAGAACAATAAAATAAATTTGTTTTATGGGGCTATGATTAAGTCTTAAAACTTAGTCATATTTTTCCATAGAATATCATGGGAATTACTGAAGAACCCCAAAACTAATAGCCATTCCAGCAAGAATCATAGAATAACAGTAATACATGATTTTATCCTCATTAAATATTGTGCCATAGAAATTGGAATGGCTGTATGCAGCAATTGCCTAATAGCCCCTGGAAATATCTGAAGAAAAGACTCAGAATCAATATTCTTCAAACAGTGAGAAAACTGGAATTAGCAGCAGGTATTTCAGAAATTAAGAAAAATTTAGGGGTGCCTGGGTGGCTTAGTTGGTTAAGTGTCTGACTTAGGCTTAGGTCATGATCTTAACAGTTTCTGAGTTCAAGCCCCATAGTTAGGCTCTGTGCTGAAAGCTCAGTGCCTGGAGCTTGCTTTGGATTCTGTGTCTTCCTCTGTCTCTGCCCCTCCCCTGCTCTGGTCAGACTTGGTCTCTCTCTCAAAAATAAACAAACATGTAAAAAAATTCGAAAGAGGGGCACGTGGGTGGCTCAGTTGGTTAAGCCTCTAACTTTGTCTCAGGTCATGATCTCATGGTTTGTGAGTTGGAGCCCCGCGTTGGGTTCTGTGCTGACAGCTCAGAGCCTGCAGCCTGTTTCGGATTCTGTGTCTTCCTCTCTCTCTCTGTTCCTCCCCCACTCATTCTCTATCTGTCTCTCAAAAATAAACGTTAAAAAAAAATTTAAAGCACTGGTTTGAGGGCAGTATAAAGCTATGCATGATTAAATCAAATTTGATTCTATGTGTATAAAAGTTTCATATAATAACTGTATTAGTGTTTGGGGAATTTTTCTAGGCATGTTTTTAGAATGTAACATGATGTTCAAAGAGCTTACATCATTTTAACTCCTATTTTAACATACATCTTTGCCTTAATGAAGTAATGAAATGGAATCCCATTTGGTGAATTTGATCTTAATTTACTAAATGACATCCTAGAAGGTTAAAAGAGTTAATGTTACTTCTTATTCCTGAAAGATAGCCTAAAACTCCTTAAATGGAGACAGTGAAGAGTAAAGTAGGGAAATAGGGTAAAATCTTACTGTCCTTTTTGAATATTATTCTTGCTCTGCATCTCACCCAACACCCTGTGAACATGTTGAGATTTCTTGTGTCCGTTTGGTTTCTTCTTCCCCCAAATCCTTACTAAAACCTGCCTTCCAAGATGAATCTAGTATTAGTGATTTAAAGCAATGTCTCTGTGAGGACACACTGGGAACAGTACAGAAAAAGATTTAGGTATCCTTTTGCAATCTGTCCAAATAGCCTAAAAAAAATCTCTATATGTTTATGCATTAAATGTCAGTAAACAAGTCCTTATGCTTCCTTCTAAGGAATATTTGAATTCTAATACAGCATTATGCCTGCTGAATGAAAAATTTGGTCCTTTATAAAAAGAAACATAAATCATTGATCAAACACTCCAGGATTTGTTTCCTGTTGCCCATAAAATCAGAACAAAGTTGGATCTCTTTGACTTGTGCATTTGTAAAATCTAAGTAATTTCTTCGATCTGTTAGGTAAGTATAAAAGACCTTTTCTTCTTTCATCAGGTGTTAAGAGAAGGACTGACATATCCTCCTCTCCTAACCATAATCCATCAAAGACTTTTCCAGACAGGAATTTGCTTACTCCAGCTCAAGTATGAAAACTCTGACAACTGATACATAGACAATGGAGGTGTTTTGTTTCACAAATGCAATGCTTAGTCCAATTCTGGTAATCTAAATATTTTAAATTAGGAACATGGCTATCATAGAAAAGACATAGCTTTGTTAATCTACTTCATAGGACAGTGTGGCCAGAACCATGAGAGCCCTCTATCCAGCTTATATAGCAAACACACATTTGGTTTACTCCACTTCATTATTATTTGAAGGACAGTTTTGAGGCCTCAGATTTTTCACATTTATCGTTTCTAACTGGCTCACATAATGGTTATCTCTGCTTCAATGCACCTAAGTTTGTTTCATTTTGTTTTTTTTTATTCTATTTGGGACAAATAGCTTTATTGAGGGGTGCCTGACTGGTTCAGTCGGTAGAGCATCCTATTCTTGATCTCAGAGTTATGAGCTCAAGCTCCATATGTTGAGTGTAGAGATTACTTAAAAACAAAATCTTTAAAAAAATTAGTTTTAGTGAGGGAAACATTGCAGGCTTACTCAATTGAAAAAATTAAGACAAAATGGAAGAAAGTTTTTATTGGATTTCTGAGTAGCTTATGAAGCTTATATGATGGAAGCTTATGAATGATGTTTCATTTCTCCATGATTGCTGACTATTCCACCTTCAAACATTTTTTTTGTGCTTTCTCACTTTACAGGAATCCTTACAATACACACTGCCATCTGAGATAATATGAGCCTATCCCTCCCTCCTCCACCTCTCTCTCTCCTTCTTTTGCCATCTGATTGAGCTAAATACAATGACATGATGCTCCCTTCATACTTAAGTGGCCAACTTCCAAACTCATGAATCTGAAAACTCAATGTATTTATAAATCTGGGTCATGTAATTTGGGGGTACAGGGCACACTCTATGCTTGTTTAGATATCTCAATGACATTGAACATTCTGCATCTTTCTGAGATTTCTTAGAATCATTTATATATTTAGACTTCATTTATTCCACATTTATTTCTTAGAATCACAGAAACTTAAGATTAAATAACTTGAGCCAGGACCCTCTTATCACATCACTAATATGGTTCTCCAGCTTCTGTTTGGGTACCTCTAGTTGTAGGGAAATCTTTCTTTTAAGAGACAATGTAGTGAGACTATTTTTTCCTTTACTTGCTCTTGGCACTCTGAAAGCAAAAGAAATCCACTCCCTCTTTGGCATAGAGAGCCTCAAATGTTTAAAAAGTATTATTAGATTATCTGAAGTATTTGATCCAAAGCAAAGGTCTCCAGTGATTTTCACTACTTTTATTTGGCAATATGTATACACTGATTTATATTTACGGCATTTTTTTTCTATTTAGAAGGTCTTTTGTCTGTTATTATTAAATGTAGTGTTTGATTTTACCTCTTATTTAATGGGAGAAAGAAAGCTAATACTTACTGAGTTCCAATGATGGGTCAAGCACTGTGCTCAAGAGATTTATATACGCCATTTCACTAACTTTTTTTTAAGATGGGGGAAACAGGGTGGTTTACTGAGTTATAGATTACATTCATTAAAATGCATAAATCTTAACTGTTTGGCTTGATAATTTTTTATACCCTTGTAATCACTAGCCAGACCCAAATATAGGGCATTTCCAGACAACTTGGAAGTTTCTGCAATGCCCCTTCCCAATCAAACACACCTCCCTCAAAGGCAACCGTTATCAGGATCCCTGTCACCATACTATGTTTTTCCTGGTTTTGAACTTGATATGAAAAAAATCACATAACATGGACCTTTAATGTCTGTTTTTGTTGCTATTGTTCTAACACTATATCCCTAATATTCATCCGACATTTCATTTTTATAGTAAGCCTTAAAGTACGAATTGTCCTTATTTTACAAATGAAGATACTCAGAATAATGGAGGAGTCACTGATCCAAAACTGGCCAGAACTCAATCCTTGAATACCTGGACTTAAAATCCAGAATCTTTTCAATAAACCAGGATGCCTCATGGATCGAGTATTCTTTTATCTGAATATTTCTCCTTTCAAAGTTTGAACTGCCATTCTTCTCTTACATAATTATGGAATCAGTGACTATATATGTGTCCAGATCTCTCAGTTCTGTACCATAATGCCACAGAGTACACTTATCTAGTTTGGTAGTTTTCTTCCCCAACACTTCAAATATTTCACTCTTCTCTCCTCGTGCCTGCATGGTTTCTGAGGAAAAGTTGGAGAAAATTTTTAGCTTTGTTCCTCTCTAGGTGAGGTATTTCTCTCTAGCTTCTTTCAGGATTTTTTATTTTTGATTTTCTATACTTTGGACATGACTTCAGGCCTTTAGTAATGTGTTGATAGGTTGTGTGTGTTGCGGGAAGGGGAACAGTCCTGTAAGATTATGTATCAGTGTTTTAGTGAGCCCATTCCTTCTGCTCTGTGAGTTCATAACTCTTCCTCCATTTCCCTCTCCACTCTTAGGTGGGACAGGAAGGCTAGACTGGCTGGAGTTGCATATTTCCCTTTTCCTACATCAGTTGGGCTCTGATAATACCACAGCAGGTAAGGCCTTGGCAAACTCTTCTCCTGAGGGCAGGCCTTATTAGGAATAGATTATTGTGGTGTATTTCCAAATGATTCCTTTTATTCCCCCTCTACCAGAAGGGATTTTTGATATTTACTGTTCTCTGGATCTGACTCTCAGACTTGTCTACATCGAGCCTGCACAAGTTAATCAATTACAGTTCAGGTTTTCCTACACCAGCATTGGCTCCCTGGGCAGTTTCTCCCTGTGAGTCTCTGTCCGATAAGCTGTGACTCCCTCTATTTGCCTGACTCTCCAACGCTGGGAGCAGTAGCTTGCCCTATGACCTCTCCTCTCTTACAGATCCAAGAAGAGTTGCTGATTTTTCATTCTGTTCAGTTTTTTATGTGTTTGGATGGAGTAGCAATGTTCAAGCTACTTACATGGAGAACCAGAAATCAGAAGTCAGTTTTTAGGACTGCTTCAGTTCCTTCAAATCTCAACAGGGACCCAGACAGCCAACCATTATGGATGAGCAAATCTCAGTTAAGTTTTAACTTCTGACTCAATTCACCCACTAGGCTTTCCACTGAACACCTGTAAACACTTTATTCAGATATCCTGTTATCAAGTCCTATGCCGATTCCAATACCACCATGGTTACCCACCTATTCGTGGTTGTGGTCAATTGTTTGTAATCTGTAATTCAGGGGGATAGTTTGCCACGAGTTTGATGACAAATTTTGTCCATGTGTTGTTATTACTTTTACATGTGGAGTTGAATAGATTCAAAATCTATTTCTATTGCCACCATATCTCTAGAATTCTCCAAACAAATACATTTTTGAGAGTAAAAGGGTGATATTAAAATTTATTCTGTAACAAAGGCATAAATAAGAGCTGCTCTAGTCAAACCAAAATGGGCATTTAAAAATAAACAATCCTTAGCTTGGCACACAATGTCCTTAAAGATTTGGTCCCTATTTACTTCATTATATTGCCTCACTCGCTGAGTTGTATACATTCTATTCATTACTCATAATGACCTACATGTAGTTTCACAAATAAGCCAAGTTTATTTTTTTTTCTAATTGTACCAGATTAAGTAGAAGAATAAAAGAGAGATTTTGGTGTGGACTTCTATCACTGAGAGTTCTGTGACAAGTCATAAGATGTTTGCAAAGGCTTCTGGTCACTTTTTCCAAGTTTCAGTGCTAATGTGAGAACTGAATCTTAAGTATTGGCAAAGGGAGAAAGGTGTTACAGTGTTAATTTAGTGTTACTTGCTTTTGGTAGGGATTAAGACACCAGACCTCAGCCTCTGCAAATTATACGCAATAGTGTGTATTCTTACACCAAAAGCTGAGCTCCTGTGCTTTAAGTTTCAGCAGTAGAAAGCAGCTTATCACTTATATCCTTAATCAATTAGCATGGGCAAACTAAATTTGTTACTCCTTATATTCAGGTGTTTGAAAGTGGAGGCTTACTTATTAGGAGATTGAATGGAAAAACAGAAAGTAATGGCATCCATCATTCATGTTGCATAATCTCCCACCTTAAATCCAAGATCAAGATACTCCTACACTGTGGGAGATTCCACTTGCATAATGATAGTTAGTGACTTCTTGTGGACATCTTGAATATTGCTTAGCCTCTGTTTCTCACAGCTTGTTCAAGGTGATGAGTCCAAGATCCAGAGTTGAGTTTGGGGGCATGAATGCAAATGAAGGACATACAACCTTCAGACCAAACCTCTTATTATTGCTTAAGTGGTTTACAGAATTTTTGTTGTGTTTCTGTCTTTATAAAGATCCTATTTTGCCACCGGTCCTTCTTATTCAAAGATGGTGCAGAAGTCATAACTCACTTAGAAGTAGTTTATGCATTCCTAAGACTAGTTTACTGTTAAGACAAATATCTAAATCTTACTTAGTGAAGCCGAGTTTATAAGCTCTGAAGCAATATAAGGATGAATTCACTAAAGAGAAAGAAAGTTTATCTACTTTTTCTCACTTAAAGTGAACACTCCAAGTCTCAACATTTTAACTCTACTGATGCTTATTTCTCTTCTTCCCAATGCAAACAGCATTATTTAAGAAATCCATCTACATTATCAGGTATATACTTCCATGTGATCTGTAAATTCCGTTCCATTGAACTTTGAGATTCTTTAACTCCTTGCCACCTAGCACTTCATTTTTTTTTTAATTTTAATGTTTATTTTTGAGAGAGACAAAGTGTGAGTGGGGGAGGGGCAGAGAGAGAGGGAAACACAGAATCTCCATGCAGCAGGTTCCAGGCTCTGCGCTGTCAGCACAAAGCCTAATGTGGGGTTTGAACTCACAAACCTCGAGATCATGACCTGAGTCGAAGTCAGATGCTTAACTGACTGAGCCACTCAGGAGCCCCCTTCAAATTTTTTGATAAGTATGTTTTCCTCATCTACCAAGGTTTACTAATTTTCCATGTTCTGTACGTCCTTAGCACTTTGTACACACGTCTATAAACTCTTAGTTTAATGTGGTAAAGTGATCTGATCAGATTTTTTCTTTCTCCTATGAGGCTTTTACTTTCTTATGGACACAGGTTATACATATTCATCTTTGTATCTCTAAGCATAACACACTTGCCAGATACATAGGCAAAATTCAATACATATTTTGGAACAGTCAATTTAGTGACAATTGAACATCTATTTTGTTTCTTATAATATACATCTATATAGAAAATGTTTTATACATATTATATATTTTATTGATTAATATTTAATATATTAATTGATACATTAAATATTATAAATAAATTATTTACAAATAAATATTTAGATTGTATCAATCAGGGTCCACATTAAGGAAAATTGCAATCTTACCAGGCATTTCAACAGAAGGAAATTTAATATATGGAATTGGTTGCATGGATGTTGAAAGAGTCTAGAAGAAATACTGAGTAAAACCAGAGTTAGTAACTGCAGATAGTAGTTATCATCTAAATTGGGGAATGAAAAGGGGAAAAAAGCAGAATTGCTGACATTTATAAGCTCAAAGAAGAAACTTCTGCAGACACAACTCATGCTCAGACCTCTAAGGAGGGGGTACCACTTGGCTGCTCTGTCTACTTTTGAAAGAGCATGCTGGAATTTCCTCTGGGAGTCTTTAAAGAGTCTGAAGGTAAGTACTTCTGCTGAAGCATGCTAACAAGAGCAAAACAACAGGAATATGTCCCCTCTGCCCTCCTCCTGTTCTTCAATCTACCCCTAGTGCCTCTTGTTGACTGAGCCTATCAGAAGCCATTTGACAAGGAAATCTAGAAAATGTGGTTTGGAGATTCCCAGACCCAGCATCACAAGCAGAATCTAGCAATGTGGGTTTGGATTTAAGACAATAGGAAAATAACTTGTATGTGCAATTGGGATGTAATTTGGATTTTTTGAACAGAGTTTATGCACAAGTAAAGGATGAAAGAAGAAAAAGAACTCTAATTTTTCAGATATCTACTAAGCATCAGACACCATATTAAGCTCTTTAAAAATATTACACATTCAACAAATATTTGACACATACTTTTTTCAGTCACTGTAAAAGATCCTTCAAGTGCAGGGGTGAAAAGATTGACATTATCCATTCTCTTATGGAATTTAGAGACTTGAAAGAAAAATGGACAAATAAATATGTGATTATGATAACATGTGTACCTATCTAACTTCAGTCATGTAGCAACCATGAAAGAGAGTCAGATGAGAAAAGTGAAGAGAAAGAAGTGATTTCATTTTTTCAGGTTTATAGATACCCAGTACCACAGATAGGATCTGAATCTAGAAAAGCAGGACTCTGAGATTCATGTCTTTTCTCAGGGCACCACTCTTCTTGCTAGGTGAAAGAAGAATAGAATGGCAGCTTGATCTTCTGCTACTGTTGAGTTCTCCAAGTTCACACAGGGAAAATGTAATACATCAAGTATTTGATTTGACCTTCATTTTTTAGCTTCACCGAAAAAGGCAAACGAGTATCTTATATCGATATTCATGCCAAGAAAAAATTAAGTTTTATCAGTTTCATTGAAGTTTTTATACTTTACCATCTGTACAGCTGCATTGGATACCTCTTTCTGTATTTGGGGCGAACTTCGGAAAAGACTTTTTTTGCATCCTTTAGTATGATTCTCTGAAAAAGCATGGTGCCAGAATTTCAACTACAACAAGAAGCACTGCTAGAGGCTATGAAAATCCTCTTTTGTGCCACATCCATGAAGTAGAAGGGTTTTATTTTGTGGTTATTTTAAAACCTCACCTATTTCTAAAGGCTGCCTAGCAGTCATGAAATGTATGAACTAAGTCACGGGAAAGAGAGAAAAGCAGGGTTCACCAGGATTGAAAGAAATCTTGAGGGGCGCCTGGGTGGCTCAGTCGGTTAAGCGTCCAACTTCAGCCAGGTCACGATCTCGCGGTCCGGGAGTTCGAGCCCCGCGTCAGGCTCTGGGCTGATGGCTCAGAGCCTGGAGCCTGTTTCCAATTCTGTGTCTCCCTCTCTCTCTGCCCCTCCCCCGTTCATGCTCTGTCTCTCTCTGTCCCAAAAATAAATAAACGTTGAAAGAAATCTTGAATGATTTAGACTATTTGCTTTTTAGTAATAAAGAAACTGACACTGGATAAGTTAAGTGACTTATCCCATTATGAGCTTATATGAGGGAACATTCATTCATTAAGTCTTGGGATCATGAATATAAGTCCTCCCCATGATGTCATAGAAGTTAAATACGATCAGTTCTTAACAAGGAAAAAAGAAAAAGAAAAAGAGTAGTTGAATGAACTGGGGCAAATGACCAAACAGTACTTAGAGACTTCAGTAATGAAGATATGGTTTATAAATTCCTTCGGTCAAACAAAGTAATACTCAGAGATCTTACCATTTGAAGGGAATGATTTGAAATAAAGAATTTGGGTTGGAAAGAAGAATTCAAGGTTCATCATTTATAATGGAAAACTCAAATGGGTGGGATTGCAGTATAAGAACATTTTGGCAATGAAGCTTTGGGGAAAGCCATGGAAGTGAAGGCTATTCACACCAGTATCTTGGTATAGAAGTCTGGCATTTGTTAGAACACAAGAGGCTGAGAATTCTGTGGTCAGGTTAGAACCTTTGGATAGGTTCTGTATGGCTTAATGAGAGGACTTCATGAAGAGAAAAACAGTGTTTTTTTTTTTCTTTTAATCTCTATACACAGCTCATGGGGGTTATATTGACGATGCAGTGCTATGCTGACCAGTAAAATAAAGTTGCTTACTATTTCTTCTTTGTATTTCCCAGATGATTGTGGAGTGGACACAGAATAAAATTCATCAATTACTGATATGCTAATACCTGGCATGAGCAAACAAACACTAAGCTTATGTCATAAATAAATTCTAAAGCTAAAAATGGACCAGAGAAGGAAGAAGAGACCTGCTCTGAGTCCTATAACATTCTGAGCTACAGTGATAGTCCCCACAAGGGGAACCCATATGTTTACAGAGATTCTGAATCAAGCCATATATGAAGAGTTTCTTTTCTGGCTTTTGTTTTTAAGTCAGAGAAAGCCAGGCTTGCAATCCTGGATCCTACATTAAACTAGAGTGACCTTACCTAATTCCCGAGTTACTTTATTTCCCTGGTCTTATTTTTTTTCCCCTTTACTATAGACATATCTGACAAAAGTTCTCATAGATACCCTACAACATTTATTGAGATAGAAGGATAGAAATATGACACTCTAGCATTACTGAAAAGTATTTAAAATCTGACTCAAAAGGTAAATATGCAGGTAGTTTGCCTCCTAATGCTTAACACAATACAGTTTTGTTCATTTGTTCGTTTACTCAATATTTTGAAGCAACTACTATATATTCTAGAGATTCAATAAAAAAATAGATATGTACCTGATTTCATGGAGCTTACAGTATAGTGTAATTAAACAAAACCATACAAATAACATAACTATAAACTGCAGTGAGCCTTATAAAGAAAAAAGTACAGCAAATGTTGAAAGAATTGATCTGAATCTATCTGAGAGATGGAGAGTGGTTAACCAGGTGAAAGGGCGGGATGAGAACTCATGTATGGGGGCCTCAAGGTAGGAAAGAACATGGGCATATATGAGAAACCACATGAGAGATAACAATTGTGACGGAATGCAGAAAGAAAAGAACACAGAGACAAAATATGATCTTGGAAGTGATGAATGAAGTCAATTTAAAGCATGTACGAGCTAGCCAAGATTTTTTTTCCCCTTATTCAGACTATTTTGATGTAAGAGTTCAACTTACAACTTTTCAACTTTAGGAGGGTGCCAAAGCAATCTGCATTGAAGAGAAACTGAAATTTTACATTTTGACCTTTTCCTGGGCTAGTGCTATGTTGTATGAGGCTCTCATGATGCTTGCTGGGCAAGGCAGGAAGCTGCCTCTCCCAGGCAGCCACGCAACCATGAGAATCAACAACAGATACACTTACAGTGGTTCTGTAACCATACAACTATTCTGTTTTTCACTTTCAGGACAGTGTTCAATAAATCACATTAGATATTCAACATTTTACTATAAAATAGGCTTTGTGGGGCGCCTGGGTGGCTCAGTCGGTTAAGTGCCTGACTTTGGCTCAGATCATGATCTCATGGTTTGTGAGTTCGAACCCCGCATCAGGCACGGAGTCTGGAGTCGGCTTCCAATTGTGTCTCATTCTCTCTCTGCTTGTGCTCTCCCTACTTGTGTCTCTCTCACTCTCAAAAATAAATAAATGTAAAAATAAAGTAGGCTTTGTGTTAGATGATTTTGCCATACTGTAAGCTAATGTAAGTGTTCTGAGCACATTTAAGGCAGACTAGGGTAAACCATGATGTTTGGTAAGTTAAGTGTATTAAATGCATTTTTTTCCACTTAGGATATTTTCAACTTACAATGGGTCTATTGGGGCATAAACCCACTGTAAGTTGAGGAAGATCTGTATTAATTATTGAAGGACTTTCCATAGGAAAGACATTAATGAAATTGGATCTTTAAATGCTAATTATGAGTATTCCTATAAAATCTACTAGAAGGAGATAAAATTGCCAGAAGGAAAATGGAAAGGATCTTGCTGTTCTTTTTTTTTCTCTTGCTATTCCATAGTGAAGAGATGTGGTAGCTAAAGTGAAGGGGATTAAGAGGTACAAGCTTCCAGCTATAACATAACTAAGTCATGAGGATGTAGAATACAATATAGGGAATATAGTCAATGATATTATAATAACTTGGTATGGTGACAGATAGTAGCTAGACTTTTCGTGAACACTTCATAATGTATATTAATGTCAAATCACTCTGCTATACACCTGAAACTAATATAATATTGTATGTCAACTATACTTCCATTAAAAAGGAGAGAGAGATGTGATAGCTTCAACTAGAGAGATAATGAAAATAGAAAGAAGTAAATGGAGTCAAGAGTTATGAAGAAGATTTATTTGCTTAAATTTGTTGATGGACTAGATACGGAGGATAGGAGAGAGTGAGTGACACCTAAGGAAGATTAGATTTATAGGGCAAGAAAAAACAAGATGAGATGAACTTGAAAAGTGTAAAGTAATGTCTAAACAATAATTTAGAATACAATCCTATTTAGTTGGAGAGGGATAATTGGGAAGTTAGAAGAAAGAAAAAAAAAGATTAGTCCTCATAATTGACAGTCAATTGAATGAGAACAATAAGGTGACATTAGCAAATAATGAAAAGGTGTCACTGGCTTACATACAGAATAACTCATTATGGAATCATAGGTGTTAGTCCTTTCCATATGCACAGGTAACCACGCCATGTGTCTACTGCAATCTCTGTAGGGAGTGTGCAATCTCTGTTAGGGAGAAACCAGGGGGGAAATTGGCAAAGATGTTTTAAGTTTGGTGTACAAAAATAGCAGAACAGTGATATTCATAATTGTCCTGAGAAGCTCTCAAATATTAGGAAATCATACAATTTGCCCGTAAAATGCAGGAGAGCAAGGCTCCTCCAGAGTTCATGTATAAAAAGAAAGTATCACTTTCAGACTCAGAGAGCAGTCACATTCCCTCCCTCACTCACTAAGGACACATTTCCTAAGTCTAGGGCCCATGGTTCTAACCAGTGACTCAGTAAAGTGAAAAGTTATACATTATTACATGTCATGTACCTTTGGGGTTATACACAAGTAGTTTTAACTAGTGGATCTTTGAGTTTACACTGAAATTTTCTGGTGTGCTTACTGAAATGTAAAAGTCTAGGTTCAGAGACTCTATGTTTTCATAAGCACCCAAGATTAATGTGGATACAAGTAGATGTCAGCCTATAAAAGAAGTTAATATTAAGCATGTAGTTCTAAGGAAATACTCTATATCTTGATCCAAGACTGCGAATAAAATGATACACCTCCTCCTGAGATAATGGATTGGCAATCACATTACATGTGAGCTGAAAATAAAAATAACATGTTATATAATCAAGGCATTCCTGAAGATTTTGCTGTAAACATAAGACAAAAAGGGGACAGACTGATGGTCCCTCAAGCATCCTTTTATGTCAGGATTGTCACAATAGTAGAGATTATCCTTGTAAGATAGTTCAACTTTTTTAAAAAACTTTTTAAACTGAAAAGTAAAAATGTTTCACAATGTGATATAGGAAACCATCCTTCTTTAGCTCAAGAACAAGAAACAATGATGGTTCTATAAATTTGACTGGTAGGATTTCATCAATTACAAAAGTGAACAGCCTGACTTCTCATTATCATGATGTCACGGTGCAGAGACAAATCAGCATACAGTTTTCATCGTATTGACTATGTTTAAAAAGATGTATCAAGTAGGTACTTAAATAAATTCTCTATGTTTTGTGGCTCTTCAAGTGGTACAGTTTCTTTGTTAAAGAATATAGAAGAACCAGCACTGCTTTCTTCATTCCCTGCCTTGATTTTCTTTCTTTTTTTTTTTATTTAAAAAAAATTTTTTTTCAACGTTTTATTTATTTTTGGGACAGAGAGAGACAGAGCATGAACGGGGGAGGGGCAGAGAGAGAGGGACACACAGAATCGGAAACAGGCTCCAGGCTCTGAGCCATCAGCCCAGAGCCTGACGCAGGGCTCGAACTCCCGGACCGCGAGATAGTGACCTGGCTGAATTTGGACGCTTAACCGACTGCGCCACCCAGGCGCCCCCCTGCCTTGATTTTCAATAGCAGATACAAATCGGCTCTCAAGGTTGGGACTCAGTGTTAAGTGAACAAGTTATCAGCTATACTGCGAAAAAGTATAATGACGTTTATATAGCATCAATAATTCTGGAGCATATGTTATTAAATTATAGTTACAATTCATGCCAAAATAGCAAAAAGTAAAATTTTGAAAATAAAATAAAACAAGGCCCATATCTTCTGATATAAGATTGAGAAGACTCACAGCTTGTCATGTGATTTAATTAAAGAAAAAAGAGTAGGGGCGCCTGGGTGGCGCAGTCGGTTAAGCGTCCGACTTCAGCCAGGTCACGATCTCGCGGTCCGTGAGTTCGAGCCCCGCGTCGGGCTCTGGGCTGATAGCTCAGAGCCTGGAGCCTGTTTCCGATTCTGTGTCTCCCTCTCTCTCTGCCCCTCCCCTGTTCATGCTCTGTCTCTCTCTGTCCCAAAAATAAATAAAAAACGTTGAAAAAAAAAAAAAAAAAAAAAAAAAAAAAAAAAGAAAAAAGAGTGTATCTATTTAAAATAACCTCATTTCACTTACACTTCACTTTTAGGGAATGCTTTTATTCCAAAACCATCTTACCAAGTGCTGTTCTATACTTCATCTTTTAGAAATGATCCTACGTGGGGATTTCCATTAGTTCCCTTGTCCAAAGACAGCACCAGATGAAGGTGAAGCATTTCAAAGCTGCTACTTCAGCTTACAATAAGGGTGACCTATAAGTGAAGTCTTCTCTCATGTCTCACCATCAGAACAGGTGGACTCAACACCAGGCCAATAGCCAAAATCAGAAGCCAGATCCCAAGGCAGTGATGCTAACATAAATTACACTACCTAGGAAGAGAGGGAAGGACTGGTTCAAGTCAGCTTGGGAGAGGTGAAAGTTTCAAACTCCCACTGCAAAAATCAAAGGCAGGATTTGAGTTAAGAAAGAGATGTTAGGTATTTTTCACTAATACAGTGACTATCATTTTACTCTATCACCTTTTAGGAATTATGGGGTGTCAGTTGGAAATAGTGGAGCAAACTAAATTTTCTGAGTCCAGTTTAAACGCATCTAGTTAGATACTGGGGCACCTAGATGGCTCAGTCAGTTAAGCATCCAACTCTTGATTTTGACTTGGGTCCTGATCTCACGGTTCATAGAAATGAGTCCTGTGCTGGGCTCTGAGCTGACAGCATGGAGCCTGCTGAGGATTCTCCCTTTCTGTCTCTCCTTTCTCTCTGCCTCTCTCTCATTCAAAACAAATAAATAAACATTAAAAAGAAAGAAAGAAAATACATCTTGTTAGAGACAGTACTCTCCCAGCATTGACAAGAGGCCTGATCATAAGTTCAGTCAGTAATCAGTCATATCTACTCTATACAAATAGAAATTTATGTGCTTCATTGTTTTTCCAGAACTATTTTATTTTAAATGTTTTTTATTTTTATTTTTATTTTTATTTTTATGGAGCCCTGGAGTATAAGTGTTGGGGAGAGGCAGAGAGAGAGACAGAGGATATGAAGCAGGCTCCAGGCTGACAGCAGAGAAACTGATGCAGGGCTCCAACTCACTAAATGTGAGGTTACAACCTGAGCCGAAAGTGGATGCTTAACCCACTGAGCCACCCAGATGCCCCCAAGAACATCTTTTAGAATTAAAGAAGCTATCTGTGGTTAATCTAACATACCATCTTCAGTGAGTTTTTTTCTTTTTCTTTTTGATTACATTGGGCTACAAGGCTGTCCTAGATGACTTAGTTTATTTAGGGTCAAGATATTTAATGGGAGAGCTGCTCTGAAATTCCTTAAGGTCCTTGAGGAGCTTAATGGAAGGAAGATGGATAGAAAAGGCAGAATTGACCAGTGGCTCCTGTGTGAAGCAAGTCTTATTTTAAAAACCACACCATTTTGTCTGTATCCCATGCTTTCAGATCCTCATTTTAAAATATAATGTAAAATAGAAAATGAATAATAAAATATAACAAGGTTAAGATGTAGCCTATTCACTGGGAAAAGATCAAATTCTAAAAAATAGACAACTATGCTCAAATGTGAAGAGATGCAAAGAATCGAACAAGGCCTTTTATTTAAAATTTTAGAATCCATAAAGCAATAATAATTGTCCCATAACAGAAACTCAATAGTGTCATCAAGGAGTCATTTTAAGTAGGCAACATTACATATAAAGCTACTGTCAACCTTAAGACAATAGATCAAAAACCAGAAGCAGAAGAATCTTCTCCATGCATTTCAGCAGACTATAAAATATCATAGAAAAAGCACTGTCCTTGTGAGTTTGGGGCTGTTTCTTTGCTGGTTAGGTAAGTTTCTCAGAGCTTCAGTTTTGTTTTTTTTTTTATCTCCTAAGGTAGAAATTATGATAAGCCCACATACTTTAAGACCGATGCTATGAAGGTGTAAGAGAAAACCAAAGCATATAAAGGTGTTACAAAACTAAAAATGCCAGTAAAATATTAATTGTTACTACTTGCCCAAGGAGACTTTGATGCTCTCTGTGTTCTGCATAACTCTGGCTGTTGCTTTCCACAATAATATCAAACTGTCTGGTTCCAATGACATCCTTATTCTTCTAGACATCACCTTTTTATCCTCTGACCACTTCATCCTTAGCCTGTCCACACAAGCAAATGTCATCCTCATTAGCACTCCTTCACAAACTAATTAGACTTAACAAGCAAAAATACACTAGCAGGTGATTATATGGATGGCTTATGTTTCTCTTGGAAAGTGATCTTGGGGCGCCTGGGTGGCTCAGTCAGTTAGGTGACTGACTACGGCTCAGGTCATGATCTCACAGTCTGTGAGTTCGAACCCTGTATCTGGTTCTGTGCTGATCGCTTAGAGCCTGGAGCCTGCTTCAGATTCTGTGTCTCCCTCTCTCTCTCTGTCCCTCCCTTGCTTGTTCTCTGTCTCTCTCTGTCTCTCAAAAATAAACATTCAAAATTTTTTTTAAAAAAGAAAGAAAAGATAAGTAATCTTATCTCTGGTGGCTTCTCAGATATTCTGAGTGTCTTGGTGGCTGGAATCCATGGTATACACAAGACCTAAATGTGGAGTTGGACCTCTCTCCACCCCTCTGTCATCTTGTACTGATTACGTGTGCGTAACTCCAAAGTCACAGACTTTCTTCTCATCCAAACAAGCCATCTCAAAATGAATGCCCAGAATCAAAAGACATATCAGAAGAGAGATACCAGAAAATCCAGTTTCTGTGAGGAAAAAAGCAGTATCAGAAAATCCATTTTAAGTGTCAGTAAAAACTCCACAAATTCTACTCCATCTACTGTGAGCCAGACATTGTGACAATGTTTTCACACACAATGCAGGATATAATTTAGCTTTTTAATTTATGTGTTTTCGTTTCTAGATTTTGCCCCTTTTAAGGTCCATTCCTCCCCAAATTTCTATTCGGTTTCTTAAAAGTAGTTTGGAGAGGAGTTATTTGGATTCAGAATTTCCATACCTACTGAGGAAATAACACTGGATCCTCCTGAGAGAAACAGAAATAAAGGGTATTTGTACGCATGGACTGAATAACTAGTTGAAGCAGGGAACTCCCCATACATTTATCAGTAAAAAAAAAAAAAAAAAAAAAAAAAAAAGTTCTTTGGTTCTAGTAAGAAACAAAGAAAGAAAATTCTATGGATTCTTAATAGAAAAAAAAAATCTACTCCCAGCTTTTCAGGAGCAAAGTCAATAGGACCGGAGAAATGGGCACCTGCAGTATGGGCCTCCAGAGAACATGGCCAAATACTCTATACTCAAGCTGGGCCAAGAGGAGAGAATGAGAGAGACTTGGACCTGAATGGGGCCATGCATACCAATTCAGTTGGTGAACTCAAGGCCATCTGGGTTAAGTGATGACCTCAGAAAAGACTGGTGGAAACTCTCTGACCAAGACCTAGGAGCTAAAATCTCACCACTGTGTGACTTCCTCAAACTGTGGACATTGCTTCCCAAAGAAAGGGAGAATAAAATTTCAGGTACAAACTGAGTTTTTATCTTTATATCTCTGCTGGCCCAATAGAAGCAGCATTCTGAGTCAGAAATTACAAGTTAAAGAAAAGAAAGTATGTTTTCTTCTGCTCCTTGATTTATAAATCCACACATTCACACTACACGTTAATCTCTATAACAGCAATACAAAGTAGAAATTACCTTCGTCCTTATTATAGATGAGGAGATCTGCATAGAGAAATTTAAGTAGCTTCTCAAGATAGCACAGCTAGTTTATTAGTTTATAAAGGTGTTGAGCCTTAGCCCAAAGTCTTTCAGATTCCAAAGCCATTTCATCTGCTATCCAATCTTACCCACATCCTAAGGTTGAATAGACTGAAATTCATTGTTGTCCAATTACACGACTGACTTATCTTAAATGTAATATGAACATAAAATGTGCCCTTTCCCCTTCACATGAGCACAGAGTAAGTGAAAGGATATTTTTGGTCTCAAGAGTAAACCCTACTAGACAATATATTGCATAAACATTTGTGCTTTTTATAGTTGTGATTATAATTTTGAAACACTAACTAGATTCTTCATAGGCATTTTACAGCTTAATTTCTCCACATGACTGTGCTTGGTGGTAGTTCAGACAGGACAAATCTCATGAGGGATAAAGATCCATCTGTAGTCATCAAGTAATTTTCTGAAGATTAGAGACTTGGCTGGTCTGAAGAAAACTTTGGCAAGCCCCAGGAGCAGAGGAGGCAGCTGGGAATAGTTCACGGCCACTCCCGGTGGCCCCACATGCATCAGAAGGAGGCTGGCACCAAATGGCCACTGAAAGAGCTGCCAGTAGAGATTGGCACTTGTGCACTGAGACCAAAGGGAGAAACAAGTTGCAAGACAGAATGCCAGCTGGAAAATAGTGCCCTGTGAAAGGATGAATATGAGCTCTTGTGGAGGGTACTAAGTAATAATTTCTGAAATGTGTAAGGAAGGTTCAAGTGTAGACACAGGGGACTGGAAACAGATGCAGGATTGTAATGTAATCAAGCAAAATGGAAGGCAGGAAAGAAGGAAGGAGAAAGAGATTGACAAAAAAAGATGTCAGCTTGATCGACTTAAAGCAAGTCAGTTAGCAAATTACTGAAATGGTGCCGGTTTAGTTCATTTTGTATCAATTATATTCAGCCATCAGGAAAGGAAAGATAGGGAAAATTATTATGTGAGGAAGGGAAAGATTCTACACAAACACATATTAAAGAGCAGACCAATCTGATTTTAATCCAAGATCTGACACTTTATAATGTATAACCTTGGGAGCTCTTTTGTAATCATTTTGAAACATCAGTTCTTTCATTTGTAATATGAAGTGGATGACACAGAAATGATACTTGGAATTATTATTATTATTTAAAGCTATAATCAAATAACTACTCAATATATACTAGGCATTGCACTAAGCATGTAAAATAAATTCTCTAACATAACTAACTGTTCTAGTAACTGAAGGAAGCACCACAGATGAAGCATTTTTCAAGGTGCCAGATTCATATCAGGCACTCAGTAAATTGTGGCTACTATTAATATTGCCATTGATATTATTCTTTTTAGCCATTTAATTCCTAACCTCAAAGATATTCTTAATTAGTACCTGTTAACTATCATAATGCCAGATTAGGTTGGAATGAAGGGTTTCAGTTCTTACTCCTAACCTAAATTTCTCATCAATTATCCTGCTCAAAAGATATAAAACATGTAGACTGCATACAAACACCTTGAGATGAGCCAGGTTTGGTAACTATTAGGCATCCCTAGCTGGAATTTCCATTTACACATGCAATCATTTCACTGATGTCAACAGAATTGTCTTTCTACTATCCATTAGCTGAGTGAAAATGTGCTTTACTCTTTCATTCCTAAACACGTTTTTACTGAAAGGTGTGTTCATATGTGCAATGAGAAGGTTCTTAATCAAATGTTTGTAATGTTTGTACACTTTCCAACATGTGTAGGAAATAGAGTGCTCTCTCTTTAATTCGAGGAATGCTTAACTCCTTTTCATCATCAATCGCCACCTCCTCAGAAAACCACCCCGAGACAATTAACCTAAATTAAGTTTTCCCCGTTAATCTCCATTTTAAAGCCTTGGGTATGGCTTTTCAAATGCTTACCAAAATTACTTCTCAAAATTTGTATGCTATTTTATTTGTTTGTTCACTTGTATTGTCTTCAGCACTCACTACAATGTAAATTCTATGAAGGCATAAACCATATTCAGATTCTTTAGGACTCAAAGGTGTTTATTAAGTACACACAAGGTGCCAGGCATTATTTCTAGGCACTGGGATACAGCAGTGAACAGACATGCTAGCAGAGCAAAACAGAAACCAAAAAAAAAGGTAGGTGGGAATATTATAAAGAATATAGCAACAGGAGAGAAAAGAGACTGTTCCCGTGCTGGAGCAATGAGAGGTTATGGGGATGGATGGACTCTATTTTACCAAAGGTAATCAAAGAAGTCTTCCTGAAAAGTAGACCTATGATATTACATAGAGGAAGAGCATTCCAAGTAGAGAGAACAGCAGGTGCAAAAACCATGAGACTGGGATTTGCTTGGTGTGTTCATGGAGCAGAAATCAGACATTGCAGCCAGAGCAGAAGAGAAGGAAGAGATGAGACTGGAAAAATTATGGAGCATTATGAATGCCCTGTTGGTACGGTAAGGCCCTTAATTTTGTCCTGGGTGAGGTGGAAACAAAAGTGGAGAGTTGTGAGCAATGCATGCCAAGATCTGAATTATGTTTTAAAGGACAACTTTTGTCTTTGTATAAAGAATGACCTGGAAGGGATTACTCAAGGGAGAAGAGGTAAAGGATTATTGCAGTAGTTTAAGTGAAAAATCATGATGGTATACAATGACTAAGATAGAATAAATCATGATAAAATACAGTGACTGCTGCAAAGGTGATCGACATATACAGGTCAGATCCTGTATAAATTTTGAAAGCAAAGATGATTGGATTTTCTGAGACACTCAAGGGGGGGAGGGGCGTGATGACAGAATCAAAGAAACTGAGAAACACTCCAATTTTGGGGGCATGAATTTTCTCAAGAGTAGAGTTGCAATGATGAAAATAGAAAATACTTGGAGAGAAGGGAGGTGGGAAGGTAGAAATTAAGAGTTCAGTTTGAAACAATCTGATTTAAAAAATGAATGGAGGGGCGCCTGGGTGGCTCAGTCGGTTGGGTGGCTGACTTGGCTCAGGTCACGATCTCGCGGTCTGTGAGTTCGAGACCCGCGACGGGCTCTGTGCTGACCGCTCAGAGCCTAGAGCCTATTTCAGATTCTGTGTCTCCCTCTCTCTCTGACCCTCCCCCGTTCATGCTCTGTCTCTCTCTGTCTCAAAGATAAATAAACGTTAAAAAAATTTAAAAAATAATAAAATAAATAAAATAAAAAATGAATGGAGGATCTGAACATTTTTCCAAAAGACATACAAGTAACCAACAGGCATGAAAAGAAGATCAATATCACTCATCATCAGGGAAATGCAAATCAAAACCACAATGAGATACCACCTTACAACTCTTAGAATGTCTATTATCAAAAAGACAGAAAATAACAAGTGTTGACCAGAATGTGGAGAAAAAGGATACCCTGTGCACTATTGGTGGGAATGTAAACTGATATAGCTATTATGGAAAAAAGTAGGACAGTTTTTCAAAAACTTAAAGAAGAACTACTATATGATCCATAAATTCTCCTTCTATCCAAAGAAAATGAAAACACTAATTTGAAAAGGTATATGGACCCATGTGTTCTGCAGTATTATTTACAATATAGTCAAGACATGAAAACAACTTAAGTGTCCATCAACAGATGAGTAGATGGATAAAGATGTGGTATGTACACAAAACACACGTACCCACACACACAATGGAATACTACTCAGCCAAAAAAAAAAAAAAAGAATAAATTCTCACCATTTGCAAAAACCTGGATGGACCCTGAAGGTATTTAGGCTATGTAAAATAAGTTAGACAAAAAAAGGAAAAAAACACATAGGATTTTGCTTAGATGTAAAATCTAAAACACAAAAGAAATGAACACATAAAACAAAATTCATAGATAAAGAGAAAAGACTACTGGTTCCCAGAGGAAAAGGGGGTAGAGAGGTGAGCAAAACAGGTGAAGGGGATGAAGAGGTACAAGCTGCCAGTATAAAAGAAATAAAGCATGGGGATTTAATATACAACATGGCAACTATCATCAACAATATCATGCTGCAAATTTGAAAGTTTCTAAAAGAGTAGATTCTGAAAGTTCTTATTACAGAAAAAAATTGTTTTAATTCTGTTATGGTAATGGATAGAAACTAGACTTATGTGGTGATCATTTCACACATACAGAAGTATTGAATCAATCTGTGTCTACCTGAAACTAATATGTTATATGTCAACTGTACTGTAATAGAATATATTCTTTGGTGCTTTATTCATAAAAACCCAAAAGATAAAAATCCAAATATTCACCAACCAGTAAATAAACAAGCTGTGGAATGGTCTTACAAAAGAACAACACTCAATGGAAGAAGAACAGGCTACTGGTATGGGGAACATGGTTGTATTTCAAAACTATGTGGAGTGAAAGAAGGTAGACACACACAAAAAAAACGATGCTATGATTCCCATTATCCGACATTACAGAAATCAAAACAGTGGTTGCCTCAGAGATGGCCTGGAGAGAATTAGGCTGGAACAAGGCAGGGAGGGAACTTTCTGAGGTGACAGAAGTGCTGTCTTCATTGGGTGGTGTTGATGTGCATGTATACATTCATCAAAATTAAGTGAACTGCACACTTAAAAGCTAGCCTATCATTGGATGTAAATTATGCCTCAGTTAAAAAGATAATAGAAAAATAAACAAAGAATTCATTTTGAGATGGAAGATGCTTCAGCTGTGGAAACACCCAGTAAATGATTGGTCATACAATTGTGGAGTTGAGGAAATAGTTTTGAGACTGGGGATAAGTATTTAGAAGCTATTAGAATACAGATGACATTTCAGATCACTGGAGGGGAAGTATTTCACTTATGAGGAAAACTGAATCAAGCTCTGAAAACTGACTTTCAGGGCACTTGAGCATTTAGTGCTCAGCAAGGTGAAAAGGAAACATCAGAGGGTACTCAGAGGGGTTCACTATTGTGGTAGAAAAACAACAAGGACAATGGGGTGTTCTGGAAATTAAGGGTCTACCACTTCTTCTGGGTTAAGAGGGGAATGCATAATGGAGTGCTGGGTGTGGGAGCATGGCAATGCCCAGTAACCCTGATGTGAGCAATTTTGTAGAATGACAGGGATGAATGCTTGAACAGACCAGTGTCAACAAGCTTGGAAGGAAAGGAAGTGGGGTAGACACAACTCTTTTAAGGGATTTTGCCATAAATGTGATCAGAGAAATGGGCTGTAGTTGGAGAGTGATGTGATGTCTTGAGGATGTATTGTGTAAGTGGGATCCCACCTTAGTAAAAGGGATACACATGTTGATAGAAAGCAAAGAAAATTGATAGGGAGCAACTGCAAAAAAGTCAAGTTCTTGAGCAGAAGAGCAAGGATGAAACACACTTTCCAAAAGAAGGAATGAAGGTGCCTGTATGGTTCAGTCAGCTGAGCATCCAACTTTGACTCAGGTCATGATCTCATGGTTCATGGGTTCGAGGCCCACATCAGGCACTGTGCTGATGGCTCAGAACCTGGAGCCTGCTTCAGATTCTGTGTCTCCTTCTCTCTCTGCCCTCTCCCACTCACACTGTGTCTCTGTCTCTCTCAAAAATAAACAAACATTAAAAATTAAAAAAAAAAAGGAATAGGCCTAGGTTGCCTGGGTGGCTTAGTCAGCTAAGCATCTGACTCGATTTTTGGCTCATTTCATGATCTCACAGTCATGGGATTGAACCGGGTTGGGCTCTTCACTGGGCATGGAGCCTACTTGGGATTCATTCATTCATTCATTCATTCATTCATTCTCTCTCTCTCTCAAAAAAGAAAGAAAGAAAGAAAGAAAGAAAGAAAGAAAGAAAGAAAGAAAGAAAGAAAGAAAGAAAAAAGAAACACTGTGTTGGGAGAAAAGTGTTGGGGTACAAATGCCTGCATGCATGCTGGTAGATTTGTTGTGAAAGGATTCTCAGCATCTATCACAGTGCCTGGAATGTAGTAGGTGTTCAAAAAATCTATTGAATGGATGGATGTACATTATCCAGTCTGCTTCCAGAGAATTTTCCAAGAATAATGCTCTTTGTTGTAACCCTCCTTGCATTTTAGCTTAAACCTGCCCAATAAAATGGAAGACAGTGAGAGGAAAAGAGAGAAGCTTTTCAAATAAGTTTTCAAGATTTACTCCATAACCTCCACCCCTTTTCCTCTCCTTCTAAAACAAAGATGTGGATAGAAAGGTATGAGATGTTGTAGTTTTATTAGAGAAGTAATTGGTATCTGTGACTCCTCTTACCCTCTCATAATATCTGTTGGATATAACTCTTGGCTTTCTCATTTTGGCTACATTCCCAGAACTGTATGTAAAGCGTTTTCCTGAAATATTGAAAAGGAACCTCCATTTTAAGTTCATCATCTCTTTGCCTGAAAAGTGGCTTATTCTTTTCCTGTTGAGATTGAATTTTGTGTGGGCTTTCCTCTTCCTTTACTATTAACATTAAAACTTGAAAACTGCAAGTTGCATGCAAGCCAACCACGTTGTGGTCAACAAGAGTTACGCTCATTAATAAGGCAAAGAAATAAAGATTAGTGGAATGTATTCTTACTGTGAATTAATGAAAGAGAAGGGATTCAACGTTTACTAAAATTCTACTAGGTGCTAGACTCTGTACATATATGTGGTCATCACACACACACACACACACACACACACACACACACCTGGAAAGTAGATATTATCCACTTATTACAAAGAATGAGATATGAGTTTGAGGTTGGAAAAAAAAAACCCACACTACTTTCCACTTTTTAAGTACATTATGTGCGAGACACATTGCGAAGCACACAGCATTTGCTTCAATTTTAGAAAAACCTTGGAAGGTATATATTTTTGTTCCACCTTAGAAGCTGAGAAAATCAGAGCATTAAGAGGTTTAATAATTAGGGGTGTCTGCAGGGCTCAGTTGGCTAAGCATTGGACTTTGGCTCAGGTCATGATCTTGCGGTTCTTGAGTTCGAGCCCCGTGTCAGGCTCTGTGCTGATAGCTCAGAGCCTGGAGCTTGCTTTGGTTCTGTGTGTGTGTGTCTCTCTCTGCCCCTCCCCCATTCATTCATTCATTCACTCATTCTCTCTCTCTCTCCCTCTCTCAAAAATAAATAAATATGTTTTTAAAGAAGAGGTTTAATAATTAGCTGAAACTAACACAACTACCAGAGTCTCAACGCTAGATACGAGGGTTGTTGAAGAACTATCCTTCCTGTCACACTATGTGGCTCTTCAAGAAAAGCAGAGCTTCCAGGGAGTTGTGCAATACATGAAGATAAAGTAAAACATAAATACTGAAAAAATTGTTATAAATAGCATCAGTGGTCCTACAGTGTCATTGACTATACTTACTCATGATGTCACAATTAATTCCTAGTTGTGTCCTCCAAAAATGAAGAGCAAGTTTCCTTTCATTTCCGAATTTCTTTCAGCTCATCCTGACTTGAACATTAGCAAAAGTGTGCCAATGTGGTCTAGATTCTGAAAACTCAAACTAATATGGGAAAGATTTTTAGTTTTTTGATCCCTTAATGAGTAGCTAGCTAGATTATAATGGGATGTAAATTAAGAAAACCTTACATGTCACGAGTAAATGTGTGTGTGTGTGTGTGTGTGTGTGTGTGTGTGTGTGTGTATAATTTTTTCAAGAGTAATTACTCTTCAAGCAACCTAAAGAGGTAGTAATTAAGAACACAGTCTTTAAAATCAGAAGGGAGTTTCTATCCTGCCCTCACCAGTGTCTGGCTATGAGACTTTCAAAGTTACTTAGCCTGAACCTCCTGGTCTTCATCAGTGAGGAAGGGATGATATCATTACCTACCTCATAGCATTACTGACAAGAGCACTGAAATACTCTCGTTAGCACAGCAGCTAAAATAGAAAATGTGCTCAATAAATTGTTTTTGTCCCAAACGCCATTTGGAAACAGAGGTAAGGCACTAATGGTCACTTTAGAACCTGTGACAAGCATGAAGATTGACCTCAAATAGAGTGCTGGTTTTT
The DNA here is from genome assembly GCF_022837055.1 of Prionailurus viverrinus. Lineage (NCBI taxonomy): Eukaryota > Metazoa > Chordata > Mammalia > Carnivora > Felidae > Prionailurus > Prionailurus viverrinus. The sequence continues at coordinate 38,470,521 of NC_062573.1, read as the reverse complement.
AAAAGGGTTCTAATGATTAAACCCAATGCAGATAAATCATAGTACTACTGCATGATTAAACTGCATGTCTTATTTAATTGTATCTCAGGTGCCAGGTACTTGTTGCAATTCTATCTTTGCTGCAAGGAAGGGCTTGTGTTGTGTGAGCACAACAAAGTGGAAAGATAAAATGTTTAAATATAGCCAAGAACTGAGTACATATGAACAGGGTCAGTTTACTCTTTCAAGGCTTCACATATACATTATAAATATATATACAATATAATATATATAATAATTTGACAAGCTAGAGAATTTGAAAGAGAGAAGTTTTAAAATTTTAAACCCCACTTGGTTTTAGTTTTCCTAACAAATCCAAGGAGTCCCTAGCCAAATCCCTAGTTCCTATGCAATTACCATAACTATTGATTTAGAAGAGGAATTCATGCCAACTCTTAGAAAGAAATGGTATTTTCTCTTTCAAAATATTGTATCATTACTATACACACCTTTTGCTGAGGACAGAACCTTGGGGGGGTGGAAAATGCCATTATTCTCTCAGAGCTTGATCTCCAATAGCATGATGTTTCCATAAAGGCGAATGCTGTACAGTTTTTCATATTTTCATTCAAAGTCACCACACACTCCTAAGAATTTGTTACACTGTACTGAGGGCTTTCTTTTTGCCACAGATCTCAATGCTCACATCTCTTTATCAAGGCTTTAGGTGCATTATCTCATTCAATCCGCATAGCTACCTTAAATTCGTCCTAACATAACACCTGTTTTATACATTAGGAGGCTGAAGCTGAGAGAATGTGAGCCGTGGACCACAGGTCATAGAGTGGTGATGTTTTCCTTAGTCTTTCTTATTCCAGAACTCATGCTGTTGACCACAATGCTAAATACCATAGGGCAGGCACTCCACAAACACCCACTATAGAAACAAGCAGATAAAACTCAGGGACTATGGCTTGTTTTGCTATTCTCCAATTCTAAGATGATATGTAGGCAAGAAATCATATGTTTTAAAAGACCAAGAAGTTCCTTACATAAAAATAGGAGACAAAAACTAATACTTAAAATATTTCTTTATCCCTTGAATAACTCAATGATGCATACATAATACATCTTGGGTACTACAGAGAGCATTCAAATTTATTCCTGGTGACTTGTAAGCTGCCAGTTACTTAGATTTAATGAGTTATAAAGGTCTTGGCCTTGCATTTAAAATTTAAAAGTGAAGGAAGAATTTTTGCCATTTCCTTTGAGTAGGGAGACCAGTTACTCAAGCAATTAGCCTTCATTTTCTGTTGTTAATGCTGTATTGTATACCTGAAGTCTACAGGAAGAGAGGATCTTAAATGTTTAATACACAAAACACACAAAAGCGGTGGTGACTATGTGGGGTTATATGTGTGTTAACTAGCTTGAGAGTAGTAATCCCTTCACAGTGTATATGTATATCAAATCACCATGTTGAATTCTTTAAATACATAAAATTTTATTTGTCAATATACCTCAGTAAAGCTTGAAAACATGAACCTTCACTCTCTGTTCCACTCCAGAAGAGGTGAAAACAATGGTTTTAAACCTTTCCCAATAATTCTTAATCCTTACATTTCATCCATATTATGAACAGATGCCAGTGCTTACCAGTAGTATAGAGTAAAAATGTGATCCAGATTAGAAAACAAAAAAACCAACAAACAAAAAACAGGACAGATGTAATCCTTGAGCACAGGGTCAGTTGTGAAGAAGAGGCTACTCTAGTGAGTGTATTCATCCAAACTCCTCTTCAAGTGCAGTGTACTCCAAATTATTTTTTCATCCTGGGGTCTTAAGTGGGAATTTAATGACTAACTACTAATAATTAACTACTAATACTGTAGCTCCTCCAACTTGGAATTAAATAGAGAAAAAGCAGCATGTTCCTGTTAACACAAGCTGAGCTTGTCTTACCTTAAAATTGGGCTTCATATTCTGTAAGATATAACAAGCCTATGCTTCATAGGCTTGGTTTTCAAAGGAAAACCAAAGTGAAAATGCTGTTGGTGAGAGTATAAAATGTACACCTCAATCTCAAGGAGGTGCATAAAGGGTTAAAATATTAAAAAAAAAAATCCAGACCCTCACTTGGTCTAATGACCCTTAAAACCAGACATGGTCAAGGGCCCCTGGGTGGCTCAGTTGGTTAGGCATCCAACTTTGGCTCAGGTCATGACCTCACAGTTTGTGGGTTCAAGCCCCACATCAGGCTCTGTACTAACAGCTCAGAGTCTGCAATCTGTTTCAGATTCAGACAATCAACCTCTCTCTCTCTCTCTCAAAAACAAAAAAACAAACACGTTTCAAAAAAAGACATGGTCAAATATGCCGGCAACCAGTTGCTTGATGGGTTAATACGGGCTCTGAAGTCAGACTGCCTGGCTTCAAATTCAAGCTCAGCATTCACCTACTGTATATCCTTAGCATAACTTAGCCTCAGTTTCCCGCATGAGAGTTCTGGGGGCACTGTATCTGGTACATAGACGTACTGCAAATGTTAGCAATTATTACTGCTTTTGCCTATTTTTTGGTGATTAAAAGTGTCTAAAACCTTACTAATAAATGAGTAAAACTGCATGAGAAAAGTGAAAACCTGCAGATAACACTAGAAAACTTATACTATTATGCCATATTCATTTCAAGCCAAGCAAAGTTGTTGTTTGGGGTGGGGGAAGTGTGTTCATGGCTTTGTGTGTCTGTATTCATGTTAGTTTTATTGCCTGCTTTTCTCCTTAGAGCCCTTGAATATGTCTCAGGAAGGGGCAGTTTATAACAATTCTCACTGTTGCATGAGTGACAAGATCACCACCATAGGGGCAGGCCGGAAGGAAAGAGAATGAAGTTCCAGTCCAGGGACAACTGTCTCCAAGTTGTGTTTCCTTAAAAGTTGAGTGTACATCCGTTCCATCTGAGCTGCTCTAGGAGAGCTCAGTGTTTATAGAAGGTTATTCTGAGAAGGTCAGTGTTGATTGCAAAACACCAGAGTACTGCTCAAGTTACCCCAGAAAACATTAAATGCTTACAGAAAGAACACTTGTAAAAAGCTAAAGAATCCTAGCTCTAGGGTGATAGGACCTGGGTGGGCAGTTCCAGAGCCCAAGCTCTCCTCTCTTTCCTTCTCTCCTCCGTTCTCGTCCTCATCCTCCTCTTCCTTTTCTGTCTCCCACTCAGTTCTCACTAATCTATGGTCAAGAGCACTGGGTCACACAGCTCAGGTCCCACTCAACAAAGATGGCTAGTCAGGGACTATCCAAGAAAGACTTTGGTTAAGACCAGCATCCTAAAGCACTCCCTCCCTTGCCTGGCAGATACACCTTGTAAATACACCCAGACAGCCTCTGCGTAGCAGTAGTATTCATCTATCACACATAGAACAATCACCAAGCCTAATTTTTAAAACATATCTTCCAAACAATCTGAAATCTATAATAATTTAATATTTTAAAACTTTACTTCATCATGTTTGAACTTCTAATCAGAGCTTCTGATCAAATACCTAGTGTTGTGTTCTGATCAAATACCTAGCATGTTTAACTTTAGCTCAGGTCATTGAGCCAAAATTTTTTACATCTTTAAAAATACTGGGAAAGTTGTACGAGTACTAAAATCTACCCCAAATACTGTCTTCAGAGACTGAGGTTTGAAAAATGATAAATGAAATTCCAACATTCACTCAACAATGGGATTCTTTTGTAGGAGAAAGGCGAGATAGTAAATGGTTTTATGCCAAGTACAAGCGTTGATGTGGGCCGTCCTGATCTGTGTTTCATCTCAAGATGAAAAGGAGAAAGAAATCACACTTGAGAAAGCTATGAAGCTTTCTGAGATAGAACGTTGTTAGAGCGCCCTGTAATTGATGAAAATGTCGCTTGGATAAGTCTGTTTATACGTGATTGGTGCACCTAGACTAGACAAGAAGGAAAAATAAGCCATCATTTCATAAAAAATGGGTGGACGTTTTCTAATCATTTTCCGAGGTTAAACTCAGGATCTATAGCATCAGAATCTTTAGTTGATAGTTGATTTTTTTTTTCTGAAATATCCCTTGTGGTGACATATGTGAGAACTTCCCAAGGTCTTTTTTTTTTCCTCTTGAAATTTTCATCCAGAAGCTGGTGGATTTTCTGTATTTCCTAGCTGAACATAGACTCTAAAACTCTAATTATTAAGAATGTGCAAGTAGAATATTTACTGCCATTCATTCAATAATTACTAAACATGCCAAACACTGTGATAGGTGCTAAAGATATAATAAAGAATACGACTATCCCAGAATTTCTACTTAAGAACAATTATAGTAAAGGCTTGTGATTCCTGTACCAGAAGAAGAACAGTGCTGTGGTCAGTATTGTCAAAAAAAATACTTGTCTCTTTTGCCAATCATATGATAAATTATATATCCTGCCCTATTCAAGTTAGTTGTGGCTGGGTGACTTTTTTTATTATCAAATGTCTGTTTTTGAGAGAGTACAATTTGGAGAGGGTCAGAGTGAGGAGCACAGAGGATCCGAAGCAGGCTATGAGCTGACTACAGTGAGCGGGACTATGAGATCATGACCTGAGCAGAAGTTGGACGCTCAACGAACTGAGCCATCCAGGTGCTCCATGGGTGACTTATTTTGACTAAGATAACGGATGGAGATATTAAGAATCACTTCTGGATAAAATCTTTAGCAACCAGGATACAATTTCCATTTTTTTTTTTCCTTTCCACAGTAACTGACATCATTCCCAGGGATGCCTGTTCTGGAAACCTGGGTCCTGAAGTGAAGATAATGAATTCAGAACAGGACCCTCAGCAGACCCACGATAACTATGTAGCACAAGCAAGAAATAAATTTTTAATGGGTTAAACCTCATAGATTTGGGGTTTGTTACTATAGCATAACAAACTATCCAGATTTGTGTGGATGTTGTGTAGGGAACATGGAGGGGGGGCAGGTAATACCTAATCCAAACTTGGGGGCCAGGACATGTTTCCTTCTATATTACATATACATGCAGAAGTTATTTTCATAATTATTTGATCACTTACTCAATTGTAAACTATGAAGACATAGTACTTTGTACAAAGTATTTGCCCATTTAATGCTGTTATAAGTTGGATGGGTCAGAAATCAAACTGTAGGTCTGGAAATTCAATTCCAGTGCTCTTCTGAGGTGCCTGTTGATCAGAATACTGGTTCTAGAAAAATCCCGGCTCTGTTACACTACATAACACACAATGAAAAATTTACATGTGCTTCTTTACTTCAATGGGTATCCTATTATCAGCTATATTGGAAAAATAATTATGTGAAAATGTCTATCATAATCTTTGTTTAGAATAAGCAATCAACAAATACTCTTTTTCTCCCAAAGTCACTGTCACATGCCTCATTCACATTCCAGGACTGATAAGCTGTAAACTATATATGGAAACCAAGACATTTATTTGTTTCTACAGCATTGGAACACAGGACTTGGCAAAATTTAAAACAGGATCATTTTTCATAAAATTAACATATATCATATGACTTTCCCCCTTCAGATAAATTACAAATGATACAATATTGGTAACATGAAATAGTTTGTTACAAGTGTGGCTTCAAAATGCATGCAGATTTTTCCAGTGTGAGATTGCTGTATGTCTCGCCTAAAAATCTCTGAATTTGTTTTCTCTTTTATCAATATGATTAGATCAGCTTCTGCACAGTCGAAAATGCCAACCATAGACCTAGCTCAATTTAATTCTACATACTACTTCAGACAGTTTGAAATTAATGGGAATTTTGCATCAGTAATCTTAACAAGATTGGGTACTTAATGATTCAATGGTATATTTATGTTTCCCAAGTATCCCATGTGCCTTTGATACTCTTTGCTAGGTATTGCTTCAATTCCTCCAACTCTTAATAAAGCCACACTCTGCTTGTCTCCCACAAAATGATTTATAAAGAAATCTTCCATTATCCTTGCTGATAAGAATGCTTCTCACTGCACACCGCAGCATCTTCAAATAGATACCCATCTCCACCAGGAAAAAGAAAGTATTTTTAATGATCATACTCCCATGATTTACAGTTGTTAGCTAAGAGATTAATTCAAAGAGACTTGATGAAGTCTAACCCCCCCCCAAAAAAATGGGTAAAAAGTATTCGACTAAATCAAAACATTTTGGAGTGAGTTTCACCTTTGACAAACTCAGGCATCCCCCTAGAGATAAAACAGACTGAAAACACAATCTTTGTAAATTCTTTCTAATGACCTTCCTACTGAGTGATCAAAAACCAAACCAAACAAAACAAAACCAAAAACCTCAAAAATGACTGATGACATCTCTAAATGTGTGTCTAAGAAATGGGGAAGTTCTTGATAAAATCTGTTCAGTGAATCTAACTGAAGCCCACTTAGAAATGTGCCGATCAGTTTGCGCGTTAAATATCTAAGGAGAGACTGCATTTCAGTTTTTCTCAGCCCAAATCTGCAGGCTCAGACTATTCACAGATAATTTGGATGAGTACAAGATTACCAGCCATACTGCTCTGATTCATCTGATTTTAATGGAACCCTTGGGGATTGACTCAATGCAGCTGACTGGTTTCTTGCTATATTAAATTGTCCCTAATCTGATTGGCTACATCATAATATTATAGACTATAGACTATTTGTCACAGCATGATTCTACATTTGGTTCTTTGAGTTGAGGCAAGTTAGCTATTTTCTTAATGCTTTGATTTCTAATATCAAAATGTGAGGATACGGCCACCACTAGCAAATGTCCTTAGGGTACGAAAATGGAAATACAGGCTATCACTAATGACACATCATTTCACCATTAAAACAATGATTGCAGGCTGTGAAATTTTTAAGTTCTTAGGTCCTGCTTGAAATATTTTCCAATTCTGCCTCTGGAGTAGGTGAGTGAGTGAGTGAGTGAGTGAGTGAGTGAGTGAGTGAGAGTGTGTGTGTGTGTGTGTGTGTGTGTGTGTGTGTGTGTGTGTACACGTGTGCTCACACACTCACCTGCACACAGGTGAAGGCCTTGCTAACATTTAGCACAGTAGTTTCATTTCCAGGAGACATTATGTGGGCATCAGTGTTTCATTTCACAACTCCCCATGTGTCCCAATGCTAAAGATACAGATTACAGTGTGAGAGCTGGAGTAATTATAGCCTTCCAAATCCTACACTTTCAAACCTCCTCATTTCACAGGGCACCATTAGTTTACTTTTTCAAAGCTGATTTCAGCACTTTGGCAGATGTTTTATGAATGTTGTAAATGGGTACAAAATGGAGAAATATCCTAATATTGAGAGTAGTAAATATCGTTGTCATGAGCCCAAGGCTCTCTATACACATTAGAAGAAAGCACTCTCCAAAGAGAATAGTTAGGAGTTAAGAGAGAATAAATCACTATTGTAATAATCATAAAAAAGCAATTGCATGCCAGTATTAGATATTCTCTGGGTAACCAGGTGCTAATAATTTTACTATATTAATGAAGACTTAAAGTCATACCGGTCTACTCATTTGGATGGTATTTGCTTTAGCATTAGAGAGGCTGGGTGTCTTCCTTTTAAACTCCAGTTATTAACTTGACCCTGTTATTGAGAGATTGCAATCCTTAATTTAAGGGTAATTTACAATGGCATCTATAACATTAGATACAAATGGGACATTAGCTATGGATGGAGTGGATGACACTCATGCATTTTTATGCTCTATTATGGCCAACAAAGGATCAGGCCTGTGGCACAGAGGACAGATATTTACACCTTGCCTTCTTTCTGATCCTTCTCACCTCACAAACCCCAGACTATCCAGACAAGGCAAATGCAGAGGTCTGTAATGTTTCACATCACATGCAAAGATCTGAAGCATCATTTTCCCCCACAATCTTAGAGAAATCAGCTCCTACTGAAGCCTATATAATTCTTAGCTCCACTACATATATCTATTTAAAAAATATATAATCCCTACTTGAGATTCAATACCTTCAAACCAAAGCAAGTAAAATTTCCAAAGAAACCTCTTATGGCCTCTTCGTCACTAAGGCAAAGAATAAAGACGTTCCTGCTATCGCTCCATTTATCCTGACCCTCTTCCCACACTAGTCAATATAAGGTAAGATCTACCTTGTGATTCCCAGCCCTTCCTACATACTACAGTCATGCTTTTAATTTTTTTTAATATTTATTTTTGAGAGAGAGAGACAGAGCACGAGCAGGAGAGGAGAAGAGAGAGAGGGAGACACAGAACCTGAAGCAGGCTCCAGGCTCTGAGCTGACAGCACAGAGCCCCATGCTGGGCTCAAACCCGCAAGCCATGAGATCATGACCTGAGTCGAAGTCAGCCGCCCAACCAACTGAGCCACCCAAGCACTCCTAGAGTCAGGCTTTTCAAAAAACAGTGGTGTTGAACCCCATGCTAGACCAACCAAATCAAATTTTCAGTAGAATGTAAGCTTTTTAAATTCCCCCAAGTAATTCTAAAGTTCATCAAAGGTTGAGAACCTTAACCCACTTATTTGTTGTGTTGTGAGAAGCAGGAAAACAACTCCTGACCAAAAGTATTCTTTCCAGTATCTGGCTGTAGTGCCTGATATGGCACCATTAAAATAACTCATGTGTCTCCCACAGGCATATTGTCCAATAAACACAGTAGCCATTAGCCATATGGGCTACTGAGTGCTTGAAATGTGACTAGTCCAAATTGAAATGTGCTCTAAGGGTAAAATGTGCACCAATTTCAAAGACTTAGCAGGACATAAAGAATATACAAAGTATCACAATAATTATAATGTTGATTACATGCTGAAATCACACTTTGAACATGGAATAAAATATTTTAGAGTTAATTTCACCTACTTTTACTTTATTGTATCTAATAGGAATTTACATGTGGCTCACTTTATATTTTTTATTGGAAATTTCAATGCTAGGAAAATGATTGTGATGTGCTTAAAGACACTAGGTTGGGAAATTTATACTGATCTCTTTACAAATTAGCCTATTTAAAACTATTAGTGACATTGCCATATGGCAGCACAAGATGCTTTAAGAAGATGGAAGATCTGACCGATGAGTATGTGGCTGCCGAGGAGAAGACTGACAAAGTCATGGAATATTTCTTTAGTTTGGAACAGGGCTGTCCTGGTGAGCCACGGCTGCTAGTGACAGGGATTGAGCAAATTCTGTTTGCTTCACACATGGAAGTCATTCTGCTACTTGTTTTCCTCTCTGTTAATGTTAAGCAATGCTTTGAAAAATCATCTTCCCTTTCCCAGCCTATCGTAGTGGAAATATGGACGTCTCTTAATTTTGCAGATTTGAGTTTATGTTTCAGTTATTAAGGCACTTCCCATAGAAATCTCAAGGGAGCCACATCCCCCTCTCCATTCCATGTTTCTTTCCTTTTTTTTTTTCACTTATAAAATAGAGGTAAGAAGACCGTTCCGAAGGTTAATTAAATGTTACTGTATGTAAAATAAAACCTAACCCAGTGCCAGCCACACAGCAGAGTTCCATCAATGGCCATCACTTTCTCCCCCTTCTGCATATGGAGAACATCTGTTTGTCCTACCTAAGTCCAACTAAAAGTCGGACATTTTGTGAAGTTACAACCACGCACTTGACCCTCATCCGCTCTTGAATTTAATTATTTGCTAACATCTGTGTTGCCCACTAGACTACCGTGCACTTCTTGAGGTCAGGGTTTTTCTAATTCTAACCCCAATGTCTAGCACAGAATATAGAACATAGCAGGTACTCAAGATTTGCTGGATGGTGGGGAGGATGGAGTTTATGATTAAGCCCTTGAAACCTTTGGAGTATGATAGGGATCACTAAATTGAAGAAAGGAGAGCACCACATCCATTTTTGTGTTCCATTTTGTATACTTGCTCACCTGGCCTGGGTCAGCCATCTGGCAACAGTCCATAAGGAACTGCACTATCCTTGCAAATTCCCCTAGCATGGTATCATTCTGTAGCCTTGCATGACAAATACAATCTCAGAAGCCACTAGCCCCATCATCTTCAAGTCTAAGGACTACCTCCACTCTCAGCTACGTGCATCTAGAAGTCTTTCCCTAGGAAATCCCATCCACTTTCTGCTTCTATTCTCCTCCTCATGCAAATGTTCCCACTGAAGTATTCTCTTCCTACTCTCACTCTTCTATCTCCACTCCCGACCTGAGCCTTGGTAAATACTATTCTTTAATATATCTAAGTCTAAAGGCAGTTTCAATGGTCTTTTTTTCTTTTTTAAAGAATTTTTTAAACATTAATTCATTTTTGAGAGACAGAGAGATCATGAGTGGGGGGGGGGGGGGCGGACAGAGAGAGAGGGAGACAAAGAATCTGAAGCAGGCTCCAGGCTCTGAGCTGTCGGCACAGAGCCTGATGCAGGGCTTGAAATCACAGACCAGGAGATCATGACCCGAGCTGAAGTCAGACACTTAACCGACTGAGCCACCCAGGTGCCCCTTGATGGTCTTTCCTAATCAGACTAATATAAATGGTAAATACAAGTTCTGTTCTCATGCAGAGCATTGTCTGGTGTTTCAAATGGCAGTTATATGCTCTCCTTTATCCATCATTTGTTTGTTTCTGTCAAGCCCTCTAGAACATAAGATCTATAGATGGGAAGGAGCTACGTTATGTTAACTGTATTCATTGTGATGCCTGGCATAGGGGCTGGCACTTAATAGCCACTAAATATTGCAGAAGGCATAAAGCATTCTAGTTAAACAGCATTATGCCATGCATTACCCAGTTACAGAATTTTATCTCACAACATTATCAGGGGACTCTCATGCACCTGTGTAAATTTGAGGGTACGGCTTCTAGCAGCCATAGGTGGGAATGTGAGTTAACTGGCAACAGTTATTTTTCTGTGGTATCAGAGATATTTTACTATTGCTTATAGATTGAGATCCAGGGCTGCTGCCTGTAGTCCAAGCTCTCCAATTCAGCTCTAGTCAGGAGCCAAAGATATATGCAAGCTTAAAACCCTTAATCTATTGATTTAAGGGCTGATCTGTATAATTAATTGATTCTCTAACAGGTTTGAACACCTATTGAGAGCATTCATTCCTACTTTTCCCCAGTTCACCTAATTACTGAGTCTTCGTGGTATGTTACTATGCTTTTCTCAAGTTTCAAATTCTTCAACTATAAATAGTAATGATAATAATATTTACTTCTTAGTGTTGTAAGGATTCCATGAGATAATTGTTTAGGATCATTAATCTCCTATCAATACCAGGAAGTGATTGTGTCACCAGGTAAAGAATAAATGAGATATAGGGGAAAAAAGGGCAATTTATAGATAAGTCTCCATCTAACAGAACATCACATAAAACAAAGTGAAAATTGAGTAGTGCCACTGGATGGCAATAGTTTTCAGAGAATCATTTCTGGGTATGCATCCCAGATTCACAGGGTATAAGCTTTAGGACATTAAACAGTCTGCTTAATTTCTCTGAGCCTCCATATCTTCATCCATAAAGAAGAGCTGGTGACAAATGCCCCCAGAAGCTGTGAATATTAAGGGAAAGAGTATGTATGTAAAGCTTTGAAATTTAATAAATGGAAGAACAAAATGTAAAAGGGTTAAATTTGTACAGCATTTGTATGTAGCATGTCCTATGATCGCTGTTGATACGAAAGACTCTCTTTACTTAGCGATTCTCCCTCAAATACAAATGAAAATAGGAAGGCTTAATACCACCAGACTATTTCAAAATCATCCTCTGGCTAAACGACAGCTGTGCCACCTTGTTATCTCTGTTTGGGTCAGGAATGTGTTTACCTGTTGAATCTTTTAGACAGGACATCAATAAACAGGCAAAGTACTTTGAAAAGCTGATTCCACTGTGAGCAGTCCCCAGGGAGAAACCGAGTGGGCAGGATGGATTACCGGGATGTGGCATAGAGGTCAATGTTGGCCAGACCAGACTTTAAAGAGTCATGTTTCAGTGCTTGACTGTGACAGACTTTATGAAATGTCTTTTCTCAAACCCTCACAAATTCTTCCTCCTGTACCCCCTGGGATTCTTTCATGGCTCCAAAATGTCTTTATCTTGTCCCACCCCTTCACATAATCCCAAAGATAGGATTAGCTTTAAAACTCCCTTACTGCTTCAACATCACACCTTGGACATACTAAGGATCTTGTAAATGTTTGTTTTGAATAAAAGAAATAATTCATTCAAACTGAAATAAATATATAATCGTGACAGCACAGGAAAATGTTATAGCATCTCTGGAAAACAATGGAGAATACATAATAAGATATATTAATAGGTATAAAAATAGAGCTTTATTTATGATGATATTCTGTTGTGGGCAGTAATAATTATTTCAAAAGTGTAAATATTTAATAAAACAGAATTTCTCGAGTATATTATGGCATCTTCTCACAAAGTGATATTATATCTACCCTAAAAGAAATAATTACAAAGACATTATTGTAATAATTTATAAAACATTTGATAAAGCAGTGGCATAACAACCCCCCAATTATGCCATGCTAATAACCATATAAAACACATGTGTCTGTGTACAACTGCTACAAAACGATACGCACACACGAAAAGCTGTGGATTTAGGATGGTCCTAATCATGGGTATTTTCCTTGACAAAAATCTTTACTATCCCTTTAACAAGTAAAGAGAAGTAAGGGGCTCCTGGGTGGCTCACTAGCTTAAGCGTCCAACTCTTGATTTCAGCAAAGGTCATGAACTCACGCTCATGAATTTGAGCCCCACATCGGGCTCTGGGCTGACACCACAAAGCCTGCTTGGGATTTTCTCTCTCCACCCCTTCCGCTCTCTTTCTTTCTCTCTCTCTCTTTCTCAGAATGAATAAATAAACAACAAATACATAAAGAGAAGTGAGGGAAGAATCTGATGATTTCTCTTGTTACATAAAATACTGAACTCCAGGAACAGGAACGCTAAGTACTATGTGTATGCATGTAATGGGCCATCACAGAGCTCATCATGCTCTGTGATCATGACTCTCTTCATGACTTCCATGCCTTTTTTCATTACCTTTCTTCCTCACTAGAGCACAAGACTGGTGAGGTCCTGTGTGGGCAGGCAGTAGCTTTATCTTATTTAGTGCTTGTTGCCTGCATTTTTACAAAGATACACACACTGTAAGTAATATGCAATTTGTTTATTCAATAGAAAGAAGGAAGGTATGCTGCCCCAAGTCATTCCCCTACATTGGCTATTATCTGGAAATCTGCAAATTAATCTTTTTCATTTCAAGAAAGGTAATGCTTTAAACTGTTGTCAGTCTTTTACAGCGGGCATTTTGCTGAGGGCCGACTTTGAAAAGAGAAGGGAAAGTCTTTAAATGGAAAAGGAAGCAGGAAAACACTAAAGGTCACTGGAAGGAATACCAAAGATGCACTTTGATTATTTTACAAACTTGTGAAGGTCTAGACCCTTCGACTTGAATTTGTACTATTAGCAATTTTGTTCTAATATAACATATAATAAACAAGCTACCAAAAAACCGGTACTCATCAACAAATTCAGAACCCTCAATTACTCCAATTACTCAATTACACTTTCCCAACCACAATCAACGAATTCCTGAATAATGTCTCTGAAACATTACAAAATTCAGTGTTATCAAGGAAGTATTTGATTGTCCTCATAACATGACATGTACTGAGGCAAGAAAAATCTTCTATGAGCAGACAAAATCCACACAAGTCTCACTCCTATCTTTATAGTCATGTTCATGAACATATTAAGAAATAGGAATTATTACAAAAATATTTTTTAAATCTTTTCTCAACCAAAAATGTAGCTTCCCCTCAGAATTTTAATCATGAATTATATTTATGTGGGATTCCTTTTGGGGATTTCAAGCTTCAGGGAAGTCTCTTCCCAATGTCTATCTACACCACTACACGGAGTTAAAGAGAATGAAAAGCTGATTTAAGAAATGGAAACATAATTTCAGTAGCATCACATCTCTTAAAACCTTTGTGTCTGCAATGAGAAAATAAAACTAATTTCTAGGTGATTTTTCAAGCAGTGAGCTTTGAAAGCCATCCTTCTAATATATAAGTTCTTTGATTTATACAGCCACCATTTGATTGAAAATAGTACATATAGTATAATTTACAAACTAAAGACACAGCTAACTCATTTAAAAAGATTACTTTGAAGACGTTCACTTAGAATCATTTCTAAGTTCAAAGAAAAAATATCCACATGGAACCCGGGTACCTATTTCCCCATCAATAGGATAATTTGTCACAAGCAATTACAGGGCATACATTTAATGTAATATTGCCTTTGGAATTTTCAGACATTTAAACTAGTTCTCCTTGTCAGCTGCAAAGGTGTGAGGTACAGGGACATTTCAGACCTATTAAACGGAAATGACATTTCATCTTGTTAAAGAAAATTAAAGAACAACTGCCTCAATTAGACTTTTGCATGTAAATGATGAAGGGCCACTAAAGACAAAGGATTTGCAGAAAGGGTGGTGTGTTAAAGTGAAAATCTTCCAAGCTGTCTCTTTAACACCATTACAACTATTTTTCAATTAATTTGCATAGGCCATATCAAACTAGGTCTGAACATTCCAACTGGTTTAAAATAAGAGTACAGACTTAATATTTAAAGGCTTAGGGGCTCCTGGGTGTCTCAGTCGGTTGAGCATCCGACTTCGGCTCAGGTCATGATCACACAGTTCGTGAGTTTGAGCCCCGCGTCCGGCTCTGTGCTGACAGCTCAGAGCCTGGAGCCTGCTTCCGATTCTGTGTCTCCCTCTCTCTCTGCCCCTCCCCTGCTCATGCTCTGTCTCTCTCTCTGTCTCAAAAATAAATAAAAAACATTAAAAAAATTTTTTTAAATAAAGGCTTAATTGTAAAATAATTTGAAAATAAATTTCTAAATTATTAATTCCCTAATTACTGATTCCCCGATTTTTTAAGTACAATTTAAAATTTGACAAAAACTAAAGCAATTATTTTCTGTTTTATATATAGTTCTCTATATTTTTAATAGAGTGTTAGATAAATATAATTTATAAAATTAAAATATAGCTGTTATATATGTATTTTAAACTATAATTTTCTTATTTTATGAATTTAATAGGTCGTTCTCAAGTCTAATTTCCAGGCTGGTCTGGCTAGCCCAATGTTTCTCAAAATATAAATACAAAATACTGACAGGAATTGACAGTAAGAAAAACTTGCTTCCATTAATTTCAGACATTCTAGATTAACATTAAGTAGGGCCATTCTATGACTTTTAACATACTAGTGTGTATTGCAAATCTGTACTCCCCAGTACCGCATAAAGCATCTCCTAAGAACAGTTAAACGTAAGTCACCATGCTTTATAAAGCATCCCTCACTCCAGGTTAGAATTTATAGAAACCCTATCGGTAAATACTGATTCAAGTGCAAATGATGAAGTGACTTTTTTCAGTCTTTAGGGTTGCTGTAAACACCAGATAAAATATTTAAGATTGTATACACACACACACACATACAAATAGTCTGCAATACGCATGCATATATATTTGTGTGTGCGCGTGCGTGCGTGTGTGTGTGTGTGTGTGTGTGTGTGTAGTTTACTTTCCTAAATGTGGCGAAAGCTGTTAGCTGTTTATCTCCACATCCATTCTACACTTCTTCCCTGGTAATGGATTCCAGTTTTAGTTGGGCACAATGCGACCTGGAATAAAGCCTGCATTTACCAGTGGACTCCTATCCTGTACGTATCACATGGATTGTGCATATGCTAGCTCTCTCATGTGATAAAGCTATGGGGAAATCCTAAAAGGTAGGTGGTGTTTGCTCTTTGGCACTTTTGTGTTGTTTCTTCTATGCTGCTACCTTAAGTTTTGGAATATATACACAGGGAAGGCAGCTTCCCATTTCCTTACCTTTTCCCACTCTACCGTCTCTAGAATGCGACCTTCATCCTCACACTTCAAAATGACTCCTTCTCTGATAACCCCCCCCCCTTTGAACAGGGTATAGACTTTCAACAGTCACATATCAATGTGGGAATCTAACTGCACGGACTTCACTGGGTTAGTAAGGTTCTCTCTCCCTAAATTTGGGTATCTATTACATAGAAAGAGGAGATTCCTGATAGCTGACTATTGGGAATGGAAGCCCCCTAGATGACTAATACCCGAATCATATTCTTGGCCACCACACAGAGCTTCCCTGCTTTCCTATTTCTTGAAACTTGACTACTCAGTAAATTCTTTGGATTTCCATTTCCTGCCTAAGACAGTCAAAATTGGTCTGTCACTTACAACCAAAAAAATCCAACCAATTAGCTTTAAGATATGGTGATTTTGAAGGAAAGTGAAACATAACATATTGTACCTAACAATCACTGGTTTAAAAAAAATGCACCACGGGGCGCCTGGATGGCGCAGTCGGTTAAGCATCCGACTTCAGACAGGTCACGATCTCTCAGTCCGGGAGTTCGAGCCCCGCGTCGGGCTCTGGGCTGATGGCTCAGAGCCTGGAGCCTGTTTCCGATTCTGTGTCTCCCTCTCTCTCTGCCCCTCCCCCGTTCATGCTCTGTCTCTCTCTGTCCCAAAAATAAATAAACGTTGAAAAAAAAATGCACCTTAAAAAATCAGACCAGGGGTGCCTGGGTGGCTCATTTGGTTAAGTGTCCGACTCCTGGTTTCCACTCAGGTCATGCATGATCTCGGGATTCTGTGAATGAGTTCCAGCCCAAGCCCTGTGTGGAGCTCCACAATGTTAGTACACAACCTACATGGCATTCTCTCTCTCTCCCTCCTGCACTCTTTCTCAAAACAAAAAGTGAACTTAAAAATTACAGAAAGAAAGAAAGAAAGAAAGAAAGAAAGAAAGAAAGAAAGAAAGAAAGAAAAAGAAAAAGAAAAATCAGACTAGGAAATACAGATTAGGAAGGCATTCTCATTGATGAAGCAATTCACACGTCTTCCAACTCCTATTCTCAATGTTTCTGGTAATCCAGGTACCTATAAACAAACAACTTTTTATTTCAAGTACCTATTAGCACACTGCCCCATTCTCTCTTTCTCCTTAGGAGTATCTCCACCATGTTACCCCCTCAAAACAATCTATCATTTCAACCAAAAAATACCAATGTTTTCCTCTTGCCCATAAAATCTCTCAGTCCCCTCCCTGCTAGTACTGCTTCCACCTATTTCTGTGTAGGGAATGAAGTATGACCCTTCTACCCTCTGAGTGTTACATGAGACCACTGTTAACAAGAGACAGAAGAGAAAAACACAAATTTATATACATGTGTACCCATGTGTACATGGGAGAGACCCAAGAAAAATGGGCAACTCCCCAAGGGAGCTTAGAATTCAGGGCTAAAAACCACCTTTGGAGGAAAAGGAAAGGGGGATGTAGGACTTTTATGGAAGAATAAATGATTTTTAGAACAAACGAATGAGCCTTTAGAAAAACAGAGGGGAGGTATGACAGTTTGTCAAAAGTCTGGGTGTGATGTTGAGGTCTGGGCTCCTCTCCTAGTACCCTTCTGGTTGATGAAACACCAAGGGAAGGGATCTATAACAAGAGAATTCCTTTTGGAGGGTTTAGGCAGATAAATTCAAAGAATACCTCTCATCACATTTGCCATTTCTCAAGTGCCTACAGCTCAAAATAATCAATACACCAAAGCACCATATTTGAAGGTGACATATTCTGCCACCTTTCACCTATTTTAACTATACATTCAAAGAGATCGTAAGTCAAATTCTCCGTTACTAGCCTGAAGGTCCTTAATTATCACAATATATTTGCTGATTTTTTTCTCTGATGGGGGGAGGTGGGAATGATGTAGGACTGTTTAACAATTATTCCCACATCATAAAAATCTGTGTGCATTTTTCTTTGAAAGATTCACTCCATATACTTGCAATAAATGGACTATGTAATGATTGCAAAATCTTTGTGCAAAATTATGTGAAGAAGTTCTACCAGTTTGTAGTTAATGTAATTACTGAAAGGAAAGAACAACCTGCTCATTGAACTTGCCCCTCATGAGATAATGGCCTGTGGTTGGACATCACCACTGCCAAACATTTCTACCACAGCAGAGGTTAAAGAAAGGGCCAGCATGTCTTCTTGCCTTTGAAACAGCAAAAATCTTTGTATCCACTTTCAAAATGAGGGAGTCCTAACTCTTACACTTTGAAAGTAGAGGGCTAAAACCAATTTGACAATATCTGAAATCTGCACAGTAAAGTTTTATGCATAGGATAAAAAGAGGAAAAGAATTTGGACTCTAGGTCTTTGGATTTTAAGTGTTTGCCTCATTGCTTATCATTTTCTAAAAAGAAAAAAAAACTGAAATGCAACCTGGTTAAGTGAAGAGAGTCACCTTGATTTTGACCTGGACTAATACAGCATCTCACTTTCATTCTGAGCCCACACTAGAAGAAAAATAATTGAGGCAACTGTTCTGGACTCAACATTTGAAGATACCTCAGTGTTAGGATCTTCCCCCCCCCCCCGAAGTAATAGTCCTTTATAGATTAATTCAGTTCACTACCTGTCAAAATCACCAAGATAGTTCTTGCACCAGCTTTTAATCGTAGCCGGTACTCTCAAATTCTTTTTTCCCCACTCACTGTAACATTCATGCCACTTTTACTCTGCTCCTAAAATGATGACTTATCTGCTCCTAAAATAATGATGCTCCCAAAATTCTCCCAGCCCTGAAATAGGTAAGGCTGTCTTTGGGAGCCTGAACTTGCTGAACCCCAAACAGATGACCTTAGAACTAGTTATGTCCTTGACCAGTCTGTAAATTTGTTTATATCTCCAGCCATTTTCCATGATATTCCCTTCTGACAAGGTGCTTTTATTCCACCATCTAGTCCTTACAATCAGACCACGCCTTCAGTGGCAATTCCCCCCATTCCTCTTCCCAGTCTTTCCAGCTCTATCACCTTCTTGTTGTTGTTATTATCCTCTTGCAATGACAGTAATTTCCAAACTAGCTTTAATGCACACCCACTCTATTTTGTTTTATTTCTGCTTTCTTTACCAGGTTGCAAGCACATAGGTAAAAAAAAAAAAAATCTAGATCCCACATTTTCAGAGCACTAGGAGACCACTACTTGGTCAACATTCCTTGGTTGGATAATGACAAGAATCTGATTTTGTCATCTTGGTCACCAGTACTGATGCAATGACATGTCACATCTGCCTTCCTAATTCATGGCTAGTACACATACTATCCCTCAATTTGGAATACTCCACATCCTACATTTTGTGGAGCTAAATACTCCTTACCTTTCAGGTCTCCTATTAGGTCTTACTTCATCCACAAAGTATTTCTTTTTTTTTTTTTTTTACATTTATTTATTTTTGAGAGAGCACAAGTAGGGGAGGAACGGAGAGAGAGAAAGAGAGAGAGAGAGAGAGAGAGAGAGAGAGAGAGAGAGAAGCTGAAGCAGGCTCCAGGCTCTGAGTGTCAGCACAGACCCCGACACAGGACTCAAACCCACGGAACGTGAGATCATGACCTGAGCTGATGGCAGACACTTAACCAGCTGAGCCACCCAGGAGCGCCCAAAAAGCATTTCTTAAGCCCCAAACTCATTTCATTATAGCAGTTTTGACAATTGTAGTTGAATAACTGGTAATCGGTTAATTACTACTATCAAGTTAGTGGCTCTCCATTGTGGATGATTTGCTCCCCCAGGGGACTTTTGCAATATATGGAGAAATGTTTGGTTGTCACAACTGGGGTGCTAGAGGGTTGCTACTGGCAACTAATGGACAGAGGTCAGGGTGGCTGCCAAACATCCTACCATGCATAGGACGGCCCCTCACAGCAGGAAAATGTCATTACAGCCAATGTTTAAAAACTCTGCCTAGCTCAATGGCATGATGTTACTCTGAACATGTGCTTTGACATTCACCCTCAAGCTACTGAGAATATTTTAAGACTCGGCTGTTATAAAATTCCAAGATATTGAAGATGTTATCTACCACAGTGAACACTGTTCCCTTTGGCAAGGGGGGAAAAGTTTTTTCTCCAGAAAAGTCATACTTCTTTATTCAATACTTTTTTAAATTATTGTTTCTCCTCTATGTCTTTGGCTGCTGGAAAGATTAGAGCCAAATTTGTTCCTACCTGTGGCAATAACATATGACTGTATGATATTAATTTCTATTAACTTTATTGCTGGCTTTATTATTTTCCTATTTTTATTTGCCATTATCAAACTTCTTCAATTTTGTCTTCCTTTCCCTTTGTAAGACATGTACAGATTTATTTTTTAATAGAGCAACATTCTTACACTTAAATAATGCCCCACCAAGCTCGAAGGGGTAGCTTATCACTAAACAACATGCTTTGGATCGATACAGCTTTCACAAGAAGAAATAAGATCATCATTTTATTAACACTAGCAGAATCACAGAATGACGACAAAAGCCAAAATATAAAGTGACCCGGTGGTGATACAGCCAAGTTTTTCATTTTAGGTGAAGGAAAAGCTGATTCAAAGAGATAAAACGCCTTGCCTAACTTTACACAGCAGCACTAAAATGGCACCTGAGTATTTAGACTTCCATTTTTCTGAAAGCTATTTGCAAAATAGGTGATACCAATTTCTGCTCTCATGTTTTCAGGTGCCATAAAATTGCGGGAAGCACCAGAGACTACCATTTAGGAAAGTGAGCATCTTAAGCTTTGATGTACCTGCGATTTCTATAGCAAGAACATCATGCAACTCACCATGTCAGAGTTCTGTTGCCTTAAACATGTACCTCCTCAGCATAAAATGACAAGTTCTAATGGTGCTGATTCCTATAACATCCTCCGAGAAACAATTGCTTTAAATTCATAGATTAGTGTCTGTTCCCAAGAGATAAGCAGATGCAAGTACCTCTCCACAATCCTGCTTCAGAAATCACTCTTTTTAAAGAAACTCACCTATGTTTACAATGTATCTCTTGAAGTCACACAGGCACAGCTTACTATTTTAAGTAAAATGGAATTCACTAGTCCACTTTTATGAAGGCTCTCAACTTCATGGTTAGTTTTTCTTTTCACCAATTTATAGGGGCTTTTTTTTTTTGCAGTACAACACAAATTTTATTTTCCTCCAGCTTTATCAAGATAGAATTGGCTGTTTCATTGTATAAGTTTAAGGGGTACAATGTAATGATTTAATATATGTATGTGTTGCCCAATGACTATAACAATAAGGTTAACACACCTCACATAGTTAACATAGTTAACAATCTGTGTGTGTGTGTGTGTGTGTGTGTGTGTGTGTGTGTGTGTGTGTGTGTTACAAGAAATGTTCAGTTCTACTCTACAGCAATTTTCAAATATACGTTTCAGTATTGTTAACTACGGTGGCCATGCTCTAAGTTACATGCCCAAAATTTACTCATCTTTTTTTTTTATGTTTTGTTTTTTGTATTTGACAGAGAGAGAGAGAGAGACAGAGAGTGAAGTGAATAGGGGAGGGGCAAAGAGACAAAGACAGAATCTGAAGCAGGCTCCAGGCTCCGAGCTGTCAGCAGAGCCTGACGCAGGTCTCGAACCCACGAGCCATGAAATCATGACCTGAGCCAAAGTCGGACGCTTAACTGACTGAGCCACCCAGGTGCCCCTAGAATTTATTCATCTTCTAAGTAGAAGTTTGTATGTTTTGACCACCTTCACCATCTTCCCCAAGCCACCCTGCCCACCTTCCACCTCTGACAACCACCTATCTGCTGTTTCTATAAATTCCGTTTTTCTAGACTCTACATATAAGTGAGATTATACAATATTTGCCTTTCTCTGTCAGACTTATTTCACTTAACAAAATGCTCTCAAGATTCATCCATGTTGTTGCAAATGATGGAATCTCCTTCTTTTTTATGACTGGGAAATTTGGAATATTATACATGTTAAAAAGGAACATTATATATAGTATATATTATAGAGATATTACCTATATTATCTAAATATTATTATATATACAGATTTTCTCTATCCACTCATCTGTTGACAAACAGTTTTGTTGTTCCATCTTTTGGCTACTATAAAGAGTGCTGCAATATACCTGGGGTGCAGAAATCTCTCTGAGATAATGATTTCCTTTCCTTCAGAAAGATACCCAGACATAGAACTGCTGGATCACATGGTGGGTGATTTATTTTTTACAGAACCTCCAGACTGTTTCCATAGTAGCTGTACCAATTGACACTTGCACCAACAGTTCACAAGCATTCTTATTTCTCCACATCCTCATCAGCACTTATCTTTTGTCTTTTTTTATAGTAGTCATTCTAAAAGGTGGGAGTTGATATTCACTATGGTTCTGATTTGCATTTTCCTGATGTTTACTGACGTTGTATACCTTTTCATGTATCTGTTGGCCATTTGAGCATCTTCAAAACACTGTATATTCAGGTGCTTTGCCCATTTTTTAATTGCATTTTTTGCTACTGAATTCTGAGTTCCTTATGTATTTAGACATTAATCCTCATCAAATATGTGGTTTGCAAATACGTTCTCATGTTCCATAGGTTGCGTTCCCAGTTTGTTGGTGGTTTCTTCTCTGTGCAGACCTTTTTGTTGGAGCAGTGTTACTTTTTGATTTTTGCTTTTGTTGCTTATGGTTTTGATGTCATATCCAAGAAATCATTGCCGAGACCAATGCCAAGGAGCTTTTTCCCTGTGTTTTCTCCCAAAAACTTTATGGTTTCAGGCCTTATATTTAAGTCTCTAATCCACTCGAAGTAACTTTTGTGAGTAGTATAATATGGGAGTCCACTTTTCATTCTTTTGCCTGTGAATATTCAGTGTCCCAAAAACCATTTATTTAAGAGCTGGTCTTCCCCTCATTGAGTATTCTTCCCTCTCTTCTCAAATATTAGTCGATCGTATATGTAAGAGTTTGTTTCTTGGTTCTCAATGCTATTACTTTGGTCTGTGGGTTTGCTTTTATGCCAGGACCATACTGGTTTGATTACTATCACTTTGTAATATAGTTTGAAATCAGGACAGGTGATGCTTCCAGCTTTGTTCTTTCTCAGAATTGCTTTCGCTGTTTGGAGGCTTTTGTGGTTCCATATGAATCTGTTTCTATTGGTGAGGAAAAGGCCATTAAAATCAAGATAGAGATTGCACTGAGCTGACAGATGACCTTAGGTAGTATGGACATTTTAACAATATTACTTCTTTCAAACCATGAATACAGGGTAACTTTCCATTTGTTCGTCTCTTCTTCAATTTCTTTCATCCAAGTTTTGTAGCTTCTTTGCACATACAGCTCTTTCATTTCCTTGGTTGAATTTTCTCCCAAGTATTTTGTTGTTTTGATGCTTTTCTGCAGATGATTGTTTTATTTTCCAGATATGTTGTTGTTAGTATATAGAAACACAGTTTCTGCATGTTGCTGCTTCTCCACAAATCCCAGACTTTCTTCATTCTTTTTTTTTCTATTTTTGCTCCACTGCCTGGATAATTTCAAACGACCTTTCAGTTCATGTATTCTTCCTCTTTGTTGAGTCTGCTTTTGATGCTCTTTACTGAATTCTTTAAAATTCTCAAGAATTCTTAGGATCTCCACATGTTTGATAATGGTATCTGCTTCCTTGTTAAAGTTCTCATTTTGTTCATGCACTGTTTTCCTAATGTCTTATCTAAATGTCTATGTTTTTGTAGTTCATTGAACTTCTTTAAGAGGGTTAGTCTGACAATTTATAGATGCCCATTTCTTCAGCATCAGTTATTGGAGCCTTATTAGTTTTCTTTGGTGGCATCAGGATTACCTGACTCTCCATGATCCTTGATTCCTTAATTGGCATTTATGGATTTAAGGAAGCATTTTCCTCTTCCAGATTTTACAGGTTCACTTCAGCAGGAAAAGACCATCACCAGTTAGGTCAATTTGGGCTGATGGCTGGTCAATTGGCAGAATCTGTGGGAAGACAGGGCTTGCTATGAGGTATCTAGTTGGACAAGGTCACTGACCATGCTGAGGTCAGGGAAATGCCAGTGGCTGGCCTCCACTGTTGAAGAGGACTACTGCCTGGATTGTTTCCAAGTGGGGCTGCTGAGTGAGCTCCTGGATCAGGCAGGCTAATGGATGTGTTCCAAAGGTCAAGTGTGGCCAGTGGCTCAGTTGTGCAATCACCTCTGGTTGGGTGAGGTCATAGGCTGTGTCCTCTGTTAGGGTGGTGCCACTGGTTAGAGTCTGTGATAAGGTAGGGCTAAGGTCTAGTTCTGCAACTGCTCCTTGTCAGGTGGGGGTCTCAGACTATTCTCCTTGACTGGGCGTGGGCACTGGCTGGAATCCATGCTTGGGCTTTATATTTGGATAGAGTGTCAGGATGTCTTCTGTAACCAGGTTGGGCCACAGACTGTACTCCCCAAAGTTAAGCAGGGATATAGGCTGGGCTTTGGAATCAGGTAGGCTGCTGGCTCTTGGGCAAGTTTTCTGGCTAGGCTTTCTAGTTGCAAGGAGCCTTGAGCTATATCCTGCATTTGGGTGGGGCTGGAGACTGTGCTTCAAGGTCAGGCAGGACATCTGTCTGTGCTCCCTTCTCAGGCAGAGCTTTAGGTATGTCCCATGATTGGGTGAGATCATTGGTTGGCTTCCCTTCTTGGGTAAGGCCACAAGCTATGCCCTGCAATCAGTCAGGACCACATTTTGGGCTCTGTTGCAAAACAGGACTGTAGGCTGTAC
The DNA here is from genome assembly GCF_022837055.1 of Prionailurus viverrinus. NCBI lineage: Eukaryota > Metazoa > Chordata > Mammalia > Carnivora > Felidae > Prionailurus > Prionailurus viverrinus. The sequence continues at coordinate 38,445,799 of NC_062573.1, read as the reverse complement.
TCAGTGGCTGGGTGGTATTGTAGGCTGGACTTCAAGGCTGCATAGTGTCACTGTTTAGGCTCCTTGGTTTCACAGGGCTAGAGGTTATACTTAACAGTTATTCTGGGCTACTGGCTTGGCTCTTTGGCCAAACAGGGCTATAAGATGGGATGCACAGCTGCCCAGGTTTTCTGGCCAGTCTTCCTGGTCAGGCTGTGCTGGAGGCTATACCTGAGTGTAGTTGGGTGGGGCTGCTGAATTTGCTTCCTTGCCCAAGCAAAGGTATAGAACAGCCTCCATAGCCAATAAAGTTCATTGGCTGGGACTCAGATTAGGCAGAACTGCTACTCAAGCTCCCTGGCCAGATGTGCCACCAGCTCAGCTCTGCCGATAGAGAGAGCCACTGGTTGGGATTTCTGCTTGGGTGCTGCAGCAAGCAGGAATGCGATCTGCCAAGATCTGAGCACTGGTTTAAGTTGTGTCCCCTTCTCTGCCTCTATCTGCCACCCACTGTACAAGACCCTGGGGGTGAGACCTGAGGGGACTTCCAGAAAGCGTCCTGCAAAACTGATGGAGCTCAATGTCCATTTGGGTTCTTTTTCTCCCACTGGAGAAATGTAGGCCCAGAGGGGCCTTCTTGGTGTAGCACTGTGTTAGCCTGGGGAGGGCGATGCAGTCAGAATGGAGCCACTCCTCTTAGCCTTCTAATGTAGTCTCTCTCGGGCTCTGTGATGGGTGGCCCAGGCTCACCCGGAGTTCTGGGATTTTCACAACAGTATCTTGTCTATAGATAGTTGCTGGTTGGCCTTCTTGTGAGGGGGACTGAATTCAGAAATGACCTATATTGCCATCTTGATGATGTCATTCCACTAGGAATTATTTTTCAGTTTCAGATTTCATCACGGAATTATTCTCCTCAGTAATTGCCACTATAATTTTACATTAGAAAACAATGACTTCAGCTTATCCTGTGGCACTTTCCTAGCCTTTATTTTCATTCACTAATGCATCATGATGACATGAATTAGATCAATTTTCTTCTCTACTGTATCTCCACCACAGGGTCACTTACAAAACAGATATGAAGAGTTGTTGAGTGATACACTTAAAGTACAGAAAGAAGACCCATTAGTATTTTTTATTCCATTATAAAATAAAGAAGCTCAACTTAGGTCTCTTCTAAAAGTTTGTTCACAGTTAGAGAAATCATCCATCAAACTCATTTTTGCACCCAAGCAACGAAGCAGTTTCCTCAAGAATGTACTGCCAAGAAAAAAATATTTTACTAATAAACTTACGTATGTGCTTATAAACCATCAAATTTTATGTATGTGTCTATACATATATATGTTATATTGATGTACATATGAGGGTAATAACTATGTATTAGCATGTATTATGTAACATGGTAATAACTATGTCCTAATATCTTAATTTCATGGTATTATTTATTTCCATTCAAAGAGTTTGAATTTACCTTTTAAGTCTTAATGAAATAAAATAATCTTTGGATGCACTGACCTTCTAGCTGTGCCTTACTAATTTGTCTCAAATTTTTGCCCTGAATTATTACCTGCTATTATTTGGTATTAAAGATGTTTTAAGTGGGAATATATTCTTAGCTGTGTTAGCTCTGTAAAAAATGAGGCTAATTCCTCATTTTGGTGCCTTATGTTATGTAAAGTGTATTTGAATGAATCAAGAATAGAAAAAAATATAGAGGGTTCTTTCTCCATTTCTAACACTGTACACAGTGTCTCAAAAATGTGCCTGGGCTCTAAGACCTTGGGGAACAGGAATGTTTACATTTAATGGTCTTAAGTATTGCTGGTGAGCCGTTGCTCTGAGTGCTATCATTTACAAGGCACTAAAAATTTGAGGAAAATTTGCCTAATGGGAAGTAGTTCATTGCTTTACTAATAACCTTGTTAAGACATCCCTAGCATGACCCCTCCACACCCAGTCCGGGGTCCCAAAATAACCCTGGGCTACAGAATACAGATTAGGCTCCAGGGTTCCTGTTTACTTCGCCCAAAACAAAGATGGCCAGGTTGCTTAATCTAAAAGGTCAGACGTGAAAAGAAACATGCTCTTATGGGTCTGAACTTCAGCCTCAACTTTAAGACACAGTAGTCCTACCCACTAGCAAAATGGAGCAAATTAATGTCCATTTCTTAACAATCAGATTGGTTATTTTTCTTCCAGAGCAGGATCAGAGGGCAGGAAGGTGCCCAAGAAGAGAGATAAGCAATGGGGTAGAAGCCTGGGAGAAGGGCTGAATGTTTCAGAAAATGAGTTAAAATATCCCTTATGTTGACAGATATGCAGCAGGCTACAGAGAAAACTGATAATCTCACACCTAATAATGGAATACTATGTGTTTTGAAAGTAATAAACAACTTCAAATTGTTCTGAATTTTGTTTCATTTCAAAATAGACATATATAAGCCCTATAGATAAAAACTGAATAATAAGTTGGTTATAGAACTTATATCTGAAGATTCTGTATAGAAAGTAACATTCCTAGCATTTTACTGGCAAGGATTCTTTTTAAAACTTCTACTGTTAAGTTTGTATTAAAAAAGATTCAATCACTTTTTTTGTTAAACCAAAGTAAAGCATTTATCTAATTTCACATTTCTCGATGGCCTGATTCAGTAGCATAGTCTCCTGATAAAAAGAAAATAGTAATCCACATTTTGAATTTATAAACCAACCAACCATATGAAAAATACTGCCAAATCTCCATCATATAGAAATTTTTTAAAAATATTTTTTTAAATTGCATTTAACTTAAAATGAAATCAATTCAACCAGTTTCTATGGGTAAACACAGAATCAAAATTTAAACTGAAAAAACTAACATTTCTTTTCTACCAAAAAAAAAAAAAAGAAAGAAAAAAAGCATATCTTCTGTTGTAGTGGTTACTTTCAGGAAGCTAAAAGTTTGATGAAAAATATCAAACACAATTTTGAATTTTTACTTGTGACCACCATCCACTTTTGTTTTCCTTTCGAAAATGAAGACACATAAATTGTATGTATTTCACCTCCCAGTAATTATGATTTCATAGCACATACATGCCACAGTCATTTCTTTGTATTTTGATTCTTAGAAGTGAATCCCCTTAGAATGCTAGTAAGCAAGCCGGCATTGACAATCTAGGCCTAAAATAAAGCTAAATGGCTAAGACTAAAGAAAACTCTGAAGGAAGTATATGTCTTATATGAGCAATACATTACAAATATTTGGGGTTCTACAAAATATAACAAAGGTTTTCCCTCTGTTCCTACTTCAGCTATGTTTCCATGTAAGCTTTTATTGCATAGCTTAAGAGTGGGTTCTCACTGTTGTTATTAACCACATTTTTCAAGAGTTTATAAAAGTGTTGAAATTTCTTTTCTACCTTTCTTACTTGATATTACAAGAAAACTCAATTATATGTTTGGAAACTGGAGAAGACTCATTTTAAGTGTTTTTATATTTCTCTTCTACCATTTTATATTGAAACCAAAATAAACTTTTCTTCCAACAACATGGGGACTGAAATTTTAAGACTCAAAAAAAATCACTTATTTTACATTACATCATCTAACTTTTCTCTATTTTAAAGAAACAATCGAAACATTAAAACACTAGGAACAGCTCAAGATTTTTAAGTTATATTAATTAAAACCTTATCATCACCCTTTCTTTTCTCCTGCTTTAATGGCAAAATTGCTGAACCAACTTTGTTCAAAAGAGTAATACAAAATAAATCTATTAATAGTTTTCAAAAATTCCCCAACAAATTTCAGAAATGTTTACTGATAGCACTTTTACACTCTGGAGATATAAAATATAATTTATATAGATACATAATGTTGTATATTCAGCCTTACTATCTAGAAGAACTAGATACAGGCTTTTATATTTTGCCCACAAATATATCTACATCACTTGGTATTATCACAAGTATATTTGATCATTATGACCAGGGAACCCTTTATCTCTTTAATGAGTTATGGTAATATAACTAGATATTACCAACATGCATTAGAAGGGAAAATGTCCATGTACCCAGTTAGAATGCAAAAAAAATTAAAAACAGAACTATATCATGGAGTGCCAGGGTGGGTCAGTTTGTTAACCATCCAACTCTTGATTTCAGCTCAGATCATGATCTCACGAGCTCATGAGATAGAGCCCTGCATTGGGCTCTGCACTGTCAGCCCAGAGCCTGCTTGGGATTCTCTCTCTCAAAATAAATAAATAAACATTAAAAAAAAAACAGAAATATAGGGGCGCCTGGGTGGCTCAGTCGGTTGAGCATCCGACTTTGGCTCAGGTCATGATCTTGCAGTTGACGAGTTTGAGCCCCGCCTTGGGCTCTGTGCTGACAGCTCAGATTCTGGAGCCTACTTCTGATTCTGTGTCTCTCTCTCTGCCTGTCCCCCACTCATTCTCTGTCTCTGTCTCAAAAATAAAGATAAACATTTAAAAAATTTAAAAAAAACAGAAATATAACCTTTTCACATATGTTTGTAATGCCTCATGCTCCCTACAGTTATCATGGGCAGAGTTTAAAATTACTATGGAATGGGAAATGAAGAATAAGGACTGTGATGCTTAAAGACATGCTGTTCTTAGTAATTCTACGCCATGAATAATTCCTGAGTCCATAATGCATAAATAATATGAATCTTATTAATTATATTAAATTCAACCTTGATTAAAAATATTTCCTAATTTTGGGGGTGCCTAGGCAGCTCGGTAGATTGAATATCCAACTTCACTCCAATCATGGTCTCACAATTCACGAGCTCAAGCCCACTTTGGGCTCTCTGTAGTCAGTACAGAGCCCACTTTCCATCCCCTGTCTCCCTCTCTCTCTCTCTGCCCCTCCCTGACTCGGACACATGTGCTTTCTCTCTCAAAAAAAAAAAACATAAAAAAATAAAAAAAAATATTTCCTAATTTTTGAGGTATTTTCAAGTTACGCTGTGTGACTCTAGCTTCAAGAAGTATGCTATTACACTGGCTTAATAGTTGTTATTATTGTTTTTATCATTATTATAATTACAACGTGAAGTAGTAGATATTGCAATTGCAAACGCTTTTGCTTTGGCACTAATCATTTCCATATCAAAACCACTTGGACTCGATTTCTAACAATTGCACAATTTCAACAAATTTTGTTTTCTTCACAATTAACAACTAATATGTAAATAAAAGCTTAGGTCTAGTCAAGATCACAACTATTTTTAGTGCAGTTTTTTTTTTTTACTTTTTTAGTGACTGACAGAAAAGTTTCAAGGTAGAACATGAGTTTTAAAAGCATTTTCCATTAAGTGTTTTCATTTTTATATGTTGTCTTCAAAGTTAAACAGAGAAGACAGCTGATATTATTACTTTCCTTTGATGCTATAGGAGTCCCTGGTTGAGTTGAGGTTATCTGAGAAAAACTAAATATATACTTTTGTCTAAACACTTTCAATTAAAATCACAGAGCAAAACAGTTTGCTTCCAAAAGCAAACTAAAGATGTTTCACTGGTTTCTTTTCTGCATTGCCACATTGCTTTAGAAGGATCAAAGCCACCATGAAATTCAAAGATCAATTTATATTACGTTATGAAACAACAGAATCTTTGTGCCTGTCATTTAAAACCTAAACACGGTAACATCTTTTGTTTCAATTATATGTCTAAGTCGAATTTATATAGCATAAACACACAGCAAATAATCTCTCGAGTGCTCAGGGAAAGCTGACAAAATTATTTCTGGATTTAATCACTTTTTTTCATGAAAAGTCCCTCTTCGTAAGTTTTATATGCTTAAAAAAGCTGTTCATAGATTTTTTTTAACTCCAATAACAAACTGGGAAAGTGAAAAAACCAGCTATCAGACTCAAATCAAAATTTATCAGAGGTATTAACTATAGTGAAGTTTGTTTACTTGAAAGATGAGCTTTTAGTAAAAATCACTAGTTTAATCAGCAATAGGATAAAATAGTGTAAAGTCTAATGAAGCAAAAGGTGAAAATGCTGGGCTATTTCACACATGTATTTTGGACATAAATATATGCAGCTCCAAAATTTTTTGTATAATAATTAATAACAAAAAACACTTTGGGGTAAATATTTCTAGCAAAACCTAAATTACTCTAATTATAATAATTTCAATATCTTTATCTCAACTTGCTTGACCTCTATTGATAATTAATATGGAACTATAATATCCCATGATTCTTTAATCATAAACTCCCTCTAAAAACTTTATCGACTATCAGTTACAATCCTGTTGATACATTTAAATTTTGAAGTCTGAATTATGTTCCATTCACACAAGTACAACTGAATTATCCTAAGACACTTTACTAGTCAGGGGTGGAGTCCATACAAGACTTGGTTATTACAATTGCCTCATCTATCAAGTATCTGCTACATACTGCATAAAACAAGTTAGAATTTCAAGTACCCTGTGTCTTTGGCCAGTAGGTAAACTATGCCATATAAAAGATCCTTTTTTTTTTTTTGCTCATTTATTTTAATGATTTTTTTCATCATAAGTGTTAAATATGATAATCCTCATCCCCTATTTCTCCTATCCCCCCACCTACTTGCCCTCTGCTAGCCATTAGTTTGGTCTCTGTAATTAAGAGCCTGTTGGGGCACCTGGGTGGTTCAGTTAAAGCATCCAACTTTGGCTCAGGTCATGATCTCACAATTTGTGAGTTCAAGCCCTGCATCAGGTTCTGTGCTGACAGCTCAGAGCCTGGAGCCTGCTTCAGATTCTGTGTCTCCCTCTCTCTGCCCCTCCTCTGCTTGTGTTCTATCTCTGTCTCTCTCAAAAATCAAGAGATATATAGATATAGATATAGATATAGATATAGATATAGATATAGATATAGATATAGATATAGATACAGATATAGATATAGATATATATAGATATATTTTAAGGAGTCTGTTTCTTGGTTGTTTTTTCCTTTGCTCATTCATTTTGTTTCTTAAATTTCACGAGTGAAATTGTACAGTATTTGTCTTCCTGATTTATTTCCCTTAGCAGTATACTCCCTAGCTTCATCCATGTCATTGTAAATGACACTATTTCATTGTTTTTTATGGCTGAATAACATTCCATTGTGTGTGTGTGTGTGTGTGTGTGTGTGTGTGTGTGTGTGTGTGTGTGTCACATCTTCTTTATCCCTTCATCTGTCGATGTATACTTCAGCTGCTTCCATAGTTTGGCTATTGCAAATAATGCTGCAGTAAACATGGGATGCATGTATCCTTTGCCAAATTTTATGCAAAAATTCAAACTAAGAAATGAATATGAAAACCTCATACAATTTTCTCAGTCCTTTACCTTTCTTCCTACATTTGAGACCATTTTCATCATTGTTTTAATTCAAAGAGCAAACACAACTGAATCCTGATGAAAATCTTTCACATACGTGGAAGTGTTTGAATTACAGATCTTCCTAAGAATATTCTTACAGAATCATCGCAGTATTTTATTTTGGTACTATGATGGTCTTTAATTTTAATCAGTGGCATTTATTCAGCCAGCATCCTCCTCAATCATCTGGCCATTTGACAGTGTTTGACCATTCATTCCTTCTCAAATTGTCTTCTCACGTGGTATCTATCACATGCGAGTTTACTTACTTCCTCTCTGTTCCTTCTTTTTTACTTTCACTTCTATTCTTGCTTCTATTTCCAAATTCTAGGTTTCTCCAGAGGTTTTATCTCTACTCTTCTCTTTTCTCTCTGTACTTACCATTGTAAGTTCGTTTCTTCAAATATCATCCAATTTAGTAGGCGACCCAATATGTAATTCTAGCTTCAGTCTCTCATGAAAGAAATAGTCCAGACTTCTTGTCCCTCAGCACCACCTCAAGTAGCCACCAAATCCTGCCAAACGTATTCCCCAAAGGCCCCTAGAATCCATTTCTTCTTATATAACACCCTCCCATTATTAATAACCATTGCATGCCCTACTTACATCCTTACTGTCATCATAATCTCCCAATGTGTCTCCCCTGTCTCCTATTCCAGAATGGCAAGTTGTTTTTGTTTCCTGTGCCAACTTCAATGGATGGGTAATGGACGTCCAGAGTGCTACTTTGAAAAAGGTTCTCAGCACATGTGGGCTCAGTAGAAAGGGGTTCTATGTTGGATCAGCCAAGTCAGCCCTGCAGCACTGCTCCTATCCATCTTTTCTATCACTGTCAGTTTTTTTTTCTTTTAACCAAGGTGCAGTGTGAAAGTGATCTTTTTAAGGTACAACTCAGATCATATCATCTCCCTGCTATAAAATCTTGTTTTGTTCCCAACAGCCTGACAAATAAAGCCCAAACTCTTTGAATGCTGCCACTCAAACTTTCTCAATGACCCGGCTCCAAACATATCTATTGTTTCTGTTCCACTCCATCCCACTTATGCTTAATTACACTAATATTTCTTCAACATTATTGCATTTTTCCCCGTCTATATCTTTACTCATACATAACATTGGCCCAAATCACGTACAAATATCAATGTCCAGCTCAAATGCCATTTCTTCTATGTAACGTTCCCAGACTTTTTCACTAGGGACAAGTCTCTCTTCATCCCTCCCGTGGCATTTTAGGAAATTTCTTTCCTGGCACACATCTCATTCTGCAACTGTTAACACTTTGAGGAACATGTCTTTTTCATCTTTGGATCCCCTCAGTCTTAGGGTGCATCAATCACAGTAGGGAATCAACAGATCTTTGTTTAATAATGGATTCTTGTGGGTGCCTGTGTGGCTCAGTCGGTTAAGTGTCCAACTTTGGCTCAGGTCATGATCTCATGGTTGACAAGTTCGAGCCCCATGTTGGGCTCTGTGCTGACAGCTCAGAGCCTGGAGCCTTCTTCAGATTCTGTGTCTCCCTCTCTCTCTCTCTGCCCCTCCCCCACTCATGCTCTGTCTGCCTTTATCAAAAATAAACATTATTTTTTTAAAAAAACTTAAAAAAATAATGGATTCTCTTGAAGAATACATAAAATCATTTTAATCAGCTTGTATTTATAACAACTAGAACTGTTTTTATATTATCTTTTTTCTCCATGTATAAATGGTATGTTTTGTAACAGCTAAAACAGCTAAAGTTTGAGATATCCCACTGAGTATTGCTATATTCAAGGAAGTACAGGGCAATAGATGACCTTTACTTTGTAACTTACAGTAGCTATTAGAGTGTATAGGTCTTTTGAGGTCAAATACTACAGTGTGTTTTCCTGGGTGTTAGAATGTATTCGAATGATAATTTTAAAAACCTACGTGTGTACACACACACACACACACACACACACACACACACACACACACACACAATTAAACTTAACTGCTATCATTAGGTCTTGACTGAATATAAAACCAATTCTCCCTACATACCTAAACGGTAGGGCTATAATTTGACACATGAAAATTCCAACTCTGCTAAAAAAGGAAATATATGCAGAAACCCTGGCACTGTTTCTGATATACTTCCAGATCAATATAAGACTCTAAAAATGTTCTAGAATCTTGCTAATCAAAGTGTGTTCCATGAAGAAGCAGCATGTCATGCTCTAGGAGCTTGTTAGAAATATAGTATCTATGAGTTCACTGATAGAGTGACAGTGGTTGATAGAGTGGTTGACAGGCAGGGAGTGGGCAATCAAAAGGTACACACTTCCAGTTAAAAATAAGTTATGAGGATGTAATGTACAGAATGGTGGCTATAGTTTATAGTACTATGTTACATATTTGAAAGCTATTAAGAAATAAAATTTTAAAAGTTCTCATCACAAGAAAAAATTTCTGTAACTCTGTATCAGGACAGATGCTTACTAGACTTGCTGTGGTGATCATTTTGCAGTATGTACAAATATCAAATCATTCTGTTGTACACCTGCAACTAATATAATGTTTTGTGTCCATTATGCCTCAATAAAAAAAATAAAGGGAGAAAAAAGCATACTGATACATGGATCACCACCTGCAGTTATGATTTAATTGATTCTGTATTTGGGGATTTTTTTAAAAAAATTAATATTTATTTTTGAGAGAGAGCATGATCAGAAGAGGGGCAAAAAGAGAGGGAGACACAGAATCTGAAGCAGGCTCCACAGGCTCCAAGTTGTCAGCACAGAGCCTGATGCGGGGCTTGAACTCATGAACCATTAGATCATGACGTGAGCTGAAGTCAGATGCCTAACCAACTGAACTACCCATGTGCCCCTGTACCTTGGGATTTTAAAAAGTCCCTTCCCTCCCACAAACAATTTTACCATGCATCCAAAGTTGATTAAACCATAATGGGTATTGGAATCGCCAGGGAACTTGGTAAAAATATCAAGGGCTAGGCGCTATGCTACTTCAAGGGTCTGGGTCTCTCAATGCCAAATCAGTTCTCCACGTGTCTCTGACACACATCAAAGTTTGAGAGTCATTGGTCTAGAAAACTACTAATTTAGGAGGTCTGGCAATTTCCACCAGTCAGATTATGAATATAAGCGAGATGTGTCTATAGGCCCTGGGAGGAGCAGAATCCCTATGATTCCCTCCCCCCCTGCTAGATTCCTACTGTCTGATTATTTGATAAAACACTCACTTAGTACTACTATAAAGAGATTTTGCAAATGGAATTAAGATTACTAATCTTCTGACCTTAAAATAAGATTATCTTGGATTATCTAGGTAAACCCCAAGTAATTACATGAACTGTTAAAAGGGTAAGAATCAATCAAAGGAGACAGAAAAGGAAAATAAGAGAGATGTGACAGAAAGGTAAGTCAGAGACTGCAAGTGTGAGGAGATTTGGGTGCACACTGCTGGTTGTGAGGTGTAAGGACCATGGGCAAAGGCAAAGGGGGCCTTCAGAAGTCAGAGATGGCCCTCAATGGACAACCGTCAATAAAATGAGGAACTCACAACTACCACCACATAAGCAGTATCCCAAAAAAGAAAGATCCACAAAATTTAAAAACTGAAAACTTTAATGTTTAATAATTAGGTTTGAGGAATAGAAAGAAACTGCTCAGAAAGGAAGGTCACCCTAAAAAAAACCCTATCTGAATTTAGATACACCTAAATCTAAACCATGTAAATATCATAATTCCTTCTTTTTCCAAAGGAGACATACAGATGGCCAACAGACACAGGAAAAGATGCTCAACCTCACTTATGATCAGGGAAATAGAAATCAAAACTCCAAGGAGAGATCATCTCACACCTGTTGAAATGGCTAAAATCAACAACATAAGAAACAACAGTTGTTGGTGAGGATGTGAAGAAAGGGAAACCCTAGAACACTGTTGTTGGGAATACAGACTGGTGCAGCCATTCTGGAAGGCAGTATGGACATTCCTCAAAAAGTTACAAACACAACTACCTTATGACCCAGCAACTGCACTACTAGGTTTTCACTCAGAGAATACAAAAATACTAATTTGAAGGGATACAGGCACCCCAATGCTTATAGCAGCATTATCTATAACAAATTATGGAAAGAGCCCAAATGTCCACTGACTAATGAATGGATAAAGAAGAGGTGGTATATATGTACAATGGAATATTACTCAACCATAAAAAGAATGAAATTTGCCATTTTCAATGACATGGATGGAGCTAGAGTGTATTACGCTAAGTGAAATAAGTTAGAGAAAGACAAGTACTCTAGTGTTCACTGATAAGTGAAATTTAAGAAACAAAATAAGTGAGCAAAGGGACAAAGAAAGAGAGAGAGGCAAACCAAGAAAGACTCTTAATTACAGAGAACAAAAGGAGGGTTACTAGATGGTTACCCTCCCCTCTGTTAGATAAGTCAAACAAGTGATGGGAATTAAGGGGTGCACTTGCGAAGAGTGCCAGGTGATGTATTGAAGTGTTGAATCACTATATTGTACACCTAAAACTAATATTACACTGTGTTAACTAGGGGGAATTGAAATAAACCATAAGAAAAATAATGAATACTAACAAAAAAAATTTACATAGAATGAAGGTTTGAGTCAAATATGGCAGATTCAACTTTTACTTATCTCTGCTGTCTTTTGAAATTCCATTAAAGTAATAGTAAAAAAAAAAAAAAGATCAGTAACAAAATTTAAACCACAAGGCTAAAGGAAGGAGAGATATTCTTGGATCTTAAAATTTTCGAAGATGGAAAGGAGTAGTACAGACTTAGTTGATAAAAAAATCTGAAACCCAGTGACTAAGATCAAAAGACAACTACAAAAACTGATTCAGGGCACAAAACCCAGAAAAGTTCAGGAATTGGAAGCACCAGCTGACTCTAATAGTGGGGACATAGAGTGGCAGGCATTAAGTCCTCCAGAATCCCTCCCAAGCCCATGAAGTTGGGAGCTTGCCCAGGTAGAATATTGCAAAGTTATTCTCTGGAGACACTGAAGCAGAGACTCTCTGGATTTGGGCTGACCCAGCACAGGTGAGAGCAGGGGCTCAGGAAGTGAAACTCTGTATGCTGGATTTTGAAATTCCTTTGCTATTCTAGACTTCCATTTTATTTTTTTTTAATTTATTTTCTTAAGTAGGCCCTAAACCCAATGGGGGGTTGAATCGGCAACCTTGAACTCAAGAGTCACATGCTTTACTGACTGAGCCAGCAAAGTACTCTTCTTGGCTTTCAAAAAGCAACAATTGAGCTTATGGTACATAGTTAAGATTTTACATAATTTCTTTCTAATAAGATTAATCCAATTGAGACAAAGAAAATTTCAGGTGCTGACTTTTGGCATCTTCCCCAAACAGAATATCTTCATACTATTATCCAGTTTTGAAGACCACCCGTCCATTGATTTCACCAAGCCCGAAACAACCAATTGGCTCTCTAGTGTTCCCATCCTGAATGGGAATTCACAACTAAAAATACCCAACCGTTTGAGTATTAGCTTTCATATGGACAATAATGACTGCTAAGCAACCAGCGGTGGGAAAAGTAAAATCAAGTGAGGGTGAAAAAAGCAAATTAAAACATTTTATGAATGTTCTCAGAGAGATAAGACACAGAAGTATGTTTGTATGTTTGTAAAACAAAAGCAGGATATTAGACGAGCCTTTTTGCTTTGCTTTGCTTTTTAATTTTAGAGGGACAGAGATCCCAAGAAGAGGAGAGGGGCAGCAGGAGAGACAATCTTAAGCAGGCTCCACACTCAGCTTGGACCCCAATTCAGGGCTTGATCCCACCACAACCTGGGATCATGACCTAGGTTGAAATCAAGAGTCAGACACTCAACTGACTGAGACACCCAGGTGCCCCTCTACGAGCTTCTTAAAAACAAGAAACAATTCTAGGAAATTAAAATACAATTACAAAATCTTTTGTTGTTATTCTTGTTTTAAACCATAGAAGGGTTAAAAGATATCATACAGTTGGGAAAATCTCCCAGAAACTGGGAAAACAAAAAGATGAAGAGAGAAAAAATAAGAGATAAAAGATAATAAAGATAATAGATTATGGTAAATATGGTAAATAAAAGAAAATGGATCCAGGAGAGTTGACATCAGACTAACAGATGTGAAAGAAAGAGGACAGAAAAAGGAGATAATGATAACATGAGACATGAAACTTAATGACACTCCAACTTGTATTAATAAATTCAGTAACCAAATTAGTTACCAAACAATCATTTAAAAACTTCTGTTTCTATCAGTCACATTGATTGAAATGACTACACAGTTTTGATCTCCAGGTCTCTACTTTATTTATAGATTTCTCTTCACCCACAAGTCTCTCGAGACAAGAAACATCGCATTGTCAACTTAGCTTGATAAGGTTGCTACTCACCCACCTACACATCAAAACTTTAAGTGAGGCATGATTCATTTCCTTGAGGGACTCATGCTAAATAAAGCAACCTAGAGTAATATGTTGTCCAGGACAGAATAAAGAATAATGGCAAAAATCAAACACATCTAAAACTGTATAGTTGCTTAAAAGTAAGACTTATTTCTCTTATGTGATTTCGGACATAAAATACCTATCATAATGTGTCAGGAGAACTTTCTCAAGTTATACTGTGAGACATGCAACAGCTTAAATGCTGAAAACATTTTTAGAAAGTGGCACAATGAAGAAATGGCATTGTTTCTTTATGGGCTATATGAGACAATTGGATTAAGACATCTGTAAACAATTTATGTTTAAGAGCACACTTAGTTAGGTAACAGTGATTTCTAATGTCACTCCACCTATTTTAACCTATGGGAACATGTAACCTCTTAGTGTCTGATCGGACTTACTCCCTTGGTCCAAATCACTGACCTAAACAAGTCAATAGTTATTTTTTTTATGTTTTTAAATGTTTATCTATTTTTGAAGGAGAGAGAAACAGAGCACAAGCAAGGGTGGGGCAGAGAGAGAGGGAGACACAGAATCTGTATCAGTCTTCAGGCTCTGCACTATCTATCAGCCCAGAGCCCAACCTGGGGCTCAAATCCACAAGCTGTGAGATCATGACCTGAGCTGAAGTCAGATGCTTAACCAAATGAACCACCCAGTTGCCCCGTTGAATAATAATTTGTGATATACATACTCAGTTGGTTTTCACAAAATCAGAAAAAATAGAGTTAGATGGGATGATACTCCAACAATTTCATTTTGTAAATGACAAAACCAAAGGTGACAGAAGAAGGAATGACTTGTCATGCACTTTTCAGTAGATACCATTGTACGGTTTCTCATCATCTAAATTTTCCTCTTTACATGACAATTAATAATGATATTGCTAATCACCAATATGTACAAAATACTAGCATACTTTATATGCATTATTAATAAATATCGTAAAAGTCCCAGTGTTATTTTTGTACATGAAGAATGATTCTCAGAGAGGAAGGTGAGCTCCCCAATGCCACACAGCCAGTAAATGGCAGGACAAGACCTTCAAAGCGCATCCTGTTTTGCTGTACCATGCTGAGTCCCACTTAGATTGGCCAAGTCACCCGATCCAGACAAAATTTAAAAAGGAAAAAAAAATTACATCTGCAAGGTTTTCATAACATGTTTTACCAGGTTGAGTTATAGAAGCTGAAGGAAAATTATCATTTGCTTCAATCCACTGCTGCATTGTTTTCTTGATTAATGCTATTATCATTTTTTTTAAATGTTTAATGTTTATTCTGAGAAAGAGAGATAGATAGAACACAAGCAGGGGAAGAGGCAGAGAGAGAGAGAGAGAGGGAGACACAGAATCTGAAGCAGGCTCTAGGCTCTGAGCTGTCATCACAGGGCCCAATGTGGGGCTCAAACCCACAAACCAGGAGATCAAGACCTGAGCCAAAGTCGGACATTTAACCAATTGAGCCACCCAGGCACCCTTAATGCCATTACCATTTTAAAATGGCAAATCAAGTTAATAGGACACTACTGAAACCCAAAGTTTGTTTTAACAAGTACAAATGTGTTGTAGTTTAAATAATGTTTCTCAAAACATCAATAACTTTATCCTCTGATTTTCTGATATCTTATGCTTAAGGTTGAATTATAAAAATGCGCATTAATAACTATAAGCTCTTCCCTCATAACTTTATACAAAGGTTTAGTAAAGAAGTAAAATAAATTTAAAAATAACTTAATTGTAGTTATAAAAAACAGAGAAAAAGATAGTAAACATGCTACATCCAACCATAAGTCAATGCATTATTGGAATTACTTTATTACTATAATACAGGGAGACCATTCTTGAGATAGAAGTATGGAAAGACTATTTTCCTAAGTCTTGAACCATCAATAGGGGGAACATGGTTGTTAATCCTACATTTGCCAGAAAGTTAATCAGGCTATAGACCTCTTATTGCTTTTAACCAAAAGTATAAAAGTCAAAATAACAAAATAAATATGTCTTAATTGTGCTAACTTTAGGGATTTAGAAAAAACAGCTTAGGAATAACAGACACTTTGCATATGAGAACTTTTATCAATTACTAAAACTCTATGTACTCCGCACTCCAGAACATGTGATTAAAATTAATACTTAATCTCCCTTAATCTAGCCTAAAAAGATTTCTACCTTAGTATGTACTCCACATTACTGCACTCTATTTGCATTCGCACACGTGTGCATGCACACACACACACACACACACACACACACACACACACTTCACTAATCTAAAGCCTCCTAAAAACAGGGATCTCTTGGTCACTTTTTTAATCCACATGGTCTAGTATTTGATACATATTGGGCTTTTAATAAGTGTTTACTAAGTGAATAAACGTGCTGACAGAGTACAGCATTTAGCATGCTTGATCAACATCGTCCTTTCTCACAATCAAGCATTTCTGCCAGGTTCCAGATTCGTTTTTAATAAAAATTCTTTTGATTGAATTTTAAGTTTTCTATTTTGAAAAATCAGATTATTCAGTCATAAGAAACCATTGTTAGCACAAATTTGCAAGTTCTTAACCACTTTTAGATTTAAGAACTCACATTCTACTTTCCTATTCAGTAATGGAGATTGGTACATGCATGAAGGAGTATTGACACGTGAGTGTCAGTTCTGTAATTATTGACTTATAATGCCATTCAGCAATACTATTTCACACTGATTTAGATTTGTGTTTTGTGAGTTAAGTTCTTTGGGGTTAGGATTTTTATACTATATGTTCTTTACAAAGTAATGTTTCTAACACAGTCTTTCTAGCCCTAAGTTCTCTATAAATAATAATAGTCTTACATATTCTGGGCAAAATATCAGAGGATATTGCTGAAATTTTCAAAGTTTTTCAGCAAGAATCACTGAACCAGATCGAAAACTTTCTAAATTGGAAGACATTGGTATAGGAAAGGCAAAAGAGAAAACTCTGTATCAAGCTTTAAGAATAGTTTTCTGGGGAGCCACGTGGGTGGCTCAGTCAGTTAAGCGTCCGACTTCGGCTCAGGTCATGATCTCATGGCTTGTGAGTTTGAGCCCCACATCAGGCTCTGTGCTGAAAGCTCAAAGCCTGTAGCTTGCTGCAGATTCTGTGTCTCCTGGTCTTTGCCCCTCCCGTGTGAGCTCATGCGCTCTCTCTCTTCCACATCATTAATGAAATACAGGTAGTGGAAGAAATTACTCCAAGACTACAAGATGCAAAATGTCAGAGGCAAAACACCAGGCAAGGTGCATCTGAGTCCTTTTCACCCACTGAGTCCTTTTCACCAGCAGTCCTTTTCACTGGCTACTCTACGAAGGAAAAGAGTAAAGACAGTAACATAGATGGGACATTTGCGATAAAATACTTTCACTACAGTTGACACTGATGGAGGTAGAGTTCAAGAAAGGAGGTGAAAATCTACCCTATTTGTTTCTGATCCTACTCTGGATATTGGCTTTTATTTCTATGGTGGATACCGTGGTGAGCAGGAGGGACAGACAAGTTAAAAATGATTCCTGAGAGTGATTTCAAGATGAATGCAAGGAGCTGCACTTGAAGGCCAGGAAGGAAGAAAAAATCTGCAGGAGTCGGAGTGAAAATGAGCAGACTGCTTTGCAAGTGAAAGATGTAACATCCAGATGTTACAGTCAGTTAAGACATGTGAGTCAGAAGCAATGAGTAAGGCATGAGTTCCTCATATATATGATTATGAGGGATCTGATTTCTGATATTTCTTCATACTTAAATAAATTATGTTATGATTTCAGTGGTTGAGAATGACCCCTGGGTATGTCTTGAGTCAAAAAAGCAATTATCTGCTTTTCTTTTATAGAAAGGAAAGAAAAACTTCCCCTCCAAAGTTCATTCTTCTTGGCCTCAGTATTTGTATTTTCATTACTTCCTTAATAATTCCTCTTTTTCTTACCGTGTCAAATATAACTGAGCACATTTCAGACTAGTTGAATGCATGACCAAATTTTACATCAACATGAGGGAATCTTTGGATTCCCTACACACTTATGTTCCCCTACCACCACCATTACCTACTCTAAAGTGTCATTTCCACTTGGCTAATCCCTACTGGGAGACCAAATGCTAGTGGTAAACTCTGTCTTCCCTGAGAAGTTCCACTGAGAGATACGTGGACACTAATTTATTAAAAATTTAAAGGGAGAAACCAAAGAAATTTAACAACAATTCATGACCTGTCTGGATGTGTAGGACTCATCTTCATGGATATGAGGTCCTGCAAATGAAATTATCTAAGCAGTCTGAGAGGTAACAGGGACCCAGATCCTGTAGGGTCTTGTAAGATTCTGAAAAATTACCTTCTCTACTGGAGGGTTGAACAATGGTGAGACACACTACAACTTTAATTTCAAAAGAATTATTCTGGTTCCTAGGTTGATAGTAAGTTGGGAAAAGTAGGACAAGAGTAGGAATACCAGTTAGATATGAGGCCATTACCATGTTCTAGATAGAGGGTGATTGCAGCAAGGACCAAGCGTTTGAAATTTGAAGAAAAGAACTTTGTGGCAGAGAATAAGGCTAAGGATACAGTCTGAGGATCTGGGGTGAAAGGTCCGATGGCTATTGCCAGTGACACTGATCCTCCCTCTGGGACAATATGGCTCCAGATACAGTGACAGAGGCAGAGTAACTGGTCAGGCCCATTTGCTTGTAAATGGCACAGGTCTATATAACTCTGCCCATTGACTACACAATGACCTTTTAGGCAAGCCTTTCAGATCTTCTCCTCTAGAATCCAGTGTCTCTTTCCTTCCATCTCCCCCCTTTGAATCTTATACACCTGAATGTGTCCCTTAATATCACCCTCCTTAATGAGCCTTCTTGACCACAACAGCAAGATTTGCTCTCTCATTCCTTTAAACTCCTGGAGTTTACTTCCTAAGAACCACATTTTCTTTTCATTTATACTTTTCCATACCTCTTCCTCATGACCTTATTAACCAAACACTGAGTGACCATTTATTATTCTGTGCCAGGCTTCACATTATATGGTAAAATCTCTGACAGCACTTCATCATGCACCTTGAACATGGAGGCCCTTACATAAATGAAAGAATGCATAAAGAGTTTGGCCGGAGATGAAAGAGTGACTCAAGTTTGCCAACATGTAAGCATATGTTCTCTCCTTTACATAATACCTCAGCAAATTCAAATGTCCTTTCCTCTATAGGTAGCAAATTAGCTTTTTTTAAATAGGCCGTAAAATAGTAAATGTACATCAGTTTGGATAATTGAACCTACTTCATGCATCAATTTTTATAGAGTAAGGCAATTCATGCCAAATGAACACCTTTTAAGCCACTTAGTTTATAGAAGAATAAATTATGCCTAAATTAATTCAGTTTTCTTGATCTGTAGCTCTGGAAAAAAAAACAGGTATAATTAAAACACTGATGATCCAATAGAAATGATTCCCTTGTTACCTTACAAGGGCCATATTTGTCACCTCTATTTCTTAGAACCAATCAATCTTATTCTCAACAATTCATAGAAAAATTCTTTAATGAAACAGCATTATTAGTCATTGAACATTAACTAGGTTCTAATACTTTATATGTATTAGCTCTAATCTTAAATTATCCATTAAGGTAACTGATATTTTTCACCTTCTACTAGTTGAAGAAACTGAACCTGGAGAGCTTCAATAATTTTCCTAAGATCACATACTTATTAAATGATAAAACTCGAATCTTTCCTACCTATCGGTGTTCTTAGTTGTAAACATAAAACTCCAAAGGTCTACTCTTACAGTCCTTAGGAAATAAAGCTTCCTGGTCTGGAGGCAACATCAAATTCTCATTCCAAAAAGCAACTTACTTGCTTTCCTTTTTGTCTGGCCCTAATAACTAGAATTATTTTGAAGGTGTTACTTTTGTATTAGTACTTTAGGCTGTAAATTGAAAACAATAAATCACAAAGGACCTTGTTTTATGAAAAACACTTAAATTATATTAAGTTACTAAAAGCTTACATGTCGTAAGACTCTGATTTCCATGGAAAATAAATATGAAAATAGGGCTACATATCTAAAAATAATGCATTACCACTAAAAGGAATACCACAAGACTCATGAAAAGAGGGATACATATTTGTAATTTATAGGAGGAAACATGTGTATAATTCATTCATTTGCATTAATTACCTTAAAGTAATTTAATAGTAATTCCAAAACTGGAAAACTATCATATAAAAACATTTCAAAAGCATTTTATGTATAAAAAGCACTTAAAAGAAACTGTGAGACCCTGTCTCAATGAAATATGAATGATGTCAAGTAAACAGCAATGAATGGTGAATGAGGTTATAAGAGACTCATACAGAAAATGCTATGCATAAAAAGCAGATATCCTAGGAATTTATCCCTATGTTATGGTTATGTTACATACATTTTTATAGCTTATAGGAAAATCATAGATTAACCTGGGTTAATTCCCTACATTTATTTATGATAAAAATGAGGACCAAAGACTTGCTGAAGGTCATGGATTTTCTTAGTAGTTTAGCAAGAATTAGACTAGAAAATTCTTATAATAGAATCATCCACTGATAGCACCTTTTAGTTTTCATGAGTTCAGACATGACTCATGGGATCATTCATGTAACCTTTCAATTCAAATTGAAGCCTACGTATAATTTTCCATTTTGTGTCCATGCACACAATTTCAAATTTGGAACCTTTCTCAAAGTCCCTGATTTTTATTTTATTGTTAATAAGGTGGAGAATTTTAATTATCTAGAAATTCTTACAAAATATTTTGTGAGAGAAGCAGTTAGACTCGAAAATATATATACTTAGTAGTTCTGTATATTATGGTAAGCAGGCAAGTAGTTCTGTGCCCTTTGAACATTCTAGAGTGGTTTAATATTTCTAGTAGTAGGTAAATCCTGGAAGCCTCTATTACAGTGAGAAGCAAGGTATGTGTGCAGAAAAAGGGTAATTGAGCTGGAGAAAAGTTTCCACAGTGTTGAGAGTGAGATTTTCAGTATTTACAGGATAAGAGCCTCTAGGCAAGTATTAGAGTATGAGAGAATTTGGATGAAGAAATCATTGACTTTAAGAATTGGTGCTATGGGTTAGGGACACCTGGGTGGCTCAGTCAGTTAAGTGTTCCACTCTTGGTTTCTATCAGGTCACAAACTCATGGTTCATGAGATCAAGCCCTGCAGTGGGCTCTGTGCTGATGATGCAGAGCCTGCTTGGGATTCTCTCTCTCTCCCTTGTGCTCTGCCCCTCCCCCAAATGTTCTCTTTCTGTCTCTAAGTGAATAAACCTAAAAAAAAAAAAAAAAAGAATTGGTGCTATGAGTTATAATTCAGATTTCCTTTACTGTGCTTCAAGATTCAAGAGATACAATTAAAGTTTAAGAAATAACACTACTATTAGTTGCTGGACTTTATTTTGAATGTGACAATACAGAATCCGATATGCCTGGGACCCTAGCTAATATTCAATCCTTATGATTAGAGAAGTTACCATTGTGACAATCACTGCCATATTGGTGGTTTGTTCAATTCTTCTAACAAATCAGTCCACCCTATAATCATTTCAATGGATCATAGTGTTACCAAAGTGCTATTATTCCAGAGCAATGGTTCTTGAGCTGTTATTGGCGTTAGTCCAACAAGGCTAAATTGAAGTACAGGTGGTTGAGGCTGGGTACAGGTAAGGAAAGAACACTCAGAGGCTTCTTCAGTTGTACCTTAACCCCCACTCCTTAGACACCTCTAGACTTAAAATATTCCGAATACTAATCTCTCAGTGTGGAGCCACACCCTGGGACTTCATCGAAATGGAGAAGCAAGAGGAGCTCTCAGCCAACCACATTCTGACTCACCTGAAGCCAATCTTGGTGTGGGCTCTTTGAGATCACGCACCTAATTCCCTCACCTGTGTGCTAGCCTTGTTAGACAAGGTTAACATCTTGCCTTAAAACTCATCTCCAGTCACTAGGTTACTTAGCCCAGGCCTAACCATTTTGCCCCAGATGATGCTATCTCTCAATCTGAGGCTCCCACCTAATGCCCATACTCTTCCTGGATCTGAAAGCAAGCCACTACCTGGGGTCCTACTTCCAAGTGAGTATTTCTCAGGTCTACAATCAGAGATTGTAAACAAGTGATTTCTAAAGTCCTTGCAAATCCCAAAGCTCATTACCCAGCCACACACCAACAGTTTGCCCTGACAACTACAGACTTTTCTCACAATTTTAGGTGCATATTAAAAAACTTGTTTTATCAGTAGAGTCCCAGATCTAGACCCTCCTTTGTCTGAAACCAACTGTAACAGAGGAGCATGTCTCAATTCCAATGCAGGACTTGTGACAACCAATGAATTAACACAAGATTTGTGAATTTCTTTAAGCAATGTGAAAAAAAAAAGAATTATTGTTTCATTATGGTTATGGAATTACAATTTCTTATGTTTTGACATCTGAATTAGAAGTACCTGAGCCCTAAGGGGGGAAATCTCATTAAGATTTATATGTTATCAATAATAGAAATAGTTTAAAAAAATAATGACCTTAATTTCTGCATAAATATCATGTACTTTTCAGTTCCTCTGCAATAAACTTTTATCAAGCACCAAGGGCACTTTGTAATTAGGATGGTACAAGGAGTGAGGACCATTAGAAGACATTAAGATCCCTTCCTTTGTCTTGCAGAGCTCTTTAAGGTTTTCCTCTCTTCTTCCCCCTTATATTCTTCAGCATAAGAAGAATGTGACTTATTTTGCAGAAGAAAGAGGTAAACTGACCATAAAGTGCCCTTGCTGGTGAGGGTTTAGGGAAAGTCTAAAAAAAAATTTAAATCTACCAATAAATTAACAAATAAAAACTTAATTTATTAGTTCCTTCTTATTAACTCATCCACAAGGGGGTGGAGGAAGTGGCCCCAGTTATCTAAATAGACTTCACATTCAGAAACTTCCATTTGACTACGATAAAAAAGCTAAGGAGAAGTCAGGAAACTCAAAAGGGGACACCGGAAAAGCAAATAATTTTAAATATCTCCACTGCTTTCTAGGTCCTAAATAATAGAATTTGAGGTCATGTGAAGTCCTGGGGAATCCTATTCTAGGACCCTCAGGGTACTGGTTAGAGAAAGTTAAAGAATTTCCATTCTCTAGGTTCGCAGTCATTCTCGCCATCACATCAAGTTGATTTAGCACTCTGTAACATTTAAAGCACTTCCTTAAATTTTTTGAGCTTCTCAAAAACTGTTTAAGTATTAGCAGTGTCCCCAATTTATATATGAACAAAGGAGTTTCCAGGAGGTTTGATGAGTGGTCAATAGAAGTGTCACACTAGTGAGCGGCTGATCTGGTTAAGAGCATTCAGGTTTTCTGGTTCTTTGCTGTGACAGTTTATTAAATTTAAGATTACACATGATGCGGGGTGCCTGGGTGGCTCAGTTGGTTAAACTTCCGACTTTGGCTCAGGTCATGATCTCACAGTTCATAAGTTCGAGCCCCTCGTTGGACTCTGTGCTGACAGCTCAGAGCCTGGAGCCTGCTTCAGATTCTGTGTCTCCCTCTCTCTCTGCCCCTCCCCCGCTTGTGCTCTGTCTCTGTCTCTCAAAAATGAATAAATTAAAAAAAAAGATTACACGCATGCAGCCTGCAGTTTTTATAATATCTTTATGAGGCTGTGGAAGTTCCCTCTTATTCTTAGACTCTGATAGGTCTTATTATATAAATGGGTGTTGAATTGTGTCTAATGCTTTTTCTGGATTGGCTGAAATAATTATATGGCTTTTTCTCCTTTATTAGTATGATTTATTAGGTTGATTGGGTTTTAAGTATTATAACAACCTTGCATTCCTGGGATAATCCTTACTTGGAGTGATGCATTGTCCTTTTCATATATGCCTGTATTTGATTTGCTTACACTCTCTTAAAGATGTTTAAACCTACATTCTTGAGAAAGATTGGTCTGTACTTCTCTTGTAATGACATATGCATACGGGGATTATGGTGGCTTCATGAAACAAAATTTTTAAATGTTTTTTGTTTATAATTGGCACATAAAGGTGTACAACATAGTGATTCAACATCTCTATATGCTATGCTGTGCTCATCAGAAGTATAGCTACCGTCTGTCACTGTACAACCCTATTACAATATCATTGACTATATTCCCTATGCTGTGACTTTTATTCCTATGATTTATTCATTCCATAACTGGAAGCCTGTATCTCCCACTCTCCTTTCACTCATTTTGCCCATCTCTCCACCTCCCTCCCTTCTGGCAACCATCCTATGTTCACTGCAAAGTCATTCTAATTCCAGACTTCAAGATTTACTACAAAGCTGTAGTAATCAAAACAGTGTGATACTACACAAAAATTGACACACAGATCAAGAGAACAGAACAGAAAGCCAGAAATAAACCCATGCTTATATGGTCAATTAATCTATGACAAAGGACCTAAGAATATACAATGGGGAAAAGACGGTCTCTTCAATAAATAGTACTGGGGAAATGGGACAGTGACATGCAAAGGAATGAAATTGGGCCACTTTCTAACACCATACACAAAAATACACTCAAAATAGATTAAAGACCTTAATGTGAGACCTGAAACCATAAAAATCCTAGAAGAGAACACTGGCAGTTACCTCTTTGATACCAGCTATAGCAACATTTTTCTAGATATGTCTCCTAAGGAAAAGGGAAACAAAAGCAAAAATAAACAACTGGGACTTCACAAAACAAATTAAAGAAGGTTTCCTCTTCCTCTTTTCTTCGGGAACCATTTCTCTAAGAGTGATAATTTTTATCTACTTAAATTTTTGATAGAATTCACTAATGAGGCTATCTAGGCCTGGAGTTTTCTTGAGGAGAGAGTTTTAATTATTAACTAAACTTCTTTAAAAAGATATAAGAGCTAACCCGATTTATTACTGCCCTATGCAGGATGGTTAATCTGACAGAAGGCACTCTGCCTTACTACAACTAGACCTTCAGAACGATCTTTTGAAGAACACACTTGATCAATTTATGCTTCTCATTTAACTCGTTATGTAGTTTTCTTCTGTTCTTAGACTAAGACTCAAAAGATATGGTGTGGTCAGCCAGATCCCTCTGTCTTCTGCTCTTGCTCCCTCAGCAAACATGCTCTGTTACTTGATCTCTGCCCTCCACATGCTGGTTTTCTTTCTGTTCTTCAAAGCAGCATGCTTCCTCCTAACCCCTGAGCATCTTCATGTGTGCCCCTCTGCCCGGAATGTATAAACACCTCCCTAAACCCAACTTAAAACTTCCAGTTCTTATTTCACACACCATATCCAATGCTGTTTTTCTCAGGAGGCCTCCCCAGATAGCTGACCAAATCAAGCGCCTTTGTTCTCCACTGTTGTACTTCCCTTGCTTCTGTGATAGTTTATAACCATATACTCATATAATTAAGGTCTATCTCCCCAGTAGACTATAAACACTGATATCTGGGATCATGTCTACTTTATTTCTGATGGTATATTGGGACCAAGTGTATTAATAGCTGGCTAAGAGAGCTTACGTATTTATTGAATGGTTAAATGATGGAATTAATGAATGGTTAGAGATTTCTGTTTTCATGCCTCCACCATGTTCTATTGGCTACTGTCACAAGCCAGTTTACTTTAACATTTGAGTAGAGCATAATGTCTATGCTTTTCTCACTTCAGCTTATTTTTTGTGTGTTCTAACATTAACACAAAGGAGTACAATATGATGAAAATATTATGAGCCAAATGCAAAGACTTTGGGAGCCTTGCGCACCCATGTTATTCTATGCAACAAAAGACCTACATTGACTACTATCGTTCACAAGCCATGTGATTTGGGTCCTGGACCTTAGACACCTAATCAATCTTAGTTTCTCCATTTGAATTTAGAATGAATGACATTACCTTTCCCTGCAAGTAATATGTCAAAGTATTGGATAAACCATACTCTGCTACAAAGGCTAGAGGGTTGTTAATGGTTATCTTGTAATTGGGAACACTTCCTTTGGAAGTGTGCACTTTTGTTTCCTTTAAGTGCTACTTCAAAAATGTATATAATAATTTTTACAAGAAAAATATTTCTGTGCCTAGAATATACACTGGACAAAAACATTTTCAAATTTTCTCTAAGGTATATGTGTTTCTGTTTATATTTAGAAAAAAAATTAACTTTAAAAAATGGAAACAAAGGAGCATGCTATTTAGATTACTGTGACCATGCCTTTACTGTCTATTGTCTTTGTGAGCTATCCAACCTCCCCTGAGTTTTTCATAAAATTTTGATTAGTGCCCTAAGAACTAGGTACCTAAGGTACCACCAGGCAGACTTTCCTTTAATGTGAAAATCAAGCCACCTCATCTTGGAATTTGACAGAGGTTCTTTTCCAGAAACATGAGGAGGACAAAACATACTGTTTCCCAGTAAGTCCTTCCAAGTCCTGGAATTCTTTGAGATGTCGGCAAATGAGTGACTCAAAGCAAAGAATCCAGAATAAGTGACTCAGAAATCAAGTGGCTGCCTTGACACAGTTCAAGTACAATAACAAAACCATCAACAATTTTACCAGCAAACAGGCAGCATTAACCTTGGAGAAAAGCCATAATGATGGCCAGAAATAATTTCAGCTTCCATCAGCAGCATTATATATTCATGAAGTTATGTTTATTTGTCCTTTGCATCAAACATACTTATAAATTAACCAAGTACTTAAGCTGTCTTTGCCCTCTTTGACATCAGTAAGAACAGCAACAATACACATCTTTTAACGGCACAGAAAAGAGCTGTTTTATAAAATACGAAAATGTGATGCTGAAACTCTGGTCTTTCTTCTCCCACTCTTCCCCCCAGCATGTGAGTCCTACAGATTCTTCTTACAGTTTTCAACGTATTGGTATAAACATTTCGTAACCTCGGTTAATTCTAGAGGCAAAATCCATGTAAAATTTAGAAGAAAAGTGAAAGAGGAGAAAGGAAGGAAAAAAAACTATCTCTGCACATTTAGCTAGAAGGAGACATATGCCCTGCAACAAAACACATTATACATCTTAAGTTTGCAGATTATAAATGTGGAATTTCAAAGTAAAGGAATACAGGACAGTGACAATGTCTACCGAGAAGCACGTAGGCTGGCTTCCAAGAAGATGTAGGAAGATATTTCCTTTTCCGAATTCATCCCAGTCCAAGGTCTGCCCTTCAGTTATACAGGCTCAGAAACCTAATTTATCAGATCTGGAGGGAAGAGGGCAGTTCACATTAAGCAAGCTCATAGATAAAGACATGTAAGACAAACTATCAATTTGTTAATTAACAAAAACTGTAATAATCATGCAGAATCACATGACCACAATATTGTGTATTTCCTGAACAGATTTGCTCTGGATGCTACGTCATAATCATTTAGTTGCTTGGAGAATAGGGACTCAAAGACAAGAGAGCTGCCTGCATGATTTATATATTTAACATCTCCAGGATAAGAGAACTAATCTCCTGTGTCTGTATTTGCTACAAGAGATCGGTTTGTGAACTTGTTCAATCCACTATTTTAGCAACATTGTCCTCTCATTTGTTTGTAAATCTGGATCACTAATGGGAGTTATACCATAAAACTTTAAAGGTGGTTTTAGTTTTAGTTACTCACTGATTTTTGTTAAGCTCTCGGGGACTGATCAAATTGTTCAAGACTAACTTAAAAGCACTGATGTCCTGAATATTAATATGTACTCAATATTCCTGGGAAAGAGAAAACATTTTATACACAAACCACACAAACATACACATAATGTATGTATATTGTGGAAATGTTTACTACTTGTTACGAGCATAACACAGAACTCACAAACACAATTAAAATGGTACACTCTTTCTCCCACTCAGCTGTTCTTTTTAGCATCCTGGAACTCCGGAACTAAGTTTCATTGCACTCTTTTCCACAATTTACATCCCAATACCTGGATCCAGAATCTGTTCACTAGTAGCTTAAAAGACTAAATACATAGGGTATGTATTTAAAAGACTAAATACATACATCATTTCCTAAAAATGGGTTCCCTATGCAGCGTGAATAGGACTTTGGGTGGTACGTGGAGGTGACAGACTAAAAGAGAATGGCAGACAATGATGCAAAGACAGAAAGAACTAGGAATCTCAAAGACATGTTTTCACCACCAACAAATTTTGCTTAGGATAGGCCTTAATTAGAATGTTTCATATTAAGACAGCCTAGGCCTTAATTAAAATGTTTCATATTAAGACAGCCTTTACACTTTAACGTGCTTCCCTCTAGCTGTGTTCAAGTAATGTCTCAAAGTTAAATTTTTAGGGAAAAAATCCCAAGGAGCAATCCCTCCCACCTTCCCCTCTTCCTTTATCTTCTCCTTCCTCTGTGTAAATTCCAGAAACATGCTGATTCCCGGGATAACTGGAAGGAAAGGAAATGGCAAAATTGAGTTTAAAGAAAGGGAGAGAAAAAAAAATGTTCTCCAAATTTATAAATGGATTGCTGCTTTGGTAGACTCTCCTTATTTCCTAAGAATGGAAGTAAATCAGAATTTAATAAGATTCAATAGAAATTTTTCTGCCTTTGAAAGATAAAACCATATCCCAAAGGATTCTGCTATATTAAAAAAAGGAAACCACAAGAAAACATTTTATATTAATTACACAAAGAGGTAAATTCAGACATTTTAAGATGAAAAAAACCCAGACCTCAACTTTAAATTCAGTAGCAAAAAGGGATACAAATTACAAAATTTAGTCTGCCAAACTACTGCAGGGTCAGCAGATTCCATTTTGCCCCATGACATCTAAGCCCCATTGTTGGTTTATTTCTTCTTTTGCTTGTGCTATTTTTTAAGGATTGTGTAACTAATTCTTTCTCAATGCAATTTAAGAAACTAGGTAAGAGCCATGTACACACAAATGGGAGTTCTGATGATATCTGCATTGACTGTACCAGAGTTATACTCTGTTCTAGCTCCAAACCAGCCTATAAAACCTTGATTTGTCTTTTATCAGTGTAATAGGCACAGTCTACCTGTTGTATTCTAACTGCAGAATGGTTGAAACTCACAATCATGAATGCCAGATCACAGCTTGACTTTCAGATCTAGGGTAGGAATGCTACCAGTGCACTTAAGTGTAATATATTTAGCTAATGGCAACAAGGTTCACAGAAGTCATGGAGAGCCCTATATGAAATAGTACAAATCACTTTCACGAATCCAGTTGTTACAAGCATACATAGATTTACAACTGTCAATCCCTGAAGTAATTTTCTATAGGTTGTTCAGATTTGAACTCTGATAAGTGGTCCAAAAGTTTAAGGAGCCAGTATCTTCTCAACAAGACTTTAAAAATATTAAGATAGAAGAAATTGAGTGGGGGTTGAATCTAAGTTCTATCTGTCCAGTAAAGTGATACAATGGTTAAGGGCATAGCCATATAGCCTGGATTTGAGTCTTTACTATCTCTTAGCTCTGGATCCCTGGACAAGTTATTAACCTCTCTAAACTCAGTCTTCTCTACTATAAAATGGTGCTAACAACAGCACTTAACCCAGAGAGTTGTTACAATGATTAAACCTAATACATGAAAATGTATACAGAGTACATAGTCTAAAAAGGTTGAAGTTGAAAAATCTTAGAATCTATTTTTTGTGTTTTGGGAGATTTTATTTAGAGATTTTTAACATTAAATAACAAATAGAAGTGAAAAATTATGAGTGGTTTTTCTAAGAACTTGATATTGGTACAGACAATTGGTACAGATAATTTATATATATGAAAAGAATAAATATTCATTCTCATATTTGGGGCCATCTGCCTGAATGGGATTTAAGGTCTTGGCACTTGAAGTCAACAGTGATGTCTTCTGGAGACCACTGTCTTAATTTTCATCAAGATAGTAAAAGAACAAACAAAAACTATTTCCTTCTTCCATCTAGAGGAAAAGGATTTCCAAAGACATGAGCAACACAATTAGTGAAGAGCTAGATTTTCCTAATCCAACCTGGCTGACTTAAATCCACATTGAACCCATGTGGTACACACTCATTTTATCTACCTATCAGCATTTCATCAACTTCCTCTCCTGCCATAATCCTCAGGCCAGACTATGGCTCCTCCTTCACTGCTCAGCTTGTTTAAGAGGAAGGGAAATGAAGAATGAGCCAGCAATGAGCGATACACACAAAAAGATACATGGACAGAACAAGAAGCATCAACACAGCAGCAACTGTAAACCACATACTCAGAAAAGATAAATGCGCCCTCACTTTCCTAGAAGTCCATGTTGTTATTACCTTCAGTCAAGTGTCAAGAGATGGCATTTTAGCTATAAGGTGTGGGGGTTAATATCATGCATTGGCTTGACAGCCTTGGCTAGAATCACACATGCTATGGGGCTTTGAATGATTAGTAAGTCTCAAATTGTTCACATAAAAAATGGTTAATAATGTCTCCATGTCAGCATTATTGTCGTAAGTAACTGAGTTAATATATGCAAAACACAGCACAGGATGTGGCATATGGCACTATACCAGAATATGACAGACAGTAATATTATTTGCTACCTAAAATATCTTGGAGGATATTTTACGATGTTTTCTTATTATTCTATGCTAGAACCTACCTCTTCCTAGATTTTTAAGTTAAAAAAACAAACAAACAAGAAAAACCCAGCTCCAGTCGAAAAGCCAAACAATAGGAGAAAGTGATGAATTGGCAGTGATTTTAAGACCCCTAAACCAAGTGTGTGCCCACTAAATGACATTCAAAACAAGGGCAATGCTCCCATGAACCGAAAGGTTATGATACCTATTAAATGAACCATATGGAGTTGCAATTTCATATAGTTTATAAGCTGGAAAGAAATGTAGAGAATCTCTAACTCTATATACTCATCTTAGAGATGAGTGAATTCTTACTTAGAAAACATGTGTTCTGAGGTTACCAGATGGTTAGTCCCCAACATGAGAAGCCAGATATCTCTTTCAGTCTATCCTCCAGGACTAGTAAGTTTCCCTCTAATTTATTCCTACCCTTAATTATGAACTACAGTAAAGGTTCTTGTTAGGAAGAGAAGACCCCTAAAGCAATTCTGGAGTGCCCTTGAATGCTGACAAAAGCAAACAGTTGGGACGGTAACACTTTATATTAGATTTTTGGGATGCATAGATGATATCATTTCCCCATTTCATTCCAAGACAGTATTTCTGGGTTTTAGTCTCATGGCTCAAAGCGATGAAAGAAAGTCAAGCATAGAAGGTAGTGTTTACCTGAATAATTGGAACAGCTTCTTATGAGCTGTTTTATTTACTCTTTGGGTAAATATATTTATTATTCAGGCAGTTTACTTTTATGCATTACATATTTATACAACATTTTAAATGCATATGGTTTTATAAACCCTGTCTAATGTACATTGTACACTGACAATAATTACCAGAAATTGAAGCATGTCATAAAAAATTGTATGAAACTTCAGAGAATTTCTAGCCTCTGTTTTACTACTGATATAACCACAGTGGGATTTGCAGAATCTCATTGCCAAACCATCTGAAAGAACAATCATTTTTCTCTAGTAATCTATTTTTACTTGAACAAAGATCTTCGTGGTAAACTCACACAACTGTTATTGATTTATAAACAAATAATTGCAAAGTATTTCTAGGTTGTTGTTTAAGCCCACTCAGTGACATCATAAATGGCAAACATCCGTTTTTCTCTTCTTTTGTGCCAGCAAATGTGTCAAACAAGAATTAAATTTTAGTTCAGGGCTTCTCTACTGCAGCACTGTTGACATTTGGGGGCTAGGAAATCATTTGTTGTAGGAACTTGTCCTCTGCATTGTAGGATGTTTGGAGCATCGCAAGCCTCCACAGTCTAGATGCCAGCAGCCCTCCTTGCCCAGTTGTGGCAATCAGAAATGCCTCTAGGCATTGCCACATGTCCCCTGATGGCAAAATTACCCCTGTGGAGAACCACTGCTTTAGCTAATTGAATTCTCTCAGTAATCCCATGAGGTATGTATTACTATCTCCATTTTCTAGATGAGGTGACCAGAAGCTTCAGGACCCAGATAGAAAGAGGAAATGAAATCAACTGCAGATCCCAATAATTCAATCACTGAATGATACCACCCTATTCAAAGACCCAGAGGAACTTCAAATCAAGTTCTACGTATCCACAGATCTTCCCAGCCATACTGAAATGGAAAGACTCCTTTTATTTTTTATAAACTTTATTTTTTTTAACGTTTTATTTGTTTTTGAGAGACAGAGCGAGACAGAGCACAAGCGAGGAGGGGCAGAAAGAGAGGGAGACAGAGAATCCAAAGCAGGCTGTGAGCTGTCAGCACAGAGCCCAACACAGAGCTCAAACCCATGAACCATGAGATCATGACCTGAGCCGAAGTAGGACACTTAATGACTGAGCCACGTAGGTGCCCCGGAGAGATTCCTTCTAAAAAGGTACACACTGGAATGCCTGGGTGGCTCAGCCAGTTAAGCGTCTGACTCCTGATTTCAGCTAAGGTCATGATCTCCCATGAAATCAAGTCCTATGTCAGGCTCTGCACTGGGTATGGAGCTGCTTCAGATCTTATTCCCTCTGTCCCTCTCCCCCACTTTCAAAAATAATTAATTAATAAATAAATAAATAAATAAATAAATAAATGAAAGACACATGCCATTTCCCCTGGAAAGGTTTTTTTTACTCTCATATGCAATGTATGAATCATTCTGGGTTATGCTGCAGTCACAAGGAATATGCAGTTTTTAGTGCCTTAAAATACCAGAAGTTTGTTTCTGGTTCATGATATGATATGTCATGGGCTTTGCTCCATCATTCCAGGAAGCAGGTCAAGGATAAGGACTGGTGCATCCTCTGTAGGATGCTAACAGAACCAAATGATGGTGCTTTAAGTTTCTACTCAGAAGTGGCACAGATCCCTTAAATTCCGTTTACATGGTCAAAGCAGGACAGGTGGCCAATTATGAAGCAAGTGGGCAGGGAAACATATTCCTCCATGAGGAAAAGACTAAGTTGAAGGTAGGGCAGGTAAAGAGCATTCTAGTAGGGAAGACAGTAAATATTTTTGAAAAATAATACAACTTTAATACTGCTCAGAAGAGTGATTAGAGGTAATGTCATATAGGAAAACAACTTGCTTTTTACCCAACCAAAATGCCCATATCTGTGTTTCCTTGAGGTATCAGTTTGAGAAAGTAACACTTTTATGGCAGCCAAATGCCAGAAATGGAATTGGTACCCATTCAACAGTTTAGAACCCCAAACATTAATATAGCTGAGATATCACAAGACAAATGGATGGTGGTCTAACGTTGAAAGGCTGAACAAACTCCTTTCCTTCTCTGTGAATCTGTTCCATGATCTCTTACATAGGAGCTTTAAAAAATATTCAGCTTCTACCTGGTTTCTAGGCTATTCTGAGTAAGGAGCATATAAACTTCTAAGAAGAGCAAGAGCTCTGTGCTCCGTATTTGGTGAGAAAACATTGCATCAATCACAGGCATCTGTGGAAGAATACAGCACAAGCTACTCATTTTAAGGCTGCCACTACACAAGCCTCTCCCCTGCCCTACCTGTCTCACCCTTCCCTCTTCTTGCTTCCACCCCCCACAGGAAAATATCACACAATCTCTGGGGAAAACTTGTGATTAAAAATCATCGAGGCCACTATAAAACAAAAAGTTCTTTTTTTCCCCAAATGCTCTTAAATACTAGTCATTTAAGGAGTTACATAGTAAGTACATTTGAATTGGAGTATATGTGAGAGGAACAGAGACAGGAAGAAAGGAGGGTAAAGAAAAGACTATGGGAGAGTATGAGAGATTAAAGATGGTGGCAAATCCTTGATGCTCCTCTGAGATGTGAAGTCTAACTTGCCTACCCTTGATTTTGAACTGGCATTAATGACTTTCTTGATCAACAGAATGCAAGAGAAGTGACTTTCTAGGACTTTTGAGGGTAGCTAACTATGCCTTTAAGACTTACACCTTCAGCCCAAGTCTTTTGGAATGTTTAATGTTCCCCCCCAGAATTTGTTGAATTCCTAACCCCTAGTACCTGTGACGTGACATTATTTGAAAATACAGTCTTTGCAGTTGGAATTAGGTTGAGGTTAAACTGGATTCATGTGGACCCTAAATTCGATGACTATTATCCTTATATAGAAAAATTAGGGGACACAGAGAAGCACACAGAGGGAAGATGGCCATGTGAAGACAAAAGCAGGGATTGGGTTGATGGAGCTACAAGCCAAGAAAAGCTAGGAAGAGGCAAGGAAGGATACTTCGCTGGACCTACCCAGGAAGCATGGCCCTACCAACACTTGGATTTTGGACATCTAGTCTCCAAAGCTGTGATAAAATAAATTTCTATTGTTTTAAGCCATTCAGTTTGTGTGAATTTGTTCCATCAGCCCCAGGAAACAAGTACACTGGTCTTGGGCTGCTCCTTTTGAGAACCAACACTCCCTTCATATGATGAGAATCACAAGCCACACAGAGGCTATCCATGTGGATACTCACCAACAGACTTTGCTGAACTTCCATTCCATAGCCAGAATCCAAAGCTAGACACCCCAGTTGAAGCCACAGGTTGTGAGTTAAATGGTCATCTCCAAAGCTAATACCCTGTAGATTTGAGATGATCTGCCTAATAACCCCTTCTGGGATTCCTGGTCTGCAGAATTGTGAGTGAAATAGAATTGTTTCAAGCCACCAAGTTTGGGAGTAATTTGGTCCATGGTCATAATTAAGTGGATCAGAACCCAGTACCTAAATGTGGACTACATAATGAAAATCTCAAACTTACAGTCGTGGCTTTGGAATAGGCCACAGGCAAAAACTAGGACTTTGAGGAATCTACTGGTGAAGGCTTGAAGAACAAGGAGGAAAATATTGGATTAAAAAAATGGAAGGGGTGCCTGGGTGGCTCAGTCGGTTAAGGGTCCGACTTCGGCTCAGGTCATGATCTCATGGTTCATGAGATTGAGCCCCGCATCAGGCTCCATGCTGACAGCTCAGAGCCTGGAGCCTGCTTCAGATTCTGTGTCTCTGTCTCTCTCTGTTCCTCCCCCACTTGTACTCTATCTCTCTCTCTCTCTCAAAAATAAATAAAAATTAAAAACAATTTTTAATGGAGTCTTTGTAATGTAGGGGCAAAAACAATTGGCAACCTCCTTGCCTGACACAGCCTGGAAAAATGAAGTTTGCCTACTGAATTCTTGACTTTACTTAGAAAGACATCTAGACATAATGTATAGATTGCCAACTGGCCCAGAAAAATCCTCAAATTTCTGACCAAGGAAATAATTAGCAAAATAAATGATGTTTTAAACCACTTCTGTTTGGGATAGAGAGATAGAAGAAAGGAAGTAGGAGAATAGCAAAGAGGAGTGTGATAGATTAAGGATGATGATAAATTCTTGACACTCTTCCAGCTGAGAGCTGAAATTGAATTTCCCTACCATTTAATTTAGACTGCTAATACATAGCACTTATTCCACAGCAGTGAATAAGTGAAACAGGGGAAAATTCAATAAGAGAACAAGAGAAGAAGACCATGTACACTGTAAATGTTCTGGACTGATAATAAAATGTGAGATACACGCCTACCTCTTAATGCCTAAGTACTTTACCTGTTGAGTGTGATTCAAATGTTTAAAGATTATATGCACAGTCCTAACATGGTCAATAACACAAACCTGCTACTTTACACCATGTTTGATCAAAGAAGCAGCTCTGTGTTTAATTCTGGAGGCAAATCTAACTGTTGTATTTATTGAGAAGTGCCAGCTTTGTTTCTAAAGTGGTAGCTCCCTCAGGGATTTTCAAGGATAACACTCTTGCCTTAGGCACTGGCTTCAGAACCTTCATCTGACCTAAGATGTGACTTCATTATATCCTTTCAAATATAAAAGATATACACAAAGCACAAAACCCCTGACACAAGTGTTTAAGTGTTGAATAGTGAAGACACAATACTTTTGCCTTTCTTTATAAATAAACCTTCTTGTTTCACCAACTATTTAAATAACCAACACTCTATAAAAAATAAAAATATGTAGGGGCGCCTGGGTGGCTCAGTTGGTTGAGCGTCCAACTTCAGCTCAGGTCATGATCTCACAGTTCGTGGATTCAAGCCCCACATCAGGCTCTGTGCTGACAGCACAGAGTCCACAGCCTACTTTAGATTCTACATCTCCCTCTCTCTCCCCTCCACACCTCTTGCATTCTCTTCCTCTCTCAAATATATATAAGCACTAAAAATGTAAAAAAATAAATAAATAAAAATAAACAAATAAGTAAAAATATGTAAAATTCCAGGATCAGAAACATCCAGGTACGGGGTGCCTGGGTGGCTCAGTCGGTTGGGAAGCCAACTTCAGCTCAGGTCAGGATCTTGTGGTCCATGAATTTGAGCCCCGCATCGGGTTCTGTGCTGACAGCTCAGAATCTGGAGCCTGCTTCAGATTCTGTGTCGCCCCTCTCTCTCTGTCCCTCCCATACTTGTGCTCTGTCTCTCAAAAATAAATGTTAAAAAAATTTAAAAAAGAAACAGAAATGTCCAGGTAGACTTAAAAGTAACCAATTATGAAGAAATACTCAACCTAATGTTAGTTATTAAGCTGAACTTGAGTCTGAACATCCAGACAGCTAAACAGAAAAAGAAAGTATCTGTTGCCTGCTTCTCAGTGAAAGTGAGAAGAAAATATTTCCATTGCAAAGGAGAAACAAAGTTAATTTGTGTCACAGAATTCTGAAAACATTCCTTAGGAAACTGCCACTAAGGACACCATGATCTCAAGATCATCTCTACAGTTAGCACCTTACTCAGAAGCACATTTCTGTTAATATGTTTCTTCAAGCTTTTCTAATGAATGAAAATATAATTCTAAAGCTCAACTCAGTCACAGAAAGATACAAACCAGTAAAACATACCCGAAAATAGCTCTACTTTTTTCCTC
The DNA here is from genome assembly GCF_022837055.1 of Prionailurus viverrinus. Lineage (NCBI taxonomy): Eukaryota > Metazoa > Chordata > Mammalia > Carnivora > Felidae > Prionailurus > Prionailurus viverrinus. Next base: position 38,408,942 of record NC_062573.1, on the reverse strand, counting down.
CTCTACTAGACTATGCACTTTTAAGGTTAAAACAAACAGAGGTGAATGGGTGGCGCAGTCAGTTGAGTGTCCAACTTCAGCTCAGGTCATGATCTCACAGTTTTTGAGTTGGAGCCCCACGCTGGGCTCTGTGCTGACAGCTCAGAGACTGAAGCCTGCTTTAGATTCTGTGTCTCCCTCTCTGATTGCCCCTCCCCAACTCGTGCTCTGTTTCTGTCTCCCAAAATATAAATAAAAAGTAAAAACATTAAAACAAACATGTTTTTATTCTCAAAACCTCGTACATATGCACCTAGCATATGTGGCATATAGTGTCACACCAATGGGCCACAGTTGTGTTTTGGGAGCACATCTGAAGCCAGGGCCCTTATTATAGAAACAAAATTTACTTCCTCTCACAGTTGTTAGACTGCCTCATCTTCAGACTCAGAAAGATGACAATGTGATGTTTTTACACTGTATTGGAATGTGTGGTAATACATAAATGTGTGTGCTCATATATGGAGTTCTGGAAACAGAAATCAAATGTTACTATGGGAGTTCTCTGGATGTACTCCCCCTTCCTTTTCTCCAGTGCACTGCAGCGTGAAATGTTTACAGCTCATATCTCATACACAACTAAAGCAGAGCCTTACTCACTAGAATACTGAGAACAAGTGGTTCCTGTTGGTTACACATTAAAATAACCCCAAAGTTTTGGGGGAAAAAATCAAGGCCACCAACACAATTAAAAAGAGGCATTACTGGAGGCAACAGCAGTATGAAATCTCAACTGTGGGAAGAGGAAATCACTGCACAAGTTTGATGGAGATTTGCAGAGAATGCATCACAAAGCTGTTTAATGCTAAGGCAGGTGACTTTCATTGCTGTCTCAAGGGCCACAATGGACTAAAACTCTCTCTAGTCGTCACTCCACATTGTGCTAAAATGGAATGGAGCATCCAGGAAGAGATTTAATGTCTTTACCATTTACAAAAATACAAAACAAAACAAAACAACTCATCTCCACAGAGCGGCCTGTTAAGTTGCACTTACCTCCAGAGCAAGGGGCAATCTGTGCCCGTTGAGTGGGGGAAACGTGCCACTTTTGTCTGTCTTACAGCCTTACAAGTACCCTGGGTGTTGAAGAGGAGCAGATTAGACAGGGCAAAGTATTCAAGGGATGATATTGTGGAAAAATGGGTGTAGCCCCATCAAACAGCTAGTACTTTTATGAGTGTCTGCTCAGACCAGAGGACAGGAGCAAATGAGCGCTACAGAGCAGAGAGTAAGTTCTCTGCACCACAGGGAGCTTATGACCTAGTCAAAAAGAGACATCATAGAATGTTCTACTTAGATGTGCCCTAAGACATCATCTGGTCTGGTGGCTTTCAATTTCTCCTCCTGTTAGTTCTCCATGACTCACTCAGAGGCTACCATGGGAAAAGAAGGAAGACGCATTCAACGGAGAAGTCTCCAACTTTAAAAAGAATAGCTCTACTTTCTTTTAATACTATTTAAGAGAGAGCGAGCGAGAGAGAGCAAGTGAGCATGGGAGACAGAGAGAGAGAGAGAATTCCAAGCAGGCTCTGTGCTGTCAGCACACAAACCCACGAACTATGAGATCATGACCTGAGCTAAAATCAAGAGTTGGACACTTAACCAACAGAGCCACCCAGGTGTCCCAGAACAGCTCTACTTTGATATGCTTTCCATATCAGATGTGTAAAAACATCTCAATGCTAGTCCACTGAAAAGAAAATTTGAAGGCCTTTGAAGAAAATGATTAGTCATTTGTGATAGAAATCTCTTGCTTTGTTTCCCAGTACCTTTTTTCTCCTCTCTGGGTCTTCAATCTGACTTAAGATCTGACAATTCCTCCACTGTATATAATTTAGGAGGAATTAACCCTGTCATTGGCTACAGTAGTAAAAATAGCCGGTCAATTTGTCTCTTTTATTCTGTCTCTCTGGCCACAGTAACTGGTTACAGGAAGAGTGTGTGACTCAAGGCAGATCAAACAGAGCCCAAAAGATTCAGTTCAGAGCTCTCAGATTAGTCACCTTCATTTATAAGAATTACTGAAAGGATGGGAATGAACCATTCTCTGGTTGGTAAAAACACCTTCACAAGAATGCCACCCAATGTAGAGAGAGGACTCCTGTGTTCTGCTTTGTCTAAAGCCAGCACTATCCCTGGGGTTTAGTTACATGACAAAGAAACAAAATTCTCTTTTTTGTGTATAGGTTTGTTTTCTGTCCTTTATAACCTGAAAATCATGCCTCATACCCTATGATGATTTTAAAGAGAGAAGTGAGGTCCCCATTAGGCAAGGTGAATTATCCAGTGTTACAAAGCTACTAAATGGATACCCTCAGCTGGAACCTAAGGATTCTGACTCTTAGCCTTGTGCTCCTACTAGTCCAGTTATCCTGTACGTTCAAGGCAATATATACTCACAAAATGAGTGGCACTTTAAACACAGTGCTATTTCTAAAAAAAACTGGGATAAATCTCTTTTTTAAAAATAGCCCATCTTATTATGCTAACATAATTTAAAGGAAACATGTAGTGGATTCCCTCCATTGTGCTTAGGAATTCAGATTTTCATACGTCCTAACTTGAGTGTTTGATTCCATTCTAATGGATTCCTGTCAGCCCAAGACCATGGTTCAGACACCTTCAGAGAAAGGCCTTCCTGAATCACCAGTGCCTTGTGGACACATATTGCATTCCGATAGCATGGAGTCCCTGAATCCTCTCCCCTCTCCCCAGAACCTCAACATGGAAGTAACAGTAGCAGTAATTGACCATGTCAGAGCAAACAAATTCCCTCACGAGAATTACAGTTTGAAAAATCCTCCCTCTCCCTCTTTGTATTTTCACTCTTTTTTTTTTTTTAGGTAAGAAAATTTTGCAAATTTATATGCTAATACACTATAGTTCATTTCGTTCTATGAGTAACCAGCTGCTAACCTTGGGCAAGAAAGTTCACCTCTCTGAGTCTATTTCCTGGCTAGAATAAATCCTCTCTAAATTCTCTTTCAGATCTAGCAATCTCTGAAACTACGAACTTATAGCACATCAGACACAGGACAAATTTAAGCTGCAGAGAAGCCCTACCTTGTGGGTGGGTATGGAACAGCTGGATAAGGGCTGCTGAAACAAAACATCTCAGTGCAAAAGGCCAATGTTTTTGTAAATGTTTTTCCAAAAGCTGTGTGGAAATGTTCAAGGTAGACAGTTGCTATTCAAAAAGGCAATTCTTGAAAATGTTTGAAGATCAGAAGCAAATCTTGGTGTGTGTGTGTATGTGTGTGCTCCTATTTCCATAAAAAACATATTGATCTGAAAGGAGTAGATTTATATAAACCCAGAGGCTGTTCCCATTGTATATTTGATGAAAATTTTCAAAATTTCTAGGGAGCTTATAAAGTTTTTTAGGATGTAAACTTTGGGGTGGAAATGTCATTTCCCAATAGTAACTTGGTAAACAGATGGCATAAAATGTTGCTTCTTTTGGTCACTGTTATTCTAGTTCCAAATTAAATGGAGGCATAGTGCGATCAAAGATATTTTGAACTTTGAACACAGACCTGGTTTTAAATGAAAGCTCAAGTTGAAATTTACCTGAAGAGATCCTGGGCTCCAAACTCAGTATGCTAAGCTCCTCAGTATCCTAAGCTCCAAACTCAGTATGCATTTCTATCTATGGAGTATATGTCTATATATACTATACAAAGGGGATAATATCTAAAAGATGGAAATGCTTGATGGAATATTACTCAGTCATAAAAAAAAGAGTGAAATCTTACCATTTGGGACAACATGGATAGACCCAGAGGGTATTATGCTGAGTGAAATAAATCAGACAGAAAAAGATAGATCCCCTATCATTTCACTTATGTGTGGAATCTAAAAAAAATAAAACAAGCAAAACCAGAAATAGGCGAGAATTTGTAGCTGCCTGGGGTGGATGGGAAAAATAGGTGAAGGGGATTAAGAGGCATAAACGTCCAGTTACATAATATATAAATTGTGGGGATTAAAAGTACAGCATAGGGTAGCCAGTAATACTGTAATCACTCTATTGTGGCAGATGGTGACTATGCTTCTGAGCTTTCTGTAACATAATTGTCAAGTGGCTATGTAGTGTACCTGAAACCAATATTTTATGTTAATTACACCTCAATTTAAAAAAAAAAGATGAAAACGTTTGAGAGCTAAAATGCCAAGTAGCATATGATAGACATCACTAAATATTTCAGCCCCCTGCTGCACTACAATGCAGTCCTTTCTCCAAATGTTCCAGATGCAGGAGTGTCTTCTAGAGTTGATTGGCTTATTATGTGACAGATCCTAAAGCAGTCGCTGTTGTCCCTATACCACTTTCCTGGCTTACCATGATGACTGGGCTCTTTGGGAAAGGACAACGTGTTCTTACAAGGAGCCAGGCACAGTGCAAGGAAAAGTCACATTTGTGGTTCTGTTTAATCCTCACAACATCCTGGGAGTTACTGACACTGCAAAATTCACGTGGTGCCCAAGCACCTGCTGATGATGGCCACTCTCTATCCTGTGGGTGTCTTACTCTAGTCACAGCTTTTATGTTTCCATCAAGATCTCTTATTTGACACTATATTCCTTTTTGTATGTTTTTGCCCAAGTGATTAAGACTACTAAAAGATTTCAACTGATAGCAAGGCAAGGAATCACTGGGTTATAGAAATGTTTTAAGTATCTCAACCATATAGCTAACTATAGACAGAACTAAGTGGTATACAAAACTAGTCCTCAGTATCCTTTATGCCTTTCTCAGAAAATCCTTTATCCACAACCCCCCCCCACCCCTCTCCAAGTTCAAAATGTCTCATGAGACAGAAGTGCCTTTCTTGGTTTTCTCCTAAATCTTTCCCCTTACCCCTACATTCAATGGGAACATCTGTCTTCTCATTTTTCTTGTTTCATGTTTTCCCTTCTCCCGCTCCCTCTCTCACCTCATTTTTCTTGCAGTCTATTTCATTCTTCTCTTTTTAAAACTGACTTACAATGAATTTCTTTGCTATCCCAAATTCTTGCTAGTTTTTGGGGGGTTTTGTTTTGTTTTTTTAGCCCAACATGATTTTGCCTATCACCCTCTGAGATATGCTATATTTAACCTTAGCATAAGAATTTACTTTACAATGAAATGACCCAGGAAAGGGAGACAGAGTAGAGAGTGTCTTCTAGGCTCTGTGGGAGGAAGGAAGTGGCACTTTTAATCAAAGTTTGATTGGGGGAGGTAAGGGAGAAATCACTGTATATAAGCTTTAACTATTTGAATGTATAGATTTCAGAAACTTTTAGTATAAACAAATGGGAACATCAGAATGGTATCAGATAGTAAGAAAGAAATGGAAACAATTGAAATAACAGAAGAGAGACACTGGTAAAGAGAAGAGACAAAGCATTTCCTTATCCCGGTGTTTATCCATTTTCTCTGAAGGAGCTATAAATCCCCAAGGGTAACTGGACTGAGGCTTGCAGAAAAGACTACTGGGAACCCTCAAGCTCAAATGAGCATAAAGAAACTTCATGATGAGAGCGAACTTCAATACCCTCTTCCAAATAGTCTCAATGTAGTCACAGCAAAAGCCTTTATAAAATTCTCAAATTGTAATAGAAGTGTAGGAAAACATATTTACCTCTTCTTAGAGGCAGCAGCCTATTTCTTTAAAATTTGAGAATTCAGAGGGTTAAACCCAAAAGCCAAGCCAAGAAAATTATCATTCTTAGTACAAATTTTGATACAATCCATTCAGAGAAAATAATATTTACTTTGCCCATTATTTATTATTAATCAGAGATCACATTAAAATTGTAGAAGCCAGTATATTGTATTTTCAGTTGATGGAATGAGGAAAGATCACTTCTGTTTTTCCTTTCTACTCATTGGGAAGCTTTATTGAAACAAATTCACTGAAATGTTAAGTTTTATCAGTTTGTGATTTTAACTTCCTTCTCGTGTAGAGTGTTTTTAGAGACACAGTCAGGATGTGCTAGGTTATGCTCTGATAATAAATGATGCCCACATCTCAATGACTTCCAAAAACAATGGCTTATTGGTCATTCTGCATGTTCATCCTGGATCAGCTGGGGGCTTTGCTCGGAGGCTGATAAAACAATTATAGAATTTCGTATTTCTATATAATGTGACAACTATAGAGATGTTGTTGAGATCAGGGTGTCCTCAGTGACAACTCTCTAAGGAGTACTATTTTCAGAATTCTATGACAAAACAATATATATACTAATTATGTAAAAATAAGAAAATGTAGTTATGTTTTCCAAGGCACAGAACATCCATGTAAGTATACATAAAAGAAACGGGTAAGAGTCATTGGCTTTGGGAGAAAACTAGGTACCTCAGAACAGGGTTGGACATAAAATTACTTTTTATTTTATATACATCTGTGTATTTTGATTTTTGTACTATGTGCATGGATTTTATGCTAAATGTAAATAGTCACTATAATAATTATCTGTAAGTGCCTCTTATCAGGGCTGGTATGCAAAGACTATGAGCCTGGAATATGATAAGCTTGGTTAGTTCATGCAGGAATAAAGCTCATGCCACTGGTCTCACTATTTTGAGTCAACACCTGGAATCACAAATTCTACATGATACAGATTGTGACTCAGAGAGTAGAAATTATGACTTCCAAAATATCATGGGGTTTGTAACAAATAGTTCTCTCACTCCACTCCAGAACACATACACAAGACAGAGAGAGAGAGAGAGAGAGAGAGAGAGAGAGAGAGAGAGAGAATGTCTCAGCTCATAAAGAAACTCTGGAAGTCATGTAGATTAATTCTCCACATAAAAGGATTTTTAAGCTGTGTTCTATGTTGCCTCAGAGTCCACTTTAGGGTATATAAGAAGGTAGCCATTTGATAGGATCAGATCATGCTTCAACAAGAGCAACTCTGTTTTATATAAGGAGTTTTTACCATAAGGTATCATCTGGAAAAAAAAAATGATTCTAAAAATGTTTGAAGTCCACTGATATGAGAATCTCCTCTATAACATGCTGGTAAGAAACAATCCAACTTCTGCAGAAGTACCCTTAAATGCTAAGGAATTCACCACCTCATTACGTGCTTGGATGGTTCAAACTTCTAGAAAGTCGGTCTTACACTAAGCCAAAATCTGCCTCCCTATAACTTTGATCAATTGGTTCACATTCTTGCTTTGGGCTATTTAATTGCTGGTAGAGATTTTAGTTGCTTCCCTGAAGGCAGAAGACTTAATGTTTTGTAACTACTATTGATCTTTGGCCAGCTTTGGCCTGTAGCTGGGCAGCTAGATAATTTATTTCTCTTTGAGGTTCTCTGATACTATTTCTGGGTTACATTTTCTGTTTTACTTTTTCCAGCTTTCATTTCTTTATGTGAAGAAATTTGAATACATGATCTTTTTTTGTCTATGAGCTACACTTTTTCACAGAGAGACCAATTAACTGTTAATTATTAAATGTGTGGGTGAGAGGGCACAGATACATATTTATAGCTCAAATGAAGGCTTGGGATAATTTAGATTAAATATTATGAAAATCTTTATAACGGTAATATTAGAAAATTAAGTAATGGAACAAGCTGCCAAGAAAGGTTGCATAATGACTGTCACCAGAGGTATTCAAGGCAGAAATAACCACCTGTTGGGAAATGATCGTGTAGAGCTAATTACATCTTCTGGTTATCATCTGTGGATATTCATCGAGACTACCCTCTTCAGGTTACTTGAGATTTTAGTGATTTTAAAAGCTTCAATTTAAACATATTCATAGAAACACATGCCATCATCACTACTTTTTAAAAATTAATATAGATGCTTGGAATTTTCAGTCCTTAACTCAATCCTTAGGACATAATCCAAAAAAATGTATCAAAGCACAACAATTTTCACTGTAGCTTTATTTATAGGAGTACATAAATTAGAAACAATCTAAATATCAAAACATAGTAAAATGGTTAATAACTTATAGTATATGCATGCAAGGAAATACGGGGTACACAATTAAGTTGTATTCACAGTTTGTAATAACATGGAAAATCCTGCTGATATAGTATTAAGTGGAAAACCATGGCCTTAAGTTGCATACAAAATATGATTCCAACTATGGGGAAAACATAATGGAAAAAATGGTGGAGCATTTCTAGCAAAATGAAGGAATATTTTAAGGCAGACCACTTCCTCTGCTATGAATACTTAAGAAAACTAGATTAAAATCTATGAAAAACCAAATAATTCAGCCAAAATTAAAATTTAATGAAAGAGAAAAAGGAAAATCCTCAGACACCAAAATAAAGATGGAACTCAAAGCCAGTGCAATCTAGTGTATGCTGATAGACCCAGAAAATAGTGCCAGTGAGTAGGCCCTGGGAATAGGGAGCTAAGACTTCTTTGCTCCCATATAGAGCTGTAGGTCTACTCAAATGTGGGGGATAATCTTAGGAATCCCCCAAGCTTACACCAAAGGGTTGACAAGGCATAAAGAAATACAAAGTTATAAAATGCTCACACCCGAGTTTGGGTAAATCAGATTGGCACCCCAAGAATGGGGGGGGTGCAAAGACACCCCGTGAATAGGGAGGCACAAAGGGGCCAGGCTTAGCGAAGTGCAAAGACACCCCAAAGTAGAGGGGGGGCAGAGCCCCCAAAACAGAGAGGGATAGGCAAAGGCCTAAAATAGATATGGCACAAAGGTGCCCGATACATAGGTATATGAAATTAACAAGATTAGATATTCAGGGTGAAAGCACCCCCAATCTAGTACTATGGCAGAAAAGCTGCTTTCACAGGAGGATAGGGTCAGGTTAGGTAAATTGGTGAATTGGACTATGGACCGCTGCACTTCAGGCAAAGCAGCCCAGGGCAGAGATGGTTAACAAAAGAAAAGGTGCCTTGTCAACTCTGAGGTTACTCTCCTATCTGTCTCATCCCCTAGGCTAGCTAAGTTAAACAGAGGTGCTGCCTCATGTTCACTGTGAACAACCTTCCTCCCGGCTGCCCAGAGCCTGGATTTTGGTTTGTATTAACCCAAACCCCTAACCTCAAATAGCCTCAAGACCCTCTTTTCCTCACGCCCATGCATTAATGTTCACAGATTTATTGTCTCCTTGTGCACCTTCATAACCATGTTTGTAGGCCTACTGATCGTAATAAAAATGGGCCAAGGACCCTTATTTGGGGCTCTTGTCTTTTTCCGGACATTAGTCACCTCTCGCTTTAATCCTGCAGCCGCTCTTTTGCTGGCCGAAAGAGAACTTTAGACTTAGAGTCTATGACACTCAAACTATAGAAAACTATGGCTGTTTCATAAAACTAAGACTCTAAAAATCCCCAAGATGAGGACAATTAAAAAGCTACAAACAACGCCAAAGAAAAAAGAAACTTGCTAATTGCTCTTGGATCTGAGTGGGCAGAGGTAGGAAAAGGTTATTTTTTTCAAACCTTTGCCATGCTTGTATATGGAGTCCAAACACATATAACCTGGCAAGTGTGGAAATTCTGGTCTAAGAGCAAAGATATACCTGGGGTCCCAGCAGAAGGGAGTAACAAAAACCCATGTAGGTATTCATCTATTGCTTACAGTGGGACTTGCAGAGAGAAAACCACCCCAGATGAAGTTGAGCCTGCCACTAAAAAGTTACTAACAAAACAAATAAATCCATAAATAGGAATCTGGAAAAGACAGGAATCAGATAAAGCACTCAGAGCGCCAGATATAATATAACAATATGGGACAATAAAGTAGCATATTTAAAGCTATTAAAAATATTAAAAAGAAACTAAGAGCTATAATAAAACAAAATGATGCTCTTAAAAAATGTCATAGACAGATTTGGATGGGTATAATTCTAGAAGGACATATAAAAGGGCAAACAAAATATTAATAATAATTAGTGGACTACTGAGCTCATAAAAGAAAATCATCTAGAATAAAGCCCAAAGAGTTAAAATGGCAAATATATGCTGAACATTAATGGGTATGAAGTATTAAATTAGAAGGTTTGAAATAATCTAAATGGCAGTTCCAAAAGGAGAAACCAGGAATTTTTGGATGAAAAAAATATTTAGAAATAATGAAATATATTTCTATTGAAATATATAAAAATGTGAAACTTTGTAGTAAATTCTCAAGAATAAATGATTGACAAAAATTCATTCCAGGACGCACCTATCATATTTTGCAGGCAAAACACCACAAAGAGCAAACATCTTAAGTACCATAAAAGGGCAAAGACAAATTACCTACAATGGAAGAAAAATTAGAGAAACAGAGATCTCAGATCAAACTCAGAAGCCCTAAGACAGTAGACTTCTACCTTCAAAGAATTAAGAAGAAAGAAACACAACCTAGAAGTGTATGTCCAGCTCAACTACCATTGAAGAATAAGGGCAAAATAAAAACATTTCAGGCAAACGAGACTGAGAAAATTTACTAATCAGGAATAATCACTACAAAATACACTATTTAAAAAATATATACTAGTTAAACCGTTAAGGAAGACGTAGGATGAAAGAAGTAATGTGTACAGAGAAACGGATAAACCTGTGCATAAATCTGTACTTCTCTTAAACATAAAAAACGTGCTAGCCACCTTAAGGATAAAAACAAATTGAAAATAATAGAAGAGGCACCTGGGTGACTCAGTCAGTTGAGCATCCGACTTCGGCTCAGGTCATTATCTTATGATCTGTGAGTTGGAGCCCCGTTTCAGGCTCTGTACAGACAGCTCAGAGCCTGGAGCCTGCTTCGGATTCTGTGTCTCCCTGTCTCTCTGTCCTTCTCCTGCTTGTGCACGTGCTCTCTCTCTCTCTTAAAAATAAACATTTTAAAAAAAGAAAATAATAGAAAGTGATGAACAAGAAGTTAAGGCAAAAGACACTATTAGAAGAAAAATGTTTCCTAATGATGAAAGGAACAATTCCCCATTAAGATATAATCATGAACTAAGGTGGACCTAAAAACATAGCATCAAAAGTCAACATGACATCAATGGAGAACCAATAGTATTAGAGAAAATCCTTTCTGAGGGCCTCAGCCCCTCCCAGTTGGCTCTCAGTTTCACATATAAGACCAGAGATATTACGAAATGTGTTTTTGTATTAAGCAAGGAGATGTGTTTGCAAAAGGAGCACTGTGATAGGTAAAGGTGGAAAATATTTTGGCTTATTCCATCAAGAGCAGAATTCACATATGATTCACAAACAAGGCTCCAGAAGGGAACAAGGGTAATGAAAACCTAACTATGAACCCAGCTAAGGGCAACATGAGATACAGTTCTTAATGTGGCATATCTCTACCCTGTCGGCTACAGAATACTGAATAGCTGACCCTGCAGAGGAGACTTGCCCTTCTTAAGCCTCCTTGTTGCTGGTCTTCCCTGCATCCGCTCTCTGGACCTCTCTGCTGGTTTGAGATTATTCAGGGATGTCCATGGCTGCTGAAATATGCTTTCACTTTCCAGTTCCTATAGCCTGTCCTATCCCTGTCCTGAGTGTTATTTGGTGAGATTTATATTCTGTGAGTGACCAAGCCTTATGAGAGGAAGCAACAGCACTCCCTTCTCATTTCAAAAGGCATAGTATTTATTCCATGTTATTCTCCTACCTCCTAGAACTATAGAACTTCTGCTTTGCTTCTGAAATTCCATGAAATTTGCCACTCAGTATGCATAGTATCTTCATTTTGACCTTGTACATGGACATAGTTTGTAAATGACTCTTGTATCTTGATAAGGATACATCTGTCCTGAAGGTCAGTGAGAGGATTTTAGATACGTAAGATCAGACTCGTTGTATACTTTGTTACATTGAAGTCCAAAAATTCACTATCCTTGCTAATTTTGTCATCCGTTACTTCTAGTAGTTATTAGGGGATAAATGTTTTCAGTAAGAGTATGGAATTGGTTGACAAAGTCAAATTTTTATAAACTCTTAAGCTTGATCTAATGTGCATGTACAGACGCTTACATGTCATTAAAAACAGATTATTCTTATCAAACATACAAGAATCATTCCTAAAAATTGAGCATGAACTATGAAAAGAGTCCTAACAATACTAAGGAACAACTACCTTACATAATAGATCCTTTGATGATATTACATATTAATAATCAACCAAAAATGGGAGGTCAACAAAAAAAATTAAAAAATAAAAAATCGTTTCAAATGTTTAATGTGTTGAGGAAGAAATCACAATTGCAATTAATGATCTTTTTTAAAATAATGAAAATTTTAAAATAATGAAAACAATGATAGTCTAATCACCAAATGGTGTTAAGCTAATGTCAGTATATATGTTCAAATATAGATCTTTACCTCATACCAAATAACTTACAAATATATTGGTGCGGGGGAAAAGTACACCCTTTGATCTCTTGGAAGATAACATTGGTGAAACTTTGTCAATGGGGTAAGAAATGGATTTATTCAACAAGTCATAAAAAGTATGAACCATAAATTAAAATGTTTATAAACTTTATCATACTATTTTAATGTACAAAAATTTTATAAATTTTACTATTCTATTTTAATGCACCAAAAAGGTAGCATATTTCAAGCTTAAAACACCACCAGCAGACTGAGAGATGACATTTTCAAGGTACAAAATTATTAAAATCAACTGACATACACAGTCAAATCAACACGAAAGGAAAGAATAGTGTAGAAGAAAAATGCAAGGATATGGAAAAACAGGCAATAAAAGTGGAAATAAAAATGGCTGTTATATTTGTGAAGAGATACTTAACCTATCTAGTAGTCTGTGACATGTAAAGTAAAATAATACTGAGCTAACATATCAATGATATAGCCCAACTGAATAGATAAAAATCTAAAAATATAATTTGCTAACTAGAATGTATGGAAACGCACCATCACTCCCACAGCAGGAAGAAGTATATAGTGTATAATTGCTATTAATAACAATTTGGCATTAAGTAAAGTTGAAAATAGCCCGTGTGTCCATGTTTGCACAATGACATCCATTGACACATTCTTCACGATATTAAAACAAAGGTAAAAGACGCTATTAAAACAAAGGTAAAAGAAACAACCCAAGTGTTCATCAACAGGGGAATGAATAACTGTAATATGTATATAGCAAGATACTTTTTAAAAAGTTAAAAAATGAATGAGGTGCACGAACCTAATTAAAGAGATGAATATGGAAACCAATGTTGACTGAAAAAAAAAAAAAAGATGCAGAAACATACATAAAATATGTTTATATAAAGTATAGATCCAAGCAGATCAGAACTCAATATTGTTTGGTCATGGATACGTGGGTCTGTGGTAAAACTCTACACCCAAACCCCAGGGTGGTGGTCACATTTCAGAGGAGAGGGACGGAAATGAGATGGTGGGCAGTCAGGGTTTCGATTACAGATTCACAATTCCGAAATTAAAAAAAAAAAAAGACCTTAAACAATTATGGCAAGATGTTCATGTTTGGTGTATCTGAGCTGGGATTACCTAGGGTTGGGTCATTATGTATGGTTTTTTTGCACATTAGAAATAATCCAGAATTTTAAAAGTTTATATTAAAAAGAAAGATTCCCTTTGGCGAAAGGAAGTCCACCAGAAGGTTATGTGTGGTTGTTTCTAGGTGAAGGTATTACAGATTTTGTTTTATACTTCTCTCTACACCTAATTTTTTACATTTTTTCAAGTTTATATATTTTTGAGACAGAGAGAGAAAGAGCATGAGCAGGGGAGGGACAGAGAGAGAGGGAGACACAGAACCCGAAGCAGGCTCCAGGTTCTGAGCTGTCAGCACAGAGTCCAACGCGGGTCTTGAACTCACAAATTGTGAGATCTCATGACCTGAGCCGAAGTCAGATGCTTAACTGACTGGGCCCTCAATTTTTATTTAATGAAAATGTTTTATTTTATTAGAGCAAAATTCACTTTCTCTAAAAGGAAAGACTAGAGCTCTCTGGAGATTTGTTCTGAAATTAAGTTTCCATCATACTGAAAGTGATATGGCTAGAGAGGGTGTCATTTCTTTGAAAAGTTAACAGAAGTATACTTTGGATTCCTTTCAATCCCATTATGCAGGCTGCCTTTGCTAACTGTCAACATGGATGCTAAGATTTATTATCATTGGAATCAGTGGGGCAGAATGAATTCATTTTGGAACTAAAATTTAGGTTCCTGAGGAACAAAACTTCTCCAAAAATTGCAAATGGTCAGACTGGGTGCATTTATTTCCCTCTATATTTCTGAAGATTACTTCAACTATATAATTTAAGCAGTTTGCTTAGCAAACATCAGATCAGTGTCTCTCACCTGGTTCTGACTGACACTTGTTTGCCTGGAGTTTTAGGGAGGACTTTTATAAGCGTTCCTCATGATTTGAGGCTCCTAAATTGATATGCTCTGATTTTTTTTTAATAGGATTTTTTTGTATGCTGAATAAAACACCAACCTCAACATGTCAGAGGAGAAAATGGATTTCTGATGGGTAGAAAGCATAACTGTGCATCTCTATCTTCTCTAGCACCCAGCCATGCTTATTTGACACAACTTACACTCATATTAGTTATATTTTTAGAACTTTTTTTTTGCAATAGTTATACTCCAAAATTACATTTGCTCCATAGGCATTTAATATACCACTGGATGATTATTGATTTTTTTCAAGGTCTTTCAAAACCTTGATGTTTCTAAGGGGAACTGTCATCCTCAGCATCTTTGCCTAGACTCAGAAAATATGATTTCATCATGGGCAGTGGACTTAGGCAGCAGGCAAACCCTTTTGACTGCAAAGTCTCAAGATTCCTTGGGGTTAATTAAAAATGGACACTAAAATTATGCAGAGAAGTCTAAGCACACTTTCCTGGAATGGAGGGAAAATGAAAAATGAATTTTTCCAGTGTTGTCAAGTGCCTTGCAGAAATCCTAAAAGACAACTGTGAGACCAATGGTTTCTAGAATAAAACAGTGCAATGAAACTTTGACTTTTCTAAAAAGCCTTAGGTTTTGTTCTTTTAAGTATCACTTCCTCTCTCTCTCTCTCTCTCTCTCTCTCTCTCTCTCTCTCTCTCTCATACATGCATACACACACACACCCTGAATTAGATATTCTATTGACATGTTTTCGAAGAAGGGAAGATTAAGCTAAGTGTTTTGAGATTCAAACCGACTGTTCCATGGTTTCTAATCATTGCAAACCTGATGTTTTAAATCATTAAGCCATTCCCTCTAGCTTACCATGGGAATATATTTCCATATAGTTTGCTGTGATATATTGAGAGAGATAAGAATTAGAATTCATTTGCTATTTAATTTTTCTCCCAAAGTGACTTAAAAAGGTCATCTAATGCCCACACTTCTTCTATTTCCAGAATATTTTCATTTCAGCTATCAGAAACCCTTGTGTCAAGATAATTTATTTGACTAGACTTTTAGGAATTCAGCATCATGGCAATATTCATTTGAATAAATCCAGAGTTCTATCTGATTCTAACCAGCAAAGTATGGGAAAATGGTGATATTTAACAACTCGAATTTATCAAACAGGAAGTTCCCATATTTTTCCTTACATGGAGCAGATCTCAAAATATTATAGGCATCCATTTTTAATTTTAATACCAAATTACTCTTAAAACTTTACCCAAGTCATTTTGATATCTCTGATCTAAAACAAATTTTCGTTATGTTTGGTTGACTGAATATTATGAACACATTATTTAATTTTTTCTCTTCCTCCCAATCAGTTCCCAACTCTCCAACCTCTGAGACTCTAGGGCAACCACGATAGAAAGAAAGAAAAGAAAGAAAAGAAAGAAAAGAAAGAAAAGAAAGAAAAGAAAGAAAGAAAGAACGGACCTGAAAGAGAAAACCTACATGAAACCTGATATTTAGAAACTCCAGATTTAGAGTCTAGAGAGTTTTTTTTTTCTTTTTAATGTTTATTTATTTTTCAGAAAGAGCACGAGTGGGGGAATGGCAGCAAGAGAGGGAGACACAGAATCCAAAGCAGGTTCCAGGCTCCGAGCTGTCAGCACAGAGCCAGATGCAGAGCTTGAACCCATAAACCTCAATATCATGACCTGGGCCAAAGTCAGACAGTCAAATGACAGCCACCCAGGTGCCTGAAGTCTAGAGAAATTTCTAAAACTAATAGAACAGGAAGCAGGAATGCTGAAATAGGAATCTGGTCAGATTTGAGAACAAGGTATACTTTTGGACTCTTCCAAAATTATAACTGCATAGTTACCAGAGTAAAGGGTGGAAGGAACATTATGCTATATTTCCTTCGTATCCCCAGAACTTAGCATGTATCAGATACAGTACAAATTCTCGGTAAATATTTGATGCAATACAACAAAATGAATAAAAAAATTTTTTTAAAGCAGCAAACTATAACTTAAAAGGTCTTTCTAAATCCTAAAACCATCCCACAATCCTCTCCTTTCCTTTTATCAACAATCGCCTGGTTCAAGTTCTAATGTGGTCGCTCAGTAATGGTTAAAACGACCAAACAGTCCACCCAGCCTATAACCAAAGGCTCTAAGCTTTTAGTATGTGAAAGTACTCCCAGGCAAATTGGTCAATGCTGATTCTCAGACCTAGGAACAAGGAATCTGATCCAGTGACTGAGGGATAGAAAATAGAAATCTACATTTTTAACAAATACCTCAAGGGATCTGGATTCAGATCATCTTGGAATCTCATTTTAAGAAACAATAAAATGGACCCTCAATAAATGTTGAGTGAATGAATAAAATCTGGTGAAGGCTCACCCTGGTTAGGCTCCACTGCTTTTGCCTTTACTGGGGATAGGCCAATGCTTTCAACTAGAAGACAAAGTAGGAGCAACAATGAATCAAGGGCTCAGTAGCATCACCCATAGTTGTTTCCCCTGGAGAATAATGTGTAGGAGCTACTAATGATCCTGAGTTTTGCAATCACTTCCCCTTGAGACCAGAAGTAGCTTTGACCTCAGTTCTGCCAAATACCTGCTCAGGAGAAAGGACTAAGGAGTGATTTGAGGACATGGTATCAGGCCCCTGGAGAGACGCTGAGCTGTGTCTCCGCATCATCTCCCCATTTAGTAAGAAGCAAAATGAAACAAACCTAAAAGCAAAATTAAAAACATCACCCATTTTCCTTAAAACACAGCATGGTGTGTACCAGAGAAGAAAATATAGTAAATAAAATAATCTCATTTGCTTTGCTTTTACCTGTTCTGGGCACCCAAAATAATGAAGGGGACACCCCAGGGCTCACATACGTCTTCATCCTCTCATTAAAGCCTATAATCCCCATCTGAAAGGAGATGTTTCAGATGGAAATGCTTGATAGTTAATTCCTTCAAACCAAAGTACTCTAAAAAGAAACTGAACCCGGATTCTCAACGCACTGTTTTAAACCAGCCAATTTATATCAGAGTCCCCCAGGTATGTATTACATGGATATTTCCAAGGGTAAAGAAGGCATGTTTCACCTCTCAATGTGCAGGCAATTGCACATGAAATACCTCTGTGGCTTGTTGCTGAAAAGTCACACCTCTGATCCACAGATCGGCTTAATTTAACCATTTTTCAACATGTTAATACATTTCCCTATTTTAAATTCCTGCTTAGTGGAAAGTTTCCCCATTGAGCATCTGATTTAATTTTGTCTGCTTGGATGCCCTTTAGGTAAAGGACACCATTCAATATCGGAATTAGAAGCATTCTATTCATTTTCCCCCTGCAGCCAGGGAAAGAGAAAGAGGAGTGCAGAGCAGAGACTCAAACAACTCTAGATGCAGCAATTCTCTAGCCGCTGAGCAATGAGGTTTCATACGCTGCTGGAGGACCCATTCATCTTAATCCATCTGGAAAGAGGGCTACGCGCAATATTTCACAATCTAAGTACTTTCTGACAAATCTATTAATTATGCACTCAAACAAATTATTTGCTGCCTGTGGAGAATTGCTACTGGATTTTCTCGTGTGCCAGAATCCATGTTCTCTTTTCTGCTTTTAACTCATTGCTGTCGCTGGCACAGTCTTATCAGTCCCCTATTTTACATTTAGTCCAACATTTTAAATTGGGACATGGTCACTACTAGAGGAAAGCCAGACGGGGTGAAGGGAACACGACACTGAAGAGCTGAAAGACATTTTCTGCCTACTTCCTGGCACCTTTTGTCTTCCGTTCTCCTTTTCTGAAGCGAAGCATATGGAAGATGTCTCTTCCATGTGCTAGAACAATAGATGAGACCATTAGTCTGTGACTTACTGATGCTTTTCACCCACAACTTGTGTTCCTGGTTCTAAAGACAAGTCTTCCACAAGGCATGAAATAACATTATGAAACATACACGGTGTTTGGAAGGAAAAAGAAATACACAGTTGCAACTTATTTTCAACTAATTTGATAATTACATTGGAGTTCTAGTGTAACATTAAAAGATCTGAAATCATTTTTTTTTGATAATTTTTTTTCCGGGGTGCCTGCGTGGCTCAGTCATGTAAGCATTCAACTTTTGATCTCAGCACAGATCTTGATCTCACAGTTTGTGGGTTTGAGCCCCACATCAGGCTCTACACTGACAACACAAAGCAAAGCCGGCTTGGTATTCTCTCTCACCTGCTCTCTGCCCCTCCCCTGCTCACATTCTCTCACTCTCCTTCACCATATCAATAAGTAAAACTTTAAAAAATAATAATTTATCTCCTACCCTTAGAAGTACTACAACAATTATCCAAAACTACTGAAAAAAAGACATAAAAATGAAAATCAACCATATTACTACCTTTGAAAAACATGCATTTATCTTTCTAGTCCTTTTATATATATTTTTAAAAAATTTTTAATGTTTATTTATTTTTTAGAGAGACAGAGACAGAGTATGAGCCAGGGAGGGACAGAGAGAAGGGGAGACAGAATCTGGAGCAGGCACCAGGCCCTGAGCTGTCAGCACAGAGCCTGACGTGGGGCTCGAACTCATCAACTGTGAGATCATGACCTGAGCTGAAGTTGGACGCTTAACCAACTGAGCCACCCAGGCGCGCCTCCTTTTATATATATTTAGAATATATGTGCTCTGTATTGAACTATGTGTGTGTGTGTGTGTGTGTGTGTGTGTGTGTGTGTATGTATAGTATGGATTTTTTACTTACTATTTCATACCTACTTTCTACATTGCTAAGATCTTAACATATGTTGAGGAAATATAATTAAAAACAAAATCTTTTCCCAAAGAAATCATCTCCACAAAGATAAGGAAGACATTTTTGTTATTGAATAAACTTTCAACTAAAATGTGATGCACATGACAAGCCATCTGCTAAGAGTGTGCAAAGACAGAAAGAATCCCTACCCTTTTATACAGCCAAGTTGATAAAACCAATTACATTCATGTGTTCAAGATAAATACCAACTCAGCCTCAAGTAAGAGGACTTTATGGCACCATTTGTCACATATAGTTCATCTTTACCTGGTAATTGAGGTGACCACCTGTGTTAGCTAATGGGCTTTAGCCAAAGGAAAAACTAACTCCTTATATCTTTTTTTAATGTTTATTTTTATTTGTGAGAGACAGAGAGCAGGAGAGGAGTAGAGAGAGAGAGGAAGACAGGATCCAAAGTGGGCAGCAGAGAGCCAGATGTGGGGCTCCAATTCACCAACCACAAGATCATAATCTGAGCTGAAGTTGGCCAGTCAACCAACTGAGCCACCCAGGCACCCTACTAACTCCTTATATCTTGATGATAGGAGGTACTTTTGCAACTTGTGGCAAGGTGCCTACTGCAGTCAGGCTCCCAGCCTCCCCCCAGAAATTGGGAGATACAGTGCTCTCTCCCTTAACGTTTACACTTCAAATAGACGGCTCCCAGGTCCTTGAGAAAGACATTTCTAGGTCATAAAGCTGACAAAAGTTCGACCGGTTTTCAAAAGGATTTAAATATATTTCAAAGAAAGAAGAAAGTACTTGCAATTACAAGTTTCCTAAAGTAAATCCTCTAAAAACAGGAGAAGAGGAAAATCGCTTATTTACAAGAGGCATAATTAAACCTCTTATTTTTAATTTGTATTTGTTCTTACAACAGACACATAAGTTTAAAAACCTTATAATATTAAGTCATAAAACACATAATAATTTACCTAACTATCCTCTGTCATTGGACATAACTTTTTTAAGTTATCCTACTTTAAATAATTTTGCAATGCACATTCTTATCAATGGAGCTTTTGAGCACTTTTGCCTCTGTGGGACAAAGAGAAAACAATATTAAATACTGCCTTCAAAAACATATACATGCACTCAATGGAGACACTCAAAAACATGTTCTATTAGTGCACTTCTCATAATTTAAAATGCACGTGGCAAATATACCCAGTAACAAGCGGCATGCATCTGACAGATCAAATGCCTAGAAAAAGTAACATTCAGATCCTATCACCTGAGTTCAGAATTGAGCGCCCTAAGAACATCCATAAACTGGCCAACTGTTCAATTCACGGAACTATGGAGCATTAATCCCCCATCTCCTGACTACTACAACTGTTCATTCTGTAAAAGGACCAAGAGCTTCAGATTTGAACAGTCAATAGCTCTCTTAATGAGAAGAAATCATTTTCCATAGAGCAGCTGGGTGGTGGCTTGGAAAAATGAGCGTGCCTCCAAGACGAAAACAGAGTAAAATATGTTATCTTCCTCTACTCGAGGGGATGATGAACTGAGATCTTTTTAATTTTCAAAAGTTTGCCTTTCAAGCTAGATTGACATTTTGTCATTCTATGTGTAAAGGAAATGAGGTGCTAGGGAATTGTACAGCAAGCAAATGGCCAATCCAGAATTTGCACTCATCACCGTGGGATTTCAAAATCCCTGTTCTCTTCATTATAGTAGGATATGGAACCCAGCGGCTATTTTCTGCTCCTTGCTTTGAAAAGTATCTGTGCATCAAATTGTGATTTCATAACTACTACACGAAAAGAAGGGCACTGTAGGAAATCCAAGGACTTGTAAATGAACAAGCATATGGCAGATTTAAAGAAAAAAAATCATAGAAAATTTCAGAATCTAGACTCAATGAAAAGAGAAACAAGACAAAAGCATACTCAAATGCAAAGTGACCAGGTTTATTTCCCAAAACTTACTCTCAAAAAGTAAGCAAACAAACAAAACAGCCAAAAAATCTGCCAGCCTAGATAATACGCCTCCTGGAAAAATTTTAATGAAATGATAATAATGTCATAGATCACCCCAAAACTGCACTTACATGAACTCCATTTGTTTTCCTAAGATTTAGCAATGATCATCGGATGTTTGCCTTAAATTAACAAAGGGAAAAAGTAACATACTAAATATTATAATTAACAATTCATCTCAAAACAGCAGCAACAAACATTTAAATTTTTAAGAACCTGTTTCATTGTCAAATTACATAAATTATGTTGGACAGAAGATAGTCATAGCAGCTATAATTACTTTAAAGAATGTCACTTCTGGGGCTCCTGGGTAGCTCAGTTGGTTAAGCGTCTGACTTCAACTCAGGTCATGATCTCATGGTTTGTGAGTTCCAGCCCCATGTGGGGCTCTATGCTGACAGCTCAAAGCCTGGAGCCTGCTTCGGATTGTGTGTCTCCCTTTCTCTGCGCTCCTACCCCACTCATTCTCTCTTCCTTTCTCTTTCTCTCCCTCTCTCTCTCTCTCAGAAATGAATAAACATTAAAAAATAATAATAAAATAAAAATAATAAAAATAAATAAAGAATGCCACTTCTGGTGCACGTGGGTGGCTCAGTTGGTTAAGCATCCAATTTCAGCTCAGGCCGTAATTTCATAGTTTGTGGGTTCGGGCCTCTCATCAGGCTCTGTGCTGACAGCCCAGAGCTTGGAGCCTGCTTCAGATTCTGTGTCTCCCTCTCTCTGCTCCTCCCCCTGCTCACACTCTGTCTCTCTTACAAAAAATAGGTTAAAACATTAAAAAAAATTTTAATAAAAAATACAAAATGCCACTTCTTTTTGGTAATGTAATATTCTCAGTACCTGAAGATTATGAGTTTGTTAATCATTACCGTAACTCTCTGCAAAGATGGAGAAATGTGCTATCAATACTTACTCTTTAAAGGATTATGTTCAATCATTAAAACAGTCCTTTTTGAACACAGTATAGAATTTCACTCAGACCAAGATTGGAAACAAAAGCCAGTTCAGTTATTGAAACAATATCCTATGAATTAGCTTTCTCTGAAAACTATAGTATGGTCTCCTCATCAGTCCAGGTGTGAAAGTGGATATGCCTAGAATGTGGAATATTGAGATCTACAAATCAGAGAGGGAGAAAATCAGCAAACTGTAACTAAAATCGAAAAGCCATTAACAATTTCTCTGAAAGCACACAAAAGCTCTTCAACAAAGATACTCTTTTACTGAAATTAAGCACTGTAAACTGTCTGGAGATAATAGTTAAGAAACTTCCTGAGGCAGAATCTGTGACTCTGAAATTGAGATTTGTTTAAATCGTCTACTTCATTAAGATACCCAAGTCTATCGGTCTCTTAATGTGACATTCAAAACTATTTATATTTATGTGTAAAGAATGAAGGCGTGAAGGGGCACCTGGGTGGCTTAGCCGGTTGAGCATCTGACTTTGGCTCAGGTCATGATCTCAGGGCTTGTGGGTTTGAGCCCCACGTCGGGCTCTGTGCTGACAGCTCAGAGCCTGGAGCCTGCTTGGGATTCTGTGTCCCTGTCTCTCTCTCTGCCCCTCCCCCGCTCGTGCGCTCGCTCTCTCTCTCTCTCTCTCTCTCTCTCAAATAAACATTAAAAAAAAAAAAAAGAATAAAGGAGTGAAGCAAAAGACCCATGGATGTGACACTGGGACTAAGGCCATCAGCGAGACAGCCTCTGTCCATCCATACTTCCATCCTAGTTTAGCTTAATAGACTAATCTTAAGCTTCAAAGAGCACCAAGAATCCAGAAATCAAGGGGCTGACTCAGATGCCAATCAGGATAGGTTTGCAACACAAGGAGCATGTAATCATCGGTTCAGGATGGGATGGGTGTTGGGCAGGTAGATGGTACAGAGAGCCTCTTCCTGTGAGGACCAGAGAGAGCCCCAAGAGCAAATTCTGACCGCAGAGCAGCAACTCCAGAGCAGAAGTGCTCACATCATACAACAGAGTGGTGGGCCCAAGACAGATCCTTCACAGGCCCTGAAAGAGACATAAGTAGGGGGTTAATTGTTCACTAGCAAGTGGATTTTAGAGTTAAGGAAAGGCAGATAATCATGTTAATGGGACATAACTTCTACCCACTCTTCAGTCAGGCCAGAGCCGTGAAATTTATACCATACTTTGTGCTGCCATCGTCTTCAAGCCACTGAGTTTCTGAAGACTCTCCTTTGACTATTGCCAATAGGATATTTCAAGCTGAAGTTTCTAAAGGAACACAAACCTACCCACACCTAGAAGTTCCCTGTCACCATCCACTGTGGAAAGCAGCGCCATCAAAAAGCCTGAAACAAAACAGATCCCAGTGCATTGTTTAATCTGCCAGTCTCACTGGAATGTTTCCAAGGAGACAGAGACAGAGATCACAGAGAGAAAAGACCAGGATCAAATATTGATTAAGCACCTTCAATGTGCCAAGCCTTGTTCCAGGCATTTAACAATGTCATCTGATTTAACTCTACTGCTACAGAGAGGAGTGAATGATTATCACTCTTTCCACAGATGAGGAAGTAGGATTCGGAGTTTACAAACTTGTCCCATAACCAGCCTTGGAAAGGTCCCTGTGACATCATACACAGGAGACCCCATTTTCTTCCTTTTGTTTATGGAAGCCCTCAGAACAATGCCCTTAGTCTAAACATAACCCACCTATCACCCTATTTTCCCATGTCTCTTTTCCAGTCTGACTACACGGAATTCACACAAATAACACTTAAGCAAACAGCCTGAATGTTGGCAAAACAAACCACCAAGAAGCTGATGGCCCAAATACTCCGAAACTTTTAACACCTGGAAAGGATCCTGGCTAACTTGAGCGCAGAACAGAACTTGTCCTGGGCACATGTGGTAGCTTCCATCATCAAAGGGAACAAGAACAGCCAGGGCTCAAAGAAAGAGCAACCAGATGAACTCTGGGGAACAAAGACAAAAAGGCCATGTTGTCAAGTGCTCTGCTTTGCACGATGAATCGATGAATCGGCTGCAGCCTCTTCCCGTCATTGTATCACTCCACTCCCATTCAATTTCAGGAAGAGAAGGAGACTGTGGGCTGGCCTGGGTTACGTGCCCATGCGTTGGCAGGGGAGAGGAAGGCTCCGCAATGGCGCACAGGCAAGGGTGCAGGCAGCGAGGCAAGAGGCGTCCCCCACAGGAAAATCAGAGTGCTGGGCTGGCGAAATAACAGATCCCCGCTCCAATAACAGAAGGTCTCCCGTGCCCTCACAAATGTCCTCCCTTGTCACATTACAGTGAGTGGTTTCTGCTTACTCACATATTCCTCACACAGAGCCCTCTGAAGCTGAGGCCGAGCCACAGAGAACTCTGTCTCCCTCACTATCACCACACACCAGAACTACTTTCAGCTTTGATTCATTACACACATCACTTCTATCTTACCCACCAGAACATGATATATATGGTAATTTATTTCACTGTTTTGTACTTGCTGCCACCCCCTCACGTCCTCTATCATTTAAGCTGAGTTCTGCATCAGCAACAACCAACATTAGGACCCACCCCTCAGTCAGCGGGAGAAAAGGACTCTACCCTCTCTCCCTTCCCTCCTTCAGTGGGAGTCAGCCCAGCCACAGTCCAAATATTACAAACTATCCTCAAACCCTCTGCCAACATCTGTCTCTTTGAGAATGCTGAGTTCTACAAATCAGAGAGGGAGAAAAAAACAGCAGACAAGCTGTGTAACAGAAATCGAAGAGTCGGTCAGAATTGCTCTGGAAGCATACAAAAGCCCTTCTGCAAAGATACTCTGCTGTTGAAATTAAGTACTATAGATTGTCCAGTGCTAATGGGTCAGAAATTTCCTGAACAATGAAGCCGAATTTGATTCTGCAATCATGATCGTTTGTTAAGTCATCTATTTCATTATGATACCAAAAGAGTTGTCAGTATTAATATGACATGCAAACTAAAAACACAGGCAAACTCTGCCCTTACAAATTAATGCAAATCGGTGTAGGGGGAAAGAGATGAAGAGGTGGGTTTTGCCAACAGGAAGAATGACATATAGAACCTGCTTCTACCTGGTGGCCCCTGGAGTTGACTGTAAGACATGCTCTTAATTCCTACAAATCCGACCTAGGACAGAGCTTTCCAGGGAGTAATTTGTAGAACCGACATGCCCTCCCTCCATTGTATTTACAAGATACTGCAAACTAGGTAGGAAACCCTGCAGAGACTATAGGGCCAGGGAGAGTGCAATGCACAGACACAATAGCCCACTTCCCACCTCCCTCTGCAAAATGGTCCCACCCATTGTAGGGGGACCCAAAATGGAATGTGCCAAGGAGATATGCTAGGCAAAGTTGAGTATCTCAGTTAATAAAATGGGAGGCTTGTGATACAGCTCAGGACTTATTTTAAATTTCTAGTCCATTTTTCTTTCCAAGGAGAGAGCAGAGAAGTGTAGTGGGAGGGGAGGAAATAACAGGATCATTTAACAAGAACTTTCGAGACAGAATGTCTAACATTCAACATTAAATGGCTTGTGTGCTATGAAATGAAGCTCTCCACCTCCTCAAACTTGATAAAGGTCTGTTTCACATAAAGAAGGTCTTATCTGAGCAGAATTCTGTGTGTGTGTGTGTGTGTGTGTGTGTGTGTGTGTGTGTGTATACTCATATGTGTGCACATGAGGATAAGGGGCGTTACATTGACTCATTCCAGACATGGAATAGGCAATTGAGTCACCCTTAGAGGGAACTCAAGTTGTGGGGTGCCATAGTAGCATTTTGGTTACATATACAAAATAGTATATTACTATGTTCTTAGAATGACATAAAAATGACCAACTAGTCATTATGAATGCTTTCTCAAATGTTTTCATGTTCTCATTTTCCTGAATAAGTCTCCAGTTTAAACATGGATAGCAGCTCCTGTTACCTGTTAGATTAAAACTGTGTCCTTCTTTTTGGGCTCCATGCCTTCCATTAAGTGGGTCCAAATGACCTACCTAAACTTATTTCCCCCTACCTATAGAGCTCTTTGGTTATTTTCCTGTCCATATACTACCTTTAGATGCCCTATCATTATCCATACATGCATTGCTTCCACAAATAGATGATGAACATTTTAAGACCAACAACCAATATGTCCACTTCTCTGTGGCTCTAAAGCCATCAAACTATGGGGAGTATTGTATATATTCAGCACAGTTTTGCTGGATAATTACTCAGGATAATTTGATGGATAATTAGTGGCAACAGATTGTACTCCAAGAAACACAAAGGGAGATGAGGGAATGGAGGTAGTAACAAAAAAGTAAAAACAAACTGTCCCACCCTCAAAGGACTCACATTTACCTTTGGAGACAATAAAACCCATGTGAAAGTGACAAGAACACATACATCAAACACATAAATTCTTACTTTTACCTCCAAGAAATATAAGGTACCCAGGTATAAGTCCTTTGACCAATGTTCACCAGTGCCTTGGCATCTAGGGAGGAAACGTTAAGTTTCAGGGGCTGATGCAATCAACAGAATCCAAAGAGCTCTGAACAGCCAGAGAGCTGGGGCAGCTACACCAGGCTTTCCTGTGACAAAGGAGGGTCACATAGCTTTAGGAGAAAGCCTGACATAAAACACGGCTGAAAACATCTGAGGGGAAAGGCAGAACGATGCTATTGGCTATTACCTAGAACATTTGGGAATCCACAAGATTTTTGTTTGCTTTTCAGTTCTATTGACAGAGAACTGGTATGCAAAAAAATGCAAATAATGTACACAATTTGTGTACAATGTATACAATCTGAACATATGTATACACTTGTGTTATCATCAACATAACTACCACCTCCAAAAGTTTCATTATGTCTCTTTGTTGCTATTATTTTCTCTTGTTTTGTTTTTTGATGTGTGTGTTAAGAACATTTAACATGAGATCTATTTGAAGAAAGTTTTAAGTGCACAATACCTTACCATTAACCAGAGGTACCACGTAGCACAGATTTCTGAGACTTCCTCATCATGTGTAACTGTAACTTTATATCTCAGGCTCATTTTAAGAGAAGAATCTGTCACACTGCTGTGAACTGCCCTCTAGAGGCAGGAGGAGAGTAACACCGGGTTGTCCTGCAGCACAAATGCTGGAGTGAAGCCAGTGGCATTTTCCTATTGGACACTCCAGTCATCTTGGAAATGCAGAACATGTGAATGAAGTCTCACACTCCTGGATTTTTCTAACTCCCTTAGAAAGTCTCTTGACCTGCTTTATTTTTCATCAGTATGCGTATCACTACTTGCCATAGTATCCACTTATTTGTTAATTATCTTATTTCTCCCATTACAACATGAGAATACCTTTTTAGTCCATTTTGTTTTGCAGCTTCTAGAATGGAGCTGGGCACTTGGTAAATGAACATGAGTGTTTGCTGAATAAATATGTTACTCTTAAGGGAGTCTGGGTGGCTCAGTCCATTGAGCGTCTGACTTTGGCTCAGGTCATGATCTCATGGTTCACAAGTTCAAGCCCCACGTCAGGCTCTGTGCTGACAGCTTGGAGCTTGGAGCCTGGAATCTGCTTCGGAGTCTGTGTCTCTCTCTTTCTCTGTCCCTCCCAGCTCACTCGCGCTCTCTCTCTCAAAATTAATAAAAATATTTTTAAAAATTTAAAAAT
Organism: Prionailurus viverrinus; assembly: GCF_022837055.1. Taxonomy (NCBI): domain Eukaryota; kingdom Metazoa; phylum Chordata; class Mammalia; order Carnivora; family Felidae; genus Prionailurus; species Prionailurus viverrinus. Next base: position 38,381,103 of record NC_062573.1, on the reverse strand, counting down.
ATGCCACTTTTAGATAATTGGATTAAATAAAGTAATAGTAGTTCAAGACATATTTCAGTGCCTTTACATTTTGCTTTGTAGAATCCTCCACCCCCACTGACTAAATAAAGCCCAAAGTTCACTCAATACTCAAAGGAAAAACCATAGTTCTTTCTCAAGGTAGTTAGGTTAATTAACTATAATACTATAATGTCTGCAATTGAAAGATAGGTTAGGAAATTTTATCTTTTTTTAAGTTTTTTTTTTCCCCCAGAGAGAGAGAAACAGACAGTGAAAGCAGGGGCCAAGCAGGCTCTGCACTGTAAGCAAAGAGCCTAACGTGGGGCTTGATGTCATGAAACTGTGAGATCATGACCTGAGCTGAAACCAAGAGTTGAACGCCTAAGCCACCCAGGCGCCCCAGAAATTTTATCGTTACCATCAGAAACAGTTGAATCCTCCCCTCTCACACACACCACTTTCTTAACAGTAAAATACCTATTTACTTTCAGTGATGAACAACTGTCTTGTCTTAGGTGCACATGTCTTTATAGCCTAGAAACATAGCTCTTGATAAGCCCTCAAAAAAAGAATGCTAATTAAGAACTACTATAATAGACATCCTCTAAAAGGGCCAACAACACCTTTTATGTAAGTTAAGGAATACAATGCCTATATCCTGAATGGTGCTAATACGAATTGCAAATGTGCTATATTTATTGGTATCATAAATAACCAGTGTTAAAATTAAACTATTGCTATTAATAACATTTCTCTTGTGTTAGAAATAAGATCATGAATGCCTTTTTTTTCACTTTTTTAACTTTCTTACTCTCAAGTTATGAATAGGAAATGATACCTACTTACGATAAGCAAGAGTTCAGAAAGACCCCAATTTTTGTGTTTTATTTTTGAAACTTGATGCTGACTCGTCTCACCCTCCCCACCTTAAAGTTAATTGTTCTAATTCCATCTGACAACCACCCTTCTGGTCCTTCCTATGTTCTTTTTGGTGGATCCCTAGCCAGACAACTGATTTGATAAAACACACATGGGATTTTATTAGTGGTTTTGAAAGTAATCAGAGAGTGCAACATCTTCTTATTTTTTTCTCTGGATTTTAAAAGGATTTTCTAGCACACAAGTGTGAAACTTACATTTTAATGGAATGCTGCATATCTAACAGACACAGGAGGAACGGGATTGTGCGAAGAGGAACTAAACCAAACACGTTTGGCTCCACCTTTTCAACACCAGTCACACTATCCATTCTCCCGTTGTCTTTATATTCTTCCCCCAATATCCATCTGACAGTGTTTCACTTCTGCTTTCCCTGAACCAACTACTCAGATTTGTAGCATTAAATGTCCTCTTGTCTTCTCAGATTTCCTATGCCTGAATCTCCTCCCTGATGCACTTATTTCTACTTTTACAGGGTGTTCAAACTCTGGAGCCACAGGAAAGTACACACAGGTGGGACCACAAAACCTGACAGGATGTAAGACCTCCACCTGGTGCCAAACTTCACAATTTCCCCTAATTTCCAGTTTGTCCAAACAAGACCCAGGGAAATGCCGCCTCATCAGCTCCCTGAGGAAAAGTTACTAATAATGCCCTCTTCAGTTGTCTTCCATCATTTTGTGAATGCTGTCACTATGTTTAGCAAACCTTTAAGAAATGCTTTATTCTCACTCTTTCTGTTTCCAGTTCAAGAAGGTTCTCCTTAGAGCAGCCCTGCCCAATAAAACTTCTACAAAGACGAAATGTCCAATCTGCAGGGTCCAATGTTACTCACTAGTCACATGTGGCTGTTGGGTCCTTGAAAGGCAGCTAGCATGACTGAGAAACTCAATTTTTAGTTTTATTAAATTTTAATTAACGTACATGTAAATAGCTCCATGTGGCTCGAAGCTACTGTACTGCACAGTGCAGACCTAAGAGCAGCAGCCCTGGCTGTTTTTCATCATTGCCTGGGAAACCCTGTACTTCCCCCCCCAACCCCCACAGGCTACAGACAATATCTTCTCTTACCTCCGTTTTGTTAAAAAATACTTTTGTTCATTTTAAGAATTCTTTTTATCTCACATAGACTTAATTTTCCTCAAGATGCCTCTTCTCCTTTTGTTTCAGTCTTTTTCTTATTAGGGATTTCCCTCTAATCTGTTCCTTGACTTTTTCACCCCATCTATTAGAGGGTGGGAATTAGTAACCCAACAGAAGCCTATGCTTGTAGATACGGCTTGCGGATGATGGTCTTTATTACACAATGAAGCTACTGAAACAGTGTTTATTTTTCAAATTAGAGAATCCCTGGGGCTCCTGGGTAGTTCAGCTGGTCAAGCGTCTGACTCTTGGTTTCAGCTGTGGTCATGATCTCACAGTTTATGAGCTCGAGCCCTGCATTGCGCTCCATGCGGAGCCTGCTTGGGATTCTCTGTCTCCCTCTCCCTCTCAAAATACATAAATCAGTTTATAAATAAATAAATAAATAAATAAATAAATAAATAAATAAATAAATAAATAAATAAATAAGAATCCCCATGTCAGTTCATTCAAGTTGTTTGATGCAGTAGAAAACATTTTTCCAAGATGTAGCTGGATTGTCTAAACCATGCTAAAAGTACCCAGAGATATAATAAAGGGAGACAGCAGGAAAGGGGTGGTCTCAACCTTCAGTGTCTAATTTAGTACTAACTTCCCCTATTTTCAGCAGGGAACTATGTTCTGTTCCTTCTGTTTTACAGATCCTCTGGTGTCTGTCTCCAGGGAATAAATCTCCTGTTTATGGTAGCTCAAGAGAGAAAGGCCGTCCCCTTGCCAGGGGATATTAAGGAAGAACTTTTGGTGTTATAATTGCTTCTGAAACAGTCTTTCAACCATCACTTATAATTTAAGCCTCACCTTTGGGCCTTGAGGGTCCCTTCATACAAAATGGGTTGTTTCTCAGATCTTTATACTGTCAACTGGTGAGTCTACTTTCTGGGGACTTCTAAATTATTTACCACTCATCACCTCTTATTCTGGTCATCTTTTTCAGGAGGTCAATCTGAAGTGAGTGTGTATGCAAACTACCATTTTTAACCAGAAATCTTTCAACCTATCTTGCTATTTAAGTGTGATTGGGTTTTGGTGCACCTGGGTGGCTCATTCAGTTAAGTGTCCAACTTCGAATGAGGTCATGATGTCACAGTTTGTGAGTTCAAGCCCGGCATCAGGCTCTGTGCTGACAGCTCAGAGCCTGGAGCCTGCTTCAGATTCTGTGTCCCCCTGTCTCTACCCCTTCCCTGTTTGCACTGTCTCTCTCTCGAAAATAAACACTAAAAAAAAAATGTTAAGTTTAAATTTGATTAGGTTTTATATTGTGGGGGAGGGGGAGTGAAAGAATCTTATCGACCCTTGTTTCTAGTGTATGGTGCACAGAACGAGGTAGGCACTCTAAAATACTCACTAAATGAATAAATCCATGAAGAGATAAAATCAAGGAAAGCACAGGTAGATGGATGGACACATGAAAGAGACCACCTTCTGGAGGGCCCACAGAGATTATGTGATCGATCACCTACAGAGGGGTGAGCTGTGCTTTGAAGCGGCATGTCGTAGGACTGGTCTTTATGCCCCATCTGCCTTCCAGCTCACCAAATGTTTCCCTGGTTTGAATTATAGGACACTGATACTGGGTAGGCCCTGAATGTGATTATTTGCCCCCTTTCAATGCTTTCTCCTCCCATCAGGGTTCTACTGAACGCTTAGCCCTCCCAGCAGCCATCTACCTTTCTCCAGGCATCTTGTTATGAAGAGCATTACAGAAAGTGAAGATCATTGCTGCTTCTCGTGGAAATTTGTGAAGCAATGTAGCTATAGTAAGAGACAGTGCCTTGCAATGCAGATTTCATGGTTCTTCCATGAAGCATTGTAAGGTAACAGTACACTTTTCAATGATTTTTACTCTGTGAAAGAGTTTTTGATTGCATCTGGCATACAATACCATAGCGGCAGAATTCATGAATATTTTACTTACACAGAGAAAGGGAAAACTAGCCTGCCTAAATAGTTTTTTATTTTTTAAGGTTTTAGATTTACTTTCCTTCCCCCCACCCCAGATTTTTTTAAAGCCCTACATTAAACAGCTGCTTTGAAAGTTTCTCTTTCCCTTTAAGTGTTTTCACATTTACAGACTGTGCTCCTATGATCTAATAAAATTAAGCTATCAGGAGGAAATCATCACATCAGAAAGGGCTGGGGAAGCATTGTAAAGCACCAGACATCTCGCTAGAAGAGCATCTCCTGGGAGTTTGCTCTGGGAAAGAAGTGGTGGGTGGAATTGCTGAGCTCCTTGGTCTGTTAAGCTGATGCCTGCCTTCCCACACTTGTCTTCTTTACATAAGCATTTTCCTTTTAAGGCAGCCCACGGAGGCACTGGCAGAGAAGATGTCAAGCACACTGGTCCAATCTAAATATTCCAAGGAGGAGATAAAAATAAAATGCTGTGTCTGAGTGAATGACCTTCTAACATTTGAAATCCTGAGCTGCTTTATGAGTGCTTTCATTTCCCACCTTACTCCACACCCCATTTTCTCATCTAGTTGTAAATTTTAACTTCCAGGAGGCAGAATATCCTTCAGATTGTTAACAACCAGAACAGCAAAAAGACTATGTCTTTTTCTTTCTCTATTTTTTTTTTTTTGCATTAAGGGCTTCATCCTAACTGAAAATGCGAAGGAGGTCAGCTCTCAAGTGCAACTCACTGGGAATTCATACCCCCAGTGACTACTCAGTCTAAACAAGTCTAGTTTCTTCTGCTTCAATCTCTTCTATTTTTGAGGCTTGACTGACTGTTGTTCCTTAGGAAGGATTCGTAGCAGATATAAAGTGACTTCTTTACACAACTGGTTCTCAAAACATAGTTTAACTCTGAATTACTTGGGTGATTTTGTTTAAAATACAGATTCATGGGCACTGCCCTGTATTTCCATATATCGGGACGCCTGTGATATTGTGAAAAACACAAAAGTCTAATCTCCAAAAGGCAACAGGGGTGAACAAGAAAGGTAAAATATTTTAGTTTTGTGATTTAAAGCAGTATAGACTTGCAGAGTTCGGCAAAGTCAAAAGCTTGGTCAAAGTCTCCCCCCTCTCTCCACTACCCTACCTCTGCCCCTTCTAGCTAGTGTCTCCTTGGCCCCTTCTCTATTTGTCCAAGGTTTACATTTAATTTCAGCTTGAAAATGTCTTTCATTTGGTCCTCGTATGCAGCACAGGATTTAGAATGAAGTAGGCAGTCCATGAATGCTAACAAGTATCTGACTATGGTTAAGAGACCAGAAGAGTGGAGCTTTGAAACCTAACTGAAACACGATCAAAGCTGCTCAGGACTTTGGGGAGAACTTCAGAATAGGAAGAAGTGTTATAATAGGGACACATTCTTTGTGTCCCTAGAAGAATGATTTACTTGCCTGATTATATGGGATAGATTTTCTTAATTACATGGATTTGTCTGCGGATTCACTCAACTGGGTCACCTTTTAACATAGATACCTGCATTCTCTGTTCTTTAGCTTTCTCTGGTCACTTAGGGAAGGTGCTCTTCCATATCTATAGGATAGTACAAGGAACATAAGTAACTTGTCATGAAGAAAATGAGGATAAATAAGCAAGAAGAGCAATGATTCTTGGCAGGTGGTGGTAAGAGAAGGCACTTTCATGTTCTGAAATAAGTGAGCAAACTCCCTTCTTTTCCCTGTATCCCTTTCCTCCATCTTTCTCTTTCTTATATAGATGTTTTGATACTAAAAGTACAAAAATAATGATCCAGGGTCATCCATCATCAACTGTGTTTTGCCTCGTGTCAAATGGTGAGAAAACTAGTAGATACTAGAACATTCTTGCCTAAATCATGACTTAGCTCATTCTTGTATGAAGTAAATGGGATAATACTTGAAAAGCAGAGAGCAGAAGATGTGACACACAGTAGAGCTTAGTAAATATTTGCTGTACTAATAATGCATTTAGAGCCCTTAAAAGGAGTTTGGGTGTGTTTCCAAAAAGGGCTTCCAATAAGAAGTTTATGTCAATCCCTTAGAATCCCAATTTCAAATGAAAATTGCTGAGCGTTAACTCAGTACCATGCCAGAATTAAATGAATATCCTGTAGTCAGTAATTTAGTAATAAACAATATTTTGTACCAGACTTTTCTTATTTTGGAATCAGTCAAGTGCTCAGATCATTTAAGACTTGCTACAAAAAAATGCTGAGTATTCCATCCAAAGACATCACTGGCTAACTAAGATGGACATGCTGAAAAGGACACATTTTCTTGGTCATATTGAAGCCAAAGAGTAAATAACCCCGAATTGAAAATACATACAACCCCCAAATAACTAACTTTCTCCTTTTGAGTAACTACTTTTGATCAAAAAAACCTAGTTGATAATCATGTATGTTTAATGTTTCTAATCAAGCCAAAGGCACCTGTATTTCTCTCATTTCTCAGAAATGCCAGCTGTTAGTTACCCACAATAAATGGGATTTCACATTTTGTGACAAGCCTATTAAGAGGAAAGTACAAATGCTAGTCTGAAACAGAATAATAATAAGTTATCAAAAGACTTTTTCTCTCAAATATACATGATTATGTTTATTATACTCATTCTCCTTTTGACAATGTTGTCTTCTAAGGAAGATAGTGGTATTAACAAGAGGATGTATCTGAAAGCATTTTTTAGAAGAAATTTCAGCTGCCAAGCACCACACTCTATAATGTATTTATTTCAATATCCATTTCCCATTGCTATCAACCCCCCAACCTGGTCCATTTACAGATCTACCATCCAGCTGTATGTGAAGAGAAATCTAGTAGTTATTGCTCACATCTTTCTTGCCATACCATCTGTAGCCAAGTTCTGTCAGTTTCATCCCCTAGAAATTTGTCAAGTCAATCCATCTCACTCCATGTCCCTAGCTACCATCGTTACCTAAGTCACTTTTTCTCTTACCTGGTTTATGCAATACCATCAAAAACTAGTTCATCTCTGGCTCTGCAACAATCCAGTCTCCTTAATGCTGCTCAAATCATTTCATTTTATTTTTTGGATTACAGTCTGGATCACATGGCCCATAAGCATGTCCTATTTTCCTTAAAGAAAAGATAAAAATCCCCCACTTGGCCTACAGATAGGGGCACATCTTTCAGGGCCTATCTCCCTACCACGCCAACCTATGTCTTGTTTTATTCTTCTCCTAGCTTTTGGTACTAATTTCAACAAGAACATATGCTTACATTGTAAGCTATAATATCTCCTCTCTTCCAATTACCTTGAAATCAGCTAATGAAGGTACATATTTTGAAAAATAAATTTAAATAACAAATTTGGTTATCAGATTAAGAACTAGGATTTGGGCCTTTGTAAAAATTGGAAAACATGTTGGACCAAAATGTCGCTAACTTGGGTGAACTGTTTCACTTCTGAGTCTTTGCCCTTCAGTAAAATGGGGTTAACACCTGGCATTTGTTGGTTGTGGGAATTGAATGAGATTGTGTACATAAACACATGACATGGAAAAAAAAAAAAAAAAAACATAGCATGTGGCTTTGTTCTCCTGCCCAATTCCCACCCCCCTTCAGTTGCTTTACTAATATGACTTCAAAAAGAAGAAAATGCACTTCAACTGGTTCCTACTCAGAAACAGAATATTTTTATGCTGTAAAGGATGTAAAGATCATTGAGTTCAACATCCTCATTTTACAGATGAGAAATCGAAGGTCCCAAGTGGTGCCCCAGGTCACAGAGCTAGTTAGTGAGATAGTTGAGACAAAAAGGATGTCTTTGGAATCTTACTTCAAGCCATTTTGTATTATATCACACTAATTTGGGCAGATTTCTTTTCTATCTCTTTTTGTATGTTTGCATATTTCAATTTAAAATTAATGACTGCAAATGTAGATCTAAATTTGGGTTTACACTCACTTCCTAATTTTCAGAAAGGAATCCTAAGTACAAACAGATTATGCCAAAGAGATAAGACTTTGAAAGAAAAAGATTTGGGTTTGATTCCTGAATCTGCTATTTATTAGCTGAATAACCTTGGGCAAGTCATTTTAATCTCTGTGAGCTTCCATAACTTCATTTGTTAAATGGGAAACGTAACACCTATCTCAAATAATTACCATGATGATTATATATGAGATTAACTCTGAATTCAAAGAGCCAAATTAGAATAGTGCTGAGAATCAAGTAAGTCCATAAAAAAAGTTAACTTCTTTTCTCCCAGACTCTGCAGAATCAAACCCGAAAATAAGCATAGCCTCATACTTTGGAAGGCTTCATGTGAGAACACCTAAGCCAAGGTGTAAGGAATGATAATGGGAACTTGTGCAGTTGTGATTGCTAATAGAATTCAGAATATCAGTTTAAGTTTGTTTTCAAAGTTAAATAGAAATTCAGGCACCTTTAAAACGTCTTTGAAATGAACTGGCTTTCTTCTACTCCTATTTCCATTGAAAAATCACATATAAATTCCTCTTTTTTGATAACGAAAGAAAAGAGAACTATCAGCAGGAAAATTTTACCTATGATTGATGCTTCCAGTCAACTTAAAAGAGCAAGGATCTCAGATGTAAAAATTCTGACACATCACTTTCTGACAAAACTACATAAAACAGCCACAAGTTTAATCCATTAACTCAACTCTGTAAAACGACAAAATTAAGTCTTTGATATTAATAATCTTCAAACAGTTCTCTTCCTCCCCAATTCTCACACCCAGGACTTTTCTTTTCTCATTCACTGATGAGATTGCATTTTACTTTGCTTTTGAGTGGCCGGATAAATAAATACTATACAAGTTTACTTCTTGGGCATCAGATTGTGGCATTAAATTGTGCAATCACAAGAAAGCAGAGCTGGGGTAAAGGTGAGAAATAGAATTTCTTGCCTCCAAGATCCCCAGTGGATGCATAATATTTTAACCTGTATCTTGATTTCCTTTCTTCTTTCAGTTTCTCAAAATATTTTCTTGTAATTACAAAGGAGTCAATTTTGTCAAGGAGAAAGATGAATATATTTCAGGCCCCATTTGGTGGCCGGGAACATGGAGACAAAGTTGTAGAACAGATCTATCTGGGCTACACAACTTGTTAATGATGGAACTACTACAAACAAGTCTGATTCCCAGTCCAGAGCTCTTCTGTTTGTGACCTAATGGTAAAATGTATAAGCTCAAGAGAAAAAAAATACATATATGAGCCTAGAAATCAGAAAAAAAGGTTGTGTCAGGAGATATAATGGTAAAGTGTTTAAAGTATGTTGAGCCATGAGATTGGATAAGATCAACTAGAAAGTGAGAATACAGAAGCCAACAGTTGGATCCTTGAGCACTCCTATGCTTAGAAGTCCCAAAGATAAAGAGGAATCACTAAAGAGGACTTTAAAAGATCAGCAGTAAAGTAGGAGAACTACTCAAGAGAAGTATTAAGAGATCAAGTGAAAAAGTGTTTCAAGAAAAGAGTCTTCAGCTCTACCCAGTGCTGCTGATAGGAAGAGTAAGATGAAGACTAAGGCTTGACAAAATGTGGCAAAGGTAACTCCACTGATGCCTTATTAAGATCATGTTCTGGGAGTAGTAACTGTGAATGCATTTCTGAGTGATGGAGAGTGAAGAGAGAATATTTTGCTAACCAAAGGAACAAAAGAGCTGAGAAAGTAAGGAAGGAGACCAACAGAATATTTTAGTAAAAGGTATTATTGCACATGCATATTAAAGGATCTAGGAAGAAGAGAATATGTGATAATATGGCTAAGAGAGGAAAGATAGACTTAACTATAGAGGAGAGAATGAATTCCAGTGCAAATGGAAGCACTGGCCATAAAAAGGAATGCAAATAATGCCATCAAAAGAAAGGCAAAATACAGAGTTCAGTTCAGATAAAATGGTATATTGGTGGTAGAAATATGTCTAAGTTTTCTTGCATTTATTTCTATTTCTTTAGTAGAACATTAATCAAGAAAAAAAAGCATGAGGATAGAGAAGGAAATATTGGTGGTTTGAAGGCATAGAAGTAGGTGCAAAATATGTGCATGACAGTACAAAACCAGGGAAATCCAATGGGATAACTAGGCAACACACAACTGCCATGAATTTAAAGTGAGACAAGAGCGTGCAATTGTGTGATTTTTTTTCTATTCATACTTTTATGTCACTATGGCTGAGAATAGACTGGAATTTCAGTGTAACCAAGTGAAGATGACAGAGGAAGACATTCAGGGACTGAGGAGTTGGGAGTGTATGCAAGACAGTTCTTGTAATGACAGACCTTGTAATGAACACCAAACAAATTGGGAAGTGATGTTAAGTAGTGGTCAAAGAGAGGGAAAGATGGAAACAGTCAAAAGGTTTGAAAGAAGCAGTGGGTTTGAAGAATTGTTGATGTGAGGACTTTAAAAGGAGTTAGACAGAGGGACACCTGGGTGACTCAGCTGGTTAAGCATCTGTCTCTTGGTATCCACTCAGGTCAGGATTTCTCAGTTGTGGGACTACACTGGCAGCACAGAGCCTGCTTGGGATTCTCTGTCTTTCCCTCCCTTCCTTCCTATTCCCCAATTGTTCATGCTCTTGCTCTCTATGAAAATAAAGAAACAAAAAAGAAGTTAGAAAGATGAGGGTTGTGACTGGAAAGTATGTGTTTGAAATTTGGATTATGAAAGAGGCAGAGTTATTAGCAATAAAAAGAGACTGGAATGACCATCACTGTGGATAATTATGGTAAAGTACAAGATAAAACACTTGGAAACTACTGTGGGTAGTTAAGGTAAAGTAGAAGATAAAATAATTGGAAATGAGCTCAAAAAGCTCAGAGGACAGTTTACTGGAAGCGTCTTATTATGTGGATATTGCAATGTTCAAAACTTATGACAGGAGAAATGTTGATGAGAGTCAGTGAGCCAGTTTCTAAAATCCTAAAGGAATGAGTGGCAATGACCAAAAGATCTATGGATGGGTGTAATGGTCAAATACCATACTCCTCAGAAGTACAGGAAAATTCATGAATATTCTGACAGGCATCAAATATTAAAACATAAACCAATGTATTTTTCAAATAGTGTTCAGACAATCTACATGACTTTGTGCATGTCATTTATGGCTAAGAGTAACTACAAAAGACTAACTACAAGCCCCTTTCTACTAATGTAACTGTAATTATATTCTATTTCATTTCCATATAACCTGGTTCCTTAGACCCTGGGTGCTTTCCACTGAATATGGCTTACTGTTACTTGTGTACATTTGATTTTTTTTTTACATTTAACATACCAATAGTACTTGTTTACGCCTTCATATGCAACTTGTTAAGGTAGAAAAAAGTAAGAACAAGGTAGAAGAAAAATAACAACAATGTCCAGGATCAAGTAAAGAAGAAGAATACAGAAAGAAATAATAGATTTAGAGATAAGTAAAGAAGTTAAATTCCCAAGTATAAGAACACTGTTTCTTTGGTCACAGAATGTCATATGCCTGGTGTGAATTCTAGGTGTATGCCAAGGTCACCAGACCTTAGCCTTACCCTTACCTCATGGGGTAAAGCAGGTGCTCACTGGAGGCACCTGGACTTCAACCTCAGTCCCTGATTTATGTTCAGGTTAAATGGAACTTAGCCTGCTCAGAAGGTTCTTGGCCCATTCCAACCTAGAATTCTTAGAAAGTAAAATTTGTTCTGAAATCCCTCACTACTAGACAGCAAGTAATCTCAGACTTGAAAGATCATGCCTTCTGTCCTCAGTTATTACCACCTGGTGACTCCAATTCTGTGACTCACCCTATTGGACTCTTCTAGGTAAGGCACAGGTCTAGATCAAGTCTGGGCTCACCACTTTCTTCCCACTGTGCCATTCCCTAAAGGCCTTGGTCTTGTATAGGACTGACTTTGCACACACTCTTGCCACCCACTTCCATTGATTATTCCTTGCTGAGTTCCCAGATACACCTTTGGGCATACGCTGTCCAGGTCATGATAAACTAGATTATTTGATGCTCTATTGGTTGCTTGGTTCCTTAGTATGTCAATCATTTCGAAGTTGGATACTTTTCCCTTAACCAAAGGCAAACAACTGTGTATCTTTATGCATTCTTTGTCTGACTGACTTCAGAGAAACAGAATGTTAGAGGAAGACAGCAAAAATAAAAACAGAATAAGAATAGAAATAAAAATATAAAAATTATACAGTAAATATATTCATTTTGTCTTCAAAGGAAGGAAATGAGTACGTATTAATTTATATTTAACAGGAAAGAAAACATGCGAAATCCTATAGAGATGCTAATAGATCATTTTTATCAGGTTCTGCAGGTAGGATGATGTTTGATATACTATTGGTTCCTCACAATTAATACCTCGTTGCTTTTTAAAAATCCCAAAGTTAAAAAGAATTCTTCATAGAATGTCCTCAATTTAATGCTAAATGACAAAGTAGGATACTAAGCAGTGTGTGATACACTCATGACTATGTTTAGGTATGTGTTTCTCTCTTCAGACATGTCTAATAAATGCAGGAGAAAAAAAAAGTTGAGCCAATCACATTCAATTTAGTTTTTCAGACATAAGTAAGTTAAATGTCTCCTCCTCCAAGAGGTGGAATCAACAGGGGTGACAGAGAGGCCAGAGATGTTACTCCAGGAAAGTCTTTCCATATACAAACGTGAGAAGGGAAAAGCATTAAGACCTAGAATGAAAGACAAGATGTACCATCTACACTCACCCACCTTTTCAGTCCTTTCTCAACTACCAGCAATGAGATTGAGGTCAATTGAAAGCATAAGTCTGCTTTGCACAAGACAAGAATACTTTACTTTTGACTCTAGTAATAAAGTAGATCATTTAAAAAGCCAGAAGTGACAAACAAGCTCACTAAGATGGACAGTAGCTAAGAAGACTGAGGAGGAGAGGCAGTGAAATTCCATGGCATAAAATGACTAAAAGGCTTTTGAGAACAATGATGTCAAAATTTTTGAAAATTATTTGCATTATTGAGATTTTCTTCCATCCCAAATCTTACATAAGGCTACTTGTAAGTGTTTCTCCATGTGTTTGTGTGTTTAACAGTGTATTTTGCATATAAATCAAAGTAAACATGGAATTTTCCATCAGGATTGATAAAGTGAAGAATAAAGTATGCGCGAACAGAGTCAAGAACCAAGACCAAGGTATCCCAAGGTATTGAAGAGGGCTTTGTGTCTTTTTAAACCATGGAACTGATAGGAGTTATGTAATCCAACTTTACCTAGATCTTAGGGAAAAAAGTGAAAACTCAGATCATTTACAGAAATCAGAGCCAGAGAGAAAATTGAGCATGGGTATGGAACTGGAGATACTATCTGTTGGAATCTATATCCACATTTTATATTTGGTACAGTAAACAGGACTTGAAATATTCTATCCAGTTAAAGCTATATAAGAGAGTAACTTCATAACATTATATTATTCATGTTTCCTAAATTCGTTGAATGTCTACAGTGTATTATTTACCATATTAGGCAGAATAATGTAACAATGATCTGTACTCTCATGGAGAGGCATCAAAATTATTTGATGCTCAAGCCCATTTTCAAGTACATAGAATGACACAGAAAGCCAACATAATCAAAATCAGGAGATTTAAGTTTATACCCCAACTCTTCCCTAACTAGCTGTTACCTTAAGTAGGTCTTAAAGTTTTAAACCTCAACTTCAGTATCAAGATGAGATGGTTGAATTGGTGGTGTCTAATATTTCCTACAACTTTAATGTAACATAATGCATAGTCTATTACTTGGGGATTTGTAAATCAAAAATCCATATAATTCTTATCATTTGGTTACCACAATAAGTAGCCAAATGAATGTACAAGCACCAAAACAATAATCAGTTCTATTTTTAAAATTCCACTTAAGACAATGCAACACACAATCCAGAAGCGAGTCTCTAGAATGTGGATTTTTGCAAACCTCTACTGGCAACAATTCGTGAGCTAAATTGAGAACTTTGGGGGGGGGGGGAGCGGAGGGGAGGAAAAAAATATGAAGATAATTTAACCACTATAATGAGCAAATACCTATGGTAGATGCCTTATATATATGTCTTCTTATTTAATTCCCACTGTAACCCAGGAGATGGGGATTATCAAATACCTCTGTATAAGGATGAAGCAAACTAGGATCAGGAAAAACAAGCAACTTGTACAACCTCATATGGCTGGAAACAAGATTTGAACCCAAGTTTTCTGATTCCATTCACCATGCTTCTTTCACTATATCCAATACCTTTCTATGTGGAAAGGTCATTTTACATTTCCATTGATCTTTCTTTTTACACTCCTCTTTTTCCACATATTCCAGAGATGAGGAAAGACAGGCAAAATTGCAAAAAGACATGCTATTAAGCAAATAATCCATTAACTTGATTGTAAGTGGGGGGGAGGGAAGATTTAAAATTCTAAAAAGCATTCACAGTATTTCTTTAGAAGGTCACAATGAACATTATCTTTCAATCTTAAAGTTATTATGAAACTAAACCAATCTTTGCATACTATATGGTAGTACATTTGTAACACAGCTATCTCAAGAAACTCTTTTCCCAACTTGAGTTTTAATGGAGCTTAGCATTCAATACATCCAACATGGGAAATTATTTAGATAAAATTTCTTTGCCACCTCCATTTTATTCTCCTAGAAAAGCTGAGAGTAAGGAAGATGAGTAACAGAGTTTTTCTGACTGGGAATTCAAGAAAAATAAGCGGGCAGAAAGTGTCTGAATGTTTCATAGGTAAAAAAGACCAAGTTGTGTCATATTTTTACCTCTTTTGGTGAAAATCTTGACCTATCCCACCCCCATAGCACACTGTATAGTATTTTGCAGTTACTACTGACTATTAGGTAAAGATTAAAGTCCAGTATTAACGAAATATGGACAAAAGAGGTTTCAGGACCTTGGAGAGTGGACATGAGGGTAGGATGCTTAAAGGACAAGAACAGTTGAGAGAGGAAAAACACATAAAAAAGGAAGAGAGAAAACAAAATGGGATCCAAAGACAAGTTGGAGGAAGAAAGGGAAAGTACACAAATATTATAAGACAAAGATAAAGAACACTAGAAACAAAAATATACTTGGCAGGGCACGTGGGTGCATCAGTGGGTTGAGAGTCCAGCTTCAGCTCAGATCATGATCTCACAGTTCAGTTTCTGAGTTTGAGACCCACATTGGGCTCACTGATGTCAGCGTAGAACCCATTTCAGATCCTCTGTCCCCCCTCTCTCTGCTCCTCCCCCACTCACACTCTCTCAAAAATAAATAAAACTTTTAATATATATACACACACATACACACAGTAACTTAGGAACAGAAGTCTTCATTAAATGTCAATCCTGGGGTATCTGGGTGGCTCAGTCAGTTAAGTGTACAACTCTTGATTTTGGCTCAGCTCATGATCTCATGGTTCGTGGGAATGAGCACTGCATCGGGCTCTACATTAACAGTGTGGAGCCTGCTTGGGATTCTCTCTCTCCCTCTCTCTCTGTCCTTTCCCCACTTGTGTGCTCGCTCTCTCTCTCTCTCTCTCTCTCTCTCAAATAAACAAACATTTCAGAAATTAATTAATGTCAATCCTTAAACATTGCTTCAAGATACATCATTCATTTATGTGCCACATACTTGAAGTTGTCCCTCATTATCAATAAGTTTTTGGCTGGATAAAAGTAAAGACATGCTTTTGACCAATTATAAAATCTAACACAGATATTAAAAAGATGTTAACACTTTTTTAGTCCCTTTTATGATAAATCTTTACTGAATTTTTCTAATTTATGAAAAATTCAAATATGCATCTAAATCCTTCCAAAAAATAATAGCCCACATATGTGTTCTCCTTTGACACTAAACAGATGATAAAAATTTGCTGTATTTTATTGACGTATCCTTTTTTAAGCAAAGGTATACAAACACAGTGAAGGTCCAACCCATTATCCTTCTAAACTAGCCTAATTTACCAAGAGACACTCTTCAGAAGTTGGTGTGTATCATTCCCATACACCTTCAATGCCCCTTTAGGCCTTCTCACACTACAATTCTGGACAGTCCAAATACATCTAGACATCAAGATAATAGGGGTGGGTATAGGTGATCTGTCCATGCTGCCCTCCCCTCCTCTAATTCTCTCCATCCTAAGGAAGTACTTTTATAGCCTTTACTTTTAGTACAACAGCTTAGGATCCTCCTATAATTCTTTCATTAAGTCCAGATACAACATGCTAAGAATACACATAACTACATAAAATCTTGTATCTTTTTCTTATTTATATATTTCATTCTTACTATCAATGTACTTGGGGATTCATTTGTATCTATATTAGCTCTACTCTGATCCTTTATGTATTTATATGTCTTAAGATGTTTGCTGTAACAGAGTATTATTTCAAAATTCTTTGTACAAAGGCATAACATCACAGTGTCTGACACATATAGGCACTCAATAGACACTCACCAAGTGAATTAATGCAAGAATTGCATTGCATGAACTAATCAATCAAAATCTAAAGCCAAAGATTACATAACCAAATACCAAACTTGGGACTTCTCAAACCAACTGCACAGTATTTTATACTCTGACAAATTAAAGATCAAAACATGCTGTAGATGTTTGATACTGTTCATATTGGGACATAAAAAGAAAAATGGTTTTCCAGATTAAGAAGTCTGACTTATTCTTAATACGTCTTCATTCCATATTTTATATAATCTTAGATCACAGAAAAATGCATAGCTGAAGTTCTACATCAGCTAGTGTCAAATGATTCCTATTTTTTTTCAAGATTTTGGTTTTAGGACTGGAGCAAATGGATCATGGAAAATGAATACAGTAGATCATTACACAAGTGATCAGTCAGCATCTTTGCCTGCGCATTAAGGTTCCTGAGTGAATAGCTCAGATTTATAATAGCTGAATTACATGCCAGCATAAAAACCACAACATAGCCTCAGTTATCATGAGACATTAGGAACAAAGTATGGGGATAATATATCCATCCAATTGCTACATCAACGGAAACATCATAAGAAAGTTGGCTGAACACCTTGATAACCTAATTCATAATTTCTCTAAAAAGCCATACAATGATTTGGGGGAAATATGAATGCCAGATAAAGATATATATAAGATATGTATGTATCACACATAGTTCAGTCTTTAATCTCAAGTGGTAGGTTAGATTTGTCTAGAATTGTCTACTAAAAGCCAAAATGGGGGCGCCTGGGTGGCGCAGTCGGTTAAGCGTCCGACTTCAGCCAGGTCACGATCTCGCGGTCCGTGAGTTTGAGCCCCGCGTCAGGCTCTGGGCTGATGGCTCGGAGCCTGGAGCTTGTTTCCAATTCTGTGTCTCCCTCTCTCTCTGCCCCTCCCCCGTTCATGCTCTGTCTCTCTCTGTCCCAAAAATAAATAAACGTTGAAAAAAAAAATTAAAAAAAAATAAAATAAAAGCCAAAATGTTCTGATGTGTTTCTGTTTATGTCAAGACGTCCTTATACAGTTTCATAAAGTTACTAAGTTTGAAAATTTACCTCCCTCAAATTTTTCTAAAGAGAATTTCTGATGTAATGAGATTACATTGGCTTTCAAGATAAGCAAACTATGGCATACTAGCTATGTTAGTTACCTTGATTAAATTATTTGACTTATTCAATGTTCAGTTTTCTTCATACATAAAATTTACTTAATTATACTATACCAGAAACAAGGCAATGTGTTCACAAAAGCCAGAAGCATGTTTAACTTGAGAAGACTGGCTACATTTTCCAAGCTCCTTTGTACTTAGTTTAGGGATATGACTTCAGCGACCAATGAAATGTTGACAGAAGATAAATAAGCCATTTATTAGCTAGTTCTGTTCCTTAAAACCCCCTATGTGATCTTTCCTTTTTCATGTTTTCTTCACCTGCTCCTCAGTCTTCCAGTGGATGACTTAAAGCATAGAGGATAGAACCAAAAAATTAAGAAGCCTAGATTCTGAATGATTCTAATGAACAGAACTTGCTTGTTCAGTCCTTTTCCCTCAACTCCCACTGAACTGTGATATGAGGCAGAAATTTTTACTGTGTTGAACTAGGAATATATTGTGATTATTTATGGCAGTTAGCCTACCCTGATTAATATAAATACCTACTCTAAAGAGCTATTGAGGTATGAAAAAGGTTAATGACTATAAAAACCTTAATGCAGTTTAATATAGTGTCTGGCACTTATCAGGTTGGTTCTCCCTCATCTCTGGTCAGCAGGGGGATCCAAACATGTCCAGCCTTTACATTTTGGGCTTCACATTCTTCAGCCTTTAAATTCTTGACTCTTTTGCAATGATGTGTAAAGTAATACCTTCTAAGGGTAATAAGTGACTTTACACTGACAATGTGCAGTTGTTTCTTAGAGGATATTTTTTATTCTTGAAATCACCATTTCTTTTCATCCAGCTCTTTTTGACACATACAGATAAACAATTTGAAATACAGTTTGGGGAACTAATGTGATTCTAATGTCATTTGAATTTATGTGATAAAATGTAAGCCCTAACTTGAAATTATTTCTGGATACATTAGAACAAATCTATGACTCACAGAAATTTTGTATAATCCCAACAAAGTGCACAGGTGGCAGTCAGATAGCCACTGCCCACCTGTACCTGAAAAAAAATGAGGAGGGTAGCAAAATGCCTGTAGACAATTCTTATTAAAATATGTGTGAAGTAATTCCAAAGTAAGCCAGCATGTGTTGGTCTTTTTTTTAAATTCCTCTTTAGCCAAATCCAATTTACGCTGAAAATGAGCAGTGGTAGAGTGAAGCCATTGATCTAGGCTGAGGGAATTTATGGTCTGAAACACCCTCAAATTTGTTTTGAATTACCCTGTGTACATTTCACACTTTGAAATGAGCATCCGAGGGGTTTTATATACACATATATATTTTTTGGCTTTGACATTAATTCAACTCTTTTTAGAGTGTAATTTCCAAAAGCTTTACAGTGGTGGCCTCTACATTTAGATCAGAAATGTTCCTGAAAATTTGGCTGCAATTTTAAAATCCAAAAGTCAGTGTCACTTTGCCATTGGGTCTCATTGTCTAAGTCTCCCTTTTACTGAATACCTACTGTGAACCAATCTTGCACAGCACTTTGCATATGCTATTTTATTCATTCTTCATGACAACTCTATGAGGTAGATAGAAGTGATCACAATGTTCATATAAGAAAGCTAAAACTTAAAGAGATTCAGTCACTGTTCTTGACTCTAAAGTCCATGATCTTTCTTGTCCAAATGATATTTTTTCAATAATGAGTATATGGACAATATATTTACTATGGTCTACTTCTGATGAAAACGGAAATTTTTCCCTTGTCAATAATGGTGTGTGTGTGCATGTGTGTGTGTGTGTGTGCATGTGTGTGTGTGTGTGTGTGTGTGTGCATATCTGTGCATTTTACGTATTTCTCTTCCTGCCCTTTACCTCCTATAGTCATGACAGTGGATGGTCTGTCTTATTACTGTGTATGCAGCAAGAAACATCTTCTACAGCTCCATGGAGTTTTAGTTATAACACAAAACAAACTCCAAAATTGTCCACAGCTTTGTTCATGTTGTCCTAGCCTTTTGCTCATTATCAACCAGCAGCATATTCTCACCAATCCACTTTAGGTTGTCTGTTCCTGTTGAAAAGATGCTCTGATCCTCAACACTTGATTCTTTTTTTTAATTTTTTTAATGTTTTTATTTTTTGAAGGAGAGAGAGAGACAGAGCATGAGCAGGGGAGGAGCAGAGAGAGAGGGGGAGACACAGAATTCAAAGCAGGCTCCAGGCTCTAAGCTGTTAGCACAGAGCCTGATGTGGAGCTCAAACCCACAAACTGAGATCATGACCTGAGCCAAAGCCGGACACTCAACCAACTGAGCCACCCAGGTGCCCCTCAACACTTTATTCTTGTTAAGTCCTTTATCCCAAACCCTAAAGGCAATGCCTCAGGCAATAATATGAATGCCACAACTCAAAATATGTCCATCTGGTTAAAAAAAAAAGTCCAAATTCTCTCACCACCATAATTGAATTAAGTCATAATGAAAGTTGATGGTTTTATTTTAAGACCTAAAATTTTAAGTGCTGTCTTGATATGTTTGAGCCTCACAGGGTCCCAAAGACCCAACAGTGAGTTCCTCTACACTCAATACACCTACTTGCCCCTAGCCATCATCCAGGGGGAAAGGCTTCCCACATGGCTGATTAACCTAACAGGCATACCAGCTCATTCTACAAAAATGTCAACTAATGAGTTTCAGGTCTCTACCAACTCATGGAATTATCTGATCAAATCACATCCCCCTGCAGGAATCAGAGGGCACCTTACACTTCTGTTCCTACAATGTTATTCTCCAACAACTCTTTCTGGTTTCCTCTAGGTCTTTGCATGGTGTGCAATGTCCTCCACTCCCACACTGTGTGACTAAACCACTGCCAATCTGTCAAGTACCAGGTGTCATGTGTTCAGCCATCTCATACTGTGGTGAAAGAATCCTCCTTCACTAATCCTTCTGTCATCACTAATAGATGATCAGAATAGAATATTGGGTCCAGCATTTAGATTTCACAAGCACACTTGAAAAAAGAAAAAACCTTCAATTTACTATTCAATATAAATTCATGATAGAAAAGACTTCTTAACCACCAAAATTAGAAAAGACTTACTCCCAGAATACAGAACAGTCCTTTGAACAATTAACTTTAACAATTATATTAAGTCTCCTGGAAAACTCACTACACAGTCCTTGTTTTTCTCATTGTGTTGCACAGTGGCTAACATTTCAGAATAGACTGGCACAGTCTGTAGATACATGTATGAGAAACACTGAATTATGTGCCCAGACTCATTCGCTATGACCGGAAACAAATTGACCTTTCTGCTGCTCTTGTCTACACCTGCATAAGACATTTTCCTAATACCTTCCCAGTTTTGGTAAAACAAAGATGCAATATTTGGGCTATCATTAATGTCAAATCAAATTTCCAGTTAACCAGAAGTTTCTTTCCATGACCTTGGCTACAACTATGAAACCATTCAATTTTACCTGTTATGAATTCTGCGTTAAACTGGGTCCACTTTGTCCATTCCATGTGGAGATTTCCTTAACAGTTTAATTCATGTGAATGAATAAATAGGACATTCAGACCTCAGACCAAAAGTCTTCAGCATTTAATCAAACATTTAATTAGGACCTAGGCAAGTTTACTTTCAAAATTGTTCATGAAAACTACCTAATAGGTTCAGTAATACAGGGCCAGTAACATATATTTTGGCACAATTATACAACATAAAATTACATAACTATCAAAAATAATTAAATATACCTATATGTGTTGAAATGGAGAGAGATTCTACAAAGGTTGTAAACTTGAGAAACAGATGCATACTATTCCCCAACTGTGTAAGATAAAACATTATATATTAACATGCAGATATAAATTTGTATATGCATAACACATCTCTAAAAAAAATCAAAAAGGACTGAAATGGCATCTCTTCATCAACATACAGGTAACTGTCAGTTAAGGACTTATTAGTAAGTGTCTGAAATGCAGCCAAAGGTGTAAAGCAATACCCATATTACTTAATATTTCAGATTTATGAAGTAAGAGAGTTGATATTTCCTTAGGAAAATATAGAAACCTAAAATAGATTATTACTCTGAGAGAGGTCCATCTAACCTCCCAAAGGGCTGGTAAATAAGGAAAGATCTGGGTAAAGCCAATGTGTTATTGAAAAGAAGTTTGGGGTCTATGCTAATACTTTGACTAATATTTACTGGAAAGCTCATATACACAAGGTTTAATATTGGACATGAAGAAAACTCAGACAAGAACAGCATAGCATCATGGTACATGCAAAATATCTAGGTTATGCACAATATTGTACGTGCACGTGGTATGTGCACAATATCATGAATAATATATCCAACAAGGTGGATTTTACTGCATCATGTAACTTCCGATTACCGTAATTAAGTAAATTGTTAGGAGAGTTGCTTTATTACTGTTGATTTAAACATGTAAGACTCTTGACACAATAAAAATTTATTTTTCACTAAATAGTTAACGCTGAACAGATCTTCCAAAAATACAAGTTCAACTACTTAAGGATAAACTAGACCCATGATAGCAAGATCATGCTATCTAAGCAACTTAGGCATCATCTATCAAGAACAATTTATTATCACAGAAGCCAGCTTATAGTTCTTCACTTTTTACTAAAAAACAGCTCACTTCCTTCTCTGGTTACCAACTGAGGCATAACAAATCACTCCAAACTCTCTCAAGTAAAACAACACTATTTTATTATTCGCAGAGAGGTTGTGATTTAGGCATTTGGACAAGGGCACACCAGAGAGGACTTGCTCCTAGTTCCGTCATGTTTAGGGCTAGAATCATCTGGAACAAGATCAGTAAACTATTTCTTTGAAAGACCAGATAATAAATATTTTAAGCTTTGTGGGTCACATAGAGTGTCTGTTGCCTATTTGTCTTTTTTGTTTGTTTATAATCCTTTAAAAGTTAAATATTACTTTCCGCTCCTAAGTCTCACAAAACAGGCTGCATGCTAGATTTGGACCACAGGCCATAGTTTGCCAAGCCCTAATCTGGAAACGTTTTCACTACCATGTCTAGTCCATAGACTGGGATGATTTAAAGGTCATGTTCAACTGAGAAGGGTGACCAGATCCCTACACATCGCATCTCTGTGTGGGTTGGCCTTTTCACAACTTGGTAGACCCTAGTTCTGAGGGTCTCAAGAGAGAGTATTCCAAGAGCAAGCATTCCAAAAGAACAAAAAGAAATCTCATCTAGCTCCAGAAATCACACCATGTGTCTTTATCCCTATTTTAATCATGACAGTCACTCACCAAGGTCAACTCAAGGAAATTCAATAGAGGGAGAATTAGGTCCCACCTCTTGGTGGGGTAGCAACAAGATCATTTTTTCTCAAGAGTATGGGAAACACCATTGTTGCCATTTTTGGAAAATACAAACTGCCAGAACCCTTTTATAACTTACCAAGTGTACATGCACATAGAGATAGACACATGTAAGTACTTGAAAATACTTGACAGGAAAGCTACCGTACCATCTTACAACCAGATCCCTTACGCATTTCTATAACTCGTTGGATCCTCCCTTACGAGGTTCCACAAGGAACAAAATTCTTGCATGGTTGCAATATCTCCCTCATGGAGTAGAAACCACAACCTATACTTGAGAATTGAATACACAGCACTATCATGTAAAATCTTAAAAACGTATTTTCTACGTACTTCCACTTTGAAGATCCAAATTATAACTGGCATGTAGACTAAGGGAAAAAGCAAATAACACAACAGGTAACGAGTTCAAAGTTAAGTTTAAAAATGCAAACAAGTTACAGTTTCAAAAAGAAGTATCATCATTTTCCTGCACTTCAATTTTCTACTTCACTATTTTCAGGATAGCATCTGTGTTTATTAATCAGAAGCACTTCACAAAAGGAAAAAAAAATTAAAGCAAAATTAGCCTGGAGAAGTCATGACTGATAGCTCCAATTGCTATCTCTCTTATATTTGTTTTTTTTGTTTGTTTGTTTTTTTACTAGCTCTTTTTCTCCACAGACCTTGGAAATGGTTAATGTCTTCAAGTCATACACAAAGTCTCTTTTCAAGTAGATGTACTTTGTATTATGTGCAGCAACACGTAACTTCATTTTTTTTATAGTGAGCAGGTACAGCTTAGCCACTCAGTTTTTATGAGACTTTTTTAATTTGGAACATAAATTAAATTAAATATTTATGCCAGAGCTGCCAAAACGAAGACAAATAGCTCTAGCAAACAATTCTCTTAATAAAATTCAATCACTATAATGCAAACTGTTGTCAAAAGGGTAAAAGCAAGTTAACTTTTTTAAAAGTTTTGCTTCATGATCCATGGAATTAATAACTCATGTCATGAACACTGAAAATTGAGTGCATCTTCTTATTCTTCATATTCCTTTGTGTTCTTGAAAGTTTTTTTTTATTTAATGTCCATCTTTCTTGTAAGAGGGCCTTTCAGAGTTAAAAATATAATTATATTTTCTCATCTAATTAAAACGTCAATCATTTATTTTGGCATATTAAGTATAATGGCTGGTACCCAAGTTTTCTATTCATTTAGATTCTATTTTGTCACGTCACTCAAAAATCTATGCTTTGCAACTTGTCCAAGATTTTTCCCCCTCATTAGCATAAAACATCTTAGAGTCCTGCTGGTAGTGCTTTATCTAGTGCAGGAAATGATTTGGATAATAAACAGCTGGAAACCAAAATATTATATGCTGGCAGGAAAAAAAACAGATTAACAATTATACAAAATGAATATAAACTTCTTTCCTCTACCACCTCTTGTAATTGTATATACTGACTTGTAGAATTAAAAAGCAGAAAGTTTCAGAAAAGCTCACTGGAAGATAGTCTATCAGACTCTATTTCTTCCTTAATGTTCTATTTGTTTTTTTAACCACTTCCTCCATTTTCTGTTTTCCTCCCTCTTTACTGTCTTTTCTCTGAGGTTCTTGTACTAAATGATATCTAAAACCATTTCCAGCTTAACTACGTCGGCTGTGCAAAAATTTCTTAACATATTCTGTAGGTTTCAGGATAGCAAATATGTTAGAGAAACAGGCTTATGGGTCATGTTTTATTTTCCTTTTTTTCCTCTTTACACTTAATAGTCTTTACTCCCATTCTCTTGTGTTCTTTCATTTGCTTCCTCCATTTAATCAAAAGCTAGAAACACAAAGCTTCTCTTATATTGTTCATTTTGATTTAAAAACAGCTGAAATGTTATCAATGTTCCTTTTTCGGCAGGGTGGAGGGGGGTAGTGTTTTTTCCCTGAATCACCCGTCTTGCCATTTCTCTTCAGGCCATTCTCCATTCAAGAGAGGAAAAACAAAAGCACACCAAGAAAATATTTGTCTATTTAAGGTCTTACATCCTGAAGCTCCCGTGTTTAGCTCTTCTGAAAAGGACACCTTTCCTTTGGAAGAGACTACCATCTGAAAGAAAAATACCAACCTATGTGCTGTGTAATTGCTGAGCTATTATAGGATTGAAAATGTGCAGAAAAGTTGACAAGTCTTCAACTGCTAGCCACAGCTAAAATTCTGACATTTAAATGAAAAAGCCTAAGACCATTACTGATCTGTGAGGAAACGAGATGGTCTCTGATACACAAGATGCTCCTAACTGCTTGTGGGCAACTGAACCCCAAGACTTATCACCCCTAACTTATGGAAAATATAATTGAATCAGGTTTAGGCAAAAAATAAACAACTAAGCCCATGAATACTGTATTCATATTCAAAAATTACTCTTTATAAGAACAGTATAAAAAGCCAACTAACCCAGTTCAATTACATATCTACAATAGTGATGATAAAAAGTTTTAGTTTTACATCAGAGGGACTGTCGTTTAGAAAACTAAGATAGAGTTATACCTCAGCAAACAAAAAGTGTACCGTTCTCCTCCAAAGTCTGTGATTTGGAACAGCGCCTGTTTTGGAGACAGCTATTGCCTGAGTTGAATGCCACGGTACTAGTACTTTTTGTCTCAAAACATTTCAAGAGTGTCTGACACCCACTTTTTAATTCCAACTCTGCTCTGGCACATGCACACTTAGAGATGAAACATTGGGTAGATGTCTTGGCATGCTATATTCTGGTTTGTGAACATCTTGTGTAAGTCACTGACCTCAGAAATGTCTCCTTGCATCCCTATAGAAATATTTAAGGATTAGGGCATTCAGAGTTATGCTAATTTGGTGAGGAGACTTGGTCACACGCAGTCACAATTTCTAAGTTGGAAACCATTCAGTATTAAATAAGTCAGAAACACTTTATTCAGAGCAACCCTGGGAGGCAGGGTCAATTTTGGGAGAATCTAACAGAAACCCTGTTGTCTGAATGAATAAAATCCTACAGTAATGGTGTGCATGCTACAAATGTCTCCCTTCCTTAATGGGAATCAGTACCGTCCTATGATATGGATCCTGCGGCTGACAGGTATGAAATTAATTACTCCATTAAACTGTCTTTTAAAAAGGCAATTTCAATAAAGTGTTTCTTGGTTTTCCACCTCCAAATCCTTTATTTATACCATCACTTCCTGAAAGCTAGTATTAAGTAAATCTTTTCTACTCTATCTTCTCAAAAGAAACAGCTAACTGGACTATTTATTTCAGTACTTTTTAAAGACAAATGAATCAGAAAATATAAATAATGGCCAAGGATTTGAACTCAAGTAAGAATTTTATACTGTTGCTGACTCAAATTGTATGCATAGCTTTAACATCTTTATAGCCTTATAGGCTATATTAAATAGATTAAAATAAGGACCACCATATAGTAGGTGCTCAAAAAATATGCTCTGATTTTTTTTTAGCTCAAAAATTCTATTGTTCACCTGACATTTCAGATACTTCTAGTTGAAGCTGCTTCGACATCTTAGGAAATTTAAAAAAATTTCATTTGAGAACATACTGTTTATATCTCTCAATAATTTGAAGTCTTTCCCAAGCCTTCCAGCTGCTTAGTATAAAAACTTAGGGCATGCTACTATTTATTGCTTGTTCTGTGGTGTTTGTTACTTGGGCTGAATCCACATTTAAGACAGGGGCAGTCTTTTTATCTCCATTATTCTGTCAGTAACAACTCATTAATGAGTTACTTGAATAAATTAGTCATTTACTTACCCCATAATGAATTTAGTGAAATAATCAAAACTGGCACACGTAAAAATCAACCATTAGTTTAACTTAAACTATCCAAGAGAAGATGGACTTGTTAAAAAGATAGGGTTGTGAGTGATCGATGTTTTGGACAACGTGCAAAGGTACCACAAGCATCTGACCAATCAATGCTTAGAGTAAAAAAAAACGTATCTAATTAAATACATTATTTTGTTCATGAAAAATATATGTTACATTTGTATTATTTGTTTCCTCTGTACCAAAGAGAGCTTTTAAAAACTTACAATGGCCACAGCAAGGTGAAAACTGACTACCTAGTAAGTGTTCAATTTGCTGAAAGATGAATGAATGAATGTTCTTTGTGTGTATGTATATTTAAAGTTCCTGATAATGGATTCCAGGACATTAGAATAGATGCTAATCTAGTCTCTCCTACATATCCATTGTTGCAGTTGTTTAAAATTTTTTTCATAATTGTTCTTAATACACAGCTTTGAGATTATTGCTAAATTATTTAGAGTGGAATGCCTAAATCATAGAAGTTAAAAGTATAAGCTTTTAAAATGTTTTTGTTTTTATTTTTGAGAGAGAGAGAGAGAGAGACAGAGTGTCAGCAGGAAAAGGGGCAGAGAGAGAGGGAGACACAGAATCCGAAGCAGGCTCTAGACTCTGAGCTGTCGGCACAGAGCCCGATGCGGGACTCGAACCTATGAACAGTGAGATCATAACCTGAGCTGAACTGAGATACCCAATTGACTGAGCCACCCAGGTGTCCCAAAAGTTTGAGCTTTTTAGAGTTTGACAAATATGGTTTCAAATTTTGGCTCCGCCATATTTAAAATCTAATTTTGGTCATTCTATTTAATCTCTTTCTGCTCATTTCATCACTGGTCAAATAGGAAAAATAGCTTAACTTTTAAGATTGTTCTGAACATAAAGTAAGGTCGTATATATAAAGAAATTAATACAGTGCCTGGCACATACTAAATACTCTACAAGTAACTTTTAAAATACCAAAAACAAACAAACAAACAAACATAAAGCTACTATACAGGGCAGGTATCTAGGCATGAAGTACTTAATACAGAATAAGGACTTGAATATCAAAAAGGTTGTCCCTTCAAAGTTTGAGATTTTGTCTTTCAGAGAGATTAATTCTTATAATTTATTTAAGTTTATAAATCAATATGTGGGTAATAGGATTTTTTTCAAATAAAATGTACAACATTCAGAAACCAAACTTCTGAAACAATTTGGTTACCTACTTATCAAGATGAGAGAAAACTATAAGAAAAGCTTGTATTTCAAGTTTATTTAAAATGAGTCCTACCCTTTAAGACACAGAACAGATCAACACAAGGGAAGGGAAGCAAAAATTATATAAAAACAGGGAGGGGGACAAAACTTAAGAGACTCTTGAATATGGAGAACAAACAGAGGGTTACTGGAGGGATTGTGGGAGGGGGTTGGGCTAAATAAGTAAATCATTGTTGCACTATATGCTAACTAACTTGGATATAAATAGCACTAAAATCAAGAATATCAGTACCTGCATAGCTTTTGCCTATAACATTCATGGAAAGTAAGCCGGGAAGTGACAAATGGAGCTGTTATTAAAACTAAAATGTGTTCCCAACTGGACTATTCTCTCTATAACATGACAAAGGATTTCAAAATTCAGCATCAAGCTCATAGCATTTATTCTTATTCCTATTGGTTCTTTCCCAATCAATTAATTTCCCATGTCATGTGGAACAAGGCCATGCCCAAGCTAAAGCACCATATTATGAGGCCAGAATATGAACAGCCTCTCTAGCTCTTCTCTTTTCATGCCCGTGTCCACCTTTTGAAACTATACTGCAGTATCATTATTCACTTACTTTGCTTTTTCAATATTAATTAACAGAATCCTTTTTTTCCTCCTGCCTAGTAAACGTCCTTTTGCTTACTGTTTCATTTGGTTTTGATTTTGTTTTTTGTTTTGCCAAAGATCAGTTGCACCCACATTTAAAGCACCTATCTTTTATAGCGATTCTCTGGTCTAAACAACATATAACCACCCTAATAATATATTTACTAAAGGTCCTTGTAATCCTGAACAGACAGGATTATGGCTGTTCATCAGAGAAGCTGGAATAAGAGTGCAGAGCTTGGAAACCCAAAGGGCCAGGGAATCCACACGAGTAACCATCTGTGGGACAGTTAAATTTCACTCTCCAAAGAAGCATCTTTTATGTGCATGCAATTTCAACACCAAAAACAAACACCAGTGCAAGCCCTTTGGAACAACAGAAAGGTGGCTTTGGTGAGCCATCTCAGATCTTCCACCACTTTAAGTAGTAACTATTCACAAATTGCTCAAATGAGTTAACAATGTGAGATTTAAGGCAGGACTGTGCATATGTGATGCTCATCTCTCATTCGGCTATTCAGACATTATCCCCTGGGGGACGTATTATGGTAGCAGTGGCTTTGCCCAGG
Source organism: Prionailurus viverrinus (assembly GCF_022837055.1). Classification (NCBI taxonomy): domain Eukaryota; kingdom Metazoa; phylum Chordata; class Mammalia; order Carnivora; family Felidae; genus Prionailurus; species Prionailurus viverrinus. The sequence goes on along the minus strand of NC_062573.1, from coordinate 38,351,839 downwards.
TAATACTTTAACAACTATCCTTTCAAGTCAGGCAAACTACAAATCTATCCTAACGTAGGGGAGGGGAAATACGTTCAATGGGTTTTTTTGGACTGAATTGAATACTTTGGTAACAAGAGTCACATCCACAACACTTAGCAGACTTGGGTTGTTTTTACCAAGAGTATACTCAATTCCAAAAGAAGCACAAAGTTTCTGAATGAAAGAACCTTATAAAGAGACTGCTTCAAAGAACAAGATCTCAAGGATGTCGTGTACTAGAAAAATTATTGTAAATTGGCGATTTTAAAACTCAAATAGAGGAAAAGAGTTATTTGTCCCAAGTCTTTCTGGCTGGGAAAACACACATGAAGATTCAGTAAATTGCAGGGTGCCCCTCATTTGCTACCAGGGCTCAATAGCTAGAGCTATAACTCAATTGTGTTGTCAAATGGCTCTCTTCTAGGGCCCACAAGCCAAGAAAAAGTAGAAGAGAAAATCACTGTAGAAATCAGTATAAAAATAAAATATATACTTTTTAAAAAATATTGACATCTTTATTGAATAATATAAAATTAGAGTATTAAACAAGATTTCTTACTTGAGTGATAGTCATGTCCATCAGTGAATGCTGTTACAACTTTTGAACTTAATCTTTTCTTCTGATAAAATGTATATAAAATTGTGACATATTTATTGAGTAAAGACCTATAGATCCAAATTAATTGTGTCATGGCAAATCTGGGTATTGGGTTTAATGTTGGTCAGAATTTTAATGATGTAACATGTAAGAATATGATTTTTTTAATAAATTCTTCCAGACAAATACAAACCTTCCGAAGGTAAGAAAAAAGGACTATTCACCCTCCCTCCCTCAAAAAAATTAAAGTACCAATCAAGTAAGTTCTTAACTATTTATTTTAAAATCTTTGTAAGGAAATTCTTATTTCTTTTCTATTATTTCAAACTTTACTTAAGAAGCTAAAAAAAATAACTATTGCTTCATTTTTCTATTAGAGATTATTGTCAGGGATGAACTTCACCTTGAAAGGTTCAAAGAGTTTAAAGACCATTTGTTCAGAAACATCAATGTGAGAAGCATCCACTTTCATGCATTAGTACCTGATTTAATGAGCAAGACTAGAAAAAAGCAGGTAGAGTGGTCAGGTGACAGATTGAGAGTCCAAAAACTTAAGAAGCATAAATGGGGTACAACAGATTCTTCCTATCTCTATATATTAAACTAGAAGGTAACAAGACAGCAGTGAAGGATGTGTGAAAAATCACTAGGTGCAACCCAAAGAGCAGAGGAAAAAAATGCTGACAGATTAGAAATGGCAAGAAAAGATGAATGGGACACAGTGTCAAGATGAGCTTGCATGGTGGGCTTTTTTAGTGCACAACTTATTTATTTTATGGCCATATTAGTAATACAATTGAAATGCTATGATCTGATTATATCCTTGAGTATTCAGATTACATTTCTTTTATTAGAAGCAATAAACCAAGTCCTTTTTTTGTTCAATAAAGACTAGAGTTAAATGCACATGGGGAGAAAATAAGAGCACTTCACTCAGGGGAACTCACGGTTGCTATTTGGAGGATATCCAGAAGATTAAGTTATAGCATTGGGGATTTATGGTTTCTGGAACTTTAGAGGCTTATTTCATGGCTCCATTTCATCCTTTGGGTTGATGTGCCCTTTTTAAAAAGTTCTGCTACCTACATTAGCTATCTGTATAATGAAGAATCCATGCATAGAAGCTCATAACAACTACGTGTCAGTACCTGCTGCAATTTGCTGAGTTTGTAAGTAAATTTATTCCTTTGCTGTTCAGTTCAAGGACCAATGTCACCCATTCTTTTCAATACCCAACATATTCACTCCAGGATTCAAAACTAATGAATTTAGTTTCCATTTTTAAACCTGTATTGATTTTATAATATAGATGAATATTAAATATATTAAAATAGATGGATAAATTAGGACCAGGATATAGCTTATTTAGTCCAGTGATATTTCCAAAGGACCAGACTCCAGAGATGGGAGATTATAGCACTAGCATTGCTATTTACATGGTACCTACATTTTGCTATCTATTTATAACTGTTCTTTTACTGCTGTTATTCCTGTAAGGTAAGCTACTATTAGAGTCAGTCTTTCTAGTCTTCCTCTGAATAGATGAGGACAGTGGCAGAAATAACCATCATATTAGAACATGACTTCTAATGCCTTATTTTTCAATTTGGAGAAATGTAAGTACATAGTAGTGCCCTGAGAAAACAGAAGCCACAGGAACTTTTTGGCACTACATGTAACAACAATTTTATTCAATGATGCAGCATTTAAAACATCTCTTTTATATTAAAACAGATGTGGCTGTATTTTGGGCAAAAGTGTAAAACTGGGATGAGTTTTAAAGACAAAGCACAACTTCAAATAAATGGCTTTGATAACGTTTTATCTTCCAGGCTCCTAAGATATCCCTTCTCTCTCTCCTCTTCCTTGAGAAATGTCATGGAAATATGTATATATTTATATATTTACATATAAATATATATATATTTATATTTATATATTTACATATAAATATATATATATTTATATTTATATATTTATATATTTACATATAAATATATATATATTCATATTTATATATATAAATATATATGTATTTATATATATAATATTTTTATATATAAAATATATTTATATATAAATATATATATTTATATATATAAAAGAAATGTCATGGAAATATATATATATATATACATACACATACATATACACAAAAGTTGGAGAGGCACTGGTCTAAAGGATTCTTAAGAAACCCAGCAAGACAGGCAGTATTAACTTTGGAGCTCTCTGTTCCATAGGTACACCAATAGGAAAAGATCACTTGAAAGTGACCCTGCACTTGGAGCTATTAGGCATTTAAACCAGGTTTTTATCCTTATTCTCATATGTCTCAGCAGAGAAACATGCTGGACTTCTCAGCTTCCTTTCAACTCCAACCTGTGATCTCGTCTTTCCAATCCAATCTGCTATCACAATAGCCCTAAGTGTAGGTACAATTAGTTTCATTTTTCTGAGGATACTGCAAATCAGAAATGCAACTTGGAGAATATCAACACTGGGTCAATGACTTGACATCCTATTTTCAGTCTTGACTACTATGCCACATGGCCTGACTGCCATCCACAGATGTGGAGAAACAGAGATTGATACTGCTTTTTCCATTAGGTACTCAGGATGACCAAGGTTTTGTGGACTTTTTTGTCTTCAGACAAAATGGGAGGCCAATTAGTGCCCAAAATTCAGAGGCTAATGTTTTCTCTCCACCAACTCTTTCAAAGAGGCAGAAAGGTTAGAAGGGAGAAAAGGAAACAACTGAAAATTCCTAAGATTTTTTCACTGTCATTTATTTTTTTTAAGTTTTTATTTATTTATTTATTTTGAGAGAGAGAGAGAGCAAGCAGGGAGGGGCAGAGAGAGAGGGAGAGAAAGAGAATCCCAAGCAGGCTCTGAACCATATGCACAGAGCCCAATGGAGGGTTCAAACTCATCAATTATCAGATTATGACCTGAGTTGAAACCAAGAGTCAGGGGCTTGACCAAATGAGACACCAGGTGCCATTGTCATTTCCTTAGATCGGATTTTGAATTCCATAAAAATAATAATGCCTAATAAGGAGAAAATTGGATTCTTAAAGAATATTAGTTGTGTGTATTTGCTATGAATTAATGGCCAATTCTTTCCCAAGAGCAATTTTTGGGGGGAGGGGGAGGGGGAGGGGGAGGGGGAGGGGGAGGGGGAGGGGGAGGGGGAGGGAGAGGGAGAGGGAGAGGGAGAGGGAGAGGGAGAGGGAGAGGGAGAGGGAGAGGGAGAGGGAGAGGGAGAGGGAGAGGGAGAGGGAGGAGAGGGAACACGAACCTGACAGTGCCCTGATGGTAGCACTCAACTCTCAAGACGCATTACCATGTTTGATTGTGTCTACTCCTCTGACAGAAAGCACAAGCTGTTTTTCTGTGACTAGTAGCTCAAGGATGGTCTGAGATTTAGAGTCTTTGGCTATAAGCAACACAAATGTCCTTGAGGTGGAACACACAAAATGTGGTTTCTCACAGGAATACAGGGTATCTGGGGAAATCCTCAAGAGTAGCATGAACCAACGCTTCATGAGCTACAGATAACCCAGCAAGTCCTCCGTCTCTGTTCCTCTTTGTTCTGTTCAGTTGTTTCATTCTTCTTCTTCAGTGAAGACTGTATTTTTCCATTTCCTAGTTTATATAGGGAACATCACTACTGTCAATAGTTCTCTAGCATATATCTCGTCCATTGCAAATTCAACCACACACTAGAATGTATTTTGACAATGAAATCTCTTGGACTCAATTCCTTATTATTAGCCCCTCTTGAGTCACTTGTAGCTATGGGGAAAGATCACACTGGGGTGCCAAGAAGCTATTCTTAATAACCACATGAATGACAAGAGAAAAAAAGGAGTTGGCAGAGAAAACATTAAGAGATGGCAACCCAACCCAATTGGGGTTCACTCTGGATAGTAAATAGTCTCCAGTGAAACTCAGGTCATTTGTGGATCAGATTTTTTCAGAAGATTCCAAAGGCAGGATTACTTAGATGGTTAGACAGCAATACCATTTCCCTAACAATCTCTAGAGAACCATGTTGATGTTGTAGTTGTATTAAATTTATTTATATCCTTCTTTCTAAAATGATTTAGAGGAAGCTTACAGAAAAAGAAATTTAACTCTTTAATATGGACTTGGCTCTAAAACATTAAAATGGTGTATCTAAATTCACTATTAGTTTTGGTACTAAACCTAACAGTAACACCTTGGCCTCTAAGTTAGAGACTTAGTTATCTAGCTTAGGAAAACTACACTCCAAATACAACTATTTGGACATGAGATGCACTGTTTTATATGTCAAATAACCTGTTCTAACTCTGTAATTTACATGATACCAGGGGAAACCTTTTCCATGCTCAGTAAGTATCCTTGCACAACTGAGCTCACAAAGAATTCTACCTGCAAAATTCTTAGTTTCATGGTTAAAAGCCTATAGAATTCTATCCTGACTAAACATAGTGCCAGAAAGTTCTTGGATCTGCTTACTTTCGTTCATTTATTCATTCATTTACTCAACAAGTATTTACTGAGCTCATCTACTCAGAATCACATACCATCATTTGACTAATGGAATAAGTAAGGCACAGCCTCTGATCTGAAAGCACTCACAGTTTACTAAAACAACAGAGTATGTCTGATGTTGTCATAGATGGGAGCACAAAGAATCAGGAGAGCATACAGAAGGGGACCGGCCAAGAGGATTCATAAAAGGCTTGCCTTAGAGGAGTCTTTTTGGTGATCTAAGAAGCAAAGAAGAGAGGAAAAGAGTTTTGCAAGAGGTACAACAACTCCCAATTACCAGTGTGGTGAGAGAACAAGAAAAACGAAGGAACTGTGTAAGTATTTAAAAATGATTACAGTATAGGGTTTGAGGTAAGACAGTGAACAACTGAGAAATGAGGTTGTTTACTAAAGTCTTCTTTAAAAAAACCAGTCATTCCATTAAATATATATATAAAGCACACACTATTTGTTCTCAATATGTATATTCTCTTGGTGATCCCACTGGGATCACAAGTGCTGAAAATTTGGACACTCTAAGTCCCCACTTTGTCAATGTTTCACTAATACTCAAAACACTTACTTGCAACAGGATCCCTGAATCCACACCCCTGTACTCAATGCAAGCCTTAGCACTGGTGCCAACTGCGTCCTCAATGATGCAATTACAAGAACTGAACTTTTCTCAACAGCAAGTCTTCTTGGAGTTGATTCTTCCCAGACTCCCAAAGCACCTAACAGTTTTGTCACTTTAGGATATAGTATGAATGAATGCTGAATACTGTTATGATAGAGGAGTGCTTCCCAATTATCTCCACAGGTGAGTATCATCCTGTTCATTCCTCCAACATGTATCATAGTAGCCCTGAGACCCTACCACTACTCCCTGTCTCCCATCAAATGTCTGACTTGCCCATAGCTTCTTCTAGACTCTACCCCTTTAAATTCTTCCTCAATGTGGGTTCTGAATGAGCACTCTTACAAAGCTCTAGGCTTTTCAAGAAATACTTCAGTTCATCCAAAATTTCCCTGACTCTAGAATCTCCTGCACCTCAGTAACCCAACTTATTCCCTACCATGTCCCACAAAAATGCTTTTATATCCACCATGTTCAGTCAGGCCCAGGTACAGGTCTATCCTTCATGAACATTTAGTTATTATACATATTAAATAAGTTCATTTTCATGTTTTACTTATTAAAGATACTCCATCTCTTTTTTAGTAGTGTTCTAATGGTTGGGTTCTCTAATCATTACAATTAATTTCAATATTAAATTGAGATCCTTCTAGCTATAATGAAAATGACTTGATATTTTGTTTTGCCTGAGTTAAGTCATCATAAGGAATAGTGTAAAATCTATCAGAACTTTTCAAATGTATTGACAAAGTACAGCTCCCATTCTTGAGAAAAATCCTCCACAAAATAAGGACAGAGAAAAAATATCTCAACATCATAAAGGCCATATGCCTTTATGGCCCACAGCTAATTTCATCCTCAGTGGGGGACCCACAGCTAATTTCATCCTCAGTGGGGAAAAACAGAGATTTTCATCTATGGTCAGGAACAAGACAGGGATGTCCACTCTCACCATTACTATTTAAAGTAGTACTATAAGTCCTAGCCTCAGCAACCAGGCAACAAAAATACATAAAAGGCATCTAGATTGGCAAGGAAGATGTCAAACTTTCACTATTTTCAAAAATCATGATACTCTATGTAGAAACCCAAAAGACTCCAACAACAACAACAACAACAAAAATACTAGAACTGATGCATGAATTCTGCAAAGTCACAAGATATAGAATCCATGTAGAAAAATACGTCGTATTTCTACACATCAATAATGAAGCAGCAGCAAAAGAAATCAAAGCATCAATCCCTTTATAATTAGACTAAAAACTCTAAGATACCTAGGAATAAACCTAACCAAAGAGGTAAAAGATCTGTACTCTGAAAACTATAGAACACTTATGAAAGAAATTGAAGAGGACACAAAGAAATGGAAAAGCATTCTATGCTCATGGATTGGAAGAACAAATATTGTTAAAATGTATATACTACTCAATACTACACATTTAATGCAATCCCTATCAAAATACCACCAGCATTTTTCGCAGAGCTAGAACAAAAATTCCTAAAATTTGTATGGAACGAACAAAGACCTCAAATACCCAAAGCAATCCTGAAAAGGAAAAGCTAAGTGGGATGCATCATGATTACAGACTGCAAGCTACATTACAAAGCTGTAATCATCAAGACAGTATGGTACTGGCACAAAAACAGACACATAGAGCAATGGAACAAAATAGAAAAACCAAAAATGGACCAACAACTCATCTTTGTCAACTCATCTTTGACAAAGCAGGAAAGAATAGCCAACGGAAAAAAATCTCTTCAACAAATGGTATTAGGAAACCTGGAGAGCAACATGCCAAAGAATGAAACTGGACCATTTTCTTACACCATATGCAAAAATAAATTCAAAATGGATCAAAGACCTAAATGTGAGACAGGAAACTATCAAAATCCTACAGGAGAACACAGCAACCTCTTTGACATCAGCTGTAGCAACTTCTTATTAGACATGTCTCTGGAGCAAGAGAAACAAAAGCAAATGTGAATTATTAGGACTTTATCAAAATAAAAAGCTTCTACACAGCAAAGGAAACAATCAACAAAACTAAAAGGCAGCCTATGGAATGGTAAAAGGTATTTGCAAATGATGTATTAGATAAAGGGTTAGTATCATTAAAATAAAAAAAATATACCAAACTCAACACCCAAAAAACAATCCAATTAAGAAATGGACAGAAAACATCAATACACTTTTCCAAAGAAGACATCCAGATGGCTAACAGACGAGATACTCAACATCACTCATTATCAGGTAAATACAAATCAAAACCATGATGAGATTCTGCCTCACACCTGTCAGAATAACTAAAATTGACAACTAAAATTGTTGTTTGACACAGCAAACAGATGTTGGAGAGGATGGGGAGAAGGGGGAACCCTCCTGCACCCTCCTACACTGTATCAGTGGGAATGCAAACTGGTGTAGCCACTCTGGAAAACAGTATAGAGGTTCCTCAAAAAGTAAAAAATAAAACTACTCTATAACCCAGCCATTGCACTACTACGTATTTACCTAAAAGATACAAAAATACTGATTTGAAGGGGCACAAGCACCCCAATGTTTATAGCACCATTACCAAAAATAGCCAAATTATGGAAAGAGCCCAAATGTCCATCCATCAACTGACTAATGGATAAAGTAGATGTGGTGTGTATATGTGTGTACACACACACACACACACACACACGCACACACACACACACAATGGAATATTACTCAGCCATAAAAAAGAATGAAATCTTTCCATTTGCAATGACATGGATGGAGCTACAGAGTATTATGCTGAGTGAAGCAAGTCAGTCAGAGAAAGACAAATACCATATTATTTCATTCATATGTGGAATTTAAGAAACAAAAGAGATGAACATAGGGGAGGGAAGAAAAAAGCAAAAAAGAGAGGGAAGCAAACCGTAAGAGACTATTAGCTATAAAGAACAAATTGAGGATTATCAGAGGGGAAGTGGGTGGGAGATGGGCTAAATGGGTGATGGGCATTAAGGAGGGCACTTGTTGGGATGAACACTGAGTGTTACATGTAAGTGATGAATTACTCCATTCTACTCCTGAAACCAATATTACACTATATGTTAACTGGAATTTAAATTAAAACTTGAAAAAATAATTTAAAACTTCACAACTATGAAAGGAAAAAAAGTTTTCAAATGTAGAATATGACTCAAGCTCCCCTCTCTTTGCTAATAAGGAAGATTCCAGACTAATTAAAAGATCCCTTTGAGATTTGCTACATGAACACACAAGAATTCCACAGGCTTGATAATTGCAAGAGTATGAGAGTTTACCAAGAGAGCTAAGTCATATCTTTCCCATTTCCTATAGGGAAGGACATATGAAATAACATTGAAACCAGAAATATTTAGGACATATCATTTGTATATTAAATATTGTTAAGTCCTTTTGCTTTTGTCCATGAGTGCGAGATATAAAATCTCTCTATCCCTAGAGTTCTTTCAAACTAAAATAGTGTACATATCTCATTGTTTTCTCAGATTAAAGTATACATTTGCCTTGGAGATATATTGTTCAATTAAACTATGTCAGAGTTACAGCTCTTTCTCTCTTTTGTTGGGCTTTTGGGTATTCGCTAGACCTGGTTACCATTTTACTTCCATTTTCCACTCTTTCAATTTCTTCATCTTCTGCCATATAAGAACACTGACAGAAAAATCTTATAAAGTTCTTGAAGTGTCTTGTTGCTCAGATTTAAAATACCATCTTAATTAAAAAGCATTTAGCAAACATTGTTTTACCTTGGAGATAATGTCAGAACTCTCACCAGCTTGTAGACTGAGAGGTATGGCCCCCTAAATATTCAAGCATTTATCACATCAGGGAAAACAATCCTAGCGGGAAAATACCTTTAAAACATACTTCGAACTTAAGCTGACTCCCTATCTTTTAAATTCTAGTTAATTACTGAGGAAAATGTTGCATTTTGAAATCTGAAAGTCTTTCCAACTATAGAGAAAGAAACTACCATCTTATCATTTTTTCACAAGGAGTCAACTCTCTTTAGCACAATCTACACAAGCATTGTTCTTTTTACTTTATGAGGGAAGACCTTCAAATATATCCTTAAGGATCATTGGCAAGGGTAAAAAAATCACCTGGCTCAGATTTAATGAGCTAATACTGCTTCAGATAGTTAAACAGAAACTTGCCAAAAAAAAAAAAAAAAAAAAAGAGCAACTAGATTTCTGCCAGACAAGAACTAAAATCATAAGAACCTGAAATAAATGACAGGAATGAAATACCTATGAGATATATCTGAGAAAAAATGTAGAAGTTTGAAAGCAACAAAGAACACTTTCCTTGAACATATTTATGAACAAGTTGTAGCCCTTCAGCATTTTCTGAAATGACAAGGAATAAAACTTATCTGACAGAGGCTTGGAAGATTATTTGCAAAACCTGGTGCTTATCCTGTGTACTGGGAAGTCCATTTTAAGAAAAGGCATTGCCTATTACTAGAATCAAGATTCCTACGAGTAACTTAGAGTAAAATCTGTGTAAAAATGCTTCCATTTAAAATATAAAAATATTAGAACGCATTTGGTTTGTGGTGGGTTTTTTTGTAGCTTTACATGAACAGCTAATTCATTATATGCTAATACCAGAAACTATTCACACTGATTATAATTGACTTTTTCTTTTTAATTTTTTTTTCAACGTTTATTTATTTTTGGGACAGAGAGAGACAGAGCATGAACGGGGGAGGGGCAGAGAGAGAGGGAGACACAGAATCAGAAACAGGCTCCAGGTTCTGAGCCATCAGCCCAGAGCCTGACGCGGGGCTCGAACTCACAGACCGCGAGATCGTGACCTGGCTGAAGTCGGACGCTTAACCGACTGCGCCACCCAGGTGCCCCATAATTGACTTTTAAGGACAGCAAGGAGAGCAGCTAACATTCATACATTACTAAGTGCTTCGCTAAGTAGTTTGCCCCTACACAATTTCATTTGATCCTCCAACAATTCAGCAAGGTAGAGTTTATTGTTCCTATTTTATAAATGGAAATTTGATGCTCAGAGAAGTAGCTAAAGCACCCTCAGCTACCCAGCAGTAGAATCTGAAACTCTAAAGCGAAATCTGTGCAACAAGAAAGCTAATTCTACTGTGTCATACTGACTTCAAGTTTCTTTGGATTTTGCTCAGAATAATGACAAAAATGTGCAAAAAAGTAACCATCACCACAGACCCTATAAATCTAGACAAAAACTCCTAATGTTTGAGTTATACTATCATCAAACTATGTAACTGCTTCAGAAATTCCATTCTAAATGTAAAAGCACAAAGGAAACTTGATTTTCTGTTGCTGATTCATACTATTTTTACTGCTTTGTGCATTCATTCTTGCAATCTTGCATAGTTTAAGGTGAGGTATATATACATAAAATACTGTAGTATGGAATATAAATTAATGACATATAGATTGTACTTCAATATGGGAAACTTCTAGAGAATATCCAAATTCTTTTTTGGAGCTATTTTTTTTTTACATTGTTTTAATAAGTCACTAAAAGCTAGGGAAAACACTTTTGCCTGATCTAGAGATTTTTGTTGTATGGGAATAATCACTAAGAGCACGAGTGCCTACTCAAGAGATCTCCACTGTTATTCTTACTGGAATGAGCAGGAATACTTTTGTCAGAAATAATCCCTAAGACTCCTGTACCCTTCTTGCTCCTGTTTTTGATCATCAGGTCCAAAATTCAAAGATAATTTTTGTTTCAATTTTCTCTTAGTTAATAGTATTTTCTTATGCTTAATTATGCTTGAAATAAAATATGATACCAAAGAATCATAAAAAAACTCCTAAATCATGAGAAATCATCTCAAAATGCTATCATTTATTTTTCCACTATAGAGAATAGATCCAAATAGATCTCTATAGAGATACATCTAAATGATGCAGAAAGCAAAAAAGATTTAGAGGTAATTTTCCCAGAGTTCATTTACTCCATTTCTGATCATGAGTACTCATTACAAAAGGCATTTATTGAAACCAAGTAGAACTGAATATATAGATTATCCAGAACGAACAATTATAAGTCACATAGTAGACAACCAAATGTATTCCACATTTGTTATAGAGACTAAACCTGATAAAAAGTTTAAATAAAGGTCATTCTTGGGGGGGGGGGGGGAACACACCTTTTACTTAATGTTTTCCAGGAAGAAAATCAAGTTTACCTCAATATTAACTGGAAGTAGCGCTCATATATGCTCTGGTTAGAAGTACTAATTAATTCCTAGATTCTTGCCCTGTTCTACAGAACAAATTACAAAACAACCATTGACAACGACCCTTAAATAATACGCTCTTTTAGTTGGTATTTTGTTCAGAATGTATGACCCTAGATTAAAAAAAAAATACTTTCAAAAATCATTCATCTTTATGTTATGTAACTAGGTTATGAAATAAAGCAAGATCAAAGCCATCTGTATTTAGTACCACAAAAAGCTGAGCAGCTGGAGTTAGGGCCTGGGGAACACAAGGCACTGTCGTGTGTGAACGTTCCGCCCCCTGCAGCGGCTGCACGCATGGTCTTTGCAGGGGTGGCGCAGGAGACCAGGTCCAGAGACCCAGCAGCAAGAGCTGGGGAGCTCGCTGTGGACCATTTCACAGAGCGCAAGTGGTCAGATGACCCATGTAGCAGCAGCATCTATGTGCACTATGAGCAGAAATTCTGCCTGCGAAGTGCCCGGCCTTGAGCACTGGGTGGACCTGGGGGCAGGATCTGGTGCACCACCTCAGCCTTCCCAAGAGCGCGCTGCTACAGTCCGTCACCAACTCTCTGGTCATCGATGGTTTCTTTGCGAAGTGAACAGAGGACATTAAGGAGTTGGGACTTGCAGAGACTCAAGCAGGGCCACTTATTAAGTCACCCCTGGAGAATCCCTGCCCTTCCCCACACCCTCTCTGCTCACTCCTCATCTTCAGTGTGGGAGCTACCAAAAGCAAGGACCAGGGGGTGAGGAAAGCGTTTGGCCAGCAGCTGATGCAGGTATGGGCAGGGGGGAAGGCAGCAGCCTTGGGGGACTGCTACAGCTTCCTGGTGGCCTGGTAGGCCTGTGCCATGCTCCAGGAACGGTGAGACCGCCAAGCACCAACACGACCCAGCGGGAGAATGCAGAAGAACCTGGAGCCGGCTCTGAGAAAAAAAAAACCTTGCAGCAGCTATACCGAAGCCTCCTCCCAATGACCTGAGCTTTGCCACAAAACAGAGCCCCCAGCCCTGATCTATCGTCCCTATCCAGGCTAGCCATCCTCTAAACCAGAATCTTTTGAGCTACAATGAAAATCTAAGTGTTTTGTGGGAACCAGTAAAAGAAAAAAAACAAAAGCAAAACAAGAAAGACATTTGTATTCCAATTCGGTGATACTATTAAGAAACAAACAATTGTTCCTTCTATTTTGCAAGCAAACATACAGATTCAAAGGCATTTCCAATACACAACTTCATCCCATTGGTTAAAGAAAATTATCTGTTGTAATAGAAATGAGAGAAGAAGCAGAATTATTTTGTTATTGTCCAGTAGCTGTTGGACCTTGAGCCCATGCTCAATAGGTCCGCCAGATGCAGTAACCACCTGTAACAGATTTTGTGTGTGTGTGTGTATTTGGGGGGGGGGGGGGGAGGGGGGCTGGGGCTTTGGAATTCTGGAATCAAGTTTAATCTAGAATCAAATTTAATGCTTTTTAAAATATATTCAAAAATATTTTTTTAATTGAACATTTTAAGATATAAGAAGTCAATCTGAAATGGCTACACACCACATGATTATAACTACATGACACTGTGGAAAAGGCAAAACTAGATTAGTGGTTGACAGATCTGAGGGTGGGGTGAGGAATAAACAGGCAAAGCACAGAGAATTTTTAAGGAATGAAAATACTCTGTATACCATAATGATGGAGAGATGGCATTATACATTTATTCAAACTCACAGAATATACAACACCAAGAGTGAACTATAATGTAAATAGTGGACTTTGGGTGATTATGATGTGTCATTATAGGTTCATCAATTGTAGCAAATGTACCCACTCTGGTGGGGAAGGTTGCTAATAAGGAAGGCTACGGATGAGCTAGGGTAGGAGCATATGCAACGTCACTGTGCCTTCTCAATTTTGCTGTAAGTCTAAAACTCTTGCAAAAAAAAATTGTCTTAAAAAAGTTAAATAAAAAAAATTTCAACCCAAATGTAATGCATATAGAGTCAGAGTTAAGAGCTCTAGCACTGAAACATCATCATCCTGAGTCCAAGCCTCAAATCCAACAATTACTAGCTTTGTAATCTTACACAAACTCACTACCCTCTCTATACCTGAGTTCGCTATTTAGGAAAGTGGAGATGAAATGAGCAGTCATAAAAATTTAATACTGTAAGGCATATAGAACACTTAGTCCTGTGTCTGGCACACAGTAGGTCTGCAATAAATAATAGTAGGTTCAATTTAAGTTTGGTTCTTTATTTCCAATATAATTTATATGTATGGTAGTGGGGGGCAGGGCACAAAAAAAAATTCTGATATGTATGTTCAACATGAGACCAACAGTTTTTCAATCTTGATTCTTCCTCTAAGTATTTCCAATTCATTTGTAGGGCTGTATTTAATTATTTTATGCTTTCTTTTTTAAGAAAATATTTTAGGGGCGCCTGGGTGGCGCAGTCGGTTAGGCCTCCGACTTCAGCCAGGTCACGATCTCGCAGTCCGGGAGTTCGAGCCCCGCGTCAGGCTCTGGGCTGATGGCTCAGAGCCTGGAGCCTGTTTCTGATTCTGTGTCTCCCTCTCTCTCTACCCCTCCCCCGTTCATGCTCTGTCTCTCTCTGTCCCAAAAATAAATAAAAACGTTGAAAAAAAAATTAAAAAAAAAAAGAAAATATTTTATATGTTTTGATTAATTTTTATCTTTTTCAAATTCTTTCCAGTTAGTCCCCTCCTGTTGTTGAGAAAGAGTTTAGTATTTCATCTAATCCACTTACCAATACTGTGAGGGAGTGAGAAAATTAATCCATTCTTTTGTACACATAATATTTACATTGACTTTATTGTCTTTATTTTCTCTATAGACCAAAGGTGAAGTAGGTAAAAGGTGAATTTAGACATCGTATTTAGCTAAGAATAATTTCACACTTAAATGATTTTTACTTCATTCAATAAATACCATCTGCAACTCTTTATGTTGTCTCCATAGGCATGGGGTGATCAAAAGATTTAAATTAAGGCACTTATATTAAGCCAGAAATCTTGAAATGTATATTTGATGGTTGTAAAGATCCAGGATTTAATGGTATTCAGCTTAAGAAAGCCAACATTAAATAGGTAAAATAAAAATATACAGCCACACATACACACATGTGCTCATCTGTGGTATCTGCTGTATCTGGTACTATGCAGAGTTATGAGAAGTCTTTTAAAATATATTTGGACTTCATTTGGGCAGAACTTTGGACACTATAGTTTTATAAGGTTAACGTAGCAATAATAGTATTTAATGTTATTTCCTTAGTAACATAAACAGCATTTTGTTAGATTTAAAATCTGAACATATGAATTAGTTCACATTAGGAAGTTAGTCATTCATGTAACAAAATTCATAATCCAAATCTTCGTCTTAAAGTCAATATGGTGTATGTCATTACAGCCAAAAGAGAATTTTATTTATTTCATCACGACAGTAACTTACTTATTCTCTTGCATTAATTCCTAATCCAAAAAGGCCAGAATTCTACATCTAACACTATTTAGTGTGATAGATTTTTCATTCTTCATTATAAAGTAAAAACCATTTAATATTTCACTTATGATGATATGATGGAAACATTTTAATTTTTTCCACTGTGTCAAACTGAGTATTGCCATGATTGAATGTCAAGGAACCAATGGAAAATAAAAATCTAATCCCCACAAGTCATGAGAAGTCATGGATAAAGTTAGTTTGAAAGGAGAAAAAATAAGTTAACAGATTTCTTGACATAGAACAAAGATAATTAGCTTCAACAAATACTAAATAGTTAAAAATTGAAACCATAGGAAATGCTTTCATTTATTTTTTCTTTATTATGAACTAGATGTAGTGTTGGGGGAATACATATTAGCTAGAGGGCCAGATCCTTATTAGTATAATTAAAGTTGTATAGTAGATGCAAATATTAAGATTTCTTTAAAAGGTTAATGTTAAACCACCACAGAAATATTATCAGTAGACATGATATTCTACAGCCAAATTTATCTCAAGCTAGAGTTTGCCTTTTAGACTCAGATTTTGACAGTACACAGAGAGAATGTAAAATCCTACAGATTCATGTTAACTGATTCAGCTCATAAACCTGACATGCAAACCAGAATTCCAATTTGTTAACACATGATGAAAAATATAAATGCATTACAGACTAGTAAATCTTAGTCTCCATTCTTTAAGCCAAATAATAATCTGGTATGTGCTTGGTAAGTATGACCTCAGAACAGGAGTTATATGAATTGAGTTTTATTGACCTCAGGCTAATTCCTCATAGAAGAAGTTTCTCCCATTGGAATATTAAATTTTTTTGGATAGGTCTTTCTATGTCCATCTCTCCACAGGGGATGGTCTTGCTAATGTGACCTTGTTAACAGTCTAATTGCCATTGACTAGATCTCTATTATATGCTTATGCTTACCTTGGTAAATTGCCTATTTTATTCTATGTGTTTTCTATTTTTTAGTTACATTAATATATTTTATAAGGATTGTTTATTCTTACCAGCCCAGAATCTGATCTTTTTATGACATGGGACAGATTTCTCGTTTTCTGTCCAGCCAGTATCGATTTAATTCTTTCCCCCACAGAAACATGTCGTTTGGCTGGGAATATGGAAAGGGGAGACAAGGATTACTATACTTCACCTTCCCACACCAGTTCTAGTACCCCAAACCTTAGAATCTCTAATGCAAACAGGACAATCCCATCTCCTTGCCATATTAATTGAAAATAACCTAGGCCAAAGACAACCACCAAGATGCCTCATTCTTACAGAGCTGATAAATCACAGAATATGTACCCAAGTTGAAGCTAATGAGAAATGAAGTGTGGCATGCTACCAGCCTTTGCAAAAGATGGTGTCTTGCTCTACTAGAAAAAAGTACCAGCACGTTGTCTCTTTCTACAAAGTGTAATGTGTGGATATTAAGGCTATTAGTGTAATAGTAATTTTAATACTACGCAAGGAACCAGCCTAGGATAATGCTCAGGCTGCAAAAGCCAGAACCCAAAGGTAGAAATTGGTCTAGAGTAGAATCATCAATATGCTTCATCAAAAGCAATCCTGAAGACAAAATGTAGAGGATTTAAAATATGTCCACTAAATTTTTGATTCGTCTTTAACAGAGCTTAATTCTCCTTAGGTTCTCTCCTTAGGTTCACTAAGACTGAACATGATGTCTTAGCTTTCTCTCTAATGAGGGAGAGATTCTTCTAACCCCATAGTCTTGGAGAAGACAGCATCCATCAAGCTGGTCTGTAGAAAGGTTCACATAGCATGGAACCGGGGCCACTTGCTAAAATCAAGGAGAAGGAATGGAGGTCTGCTAGCAACCATAATATGAGTGAGCAATCCTGGAAACAGAAACTCCAACTCCAGGCTCAAGTTAACTGCAGCACTAGCTAGTATCTTGCCTGCATCCTCATGAGAAAGTTTGAACTGGAACCACCGAGCAAAATCATTTTTTAATCACTGGCCCACAGAAAATGAATAAATGTTTATTGTCTCAATCTGCTAAGTTTTGGAATAATTTGTTAAACAACACTAGAAAAGAAAAGGCAATTCACCCTCTGATGTGTCTGAAGAATCAATAATTCCTCTTTATGGTTTTATTACTTTGAATTGGGGCTTACATTTTCTGTCATTATAAGATAGAGTCCTAAGTGTTACAAGGTAATATTATGTATTTCTTCTATAATCCATGACATAGGAGCATTTTAATTTTAAAGAAAATTGTTTTTTTTTATTTTCAAATTCTAAGATGAAGGACAAGTGTGAAGGAAGCAATTTTTTTTCATGTTTTTGAGAGAGAGAGAGAGAGAACACGAGCATGGGAGGGGATGAGAGAGGGAGAGGGGCAGAGGATCTGATGCAGACTCTCAACTGACAGCAGAGAGCCCCATGTGGGGCTCGAACTCATGAACCGTGAGATCATGACCTGAGTCCAAGTTTGATGCTTAACTGACTGAGCCACCCATGCGCCCCAGATCTTTCTTGATAGCAAACACAATACTGAAAGTAATAGGAAGGAAATTCTTAATGATAATACTGTAAAGTCACCAAAGCAAAGGTCCTATCTCTGGCAAAGCAGCTGAAGAAAGTAAAGGTGTACCCAATCTAAAATTGACTATTGATTTCTTTCTAAAAATCTGATATACTGGTTCTATTCCACTCAGGCTGTTGGTTTTAAGTCTGATGATTTATACGTCTCAGCTTTCTGAAATAAGTGGATTCAGGCAACAATGATAACACCAGATTATAAAGCCTGGGCCATTAAGTCCAGGCAAACCCAAGTCATGACAAGAAGAATTGGCAAAGGGCTCAAGGCTCCTTTATTCTGGGGACAAAAGTAAAGAAAGTTGATTTGCAGTGAGAGAATCAAGTCAGCTGATCAAGCACCAGAAATCCTTATCAGGGGTGAGAGAAAGACCGTCTCGACATGTGAAAATTGGTAGAGACCAGGTGAACTAATGTTCAGTAACCTGAAGTCTGAAAAGAGATTTTGGAAAACTCAGTCATTAGGATTCATAAAAGTCAAAGGATAGTCACTTAGAGAATGAAGTCGAAAAATGCAGTGCCACCAAGAAATCCAATGATTCAGATACACAGAGACAGAACTGGATCTAAGCTAAGCAAACAGGTGTGCTATGCGCGGGCCCATCTGTCAAGGTAACAGAGAGCAAAGATGTCAAACAAAGGAAACAATTATTTCAGTGACACTTGCCATGAAACTATACTGACTTTTGCATATTGTTATTGACTCTCCTAAAATCTATGGTATATATGTAAGCATATCCATAACAGAACCTCAAATGATATTTTGTCCCAACTTTATTTCTCCCAAGGTTTCTATTATTCCTAATCACTGCCTTTCTTGTTCCGATTTAGGAGGAATAATGGATTTATTTCAGTATTACAGGTCAAACTATGTGCTGGGCGGGGGGGTGGGGTTGAGAGCACCGTTTTGTTTCATTGACACAAAATCCATCCAGAATTGGTACTTTTTTTTTTTCCTTTTAAAGATGAGGGATCTGAAATTAGAAGTCACACGATTCTAAATAATGGAGTTGGGATTTAAATCCAGTCTGTGTGCCTTCTAAGATTTTACTGACTTCTTTACTTGTTCAGCAATGACACTATTCTAAAAACAAATCAAAACTTTATCCAGTGTACGGATTGTAGAAAGAATAAAATTCTAGCCATCATTTACAGTGGTGAAATCAAGCATTATTACAGTCTTTTGCCTTTATGCTATTTTTATAGTAGTCGTGAAGCACAATCCACAGGTTCCTTATAACCCGGATAACCACTTTTTCTTTCCTTACTCAAATAGTCCTTTCACATATAGTACTTTATCAATACGTATGTTCACTACTGCTCTCCCTCTTTGTTTTTCTAACCTTTCCCTTTGTGCATGCATTCAAGGAGTATTTATTGAGCATTTTCTTTTTTTTTTAATTTTTTTTTAACATTTATTTATTTTTGAGACAGAGAGAGACAGAGCATGAACGGGGGAGGGTCAGAGAGAGAGGGAGACACGGAATCTGAAACAGGCTCCAGGCGCTGAGCGGTCAGCACAGAGCCCGATGTGGGACTGGAACTCACAGACCGCGAGATCATGACCTGAGCCGAAGTCAGACGCTTAACTGACTGAGCCACCCAGGTGCCCCTATTGAGCATTTTCATAAGAAAATAGGTTTCTGCCTCCACATCGTGTAAGACATCTGGTTGGGTATATCACCTCCATTTAAGTAAAAATATACCAACTGATCCATAGTTAATGGTCTTCCATTTTAAACTAGAAAAGTGCTTACGATGAGCCTTTATTAAAATTAAGTCTTTATAAATTAGAGTTTTTCCTTTTAGATTACCACATTGAACTCACATGACATTAGGACTGCATCACATGCAGTCTTAACAATGAATCCAAGTTTTAAGTAATATGTTTTCTAACTTTATATCCATATACTGGATTCAAATTTGAATGTAATTTCTAGAAATAAATTTATTTGTGCAAGCCCTGCATGTGACTGTATTAACCCAAAGCAAAACAATAAAAATATTTTCTGTTCTTTGATGCATATACAAAATTCGCCAGTGCTAAAGGACAACTATATTTGAATAAATATATTCATTTTCAACATCTAACAATTTTCTGTTTCCCCTACTGTTTGATTTTTAATTTGTATTTTTATGTACATCAAATAAAAGATGGGTTTTCTGTTGCTCTTATTTTATTAAAGGTCTGTAGTGGCTGAGCACACATTTCACATTCAGTGCAATGTATTCATAAAGAGAATTTACATATTCTAAAATTAACATAAATTTTGCTGCTATTTATGCATCCTATCTTTTCCTATTCAAGGCAGGTAATGGGCTGTTTGTCTATGTTGCAAATAGAAATAACTCAAGTTATGCATACAACTGCAAATCTATCACTCTGATATTTTTATATGTTTTTCCTATGTATTTGTGCCTTAGCCGTATATCTCAACTAGGCACAATGAGAGAGAAGGTTAAATGTCTGTTTAATGTCTAAACTCCAGGGAAGGGGACTTCAGTAATTTTAGGTGAAGGATTCAGTATTTACTGCTACATTCTATAGCAAGCTTTCTAACTCCATCTTCATCCAGAGTAAAATTAACCACCATAATTTCTGCATCAATGGTTACTCAGCCTCCATAGTTGCCTCCAAATTTCCCCAGTTTCTCTCCCTCTCTCCCCTCTTCTTGAGCACAATAGCATTTGGATCCCTTGCTAGGCAATCACAAAGGTCAGGCGAAGCCTGGTCCATTTCTATTTTTGAAGGTCCCATGCATTTTTTTTTAAGAAATAATAAAACAGAGTTACAAGAATGCTGTTCTATCTAAATGCTTTCATATTTTAAATTAGTGATTTGTCTTTGGCACACATGCCCCAAAACAATAAAATTTAATTACGCTTTTCCAACAGAGTTAATTTCTATAAATCCTGCAATAAATTAGAACATGAAACAAAGTGGGGTTCATCAAAAAGACACAGAACTAAAGTTCTGGAATGGAAATGTAAACCTAGTTAAGTACATATAAAACCCCAGAATTACCCTATGTAGTAGATAACGTTAAAAGCCTAAGCTCAAGGCCTCTCATGGATGTGGGCCGTGAACTAAATGGCCCTTTTCTCTTAGCTACATCAAGCTCTGAACCAATCTGAATTTCAACAGAGAAACAAAGTACTCCATGCTGGGTACACTGTCCTTTTCCATTTCTTGGTCTTGATTTCCTATTGTATAGAAAATATTTTGCGTTTTTTTTCCAATCCTCCTTAAATCCTTTATCAACACAGGCATGGTTTTAGCACATATGCATCAGAAAAAACATTTAAAATGATAAAGCAAAAGGAGCAGTATTAAAGATATTCTCTAGAAATTGATTCTTACTTCCTAATCACCCATAGATTTGCTTAGTGGCACACTTAATTACTTCAATTCTCTGCAAAATGCAAAACACATTACTATACCACTATATATTATATATAACATGTGTATTACATTTAATTGTATAATATATAATGTAATATAGTATACACTATATATTTATATAGTGTATGTATAAAATACAATATATAGTATATATTATATATACTATAATATGTATACTATAATATATATATTATATATACTATATATACTATATAATATATATTTTTATATATTTTATATATTATATATGATAAATATTTTAATTATATAATATATACCAGTATATTATAATATTATAATTGATATGCATTGAAGGCTTTTCTGTGTGCCAGGCACTGTAATAAACATTTTATATGCATTCATATAAGTAGTTATCACTCATATATATCATTCATATAAGTAGGTAATATTTTTACCTTATTTTACCAACATAGTATTAGTTGCATATTTAGCAAGTCAGAAAACTAGAAAAGGTTAACCATGTTAGCCTCAGCCTCATGGATAGTAACAATTGCATACCCTGAAATGAGTAACTACTACTGCCTTAGGCAGACTTGACCCCTCCCATCTCAATTAAAATATAAACAATATTTATACTTATGATGAGCATTTCATAATGTATGTAATTTTCAAATCACTACATTGTTCATCTGAAACTAATATGTTGTATGTCAATTATATGTCAATAAAAATGTATACAAATGGACATAAACACAAATATTGAATGTAAAATCTATACATAGAAAATATAATGAAAGAAAACGAAAATTTGACCTAAGCATAAAATAAATTACTAGAGAAATAGTTTGTTTTTGACTATTTCAGCTAACTCGTCAACCCACCCTTTTTCAAAGGACACGATGTCCTTGTTTAGGAAGCAAGAGAACCCAAGTGTGGCCATTCCTAGGTGGTTTCTTTGTTTCCTGCCAAGAGCTGAAGGAGGAGATCACAGGTAGCTGAGTAGGGGGAGAAACCTTACAGGTATGCCAGGCCATGAAGAAATAAGTAAGAAAGCATCACTTGAGATGCTGCTCATATGACATACTTGGTCTGTAAAATAGGTGACGGACCAAGGACTCTGAAGTATGCTTCATTTAAAAAGATTTTCTTTTGTGTTGACTCTCCCAAAGACACATGGGACTGGCAGGATCAGAGATGGAAGGAGATCATGTTACCTCCCCAAATAAGCAAAATATCTACCTAAGAAGGAGCTTTGAGTGAGGGGTGGACTTCAGGATTATAAGAAATGAAACGGAAAAGGGAAAGGAGGGAGGGGAGAGGGAGGGAGGGAGGAGAGGGAGGAAAGGGAGGGAAGAAAGGGAGGGAGGAAAGGGAGGGAAGAAAGGGAGGGAGGAAAGGGAGGGAAGAAAGGGAGGGAAGAAAGGGAGGGAAGAAAGGGAGGGAAGAAAGGGAGGGAAGAAAGGGAGGGAAGAAAGGGAGGGAAGAAAGGGAGGGAAGAAAGGGAGGGAAGAAAGGGAGGGAAGAAAGGGAGGGAAGAAAGGGAGGGAAGAAAGGGAGGGCGGGAGGAAAATGAACTATGATGTATTACTTGAAGTCTTCGACTCTTACCTGGCATCATTAGTGAAAAGCCATGCCAAATAACGACTAGGTATTACAACTTTGATATGTAAATCTACACTTGGATTAATCAAACTCAATTACTTCAGCTGTCTAGAGGTATTATTTTGTATCCATGGATATTTTCAGGAAATGCTGCTTTTGTAAATATATGGCATTAGTCTAAATATTTGTAATTGGAAATACTGGTTAATTTATTCCACAACCTTATCCATCTAGAGGTTAGGCTCCTCATCACCACTGTATTATTTATCTTAGTTCACATTACTGGTATGTATTCTTGTGTAATTTTACATCAAGTGTTTTAACTATTATGTAATCTACCACGGGGCCATATTAAATCAGTTCCTTCAGAATTCTTGATAAAACTGCTCTTGACTGGGAGCCAAAAAATCTGGTCCTAGGTCTTGCTCTTACATGGTGTAGTCGCGTGATCCTGGGCAAGTCTCTGAGCCTTTGTTCCTTGCTTTGTAAATAAGATGTTAGGGGTGGGTGACAAGTAAAGAGGGAAGAGGAAAAATACATGGGTTTTTTGCTCTAAATGTACATAAGAAATCAGCATAAGAAATCACCACTGACTCTCTTAGACCATTATCTCAAGGAAAGGCAAACAAAACCAAATGCTCATCTCATTAATTTTTACAAGCTAGCATATCTCTAAAGAGGTGAGGCAGTTTGGTACAGGAGAGTCCTCTGGCCCAATCCATCAGGGAGACAAACTGGGGATGCTGTGAAAAATATGCCACCCACAATAGCCCAGCTTTAATATGAAAGGTCAGTGTTTAAAAAACAAACAAGCCCACTGCTGGTTATGGGCTCATAATCATCTCAATAATTTCTGAGTAAGCTTCCTATCATTCATCCATCTTACAAAAGTTGAAGCACCAAATGTAAAATCTCAGGAATGATGTGGCATGGTCTGAAACTAAAAAGGTGTGTTTTTCTTGCAGTCAAGAGCCTTTTTTCATCTCTAAGGATGGAATACAGCAGCATCTCAAACTGATGAATTTGAAGTAAATACAAAGGGCTACTTAGCAGGCATGCATCCGCAAGATAAGGAATTAATGATTCTAGTAAAAATGGCATTGTTCCCATTAAAATCTGGAGACATGTTGTTCATTGCTCTGCATGCCACAGACGTCTAATGCCTTGCTTTCTCATTGAAAGGAAAATTGAATTGCATTTATTAATGAAGTGGCTAACAGCAAACCAGAGCTTTCCAAAACAACACAGAAATTGCTGTTCGAAGGTAAGCAATTTGAAATTCAAACTTCATCTCACAGCTAAACATTTGGTTTATTACATGTAGAACTTTTACAAACGTGCCATTCTTCCACTGTGCTTGTAATTTGCAGATTTAGTTTACTTTCTGCACCTTCAGAAACATCCTCCTCTCTCCCTTATCCCCAGGTTCCATTAAATATTATTTCGGATATCTTTCTCCATGTTGAAAATATTTGTTAAAGGGCGCCTGGGTGGCGCAGTCGGTTAAGCGTCCGACTTCAGCCAGGTCACGATCTCGAGGTCTGTGAGTTCGAGCCCCGCGTCGGGCTCTGGGCTGATGGCTCAGAGCCTGGAGCCTGTTTCCAATTCTGTGTCTCCCTCTCTCTCTGCCCCTCCCCCATTCATGCTCTGTCTCTCTCTGTCCCAAAAATAAATAAACGTTGAAAAAATAAATAAATAAATAAATAATTTAAAAAAAGAAAATATTTGTTAAAACAAAGAATATTTTTTTTTTTGCAAAGGGCTTTATCAAACCTTTATTTGATATAAAATTACTGTTGGAACATGTCATTAGGCAAGGACCTATTTTAACACAAAACTGAAATACCACATAACAGAGATTGCCCAATATTTGATCATCTTAGAATTTAAATGTCTACCAGGTTTTCTGGAGGAGAATCTTCAACAAGAATTTTTTTTTTGTTTCATTTTTTCAAGAGAGAACCAAACAGCAGTGGGAGGAAGAAGTCCAAGCCTGGCCTGAGAATAAGTCCATTCCCAGGGTAGGGTTGTTTTGGGTGATAACATTGTGCTACACATGTTCTCTGGTCTCAACATTTTTGCTTGAAACTTGTGCCAAAAGCCAGAGAAAGAAAATAGGAAAAATAAAGAGCTGGATCTTAAGTCACTACAAGTCTAAAAAAGCACTGCTTTGTGGTCTCTGTAGCAAAAAGGGTACAAGTGGGGAAAGGATAAGATTGTTTGAGGAACATCAAACCAAAATGTGGACAAGAGCATCAATGTTGGAAACAAACAGGAGAAGAAGAAGGGATTTGACAGTGATCCAGGCTAATCTGCATCCAGCAGGGAAACAAAGCTGCAGGAATATCCCTGAGCAAGCCAGACTCGAAGTTGCTTTCCTGAGCATACATCAAGTTAGCAAAGCCTAGGAGAGAAGTATGTGTGTGCATGTGTGTGTGTTTTTTCTAACATCTAATTAAAAATCAGCTTACAATCCCTGTAATATATGGCCCTAACTTCACCAATAGTCATTTTTCTGAACATTCACCCTATTCTTGAAGTCTTGGTGATCCAAATAAATCCTGTTCTGCAGTATTTAAAGGGCAGCCATGTGATTCCCTGAGTTCAACTACCCGATTCATCTGTAATATAGGCCTTACTCCCTCTTTGAAAATTTTCACCAAGACACCAGTTTTAGCCCAGTGCCACCTGTTGTTTGAAGACCATACTAAGATTCTTTGAGATATCAAATATATGCTAGTAGGACTTTGCTCCAATTTATCCTTGGGCAATTGACTATGGCTAAATGAGTCCCATGAACTGAGTGATCCACAAATCTCTCTCAAGCTTCAAAAATTACAGTGATGCCAAGAAAGCATACTTTTCAAAGTGGATGGAAAAAGATTGATCACCGTTGTTCATCGTATCAACTTCTGATATATCCAACTCTTATCAGAAATTATCGTATTCTAGGGGCGCCTGGGTGGCGCAGTCGGTTAAGCGTCCGACTTCAGCCAGGTCACGATCTCGCGGTCCGTGAGTTCGAGCCCCGCGTCAGGCTCTGGGCTGATGGCTCAGAGCCTGGAGCCTGTTTCCGATTCTGTGTCTCCCTCTCTCTCTGCCCCTCCCCTGTTCATGCTCTGTCTCTCTCTGTCCCAAAAATAAATAAACGTTGAAAAAAAAATTTAAAAAAAAAAAAAAAGAAATTATCGTATTCTAGGGGCGCCTGGGTGGCGCAGTCGGTTAAGCATCCGACTGCAGCCAGGTCACGATCTCGCAGCCCGTGAGTTCGAGCCCCGCGTCAGGCTCTGGGCTGATGGCTCAGAGCCTGGAGCCTGTTTCCGATTCTGTGTCTCCCTCTCTCTCTGCCCCTCCCCTGCTCATGCTCTGTCTCTCTCTGTCCCAAAAATAAATAAACGTTGAAAAAAAAATTAAAAAAAAAAGAAATTATCATATTCTTTACTGATAAGTGCATTCTCAATTACATATACAACACACATCCACCCAAGACCTTGCTTGTTCCTATCCCATAATTAAACATCTCTTCATCTACTAATTGCATCCTTAATCAAACTTTGGTACAAAATCATTTATATTTATGGAATACTAACCCTGGGTCCAGAACCATTCCAGTGCATTATTCTTTCCCACAGAAATCTAGCATGATTGGAAGTTTATATATGAGGAAACTCCAGTTCAGAGGGTCAAATAACCTACCCAAGTTCGTGCAGTTGCAAGTTGCTGAACCTGTATTCAAACTGGTATCTGTCTGCTTCAAAAACTTGTATTCATTTTGCTCAGCACACTTGCTCTTAGTTCAATTTGTCCTTCCATAAAGATAAAGCGTAATGTAATCTCCAAAAGGAATTCTTATTTTACAAAAGGAATTTAGTCCTGGTCTCGGTGAGCGGTCACTGTCCTCATGCTTTCTGAATACGTGTATCCATCCCTCACCTCCTCCACATCCTGTTTCTTCTCCTCCTCTTGGTCTTTTATGTCCAGTTTGTTCCATTACACGTTCCTCTTCTCTAACATTTCCTTGAAATGATCACAGGCACTCAAATACTTGCTGTCCAGCTAGTTGCAGAAAGCTTTCCAAGCCATGCAAATTAGTTGTATCAACTCTTTTCCACCTTATCTTACTACTTAAAATTGAGGAGTTGGATGGAAGAATTCAGAGGCAAACAGATGCTCAAAACTCCCATGATTTTCTTAACTGGTGTAGCCAGGATTGATATGATTGTTTCAGGTTTACAGCCAACAAAGTCTTCAATACATCTTTCACAATTTATAGGAAATCTAATTAAGAAATTATGATTACAGTGTATATAAATGTATAGTTTTCAAAATTCCTTCAGATAATCATTTCATCTGATCATGACAATGACTATGGGAGGTAGACAAAAATGGGGAACAACTAAAGAAACAGGGTTAAGAGATTTTCTCACAGTCACACAGCAAATAAGTATTAGAAAATTAACTGGAATTAAGATCATTTTATCCCATCTAGTTGAGTAAATATTCAACTGCAAATACTCAGATGCCTACATTGAAGATAATTAAAGAAAATACTTAAATACTTTAAGTAATTATTAAGCATCTATTCTGTTTAATGCCAGGACTTTGGAAAGCATTACACATTATGAACTTTACCATCTACAACAGTTTCTTAAGCCCTTGGGGGCCACTGGCAGACTTTACAAGAAATTATATACAAAGTGTGGTACATTTTATATTTTCCCAAGGAATAGTTCAATAGTTCTTATCAATTTCAAAGTTGCCTATGACCAAAATAATTTTAAGAACCACAGACTTACAGCTATCAATCTGATTATAATATACAATAATGTAACTTCTACTGACTTCTATTTTTTATTTTTTTTTTAAAGTACACTCCATATCCAACATAAGGCTCAAACTCACAAACCCAAGATCAAAAGTCACGTGCTCTACCAACTGAGCCAGCCAGGCACCCTATACTGACTTCTAATATGAATCGACGACTGTCCTATAACTTCTTTGATTCTTGGCTTATACTTAAATGGACAATATAGTGGCAAATTTAACTACTTTTTTCTAAGTATCTCCTATATTTTCAAAATATAATCTGAAACTGGCATCCCAAACCTTTCTCTTGAATAAATATCCCTCAGACTGGTTTAAGCCTTATGTTAACTTTCAGAGTTCTTAAATAGTTGACTTTGATAAATTTTTGTAATATTCTTATTTTACAGATCAGAAGACTTTTTAGTGATCCTTACTCTACTATGTCAGAAGTTCTTCCCCAGCTACTTATTGGGATGATCTGATTTGGAGCCCTACATAAAAGCCTCATGCCTAGGAGCTTTGTTGAAAATAATAGCAATCTCAGTCTCAGAGGCAAATAATCAAGAAAGACCGATATTACCACTGCCTGACAATGACCAGCCAAAAAATTAATAGGAAGAACTAGGGAATGAGACAGCCATAATGGGCTTTGATAGGCTCCCAGAGACTGTGGGAGAAGTGGGTTGTAAAAGTTGCATGTAGGTTCAGGAGAGATTGGAAAGAGCCCCCGTTACACACTTATCCCTAGCTTAATCTGGGGCCCCACACAAGCAGAAGGTAAAAGCTGGGGAGGACCCGTAAGCTGCCTGAACTTGGAATCTATGTCCCAAAGCAAATGTATGTCCCTGAGCAACAGTTAGAAGTCCATTGGCTGAAAATACCTAAGCACAACCTCTAATCAATCGTTGGCTGACCTTTCACGTGTAACACAGAAAGGAAGCAACACATAAGAAGCCAGGCCAGAATAAAAAGAATGAACAGAAACATCAGTGGCTGTACACTTCACAGGAGACCTCCTCTATAGAATTTGTCGGATCAATGCATTAAACAAATAAGCCAACAGAATACAGCAGCAACAACTACCACCCTGGTAAGAGATCAAAATCCATAATTGCTAATAGATCATCTAAACTATCCACTTTTCAAACAAAAACTATAACACATGCAAAAAAAATACCCAAAAAAACAAAAAATAAGCAAGTGTCCTCTATACGTAAGAAAAAAAGCAGTCTATGGAAACTCATTGTGAAGAAATGGCAGTGTTGCAAAAGCATGTTTTGAGTTATCCAGGAATGAACCTGCCCCAAGAGTCTCAGCTGTTCCCATAACAAAGAAAATGTCAGAGTCTCAGAGAGTGACTCGGGCGCCCTACACCTTCAAGTAATCAAATCCTAGCATTTGGGCACTGATCCGTAGTACTTTAAATATCAGAAACACCCATTCTTCAGTATGGAACCCACTGGCTATTATTTCAATCACCCAGTCGCAACAGCTGTGTGTACTACTTGCAACTCCTGCTGGATCCTCTCCAGAGGGTGGGCGTGAAAACTGCGTACAGAGGCATGCCTTTATAAACTGCCACCAGAGCTTGGCTTTTCCCAATGCTTAAGACCATAAATGAATAGGAAGAAAGGCACAGAGTGCATCTGGGCAGGACGGACAATATCTTGTTACCTCAAGAAGTCCACACTGCAGTGGGTCTAGGAGATTCCTCCTGGTCTGGTCCTGGTGCCTAAATTGCCTTTTCCCCTATGATTGATAATGGAAAAAATTACTGCCCCATATAGTTTCTTCTCAAAACTGCACAATTAAGTAAGCAAGAAAACAGTTAAAGAAGAAAACAGCACTAAATAAAGGGACAAAATTTCAGTGATTTTAATATGTTCCCATGACTCCTGCTGTATATTTCAGCGCAGAGACAGCACGATGTTAAACAGACCCCGCTAGCACTTTCTCTTTTCACTTCCGCATGTCCCATTTATAAAGTCGAGTCGAGCCTCTTGAGATTCGTGTTCTATATGGTTGTGATTGTTTGAAGCCACTTTATTATGAAAGCAAAACAGAGCAGCAGCATGGCTCTGTCCTCCCACATAGATGCCTGGGGTGAGCACATGTTCCTCCGGGCTTCTGTGGGATGGCAAAGCCTATTGCTTTCATAACAGCATCTCGCACTGTTAAAGCCCACAGGAGAACTGCTCTCTGGAGGTACAAGGACTGAAAACCAAGTGAGCGAGGCAGGAGAAGAGAGGAGCAAAACTTCAATAAGGAGCATATTGGGAAATGTAAACTGAACTGGATCATACGGGAAATCAGTTTGGGGCAAGCCTTTCACACTCTGCTGCTTAGGAAGCAGAACTGTGCCTCATTGCCAATCTATTATACAATCAAATAAACACAGGTTTCTGCTCTGTATCATAAAGAACCTAGAAGCAAATGCAATCTCCCAAGTTAGACCAAATCCAGCTTAGTCCAAAGCCTACCTGTTCCCCAGGTAGGTAGGTGACTTGGACTTTGAAGTATTATCTTTGTCCGCTGTTCTCACTAATCCCAAAGAGCATCTGTGCATTGTTTATTTGTTCTTAAAGAACATTTTCAAGGGGATTTAGTGGATTTAGTCCTGCCTTTTGAATTTTAAAATATTAGAAGTTGCAAATCAAATAAGGAAGGAGAAGGCAAAATATCAATAAGCTCTTTCCTATTTCTTATTAACTACAAAATCTAACCAAAACAACACATTCCCAGACTGGAATGCTCTCCTTCTGTGTCTTCATTTAATTAGCTCCTTATCATCCTTTAGGACTCAAATGTTAAGGCCACCAATTTAGAGCATCTGGCTTGGGCTACAACCTCTAAAACCCCTTTATTTTCTTCATAAATATGTGTAGTAGGTGTCTATCAGCTGCCCCATTTAAACAGAACCTCACTGAGAATAAGAATCCTGTTTGTCATAAACCCTACTACATAGACAGTATGCCATAAATATTTGTTGAATGAATAAATCATTTTAGATAACAAAATGTATTAGGTATCTCATCTACATGGGTCAAATTTCTGGTGATAGTAACTGAGCTTCAACAAACAGTATCAGGTAAAACTTGCCTTTTTATTATATTTTATTTTATTTTTAGTAGGTAAGACACATTAATTCCTTCTCTTGTAAATCAAACTAATTTTAAAATACCTGTAATTTACCAATTGTTGTTTAAGATTTTGGAGCACCAAAGATAAATAGGTCACAGACCCTTATCTAGAAGAACCCACAGTAATGAACATTCTGGTTGTCACATAGAATTTCATGGAACACTCCTGGCTCTTTTATTCCTCTGTGCCACTGTACTGCTAATTCTATTTTTCTGGAATGCCATCATAGCTTTATTAGCCTGAAGTATCTTCCTCATTCTCCAAAACATACTGAATTGGTAATGATATGTGCTACATTTCAAATATACACCCAGAGGAAACAGCAAAACTTTTTACCACTGTCATCTAGAAACATTGTCTACTAGAGTCAAGAAAAAACAGACTGAAAATACAGACAATTAAACTTTTCTGAAAGAGCAGGTCTTTGAAGTTCTGATACAAACACAAACACAGGAAGTCTTGAAGAGATCAGACAAAATGAAATTTAGATTACTAGGCTTAGAAATTAGAGGACATTTGGGGTTGAAATGGTTAGAAATTTCTCTTACTCAGTAGGCTTAACTGAAAGCAGTTTATCATTTCCAAAGTATAAAATATAAGACAAGAGTTTCTGCCTTAAAAGGCACATAAAGGTTTAGATCCTGAATGGTTTCTATTTTCTTAGGGCAACCAGTGCAGAGGCTAATACTACCGTAGAAGCTTTATCACTTAAAACACAATCATGTGTGAGCCCTCTCTGTAGGGCTTAATTCAATCCTGTCTTTTATAAAAAGAGATAAAAGGGAAAAAAAACAGCACGGATTTCAACTACAGAGTAAAAATTACTGACAAATGCAAAAATTCATAAATTATAGTTCACTAGAAGACAGAGACAGAAATATTTCTCAAATACCCTTAAAAGCTTTGTGGGTTGCCCAAATGGCATAATAGTGAAAAGCACAAATGTAATTTATCACATTTCAGGGCACCAGGTGATATATTGTCCACAATTTATAATAACTTTTATAAGCAACTGTAACATATTTTGGAAATAGAGCAAGAGTGTAAAATCTATTCTGTCAACCGCCAATTTGTTGGAAGAAACACTTTCTGGAGCTCTCTCTCAGTTCTAGAATAGGGGTGATTTTTTACCTTCCTCATGGGTTATTTTGAAGATTACAACACCTCTGAGTGCTCTGAAAATGTCTAAAAGGATTATACATTTCTGTGCCATTTCCAACAGTCACCTTCAAATACCTAAAAATTGTGACCATTTTTAACAGTTCATTCATGTTTTTCCCCCTCTAAAAAGTACAGATTACAGATGATTAAATTGCCGAACTTATTTTCATAAATAAATTTTAATAAAATTTTCAAGAATTGAGAAAACATATGACATTAGCCAATAAACAATCAGATACTGGCAGCCGAGTGAACTGATTCGGTAAACTTGGTAAACTTCCCCTGGACAGACCCTCACTACAGATAATCCCTTCTCTATTCAGCCCTTGAGGCAGAACTCACTTTTAAAATGTCAATGCCTAATGATGCTATTCACGTACTAATCTATGTCAGATCCCACCCCTGTGTGAAAATCCCACATCAAGAGGCTGTGCCTCTTGACTCCTCCCCCCATTTCTTCCAGCCACCAGATCTTGTCATCAAGATCTATATTCCAGTCTGAGGCAGGTACGGTCTTGCCCACAAACTCTCTTTCTTCCATCATTAAAGCAACAGCCAAGTCACTCCCTGGGTTGTCCATCTGAAGGGAAATTCTTTACTTTACATTTCTCCAGAATAGAATGACTTGTCAAATGATATTGGTCTCCCGCTGTCTTGTACATTCCTTGAGGGTAAACATATGTCACTCCCCTCCACCCCCATGTTTCTACAATGTGTTGCCCAGTACTGTCAGTATACGGATAGCACGTAAAACTTTATTAACAAATGGAGATCTGAATTTTATCTCATACAGCACTCTCTCTGATTACTTGGAATAAAGAAATGAAACCTGTGTCTATCCTGTTTAGACACAGATTTCTTTTTACTGCTCCCTGACTGAATGCCTATAATCATTGCTTCCACTCCGCACCACCCTCTCTGATCCATTCTCCATATAACAGCCAGACCAATCTTCTCAGAGCATAAATTACAATATGGATTCAATCACTCCAGTGGTTTTGCACAAGCACTTAGAATTAAATTCAGACTCCCTTTCCTGGCCGTGGAGATATAATTTCCATTAAGAAGAATATTCTGGGGGCGCCTGGGTGGCGCAGTCGGTTAAGCGTCCGACTTCAGCCAGGTCACGATCTCGCGGTCCGGGAGTTCGAGCCCCGCGTCAGGCTCTGGGCTGATGGCTCAGAGCCTGGAGCCTGTTTCCGATTCTGTGTCTCCCTCTCTCTCTGCCCCTCCCCCGTTCATGCTCTGTCTCTCTGTCCCAAAAAAAAAAAAAAATAATAATAAAACGTTGAAAAAAAAAAAAAAAAAAGAAGAATATTCTGTATAGGTCTCCAACCTTACTGACTCCCTCCTTCCCTTTTGTTCACTATACCTCAGCCTCTGCGGTCCTCAAACATGCAGCTAATTTTCTAAGTAGGCCACTTTACTGACCATCCTTTCAGTCTGTAACTCTGTGCTTCTAAAGCTTCATTTGGCAGGCTTCGCTCTACCGATACTTCCTCTGAATGTCTCCTATTAGCCTATGATTCAGAGTAGATGCCCAAGACACTCTCTTAGCATTTTTTATTCTTAACAGCTCTTACAATTACCTGATATATTTGGGTTTATGGTTTTATTGTCTGATTTCTAAAACTATGCAAATCCCATGAGACCTCACCTTATTATTTCCCACGATAATCCCTAGTGCCTGAAACAGTGCCTGGCATATAGTAGGCACTCAATACATGATTACCGAATGAATAAATCAATTCGGTTGGGCTTCACCTGCACATTCTAGCCAATTATACACACACACACACACACACACACACACACACACACGTACATATACATACTCACACACACAAAGTTGAAAATGTATATTTTTTTCAGGTTTATTTGGAAATATCTTTATTTTTATATTCTAAGGTCAAGTCCAAAATAACACCTACAGGAATCATGGTTTAATTGTCTTTAAATCTATTCAGTTTGGCGTATGTCAGACACAAGTTATGCTCACTATCTGTGAAACTCCTATATATGAAATACATGTAATCACTTACTCTCATATGTTCTCAAAAGCTATAGGTTTATACTTCTCCAAATGCAAACTCCAATTTAAGACATTTTACTACTGAAGTTTTTTTTTTTTTCAATTTGCCTTTTTTGGTTAAAAGAAGATGCATTCTGAGTTTAATTCTATGAAAGAGAAGTTAGATTCCAGGCTGACAGTAAGAATCTATTTAGCCTACCAGCTTCTGAACTGTAAAAGAACCTTGTAACATACATAACTCTGACCTCAGCATTGTTTTATAAAGAAAATATCCAATACTGATTTATTTCAATGATTTATTTACTCTTTCCTTCCTCTGTGGGCTTATTTGTATGATCAAAATTATTTTTTAAATAGCTTTAAAAATGTACTATGGGCAAGACAGTACCTGCCTCAAAATTATTTTTTAAATAAAAAATAGTATTTTTTAAATACCTATCTCTTGAATAAAATCAATTTATGAAACTACTGTGAATACATACACACTTTTTCTTGCTTTGATTTGTTTTAATTATGATTTTGTAGTCTCATTTGGTACTGGTAAGATAAATGCGGTAACTATATTCTATACTTGGTACCTATTTTTCCTTTACAACCATGAAACTAATTAAGATGACTTGGTCACTTTGTCCGAAGACTCTCCTCACTTTGGCATTGCTATTTGCCTTTTACGGGCAGAATTAATTCCAGACTCTCCATTCCCAAAATTAATTCTCCTGTTTCCTCAATGATAAAATTGTCAAGGTGGCAAATTATTTTTTAATTTGCTTTTAGAAATTTGAGACTTCTAAGAAGTGTCCAAATAGATGAGGTTATTTATTCAAAACCTTTCTTTGCCTCTCTGCCTTCTGAAATCCAGTTCAGGAAAGCCTCAATCTTACCCAAGTCTGCCTGAGGCAGTGAGGGCAGCATGTCAGTTCTAAACAAGAATGCCTTGGTCCCAAGGAACAAAGACTTACCAAATAAGGTCAAGTAAGGGTACACTGAAAGGGTCCGGTGGACCAACAGTGTGCACTCAGGATGTGTGGCAAGATGATTAACAGGAGATTCTCAGAAGCCAAGCACCTTGGTTCAAATTTTAATCCCACCCCAGCTGTGTACATCTGAGCAGCCTTTTTAATACAATCTCCAGAAATCTATAAAAACATAC
Source organism: Prionailurus viverrinus (assembly GCF_022837055.1). Lineage (NCBI taxonomy): Eukaryota > Metazoa > Chordata > Mammalia > Carnivora > Felidae > Prionailurus > Prionailurus viverrinus. The sequence continues at coordinate 38,316,483 of NC_062573.1, read as the reverse complement.
TCATTTTCTAAATCCCAAATTATAAAACTTTGTAGATTATGATCCTTAGTAGTACACAAAAATAATGTCTATGAAATACATGATTTTGAGGCTCTATGAAATTAAAGGGAAGATTTGATTTGTAGAATCCTATTCTAGACTATTAGAGAATCCTGGATGCCGTCCCCCCACCCAGCCCCCAGAAAACCCTGGACCCTACTTGAGAAACACTTTCCTTTAAAGAGTAATAAAGAAGAGTGGCAAAGGGCATAGATTCTGGGGTTAGATAAATATATCTAAATCCATGCTGTAGCAAAAATGACGTGCATGCATTTAGGCAAGATGTTCAATGGAGATAATAGAACCTACTTCCTAGATTATGAAGAATGAAAGAATTATGTTTAGCATAATGACCATCCTAAAGTGTTGATTGTTAATTCCATTATACACACATACACACTCATACACAGAACTTCCCACCTCTTGGAGTTCTATAATCCACCCAGCAGCCATCTTCTTTCCTCTCTACTTGTATGCCTTTTCCTCTTTCTGCATCAGCATTACTTCTAAAGGACTGCAAAGTATCCAAGAATTAAGATTGGATTTGATATTTTGCCTTATATGACATTTAGAGTAACTTGATACAAACTTTAGAATAACGTTATCACAGTAGAAGATAGCTGTAAAAGTATCCCAAACATTTCATGGAGATGTAGAGAAAGGGGAACCCTTTGGCACTGTTGGTGGGAGTGCAAACTGGTACAGCCACTCTGGTAAACACTATGAAGGTTCCTCAAAAAATTAAAAATAAAACTAACCTATGGCCTAGCAATTGCACTATTGGGTATTTATCCAAAGGATACAAAAATGCTGATTTGAAGGGACACATGCACCCCAATGTTTATACCAGTGTTATCAAAAATAACCAAATTATGGAAAAATCACAAATGTCCACCAACTGATGAGTGGATTACGAATTAAGATGTATATATTATGTAATATATACACACACCTATACATAATATATACGCACCAGGGAATATTACTTGGTCATCAAAAAGAATGAAATCTTGCCATGTATAACAACATGGATGGACTTAGAGCATATTATGCTAAGTGAAATAAGTCAGAGAAAGATAAATATATGATTTTACTCATATGTGGAATTTATTATACAAAATAGATGAATATAAGGTAAGGGAAGCAAAAAGAATATAAGAACAAACCATAAGAGACTCTTAAATACACAACAAACTGACGGTTGCTGCAGGGTGTTGTGTTGGGGGGGAAGGGCTAGATGGATGATGGGCATTAAGGAAGATACTTGTTGCAATGATCACTGGGTGTTATACACAAGTGATGAATCACTACATTCTATAACTAAATATATATATATGTGTGTGTGTATGTATACATATATATATACATACACACACACATACACACACATATATAGATATAGATATAGATATAGATTTACCAAAAATGTACCTAATACAATCCAAATCCTAGGCTTCTTCTGGGTCCAACATCCCTTGATGTCCATAAAATTCAATAGAGTTCACTTCACAAAGTTACTAGGTAGATCAAATCTCATAGTCATTATTTTCTGGTATTGAAAGACACATGAAAACTGACAACTTATTTAATAATAAAGCTTTTTCTGTTAAAGCAAATTCGTCTTTCTCTGGTCTGCTTGATGTGCTCTTATCAAGCCTAAAAGTGTTTTCTTTTAAGCTCTGTGAATCTTTCCTGTTCAAATTCTTGTTGGTTTTTTTTTTATTTCACACTCAAGATAAATGTTTAAAAAAGCACACCTATAGCTAACATCCTCTTCCTAATACTCCTAAGACCCAATCACTTCATGCTAAGACTGGGGATACAAATTGGAGGGATATTGCTAGAGTTTCAGAAGAAGATGAACAAATGCCCCCAGGGATTGCAAGTTTTAAGAGTTTTGAGAGTATGAATTATGAAGAAGATTAGTCTTGATTCAATATTTCTATCTTAGAAATGAGAAGATTAAGCAAGATCACACTGGTTCAATGATAGACCTTTTCAAATCTTTTAAAGCAGGAAACAGATGGAGTCCAATGAGTTTGTTGAGCTACTACAGAGGAAAAAATCATCAAAAGAAATCGTTGACTAAAGTCAACAAAGGACCAGACCCTGGGCAATCGAGACTATTTTCTCTATAGGAAAGATTGCTGGATTCTGCTACCGAAGTAACCAAAAGAGTTTCTTGCAATAGTTTAGGAGAAACAAATGATATATAAAGATTCCTGAGTTTTAAAGGACAAATTTGAAAATGGGCAGACACGAAATAATTACCATGTGCAGAGTCAGGCACCAGGTACATCTTCATTCAGGATTCCATTAATGAGCACTTAACTCTGTTCCTAGCTCCTGCAGGTAAGTAGAGAATACAACAATGATTCTGACAAAATTTCTAAGAAGCAAGCATTATGAGTTCATGTTAGTAAGTGAAGACATTGAACTTCGGAATGATCAAAGTGCCCACAATCACATGGTAAGTGAAAAAACAATCTCCAACTCTAAACTGGAGATTCCTGCCTATGCACAATGCTTGTCCAAATAGTATGTTGCAGTGAAATATAAAGGAACAGCCTCCATCCCCATCTACCCCACTGGTTAAGAGTACAGATTCTGAAGTCAGATGGCCAGTGTTCAAATCCCACTAGTATCTGATAACCTTAAAGGATCTACATAATCCCTGAGTACCTCACTTGCTTCATCTATAAAATGGGAGTGATTACAGTATGTACTTCATATAGATGCTGGGAAGATTGAATTTGGTAATACTTGTGAAGTTCTCAAAACAGTGCCTGGCATACCATGCACACTTGGTAAATGTCAAGTATCCTAATTTTATTTTGTTTTTGAGAGACAGAACGAATGAATGAGTAAATGAATGAATGAATGAATGAATGAATGAATATGGGGGAGGGGCAGAGAGAGAGAGAGAAAGAGAGAATCTAAGGCAGGGTCCACACTATCAGCACAGAGCCTAATCCAATACAGGGCTTGATCTCACAACCGACCATCAGATCATGACCTGAGCCAACATCAAGTGTTGGACACTTAACTGACTGAGCTACCCAGGTGCCCCAAGTAATAGTCCTTTTAATACTTTGTTATATGTGTAGTGTCAGCAGTTTTGACACTGGGGCCAAATCTTAGAAAGTGGAGGAAGGCCCACCCAGCTTAAGAATGGTGCCACAGCAGTAACTTCCCATTATCAATCTTTTTATTCATCCTTTGCAAAACTGGCTCAATGGCTCAAGTAATTCAGAGGAATCTTTAATAGAACTACTTTTTTTTTTAAGAAGTAAATATCATTTTATCCAAGAGCTACCTTGTCTAAGTTCCCTAAGAACAACTTTTCATCTTTCAGTGGTCATTTGTTCTTATGAATAGGATATATTTTGCTTGTGGGTTGGGGATTTTGGAGAGAGAAATCTTGGAACATAGCAAGAGCTATAGACAAACAGGTTTTTGGGGATACCGGAGAGCTTTGGACACACAATTCAAGACAGGTGAAAGTAAGCTTAGGACAACCTGAGCTTAAATTTGCTCAGGACAACCCAGGCTATGCCTGATAAAGCATAATTATTACAGTAGCCCTCTGCCACTCTTATAAGTACTGTAATTGAATTATAGACATCTAATCCTCCCTTTCAACAAATACATTCTGAGACTCAGGTGAGAACCATGGCTATATCTACAGAGAAGGAGTGAGTAGGGTCCTCATCAGGGACACCATAAGAAAAAGACAATTGTTAAAAAATCTGTTCCCTGCTTCAAAGAAATTTAGAATACAGGAAGAGAAGGGTATGTAACTATCACAAATGGTATTCTGACCACTACTACAATCAACATGAAGACAGCAATAAACAATTTTCCCACAAGTTAAGAAGCATCTTTTTTTGATATGTTATGTATACAGATAGGCAATCTGGAGTTCACGGACATTCCATTGTCTACTCACTATATAACCTAAGAGGTCTTAAAATTTCCATAAATTTTAACTATGAAAAAAGATACCAATTCCTGCCTTCCAGAACAGTTACAAGGGATTACATAAGCCAATCTAGGTAAAGGTCATTACAGAACACCTTGTACATAAAAGGCAATATATAAACTATAGCTTCTGCGTATTATTATGACATCCTTATCACTATTATTAACAACACTATCTAGCATACCAAGTTATTCTAACTACTTTTATGCCTACTTTAATATGGAAAATGAGAATATTCTGTAAAATACAACATACATTAAAAAGGGTTTTTGCTTGGGGTGCCTTGCTAGCTCAGTTGGTAGAGCATGTGACTCTTGATCTTGGGATTTTAATTCGAGTCCCACAATGGGTGTAGAGATTACTTAAAAATAAAATCTTTAAAAATATTTATATATATAAGTATATATATAAATATTTATATATATAATTATATATATAATAGATATTTTTTAAAAATATTATATAGGGTGCCTGGATGGCTCAGTTGGTTAAGCGTCCGACTTCAGCTCAGGTCATGATCTCGGGGTCCGTGAGTTCGAGCCCCACATCGGACTCTGGGCTGATGGCTCAGAGCCTGGAGCCTGCTTCCGATTCTGTGTCTCCCTCTCTCTCTGCCCCTCCCCCATTCATGCTGTGTCTCTCTCTGTCTCAAAAATAAACATTAAAAAATTTGTTTTAAATATTATATATAATATATATATATAGATGATGGGAAGTTATATATAATATATAATATATATTATAAAAATATATATAAATTATATGTAATTTATATATATAAATATCAATAACTTGTGATGTATACAATATATATTTTTTTCCTTAAGGCTACTTGTTAGGATCATGTCCTTCTGAAAGGTAATTTGTCAAAATATATCAAACTCTTTATACACATTTTTTGAAGCAGAATTTGCATTTATAGACATTTATCCTTAGGCAAAATCATTTCCATAGGATAGTCAATAGGGTATAGTAATTTGCGACCTCAACTCTGGAGCCCAACAGCCAAGGATTAAATCCACTTAGTAGCCATGCTGAAGCCATGGTGAAGTTATAGAAAAACTCTATGCCTCGGTCATTTCCTTTTTAAAATGGGGACAATTATATTACCTATTTCATGGGACTACTGGGAGGACAAAATTATTAGAATAAAGAATAGTGTATGGACTTTAATAACTGCTCAATGAGTATTGTTTTTATTTAATATAACCATTCATTTCAAAATTAATCATAATTAGAAACTAGCTTAAATACCTTACACAAGAACTGACTCAATAACTTGTGATACACATGACATAGCTTTTTTCAATGTTGAAAAAAATTTAATGAAACAATATAATGTTTCAAAATATAAAGTATATGATAGTCCCCGTTTTTAAATTTTTTTTTTTTTCAACATTTATTTTTGGGACAGAGAGAGACAGAGCATGAACGGGGGAGGGTCAGAGAGAGAGGGAGACAGAATCGGAAACAGGCTCCAGGCTCTGAGCCATCAGCCCAGAGCCCGACACGGGGCTCGAACTCACAGACCGCGAGATCGTGACCTGGCTGAAGTCGGACGCTTAACCGACTGCGCCACCCAGGCGCCCCGATAGTCCCCGTTTTTAAATAAAATGGTTTGAGTGTAAACATTTAGGATGGCTTTTTCCTTCTGGTAAAATTACACATGATTATTTATTCTTGCTTTCTCCATAGTTAAACATTTTTTGATCATGTGATTGACTTTTATAATCAGGAAAAGTTTACAGTTATAAATGAAGGAAACCAAAAAAAAATGTTTTTGCTTATCTACAATCTTGTGGTCCTTTTTAATTGTTTCATACAGTATTCTAGTGTATAAAATACCTTAAGTCCAGGTCAAATCTTTAATTCATAGTTTCTCAATTAGTTCAACACAAATTAATTTTATTTATGAAGAACCTTTTCTCTGAATTATATTTGGCATCTTATCAGTGATTCTACAGTTAACAAAACAGGTGCAGTATTAATGAGACCAAGCTAGAAACCTCCCCCCCATGCAGAAATAAAATTGTTTTGACATCATAAAGTGGATTGGCTCTGTAAAATTACATAGCCATGTAGTTTCAATTCTATTTAAGACAGAGAAACACGGTCTCGTCTACTAAGTGCAACAATTTGATAGAATTTGATAGAGAATAAAGCAATATGCTGTTATTTCTGAGATACAGAACAATGGCATAAAATAAAGAATAAGACTCATCCCTAAATCCTAGCCAGATTTACTACACATAATAGCCGATTTTCTACCCATGGAAAATGCACATTAGATTTATAAGGGCAGTTTAAACACAAATATAGAACTGTACAAACAAAGAATATGCACTTAATGGAAGCAAAATATGTTCTAGTAAGAACAGATCCTTCTAGTCAGAACAGGTCCATATAATCTTCTGCCGTAAACAGTCCCACTCTAACAGTCTAAATTCATTCTCGCCCACTTTCATAAGAAGGCAAAGAAGAAAACAAGAGCTTAAAGCATCCTCCAGAGAAATGGGTTATAGATAAGTAGAGAAGTAACTGATTTGGGAGATGTTTTTATAATAGCTCCAGATTTTAGATGATGAGTCTGTTGCTATCTATCATACAATCATTCTAAGGAAACATGTATATACAAAATAATAAAACAACAACATACTCCAGTAATAAATGTCAACATACCACAGGCTGCAAAAACCATGATAGATTTATATCTATCCATTCTTATTGTCATACTTACCATCTATTTAATGTCTTTTCAATGAGTGTGTTAGTAGTTGATAGGACAAAATTTACATGAAATTATAGTTCTGTACTCTAAACAAAAATTCTACCCCTTTATCGCTTCCTAAACTTTCAGAGTTTCGTGCAATGTGGCCAGGTGCTTCCCCTTCCCATGACAAAGTAAGTTGGGTGATGGTCTCCTTACAGCTGAGGTTGCCCTGAAGTATACCTGGTAGAATAGAGCACCGTATCAAATAGAGGTTGTGCTGACGAGTTCTGCTCTGAAGGTAGGAAGGGAGATCAAAGCGCCCAACTCAGAAGACATTCTCTGGTTCAGAATTCTATCAACTCCTATCATTTTCTTTTAGTGACAACAACTAGGTCTGACCAACAGCATCCAACCACAGTGATGTATTCTGTTTTTAAAAATCGCACTGGTCTCTTTTATTCACTTAACAATAAAGCCAAAGAACTGCAGTTATTAGAACTGAGGAAATCTTTCAGATCACTTAGTCCAAGATTATTTCACCTAACTCCCTCATTTTAAAGATGAGGAATTAAGAGGAATTTAAAAAACTTTCCTAGATCCACAGTCAGCAAGTTGAGGAGAAGCAAATATAAGATTTCTTACATTGTTTTAACATTTAACACTAAGTCTTGTCTCAACCATTGGATCCAAAGTTCTTTGAGGTTAGGCTGTAAAAAAAACAAAAACAAAAACAAAAACACAAAACCTTACTCAGACCACCCAGGAGTGTAGGAGACTATACTCAAAAGCATATATTCAATAATTTCAGTAAAGTTTGAATAAAAGAACTAATGCCTTCCTCTGATAAATAATGCCTTGTCTATGTATTATATAGTACATTCTACAATAGAATAGAATGCAAATAAAGAAACTCTAAATTTTAACACAAGGTTTCACAGAAGAAAAAGATCTCTAAAACTGTCCAACATCATTTTGTCCTCAGTTTAGGATGATAATAGAAGAAATGTTTTCCACACATTAACAACTTTTGGTGACCCTTTCTCTTCATAAATACATATAATTTTATGTTATTTAGAGAACTTGTTCTAACTCTACACACAGTTTTTTCATATAAGAGATAAAAATATTCAGATACAGTTTGAGAAACCAAGTACTTCCTAACTATGAAGAAAATTACCTACTATTTTTACCACATAACTTAAAGACTGTGTTCTAGTCAATGGCTCCCTCTACACAGAGGTATTCCATATAATGGAGCTTTCTTGGAAGTACTTAAATATCCATTTGTGACCAGACCATGATAAATCAAGAATCATCAATTATATGCCATTTTCACTTTTGACTAGTCTGTTGATTTCTAGTCCAATGTTTTTCAACTAAAAAATAAAAGATTTCTGAGCCCAAGTGTTAATTGACTGATGAACGGATAAAGAAAATATATTGTGTATGCAGTGGAATATTACTCAGCCATAAAATATGAAATATTGTCATGTGCAATGGATGGAGCTAAAGAGTATTATGGTAAGTGAAATAAGTCAGTCAGAGAAAGAAAAATACCATATGATTTCACTCATGTGGAATTTAAGAAACAAAGAAATGAGCAAAGGGGACAAGAGAGAGAGGCAAACCAAAAAGTATACTCTTAACTATAGAGAACTGATGGTTATCACAAGGGAGGTGGGGAGGGGGAATGGGTAAATATATGATGGGGATTAAGGAGTACAGATGCTGTGATGAGCACCAGCTGTTGTATGCAAGTGCTGAATTACTATATGGTACCCCTGAAACAGTATTACACTATATGCTAACTGAAATTTAAATAAAAACTCAAAAACAAAAAGATTTCTATAAATAGTTCTTACTGGATTCAAGCATGGATGAATGCCCCAGGGGAAAAAAAAAAGTCATTTTAGGAAGTTAAAACACATATAATCCAGAGTAAAAACGAAAAAAAAAAAATCACCACTGATATCCATGTGGAGGAATACAACAGATTGTTTACCAATCATTGACTCTAATGGGGCTCCACACTCATGATTTAATCAACTTCAAGCCCCTACTTATTTTAACTTTTCCCAGTATAGAAAAAATATGAAAAGAAAAGAGGTATGCAAAACTTATTTAATTAAAGAATTAATTTTGATGGTTATCCTATCTCATGATAATATTCTAAAGTTTGGTTAAGAAACAATTACTTGGTCTCAAAAATCAAAAAATTTTCCAAATATTCCTACATAACATATACCAATACCTTTGTAGTTTGTTCTCATTGAAATCATTAAATCTCACTCCTACAACTCACTCTTCTTCCCATTATCAAACAATACGAGCCTCAAATTGAAAAGTTATCCTAGATAGTACTCTCTCATTCCTACCATCTTTCACTATGTCCAGTCACTAATGTTTACCAGTTCTCTATGAACTCTACAGACTGTTTTCCAATCAGACCTCTGGCCTAAATTCCTGCCATTACTGGTCTAATTCAGGCTCTCAATGCCTTTGTCCAACATGAATAGCAGTATTTCAAGTGTCTTCTCTCAGCCATAATCCCACGAACTCTTTCCCTTTCCTAAAATGCTTTCCTGATTGATTTATTCCTTGTGTAAAAAACCTTCCCAAACCTTACAACCCTTCTACCTCAGGGCAAATTTTAAGCTCTTTAGAATGACCATCAAATTCTTCCATTCTTTGGCCACTGCCTCAATCACTTCTCTCATCCCTGGTGATACTCCACCCATCCCTTAAGATTAAGAATCTGTGTGTGGCTTTCTGTGCCTGTTTTTTCCTACTCTTCAGAATTAGAGGCAATCATGCCCTCCTTTAAGAATCCATAGTAACCCGTAGTACTACAGACACAGCTACTCACAGCTTTTATCAAGCTTGTCACAGTGTATTGCAAATGACTGATTACATGTGTTCTCTAAAACAGGAGTGGCAAATGAGTTTTATTTCTGTTGTGTGCTAATTTTAATCAATGGTTAGAGATTGTTTGGAATCACTTTCAAGAAAGAATTGTTGAGAAGCTTACCTGACCTGCATCCATGCTGCATCTTCTATTGGGAAGCAAGAGAGAGAAGAATGGTATTTGGACCAGCTATTTGTCATCCCTGCCCTAGCCTGTGAATCCTAGAAAGTAATGAAATGTGCTTTATTTATTCATTCTGAATGCCTAGCATAGTGCCTGCCACAAAAGTTTATTGAAAACACAAACATCAAGAAGTACACATCCTAATCTATAACTCCACACACAGGAATCCAGACACCTTCTTTTCTGGTCTTTTAAAGGCAAATACATGTACCTGAGTGGAAATTCTCTGAATTGGTTAATGAGAGGAAATATTCATGTGTCATTACTGGCAGAATAACAAGGGACCCAGTAAGAGTGACAGCTAAGGCATTCCAAACACAACTTTTATTTCTAGTAGCTGTGTAAAATTTTCCTTGGATAATTATTTGACCCTTCCCAAGCTCCATTTCCTCATCAGGAACACAGGGATAATGAAACCCGCCTCACAAGGTTGCCATAGGGATTAGAAATAAAAAGCATCATTACATAGTGGGCCCTCTGTAAATGATAACTATTAGTATGTGCTATTTTGGTTCACAGCAAATTTCCATGGGGAGAAATATACTTTTTCAAACCCAAAGAGATAATTTCAGTCCTTTTTAAAAGACATTTTTTTTGCTCAGTTATATAGGTTGCTTCGTTAGTAACATAGAATCTGTGCCTATCAATTTTATTTATTACAGCTTGATTTTGCCATTGCCCTAGCCCTGAGCTCATGTGGTTCAGCAGCCTCAAGAATGTTTATTATTATTACTTTAAAGAACCAATGAATAATTGATAACAATGAAGCACTTTGCCTTTTGTGTGATGTTTTTCATCTATGGATTTTGAAGGGTTAAGGTTTTTAGCTCTTCTGTTTTTCTCATTCTGGCTTCTATTTACCAAACCCCAAAGGGATTCTAAAAAAAGAGTACGACTTTTCTGGAATCATTCCATGGATTCTTTGAATTCTTATTTCATCAAGACTGCCCTTTTCACAATGTTTCCGGAGGTTGTGCCTGAAACACATGGGTCTATTTACACTGCCCATCAAGGAGTTTGGGGGATAAATGCTCACATGTAGAGGCTAGAGTCAAGAACTGATAGTGAGCAAGCGCGCAGTTGAATCTAGTGTCATCCAGTCAATGACCATCATCTACTAGCTTTCTTTATTTCAAATCTCATTAACTTGACTCTGTTCGGTCGGAGTTACTGTCCTCCAACAAGGAAGCAAAAAGTTTAAAAGTTTAAGTCACAAGGTGATGCAGCATATTATGGAAGAGAAGATAGTGCCCGGATTTAAATGCTAATTCCACAATTAACAATAAAACCATCTACCACCATCAAGCAATGTCTTTATATATGATAGATACTTGTACAGATCCACAGGCTCTTGGGTGGCCGAGACTGAAACCTAGATTACTCCGATTTCAAAGCTGACATTTTCTATTACACTTAATTTCCTCTAAAAGTAGAGGAGTTTCAACATCTGGAAACCCTTGCCATACAGAGCCCAACTTTCTTATCCAAATATCTCCCAGCTTTCCCTCAAAAGTGCTTCAGCCACTCCCAGGTTGCCTGCCAGAGCAGTGCCATCTGGATTAATCCTTTCCATAGGGATACTGAATGACCTACATGCCCCATTCCAGAAAATGCAGGCCAACCTTTTGTAGGTACTCTTCAACTTATGCAAATAACACCACCACCAGACACTCTGACATAGACAGAAGCTTATAATTAAGGATGCCACAGACCCAGAATTTGTATCACAATGAACGATTAGCTCAAAATCATTGTCATTGTGTAACCACTTCAGAACAAGATGAATCATAGCTTTACAAAAGTGTTGCCCTGTCTAGCTAATGAGTGTCTGCAACATTGGTATAATTTTTCTTATGGTTATCACTAATGATTTAAGAAGCATTTTGTTTGTCTGTAGTTTACTATTCCATCCCCACTAAGCCACCAAAACAAATTCTATGGCAGTTCTGAGTTTATCCCCATCTTAAATATTAAGAGAATGCTGGTCTAGTACTGATTTTAACAGATACACCAAATACCTTGACTCCTCTTTAAAAAAAAAAAAAAAAAGCAAAACTGCTCTTCTAATAGAGATGATAAGCAAGGACAAATGACATCAAAATATTGCCACATGGATGGGCAGGTTATGGGAACAGCTTTTCTGCCCTGTTAAAAATGACCTCAAGAGCAAGAACTATCTATCAGAGACTATGAGTGAGAAATTATGTGCTTATGAGGTAATCAGTAGTAAGTTAAATAACTGTGCTCCTAATAGGAGCAGCTGCTTTGTGATTCAGCAATCTGAGAATCAATGAGCCTTGTGTGGAAATGTTCCATAAACAAGACCCAAAGTCTGAGTTAAAACTGTAAACAATATAATACAATTTTCCTAAAATATGGACCACCTTTGCCAGCTTCCAGGCTTTCCGTGATACTCTTCAAGGAGCTGGACATCTTTTCCCCAAAACACGAGTTTTATTTATTCTCTTTTCCTTTGAAAAATCCAGTGTAAAAGTGGACTTGCAGGGGAAGATTTTTTTTTAATTTTTTAAAGGATCACTTTCTACCTATTTCCTTGCACACATGGAAGGTGTTTAGGACTCTAACAATAACAACAAAAAGCGTTTTCTATTTTATAGGTCCACAAGGTTTTGGGGAAGGAAAAATTTCTTGTAAAGATTTCAGACTTGCTGGTATTAATATTTCCCCTAAAACAAATACCTCTACAAAGTTCACATCCTGAGATGTTCTCAAAGGGCAAAAACCATATACCAAAGTGACCACAACATTGTCAGTCAGTCATTCCTAAATCCATGTACCTTTTTTTCCATTATATAAAGAGACATAATTTAGTGCATGTGTGTGCGCACGCACGTAGGTGGGCGCACGTGTGTGTGTGTGTGTGTGTGTGTGTGTGTGTGTGTGTGTGTGTGGTGGAGCAAAGTGAGAGAATCAAATCATGAAATAAAATGATATCCTTCTGTTCATTTCCAAATTTCATAGAACATCCACTGCTCCTAAAATCAAAGTCAGGCAGAAAGCTATTTTGCTATCTCTAATGCCCACAGCATGGAGTAAGATTTGCAGGCCCACAAGGAACTAGCCTAACATCTGCCTTACTAAGCCATGCCATGATGTCTTAGCATGCTGATTACTAAGATACATTTCATCAAAGTTTATCCACATTAAAAATAAAAATTAGGTGGGCTGTGCAAGAAAATACATTATTTTATAGTTTCAAGTAGTTATCAAATGCTTCTTTCCATCATAGTCATGAATCTGGTTTAACATTCTTTCCATCATTATCATGAATCTGGTTCATACACAGTCAAGGATTTGAGAATCATGCAGTTAAGGCAAGGCCCACAAAAACCAGTATTCCCAACACACAAGTTACCTGAAGAAAGGACAAGAGCCTCAAATTCTGGCTGCCATTTGCAGGGTTCAGGATAAAAGTACAAATGGAGGCTAGCAGAACACTTACTAAATATTTAAAACTTAACAATTAAATATTTTAACTATTCCTAATTCTAGTATTCTGGGTCCATAGAGTTGCCAGCATGCAGCTCTGATAAAAGAACTGAAATATTCCAAGTTACCCCTGAACTGGTATGGTCCAAGAGAACTTATTAGAATGATGGAAATGATCCTTGTGTCATCTGGTACACCAGCCACATGTAGTGACAGAGCACTTGAAATGTGGCCAGTGCAACTGATGAACTAAGTTTTAATGTTATTTAATTGTAATTAATTTTAATAGCCACCTGTGGTTATTGGCCATATCAGACCGCCAGATAGACCTAAGATAACGTTCCTCAGCGGTCATATGCAGCGATTGCCAATATTGTGATAATTCATGAGAATCTCTGGAAACATGCATCAGAGTAAGATAAGCAAGAAAATGGACGTCTATATTTCTGGGAATAAAATTACTTCATTATGCAAGATCTTTCACATTCACGCTAACAGAAGAAGATCGGACACTTAAATGGATTTGTCTTTTATCTCTCAAAGTTCCTCCATTGCTCAAATCCTTCTCATTCTTTGAAGCAGTGCCCATCTGCACCAGCAGCCCAGTCCACAAACATCCATTATGTTTACATTTAGTTACCTTTTATTTCAAAGACACAAGGGAAAAGATGGGAAGAAATTCTACCCGGTTTAGCTTGTGCTAAACAGGAAATTGAAGGCTTGAAATTATAGGTTTCTCTATGCCAACTGAGAGCTGGATCCAAAGTGACAGAGTTACCTGTAAATCCCTCAATAAATGTATTCATGTGAGTATTTGTGTGTACGAGAGAGAGACAGAGACAGAGACAAACACACAGAGACAGATACACACAGGCACAGACAGACATAAAAGGCCTTTTTAAACTGTGGGGACTTGGGTAGGGACCCTTCTGCCTAACAAGTACTGCACTGGCCTCATGTAAAAAGCAATTAGAAATTTTAGTTTAATGGTTATATGTTGTATAACATTAGCCTAAGATGACATTTTTACTTAGAACCAAATGGGAAAATGTATCTTACAGACAAGTGGCAATATAACCAAAGTCAAAATCAGCAAAAACAACAAGTAAATACTAATTTTCACTTCCCTTTTCCCCACAAATAATGACATATACATTATTATGGCTGGTGCTCTCAATATAATTTTCTGGATGCATGTGAGCATGATTTTTAAGGCAAATAACAAAGTGTAAAGGCAAACCAATAAAAAGAGAAGCATATGAAAAGAAAATGGAACCATCACTCAAAAACTTACAAGGTCAAGAAACCATAGGATCAAATATCCTCCTAAAGCCTAGAATCCATTCACCAGGCTCCATTTACCAGGGCCAGATTATGTTGTAGACAGGTGATGGCTTTCACCAGTTTTGCTAGACATGAATAAAACCAAGTGTCCCCAATCTGTCCTTTTATTATGCTCATGTCTAGAATTCTCATAGTGTGAGGCAAGCTGAAGCAAGTCTAATCTATTGTTGGTAGCCCCCAAAGTTGCCTCATCCCTGGCCCAGAATATTCCTGATCTCCACCCAGAGAGGAAGAGCAAAAGGAGAGAAGCCACTGCTATCCTTTGTTAAGGGAAGCTAACCATGCATTTTTCGAAAGGGAGCCACGCACATAGAAGAAAGTTGCATCTGGATCATGCAGACTTATGTTTCCAAAGGGCTCTGTTTCTGAGTTCAGTCCTCCTAGGACTCCTCATTAGGCTCAGGCCAACTAAAAACTCACTAAGAGGACCTACAAGGCCCTTCATCATATGGTCCCTGCTGCACTCTACCAGTTCATTTCTCATCCAACCATACCATTTATTACTTCATTCATTCAGATACACAATTCTCTCTCTCCCTCTGTGACTCCCCTTGAATCAAGGCCTTTTGCCTCTGATGTTCCTTTAACCTAGTATAGTATCTCCCGCTACTTTCCACATCTCCCTCTCCCTTCTCTCTGACCTCCACTTCTCCCCCTCCAAGTTGGATTCAGTTTCTTTGATGTGCTCTCTTAGTACCCAAAATTTTACCCACTGAAGCAGTTATCGCTCTGAGATAATTCCATGCTTGTATGCCTCTATTCATCCACTAGGCTAGAAGTTCTAGTATAGTAGAAACCATATCTATCTTCTTCATCATTCTATACCCAGAGCCAGCATAATCTGTGGAACATAATAGTAGGCGCTCACCTTTATTATGCACATTTCCTGTGGCAAACAACCTATTAACTCTTACCTTCACTAACCCTGTAAGGTAGGCACTCTTTTCTTCCCCATTTTACACATGTGAAAACCTGACCACAGAAAAGTTAAGAATCACGTAACTCATGAGTGGCAGAACAAGAATTTAAACCCAGGTATTTGGATTCTATTCTTAAGTTACTACGCTGTGCAGTTTCTTAACATAATAGGTGTTTAGTAAATACTTTATTATGTAAATAACCATATTATGTAAATCGTCAGTAAATAAATGAAGGATGGAGAAGAGAAAGCCTCTAAGTAAATGATGTGTTAGCATATTTCTGACACATATCACATCCTTTCAGCACTCCAAGGCTTGAGCCTTACTCCTCTTCTGATTCAATTTCAAGAATCGCAAATGAGGAAATATTTTAACTTGGGGTCATTCAGTGAGATCTCTGGAATCCTGTGGGGATGGGGGGGGAAGTCGTCTATTAGCCCTGAGACTGCTATCCTTAGAGAGGCCTGCTAATAAACTTGGCCCTTGGCTGGCATCTGAAAACTTGATTGGTATGTAATTCCTTACTCTGATATAAAATTTCTTTTAAATAATAAGAGCTCACTGTGCCTAAACTGATTGTGTCAACCATGTGGTTCACACTGAACATCTACTGCCTTTCTGGAAGTCTGGAATTTTGATACATGCTAGTCAGAGTGTGTGTGTGACCGGTCTCCCCAAAATATTGGGTGCTGAGTCTTTAATGAGCTTCCCTGGTAGACAGTACCATCACAACTCATTGCTGGAAGAATTAAATCCATCTATTGTGACTCTACTGGGAGAAGACCCCGGAGAGCTTGCACATGGCTTCCTCCAGACTTAGCCCATGCACCATTTTCTTTTGCTCATCTTGATGATCTTGCTTTCCATCCTTTCATTGAGATAAATCTTAGCCATGTGTGCAACTCTAAGTTGAGTCTTGTGAGTCCTTTTAGCAAATCACTGAACAGAGAAGTGGCCAACACAAATCTCTTTCTGAGGGAGGCATGAAAGCAGGACAAAAAATGTAGGGTGACCTAGATCTCCAAGCATATTTGCTATAAAGCATAATAATTTTGCTGGTTTTAACCAGAACAATTCCCCCACTGGAATAAACAGAAGGACTGAATTTAGACATAAAACCTTTTTATTTCAGTCTCATTTCTGTCAATAATAAGGCACATGATGGTGTGCAAATAACTACACATCTCAGAGCTCTGTCTCCTTATCTGGAATAGGAGAACAATGCTTATTTCTCAGATCATTGTGAAGTTTAGCTGGAACAGCATATGGAAATGAGCCTAGGTCTGTACCTAGCATGAATACTCAATAAATACACAACTTTCAATTTTAGAACGCTGAAACATTTCTACTCAAAGTATACCTATGCAAGGACACAAGAATTCATTTCATTTGTTAAGATATGACATACCTCTATAAGGTTAATGAAACACACTAACTCAACCACATTGCTATTAAAAAAATTTATGCGCACGCGCGCACACACACACACACACACACACACACACATATAAATATAGAGCTTTTTCCCCCCTGCCAGTCCATATATTTTAAAACCAAATAACAACAAACCTGGAAGCTTTTGTTCAGGTGCCAGCTACATGGCTCTCACAAAATGAGACTTTAGCATTTTATTAATCATAAGACAGCACTAAATTTACTTCCCTTCTGACTGTTTTAAACATGCAGTCAAATGGTGAGTTAATTAAGTGACAGTGTCCACGTTACTCAGGAAGATGAAGCAATAAATGGCTTCTGTGGCAGATTAAATGTCAGACTAAAATTGAGGTGTCTTTGATAAACCACTGGAGAGGTCACTGGCTCCTCTCTGAGCCCTGGAATCTGGACTGCAGTCCCAGAGACCACCAACACCTACAGATCCAGCAACTACTGGTTCAATTGTCAAGGTGTGGTATACCCCAGTTGACAAGACAAAGGTGGTAATTTTCCACCAGGCTGAATACCCTAAATTTTGATGACCACCTGACTTTGAAATGAATAATGTCATAAATGTTCCTCTTTTGACACATGAGAGGGTTTGGATGAGAGGGGTCATTTTTCAGATTAATATAGGATTTGGGGGACACATCTCAGATCCTTCAGAAAATCAAGTGGGGACTGAGCAATGAGACTCTACGTTGTCCACAGACCCTGAGCTCTACCAGTGGCTCTAGTTACATCTCATTTAAACAGCTTTCCTCAAAAAGGAAGGAAGGAAAGAACAAAGAGAAGTAGGACAAGATGATCTACTATTTTCATCTGTTCAATCCCAACTTCCTATGACTTAAAAAACTAAAGCCTTTCTTCCCATTCTGCCCTGATAATCTTTAATACTGCAGATCTAACACCTTCCTTAAGGAGACAGCAATCCGTTCTTAACATAATTGCAGTTGGCCCTGGGGAAAAAGAACACTGATGAGGACAAAGAAGAGATGGGTGCCAATACATTGTTTCTGCCATTATTCAAGTACTTAGAGGGTATGTTTCATGTATTCTTTTCAGCAACCCGCAAATCTCCCTAATTTACTCATTCTTTACAACTTTAAACAGTATTTTTTTTACTTTGGTTTCACAAACAAGTAAACTGTGAGATTAGAACATTTACCAAATATGCCAAAGGTCACATAGATAGTAAGTAGTAAAATAGATTTACATTGAAGGATGTTCTCACTAGACAACCTGAGTTACTTCTACAAAAAAAAAAAAAAAAAAAAGAGTAAGAAGAAAGCTTCCTTTACTTCGAAGTGCCAATGTCTACAAAGGTATGACATACATGTTTGTATGAATTCATAGAAAAGAGTTTGAATACTAAAAATATGAGTAGTGGTTACCTCTGGGGAAAGGAATGGAGAGAGGAAGATAACAAGAGTAGGTCTACATGGTCTCTGGGAGGTCTACATTGTCCCAGGGAGCTCTCTGGGACCTCTTTTCTAAGGGCACTAATCCCACTCCTGAGGGTTCCACTCTCATGAGCCAATTACCTCCCAAGAGCCCCACAACCAAATACTATCACATTAGGTGTCATATTTCAATATATAAGTTTCAGGGAGATGCAAATGTTCAGTCTATAGCATATATTTCATTCTATATGCTTTTATGTGACTTGAATATTTTGTTCCATTAATGCGTTAATCTGTTACTCTTTTAATTTAAGGAATAAAAAGAAAATGAAATTCTCTTTATAAGAACACACTCTTGCATCAGTCTAACCAGAGGATTATCAAATTGCTTTAAAAACAAATTCCCTCAACAATAGGTTACAAGGCTCTGATTCTCACATTCAACTTTATTACTAATCTGCTTAGCCAAATCCTGCCCTAAAGTGTTACCGGTGAATGTGGATTACAGATGGGTGGAATCTACTATTTTCATTCAGAAATATTAAGCATCGACAACTCTGCCCCCTTTAGATGCTCAGCCTAGGAGGTGCGAGTTGTTTGGTGCTTGCTAGGCCACCTACGAGTATTTCTGCAATGACAGCTCTGTCCCTATATGTAGGAATTATATCAAAGCATAGCCTCCTGCCACAGTACCCTCTAGAAACAGGCATTCTTTCAAAGGGAAATCTTCCAGCCCTTCATCACAATTGGAACTCAAAAATGAGAAATTTCTCATTTAAAAAACTATGGTTTTAAAACAAAAACAGTATTATCTCGTCACCACACTAGCAATTCCATGTGTGTATGTGTGTGTGTGTGTGTATAGATAGATATGTATGTGCATAATGCATTAATCAAATTTGTTCTTCACGCTTTAATTCAGATGTGCTCTCTCATCTAATATTTACAATAGCCTTGTATTGTTTTACTCAGTGAAAAAATTACAATTTATTGTAATTGATTATTTTGCTGAAAATTACTGCCTCAAGAAATAGAACTCAAACTTGAATCTAATTCCCTGGGCTCAGAATTCTATACCATATAACCCAACAATAAACTAAAGAGATTTCAGATGAGAGAGAGAGGCATCAAAAGCCATGAAGTCTTCAAAGCCCCCTGAAGTTAAAATCTGGATCCACTGATAATTCCCATTATCAAGAAAATGACCTTATAAAAACAAGTAATAATCAGATTGTAGTTACCTTAGTTAATTGTAGTATCAAGCAACTAGAGTGAAAACCTGGTTTTTTAAGAGGAATTTGTAAATTTTGCCCCTTTAGCAATGAATTCAACTCCACATATGTCATGATGATAGTGATAATTATTTTTTGTAACTCACCTCTTTGCCTAATTATAGGATTTCAAAGCTGGCACAGAATTAAATATATTTACTTATTCATGCATCCTACATTTAGTGATAATAACTCTGTTTTATAATAACTATTAATTATTATCTACATTTTACAATAATTAAGATAAAACAGCTTAGCTCAGGATAATGTCTACATTTTAAATTTTAACAAAATATCAACACATAAAAGTTGAAGGCAAATATCAGACAAAATTTCCAAATAACTAAAAACAAAAAAAAAAATGCCTAAAAGAAGAAATAGTTAGGGAAAGGGCTTGAATGTGTGACTGGCACATCAGGGAAGTGCTGGGGTTTTTAGTGTCTTGTAGATATACTTATTTTTCTAAATATAAGCATATCTTACTTCAATTAAAAAAAACAGATTTGAAAAAACCTTCTTGGACACCAAATTTTGAATTTCACATTATAGCCACTAATGCCCTATCTCCTTTGGAGAGGGCTGATGGTCTGTAACTGATCCCTTTTAGTATGGTCACATTTTCCTGGTTCTTTATCTAGTAATTTTGGTTTGTATCATGGCTTATTTTAATGTAGGTATTAGTGGTGTAATTTACTTGAAAGTAGAAAATATGGTCTAAATGGTCAAAATGCCAGGACAACAGATTAAAGCCTGGGCAAATCAGAACATGTGATTAACCTAACTACAGAGCAAGTGGAAGATTTCTACCAATTGAGGCTCCGGAAATCATATTCCACCTATCAGTCAAACTAGCCCTGCAGAGGGGAGAGTTAAAGGGATTCATCTTTGAATCTGTTTCATTCACTCCTGCTTCTAACTCGTGACCCTAACCCAGCACTATCCAACCAGAATTATAGTCACTCAAGCCAGTAATGTAAGCAATTTAAGGGGATTCTGTCTCTTGCTCGCTCTGAAAGAATGGTTACCCACATCCACTGCAGACAGAGAAAAGAGAGCCAAAACTGACCCTTCTACACGATGCAAGTCTGCCCACATTGAGATGGGAGGTCACTGCCAGCACTGCGCAGGTGACCTTGATACCCTGAACAAAAGACCAGTGGCAGGTGCAAGAGTGAGAATTGCCCACTAACCACACAGCTGAGTGCCAGACAGGCAGAGAGATGTGTAACACACAAGTGAGAATGCCAGTGGGCAGGAAACAAGATCAGCCTCTCCAACCAAAGAGGAGTCATCACCCTGGCACATCCACCCAAAGAAAGAACGCATGGAAGAAAATATTGAAACCGGTCAAGTGGACATGCCAGGGGTTGGATATCCAGATAGCTGTACAAAGTAGGGGTAAGAAGTCACCATGGTCTCAATGCTCTGCCAACTCAAAGTGAGGCTGGGAAACAGGAACATTTCAAGCCAGAGTCAGACAAATGGCAAAAAGGAAATATCAGGAAAATCAAACCCGATAGAGAAATGCTAACGAAAGATTAAAGAAGATCGGAACAAGTAACTATGTCAATACAAAATAAAACTCACAAACTTGTGGAACATGTTCAGACGGAAATAATCATAGGACTGATGTCAACGGCTGATTCCAGGTTCATAACTGGGAAAGGAAAAGGAGTAGGTACCAGGGTATACAGATGAGGAAAGAGTTCAGACCCACAGAATAAACAACAACAAAAAAAAGATAGCACATCACATTGGTTTTTTTTCATAATTATTTTCACAGCATAATGGCAGGACCTGTGGAACACAATAAAACAGTTTGCTTTCACTACACTTGCATCATTTGTTTTTACACTCATCAGCGTTGAGAAATGACCAGGGTTTCCATTGTCTCTCATCGCAATAGCAAATGATACATACAATGATTGAAAAACAAGAAAACAGGCCCCAAACAATGTCTAAGCCCCACATCACCAAACCAAGACTTACAGGGTAACCCCTCCCAGAAATTAAATCTTAAACTAGTCAGTCAGGAATGGCCTGGGCAGCACTAATTAGGTAACCTTCCAGATGAACCACTGCAATAACCAACGCACTTTCTGCCTAGTGTAACCTCGTTCACTCTCCCTTCAGGCTGTTAGACTGGATACTGCCCCATTGGAATAAAGTTTTTGATAAACAAACTCCTAAAATTTTAATATGATTCAGTTTATCTTTAAAATCATAAATTGGAAAAGCAACACCCTAGAAACTAAATGAATGAGGAGACAAGAATGAAAGCTTAGAAGTCTTCAATATAGGACCACAGACAACTTGTCTCTTTTTTTATTCAAAAAGCATGTGTAAGTAAAATCTAAGTGTATATTCCTGACAAAACTTGCTCAACATTTCTCAGTAAAAATGCCAAACAAAGGCTAAATACCTGCCTGGAAATTAAATGGTAGTCAAACTAAAAATCACCTAAGTCTAAGCACCAACTTAGCTTCAATCAACATTCAGCAGAGCAAATACACAGAGCTCATAAACAGCTTCATATCAAGCTAAAAAAAAATAAAAATAAAAAGTCACCATGCAAAACTCAAGTGAATTCAACATAAAAGAGCAAACAAATACAATTAAATAACCACAGTCCTCAGGGGGTCTTTTTCATCCTTAGTAACTAAATAAAATGAATTGATTCCTCTATTCAATGTACTATGGTATGGTCTACATTCTCTTGGAGCATCTGAGGACTTGAGGGGAGGGTGGGGCTCATCGTTCTCATAGAAATAGCATTTCTCTATTCACCAATTTCTCAGTACTTTCCCATGGTCCCTGTTCTCGTGTCCATTTTATTCTTTCTGAACCATTGTTATTTACACTTGGCTACTGTCCCCCCTTCTTCAACCAAAGCATCACCACTATCACATCATCATGCACATAGTAGACTTGTACTGAAGGTAGGGTGACTGTACTAAACACAGAATGGCAAACTCCCTGCAAGTCACCATTTGATAACATGGCCTTAATACTCTTTGACCAGAATCACTACCAGATTATGGCTTCAGGGTTATACTTGAACCCCAGCCTATTACCAGGTTGTAGACCCATTCTTTGCAGACTTATGCTCTCTTTTCCACATATCGAGGACTAATCAGCCTCTGTCTCCTCTTCACAGGAATGACTCAAAATCATGTTTCTTTATTAACTATGACAATTTAGCTTTCAAACTTTTTCTCACATTAACTTCCAGATGTACCTTTACATACATCCCTCCCCCAAAAAACCTTATGGTGTTTGGCTAAATAAAACGGTTGCCTAGGACAAATCATAGTACAGCTAAGATCAAACAGAACCTCAAACTTAGGTTTTCTTAACCTTGGGCCAAATAAATGTCTTATTCAGAGTTCCCTTAATCACCAACTGGAAATCTTATTTTAAATAATAGTAAGTTTGCATTTTCTGAAAAGAGGAACTCCTGGGGTTAGTTTAGAAAACCTTTGAATGCCCAAGAAATTTTTCCTGACTATAGAGTACATTAGAATAAGGATAAAAAGAGGTCTTCAGTTTTGCTTGCTGTACGTATTTTGGGGGAATCAAAGTGGTAGAGATACAGAAAATAGAGTAAAACTGCAAAAAAGAAAAAAAGCCCAAAATATTGAGGAATTTGGTGATAGGAGACAGAATTATTGCAAGATTCTGAGTAAGTATGTAGAATTGTTTTGGAAAAAAAACTGCATTGAGAGGATGCACCAATAAAAAGCCATTTGGGTGGATGATTTCCGGAGTGGCAAAGGGGAGCAAGCTAGGGTCATTTGCAAGGACTTTCGCCTCATTGACTTTTGCTTCCTCCAGGGTCCTCTTTGGCTGATCTGTCATCTATGGTTCAGTAGGAGAGGAGTTATTTTCACTTTCTCCCTTTTCGCCTCGTGGCTCTTGGCTCTTTAGGATGGTGTTCAGCTCAGACAACAGCTGGCTACTGTCACTTTTGTGTAGGGTTATGAAATACAGTACTTCAGTGTTTATTTCAGATGTTTTTTGAGAACACTTCTGTTTGGCTTCCACCTCTGACTGTCTGGGCCTCTGAGTTTACTCATTATGAAAAAAAATGGAAAGGAAAAGACAAGAGGCTCTATGAGACAATAGGAATACTCTTCAAAAGGCAGTTGGTCATATTTAGGGGAAAGAAATTCAGAGCGTCTAATGCAGAGGCTAATGCAATCCACACCATTCCTGCTGGTTGTCTGGGGTCTGATGAGGACGTCTGAGATCATGTCAATCTTTTTCTGAAGCTCGAGCCCCTCCATCTTCCCAATCTGTGTCTCACTTGGTCACTTGCTTTCCTTCAAGAATTTTCAATTGTTCTACTACTGGCCTCTTCTTTGGCTGACTCTTTCATCCAGGGAGCCTAGATGCTCTACCTTTAGGAGTCCTTCAAAACAATCTCTTCTTCTTCCTCTAGAATTCTATTGTTTCTCCATCCATACAGGAACCTTAAGTGATAGTACAAGCTCAAGATTTGAGCCAGACATATGGGGATTCAAATCCTAACTCTTGCCACAAACTCTATGAGCAGGGGACCTCTATGTGCATTTGCTGAGCCTCAATTTCTTCCTATTAAAATCTTCTGTGCCTATCAGCCCTTTTCATGCTGGCACAGCCAGAAACAAAGCCATGCAAAAGCACATGTTGTAAGGAAAAATAAAGCAAAATTAGTTGAGAGTCATTGACCACCCTCCATATGTAGGCCTATGCTAGCAATATGTGGAGTCAAGATTTTCTGTGATTCCAACTTACAATAGCATGGATACCTCAGAATTTTCAGAGCCTCTCCCACAGCAGAGGGTCAATAAAGACATCAGAAACTGAGCTATTTAGAACAAACCCAGAGACCACATCGTATGAGAGAGCACGGAGTTCAATTCCTAATTCAGCCACATGCTGGTTGTGATTTAAGGAGGTTGCTTGTCCCCTCTGACCCCACTTCTTCCCCTATAAAACAATACGGATAATGTCCATCTCTTGAAGAGGTTATAAAAATTAAATAGAATTATATATAGTGTATAATTCCAAAATAAGCATTCAATACCTGTTGGTTTCCTGACATCAACCAACTATCATTTCATGAGGATTCCTGGCCAAGAAGGTAGTCTTAGAACTCATCTTAGGGGGACAAACCGAGCGTCTTGTAAGCAACTTACAGTTAAGCCTCCATACACCACATTTTAGATAATTTACACCCATCTGCTTTTCTGTCAAGGAAATAACCCAAAGTGCTCAGAAAAAGAAAAATGTACAAAAGGAATCCCAGCATAGACAGAGCCTGTCCAGCCATGAACTCTTTCCTTATCCCAAGGCTGAAAGCATACGTCAAAGGATCAAGATCATTACTGACTGGTACAGCAATGGACAAATTTGTCTAATACCTTGGTCAGAATGCCTACAACTCTCTCTATGCATTCTGCCTTTATTTTCTCCAATTTCTTCCTTGGGTGTCAGAGACAGGTAGAAGGAAAAAGTTTTTTTTTTTTTTTTAATAATTTTCACACACACACACACACACACACACACACACACACACACACACAAAGGCATCTGTAGTCAAAGCTACACAAGTTGAACTGAAAGAAAGAAATTATTTCCTGGTGTCCTTTCTGCTCCTTGCAGAGGACAGTTTTCCAAACCTTGGGACTCAGCCAGAGCTCTTGCTGTTCAGCAAACCCACACTGCCCTCTGTTGGAAAAGAAGCTCACATGCACTCTGCAGACAAGACCGGCCTAAGGATTAACGGCAGCACTTTATTGAAGTAAAACTGGTGGAAAATTGTAAGTTTCCTGTCTAAAACTTACAGACGCCCATCCCTCCTCGTCAGAACAAAAGCAAGGAAATGAACAAGCGCCCTGCTCAAAGTCTAATGCTTCACAGTCTCTTGCAGATACAATCCTTGTGGGAGATTTTTTTAGGAAACAAAAGATGGCACATTTTGTTCAAACAAAAAGTCTTTAGCTTAGACCGGTATTGTTTGTAGTCTTAACCCTTACAGGGATTGCCAAAAGCCACCCAGGCAGCTGCCCGGCTCCACTTCCTCTAGGGCTGAAAAGGGTCACTTCCTCCTTGCGAAGGGGCTAAGCACACTCTGCTCAGCTGTTGGCTTTTAGGGACTGCAAGACCTCTGAATAAAGTGTACAATCAAAGGGGGAAAAACTGTACAAGCAAGGAACAGTAAGGTCTACCTTTGCCATAATGTCATTGAGTGCCTTAAAGATTACAATTTCCAAATGAGAGCATTTAATTCCTAACAGCACTTTCAAGCAAACCTAAGCCGACTCAAGAGGTTCATTTCCAACCCCAGCCTCTATCAACACCAAGCAGCAAGTGGAAACACGTTTTCAAACACAAAGAAACAAACTGGGAAGCATTTCACCAACTAGTAAAGGGACAATATTCACATATAATGACTGAAGGCATTCGGTAAACAAAGATAAAATTAATTAGAACACATACAGATATTATTCAGATCCTCAAAGAAGCAGGCATGGAATGTTCAAGGGAAATATAAAAGAGCCTCTCCAGAGATTGGATTTTCAGCTATGTTAAAATCCTTCGTGAGCAATCTGACTGCAGTCATACAGTCAATTTTAAAATAAACTCACAGCATGCTTTTTATTATACTGTATATGTAATGGTACCGTGGATGGCTTCTCAGTTTGTTCAAGTGCTTTGACTCCAGGAACAGCAAGCCAGACTTCTAAATTAGACAGCCTTCAAAAATGTGATGCATTTGTAGCCACTGACTTAGAGTACTTTTCAGTAATTCCAAACAAAATAAATCCACTGGAAAGTCTTAGTTTACAACTGGAATTTTGAATATATTTACCATATATATATATATATATACACACACACACATATACATATGTAATCCGATAATATATCTTATGAACAATTTGACCAATTTCAAAGTCATGTTCCTGGAACTCAGTGCTATTACCAAAACCACAGCAGAAACTCAGCGGTATCTGAAGTAAATGGGATAGACAGAGGAGCTTGGTTTTGACCTCATGTGGGGACACTCAGTGCCAGTTCTTCAAGAGTCTTATTAGCCTGTGAACTTGACTCCAGAAATCTTTCTTTTAGAGATTAATTTTGGCACAATTCCATCTATAATATGAGGGATGAGGGGTTGCATCCATGCATCGTATTACCTCCAGCAGAGAGACACTTTCTCCAACAAAGCTTAGAAATCTATAGTTGTAGCAGTCTTACTCACCAGGTCTTGCCTTATTTTTCCTTCCCAGGCAGTTTCTGAAAAATCTCTCGATAGTTCATCCATAGTGTCAAACAGAACGTGGGTTCTCTCTAGTGAGAGTACCCTTGTCTCTCTAGACACAGCACCCCTGCTCCCCTGTGAGCAGGCATTTTCAGGGTCTGTTTCCACCATGGCTTCCTTTACCTCAGAAATAGGCCACCTGAGAAAGATTTCGTCTTGTTCTAAATAATTAACCAATCCTGAGCCAACCTGAGACCACATATAGGAGGTGCCTCTTGAGCGCGTGAAACCAGTAAAATCTAAGTGTAGTCCCTCCACCTGTATCCTTGGCCCTGAATACAAAAAGGCTGACTCCCCTGGCCTTCCACTGGTGATTTAGAGCCTAAAACACCTGCAGAAGCCAGGTTTCAGAGCTGCAGATACTGTTCTCTTCATCCATAACTGAAGAGCTGGAGGCCTCCCTTTTCCACTATTTTTGCCTCAGCCCCAGGTGTGGCTCCACCCTGAAATCCTCAGCGCAGAAGCTTTGAGGCCTACCATGCCTTCGCTTGTTTGTCTGAACGTGGAGATCAGGAATGCACACTTTGATTGGATCCTTGCCTCCTCCGTGCCTATTCACTAAAACCTCTATGACTCACCGTCTTCCGGCCAGGCTCTATCACTCATGCAACACTCATGTGCGCCCCTCCACACCTTTACCACAGCCAAGTACTTTTTGTGAAAGCCACTCACTTAAGGTCAGTCGCCAAGGTCAGAAGACCACGTGACTGGTTTAAAGCCTCTTGCCCAGACCATGGCAGTTAAAAGCCAACAGCACAGCTATAAAACTCCTCCTGGCCTAATATAAGCCTCTGAAAACTTCAAGGTCACAATGGCCTGCCTCACCAAAAGCCTTTCTAGAGTATATTTTGCTTCCCTAAGTTCAAGTCTTTTATTTTTAGTTCTCACTGTCCCAGTCTCTAAGAGGTCCCCGATAAACAGCACACCTCTTCCTTGCTCAGGTTCATGAATAACTGAGAAATGACGAAAGAGGGCCCAAATGGCTGACTTTGATTATTAATAAAGGCCAGCCTGGAAAATGTAGCTTCGCATGAGTGTTCACAGTTTTCCTACGACTGAACCCCTGAACTAGAGCGGTTTCTCCATCTACATAGGATGGTGTTGCCCTCCCCCACGTCCAAGCATAATCAAATTCTTCTTCCCAAATTTACCAGTCATGCAAGTTATTCCATCTCTCTGCAGACTGAGTAAAGGGGAAGATAAATGATAGAATCTGTTTGGAGAAAATCCATTCTCGTGAAAATTAGAAATGCCTGAGAAGGAAGTTCCCTTGTAACACTTACCACAAT
The DNA here is from genome assembly GCF_022837055.1 of Prionailurus viverrinus. Classification (NCBI taxonomy): domain Eukaryota; kingdom Metazoa; phylum Chordata; class Mammalia; order Carnivora; family Felidae; genus Prionailurus; species Prionailurus viverrinus. The sequence goes on along the minus strand of NC_062573.1, from coordinate 38,288,244 downwards.
GTGGGGAGACGGCCAGGTTACTGGTGGACTCTCCCCACTGACTGGGATGGTTCTCAGGCAGGGTCCTGGTCCTATTAATTCCTAGATCTTCAGTGTTGAGCACTGTGCTTGGCATTATTCATTTATACCTCACCTTTAAAAAGATTTAAGAAAACTTTAAGGTTGGGGCACCTGGGTGGCTCAGTCAGCTAAGCATCCGACTCTTGGTTTTGGCTCAGGTCATGATGTCCTGGCCGTGGGATTGAGCCCAGCACAGGGGCTCCACACCGGGCATTAAGCCTGCTTGGGATTCTCTCTCTCTCTCTCTCTCTCTCTCTCTCTCTCTCTCTCTCTCTCTCTCTCTCCCTCTCTCTCCCTGTCTCAAAAGACAAAGAAAATTAAGGTTTGGAAAATTACCCATAAGGACAACTGGAATTAAAGGAAAATGAGAACAAGGAAATAAGATAAACCTCTGGAAAAGACAGTATGTAGAAATACATGACCTTCAAGATGGAATTATTTTGAGTTTCTGACACCTGGTTTAAATAGAAAACACCAGCACTCTTGCTGTTCAGTGTGATCACCTGGCATCACCCAGAAGCTTGTAGATCCAATCTTGTCAAGTACCTAAGAAGCAGAATAGCTGGAAATATGTGGAAAACAGCACTATTAACTACCTCAGTTTGTATGTGTAAATATATGACAGGAAGAACAAGAAATCAAAGGAGCAAGAACGAGAGAGGGACCGAGGTAAAGCCCGGATCACACAGGGCTCTGTGTTTCTTGCTAAACCATCTGAGCTTGATAGGAGGCCAATAAGAAAACAAAATTACAAGTTTTGTTTGTTGTTTCTTTGGTTGCTTTAATGCAAGGAATAATATAGCCCACCACTTCAGAATTTCCTCCTCTATAAAGTGATAGACTTGGATTTGGTGTTTTTGCATGTGGAACCAAATAACTTATCTCCAAATCAGGAAATTTTTAAGGGTGAAAGAGAACGCTTAAACTTACTCCATGACAACAGGTAATAACCTGGACTGTCTTTCCCCAAATCCTGTGATCCTCTGGCCCTTTTTCTGTTGACCAGGCCAGCACGATACCACATTGGCCTGGGTCCACTTTCTAATTAGCACAAAGAAGCAGTGACAGCCAGTCTAAAGTGTTATTCAAACAATTTTCTTTCATTTCATGATTCCTCAGATGCATATAAGCCCATAAAATTCAACAGCCCATAAAAAATAGAAAGCCTAGTTTTATAAAACTCTTTTACCACAGCTGCTCAGTAGTAACCCCCTTAACCTTCATTCCGTAAGTGTAACAGTGATTTTTAGAACAAATTTAATGCATGCATTTAAGAATTTTTCAAAACATGAAGATACTTGGAAACAACAAAACATAATAAATGAAAATAATTTCTCCATGATTGTTATTTGCAGGTTGAGGTTATTTTGTCTTGAACTGATCATAAAAAATGTTTTCCTTTTTTTGTTCTCTTAAGCAAGAGGCTTAGATCAGTAGTACATCCCACTAGGATCAGACATGAGTAGGATTTTTTTTAAATATAATTTAATATTGGTGACTTCAAATAGTTTATTAAAAATAAATTTCAAATCCTGATTGATTTTTATTACGTGTGAATAATGAACATGTCGTAGGACCTCCTACCAAGAGTTTTTCAGTCCATCGTGAAAAACTCACAAAATTATGTTCTACAATATGATAACTGAAACAAACAACTCAAAGGCAAGACATGAAATTGTGTAAAAAGTACATAAAATACAAAGCATATATGTAATAGTGAATGTATAAAGATATGCAGAAAATAACAATGGTGAAACTCTGGATAATTTTGATTTCCCACTTTTATTTTCAGTATATTAAAAAATTATCAGCAGAGAGTTGTTTCCTTTGTGTTTTAAATAGGAAAGCTGGTCCTCAAAGTTTAATGTGCATATAAATCAGCATGGGATCTTGTTAAAATGCAGAGGCTGAATCACTAGTTAGGATAGAAACGGAGGTTCTCCATCTATTAAAAACTGCCACTAATGTTGCCAATCCAAGGGCCACACTATAGGGTCAAGGCCACAGAACTCTAGCTCTCCAATGTAGCTGCACCCTGAAACCATTTGGAAAGTTTTTAAAAACACCAATGTGTGGGTCCCACAGCCAGAGGTTCTAATTTAATTGGTCTGGGTATCAGGATCTTTCAAAATTCTAAGGTGATACTAATGTGCATCCAGGTTTGAAAACCACTACTGCAAAGGTTTGTATCCTAAAAGGTCTGATCCTACTTTTATTACATACAGCATTTGTCCCACAGGTGGTTCTTACATAGTTTTTACATTCTCTGTGATGGTAGGACATTTAGCCTTTGTAGTATGGACCTTAAGATGTTTTGCTCCCAAGTGACGGTGTTTGCATTCTCCAGAAACAGAAAAGCAACATCATCATTCATAGCTGCAGCTCTAAAATGGATTCTTTGGAGCAGAATATCAGCGAGTCAACAGAGTGTTCACTGGAAGCAGAACTCACGCTACCCGTGAATGAGCCACATTGTCCAAAGACATATTACACATCACAAATAGGAAAAGTTCTTTCTGTGTTTCTTGTCTAATAGTCAACTTTTACTCATCAGAAAATAGCATTTCTTCTTCTGGCTGTGCTTCTGACCTTGGGCAAGCCACTTCACTCCCTGGTGGCTTACAGAGGAAATGAAAGGACACCATCAAAGAGTCCCTATTTCCTTTCAGTTCTCAATTCTCAGGTTCTAAATTTCTCTCCTTTTCCACCTCCCCTTCTTCCTAATCCCCCTTGTCCTTGTCCACATCGTCAACATTGTCATCTTCTCAAATCCTCTCCTCCAGAGCTGTGGTTCGCAAACATCAGCATGTGTAGGTAGATACCATCAGTAGGGCTTACTGAAGCACAGATCCTGAGCCCCATCCCCTGCACCTCTGACACTGTGGGTCGGCTGTAGGGCATGAAAATTTATATTTCTAACATATACCCAAGCTATGATGGTGGTGGTGGTCTAGTTCGCCCTTTGAATACTACTACCTGGAGCATTCACATAAACAAAATTAGAATCCTGCAGTGTGGAATAATTAGCATGCTGTGGGGAAGAAATGGGCACTTCACTCCAACAAGCACAATGCCTGGGGTGCCTGGGTGGCTCAGGCAGTGAAGCATCCTCTTGATTTTGACTCAGGTCACAATCTTAGAGTTGCTGAGATGGAGCCCCACACTGGGCTCTGTGCTAACAGTGTGGAGCCTGCTTAGGATTCTCTCTCCCTCCCTCTCTCGGCCTCTCTCTCAATAAGTAAATAAACTTAAAAAAAAAAAAGTTTAAAAAAATCCCATTGGAGCTTTACGTGTGTGTTTTTAGAAAACTCCGCCCGACCTATGCTGCAGATCAATCTACTTCAGAGGAAAATATCTTTGCTTGCCACCACACGCATGCAGTTTCGTACCAACTCTGAGAAGCGACTATAGGATTTCTCCCCTCCTCCAAATAAAAACAGGCTGAAATAAAGCAAGATTTTCTTCAATCTGATGAACTCACTGCAAAGCAGGCTTGGCTTAGGGAAAGCATAAGTGAGCAAACTAACACACAAGCAAAATCAATCCAACAGCACTAGAGGTTAACTTAAAAAACACCTTTTCAAACTACTTAGTCATGTACCTCCAGAAAATGAGGAATCATGTCCAAGATCTGACACATTCCTTCTTGATATACGTTACTCAGGCCATTTTTTTCATGTTTATTTATTTTTGAGAGAGAGAGAGAGAGAGAGAGAGAGGGAGCACACAAGCAGGGGAGGGGCAGAGAGAGATGAAGACAGAATCCGAAGCAGACTCCATGCTCTAAGCTGTCAGCACAGAGCCCAACATGTGGCCTTGAACCCATGAGCCATGAGATCATGACCTGAGCCAAAGTCAGAGACTTAACCGACTGAGCCTCCCAGGTGCCCCTAGACCATGTAGATACCAGTTACCTGACTCTGAAGCTCTCCTAGTGAGAATATCAGGATGAAATGTTTTCTTTTTAAATTATACCTTTTCCCATGTAGATGGAAAAGATAGGGTTAACTATGTTTTATTAGATGTCGGCAAAACCATTGCCCTATATCATTGGGAGGAAATTTTAAGTACTGATAAGCCCACCATTCCTATGTGAAACCGTTCACTTGTGTTGACCTGTAGGCTAGAATATATTTGCAAACAACACACATGCATATAATTTATACATACATGTAGAAATATGCATGAGATGAAAATACACATATATACTATGTGTTCGTGTACATACTGTCCCTCTAAGAAACTGGCCGAGAATTGAATGTAAGAGAATCAAGTATTTTGCTTCTGTTTGCTCTGGCAGAGTGTGTCGCTGCATATTTCAAGGCTTGCCCAAGAACAAGCGGGGAATAGGAGGTCACACTGGCAGTGCTGAGTCAGCATCAGTCTAACAACTGCCTCTTGATTTGCGCAGGGACCTCTTCCCTGCCACGCTTGGTAGTCCCCAGACCTAGTTTAAGATCAATGTTATTAATATTCTTCATTAGGCCACTGTAATCGTAACTGTTTTCTTTCATAGAAAATGATTTTAAAATAGCATGAAATCCTCAAAATGGTTTAGATGAAAGAAAAAAGAAGTAGTGTGGAAATAGCTTGGGTCTTTTCATTATTATTATTTTTTTAAGGAGGATATTAAAATGTTCACCCTGAAGCTTTATCAAATGTTTTGGAGATTCTTTGTACCTCTGTTCAGTAGTTATCAAATTGAGGACTCCATGCTGTTTCCACCATGGGCATTTTTTCAGCAACTTTATATGAAGAAGAGGGATTTTTGAGTTTCGTTGTCATGGTAACGCTATATTCAGGTTGAAAAGCTTTATTGAATGTTTTGGGTATTTCTCCATTGCAGCCTTCATTTAATAGATTTTGATGTTCAAATGTTTAAATATACTACTTTATCTCTGCTAGGATTGTTTGGCTTTTAATATATATATATGCACATATACTGTTTAATGCTTAGGTACCACAGGGAAGAAAATATGCTAAATATTATTTTTCTTTCTCTTCCTCAATCCCTGTTGGTACCTAAGATTTTCGCTTGTGGAAAGCAAAGGAAGATACACAGATAGAGTCTCAGATACAGGGAAAATAGATGTCCTCTTATTTGTATCTCAAAACAGTACCACAGTGTATTTCAGAAAAAGGCCATCATTTTTCCCATGTTATTTCCTTTATTCAGAAGGATAGAGCTGATACAAGGGCAACGGACAAAGGGGATCAAAAGGGACAGACAAGTGATATGGGAAATCACAGGGTATTAAAAAGGTGATCCTAACTATTTGTCCTTTTTACAAAGACTCTTTGCTGTTGCCCGGCATTTCTGAAAACATTTTTCTAGAGAATGCATGTGTATCATCAAGGGTGAATTAGAGTTTCAAGGTAAAAAGGACTTGGTTGTTAAATATCTTAGGATGACACTGGATTAGGTAAAGAATTTAATATGCTACTGTGCATTGGTGATCTCTTTGAGGGATCAAATAGTGGTACCCAGATACTGTGACCAAAGATCTTGGTGGGGCGGGGGGGGGGGCACCTACAGAACACACTTCGGGAAACACTGCTTTCTAATAGGTTTCTATTGTTCCAAATGTGAACAGAATAGAAAAGATTCCTGATTGAGTCAGCAAAGTGACACTTAAGTTACATCTCGCTGTACTCTGTACCTGGAGAAAACACTTGAAGAGCTGGGTCTCTCAAAACAAGATCGGAGCTCATGTGAGGAAAATTATGGACCCTGTGACAATAGGCTCTCCATTTACTAGGTAATTATACATGTAGCCTCAAGAAACTGATAGCCACAAGCCTTCAAGAGGGAACTTTGGGAAGGACAGGATGTGGGTGGAGGAATTTATCCTGACATTCTGTCCTGAGTATGATTCTATGGAAGCAAACTCACATGGCAGGACATACACGAGCCTGAACTTTGAGGGCCTCCTGCATGAATGCTGCTGTTTTCTCCACTCATGTGTTGTTTTTTTTTTTTTAATTTTTTTTTTCAACGTTTATTTATTTTTGGGACAGAGAGAGACAGAGCATGAACGGGGGAGGGGCAGAGAGAGAGGGAGACACAGAATCAGAAACAGGCTCCAGGCTCTGAGCCATCAGCCCAGAGCCCGACGCGGGGCTCGAACTCCCGGACCGCGAGATCGTGACCTGGCTGAAGTCGGACGCTTAACCGACTGCGCCACCCAGGCGCCCCACCACTCATGTGTTTTAATCCAAATTTAAGCCTTTGTAAAAAAAATTTTAATGTTTATATTTACTTTTGAGACAGAGACAGAGCATGAGTAGGGGAGGGGCAGAGAGAGAGGGAGACACAGAATCCAAAGCAGGTTCCAGGCTCTGAGTTGTTAGCACAGAGCCTGACGTGGGGCTCAAACTCATCAACCATGAGATCATGACCTAAGCCAAAGTCCAATACTCAACTGACTGAGTCACCCAGGCGCCCCTGAATTTAAACCTTTTATTATCCAGTAGGGTAACTACAGTAATAGAAACCTAGAGAATAATTTTCTATCAAACAATTTTCTTTGAAATTTGAAGAAAAAAATCACTCAGTTTCTCAGACTGAAGCTTATACCTTTCAGACTATGGTTTGCAGAGACTTCATATTTCTGTTTGAAGGCAAAACGATTGATTTCACTATACTTTGCTTTAGACTTCTTATGTTGTATTGAAACACCCTAATAAGGGCAAGTTTGTAACGATGATGATGAAAAGTATTTAATACTTACCACATTTATCCCTGCATTAGATTCTGTCTCTCTCTCCCAGAAGGGTTATTTTATACATAAGATCCCAAAACAGGGGTTTCGGTGCTTCATATCAGCAAAAGCAACTACTGTTGTCATTTACATCATTGTTTGTTAGCCAGAGAAAATGTTCCTCCTCATTTCATCTTCCAGCTCCCAAACAGCATCTTCCTCCAATTCTTCTACTGTCACCATAAAGGTCTTATTTCCCCAAAGCTCACTGGTGGAATCTGAAGAGTGGATCTGCTCATATGATACAACCCACTTCAGTCTCTTTGCCTGATTGATTTCTCCATGACAGTTGGGCTAAGGAAGGCAACCCAGTGGTTGTTGATTGTACCAAAGCCAGATCCCCTTGACCAGGTCACAAATTCATCTTCCCAGAGCTGCTGAGTGTTGGCTGCTGGAGGCTCACAGCCTTCTCTGGAAAATTTATTTTCACTTTCACAGGCCACCACATACAGGAACAACCACTCTGGTTTGCCTGGGACAGTCCCAGTCTCAGCACTGAAAGTTCTGCATCCCAGAAAACCCTCTCAGTCCCCAGAAAACTGAAATAGTTTCTCTTTTCCACCTTCCATCCCTTGTGACTAACTGATGCAGGGTGTTCCCATAAGGGTTAGCTCAAGGGGCAGTTAGTGTTGTGACACAGTTCTTGCTCTCCAGCTCCAGACTCCAGCTTGGAGGGGATAATTACTTATCTCCTCTGTTGCTCCACTGACCTTCCCTTATTCTATTTTTCTTGGGGCACTCTTTCCATAAATCATGTGTACCCAAATCCTTGCCTCAGGCTCAGGAACCCTACTCTACCAAAGACAGAATGCCTTTCAGTTCTAGGAAATGAGCTCCAGGAGGGCAGCAAAATATAGAAGGAAATGAAGTAGAAGGTTTTGAAGTAAAATTCACCCAAGTTGAAATTCTACTTTTCTGCTTGCCGGGTATGTGACCGTCTGTAGGCAAGTTGTTCTAACTACTTCTATCTCAGCTTTCTCATCTGTTAAATGGCGATATAAACATCTGCCTCACAGGATTTTGTGATTATTTGATGGCATGGAACATTTTGGGCATATAGTCAGCACACAGTAAATGATACCTTTTCTAAATCCTCAGTGTTTATCTAAAGTGGGTGGTCAGTTGAGTGAGTACTTCATAAATGTCAACTGCAAAATTAACCCACCCTAGAAAGACAGTCTATTGTTATAACCAATCTAAAAGGCATTTGTTGAAAAAAATGTAAGTCTAGTTTCAGATGTGGAGGTGAATAAAAACATTTCACCAAGCTACCAGACAACTCTGATCAAAATTCTTTTCACTACAAAACATGCCTTTAGGGGTTATTCTTAGATTTTTAATATATATCATGTTTTTTTAGAATAATCACATTTTGGGGATATTGAGAAGTTCAATTTTGGAGGTAATATTAAAATAATACATATTATATTGCTATAATATTTTATTGTATAGTTATATGTACCCTCCTAACAAATTTTTAAGCGTACAGTACATTATTGCTAATATAGGCACAAACTTGTACAGGAGATTTCTTGCATAACTTGCATAACTGAAACTTTAGACCTGTTGAACAGCAATCACCCATTCTTTCCCCTGGCAAATACATTTCCACTTCATTTCTACGAGTTTGGCTATTTTAAGTAACTTCTATAAGTGGAATCATGCAATATTTGTCCTTGTGTCACTAGCCTATTTTACTTAGCATAATGCCCGTCAGTTTCATCCATGTTGTTACATATGACAGCATTTCCTTTTTTTAAGATTAAATAATATTCCAATATTCCAATGTATGTATATATCACATTCCCTTTATCCATTCACTGTTGATGGACATCTTGGTTGTTTCCATATCTTGGCTATTCTGGATAATGCTGCCATGAACACAGTAATGCTAGTATCTCTGTTAAATCTTGATTTCAATTCTTTTAGTTAAATACCCAGATGTGAGATTATTGGATCATATGGTAATTCTGTTTTTCTGTAACCCACTGAATTCTACCACTGATTTTGATAGATATAAGTCAAGATCCATAGCTATAATAGAGGTTCTGAGATAGGATTGGTGTTCCTAAAAAGTGATCAGTAATAACTCTTACTTACTGTGTCGTTTCTGGGGTTCTGCAGCAAGTGTATTACTTATAAAAGTGTCTTAGTTTTCACAATCTTGGAGTTCCAAAATTACCAGTGTTACAAATAAGGAAATTGACACTCAAGTTAGTTAATGCTAGGTCACAGAGTAAAGGGAGAAAGAGTATGAGAAATAACAGGGAGGAGGAAAATAAAAATCCAACCACAAGGCTTTCTAGAAATTTCTCTTTAATTAGAAATCCTTAATATTAAGCCATCTTGCAATCAATTTAACTTGTGTATGATCACTTTGCATTTAGAAATATGCCCTTCACTTTCACTAGTGACTTCTTGGGATCCAATAATCATGATACATCCTAAGAATTTCAGAATTGTTCACAAATTTACCTGCCACACCTGATTCCTATTCATCTCCCATACCAAGTAAAACTCTAGTCTAAGATATATAAGCCTCCTCCTCTTTGTATAAAACAGCTGTCCATCCATCAACAACCTTTTACTGGGGGACTGAGCAGAATACTTGACACTCTAGTAGGCTTTATAGCTACTCAAATATGATGAATTCAAATAACAATTTTATCCAAAACCATGGACTTAAATACCAAGCCTCTTCAAAAACAGAGGGAGAGGAAAAGAGTGTTCAACTCATATGTAGAGTCCTGAGAGTAGTTTTTTTTCATAAAGCCTAATTTATGAACTTATAATTGACTAGTGGGCATCATGCTTTAATTATGATTTTGAAAAGGCCCTGGCAGTAGACTAGCTCTGACAGCCTGTGACATGGCGTGGGCTTAAGAGAATAGGTATTTATACAGACTGTGTCAATCACCCAGTACATGCCATTTCAACTGCCTGTCCCAATCAGGGCCAGCATCCAAAAGTATAGCAATTAGAATGAAGAGATGAAAAGCACTGGGGACATTACAATGGAAGTCAATGGCCAGAGGAACCCACAGAGACAGCACAAATGTCACCTTCATGCAGACAGCTATTTTAATACTGATAAGGCAAACTGCAGTCCTTTAAAATGGGGCCATGTAACTTACTGAAATAGAGAAGAAAGAGCTAATTTAACAAAATCAAGGTGCTAACATATTTCCCAAGGAATTTAGGGATTCAACTCTGGATTTCACCGTCATATATGACATAACCTCTTAACCCAGAATCTAACTAACTGGTTAGTATTATATATATGCCACTATTTGATCTTATAATAACCATTGGATGCTAAGGATAGAAAATCACAACCGATTAATATATTCAGCAAAGTCATTAATTAGATTCATTGCTGTCCCTTTTTTGTCAGCATTTAGTGAAGAACAGGGCCACAGTTGCAAAAGCATTACTTTTGGAGTCAGAAGGTCTAAAGTCACATGTTGATTCAACTTATTCTACCTTTGAAATCTTGAACAAGATTCCAGATCTCAGTTCTTTTGCTGAAAAGTGTGACAGTAACACAGAGCCACTGTGCAAATCCCTTGATGTCAGACATGTGTTAACTATAAGAAGACAAATAATACAAAGAATCATCATTATTAAAAATTTTATTATCTATTGCCATGTTAAAAATTATTCTAAAATGTAGCAGCTGGAAACTACAAACAGCTATTATCTCATGCTTTCTAGGGGTCAAAAATCTGGTAGGGGACCGGACTATATGGTTCTGACTGAGATACCCTCATGGAGGCTGCAATCAAGGTGTTGGCTAGGGTGCTCTCAAAGCTCACCTAGGGCAGGATCTGCTTCCAAGCTCACTCATAGGGAAGTTGGCAGAAGATCCATTTCAACGCTCACTCCTGTGACTATTCACAGGCCTCAGAAGACTGGTTTCCATGTTTATTGATATGGCCTCCTTACAGGGCTACTTTACTTTACTATATAGCAACGGGCTTCTTCCAGAGTGAAGCACCCAAGAGAAAGCAAGAAAGACTAGCCAAGAGAAAACTACAATCTTTCTGTGATGTAAATAAGAAGCTATATACCATGACTTTGGCTGCATTCTATTGTTAGAAGCAAGTTACTGAGTCCGGTCCACACTCAAGATGATTATACAAGGCTATGAATGCCAGGAGGTGGACTACTAGCGCCATCTTAGAGGCTTACCACAAAAGCTCGTAGCAACTATAGAGATTTGACTGAGCCTAACAATTAATTCAGTCAAGGAGTAGATGAGAGCAAAAACAAATACAGCTATTTAGGCTCTTTCCATGATTTTTACTCTATTTGAGACACATAACTTATCATTTGAGCTGTTTTGTCTGTACATACTCACTGTATGTTAAGAAATGAAAGTTTTGAAAGTTCATGTATAATTTTCTTTCTTCATGCTTTGGAATGCAGACAGCGGTCTATGGATAAGACACTTTGCAAAGTCTAAGGGTCAATTAACCATCTCACAAAGTATCCATGAGTAAGCTTGTCAATCTGATGCTATGCTTTAAATTTTTCTTCCCTTCCCCCTTTCCTTGGCTACCTAATTTTACCTACAATTTGCATTCAAAAAGTGGCAAAGTAAATGGTTTGTACCCGAAGCGCACCCCTTCTATTAAATTTACACTCACTCTTTCAGGGAAGGAGCCAGTCAAACTTGTATCCCCCACACAAAATGCCTGGATTAAAATGCCTGCTGTGTCCCCCACACAAAATGCCTGGATTAAACTTTAAGTTTAAATTATAGTGTACTGAGAGTCAAGAATGTTAAAAACAACCTTCTAATTCAACTTAATTTTCAAGGAGGAAAACTGAGGCAAAAAACACCATATCTGAGAAGGAGGGCAATATCTAAGGGTCTAAATATATATATATACATTCATATATATATGATATTGATTCATATATATATATATATGAAATATGATATTTCCTGAAGAAGAGGAGAAAGAATATAAAGCAAAATAAATATTTGAAGAAAAAATGGCTGAGAATTTCCAAAAATTGTCAAGAAATAAATGAACAAATAAAACCACAGCGCAAAAATGTCATGAATCTCAAGCAAGATAAATAGGGCTAAAAATAAAATCACATGTAGCCACTTCTTAGTCAAAATGCTGAGGGGCATCTGGGTGGCACAGTCAGTTAAGCATCTGACTCTTGATTTCATTTCAGGTCATGATCCCAGGCTCATGGGATCAAGCCCCTCCTCCCCCACCGGTGTCCACCCTGACCCAGGGCCTGCTTGGGATTCTCTCTCTCTTTCCCCTTCTGCCCCTCCCCCTCCCTCTCTTTCTCTCTCTCTCTCTCTCTCTCAAATGAAAATAATGCTAAAAATCAAAGATAAAGAGGAGAGCTTTCTAAAGTCAGAGTGGGAAGAGACATGCCATGTACATACAGAGTGGTAATAATAAGAATTATGGCTGACTTCTCATTATAAGCAACTGAAGCCAAAAGACAACGAAACAACAATTTTAAAAAGCAGAAAGAAATGTTTAAAAACTGACTGAATATAACTCCACCCTGGCAAAAACGATCTTTCAAAGTGAAGGCAAAATAAAGAATTTTTGTCAGAGAGACAAAAACTGAGATAATACATCTCTAGCAGCCCTATAGTACAAAAAGAGATAAAAGAATTGATTCAGACTTGAAGGGAAAAGATACCAGATGAAAGCCCAGATCTACAAGAAAAAAAAGTCATCTCATATGCCTTTGCTTTGATTGGTTTACATTCTTAAATATATTTTTGATGTAATATTTTTCAAATGCAACCAGATGGAAGACATAAAAACAGCTTATTAGGCAAATATTCTATATTTATCTTCACACTTTACAGTCAATATATAATTTGTGAATCTCAGCATTTTATGGTCTCTATCAGAAGTCACAGTGTGTTTCACATATCAACTCGATTCTCTACAAAGCTGTTAATTCCCCACCTGCTTCCTCTGCTCCTTCCCAATGCTTCCTAGGCGGTTCCATGGCTATGGCTCCAACACACTTCCGTGTTGCTTGCAAAGTGTCAGGAAAGGCCAGACGGTACAAAGGAGATTCGTGCTCACAAGTCATGAAAGGACTGATACTGTCACCAAAGGGTCTATCCCTGACCTGGGAAAATAGAAATTTCATAGAAATAAAATTATCTTTCTCAATACAGAAACTCTTAGAGAGCTTTGCCCTGGAAGTTGCTGTGCAGGGGTTTTAACAATAAGGTTTTTAAAAAATTGAATTTGTGTTTTATTATTTGTTTTTGTTTTGCCTTTTCAGCCTATGTCTGTTACCTTAATAATGTCTTCGATAGTCAAATTTTCCAGTTTGGCTCTCACATCTTGCTCATTCTCTAAAAAGTTAGTAAAAGTTAGCAAAACAGGGCGCCTGGGTGGCACAGTCGGTTAAGCGTCCGACTTCAGCCAGGTCACGATCTCGCGGTCCGTGAGTTCGAGCCCCGCGTCAGGCTCTGGGCTGATGGCTCAGAGCCTGGAGCCTGTTTCCGATTCTGTGTCTCCCTCTCTCTCTGCCCCTCCCCCGTTCATGCTCTGTCTCTCTCTGTCCCAAAAATAAATAAACGTTGAAAAAAAAAATTTTGTTTTTAAGTTAGCAAAACAAAATCAGGCCTATGGAAATGTATTTGTGTAAAATTTCTAGAATTTAGATGGAGGAATTCTCTAACAGTACACTACTGTTTGTATTAAAACAAATTTTGAGAAGTATTCTGAAATTTCAACTTGGCATGATAGTTTATTAAACACACTTAACTCCCTTTTTAAAAACACTCTATATATAGTCTGCTGTACCCAGAATTTCTTAAGGCAATCTTCTCAAAGGGGTCCAATTTATCTAGTCTGAACACAAGAATTTATTATACTCAACAAAGTCCTAGTGCAGAGAGCTAAATCTCTGAAAATTTCTTTAATTTTGGAATTGTAAGAAAAACAAATCAATTATTTTGAATAACTAAAATCACAAGTTGTAAGGGGAAATACTGGAGAGTTCATACATATAAAATATGCATCTGTGGTTGATTGTGTTAAAATTCTCCAACTCTTGGCTTAGTCTTCTGTAAAAAACCTGAAATATCCATATTCTATACAATGTGAACTGCTGTGCTTCAAAGTAGGCGGACGATATTTGCCTACTTCATGTTCAGAACTGGCCATGCAACTTTCATTGGAGTGGAAAATGGGCAGGCATGATGCATGCCATATTCTATTAGAAGCTTTAAATGCATTTTTTAATTTTTAATTTTAATTTTTTTTTAGTTTGTCTCTTGAGCTCCTGCCCTAGGCTATGAGAACGATATAGTCCAGATAGAAACTACTCTCATCCTGGGTTCAAGAAATGGAGGACATATAGAATGGAGGTGATCATGACCAAATAGAGTTGCAGCCAATTTGCATACTTGCCAACAAAAAATACTGTTTTAAGCCACTGAAATTTACAAGTTACATGTGACCACAACATACCTATCTAATATTGTCCGTGTGGGTATGCACGTGCACATTTTCTCATGTAAAGTCCATTAATAATGAGACGATTTTCATTCTCTCCATATGAAATTGATTCATATTTAAATATAAAGAAGTAGGGTGCCAGGGTGGCTCAGTAGGTTAAGAATTCGACTCTTGGTTTCAAGTCATGATCTCATGCTTCCTCAGATGGAGCCCAAATTTGGGCTCTGTGATGACAGCAGGGAGCCTGCTTGGGATGCACCCTCTCCTGTCTCTGTACCTCCTCTGTTCATGCTTTTTCTCAAAATAAATAAACATTTATAAATAAATAAATAATAAATGCAAGTCCTCCATAACACTTTCTGTAACTTGTCTATTCTTAACCATAAATAATTTAGAAAGTCCCCTATGCTTCTAAAAAAAAACTTCATAAAATTCCAGACTCTATTGCTCAAGGTATCTATTTGTGTATGTCCCAAATTTTCATTTTTTTTCTGTTTGTATGTTCTATGAGATAGTTCTTATGGGAGATGTTTTATACCACTCTGGCTTTTATTGGGAAAGATCATTTTTAATGTTGCATTTTTTTTACTTTTTTAAGTTTATTCACTTACTTCAAGAGAGAGAGAGAACACAAGTGGGGGAGGAACAGAGGGGAGGGGCAAGAGAAAAAAATCCCACGCAGCCTCCTTACTGTTAGCACAGAATCTGATGTGGAGCTTGAAACCACGAACCACAAGATCATGGCCTGAGCTAAGATCAAAAGTTGGAGACTTAACTGACTGAGCCACCCAGGAGCCCCGAGATCATTTTTCGTTAAGTCTGATATAAAAAGTGCCTCTTCCCAACCTTTGTGGAAATAATAAGCCAAAGATATTCTCTGTTTAACATTATTAAATAGTCCGCTGTGCTATCCAGATAGAGAAAACCAGGGAAGCATTGGTTAAGTATTTCACTTGCTCAATTGTGTACTCACGCATATAGTTCTGGTTAAATAATTCTTAGAATTTTTCCAATGTTCTTGGCATTTGGGCTACCATTTGCCCACTACATTGACAACATAAAGGTCTAAGTAATTGCCAAACTTGTAAAAGTTGTTCTTATGATTGTAGCCTTATCTTGTTCTCCAAACCAAACATCTCCATGAGTAATTATCACCATATTTACATGACATTATTCTTTAAAATATTCCATTGGTTCAAAAATGAATTCTAGTTACAACCTGTCCTCATGAAAGACTGTGGATCACTCTTTATACCCTAAATGCAAGTCTCATTAGTATCCATACGTTGTCTTTTTAGTCTGTTAATCTGTGTAACATACCCAGACCAATCATTGCCCGCATTCAGTTCCTAATAGCGGTTCCCTTCTCCCTTACAATTTCCTTAAAATTCAGCACATTATCTTCAAGTTCAAATAGATCACTGAAGAGATGCTTCCTGCCACCCCTAGTGTATATTAACTGGAAACCTCAAAACAAGTCGTACACACCATCCATAAGCATAGTAATAGGCAGGCTATACACCCATATAAACCTCCTTCAGGCTGGAGGCTCTGTTAGTTGGTTGCTTTACAATTTCTCCCATGAAATATGTTTTGAGAACCAGCAGCAATATGTATTTCTCACTTCAGTACATTCTTATATAGGAAATCTTACATTTCTGAGTATTTGTGAACAAACATGGATTATGGTTTTGTAACAAAAAAAGACTCTTGAAAACATGTCTCATAAACTCCCTGTTAATATCGTTCATTCTTATTTCAGAAATAAATTACTTTACTTCTCCCTGTTTAATATCACTTGAGTTGAATAGATTCCCCACCACCACCAAGCACGATGTCACTCTGTGTCCCCAGGTGCCAAATTTTGAGCCAGATACATTCATATTTCAATTTCTGCGTAGGAAATGAAGTGGGGAAGTATTCAACATATCACGTGGAAATATCTTTGCCCTCATGTTTTTTTAATTACTGCTATCCCTTTCATTTAGATGCATATGTTCTTGCCCCACTTCAGCCAGTAGTACGCGATGGTTGAGTGTTCCATGGTTGTCCATACAGAGGCTCTGACACTAAAGAGACAACCCCAGAACAATAATCAGTCAGGCCGAATTATTGGAAACCACACAGCCAAACAGCAGACCCGTGTCAGTGCAAGTGTTTATAAGCATATGAAGCAAATTTTTCTGCATTATCTGGCTTTCATTTTCTCTTGTAATTGTCAACACTCTTTTTGAGGCAAAGAATATTTAAGAGCCTTTTCAAAAAGACTGGACTCTCTAAAGAGTAAGAATTTTATTAAATGTTGTCCCAAATAGATTTTGGAGAAAAGAAAGACAATAAGGTTTCAGTGTTAAGAGATGTTTACCTAGCAGAAAGACTATTCGACAAATCACGTAGTCAATCAACCTAATTGTGAATCACTGAGTGTGTGCACTGGAACCTTAGGTATCTGGCAGAGTGGCTTCCTTTTTAAAATTCATGACATCATTCTCTGGTGCTTTGAGTTTGGCTCAATTTGAGAAATCTCCTTCTTTGGATGAATTAATTGGAATATTGGCTCTATGGGAAAAATAGTCTCTCCAAATCTCTTTATGAGGAAATTAGTATCTTGGATATAATTTTCAATTCCCTAAAGGGAACAACATCTCTTGATAAAGAAAATAAACTGCTCCCCTAAATTTGTTAAAACTAGTTCAATATTCTGCTTTAATTGTTATGTCAAATGCTACAGTGAAAAGAATTTTGGTTGTCTGGATAATTTATGAACCAATACACATAACAGAAAGAGTGTTGAGATGGTAAATGGAGAAGTTTATGTTTTTTAAATATACATTTTATTTATTTGGAAGAAAGTTTTGTTTTTAGAGAAGAGAGAAAGTAAGAAAGGAACCTCCCAGGCTTATTTAATATAGATGTATTATAGAGTAATGTACTATTGGGGAATTTCCCGTATCCTATATATTTGTTCACTATAATCAATTTTAATGTTGTATCACATAACATAAAGCTCTTCCTTCTGTTGATTTGATCTATATATATATCTCTATTCACAAGATGGAAGCTAGCAATATCACTTCCATAAGTACAACTCAACTTATACTCTCTATCTTTTCACCAGCCTTGACTCAGACTTGCCCCAGTGTGTGTGTGTGTGTGTGTGTGTGTGTGTGTGTGTGTGTGTATGCACGTGTATTGGGGGGGGAGATGTTCGCAGTTTGTGCTCACTGTATATTAAACCTATAACAAACCACCCATTCTTTATTATAAAGAAAAATGGACTTTCTTCTGTCTTTCAGAAGAAGTACAGTTTTTCAAATAAGAAGTAAATACTT
The DNA here is from genome assembly GCF_022837055.1 of Prionailurus viverrinus. Classification (NCBI taxonomy): domain Eukaryota; kingdom Metazoa; phylum Chordata; class Mammalia; order Carnivora; family Felidae; genus Prionailurus; species Prionailurus viverrinus. The sequence continues at coordinate 38,270,622 of NC_062573.1, read as the reverse complement.
CACTTCAAAATGTTGAATAAGAACGTACTTAAAGAATTCTAGCTGGTTAAATTTAGAGTGCTAAACAAAGTCTAATCTAAGAATATTCTTTGGCTTTATGCCCACAGCATTTTTATTTGATTGTAAATTGGACATATTTTCATTCACTTTAGAATTTGGCTGCTCAGTGTTTTTCTTCCCTGAAGCGACTCAACAGGTTCTGATTACCATGTAGGCACCAATATTAACTCCCTACCTTCTGAGGACAATTGTATCATTTCTAGTCAATGATGCATCACCACCCTGCCCTCTCTACCTAAAACATTTTCCATGAATAATTGTGACTTGAAAGGTTAACATTTCTGTTTTTTATAAATCAACTTTTTAAGGTATAATCTACACACAGAAAAAGTATACCCATATTGTGCCAACTTTTCCATGAATTTTGGCAAATACAATGATGATCAAAACATAGAAAATTTCTATCAACCCCTTAAGTTTTCTTATACCAATTTATAACCAATACTCACCACATACCTCATCCCAAACAATGACTGATCTGCTTCCTGTCAATAAGAATCAATCCATACAATATGTGCTCCTGTTGTGCATGACTACTTTTATTTAGCATAATGTCTGTGAAATTTATTCATGTTGTACTGGTAGTTCATAGCTTTTCATTGCTACATATCATGACATTGGATATGTCATAATTTGTTTACCTAATCATTTGTTGATGAACATTTGGGTTGTTTCTAGTTAGGGACTATTATGAATATGATGGTCTTTTTGCAGATATGTATTTTCATATTTTCATTTTTCTTACATAAGTACATATTTTGTTAAATTTGTCTCTGAGTATTTAATGTTTTGATGCTATTGTAAATGGTGTAGTTTTCCCAGTTGCCCATTACTGGTAAATAGAAATCCAACTTATTTTTTTGTATAATTTGGCATCCTGTGATCTTTGTAAATTCACTTATTCCAGCAGCTTTTTGATTGATTTCTTAGGACTTTCTACATAAAGAATTATATAGTCTGGAAAGAGTGACAGTTGATTTCTTCTTTTCCAAACTATATGCCTTTTATATCTTTTTCTTCTATCACTGCACAATCTAGAACCTCCATTTCAAAGTTTATTGGGAATTGTAAGAATGAACATCCTTGCCTTATTCACGTTAGGGGAAAAGCATTCAATCTTTTACTATTAAGTATGGTGTCCACTGTAGGTTTTCATGGACGTCATTTATTTGATTGACAAAGTTCCCTTTTATTTCCTGGTTCCCTGGATGTTTAATTTCATCAACTTCTTTTCCTACATCTATTAAGATTATCCTATAGATTTTTTAATGTTTTCAAAAATGTTTTTAATATGGCTATTACATTGATTATCATATGAAAGTCTTGCTGGAGGGGCACCTGGGTGACTCAGTCAGTGAAGCATCCAACTCTTGGTTTTGACTCAGGTCATGATCTCATGATTTGTGAGATTAGTCCCTGCATAGGGCTCTGAGCTGACAGTGAGGAGCCTGCTTGGGATCCTCTCTCCCTCTCTCCCTCTGCCTCTCCCCCGCTGGGGCTGATTTGCTCTCTCTCGCTAAACAGATAAACATTTTTAAAAAAAATTTGCTGGAAAAAATCACTTAATCATGATATTTTATACTTTTTTAAACTTTATTTATTTATTTTAAGAGAAAGAAAGAGCATGAGCAAGCAGGGGAAGGGCAGAGACAGAGAGGGAATGAGAGAGAATCCCAAGCAGGCTCCACACCCAGTGCAGAGCCTGACATGGGGTTCAGTCTCACCACCATGAGATCATGGCCTTAGCCCAAACCAAAAGTCGGTTGCTTGACAGACTGAGCCACCCAGGTGTCCCTATTTTATCCTTCTTACACATTACTTGATTCACCTTGTTAATATTCTGTTAAGGATTTTTGCATCTGTGTGATTGCTGAGACCACAGCAACATTCTTGCAACCATGAGTAGAAGAGATTTTTCAGAGATTTAATTCTGATATCATAAACTTCTTAACCCAGAACAACAATTGTCTACCTCTGGACTGTTTTGTGAAAATAAATAAATAAGTAACCCCATGTTTGTATAAACCAGAACAGGTGGGATTCCTGTTACTTAAAAGCCTCTTTGGGGGACCTGGGTGGCTCAGTCTGTTAAGTGACCAACTACTCAAGAATATAGGGGACTCTCACTTCCCCACTGGGCTTTGATTCTGTTTTTAATGGCAAACAACAATCATAGTAAGCATAACAGTGCTATATTGTCTTTTTTATTTCAAAATTTTATCTCATAATATGGGCACTGCTATTCTTGTTTTACAGGAAGTGAAACTGAAACCCAGAGAAGTAATTTGCACAAGGTCTTTCACCTTTTAATATCTAACACTAGATTTTGAACCAATTTTTAATCTAACTAGAAAGTTCATGCTTTTAACCAGGGTCTCTCCAAGAGATCTTTCATGAATTTTTTTCTAAACTGCTTGGAATTCACACTTCGTAGTCGCAATGGTTGGACTTAGTACCTTGGGAAGGTGTAAAATTTTGACCAATGAAGACCTGCTATTGAACAGTAAGGGCATATGAGGACAGCCTGGTAATTCCAAAGAGGAGTATATAATAATGGTCAAGGAAGTAAAGTCAAGACCTTGTTGATTTTATACCCTTATATATGAAGGGGCACCTGGGTGGCTCAGTCAGCTAAGGATTCAACTTAGGCTCAGGTCATGATCTCGCAGTTCATGAATTCAAGCCCCGCATCAGGCTCTGCACTGGTGGTGTTGAGCCTGCTTGGGATTCTCTGTCTCTCCCTCTTTCTGTCTGCCCCTTTGCTACTGCACACATACATACACACACACACACACACACACTCTCTCTCTCTCTCTCTCTCTCTCTCTCTCTCAAAATAAATAAACTTTAAAAAAAAGAAATATATGAAAAAGAGGCACCTGAGTGGTTCAGTAGGTGAAGCGTCCAACTCTTGATTTTGGCTCAGGTCATGATCTCATGGTTTCTGAGTTCCAGCCCCACACTGGGCTCTGAACTGACAGTGCAGAGCCTGCCTGGGATTCTCTGTCTCCCTTTTCTCTGCCCTACACTGCTTGTGCACTCTCTCTCAAAATAAATAAACTTAAGAAAAATGTAAAAAATATATACATATGAAAAAGAAAGGAAATAAAACTATATTACAGTATCTTGAGTCTTCTGGAGGGGCATTCCAAACAAATAATTTTAAAGCCATTTTCAAGTTCCTGAGAATTTTCTTGCTCAGAAACAAGTACAAATGTAACACCTATTGGTTTTTTGAAATACAATGTTTTCAGCAAACCTTTAAAGGACACTAAATTGTGCCATTAAATTTCAAGAAAAAGGGGAATCGGGGTGGTTCAGTCAGTTAAGCGTCCCACTTTGGTCAGGTCATGATCTCACGGTTCATGGGTTCGAGCCCCGTGTGCAGCTCTGTACTGACAGCTTAGAGACTGAGGCTTACTTCAGATTCTGTGTCTCTCCCTCTCTCTCTGCCCCTCCCCTGCTTACACTGTCTCTCCCTCTCTCTCTCAAAAATAAATAAACGTTGAAAAAATTTTAATTAATAAATTCCAAGAAAAAGAAAGAACTCTTGAAAAAAGGGGCTCCTGAGTGGCTCAGTTGAGTGTCTGACTTCCGCTCAGGTCATGATCTTGCAGCCAGTGAGCTTGAGCCCAGCGTCGTCAGGGTCTGTGCTGACAGCTCAGAGCCTGGAGCCTGCTTTGGATTCCGTCTCCCTCACTCCCTGCCCCTCCCCCACTCACATTCTGTTCTCTCTGTCTCTCAAAAACGAATAAACATTAAAAACATTTTAAGAAAAAGAAAGAATAGAACTACCACTGTAGTTTTTCAGGGCAGAGTTTTGTCAAGTTGAAACGCTCAGGCTTAGTGTGGCTACGTATATACCAGTACCAGAAAAGAGAATGAATTTGAGAAAGGTTTCAAGGACCAAACTAAGTTTGACTGAAACATTAGAAATACAACAAATAGTGACACAGGCAGACTTGGAAAGGACGTTTAACAGGAATAAATAAAACTTCACTTAGACCTAATTTTTTTAAGTCTGAAAACATTTATTGGCATTTTTGAGGATGCACTCATGTAGCAAACGTATTTAAACTGATAGAACAGAGCCTAGGGTTTTGTACATGATCGGAAAAGTAGACAATTGCTTCCTCCAATTAATTGGTGGAGACTGCTTCAGTACTGATTAGGTCTCCCACATAGAGAGAAAGGAAGCAAACCAAAGGAGTCCTGGTAACTAAATAGTAGAAAATGAAAAACAAGTGAAGCAGGAAATTGAGAGGGTTTGTTCTGTAACATATAGGACTACAGTTCAGTAACACTTTACTTTGTGTCCTGCCAGTATTCCACTCTTTAAAATAAAAACAAAATAGCTTTGGGGTGCCTGGGTGGCTCAGTTGGTTAAGTGACTGACTTCCACTTAGGTCATGATCTCGCAGTTCGCAAGATGGAGCCCCAAGTCGGGCTCTGTTCTGACAGCTCAGAACCTGGAGTCTGTTTGGATTCTCTGTCTCTGTCTCTGTCTCTCTCTCTCTCTCTGCCCCTCCCCTGCTTGTGCTCTCTCTCAAAAGTTAATAAATGAACATTTTTTTTAAAAATAAGAAAAAATATTTTTTAAAAAAACAAGAAAAATTTTTTAAAATAGCCTTAACTGTCAGTTTATTCTGACATTTTAAACACTACACATTTTAAAAAGTACCTTCAGAGACATCATCCCATTTGACCTTCATAACCACCAGTGAGGTAAAGAGTGTGATTACCTTTGGACAGATGAGGAAACTAAAGTCAAGGAAGAAAACAAAAATATGAAATCACTTATTTTTTTATGCTATGACAATAACCACAAAAACAAGACCATCATTCATTGACCACCTGCTAGGTGGAAGAAATCACGGTGAACACTTTAAATATAGTATCTCATTCAGTCCTAATCAGAATTTTACAAGATACATATTACTCACGTCACATTAGGAATATTGAGAATGAAACAGCTTAAATAACTTATCCAAGGTCACATGGCTCAGGAGCTATAGACTCAGAATTCAAGTCCATGTCTGTTTGAATGCAAAATCCTATGCATTAAAAAAAAAAACAAAACTGGGCATCTTATATTTTGCCAAATTAATGACTTCCTTATCCCACTTTATTAAAATTGTGTACCTATGCATTTCATAAATACTTATTTACATACATTATACGCATATACCCATGTGATACAAGTTTTGCCATACATGTAAACCTCTATATTTTTTTAAAGTTTTATTTAATGTCTATCTGGGGTTAAAAGAAATGGATAAATTGAGTTTTTCACTTTTATCATTCAAGGCCACTTGTCATCTGTTACATAAACTTATGCAAATAAGCTTATATTTGTAAAGATATGCTTAAATTGCACAAGCTCTGAATTTCACACCAGGGAACCAGGATAAACAAGTTCCATCATGTTCCAAAAAGTCTGATAAATAATAAACATTTGGATGAAGAAAATAAAGTCTAAAAAGAAGTATCACTTGATTTTGACCGTTGCTGAGTGACTAACAGTCACAATATAGTTTTTAAATTTATTTCAACATGTATAGAATGTCTATGTCATACTAAACATTGTACTACAAAGATAAATAAAACTTAACCTTCATCCTTGAAGACCTAAGGGGAGATGCATAAGCGAACAATTCCAAGTCAATGAGATAAATACACTAATAGAGCTGTCAGGGTATCTTGGAAGCTTGGAGAAAAGTGACACAACAGAATTAAGAAAGCCTTACTAGAAATGATACCTGAAGCAAAAATTTAAAGGACAAGTAAAAATGAGCCACCAAAGAAAGGAGAATGTAGACTGTAGAAAGTGAGGTGACTTGGGAAACTTTTACACCCTTCTCTGAACGCTAAGTTTGTACATGCATGAAAGGAAGAGCAAATCACTACCTCTTACAAAGCCCATTTAGTTTGGAGAATGAGTTTTACTTCACATGGGCTTATTCTTTGATTTATATTCAACTTAAGTTGAACCTATTCTCTTTCTGTGCTATTATTCAATCCCCAGTCTGAAGAAGGTTACCACTCCATTTTTTTCATTAATTATATTGAAGACAGAAAGTTATTTGCAGGGGAAAGGAAAATAAAACAAATAAAGAAAAAATACTAGACACTATAAAGATAATATAAGTAGTAGACATTCTTCTCCATCCCTGAGGCTTTCCAGCCAGCATTTTGATAATAAAAACCTGACTTCAGGGTGTCATCGTGGACGAGCTAAATTTTAATACATCAATTCTAGTTGAAATTTTAACCCCAAATAATCACATGCAAATACAGAGTTGCTTATCTCTGTTTAGTAAATTGGCAGAAACATGTTTTAAACACTAAAAAGGGAAGTCCTTTGAATTATTTAGTCCCCAGGTGAGAGTACCTCAGATCTCAACTGTATCATTTTTTATAGCAACAGTATCTGTGCTCTTGGATGTCTTTTAAAATCTCTTGGTAATTTCTTTTATTTGAAATAAACACTCTGCTTTACACAATCACTAGGTACCTAATATGATAAGAAAATTGAAGTGGTTTTGACAAATCCAAGCAATGACTCTCTCCATTCATCTTTTATCATTTCTGTCTGCTAACTTAGGAAAGTCATAGCATGGTTGACCTTGGAATTAAGACTAGGCTTTGAGGAAGAAGATACATCTTAGTCATAGTGACCTTATATTCCCAATTTAGGGGGACAGTCCTGATTGCAAATGTTGCATCTACAAGTAAACTAATACGTGCCGAATCATGTCTTAATTTGGGATTTTGAAACTTTAGATTCCCATAATGAGAAAGAGCACAGATTATAGAAAAGGACTACCTGGGTCCTGATCCCTGCTCCATAACTTACTATGTGATCTTAGGCAACTTATTATCTTCCCTGTGCCTAGTTCCTTTAGCTAAAAATGGGGATGTTAAGAGTATCCATATGATGAGGTTGTTATGAAGTGTAAATGAGTAAATATAAGTGATTAAACCAGTAGCAGACACAGAATAAGCAGGATGTGAACATTTTATATTACCATTGTTATTATACATGGAAAATAAAAGCCAAGTAAAAACAACACAACAATAGCAGTAACAAAGCCACAAGTGGCTATTTGCAATATTGACTACAATAAATAAGTGAGGCTCATCTTGAGTTTGTCTTCTTTTAAAACATTAATGTCCTTAGGGGCACCTGGGTGGCTCAGTCAGTTAAGTGTCAAACTTCAGCCAGGTCATGATCTCACAGTTCATGAGTTCAAACCCTGCATCGGGCTCTGTGCTGACAGCTCAGAGCCTGCAGTCTGCTTCAAATTCTTTGTCTCCCTCTCTCTGCCCTTCTCTGCTTGTGTTTTGTCTCTGTCTCACTCGCTCAAAAATAAATAAACATTAAAAAAATTAAAAACACTAATGTCCTTACAGTGGTAAAAAATGACTAAAATTTTTTTAAAGTAGAAAAGGAAGAGTCTTGAATTACTTAAGCACTGTGACTTATTTTTATTATACACAGGCCTCCATATTTTCTATGGGAAAAGGATTAACAATATAATAAAAAATTATTAATATTCTGACAAAAAATATGAACTGAGGCCCAAGTTTGCAGATAAGGATCTATCACCTAAGACTAGGCAGTATGCAGTGGATCAGGGGAAAAGAGAAAAGAACAGTATGAACAACATCCTTCATTGCCTAAGAGTAAGCACAGTTCTTTCTTTTTTTTTTTTAATTTTTTCAATGTTTATTTATTTTTGAGAGCGAGACAGAGAGAGGGAGAGAGTAGGGGAGAAGCAGAGAGAGAGGGAGACACAGAATCTGAAACAGGCTCCAGGCTCTGAGCTGTCAGCACAGAGCCTGACACAGGGCTTGAACTCACAAACTTTGAGATCATGACTTGAGCTGAATTTGGCCACTTAACTGACTGAGCCACCCAGGTACCCCCAACATATTTCTTTCTTAATGGAGTCTGTGGGAAGTTCTTCAGACGCTAATGTATAAAATTCATTATTTTATGATTTTCATTAAAAAAGGAAAGAAAGTAAGATTATTTAGTCATACTACCATAATATCTATTAACATGTATTGCATCCAAATTATCTTCATTCCTTCATGGTTTATTTTTTAGCCATTCAGTAACTACAGATTCCTTATTATACCCCAGGCCTCGATTCAACTTTAGGAAACACAATTGAGAAAAAATGCTCTCTGCTCTCAGGAATTTTATCACCAAACGGGAGAGATAAATTTGTAAATAGGTAATACCGGTATTGCTCATCACTTTCGGGTTGCTATGTTATAATTTTATTTTAATTGTATTAAACTTTGTTGTATTTATCTTTAATAATTTATGTTTCAGGTTTATTGAGGAGCAGTTGAAATATAAAATGGTAAAACATTTGGAGCATACACCATGATGATTTGATATTTGTATATACTGTGAAAGGATTCCTCCCATCTAGTTAACACAACTGTTACTATATACATGTATATGTATACGTGTGTGTGTGTGTGTGTGTGTGTGTACAGTCACCATTGTTATACATTAGATCCTCTGACCTTATGCATCTTATAGCTGAAAGTTTGTACCCTTTTGCCAGCCTCATCCTATCTCCCCTACCCCCTGGCAATCACTTTTCTACTTCTTCTCTCTTGTTTCTATGAGTTTTACATTTTTTTTCAGTTTTCACATATAAGTTTTACCATGCAGTATTTGTCCCCTCCATCTAGCTTATTTCACTTAACACAATGCCCCCAAGCTTCTTCCATGTTGTTGTAAACGTCAGGATGTCCGCCTTTCTCATCGCTGAATAATATTACTTGTATATATATATTACTCATTGTCATCTTATCCTTACTTAATCAATTTACCTTCCTCTTTCCCACTGCCCCACATAAAGTTATAGATGCCAAGGCCAATAAGTCAATAGCAATGAAAATTATAGTGCTTTGTAATTTACAGTGTGTTGTCACATACAGTAACCCTTTGATTCTACCTGAGGTAGGTACTATTACTACTATCCCTGTTTTACTTTGAGAGAAGAGAGGTTCAGAAGTGACTTGCTCAAGGGCAGATAGCTATAATGACTAAAACCAAGCTATTTGATTCAAGATAATGATTTGATTATGATGACTAAGATAAGAGGTGCATTCCATACACACAATTTGGGATTGCACACCTATTAACAGCTTAGTTCCTCATAAAAAATCCTATGAGATTTGTGCTACTATTATGTCCATTTTTTCCATATGAATGATAAAGTAAATTGCCTGTGGTCACACAGCCATTAATTGCTAGAAGCAGCTTAAACATGGACATCGCTACTTCAGAGTCAGGGCCCCTTTACTGCCTGTTACATGTATCCTCTGCCTCCAACTGTCTTTCATTGGTATATCAAAAATCACACATGATTTTTAAAAAATAAACAAAACAAAGCTGTGAAGCCAATAATGGATCCTCCTATCTTACCAAACGCATCAAATGTAGTCTATCGGGCAATTCAGACACATCCTAAGCAGGAGAAAATAACTTCATTAAATATGTTCTTATAATTTGTCTTCCTCCTTGATTCTTTCCTTTAATCCTACCATTTTCTTGACTTAGGGTCTTAATCACTCCCTTCCAAGCCCTATGTATCCTTAACCACCCAGCCAAATAGCAACCATCCTTGTTACACTACCCCTTCTTATTCTCTCTAAATTTTGTTTAACCCATTTAGATGTTCAACATAATTTGTCATCTGGTTTTGTGCTCTAACACTGTTTTCATACTGTCGTAAGTGAATAAAGCCTTGAGCTTATATATATCCTAAGATGGGGCATGTAGTAGGTTCAGATCTACTTCATTAATGAAATAACAACATATTCACTGATGTTTCCATGTCAATGGAAACGATCTTCAGTATCAAAGCAACAGTTACAGGAAATAAGGTTCTCTGACTTAAAAATAAAAACAGTTCAGTTATCTTCAAATTTCAAAGATCTTACAAAGTCAGAGTCAAGAACAAAAGCCATCTGAGTCACCCTCTAGATATATCTTGGCCTTAAACTAAGGATGGATGGGGAAAATGTAACAACATAATCTGATTATTTGGCGCATTTTGAATAATAACATTGAAATCAACTGATTTTGTTGATTAAGTCACCTGAAGGCAAAGTAATTTCAACACTTAAATTTCAGCTGTGTGGTATGCTCTATATACGTCTCAAATACCATTTCCAAATGAATTATTTTTCCATTTTATGCTAACTCATCTTTGAATGTCAGTAAAAAGGGGAAAATATGAAACTTTACAGGGTTGAGAGTGGAAGAGAGAGCACTTTGATCTGTATTTTCTATTTATGTATCATCCTCTGTATAGGTTTGGCACTCATTCTGAAAATTCCTAAGTTTTAACAACAAAATGCATCCAGAAATGCAGACCTGTAAAATGGCATTAAACCATATAAACATTTTTAATATAAATATATTCCTAATGATTTTATAATTTCAGCCAAGCTACAGATTATTTGTTTTCCTCATGTGTTTTTTTTTTCTCCTTAATTACCTCTTTCAGAGATTTTTCTTTTTATGTTGGCCGCTCCTTGTGTTCCCTTGAGGCCTCATAATTAGAGCTTGGAGTACTTCTGCACCAAACAGGAAACCAAGAAAATCTTGCTTGGTTTCAGGTTTTTGTAAAAATCTAAAACTTGGAGCTGGGTTTATCAAAAGTTTTCTTGAGGTAGACAAACCTTTCAGCAAGTTTTGTGTAAATCTGGGATGAATTCAAAGTCAGCCTGAGCCAATTAATTTTTTGGCAGGGAAAATTGTAACATATGACGGTTGTGTCTGGGCTAGATGGCTTTATATAAAAATGGGTGACTTTGGATAGATCTGGCTTTGAATGTATTGGCTCTTTCCACCCACAGGGACAAAATGTGATTCAGAACTTGTAGAATTCTGTCCTCTCAGATTCCTTGCAGGCATATTTGTCTGCTGCCATTTTATTTCCCAGGCAGAACATTTTTTTTTATTCAACACTGAACATTTTCCCACTTGTGTTCATACTAGAATTTATTTTCCTTTAAAAAGAGTGAGGATCGGTTAGTAACATAAACAGGGACAGTCACAAAAGGGATTAAGTCCCAAACTACGAGTGTCATGAGAGCAGGGATTTCTGTTCTATTTACAGCTCCTGAGACAGAGCCTAGTATGTAGTAGGTGATCAATAAATAATTGTAGGATGAATAAACTTATGCCTTTAAAGAAACAACACAAAGGTAGAGTGAAGAGGAAAAGAAATTCTCCAGTATCTCCTCAAATTCTTTAGGCTTCCTGTTACTAAAAGTATTTTTTTTACATCTCCCTCAAATACTCAGTTTACCATATACTTAGATGATTACCCAAAGAATTCTAGGCGTCAGTCATGTCTGTTTTTGCTCAAAGATATAATAGTGGTAGGTATTGGTGGGCACATAAGAGTGGAAACAGTCCTTGGAGTAGGTATATGGATCTCTTTATAGAGAATAACTTCCAACACTTTCACAAAACGAAAAATAGACTAAAGAAACTGTTGTTATATACGAAGAACATAAGTTTAGAGAGAAGACCTGATTACCCAAAGTCTTACTCAACGTTTTTGATTGGGGAAAAACAGGTTTGTGACTAGGCCACTTGACTTTAAGTGCTATCTTCACTCTACCATGGGTGAAATTTTTCTTTCCCTCACTTTCTTTCCTACACACAAAATACACCAAAAGTATTGGGGTTTGGGGAGCCTGGGTGACTCAGTCAGTTAAGCGTCTGACTCGATTTCAGCTCAGGTCATGATTTCACGGTTCATCAGTTTGAGCCCCATGTTGGGCTCTGCTCTCAGGGCATGGAGTCTGCTTGGGATTCTATGTCTCTCCCTCTCTCTCTGCCCCTCCCCTGCTCTCTCTCTGTCCCTGTCTCTCTCTCTCTCAATAAATAAAATAAACATTTTTTAAAAAAAATTTAAATACTGGGGCTCATTTTAATTTATAATTAGAGTGGATCTGAAAAGAACTACACCACAGATGTATGAATTCATCAAAAACAAAAACACTCTGCTTCACAGAATTATTATTCCTCTTCTTTCTTGCAAGCATCTGCCCTCCCCCTAGAACTTTCAGCTTTCCTATGTTGATCTGAGCACCATTAAAAAGAACATACATTGATATAGTCTATTGTTACCCTCAACTTTGGTTTTGCTCGGAGTTGGAGGAAACAAGACTCTCAGATACACCATACCTTTAGGGGGCTCACATACACGCACCTTGAAATGTCCAGAACTTAAACAATAACTCCTTAAATTTATCTAAGTAAGAATCCTAGGTCTTTACTGTGAGGACAATGAGTCATCACATCTGGTTCCTATTCATCTCTGTTCTTACACAATGTCGCTGCTCCATATTTAACTCATTTTGTTTTGTAAGTCCTTGACCCAAGTCTCAAGTATGTCAACTTGGTGCAATTTGAATGTCACTCTATTGACCAGATAGCTAATGCTACTCAATAATTAATGGTACACTTCTATTTTGGCACCCAGCTTAGGCCTCAGAAATAGAACATGAGAAAAAAAAATAAAGCTGGCCATTGGAAAATCAGGATAAAAACAGAGGAGTCAATTATTTGGACCAAGGAAATTAACCAAAAGAATTCTCCATAGCACCCAATATTTCCTCTTTTATATTCTAAAGAGTCAGACATTACCAGACCCCACCCAACGTCCCTACATATATATTCATCTAATTATTCACCATGATTTATAAAGCAAGTACTTAGACAATATATTTCCTCAGCCCCTGAAGCTATATATTTATTCATAAAAGTATTAATAATCATTAAATGGGTACTTGCACAATATTTATGGTATCCTAGGCACTGGGGATACAACTGAGAACAAGATAGACTCAGGCCCTACAATGTGGGACTTAAAGCCTATATTTTTTGAATCCCCTTCTCTTTCTCTATTCCTTCTAGAATTCCAATTTCCTATATGTCAAACCACTTAGTATTGTTTATGTATCTCTAAGGCTCTGTTCATTTTACCTCAACTCTTTTTATCTCTATTCTTCACATTGATACTTTCTATTAATCCATCTTCGAATATATGTATTCATTTCCTTTGTTACCTTCAACATGTAGTTATTGCATATTGCAGTTGTATATTTAAACTCTAGAATAGCCTTTTTATTTAGTTTTTATTCCTTTGCTGAGATTCTTCATCATTTTATTCATTACACATATACCTTCCTGTATGTCCTTAAAAATACTTATACTAGCTGTTTTCAAGTTTTTCTCTGTGTGGCACCTGGGTGGGTCTGTTGGTTAAGTATCTGACTCTTGATTTTGGTTCAGGTCATGATCTCACAGTTCGTGAGTTCAAGCCCTATGTTGGGCTCTGTGCTGACAGTGTAGAACCTGCTTGTAATTCTCTCTCTCTCCCTCTCTTTCTGCCCCTACTCCATTCATGCTCTCTCTGTCTGAAAATACTTTTAAAAATCTTTTAAAGGGGCGCCTGGGTGGCGCAGTTGGTTAAGCGTCCGACTTCAGCCAGGTCACGATCTCGCGGTCCGGGAGTTCGAGCCCCGCGTCGGGCTCTGGGCTGATGGCTCAGAGCCTGGAGCCTGTTTCCGATTCTGTGTCTCCCTCTCTCTCTGCCCCTCCCCCGTTCATGCTCTGTCTCTCTCTGTCCCAAAAATAAACGTTGAAAAAAAAATTTTTTTTTAATCTTTTAAAATTAAAGTCCTTCTGTGCTAATCTTAACATCCAAGTTATTGAAAGATCATTTTATATTACCTGCTTTTTTCTTGAGTATGGGCCACATTTTTGTTTTTTCACATGTATTTTTTTCATATACTAGACATACAGATAATAACTTGTAGAAACTAGATATTGCTACATTACTGGGATGAGTGATTATTTTTTCTTCTAGAACCAGGTAACTTGCCTAGATTCTATCTACCTAGATAGATTTGGTAGAAACCATAATCTGATATTTCTGCATACTTCTTTCAATTTCCAGATTCAGTTTTGTTTTTGTTTGCTGGGCCCCACAAAATTTTCCCCAAGAATGCCAGACAGTTTATCTAACTTAGCACTTAGTTTTAGTGGATCTTCTATGTAGGTTTGGTGCCTAAGTCATTTTGTGTTTCCTCATCCCAGGATTTCTCCCTAATTTTCCGGATATTTTTCTAGCCTCAGACTCTGTTCTATAATGCCTTAAGATAGTAAGACATTGGCTTTTTGCCTTCAGAGGCTTCTGTAGGTTTGAGCATGCATTCAAGGCAGAGTTTCAAAATAGCAAATCTCACCTGGTGTATTACATCTTTCAAGGGTAATATCCTCTGTAATTTTTACCTGGTTTTAGTTGTTATCTCCTGCCTTCAAGTTGTTTGGTAGATACATATATACCATCATTTTTTTTTTAATCAAGAAACAAGTTTTAATCAACTTGGTATTCCCGGGGCCAAAGTTGTTTCCTTCCATGTATTATATTAGTTGATCGATAAATGTATGTGGATTGAATATTTTATTTTGACTTCTAGGCCTATAGTTATTTGTTCAAATGTGTAATAAGACATTTATAAATAATTACACATGAATTGTTTGACATGAATTAGATTTTCAAGAAGAAATGACAAGAGAAATAGCACTGTGTTTGATTCTAAGGAAAACTCAAAAAGTAGACAGGATTTGGGTCTCTGAAGATAGCTAGTAACTTGGAAGGTGCATATTTTACAGCAGTAAATTTCCTATGGTGCATCTTCCTAAGGAGAGGAGAGGAGAGGAGAGAGGAGAGAGGAGAGGATGGGAGAGAAAAAGCTCTCTTCTATTAAGATTCCATGATTCATCAGAGGTAAAGATGTGCTGAAATCAGATAAACCTTGACGTTTGTAACAGCATGCTGAGTCTCCTCGTTCTGTCCATAACATGACACAATAAACCTAGGGTTGACCAAGCCTTTGAAAAAAAATTTCATATGCCCCAGAGCACTGATCAATACATTCTCAGTTATAGCCAGGTGTGTGCTAAAATGATCATGTCAATGTTAATCCAAGTCACAGTCACTTGGACTTGGGGAAAACACACATACAAACTCGGCAACATGGGTTGAACATGGTGATTTTCTTTTAATGGACTGAGGGTATTTGTTGCTCATCAGGAAGAGCGTAACTCCTTGCTATGATACACAAGAACAATCTAGCATTCATATGGGAAAGAGTTTATTTACCTGTAACTTTCTCAACATGATACATGGAAGAATTAGATACTAGGTATTAGGGCTTTCAAGTTAAGTTTTCTGTTTTAGATACACTGTTAAGAAAACAATGTTTCATCATCAGGAAAGGGCTTTTTTCTCTCTCTGTGGAGGAAAATAACCTCCCACCTGCTGTTAAACATACTTAATTGAAGAGATCCGGATTGTACTGCTCATACTTGTGGCATATCACTTGAACTTTTGACTAAGTATCATTCTTGTAACATTATCACAGAATCCTAGCTCATCATGAGAACAGAGGTGCTAATCAAGAGGAATTACTTGGCAATTATATTTTTATTTAGAATTCTGAACGTAAGCATTGCTATTTTTGGAAGCACCCAAATCATAATTTCTCCACATGTATTTATCTAAAAGGGTTCAATTAACTCTTTATTATCTGAGCAAACCTAAATTTGTCTTCCTTCTTGTAGCACTGTTTGATGTTTGAGTAAACATGCTTTAGAACCAAGTGTTCAAAGCTATAATTATCAACTGTATTTGAAACACACACACACACACACACACACACACACACACACATACACACACACACACAGGTATCCTATTGGTTGTGTCTCTGGAGAACCCTGAGGTATATAGATGATAGATAGATAGATAGATAGATAGATATAATTGGCCCATGTGACTATGGAAACCAACAGTGAAGTTGGCAAGTTGGAGACCTGGGAGAGGTGGTAGTATAGTCCTAGTTCAAGTCCAAAGGCCTGAGAACATGGGGGCCAATGGTGCAGATCAGTCTAGAGACCAGTAGGCTTAAGATCCAGAAGGAGCCACTGTTTCATTTCAAGCCCCAAAACAGGAGAAAAATGATGTCCCATCCTGAAAACAGTCAAGCAAGAGGAATTCCCTAGGACTCACAGGAGGGTCATCCCTTTTGTTCTATCCAGGCCTTTAAATGACTGGATGTCCCTCCCCCACATTAAGAAGAGCAATCTGCTTTATTCTGTCCACTTATTCAAATATTGATCTCATCTGGAAACACCTTCACAGACATACTCAGAGTAATGTTTGATCAAATGTCTGGGCACCTCATGGCCCAGTGAAGTTGACACATAAAATTAACCATCATATTAAATGAAAGTGAAATGTCTAAATTATTTCAGCAATTTCTTTCCATTGTATGTTGTCTTGAAAAAAACATGAGATTCAGTTCTAAATCTGATAACCAGATAAGGAAATTATTTTAATAATTCATGATAATATTTTTTTCTCAAGTGTAAAAATTAAGCTTCAGTTTATACCTGATGCACACAGTTTATGCTTCTCTGTTTCCAAGATGCTATCATGCTGCCCCTTTCCAACATATATTTTTCCTATCTGCCAGTGTGCCAAAATGAAAATAATCTTCAAAAATCTCTACAGAAACATACTTTGGGGATATACAGTTCACATTAATAAATATTATTATGGAAAAGGTATAATAATTTTTAACAGAGGTGTTTTCAACAAAAGTTTTAATTTTTTAAACATGCAATTTTTATTGTCATACCACAACTGAGAAGCAATAATTATCATCAAATTGGTTAATTAAAAACAACTCCAACTATCAATCAGAACAGCTGGGCTTTCATTCCAGTTTAAATATTTTACTACCTATCTAAGCATCAGTGTGGCATATAATTTCTCAGATCCTCAGTCTCTAGAACAATAAAGTCGGAAAACTTGAGTGATAAAAATGGAAAGTCTGCAAACTTCTTCATAGCTCCTTGAATTACAATTGCCTCTCAATTCAGTTCAACAAACATGTATTCTTGCCTATGAACCAAATATGAAACCTTGTGCTAGGCACCTGTGGGGTACAAAGATTAATAATACATAGTTCTTGTAACTCAAGGAGTTCACCACCTACAGGGAAAGAGAAAAATGAATCCACAACTTCCTTAGTGTTAGAAGGATATTTTAACCAAGTTTAAAAGCCAAAGCCATAAAATGATAGAGTTGAGAATAATCATTTTCAACCAAGGTAATGGAAGACAGGACACTTTATAGGAGCAGGAATTCATTATATTATGCAGGCCACTATAGTAAAATTTATTTTTGCTTCAGTACTCAGAATGAAATAAAATGTTATATTGCATAACTTAAATATAATATTGAGCTGATCTTGGCAGAACTGGATATGTTATAGAGGTAACGCTGCACAGCACCAAAATGCATTTTCTTCTTCTCTTCCTGGTCACACAACCGGTTCACATTTCTTGGCTTTCACGTTCAATTAGAAAGCCTCGGTAACTGAGTTCCAATGGAATATAGGCAAAAGGAAATACAGTCTTTCAGGGCCCAGCCCCCAAACACCTTGTATGCAACACTACTCATTCTTTCCTCTCTTTCATTAGCCAGATTCAAAAAATCCAGTGGTGATCCTGGGGTCATGGAGAAGTGAGAAGACACTCAAAGAAAAAGCTGATGTCCTGAGTGATCGTGTGGATAAGAACCCTTTTCTTGGCAACACACAAAGGACTGTAACATGACCATAAAGTAAACCTTAAATCACTGCAATTTTTGGATTGTTAAAGCACTTAGCGCACTTGAGCTAATGGAGAAATTGGTACCTTGACTTGTAATGATTTCATAACAAAACTTACATTACGTGGTGTTGGTTTAGCAATGGGGTGGTGATAGGAATAAAATTCATTTTAGAGTCAAGAAACCCAGCAGCCTGTATCATACAAGAACAAATGGTAACAGGGAATTAGACTAGGAAAACTGGCAGAATTAAAGGAAAAAACAGAAATCACAATTATAGTTGGAGATTCTAACACCTGCTTTCAATAATTAAAAAACAAATGGATAAAAATCAGAATAATATAAAATATCTAAACACTTTCAATGAACCAGATGTAATTGATATTTAAAAAACATTAAACCCCAAAACACTGAAGAATACACTATTTGACCCTTGAACAACACAGATTTGTACTGTGTGAATTCACTTACATGTGGAATTTTTTCAATAAATAAGTATGGTACTATATCCTTATGATTTACTTAATAAAATTTTATTTTCTCTAACTCACTTTATTATAAGAATGTGCTATATAATATATATACAAAATACATGTTAATCAGCTATTTATGTTATTGGCAAGGCTTAAATTCAATAGTATGTTATTAGGAGTTAAGTTTTTGGTAAGTCAAAATTGTACCTGGATTTTTAACTGGGCAGGGAAGGGGCAGTCAGCACCCCTAACCTTGTGTTGTTCAAAGGTCAACTGTATATTATATTCAGGAAAACAAAATGTTCATCAAGATCATATTTGAGGCCATAAACCAAATCTCAAAAAACCTCCAAAGAATTAAAATCATCCAGAATATATTCTCTAATCGTATTAATTAAATTATAAGTAGGAAAGAAAGTATAAAATATCTAGAAAATCCCCAAATATTTAGAAATTAAGCAATAGTCTTCTAAATACCAACAGGTCAAAGAAGAAATTACAAAGGAAATTAGAAAATATTTTAACTTGAATCATAATGAGAACACATTGTATCAAAATTTGGGGAATGCAGCTCAAGCCCTTATGGAAAAATTTTTGTCTTTTTTAAATTTTAATTCCAGTGTAGTGAATATACAGTGTTATATTAGTTTCCTCTGTACAACACAGTGATTCAACAATTCTATACATTACTCGGTGCTCATCATGGTAAGTGTACTTTTAATCCTCTTCCCCTATTTCACTTAATTTTTGCCTTTAAATGCTTATATAAGATGAATTATCAAAATTCTATCTCAGGAAGAAAAAAAGGCAACTTTAACAAGAAGAAAATATAAAGAAGAAAATAACAAATAACAAAATCATACTACTTGGTTCTCAGAAAATGATTAATAAAACTGACAAACCCCAAGAAACACTGATCAAGAGGGAAAAAAAGGGAAAATACAAATTATCAGCATGAGGAATGAATTAGAGATTATAAACACAGATCCTACAGTAATTAAATGGAAAATAAGGGGACGATATGACCTTATGACAGTATAAAAAAGAAGCTAGATAAAAGGGAAACCTGTCCTTGAAAAATTCAATTTACCAGAACTGACAAAAACAAATAAAAAATCTGAACACCCATTACACTTTTATTTTTATAAAAAGACTTTGTAATTAAAAATTCTCCACAAAAGAATCTCCATGTTCAGATGGGTTTACTGGTGAGTGATGTCAAATATTTCAAGAACTTATATTAATCTTTTCAAGCAATATAGAAGGAGGGAACATTCCTCAAGTCATTTTAGGAGGCCAGTATAACCCTGATACCAAAACCTAACAAAAATATTAGAAGAACAAAAAATTACAGACCACTATTCCTCATGAATATAAACATAGAAATTGTCGCTAAAATATTAGGAGATTGGATCCAGCATTATAGAAAAAAAATAAACATTATTGCCAAACGTATTAGTCAAGTTTCCCCAGAGAAACAGAACCAATATTATAACTGTGTTTAAAAGAAACTCTTCTTAAAAATATACTGTTTTCATGAAGAGCTCATAATGGAAATTATAATGTATAGAACTGAGTAAAAATACAATCATTGACTATCTGAGTTGTGGGATGTAACTATAGCAATAATAAAGGGAAACACATAGCATTAAATGCATACATTAAGAAAAGAAGAAAGCTAAAAGTCATTAAGCTAAGCATCCTACTCAAGAAAGTAGAAAAAGTTCAGCAGGAATATTGTATGAATGACCTATGCAAGAAAAACATCAGACGTTTCATATACCAACAACAACCAATTAGAAATCACAATAGTTTGAAATACTATTCAGGGGTGCCTGGGTGGCTTAGTCGGTTAAGCATCCAACTCTTAGTTTCAGCTAAGGTCATGATCACATGCCATGCTGGCAGCACAGAGACTTGGGATTCTGTGTCCCTCTCTCTGCCCCTTCCCTGCTCACTCACTCTCTCTCTCTCTGTCTCGCACAAAATAAATAAACATTAAATAAATAAATAAATAAATAAATAAATAAATAAATAAATAAAATACTATTCAGAATAGCAAGAAAGTAAGACATCCATAATCAAGATATTACAAATGTATACATTTACCAAAGGACAAAAAGAAAAGGCAGTTGCTTTACCATATATATTTCATGTAAGACACATATTATTTTAAAGTATATATATTGAAATTTAAGTACCCAATGTGCCCTTTTTCAGACAGCTATCTAGTTTAGTGGGCTGAGAGCAATGAAAATTTAAGCTTAAATATTTTATCCCCCTGAATGTCAACCCTAAATCCCAAAATTATCTAAGTGGTTCTTTCCGTGCTCAAGCAGCACCTTTGCCTACTTTCACCTCTACACGTGTCCCTCTCTTTTGAATGTATGTGTTTTGGTGTTTACCTTCTCCGTGTGACCACGTGTTCCCTAAAGTGAGAGGCTGTGTCATATTCATCTTCATACACTCAGTATCAACCACTGTGCCTCATTACAGAAAGTATTCCAATAAATGTTCATTTGTTGAGGATGTTACAAATTGTAGATGTCAAAAATTCTGATGAAAAGAACAATGGTCTAGGAGTTAGAGAAGCTGTGTTCTGGTCCCAATTCTGCCATTAAATACTTGGGTGATTTTAAGATATTTATATCTTTGAGCCTCAGCATCTTTATTTGTAATGTGGAGGTAAACATTGTTGGCTTACCAATTTCAAGTGATACTTAAAACATTTTTAGTATAAAAGCAACTGAAATATTGCAAATCATTACAAAGATATGATAGATCATAACAACTGAATGGTTTCCATCAGTTTGTGAGTGACATGGCCAAACTAAGAAGCATAGTCAATATTCCCAAAGTACTAGTTAATGTAAACTTTTCTCAACTGCACTTGAGAAACAGATTATATTTTATAAAGAAGAGCTCACCAATAATGTGTGGACTTCCCACAGGTTCTTCTTCTAATGTACTATTGACACATCTTCATGCCAATGTTCCCTTGAACTTGGGCAGACTTTTTTTTTAATGCTTGTTCATTTATTTTGAGGGGGAAGGGGCAAGGAGAGAGGGAGAGAGAGAATCCCAAGCAGTCTCCACACTGTCAGTGCAGAGCCCGACCTGGGGTTTGATCTCATGAACTATGAGATCCTGACTAGAGCCAAAATCAAGAGTTGGATGCTTAGCCAGCTGAGCCACACAGGCACCCTTTTTAACTGCATTAATCAATAGAATGTGACAGAAGTGACCCTGTATAACTTCCATAGGTTACAAAAATCAGTATCTCTCTTGATACACTTGCCCTTGAAATCCAGCCACTTTGTGGTGAGAAACCTGAAGCCATATGTTCAGCCTACCCAACTTCTCAGCCAAAAACCAGAAACAAGAGCTAAGGCACGTAAGTCAATGAGCCTTTAGCATTCCAACCTTCAGACTTCAAATATTCTTTCTGGGGTCAGACAGTGTAACAAAGACATCCCTAAGTGAGCCCTATCTGAAAATCTGACCCACAGAAAGTGTGAAAGATAATAAATATTCACTGTTTTTTAAGTCACTTAGTTCTGGGGTAGTTACATAACAATAGATCACTAACACAACTTGATTTCCACAAATACTTCTAAACACTTCATAAGATACAGCAGATTCTGCCTCCTCTCCTGTTAGCGTGTGATATATCTTTAGCAGGACTCAGAAGGCAGAGCTGACAGATTTCAATGGAGAAGATACCTAAGATAGGAACTGTAATTTTTAAAGAACGCTTGCAGTTGGAGTTTCTGATTTGGGAGGGAATGGGGCAGAGAAGGACAAGCTAATGAGAAACTTCAATTTGGAAAATACTGAGCTAGTAATACATCTTCAAGCCAGCCTTCCCATGGCAACTTTTTGTTCAAGCACGGGCATGAAATATTTAGAATTGCTAGAACTCCACTAGGAAGACTTTTATCCCTGCAAAAGAGTTTGTAGCCAGAAGCTGCCTGCTGGCACCGCATGCAAGAACGCACCATTTGTTCAATGCCAGAGTTTACTCTTTGAATGACTGACACACTCAAACCCATCTCCAAAGGCTCCTTTGCCTTCGTGACTGACACCTCCCAGGAAAGAGGGGTTGTAATTGCCTCTTGTTTAGGGACTGGAGGCTATTGGAGGGTATCGCTTTGGAGTGCCAGAGACCTTCCACTCAGCAAGCATCACAGGCTCCGTGGGAGAAATATTTCAACTCAGTGGGAAAGACAAAGGCAACGGGTATAAAGAAATTCATGGGGCTGACGTGTTTCTGTCCAGTCTTCCCAGGGTTGTCATTTCATTTCACCCAGTTACAGGGACTTGTTTAAAATCTGTCACAACAGATTTTATGACACATTCATTTGAGGAAAAAAAAAAATCCCGGGTATGTTCCTGTCCCGCCCACATCCTCCTCAGAGAATATCAAAAATGGGAAATCAGCAATGTCACATTCTGCCCAAGCAGAAGCTCTGCAGCTGACAAGAAAATCATGCGCTCCTCATTTTGGGGAAAGTAGACATGGAGGCATGGAGAGTGCGTGACAGACTTCAAAATGGCCTGAGTTCAAAGAGGTTGTCAACCTAGGTGGTTTCTCAGATGAACCAAAAATGTCCCTAAGAGGCAGGAGAACTGGAGATTCAGTTTAATGAAAGTACAGATTTTCATAGAGCAAAACATTATATATGTGAATGGGTTTGACCTAGTCATGACTAGGGTGGACCATATAGATCAATAATTCCCAAACTTTCTATAAGAATTATTATTATTACCATTATTATTATTATTATTATTATTATTATTATTATTTAGCATGGGATATATTTTGTGCCTATGAATTATATAATTCTATTCAAAATATGTGACGTTGATATTTTTGCAGCCTGGCTCCATCTTATTATGGGGTAAATATATGGTGTATGTTAGATATTCTGAAATATTGAGGCTAGATTGTGTACATACCTACCACCTACTTCCGAGGACTCCTAAGATGGTAAAAAATACAAGCAAAGAGCAATCAATCTAGAAAAATGCAGGGAGATGTCCTTCTCCCACAGATAGAAAAACATCAAAGGTCTAAAAAGTTAAGTCCCTTTGCTGAATCCTCTCTGGTAAACTGAAAACATGAAAACATCAAAGCTTCTTGAGCAAGCCCGTTAACACAGCAAAATTCCTGTGGGAAACAAAAGCTAGAAATAGAGACACAAAGTACCTATGTTTAAGAAAACCCCAATAATAAAGTTGTTAAAATCACGCCCTATGACAGAAGGCCTGTGTTTGAAACACAACCGTGCCATTGATTAACTAACTATATGCCCTTGGGCAAGTTACAGAACCTTAGTTTCTTGTCTGTAAAACGGGGATTGCAGAAGTTACCTGCATCCAGTAATTTAGGGAAACTTTTAAACGCCATACATGTAAAGTACTTGGAACAGTAATTCATAATAAGATATAAATAAATGCTAACTGTCTATGAGCAGTAGTTTTGTGAAAGACCATCTTATATGGAAAATGGTTTTTAATGAACTCCTGTCTGACAAAATTTTAAAGAACAGAAAAGCATTGGTCTAGGTCACAGAGTAAGAAGCACAGCTAAGATTCAAACCTAGGCAGTCTGGCTATAGAAATTACATCTGGAAAGTACAAAACGTACACATGTGATTTCATTTTGCTTAGACCTATACAACACAATACACTGAAGTATTCTTTTTACAACGAGGGAACAGAAGCCCAAAAGGATGTGTAACTTGCACAGTCACAGAGCAACATTAAGGATGAGACGGGCCTTCCCACACAGGTTGTTTTTTTTACCCTATTCCCTTTCCAGTCTCTCTTCCTAAAGCATATTTATTTTATGCTCAAAATTGTCACTCCTACTTCTTCTCTTATATTGCTCTTTTTTCTCACCACCCTACCCATCAAGAAATCTCAACCACCATGAATGTCACCATGTCTATGAACTCTTCCCTTAGAAGAGTTGTTCAACTTGTTAATTTCTCACTTTTCTAATTTTCTTCCATACCCACTGTCTACAGTCTTGTTACTCAAAGTAGGGTCCATAACCCAGCAACATCAGCATCATCTGGGAGCTGGTTAGAAAAAGCTGAATGTCAGGCTCCATCCTGGACCTCCTGAGGAGATTCTAAATTTTAACTAGATTCCCAGATAACATGGGCATTTTGGTGTTTGAGAGGGTTTCTCAACAACAACATGATTAGCATTTTGGGCTGGATGTTTCTTTATATTAGGGCAGTGGTCCTGTGTACTGTAGGATGTTGAGCAGATCCCTGGCCTCTACCCACCAGAGGGTATAGTAGTGCACCCTCCCACCCCACCTCTCCCCTCATTCCTCTACCCCTTCCCCCTACCAACTGGAACAAAAATGTCTCCAGATATGGTCAAATATCACCTGCAGAGGGTGCAAATCAATCCTAGTTGAGAACCACTGGTCTACCCGGAACAAATTTTCTCCTCAGTCATATGGTTGCCCATATTCTTCACTGTAGTTTTAGAGTAGTAATTTTATGTCTTCAGTACTTGATTATAAATGCCACATCTCCTTCCTCCATATCCCTTGGATATCCTCCATATCCCTGGATATCATAGTGGTTGCCTACAACAGTAACCATCCTTATACTGTTCCCTTCTCTCCTATTCCACTTACTCTTGATTTATGAGATCGATCTCCAAATAAAATACCTGCATAAGTCTTTGTTTCAAGCTCTGCTTTCAAGGGAACCCATACTAAGTCACTCCAATAAAATCTAGAGGAACATGGGTACTATAGTCAATAAATATGTGTCAATTAAATTCATGCTCATTGAGGGGAGTGGTAGTATATTAGATGTGTTCATTTCTCCATTAACCATGAAAATAACTAGTATGTGAGTCACTCAGTAAATAATTAACCAAATTAGTATAAAATCTATTCAGTTTTATCTCCTTCTGTTTAAATAATACCTTTGTTACCACTGCTACTTTAATTTTATAAGCCAATAGTTGGGAAAGACTAATGTTTGAAGTATTTTCTTTGAAATCAACATAGTTAATTACTTTCTAGTTATTAAATGTGATACAGGAAGCGAGGGTATGAGAAATTTCTAAGTTGAGCACAAGAAAGAAACTTCATCTGGGATTTCCCAAGCCATCGTTTTTACCAGTTTCACTTTTAAGGGGAAGATTGAAGGAAGACTAATTTCTGAATTAATTTTCCTCTGAATATTTTTCCAGGTGCAATAATACTAGTGTTCCCTGGTGTTTCTGGAATTCATCCTGAGATTTGTCTTGATGTGTTTGTCTGCCATGATCACAGTTGTTTTTCTGCTATAATTATTAGAACTCGTATAAAAGAAAATAGCAGAGCCCCTAACACTCTGGTTTTAGTACTCCAATGATTAGTATCAAAAAAGAAACAGCAGAAAAGTGCAATGCCACTTGTTGGTTTAAAACAAAAATGATGCATTGTAAATAAAATGCATAGATATCATGTAACAGATTTGTTACATTAATGTATTCAGCAGCAAATCATAAATATCTTCTTAAATTTTGTTTATTATAGCTTTCCAATAATGAATTACAGTTAACTAATTGAGATAAGCCTAAAAGGAGTTGCAAAATGACCTTTCTATTATGGAGTAATAATGTTCATTGGGATTATTGTTCTTACGTTACATTAAAATGTGTATCTATCAGAAGCTACCAGAGTTCTAGCTACCATTGTAGCATTAGTACAAGGTGAGGAGGCAGCTGACAAACATTGATTCATTTAAAAGGATGGCTTCAGCCATTTCCCCCACTGCATTTTATCCACAGAAGCATTCTGTCACAGCTGTCAAGGTTCACCTACCTTAGCAAGTAACCGATCACAGTGATTTGTAAAAACTGACTTTAAACCCTCACTCAGTGGGGCTGTATCTCAGGAAAGGTTCTTGGGAGATGCAAGGTTAAACTGATGGATCATTCGAACTACAGCCTGATGGCGCTCAATATCGTTCTTAGCATCCCAAGGACAGAGAAGGAGCCTAGAAAGTAAGAAGGCAAAATGTGCCAACAATTGAAGATCAGGCCAAGAAGAAGTGTGAGGCCTCAGAAAAAAAATGTAAATCTGGGTAATTGGGCGAAAAGGTCCAATATGAAAAGCAGGCTCAAATAAGTGTCAATAGGAGTGGCTTACACCTGCAGTCTGTGGTATCTGTCCATAAGCTGGTTATAGGTTGATGGGGATGTTTCACCAACCTCTGGTTACAATTTTAAAGTAAATAAGAATCATGTATGGGGTTTTTCATAGAGACAAGTTTACTCAACTCAAAAGATTGTCCTTTATTATGTTAGAATTATATCTTTCCTACTTTTTTGGTTAGTTATTTTAGTTAAGCTAAGTAATATTCTATTATTCTCTCCTCTCTGCTATAACCAATCTGAAATGTCTGTGCCTCAGATGATAAAGTTTTATTCTGCATTCTCATTATGGTTCTGAGAGTCATTTGGGCAAAGAATAAAAAGTTGATGACTATGTGCCAGTCCTCAATTTTTTTTTTTAATTTTACTAATGCATGAAATCTCAAAGTGTGGGAAGCATGCTTTTATTTTTAAGCTGCAACTTTAATTCTACTTTTAAATTAAAATGGACCCTACACCTTCACACAATACCTTCTAGCTCTTTCTGCCTTTTTACTTTCCAGGCCACTTCTAGAACATTCCCTAAAGACAAAAATAAGTACAGAGGTCAGGGACAGAAGAGACTGTGCAATGTGACAAGGAGCCAATTCATTGCTATGGACATTTCTGCCTGGAGTCTCTATTATTTGTACATGTTAATGAAATTTTTGGATCAGGAAATAAGTGTCCTGGTGGAGAATTCAATGAAGATGTGAGCTCACTAAGTAACAGAGGTCTGAAGAGCAAATAAAAAGGCAAGAATAATGAGAAAGAAGTGAGAAGAAAAAGAACGCATGAGAATGGTACTCCTTAAATCAATAGATTCTCAGCTTAAGTACTTACTCCTTTCAGGTCTAACTTACACATCCAAAATAGATGCAGGTTAAATGGGAAAGTTTTTCCACAATGTGCCTCCTTTCCTTTCATGGAAATGGCAGCCTAAATTAAAGCCTATTGTGGTAAGGATGCCTGGCTCAACGTTCTAGAACCAAAATGTAAAAGCTATTGCATTTGTGCATTGGCAGCCAGCATTTCTCTCCTCTCTGTGTTTTTTTCTTTCTGCAAACTGACTCTATTGTTTAACAGAAAAAAAATAAAACAGAGTATTTTTATGCTCATGATAAGACACTAACATTACTGGAGAAGTGAATATGGACCAAGCAGTGCTTGAGGGAAATTTGAAAGGTATTACCTTTATTTTAAATGTAAGTAAATAAAAATCTAAGAAACGTCATTAAAATTTAAACTATGTGCATAACACAGCAAAGATTTAATTAAATTAGGAAAATCCTGATAATGTTGAATTTAGATCACATAAATAGAACAGGACTTAGTAACACCCCATGCCATATGGAGCACTAGAAGCTGATGCATTCACTAGAGGCACCAGACTTTTATTGTTATTATCATTTGAGCATGCTCTTTCACTCTCTGTCACTCCCTTTCTCATTTAGAGGTCCACTCAATCTAAATCATCACCTGTAATAATACACAGAAGGTCCTATAAAAACAGCAAGAAAGAAAGAGAATGCATGAAATAATACTCGGAAGTCAGAAAAAGAAGTATGGTTACCTTATTAGTTTTAGAACAGGAATATGTAACAAATTACAAATTGAATACAAATAGTTTTACATTAACTTGTGTTTTAGTTAGGAACCACGTCAACTGATATAATAGCCCCCAAAATGATCCTGGCTTAAAGAAGACAGAGGTTTACTTCTCCCTCACATAAAATACAGGTAGGTGGACTTCTCTGTTGTTGCTCTGTCATCAACACCTGGCTTCACCTTGCAGTCCAACATGGCAGCTCCCATGATCACCTATTCATTCTAGTCTGGGAAGCAAAGTCAAGCTGCTTCCTTTTCAAGTACAGCATGAAACTTGCACATATCACTTCCAATAACAACCCATTGGCCAGACTTTAGTCACATGGTCACATAAAACTTCCAAGAAGGCTGGAAATACCGTTTTTAATCAGGTGGCTGTGCCCAACAATTATCCCATTATTAAGGAAGAACGGATGTTCTGCTGTAAGTGTCAACACTGTCACACTTATCAAAAAAAAAAAAAGTGAAAATCCTTAGCTGGTATTGCTACAGGAGTTGTTTCTTGTTTGATCCAATTGGTGTTCTGTTGTGTCATTGCTAAGAGTTGGCCATTAAATCCACTTCCCAATATTTCTTCATAGCTTGGTTGTATAAAATACTCTTCCTTTGCCAGCAATTGCTCAAACTTGAGTCTTTAAATTGTGTTACTATGGAGGGTTACATGGGAATGTCCCATCTCTACTTACATATCTCTGCTGTGCCTTCTGTTTTCAGTACTCTGAGAATTTCTGTTGTCCTTCAAGAAAAAGAAATGTTAGCTTTTCAACAAAGTGTGATATATATATTGGACTGGACCTCAGAATACTCATCTCTTGCATAAAAGTCACATGGGTCCTAATACCCTTTGGCATTACTATCATCCAGTTCATCTGAATGCAGTTGTTAAACATCCCAGCTCTTTGGTGTGCAATAAAAGCACGTTATAAATTACACCACATGCTACAGAAACATAGGGAATAGATTAACTTACTCTAAGTTTTCTTACTGCATAATCGTAGAGAAAGAGGCCAGCACTGGCATAAGAAAATCAGATATCTAACTTGACTCTGACTCTAACAGTCTCTGTGACCTACAAGTCACTTAACTTCTCTACAAACCAGAGAAGTTTCCTCTTTAATCAAACAGAGAAATATCAGATGTTCTACCTGCCTTAACGAGTTATTATGATACCTAAACAGGTTTACAAAATCATCACAGAGTGAGTTGAGAGAATTATTATTGCCAAGAAAGAAAACATTTGGCCATTGCTGTTACTGGCAACAAAAATGGTAGGGTATGGACACTCCATAGGCCCTTATGCCAACAACTCAAAAAATAGGTGAGATTAGAATACAGACAGAAGATATGCAGAAAATACGCATTCTGTATTTTTAAATAGAATTTATATGTCAAAGAAGTTTTAGGTTCACAGCAAAATTGAGTGGAAAGAACTGAGTGTTACTTTATACCACTGTTTTTCCGCCCTGAGACACACAACCTTCCCTACTATCAACATCCCGTCCCAGAGTGGTCCATTTGTTACAAATAATGAATGTACATCGGCACATCATTATCACCCACAGTCCATAGTTTACAATAGGGTTCATTCTTGTTGTACATTCTGTATGTTTGGACAGATGCATAATGTCATGTATCCACCATTATTGGATCACACAGAATAGTTTCGCTGCTCTAAAAATCCTCTGTTTGGCCTATTCATCTCTCTCCCCCTATAACCTCTGGCAAGCACTGACAGTTAAAAGATGGTTTCCATAGTTTTGCCTTTTCAAGAATGTCTTGTAACTAGAATTCTACAATATGTAGCCTTTTCATATTGGCTTCTTTCACTAAGCAACATGCATTTAAGATTCCTCCATATCTCTTTGTGACTTGATAGCTCATTTCTCTTTAGCACTGAATAATATTCCATAACAATGGATGTAACACAGTTTATTTATACAGTTCCATTATCCACTGAAAGACATCTTGGTTGATTCTAAGTTTTGGAAATTACGACAAAGTTGCAATAATGAATTTTGTGCAGGTTTTTGTGAGGACATAACGTGTTCAAATCATTTGAGTAAACATCAAAGAGAGTGTTTGTTGAATCATATGATAAGAATGTGTTTAGTTTCATAAGATTCTGCCAAACTGTCTTCCAAAGTGGCTGTTCCATTTGGCATTCTCATCAGCAATGAATGAGGGTTCTTGGTGCCCTGTGGGTTCACTAGCATTTGGTGTTATCAGTGTTTGGAATTTTTGCCATTCTAATAGGTGTATAGTAGTATATGATGTTAAGCAGTTTTCAAATGCTTATTTATCAGCTATATATCTTCTTTGAGGAGTCTACTCAGGTCTTTTCCCCATTTTTAAACCATATTGTTCGTTTTCCTACTGTTGAGTTTTAAGAGTTCTTTGTATATTTTGGATACCAGTCCTTTATCAGATATGACTTTTGCAAATATTTTCTCCCAGTCTGTGTCTTATCTTCTTATCTCTTGACAGTGTCTTTTATAGAGCAGAAATTTTTTTTAATTAGAATTAATTCTAACTTATTATTCTTTTCATGGATCGTGTATTTGGTGTTCTATCTAAAAAGCTATCAAACAGACCTGAAGTCATCTAGAATTTCTCCAATTTTATCTTCCAGGAGTTTTATAATTTTGCATTTTACATTTAGGTCTATTATCCTTTTTGAATTAGTTTTTTTTTTAAAGGGATGAGCTCTGTGTGTAAATTATTATTATTATGTGGTGGGTTTGTGTGTGTGTGTGTGTGTGTGTGTGTGTGTGTGTGTGGTTGCTGTTGTTTTGCCAAATAGAAGAGATGCATAGGGCAAGGTATGGGGATGGGAGGTGGTGTGGAGTTTCTGTGCCCTCTTCAAGGTGCATCATCCTCTTGACACCTTGAAGGGTTCACCAACCCATTCTCTCTCCCCCAACTTCAGAAGAATGTAAGCTTCAAAAAGGCAAGAATTATTGCCGGTTTTGTTCACTGTTGTATCCCTGGTGCCTGCTACATATTTTAAAAATCAACAAATACTGGCACAATTAATTTTTAAAGTTACAAAAACAGCAATAGGCAATAAGATACAGGTCATGTTCACAGAAGCCATTCAAAACATAGATCTATTTCTTGGGCCATCGTCAGGGTCAGCTCTCACTGGAGAAAAGAAAAGGACCTTCAGAAAAAAGTAAAAATGTTAGCATATAACTGTAAAATAAGGATAAGGCATAGAAAGAACAAAACACGAAAACTTGCTATAAACCAGAAACATTACATACATTATGCATTTTATTATTCTCAACAACACTATGAAGAAAATATTTCATTCAGGGGACAACTTTGGTTGTTAGGTAACTTGTCCAATGTCTTGCAATGAATAGGATTGCAATTCCAGTGATGATGATTTAACTCCAGGCTTGATTTATTCTGAAAGCCAAAGAAGCTGGAAAAAGGAGAGAAAAGGGATACAATGAGCTCCCTCCAGGGAAAGTGAGAGTATCTGAAGTTCAGAAGGAAAAATACAGGTAGGAGAGAATACCTTATGACGTTAAAGTAGATAAAAGGCAAAAAAAAAAAAAAGGACTTTGACAAACACAGCATAGGAGGCAATTAAGAAAAACTGCAAGAAACAGAAACAGAGGACTAGGGGCTCCTGGGTGGCTCAGTTAAGTGTCCAACTTCAGCTTAAATCTCAGGGTTTGTGAGTTCAAGTCCCACATTGGGCGCCACACTGACAATGCGGAGCCTGCCTCGGGCTCTCTCTCTCCTTCTCTTGCTCTCCCTCTCTCTCTCAAAACAAACAAACAAACAAACAAACTTAAAAAAAAAGAAATAGAGGACTAGAGGTAAAGAGGTAGAAAAAGATGTGTAAGTGAGAAAGAAGGGGGAAATCTCACTTCAGGATGCACAAGTTAAATACCCCTGAAATAAAAGCACATCGCACGGTAACTTCAGGACATGGAAGATAAAGTAATTCCTTAGGAATTAAAGGTAAGCGTTTTAGAAAAAGTAGAAGGGAAGAAAATTGATATATTCCTATGTATTCTTGGAAACACTTAGAATTGGGACGTAAATAGGTGACACATAGTTAAAAGAAAATGCCCGTAAGATGTGCTTGTACAAATTGAAGGGTTCATTCTCCACCACAGAAAAGTCTTTGGGTTAT
Organism: Prionailurus viverrinus; assembly: GCF_022837055.1. Classification (NCBI taxonomy): domain Eukaryota; kingdom Metazoa; phylum Chordata; class Mammalia; order Carnivora; family Felidae; genus Prionailurus; species Prionailurus viverrinus. The sequence continues at coordinate 38,238,439 of NC_062573.1, read as the reverse complement.
TAGGTTAGGGTGGCAGTGACTGGCTCCAGCAGAGGGTATCACTTCTGCATCACTGGGGACGTTTTGTCTCTGACACTGACTCCCTATAGACAGAGCACCTTCGGAACAAGACGGCCCTGAGTTTAATCCCGATCCTTCATTTGTCTAACTCGCCTGCTTTCAGGCAAGCCTCAGAATCTGTTTCCTCCCGTGTGAAGCACCATCGGGCTCTACCAGAACCAGGTGAGATACAGTATGTCAAATGTCATCCTAGACTCAATAAACAGTAGCTATACTATGAACAACTTCATGGCGGAACTACAAGAACTTTTTTTTTCAAACGAAGAAACCGAAGGGAGAGACGGCCAGGTTTGAGGTGTATTGATTTGTGAGATTAAAGTAGCCTTGAAGACAGAGGCATACAAATCATACAGGCCTAGCCATTCAGGGTATCCAAATGTCTCTCCCCAAAAGTAGAATGGGGAGCGAGTAGGCCTGAATGTTCCTTAAAAAATGGAAGTGAAAACTGTGTTTAAATGGGGCCTGGGCCATCCCTGCCCCACCCCCGCCTACATCAAGCCTATTTTTCTAATAATAGCCTGAGCACACTGATTGAAAATCAAACCTTCTCTCAGAAAATTCCAGCTTCTCCCCAAAGCTTTGCTTAACTGCATTAAGGCTTGCAAATATATTTTGCTACTCACTCTATAATCTAGCAGTTCACTGACATTTACAGTCTGAACTTTTTCATTTCCTCTTGGTCTTTGGGGGAGTGGAGATGTGTGGAAACATGCTGTTTGGTTTCAGATTTTGGCAGTGAGGTGATATATACCCATCTTTTCCCCTCCTTGGTTCTTTCTTTCTTTTTTTTCTTTGTTTTTTTTTTTTTCTGCTTAGTTTACTCACAGCCCCATGGGAGCTCAGAGAATAAATCGACTAACTTCTTTCTTCCTTGCCACCCATTTTCAGAAGTCCCCTGTGCTGAGGTGTTTAGGATGGAACATTAACTCTTTCAAGCTGCCAGGGGATTCTCTGGGGAGCTAAGCTGTTAAATACAACAAGGAAAAAAAATGGGTGTACAACTTTCTGCTTACTTTAAAAGACAAAGTTGTTTTATAAATGTCTCTTTTAAAGGAACCCAACTTATTTGTTTTTACCGCCATCATCATCTCATCAGGCATTTCTAACTAGTGTACAATCTTCAGAAATTTGTCGATTTTGAACTCTATTGTATCAAAGCACCCTATACCCAACTTCCGCATTAATCTTAACATAATTATTGTATATATCTGCTCTCTGCACATGTAAATTCCTCCAAATGGTCTATAAGATCTTCCTAGTTTGGTCCCAGTTTATTTTTGTGGCTCACTAATATTCCACAAAAATCATAGAATCATTACATTGTTTTTTTTAACTTGATTTTTTTATTTTTAATTAATTTTTTAAGGAATAACCAGCAGACAATATTGTATCAGTTTTGGGTGTACAATATAGTGATTCCATATTTACCAACATTATAAAATGGTCACCACAGTAAATCTAGCTACCATCTGTCACCAAACATAGCTATTAACCATACTATTGCTTATATTTCCAATGTTGTACCTTGCATCCCCTTGTCTTAATTATTTTACAACTTTAAGACTGTACCTCTTCATGTATTCCCCTATTTCATCCATTCCTCCCCATCTCCTCATAAACCATTATATTGAATGAGCTATAAAAGGTAGGGACAATGGGTCTAAGCAGAGAACACTTCTTCCCCACCGTTCTGCCACTAAATATGCTACCAATCGTTCTTTCTCTGCTCTTGTGTGAAATCCCAAGCTGGTCTCATAGCCCACTTAGTCATTTGTGAATAATAAATACTCCTCCAGCCTCCTTCAATCTCAAGAACAGTTTTATTTTCATAATTAAAAGTGCCATCCACAGTGATAATGAAAACTTCCATCCAACCCCTTCCTTCAACCGAAAGCTCCCCTAGTTTCTCAGGTCATGTGGGCTTCAGGCTCCAAAGCCTGCAGTGAGAGAAGACCAGTGTGGACCACTTCTCTTCTCTCTTTCAGCTCTACCTTCTCCCACTAACTGGGCACAGCCTGTCACCTCCACCCCAGGTTTGGGTTGAGGAGGTGAGGGGTTTACAGAGGAGAACCCCACTCAGTGTTACATAGGTGATGTTGGTCAGGCTCCCTCTGAAGGTGATGGAAGCACAAAGCCTGGTTCTTCCTCTCGCAGGGGCTCTATGGGCTTTTTGGGAGAACCCACGAGATAACCAATACCCCTTGTCCTGCTTGGTTCTTAAGACCCAATCCACAGCCTCCCAGATTCAGGCATTCTGTGCTATCCAGGTTCCCTATCACAGTCCTTTGTTCTACCAGATCGTCTTATTGGGCAAGATCCTTGTTAAAATAACCCCTGGCCAACTCACCCACTCACTCAGCCCACTCACTGCCACTCACTGGCAGGCAGCACAAGTCCAATTGGCCCCCATAATGGCCCTCTTTAGTTTTGCTCTGCTCCCTCAAGCCGAAACCCCAGGAGACACACATCAAGGTGACCATATGGGCTCCTTGAAGTACCTGTAACTGACCTGAATCTAGAAAAAAATCACCCCCCCTTTTCTCTGATGGAGCAAAAGTGGGAAATGGAAAGTTCAAAAACAATTACAGTAGAGAAAACTCTCCCTCCTCCAATTTATTTCATTTTTCTTCCAAGTCTCAGATCCTAGTCTTTGATAGCTAGTTGCCGGTAGAGTAGCTTTTATAATTTCTTACATCCTTTGTAGGTCCATGGCGACTCGATTTAGAATGTTGGAGAATGGCCTCTATTGTAATGACCCAGGCCCTGGAACTCAACCAAAAGAGACCAAAAGATCCCACTTGAATTTCCTGCTGTATGAGGCTGCTTGCAGTTTGCTCAGCACTGTTTGCATTTTCCTTTCCCCTTCCTTTATTTTGTCATCAACCTAAAATCTTTATAAACTATTCCCAAAGACATATCTCAGAGGACTTTTCAGAACACATTCTCCCTCTACTTACAATTGAGAAGACCTTTTTTTTTCTTTTTTTTGGAAACTCTTATATCCTTTGTATGGTATTCACATTCTCCCTCCTAGTCTGATGATTTCTAGGAGTCCAATGATTTATAAAATTGTTTTATCTTTTTATGAGTCATAAGCTTCTTGAAAAAAAGACTTGTTTCTTCACATTTATCTTTGTAAACCCTGTAGCTCACTAAGCCATGCATTCAAAAAAAAATTTTTTTAGCTTCTAAAGTGCTCAACTTAGCATAAAACCTACCGTGAAGCCCAGCAACCCCACTCCTAGAGAAATGAAGACTTTATGTCTGCACAAAAAGCTGCACATGAATGTTCACAGCAACATTATTCTTAATAGCCAAAACTTGGAAACAGCCCAAATGTTCATCAAGTTGTGAATGGATAACCAAAACATCAGATATCCATACAATGGAATGCTATTCAACAATAAAAAGGAACAAAGCAGTGATATATGCTACAACATGGATGAACCTCACAAACATGCCACATGAAAGAAACCAGACACAAAAGATGACAAAGTGTATGATTCCCTTTATAACAAATGTTCAAAAGAGCCAAATGTATAGAGATATAAAGTACATTGGTGGTCACCTGGGCTGGGGGTGGGAATGGGGATTAACTGTAAATGATCATGAAGGATCTTACAGGAGTGATAAAAATGTTACACAACTCAGTAAATTTACAAAAAATCATTGAATTATACATTTAAAGGGAGTGAATTTTATGGTATGTAAATTATACCTCAATAAAGTTTTAAAAACCTGCTTGCTCAGTGGAATTTGGGATTTTTTCCTCTTATGTCAGCTTCTCGGAGGTGTTAATGCTTCGGAAGCCTTGAACAGTCCAAAGTAGGAGAGAACAGGCCCTCTGGGCCTATGCCTCATTCTCTGAGTCATAAACAAACATATTGCTTCCATATCAAAAACCAGGATTCTTGAAATTTCAGGTGAGGGCAGAGCACAGTTAGATTGAGTGCAGCTGAAATGCACCAATGGTTTTTTGGCAGTGAAAAGAGCTGATGGTCTCCCCAAGTGTCTAGCTTAATAATAAAAAGCGACTTGGGCACTGAGCATTAAAATTTCCTCATAACCTGAAAATCTTTTCTTTGTGCGATTTTAAATCATAAAAACTTTAAATTGTAGCAAAGTAATTTAGAAATCAATCAGCTTCCTGAGTATAAAATGAACAATGTGGGATCCATGTTTCCCTCTAGATATGTAAAATAAAATTGTACTTTAAGAATGGCCTCAACTTGGGGCGCCTGGGTGGCTCAGTCGGTTAAGCATCCGACTTCGGCTCAGGTCACGATCTCACAGCTTGTGAGTTCCAGCCCCACGTCAGGTTCTGTGCTGACAGCCTGGGGCCTGCTTTGGATTCTGTGTCTCCCTCTCTCCCTGCCCCTAACCCACTTGCATTCTGTCTCTATCTCTCTCAAAAATAAAAAAAATAAACATTAAAAAAAAAAAGAAAAAAAAAAAGAATGGCCTAAACTTTAGCCACTGGTAAATATATATGTCATGTAAGGGAATAGATAAAAGTCACTCATCACCAGAGATGAGATCTGTAAGTTCCATGTTAGGCTTAAAGGTGTATTGTTTTAAATAAACATAATATTTATAATTATTTTAATGTATATGTTAAAATGCTTTGGCCATTTCCATGGTTAGGATATCATCTATAGGAATCTATCTAAATGAATTTGAGTGAATTATGATTTGGTCTCCAAAGAATTTTCTTTAAGAGCTCTTTATGAGCTCAAATTACAAGGGCAGTGGTTTGTATTTCCAAATTCCCAGGGCTTAAGTCACTTGTATAGCAACAACAAATAAACATACCACAAAGATTAGTAATAATCAAAAGCACATAGGCAAAGAAACGATGTGTTTATTGTAATGACTAGAAACACTGCCCGCTAATAATTATATACTTGACACAGTAAAAGAATTGATCAAAATTCTCAAACATCCACGGCCCTCTCACCTCATGGCCAGTTACGCAAAGATCACAGTGACTGGGAGGTTTAGTGTTTTGCACCTCTAGAAGGCATCAGGACTTAAACTCAGGCTCAAACAAAACCGAAAAAGAGGAATGGGTAACAGGAATACATAGCAGGAAGTCATTCTTCCCATTTAACTATGCTAAGGACAAGGAAACAATAGCCAACATCCAATCCACCCAGGCATTCATTCACTAGTCCAAGAATTATTTATTGAGTGCTAACTCTGCGCCCAGAAGGGGTGGAATAGTAGTCACTGTCCTCATGAGGCTCACATTGTACATCAAACACACTAACAAATAAAAACAATCACACAGTGGTGAGAATAGCGGCAACGGGTGGTGTCTGTGCAAGAAGGGATGGGAAGAGTTCCTAGGGAATGCCTGAGCAGCTGGCACATCAAAGAACTTTAACTAAAACTCTACTGGAGGAAATAAGGGATGAGTGAGACACGCGGGTTGAAGAGATGAAGGGAGAGCTGGAAGACGTTTATGAGGAATTTGGATTGTATTCTCAGTCAAGGAATGACACAATGTGATTCATACTCTGAGGACATCCTTCTGCTGAGGTGAGAATGAATATGTATTTAGAGTTAGAGTTGACAGTTTTTACTGATAAATTGGATTCTGTGGATGCAAGTTGAGGAAGAATGAAACAGTTGCTTGACTCATATCCCTCTGGATCCTTTCAAAACATTTTGTGTGCATCTCCTGCTTCCTTTTTGGTATACTTCTGCTTCTAAGAACTACTACCTGTGCGTGGATGGATGGATGGATGGATGGATTGAATGATTGCTTGAATGATTGATTGATTGATTGATTGATTGATTTCTGGTGGTGGTAGTAGTATTGCTCTCCAGCTATTGCAGGCCACTTGGCTCACAGGCATAGAAAGCCAAAAGCCTGAGAATGCACAGGCTTCTGGGAAAATCTTTAACCCATGATTGAGGAGTCTAAGAGTATGAAAGCTCCAGCTCCCTTCCTAGGGTCAAGGCAATCCTGAGACTTACGTTACAGTCCTGAGTTTCCTTAAGAGAGATGTCATGGGAACTGTGTCTGACATTTCATTCTAACTGGATGTCTTCTTTTATCTGTCCTGTTTCCCCAACTTCCTTACCAGTTTCCTCTGTGAGTCTTTCCTCAATAAACCATTTGCAAGAAATCCTGTGTTGGGATAGGTGTTCAGATGTTCCATTGTTTACCCCAAGATGGCAGAAGACCTTAGAAGACCTGCACGTCTTCTCCTTTCTTTTCAAATCTCTAATACTTCCTTCCCCACCCACATCCCAATGACTTTGCCTCCTAATTCACTCAGAAAGCACAAAGAGTCAGTCGACTCCTTCCTAACAGTCTTATCTCAAGGCCTTTACATCTCCTGTTCTTTGGCCTGAAATGCTTCACCCAGGCATCTGCATATGGCATCCCTCATTTCCTTTATGTCTCCAATGTCACCACATCCACAAGACCTTTCCTAGTGACTCAATATAGTTACTCTTCCCTGTTGTATTGATTTATTTTGAAGCACAGTATTTATCACTATTTGGTATATATTTCTTTTTATATTATTTTCCTTCTCCTCCATCTGCTCTATGAATTTAACTATTTTTTTCTCTTTTTTTACCCAATTAATCCATTTAAGTTATTAGATACTGGAATAACTCTTATTCAATACCTGTAGATTGTACTTATGAAATGTTTTTATTCTCAAGATAATTTTTTTCTTTTCCTTTAACTCCAGTTAATTAGCATACAGTGTTATATAGGCTTCAGGTATACAATATAGGATTTAGCAGTTCCATACATCACCCAGTGTCTATCACAAGTGCACTCCTTAATCCCCATCACCTATTTCACCCATCCCTTAACCCAACCCCCCTCCAGTAATCATCAGTTTGTTCTCTATAGCAAAGAGCCTGTTCCTTGATTTGTCTCTGTCTCTTTTTCCTTTGCTTGTTCGTTTTGTTTCTTACATTCCATATACGAGTGAAATCATATGCCATTTGTCTTTCTCTGACTGACTTATAACTCTTAGCCTTATACTCTGTGGTTCCATCCATGCCATTGCAAATGGCAAGATATCATTCTTTTTATGGCTAAATAGTATTCCACTATATATATATATATATATATATATATATATATATATATACACACCACATCTTCGTTATCCATTCATCTGTCAGCAGACACTTGGTCTGCTTCCATATTTTGGCTATTGTAAATAATGCTTCTGTAAACATAGGGTGGCATGTATCCCTTTGAATTTGTGTTTTTGTGTTCTTTGGGTAAATACCCAGTAGTGTGATTGCTCAATCACAGGGCAGTTCTATTTTTAACTTTTTGAGGAACCTCCATACTTTTTTCCACAGTGACTGTGCCAGTTTACAGTCCCAACAAGAGAGCACAAGGGTTCCTTTTTCTCCATACCCTATGCCTATTTTTTAACTCAATTATTTGGGTTTTGGTTGCTAAGTTTTGTAAGTCCTTTTTACATACTGGGTATTAACCCTTCAGTGGACATGTCATTGGCAAATATCTTATCCCACTCTGTAGGTTGCCTTTTACCTTTGTTGATTGTTTCCTTTGCTGTGCAGATACTATTTTTATGTAGTACCAATAGTTGATTTTTGCTTTTGTTTCCTTTGTCTCAGAGACAAGAATATCTAGAAAGAAGTTGCTACAGTCAATATCAAAGAGGTCACTGCCTTTATTCTCTTCTAGGATATTTTACTATTTCAGATCTTACATTTAGGTCTTAATCAATTTTGAATTTATTTTTGTGTATGGTGTAAGAAAGTGGTCCAGTTTCTTTCTTTGGCATGTTGCGGTCCAGTTTTCCCAACACTATTTGTTGAAGAGACTGTTCTTTCCCCATTGGATCTTCTTTTCTGCTTTGTCAAAGATTAACTGACTATACAGATATGGGTTTGTTTCTGGGTTTTCTATTGTGCCCCATTGATCTCTGTGTCTATTTTGTGCCAAAACCACATTGTTTTGATCACTACAGCTTTATAATATAACTTCAAGTACAGAATTGTGATGCCTCCCACTTTACCTCTTGTTTTTAAGACCGTTTTGGCTATTTGGGGTCTTCCATGGTTCCACACAAATTTTAGAATTGTTTGTTATAGTTCTGTGAAAACTGATATTGTTATTTTGATAGGGATCATATTAAATATGTAGATAGCTTTGGGTAATATAAACATTTTAACAATATTTTTCCTTCCATGCCTTTTCATTTCCTTGTGTTATCTTCAAATTCTTCATCAATGTTTTATAGTTTCCAGAGTACAGGTCCTTCAACTATTAGGTTTATTTCTAGGTATCTTATTTTGGGTGCAATTGTAAATGGAATTGTTTTCTTAATTTCTCTGTCTTCTGCTTCACTATTAGTATATAGAAAAACAACAGATTTCTATACATTGATTTTGTATCCTGTGACTTTACTAAATTCATGTATCAGTTCTAGTAGTTTTTTGGTACAGTCTTTTGGACTTTCTACATATAGTTTTGTTTTGTTTTTTGGTTTTTTTCATCGTTCTGTCTTTAGCACCTAGAATAGTGCCTGGCACAAAGTGAGCTCTCAGGCATTATATGATGAATGTATGAATGTTGAATATACTTTGATATATTCAAGTCTCCCATCAAAATACCAGGACTGTGCAACTATTTTTTCTATAGGAGCTGGGCATTCTTACCATTCAAGTGCATTATGCTTATTACTGCAATTACTCTAAGTATTTTATCTTTAACTCAGTACTCCAGATAAATTGTATTGGACATTTAAATTTCAAGTATATGTGAAATTTTTATAAAATGAAATAGTTATATGATGAATCATCAATTATTGAAATATTGGCTCACAAAATTAATAAAAGCAAACTCCAGACTTCCTATCAACAACTTTTTAGCTAAATGCATATGACTTTGAAGAACTGTGGACATTTCCTGACCAGGAAGATCAGTATATGCTGTTTAGTACCAAATAATGGCTTCTATAATTACAAAGCAACTACTTTTTTGAGTTCTACACAACACACCTGGAAGCACCTCACTTGATCAATATGCTATATTTTAACTCTTCAGCATTCAGCACTAAAAAGTTTCCCAACCCTGTTTAAACATGTGACCTTCCATACATGCACAAAGACCTCTAGAGACACACCTAACCTGGTATTGATTCTGTTTGGCAGGGAAGCAGAAACACAGAAAGGTTTGACTTATTACCGTAGGCATATAAAACACTTCTGGCATTTGTCTTGAAATATTCAGTACTCCACTATCCTCGTGTGGAATATCAGTCTTGATTATCTGGAGGAGTGTTCTAGAGAAAACATCAATGATTTCCCATACTGGCCCCAGCTTGCCTCAATAAATCCTCACTCCAAGTATACAAATGGGAAGAACCAGTCCATTTCAGGCAGATTAACTTGCCCCAGATACAGGTCATTCATTGTACAGGTGGAGAAATGATGGAGGTGTTAAGGGTCTGCCCAACAGGAAGCCAATCAACAGCAGAACCGGGTGAGAGCACAGCCCAGTAAATTCTTTCTACACTCCAGTATTTTTTAATCATATTCTCCAAGTCTGCAAGTCTTCCATTATGAAATTTTCTGTCTTGAGAAACTGTAGTTTTATTTTATTAACACGTTTATAAATTATAAATTCTCACTACATGGTTTCATCTTTATAACCAGCACAATAACGCAACATCAGAGCAAATGTCAGATGTAAAGCAACTGAAGAGCATTTCTCAGCAGCCATGAAATTTCAAGTGTGGGCAACACTATGGGACATCACTCTATTTGCTCCTTTCATTCACGAGTTGACCAGTCCATGTCTTTAATCATTCCATGCCACAAATCCTGTCCTACTGACCGCAGCTCCCATTCTTCATGCATAGAGACTTTTTACTGCCTCTCTGCTTCTTTAACAGTTACACTGGGAAAGGGCTTAGCACAAGGACATCTTGAAGAGAACTACAGCCCACTGGCACATCTGTAACATCTTTCCCACTCAATTCAGTAAGCATTATATTCTTCCTACGGTGTGCAAAGTGCTTCCTGAGGTACTGCAGAGCTTATGGTGGTAACAGTTAACAATCTCTCCGACATGAATGAAAGCACTTACAACTAGTAGGGGAAACAGACAAAAAGAGCTCTAATATGTCACAGGCTGCAATACGTTTTGTAATTGTAATTGCAGCTCAGACGTTAGAAATTGATTATTCAGTTAATACCCAAAATGTTTGATATAGTTTTTCTATTTTTTATCTCTTTTTTTAAGATCAGTAAATGATATCAGGTATCTATAATAGAGAATATTTCAAGTATTTACATTTCAATCTTCTACATAGCAAAGTGAATTTCAATATTTTCCCAAAGGTAAGAGTGTCTGAAACATATTAGATAGACATAGGATAATCATTTGTTTAATAAATAAATAATTGAATATGATATAGCATTTGGAATTATAACTCTACACCTAGAAGTTTATTTTCATTTTAAGGATCATCAATGATAGTTTTAGGAAGTTCCAGGTTCTAGATTTCAGGGATTAACAGAAAGGCGGTATTAGGGATGGAACAGAAATTGATTGGATCCCAGAGGAAGATGAACTTGGCTGTCAATCCAGTCTGTGCAAAACACTGGAGAGAGTCCTTGAAACTCTTCCCAATTTCCTAGAAGTATCTGCTATTTGGGATACTAGCGGGACTCTCTTCACTCTCAAGTACTGCAAGACACGGTCCTTACTAAGCCTGCTGTTCCGACAATCTCATTGCTGCCTCTGTAACAAGACAGTGTGTTTATACAGGAAAGGGAATGGAGTGTCAGAGAAAGACTGCAGCAATGATACATGTAGAACAATATGAGTTCTCAGCTCAAACTTGCTTTTCCTTGTTATTCTTACTGAAACAAAGCTTGCATAATGACAAAGTAGCAATCAATTCTTTACTCTTAATGCATTTTCTTAAGAAAATGTAAATGCAAAACCTGATAATCATATCCATTTTAGGCAATTGATGAGGAGTGGGTTACCTAGTGAGGTTAGTAACTGAAAAAAAAAAAGCAGTACAATCAGTTAAAAATTCAACCCCCTCCCTTTTTTTTATATTGTGGTTTCTGAATTTGTGTAAGACATTTATGACTAAAGCTTTACATTTAATGAATACCATTATACAAGTAAAATTAATTCCATGTGTCAAGAATGCAACAACGAAGAGGTATATTTCAAACATGACTTTGAATTTATCTAAGGAAAATCCATTATTTTATCCTCCAATTACCACATAATTGACTTTTTAGCCGTCATGTAATTGATATCCACATAAAAGACTTCCCATTGACCAATTTTGGAAATAACACTGGTGTAATACTTCTATACAGGATTTGATTTTGTGACTTAAAAGCCTTTTCAGCTGAAAAAATGCCTTTGCTTTCAAAGCACCCCTGTTTCATGAACTGTGACAAAGTGAAAGACTTTTATGTGAATGTTCTCCTGGTTAACTTTTTCCTGATACTGGCTTTACTTTTTATCCTGCTAAAAAGTTACACCGAACGTTTGCATTCAAGAAATCACTCCCCCCACTAGCATGTTCTAGGAGAGAGTGGGAGGAATTTACAGCTGGGAATTGAAAGATGGAAAAGGATTTGCTGAGAAAACGCAGGATATTATCAGTAGAAATAGGAAATTGCTTTTCAACGTTATTATTACGCAGATATCCTAAGATTCCTGAATCATCAGGAACACAAACTAAGGAGAGTCCATAGTGATTATGATTCTGGTTATCACTGCCAGTTAGAAAAAAGTACCGTCACATTTATTTTTATGTCACCAAGAACTGAGTTTATTTTCAAATGTTGGGAAAGGTGGCTTATTACCAACCCACACAGTCTAGTCCTGATGAAGCTTAATCAAGTTCTCTCAAGACAGAGTGAGCTTCCCAAGTGTTTTGGCAACTATTTCAAGCAACCAGTGTCCTCAAGAAAGACACGAGTTGGGGGCAAATAAAGGACTTGCCTGCCATAGTGGTGGCATTTGGCTTTAAAATGAGGGCATTTTCTTGAGAATACCTAGAAGGGACAGCAGAGGCTGGTGTGCTTTGAATCTCCATTACAAAGTAACAGGAGAGTCCTGCCCTGGCCTGGCTCTCTTGTCACCAGAACAGATATGCAAGGCTGTTTTCAAAGTCCCACAGAAAAGATAGATACCTGGCCCTCCTGTTCTAAGCAAGAGCTCAAAATGAAAAGGAAAACAACTTCAGCTCTCATATTAAATTTGAGTTATGGTGCTATAGAGAAGCTGATATTTCCAGGAAGAGTTATAACAGCAGCAAAAAGGGCCATTTGCTTCCAACTTTGAAAGAGTGACGGCCCACCAGGGTCTCAGTATGGCCCACCTACCTGCGGCTCTCAGCTTTTTGCACAAAATAGCAGCTTCTTGCCATTCTGTGTCACTTAACAAAAAAAAAAGTGCAGAGGTTTCTTGGTGTAATATCAGCAGCTAATCAGATAATTGCTGAACCTCTTGCCAATGGCCTGCAGCCATTCACTGTTCTGAATAATAAGTGGATTATTAATTTCTTCATCCTGGCCCAGAGCCCCTGCTCCTCCTCCCTCTGCTGTTTCTTGCATCCCCACTGCATCAGCAGCCCCACTCAGATGCTCGAGCTTTCTACCCTTCACATAAACCAAGATGCAAATTGTTGCTTATAGACCCCACCGGTAAATCCCTTCTAGCATTGAGAATGCAGAAATTGTGGGCTCTCTCTTTTTTTCTTTGGAAAGTCTGTTTTCAATTGTTCCCAGGTTAGCAAAACCAGACCACAATGGAAGAGGGCAGATGATGCCATTCATTTCTACAAAAATCATGTTTGTCTGGCACAAAACAGACAGCCTGATGCTTGTAGTGTCTTTGTTGCAGGACATTTGATCCCTTATTCATCCCATGAATACCTTCTTGAGCCCCTATTAATTACAAGCATTACCAAAGATGCTTCTGAAGAAGCAAAGGAAGATCCAGGTCATGTGTATCACAGATAATCCTGTCTTAGAGAGGGAAGAGTCCACTCCATAGAATAAAAACACTAAAATATAAGCAACAATGAGAGAAATGCTAAGGAGAAGTAAAAAACTGCTACAAGAAACTCTGAGAAGGGAAAATTGCCATCAGAAAAAGCATCATGCAGGAGAGGGTTGTATCTGCAGCTAGCAGAGACATAACCCAGGCATGGACTGAGAAGGAGAGATGAGAAAAACACTCTAGGAAGAGGGGAGAGTGGTTATAAACTGAAACCTTCCCTAGGTTCATGCACTGATTGAGTTAATTGTGTGTACCAGGCACTGTGCTCATCTCTGAAGATACAAGGATAAATAAGACAAATTCACAGCTTCAGAGAAGAGACAGACAAGTCAACTAATTACTGTAAGACTATGTGATATATGCCAAAGAAGTAAGTTCAAGGCAGAGAGCACGTTTTACTGGAGCATGGGGGAAAACGAGAGAATACGCATGAAAATGATAGGTTAATGCCAGAGTAAAGGACCACCAAAGCTAGGGTAATAAACTAGTGAGTCAGGATCTGGATGTGGAATTGGCAGTGTGGGGGAGGGCAGGTGGGGGTATATTGATAAACTATTTCACAGGGAGATTCCATGGGGGGTGAGGATGGAGGAAAAGAAACCCAAAATATTCTAAGGCATCTTCAAAGTTTCTTCAACATAGACTTCATAAAACCAACCCCCAAACTGTGCTCTTTAAAAATATTAGGAATGGATTAGGGTTATCCAAATTTAACAGCAGTAGGGAAGGGGATAGAGATTAATTCTCATTCAGAAAATGATAACCAGGGATCATGCAATTAATTCGCAGACATGTAGAACCAGAAAATGACCTAGAAACCACTGAAGCTAACTTACTCCTATTGAGACTGAGGATATGAACTCAAGGGGGAGTAAATAGCTTTTCCAGAGTTATACATTCAGGAATATTGAGACTAGATCTAGAAGAACTTTTTCTGATTTCTAATCTGGAGCCCACTACAGCCGTGGCTGTCTTGTGCAATATAAGATTACAAAATGGTGGCAACCAACACCTCTGCACCAAAACAAAACAAAACAAAAAACAAACAAACAAACAAACAAAACTGCTCTGGTTTCTTCAACTGTCATCCTGAGTGAGAAGCTGGTGTCTATCCATCTGGTCTCCTTCTTTCTGTCCTTAACCTGCTTCACAAGGCTGCTGGAATGATCTTTCTGAACATTAATCTGATTGTGCATTCCCTTCCAACAAGCTCTTGAGTAGACCTTATTCTACACAGAATTGAATATAAATGGTCTGGCCAACTCCTAGCTCTCGTGATCACATCCCCTCCCGGCACTTTTCTTCACAGCACTAGCATCTCCTGTCTTCACTCCATTCCTCAAAGCTTCTGATCCAGGCAGACCACTTAGCAAACATTCCAGGACAGTCCATGCCTGTATGCCCTTGCAGACACTGTTCCCTCTGCCTGGACCACCTTTTACAAAGAAGAAACAAATGGGTGCAGCCACGTGTTAGAGGTGCCTTGAGAAAGAGCTATAAGGAATATGGAAGAAGACAAAAGAAGGAGAAAGTTTTTTTTCCATTTGTCATGGTCAGGAGAGGCTTCACATAAAGTGTTTCCTTTGAACAGAACCTTAGTGATGAGGAGGTGCTTGATAAAATTGGATTTAGGTTTATAACTGCTTTTGTACTACAATCGCAGACTAGTTGTGACAGAGACCCTATGGCCTACAAAAGTAAAAATATTTACTATGTGCCCCTTTACAGAAAAGGTTTGCCAATTTTTTTCTAGACTCTAAGGTCAGAGACAACTTATGTTCTATACTTCTGTTCATAGTACTTCTCATTTAATAGATTCTCCACAAATGTTAGTTGAAAAAATATATTATAAGTGGAAATGTGTTGCACATTTCTTAAGTTAAAAGGCAAAAAGGCAAATAAAAAGATTTAGAAAAAGTTCCTCAAAAACTTTAAACAGGGGCATCTGGGTGGCTCAGTGGGTTGAGCGTCTGACTCTTGATTTTGGCTCAGGTCATGATCCTTGGGTCATGGGATCAAGCCCTGCGTCAGGCTCCACACTGAGCGTGGAGTCCCCTTAAGATTCTCTCTCTCAGGCCCTTAGACCCTGCTCACATGTTCTTTCTCTCTCAAATAAAAAAAAAAGTTTAAATTAAAAAGAGATGATATTGGCCTTGTCAGCTCTTGATGATGTGGAAGCTCAACTATCTACAGTAGCTCCTTCCCCTTATGGCTCTGTATAGCTGAGATATCTCTTCTCAGGACTAACACTGCATTTCTATGTAAGGACCCAAGTACAGTTGTTCAGTGGTGAGGAAGAAAGTCCCCAAAGATGGCAAACTTTCTGTATCTAGTTTGACAGCCAGCAGTATGGAAGAAGAATCAAATTCTCTCCAGGATCAAGAACCCAGGAGAAGCCACCCACATCATGTGTGACACACTCTGCAGGCATACCTGTTCATTTGTCAGAATGCCCCCAACACAGTGGTCAGTGCCATATAGCCTGAAGCATGAATTTATCAAAAGGAAATTGGTTCCTAAATGTAAAATTCAATACATCAAGCTTCACCAGGCAGACCAGAGAGAGACAGAAAGTAGATTTAATATTGCATTTGGCCATCATAGCTTCAATCCATCCACCATCATTTACCCAAAGGCCTGTAGGGCAGCAGAAGTGACGAGCAAAACTTTATTCCCCTGATGAATTTTTCAGGGCCACCCTTAATATTGGAGCTTTCAAAATGAGAAATGATTATATTTGGTCCTCAAAGAATCTCATCATTAAACAGGCCACGTCTATAGGCAAGATAGAGCTGGAAGGAACTTTTAACCTGGACTCAGGCCATTCAGTACCCAAAATGTATCGGAGCAGAGGTTTGAGCTAGGCATTCCCAGATGTAAGAGACAATGCAGGACAAAGTCCTTGGTTTTCAGTAACCCAGACAGGAAGTGGAATAAGTGAAGTAGAGGAGAAATAAGTACAGGAAAAGTCATGAGGCCTCAGAGTGTGTACTAATGGAAATGAGTAAAAGAATTCTAGTTATTGTAGCTCCAGAGTGGGGCAAGAGTTATTAAGAAAATGCCCTGTGAAGGAGGCAGCGTTTAAAGGGTCCTCTGAAAATGACATGGGTTGGCAGAGAAGAATGCATGAAGGGAACTACAAATTGATGAGCCTAGTCTGAAATCCATGGCAAGGAGTAATGAGAGATGAAAATAGTGAGACATGGGCAGGTCATTAATTCCAGCAGGCCTTGAACCATGGGCCGAGAAGCACAGGCTTCATAATAAGAATGTCTTATGGTTAGAGCAATGTTACTTTTCAAATCATTTTCACATGCATTATATCCTCACAGTAACCTTGTCTCTCTAGATTGAAATCCTCCATTAACCTTCATCCCCTCTGCTTCACCTCATCCTCAACGTATCACCCATCTAACTTTCAAACATATGCTCAAATACTACTTCCTCTGGGGAAGCCTTTTTTGCCTCTCAAACTGGATCAAATCTCCCTATTGCCACAGTTTATTCTCAGAATTTCTTATAAAACTCCTAAGGAAGGCATTCTAGAGATGGTATGGTGGCTCTGTTCCCCAAAGTTCTTAGGGACTCAGGCTCCCTCCAGACTTTCACTCTAATATGAGTCTCCCTCATTCTCATGATCCAATTCGCAACTCTGACCCACATCCACATTCCAATCACCAAGAGAGAGGAAGGGGACAAACAAGTGGCAAAGGACACCCATCGGGTGCTCCTAGGGAAGGATGTTAGAAACCGCCACATGATACTTGCACATTCATCCTGTTGATCAGAACTTTGTTACGTGGCCACCTTCACTTAAAAAAAAAAAAAGTTTGGTAAATGTTTGTTTCATTAAGAGTCGTATACAGACAGCTACAAATTCTATTACTATGGAAGATAAGAAAAACAAATATTAGGAGACAATGAGCAGTCTCTTATACAAATCCAACATTTGATAGCAAAATTCACTGTTTGTAGGTCTACATTTCTGGATTATTTGGCTAGCGTGTGTGCGTCATTTGATTATACACGTTGTCAGAGCAGGGGCTGAATCTAGTTGCTCACCAAGTTATCCTGAGCACCTAGCACAGTGTCTGGTGTTCCATTCATGATAGTAGCCCCCCGCCAAAAAAAAAAAAAGTTTATTAAATGAATTTTGATGACAGTAGGTTTCAATATGCCAGTTTCATAGAAAAACAATATTGAAAAACTTCTTCAGGTTTGTTAGAAGTACTGGATATAAAAGAATGAGTAAAATAAGGTCATTTTGTGATGGTGAAAGAAAAGCTTTCAACTTTTAATGTAACGTAATCTTTCAGTCACCACACTACCTCTCCAAATTATGCATGACTGATCGGGCTCCAAACGTGACCCTCTCCCAAACTTCTGTATCTCAGTAAGAGAAAGGGTCATACCACAAAGGAATGCTTTTCTGAGGTTTGGGAAATAATGGTAGAGGTCCAGATTAGAGAGACCAGCTCTTAGAATCTTCTGAGTCATATCTTTTACAACCACAAGTTTAAATGGTCCCTTGAAGGACATCAAACCAGATGTCTCCCAACCTAAGGGAGTATGAGAACCACCTGGGGAAGATTCTAAATCACCTCTAACTCTGAGCCTTAAGGCCTAGTGAACCATCATCTTCAAACACGAGGCCAAGTAAGATTTTTCCAAAGTGTCTTTCCAAAGACACCCACATTACTCTTGTTCATAGTTAAACTCGAAAATGCAACAACAATTCGCCACATTTCTCCCAGTCCATGTTCATACTTCAACTCACTATTAAACACGAGTTCTGCCATCTCATGGCTTGCTTCACGGCAAGCATCCAAAATGGAGAGGGATCCCACCATATCCTCCTTCCGCAGCATCCTAGGGGAAGTCAGCGTAACAAGGAGTCTACCTGGATACATGCCTTGGTGCTTATAGAATGGAGTTCATCCTAATTTTTCAGTTTGGGGGCATGCATCCCCAGCAAAGTTCTACAAATTATCCGAGCTTTGGTATTCTCACTTTCTCATCTGTAAAATGAGAATCATCAAAGTACAAACTCAACAGGCTTCTTTTTGGGAATAAAATGAAATATGTAAGCACCTAGAACAAACTATAGATATATTATTTCCTCCAGCTTTTTTAGGGCATCTCTACCCACTGTCAATTATGTCTTTATGGGAGTTAACTGAGAATCATTCTAAAAGACTTACAAAATTCTGATAACCCATAAGGAAAAGGAACCTATACAAACACTTTGAAAAGTACAAGGAATGTTTATTATCATGCAAACGAGGAACACCCGCTTGACCTGTTTGGACCCATATTTTTATACCTTTAGGCTAATGTTAAATAGCTGACATCTAAGCATATTTGAGGACTTTTTAGCAAATCATAATAAGCCTATTTTCTTTACTAATTTGCCTGTAGAAAAGCGGTGACTTTTTAAAGTTACACAACGCAATTATTTCTTGTCAGGATGTCATAAGACCATACTGATGAACTCTCTGAATTAGGAGTCCCTGTATATTTATAAGAAATGTAGACCAACTATTCTTTCTTAATTTTCTCAGTTTCTTGCTGTCAACCCTAGAGAAGCCAAGATTAGTGACCACCTATTTTTTGAAAACCCTTAAATATTCATCAGATAGGTTAATGTTCACTTAGAATATGAATGCAAGAGGATAAATTATACCCTGCAAACTGAGGGCATCTGTTATTCTTAGCAGAACGCAGCCAAAGAAAATTGTGAGACGTTATTGGGCACCAAATGAAATAAAAGAATGGAGCTTCAAAATAACACCTGTCAGGAGGGGGAGAACAGCAGAAGGTATCTTTCACAACTGCAGGGGAAGTGTACTGAAACAGAAAAGTACTGAGGGAAGATAGTACAGGAAGATTAAATATGATCTTGAACAGTGATATCCCCAGAGATCTTAGGCTTTTTATTCTCCCAGACCTAAACATTGTCAGGATTTTGAGTAAATCACAAAAGCAATTGTCATCGAGATCATCCGCAGCTGCTCGAACAACTATTTTAAGGTGAGGGAAGCTGGCAAGCAGAGAAAGTGGTGCAGTGGGGAGTCAGAAATGAATAAGTATGGAGAATATAAAACACTGATAAAGAGTAAGAGCTGTGACTTTTGAGGCAATCCAGTCTCTGTGTTTACATTTATATAGAAGGCTGTTTATGGGATTGTAGTAATGTGTGTTTTTACCATTTTAATGCAGGCCGGTGTTGCCATGGAGGGTACTGGGAAGAAAATGATAGACCGGTTTCCAAGACAGACTCCAGGTTTAAATCCCTCATAATTTTTCAAATGGCTCAGAGTTGAAATTTTTGTAGAGGGGATGTCTGAATAACTAACAACCTCTAAGCCTTAAAAAAAATCGGAATTTAAAAATGATGATACTGGAAGCAATTGAAAGGGATGTGCAGAGACTCTTCACTGAGTTTTGCTTCACATCACTGTTCAGAGACTATAATCACAGACCTAGGAAAGCTGAATAAGTCTCCCCAGTGTTGTGATGGACATCATTTGTAGTCATAAACATTTGGCGAAGCAGAAGTTAGTCATTTCATTATGACGTTAATTCACCTATCCAGATGGGATTACGCACTGTGGGATTCCTTTAGAAGCTAATTTATCTCTGAATATTACATGCAAGATGTTTAGCTGTCTCTTGATGTTTACTAACCTTTCCTGGCTTTCATTTCTAACATAAATTCCCATTAAAATTGGTAGTTTAGTTTGGGCTTATTTAAAGTTGGGAATGGAGTTGCATTTCAAAATAAAAACATACTTCAAGAACATTTATATATAGTTGGCTTTACAACAAGGGAAATATTATGGCCAAACTAACTCTACAAACTCAGCAGCTATTTAATATGAGAATCAAAGTAAAGCCAGAATATAACATAGTTCAATGGCAGTGTATCTTACCACCTTTTTTTTCCATTTACCATGGGTTTACTGAAAGCCAACCTTGGACCAGCCACTGGAGGTGGGGGGGGGGGGGGGCAGGGTGGAGATCATTGAATGAGAAAGTTCTCTTATTCTCATCATGGGACTTAGTCTATTAGAGGAATCAGAGATCAAACAACTACAAAAAGGAACTTCTGTTTTAACATAACATCAGCTTTACTGAGGTATAACTGACATTAAATAAACTGCACATATTTAGAGTATACAATGTGGTAAGTTCTGGCATATGCATATACTAATGAAAAGATCACCACACTTAAGATAGTGATCATATCCATCACCCCCAAAAGATACCTTTTATAATCCTTCCCTGCAGACCCTCCCCACAGGCTCCCTCCCCCAGCACCCCCAGGTCTGCTGTCTGTTGTATAGATAAGTTTGCATTTTCTAGAGTTTTATATAAATGAAATCATAAAGTTTATATTCTTATTTATATGGTTTCTTCCACTCAACATCATTATTTTAAGATTTATCCACACTGCCACGTGTATACACTGTTTGTTCTTTTCATTGCTGAGTGTTACACCATTGTCTGAAGATACCACAGTTCATGTTTCTATTCACATATGATAAATGTTTGGGTTGTTTACAGTTTGGGCTACTACAAATAAAGTTTCAGTAAAGAAGCCTGGTTTTTAATTGTGCCTGGGTTGTAAGTGGACATGAGAAGGAGCACAGTTCAGAGCAGAGGAATTATCACATGGCTATACCTTAGAATAAACCTTACACTCCAGATAAGATGGTTGAGGATTCTGTTTTTTTTAAATTCTCCTTGTTGTTGATAGATACAGCCAACCTACAGGCAGAAATAGTGTTTAATAGATATTTTGGGAAGCCCTCCTAGAGGGTCCATATTCAGAGAAATGTAGATGCTATTCAGGTACTGGAATCAAGCATCACTTGATTGAGAAGAATCAATGCTTTGATCCCTGTGTATTTGCTGCACTCTTGAGTATAAGGTACTGATGAGCTTTGTCTAGGCTGATGTTATCAGAAACCAGGGACTGTTTCATATATGACTGAGTCCTCAGCCTCCATTGCAATATCTAGTACATAGGTTCACTTAGTAAATATTAGTGGAAGGAGAGCAAAGAAGGTAGGAAGGAAGGAGGGGAGGGTTTGAGGGAGGGAGAGAAAAGGGGTAAGTAAATAATGGACAAAGCAATAAATGTTGAGATACACTAAATGAGTATCTCCATCTAAATTATTAATTTTGGCTGGGAGCACTAATAAAATCAGATAGATACTATAAACACTCATATACTGCTAAAAACTTTGATGGTGATTTCTATGGTCTGGAAATAGAAGGAAAACTCCATGGACAAGAGGATCTCTTTGGTGGAATAACACTTTGTTCACACTTCTGTTAGTACTTTGCTCTCCTTACTTTGTAGTAAATAAAATAAAATACCTTAATAGTATCTCACTCCACAGTGGGCTCCAAAATGTCAAGTAAATAAAATAAAATACCTTAATAGTATCTCAGTCCACAAGGGGCTCCAAAATGTCAAGTACAAATACATCCTCAGTTCATAGCACAATGTCTATAAATATTCAACAGGGTTCAGATTAAGCTAATCACCCCAGAGAACCATGGATTCAATGTTCAATATTCCAGGAGAAGCCACTGGAAGGTCACTATCTCCCCTCTCTCCTTAAAGCAAGCAATATCCTGTGACTGAAGTTCTCCCTGTACTTCTTATATACTGTACATTTTTCCATCATGTTCTCGTCATCTGGAATGCCCTTCCAAACCTCCATATACATCTGCATTAGAAATTCCATCCATCTTTCAAGACTCAACTGAAAAACTGCCTTAAAAATGAAGGAGTATTTAATCTATCAGATTGAGAAAAGATTCTTCTCTATTGATGCCCACACCACCTCATTTTCTTTCTTCTTCTATGGTCCTTATCCCATGATGCCTGGTACTAATACTAGTTGTGTATTTGTTTTATCTCTCTTACTACACTGTAATATTCTTAACAGAAGGGATCTGTCTTACTCAGGAGGGGATATACTTCTTTTTTTTTAAGTTTTTTAAACGTTTATTTATTTTTAAGACAGAGAGAGACAGAGCATGAACGGGAGAGGGTCAGAGAGAGAGAGGGAGACACAGAATCGGAAACAGGCTCCAGGCTCTGAGCTGTCAGCACAGAGCCCCACGGGGGGCTTGAACTCACAAACCACGAGATCATGACCTGAGCCGAAGTTGGACGCTTAACCGACTGAGCCACCCAGGCGCCCCGGGGATCGTACTTCTTATAGTGGCCTTCAAGACGACTTGGAAATGGTAGAGGCTTGATAAATGTTTGTGGACTGAATAAAAAGATCAATGAATAAAAGAATATAAACTTTCCAATGCTTATATCATATGAACGATTGGAAGAATACACTTACCCACATATCTCACCCAGTGTTCCTGCTCTAATAATGACAAAGCCCCACATGATGTGCACTTTCTCAGACTAAATCCCATTAAAATAGATGTTTCAGTTTGATATAGCAGGTTATAAGTCATCAGCTCTTTGGTTGTAATCAATTCATCCAAATAATTAGCCAATTCCCTGGGGACATCCTAAAAAAATAAACATAATTTGAGCAAATTTTGATGGGAAGGGATACAAGGCAGAAGATGCCTAGAACACTTCTAAAAACAAACAATGGGAATCTCTGGGGGGTGGAAAGATTTTAGAGTCCTAGATTTATAATGTTATGGGGTCACCAAAAAAGGAGTATGAAATGAAAAATGTGAAAAGAATAGTACTAAAAGTAACACAGACAAGACTGCAATTTTGCCAAGGTTTATCCTGATATAAGCAAAAACCTTGACTTGATTTTATAATCTTGCATACTGGGCAGAGGAGGAAATATGTCCCTATATTTTTATTTGGGAATAGGGATACAAATTTCTGCTTTTATGTATGATTAAGTAATTTTCCACAGACAAATGCTCCAAAAAGGACAACTGGAAAAGCCAGATAAAATATAAGAATTAAGGTATTACACCACAAAATGTGAAAACAACAAATAGGAAAATAAAATTTCTAAGATCAAAGAGGTAAACTCGAAAAAATTAAACTTTCAGAGGTGAGCTGAAGATCTGAAGCTGCCTTTATCCTGTGAGCATTTGCCAATTCTGGGCATGGTCTAGAGGCGTGAAGTCCAGATTTTGCCCTGGCCAAGGGCCACTGCAGAGGCATAAAGAAACCAGTAAAGATTTGGTGGTTGAATAGGATCTAGAGTGGCAAAATCAGAGACATCAGGTACCTCAAACACACTTCCAGTTTCCCACTTAAGACATGTCCAATAATGAGACCACACAAGAATTGAAACTAAAGAGCTGAGCTGAAAGGCACTGAAAAACAGACCAGAAATGTCTGTTGTAGCTGGTACAGAGAAGACAAAAACATCCCCAATTTTTTAACTACAATATGACCATAGAATTTAGGTAAAACAGAGATAGAGTGAGTTTTACAAAACTGCAACCCAATTTCGACACAGTTCAGCACCTGATTAAAGTGATGAAGAACACCTCCCTTCCTTCTTCCCTAGCAAAAGGAAAAACAAATCATTTCTGATGGGAAATAGTATCATCTGGAGCCTCTACAGATTTTATAGTGTCCAACATGGAACAAAAGTTGCTGGGCATATGGAGAAAGAGGATCATATGACCAATAATAAAGAGGGGGGGAAAAAAACAGCACAAGCTGACCCACAGATAATGCTGATAAAGAAGTTAACAGAAGAGAACTTTAAAATCGTAATGATTAATTTGTTCAATAAATAGCTGAGAAGATGAGTGGAATAAATTAAAGGATAAAAAATTTCAAAAAAGAATTTTTTAATATGCAAATGGACATTCTAGAACTGAAAAATATAGTACCTGAAATTAAGAATTCAAGGGATCTGTTTAATACTGAGAGAAACAGAAGACAAGAAGAATGTACTGAAAGGTTAATTGAAAACATAACTGAAACTTGAACAAAAAAGAATTTTAAAAAATCATAATGTAAACGATATAATCAGAGTCTTACAATGAGAGGAAAGATAGAACACAGGAATAAAATGATACATGAACAAATAACAGCCCACAACTTTCCAAAATTGGTTAAAATAAAGACTTCAATGCACAAATTGAAGAAACCCAGTAGAGCTTGAGCAGATTTCTTAATGCCCTCTGGCCACATCTTAGTTAAACTACTAAAACTCAAAACCAAAATCTCTGCGACAGCCAGAGAAAAAAGACTTCTGTAACCTTCAAAGGACCAGCAATAAGTCTGGCAACTAACTTATCAAAGAAAATCATATAAGCAAAAAGAGAATAAAATCAACACATTTTACAATGCAGAAAGTTACTGCGAACCAGGAATTCTATGTCCAGCAAAATAATCTTTCAAAATTCATACTGAAACAAATATATTATCAAAGAAACAAAAACTGAGAGAATTCATCACTAGTACACCTGAAATATAAAGGTCACTTTTTTGGGGCTTTAGGCTCAGAGGAGGTGAAGGTACAAACTGTCTTCGGTCGTCCGGAATCCAGGTTCATCCAACACCAACCACCTAATTTCAACCCCAAGGAGATCCAAGTCTTCTACCTGAGGTGCGCAGTAGTGAAGTTGGTGCCACGTCTGCCCTGGCCCCGAAGAATGGCCCTCGGTCTGTCTCCAAAACAGGTCGGTGATGACATTGCCAGAACAACTGATGACTGGAAAGGTCTGAGGATTACAGTAAAACTGACCTTTCAAGAATATACAAGCCCAAATTGTATATTTTGGGAGCTTCTGCCTCTGCCCTGATTATCGAAACCCACAAGGAACTTCCAAGAGACAGAAAGAAGCAGAAAAACATTAAGTACAGTGGAAAGATTGCTTTTGATGAGATTGTCAACATTGCCTGACGGACTTGGCACAGATCTTTAGCCAGAGAACTCTCTGGAACCATTGAGATCCTGGGGACTGCCCAATCTGTGGGCTGCAATGTTAGTGGCTGCCTCCCTCATGACATCATCAGTGGTGCAGTGGAATGCCCAGCTAGTTAAGAACTACAAGGGAAAATATTTCAAAGGATCATTTGACAAGCGAAAAAAAAAAAAAAAAGAAAGAACAAAAAGAAAGAAACAATATAAGATGTACTAAAAGGAATTTTTAAGTAGAAGGAAAATTATCCCATATGGAGACATGGAAATGAAAAGGAATTAAGAGAATGGAAAAGTTAAATATGTGTATAAATATAAATTAATATTCAACATGTAAAGTAATAGTATCAATGCTTACATTTAAAAGGTAGATGTAATTAGGGGCTCCCAGTTGGCTGAGTCGGTTAAGCTTCCGACTCTTGGTTTCAGCTCAGGTCATGATCTCGTGGTTCGTAAGTTTGAGGCCCTCACTGGGCTCTGTGCTGACAGTATGGAGCCTGATTGGGATTCTCTCTCTCTCCCTCTCTCTCTCTCTGCCCCTCTCTCTGCGCTCTCTCTCTCTCTCTCTCTCTCTCTCTCTCTCTCTCTCTCTCTCTCCTCTCTCTCTCTCTCAAAATAAATAAATAAATAAATAAACAATAAAATTAAAAAAATAAAGAAAGAAAGAATAAAAGGATTACTATGCATTAGACTATAACAAGTCATGAATTCTTTCAGTAATCCTTAGAGTAACAACTTTAAAACTAACTATATTGGTAATTACATTAAGCAAAAAAGATTATATACTCAAAACAAAACTAAGATTGTTATATTGGATTTTTAAAATAGTCTCCTTAGAAGAGACACACTTAGCAAATATTAGGACACAGAAAGATCAAAAGTGTGGAAAAAGATATGCCATGAAAATGTTAACCAAAATAAAGGCCAATATAACAACACCAATATTCAACAAAGTATTTCTGAAAGCAAGAAGTGTTACTAGAGATTTTTAAAGTACCTTTCAAAAGGATAAGTGAATCAGTCACAAGAAAAATAGCAAAGACCTAAATCTGTATATATCTAATAAGAGTTTCAAGATGTATTTTAAAATTATCAGAGTTTAAAAAAATAAAGAAATCCAAATCATGTTAGGAGACTTTAAAACATGTCCCTCAGTAGGTAATAAGAGAAACAAACAAAAATGTGTAAGACAGGTGGATGGACAAACAAACTGGGTACAACTATACCATGGAGTACTCTGAGCAATAAAAAGAAATTAACTATTGATACATGAAACAACATAACTGAACAACAAAGTTACTATACTGATTAAAAGAAGGTAGATAAAAATGAGTATTTACTGTGTAATTCATTTATAAGAAATTCTACAGGGGCGCCTGGGTGGCGCAGTCGGTTAAGCGTCCGACTTCAGCCAGGTCACGATCTCGTGGTCCGAGAGTTCGAGCCCCGCGTCAGGCTCTGGGCTGATGGCTCAGAGCCTGGAGCCTGTTTCTGATTCTGTGTCTCCCTCTCTCTCTGCCCCCCCCCCGTTCATGCTCTGTCTCTCTCTGTCCCAAAAATAAATAAACGTTGAAAAAAAAAATTAAAAAAAAAAAAGAAATTCTACAAAATTCAAATAGTCTGTAGTGAAAGAAAGCATATCAGGGGTTACTTGGGGACAGGAGGAAAAGGGGGATTAGGAGGAGAGAGCTGTGATGATCATCTCATGAATGTGTAGATACATCAAAACTTATGAAATTGTACACTTTAAGTATGTACCCTTTACATTTCCACATGTCAATTATCCCTCAATAAAACTCTTTAAAATATCAGTAAAGTCTAGAGAAGGTATGAACAACACTATTAACATATGGAACCAAATGGAATATGTAATCAGAGGGAAGACTTTGCACACAACAACAGTAGAAATCACATCCCATTCAGATTCACATGGATCATTTACCAGAATTAACCCTGTTTAGCGTCATTAATGAAAGGCTCAACAATATGCAAAGGACTGAAATTATTCAGAGCATGTTCTCTGATCTCCGCAGAATTAGCTAGACTAACAAAAATTCTAAATTCCCTGGAATTTATCAAATACCCCTCTACATAATGGGTCAAAGAATAAGTAACAATGGAAATTAGAAAACAGTTTGCATTGAATAATAATAGAGATGGGACATATCAATATTTGGGGGATGCAGCTAAAGCAGTGCTTAGAGGGAAACGTATAATCTTAAGTGTGTATAGTACAAAAGAAGAGAAGCTGAAACATAACCTAAGAAAATATCACACCTAGAAAAAGTACAAAAAGAAGATGATGGGCAGAAGTCCAGGAATAAGAAATATCAGTGCAACAGGAATAATCAACAAGATCAAAAGACATTATTTGAAACACTTTCTAAAAATCGGCAAACCTTTAGCAAAATGGATTAAAAACAGAGAAAAGGATATCAAACTTTTTCTAATTACAAATATGGAAAAAAATATACACAAAATCACAAAAAAATAAAACTTCATGAAAGCCAAACTGCAAGCCTCAGTACTGCATGAATACATGCAAGTGATTTTCTTTACAAAGTATGGTAGCAATTCTGTTTTCAAAAAAATCCAATGAGATATTTTTAAATATCTATAAATATCTAAAAATTAAACCATTTCTAAGTATAAGTATATGATGCATGTAATAGGTATGAAAGAACTATTAAAAAATTTATAGTTATTTATATTATGTTAATTTAATACTAGCATCATCCAATACTCTTTCTTAAAAACTTTGATAACATTATTATGGAACAACAACAAAAAGTCAAGGGCTATGAGTAATGTTATATGAAAGCCTTAATCAAGCTAATAAATATTGCAATGGACTTCAGATAAAATAAAAAATAAAAAGTTGCTTAGGAATCTCCTGATTTTCATGGTTTTAATTGTCATATTACCATAGACGTGACCATCGCTTCCTAAAGTTTTATCTACATATACCTCACATCAGAAACTCTTCACACCTACATTTTCCTTGGACTTTCCCACAGTTAATTAAGTTGTTTTCACTTTTTAAATAGAAATTTCCAATTATATATGCAAACTCTCTGATAGATCCTGATAGCAAAGACACAAAGGCTAGCTCTCACAGCATAGACCAGAAAAACTCCAGTAAGTAGCCAAGGAATATTGAAAGCTGTTCGCTAAAACAATTTTAAGTGAATCCTTAATCTCTTAGGTGAAAGAATCTGGGTCGTATTTTCAATGAGAGAATATTTTACATATATAGAGAATTTATATGATGTTGAAATGCACTCAGTGTGCTAGCACCCATTTTATATAAGCACAGATGCATGAAAGAAGCAATCCCAGAGAAAAACATAGTAACAACCAGAAGCCCAGCAGTAAATTATATTGCTGGCTTATCTGGTAGAAATTTATACCACCTTCTAGTATCTGGTTAATATTTTCTATTCAGTATCCCGTGAGGACTTTCAAATCATTTTCTCTATGTATTTAATTGTATGTGTGTTTATGAGAAAATCTGAATGAGTTCCATGAGCCTCTACTTACCTCCCCTTAACTCCCCCAAATTATACAAATCAGTGTTGACTTCTGTGATCACAAAGCTCATTATTTTAGGTGGTGCTTATTTCAATACTAGAGTAACCTTTTGAGGGATATGTGGTATGAAGAGCTGAAAACAGTACCCTAGATCTAATTAGTAAAGGTATTTCTATTGTTATAATCTTCACATAATGTAGTGAAACATATTCTTAAAAATTGTTCATTATTTTTATAGTCCACCATGTTGAAAACAGGAAAAGAAGGCTAGTTATAGCTCTGTTTATCTTTTTCTCATTGAACTCCTTATGAAAATAACATTTTCTCTATTTTTATAGATTTTTTTATTTAAGAGAGTCAAACTATTTAACAACAACCATTGTATCAACATTTCCTTAGTTCTCTGAGATTATAGCATGTTGGTAAAAATTTGATAATTTAACTTGTAGACTTACAGAATCACAAGATAAACTTGTTGAACTATTCAATTTAGGCTTTAAAACCTTCTACAGAATGCTTTTCAATTGCTGACCAAGCATTAAAAAAAGAACCCTAAACAGTGGAACTCATCATGACAAAAGGAGCATATCATATTGCACTATTAACACATTTTCCTTATTATAACCTTTGTAATGTTTTTTACACATATGTCTTCCTTATTGGCTATCCTTGGAGAAGTCATACAAAAGTAATTCCATCTTCTTAATGATAGCTCCTAAAATGTTTGAACATAGCTATCACTGGCCCCTGGTCATCTCCCCATTGTCAGGTTTTCCATTCATTACTCATTTGACATAGTTTGGGTTTCCTCACCATTCTGGTCAACTATCTCCATTGGTCTACATCTTTCGTAAAGTGTGTTTTCCACAATATGACCCATGACTCACAGTTATTCTTTGACTAGTGCTAAGATTCATGGCCTTTCCTCTGGGTACTAGAGCAGTAGGAAAATGTTCATTTCCCTGGAAGTTCAATCACATAATGGAGTGATATTTAATTGAGTTGATGAAATTCCCTAACATGTTTTACTTATTCTCATCAAGTCGTATCTCCCCTCTGTAATTATATTGCTGTTTTAAGACATAAGTACAAGATTCTAGATTTAACCCAATTATTTTTAATAGGGATGCACTCATTATTCAAGAACACCCAACTCATGATAGGAAAAATTTGAACACTCCCACATTCCTACTCTATTGTGATTACATCATCTGCTTCTTCATAGATAAAATAAACTTAAAAATAATAGAAATCATCAAACTATTAGAGACAAATCTTCCAATATAAGACAAGATGGAGAGAAGAAATGTGCTATTCGTATTCTTTTTCTTTTGGTTTAATTTACCAAACAAATATCAATTTGTTTTACCTGTATAGACATAGCCTGAACAAGAATTCTAATTTAAGGGAATAAAGATGTCAATAGAATTGTTTCTTGATCAACCACTACTCATTCAGCTGTTGTAGAGCAATGGACCGGACCAAGCACTGTATTACATCTTGCTTTGCTTTAGCTGAAAGCGCACAATTCAAGTTTTCCATCATTTATATTGAGTCCAGTAATTGCTTTTGTTTTGTATTCTTTTTGTCACATCTCATTTTTCAACTTTACTAATAAAATGTTGGAGAAAACCGTAGAATACTACAAATGAGATCTTTTAGTTATACCATTTTATTAATAGCATTTAACTTTGGCTGTTAAACTATTAACATATAATTTTAAAAAAAAAGGAGCAGTACTGCATTAGCAGGGTAAATGCATTCCAGTGAATAATAATAAACCATTCACAATTTACTAGGAGCTTAATTTAGCCCAAATTATATTGTTAACAATATGCCTCGTTTACTCACATGAAATTTAAAAAACCACTCTCAAGCATTAACATAAAACACCTTATGTTGTTTATTTACGCTATAACTCATAGATGGAATGGGCATTAGAAATTGCCAAAATTAACATTTAAGGCAGTCTCTTCAGAACAGCTATCAATGTATCAGCCTTATATAAAATGTATGTCCATCTCTTTTCCTTTATCTGAATATTTCCATTTGTGCTTGCGATGCGTTTACAGTGGCTAACTGAAATACGTCCTACGACCCTATTTGAGGATATATGGTATTTTATAGGCTCCATAGTCCATCCATAAAATTAATGGAGTTTGATTGTATTGCAAGTAATTGTAGTAGTAGTCTTAGAGTGGTAAAGAGCTCTAGCAAACCTTATTACACTTTACAGAAATCTCTTTATAGAATTCCTAGATAATAACCGCAAGAAATGCTAACATTCTCTGAGTTGTTACTATGCATTACTTTACATCCATGAACATCCTTAAGGATGTATGAGGGAGGTGCTGAGACAGAGTCTTAGAGGAATTTCTCCATGATCTCCCAGCTAGTAAATGGCAGTCAGAGCCAGGAATAGCATCCAGACTTTCTAGTGGCAGATTTCCTGTGCTTGTCTATGACACTTCAGAGACTTTCAGTATCTATGGTTAGGCTATCTCTATTTAATCAATTCTGAAGAAAGCATGCTCATTTTCTCCCTAGCCAACCTATAGTATTTTGGACATCTCTAACTTAAGAAGTCCTTGCTTCTATTGAATCTGTATAAATGATACTTATACCTCTTTGTCAAGGCTCAATCCCTTGGAGTAGAACTGAATAAATCAAATGCCTCTATATGTGACATACATTGAAGTAATGAATAAGGCAATCATGCTGCCTCCAAACCTCCTTTTTAAAATATACATATTACTTCTCAGTTCCCTCAACTTCTTTTCTTAGGATGAATCCCTAGCCTTACCACATTCTGATTCTTTCCTGACTACAATTGTTTATCAACAACCATTTTAAGTTGTAGCATCAAAACTGAAGAACAATCTTTCAGACATGAGCTGACCATTAGACATTGTCCTGGGACTCTACCCTCCCTTATCCTGAACAGTAGACCAGAGAACCTGAGCATTTCTAATTGAATGTTACTTCTTTGGACTTTGTAAAAACAAACCAGCAGGGCCACAACAGGCATACCATAATGAGGATATGGTTATGTAATTTACCAGCTGTTTTGATTCAAAGAGATCTTGAAGATAAAATATGTGGTTCAAATTATGGCTCATGAAGTTCATAGCCAGTGTTTAGCAGTCAGCTAATTCCCTAATGACTTAACCTAGCTAGCTGTTTAGTCTTCCTATGTTGGTGACTGCCATCTTAATTCTAGGGACTGAAGAAGTTCAGGCCAACTCTGACACACATGGCCATAGTCAACTGTAGTATGTAATGTAGCAGGCACCAAATCATATTACTGTCTGTCTCATCCTGATCTTGAAATCAAGAAAATTCTCTAGATTATTGAGTCATTCTTCCAAAACTCTTATCTGAATAGGTGTTTTTTTTAATCTTAAAGTACATGATCAACTATGTATTTATCTTTAGGAAACTTTTATCTTTTAGCTGAGTTGTGAACTATGAATCCTGGCTTGGTTATCTGGAACATTAGCTCTCCCCTTCAGCACAATGTAATCCTTCAATTTCTTAAGTATGCTACCTTTATCATTTTCAAGGCTTCATAGGAAAGAGGAAAAATGGGCTCAGCTGGGTCTCACAGTCCTGGCTATACCACAAATGCAGCCAGCTGGGTTCAGAGAAGGAATTTTTAGGTAGAAGGAAAATGATCCCAAATGGCAACATGGAAATGAGAAGGAATTAAGAAAATGGAAAAGTTAGTACAGTAAGGGAGAGGAGAAAGAGCATTAGTATCGGATCAAGAGATCAGTAGGTGCTCTAACACTGTATTAGGCCTCTATAATCTATCACCCCAGCCTAAATATTCTGTGTTAGTCACCTGTAAAGCTTTCAAACATCAGTAACCTAAAAAGATCATACAGATCTAATCAAGGTGTTTTTAGTGAATGGTTTATTATGCTCCCAAATAATGGTAAAAAGGTCCCTAGGTATTAAATGCTTACTGTGATCCAGGCAACTTCATCTGAGTTACTTCTTCCAATCCTCCCAACAACCCTCTAAGACAGATATTATCATTATTATTATTATTATTATTATTATTATTATTCTGGCTATTTTACAGAGGAGGAAACTAAGCTACTTCATCCTATAGATTGAAACAGCTGTCTGTCACCAGAGTCGGTACTCTGACATTCTGGACAAAGCTGTACTGTTATTCCAGCTTTTAACACAGGAGACGATTTCTAGCCTCCATATTTTTTCCTGGTAACTGCAACCATAGTTTTATTCTGATCTATTTTTGCAGTCTAACATCTCTAAAGCATTTTCTTCAACTCTATGACCCAGCAAGCCCATTATCACCTTTAGTCTCTATTTCTTTTTTTCCCCAAGTTGAATACCTTTCATTCTTCTTTAGTGAAGTCCAGCGTTGTTCATTTGTCAATGTGCTAAGTATGTACCATGTTCTCAGAATTATGGTAATAGCCTGAGCGGCATTTCTA
Source organism: Prionailurus viverrinus (assembly GCF_022837055.1). Taxonomy (NCBI): domain Eukaryota; kingdom Metazoa; phylum Chordata; class Mammalia; order Carnivora; family Felidae; genus Prionailurus; species Prionailurus viverrinus. Next base: position 38,205,431 of record NC_062573.1, on the reverse strand, counting down.
AATGGGAAAGGTGTTTTGACTTGTTAACAAAGATCCTAACTATACATTTAACAGGGAGGATAACATGTCCAAATTAAATTGTTCTCCATGAATTATGAAATTGTATACATGGTCTCTACTTAAAAGAGAAGAGCCTACCTCACAAATATATGCATATTTGTATGTTTAAAGTCATTCTTATTATATATAAAAACATAATGGATGCCTTACATTTCCTGTAAGGCAACTATCCTGTAATTGTCTTTGAAACATTCTATTTTAATTTAAAACACACCTCAAAGATTCACAGAGAGAAGGAACAAATCTAATTAAGTACATTCTGTAGTAAGTTGCATATTTGATGGCATAGCTCCCTCCAACCCCCCTCCATCATCAAACAAATATATAAAACAAAAAAAAACAGGTTATATATGAAACTTTGCCCAGCAAACGCTTTCAGAAAGAATTGTCTCACCCAGACCACCCATCCCTGTCACTATTCATGACTACTTCTACTACACTTCAGGGACTTTGCTGCCAAATGAAATATTCCCTAATCACCAAAACTTCTGTCCTTCAGCCTCAAACGTGTGAGGTTATAGGCAGCCAGAGAATCATCCAGAGATTCACATGGCTGCCTAATGTTCCCTAGGCTCTTCTGATGCAGCTGCAAGAGAAAAAGCTACAAGCCAAACCCAGAACCCAGCATGCCAGAGCCCAGCATACCTTGTCTGTACTCTGCTAACACCAGACTAGGCCAGGCTCCTGATGTGTGCTCCTGGACAAATTCCCCAGAAATACACAATAATTGCTATCTCTGCCCATTTTTCTTGGGAATGCATTGATTTCAAGGTTTGCAAAGATATATGCATAGAGAGAGAAGTAGGTCACAAGGCAAAAAAGGGAGTTAGCCTCAGTCACCATTAATAATGGTAGCAGAGCAGTGAGCCATAGCTGACCATGACCAACTGTGTAAATCACAATTTGAACTTGCCCTCTTCCTAGGCTGAAGGGGTGGTGCCCCTGCTCTTTGTTGGGATGGTTCCACCAGAGTTTGGGTTTGTTTGGTATCCTTTAATACTCCCTCTACCCCTGACTTAGCTGGAGGTCCAACTCAGACTCTGAGGAAACTAAAAGTGTCCTTCCTGAAGTGTAAACATAATTCTTTGTCAACACATCACCGGTTTTCCAATGCAAAGGACTGAGTTATGGCCTATCGCTATACCTGTTCAGATATATGTAGAGGTGAGCTACCAGCACCCCAATTTATCAATGAAATTTTCATGCATCATATTTTAGCCAAGATGACTTTCTATATGAAAAAAGAAATTAAATAATCACAAATGTTTACATGAGTATTTACTAAGTGCCAGACATGTTACTATCCACTCATTGCTTTGGCCAGTCCTCTTTCCACCCTATGAAGTAAGTACTAACAGGACCCTTGCATTTCTGAAAAAAAAAAACAAAACTGAAATTCGGGGATAAGAATTTTGTTTAAGGTCACACAGTTAGTATCTGAACAGACCAAAATTTGAACTAGACCTCACTAATGGCAGGACTATATAACTTGAAGTAAAAATGCCCTCAATTTCCTACTTAATGGAATAAATGTTTAGGTAATTCAAACACAAATTGAATATGCTTTCGAATGATAACTTTTAACATACTTTTGACTTACAAATAGCACAGAAAGAAACGATACAGGATGCAGAAAGGATTTCCAGCCCTATATTTTAGGAAATGTTTTTCCTTTGGCCATTTCTCAAGCCTAAATTCCTCCAATGATAGATTACATCCTGCTTATTATCTACAAAGAACACAAATAGTTAGAAAAATGTTTTTGACCCCTACCAAAAGCAAATATGACCTCGTTTCCAACCTTGGTCTGGACTGTGAATACTGATTTGGAACCAAGTTTTTAAAAGAATTAGCTCAAAGCAGCAGGTTTGTAGCTCATATGACACAAGATGATCAATGACCACATTAGCTACTAATCTAAGGCATAAAACATGCATGAGGCATTAGCATGGAAATCTAACACGTTCCCACCCCAGGTGGCACTGGATTTCTAATCTGTTGTCCCATCTAATAGGAATAAACTTAAATAGCTTATTTAGAGCTTCATTTACAAAGTTAATAATTAGGGTGATTTACTCAAAAGGCAGGAGAGGGGAAAGGAGAAAGGGAGACAGCTGGGTGGAAGTTGAACCAGGAGAAAGAAAATAAGTCATTTTTGAAAAAGCCAAATTCAACGTCTTAATATAATTTTGCCTTGAACGATATCTCCCACTCTGATGATAGGAAATCGGGGTTAAAAAAAAAGCGTAATTCTGAGAAGCTGAGTCTTAGAGGGGACCAAACAAATAAATATTTTTATTTGTTACAGAATGCTAGGTAAGTTGTTTAACCATACAAACAAAAGTTTCTACGTCTTTAAAATGGGAAAGATAATACCTGCATTGCAAGGAATAAAAAGATAACAAAAGCAAAGTGGTTAATACAGTACTTGACACTTGGGAAATATTCAATTTCTATGGATTCTACCCTTTAGTGGATTCCCCCAGAAAGCCCTAAGATGCAAATATGGTCCCCTCTTCCTGATTCTGAGATGCCAGGGACTAATCTAGTCACAAATTTTGATATGGTATTTTTTCACCTCCATCAAGTGCTGGTTAAATAGTTGCCTGAGTTGCTTAATTTGGTGTTACATAGGATATTGGGCAAATGAGGTTCAACTCATCAGAAATAAGCAAGTAGGTAGCCTGTCATTTACCTCTAAGGTGACCCAAGTTTCTCTATGTACCAATTATGTGACCTGGCTGTAGGCTTATCCCTAAACTTTTAAGGATCCAGGGCAAGATACCAAATGTAAATCCGTATTCTTCAAAATTTAAAACTTATAAAACAGTAAACAAAATTTAAATACAGTAGTGTCTATCCCCTTACCTAGACAAAAGTACCTTAATAATAACCTGGAAGGCTAGATTCAAATTTATAATACCAAGACCCCTTAGAGTTCTGTGCCAGAACATGGCAGCATGGAAAGAGTCAGCTTCTCCGTCCTTCACTTCCCACTAGTCTCTGTCCTACTCTGTAATGGCACTTGCATATGTATATATGTGGAACTCCAATTCTCACATCCATCCCCCACCCTCACAAACAGCCACCCCAAGACCACCTACCAAGCCCACTGGTGTGTCTGCCAACAGCATGTCTGGTCATCCCCCAAGAGGAAAATCCAAAGAAAAACTCCCATGCTGGTCCTCAAAGAAGGCTCAGCACTTCTTAGCCTGGAAATTCCAGGGTCCCAAATACTCAGAATCATCTAGAAGTGAGGGAAGCAGGCTCCAGGGAGCCATGAAGATGGCGCTGAGGACATGCTGCCCATGGACACTGGTGCAGAGTCCACATGGATCTGCAACCTATAGAGCCAGAGAAGAGTCATCTAATGCAGAGAGACCAGCGCAGGGGTCCCTTTTACCTAGTTCCACAAAACTTACTTGTTCAGTCGAGTTAATATATCTCCTCATGGTCCCAGTTGCTTTCAGGAAGGGCAGAGTGTTAACATATTCACCACAGGGGAGCTGGATACTACTAATAAAGTGGCTCCAGAGTAGGCAGTCCTTCTGCAATGGAAAGTGTGGACATTATTATTAACCCTTCTAATTTCACTCTATGCATTAAATCAATCTTAATAATTAGCAGGTTCCACCTTCCAAACAATTAGCTAGACTGGTAAATAATCAAGAGACAGGAAAAGCTAATTAACCTTTGATTTCCTTCACAGACTACTATGTAGGGATTCTTTATATCTATAATGCACTTTAGGGCTTTCTTTTTTCACAGAATTGTTCCCAAAGTGTTCTCATGCCCATCCGTATTATATAAAAGTATGGTCTGCCCCACTTCATCTAAGAGATGAACCACTCAGAACCACTAAGAGATTTTTCTGGACCACGGAGAGAATTTTTGCGTGTCCTAAGGCCATAATGTTCACTTTTAGGGGGTTGTAAATAGAGGGTACAGTCTACTATCCACAGCTTCTGATCGACTCATGTTGCTGCCCTAACAGAACACAGCCAGTCAGGAAGGAGCCTCACTATACCTGCCCCAACCAGATTAAGGTTCTGCAGAAAGACTCAACATTCAGGGACATATTCCAGATCAAGTAGCACACCTTTGGTTATGGCCAAATCCTTTCATGAGTTGGTCCTTGCCCAGTTCCTCTCTCCCACCCCCCCACCACCTCTCTCCCAACCCCCACCACCTCTCTCCCACCCCCCCACCACCTCTCTCCCACCCCCCCACCACCTCTCTCCCACCCCTAAAAGTCTTTCCACCTCCAAGGTTCTCAAACCACATTGAAATCACATGGGGAGCTTTAAAACTCGGCTACTGAGATTCCGGTGTCATTGGTGCAGCTGGGGCATGTTGAGTTTTAAGAGTTCCCCCAGATGACTCTAATGTGAAGCCAGTTTCAAGAATCAGCTCCAACACACACAGCCCCACCACTACAGCCCCAATCTACTTGCTTTTTCCCAAACACATTCAGAATTCTCACACTCCTAGGCTCCTTCTTTTTGCTTCAAAAGTCCCTCTCCTACCCGGCAAACGTCTTCTCATCCTGTAAGAGTTAGTCAAATGAAGCCATGCCCCAGCCAGTCTCCCCATTTTGAGATCCCCAAACACCTCATGCACCCCCTTAAGAGAGCTAACAGAGACCATATAATGTACCAGCCTGACAAACACCTTGTTGAATGCAAAAGAAAATTATATAATGATGTTGGGTGACAGGGGTAGGCCAGGACTATCCCAGGCAAACTGGAACATCAGATTGCCCAAATGATAGCCCTTATTATATTAATCAGTAATTGCATATTTGCTTGTCTGTCTCCCGTCCTAAGTGTGAAAGCCATCAAGGCAGGCACTGTGTTTAGTCATCTCTCTAATCTCAGCACCTGGCATAGATTAGATGTTAAATTGAGATTTCTATAAAAGGCCCTCTACTTTATAATAAATGTGTAGACTCTGTAATCAAAGAGCATGGGTTCAAATTCCAACTCTGCCACTTACTAACTGTGTGACTGGACCATTTCTTGTGCTTTAATGGTTTCCTATCTGAAATGGAAATAATGGAATGTACTTACTAGGGTTGTTTAAAGGTTTAAATGAGTCAATATATGTAAAGCACTTAGAACAATATCTGGACATAGGAAGCACCATATGTGTTTCTTATTCTTTGTTTTTTTTTAAAAAAATGGATAAACCAATTGGATTGGCTATTTTCTATGGACTGCTCCAAATGATCATGCCCATAGTGATTGCTCATAACAATAATGGCTAACATTTACTAGTGAATCTCCATGTTCCAGGCCCTGTTACTTGCTTCGCACACATTCTCTCATTTACCCTTCACCACAACCCTATCAGGGAAATACATTATCTATTACTGTAGGTTTACTGTTAAAGAAACTGAGGCTCAAAAATGAGGATTTCCACAGTCACTATATTTTATCTTTCTAGAAGTATTCTCGATTTCTACATTCTCTCACTGTGAGTTTCTTGATTCCTTTGAGAAGTTAAAGGGCTTCTCAGACATCCTTATTACCCAACATACCCAATGTTTGACAAAATGGAGAATGAAAAGGCAATGGCAATGAAATCTGTATTTTGGAGGAAGCTCTTGTTAACTCCTTTTTGAGATGTTTTAAAAATTCATGAACCAGTATTGTCTAGAAGGTAATATATACAAAGCAGGATTTCTGGTAGGTACTCCGAGGACACCCAAAATTATAAAATCTTCCTTTTATGTCCAAGGAGTTCAAAATCTAGTTGAGAACAGAGAGAAAACATCAAAAAACACTGTAGGATTTAAACAGCAGTAATATAAGGGAGATTTCCAAAGCAACATATGATTAATTCCCAAGTAAATGGTACAGTTTGTGTACATGCCACACCAGGTCAGGAAAGCAAGGACTTCCGAAAGAGAAGAGACTGAAGAGACAAAAGTCTGTGTCTTTAAACATTTATTAACTCAATAAACATTCACCAACACCTACCGTGTGTCACCTTACTGCACTCTGAGACTGTGGAGATTAGGAAATCAGAGTGGTGCACTGACTCAAGAAGCCAAGAGTCTGGAGGGGAAATCAGACGTATGTGCAGATAACTCAACTTGCATAAGAATAGCAAGGGCAGAGGTAGCTATTCTGTGTCTGGGATACAGACGGGAGAGAGACAGCCATCCAGCATAGTCTGGGCAAAGCTGGTAGGTGCAAGGTGGTAGAAGGCTCTCTAGAAAAGAGATTGCCCAAGCTGAGTCTTAAAGAATGAACAGGGTTACCAAATAGGAGGGGAGAGGAAGAAAAGACTCAAAGAGCAGCGAAAAAGAATGGGAAAAGGGGGAGAATAAACATTAAATAAAAAGAAACAAAGACTAGGAAATTCAAGCAGAAAAGAATAAAAAATTTAGGAAATGGAAGGTGAGAAAACTGGGGTCATAGGAGGGAATCCAACAAAAATCCTCTAGATAGGCTTTAGATATAAGACTGGAAAGTAAAATGATCATTTTTTGAATTTATATTGTTCAACAGAATTCAGATAATGAAGAGATTGCATATCATCGATGAACTTCTTGAAGAAAGGAATAAGGCATGCTTGAATATGTATTCACACTTTAAAGTGTCCGGAACCAAGAAAATACTCAAAATGTTTGCTCTGTGAAAATATGCACATGCACACACAGGCACTCATACACTAACACAAAAACATGTGCCAAAGCACAAACTACTCCTAGTTCCTAGTCATAAGTGATTTCAAAATTAAATGTTGTCTTTGTTTGTTTTTAGAGCAGTCTTCCTACCAGTCTCTACCAGGGATGGGGGCAAGACGAAGTAACTCCTGGGGAAATATGAAGGGCATGAAGGGAAGATAAAACAACCCTTCTCTTTGGCCTTGAACGAAGTTTTTATTTTTTTTATTTTTATTTATTTATTTATTTTTATTTATTTTTGGGACAGAGAGAGACAGAGCATGAATGGGGGAGGGGCAGACAGAGAGGGAGACACAGAATCAGAAACAGGCTCCAGGCTCCGAGCCATCAGCCCAGAGCCTGACGCGGGGCTCGAACTCACGGACCGCGAGATCGTGACCTGGCTGAAGTCGGACGCTTAACCGACTGCGCTACCCAGGCGCCCCTTGAACGAAGTTTTTAAAGCATACATGCCCGAAGGGAAATGTAGACGTTTATTTGCCTCTTGTCATTAAAAAGTGTACATAGCCTATAACTAAAGAAGAAAAACCATTATCCAAAAGAAGAACTCACAAGTTTGTTATTATGTTATTTATGCATATGTATATATTGCAGACATGCGTAAAGATATAGAATATATACCATATATACCATAATCTTCCCGCTATCCATTAATGGGTCAATGAATTAATGGGCCATGAGGCAGTATAACAGAGTGACTAAGTGCACATGCTCTGAAGTTAGACCACTTGGCCTTCAGTCCTCACTCCTGAATGTACTAGCTATATGAGCACTTTCCCTGTGATTGTAAGCAACTTCGCCTCTCCAACTCTCAATGACTTCCTCTATAAAATCAAAATAATAATAGAACCCATAACATGGGATTAAATAGTGATCCTCTTATGAGGATGAAATGATGTAATTCATGTAAACGTGCTTAGCATATTGGCTGGCATGTCATGAGAACTCAGTAGCAGTCTCAGAACTATTAAACTTATGCCAGAAATTATTCCAAAATATAGAAAGAAGGAGACATTTTTTTAAAAGCATTAAAGTGATTAGATAGGGCTGAGTAGGCAGCTATAAAATCACCATCAGAAAGTTCTCTTATAAAGAAAGGACTATCCAGTGCTTAAAAGAGAGGATCATTTTTCATGGTGCTCTTCATATATTCTTGTCACTCTGACTTGCCTCATCTATATAAATGAGACTTAAAAAAATACCTATGAATCTAATCACTACTGGAGTCTACAAAACCAGCCCAGAGGAAATGGTTACCACTATAGATTGTTTATAAAATGTAGGGTCCCAGCTGACAGACTTGCTGAAAATTAAGACAAGGATGTGGCTACAGGCTTGGGTTAAAAAGCTGTGGTCAACAAGAAGTTTAATAATACTGAACTAATCCCCCCCAAATTGCAGTTTATTGTTATTTATTTTTGAAAAACTCAATCTTTTTCCTTGGATTTATCTATTACCCTTCTCACTCTCCCATCCTTCTCTCCTCTCTCATTTATATGCCTGGGGAATAATTTTAAGGGGGAACCTTTGCCAAGATTCTGACTTGCTTCTATTGCTTAATGCATATACAAGTAGAAAAAGACATATCCAAAACCTGAGTATAAAAGCAGTCATTCCAGAGCTTGTAATAGTTGGAGCTAGATTGTAAATGGTGGAAATTTCAAAGCCTAGAGATCAGATTCAAGAAATATTTCCAACTACCAAAAACTTTGGTCTGAAACCTTTTACACATTACAAATGTAAAATGTGGATCTTTCAATCAGGAAAAGCACTGGAATTGGGTCATATAGGCAAAGGAATTCACATTTCCATATCTTTTTTTTTCTGTCCTGGAAAAAGAGAATTACTCTTCCATTGTGCAAATTCACCTACTCAGAGGCATATGATTAAGATCCCAAGGAGCTCAAGTCTTCAGGAACAGAGAAAAGTTAAAAAAAAAAAAAAAAGCCTACAACTTAAGGTGAATTATTGCTTTTATATGCTGTGATTAAGTTTAAAAATAAAACCATCAATGGCTCTGTTCTACAGTTGAAACCAGAGTTCTACTTTCCACCCCACCTTCACTATTGCCTCCAAATAAAACCTTACAGATCTAAACTCTCTTTTGTGGCTTAGGTTTATTAAACCCTGATATGATTCCTCCAGGGTTGAAGATCCTTGTGCTAAACTGCTTACCAAAGGTTTACAAATTGAAATGGTTCTCGGGGGAATTTATTTCTGCCCAGTTAGTTCTGCTACTGCTGTCTCTGAAGTCAGAGATTATTGAGACAAAACTGATTGGGAAAACCAAGCCTCTCCAACTTCCTACACCAAAGAGGTCAGAAAAGCAGAAATCAGAGAGATTGGAGCTCTTCCCGCTTTTATATTATTAAAAGACTCACTCTGGTAAGTGAAAGCCTTCTTTACTCCATACCAGTGCTCAGAAAACAATGCCTGAAAGCATCTTTTCTATTCTTTCCCCACACAACACTTAAAGCACAAATATTTGATCAAATTCTGGGTTAAAGTGGTCTGTGCCACACGATTTATTGACTCAACTGCAAAGTGACTTCTTACATACCCCATATGGCCTATCATGGCAACTGCACAGTTAACAAGAGAATTTTTTAACAAAAAGTAAAGACACCTGTCTAACAAGGACAAGAAAATAAAGAAATAAAGTAAAACTCCAGGCTCTTCCCCGAGCCTCATGTTTTGTGACTCCTAGAGTCTTAGAATACCAGTTCAGTCTTAGATTTCTTCTCTATGTCATTGATGTAGCATTATATATGGCTAGTCCAAAGATTTCTTCCCATTCCTTCCTAATCATAGGAAACATAAAATTTTGTGTAAGAAACTCCCACTTACTAATGGGCCATGGTCTAAAATTTGCCTATTATCTGATTACAACTCAGAAGACATTTTCCATAGAAAGAGTAGCTGTTGACTTTGGGAATGAGTCCACAAATGATTACACCCATTTTGCAAGAACCCTATGCCTAACCTCCTCAACGCTCAGTGTTTAAAACACCGTTACTGACAGAGCCCATGGCTATGAAGGCAGCCGATTTCCTTTGTTGGACACCTCCATCTGCACACTTGCTACACTCTAGTCACATTCAGCTACAATCTGCCTCCACCTACCACCTATCATAGCCCAGGGAGGGCCCAAGGGGGCCATCCTGCTCCTTTTGTTTTCACTTCACTGTACACATCCCACGCCCATTTCCTTGAATTATTTCTCCTAATGTGAATTCCAGCCCCCACGTCCCTGAATATGCCCCATTTCATTTTTAATATCATTTATGTAATGTGATATGCACAGCTGGAGAGAAATAAGTGTGGGTGGCCAACACCGTAGGGCACTGATTATCATGGCCTGGACAGTGTGGTTTTATTTTGTTTTACTGAATACTATGTCATTGAAAGACACAAACAGCTGTCGATGGAACTTATTTGGGTTACAGCAGAGCCTCATTGTTCATGATGTGTGGCAGAGTGCCTAGCAAGGAAAAAAAATTTAAACCAGAGAGGTGAGAACTAAAAATACCAGCCACTTCTATATCTAGAAATAGAACCAGCAAATGATTTCTGAATACATCTTTATTTTTGGGAACAATCATGTGGATGGTGTTATTTACAAAATTGTAAGGCAAATAGGTGCCCATCACCCCAGAGAAAACTACAAAACAATCTTTTTTTTCTATGGCTTGGCCAAGTCTGTTTCTCCCAGCATCCCCTGGAATTGTTCCAAGCTCTGATGGGGAGTGGGGAAGGAGCACTTTGAAGAAAGAGTTGGGTGGCAGAGGGATGCTTTCTGAGAGAGAAAGGACCTAATGGTAGAAAAAAGGCAACCCAGCTCTTGAAGTAAAATAACCATGCAGGTAAAGAGCACTATGACAAGATTCCACCTACAATCAAAAGTGGAAAAGAGAAATAGAACTTTTCAAGAGTTGGGACCTAGGGCCCCCCACTCCCACCCCAGGGGCATGCTTAGGCTTTAAAGAGGGAGACTCTGTGGATAAAGCCAAGAAGCTCTCTAGAAGTCCCAATTTGTCATGGAAATCTTTTGGCTGAAAATAATACCACAGAGTAGGATTATCATCTCTTCAAGAACTACTAGCATCGGTAACCAGAGCAGAAGATTTAGCTATAGCAACATCATCTTGAGCCTAACCATCAGAAACAATTCCTCCTCAAAGGGACTTCTTAAACCTTTATTAGCATATAGTTAAGGTCTTGGGGTGAAGTCAGGCAAATCTAGGTTTGAACCTGGCTCTGCTATTTCCCAAGTGTGTGACCTCAAACTCTTTTAGCTGACTATTTTTTCCCATCTGGATGATGAAATAATACCATCTATCTTTTGAGTTTGCTGTAAATGTTTGAATAAAATAATAGGTTCCTAGATTTAACATATTGTTTGAAATCTGACAAAAGAATATGCTGTTAGCTCTTATATATCGTTGATACTTTTTTATTGTGAAATATAGTACATACAGAGGAGAGTATGTTAAATATAAATGCATAGATACATAAATTATTTTAAAGCAAATACCACCACTCGGTTTTTAACTCTTGACTTTAGAATTTTTCTTGTCTTTTAGAATTTGTCCATTTCTTTTTATTATTTCCAACTCTGTTAAAATTTTTAAGCTTGCTTCTTATATTTTGAATATAATACACCTAGTTATTTTTAAATATTTGATAAGTCCGCATAGTCTCATTCATATCAGCTTGTCTCTCAGTGTGCCAGGTAGCTATAATCATGTGATAGACATTGTATTTTTAGAAATGACTTTAAGCTTCCAATGATACTATCTTCCTTCAGAAAGGATTTTTTGTGGCTTGAACCATGTACTTTGAGGTGCCAGAAATAGCCTTAATCTACTTACAGGAATTGAGCTTCTCTGGGCCTCCCACTCAACTCAAGTCTGGACTGGTTGGTTCCCAGTCATCCTTACTCCTGGAACATATTGCCCATCAGGGGTCCAAACACAAAGCACGAAGTGGGATGTTTATACTTAACATACAGTGGGATGTTATACAAAAGCTTTTACTTTTGACAGGCTCTGGACCCCCACTATTGTCCCCCAGGCCCCACAAGGCTGTCAAAATACTTTGCATTTTGATCGTCTCTTCAATAACCTGCAAATGCAAACAACCTGAATGCTGTGCTCATTTCTCTGGTTATGTGTCCTCACCTAGTTCGTGGCTCCACAACCCTTCAATATATTTCTGGCTCTCCTATACCTTCAAGAACATGTTTCTTGAATGGTGCCCAGCTGTTCTTGTTATTTCAGAACACTGGTTAGAATTACCTAGAGGCACATTACCAGAAGGGAAAGTCTTTGCCCATGTTAGTATTTATTTAATTATCCACAGTAAGTTAACCTAGTTACCAAGTAGAACCACTGTTGTATCTGTGCCTCTTATGGTATTTCTCACTTCCATCCTAGGATTATAATCATTAAAAACTATATATTTCTCTCTCTGCCTTTATTAGATTTTTAAGCTCTTCCAGGACACAATCCATAACTATGTCTAATTCATCTATGAATTATCCCCAACCCCTGCCTCTTATTCACATTAACCTTACAGGAACTGTTGAGCGAATGAATAAATTTAAATGTCTCTCATTTGCACAAACTGAACACTTCTGAAATAGAACCTCTAAATTATCCTAAACTATGTAATGGGTCATCTCAGAAGAAATAAGAAGTAGCCTATAATTCCAAATATCAGTTGTGATTTGCGTTAACAAGTTTCTCCAAACCTTGTATGATAAGCAATTGCATACCTTCGGAAATAAATAGGAGAGTTAGGATGTAACGAATGAAAGCCTGGATACCCCAGGTTGCGGTTTCAAAACTGATCAGCATATTTCATTCAGTATTAACACATGTGACTGAAATTGTGTAGCCACTGCTCTCATTAAAATGCATAAATTCCCTCTGGAATTCATGGCAGCCATCTGGCCAAATATTGGCTTCTTATGTTTGAAACGCAATTGCACTGAAGTCACTGAATCTCTCAATCAATTACAAAAGATCTGAGTTCTTAGGGTTTACATTGATTGGCCACCATTTTCCTAATGGAGTCATAGCCTCTGTAATTACCTATTTGACAGGAGAGGTGCCTGCTTTCTGAAGGCTATATATCCTAGCTATTCATTTACCTAAAATGTTAGTTGGCAGCTCTCATAAGAGCATCAACTACCAAGTGTGATTAGAGTTAATGTAAGTGTAACAGAATGATGTTCTCATTTCATCCCCACCTACTGCATATGGTTGTCGCATATTATACTCTAACCTGGATTGCATTTTTAAAGTAACTTTAATGTACACTTTTATTTGATATTTCATCAAGAGCCAAGATTTATGCATTTGCACACACCTTCACATGTATAGCAATATTCAGAAAGGGCTGTTTGGGGCGGCTGGATGGCTCAGTCGGTTGAGCTTCCGACTTCGGCTTAGGTCATGATCTTGCAGTTGGTGAGTTGGAGCCCTGCATTGGGCTCTGTGCTGACAGCACAGAGCCTACTCCAGACTCTTTGTCTCCCTCTCTTTCCGCCCCTCCCCTACTCACACTCTGCCTCTCTTTCAAAATTAAACAACCATGAAAAAAAAAAGGGTGTTTGATTCAAAAAGCTAAAATCTTTTTTCCAAATATAGAAAAGCTTCTGTCCCTCAATACATGAAACATATTTGATCACGGCTTTTTAATGGACACAAGAAAAAGTAATGAAGACCCCACACACCTTCTTAATATATTGGAAGAAAAGGAAAGAACATTGTTGTTGGATTCAAACACAATTGAGACTCCAGTGTCGGTTAATCCACTGGCATGATATAGATTAAATGTTTAAATCTTTCTGAGCTTGTCTCTTCATTTATAACATTAAGATTTAATATTATAATAATTATATTTTAATTTAATGATTATATTTTATTTTAATAATTATATCTTTGTTATAATAGTTTATTATGATATTCTGTAGGATTGAAATAACAAAAATAAAGCCCCTAGCATAGTACCTTTGTATTAGTCAGACTTCCTCAAGTAAGGTAACTATAACTGTCTCAAAATCCCAATGGTTTACAACAGCAAACATTTGTTTCTTATTCAGAAATCTTCGTGTTGTCTGTGGCATTTCAAGGACGCAAACTTGAGAGAGCAATGTAGACGTGGCTGAACCCAGGTAAGAACTCTATATAGATTTTAACATTCGGGTAGGCAGGTTCAGAGATCTACTAGTCTTGCAGTCAAGACTTGGTAAGACAAGCCTTGTAAGTAAGTTCCATTGCTTGTTAAAACCTGCCACCCACTCTGGCCTGGGCTGCTCCTTGCTTCAGTTTCTCCTAGCCCTCCGAAAATGGGCACCAGTTTTAGATATCACCCAGGAAATTCCCAAGGGTGCAAACCAAGGTCTCATAGCAAATTATAGAAATATTTTTCCAGTTACCTCCAAGAGATCCAGTAATGAAGCTTTTATTAGATGACCTGAATGCCCTATTTGAAGTTACTGTAGTTATTCGTTCAACAGGCATGAGTAACTGAAGGAAGCAGTGTTAAACCACTCAATCGTACACAAGTACTTTTAAAAAATAACATGTATGCATATTTTATTTTTATGTTGTACCTATAATAAAGTGTGCATAATACATATTTATGAAAGCAATACATATATTATTTGGCTTCAGCTGATCTTTTATAAGCCACAATAACCCTGTTAGAGCAGGAAAATAATACTTCCTAAATACAATGAAGGTCTTCTGCGTGAATTTAAGAGTCTGAATTCTTTGCCCATTTTCCATTCCCTTTTCTGCCACTTAGTGGCTACCCCATGCTATTTTACAGTTTCTGGTCTCGTACTCTAAGTTAAACTTAACTTCTAGCCCCTTCTATTCAGACTTTTACTTCTAGTTAAAATGTAGTTATTAGGAATGCCTGGGTGTCTCAGTCAGTTAAACATCCAACTCTCGATTTCAGCTCAAGTCATGATCCAAGGGTCATGGGATCAAGCACGGAGCCTGCTTGGATTCTCTTTCTCCCTCTCTCTCTGCCCCTCCCCTGCTCATGCTCTCTCTATGTCTCAAAATATATAAGTAAACTTTAAAAAATAAAATAAAATATGGTTATTATACCCTTCTGAAAATTACCTTTCCACCAACTCTAGTGGTCTCTTTAAGACTACTTTAAATTAATTTTTCCCAGTTTAAATTATTTGCTCTGTCCAGATATCTAAGTTTCTGAGACTTTTCTCTCCCTCTGATCTTTTGAGGAGCTTTAAACTGTCTTACTGGTAAGAGGTCCACCAGCTATCTAAATATACCAAGAATAAGGAATGTGGAGAGTCGTATTAGAATTCTGCCTACCGGGGTGCCTGGGTGGCTCAGTCGGTTAAGCGGCCGACTTCGGCTCAGGTCATGATCTCGCTCAGGTCATGATCAGGTCCGTGAGTTCGAGCCCCGCATCGGGCTCTGTGCTGACAGCTCAGAGCCTGGAGCCTGTTTCAGATTCTGTGTCTCCCTCTCTCTGACCCTCCCCTGTTCATGCTCTGTCTCTCCCTGTCTCAAAAATAAATAAAACATTAAAAAAAAAAATTCTGCCTACCACATCAGTTGAAAAAGTCGACCACAGAATTATATATTTACAGTTTTACATTTGGAAAGTACCTGAAAGGTCCACCAGACCAACCACCCAAGGAATGCAGGAGCTTTTCTATAGATCAAAGGTCATCCAGTCTCTGCCTCAACACTTTTTTTTTTTTTTTTTTTTTTTTTGAAGAGGAGGGGACAGAGGGAGAGAGAGTCTTAAACAGGCTCCACACTCAGCACAGAGCCCAATTCAGGGCTTGATCCCATGACCCTGGAATCATGACCTGAGCTGAAATCAAGAGCTGGACACTCAATCCACTGAGCCACCCAGGAGCTCCAGCTGCCTCAACATTTATATTGATGACAACACTTACTTGTTTATGAACTGGATCATTTAAATTTTAAAGCTCTGTAATTAATATAAAAACTTCTCATTTTCCCCCTGGAAAAATGTTGACCAGAAAATAATCTTTTCAGATAAAAGTCCTTTAAACTTGAAAATCAACTACCATTCTTCCTCTTCAGAGGGATAATCTAAGTATTCTCTTCTCCAGGCTAAATAGTCTAGTTCTCATATGGTATCATTTCCACATCTATCACCATCCTGGTCACCCACCTGTAAATTTACTCTCAGTTGTTAAAAACCTCTTAAAACATGGTTCTTACACCTTGACCTAGTAATATTATATCAATAATAATAATTCAGAGTATAAAGCAGAAGGCTCAACATAAGGAAATCTATAACTATAATATATAAAAGGCTAAATAAGAGAAATCATAAGATTATTTTTCAATAGATAAAAAATATATCTGATAATTTTCCCTTTCAATAAATATAAAGGAAATAGAATAAAATAATTCATCTTTATCTGTCAAAAAACACTTTTTTCCAAAGTAAAACCAACTCAACAGTAAAATATTATTTACATTATTTTAAAAATTATTTTTTTATTGAAGAAAGAATACATACCCCATAGTTTACTTTTTAAATGAATTATTTTTTATTTTAAAGTTTCACGCATGCACTAGCAGCAGAGGAGCACAGAGAGGATCCAAAGCAGGCTGGAGCTCATAAACTCTGAAATGAAGAGTTGGACATTTAACTGGTTGAGCCACCCAGGTACCCCTAAAGTGAATAATTTGAAATCAAGGACAAAATAAGTATGTTATTATTGTGCAGTGTTATTTGGAGAGCTCTAGGAAATTGAGTAAGGATGAAAACTAATATTATCAAGTTAAGTATTAGAAAGTTAAAAGATACTAATTTTTTAAAATCATTATAATATACCTAAAAATTATTTTTAAACTGCTAAAATTTCTGAAATAACACAAATAAATAAGCGTGTGAATGTAGGATGATCACAACAAAAATTTATACTTGGTACATTGGTATAACCAGAAATTAAACAAAATTAAAAAAAATATGTTTCCTTCAGAATAGCAAAGAAATGAAATAACTACAGATATATGTATAACCCAGTTGAAGAAAAAGGCGAAATAAAGATGAAGACAGAGAGACAGATGGTGGGGACAGGGGCAGGGAGTGGGGGCACAGTGATAGAAACATGTAGATAAATGTATTCCAGAAAAGGAAGACTAAATGTTAGAAACATGTGTAGTCTAGCTAATTTATAGAGTTAATGGAATTCAATTAAAATCTCATCAGAATTTTTTTTTTCTGTGTGAAACTTAGCCAAACGATTCTGGAATTTATTTTTGAAAAATAAGCCATTGAAAATATCAAGTAATACACTAAAATAACATTGACAGTATGCAACAGAAAGGGAAGGCGTACCTCAGCAGATAATACAATGTATTACACAGAAATAATAATTAAAACTCCATGTCACTACTGCCCAAATAGATACATCATTCAGTGGATTAAAGGAGAGGTATCAGAAACTGGCCCAAACATACATCAGAACTTTATTACAATTATACTTTAAAAACAATAGAAAATAATTATTTTAAATGTGGAACTGAGACTTGGTTAGCAATACGAAGACGAACAAACTGGATCCATATCTTTCTCTGAAAAGCAAAATAATCTCCCTATGGAGTAAAAATTTGAATATAAAAAAAATCAAAGCATAGTAAAATTAGTGTACTATATTGCGCTATTATTTATCAGATCTCTCAAGAGATGATAATTTTCTGCACATTATGATGAAAGAAATTGCAAAAGAAATAACTGGAGAGAGAAAAAAAATGAAGATGTCCTGGTCACATTAACTATGGAAATAAAATATTGAAAATAAAATATATGTGGTGAGAACAGGGTATCGTTAAGTAAATTGTTTTATTTCAATGTGTTAGAACTGTATGCAGACATTTGTAAATGATGATCATTAAGGGTAGGTGACATTATTGAGAGTGTTTCACAAAATATGGCAAAATTATATAGCTTTCAAAAACCATGTATACTTATTGGTAAATTCAAGAGGCAATACCTTAAATCATCTGATTAATAAGGCCCTTGAGTTTGTCCTAGGAATTAGACAAATGGTTTAATCTTTCTGAGTCCTAAGTCCTCATTAATAAAATGGGGTGAAGATTCCATGAGATAACATAACTGAAGTGATTTGGTTCATAGCCCTTGCTGAACAAATCTGTTATAATTAGGGAAGATCAAGTAGCTTTCAAAAATTTCCTTAAAATTGTAAAACTACTACTTTTACACTATCTCAAAAAATTGTGAATGATAACCACAACCACCCAAATAGCATCTAAACAAATTAATGCTGGGTGATCATAAACCCTAACTCTGTACCATGCCTTCTATTCAGAGTGCTTCAAATTTCCTAGCAATCAACCTAATAAAAGCAGTTATAAAAATTCACAATGTTGGTACGTTGAGCACAGGATTAAAACTTTCCCCACCTGGGAGCGCCTGGGTTGCTCAGTTCGTTAAGGTCCAACTCTAGATTTTGGCTCGGGTCATGAACTCATGGTTCCTGAGCTCCAGCCTGCATTGGCTCCATGCATGACGCTCGGAGCCTGCTTGGGATTCTCTCTCTCCCTCTCTGCCCCTCCCCAACTCATGCACTCTGTGCACTCTCTCTCTCTCAAAATAAATAAATAAACCAAAAAAAAAAAAAAACTTTCCCCATCTGTGTGAGGGTGTGACCTTTGATTCACTGCCCAGTTGTTCCCTTGGAAATGAATAAAGACGGTATGTGCCAACTATGTTATTAGACAACAGTGGTTATGATGAATAACAACCCTTGAGAGAGAGACTAATCTAGTCTGGGAGAAATATAAATCCCTGCTGTGACAGCAAACTTCGGGCTTCTCTGAATGTGGTGACTCTGGTCTGTCCCCTTATGGGGACTCTGAAAGCTATGCCAATGGAGATGTCACAAGAGATCCTGGCTCCAGTCAGGCATGAGGTGTTTAAGTCAAGGCAACTATCCAGTGTGGATTTCATTGCTTTGTAAGTGAGTGGGTCATGGCAGCTGTGTAGACTGCTGTATGGACTGCTACAAGGACTCCAGCTGTGGCTTCATCCTACACCCTCTGATTAGACTGATGTCAAGGGTAGCCTATGAAAGTCTGGACTGTGAATGTCTAGTGAAATCTAAGTCAATCCCTGGTGGATGGTGGGTGTTGCAGCAAGAAAAAGAAGAATCTCATCTATCTTTGAACTGAGATAGAATGTTTTCTGGAAGTTAAAAAAAAGTGTCAAGTGTTACTCTATAGATAACTACATGTTTTGAAGGCTGTAAGAAGCAGAAGGCAGGGCGCCAGAGTGACGCAGTTGGTTAAGCGTCAGACTCCTGATTTGGGCTCAGGTCATGATCTCATGGTCATGAGATGAGCCCCACTTCAGGCTGCTTGGGATTCTGTCTCTCCCTCTCTCTCTGACCCTCTTCTACCCTCCCCCTCAAAAGAAATAAATAAACATTAAAAAAAAAGCAGATGGCAAAAATAACTTACAGGGATGGGGCAGCAGGGACAAAATTAAGCAACTTCTTGGGGAAAATGCTTGTGGAGACTCTCTGGAAACAGGTTATTGAAAACTTTGATAGGCTTCTGAGACATTCCGTCTATTCCACTTGTGAATCCCCGAGGATATCACACAGGACTCTGAAGCTGGGGCTCATCACATAGCAATAGCACTCTGGGGAAGCTCTGTGTGGCACAAATAGCTATTCCTGGTGGCTTTCTTGCAACAGCCTTAGATAGACTGTGTTCATGCTTTATGCAGTTTTGTATAAAAGGCCAGCATACGTGAGTCCCAATTTCTCTCAAGAGAAAGCAGGGCTGAGACTCAGTGGGTGGCTGAAGTTAAAAAAAAAAACCAGTGTGTGGTTTCCTTTGGCACATGAATAATTAATACATAATAATCACGACAATAAGTTCTACTTTTATTATATAGTTCTCCCGGCCTCTCACCTACCTCTAGAAGAGAGAGCATTTGACTTGGGACATTATAGAAGGACAAGATTTCAATAGTTTACTTTGCAAGGGAACAGAGACATTCAGGACAAGGTTATGCAGGTAGAAATAGCCTGAGGGGACTCGTGTGTGGTATGGGAAAATGGGAGATGAGGCTCGCCCAAAAGCTGAGCAGAAGAAGGTAAGCAGTGGAAAGTGAGCAGAAGTTTTTCAGCTGCTCACAGGTGCAGCATAATCAGAACCAGAATTTACTGCCTACTCTGAAAACAATGTGAACGGATGGAGAAAAAAGAAGGGACATTAATGCAACCTGTTTTTCAGTAGGTGTAGAAGCTTCTTCAGAGAGCTTGCACTGAGCATGCTGTGTATTTAAAATATGGTTAGGATTATCAGTCAGGTGTCCCTAGTCTTTCCCCTGAATCCAGCTGAGACTCCCGAGACTTAGAATCAAGCTGCCAAAGTTTGAAACCCATCATCAGAGCTTCCAAGCTTTGTATCCTCTAGAAAGTGACTTCAGCTCCCTGAGACTTGGGGAGGACATTAGATGCCAGAGGCAACAAGAATACCTACCTCATCAGGTTGTGAGGACATAGTGAGTTAACACAGGTAAAGGCCTAACAATGTGGGACACCTGGTAAGTATTTAATAAACAGTGGCTATTGTTAAAGGAGAGATGGACGCCAATTAAGTTCAGTTTTAATCATTTGGGCCCAGCTTTATAGCTTATCACCATCTTTGCATCTTTGGCACATAGTAACACCCTCTTCCATATTCCTATCTTTTTGTGTCTTATGTGATGTGCCCCTAAGAGATCTCCCTGCCCCAAGTGAGCACCAGTTCATTAACAATTTGGGCACGATGTTCCCACCAGAGAGAAGTTCCAAGTGTCTGTACCATATTCCCCCACGTGATCCACAAATGGCACAAAATTCTTTGTCAAACGCTTTGCAAATTAAAAATAGAAAGCTTTTTTATTATTATTTAGACATCAGAAAATGAAATCAATTTTTGTGGTGTGACTGGATCTCATGAACCCTCAATGTTATCTGGAGATCAGTGCTTTTTTTTTTTAAGTCTTCAAAAATCTCTTAATACTCTGAGAATTTTAATAGACTCAGCTAAATTCTACCGTCCATATTCCTCAGAGCAGAGCTCTGAGTATATTCTATACAACACTCTTACTCAGACATCTGTAGTAATTGTTTCTATACAAATAGAGAAGTAACTTCAGAAACACTGAAGGGATTAGATCTAACGCATCATAAAACAGGTGTGCTAAAAGGGTTAACTCTAGCAGGCCTAGTATTGGCCTGAGCTTGGTCAAGACATGAAATGTAGGGTTGTTTTTTTTTAATGTTTATTTATTTATTTTGAGAGAGAGAGAGAGAGATAGAAAATGAGTGGGAGTTGGGCAGAAGGAAAACGAATGAAAGAGAATTCCAAGCAGGCTCCATGCTGTCAGCTCAGAGCTTGATGTGGGGCTTGATCCTGTGAACTGTGAAATCGTGACCTGAGCCAAAATCAAGAGTTGGACACTTAACCAACTAAGCCCCAAAATGTAGTTTTTAAGAGTGTTGTTTTGGAGCAAGTTTGGGAGCAGTCTTTACCAGCCTTGTTTATTAAATGCTTATTAATTACAGCAAGATTGATGGTTTGCACCCAGTTTTGGTGTGACTCCTGGAGGACTGACACTGGGTCTCATTACAGAGGAATAATGTACCTACATACCCAGCATGTGGACTTTCTGGTCCTGAAGTGTGTCATGCTCGTGTATCTTGTTGCAGATCTGAGAGATAAGGCACCTCTGACAGGACTCTGCAGTGGGAGAACAGACTGCTACTGGCTTCTTCAATCCCTTGGCTCTGGAGCAGCCTCTGGCTGCGATGAATATACTTCCTGCCATTTTGATACAATATGCCACTGCCATTGTGTATCCTTTTCTGACGATAACCTGTAGATTCGGAAGTATGATCATTTGGGGTCTTGTGAGTTTATCATTTGCACAACAGGCAAAATAAATTGCCCCATTATGTGTTAGTTAAGGTTTTTTATAAACTTAATAGGTTTCTAAAGTAATTCCATTTCTATTATTTCTATCCATGGGCTAATCAGTTATGACACATACCTACTCGAACCAAGCATCATGCAAGGTAAAACAAAAGATAAAATACTAATCAGCCCTCATCTAGACTGCAGCCCATTGCAATGGTGAAGTTGGAAGCAAGTGATCTCACTTACATGTAAATTGTTAAGCCAAGAATGTTCAGAGTCAGGATACCTGGCTGGCTCAGCCAGTAGAGCATGTGACTCTTGATCCTGGTGTCGTAAGTTTAAGCCCCATGTTGGGCATAAAGCCTACTTTAAAAATAAATAAATAAATAAATAAATAAATAAATAAATAAATAAATAAATAAATAATAAAAAGATCATAATCCATGGTCTAGGAAGAATTCCTTACAGAGAGAGTGATTCATGGAGAGAGAAGAGGGTTGACAAAAGATAAAGATACAATTCTCCAACATAAGAAGATGGTATATACAGAATTAGGTTCAAGTTCTGGGGCTATTATCCACACTTTTCATATGGCCCCAGACCAAACTATGTACATTTCTGAGAGTTTGTTGTACAATCTAGGGAGAAAAGCTGACCTATTTTGTTCAACCTCCAAGAAAACATTCAGTTAGCAATTTCAGTTTCAATATTAAAAATTATGAACCTTATTTTATGTTCTTCATGGCACTTATTACTACCTGCAATTATCTTAATTACATGTCTTACTGGGGCACCTGGGTGGTTCAGTGAAGGAAACAATCAGCAAAACTAAAAGGCAACTGACAGAATTGGAGAAGATATTTGCAAATGACCTATCAGATAAAGGGTTAGTATCCAAAATCTACAAAGAACTTATCAAACTCAACACCCAAAAAACGGAGAATCCAGTGAAGAAATGGGCAAAAGACATGAATAGACACTTCTCCAAAGAAGACATCCAGATGCCCAACTGGCACATGAGAAAATGCTCAACATCACTCATCATCAGGGAAATACAAATCAAAATCACAATGAGATACCACCTGACACCTGTCAGAATGGCTAACATTAACTCAGGCAACAACAGATGTTGGCGAGGATGTGGAGAAAGAGGATCTCTTTTGCATTGTTGGTGGGAATGCAAGCTGGTGCAGCCACTCTGGAAAACAGTATGGAGGTTTCTCAAAAAACCAAAAATAGAACTATCCTATGACCCAGCAATTGCACTACTAGGCATTTATCCAAGGGATACAGGTGTGCTGTTTCGAAGGGACAAAGGCACCTCCATGTTTATAGCAGCACTATCAACAATAGCCAAAGTATGGAAAGAGCCCAAATGTCCATTGCTGGATGAATGGATAAAGAAGATGTGGTATATATATACAATGGTGTATTACTCAGCAATCAAAAAGAATGAAATCTTGCCATTTGCAATTACGTGCATGGAACTGGAGGGTATTAGGCTGAGTGAAATTAGTCAGAGAAAGACAAAAATCATATGACTTCACTCATATGAGGACTTTAAGAGACAAAACAGATGAACATAAGGGAAGGGAAACAAAAATAATATAAAAACAGGGAGGCGGGCAAAACAAAAGAGACTCATAAATATGGAGAACAAACTGAGGGTTGCTGGAGGGGTTGTGGGAGGGGGGATGGGCTAAATGGGTAAGGGGCATTAAGGAATCTACTGAAATCGTTGCTTCACTATATACTAACTAATTTGGATGTAAATTTTAAAACATAAAAAATAAAGTTAAATCAAAAAAAAAAAAAAAAAAAGAAAGAACTTTTGTATCATGCCCACCAATGAATCCTTAGTGCCTAGGATAAAGTTTAACACATTGTAGATGATAAAAAAAAATAAAAATTAAAAACCATGTCATTTATTAAGTGTGCATTATACTCTAGACATTGTTATAAGTGTTTTGCACTATATAAAAATACACACACACACACACACACACACACACACACACACATATATACCACTAAGTATATGCCACACCCATATGATTCAGCTATCATCTCAAACCTCATTTTACAGATGAGGAAAGCAAGGCATTGAAGGGTTAAATTGTTCAAGGCCACACGTAATGAATGGCAGAGTAATCTGAACTCATTTAGTCTGGTTCCAGAATCTAGGCTCTTAGAAACTCTCAAAAGGAGCAGGCTAAATATCCAGATCATCTTTAAAAATCACTTATTAATCTTTGCTAAATAGTTCAGTGTTTTATTTTCTTAAGTTATTAGAAATTCAAGCATCAAGGCCTAAATTCTACCAACGTAAGCAAATGCTTTTCCAAAAGAAAGCAGATCAAGAATCCCCCATAACTTCAGATGCTTCAAGTAATTCCAATGTCACCTCTGAGAGGAATTTATTTGTGTCACACAAACAGAAGCAGGTGGCCTGGTGCAGGTGTTGTCATGTTTGTGGAGCTTTAATGAGAATGTGAGAGTTTACTGGGAAAGAGAATAACAAAAATGAGGTGTTTCTTTCTCTCCATCTCCAGCTTATCTGAGGGGGAAGAAAACAAGCGACATTACAATAATACACATGATGGAAATAGACAAGAAACTGTTTCTTGTAAGTTAAAAAGAAAACTGTGCATAATTATGAGAGCCCCTGTACCAGCAGAGGAAAGCAGAGATGGGCAATGGGCATCATAAGATGTAAAATCATAAGATGGTAATTCTAGAGAGAGGACCAGAACACCCCAAGAAGACTTGGATTTGTTTCTTACCCTATTGAACAGTTTCACCTCACAGAGAGAACGTCATGTCTCTGTAATTTCTTTTTGCAGTTCAATTCCATTTTAAATTTAAAGGGGCGCCTGGGTGGCTTGGTCAGTTAAGTATCCACTCTTGATTTTGGCTCAGGTTTTGTGAGTTCAAGCCCTGCATCGGGCTTTGTGCTGACAGCACCTAGCCCCTTGGGATTCTCTCTCTCCCTCTCTCTGCCCCTCCCCTGCTTGATCTCTCTCTCTCTCTCTTTCTCTCTCTCTCTCTCTCTCTCAAAACAAATAAATTAATTTTAAAAACTCTTTAAAATATCACTATTTAAAAAAACTACTAATCACCCTTAAATACCCTACAGTGTAAGTCATCCCAGACCTATAACTGATTTTCTGCCTCACGAATTCTTATAGTAAAAAGCAAATTTATTCGCAGTTGAGGAAAGGACTAGGCATATCCAAATCACAAATAAGAATCATTAGGAACAAAGCAAAAACAGTGCCACCCACTTTAGGTGGCTTTTCCCTTTAGATTGTTTTTTTCTGTGTAATGAAATGAAGCCATTTATCATCAATGTCTTGAGAAATGAAAGAAGGCTCCAATTAAATATGACTCTGTGAGTTTATGTTTTGAGCTCCCTGTACTGCTCCAAAAGAAAAAGGAAATACTTAAAATTAAAGACATACTTAGGTGCCTCAAATAAGATATACAGTACATTGCATCAAACTTAAAATAGAAATGCTGAGCGAGGCTGAAGTCAAGAGCCTGTTGGGCTCCAGGTCTGTAAGTTGACAGAAGAAACTATACCTTTGATTCCTACATTGCTGCAAAGTAATAGGGGAAAAACAGAACACTTTCAGTATAGGAAAGAGAGAATCACTGACTGCACTGAGGACTAGAGTAGGTTCACCTCCTAAAGAAGGCCCCATTGACATCCCAAGTGGTTCCAGTATTAAAGATAGTTGAAGCCACATGTTAAAACACAGTACACACACACAAGCACGCACACACACACATGCACACACATCAACAAATTCAAAAAGTAACAGCTCCAAGCTGTTTTCTGGTCCAGAGGCTACATCTTCTTTAAGACCAACATCAACAGCAAAACAAAATAGGAGCCTGAACCATCCATATGAGAGTGGGGCACTGGAAAACTAGGTGGATATAAATGTCCACCTGCTAAAGAAGGGAAGGGTATATGATGAGAATAGAAAAAGTTTAAAGAAAGGGAAAAAAAAGAAAATAATACAGAGCATGTAAGAATACAGCCCCAAACCTAACAATAGAAGAATAAACTCAGCCCCAATAAAATGGAAATACAGAGAAATCTCAAAAAAAAAAAAACACTAACAAATTATGTTTATGGTCTACAAATAAATGAAAGAAAGAATATTTAAAAATTACAAAAATTAAAAACTGAAAACAGGGAGATGGTAATCAAGAATAGGCAGGTATAAAAATTAGACCATTAGAAAACTCACTGTTAGTATGGATATGTTAAATAATTAATAAGGGAAATAAATTCTAGATATTTATCCTACACATCAAGTAGAGTAATATCACTTCAAGGTAGACTGTGAAGTTTAAGATGTTTACTGTAAATTCTAAAACAACTTCTAAAATAAAAAAGATTTCTAATAAGCCAAAAAGATAAAATAAAATCATAAAGAACAGTCAATTCATTCAAAATAAGGCAGTGAAAGGCAAAAAAAAAAAAAAAGAATAAAGAAACAAAGAAGAGGTGGGACAAGGAGAAAACAAATAGTCAATTGGTAGATTTAAACTTAGCCATTTAAATATTTACATTAAATGCAAATGGTCTAAACATCCTGAGACAGAACATCAGATTGCATAAAAAAGCAAGACTAAGATAAACACCAACATTGAGAATCTCAAAATAATTATACTCTATAGAAAAAGCCATTCAAAGTATATAATATATGATAGCATTTGTATCAAATTCTAAGAATACACCTAATCTATGGTGACAGCAGATCAGTAGTTGCCTGGGTAGAGGGCAGGGATGTCCAGGAGGGAAGAATTACAAAGGGTCACAAGAAAATTTGGGGGAATGATAAATATATTAATTTTCTTGATTGAGATAATAGTCTCAGAGATCTATTCATATTCCAAATTGTACACTTTACATGTAAGCAGTTTATTTTATGTGTATTTTACCTCTTTAAAACTGTTAATGAATGAATGAGTGAATGAATAATAAATAAATAAATAAATAAGTAAGTAAATAAATAAATAAATAAAATACTTCCAGTGCAATATTACTATCAGGTAAAACAAAAATTAAAGGCAAAATGCATTAAAAG
Source organism: Prionailurus viverrinus (assembly GCF_022837055.1). Lineage (NCBI taxonomy): Eukaryota > Metazoa > Chordata > Mammalia > Carnivora > Felidae > Prionailurus > Prionailurus viverrinus. The sequence continues at coordinate 38,178,606 of NC_062573.1, read as the reverse complement.
AGATCTAGAATAATATGAAATAAGATATAAAAATAAGGCAGAAATTTACAAATTAAACATACTATAGACTGATATGCACCTAAGAACATATTTCCTAATATATAAAGCATAAACTGAAAAAATTATTAGAAGAAATTATTCATAAATATAGTGAGATAATTTAAATTTAAATAATTTAAATATAGTGAGAAATTCATAAATATAGTGAGACTAATTAAATTTAAATTTAAATTACAGAAACTAATAGGTCAATTATTAATTAATCTAACAAATGTATTTAGAAAACATTTTAAAAAATAGATTAGAAAATAAATCACACATAGAAAAACTCAACCAAAATAAATATATTAGTGATCTTATCTAACTCTAAATGCTACTTAATAAAAAACATACTCTTAGAAAAGGTAAATTAAGATGCTCAACATCGCTCATCATTAGGGAAATACAAATCAAAACCACATTGAGATATCACCTCACACAGGTCAAAGTGGCTAAAATTAACAACTCAGGCAACAACAGACGTTGGCGAGGATGTGGAGAAGGGGGAACCCTCTTGCACTATTGGTGGGAATGCAAACTGTTGCAGCCGCTCTGGAAAACAGTGTGGAGGTTCCTCAAAAAATTAAAACTAGAAATCCCCCACGACCCAGCAATAGCATTACTAGGAATTTATCCAAAGGATACAGGAATGCTGATTCATAGGGGCACATGTACTCCAGTGTTTATAGCAGCGCTATCAACAGTAGCCAAATTATGGAAAGAGCCCAAATGTCCATCAACTGATTAGATAAAGAAGATGTGGTATACATATACATGTATGTCCATATATAAATATGCACTGGGCAATGAAAAAGAATGAAATATGGCCTTTTGTAGCAACATGGATGGAACTGGAGGGTATTATGCTAAGTGAAATAAGTCAGAAAAGGGCAGATATCATACGTTTCACTCATATGTGGAATGCGAGAAACTTAGCAGAAGACCATGGGGGAAGGGAAGGGAAAAAAAATAGTTACAGAGAGGGAGGCAAATCATTAGAGATTCTTAAATACAGAAAACAAACTGAGGGTTGTTGGGGGTGGCTGGGGAAAGGGGAAAATGGGTGATGGGCACTGAGGAGGGCACTGGGTGTTGGATATAAGTGCTGAATCATGGGAATCTATTCCCAAAGCCCAGAGCACAATGTATACACTGTATGTTAGCTAACTTGACAATAAATTATATTTTTTTAAAAATTAACTTGTAGATACTTAAAAAACATAGTCTAATTCATGAATTAAGGATGAAATTACAAAGAAAGATTTTTAAATATTCTGAAATTAGTTTAAAGAAAGAAAGTCCCTACTTCAAAATCTATAATGCAGTCAAAGAAATTCTTGGAGAAAATATGTAGCTCTAAATGTATTCCTTTAAAAAAAAAATAGTGACAGTAAATCAATTTATCATTTAAAGCAACTACCAAAAAATAAATAAATAAATAAAAGCTAATCTGTAAAATTAGCAGAAAATAAATTAGAAAAATAAAAGAAATTCAAAACAAAATTCAAGAAAATAACATTTTTTTAAAAAAGCATTTTGGGGCGCCTGGGTGGCACAGTCGGTTAAGCGTCCGACTTCAGCCAGGTCACGATCTTGCGGTCCGTGAGTTCGAGCCCCGCGTCAGGCTCTGGGCTGATGGCTCAGAGCCTGGAACCTGTTTCCGATTCTGTGTCTCCCTCTCTCTCTGCCCCTACCCGTTCATGCTCTGTCTCTCTCTGTCCCAAAAAATAAATAAACGTTGAAAAAATATTTAAAAAAAAAAAAAGCATTTTTTCCCCAATAAGACCAATAAAATGTGCAAATTTCTGGGAAGACTGACCAAAGGTAAAAGAAAAAAGTAAAAATATGCTAATGACTTAAAAAGAGTGATAAGTTATATTTAAAATATCTTTAGTAATAGTATTACTACAAAAAATTAAGTCAAAAAATTTTAAACTTGATAATTTTCATTAAAAAATATTGATTATATAAAGTAAAATATTCTAAAACCTGATTTTTAAAAGTCACAAAGAATGAAGTGAAAGTAAAAAGTATCTCTTAACAAAATGCCAGGCTAAAATAGTTTTTCAGAAATAGGTCTTTATTTCATAAAAATAAATTTAAAAAAATGGAAAAATAAGAATCACAACATGAACTATAATACAAAGAATGAAAACTAGTCATTTCAGTAAGTGCAAAAGAAAAAAATGCTGACATAAGTAGTGTGTTAGACTTAGAATGAGATGTCCTTAAATTTACAAAGGGTCTCAATCAAAGAGAGCAAAAGGTAATCACATATTAAATGATGAGAATATATAAATTCTCCCACAAACACTAGGATAAGGCAAGGATATTTGTTTTTATCATGAGTAGTCAACATGTAATAAAGTCCCTAAACAATAAAAAAAAAAAGTAAGAAAGGTAAAAATTGAGGAGAGGAAAAGAGAAAACATTGCCATTATATGTAGGCAAAAATATATAGAGAGACATAAAAAATCCAAGGAACTTCATAGAAAATATTAGAAACAGTTCTATAAAATTGCTAAATATATCATCAATACGTTGTGTTAAATATCCTCAATTACCAATTTTGTTAAAGCAGCATAAATGTTTTAAGATAAAATCAAATATAACTCTCAAAAATTAAAAAGAAAAAGGTAATTTTTCTGATAGGAGAAAAATGAGTAAGTACAAGGACCAAGCCAGGATCACAAACATCTGGTTAATAGAGGTGACATAAAGACAGAGCAGACAATGTTAGGGGACCACTGATTGTCTGGTACAGTGCCTGAGAGGCTCATATGAACACACAACATCTTTGGTACAGAAACCAGCAATTATGAGATATTTTATAAGTTCCTGGGTGAGGGTAGAGGGAGTACAGAGGCTAAATTTCACATGTAAAGAATCAAGAATCAGAATACCAGGCTTACACTTTTTAACCATAACAAAATGAAGTCTAAAAGACAGTATATGGATACCTTACACATTCCAAGGTAAAAATATTTACAATCTTGAATTTTATACTCAGGCAAACTATTAATCATTTGTGAGGTTAACTACTGGAGAATGTGTTCAAACAAAATACAGTAGTCAATCAAAAAAACAGTGTAGATATACAAAGTAGAAAGGCTTTAATAAAGGGAATTAGAAAATTACACAACCAATGAAAATGCTGGGAAAGTGGGTTTCAGAGAAAGTGGTAGGAATTTCATTTCAGTTACTTGCAGCCCCCAGGGTGATTCTCAAGAGCTTCCCAATTTCTTTTTTTTTTTTTTCATGTTTATTTATTTATTTTGAGATGGAGAGAGAGAAAGCGCACACATGTGCACAGGGGTCAGGGCAGAGAGAGAGAGGGAGAGAGAGAATCCCAAGCAGGCTTCGTGCTGTTAGTGCAGAGCCCGAGGCAAGGCTCAATCTCACAAACCGTGAGATCACGACCTGAGCTGAAATCAAGAGTCAGATGCTCAACCAACTGAGCCACCCAGTTGCCCCAAGAGCTTCCCATTTCTACCTATAGTCTACATGTGACTGCCACTAGAGAATAATGTCTTCTATTTTGCCTTCTAAAAAAAGTTCATGAAAATACTTCTGTTTTGTAGACTTTAACCCAAAATTATGAGAAGAAGAATTCTGGAAAATGGAGTTTCAAGCTCCTGCCATGCAATGCAGAGGAAAATATAAAAAAGGATGAGAGGGGTGCCTGGGTGGCTCAGTCAGTTAAGCATCCAATTCTTGATTTTGGCTCAGGTCATGATCTCAAAACTAGTGAGACTGAGCCCCATGGTGGGGCTCTGTGCTGGGCGTGGAGTCTGCTTGGAATTCTTTCTCTCCCTCTCCCTCTGCTCCTCCCCTACTCACGTTCTCTCTCTTTCCCAAAAAAAATAAATAAAATTAAAAAAAAAAAGAAGCATGACAGCGATGTTGCATATACAACAGACAATCTTTCACAGGGAGAGGAAGATCCGGGACCTAGAACAGGCCAACAGGAGAGAAGGGAAGCGGATTCCCAGGATGATAATAAAGATAAATCTGGGAGGACAGCAAAACAGCAGGTCCAGTACAGATCAAACAAAAGGGCCAAGGAATCTAGGAATGATATTACCGAGAGAAAAATAAATGAGAATTCTTGAAATGAGAAATGAGAATGACTCAGCTGTGAGCAACATTTATACAGTCCAAATAATGTAAGCTAAAAATCAGCATTCGATTTAGTATGATCAAAATCATAAGTAATTCAAATGTTTAAAGCAGATATCGATAAATTTCAGTATATTCAGAGAATGAAATACTATACAGCAATTAGTGATTAAACTAGACATATGTGTATTGACATGGTTAAATCTCACCCACATGAGATTGATTATGAAAATAGCAAGTTGAAGTACATTACTATTTACGGAAATACTTAAAACAATATCATCCACTGTTTGTGGTTACATACATATTAATTAAAAAGTAAAAAATATGGATTGGATATTCATAAAATTTATGATGCAGTTGGATAAAAGGAAACAAAGACGAAAAGAGAAAGGTATTATTTTCTGATAAGGGGAATATATCTGTGGTTACTTTTTTTTTTCCATCATTTGAAACAAACACCTTGGTTAGTGAGTACATGATGTTTGTTGCAGTGTCCTTTATATAGTTCTGTGTTATTTTCTGAATTGAAAACAAAGATCAAAAAGCAGTTTGTCTTTTCAGCTCCTTGATAGCCACAGAAGTCATGTCTTTAGGAGATAACTCAGGAGAAATGCAGTCTATCATTTTGTGATTAAGCAATTTAGATCAGCTTTTTCTATTTGAGAACTTTCTGAACTAAAGTCTCATAAGTGAGTGCAGTAAACATCACTACTGGCTATTAATAGCTCGGCACATCCTCCCATTAAGAACACTTTCCTCTGTCAGACCAAGCTAGTGACAATAATAACAAACATTTCTATACAGTTTGCCAAGCACTTGCAGAGCTAACTTTTACTGGGAGTTTAATGTGCCCGGAAGTGTTCGGTGCTTTCACATCCATCATCTTATATGACCTCCTCAGAGCCCTATAGCATAACATAATAAAAGAAATGCACGCTTTAGAACAGGTGAATTGGAGTCCAACACTTTGTTCCATCCCTCACACTCCTTGTGACCCTGGAGCTACAAAATATCTCTGAGCCAGTTTTCTCAGATACTAAATGAAGAGAATTGGTCTACCTTAACATAATGGTAAAGGTCAAGTGCAACGACATCTATGAGGAGCCTAGCATGATACCTGAGTAGGACCTCAGTAAATGTTACCTCCCCATTTTACAGACAAAGGGACCAAAGTTCTGAGGGGTTCAGTGATGTGACCTCGGCCACACAAAAACAGTAGAATCAAGGAAGCATGGCAGTTAAGAGCATGGACTTTAGAGCCAAGCCACTTGGGGTTCAGATCCCATCTCTGTCACTTACCAGCTATGTAACTGTAGGCAGGTTGTTTAATTTCATTAGGTCTCAGTTTCCTCATATGTAAAAAACGAAAGGAAGTGTAGAGCTTCTCCTGCCACAGCTCTCTAGCTGCCTCAGCCAGCAGGGCTGATGGTATGTGGACACTATGGTTTTGGGGGTGTTTTGCATCTGTTACTATTAAGTTTTAGGAGGAGAGTGGTGCCTAAAAGAAAGAGAGGTAAAGTGTCATCAACATCTTTAATTCGTACCTTCCCGCGGGTGATGCTCTTTTCAGCTCTTTTGTATGTTTTTTTTTTTTTTCAGAAGTTTCTCTTTTTTTCAACGTTTATTTACTTTTGGGACAGAGAGAGACAGAGCATGAACGGGGGAGGGGCAGAGAGAGAGGGAGACACAGAATCGGAAACAGGCTCCAGGCTCTGAGCCATCAGCCCAGAGCCCGATGCGGGGCTCGAACTCACGGACCGCGAGATCGTGACCTGGCTGAAGTCGGACGCTTAACCGACTGCGCCACCCAGGCGCCCCAGAAGTTTCAACGGAGCCAATCAGCAAGTTCACAGGAGCTAAATCTTAAGACTGAACTACAACAATAAGTTCACATGTTTGCACTGAAACAGGGACAAGTCTCTGTTCTTCCGTGACATGTCCTTTTCCCTTTTCCCAGCAGCGATGAAGACTGGCTGGCACCAAGTCCCCATTACCCTCTTCCTGAAGGGCATGCATAACTCACTTAATTGCTTCACACTACAGTACACTGCTATTTAGAACCAGTCTGTTTCTTTCCGTTGTAACAGCATGGAAATAAATAAGCAATTTTCATACATTAGGAAACATAAGCATGCCAGAGTCTAATTCATACTTATGTGATTAATAAACCAGAGCACTTAGATGAAATACACCACGCCACACAAACACTGTTCCATTAGAGCAGTCGTCTGGGTGTGAGATATTACCCGCAGTGGTCTCACTGCTGGACCCAGTAAACAGCCCCAATATGGAAACTCATGGAACTTTCCTAGGATGGAAGCTTTCTTTTAGGTTGAAAAATGAAGGGTGAGGAATGGAGAGCCAACTTTCCTGCTTCTGTAAGTGGTATTGGCTTCACCTAAGCCATGAGCCGGCTACATGAGTCTGAGCAAATATATTTTCTGTGCCTTGTTTATTAATGGACAGAAAAGCTAGCCTGAAAATGAAATTGATTTTATTCACTTAGGATTTTATACTCCATTGCACAACCACAACCCAGCAAATTCTTCATTAAGAGAGATAATTACTTTAATGAAGATTAAATATAATTTAAAATTCACATTTATCTTTATCTACCTAAAGCAGGTCAGAATTAACCTAAAATGGTTAGGAAAGTGGCAAGAATGGGTTTCTCCAAAAAGTCTCCATCTGTCTATCGAGCGACGGGTCTGATCTGACAGCCATCCCTGCCTTCCCCCTTTCTCCTCTTCTTCTCATTTCGTCCATTAGTAGCTCCCACATCAAGCCCAGATCAGACCTTCTGCTTTCTAATAATCCTAATTTGGGGATGTTTGGCAGAGGCAACAGGATAGCAGCAATTAATATCTGGGATGCTCAATGATCTCTGAAAAGCCGAATCTATGATGGGCATATGGGGGGGAAACATTAAGATCAGAGAAATGGCAGGTTGGTTTTAGAAATATCTTCCTTCCTTGAGGCAGAGTGTTTTCTATTCCACCTGCCAAAGATAGGAAGCCAAGAATGATATTAAACTGATTGGTATTACTCATCATTTCAGGTGGTGTTAGAATTGTTCTTCATTAATGGCATTTGAGCATTACTGTGGAAAGAGTCTAGAAGACAAAAAAGACTTTAACTTTAGCTTCTCCCCTTATCAAATGTATGACTTTAAAAACGTTTCTTAACTTCTCTGAGTCTGGGACCCCTCATTTGTAAGATGTGACAAACACTGCCCACCTTGAGTTCAGAGACTTCAAGCACCAGGCATTAGTGAATACTCATAAATAGAATAAGCTTCCTTGCTGTACATAGGTTTTCTTCTAAAAGCTCCAAAACACCACACCAGTGACCCCAGTTATCCCTAGGTGACAGCAACACTTGATTCTGCAGAAGTGACTGGTGAGTTTCAGCCCAGGCTCTTGCTGTTCCTGACCTAAGAAGTGTCACAGAGTAAAGGAGTGGCACAGGGAAGCCCAGGCTTGTCACACCCCCTGGCACAGATAGGCACAGCCCTGCATGCCTCATCGTTCGTTTTGCAAGGAGGAAAACTAAGTCTAGTGCGGTGGGAAGTACGACTGGCTTCCAGATGCAGTATTTCAACAAATAGCTCTCATTCACTGAATACCGCTGGGACATGACACATTACATACATTATCTTATTTAATTAGGGTGACTGTGTAATTTATCATCCACATCAGGACACGTTCAGAGTTCAAAGGGAATGGTATAAATAATTACATCAAGTCAACGAGTGTAAACCTGGATGGTCCTGGGCAAACTGATTATACGGTTGCCCCATGTTTAATCCATGTAATCACTCTGTGAGCTAGAAAACATTCTCTATTTTACAGAAGGAAACAACTGCTCAGAGAGGTTAAAAGCAGCAGGCCCAAGGACATACAGACTATCAGGTTGGCAGACCCAAGGTTGGAACCTCAGCTTGTAAGATACTACAGCTCGTTTCCTCTAACATACTCCCTCTTTGAAACCCTTTAGTCACGGTATCAGCTGCCAAATAACAGTATTAATTTTGTTTTGAAAGCCTGCCTTTATTGAGTGAATAACATATTTAAAGTGCTGGGTCATGACTTCCAAATGATATCCCAAAAAAGGGCAAAAATGGGTGAAGAGAGAGCAAAATGATGTCAGTAAAAGCAGTCATATCCGAATAAGCACCCAGCTCTTTCTGAGGCTCCACACCGCCTGAATACCAAAAGCCTGAAGGCTTATTCAAGCATGGAGAATGATAGACAACAGGGCCAGACATCCATAGGCCTCCTTCCCCATGTGCTGGCCTATATTCTCATGCACCCAATGAGTCCCTTGATCTATGTCAATTTGCTACTGATATTTAATGATCTGCAGTCACAAATAAATTTGATTTATTTCTATAACATGCCAGGAACTATTCTTTCACCCGGAGCTTAATAGATATAAAAATGTCAAGAGACAGTCAACAGTCAGTTCTCTCCACAGGGTTTCTGTAGGTGAAATAAATGGGTGCCACACTCTCATCCTTTGGCCCACCTGCCAGTCACTGAGTTTTCCTGATCTCTAAACACCAGAAGGGTGGCGAGTGGGTCAGGCCTGGTTCAGAAGCTCACTGCATTGGCTGAGACAATAGAATTTATTCTAGCAGAGAAACAAAAGCTCAAGTCAGTCATAGATGCCAAGCATCCTCAGTCATAATCCCTAATGAAAGACCATCTGCAGAGACCAAGCATGCTCCTGACCCCAGGAGGGGCTGACCAGGTATTTTAATGATTCAATAAGAGATCCCAGCTTGGAACATAATAAGAAATCCTAAGCCAGAATTCAACTCCATTTCTCAGAAAGTGCGTGACCTCAACATAGCACCCACCCACTCTGAGCTTCAGATTTCCCAACAATAAAACACTGCTTCTCAAATGTTCGTGGGCATAGCCATCACCTGTAGGGCTTGTTAAGCTCGAGGAGATATAATTCGGGCCCAGTTTGTTAAGACATATTTCAGGGGCCCTCCCTTAGAGATTCTGATGTATTAGGTCTAGTGCAGAGTCAGAGAATTTGCATGTCTGATAAGTTTCCACGTCATGGTGATAAGGAGGATGTCCACGGACCACACTTTGAGTAGTACCAAACCGTATCAGTAATGCCAACCTCACAGTGTGTGTGAAGATACGAAGAAGTGCTGATTCTCAGCACAGCCGCTGACTCACAACGCCTCCCGGTGAGCATGCATACATTGAAGAGATGAGGAGCAAAAGTCCAAGAGTATTCATAGGAAGAAAACCCGGGGACATTTAATCATTTTGAATATGCCAGGCACAAGATTTAATTACATTCCAATCCCTCTTGTTAGAATACATTCTCTGTGGCATTACAAACGGGGTCCCAGGCTCAAATGGTGAACTTACCCAAAGACCTCCTACTTCCATGGGGCTTTTTTAAACACAAAGCACAAGTTTTTGCTCAAAACATCCATCCGCCCCTTTAGCTCAGCTGCATCTCCATGGCATCCAAATCCTACTTAAAATCATCTTGACTACTACTTAAAAAATAAAAAAAAAAAAAAACCATAAATCTTCCCATTGGAACAGCTCTCAAGCAATAGGGGAAGAGATATTTACTTTGCTGAAAACAGGAGTCCCCAGTCAACCCCATGATCAGCTGGAGTCCTTCAGTCTGTCCTTGTCTAATGCAGCACAGTAATCAGGGAACCGGCCTCCCTCCTCCTCCTCCCTCCCTCCCCTCCCTGCATTCCGGCTTTCTCTCTTCACGACATTATTTAATCTCTCGGTTGCAGCTTCTTGGGATTAGCTACAGCATCTATTAATAGTTTTCCTTCTGTTTACAGTTCCAAGGGGAGAAAAATGGCTCATTCCTCTTCTCCAATCTTGAAGATATGTCTTATTGCAGCAGGAGGAAGATGCACAAGCCCCGTGAATAACCTATTTCCACAATCATTCCACTGTAAAGATGCTAATGTGCTTCTATGCCGAATGGATCCATTTAATAGGCAGAACAAGTTGGATATAAACTCTTTAATTGCTTTCAGCACACCGATTATCTTCCTGTGTCACCTATTGTATAATGCAAAAATGTTAACAAAAGCACTTACTGAAGACATTATTGGGAATTAAAAAACAAAGAACCATCAGTTGTCACTAAATATGCCTTTCATGTTCCCAAATGAAATGCATTTGCGCACTCAAGAAATAAGATAGAAATGTGCAGGCCTGCCATTGTCAGATGCAAACATCTTCATTAGATTTTGATCCAGCTGCTGCAAGATCTATAAAAAGAGCTATCAAAGCCTGCAACTCATTATTGGTTATTTCAGGAAAACTTCAAAAAACCATCCCTAAACCTGCACTGATCTTTTCTGACAATTTCCCTGGCCGGGCAGTTTGTTTGCAAAGAGTGGCATTAAAAATCCTCTGCCAAGCTGGCCCCTGGAAATGGTACCTGGAAAGACTCGGTGCCTGTGGCTGTTAAAGAGAAGCCACAATTGCAGAGCCGACCCGTATTCCTGGACACTTGAGCTGTAAATCTCTATCACGCCCCCCCACCCCTGCCCAAAATCTCCTGTTCTGACCTAACTTTATCTCCTTAAAAGCATATAAGTGAAAGTAGCCAAACTCGGGTCTTTATAGACCAAAACGGAAAGATTAATATATGAGATGTCTCATAACATCCTTTCTCTGCTGCAATAAATCTTCCTATGTATATTGGCAGTCAGCTCATTTCTAGCATGTTATTTTCTGCAGAGGCCATTTTAAAAGAGGAAAAAGACTAGTCAAGGGAATCGGTGGGGAAGGGGAAGAAGAAAGAAAAGAAAGAAAAGAAAGAAAAGGAATGGGAAAGAGTCAGGGTTCTGGGGAAAGGGTATAGAGAAGGTTAAAGGGAGCAAAACGGTAAATGTCGAAATTACCTACTGTTCTTCCTTTGAATTCCGTTGAAACAGAAGGGATCCTACAAAGACCTGAATAACATTCATAGAAATCACAGACCCTGGCATCTTGACTTGAGGACCTCTTCAGTCAGGCCCAGGTCTCCAGAGGCTTCTTATGGATACAAAACAACTCACAGAAAACACCTGTCAGAGATGTCACTGTCATTTAGGAAGGACCCTTTCCCCCCTCGGTCTATATGTCTATTTATGACAAAGAGAAATGCAAATTGTGATCACTATTATCCAACCTCAGTAAACAGGTAGGGAAGGATACATGGGTCCTTAACAAAATCTGCTTTAAAGATTTTTGACTTTGCCTTTAATCTACCCACTAAATTGTCTGTTTTATGTTCAAAAGTAAATTGAAATGCTCAAAATATTGATGTAATATCATATCCATTATTTGAACTAGGTACAAGAGCTCATTTGGGGATCCGTTTATTGTCTTTATATTGTTATTAAAACTATTACCCAAATCCTAATGCTCTGGAGACCCACAATATATTCTTTCCTGCATATACCATCCTTATTCCTTCCAAACATCTCCTTTTCTGTGCTCTCTTCGCCAGCACATACACTAAAACTGGAATAACATACAGAGAAGGTTAGCATGGTCCCTGTGCAAATTCATGACCCATTCCATATTTTTCTCAATTAAAAAATAATAAAGTTTATTAATTTTTTTAAGAAGCAGTTTTAAGGTGACCTTTTCTGTGGTGCCTTGGCAATCATCTTCCCTCCTGCCGACTCCTTTAGTCAATGGAGTCACACTGATAAGAGCAGAGAGATTGAGGTCCACACGTCCTCACAAGAGGGGGATTTTGAGTTGGGAACCTGCTGCACCCAGAGACTCTTTCTAAAATGTGAATCTGATCATGAGACTCCCCTGTGTAACACCATTCAGTGATTTCGTATTGCCCTTCAGATAAAATCACATTCCTGCTGTGTGGCTACTGGCAAGTTATTAAACTTCTTTCTGGCTCAATTTCCTCTTGTATAAAATGGTGATAATAATCGTGAGGAAAATGTATGTAAGGCACTTAGCACAAAGTTAATAAATGCTCACTATTATTATTATTGATGTTATCTCACGGGCCACATTCATTCTCAGTTCCCTCCTCACTGTCTTACAGCTGTATTCAACACTGAGTTTCCCAACTCCCATGAGCTTTCTAGCCTTTATGCCATGACCTGTGACATTCTTTCTGTTTGCAACACCCTCTTCCTCTTCCTGGCCTTTGGCCAGTTTTATTGCTATGCATTTATAAACTGTCAGCTTAAGTGCATATTATCAAGATGGCCTTCCCTGACCCCAAGGTCCTGCATACAATGCATACTTCCTCTACAGTAATATACATCATACATTACTATAACATTTTGCTTGACTGAAATATCCATAAAGGACCCAAGGTTAGATTTGCCTTGCTCACCACTTTATATTTCAGTAGCAAGCACCAGTAGCAAGGGTAGACTGGATTATAATGCAACTGAAAAAGAAATCTTAATAGATTACAATGACAGAAGATTAGTCCTTGATCACACTAAAATAATCACAGGACAGCTCCACAGTGTTTTCATGCTGAGTCCCAAGCTGATGGATGCCCCACACCTTGGCACATTGTTGATCCCGTGGTAGAGAGAAAGGGAACACAGTCATTATTCACTGCCTCTCTTAAAACTTCCATGCAGAGGTGGCATCTAATTCCTCGTCACATTTTATTGGCTGGGGCAAGTCACGGGGCAGAGCCTGATGTCAATCAGGTGGGGAATCCTTATGCAGAAAAGGCACTACAAAGAGGGAAGCTACAGTGTTCAGTGAACTGTACTAGATGCTACAACAGAGCTCGACACGTTAGTTCAATAAAATATTTCTTTGCCACAAGCTGACAAACATAAAACCCACACCAATTAAAATCTTGCCAGAAACTTCTCTTATTCAGAGATATTCATTTCTTGACATCTTTGACTTTCAAAATCATTCTTCTTTCAGTCACGGGGCCATGTTTTCTGCCACTGGCACCGGATGCATATCTATGTGGTCACAATTTACAAACCATACCAGGACACCACTTTTGAGTAAGGAATAATTAGGTACAACAATATCAACACCATCCTCATAATTTGTGTACTCTATGCAAGCTGTTAATATGGGCAAGATGAGATAATGTCCAGTCTCACAGGACTAGACCGTCAAAAGGGAACCTTTGAAATCAGTCTCTCTAACCTCTTAGATGAGACCCCCAAAATAAGCTGGGTGACTTATGAAATAGTATCAGAGCCAGGATTAAAATGTGAATCACCAATTTTTAAACAAGTGTTCTTTTAATTATAGGATAGCTTTGCCATAAGGAATGTGACCAAATGTGAATGATTGGAAGAGATCACCATTTAACAGATGAGGATACCGACACCCATGGGGGTGAAGTGACTTTCTCAAAGCTACCCCACATTATTAGTTCTATTTTGGTTGGCCACACCAAACCTTAAAGCAACCAAAGTTGTTTCAGCATCTAGGATATCACCTGCTCTTCACTGAAGGCTCAAAGAAACATTTCTTGAATTAAATCAAACCAAACTGATTGAATTGAGCTCAACTGAAATCACACAAAACGTGAAGATGTATTTTTTCCCACTAATGTAACCCTTGTTTTCATTTCCCCTGTTGTTTTAAGCTTGCCAGACCAACACATTACACACCAACAACTATGACTTTGCTAGTTTCTCCTCTACAATATCCTTTTTCTATGTTCCTTCCATATTTATAACCACCATTCTTCTTTGAGCAGAAACAGATTCATATCTGGAAATCTTGTCATCTCATGACATTTACAGAACAACATAGGATCTGGAAAGCAAAATCACCGATAACAAGGACCCTTGGAAGATCATTAGACAAAGAACTTTGTTCCCTCTGAGCTAAGCAGGTCAGCTAAAAAGTGACATAACGCAGATGTTCCTAAACCACAGGAACAAATGCCATTAAGTTACTGTCTCCCAACAACTAAGTAATATGTACGAGGAGGAAGAATTAAATTTGGAGAGGGAATACAGATTCTGGCTGGGCTCCAGGGCCGACGGATATTAAATAAGAAAGAAACAGTAATGCTGTCAAGTCTAATTGTTTAAAACATAAAACTCTTTCCATATGTCTTGAGATGAATAGAGTTGCACAATATCAGGATGCACTATGAAGTCAGGCAAAGAAAGAATAGTATGTACCATTTGGAATGAGAAACTTATCTGCAGGGAATTTGACTCTGCCTTTTTTCCCCCTTCTTCTCATGACCCACCCAGGCACTTAGACATTCGAAAAGAGCTCTAGTAAAAGCATATTATGAAATCTCTTTACTATAGACTATAGGATGAGAAATAGATGGCTTTTGCAGTCATACAGAATTTGGTTCCAACCTTGACTGTGCTCTTCTTATTATTTGATCTAAGGCTCAATTCTCTTACCTGTAAGTAGAGACTATATTCTTACAATGTGAGGATGTGTTTAGGATTAAATGAGATCATGGATAGAAGTTGACTAGCATTTAGTAGGCATTTATTACAATATTATACTTCCTTTACATTTTCCTCTAATCACATGGAGATACAATCATCCACATAGAAGCTCCATATTATTCTGTGATGAAATGAGAAACAGTTTTCACTCATTGACAATAAATTGAGAGATTCCAGCATTCCATCCCTTCAATTAATGAACACAACTTTATACAGCATTACCCACAGGCAAAACTCTGTGGTGTGTATTGTAATGATCACAAAGTTTTACACGAGATGTGTGAAATAAAGGCATTTGTTCAAGCCCCCTTTCAGCAGTCATGACATTAAACAATCAAGATTATCTGGCCTTTTAAATGCTTTTATTTACGAGACATATGTGCTCAGAACAGAAAAATAATAAAACACAAACAACTTAGACTCTAGCTAAAATTAGTGAGTTTTGCTTCATGCTAGATTTATTAAATATTGTGTTTCCAACCAGTTTTGTATTACAGGTATATGTCTATGTCTCTGTCTGTATCCGTCTATCCATATAACTGCATATACATTGTTCTATGGCAGAAAGTACACTGTGTTGGGGGTTCAACCCCTGCCTTCCCATCGGCTAATGGGAATAAGTATTGTCATTTTGTTCCCACCTGGAATCTCAATATCCTCACTGTAAAATCAGATTTCTTGAATAGATTTCCTAAAGTCACTACCATATATAGAAGTTAAAATGTAGTATACAACATGTGTGACTCTTTACTAATGTAGTGTGTGCATGTGTGTGTGTGTTTCTGAAAAATACGTTCATTTCCAAGAGCACATCTCTACGGTAATTTCATGGAGATAGATACCATCACGAGTGCAGTTTCACATAACAGCAAGGTGTCAATAAATGAAAAGTTCTCAGAAGACTCAAACTGCTATTTCCATATCTCTTAGGACAGTCCAGAGATGGTTCAAGGGTAACACCACAGCTCCTCTCTTTTGGCCCCTTGGGTCTACTACAGAACACAGGGACCATCATAGGCCAGTTGGATGCAGAGACTTTGGAGGTTTAATTGATCTTGTGATGCCTTACCTATGGTCTGAAATTAAAACCCCATCTCAAGAGTAATAGGTACAGAAAAAAATTGGGGGGGGGCTAAGATTTTATGAAGAGGTACTGCCCAATGTTACAGTACTTTTGACCATCATCTCCCAATTCCTCCTTGACCTCATCACTAAATAACACAAACTTCCACTGAGAAGAACTGGAATCATTAACGCCAGAACCAGGAGGGGGTGGTTTGTGAAGTTTGCTTTGCATTCTCAGGGGTCTGATCTTTTTTATGACCTCCTACCACTGCAAAATCATTAAAAGAAGCCCTACATATTTCACATTTTTAACTATTCCAAATTCCTGATGTGTCTGAATATTTTAATTTCTCAGATATTATTTATAAGGAGTGGCACCCATATATCAAAAATCTTTTTTATATAGCTTTTATAAATCGAAAACATGCACTCTTTGCCTGTTCCCCAACTCTTGCAGTCGCATGCAGAAATTTGCCTTGATAGAAGGAAAAATACAGAATAAGGAGAAAGGTATTTTCCATCATAAAAATTTTAACTTGGAGAAGAAAAAGGGCAATTACATAAACAAGTCAATTCAGCCTTAGGGAATGTGTAACTCACATAGGTTTCTGGTTGAAACCCAGCTGAAAAAGAAGAAACAGATATAAAATCTTGCTGCATAATTCATCTCCACTTTATATGAATATTAAGACTCTGATTATTATTAGGTCCTTGTTATATTAACATTCATTGACCTCTTCAATAAATGACCCATGCAACAGCTGCTGACTCAGAATCTCGGGAAATGAAGATAGCTTCACGTTTCTTTAAAAATAGCACTAAAAATTTGCACCAGTGATTTTTGATACAGGTGCTGCTGAGAAAACATTGTGTATGTCCATGGTGCCAAAGTCCCTCCTCTTAGAAATGCTTCATGTGGGTATTAGCAGCACCTTTCCCACCACTCCCCACCCCCAGCCACTTTAGCAATGCCGTTTCATACATATGGAAGGCTGTTGGAGTCTTTTGTCCCATACTCCATTGCATCCTGGGATACTGACCTCCTAAATGATTTTTTAAAAGTTGCACACAGTAAGGCTCATTCTTGGTGCAGTGAAGTTCTGTGGGCTTCTGACAAATGCATAGTGTCATGTGTTTACCATTACAAGGTCGTACAGAATGGTTCTAGTTAGACTTAGGATAGTGTGCTTTTGCATCAAGCAATTGCTTCAGTGTATGCAACGTTCTCCAGTGCCTGCTTTGTTCAATCTACCTGTCATTAAGCCTGAGAGCAACAGACAGACAACAAGTATTAACTGTGAAGTAACAGTTGTAACAGAATATTTGTATGTGCCTTTCTCAGGGTATGTAATAGTCCAAATGTGTCCTTTAACAGATGGCGTACTGGGTTTCTGCTCTCCAGGAAAAAAAAAATCAAATAAAACACCTGGGCTTGAGGCTGGAGGAAGAACTGACACCAAGTTCACGTTTAAGGTACCTGGTAAATCAATGGAGATCAAAAATGTTAGAAAGCTAATAAAAGGGTCTACGTTTGAAAGATTTTTTCCTTTGGCTTAATTCATACTCCCATTCTGCTATTGCTTATTCCTGAGAAAATTTATAGATAAAAGATTTTAAAATGTGTTCAAGAGAAATTTAGGTCATACACTTGTAATCAAGGCACTTGTTTTGATGACAAGAACTATGGTCATCTCTCAGTTGGTATGTTTTCCCCAAACACAGACCACTAATGGTAAATTACTTGGCCTTAAGGTTAGAGTTCTTAGATTCATTATATTGACAGAATTAGAGAGAAGATTACAGCAGTTCCTGGAAAGGAGACCTCACATTTCCTTCTAAGTACAGATACCTTACACACTAGCCGAAGGGTGCATAACTTTGAACTTGGGAGAGAGAATAGGCAGAAATCAATACTGAATATTTAAAGGTAGCAATGTTTGGGAGAAAACTTTATTCTCATAGCAAAGTCCTGAATCCAGAGAAGACTGTATCTCTCAGAGGAGAGTACTTTTCATCCATCACTCAGAAATCACCAGCATATGATGTTTTGAAAATGTTGAGTTTCTTTTCTTTGAGTTAGGGAAATGTCTATTTTCCTAAAGCATGCTCTCCCAGAAGTATATTTTTCTAAATCTACATTTTCTTGTGAAGATAATCTCCCACTCAACCATGCACCTTGCAAAGCTAAGCCCAGGACAGACAGAGTACTCTTTGAAGAGAAGATAAAGACCTGGAAATATCAAGAGAGATTACTTAATAGGGAGGAGAAAATCAGTAAATCTTTTCTAACGTGAATTCTGCTTTGACAAATTCTTGAAAGAGCCATTTGTACCTCTTCATTTCGACTCTCCGTTGATTAATGGAAATGAAAAAATAATTCTCTCACTTCTCGCCTATGCTGCCTTAGAGGCTCCAAAGAGTCAACAAAGGACAGTGGAGCCTTCTAGTTCTTTGTCCACAATAACTGAGCATCTTGGGTTGGAAGAAAAGAAAATGTTGATCTCCTGGGCTTGTTTAGCTTTGCTTTTTTAATTGCTAAATGCCAGCCTGGGAATTCTGCCTAAAATGGAAATAAGTTGCATTTATATTACACCTTTCATCCAGGAGGCACATGCTTCTCTCGATTCTGAAACACAGCCATCCTGGAGCTGAAAAGCAGTAACTGTTTTAATGTTGAACATTTATTCAGTGCCACGATTATACAAGGTGGAAGATATTGTTTGAAACAGTACCAAAATATTGCAGTAACAAAGATGGTGGGCTGTGGGTTTCGAAAATATCCCAGATGCAGTCTGTTTTGTGCTTTCCTTTGCATATGGAATATTTACATATCCCTTTTGAGTCTTGAGATTCCTAAGATGCTTGCATTTCTGCTCCTCAGTTTAAGTTCAACATACATGGCAAAAAATCAGGAAGAATGAATTAAGTCATGTCTTTTAGAAACATCTTTCATATTTGGAATGTATGTCAAGAAAAATGACAGTGAGAAAGAATTCTATCATTACTTGCATTTTATGCCTCCTAAAAGGAGAACTTCTGTCTCTGAAAAGAGCAGGTGAGAAAAAACAAGATGACACAGACTCACCCAGGAACTCCTGAACATGTATCTCATAGCTGATTTCTCTTCTGCTACGCCAGGGGACAAAGAAGATACTGCTCACTAAAAACTTAACAGGTCAGGAACTGAGTCTTGCTCATTGCTATTAACCTCAGGACTCAGGCAGTATCTGGAGATAATAGATCTTGTTAGGCTTGTTAAATAAATGAATGATTGGTCTTCATAGTCTGAAAACATGAAGACCAAACCCTGTGATGCTTCCAGCTAATGCTTGAGTAGACATTTCTTTTTACTTAAGCAGTATAAGGAGGGGGAAAAATAATGATGAAGTAAGAAAACATGAAGGGCTAGTGTGAGACACTGAAAATGGGTTCGTGGGCCCCCCAAATTACAGCCCCCTCTGTTTATTGCTGTCAGTAATCAGATTTCATTATTATACCATCCCCCCCCCCACACACACACACAAATTGAAGACTCATCAGTCATCTATATCTGCATCTACAAGGAGGTTATGATGTCCTTTCCTGACAGCAAGTTTCGAAAGGGGAGCAGAAAAGGGAAGATGGGTTGCCAAATAAGATCCAGTCAAAGGATCAAAGTTCAGGCTCCAGGTCTTGCCAATGCTGACTTGATACATGAGACTTGAAGCCCCTTTTTCATTCAAGGACTCAGCTTCCTCATTTGTAAAGTGAGAAGTATGAATTAAAATCTAATCTAGGTGATCTCGGGAAGAGCCCCAAGATGGAGGTCTTGCATTTCATGGCCCTAGAACTAAATCTGCAATCTAGATTAACACCTTCTACTTCTTTGTTTTGCTCAAGGGGTCTTGGCATTACACAGGCAAACATGTCTCACTATATGACCATCTATTCACTCCCTTGTTGCTCTGAGAGCTTTGAAAAACCCCAACTGTTCTAGAAAGATGATGAGTCAAGATTAAAAATTCTGAAGCAGAGACCAGCATATTCAGCTTCCTTATTTCATACTTGAGGCAACAGAGTCTCAGAGATGTTAGTCGACTAGCCTAGGCTGTCCAGTCAGTAAGGGAAAAAAATTAAATGGTGCTTAAACTCAGGTGTTCAGGATCCCAGCTGAGGTTTCTCACACCACTCCACCTTTCATCTTTATAGCTGGGTAATGAAACCATTTATGAAATGGATTAAAGTCTTTTTCTGTTCTTTAAGCAAAATTTCCCAGTTTTAGTGGGATAACTGCAAATACTATAGGAGAGATATCATCTGACTTTAATAAGCAAATAAGTAAATATATAAATAAACCCCTTCTGAAGCTCATTAAAACCTGTCTACACTACCCCCACCAGAATCACTATTGATATAGAAATTTCAAAGTCTGGAATTTTGCTGTTCTCTCATAAAATACATAATTTGAGCCATTCCTGACAAATACTGGTATCACTTTATTCAAGCATAGCTTTCAAGTTCCAGAGAGTTAATAAATTGAATTCTAACAGTCTGCGGAGAGTATACAGTAAGATAAAAACATCTTCCAAAAATTTACAGTATATTTTAGGATGGCTTGAAATACCAGTAACCATTGCAGATGCATTTACAGGATTTTTAGAGTTGCACATTTCATCATAAACGGCTCTGTGATTCAGTATGGCATTAATAATGGAAAGAACAACCTTTAAAATAAAGTAAATGCATTTGGAGCAGTTACTGAGGTGATATCTGTCTCAAAAAAAAACAGTTAATAACTTGCAAGTTGATGTGATATATTCCTTAGCCCATCCTGTCAGGAAAGATTTATCTTTTGTGTTAAACTTCAGGTGGAGAAATTAAAATAAAATTTGATGTCTCTGTGGCAAACTGCCTCCCTCCATTTTCTTCACCTTTTAATTTCCATTATTACTAACTTTAGAATTGTTTCTTTGACCTTATGCAGTATTTCAAGAGATGGTTTAGACGCCAGAGGACTGCCAAAACAAAGTTGTAAATAAACTATACCTATGCATGTACACATATACATCTCAAGGTATTAATCAAAAAGGACATAAATCATGAATACATTTTGCCTTCATACAAATGAATGTTACAACCACATGTCCGATGTATTTTTGTCCTATTACTTTTCTTTACAACTGCTGTCTTAAATTGTTTCAGAGGCCATGAGTTAGTTTGAATTTCCTTGCTTAGTAATAAGTCAACCCTTATTCCATTATGTTCCCAAGATAATGCTCGATGAGTATGTGTCTAGTAACTGAAAGACTGAAAGATAGTAAAGAGTCTCTTTTCTCATTTTCTCTCTCCCTCTCTCCTCCCATTTTTCATTTCTTCCCCTTTCTCCCCATTGCCTTCATCCCATCTCCACCCTCCTCTCTTTTACCCACCCCTACATCTCTCATCTTCCACCTTCTCTCTCCTTGGATGCCTTCTTTCTTTCCTCCCCAACATACCTGAGTAGGCAGTCAGGAAGAGCCGGAGGGCAATAAGGTGTGGAACATCTGGGACCCTCCAATCCAAAACTAAATTAACAGAACACAAAAGAACTCAGGGGGATTCTAACAGAGTTCCCAGAAGGGAAAAAATTATTTTCCTTTATTAATGTAGCTACCAACCAATAAATTCTGAGGGTATCAAGCTAAATCCCACATCGGGCAACAAAAGCTATACACACAGCATTACTGAATGACCTTGACCCTGCTCACTTCCCACACACTGCTCATTAGTGGGGAAAGGCAAACACCATAAGAATCCTCTGGGCACTGCTCTGAGGTAATTTTATAAATGCCACAGTCATGTTTTAATACAATACTGTACCAAGATAAGGCACTTACAAGGCAACATTTCCCAGATCTCATCAGAGTGAAGACAGAATGCTCAAAATTCTAGAAGGTTACTAAAAAGACAGACTTCAGTAACACACTATTTTAAAAAAGAAAAAGAGGAGCATCTGGGTGGCTCAGTCAGTTAAGCATCCGACTGCAGCTCAAGTCACTATCTTGCGGTTCGTGGGTTCGAGCCCTGTGTCGGGTTCTGTGCTGACAGCTCAGAGCCTGAAGCCTGCTTTGGATTCTGTGTCTCCCTCTCTCTCTGCCCCTCCCCACTCACACTCTGTCTGTCAGAAATAAGTAATATGTTTTAAAAAATTATAAAAAAGAAAAAGAAAAGAAAGTTATTTTCTATAGGTTAATAAATGAAATGAAAAAAGAAATTAATAAATCAATAAAAATATGTCCCATTTCCATCCTACCACGAATAATATTTAAATTCCAAAACCAAGGTCTACCCTTATCATGCTATCCCCTTCCTTACTGCAAATGATATGCCTCACCTGTCCATCAAACAGATGTGAAAAGCAATGCCTAACAGTCCCTCTAGGTCAGCTAAGTATCTAAGACTTCTACATATCAGAACTGTCAAATCCACACTGTTTTGTTTGGTTTTATTTTTCCCAAGTCACGCTGCATTTTTATCTGGGGGAAGTAGGAGGTGGTGGCTGGTGTTCCTGCAAGAGCTTCTCTCATAAATTGGACATTAAAAGTACCTGAACAGGGAGTAGTAAAACAGTGTTTCTGACGTAGAATCTTGCAGCAACTTACAAACCAAATGCATGTGGTAAATAAAAGATCCAATGATTTTCTTTCACTCAAACCACTCTTTTTTTACACAAGAATATAAAACGTCCCTATCATCATCAACTAATACTTATGGAGCCCCTCTCCCCTGACAGTCTTCATCTCATTCAAGATACAATCAGTGTTCTAATTAAGGCACAGAAGGTGCTCTGTGACTTGACCCTGCCTGCCCCACCCACATTCCCTTTGTTCCAGGAACCAGGGATTTCCCAAACATCCTCTGCCTTGGTGAATTTCCATAGTCAGTGCCCTCTGTTTAAAAAGCGGGTCTTCACTTTGCAACTTGCCTAACTCCCACTCAATCATCTTGATTCAGGTGAAACCCCACTTCCTTTCAGGAGTCTTTCCCGATTTTAGAATCAAAGTCACTATCACCATTCTGGATACTAAGGGCATACTTTGCCCTGAATGAAAAACTCACTATGGCATTTCCCATCACAGTCTTTAGAAAATGGAGAAAGCCAGAAAATTCTCAATCAGGGAGTTTTAATTACACGGGGGCCATGAAACCTACCAAATAAAACCAGTTTTCTGGGCGCTACAACACAGAGTGTACGAAGAGTTCACAAAAAGAAGCGACTGAATAAGATATGCCCCCAGAGTGGGCAGCACACTCAGTGAGAGTCACATGCTGTTCAAAGGGTATCCATCAGGTACCATCCAGAATGTGGTTCCCTGAGTGTCACTTAGGGTTGAGAGCCTTTTCCCCAAGTATGATCAACTCTACTAGAGATTAGCAAGTGAAAATGTCTAAGTAAATATTTGACCTTCTATTAGTTTATGCTTAACGTGACATTTTGGGGGAAAATATTAAACTTAACTTGTCTGTGAAAAAACAACAGAAATAACAACAAACAAACAGCTTTACAATGAAGTTTACTGCTAAAAGTGTTTCTCAGACTAAGAGAATTCACTGCAGAGTTGGAAAATACCACAATGCTTTGGCGATCAATTAATTAGTTCTCAGTGCCTCATCAATCCTAGTTATTCAAGATTTAACCAGGAGTAATGGGAATAAATTAGGAAGAAAAATTTAAGCTGAATATCAGGAACATTTTCTTAATCATTAAATCAATTAGACAATAGAATTTAAAATTGGATATTTAATGTGAAAGATGGAACCAAGAAAGAGAAAGTACAATATCCAGAAAAAATGAGAAATCATAGATTGTAAAGGTTCTTTATCATCATTAGCCCATTCCTCTGTGTTTGGAAAGAATGATAGTTTAGATTCCCATTCAGATCATTGCCCACCCTAAAATTTTCAAAACTTCAGAATATATACTTGCTGAAATGAAGAAGTTAATTTTCTTCAAAGCCATCAGATTCTGCTGTGGAAATCCCACTAAGTTCTAGAAAATTTGGATATCCGTTTTGAATATCTACTGAGAAGTTCAGAAAGCAAGAAGCTACAAGATCTTTGCCTATTGTTATGAAATATAATCTTCCAAAATTAGTCAAAGGCACCTTTCAGGCAATCACTATATTCTAGTTCTGGGGTACAGATAATAAAGTCCAACAGAACTCAGAAAGTTATGAAGTGGAGAATGCTCACTTCCAACAGCATGGGGGAAGAGGTTTCTGGACCGACTCAAGTGGACAGTCATTAAAAATGCCAAAAATAATTAGAAACAATTAGAACTGAAAATAATCAGAAATAAGAGGTGACATATGCTTTTAAGATGAGTTAGCATCTTACCTTACCTGATGAGTTAGCAGTTTACACTCAGAGGCCAAAACTCAGCAAAATGAGGACTCCAGGCAGGGAAATAGAACACTGAACCCATATGCTGTGTGTGAGTAAACGTGAGCTTCAGCTTTCACCACTCTAAAGGGCACAGAGGACACATGAGTCCATGGCCCCAACCAAGGTGGATTGTATAATAGAGGACTCCTCTGCATGACATTAATTCCAAATGCATTTGACCAGAGTGTAAGGGTAAACAAGAAATATATCTACTTCGAGAAAATGTAA
This sequence comes from Prionailurus viverrinus, assembly GCF_022837055.1. Taxonomy (NCBI): domain Eukaryota; kingdom Metazoa; phylum Chordata; class Mammalia; order Carnivora; family Felidae; genus Prionailurus; species Prionailurus viverrinus. The sequence continues at coordinate 38,154,308 of NC_062573.1, read as the reverse complement.
AAATAATTGTTGTTTTAAGGTTTATTTATTTATTTTGAGAGAGAGAGAAAGAGAACGCACGCACAAGTTGGGGAGAGGCAGAGAGGAGAGACAGAATCCCACACAGGCTCCATGCCATCAGCACACAGCCTGACATGGGGCTCAAACTCACAAACTGTGAGATCATGACCTGAGCCAAGATCAAGAATCAGACGCTTAACCAACTGAGCCACCCAGGAGACCCTAAAAATAATTGTTAATCTCAAATTTGACCCTGATTGAGAGGGGGATATTTTCCTTAATAATTTATAAACATAAGCTAATCCTCATGAAATTTTGAAGCTCAAATTTATCTTACCTGGGTCATAAAAAAAAAAAAAACTACAAGCCAGGAATTTAGTTTAAAGTTGTTCTAGGCTAAAGGTGGTCCCTGGCATCTGACAGAATCAAGTGCAATTCCTCTTTGAAAGAACATGCCCCAAATATGTTCTCAAAGAATTTCTAATGATGAAGTCTAAGAAAAATAAAATTACATTTAAAAGGAAAAAACAGATTGGGGATCAAAGCATCTTGAGTGACATCCAGAAGAAACAAGAAGCAGCAAATTCAGACCAGCAAAATTTTCAGATACTGGAGTTATCAGACATAAAATATAAAATAAATGTGTTTGATGTATTTTAAAAATAAGAAATTAGGGGCACTTGGGTGGCTTAGTTGGTTAAGTATCCGACTCTAGATTTTCACTCAGGTCATGATCTCACAATTTGTGAGTTCGAGCCCCATGTTGGGCTCTGCACTGACTGGCGGTGCAGAGCCTGCTTGGGATTCTCTCTCTCCTCTCTCTGCCCTTCCCCTGCTCCTGCTCTGCCTCTCTGTCTCTCACTCTCTCTCTCAAAAATCAATAAACAAACATTTTAAAAAATAAATAAGGGGCATCTGGGTGGCTCAGCCAGTTAAGTGTCCAACTTCAGCTTGGGTCATGATCTCACCGCTCTTGACTTCGAGCCCCATGTCAGGCTCTGTGCTGACAGTTTGCAGCCTAGAGCCTGCTTTGGATTCTGTGTCTTCCTCTCTCTCTGTTCCTGTTCTGCTCACACTGTGTCTTCTCTCTCTCTCTCTCTCTCTCTCTCTCTAAAAATAAATAAACTTAAAAAAATTTAAAACAAAAAACAAATAAGAAACTAAAATCAGGGGCACTTGGGTGGCTCAGTTGGTTAGGCATCTGACCCTTGATATCGGCTCAGGTCATGATCTTGCAGTCATGAGATCCAGCCCTGTGTCATGTAACTTGTATGGGACTCTCTCCCTCTCTCTCTTCCTCTCCCCTGCAATGTGCACAAGTGCATGCATGCACACTCTCTCTCAAAATAAATAACATTAAAAAAGAGGGGCGCCTGGGTGGCGCAGTCGGTTAAGCGTCCGACTTCAGCCAGGTCACGATCTCGCGGTCTGTGAGTTCAAGCCCCGCGTCAGGCTCTGGGCTGATGGCTCGGAGCCTGGAGCCTGCTTCTGATTCTGTGTCTCCCTCTCTCTCTGCCCCTTCCCCATTCATGCTCTGTCTCTCTCTGTCCCAAAAATAAATAAACGTTAAAAAAAGAAATTAAAATCACAAGGAGAGACAAATCAGGTATATTTGCAAAACAAACAAAAACCCAGATATCCAGAAATGAAAAAGAAAATTATTTCCCCCAAGAATGGTCAGGTTTAACTACCACGGTAGCCTATTTCTGAAATGGCCCCAAATAACCCCCACCTCCTGGTATTCATACCCTTGTATGGTACAACCCCACGGTGTACCAGAGTTGGTCTCTGTGACAGATAGAATATGGCACAAGAGATGGTACGTACTTTTGGGATTAGGTTTTACAAGATACCATGAATTCTGTTTTGGCTTTCTCTCTCCCTCTCTCCCTCTTTTTTTTTTCTCCCTCCCCCTGGACCCCCCCATCTCCTCCATCATCATCATCATCATCATCATCAATCATCTCATCACTCTGGTGGAATTCAACCTACCACATGACAAGCCTCCTGCCAGCAGTCACAGGAAGGAGTCCAGCACCTTTAGATTACTCTGTCTCTGGCCTACAGCTTGAATGCAATCTCATGAGAGGCCGTGAGCCAAAGCACACATCTAAGCAGCTCCTGAACTTCTGATTCTCACACTGTGTGAAAATTAATGGTTTGTTTTCTTATAGCACTAAGTTTTGGAGTAATTGGTTACACAGCAATGGATAACTTAGACACAACTGAAGAGAGAATGACCTGGAAGAAAAAAGGAAAAGTGTTTCCAGAGTATTGAACATAAGGACAGACATATGAAAACTAGAAAGATAAGTTAAGAAGCACCGAGGATAGATTGAGGTAGTTTCATATGTTGTCTAATTAAAATTCCAGAGAAAAAGAGAAGGAATGTATTTTTTTTAAGTTGATAATTTTGAAGAATGGATGAAGTTTTCACACCACAGACTCAGGAAGACCAACAAATCCTAAACAGAATAAATAAAAAGAAAAACACACCTAGACACTTCACGATTTAATTGAACACAAAGATTATAAACAGGTTACCAATGAACGGTCAAGAAGATGGACCCCAACAGCACTGGTGACACTAGGCAATAGTCAAATTCCAAAAGAAGTACTTTATGCAGAAGAAAAGTGATCCCAGATGGAAACCTGGAGGTTCAAGAAGGAATTATAGACAGAGGCAGAAATAAATACGTGCAATAATCTAAACAGACATGGACTGTGTGAAATAAAAATAAAAATGTCTTCTGTGGTTAGGGAAAAAAAGAATGGCACTAATATACAAACAGCAAGAGCATATAACTCATGAAGAGGTGATTAGGGAGGCAGGTAATGGGATTCAATTTGGAATAGATATTATATTATTTCGGAGAAGGGTAAAAATACTGAGTTACCTTAGCCTTTGAGAAGTATATGGTAATATTTACAAGACATCAACTAAATGAAAACAAATACAGTGAATCACCTTTACATCAAGAGTATGGAGGGAGAGGGGTGACTGGGTGATTCAATCAGTTAAGCGTCTCAACTTATATATATATATATATATATATATGAATATATATATGCACACACACACATTTGAGTGTATATATATATATATATATATATGAATGAATTTATTTATTTATTTATTTATTTATTTAATGAGTATGGAGGGAAGAAAAAGAAATGAGAAGAAAAAAAATCAGTCTTGAAGAAGTCAAGAAAGGGGAGAAAGAGAAACATAAATAAGGTGAGACAAATGGTAGTCACAAAGTAAATTGCTAAGAAAAATATCCAGCATATCAGTAATTATAATAAATGTAAATGTAAATTTAGTTAGCAACATTAAGTTGTTTGATCCACCTACATGCTGTTGATGACACATTTAACCAAAATATATGTCCCCAAAAGATTAAAAGTAAAAGGATATGAAACTAAACCAAAATACAGTTGATATATTCATATTAATATGAGACAAAATAGACATTTAACAAAAAGTATTGTTATGGATAAAAAATGTAGTCACACACAGTGATAAAAGTTTTGATTGACCAGGAAGATATAACAATTCTAAATTTGTAAACATTGACAAAAACCACCTTAACATATAGTAAATAAAAGTTGACACAATTATAAAAAGAAATACACCAATCCTGCATCATAGTGACAAATTTTAATTAATACAGCTACCTGAGCAATTCTGCCAAGCAGACAAGAATCACTAGGGAAAAACAGAATTAAGTTTGATCACTGGATATACGCACACATAAAACACTGCACCTAAAAACTGCAAAACACAAATTCTTTTCAAATGTGCACAGAAATTTTACCAAAAAATGATGCCATACCTGGCCAATAAGTTTTAACAAAATTCAAATGTTAAAATCAAATATATCACATCTTCCAGTCACTGTTTAAGTTAGAAACTAATAACAAAAATGTTACTAGAAATATCTGAAGATTTGGGAGTTGAGAAATACATTTCTTAATAACTTAGGGATCAAAGAAGCATTTCTTGCTGAAATAAAATAATATTCATACCTGAATGGTAATAAAAATATTGCTTCAAAACCTGTGGAATGCAGCTAAAGAGGTAAGAAAGAAAGATAAATATTTATATACTTGCATTAGATAAGAAGAAAGTCGGGGCGCCTGGGTGGCGCAGTCGGTTAAGCATCCGACTTCAGCCAGGTCACGATCTCGCCGTCCGTGAGTTCCAGCCCCGCGTCGGGCTCTGGGCTGATGGCTCAGAGCCTGGAGCCTAGAGCCTGTTTTCGATTCTGTGTCCCCCTCTCTGTCTGCCCCTCCCCCATTCATGCTCTGTCTCTCTCTGTCCCAAAAATAAACGTTGAAAAAAAAAAAAAGATAAGAAGAAAGTCTAATAGTGAATGCCCTAAGCATCAAATGTAAGATATTAGAGGGAAAAACAGAAAGGAAGCAAAGAAAGTAGAAAGTAGGAAATCATAAAGATAACTACAGGGATCAATGAAATAGAAAACAACAAATTAGAAAGGTTAACTGAAAAAAAAAAAAATACAATAGACCAACTTCTGACAAGACTAGTCAAGAAAAAGAAGACTGATCAAATCAGGCATATTATGACAAATAAACGCAAAACTATGAACAAATAAACACAAAACTACAGATGCTACAAAGATTAAAAATATAATAAAAAGGAAATTATGAGTAACTCAATGCCAATAAATACAAAAACTTTGATGAGATACAAAAATTTCAAGACAATATGCCATACCAAAACCGACTGAAAGGAAATTTGAAAATCTGAGTAACTCTACAGTCATTAAAAGTAATTGAAGCAGTACTTTAAAGTCTTACCACAAAGCAAATACCAGCATCAAACAATTTGCCCATGGGTTATACAAAACAATCAAGGAGTTCTAATCATTAAAAAAAAAAAATCCAAGTAGGTAAAAGAACAAACATCCTGTAACTCATTTTGTGATGCTAACATAACCTTGATACTAAAATCTGACAAGAACCATAAAAGACAATAAAATTACAAATAAATGTCATTCATACACCTGTACAGAAAATCCTAAGTAAAATATCAACAAACCAAATCCATCAGTGTATAAATAATACAGTTTAACCAAGTGGGGTTTATCTCAGAAATGTTAATATTATTTTAACATTAGAAAAGAAACTAATGTAATTCACCACATTAAAAGTATAAAGGTGAAAAATCATTATTTCAACAGATAAAACACACTCAACATAATTCAACATCCATTCATAACTAAATTACCTACAAAATACTTATAAAAACCATCATCCTGAATGGTAATATGTTGAAAGTTTTGCTTTTGAAGATCAGGAATATTACCCACCATGACCACTTCTATTCATCACTGTATGCAACATCCTAGACAGTATGTTACGGCAGATAAAAGTATAAGATTTGGAACGAAGGAAACAAACTGTTATTTTTCATGCTGAAAAGACAAAATAAATGACCATAGCAGGTTTGCTAAATTCAGAATCAATGTACAAAAGTCAACTGCATTTATTTCATCTACAAGAAGTTACAAAATGTAGTTTTTAAAAGATTCCACTTATATAATATAAAAAACATATTTGGACTAAATTTTAAATAACTCTAACAAAAGATGTGTAAGATCTTCCTGGAGAACATTATAAAACTTTATTGAAAGACATTAAAGAAGACCTAAAATAGAGAAGTACATCATTTTCATCGATTTAAACACTCAATACCATAAAAGATGCCAGTTTGTCTGGAATTTATCGATAAATCCAAAGCCGTTCTAATAAACTGCCACTTTTTTTGGTGGAACTTAACCATTAATACTAAAATGTATATGAAAAATCAAAGAAAACTCCCAAAGAGGAACAGATATCAAAACTTATATAAAGCAAAAGAATTAACACAGTGTGGGGTTGACACGTGCCTAAATAAATTGATCAATGGAAAAGAAGAGTCCAGAAACAGACTCATGCCTAGTGACTAACTTGTTTGTGATAGAAATGTAGATTGGCAGGGATGCAAATGGACTTTTCAGCGATGCTAAATAAATCCAGCTAGTCTCGTCTGAACGGTGGTGGATACAGCTTTGGGTTCTCCTACGTCAACACTTTCCTCAAAGTGGTACTTGTGGGCATGACATGTAACTTTAATGTGCAAGCTGTTGCCAAGCTATTTAGAATCATTACAGGGATCACTTCTGTGTTCAGGGCTACGGTTCGAGAGCTGAAGAACGTGGGGCTGAAAACAGCTCATGCTCTGTGTGCCAAACCTCCCACCTGGAGGGAGGCACATCTTTTTCTTCCCAGAAAGGCCTTGTAAGGTGCTGACCAAGCATTACACTTTCAGGACTATGACAGACTATGATCTGTCTAATTTATACAGATGCGGCTTAAAACCAGGCATGGCACTCCACGTGTTAATTAGTGGGATGTGGTAAAAAAAAAAAAATGCACCAGCTAGGGAATCCTCAAAACCTTCATCTAAATCCCACCGAGCCACTTACAGTCATCTGACCTTAGGAAACTTAAGCACATCTCTGAGCTTTAGGTTCCTCATTTTTAAAATGGGAGTAGGAGCACCTGGATGGCTCAGTCAGTTAAGCATCCGATTCGTGGTTTCAGCTCAGGTCATGAGCTCAGTTTGTGAGTTCCAGTCCTGCATTGGGCTCCGTGCTGATAGCTCAGAGCCTGCTTGGGATTCTCTCCCTCTCTCTGCCCCTCCCCTGCTAGTGCTCGCTCTCTCTCTCTCTCTTTCTCTCTCTCTCTCAGAATAAATAAATACACTTAAAAATTAAGATGGGGGTAAATCATGCAATAAGTGTAAGATTGACATGAAGGCTAAGTTAAATCACCTCTAAGTACATCACAGATGTTCAGAAAAATTAACTTACCCATTCTTTTTGCAATCTTTGGGTTTTTGTAGTATAGTAACGAACACTTGTACAGTGAGTTTACCTTTTCCTGAATTTTTACATTCCTATCTCTTATGATACTCCATGAAGTGCATGGCAAAGTGGAGACAGAGAGACATGTTGAGGGTTTACCTAGGATGTTACTACCTAGGATGTAACCTAATTACAAATCTCCTGACTGTCCAATTAATTTCAGGTTCGGATTACTAAGACTGTTACACTTACCACAGGAAGATGCAGCAGGAACAACTTTACTGTAATGATAGCATCAACCTAGAAATAAAGCTGCTCCTTGTTCCCAAGATGTGCATTTCAGTAGTTCTTGAAGTTTTAGTTGAGGCAGGATGAAGCCAGGTATGCCATGTTCCCCAGAAAGACCTCGGCCAAAGAAAAAACAATGCACCATGGAGATTACCCTCAGCACATGGCAATGATTACTGTCAGAGTGGCAGAGAAAAAGAAATTTGTCTCCAGGTATTCTTGTATATTCAAAAAATATTCACTGAACACCTACTATATCCTCAGTGCAGTTCTAGGCCTTTAAGATACAGCACTAAATACAACAGATAAAATGTCCACTCTCACAGACCTTATATTCTAGTGAGAATAACCAACAATAAACAAAGTGATAAATAACTATATACCAGAAGGTAATAAATTATAATTAGAAAAAACAAAGCAGAAAAAGGGGAATATAACAGAATAGATCCTCAGTGGGGAAGGGGAGTGTGCTGATATAGATAAGGAGATCTGTGGTAAAGGAACATTTGTGTTATTTCCAAAAACAACAAATTTTCTTTTATTTTCTTTTAAGGAAAAAAAAGCAACAAAAATAAACAAAACCAGGCAAAACAAAAAGGATGCTCAGAAGACTCTGCCTTTACTTTCATAATCCCCATCTCCCATTACACTTTCCCCCTGTGAAATCTGCAAATACACAGCACTGAATTTCCTAGAGAAGGAGACTTCCTTCCCAACCTCTTCTTTATCTGAATTTTCCCACTAGGCCAACCATTCCTAACCTATGATATAACAAACATAAGACCACAGCTCTCCTTGAATGTGAAAATCAAGAACACGTTGGACATAGTTTTAAGCATACCCTGAAACTTAAAACAAGTAGCAGTGCATAAATAGTTTTGCAATCAAGTCAGAAAAATCAATAGAAAAAGATTTAGGCATTTTAATTTGTTTTTCCTCCCCATAAGGATAACTTTTATCATGCAGGACTCTACACTACATTTTTTGACTGTACAGTTGAATAACACCCCCGAGATCACTGACTCAATACCCTCCTTTTAGAAGTGAGGACTTGAGGTCCGGAAAGTTTAATAATAATAGTTCCTCATGTTAATGGAGGCCTGGATGCCTGGAAGTGTGCCAAGTGCTTTATTCCCTGCAATAGGATGAGTGAGTGTGTGTGTGTGTGTGTGTGTGTGTGTAGAGAAAGAGAGAGAAAGAGAGAGAAAGAAGTTTTAAGGAATTGGCAAGACTGACATCTATACAGCAGGATGACAAGCTGGAAATTCAGGTAAATGTTGTTGTTAGTCTTGAGTCTGAAATCTTCATACTTAAAACCCAAGCAAGTTTTCTCTGTTGCAGTTTTGAGGCAGAATTGCTTTTTCTTTGGGAAATTTCTTCGGAAATTGCTTTTCTTGAGGTTTGCTCTTAAGATCTTCACCTGACTGGATGAGGCTTGCCCATATTACGGACAATAATCTGCTCCACTCAAAGTCCACACATCTAAAAAATACCTTCCCGGCAACATCTACACTGGTGTTTGACCAAACAATTGGGTACCATGGCCTAGTCAAATTGAAACATAAAATTAACCATCACATTCATTTTATTCATATTTAGTCCTATGACCTTCCTTATGAAATTAGCATTATTATCGCCTGCATTTTACAAAGGAGAAAGCTAAGGGCTTAAAGATTTTAGGGGACTTGTCTAAGGTTACACCATTAGATAGTATCCGTGCAGGACAGACTTAACCCAGAGCCCACATTTTCAACCATGTACCCTATTTATTGCTCAAGGTCTCTCAGTTAGAAGATGGGTGGGCCCATGGGGCACCTGGGTGGCTCAGTCGGTTGAGCATCCGACTTCTGCTCAGGTCATGATCTTGCGGTCTGTGAGCTCCAGCCCCGTGTTGGGCTCTATGCTGACAGCTCAGAGCCTGGAGCCTGCTTCAGATTCTGTGTCTCCCTCTCTGTCTGCCCTTCCCCCACTCATGCTCTGTCTCTCTCTGTCAAAAATAAGTCAACATTAAAAAAAAATTTTTTAATAAATAAAAAAAGAAGAGGGGTGGGCCCAGAATTCGTGTTCCAAGAGACTATACATCAAACCTTATCTTATAAAGACCACCAAGGATAGTGCTTACTAACATGCTGCAACAAGGAGACCATATGTGAACAGGGACCATGAGGCATCTCACCAGTCACAGGAAAAGACAAGGCTATTACAGGATTGGGGGAAAGGACAGGCAGGTAAAAAGGAAGAAACTGAAGGGCTTTTGATAAGCTCAGAGCCAAGCAAGACTGTGTATAAATGATTAACATGATGCCTGCGTTCAGTAATAGACTCAGGCTTCTATTTCCTCGGATACTGCAAGTTCATATAAATGTAGAAAGTTGTATCTAAAAAACCCTTTTTGAAGTTCTATGCTCAGTTAGAAACTAGAGTGCTTCTCTGTTTCAGTGCCTCAGATCTTCCTGGCAAGAATGAGATGTTGCATTCTTACTGATGATTTCTCATCCTGATGCCTTTTTTAAATGAACAAGAGCAGTTTCCACAGGTCCAGAGTCCTAGGTGCCAGCATTAGGCTAGGGGCCGGGAAGACAAAACTGAACAAGATACTCTAGAATCCTGGGGAAGAAAGGTATGTCCCCCAAGTGATCATAATGCAGCATGATGAGTGCAGGGGCAGACGGAGAGACAAGTAAGTGGGCCTCAGGAACCCAACGACATTACAGAAGGAAGATGGCTTGAATCAGAATGGTGAAACCAGAAATGCAAGCAACTACAAAGTAGTGTGGTAAGAGATGGAATGGAGGAGAGCTAAATGGAGCTCAACTCATTCTTCATGAGATGCCAGGGATGGCTGATTCCTTACAAATACAGCATGTTCTTTGGGGCTCCCAGGCCACTACATGCTCTGTTTCCTCTTCTGAAAAGTCCTTACCCACCCCAACCGTCACCCCTACTGCCACTCTCGAGTTACCGGCCTCAAGACCACAATTTACTCTTACGGTACCAGCTGAAATATGTCCACTGGGAAGCCTTATTCTTTTCAAAAATAATGACAGCAAAATAGTAACAATAACAACAACAACAAATATTTCTGAGTAATTTCCATATGCCAAGCATCACGCCATCCACTCTTTCCACATCGTCTCATTTCATTACATTATCACAAGAACCAGATGAAGTAAATACTAGTCCTGCATTCTAGGGAGGCCATTTAAGCTTAGTTAAGTCATTTGTCCAAGTTTATTCCACTCCAAAGTGGCACAACCATGGGTGCCTGGGTGGCTCGGTCAGCTAAGCATCCAGCTCTTGATTTTGACTCCGGTCATGATCTCACAGTTTCTGAGTTCAAGCCCTGTGTCGGGCTCTGGGCTGACAGCACAGAGCCGGCTTGGGATTATCTGTCTCCCTCTCTCTGCCTTTCCCCTGCTCATGTCTTTCTTTCTCTCTCTCTCTCTCTCTCTCTCTCTCTCTCTCTCTCTGTCACACACACACACACACACACACACACACACACACACACACACAAATAAATCAACATTTTTTTTAAAAAAGTGGAACAATCAGTATTTAAACTCAGTGAGCCTGATTCTGAAGACTTAACCCAGCATCTTTACCCTGAAGCTTTTCTGGAGTGCTTTCAGGCTCAGGCTAGCACACTTGACCATACCTTCCCTTACACCAATTCTGTATCTTTATGCAACTGTTTTATGGCTATCAATCACTTTTTTACATACCTCACTCCTCTACAGCATTGTGAGATCTTGAGAGCAGGTATTTAACTCAATATTTATTCCCAGTGCCTGCAACTGCCATAGACTAGAAAATCAGTATATGTATCTGAATGGATGAATATATAGATGGACAAAAAAAAAACATTTGTAAAAAATCTGCTTTGTCAAACAGGCAACCCAGGATATGTGTCCATAGGTACGCGTGGTGGCCAGGGTAGGAACTGAGCAAAAGAGTAGACAAGCTCCAGTGTAAAGCCTGTTGTTGAGACGTGGTCCTGGCATCCCTTGCTTATTCCTACCAAAAACCCTCCCAGCTGAGAGAAAGACACTGTTGGCCAGGACTGTTTGAAAAGAAGCTGTCCCCTTTCCTAATTCCCTGCCCTCAATACACACAGGTACACTCATGCACGCACATACACACACAGTGAAGGGGTGAGGAGGAGTGCTTTTGTGTTCACACGGGAATATCCTGGCATCTCTGCTTGTCTCCAGTCAGCTGCCCTCTCAAAATATAATCCCCACTCACACATCCGCATTTTTAACCCAAGTGTTTCCACCTAGCCATTCCAAATCCCTGTAAAGAAATGGAAACTAGTAGAAACACAGAAAAAAAGAAGCTTTTAGTTCCTACAGTGCTCTAGGTTATAGGTGCTCTGTCTTTCTGCTGTTCTTTTCCTGCTTTAATTTAGAGCTCAGTGTTCTGATTGGATTAACGGCCAGGGCACTTTGGAGAAGGCCTTGCTCAGCAATATACATCTGTCGCTTGCGGGGACACTGTATCCACATATACCATGTCCTCTCCTGAGCTATCTATTGCTTCACATTTTATCCTCTGCACTAAAATTGGCCTTCAGTTCACAGACCTCATTTTGCAGCACCTGTTGCATTAATAACTAGAAAATTCAGTTCAGCCAAGGGCCAAACATTCACCAAGCACTATTCTCCTGCAGTAAATAATCAAGCAGCAAGAAGTTATCTTTGCAGATTTCACTTTCCTGATATTATTAACTCCCGAGTAGAGAAAATGTCTATGAAAATACATTCGTCTGTATGACATTACTTCATCGAAACAATTATACTACATTGATTCTTGAATATAAAAAGAAAAACATTTAACAGAACTTGCAGAATATAGAAATCAGTTTGAAATATGGGATGGAATTCTGCCTTTCAGTGACAAGATATTTTATGAGGACAAGCAGAAAAGTCTCTTCAAGTCCTGATCTGTTTTCATGTAGATAGTGTCATGCAATAAAAATGGAATAGCTTTGGAATTAGATGCATCTGAGTTCAAATCCTGTTTCTGACTTTTAGCAGTGGTGTGACCATTGACCCAATGACTTCAGCTCTCTGAGCTCAGTTTCCTTACCTATAAAATGAGGATACAACTGACTCTCACACAGGATTGTAAACAAATGAAGGGAATGAGGTATACGAATACCTAGTAGCATTCCTGGCACAGGGAGGCATTCAATAAATGGGTACCTTTTACATAGGAGATAACATGTAGTAAAGACCACAAGGACCAAGACACTGTTCCGCTCTTTATCAGCTATTATTCTTCCTGCCATTCTGCTTTGCACTCCCACCTTATGCCCTGCCAGCAATTCTGGTAGCATGAGTGGCTGGCTCACCGGTAGAATCATTGCCCTACCATTCTCCAACCAGAATATCAAAATATGCCCAACTTGGGGCGCATGGGTGGCTCAGTCAGTTAAGTATCCGAATCTTGATTTCAGCTGAGGTCATGATCTCGTAGTTCGTGAGATACAACGCTGCATGGGGCTCAGAGCTGACAGAGCAGAGCTTGCTTGAGATTCTTTCTCTCTCATTCTCTCTGCCCCTTCCCTGCTCACTCTCTCAAAAAAAAATAAACATTTAAAAAAATATGCCCAACAACATATATATATATATATATATATATATATATATATATAGTCATATATTAATATATCAACTCAAATACAGATTTTACCACAAATGAAGGTTCACCTTAACATACAACCAGGCTTAGAATTTGCTAACAGTCTCTGGCCACTGAAACAACCAATAGGCACCATAACTATACTACAACCTTAAAAGAATATTTTGGGGGCACCCGGGTGGCTCATTGCATTAAGCATCTGACTTGATTTTGGTTCAGGTCATGATTTTATGGTTGGTGAGATCAAGCCCCACATTGGGTCTGTGCTGACAGTGCGGTTCCTGCTTGAGATTTTCTCTCTCCTTTTCTCTCTCTGTCCCTCCCCCACTAGCATACACTCTCTTTCAAAATAAATAAAATAAATGTTAAAAGAAAGAATATTTTAAATACACCTCTTCCCTTATATTTGCAATTTCAGAGCCCTGATTAAATTTCACCTCCATTCAGAATGTCTTGACTTCTTGAGCTTGGGTTGATTTTCCTTTCTCTATCAATTACTGCCTGTCACACGACCCAGTCTGTATTTATACTATCTGATGCCATATTTTATTATATCTAACATGTAATTAGGGCAGAATGAAAGTTATTAACCTTTGAACATTCTCAACATTCCCTCTATTCCACTAAGAACTTTTGGCATGGCCTCCTTCAGTCTCTTCCTTGTTCTCTTCCTCCAAGAGTAGACATGTTTGCAGAGCAATTTTGAGGGCTTTTGAGATGGACAAAGAGAAAGAAAGGAGAGATGAGGAGACATACAAGAGAAGTGTAGGGAGACACTTCTGGAGGGCCAGAGGAGACGTTCAGGGGTGACAAAGAGATGAGAGTGAGGTCAATTGTAATATGAGAGGAATGAAATTAAGGGAACTTTAAAGAGTTTTTCTAGAGTGTCTCTGTGCTCCTGATAGTATTCATGGAATAGCAGCAAACAACTCGAGTTATTGTTTAATTCCTTTTGATGGCAAGGATTGTGTTCTTCAAAGCTTAGCTTAGCTCCCAAACTGAACCATACATGTTATGGCATAATAAGCCTTATTTTTCCCAACATAACCATCAGATTTATAAGTGCAGGGATTTATCTTTATTTCATTGTATGATCTAAGCATCGAGCATCAAACAGCACATGCATCAAACCCTTTCAGAATACTTTGTTCTCTTGACTTGATTCACTTTGATAGTGACCATCAAACCAAACAGGACCTCAACTACAGTTTGGGCTAATCAGTCTTCTATTCCCTTCTCAAGTAGAGGATAGATGTATTCTTTAGCAGGTGAGATGAAAGGGGCTGTTCCCAACAAATTCTAGATCCAGCATATCCAGCAAACAGGTCTCAAAGTACTCAAAGAACTTGCAGATATGACTGAATGACTGTTGATGAACTTTAGGAATGCTGCAGTGGAATACAGCTCCTGGAAAACTGGATACAGGCAAGTGTCATTTGTATTTATAAAAAGAGAAAGAACATGTATTCACAGACTACAGAGCACTGAGTTTGACATCAATCTGGAGCAAGACTCCAGAACAATTTTTTTTAACTATGGTTTCTGAGTGCTTAGAAAAGGAAGTAGTAAACTCAGCATGAAGTCACTAGGAATAAATAAGAATAAATATATAATAAGTATATTTTATATATATATATATGTATATGTATATATGTATATATGTGTGTACATATATACATATATGACATATACAACCTCATTTCCTACTGACAGAGTTGCTACATTGGGAGATCAGAGAAATAGAGTAGAAATTGTGTACCTAGATTTCAGAAAAGCTTTTGGCAAGTTCTCTCATGATACCCTTGGGAGCAGACAGAGGGCACAGAGGGCAGTGGGGGGCGGGGAGGGTACTGAATACAGCCTGAATGATACTACATTGCACAGACTCATAACCAATTGAACATTAGCACTCAAAAAGAATTAATTAATGAGTCACTGTACATTCAACAAAATATTTAATTCAGTAAACAATTTGTTTCTAGCCTTTTATGCTAGCTCCTATGTGAAGGGCTAGTGATTCAACTGTACAGACAGAGAATGGAGGAATCCAGACTTGGCAGCAGCAACTTTCCAATAATCCATTTGTACGATTCAACTTTCAAAAACTGTCAATATAAACCTGAGATGATGTGAGACCAATAAAGTGTCTAGAGTGAGTGAACCAATGCTTCTGCTCTTCTCTATGCAGATTGAATTCACGTTGGGCACCATGCCCTGAGAAACTCTGGACCCTATGCTGAAAAGAGTGATCAGGATGATGAAAGCCATCAATAAAATCATGTGGAGAAGGCGGAAGGAAATGTTGAACAGAGAGAACCCACAGCTTACTCAATGTCCTCCAAGAAGTAGAAGTAGGACAGAGCAGTAATTCCAGGTGGGATACCCTGAAAGGCACGGGTTTCCTATAAATGGAGATGCTCAAGTCTAGACTAGAACACAATTATAGAGAGCAGTTGAACCTATAGCTTGTAGCCTAAAGTTTTTCTTTCTTAATCATAGATTTTGTAGTCTCCCAAAGCAGAAACTCTACAAGCTCCCTTGGTTACCTGTTCCATGATTGAACCGTAAGCTGCTATAGTTTTTCAATCTATTTAAATGATGAAATATTTTTAAACATATTTTTTAAAGTACAGAGAAAACTAAATCAGATACCCATCTATCCACTACCCAAGTTGATCTAATCTGAACTTTGGGCCATCTGGGCTTCAAATTATTTTTCAAGAAATAAATCATTGCAAATATAGTTATATTTTCTTCTTCCCTACACAATGGGAGCATTTACCTTAAAGACGGTGTCTGCGTGTACACCCCTGGACATGTTTTACTTACATGCTATGTGTGTACATCTGCAAATAATTTGTATTACTGTAAGGAGACAAATATGAAGGAGTTCAGCTTACTGGAGAAAGCAGGAAACCCTAACAAAAGAGATGATGCCTAGTGGCAAATGATGAGCATGAGTTATCCAGGCTTTCTAGGAAGAGGAGAGCATTCCAGGCAGAGGAAACAGCTGTCTCAAACTCACAGAGCAAGCAAAGAGTCGGTAATTTCAAAAAACTGTATGTAAGCTTATATTGCTTGAGAGAAGAGGTAAGTTGGGTGTGTAAGATGAAAATTAAGAAATCAATAAGCACCCAATTATGAAAGGCTTTATCCCAGAGAGGGCCAGTTAAGAATTTTCAGTATGGGAATGATATGATTTATACGCACGTTAGAGATAAATCTGGTGGCAATGTGGTTAGAATAAGGTGGGGGTTGGGGCATAAAGACAGAAAGCTGAGAGTCAAGTTAACAAGTATGGAAAAAGTCCAATAGAGAGATGATGCAGCTTAAAATAAATCAGAGGAGAATGAAAAATTAAGAATATATTTAGGGGTGGGGTGTCTGGTTGGCTCAGTCATTAAGCACCCGACTTCTGCTCAGTTCATGATCTCGCAGTTTGTGAGTTCAAGCCCTGCATCGGGCTATGTGCTGACAGCTCAGAGCCTGAAGCCTGCTTCAGATTGTGTCTCCCTCTCTCTTTGTTCCTCCCCCTCTCACACACTCTCATTCTCTCTCTTTCAAAAATAAATAAACATTAAAAAAATTAACAAATAAGAATATATTTAGGGGTGCTTGGGTGTCTCTGTCAGTTAGGAGTCCGACTCTTGATTTAAGCCCAGGTCATGATCTCACAGCCCATGGGACTGAACCCCATGACTGGCTCTGTGCTGAGCATGGAGCCTGCTTAGGATTCTCCTCTCTCTCCCTCTTTCTGCCTCTCCCCCACTCATACACAGGTGCTCTCTTTCTCTTTTTCAAAATAAATAAACTTTAAAAAAAAAGAATATTTTAGGGGCGCCTGGGTGGCGCAGTCGGTTAAGCGTCCGACTTCAGCCAGGTCACGATCTCGCGGTCCATGAGTTCGAGCCCCGCGTCGGGCTCTGGGCTGATGGCTCGGAGCCTGGAGCCTGTTTCCGATTCTGTGTCTCCCTCTCTCTCTGCCCCTCCCCCGTTCATGCTCTGTCTCTCTCTGTCCCAAAAATAAATAAACGTTGAAAAAAAAAAAATTAAAAAAAAAAAAAATAAAAAAAAGAATATTTTAATGTTGTGTGTAAAGGTATATTTTTAACAATGATGAAAGAAAGTTAAAGAACTTAGTGATCCACTACACTTGTAATTATATTTCAGGGTAATTATATTTGTAACATGTCATATCTGAATCATTATAATAGTAGGTTGGATTGTTAATAACATTGTTATAGAAGATATAAAATAATACGGCATAATATTTATGAAAATTGTGAAAACTCTCAGATTACCATTATGCAATGAACAACTCTTCTTGAGTTTTATTTTTTAAGATACCCATTTAATTTTCAAAGGATTGTTTATAAAACAACTCACCAGCAGTTTTATGAAGTTGGTTCTTATACATAAGTATACATTCTTATCAGAAAATAAAATCTACCAAGTTTTACTTATAATGTGAACAATAATTAAAAACATCACTGAATCAGCCCATTTTTTGTTGTTTGGTTTATTTCCTTTTCTTTCATTGTCCTTCATTCCCATGGAGAAGCGGGTGTGGGATAAAAAAAAAAGGTGAATCCTACTCTTATTCCATAGGGATAAAATTGGAAATTTGCTCAATCATCTCCCAGAAATAGGTCAGAAGAGTGTTCCAAAATATTTTGTCCTAGGACATAGATGTTCTCACATTCACAAACCAAACTGGATTTCCAGGAACATTCATTTAATTAATTCGGTCAGTTCAGTCTACCTAGGTTTCAAATAATCCAGGTTGTTATTAATGATGGTGTTTTGAATTACACAAGTCTAAAGTAATTAGTTATTTGCCTTTTACCTTTAAACCATTTAAATGTGTGCTACATAGGGGTGCCTGGGTGGCTCAGTTGGTTAAGTGTCCGACTTCCTCTCAGGTCATCATTTCCCACTCTGTGAGTTCAAGCCCTGCATCAGGCTCTGTGCTGACAGCTCAGAGCATGGAGCCTGCTTTGGATTCTGTGTCTCCCGTTCTCTCTCTGCCCCTCCCCTAATCACATTATGTCTTTCCCTCTCTCTCTTAAAAATAAATAAACATTTTTAAAAAACTTTATATGTGTGCTGCATAGACAAAGTATAAAAGTGGAAAGCTGTTTTCTTTTCTTTTCTTTTCTTTTCTTTTCGTAGAGTTTATAGCCATGTAGAACAATGGGAAATCTTAGATGACTTCATTATCAAGAGGTATCAATTATGTAAATGAGCCTGATGGTAAATAAAGCATCTCTTCCTTGCAAGTTGTTACTTCCTCTGAGACAGTGATTATGAAACCTGAACAAGTATTAGAATGACTTAGAGGGTTTGTTACAAAACAGACAGAAGACCCCTCCTAGCATTTTTGATTTAGTAGGTCTGGAATGAGGCCTGAGAATTTGCATTTCCAACAAGTTCCCAGGTGATGATGATGCTAAAATCCAAGGACCACACTTTGAGAAGCACAGCTCTAAGGAAGATTTCTCTGTCCCCTGACACTGAACATACTCGCCCTCTATGAGCCTTGTTCCTCTCTGTTTCCCCTCAGTTTTATCTGAAGTATGATGGCTGGTCAATACATCTAGCCCCTTTATCAGACCTTGAGCTACCTGAAACAGTGCATGTCTAATTTAGGACTGCATCTCCCAGAGCACAACATTGGGCCTGAATGGCAGAAAGTAGTAGATGGTTAATAATTATGTGTTGAGGGGCGCCTGGGTGGCTCAGTCGGTTAAGCGTCTGACTTCGGCTCAGGTCATGATCTCACGGTTCGTGAGTTCAAGCCCCGTGTCGGGCTCTGTGCTGATGGATCAGAGCCTGGAGCCTGTTTCAGATTCTGTGCCTCCCTCTCTCTCTGACCCTCCCCCGTTCATGCTCTGTCTCTCTCTGTCTCAAAAATAAACGTTAAAAAAAAAATTTTTAAATTATGTGTTGAATGACACTTGACTGATCATTAAATAAATGAAAGGGTAAGTATCGAAGAAGAAAAAGAATATGTGTGTGTGTGCACACATATATTTTTGTGATCTGAAGTACTCAGACCAGTGACAAGGAAAATGCTATGTACTGAGAGAAGAAAAGAACTTTAAAGAGGCAAGATATGTCTAACCAAAGAAAAAATAAGAAGTTAGAATTTGAAATTCACTTTAGAGGCGATAGTGTATGATGGGAATAAAATATTCTAAAAAGATCACAGTAATAAAAATGTACAAATGGTTTCAACTTTGTCAGATACCCTTTCTGGCCCACAAATGCTTTTTAATACTCCATCCCGTGTAGCTGGTAAAACTGAGAATCACCCCAATTTACCTGCAGTATAGCCAAGGGCACACCAGAGATTAGAGAGATCACCCACATCCTAAACAGAAAAAGAGAATTATAAGAAGAAAAAAATGGAAAAGACCTAGAAGGTCATTCAGTCCTAGTCTCTGGAGTAGTGGAAGATGAAATAAAGTTACATAGAAAAATTATGGAAATACACTCAAGAAAACTTAAGACTCTCTGATCCTTTAATTTTTAGTGCCTCATGAAGTTCAAGGGTTTATTGTCAACTCATTGCTTAAGCTTTTATTCACCAAAAGAAAAATATTCCCTACAATCGGCATTAGAAATGGAAATAAGAAAGGCAATGCAAAAAGTTGATTTTCATGGTATTAAATGACTTGCCATTTCCTGTGTTCATGAATTTCTGGTTTGTAACTGTACTTATCCAAAATATTAAAATGACCTTCAGGCCAACCCCTTTACTTACAAGTAAAGGGGAAGAGAAATTTACTAGAAGTTGACCATTACAGAAATTACTTGCAAGGCATTTTTCTTTGATAGCTGCAGTTTCACTCATATTATCATCCTTTTCTGTTGACAAGTTTCCAAGATTTTAATCTTGGATTGGAAATGTTACCCTATCAGAAAGGGCTTATATTGTCAGGAGCAGCGCGGTCGTGGAATGCAGAATCATATAGGAGAGCGCTTGTTGTATTGAAAAATATACCATTGGTAGGAAAGGCATTTAAATGTTTAGTCTGCTTGCTCATAAATCACTTTCAATGTGCTCAACTTCTTAGACAACATATTGAAAGCTTTCTTATTTCCTTTATTATAGCGGTGTCATTTGCATTGCTGAACTTGTGGTTATGTTGGCAATTCCAGATAAACCCTTGCTTGGAGGGTTTATAACTCTGCGATTAAATTTCACTCTGGCTTGGAATTCAAAAGTAACATTTTTGTGAGGTGTTTTTTTTTAACCTAAAGTATATCTGGTATTTTAAGAAATGGTGAGATTGACAATTTGGGTTTACAAATGGAAACAATTGGCCTAAAAGCACACAAAACTAACGTGGGCATTAGGTGACCTGGCCATGTTTATCTAAATTCTTCCATTTGTTTGGTTGTTTTAGAAACGCATATTCAAGGCATTTTTCAAAATTTCTATTGATTTTACAGATGATTGTTGCTGCTCTTTTTTTTTTTAATTGTATGGACAGATTTTCCATACCCTCTCAGTCAAAACATTTGAAACTCTTTCAGATAGCGATTTAACCTTGGGCATACATACACACGCTCAACCTTTTTGTTTGCCTTCTTATGCAAAGCTAACACCAGTGTCCCTGTCTTGTGCCTACCACCTGGAGTTGTTCTAGACATGAAACAAGACATCAATAAGCTAAGACTTGAAAAAGGAGAGGAGTTAGAGTACATTGATGGAAAGTCTTTGAAGTGAGGATGAAACTGAGTTAGAAATATGAAGAAATGAAGCATTTCAGAGAAGCAGAATTTGAAAGAGATTCAGAATAATAAAAAGGAAATTAACCAAATGTTTACTGAGCTTGAAAGATAATCAATCCTCAGCTACTTCCAGATTGGAGAATGGGAGTAAGTTAGGTTCAGGGCGAGCAAAGGGTAGGGCTTAGTTTAGTGACCTTCCAACTCACTCCACCTTCGTGAAAACCAGAAACAAAAGAGAATACAGATTTACTTGCTTTGGAGATGAATGGATTAGTCCTAATAAACCTAAATATTATTCTGTAGGTGACGAGAGAAATATATCTTGCATAAAGTGGCGTGTCTTTAGGGGGGAAATATTTCTCCTCAGGACTCACTCCGCTTCTTGGCTCATACACACAAGAAATGTAGCTCTCATTAAACTGGCTTAAATTTTTGCAGCTTGATGCTAGGGCAAAGATTTGAGGAGTATCTAGGACCTGCAAATACCAGGCCATGTATGTGTGAAAACCACAGGACAATCCAGGAATTCCAGTGGACGTGAAGGCTACTTGGGTGCATAGCAATGTTCCCAGTAATTTTCTCCAGCATCAAGGACAGATGCTAATCTCAGATGCTAGATGTGGGAAGAGGAGACACCTCCTTTCAGTAACACAGCTCTACTCCAGCAAACTTAACAGATCTCTGACATGGTATGGTTTACACTTGGGAAAGTTTCATTCTGGATGCTATATGCACCATTTGAAGGTGTGTGGAGACCTACTGGAAAGAGGGAGATAGGTTAGGAGTCTCCCATAGATAGAAGTTCAAGGGGGACACAATGAGAACCTACAAAATAGGAGAGTTGCAGTGGAAGTGAAAAGGAGGTATAACTTCAGACATATTTAAGGGAAAGAATTGACAGGAAGTGGTACCAGACTGAATGTGGGAGGGGGGTAAGGGAAAGGAGAGAAGGAAGGAAAACTCTAACCCTAACATATTAAAGTATCAGGGTTATCAATGAGTGGAAATAGACAAAATAAGGCTGTACAGCTTCATCCCATAGCACGGTGATGGCAAGTCTGAAAGAGTTCTACAGAGTTCACAGAGAGAGTATGACACCAGAATGAACACAGGGTCATAACAGTCCTGCTGATGCACCTGCCCAGACTTCTCTCTGTATTTGCTAGGAAAGTGAATGCGGATCAAATACATAGGCTATGCCAGTATTTATCAAAGATGTAGTGGGAAGCACAAGTACAAGGGTGAGAAAAAGAATGGGAGGGCTTTTAGAGTTCAGAAAGCCTAACCTGACTTCTGAGAAGCCCAACAGTCTCTACAATGAGCTCTAGTCCAAATGTCTGTGCCAAGCCACATGGGGAAAAAGAAACACACTGAGCTGTGCCTTTGAAATGGCAATCTACTCCCAAGAAGCCCCAGGGAAATGACCAGTATGTGGAGAAGGAGTGCCATTACTAACATAATGTGTCTGGTTTAATAACTCGCTGGACAGCAGTACCCCTAAACAAAGAGGAGAAGACAGGAAGAGAAGCAGAAGCAGATGAGGACAAGGGTTTAGTTTGGAACGTCTCTCATGATACAGTGATGCCCATTAGCTGAGGGAAAGTACGGGATTAGAGCTCAAGAGGGTGAAGCAGTCTGAGGACAGAGAAACATCTCTCTTGTTTTGAGAGCCTCACAAAGCATAAGCATAATTTTGATAGATGACATGTTTACAAAAAAATCTGTTCCCTTCCTCTTTCTTATAAAAAGCCGAAGACTTCTACCTGGAGGAGTAAAAGGGCAATAAAGAGCAAGGTGAAAATTCCATCCTGCCACACTAAGAAGGCAAGGCAAACGTATTCTGAAAAGAAACAAGGAACTTCTGTTTCCAGCACATTCTCACCCTATCCACCTTGACTTTTCCACCGAACACAGTCAAGAATGCTGAACAAAAATAACATCTATCAATGAGCTGGCAAGAAATTAAGAAATTCTCAGGGGAAAAAGGTTAAGTGAGAGAGGAAATCCAGGTAAACAGAGCACTTAAGCCAGCTTTCACCCGGAGGGTAAAAGAAATGGTAGAAAGATAGTTGTGTTATTACTTTTTATGGTCTACACTTATTTTGTAAATATGCATGCATGTTTCCTCTGCTGGGTATTTTCAATATGTCACTTCAGTTACCCTGTCTTTCTCATTCATGCTCTAGCCCTGGGGAGGCTGGTCTTGAGGAGCCACATCAAACCACTGACCTCCCTACAGCTTCTGAGTTTGGCCACAGCAGCAGTGAGGGGATGAAAGGAAGGGAATAAGGTTGGAGTATTTACTCCCCCAGCTCTTTCCCCACCAGATAGCCATGAGTGGGCTGAATTCCTCTGCCAAAGTCCACAACCCAGGTCAGGAGACCCTCCACAACAGCTATGCACCTCTGCCTTGGCTTGGCAACTGGGTGGGCAACGGTTCATCGGTTCATCGTTTGTTTTCTCCTAACCCTGCTCATACCTTTGTAAATAGTCTCCCTCTGGCCCCCTATAGTGATTCTATTGACAGCATCATCTGTTTCATTTAAGGCCTCTGGCCATTGTAACAATGCAATATTTAGTGGAGAAAATTAGTGTTAGAAAGAGCAAGAGTGGCTAAAAGTGCCAAATACGTCAGAGACTGTGTAAGTTTGGGGCTGAGAAGGAAACAACACACATGGCAATAAACAGGCCACTGGTGACCTTGATTAGTAGGGGAAGTTTTTGCCTAACAGTGAGGTTGGAAGCCACGTCTAGAAGAGGTAAAAAAGTGAAGTCAATACTGGTAGACTTTTTTTTCCAAGAAGTTTGGGAGTGAACGGAAGATAAAAGATTGACTAGTACTTTGAGGTCATAGAGCCAATATATAGACACCACAAACACACAAACACACACACACTTTTCAGTTTCAGGTCTGAAACTGAAGGAAAGAGATCAGTGCAGAGAAGAGTTTGCAAATCAAATTGCAAATCGTCAAAAAGACTAACTGGGAGATGGAGATCCACGTAGACACAGGAAGAGAGAGGTTCAAAGTGATGAAAAAGTAAGAACATTTCTCCTCCGAAAAAAAATAGAATAAATAAAGAAAAAAAGATATAAATAAGTCTGGTGGTGAGAGGGATGGAAGTTACAGGCATTTGCTCATGCTTGTTGTTGTCCTTCCCTTTTTAATTTTTTTTAACGTTTATTCATTTTTGAGAGACAGAGAGAGACAGAGCACAAATGGGGGAGGGTCAGAGAGAGAGGGAAACACAGAATCTGAAGCAGGCTGCAGGCTCTGAACTGACAGCACAGAGCCTGGAGTGGGTCTCAAACCCACAAACCATGAGACCATGACCTGAGCCGAAGTCAGATGCTTAACCAACTGAGCCACCCAGGCACCCCTGCCCTTCCCTGTTGAAGCAGCAGCAGCAAGCTTTTCCTCTGAGGCAAGGAAGTGTGAAGCTAAAGGTGTGACAAAACTAGTAAGCTTTGGAATAGCTGCTGTGGGCACTGGAAGAGGTTGCTTCAGTCTTAATAAGTCACCTTTTTCAATATATGGTAGCCTACCTGCCTTCAATGGAGGGAGTTGGGGACAACTACTAGAATGTCCAGCAGATATGTTTTCTTAGCTTTCTGGAAGGGGATGTAGGTAAATTTCTGTTGGTTTCTATTGTTGGAGAGCTCTAAAGGGAACTCAGGCTCTGGTAAATCTGACACAGGGACTACTATTCACCAGACACTCCAACAAAGGAAACGCACCAGGAGCAAAAAGCAAGGGAACAAATAGGGGATAGCAACAGACAGGGGAAACAACCTAGCAACCAGCAAATAACATCATCCAAATTCATCCCATGCAGCCAGTAATGGCTTAATGGCAATGCAAAGAAAACTAGGTTTGATGAGGCTTGTGGCTTAACAAAATGTCTTCGAGGGTTCAGGGAACAATGTGCACAGAGCATTTGGTGTTCCTTCATCATTAAAGGCATGGGATCAATGAAAGCAACTCTTCTTTCTTGTGTATTATAAGGTACTTATCTCTTTGCTTATATCCTGAGACCCAATGAGAATAGCTCCATCCCGTCGCTCTGCCAACATTTTCAACTGAGAGAAGAGTTCAGGCACCACTTTGTGTTTGATTGTGATATTCCTCCTGTTGAAGCTAACTAAAATAGAAAAAACTACCCACTAATGGCAGTAACGTCCACAATGAGAACTCTTAAAAATGAGAAACATGCTATGGTATTCAAGCTCTCTAAATGCAAGTGATGTGAGCTTCAAACGTGGTGGTTAAAGAAGTTTTACAAGTCAAGTCTCATGTTTTAATGCACCCATGATATGCCAAGTGCACTGCATGGAAGCTCCCTCACTAAAGTTGGAAAAGGCAGGGAGTGAGCTTGCAAAGCTTCAGGTCTCCATTCTCCCTGCCTGTCCCTACTTGACCAGGGCAGCTGGTTTTTACATTTTGCAGATAGAGCCTTCCTGAAAGATTGCGTCTGAGCAAAGGATTTTATTGCTGAAAAATTTGAAAATCACTGCATTGGAGGAACAAACGATTTAAAGGAATCTTTTTGCAAATCCTCCCCTAAAGCAATGAACTGTTTTCATTTCTTGTGCAAACATTTATTGAGTATGTTCTGTGTACTGGACTCTAGTCTTTGCCCTGTGACAACCATAAAGAAACTGAAGACAGGGGGGAAATGAGGGAGGAGAAATAGAGAGTAACTGATGGAGTGTGGTTCTTGAGGAGGCTGAGTGTGATCCTGAGCACAAGAAGACTAGCCTCATCTAGGGGAGTCAAGCCTTGTCTACCACAATGAAAGAAAAGACACAAATGGTTTTGCAGGGAAGAAGGTTGAACAGAAGAGAGCGGCAAAGCTCAAAATATGAGGAAATTCCTGCCTGGTGGCCATTATCCCCCTCATGAATAGTTTTGCCACATTCATCCCACGTTCATCAATGACCTACTATGGACTGGACATCATGCTAACTGAGGGCTAAGGTGATGCACAGACACAGGTCTATGCCTACAGAGCTTGCAATCTAGCTGAAGCAGTGAGACAAGTAGATACATGTCTACAATTAAGACAGGGGCACCTGGGTGGCTCAGTTGGTTAAGCATCTGACTTCGGCTCAGATCATGATCTCGTAGTTTGTGGGTTCAAGCCCCACATCTGACTCTGTACTGACAGCTCAGAGCCTGGAGCCTGCTTCAGATTCTGTGTCTCCCTCTCTCTCTGTCCCTCCCCTGCTTCCACTCTGTCCCTCAAAAATGAACAAATGTTAAAAAATATTTTTTAAACAGATAGAATATGAGAAAACTCACAATAAATGGGATAGAAGATAGATACTCTGTGGATACACAAGAAATCACTTTTGGCCTAGCTGACCAGAGAAAATCAAGACAGAGATGAGATCTGTCCTAAGCTTTTGAGGAGGATTAGGTTTTCAACAGGTGGAGGTGTTGGAAGCTGACTGACACAGAAGAGTTCTGTTTCCCAACATGATGATGACCTTTGTACATCATCTACCATCATAGCCTATGCTGCTTAAGATAAGGTAAAGCTATCTTTCAAATGTTATCTCACTTCCTCTTCACAATAATCCCGCAAGATAGATACTATTGTGACCAAATAATAGATGTGAAAACAAGTTCCAGGAAGGAAAATAACTTGCCCAATGACACATCTCTGACAAAGGGAAGAACGAGGGTTTGCATCTAAGTCCAAAATCCATGTTCTGTCCTCGGTACTACGTAGCCTCTTCATTGATTCCTTTTACCATGTTTTTCTTGCCCTGATTCCCCAATTCTCTCAACTCACCTGCACGTGATCAGCAATCAAAATGTCTTTTTCAGAATAATTACATACTGCTAAGAGACCTTGATCATTACAGCAAATTGTACTGAAGGAACATATATTCTCTTTTAGACTTCAACAGATTCCCATTTATCATCGTCAGAGACAACCGATTCTTCAACTGAGGTCACTCTAGAGCCAAATTCCCACTACGGTCATGATGTGGTTCTGAGGACCTCAGGGATGTCCAGATGTGGTCACGAACACCTTCAAGGAGTCCATGCATTACTCACTGGTAGATCTTCAGCACCTAATCCAGGGCTTAATACCGAGGGAAAATCTAAAATATGCCGATTGAGATGAAATGAATGAATAGTGGAATATTCCCTTTGCTTTGAATGAATGGCCTGATGAAATTAAGTGGAAGAAGGTGTTCTGTCTGGCAAACTCTCTATGTGTTATACCCGCCAACCAAGAATGTGATTTTACAATACTAATAACTGGTGATGTTCATTTGTTTCTCCACATATTGACCTGTTTGTATTTTAAGACCTAACCTTTTCCATTCCCATTCAATTGTATTTTATTCAATTCCAATGACCAACTATGAGATAAGATCCAGAACTCTCATTTTGCAGCTGAGGAAACCGAGGCTCAGTTTCGTGATTTTAATTCATTCAGCTAGTAAGTGGTGGAGACTAGATTTTAACCCCAAATGTTTGATTCCAAGTCTTCAGATGAGAATTTATCAAGAAGTCTTAGAAGAGACCTATTCTGAGAACTAGCTCATCTCTTCTTCCCAAGGGAAGTTTCTGCATCCACAGGACCAGCAGACAAAGCCACTTTGCTCTTGGCTTTGCCCAGGAGACATAAAGAAAAGATTCTGTCGCAAAGACAATCTCTGCAAGTGAAATTGGAAGATCCGGAACCTTGAAAAAATAAAATACCAAGATTTAATTTTCTATGAATATATCTGTCATTAATCTTTTAAATGGATTTTATAAGAACTTTATTACACATAACTCTAGTCCTGAAATCTCAGATTTACAGAAGCTAAAATTTCCATAAAATATAAAATGTGAATAATTTAGATTACATCCTACTGTACAATAAATATACATCCCAGACAGGAAGAGATCTATAACCTCATTTTCCTCCTGACATCCGCAAAGCAGCTTTCCCTGGCAAAAAAATTGCTGACTCAAACAATTCAGCTAGAATCTTAACAAAGCAAAGGGTAGCCCTCTTTGGCTAAAATGCCTGTTTAGAGATCAGGCTCCAGAGTCAGGCTGTCTGGTCTTGAATTCCACATCTGCCACTCACACTCTGTGTGACCTTGGACATCTTAGGAAGCCTCTCTGTATCTTTGTCCTCCTCTATAAATTAGGCTAGGATTATTATAGGGCTCAAATAAAAATAATGTTATGGGACTCAAATGAATATAAATTAATTAGCTTATTTCTAGGCACATAGCAAGTATATAACAAATGTTAGTTACTATAATTGTATATTATATGTATGTATTATATATTAGCATATCTTCATGTCTCCCAAAGCCTGGGCCAAATACTTTACCAGTCCTTTAGTTCTACTAGGCCACTGGCAGTTGAGGCTCCATTTAAAGCAGCGCCCTCTGCAGTAACCATCCTTAGAATCAGAGACAGAAGTTCAGAGGACTCTGGAAATCCCAATATATATATATATTCTCTGAACAAAAGCAGGTCTGTAGCAAAGTTGCAAAAAAAAAAAAAAAAGAAAAAAAAACAGAAAAACAAAAAAACAAAACCAGATCAAAACCACATCTGTTTTTAAAGTTACTATTTATTGGGTACTCACCATGTAACAGGTACTTTGCATATATTACTGCAAATTCTCTCAACAATCCTGAAATTCATAACAATTTAAATTTCACAACTGCAGAAAGTGAATCCACAGAAAGCCTTATTGTTGATAGGTACTGGTGGCCAAATGCCAACATCAGGTCAGTCTCACTACACCATCCATGTTATTTCCACTCTATCAACACACTGTGTGTGTTAAGTAGCGCTCCATTCCTCTGCTGTGCTCCTGCCCTGCGTTTGAGGCCCTCACCAATCTGAGCCCACTCTTGCGCGTAGTCTCATAGCTCACCTGAGACTGTGTCCTCTGGCAGACATCTGAATTTCACCTGTATCCCTTACCACCCACCTACATTCATCTGCCCGGTGTTCCATTCTTCTTCCTACAGCCTTTCTTGAGGAAAGAATAAAATTCATTTTCACTAGGATGTTAACAGACATGAATCACCTAATTTCAACCCTCCTGGAATATTAAGAATAATAGCTAACATGTCCTTATACTTATAATGTGCCCCACGTATTCTCTATGCTTGGTATGTATGCTCTCAGTTCTCAAAAAACCATTTTACAGATAATGAAACTAAGGTTATTTAACTTAACGAAAGTCACAAAGTTGGTGACTGGCAGTCCAGAAGTCATCCAGGACTGCCTGCCTCCAAAAACCAAACTAAAAGAGCATTTTACTTTTCCTCTTGAGGTGCCAGTCAAAAAGTGGTGTTTGGGAGGTGGGGGTGGGAGGGATGGTTTCTTAGCCAATGTTTACAGCCCACACTCACTAGTCTGGGCACTTTTCAAGTTAAGGTTCTATCATAACTATCATTTGGGTTTTTGTCTGGTTATTTCCTTCTCATTCTCAAATATTAACTCAAGTAAACATTTTTTTAAGATAAGGACACTTGTGAAAAAAACATTTTTTAAATGCTTTTATTTTAATTTTCGAGAAAAAGAGTGAAAATGAGTGGGGGAGAGGGGCAGAGGGAGAGAGACAGAGACAGATACAGAGAGAGAGAGAGAGAGAGAGAGAGAGAGAGAGAGAGAGAGAGAGAGAGAATCCCAAGCAGGTTCCTCACTCAATGCAGAGTCTGATGTGGGACTTGATCCTATGATCCCGGGATCATGACCTGAGTCAAAATCAAGAGTCAGACATTCAACCAACTAAGCCACCTAGGTGCCCCAAAAACAAACATTTAAAGATATGGGATATTTGAGGGGCACCTGGGTGGCTCAGCTGGATAAGCGTCCAACTGTTGGTTTCAGCTCCGGTCATGATCTCACAGTTCTGGGGTTCAAACCCCACATCAGGCTCCATGCTGGCAGTGTGAGGCCTGCTTGAGATTCTCTCTCCCTCTCTGTCTCTCTCTGGCCCACTCTCTCTATCTCTCTCTCTAAAAATAAATAAATAAGCTTAAAAAAAGATAAAGGATACTTGTGAAAACCAAGAGAAAAGTAAATGCTACCAAAACCTTCTCATTCCAAAGGTCATGGTTGAAAGTGGGCCATGTGTGCCTGGAATGGTGAGAGGATGTTGAAGGAATGTTGAATGATGAGAACTCACAGAATTTGTCAGACTTGTTATTTATTTTTACCGGATTCTTTGCCTATATAGAGGAAATAAGGAACTGGGGCAATTAAAAAATACATTATGCAGAAAGGGGTTAGAACCTTAAATCAACAGTGCAAATAATGCAGCTCCCCAAAGCTCACGATAATGATGTTCACAGGATTACATCAGTGAACAGCGAGTGAGTGTCTGGGCTCTTTGAAGCAGTTGAAAGGATTTGGTTATGATCCCGAGTTTATGTGTACAAGGTATGACGTCTACTTACAATAAACCTACAGGGATATTGCAATAGGTGGCAGATTTTGTATTACAAATTTGGATCCAATGTAACAGAACAAAAGTAATCCTGAATTCGTAAAACCTAAGAATCTTATCACTCCACAACCATCTGCAGTATGAACTCAGGCTTAGGTTCTTCATCTGTCCCCATGTCACAGGGTGGCTGAGCAAATCAAGGGGGATAATGTTTCTGAGAGTGCCTTGTGAACTCTAAAACAGCAAAAACCAAAACAATGTACAAACATAAAGGATTATCATTGTTGTAGTTAATAATAGATAATATAGACCATTCCTAACTATAACCTTTAGAAGTCAGAGAAGAGTGCCCCAGAGGCGGGAAATACAGAGTTTTTATTAATTCATTTAGGCTTTGTTCCAACTGAATTCTAACTCTAGAGAACTAACTATTTCCTGTAATTATGATTTAGGAGTGCCAAACAAATATAGCTATCAAGTTCAGCCAGCTATACAGAGAACAAATTAGTTCATAAAACATAGATTTTATCTCCAAATTGAAAATTTGGCCCAAGTCAGTAACAGACACTAAGTCATTTGATTTTTTTTTTTCTCAGTAGGATAATTTTGGTTAGCTGGCATTTTCAGAGGAAAAGTAGCCATTAAGATTAAGGTAACATAATTAAGAGAAAAATACATTCCTATATAATGTCAAAAGGAGTCCATTTATAATATTAACATTTCCGTCTATTTTTTTAAAGACTATAATTCTATCTGGTCATTGATACCAGTGACTCCAACAACTGTGGTTTGCAAAAGAACCACCATGTCTTATATCCATAAATTTCTTTTTTAGTCTAGGGAAGAGACCTAGGAGTCACCATTTTTTAATAAGAATCTCAAGTACTTTTGATGCAGGAGGACCTCAGAATCACTTGGAGATCATAGGCGTGCAAACTCAAACTAGGCTTCTGTCTAGATGAAGGTAAGGCAAATATCAGAAATGAGTGAATAAAGCTTCAGGGCGCCTGGGTGGCTCAGCCGGTTAAGCGTCCAACTTCAGCTCAGGTCATGATCTCATGGTTCATGGGTTCAAGTCCCACATGGGGCTCTGTCCTGACAGCTCAGAGCCTGGAGCCTGCTTCAGATTCTATGTGTCCCTCTCTCTCTGCCCCTCCCTGCTTGCACTCTGTCTCTCTCTCTCTTAAAAATAAATACACATTAAAAATTAAAAAAAAAAAGAAATTAGTAAATCAAGCTTAATAGGGACCATGGTGAAAAGAGAAAGCCATGCTTCTCCTTCAGGGTACAGCAGGTACTTAACGTAAGTCAGTTTTGCCCTAAAGAGATATATATCCAGTTTCCAGGCATTTCAATATTTTCAGACATTCCAAAAGCCTGAATTTTTGTGTGTGTAAAATACTCTGAGTTTTAAAATGTTAGCCTAACATTTAAAATACTGTGTGGATTAAACTATACATTTACAAGGCTACACTTTAACCAAACTTCTATTATAGGCTACAATTCCTTGCAGGTTATAGAATATGGGCCTTAGTCCTGAATGAATGAATGATTGAATGAATGGACATGCTAAACTCTTCAGGACTGCTGATTTTACCAAGCTTCTAAGGCAAAGGTCTTCCCTCCCACTTGAAGTAATTAAAAATGACTATTCCAATGTTTCAGTGGAGGGAACTGTCCAATGAAATAGCTGTATACTTGCGCATTGTGGACACGTCCTTCCCTCAACAGTAACATTTTATTTTGTTTCGGGCGTGGTTGTCTACCTATCTTTCATGGTGCAGCTCATTGCATTTTTAAAAGATGTTTTTTCCAGGAGCTAATTGAGCTTTATCTATGTGAGTGAGCTAGAATCTGTCACTGACAGCCTGCAGAAGGCCATTTCTTCAATTGCTTGAAAGAACTAAAGAGTCAGACATGACAAACTACTGCTCGGAATACCTGGCAGCGAGCCCATTAGTGCTGCTGTGCCAAGATGCACTAATAAATTACTTAGAGAACACAGACTCACTTTATTTCCGTCATGAAACTCGCCACCCTAAAACCAAAGGAAAAGATTTTTTTTTCTATCATAGTTTGTCAGGGCCTTTTGGAAATAGAATGCATTATTTATTTTTTAGAAAACATAATTGCTGGCAAAACCACTCTAGACTATGAGAACAGCTTTCTTTTGTTTCTTGTAGGATTTCTGGAGAAACAAACCTTAGGCTTTCTTTCTACTCCTTACTCTCTGCCAAGAAGCAACTGTTAACATAGTAGCAACTGTAGCAAATAAAAAATCAAACTGTGCGGCGGTTTTTGGTTTGTTTTTGTTTTTTGTTTTTTCCTATCCTGTTTTATAAACTGAATCCTATTGCTTTAGTTTTCCTTGTAATCTATGAGACAATTAACTTTTTCCTAAGGGATGAAGCAAAAGTACCCATTTTACCAGAATGTTCTTATCAAACATTGACTTAAAGGATTAAGAATAAGTGGAGAAAGGTGTCTGCCAGTATCCTGGGGATTTGCTCTATTTAGTTTGGATCAAATCCTTCCATAGGCAAAGTAGGCCAGATAGGATTCTAGGTCTTAAATTGAGGAGTTCCTCTCTAGACGATTCTCTGAATTGACTGATTCTGCTGTCCCTCATCCCACTTCTGATGTTGATTTCTGATTACATAGCACATTACTACCTCACGGATTTTGGGTTTTATCTTTGTGTGATCCTAGTTGTTGATACAGCCTTTGCCATCACTGAATCACCGTGGCTGGGGTGGGGGGGGGGGGGATTCTCTGATTGGCCAGCCTAGGTGGGGGAACTTTTTGAGAGACAACAGGAAATGAGGAAGAGGTACTTCCCCAGATGAAAAGTAGATTACTATTGCCAGATGATGGAAGAAGAAAGGCAAGCAATGAACAACAATCTGTTAAAGCCCACTAAAAATCAGTTTGGGATCTAAAATATGAATATGATTTTCGGAGACTTTGAAGTTTCTGAGCAATGGAATCCTCATAGGAAAAAGTGCACAGATTCTCAAGAGATCTTCGGCATGGGTAAGAGTACTCATTTAAAGGTAAGACTTCTTGTAACAATTGCAAATGAAGCCTGTGTATTATTTGCTCAGTGCTGTCAATATTATAAGCTGGCCGAGATGGGCAGGCTATCAGAGGACTTGAAGCATCTTCTCCGGCTCATTCATCACTAGTCATTCATTTGATGCAGCTCCCCAAGAAAATCATCTTGATTAGGAAGCAGCTGTTTGGCTAACAGCCCGAATCACAGGGATAGGAGGTGAAGATTTCACAGGAGTGCCTGTCCTCACCCAGCTGTCCCGCTGATCAAGCCCCATGGAGGCATCCAGTTGGTGTCCACAACCCAGGACTAGGCCACATTGAAGTTGTTATTAGCAAGTTCAGTCTCTGCTCTGGGTTGAGACCAGGATGGAACAAAGAAAGAAATGAGAAAACAAAATTCTGGTACTCATACTTTTTGACAGACTTGGAAATTCAGAATATGTGCTCTTTATCATATATTCCCTTCATGTACAAGTCTTTTGAGCTTACTTGGGCAGCAGCTTGGAGAAAGAGCAGATCAACCTACTCTCTAGGCAAGGGTGCTCATGTATGTTGCCAATACAATAGAGACCTTCGCTCCTTGCTACCTGGGTTGTTTGTTTGTTCGTTTTCACTTAGATGCCCCTCCTTGGAGAATTGCCTACTTGCCTGCGCTGTGTGTATGTCTGAATTGGCAGCCCTAGGAACACAATCAGAACCTAGTATTCTCTGTGTCCCTCCAGCCATCTCACTGGGTTCCCAGCCCGTGCTATCAGCTTCCACTATCATTTTCCCTAAATGAGTTCCTCTAGAAACTGTTACTGTCTTCACCTATGTCTTTCTGGTTGATTGAGTCTCTCCTTCAGCAAACACTTATTTTTTACCTTCTCAGCATCAGACCCACACTGGGCATTGAGAATAAATAATAAATTGTTTAATTCAACCAACATGTATGTGCCAGGCACAGTTTCAATATCCTAGAGATCTCATAGTGTGAAGGGAAGACAGGCAAACCAGAAGATATTTCTTTTTTTTTTAGTTTATTTTTATTTAGTTTTGAGAGAGAGAGAGAGAGCAAGCAGGGCAGGGGCAGAGAGAGAGAGGGACAGAGGATCTGAAGCAGGCTTTGCACTGACAGCACAGAGCCCGATGTGGGGCTCTAACCCACGAACCATGAGATCATGACCTGAGCCAAAGGCAGACATGTGACTGACTGAGCCACTCAGGCGCCCCAGAAGATATTTCTAATAGCAAAAGGAAGGCAGTGTATTTGGGAGGACATATAATGGAGGTGGGATCTGAGCAGACCCAAGAGACAGCCATTGAGAAGAGGTGTATTTCTTTCACTTTGGCTCAGCCAAATTCATGGTATGGCTATTTTCCAAGTATATATTTAGAATGGAATTAAATATTTTATACTGGGATGCTCTTGTTCTAAAGACATTGGATAAACTCAAACATACCATGGTGTTCTCTTCCACCTCATACCTACCATCCCTTACATCTCCAGCAATATGAGTACCTGTATCCTCTGGGTTCCTCTCCTATATCACCCTCCAGGCTGACAATGTTGGACAGGACACTCAGAAAAATGAAATGAAATGAAATGAAATGGAATGAAATAAAGTAAAATAAAGTAAAGTAAAGTAAAATAAAATAAAATAAAGTAAAATAAAATAAAATAAAATAAAATAAAATAAAATAATAAAACCACTCACACTTTTTTCATACAATTAGTTAAAATAAAATATGAAAAATATCCAAATCTCATTGCATCTGTCCCTGTGGTTAGGATTCATAACTTGTCCTGTGAGAAACGTCACATGGAAATTTTGCTCCCCTTCTTTGATCTTTGATGCCAATGATTCTGGTCTATCACACCTGCTGAAGTAGAAGACAGCGCAAGCATCAATCTGTCTGTTGTGAATTTCTTATGGTTTGCCTTTTCTCCCAAGAGCTGAGCCATCAATGGATGGAGCTCAAGGTTACCTATTCTTATTCAACATCTATATAGTTCAGGAGCCAACATGCACTTACAAATTTAATGATTTATAATGGTAGTGCATCCCCTTGCTATGTAGGCATACTTGAGCCAGTGAACTAAATTCTCCTAGATGTAGTTTCTTCTCCTATAAAATGTGAAAATACAGAAGGTGAATGTGGTCCCCCAAAATATGTCTTCATCCTAATCTCTGGAACCTATGAATATTACCTTCTATTTAAAAAGAGTGACTATACTGGAACAAAAACAGACACTCAGATAAATGGAACAGAATAGACAACCCAGAAATGGACCAACAAACATATGGCCAACTAATCTTTGGCAAAGCAGGAAAGAATATCCAATGGAATAAAGACAGTCTCTTCAGCAAGTGGTGCTGGGAACACTGGACAGCAACATGCAGAAGAATGAACCTGGACCACTTTCTTACACCATTCACAAAAATAAACTCAAAATGGATGAAAGACCTAAACGTAAGACAGGAAGCCTTCAAAATCTTCGAGGATAAAGCAGGCAAAAACCTCTTTGATCTTGGCCACAGCAACTTCTTACTCAACACATCTCTGGAGGGAAGGGAAATGAAAGCAAAAATGAACTACTGGGGCCTTGTCAAAATAAAAAGCTTCTGCACAGTGAAGGAAACAATCAGCAAAACTAAAAGGCAACCAACGGAATGGGAGAAGATATTTGCAAATGACATATCAGATAAAGGGCTAATATCCATAATCTATAAAGAACGTATCAAACTCAACACCCAAAAAACAAAGAATCCAGTGAAGAAATGGGCAGAAGACATGCACAGATACTTTTCCAAAGAAGACATCCAGATGGCTAACAGATACATGAAAAGATGCTCAACATCACTCATCATCAGGGAAATACAAATCAAAACCACAATGAGATATCACCTCACACCTGTCAGAATGGCTAACATTAACAACTCAGGCAACAACAGATGTTGGCAAGGATGTGGAGAAAGGATCTCTTTTGTACTGTTGGTGGGAATGCAAACTGGTGCAGCCACTCTGGTAAACAGTATGGAGGTTCCTAAAAAAATTAAAAATAGAACTACCCTACAACCCAGCAATCGCACTATTAGGTAGTTATCCAAGGGATACAGGTATGCTGTTTCGAAGGGGCATATGCACCCCAATGTTTATAGCAGCACTATCAACAATAGCCAAAATATGGAAAGAGCCCAAATGTCCATCGACAGATGAATGGATAAAGAAGATGTGTGTGTGTGTGTGTGTGTGTGTGTGTGTGTGTATACACACAAACATAAGACACTCTTAAATATGGAGAACCAAGAGAGGGTTACTGGAGGGTTTGTGGAAGGGGGGATGGGCTAAATGGGTAAGGGGCATTAAGGAATGTACTCCTGAAATCACTGTTGCACTATATGCTAATTAACTTGGATGTAAATTTAAAAAATAAATTAAATTAAAAAATAAAATAAATAAAGAGTGACTACTGCCTTAAATGGAAAAAAAAATGTGACTAAGTTAAAGATCTTGAGGTAGGAGCTCATCATGGATGATTTGGGTGGGCCCTACATGTAATTGCATGCACCCCTGTAAGATGAGGCAGGGAGACTTTGGGTGGCAGACACACGGAGGAGGAAACACACAGAAGGGGAGGAGTCAATGTACCACAGAGGCAGAGATTAGAGGGATATGGCCATAAGCCAGGGAACTCCTGGATCCACTAACAGCTGGAAGAGGCAAGGAATGGATTCTCTCATGGAGCCATTAGAGGAGGTGTGGCCCTGTTGACACCTTGATTTTAAGAGGCCAGAACTATAAGAGAATAAATTTCTGTCATTTTCAGCCACCTGAGTTTGTGTTAATCTGTGACAGCAGCCACAGGAAATGAATGAGTATAGAGATAATAGCCACCTTGATGGTTCAATGTGAGAATCAAGAGGACAGTAGGTATAGAACCTAGAACAAAGTAATCACTCGGTAAATAGTAACTACTATTATTATTATTATTACTATTATTATTATTATTTCTTCACTGCATAGTTAA
Organism: Prionailurus viverrinus; assembly: GCF_022837055.1. Taxonomy (NCBI): domain Eukaryota; kingdom Metazoa; phylum Chordata; class Mammalia; order Carnivora; family Felidae; genus Prionailurus; species Prionailurus viverrinus. The sequence goes on along the minus strand of NC_062573.1, from coordinate 38,117,265 downwards.
CATTCAAGCGTCAAAGTTCTAAATATTGACAGAATAGGCCTAATTATTTTCATGCTTGCAAGAGACAATCAACAAATGACCCCAATTCACCTTTCCAGCTTCATTTTCTACAATATACCTTATACTCATAACTTATATATACATATATAACTTATAACTTATATATGTTATAACATATATACTTATAACTTATATATACTTATACTTATAACTGGATAACTACATATCCAGTTTTCCAAACATATCTTGGTTTGTGCATGTTGCCTCACTGTGATTGTAGACATTTCCTCCCTCACTCTCAAAGGGGCCTGAGTTGGACAATAAATAGAGCTGGCCTACCTACACACCAAGCGTGCCGGAAAAATTGCAAAACAAATCTATGCATGCGTACCACAAGTCAGGAACTATTCCCAGCATTCAACTTGTATTTGTTCATTTAATTCTCACAAAGTTCTATGGATAAAAACACTAGCTTTATCCGCAGTGTGCCCAAGGACACATAGATAGTGAGCAACAGAGTTGATGTTGGTTCCCAGGCAGTCAGAATATAGACCTATACTCATAGGAACCACTCTGCTCCACTGCCACTTTAGTTGTTGACAATGCTCCAAAACCTAGCCACTCTCATACATCTTTGCATCTACTGATGGGCTCTCAGCTGCAATGCTAAGTCATTGCTAAATTCCAATCAATTATGAGATATCTCATATGTTATTTATTACTACTGATAATGGGGATTACATCAAACTACTTTCTAAATTAGAGCAGATTCACGATTATCCCTACAATAACACAGCACTCACTTGAGACCTTTGTCATATGAAAGAGGAGGGAAGAGCTGCAGTGGCAATAGGTATACGCACAATACCTGGCATGTGGAGACACCATTAAATATATACGTTTCAGTGGGGGAAAGTGGCTGAGAAGTTTCCTTACCCTGTTCCCTTGGTCCGAAACATCTCCCTTTGCCAGTCTCCTGTTGGATGTCTATTATTTCCTCTAGTCTCAACTCATATGTCCATGAACACATCCCCAAACACCTGTGAAGACCAGTTCCTCCTCAGAGTGTTCATGATTGGTAAATCATGTTTGCCATGCGTCACACCTTGCTATGTTGGAGAGTGATCTAGATGCTGTTCTGTCTCCCCAGTTTCTCTGCAGCACCATGTAGGAAGGTACTATTTCTTTCTCTTTTCTGCACTCCAAACATTAATCACAGTTCTGTACAGAAAAGGCTTCCAAGATCCTAGTTTGTGAATTGGACTGTGTCTCATTACATATATGTTTCTTTAGCCTAAGCTGCCATTCCATAAACACTAAATGAACACTCAGCATTCATTTGGTGAGAATTTGTTGAACACCCACTCTGTTCTAGGTAGGGAGCTGGAACCTGGGAATATGGAGACCAACACCACTGTCTCTTTTCACTGGATGGGAGATTCATCTAGTGATTCCTCGAAGAGGTGATACCTGTATTCTGTGTTCAGGTTTAGAAGGATTTACAGATGCAGAAGGAAAGGGCACTCTAGATCTGTGATTCTCAAAGTGTGGTCTTCAGATCAGCAGCCTCGCCATCACTGGGGAGCTTGTTAGAAACGCAGAATGTCAGATCTCAGTACAGACCTACTGAATCAGACACTGCCAGGCCTCCGTGTGTTTCATAAGCACATTAGAGCTTGACAAACACTCATGGAGACAGTGAGACAGTGCGTGTATGAAAAGGCAAGAAAAAATGATTACATATGGATTTTAGGTGGGCACCATAAGCTATTGCATGAAGCTAGAGAGAAAAGTACAAATTTGGGAATGGGAAAGGGGGAGAATGGACAGGTTCAGATTCTGAGGTGGAATGCCACCTGTTACCCTGGGAATTTGAATTTCATCATGAAAGCTGTAAGGATGCATGGAGGATTTTGCACAGGAGAGTAGCATGATCACATACATCATGGAAAGATCATGTGGATGGATGAGGGAAGAGTGTTTGGAAAAGAGCAGTCTATAGGCGAAGATTAATTAGGAAGCTGTTTAAAAAAAAATAGATTTGCAGAATGCCTAGGTGGCTCAGTCGGTTAAGCGTCTGACTCTTGATTTCTGCTCAGGTCATGATATCACAGTTTGCGAGTTCAAGCCCCACATCGGGCTCTGTACTGATGGCAGGGAATCTGCTTGGGATTCTGTCTCCCTCTTTCTCTGACCCTCCCCTGCTCTCGCACACACTCTCTCTCAAAATAAATTAAAACATAGGCTTAAAAAAAATAGACTTGCAATTGTAGTTATGAGGGGCTGAGAGAAAAAAGAAAAGCTTCAATATGTATTAAAAGAGTTTTTATATTCATGTTAGACTGTTCTTCAAGCTTGAACATTTTAATATTACAACCTTTATTGTGATTGTTACTATGATGAGTAACTACTCAATTTTGGCTTACAAAAAATAAAGAAGCTATAACTCTAGCCGTAGAAAGTTTACAGACTCTTACTGGAGAAGATAGACAAAGAGATCATTAGTAGACCATCTATTTGGCATGAACAAGTACTGTAAAATCACAGAGGCGGGCAAGAATTACTAAATCTTGACTGAGCCAATAAGAGAAAGCTTCAGAAAGGTGGTTACATCTGGGCAAATGAATAAAACATAATAAGAGGGAGGCAGTATAATGTTATGGTTCAGAGTATGCGTCCTGGAGTCAGTCTGCTCAGGTTTGCATAAAATGATTCCACCATACCTACCTTCCTGCCCTATATGACTTTATGCAAAGTACTTAATCTTTCTTTGCTTCATCTTTAGAGTGGAGATGATAATAAAAGGCCCATTTCATAGGATTGTCATAAGAACTAAAAGAGACATGTTAAGTTTACAGCCCAGCGCCTGAAACCCAGAAAACATTCAAAGAATGTTAGCTATTATTACTACAGTAAATGAGCTAAATTTTGAATGATAAGAGGGTGTTTTCCAGACAGAGAAAAGCTGAAAATAAATCCTGGCAGTGGTAAGTGTCTGCACAGGCAGAGAAACATTAAAAAGCAAGCACTGAGACTGGGGAATAGAGAAGGCATTCACAATAGTTGCAGTGAACAGAGGGTGGCCGGCAAAAGGCACTGTAGAAGTAAGTTTGGGGACTATGACAAAAGGCCTCAGAAGCTTCTGTTTTATCTTGAAGACAACAGAGATGTGGATACAAAGGAGTACTGAAATGGGGCGCCTGGGTGGCTCAGTCAGTTAAGTGTCTGTCTTCAGCTCAGGTCATGATCTCAAGGTATGTGGGTATGAACCTCACATGGGGCTCTGTGCCAACAGCTCAGAGCCTGGAGCTTGCTTCGGATACTATGTATCCCCCCACCCCCCGGCCCATTCCCCATTTGTGCTCTCTCAAAAATAAATAAACTTAAAAATTTTTTAATTAAAAAAAAAGGAGTACTGGGAAGATGTCAATTTGTTAGGGAATATTAAAGGTAGAATAGAGCAAGAAGAGCCCAAAAGCAGAGTGAACCAGTAAGAGTGTGTTGCAACAATCTTGGCAAAAGGTGGTGGTCAAAATAATAATGTTAGTGATAAAGAGGTGCATGCCAGACTCAAGTGACATCTCTGAATTAGAAACTGTAGGTTTCAGGAACAGGATGGCAATGAGTTTCCTGTCTAGGGTGTCAAGAATGATGATGGGGAAGCATCTCAACACATGTCCTAGTTAGGCTTAGGGGCAGCTACAATTAACAGAAAACCAGAATTAGCAGGGGTTAGCAACACAGAGATTTACTTCTCTTGAGTAGCAATAGTCCAGAGCCAGGCAATTATGGACTGAAATGATGCCCCAGGGTGCCAGGGACCAAGCCTTCTTTTATCAAGGACTCTTTTCCCAAGGTCACCTGGATTCAAGTTGCTTCACTAGCCCCAGCTTCAGCCACCATCTTTTCATCCCAGCCATAAGCAATGGATGAAGAAATGGCTGAAGAAGGTAGCATGTTTTCAGTGGCCGTCATTGAAAGGTTCCCAGAAGCTGTCACATGACCTTTTCACTTATATCATATTAGAAAGAATGAGGGGCACCTGGGTGACTCAATCAGTTAAGCATCTGACTTCAGCTCAGGTCATGCTCTGACAGTTTGTGAGTTCAGCTCCAAGTCAGGCTCCGTGTGGACAGCCCAGAGCCTGGAGCCTGCTTCAGATTCTGTGTCTCCCTCTCTCTCTGCCCTCCCCCACTCTGACTCTCTCTCTCTCTCTCTCCCTCAGAAATAAACATTAAAAAAAATTTTTAAAGAAAGAATGAGCAAAAAAGACTGAAAAGTACATTGCTATTATTTTATTATTTTGGATGCCCTTTTGCCCAGTTAATAGAGATTCTATTACTATGTTAGAAAGATACAGTAGATGCTGGAGAATAAGAAGCAATCTGCCACAAGCAAACAGAGAATAGGAAAGGGGGAGCAAGTTTAACTGAGGGAAAAATAAGAATTGAGCCTGAGGTAGCTATAAGGACATTCAGTGAGAAATACTCAGCAGGCAGTTTGGAGACATGTCTCCAGAGATTAGGAGGGAGATGTGAAGACATGGGTAGAGTCTACATTCCTTCCCTCCTGCTCTGTTTTCATGAAATAAACCTTTGAGGCTCTGAAAGCAGCCTATTTATTCCATCCACAGAGAAACTTGTTGGCATGACAATAAACCCACAACAGAAATAATTACCTTATGATTGTCAAAAACATACAGTAATTCACAAGGTTTATAGGTAAGAACGTTTCCCCAGGATTGTTCAGTAGCTCTGCTACTGATGCCCATGGGCTGGTCATATATTCCCTATGTCGGATTTTGGGTCTGACATTTTGCTTCATGATTTTGAGGCTATGAACATTTGAAATCCCTTATAGCAACATCGTTAGAGCAAACTTCATATCCAAGTGCTTATGCTCTGTCAGGAAAAACATTTATTTTCATAACTCTGAAATTATAGAATTTCTTTACAGAGACAGACCCTTCCTAGATTTCATGGTACGTGGAAAGCATGGGTACCCCTACTCTGCCCTAGAGTGTCATACCCTCGGGACAAAGGTCAATAATGTCCTCAAGTTGACCTTATATTCCTAAAGGACTCCTCATCGTATTTCTGTGAGTTAAGAATTTAGGACTCTAGAGACAAATTCATACATTCTTTCCAAGAAGGACAATAATGAACTTCTAGAGTTGACCATTCACAAGTTAAAAGAGGCACTAGCAACATGAGAAGGTCCAGAGAGTAACCCATATAGTGAAAGGTCTAAAATCAAGTGCATATGAGACAGTTTGAGGAATCTTGGAAGAGGGAAGCTTAGCAGGATTACAAGTTTCAAATATCAGAAACATTGGCAAGAAACACACTTATCTATAAAATGAGACCAAAATGAAGAAGTTGCAAGAAAGCAGATTAAGCCTGAAATCAGGCATCCTTTCTAACACTCGAAAATATGTGTTTTTAGTAAGGTAGGAAAATAGGAAGGCATGCCTGATATAATAAATACTACCACATAGCATCAACCAACAAACTATTTAAAACACTAGCTGCATTTCGATTTAAATCAGAAATAAAACAATAATGCTTATTTTGGGCATCATTGTCTGACATTCTTCAAGTTCTAGAAATTAAAATAAGACAATAATAAAAATAAGATGTATAATCATAGGAAGGAGGTGACAAGCCATTATTTGCAGATTATATGATTTATATTTTTACCCAGAATCCCAAGCAAATCAACTGAAATTCTGTTTAAACTAATAAGAGTTTAGGAAGATACCCAAGTATAAAAAATGTAGAAAATCAGTAGCAATGAGTTAGAATATATAATGGGAAATTATCTTATTAATAATGAAATGATAAATATCAATTTCTTGTAATATACCTAACAAAGTGCTGTGCTAAGTATAAAGGCATGTAAGCAGAGTAAGCAGAATCCATCGGATCCTTCAACCACTCATTATCCCAATGGAAGCCATGCTTAGCCTGGGCAGTGCTCCAGGGGAAAGCCCTCTGGCCCCTATCACTTCACTTATTTATATGGAGGAGGGGGGACATTACGGGAACTCCAACTGACTATTCAATGATGTAAGCTCTATGTGTTCCTGAAAAGAACCTTATTTAAAAAGGCAGAAAACTGAGGCATCCTAAGCTCATTCAGGAGATCTTGAAAATCAGCTCTATTGGCCACAGATATCACTGTCCTATTGCTGGGCCAGCATAGGATTGCTGATAGCTCATAGCAAAGCTGACAGAAAGGGGTAAGAGACTGACTGCCTCTAAGACCACATGGGAAACAAAACTTTTGTCCCTCCTCCCAAGTAAACTGCAAGTTCTCCATCAAGGAGAAGAAAAAATTTTCTGTGAGGTATTAAGGAACATTTCAATAAATGTATTTATTCCATATACTCATTCATTCACTGAAAAATATCTTTTGAGAATCTACCCTGCTGGTCACTGTCACAAGTGCTGGGTGTAAAATGGAAAGCTCTCATGAAGCTTGCAGTCTAGTGGGAAGGATAGTCAATAAACAATTAAGCAAAAAAAATAAATCTATAATGAAAATTATGTCAAGCATTGGAAATCAAATAAATAGAGGCCAGTGCTAAAGAATAACCCAGGGGTTATTCTCTGGGACACAGCGGTGGGATAGTTTGGATAGTCTAGTCAAGCAAACAGTGTAAGAGAAGGTAATCTTTATGGTGGGACTTGAAGTGTCAGAAAGAGCCGATAATTCAGAACACCTGGGTGGCTCAGTCAGTTGAGCGTCCAACTCTTGATTTCAGCTCAGGTATGATCCCAGGGTCGTGGGATCGAGCCCCACACTGAGACCTGTGTCAGGCTCCACACCAAGTGTGGAGCTTGCTTAAGATTAGTTTCCCTCTCTCCCTTGAAGCACCTAGGTGGCTCAGTCAGTTGAACATCCAGCTTTTGATTTTGGTTCAGGTCATGATCTCATGGTTCGTGAGATCAAGCCCTCCATCAGGCTCCTTGTTGACAGCATGGAGCCTGTTTGGGATTCATTCTTTCTCTCCCTCTCTCTTCATCTCTCTCTCTCAAAAATAATATTAAAAAAAGAAATATATTTTTAAAAAGATTCTCTCCCCCTCTCTCTGCCCCTCTTCACCATTCGCATACTCTCTCTTTCTCAAAAAAATAAAAATTAAAAATACAAGAACCAATTATGCAAAGAACCACAAGAACAGTATTTTGGGAAGAATAGACACTAGGAGCAAAGGTTCTGACTTAAAAAAAAACAAAACAAAAAACTAAAGTGCTCCAAGAACAGGAAAAAAAAAAAAAAGGCCACTTTCATTAGAGATCAGTGGGCAAAAAGGATACAGGTGAAAAATGAAACTGGAGAGGTAACTGAGTATGAACGTGGGGACCATATTCAACAGTTTGTATTTTATTTGAAGTGCAATAGGAAGTCATTGATAATAGACTAGGATGACAGACAAAAGGGTTATATTATCAGACTCATGGTTTTAGAAGCATTACTTTGGCTGCTACAAGCATGATGGATTAAAGACTGTTAGGGAGAGTATCAATAGAGTGCAGGAGAGAAATGATCATGGCCTAAACTAAAACGCTAGCAATGGAGATAGAAAAGCATAGATCCAAGCAATATATTGGAAACACAATCAAAAGGAATTCTTTGGGGTTGTACGTGCAAGGTGAAACAGGAAAAGAGATCAAGGGAGACTTCTGGGATTCTGGCTTGAGCAACACAGGTGGTGGTGATGCGGCTAAGTAAGTGTTCAGGGGAAAGCAGCTCAAGAGTTCAGTTCTGAACATAATAAACTTAAAGATGTTCTGAGACATCTTAGAGAAGCTGTCAAGTAGGCAGTCAGCTATAAGAGCCTGAACTCCAAGGAGAGGTTTAAGATAAAAATATAAATGGCAGTGTCAGCATATCAGTAGTCTAGTCCAGGAAAAGAATGAAGGAGTTTAGACAGTGGCTTCAAATCGAGTCATGATATTTGTCACATCTGTGTATTAGCACATCTATGCACTACTATTTACTTAATACTTTTTCTAAAAATCAACTAAAATGTTCACTGAAATACCCACTGTAATCCCTTTCAAAGTAATAATATCTGTAAAATCTCCAATGTAATATGATAATTATACTCTAGTTTCACATGCATCTGAAATTAACTTTGATTCTACCAGGAGAATGCATATCATAAGTCAGGGAATAATGGCATGAAAAACAGGAAACATTGAGAAAGAATAGAAGAAAATCTAGGATGAGTAGAAGAACTTGAATATTTAGAGTTGGGGTAGAGGAAGAAAACCCTATAAAAAGCCTGCAAAGATTGAGCAGCTAGAAAGGAAGGAGGCAAACCAGAAGAGCAGAGTGGAGTAGGTATTGTAATATGCCACCCAGAGCCCCCTTCATGACTGAAGGACCTATCCCCCTACTCAGAAAATTGGCCTCAGCTGTAGAGAGATCTTACCCAGGGCCACATTACCTACTCAGGGGGCAGCCATATCCCATAAAAGCCACATTCAATATTTGTCCAGAGTGTCTAAAGGTCATTGTCTTCACCACAACTCAGGACAACTCTGAATAACCTGTTCAGCTTCAGAACTCACCCATGAAGCTGGCCAAAGTCTTTGTAGAACTCAGCTTCTCTTTCTGCTCTGTTATAGTTCCTTCCTTTCCCCAGGGGTATCAATCCCAAAAGCTCTCAATTTCCTCCATGTTGGTAGCAATCAGCTCTAAGTTTGCAAGTCAGTTTCCTGGAAAACTCATCCTGCATAAAGTGGCATTTCAGAAGGCAAGAGAGAAAAGTATTTCTGGGGAAAAGAGAAGGATACTGAAAAGCCAAATAAGAAGTCATATCTTGGTGGAAAGTCTCAGCAATTACAAAAATGTAGTTTCATCAAATTAATTTGGGTATTGTTTGGAAGAGGAAAAAAATGATTAATCTGAGTGGAAAATAAACAAGTGAAAAACATTTTTTTAAACCTATGAAAAAGGAAAATAATGAAAAATTTCTATTTCTCTAGAACACATGCCAAGTCATGCAACATGGGGTTGCTAACAAAATAAAACAGATTAACATAACTGTAAAGCTCAAAATAGACTCAAATCAATATATATATATATATATATATATATATATATATATATATATAAACATATAAGTATTAGTAAGAGTTACTCAGGCAAAAATGACACATAAGAGTTTCCAGCAAAAGAATTCATATGTTCAAGGGCCCAGATGTTTGAGAGGAAACAACTCAACAAAATGAAATTTATTTTACCTAGAGTAAAAACAAAGAAGGAGGTACAGTACAAGATAAGACAAAAGACGTAGTCATTGCAAGAGCCTACTGAACCATGTCACTACTGAACCATATAAAAATTTTTGAATTTTGTCCTAATGGTGATGGGAAACCATCTAAGGCTGTGATGTCCAACATGATAGCCACTAACCCCATGTGTCCATCATGTAATTAGTAATTACATGTGTAATTAGGCTGAATTGAGGGACACTGCAAATATAAAATACCAAAGTTTTAAATTTTTCATATTTAAAAGTATATTAAAAACTCATTAATAATATTTATGTTGATTATGTGTTAAAATCACAATAGTTTGGCTATATTAGGTTAAATATAATATATTCTTAAAATTAATTTCGCTTGTCTTTTTTTACTTTTTAATGTGACTACTTGAAAATTTTAAATTACATATATGGTTCATATTTATGGATCATATTATATTTCTCTTGGACAGGGTTGACATGAGGGCTTCAAGCCAGGAAGTGAAATGATTAACTTTGTATTTTTAAAAGATCTCTCTGTCTTCAGTGAGATTCATCCAATTTCCTCTCATTTATGTGCGTGCTGAGTTCATGACCTGCACTTCTTCCTCCACATCCTGTTACCATCCCCATACAACACCTCCCTCGCTTTTACATCATCCTCTTAGGGAAAAGTTTTATCCTAACATGTCCAGGATATTTCAGGTGATGGGTTTTTTGTCTTGTGTTGTCTTCAGTTGTAGCATGTAAGATTTTATCCCTTCAGGAAAAAAAGGGCAAATATGAGAAAACATGGAAGACCCATATACTCATATGTATACCCATACACAGCATGGGACATCACCTGAGGTTGCTGAGTGATCTCTCCCTATCCAGAAAACCATCACTGCAGGATCATTTTCCTGTGTTGAACAGTGTCTCCCCCAGCCCCAAAGGGCACCCATCCCCTGTGGATTGCCCAATACTCAATCTGTTCTTTCCTCATCAGCACTGCTCATGGCTCCCAGGAGTCTCTCCTGCCCATTCCTGCTAACAGAAATGTTCTGCAGTAAGAGATCTATGGTGTGCTTATGGAAAGACCCTTCCTCCTTCATTAGCTTGGGGTATTCCCAGCAGTTAAATTCAGGGAATCTGAGGAATAACCTAACCTTTACTAGCAATGGCCACAGCTTTTCATCATGAGCATAAGCTGTTGGGGATTTAAGGGGGGTTGACACCTTGCTGACAGTAGTCATGCAAGGTCTATATTAACCTCAAGTCTTAAGAATACCAAGTAAGTGCTAATGAGGTGTCTCCCCTTTGTGAAAGGGGAAATTAGCTCATATAAGCTTCATGTTGCTTCAATGTCTTTAGAATTTCATGTCTGTGTGGATTCCCTACACAACAACAACAAAAAGAATACCAAGTAAGATTTAGTTTCTCCTAGATTAGGTGATTGTACAACAAGGTTGATCCTGGAAAAGCCAGTGTATATGAAAACTCAGAAACAGATCCATTGCACGTGCTTGATCATTGCTGTTGAACCTGAACCTGCACTGCCTTCAAGGGACCATTGCTATCAGTTATGATCATTACGTAAGGGCTAGGGGCCAGAGGGAAGCCTGCATAGCAAGGGATCTTTAAAGCCAGGCAAGAGACAGAGGTGCTGTTTTCTAGTTGGGGGTGGCAAATTGAAAAGCCTACTAGAACCAGGCAGGAAATGCGAATGAATGAAGCAGGTGAACACTGAGAAGGGAAAGAACATCCCCAGAGTTTGTAAATGTGACTGCTACCATTCAATCCCATAAGTTTTCTCGGCTTCTAAAGAAGTTGGATGTAGGGTTTGGTTTGTGTGAAATTACTCACTTTTTAAAACTTAGCAGCTAATTCACTAAACACATCTACCCACACACATTCACACACACTCATACTACACATACTACTAGGTACAACCAACAAAACTCACCTGCAGGTCCTTACCTGGGGCTCACTAGTTCTCTGCATACCTGGGGCAGGCCAGGTTGTGTGGCTTCCCTTTAGATCCGTGATTTCTCATTGTTGATCTTTAAATCTATGGCTGCTCTTGTGTTTATGTGTTACGTTTGTTGAAAAGAGCTAACCATAAAAAATAAGTTAGCATCAGTTTGACTTTTGATATTAGAATTCAAAAGCCAAGTCAAAGCTGCTAGCAAGAGCAAGAGGATGCAAAGCAGAGGAACAAAAAAGATGACAGAAAAACGTCTGGTAATAAACATGGAGTGCGCCAGATAGATAGAGAAATTACCTAGTAAACACGCTTTGCTCAAGTCAGTCAGCCTAGTGCGGTTGGCATTTATTTTTATGTAAATGGTTATCTCCACGGAGATCCACACAAAGGGCTAGCTAATTTGCATATGGCACAAACAAGACCTAGTCTCCTGAAACAGAGCAACTTGCCACCTTGACAGTTCATCAAAAGGGCTCTTCTGATTGAACTTCTGAGGGAGAGAGCAGGGAGTGGCCCCAGCCTTGCACACCAAGACTGAGCCTCCTCCTACACAGCTAGACAGGGAGATGGCAAGGTAAGAGGTGACAGTGCAGCATCCTGAGGACTCCGCAGCAGTATGAATGGAGCATTCGTAGCATGCATTCAGGCATCTGCCTTGCTTTTCCCTTGTGTTCTGCTTAAGGGCCTAGGGACAATGATGATCTTTCCGGCCACATTTACTATTAACTATTCAATATCACTCTTACTGGCTATTAATCCCAACCCTTTTGCTAGATACTTCAAATAGGTTTTAACCCAGCTTAACAAATTTGTGATTGCCATTAATTTACCTGGTTGTAATTTGGAGGTGACCAAACCAACATAAAAGGACCCACTCACCAGATACCAATGTATACCAGACACTGGATATCTGGAGGTCCAAAAATTATGACGACACCCTCCTATCTAGAAGAGCTTAGTGGCAGTAAGTATCCATTACAGTACCCATTTAACATGCCAACAAAGATTTTCATCTCCCACCTCGCTCTTCCCCTGGCTTCTACGTCCCTCCAATCAGAACATCCCGTGGCACCAAACCTGGTATTATTTATATGTTTGTAATTTTCAAGCCCCAAAACTAGAAAGATTGTTAATTTAGCATCTGCCTCTCCACCATGCCCCAGGAGCTTTGGATTCCAAAAAGACACAAAAAAATCTATATTTAAAATAAAAATCCCCTGAAGGGTTTCTTATGATCACCTTCTCTAGAGCTGCCTGGTTCTTACCCCTCACTTCGCGCTCCATCCCCAAAGCCCTGACTGTTTCCGCTAGTTATTGAACTACCAGCCTCAGGGCCTGAAAATCAGAACCATGGCCCTGATCACAAAGCTCTGTTCACAAAGACTGTTCAAAGCCATAGAACGCTCTGGCTCTTTCATAATTGTAATAGATATTGAAATGAAGCACATTTTATTCTCTCCACAAGGAGAGTTTTTTTCTTTTTTCTCCTTCAGTTCAAAGACTCCTCTTGGTACCCCAATAGCATAATAATATGCTTTTCTTTCCTATTTATTCATGCTTATGGACACAAACTCCTCTGTTTTTGTCCCATTTCAATAAAAATTATTGACACAAACTTTACAATGAATGGCTCTGATATAACTGATTGTTCTCCCGTTGAGTAATAATACTCATAAAAAGAAATGGAAGGCACAAGAAGAATCAGAGAGTGGGCAGAAATTGGAATCGTAGACGGAAACTGTTTAGCATTTATAACTTCCATAAACTTAACCTTGTATTTGTGTCAGCTACTTTATAGTTTTCCAATTTACTTTTTAATTGAGTCCTTTTTTTTAGCCATGTTTGGAAGATATAACTCTAAGTCGTCTCTCAAAACCGTACCACTTTACTTCAGTTCAATTGATTGTTCCTTGTATTTATTATTCTTGTGCCCAACATATATCACTTTCCATTTGGCGAACTGCGAATGCAATTTACCATGCATCAAGCCACTTACACAGCACATCTGCATTAGTTAATATTTTATTTGGAGTGATCCTTTCCATGGTTGCTGTTAGCCCTGATCACTGCCACCTACCATATTGTTTATGTTATAAAGACAGAAGGAGTGACTCAAGCCAACTACTTTGCTTGCTGACTATAGTTTAACCATGAGATGTGAGGCTGTTGTTGGAGGCACATAAATGTGAGGTAAATGAACCGACTTTGGTCCCAGACTCTCCAAAAACTCTACAGGGATGTAAAAATTGCCCTTGCAGGCTTCCTTTTCAGTGCAGCCTCCTGAAAATACCCTGGAGTTCAAGAGATCTAGTCCTGGATCTGCTACTCTCACATTCTGTGCCTTAGGCTCTTTCCTCAAACTTTGCTTTTTGTCTATTGCCTGATCCTGGAATTTCCCTAAAATGTCTCCTAAAAAGAAGTTTCACTGTCATTTTTTGGAAAGGTAAATCAAGAAAACTTGGTCGATCCACAAAAAGTGGGACCAAATGAGTAGCAAGAAGGGAGAGATGTGGAGCCAATAGAAACTCTTAAAAATCCAGGATAAAACAGTTCCAGAAACGAGTAGAAACAAGCAAACAGGAAATGGCTTAATTGAGATGTATAGGCACCCTACCTCTATTTAAAGAAAATAGGCATCTGTTGATCCTGGGTGTAATGTCTGCCATTCTCAGTGCATTCAGATAACTGGATAAAAGTTCAATGGGAAGGATTTTTTAAGATTATTTATAGCGCAGGTAGAGAGAGAGAGAATCCCAAGCAAGTTCCACACTATCAACGCAGAACCTGATGCAGGACTCAATCCCACAAACTGTGAGATCATGACCTGAGCCAAAATCAAGATCAGATGCTCAATCAGTTGAGCCACACAGGAACCCCTAAATGGGAAGGATTTTTAGTTAAGTATTTAGCTGGGTGCTGAGGACACTTTGATAAATGGGGCAGACACACCCCCCACCCTCTAAGCTCTCAGAGTCAGAGACTTTGTAATGTAAAAGTCCAGAGATGCAAATTACTGCCATTATTATTGGTGTTGTTGAAATGAGATCAGTCCTAATTCTTCCTGCTGGAAAATACTTAATTCTTTTGAGGTTTTTAAATAAGTGCTACTAAAATAGGACTTGCCATTGAGAAAGTGCCATGTGATCAGTCTTGCAGTTTTCAGGGACTTTATTCTACCAATCTTGCTACTTCCAATACTAACCCTCTCACTCAGAACATGCAACCAGCTTCTAATTCTTATTCTACACAAATTCAAATTCTAATTTCTACACAAACTGAAAATATATATAGATATATATCCATAAATATCTATATATATATCTATCTATATGTGTGTGTGTGTGTGTGTGTGTGTGTGTGTGTGTATATATCTGAAGACACCTCTGATTTCTATTTATATTGGCAAAGTCCCATTTAGACTTATTCATTCTTCCTATATGCCCACAGAACTTTCCATATAGAGACTATCTGATTGTGTTCATTGTTTTTACTCACTCCTTCAGGACAATAATTACATCTTCATTGTTTTTGTGTCACTGGCACCAAATGCAATTATGAAGCACCTACCATGTGACAAGCACTGTGGAAACCACTGAAGATATATAGATATAGAGATGATTATATTCCCTAGCTTATCATCAAGCAGGGCAGACATATTCATAAACACATAAATGCAACCATGTGTTATGACTTGAACCATTTAGCAAACTGTAGGCTACAAGTAACACAAAAGTTTAGAAATACACTTTAAGAATAAAGACATTTCAAAAATACAACTACCCTATGACCAGCAATAGCACTACTAAGAATTTACCCAAAGGATACAGGAGTTCTGATGCATAGGGGCACATGTACCCCAATGTTTATATCAGCACTTTTAACAATAGCCAAATTACAGAAAGAGCCTAAATGTCCATCAACTGATGAATGGATAAAGAAGATGTGGTTTATATATACTATGGAATACTACTTGGCAACGAGAAAGAATGAAATATGGCCATTTGCAACAACGTGGATGGAACTGGAGGGTATTATGCTAAGTGAAATAAGTCAGTCAGAGAAAGGCAGATACCATATGTTTCCACTCATATGTGGATCTTGAGAAACTTAACAGAAGACCATGGAGGAGGGGAAGGGGGAAAAAGAAACCGTTACAGAGAGGGAGGGAGGCACACCAGAAAAGACTCTTAGATACTGAGAACAAACTGAGGGTTGATGGGGGTGGGGGAGAGGGGAAAGTGGGTAATGGGCATTGAGGAGGGCATTTGCTGGGATGAGCACTGGGTGTTGTATGGAAACCAATTTGACAATAAATTATACTTTTTAAAAAAGACATTTTCGGGGCACCTGGGTGGCTCAGTCGGTTAAGTGTCCGACTTCAGCTCCGGTCACGATCTCGCGGTCCATGAGTTCGAGCCCCGCGTCGGGCTCTGGGCTCATGGCTCAGAGCCTGGAGCCTGCTTCTGATTCTGTGTCTCCCTCTCTTTCTGCCCCTCCCCGGTTCATGCTCTGTCTCTCTCTGCCTCAAAAATAAATAAACGTTAAAAAAAAAGACATTTTCCTGCCCTTTCCATCTTTATTTTCTTTCCTCCCTTCCCTCCCCTCCTCATGTTCCCCTCACTTCCCACTCCAGAGTAAAGATGCTGGAATGTGAACAAGCAAGGTGATCAGTGGGCGCAGCATGGAAGGGGCAGAGGGAAAAGACGACTGGAGTACTTGAAAATTGAGCAGACAACGTAACTGATAGAGCAAATAAAGAAATACACTGAGAAAAATGGGAACCAGGTTTCTTATTCTTTGGGAAGGTATTTTACAAGCATGGAAAAGGAAAGGCTGGAAAGAACTGGAGTTTTATATGGGGATTTTTAAGCCTCAATATGAACTTACAGGCTTTTTAATATTCACAGTCAGATAAATACAGAAATAGTGTTCAATATAGATGTGTGTGTCTGTGTGCATGTATATACATAGACATATATATTTATACACTTCCTAACTCTGTCCTCTCAAGAGGGTCCAGATGCGGGAACACCCTGGTGCCAAGGATCACATTGAATATCCAGATGGTGGTTTCTAAATTTCATCCTCCAGTAGAGTCTGCTCAGAAGGAAACATGAGGCAGACCAAAATGAAGAGTCATACTGTAAAATCGAAGACTTACATCCTGTAAGACTACTGAGGATATGGAAGACAGGAAAATACTGAGGAAATGTTCCAAACTGAAGGAGACTGATGAGACCCGACAACTGAATGCAAACATGCCCTTGGATAGAATCCTGCACCAGAAAAGAACAAGAAGCAGCTCTGGGACCATCGATGTAGACTAAAGTTTGACCTTAATAAGTGCCTGGGAATCGCTATTTAAAGATTTAAAACTATAAGACATTTCACTCAACTGTTTTTAGCACTTACAGTGGCTTGGTTATGAAGCTTTTATTTTTCCCCAAACATTTGCTGCCTTCATATAGATGAATAGCCAATAAAGGATTTTTAACTGACACATCTGATTTCAAAACTATTGTTCTGTGAACATTATAGCAAAGCCTCAGTGCGAATGACAATAAAATGGGGTCACATTTATGTTAACACCCGTATTACAATGGCTTAGCACCTCCACCTGCTACATCACAATTCAAAATACACACACCCACCATCGCTTCTGAATCTATATCCTTCCTGTTCTAGTTATTCATCAGGCCCCCAGGCTATAGCGTCTAGACATGATCTGCTGCAGCTCCAGGATCACACAGGAGATTTGGGGAGTGGTGTTGGTCTCCCTATGTCATTCAATCCCAAATCTGAAAGAGAATCTTCCCTTGATTCTCTACAGCATCACTGAGACCCAGCTTGAATTTTTTTCACAAAATACTGGTTAGGCATAAAATAAAGTTTAGGCATAAAAGAAGGAAGTAACATTAAACCTAGTAATGTATTCACGCTACTACATGTGAAACTCTTGAGAGCCCACAGGCCCCAGGCTTATCCTCAATGGCACCTCCGAGAGTGTCACCCTGCCTAGCTCCCAGCCTGCCTCCAAAAGACCAACTCTACCTCATCCTCACCATTCCGTGCTCCATATTCCCTACAACCCAAAGTCCAGGCCCATCTTCCCTAAAGGTTATCCCTCCCTCCAATCCTTAGCCTGACTTCTCGACTTTCTTTTTTGTCTGTGGATCAGTCTCTTTCCAAAAAGTGGGACATGCCACATGAGAAACCCTGACCATAGTGTTAATCTACAACAGTTTTTGCAAAATAATATGCTCTGATATCTCAGTATATTCCAAGTTATTATATCTGAAATAATGTGTAGGACATTGTTACAGGCTGAATTGTGTCCCCACCCCCAAATTTGTGTGTTGAAGTCCTAAGTACCCTAGTACTTCAGAATATGACTGTATTTGAAGACTGGGTAGGTATAGAAATAAATAAGTTAAACAAGGTCATGAGGGTACATGCTAATTCAATATGACTGGTGTCCTTATAAGAAGAGGAAATTTGGATATAGACATGTACAAAAGGAAGATGACATGAAGGCAGAGAGAGGAGACAGCCATCTACATGCCAAGGAGGGAAACCTGGAACAGATCATTTTCTCATGGCCCTCAGAAGGAACTGACCCTGTCAACACCTTGATCTCAGACCTGTGGCCTCCAGAATTGTGAGAAAATAAATTTCTGTTGGTTTTTTTTTTAATTTTTTTTAACGTTTATTTATTTTTGAGACGGAGAGAGACAGAGCATGAATGGGGGAGGGTCAGAGAGAGAGAGGGAGACACAGAATCCGAAACAGGCTCCGGGCTCTGAGCTGTCAGCACAGAGCCCGATGCGGGGCTTGAACACACAGACCGCGAGATCATGACCTGAGCCGAAGTCAGCCGCCTAACCGACTAAGCCACCCAAGTGCCCCATAAATTTCTGTTTTTTAAGCCACCAGGTCTGTGGTACTTGGTTACAACAACTCTAGCAAATTAATATAGACATTAAATTTGAATTGTGTCAAGTCCAGTTTCCTTTTGGTCTTTCTTCCATAGTTAGGTAGAAGACAGACCTTTGAGGCTCAGTAGTATCACGTTTTTTGCCAATAACTACTCACAGGAAAGTGAAATTTTCCACAAGGCTTTTGTGCTTTTTTCATAGACACAAAGCATCCTGAATCTAAAATTTATATATGGAAAAAAAATGATTTTCCTAACCCCCTTCCCCACCTCCACCAAGAAAACAAAAGCCAGAAAAGTCTATAGTAGAGATTTCTGGCTCAACCACAAATAGCCATTTATATTCCTAGACAGAACACTAAGCATTTCCTTATAAAAAAAAAATCTACCTCATGATTTTCCACAGGTAGCCTTACAAGTATGTAAAACATAACAAAGGTATAATACGCCCTAAGGAGGAATTCAAATTTCTGTCTCCTAACAAAGAGAAAAACAGTTTAAACTTCAAAATCACAACTGTGCCCACATGTGACCCATCAAGGAAAAGCTGGACTGTCTTCAAGACACCCCCTCTCATTCCATGGTATGTCATTTGTGTCCAAATTATTGAAGGATGAAATAAATGGAATAAAATGAAAGAGGAGGGTATTTCTTTCATTCTCTAAGAGAGTGAAGCTGCACATCATCAGAATCCAGCCTTTCTGAGAACCAGTTCATTTCTCTCCATCTGAGCCCATCCTTAATCGTTGTCTTTCCCCTTATCTCAATTTGCACCACTTCTATGTACTGAATCACCCACCTCTTTCCCATGTCTTTCCTCTAACTTGTATCCTTCCCTTTTCCTTCCCTGCTACTACATGGGTGACACCCCTCTGTTCTGAGTTGGAATGCTCTGTGTGAGGAATTCAAAATGCTGGAAAAGCCATCAACACCTAGAGCAGCAGTGTTCAGAGTGGTAGGTGGGCCAATGGTGGCAGATGAGGTCGTTTTAGGGAGTCCACAAGTGATTTTTTAAATTTTAATAGATTTTTTTATTTAAATGTACATTAGAAAAAGAGAACTGGCACATCCAATCTTTAAATCCTGACATAAATGAGCAGATGGAGGAAGAATTTTGAGGCTTAAGAGAGTCTTCCAGGTGACCTTGAAATCAAACCACATTAGATTTTATAAACGTAAGTGCTTTTTCTGACACACTCAACCACTAAAATAGTACAGGTGTCCTTGCTATAAAGTCTCAGAGCACTGTGTACCTCTCTACTGCACTCACCCCAATTATAACTCATTCTCTGTGTAACCGTTTGTCAAGTGGTCACTTTACTACTAGACCATTAGCTCTGAAGATGAGCCCATGACTGCTTGTTTGTTACCATATCCTTAGCTCTCGGAGAACTCTCCGTTGTATATTAGCATTCCTTAACTACCTATAGAATAAATGTATGAAGAAATAAATGCATAAATAAAACTGTCCCTGACTATATGATATACCCATCACCTTTCTAAGAAGATTTCTGAGCAAAAAAAAAAAACAAAGACAAAAAACCCTAATCTGAGAATCGGGCCCATCAAGAAATGAGTGAGTTACGTGCACAGTGTAGGGAAAAGAACAGTGAGCTCCGAGGTGCAAGACCACAATCTGAGTGACCTCCTCTTTAATCCCCCCAATCATTCCACCTCTAGTGGCCTTGTTTTCACATGTGCAGAATGAGTAGTTGTTCTCTAAGAAACGTGCCCATTCTAAGTGCAATGCAGTCGAGTTAACATAGTTCAGAAACCCATTCTAGGTGCAATGCACTAGAGCTAACATAGTTCAAGAAGAGTTTCCTTAAGGTCATGCCTTTCTTTTCCTCTTCCTTTGTATGCATGTGTTCAGTGACTACTGTTTGGGGCTAATGCTTCAGTCAAACAATGGAGGAGGATGGAGGAGTGGACAGTGAAGGAAATGTCAAACATCTGACCAAGCAAAAAAACATTGAAAGAGGGGCGCCTGGGTGGCGCAGTCGGTTAAGCGTCCGACTTCAGCCAGGTCACGATCTTGCGGTCCGGGAGTTCGAGCCCCACGTCAGGTTCTCGGCTGATGGCTCAGAGCCTGGAGCCTGTTTCCGATTCTGTGTCTCCCTCTCTTTCTGCCCCTCCCCCGTTCATGCTCTGTCTCTCTCTGTCCCAAAAATAAATAAAAAACGTTGAAAAAAAATTAAAAAAAAAAAACATTGAAAGAAATACACTTTAAAATGACAGTGGAAATATAAACAGGGAAAACTCTTGGGCCTTCCTCCAAAAGTTAAAAGTAGAATTAATTACCAGATGACTCAGCAGTTCCACTCCTAGGTGTATACCCAAAGGAACTCAAAACAATGTTCAAACAAAAACTTGTACATGAATGTTTATAGCAGCATTATTCACAATTGCCAAAGGTGGAAACAAGCCAATTGATGAATGGACATACAAAATGTGGTTATATTCATACAATAGAATTTTATTCAGTCTTAAAGAGGAATAAAGTGATACATGCTACAACATGGATGAACCTCCCAAGCACTATGCTGTATGGAAATCACCATCCACCCAGGTCATATATAATATGATTCCAATTATAAAAAATACCCAGAACAGCTAAATCCACAGAGATAGAAAGGATTAGTGAGAAAGACAGAATGAGGAGTGACTGCTATAATGGATGCACAGTTTCCTTTTGGAATGATGAAAATATTTTCAAACTGGATACAGGTGATGGCTGCATAGCATGGTTGAATGTACTATATGCCACTGAATCATACACTTTAAAATGGTTAATTTTATATTGTGTGAATTTTACTTCAATCCTTTAAATCCTAAGGGTTCTATTTTTTTAAAAACAGACAGTAATCTTTACCAAAAATAGTCACTGGATACCAAATAAAGGCTTTTATACATCTATGAAAATTGACGGTAAGAATTTTAGGCAGGGGTGAGTGATATTCCACCCACGCCTATGGCCTTCTGAGCTTTAAGATGTGGCCCTTGATATCACAACAGCGACCAAAATCTCAAAATATCCAAACCTACTACTACTAATTGCTATCATGTACCCATATGCATGAATTTGGAAAGCTCTTCCTGAGCTGTGTAATCCCAGCCAACTGTCCTCCAGGGATTACGAATGCCATATTTTATGAACTTGAGTCATGTTGATATAAGGTCAAAAACTATGTTAAAATGATACAAGAATCACATCAATTTCTTCACAAACACAGTAAGTAAATAGTTCAGAATCCAAGTCGGTCCCATATGCCTCTAGTTGCACCCACTAATGGTCCCCATGCAGAGTTCTAACAAAAAGTACATGTCTATTAAAAGCACCAAACTTAGAAAAGTTATACTACTGTGAAAAGTTTTGCCTAAAAATAGTAGCATACACAGAGCTTGACCCACTCTCCTTCCCTTTGATATTGCCACACAATTCTAGGACCAGAGCTGCCATGATTCACACATGCCGAGAAACTACCCATGTGTGAAAGCATAGGCATCCACAGGCCGGCTCACTATCAGCTCACCGAGCACATCTGCCCATGCCCTTCAATACCAGTCTCAAAGGCAAGCTTCACACATTAAAAAATTTTTAACGTTCATTTATTTTTTTTTTTTTTGAGAGAGAGAGACAGAGTGAGAGCAGACAAGGGCAGAGAGAAGAGGGAGACACAGAATCCAAAGCAGGCTCTAGGCTCTGAGCTGTCAGCGCAGAGTCTGATGCAGGGCTCGAACTCAAGAACCACAAGATCATGACCTGAGCCGAAGTCGGACACTTAACCGACTGAGACACCCAGGTGCCCCATCTCAGTGCTCCTTTGTATCCACATAAGATAAAAGAGAAGTTTCTGAGAATGCCATTCCAGGCCTTTTGCCATATCCCCCAATATTCCCCTTTTGCTTAACTGACTACACCACCCAGGCGCCCCACAAGCTTCACACTTTATAGAAAGTGAAGAAAAAATCCTCTTCTGAACTTGTTTTCTAAGTGCTCAGTAAAATGGCTCATTTGGTCAGCTTGACAATGTGTCTTTAAAAACTGCATTGAAGTTTTGCCACAGAACACCTGATTATACAATGCAGTACTTAAAGGATCAGTTCATGATCTGCCTATTAAAGAATAATGCCTATATTGTATGCATATTTTTCCTTTTTCTTTTCCCCTATTGCTTTTTTTTCCTCTAATTATAAAGCCAACACAGAAAACTTGGAGAAAACAGAAATGTAGAAAAAAGAAAAATCTTTTTCTATGTAGAGTTCCACAGTCCAACATAAATCACTATTAATATTTTAACCCTAATTTCTAATCCAAGTCTAAAGATTTAGTAAAGTTTTAACATGTGTTTTCCATTTTACTGTCTTTCTCGGCAATTGAGATTAGTCTTGTCAGATAATAAAAGTGTTTTCATTATCAGACACTAAAGTTTATGTTAAATGCTCAATAAAATATTTTTTTAATAGTTCAGGCCCTTTTGAGAAAAACAGCCTTATCTCATAATCATCTCTTTGCAAGTCTCAGCTTATATGTCACCTCCACAGGGAAAGCTTCCTAATTCTCCAGATCAGGTTAGTCCCCCATTTATGTGCTCTCACAGCATCCTTTGCTTCTACTTCTTAGCCTCTATCACAATTAACCATATGGATCATTATCAGCTATTTCCACCAACTACAATATAGGCTCCAAGAAGGAAGTCACCAAGTCAGTCTTATTCTCTCTGTGCTCCAAAAATTAAGTGAGTTTTACTATTTAAAAGGTATTTAGCCAATAGTTAATGGGCGTGTGGATGGATGAATGACCAAAGAACAAACCTTCTCAGGAATGCAGTTTGGCACCATGACAGAAGGAAGAGATGAAACTAGTGTAGTGGTGTTAACTGCATGAAAAAGAGCTGAGTTTATACCTCTTTGATCCTCCTTCTCAGACACCAAGACCCTGAGGCAAGACCCCTGTGACCTTGCTTCTCAGATACCAAGACCCTGAGGCAAGACCTTGCTCAGGGAACTTACCTGCTGTGAAATGTGAAGCTTCCGGACAAGATGGAGTCCCAGGGACTTAGATTTACCCTTCCACTTGAAACAACTGAAAAAAAAACCCACAAAATATGGTTTTCAGACATTGCATATCAGGCAGTATAGGACAGTGATCCCTAAGATGGGGAAACAATTAAGGTTAGCCCTATCAGTGTCCCATCTTATTACCTTGAGAAAGTTTTCAGGCTGCAGGACAGGAAGGAAGTACCAATATTCTCCCTGAATTTGTTAGTTCACAATCTCGGGAGCTCCCCTGGTAAAATTAAAGACAGGTCTCCATACACAGAAGGCAGAGAGACTGAAGAAAGAGGCAGACCACTCCCAAGATTCATAAGTGGTAGGTTTTAACAAGCAAGGAAAACACATACAGGAGGCTTGTCTTGGGTAGTTGTAAGACAAGCAGATCTCCACACCCACCTACCAGAATCTAAAGAGTTTATAACAGCATTCAATCATGTATACAATCCAGATGGTCTCAGCAATATGTTACTCTCTCAAGGCTGCACCCATGAAATGGTTCCTAGTATGGGAACAGTGACTGGAATGTACATTCCAAGCACAGGGAGAAGGTGAGGAGCCTCCAATTGCCCATGTCCAGCTCGTGGGCAACTAACAGTCACATCCTCACCAGGACCTCCTCCAACACAGTTAAGGAAAAGAAGCTTATTGCCTGGGAAGGTCACGACAGCCAGTGTCCACAGGGCAGCGAAAATTCCAGAGTTCTGCAAAGCATCCCCCTCAAGTCTTCAAATGAGTCCATGTAAGTAAAGAAATTACCTGAGGCCATGAAAGAATAACCTAAAGGGATCAGAGGGAACAATCCGGGGTGCTCATATAGAACTACAAATTGTTCCTGTCCTCATGGGTCAAAACAGATCAAATTTCACAAGAAAGGTAACGGCAGAAAATAGCCCTCATTTAAAGGCTGCTCTGGTTGCACCATACCCAAAAGGATCAAACCATTTCCAAGTAACTTAACTGTGTACTGTAACAAAGCCCAATAGTGTTTACAGAAATACAAAAATACTCAGCACCCAACAAGGTAAAATTCATAGTATTTCACATCCAATAAAAATGATTAGACATGTTAAAGCAGGAATATATGACTCATAATAAGGAGAAAATAGCAAAGGGAGAGATAGTATCTGAGGGAGGAAACGAAGTGAAATCCTGACAATATCTAACAATATCATTAGAAAGAAAATATAGTACGTACACTAGAACAGACATCCAGATTTGTAAGCTAGCTCCACCATTTACTAGATAAATCTGACTCAAAAACCTATTTTCATAACAACTGGTTCCATTTTTTGTTTATTTGTGCTCTTTATAAGGACTGAAAGAATTGAGATGTATGCACATAGAGAACTGTGTCAATAACGACAGCCCTAGATTTTGTTTGGGATGGTCAAGCCATCAGCACCACTAAGACCCTTCTGCAAACCCAAGAATGCAACCCCCATCACTCTAAGGGAAGAGACTGGTATTCTGAAAGAATTGCTACAGCCTAATCAGTATTTGCCTCCAAAACGTCCACCCATCTGTCCTGACTTTCAGACTGTCTTTTTCTTTGCTAGCAGTTTTCATAACATGATTCAAAGAGGATGGATTTTTCATGAATTAAGTGACATATCACATTGCCCTAACATGTCATAAATTTCCTGGATTTCTCAATATCTTGTCATATGAACCCAAATTTAGCAATATTATCAGACTATGGCTCTACATATCAAGATACTTAATGTTTGTGCCAATAGCTAAAATTTATTGTTTCTTGAATTTAATAGACCTAGCGCCATTGCCTCTTTTAGACTGTTTCAGAACTAAACTTTTTGAAGTCAATAAAGCATTTCCTGTCTTTAACATAAAGTCCAACTGTTTTCTCTTAGTTGCTTCCATAGCCAAAATATTGCTTCTCACCACTAGCAACTTGCTTTTTGAAAAAGGAATATTCTTTAGATTTTATTCATTGAGCCATAACCGACTCTCTGAAAAACAGTTTTAAGTGGGATAAAAGAATTACTAAAGGCATGGCCCAAATATAAGGATACGATGACAAAAACAACTTCTTCGCTAAATGAAAACTAACACAGAAAGATACCTATTATCTCAGCTGCTCTTTTATAAGACTCCTATGCTGCTCTTTTGGTAAAGAATTTGGTAAAAGGAAATCATGCATTTGACACCTTGGCTGCTACCCAGCCCAGCTGAAAAGTCATTACCATCATAGGCAGCATAGCAAATAGGAGATACAGCATAGTGGAGGAGGGAACAAATGAAGAAATACTGAAACCAAAAGATCAGTGAAGGAATGTATAAACCAAAAGCACAAAGAGTTATGGGAAAGGTACCCATACAAATTGAAAGTTATAGCATCAGAAAAAGAAAACAACGAAACAAATCTAAGTGTTAGGCACAGCTATCTTTTGTGAATCTCCCATGGCTCTGAAGACCCACACAGCCAATAGAGTCAATAAAGAAGACAGGGTTTATAGCTTCTGCTATAGTCCTAACAGACACCCTGAGCGAGAGAGTAGTCTGGGCCATCATTCTGACAACTTGTGGGTTAGATAATACCTAATTAGGAACGCCATAGAGTGGTTGAGGGCCATTAAAAGAGCAATTAAAGAACAAATATGGATTTTAGCAGAGGCAGGGTAAAGACAGAAACAAATCCTAGCATCTGTTAAATCACCAAGAAAGCAAAGAAACCAGAACTCATGCATGTGCACATACACACACACACACACACACACACACACACACACACACCCTCACTATGATAGGAAAGACAGTCCTCAAATTGAAAACCTATCGGTTTCTAAAAACTGGCATGTGATATAGGATTTTCTAAAATCTTATGTGAAAAGAAAGTAGCTGGAGTCAAAAAGAGTTATTTTGAAAGTCATATGTGCCAATGTGCCTGTCTCTCAGGAAATGATGAAGTTGTATGGCCCTTTTCTCTGACTTTAAGATACAAATTCAAGAAAAATTCAGTAAAGGAAAAAAGAGAGCAAAAGTAGGAAATAAAAGATTATTTTCTCACATTTTACTGTCTGTCTCCTTAACTAGACTATAAGCTCTAAATAGTAGAAACTAATCACTGAATATATAGTACCTAATATTATGCCTGGTGCATGGTAGATAATCATTGAGTACTTTTATTAGCTGGATAGATAGATAGATAGATAGATAGGGAAGGAAGGAAGGAAGGAAGGAAGGAAGGAAGGAAGGAAGGAAGGAAGGAAGGCAGGCAGGCAGGCAGGCAGGCTATAGAGCAACAAAAGGACAAAATAAAGGCCTAGATCCTCAAGGTGGAAGTAATACTGGAGGTTCAGCTAGTTAGAATTTATTTGGGTCTAAATAACAGAGAAATCCAAAACATGAATTTTATTTTTAATTCACAATTTTTAAGTCCAGAGGTTGGTAATGCTAGTGGTTGGATCATGTTCCCACAAAGTGGTCAGGGCCCACACCCATAGTCTTCTACAATTTCTTATGCCTGTCCCTTCTCCTCAAGGTCAAGATGGCTATTTGAGCTCCTGTCACCACATTTTCATTCTAGGTAGAGGCAGAAAGATAGGAGGACATGAAGAGACAAGATGGACACATCCCTATACTTGATACCCCCATACAATACTTTTAATTGCATTGATTAGTCAAAACAGTCCCACTTAACTACAAAAGGAAACTGGGAAATTCAGTCTTTTAGGTAGAAACCAATGTTCCAAGTTTAAAATCCATAATCTTTTATCCAGGAAAAAAGAGATAATAGATATTGGGCAATTTCTGCCATAATTTGAGTATCAGTTCAAAATCTCTGGAATGTAGGGACAGAAAATAGAAATTATTTGGCATTAAAAATACTGTCCCTTTTGTCTAATATTTTTGAGAAGAATAAGCAAATTTTCTTGAGATACTTAACTGTAAACTACCCAGTTGACATACGTCTCAGCTAACAAAAGATGAAAAAAAAGAATAGATGTTTCTTTCTCTTTGTTCCATTTTCCTTTTTTTTTTCTTTTTTGTTTTTTTCTGGAAGTTTGTACCTCTTAATCCTCTTTACATATTCTTCCTATTCCCCACACCCACCTCCCTTCTGACAACCACCACTTTGTATTTAAGAGTCTGGTTTGGCTTGTTTTCCTTTGTTCCATTTTTTTTTTTTTAATGTTTATTTATTTTTTAGAGAGAGACAGACAGAGCACTGATGGAGGAGGCTCAGAGACAGAGGGAGACACAGTATCTGAAGCAGGCTCCAGGCTCTGAGCTCTCTGTGCTGAGAGCTCAGAGACCAATGTGGGGCTCAAACTCACTAACCGTGAGATCACGACCTGAGCCAAAGTCTGAGGACACTCGACTGACTGAGCCACCCAGGTGCTCTTCCTTTGTTTCATTTTTTAAAGAACCCTAGCAAGAATTGCTTGAGTTCAAGGAGTTAGCCATCTCCATGTTTTTGTTTCCCACAATCTGGGATCTGTCAGATTGGTGGAGGCTAGAACAAAATTATTCTTTGTCTCTACCAGTCCTCACCCACCCTACGCCCATTCCAATGATTCAATTTGCCCATAACTAATGTCTGCAGCCCAAAATGTTTTTTTCATTGCTTCGGAAGGGGGTGTGGAGATAATTCCAGTTCACAATAAGATGGGCATCCTTGAAGGTCACATTGACTACTTACTAGAAATAGAACAAACCAATTGTTGTGGTAAAAAAAAAAAAAATGAACTAGAAAAAAAAATCATGGCAACAGGGTCCAACTATAATTTGTTTGTTTGTTCATTTTCCACACAGGATTTTAGCTGGTGGTATCAAACTAAATGTTTCTTAGAAACTACAACC
Organism: Prionailurus viverrinus; assembly: GCF_022837055.1. Lineage (NCBI taxonomy): Eukaryota > Metazoa > Chordata > Mammalia > Carnivora > Felidae > Prionailurus > Prionailurus viverrinus. The sequence continues at coordinate 38,089,227 of NC_062573.1, read as the reverse complement.
ACTGCAAAGAAAAACCATTGAGATGGTACCTTGAGTTTGAAAGTTTTAATAATACCTGAGGGCTATTAAAAATGTGAAATCAGGAACCATAAAGAACCAAAAACAACCAAATGCTAATGAAAGACACTATCTTTAAATCTGCCAACTGATGCCTGGTGGCAGGGATAGGAGGGAAAAGATTTTAAGTGAAGTTTTTCAAACTATTCCTCCTCATCCTCATCCTGGTTAAAGGAAAAAACAGAAATCTTAGATGGCTTGGAGTAAACCAATCAAATTCCTTCCTTCCTTCCTTCCTTCCTTCCTTCCTTCCTTCCTTCCTTCCTCTCTCTCTCCCTCTGCCCCCTCCCTCCCTCTCTCTCTTCCTCCCCCTTTCTTCCTTTCTTCCTTCATTTCTTCCTTCCTTCCTTCCATCTCTCCCTTTCTTCTCTCTTTCTCTCTTTCTTTCTTTGTCTCTTTCTTTTTCTTCTCCCTGCAGTAGAGACTGTAAAACCATAGGAGTCTTATAAAATTCTCTGCTCAGATTAAAGTTCAAAATTTAATACCCTAAAAATACTAGGGTGGTTGGATGGAATTACAGGATCAATGGACATCCTAATTTGGGAATACATAAATTCAGAGGATTCTGATGGAAGACCAAGGTCTTAAAGATTCAGTTGTGGTGGGTCCCATTCAGGGATGATATTCAACGTATTTAGAACATGGTATGGCACAGGTAGTAACCCATGGAAATAGCACTGGCCAGGGCACTAGCTCAGGGATCCAGAACCTCTCTATAGCACTACACGCTACCTCCTTAGTTTCTAGATTGTGAAGAGGATCACAGGGCAGGGAAGAGTTCAATCACAGATATTTGCCAACCACTATTTTAACAACATGTATGGTTGTCCTGGGGCATACCATCTGAACATCAGCCCCAGTTCCACTCTTCCAGGCATTAGTGAGGCCAGGCCCATGACAATTATACTCCCACCCTTGCTCACCACTATCATCCAGTTTCAGGGGGTCACTTAACTATTGCCACTTTGTGTAAATGACCACCCAGTCCTGGAGAGGCCCTTTAGGAAGACAGAAACCCTACCTCCCTGTAGATCATTTACCATAGTTACACTGGAAACATCAGCTGAGGAACAGAAGTTTCCATTTAGCCCTGGGTGTTCCCATATTCACTCAGAACTAAACAGAAATATATAGCAACATGATCTGAAAGGAAACTCAAAAAATTGATATGTTGACTCTTACTTTAAATCATGTCTTTTCTAATTACACGTTGGTCTCCTCTGGACAGGTCAGTTAGACTGGAATATGTTCTATGTGTTCAACCTGCACATTTAAATCCGTATTGCTTCGATTCTCCCTTGTGAATCTGTATGAATAAGATTATTAAATTATTAAGAGGGGAAAAAACACTTAATAACAAAGACAGGCTCATTGATGACACCAATCACAATGACCATGTAAAGTGGATTGCTTAATTACTCTCAGAAAAAGCAGACTCTCTTACTACTTTTGTATATTTGATGTTTTCTAACACATAGTCATTCTTTCTCTGTTTTTTCCCTTGTGGATTTTCATTTTTATTTGAAGATTCTAGAAAGAATTTAGTTTTACTTCTTGTTCTATAATTAATGGTTCCATTATTTATCTTGTCAATATAGATATCCCATAATTTGATCAAAAACAGACATTAAAATTAAATCTCCATCCTGTGGCGATAGCATAAATGCCAAATCTACTTGGTGTTTTGGTTCTTGAAAAGGTCACTGTGACAGAGTTGCAATGGTACAAATACAAAAGTTCATATTATCCAACCTGGGTGAAGAAAGTAATGGCACAACTACAGTTGTGAGTTCAGCTAAGGCTATTTCCACTGAAAAATAAATAACTTTTTAATGAAAATACTATCAATAGTTACTTCAGAGAAGTTGGCTAAGGAGTTGAAGAGATAAAGGAATTTTTTTTTTTTTTTTACTTTTTGTATTGTATTATTTGTGCTTAAACTTTAATGAAAGTGCTAAAACTTTTATTTTATCATGGGCATGCACTGCTTTGTTAATGAAAGAAGTAATTACTGTTGAGAAGGATTATTTCAAAAGAAGAAACAAAAAAATGACTTGGGAAAATCACCTAATTTTTTAAGTTTTCCATTACAGACAGATAATGCAACCCTGGGAGACATATGCTCCCTGGGGCAAAATTGCAATCATCAATAAAAACAAAATAAGAAGCAGCTTTAATGCCTAGAGGCAGAAAATACAAAGTATATGACCTGTTGTTTTTGAGCAAACCAGTGATATTCAAAATACCTATCCACAATAAGATCAGGTGCCTGTGCCAGAGTATAAATTAAGACACGGCTTCCTTCTGTGAGAAAAGTCTTGCTACCAAAAATAAATAAATCAAATCAACTTAAAAATGGTGCTTAATGACTAAGTGGATTTATATTCTAATGTAGATTGGTCATAAACAGTTGGGTGACCAGAGACCATACTTTGGTCCAAAAATGGAAGGAGAAAGTTTAGATTGTGAGTCAGTCAGGATTCAATGTAGGGAACAGAAATCACTCTAGCAATGTCAAGCAGAAAGGGATTTAATACAGGGAATTCAGCCCATACACACATTTCAGAAGGCTAGAAACATAGGCATCAAGTCAAGGAGGTACCACATAACCAACCTGAAGAAGTTCCACCATAACTATAATCCAGAGATCAGGGGGTTATGATTACTGCCACTGCCATGACTGCTTCTTAGGAGCTGATGGCTAGACAGAGCAATGCTAATTTGGTCAATGTGATAGCCCCTAAACCTGTATGAGCTTGCTTCCCAGCTGAAAATGATCTCCACCTCTCTTCTGACTTCCAAATATCATACTAGTGCATCTCATTGAAACAATCTACCTTGCAACCAGAATCCTAGTTTCAAAGAAGTCTGGAAATGTAGTCATTAGCTTTTCCACCCCAGAATAATAAGAACACATAGAGAATAGAAGTCAAGTGCTAATTGACTATATTTAATCTGAAAGAGATATGTCTTATAGGAATGAGTCTTCAAACATATGAAGAACTTTCTTGCAAAAGAATAATTAGACTTATTCTGAGTAGCACCTGAGAGCAGGCTAGAAGCTTGATCTGTGCTAGTTCATCTTCTTAAAGGGGTGTTTATTGGGATCTACTCCTTTGGATAACCGTCACTTCTGGCACATGAAAAAATGCTCACATCACTCCTCATCAGGGAAATACAAATCAAAACCACACTCAGATATCACCTCACACCAGTCAGAGTGGCCAAAATGAACAAATCAGGAGACTATAGATGTTGGAGAGGATGTGGAGAAACAGGAAACTTCTTGCACTGTTGGTGGGAATGAAAACAGGTGCAGCCACTCTGGAAAACAGTGTGGAGGTTCCTCAAAAAATTAAAAATAGACCTACCCTATGACCCAGCAATAGCACTGCTAGGAATTTACCCAAGGGATACAGGAGTACTGTGCATAGGGTCACTTGTACCCCAATGTTTATAGCAGCACTTTCAACAAGAGCCAAATTATGGAAAGAGCCTACATGTCCATCAACTGACAAATGGATAAAGAAATTGTGGTTTATATATACGATGGAATACTACTTGGCAATGAGAAAGAATGAAATATGGCCTTTTGTAGCAACATGGATGGAACTGGAGAGTGTTATGCTAAGTGAAATAAGTCATACAGAGAAAGATAGCTACCATATGTTTTCACTCCTATGTGGATCTTGAGAAACTTAACAGAAGACCATGGTGGGGGGGGGGGGGGGTGGGAAATTAGAGAGGGAGGGAGGCAAACCATAAGAGACTCTTAAAAACTGAGAATAAACTGAGGGTTGATGGGGGGGGTGGTGAGAGGGAGGGGAAAGTGGGTAATGGGCATTGAGGAGGGCACCTGTTGGGATGAGCACTGGGTGTTGTATGGAAACCAATTTGACAATAAATATCATATTTAAAAAAAAAGGTCACTCCTGCTTCTGATTCTGTGTCTCCCTCTCTCTCTGACCCTCCCCCATTCATGCTCTGTCTCTCTCTGTCTCAAAAATAAATAAACATTAAAAAAAAAATTAAAAGAAAAAAAAAGGGGCGCCTGGGTGGCTCAGTCGGTTAAGCGTCCGACTTCAGCCAGGTCACGATCTTGTGGTCCGTGAGTTCGAGCCCCGCGTCAGGCTCTGTGCTGACAGCTCAGAGCCTGGAGCCTGCTTCTGATTCTGTGTCTCCCTCTCTCTCTGACCCTCCCCCATTCATGCTCTGTCTCTCTCTGTCTCAAAAATAAATAAACATTAAAAAAAATTTTTTTAAAAAAAAGGTCACTTCTGCTTTGGATATGCTCATTCTGGGGCCTGGGATGAAGCAGAAATGCATATCCAGGACATAATCACCTCATGGTGACCCAGCCAAACTATACAAGCACTTAAGACCTCTCTCTGCTCACATCACATCTACCAACATCCCATCATCAAAAGCAAGTTACAGAAGTAACTGGCCAAGTCTAATATCAATGTAATATACACTCCACCCATAATGGAAAGGCACTGCAATATTATATAGCAAAGAGCATGGATGTACTATAACAAAGAAGTGAAGAATTCGAACCAATGACCCAATCCATGACAACTTCTAAAGTCTTTTTCAATGTTGCAGTTTTGCATTCTGTAATTCTATGACAGAGATTCATGAAGATGTGTGAACTCCCTTAACTCTCCAGTTACTCACTTTCTTGCCTCCCAAACTCCTCAAAAGACCACACATAACTAATCTCAACCAAACCAATCCTTTTTGTAACCCTTTCTATCTCAAAGGAAAAGTTACCCCCCTCTTCAACCAAGCCCCATTTGTAAGCTAAATTCAACCCCAAAGTCTCAGAAACTGATTCACCCCTATTTCTTCTTTTTCTCTCCTAAATCTTCACCTTGGATCCTTTCCTGACATACAATCAAGTATTTGGCCTACAACATTAAAAATAAAAACTCTCCTATGGCATTACATCTCCTCCAGCACTCTATTACTCTGAAATCTGGCCACAACGGCTCGCTCACACAAAGGACAAAGAGGTTGTATTTGCCAACTCTCTTGTTTGTTGTTGCAGGGTTTGGTGGGGCACAATAATAGCACTTCTCTTCCCTGTCCAAGTTCTACATCAAACGAGAAAGAAGAAAAAAGGATGAAGCTAATATGGAAGAAATACGGTCTGTATGTGAAAACCAAATACACCTATCCACTTCCTATGTCCTTCTGGACCAGTCAGTCTGAGAGTAAGTTTGAGTCTGCAGGATAGACACACTTAGCCCAGGTTTCTGTCTCACTGTCCTAGGAAGAAAAAATCAAATCCCATACTACTCCAGTGGTCAGTTTTGTTAATATACTGCAGTCAAGAAAAATGGACCAATAATATTTATTTCAGACCCAAGAAAGAGATGAAGAAATAAGTGTAAAGTGCATGAGTAAACTGCCCCTCATGGAGACCAGAAGACTAGAGAAGAGGTGCTTCCTCTCTAAATTACATTACAGGTCTTTAATTTGCTTGAGTTCTTTGGGATATTCACACTATTGTTCCTTCTTGGCCATTTATGCTTCCCTGCCTCTGGAAAGCTTTTTTTTATCTTAAGTTCTAAGATACTCCCCTTTCCAGGTTTTCTTCTTACTACCTGCCCTATTTTATCTCCTTAAAATAGGATATTTATGGGGACAATACCCTGTTTTCCCATTCTCTGTTCTCCCATTTCTCTTAGAAATCCCATCCATTCCTGTAACCTTCACTGTCACTCATGTGCTGTAGATCTATATAAATGGATATTTACCTGGCTACTAGGCCTCTCTCCTCAAGGCTGCCCATTTACATCTTGAATTCAAAATGCCAAAATAGATTTGTCATCTTCTCCCCAAAGCAAACTTTATCTCCTATTATCTCTGCCTTTGTATGTAGCACTAATACTCACTCAGTCTTCCAAGCCAAAAATATTAAGAAACATCTTGACTACTCTCTCTCCTCTCCCCCTCCACCCTCTCTAGCACATTACTAGGTCCAATGAACTTCATTTCCTAAATGTCTTTCAAATCAGTTTCTTCCTTTCCATTTCTACTGCCTCTGCCTTGGATTGAACATTCACTATCTATTTAAATTTAATTTACTACAGTATTTCTTCAACTACTATACCCAGTTTCCACTCCTTTATAATGGACATTATTTGGGTTGGGCTGTTTATTTTTCTCCTTTTTTTTTTCTTCCAATCTAACATCAACTACATCTTTTGTTAACAGCATCCCAATTTTGTTGAGTGAACATAAGAAGTGAGCACACTATTTTTTTAAAAATACTTTTCAATTGATGACCTTTGTGTAACATATATGGCAGGCCCCATTCACTGTAATATTTCATTAACCAGAAGTGTCTGTTGATTAATAATGGTGGAACAGACAAATTACAACAATATGTTAAGGGCCAAGGAATTAAAAAACAATAAAGGCTTTCATAATAAAAGTTAAAGGCATCAAACGACAGGATCACTGATTCTTTGTTTCTCCTTCCTGGTCACTAGTAATGTTTTAATATCCTCAGGGCTCAACTGTGTAACTTCTGTGGGTTTTGTTTTAAGTTGAACATGGTTCCTTTGTGTAGTATTGCCTCTGTAACAATATCCAAGTTAGTAAAACTCACTCCATAAGCTTATGCTATACAAATTTGTGCTTTCATCTCTATAACTCCCCCTGAAACACTTTTCTATCAAAGTAACAGTTACCTTAGATGTGTTCAAACCCACCTAAACATAAAGTATTCACTTTAGTCTGTCACACACTGTTTCCTCTACCTTGTACACTAGAAGGAAGTCCTTTGGTTTGAAAGCTTTGCCAGCATTTGAGAAAGTAAATCACTTTCAAGTTCAGGGTGAATATTTTCAAAAGGATTTTACAAAGGGTTTTAATGACAACACAGCCTCTCTTCCCCCACCCTCAGCTCAAGCCTGATTTTGAACTCTTTAAATTCAACACCAAGCTTAGATTCTCAGACTGTAAGAGCTGAAAAGAACTTTTGTTTCCATCTCAATCCCACCTACTCATTTTACAGTCAAGAAGATAGACACCTGGAGAGAGAAAAGCATTGTTCCAGGTCCTGATATGTTTGTCATGTTTAAGACGTATTTCCCTAATAGTCTCAGGATTTGAACAGAAGGGATTTCGGTAGCCCTCACATTGAGGCACCTCTCTCGCCTGATTCCCTGGCTGCAGGCTGCAACTCAGGGGCCATTCATGATCTCCCATAAAAGGTCAACTTTTGCCTCTTTTCCTTAAACCTGAAGAGCCCCTTTCAGAGGGAGGAGCCATTGGGGGTAGGGGTGGGGAATTTTTGCTAAGACAGAGCAAGGAGCCACTGCATCTGGTGGCTTATCCTCCTTCTCAGAAAGAACAGTCCTGGGGTATCTAGATGTTGCCAAAGCCACTGCCTCACAGAGGCAGCTGGGTATCCAAAACGAAAGACTAGAGATGCCGCTGGCTGCCCAATAGGATGGTAAAGGGGAAAGGGAGGAGCAAGGGCAGTGGCAGCAGAATTCACAATTCTTTGTGCCCAATCACAAAGATAAAATGGTTGGCATTTCCCCCTTCCTTTGGCAACTCCCCTGCACGCATACACATACATATCCACACAATAACAACAATAACCCCTACCTGTCCTAGCCAGCTACCATTTTGTGACTTTCCTACATATTTACACCAGTCAGTCTGAGGGTAGGATGGGGAAACAAAAGATACAGTGTAGCTTCCTCCAAGTGTCTTACTCCCACAGTATAACCTGTATTTTATAACCTCCAGAATCCCAGGTTTGAATTTTTCCTCTCCTTCCAGAGTCATCATTCTTACTTTGTATCCTAAAATATAAGGAATATCTATAATAAAAGAGCTAAGAGTCCAGTAAATACCCTCTACTTCTAGCAAACAGAAAGTGCAAGTATTCATTTTCCAATTCTTTTTTTTTTCAGTCACCCAAGAAGACAAGTAAAGGGCAGACCCAACTCAAAATAAAGAGCGCCTACACTATTACACCATGAAATGTGAAACGATGTGTACCTTACAGTGACGATATCCTCGCCACTGCAAGTATTCAAGCAAGGATGATAAAAACAGCTGATCAAGATTTTGTTAAAGGGGTACCCGAAACCAATGTAACACTGCATATCAACTATACTCAAATTTTTTTTTTAATTTTTTTCAACGTTTTTATTTATTTTTGGGACAGAGAGAGACAGAGCATGAACGGGGGAGGGGCAGAGAGAGAGGGAGACACAGAATCGGAAACAGGCTCCAGGCTCCGAGCCATCAGCCCAGAGCCTGACGCGGGGCTCGAACTCACGGACCGCGAGATCGTGACCTGGCTGAAGTTGGACGCTTAACCGACTGCGCCACCCAGGCGCCCCAAATTTTAAAAATTAAAAAAAAAAAGATTTTGTTAAAAGGAGTTCAGACAACTATCTAAGGGTTGGCAAAGGTGATCTTTAAGTTGCCTTCTAAGACTATAAGAGCAGTTTGTGGATATGAACTGAATGTGACTCCAGCCTTAATTGGAAAGTGAATTGCAAATGGAAATAAGAGAAAGGCAGAACAAGACTTCACAGAAGCTAGTAGGTTTCAAAGGATACCAGTTCTACACATCAAAACATCAAGGCAGGAAGTCCTTGATTTAGTCAATATTTATCTTTCAGGTTAATCTGTCTGGACATTGAACAAAAACAAGAATTAAGTGCTATGGCTCTCTCCCCCATATACATAACTACTTAAGCAATGCAAGCAAGATTGGTGTCTGGCTACATAAAAATTGGCAAAATGGCCTAAAGAGCTAGTAAAAAATCATTATTTTATTTCTGAGAATTGAATACCATTGTAGTTAAGGCAAACAATTGGCATTGCACTCAGCTGCAGCTGGTAGAGAACCCATTTGTATATGCGAATTGACCAGTTAATATTATTACAAAGTGTCATTGATCCTAGAAAGTGCGAATGATAACAAGGCTGACAACTTTCACTTCCTTTTTCCTATCCCATCACAAACCAAAAGTTTTATAGTTGTTAATCGCTTTTAGAGGTAGAAACTTCACATTATTTGAACAGCGTTCCCCCTGCTGCACAACTTTCCTCTTTCAGAGAGGGGACCAGTTAGACAGAATTGGTTCAGAATCAAGTGGCAGAAGAAAAATTCATGATCCAAGGGAAGAGGTCACTTAATATAACAAGGACAAAAAATATCAGTCTAAGAAATAAGAACAACATACTAGTGAGCAGTGGTATACAAAGGGTGAGGGTATTTTAACACTGACATCGTTTAGAACCGCTGATACATGAGGATAATATAAAAAAGACCAAATCTGAGTCAGTTTAATTACTGCTCTTCAATTTTACAGAGACAATGCATCCCCTCATTGCTGCACTAGGGTGGAACCTGACTTCCCTCACCCGTGGTGAGCCACTGTTCATGAGCATCCTGTACTTGTCTCCCTTCAGAGCTCCTTTATAACACACCTTCTTGGGGAGGGATAGGCCACGTCTGCTGCTGGTCCCCAGGGTGTCTTATTTTGCTAATCAAGATAATGAATAAAAAGAGTTGAGAAATGGAAGGAGTCGAAAATAAACTAGGTATTCTTTTTTTCTTAATTGAAAAGAGATTTAGAGGAACAGAAAAAAAAATAGGTGGTCCAAAAAAGTGCAATGGGTAAGACAACCCCTGTTCCACCACCATAACCACCAGCACTGTAACCACTGCAGTGGAATTAAGGATGCATTCAGGATTCAGGAGTCAAGAAACTGTCGAGCTGAACTTCCGGAAGGGATAGGAATGGGAAGCAAGAAAAGTTTTCGGATACCAGCTCAGAAGTCCTTTAGCTTAAACAAGACTGGGCAGACTGCAAAATGGACATGGACTGTAAATGAGCCACCTGGCCTTGTCTGATCGATGGAAGCGAAGGCAGAGTATTTATGTGTAGCAAAGAGTAACGGTCAACGGGCTGTCTTGGTTTGTCACCTTTAACCTGGGGAGCTCAATACAGGTTAAAACTCTTGAGATCCAGGAATCTTTCTAACTTTTCTGAGAGTCATTTCTACCCCCACTCCAAGTAGGGAAAATGAGGGACAAAGGCTCAGTTCACTTCCTTGGGGGTCACACAGCAAGTATAGAATGCAAAAGAAAGTAATACACAGGCTTCATATTTCCCATTTCCCATTTTACCACCCCCTCCACTGAGCCTCTTCTTCCTTCTCTTCCTCTCTGGACAACAATCTTCAAAGCCAACCAAAGCCAGCACACATACAGTAAAACATCACATATGTCTGTGATTTAGTTCCCCCCAGAAAGATCATGATTTTATGAATATCCCTGAAACTAGAATAAGAACCCCTGGGTTTTCTCTGTTGTCCTTAGAATGGGACCAGAGGATAGTTAATATGTCAGGGAAACACGGGGCACTACTGTCCCTCTTTTTAACTCCTCCTTTTCTCTCTTGTTACGAAACTTCTCCAGCCAAGTTATCTTTCTTCCTTTCATCCTTTCTTCCTTCCTTCCTTCCTTCTTTTCTTCCTTTCTTTCTTGCTTGCTTGCTTGCTTTCATAGCAAGCGTGCACAAACTGTGAGTGAATGAATGAATTCACAGATGAATAAAAGTCTGTCTTCTCTTTGGACACTAATGAAACTTAAAAATTACTTTAGCACTTTGTGAGGAGACCTAGAAGTCTAGCAACTTTGCATCATAATTATTGAAGGCACGTAGGCTATCTGATTCCATGCAGAGAAAATTAAAATAACAAAAGCAAAGATCTTATCCATTAGGAAATGTGTGTAGTGCTGACGCTCTGATATTTATCTTGCTCACTCCTAATTTCTTCAGATCCCTCACATCAGAGAAGTTAAAATCTTCCTTTGCCTTATCTCTGAATAAATTAAATTTCTGATTAAAGCCAATGGGCAGTTTTACATAAAGGAGATTTTAAAAATGAGAAAAATTCTTGCAGGAGTGATTTCAGAGCTGGGTCCTCAACTGCAACGGGACAGTAAGTCGTTGACCTTTAAATTCAATGAAGGCTGTACAGCCCAGACTTACTGTTCTTCTCAGGGTGGTAGGGTGAGTATTCTGGGAGTCTTGCCAAATGCCCTGTCTCTAAAGCCCATGAGAAATAAGAAGAGTAGTTATTTTCTACCATTTTAACCATTTAAATGATTATTACACAGAAAGAACTGATCTTTTTGGTTCTCTATGACCCAGAAACTTTATCAGTGCTTCTGTCCTTTTGCAGTGAACTCACTTGTAATGGATCAGAGTTAAAAGATTTACAGAAGATAAAAATAATTCTACTTCTGGGAGAACAGTAGTTTAAGGATGATCCATATGTTTGACATAGTAAGTATAGCTCTTCTCCTACTCTCTGGAATAAAGGGAAGTTTTCCAACTATGGAACGAGAAAAGACGATTAGAAAGGTATCTTTAGAGAAGTAGACTTCTCAGCAGCACTCTGCCAGACAGTTTCTTTCTGTCTCAGCACTCAAGGGCTAGACAAATAATCCCTGCACCGTGAGACTGAGACATCATTAATATCCAAAGATAAAAAACAGTTTGCCCATGGGGTGTGGTCAGTGTGGCTACTGGGCAGGGTAACCAAAATAGTCAGAAAATCTGAAAAGTATTTTGGTACATGGCATCAAATCCTTTCTGGAACAGTATCGATTATAATAATCTAATTAATTAATTAAACTCAAGTGATGCTGATCAGTGAGATCATTAACCCAATATCCACAGAGCCAAATAGCACAGCCTTCCACAGACAACTGAGCATTCTGAGCAAATGGTCAATGAAAAAGTGCAACCTTATTGAAAGAAACACACAAAGCTGCACAGGAAAAAAAAACACAAAGATCAGAAAGCCTTTGTAAGCAATTGAAGGGCTTAGGTATTTGACCTTTTAAGAAAGTTTGTTCATGCTGATATGAAAGGCAATATAGGAATGTGAAATCACAAAGAGACAAAACAACACAAAACAAAAACAAAGAGCAACATCAATGAAACAGCAAGATATAAAGCAGAGAAACCACTTTTATTTTTTTTAAAACGTTTATTTATTATTAAGAGACAGAGAGACACAGAGCATGAGCAGGAGAGGGGTAGAGACAGGGGGAGACACAGAATCCGAAACAGGCTCCAGGCTCTGAGCTGTCAGCACACAGCCCGACGCAGGCCTTGAACTCACAAACTGCAAGATCATGACCTGAGCCGAAGTCGGTCACTTAACCAACTGAGCCACCCAGGCACCCCAACAAACCACTTTTAAAAATTAAGCATAGGGGTACCTGGGTGGCTCAGTCAGTTAAGCATCAGGCTCTTGGTTTCAGCTCAGGTCATGATCTGACAGTTCATGAGTTCGAGCCCCACGTTGGGCTGTGTGCTGACAGTGCGGAGCCTGCTTGGGTTTCTGTATCCCTCCCTCTCTGCCCCTCCCCTGCTTGCTCTCTCTCTCTCTCTCTCTCAAAATAAAGAAAAATAAATTAATAATAAAATAAAATAAAAATTAAACAAAAATATACAGGGAATCTGTGAGCCTATAGACCAAAGATGTTACCAGATTTTAATAAAGGAAAGCAGGAGTTAAAAAAAGAGTCATGCCTGTAGATAGTCCTAAATAATTTAGAAATCTGTTTATAGTTCATCTTCTATGTTAGTCTAGATTTGTTCAGTTAATTCCTTTGTGTCTGTGGTCCTGAGTTAAAGCTAAAGGATCTTATTCAGCTGTGAGAGTAGAAACATTAAAAAAAATTTTTTTAATAATTCAACCAGATATATATGAGCCTGACTTTGGTGCCTTGGCAGCAATAAATGAGACATCTTTCATAACACTAATAAAGTTCTTGGGTCTGAACTGGAACCAGGGTTCCTCAACTTTGGCACTTCTTGTATTTTGGACTGGATCATTTTTTATCATGGTAGGCTGCCCTGTGCACTGTAGGATAGATACTCAGCAGCATCTGTGAAAATAGCATGTGCGCGCGTGCACACACACACGCACACACACCCAGAGCTGTGTCAACCAGAAGTGTCTTGATGGGGTATGGGGAGGGAGACAGGCAGCAAAATTGTCCCTGGTTGAGAAACATTTAGACTACATCTAAATCTAGTAAGAACATTGCCCAGCAAATAATGGTGATAATTGCTACTCCACATGATGGTCATGCAGCATTTCAAATTTAAATTCTTGGCCTTATTAATCTCTTCAGATCAAATTTCCAAAGGGGTCTTTGATTTCTGCAAATGTCATTACATATTTGCTTGCAGGCAGTTAATTAAAGTCAAATTTAAACTACCAATGTTGAAATAAAATCCCCAAATTTCTCTGCCATAAAATCAAAGTATGTGTGAACACAAGAGAGAGAAAGAAGTGCATGAACTTTTGTTTGTTCTTTTTTGAAGGACATGTATGTGCATTTGGAAACATTTCTGTTCACTTTTTAGGACACACACATTACAATCTACCCTTGTCATTCTGACAAATGTTTCCTTCACTGTTGGAAGTAATTCAAACTAAGAAGATATGGATCTGCCCTCTTACACGCACTTTGAATCTATGTAAAGTTGGGTGTAACCACTTATTGATTCATACAAGTTCTCCACATTGCCTTCCAGAGCAGTTTCAATAAGGAGAAAAAAAAGGAAAATACCAAGGGTACTGTCTTAATGGCAGAGTCATTTATAGTGATCAACTACCAGTCATATGGTTTTGATGAAAAATGGCTTGTAGAGAGGGACTCCCACAAGAAGACAGCGTATCAGTAGTTACATTTTGACATTCAGAAAAAATTAGAGTGTGATTATGGTTTCCTTAATGGTTTCCTCCAAGTCTGTGGAGGCAGTAGCCATTCACATTTCTCCAGGTTTCTCTGACACTACCTCTTCTCCAAAAGTTTTTGAAGGACATCTGAGTGTAGGTGATGTCCAAGGTTATTTCAGCAACCCTATCCTGAGACTTATGCAGACTACCATGTGATGCTATTTGTGTTTTGGATGACATGAGCAAGCAACATTTTTTTATGATGTTGAAGCCTGGAACCTTCTAGATCCCCCTTTGATTTGAATGTCCTTACCCAGCTGACCTCCATACACATTTGACCAACTAATAAATCTTGATTTCTTTGTTTTACAATCTGAGGTTGACGCTACACCTGAGTCTTTGGAAATGGCATTTGTAATTGGTCTGCTTGGCATTTGACTGCCTTCTTTCCCACATGCCTTTGATCTGTCTTGCCCCCATTTACTCTCCTTGCCTTATAAGAACCCTCAGGGAAAACCTTGACCACATTCCAGTTGTAGACTCCAACATTTTTACTGATCACTGAGGGAAACCACAAATCTTTACCTTTCCTTTATGAACAATAAAAACTGAGAAGCTTGTAGTCGATAATAAAATACACAGAGGTATGTGGTCTAGATTGATTCAAAATTCTAAATCTTAAATCAGCCTATTTTTTACCAAACTGCTTGGCAGATTATATTTTCCAAAGTGGTAGCAGTTCTCCCATCCCACATCTCCTTTTAAAATATTGCCACTTCGTCCATCAAGAGGTCTTCTAGGTCTTCTCCTCTTAAACATGGGCAGGACTTTTTGACTTCCTCAGCCAACAAAGTGTAACAAGAGAGAGACTTTGTGACTTTCAAAGGGAGGTCATGAAAATGCCATGTATTTCTACCTTATTCTCCTAGGACACTCACTCTTGAGAACCCAGCCACCATTGCTACAAAGCCTAAATAGTCCATGGAGAGGCCCGTGTGAAGACGGACTAAGGACTCTGGTTCACAGAACCTGCTGAACTCCCAGCTGACTATCAACACCAACTGGCCGGATGACATGCCTTCTTGAAAGTAAATCCTTCATTCCCTGAATTAATGAACCTACTCAACCAACATCATTAGAGACAAGTCTGAGAAAAGGCAATTTGAGCCCTTCCCAAATTGCAAGTTTGTGAGCAAAATAAATGCTACTTTAATGCCACTAAATCTGGGCGGTAATTTGTTATGCAGTAGTAGATAGCTGATATATATTTGAGGGTTTCAGGAACTAGCAACTGTAGGTCTAAAACATAATTCTAGAAATTTCTCCACATAAAACAAGGGCCAAGGTAAATATTTTTAAATGTTTATTACAAGACTGTTTAAAGAAAAAAAATAAAAATCCAAGTTCCCAATAATTTGGTATTGTTTAAATACTATATGGCACATTTGTGCAACGGTGTGATGCTGGGCCATTGTTTGAAAAGGCGACATTTAAAGTTTATTGAGATAACAATTTTTAAATATTTATTTTTTGGGAAACTGCAAGGGGAGAGGGGCAAAAAGAAGGGGCCAGAGGATCTGAAGAGGGCTTTGTGCTGACAGCAGTGAGCCAGGGCAAGGGCTCCAAATCACAAATGTGGAGATCATGACCTGAGCCAAAGTCGGATGCTCAACTGACTGAGCCACTCAGGCGCCTCAAGATAGCCATGTTTAAAACAGTATGCATATAATGATTCCATTTTTGTGATGTGTGTCTGTATGTGGATGCACATATTTACATGAGGGGAAAATCTTAACACCTATACTTCAAAACATGCACCAAGGTTACCTCTGCATAAGGGGCTAAGGAGTGATTTGGGGGACTTTTTTCCTGCTCATCTGAATATTCTCTTTTTCTGACTGAACACGGAATGACAAAGTCATTTTTAAAGCCTTTAGAGAAATCAAAGGATTCTCCTTATAATTTTAGTACAAAAGAAAGGATCACATGGGGCCATCTCTGTTTGTGGTTGTTTCCAGAAAGTGGACTGACTTGCGGCATATTCAGATGCGCACCACTGGAGGTTGTGTTGTACCAGGATTCCTCTCCAATCCCTGATTCCATGTTTCCCTCTATTTGATTTTCCAGAGTCTCCAGATCAGAATGATACAAATTTCTCTTCCTTCCAGAGTAGCAACCAGGAGGCCAGCGGCGCAAACACCAAGCAAAGAAACGCCTCTGGGCTTGAAGGGTTAGGGGCTGGCAGAAACACCGTCAGCAATAATGCCAGCACCTAGTGTGACTTTTCAAATTCCCTGTCACAATGGGGAGGTGATTCAAGGGACTGTTTCGTGTGGAAGGAAAGTTAATGCCTTGCTTCTAAAAGAGCGAGGATGCACAAAGTCCTAGATGATGGTCAAAGAGAAGAAAACACCCGGGTCTCCAAAACAAGGTAACTTTGCCGACCCAATCTAGAATTTGAAATCACCTCTCAGGTTTTCCCATATAATTATACACCTGCTGCCTTGTTAGAAAGCCCTTGTTTCCTTTTCTTCTGCCTTCAAATGGTACATTCACAACTGTGCTCTGCCCTCCCCTGGTTATGCTAAGGCCCATAACATTAATGTATCAGCACATTACCCCTCCGGGCTTTCCACAGGTGTCTGTGTCGGGGGGGAGGGTGGGGCTAGAAGGGTGTCCTTTCACCAGTCCAGGCACCTTAAAACCTGAACTTGAAACTCACGCTCTTCGAAAAAAGGACTCTAGCTGCATAGTTTAAATGGCTGCCAGGCAAGTGGCAAGCTAACTCACTTCAGAATAAAAGGGAAAAGCTGCTGCTGTATTTTCCTCTATCGTCTCCCCTTTTCCTACTGCAAAGGGGACTTTTCACTGAAGTTATTTGCTGTAGAACACAGCAAAGTTTCATTCCTATTCCTACATGGACTACAGTTTAGCCGAAACCACCTGGCCTGGTGTCACAGCCCAGCCCTGGAGACTGCACTCTAGGGCTACAAATAAAGTTGGTCCTAAGTACCTGTTACAGTCAGCAAGGGATACAAGGGAAGGGCTGCCGGTTAGAGACAAAGTATCGCTGGGAGCCAGTTACCTGCCTGGGTGACAATCACAGTAGAAGGCTAAAATGCAAACAACCCCCAAGATGTTAACCCAGGTTTTCCCAACCACATGTAGGAGGTCCAGGGTGTCTCTCTCTCTCTCTCTCTCTCTCTCTCTCTCTCTCTCTCTCTAATTTGGAGACACAAAGTAGGAGAGAAGAGTAGACAATAGCATTTGTGAACTGCTTGTTGACTTCAAAGTAGCCTAAGTAATTCCTAAGTACCAGACACACAACGTACAAATTTTGTAAGGAAGCTTTCGAATGCTCCAATCTTGGAGGTTTATTTTTGCTCTATCATTTACTGATGTGTTAAGTATGTACTAAATACATCATTCTTAACCTGTATGATGGTGGATTTCATGTGTCAACCTGACTGGGCTACTGGGTGCCCAATCATTTAGGCAAACATTGTTCTGGGTGTGTCCGTGAGGGTGTTTCTGAATGAGATTAACATTTGGTAGCCTCCCTGATGTGGGTGGTCCTCATCCAGTCAACTGAAGGCCTGAAAAGAACAAAAGGCTATGGAAGAAGCCTTGGTTGATGAGCTGGAAAGTGGTTTCTTTCCTGCCTTCAGACACAAACTTATACCAACAGCTCTCCTGGATCTCAGGCTTTCAGAAGTGGACTGGAACTATCAGCTCTCCTCGGTTTCCAAAATGCCTTGCCAGCTGTAGACCTTGGAACTTCTCAACTTCCGTAATCGATACAGTTCTTTAAGATAGATAGATGATAGATAGATAACTTTGTTTCCCCCAGAGAACCCTAATACAACCTGCTTCTTCGGTTATAATATGGAAGTATTGCCTATCTGGTAAAGCAAATTAAGTAAATACCATGAAATACATCAGGCCTGGTACAAAGTAGGCACACAGTAGGCATTCTCCCTAAACCTGGGTTTCCTGAAATAAAGTTTGCTTGCAGGCTCTCCTTTTTTTAGTAAACCAGTACTCTAAGAGATATCTGTACTAGGTTCATTGGGTATGTGACAAAGTCCACAAACTCATGCATATGATAAACATCACCTATTTCCTTTACAGAAACTTAATTCAAAGTCCAGGAACACATCCCGCCAGGCTGGAAGTTAATTCTTAGAGGTTAATATTAAGATTTCCCAGGGGAGAAATCCAAGACATTTTGTGGTGTCCAAAAAAGACAGAAAAAAAGTAACATTTAATCACTAGTCATGGTTGATGTTCCTGTTGGCCAGGTCACCCGCCTTGAGGTTCAGATGCATCTGCTTCTGTGTCATGCATGGTTCCCTGAAGTCGAGGTGGAGGCTAGGCTCCCTGGGGCCCAGGGCTCCACCAGGCTAGCCACCCCCCACACACCATGCTCAGCATCTATAATCCTGAGGACTCCTCAGGAGCTGCCATCCTGGAGGGGACCTACTCAAAGAGAACTACTCGTGTTCATATCATATTTCACCTGATTTGAGACAATTCGAGCAAGTGTAAAATAGATCACTCTACAAGTTAAGTAAATAAAGGGCATAGAGGATAAAAGCACCACCTGAATACAGGAAAGAAGAATAATTTCTATTATCATGTCTTTTTGTAAACCTAATTCTCAGAGCCAACTCCCAGCAAAAGTCTGGAATAGAATAGATTATACTCACTTCTGGAGGCTGAAATAAATAGCATTTTGTAATCCTATACTTCAGAGAATGCCATTGAGAATGTAGAGTGGCAGTTTTTAACTTTTTGCTATTTTGAACTTTATATTATTTCTGCATCCAGAAAGTCAGAGGTGAGCTCACGCAGATGAATACAGCTATGCTGAAAGCACAAAAAAAGGAAACTGGAAGAAACAACTTGTTTTTTAAAAAAAATTAAACCAGGGTGCCTGGGTGGCTCAGTCGGTTAAGCGTCCGTCTTCGGCTCAGGTCATGATCTCACGATCTGTGAGCTCGAGCCCTGCGTGGGGTTCTGTGCTGACAGCTCAGAACCTGGAGCCTGCTTTGGATTCTGTGTCTCCCTCTCTCTCTCTCTCTCTGCCCCTTCCCTGCTCATGCTCTGTCTCTCTCTGTCTCAAAAATAAATAAAACATTAAAAAAACTTTTTTTAATTAAACCTTCAAAATATTTGTTAAAAACGGGTTGAATATAAGACCAGAGATCACCATTGAAGTTTCTATATTTCAAAAGAAAATACTTGAGGAGTGCTGGATTGAGAAAACCATGTAGGTGTCCCCTTTGCAGCACGCTAGCAACACCTAGGATTGGCAAACTCGGGCAAGATTTCAGATGATGCCAAGCTGGCTGGGTGATGGAGTCTGAGTTCAAAACCATCTTGTCAGCATGAAATAAGCTTCTAATAGTAAAAAAAAAAAATGTTTAACTATATAGTAATAATAATTTCCAATTACTCTAAACCTGAGTTGGGGGTTCAAATATCAGCTGCTCCAGCAGCTGTGCTTAGCAACGTTTCTTAACAACAACAACATAGAGAGATGTAGATCCATAACAGTAATACGAAGCAACATAGCTTAAACAGCTTTGGTTAAACAGTAAAAATGTTTTTTACATTAAAAAAAAGGTGGGGGGGGGGGAGTAGTGTATGAATCTCATGGACTCACCAACAGTAGAAATCACTAAGCATACATCAGTCACATCTTATCTGAAGTGCCATGCTCTGTTTTCAGTGCCAGATTTTAAAATAACATAGACTTTCTCTGTATGGCTTATTTCACTTAGCATAACAGGAAC
This sequence comes from Prionailurus viverrinus, assembly GCF_022837055.1. Lineage (NCBI taxonomy): Eukaryota > Metazoa > Chordata > Mammalia > Carnivora > Felidae > Prionailurus > Prionailurus viverrinus. The sequence continues at coordinate 38,069,617 of NC_062573.1, read as the reverse complement.
CCATGGGGGAGGGGAAGGAAAAAAAAAAAAAAGAGGTTAGAATGGGAGAGAGCCAAAGCATAAGAGACTGTTAAAAACTGAGAACAAACTGAGGGTTGATGGGGGGTGGGAGGGAGGAGAGGGTGGGTGATGGGTATTGAGGAGGGCACCTTTTGGGATGAGCACTGGGTGTTGTATGGAAACCAATTTGTCAATAAATTTCATAAAAAAAAAAATAAATAAAATAAAATAAAATAACATAGACTAGGATAGAAGATAAAATAACATAGACTAGGATAGGAAGAATTTCTTTGCTGACCCAGCATGGCTGCAGGAATAAGCAATTCTTTGTCTTTAGTGCTTGCCTCAACCCATCCAAGAGTGAATATCCTAGGAGACATCAACTCATTGACCGAGCTGAGATTTCTTCACCACCCTTTTGGTGGGCCAGAGTAGTCAACAAAAAGGATTGGGGGTCGGGGGGGGGGGGGGGGGAGCGGGGAAGAGGCTCCAAAATCTCCTGTGACTTGTGTAGTAAAAGTATGCACATCTGGACTTACTGTGCTACCAAGACAGGCTCACATAATAGAAAAGAGAGAACTTCTCAAAAAGAAATTGGGGTGGCAGATGCTGAGTAATCAGAGCATATGCTGTTAATAAATGTAATGAGAACCATTTAGGTTAATATGGGGGAAATGAATTAGTAGTTGACTTATAGGTTAGTCATTTGTCTTTTCCTGCAGTGACTAGAATGGCTTTTGGACATGGTAGACTGCCCAAACACTGACTGATTTTGCTCTTTCATTTTAAGTCACACGTTTGAGCCAAATCCAGGAGCAGTTGGGGAATCTTGGCTTGTGCACCTAGGCTAGGTTGCCCCACAAAAACAGACACTGCAGGGCAGGCCCAATAATGAACCTCATGGAGAATAATTTATCCCAAAGGAAGAGATAGTCAAGAGACACAAGGACAACAGGCCAGAAACATCAATAAAAGACAATTTTGAGGAAAGCACCGTATCCACCACCAAAGTTGTCTTGAAGGCCAGCTCAGCCCCCTGGGCTCAGTCCTGAATCTTAGTAGAAATAGTTGCAATGTATCTAAAAGTAAAAGAGTGCTTCTAGTTAAGACCGGGTAAGTTTACAATCAAGCCTCCCCATCCCCACCATACTTTGCTCCAAACAAATAGCAATGATAAACATCTTTAAAAGAAAATCTAAAACACACAGTCATGTTTTTATAGAGAAAAAAGTGATCTAGAACACAAAGCAGTGAGTGAGGCTAAAGCTGCAGACCCTCTGGGTCCTGGGTCCGAAGTCTGTTAGAGGCTAAGAAGGGTTAGAATAACCCCACCACCACCAGCACCACCTCCTGTATACACCACAGGAGACCTAAGCTCGAAATCAAGAACTATGGTGAGACTCTCTCATCATAAAATAGTTTAGCCACGCGGCACTGTGCTGTGTTGGACTATGTTCTGTATAATACAGCTGCATAACCAAGAAAGGTAGGGAAAGTTGAGACCAATACAGCCTCTCTGTCATGATCCGGTTCAACCCACCTCCAGGTTCAGTGACCAAACAGAAGCTTTAATAGAAGATCTGAGGCTGCCATATTTGGAAGGGCCCACTTACAAGGCTGGGCCCCTGACTGGGCGTCTGGGAATTTGGCACCCAAATCACTCCTTAACTAATAAGAGAGGCTCATTGTATTTAGACTATTTGTACAATGTGATTTATGCTTAACATCTGCTTTCCTTCTGGGAGTCTGGAACTTTAGTCCATGCTCAGGAGAAGAGACCTATGTAATCAGCCCCCAATAAAAGTCTTGAACTCTGATTCTCTAATAGGCTCTCCTGAGCAGAAGTATTGCACACATACTTCCACACATACTTCCACATTTGTTTGCTTTAAACACACACACACACACACACACACACACACACACACACACACACACTTGGTATTTCGCTTTATGGGAGAAAAAGAGTATAAGGAAGCCTGTTCATAGATTTCTCCAGAATCTTCTTGTGTCTTTTTTCCTTGATGACCCTGTCATATATGCTTTCACTGTAATAGACCTCAGTTGTTAGTCCAACTATGTGCAGAGTTCCCTAAGTGCTTCTAAAAATTCTCCAAACATCTGTGGCCTTCAGGATCCCCAAAGTGGTACTGGCCACAGGATTCACTAGACCAGCTCCAATTTGCTAAAATATGGCCACAGAATTATTTGAGGTGGGGAGGGCAGGGGGGAAGAAGAACAGCAGGGGATGACAAAATCCTGGTGCATGGATGATTATGGAGTTATTCAGAGCATAAAAGAGCAGCTTAACTGCTATCTGTTGTGAGAGGTGAAACTCACCCGTGGAATTTGACAACAGATTTAAGCCCAGGAGACTTGACTCATTGGACTCCCTGACTTCTTTGGGCCCTGCTAAGCTAAAAAGAAGAAAAAAGAGAAGCCCAGGTGATGCCTTTGGTTTTTTTGGTGCTCTCCACCTGGTGGGAGGAAAAAGGGATCAAACATTCCCACAGGTTGGGCTTTCAATGGGCTAGAGACCATAAAAGTTACCTGGTTAGTTGCTCTCACCTTCCCTTCAGGCAGAAGAAAAAAAAGTAGGGAGCACTCAAGCCTTTCATGCAGCCGGTCTAAAGCACCCCAACTCTTTGTATTCCAGCAGTAGCTGTACTTTTAACCCTGTAAATGCTGAATTTACTGCTAGGCTTGGAGCAAAACTTGCAATGGGGGAAAAAAGATTTGCATAAATGCTCTTGTGTTTTATGGCTATTTCATCTATGTACGATTAAAATTTATTTAAAAATTATCATACACTTACAATTTCATGAATGCTAGAGAGGGATCATCACGATCATGGAAAGACTCTAAGAAAAAAAATGTCAGTGGTACACAATTCCTTTGATTTTTGCCATGAGTGGTTGAGTGAAATTTAAAGTCTGGGTATGAAAAACGGGACAAATCTCCATAACTGATGATTTTTGTTATAATTTTTGCTTATTGGAGCCTCTTTTTTTATTTTTTTAATGTTTTTATTTATTTCTGAGACAGAGCATGAGCAGGGGAAGAGCAGAGAGAGAGGGAGACACAGAATCTGAAGCAGGCTCCAGGCTCTGAGTTGTCAGCACAGAGCCTGACGCGGGGCTCGAACTCATGGAGTGTGAGCTGAAGTCCAACGCTCAAACGACTGAGCTACCCAGGCGCCCCTTATTGCAGCCTCTTTTAAAGGGGTCTCCAAATGGGAGTATGCTTTTTATTAGCTTTAAAAAGCAGTTTTTAGTTTGCTAATGAGTTCCTATTGAAACCAAATGCCGACCCTTAAAGACTGATGATTCTTTTCCTGCCTAATGTGCATATTTTAGAGTGGGTCAATCTGGACACTCAGACAACGGGAAAAAAAGGCCTTGGGAAAGCCTCATTATTTGGACTTTGAACACAGCTCTCTGGCCTTGCAGTGTCTCGGGTTTGCTACCGCAGAAGAAAATTGGTTGCTGGCATTTTTGTAATTTTGAATTCAAACTCCTAATTGCCTAGACTTCAGCTGAAATCTTATACTGTCTGCTATGGGCTATTTTAGCCTTAGTACTCAGCTGTGCTAAACTGAAATCAGATGAGATCTCTCCACTTAATGAATAAGACTAAGACTCTGGGACTGTTGCAAATTTAGAACAGCCCTCAGTGGGGTGTAAACTGTAAAATCATTGTAGATGCTGGCTGGTCTGAGTTAGATACAGATGTCCATGGAATGGGATTTGTTCCCTGATATCCATCTGATATTGAGCGGACTGACTCTTTAATCCTGATACAGAGACTAGTTGCATTCATAACTTCCGGTGCCTGCCCAAAGCTGTAAATTGAGGTAGGCATATCACTCAAGGAAGTCACCAAGCTTTCTAAGATCTTTATGGTTAAGTGGGATTTGTTTAACTGGCTAAATCTAGGACTCTGGAAGGCACGACTGAAATCAATATTGGTCCCTAGATTGAGGGTTCCTAATGATACTAATTTTGCTATAAAGATATCTTGAATATCTTTATCAGGTGAAGTGGGTAGACTTCACAGAAAAGAGCTAATATAGCAGACCTTAGGTTGGCATATTTTGAAGGGCTTGCTTTCAAGATTGGCCCTGAGCTGGCATCTGGGAACTTGGCATTCAAACAGGTCCCCTACTTATGAGGGAGTCTCACTGTACCTGGACTGTTCATACAAACAGTGTATTTTATTGTGAACACTTGCTTTTCTTCTGGGAGTTTGGAATTTGGGTACATACCAGGCAGAAGGTACCTATGTGATCGGTGCCCAATGAAAACCCTGGGCACTACAGTGGGTTGAATAGTGGCCCCTCAAAATTCATGTCCAAGCCCTCATACCCAGAACCTGTAAATGTGATTTATTTGGGGAAAAAAGATCTTTGTAGATGGAATTAAGTTAAGCGTCTTGAGATGAGATCATCCTAGATTTAAGATGGTCCCTAAATCCAAAGGTAGGTGTTATTATAGAAGAAAAAGCAGAAAGAAATTTCAAACAAAGAGAAACACAAAGGCCATGTGAAGACAGAGGCAGAGATTGCTGTGTCTACAATACAAGGAACACTAAGGTTTGCCAACAGCCACCAGAAGCTAGGAGAGAGGTATGTAACGGCTTCCCCTTCATAGTCGTCATAAGGAACCAAGGCTCCCAACACCTTGATTTCAGATTTCTGGCCTTCAGAATATGAGAATACACTTCTGTTGTTTTAAGCCATCAAGCTGTGGTAACTCATTATGGCAACCTTAGGAAACAAATACAGGCCCTGAGTCTGTAATGGGCACAGCCTATTACACACATCTTTCTGCATTTGTTACCACTAGAGAAGGAAACATGCTAGGTGTGTCTCTTCACAGAAGAGAGAGGGTATAACAAAGTCTGTGCATTTCTCCAGACTCCTCCCATGTCTTTATCCCTTACTGACCCTGCCATGTATCCTTTAGCAAAAAGAAACCTTAGTCCTGAGTACGACTATGCACTGAGTCCCATGAAGCCTTCCAGCAAATCACTGAATATATGGGTGGGTCTTGAGGACCCCCAAAATAGCTGGATATATAACATCCTCAATATCTAACAGAACATGAGCTGTAAGTCATTATTGTAAGATCTAATGGTGAGCTAGAGAACCCAGTGGGGCAAAACATAAAAAACCCTATTCAGAATGAAGTTAGTAGAGAGAGGAGGAGAAAACACTAACTCAAGGAAAGCCTGCAAATAATGGTCCAAAATACATGTGAAAACTAATGCTGAGAGAGTGCCTAGAAAATCAGCAATAGGCTATTAACGCCCCTGATCTACCATACCAGACAAAATTAATGCAGAAATTACAAAATGATTTTAAAATAAGATTTAACATTCTTAAAGATATAAAAGACTGAATAAACCCATTAAGAATGAGACATATTGACACAAAAACAGGGAAAAAAGGAAACATTTTTTTTAACGTTTATTTATTTTTGAGACAATGTGAGAGACAGAGTGTAAGCAGCGGAGGGGCAGACAGAGGGAGACACAGAATCTGAAGCGGGCTCCAGGCTCTGAGCTATCAGTCCAGAGCCCGACATGGGGCTTGAACTCACAGAATGTGAGATCATGACCTGAGCCGAAGTCAGAAGCTTAACCGACAGAGCCACTCAGGTGCCCGAAACACACATTTTTTAAGAAGAACCAATCAGAAATGCTAAAAGAAATTAAATTAAGAGGATCCAACATGAATCTACAAACATTCAATGAGAGATCAAGAAGAAAAGAACAAAGGGAATGGCAGAGAACCAATATTGAAAGATTAAAAGTCTGAGAGGTGAGCAGATAAATCTACATTAGCACATCCAGTAAAATCTAAAACAGTAAGGGGGAGAAAACCTTAAAGAACATTGGGGAGAAAATAGCCTACAAACTAATGACCAACTGACTGAACATAAGACTTCTAATCAGAAACAATAGATAGCAAAAGACAATAGAGCAAATCTCCAATGTACTGAGGGAAAATACCTGTTTATCAAGAATTCTAGATGCAGTTAAGCTAGTATTCAAAATATACATTTTTATATACATAAAACTAAAGGAGCTTCTACAGTCTCTTGCTTAACAACTACTAAAGGAAGTATTTGAGCAAACAGAAAAGATAATCCAGAGGGGAAAAGAAAGATGAATGAGATATGTGGTGCACAGATATTAGGAAAATAAATTGCTAAAGTTAGGTAAATTTTACTATTAAAAATGATACATTTTTGTATTGAAATCAAGTGACACTAAAACTCCAGACAACAACAAAGAATAAGTGAAGATTTATCAATATCTATGTAAAGTACACTGAAGCTCTTATACTATTAAAGAGAAGAGCAACACTGAATGACTTCATATCTTGTTAGGAAACTTTATAGTTAAGTGTGTGTATTAAACATTTCAGAAAACTATGCCATAGAGTATATGTCATACATAATGCAAATATATATTTAATACAAATAAACATATGTGTGAAATACATAAATATGTATTTAATGTATTACACACTAAATACATAAAATGTATATATGTATTCTATACATATGTGACAAAATACATAGCTTCCAACCTAGCAAAGAAAACCAAAGAGGAAATAGAAAAAATATTAATAATCCAAATAAAGGCAGAAAAGTAGAATAAAGCAATCAATAAAAAGATTGACTTAAAGACTAGAAGAAGACAATAGAAAGAACTCTAATTATACCAGTAACATAAAAAATAAATGAAAGCAAATTAAACTCACCAGTTAAAAACCAATCCTTGGATTTTGTTTTTTTAAGAACAAATGGGATAAAAAATGATAGACAAAATAGAATTTAAAGATGAAAATCATTGATATGTGTCAAGCAAGACAGTAAATAATAAACCTTTGTCAGGAAGTTGCAAAACCATGCAATAATGTATATCTATCAGTATATCCCAAAATATACAATACAATATATGACAAAAGTTACAAAAAGAAAATGACCAATCATAAGAGCAAAAGATTTTACTATACCTATCATAGAAACTAATATAATATGCATAACTGATATAGCCTATAGAACATTTTTTTAAAATATAAATAATAAGCTTGTTCTAAGAGTGATACACAGAACTCTACACTCAATAACTAAAGATAATGTATTCATTTCCAGGACACATGAAAATTCACTATGTACCAGTTCACCAGGAAATTTTCAATAAATGTTGAAGAATCAATATCTAACTACATTCTCTAACCACAACACAATTTTGAAGCTATGTTTTAAAATAACTAATCTTATGTTTGAGAATTTAAAAATACACTTCTAAACAACTTTAGTGAATGATTGCCATTCCCAAACATATATAATTAAATAATAGTGAAGGAATGACATATCAAGACTTGCATAATCAGGAAAAGCAGTAGTTAGAATTAAACTTATAGACCTAAATTAACGACTTACAAAAGAAAAGATTAAAATTCAATTAATTAAATGTTCAATTTAACAAGCTAGAAACAACAGTATATAACCCAAAGAAAGTTTTCCATGAAAATGCTAATAAAATAGACAAATAGTAAGACTAATCACATAAATAGAGCAGAAAACAAACAAAAAAGTGGTATGGGCAGCATAAATCAATAATATTAGGACCAAAAAGAAAACATAACTAAAGAGACTGTAGATTTTTTAAAACATTCAATAAATACTACAAATAACTTTATGGCAGTAAAGTCTCTAGAAAAAGTGTAAATTATAAAAATTGACTCAAGAAATAACTGAAAAGCTGAAGAAAACAATAACCATCATAATGATTGAGTCAAGAGTCAAAAATCACCCCTCCCCCCAAAATAATAGGCTAATAGAGTTTTATAGGTGGATATGACCAAACTTCTTTGTCACAAATTACACCTATCCCCTATAAGCTATTTCAGAAAATAATAAAAGAAAGAACTTTCCCAAATTATTTCCATTAGGCTAAATAACCTTGAGACCCAAACTAGACAAGAATAGTACAAGTGTAGAAAAAGCTTACATATGAAAACAGATGCAAAAATATTACATATTAACAAATGGATGGTGTTATGGGTTGAACTTGTGTCCCCAGAAAAGATATGTCAAAGTCCTGACCCCAGTGTCTCAGAAAATGACCTTTGGAAATAAGGTTGTTTGTAAATGTAATTAGTTAAGATGAGGTCATACCAAAGTAGAGTGGGTCCTTAGTCCAATATGACTGATATCCTTATAAGATGATGACCTGAAGACAGGAGGAGAAAATGCCATGTGATGACGGAGACAGAGACTGTGGAGTAGAGCACCTACAGGCCAAAGAATGCCAAGAATTGCCAGCAACACCAAAAGCTAAGAGAAGGGCATAAAACAGCCATTCCCCTAGAGCCTTCCCAAAAAACTTGGCTTTGCCAACATCTGGATTTCAGACTTCTAGCCTCCCAAACTGTGACATGATAAATTTTTGTTATTTGAAGTTACCTGGTTTGTTACAGCAGCCCCAAGAAATTAATACAAGTTGCAAAGTAGTAAAAGAATTTGATAAACATGGGTTATAGAAATACAGAACTGATGTATGTTATAGGATATTCTACATATTTATTTTCGAAATAGTTCATAATGTTAAAAAAAAAGAGTCCACTCTAGATAATAACCAACGGTGAGAACACAGGGCAGCAGTGTTTGGAAAGAGGGCTAAAAGACACTTTTCCAACTTGGGGTGACTATAGGGACTCAGGAAAAAAGCAGTAACCTCAGCCATGAGCCATACCCACAATGTATGGAATGACAGAAGCAAATGAGAACCCGATTCAAAGGGTTTCATGGCACAGGCACATGTTTCAATTATATATTTCTACCATAACATTGCAAAACAACCAAAATGCAGTGGTTTAAAAATGCTAATAAATTAACATTTATTTAGCTCAAGAGTCCAGTGAGTTGACAGAGTAGTTTTACTGGCCTGGGCCAGATTTGGCGGATTTTAGCTAGGCTCACTCAAGCAATCTGCATCCTAGGATCTTAAGCAAGCCCCCAAAATGGCCTCAGCTGTAATAAACTGGCTTTGTTCTATATGGCCTCTAATCCTCCAGGAGACTAGCCTAAACATGTTCTCACGACAAAGGCAGAGGAGCCAAAGAAGAAACAAAAACATTAAGGTGTTTTGTAAGCCCCCTTGGTCAAAGCAGGACACATGGCCAACCTCAGAAGCAGAGTGGGAAGAGCCTACAATGTTACAGGACCAAGAAGCCAGGGGAAGGGAGTAGGGAGGGCAGGCATTAAATGGGTCATCAATGTAATCAATCCACCACTACAATTTCCATTATATTAATATCAGACAACCAGAACAGGAAAGGAGAGAAAAAGTGAACACATGTGGTAGGTTGAAATGATCACCCAGAAATACCCCCTAAATGCATCAGGAGAAATGCAGAAACAAGATTTCTGCAGAGTATGGGGATTGAGAGAGGGCTGGGCAGAAGCAGAGCAATACTCATCTCCATTACTGCTATCCTATTTTACCCCATCCAGATAACTCTGGAAACATTAGTGACATTTCCACTATTGAGTCCTACAAAACTAGAGGCCTAGAGATCTTCCCAGTGTTAGGTCATAGTATTTCCCAAGGTTACCCAGAAAAATTAACCATCCCCAGCAATGACCACCATTAATGTTTCAAAACTAAGACTAATGACCAGAGAAAAAATTTAAATACAATCTTCTGACGTCTTCATTTCTTTTGGTCACTACTATGACTCTTCTGCCAAGGGTCAAAAAAACACAGTTCACAGGGAAAATTTGTAAGATACGAATGAAAATTATGGCTGGCAATTAATAAAAGAAAAAAAATGACAAAATGACAAAATGACAAAATGACAAAATATCAAACTCAGACTACCAGCTAGCCTTGTGTCAACTTCCATAAGGATATATGACAATTATTATTTTAATTAATGACAATATTCAGAAATAATTCACTCTGTCTCAAAGAAAGCCCTGTGAAAAATTTCTCCATCCAATGTGTCCCTCCTTTATAGAAAAAGAAATGTGGCCTCTCCCTCTTCGATCCACAACTTGACCTACTGGAATTCCAGGTGAGAGATACATTCTAATTGAGAAGCAGCAGCTGATAGAAGTAGAATTGCCTATGGAGAACTATTTACTCAGTGGCCTGCATTTGGTACTTGGTGGGAGTGGTGCAGAGTGACAGAAACAAGAGAAATCTACTTTTATTGATCGCTTGACTCCCATCTAGAGTCTACTAGCCTTGACCCCACTCTTGTCCCATTGTCCACACAGAATCTATCTATCAGAAGTGGCTGATTTATTCTGTACTATCTTTATTCTGTACCACACGTATGTACTTCCTGGCAAAGTAGATATGATCAATCTTTATTTTGTAAGTTAGACCCTCTCTGCATATCTTCTTTCTTAAATGCGTAACAAAAAACAATGGATTTTCTTTCCTTATGGCTCCATCTTATACCTTTGTGGACCAAAACTGGCAAGAGTTAATAGCAACCAACAATAGTTAGTGGCCAACTAATGAGTCTTGCCCTCATTGACCAGTTGGGACTAATTTAACTAAAATGGTAAACTAATCTCTATGATGCAGTTAATTTCTACCTCCTCCATAACAGTTAATTTCTGTCTGTTATAGACTCTTGAGGACATACATCCATTTTGATCCATCCAATGGAATAAAAGATCTGCTTATTTACATGGGTTTACTTGCTTTGCAACAGCATTGATAGTATGGGATTCTTTCTTGAGGTTTAACTTATATCAAGCACACGTATCTTAAGCATAGAGCTCAATTACTTTTTACATATGTACACATGCATATAGAATCACCCAGATCAAGATATAAAAAATTTCCAGCATCTCAGAAGGCACCATTATGCCCCTCCCCTATTACTTTTCCCTAAAACTAAATACTATTCTGGCCTCTGTCATTTTAGATTTGTTTTGCCTATTAAGAGGTCTTTTGTATATTATCCATGTCTCTACTTAACATGTTCAATCTTTTATCTGTCTTTTTGAGCATACAGAATAAGGTTATAATAACTGTTTTCATTTCTTTGTCTACAAATTCTATCATCTGTGTAATTTTTGAATCAGTTTTGATTGATTTTTCTCATTGTAAGTTATATTTTCCTGGGTATATAAATATATTTTTGCATGCCTGATAATTTTTCATCAGATGCCAGATATTGTAAATTTTGCCTGTACATGCTGGGTATTTTTGTTTTCCTACATATATTCTTAAGCTTTGTTCTGGGACATGATTGGAAACAGTTTGATTATTTGGGGTCTGTTGGTAAACTTTAGTAGGTGGGACCAGAGCAGTATTTAGTCTATGGCCAGTTTTTCCCAAATCTAAGTTCTGAGTTAGAACTCTACTCAATGCCCTGAGAATTAGGAGGTTGTATATTCTGGGTGGTAGGAACAGAAACCATTCTGGCCCTGAGTGAGCTCCAACGATTCTTCTCACTAATCCTTTTGGGTGATTCTTTTCTTACATGCAAAGAACTCAGCTAGACTCAAAGGGGACCCTCTGTAAATCTTAGGGATTTCTTCCTCTGTCCAGATTTCTTCTTGTACTTGGCCTGAGAATTCTAGCCACTGTGACAATCAGGTTCTCAGCTCCATCTGCCCTACGATACGAGGCTCACTGGCAGTCTCCCTCCTAGGACTGCAAACTAGAAACTCTCCTGGAGGAGACTGAGGTTCAACCTATTTTCTTTTCCATCTCTCAAAGATCCCTGTCCTTTGTTGCCTGACATTTAACATCTTAAAAAACATTGTTTCATACTTTTTGTCTGGATTTTAGTTGTTTCAGGCAGGAGAGTAATTCTAATCCCGGTTACTTCATCTTGGCCAGAAACGGAAATCCTTGTTTTGCCTACTATTGAACTTCATTTGCATGCAATCATATTGCAGGTTTTCTTCCGTCTCTTACTTCATTGACTGAACATTATGTCTGCTCCATGTCTCTGAGTGCAACAGTAGTTTCTTTTTTGCTTATTTTATTTTGTCTTTCCCAATAGTATTTCCAGCAATAATATTTTAAAATTGGGATTGAAATCAATAATTACTCACAAAACATTTTATAAGAATGATGTTAATCATGGCCGTGGTGTTCAAAAATTATGGATTTTAACCCTTAGTTAGACATTTGTTTAGGTAGAAGCCCTTGAACATATCACTGAGCCTCCCTGCACTTGCTGGCTCAAAATTAATGATTTGATTCAAGTACTTTATAAACTGTAAAGTACCCTAGAAATATAAAGAAACTTTAATGTATGAAATCAATGTTTCCTGGTTTGTTTGCTGTTATTGCTTACATCAAATCAAGAATTCTGGTATTTACTCTGTCCAAATAATTGCAGTTCTCATAAAAGACTGCATTGAGTGATGAGTGGAAATAAGTACTTTCCATATACACAGTACAAGGAAACTCTACAATGATCACATAGAGTAGCCCAGATATTATTACTCAGTTATCACAAAATTAAGAGACTTAATTTGTCCCAGGAGATCAATGAGGGTAAAGAACAGTATGTTAGATTATGAATACCTAGATTGTGAATGAATATCTTTTAAGTTCGGAGGTATATTGAGTAGGCACCAATAGGTTGTTTTTTGGTAACATAATTGGGCTTCAAAGGGCAGCAAAAGTAGAGTTTATGCATTTTCCTTTCTGGATAAAACTTTCATTATATTAATGAGGTAAGAAATTTCATTTATATAAAAGATGAGTGTGTTCTGATAATATGGTTATAATGACACTGAGTTTGGTAAAGATAAATACACTGCAGGAATCTATGCTGCAAATATAAATTTGATTTCTCTCAATGCTCTCAGTTTTTCTTTTTTTCTTAATTTAAGTGCCTGAACATTAATTATTCCAGTATCAGATAACATACTTTCATCAGTTTGAGGACAAACTACTCCCATATCAAAGTGTTTTGAGAGAACTTCACTTGATTCAATGTATTCATTGAAAACATATGAGGTCTTAGCTTTTCTTGCCAGTGAGGATCCCTCAGGATTTTCAAAGGCACTGGTCTTCTGCAGAGATCTACTGCTCATCTACCACTATCAGCTCTCCCAACTGGCAGCCAGTGTGGATGAGCTACAGCCTTTTTTTTTTTCTAGTGGTGGTTAATTTGGGACAGTGATTGTTTCTGCCACATGTTAGCTAAGTGATGTCGGGAAAGTTACTGACCCTCTGGGTTTATTTTCCTAACTGTAATAGTAGTAGACTTACATAACAGCAGAAAGATTAAAGTTCTGCAAAAATGGCTTTTGTTACCATGCCTAGCACACACAACCAGCTCTGATTATTAGCATTAGTAAACTTGTTTGGCATCTCCATGAATCTTCCTTTTGAGAATTGTTGCCCAACTATTGTGGCCAAGAAGGGAATCTCCCTGATTCCCAGGTAAATCCAGCTGCTCACCCACAAATCCCACATACACTGAAAGACTACTCAGAATGACAAGTCTTTGGGGCACCTGGGTGGCTCAGTAGGTTAAACAACCAATTCTTGATTTCCACTCGGGTCATGATCTCATAGTACATGAGTTTGAACCCCGCGTTGGGCTCTGTGCTAAGAGTGTGGAACCTGCTGGGGATTCTCTCTTTCTCTCTCTTGCTGCCCCTTCCTCTCTCTCTCTCATATATATATATACATATATGTATCATATATCATATATATAATATATATATCATATGATATATATAATATATATATTTGAAAATATATATATGATATAAATATATATATATGATATATATATATATATTTGAAAAAGAAAAAAGAAAAAAGAAAAAAAGAATGACAGTCTTCCTTCAAGCAAAAGTTTCCCAGTTCCAAACTTTGCAGTATTGCTATGTGGCTTCTTCTGCACCCTACTTGTCTTAATTTCCTGAGCATTCTCACATTGACTTTGGAAAGCAAATTCTGGAATCCAATTGCCTGAGTTTAATCTACATCTACCACTAAGCATCTGTGAGACTTGAGTAAGTTAGCTACTTAACCTTTCCAATGCTGTTTCCCATGTGTAAAGTGGGGATAATAAAAGTACCATGTTGGGTGACTGTGAAGACTAACATTTTCCAAGTAGTAGGGACTTAGCACAAAGATGGCACTCAGTAAGCACTCATTAAATAGTATCTTCTGTTAAGAGATGCTTACGATTCTATGCTACAACCACAGACAGGACTGTTTCCAGGTGGTGTATTATCTGAAGGTAACAGGAAATCCCCTCCTCCAAGGTAGTAGAAATAAAAGCTCATTAACCCAGAGAAAATGGTCTACTTAAAATATCCTGGTCCTCTTGCTCCTATTTTGAAGACATTCTCCTTCTACCAATGATACCTTCTATCAAATTTATATTATTAGTAGTATATTATCATATTTAGATATATAGATGTATGTATGTAAAGATCTACATGGTAGTGATGGGAAAATTATAACATGTCAATCAGATGAACAAAGTCTGTACTATAATGGTGGCTATCCCTATAAGAAGTTAACTACCTCAAGCCTAAACATTCAACTGAGGGTAATCCTGGGGTCCGCCTTCCTTTGTAGAAATATAGAGATCAGTGAAAAACAACTTCCTAGCATCCAATTTTGAGGAAAAGTGGACTGGTATGATGCCATCATAACAACCCAAACGGACTTAGAAAAATCCCACTATCCAACTGTGGGTTTTCTGCCAAGGTCCCATCCAGAGAGGCATCCCAGAAAATTAAAAACTGCTTTTGTATCTTAAAATTTATTTTGTCAGAGGGTGATGAGGAACCTCCTCTGTTATTCTTTGGCCTTGTTGTTTAGTTTTTCTGTAATCATTTTGCTTATCCCCTAGATCCATTATTCTCTTCCAGAATAATCAGATGGGCATTTTTGGTCTTAGTTTTACTAAAGATTCAGAGATCCCTGGAGGGCAAAACATCATGCCACTGACTCTGTGTGGTTCAAACTTTGGGAGAGCAGGATTATAGGTGGACCTTCTACAGGTTAGCTCTCTCCTTTCCTATTCCCCCATTACACCCTCTCTTCTTACATAAATAGATGTGTGGCTGAAGGAAAACTTGGAGTCTGGAGCGAGAGGTGCAGTTCCCCTGCCTTTATTCTGACCCTGCCAGGGACCTCCCACTTGTCAAGTGCTCTCTGCAACAACCCAGGATACTGTTGCTCCTATCTCCATACAGGACTCTACTGTACTCCGGATGGGATGCCATCCCAGGTCTGTGTGAACTGCCCTCTGTCTTTGTGCTCTTACTACCTCATACTCTCTCACCCTGTCATCAAAGTTCAACCTAGAATTTTAAGTTGAACCAGATTTCTGTTCTCTCCCTCTCAGCCAAATGATCACATGCCACATGGAGCTCAGTGACTTGTGGGTCTATATTTTTTAAAGAGTTTTCAAATTCTCAGTAAAAATACATTATTTGAATATTGGATTTGTTATTTAAAAGAGAAGTTGGCAAGGAAATAAGAGAAGGGCAGGAATGCTTGATTCTGTAGACTCAATTGTTGAAACTTTACTCCTACTAAGCCATTGGTAGGAGAGAGACAATAAGGGCATTTCTAAGGATTCCCTACATACATACAGGAAAGGTATGTGTTGCCCAAGACAAAAGAGGGGACAGGAGAAGGTGGCATATGGGGGATAAAAGTCAAGGAAATTAACTACCAATCACTCACCTTAATTCCATGTTTGTGAACCTGAGTTTGCCTCTTTGAAAAAGAGACCATTTGTGGCACCTGGGTGGCTCAGTCAGTAAGCATCCAACTCCAGTTTGAGTCATGGTCTCATGGTTGGTGAGTTTGAGCCCCGCATCAGGCTCTATGCTGACAGCTCAGAGCCTGGAGCCTGCTTCAGATTCTGTGTCTCCTTCTCTCTCTGCCCCTCCCTTGCTTGTGCTTTGTCTCTCCTTTATCATTTTAAATAAAATGTAAAACAAAAAATTAAAAAAAAAAAGAGAGATACCATTTGTTCAGCCATTTTCAGAGCACCCTACATATTATACCCTCTCCTTCATGGCCAGAGACATACTTAGCACTCGTGGCAACTGTAATAAATGACAGATTCAACACTTCAGAAAATAAGTTGGGAAAATATTCCAAAGCCATAAAAACATTCATTTCCTTCGACCCAATAATCCAACTCTAGGGAACAAAATCAAATGAAAGAAGCATTATATACAAAGATGTTTATTTTTTAATATTTGTAATAGCAAAAGAAAAGGGGGAAATAAACAATAGAAGAAACCAAAATATGTTATGGTTTATGAAATCAATAAAATCCTATATTGTTGGAAACATTCATTTGAAGACCATAACAATACAGAAAATGTTTAATGAAATCTATTAAAACAGCAAAATTGTATCCAAACTTTGATTGTAACTACTTAAGGGTCATATCTACATATTATCAGATATCATAAACGACAATAGAAAATGTAAGTGGAAAACCTTTCATGATATTTTGTTTTTATTATGTTAGAATAAAAAAAATTAGTGTTGGGAGGATATAAAATAAATGTTCATTTGTAGATCTAGTTACCTGAGAAGTATACTGAATGGGGATAACCTCTGCCCTGGTCAGTCATTTGTACCTTCTCTGACAAAAAAAAAAGGTTGGGACTATATTGGAAGTAGAAAAATGACAGACTGATCTTCCCAAAAGAAGGAAACTACTTATCCTAAATGCAGCTATATAATGAAAGACATCAAAAATGGGCCAGTGGAGAGAACTTTTCCTTGGGGGGAAAAGGGCATTATTTGGGGAAGTATGAAGTGAGGACCTTATACTTCTGAGTCTACTCTGGAGTTCCAGAGAAGATTAAATACTTTTTTTTTAATTTTTTTTAATGTTTATTTAATCTTTGAGAGAGAGAGAGAGAGAGAGAGAGAGAGAGAGAGAGCACGAGTGGGGGAGGGGCAGAGAGAGAGGGAGACACAGAATCCAAAACAGGCTCCAGGCTCTGAGCTGTCAGCACAGAGCCTGATGTGGGGCTCGAACCACGAACCGTGAGATCATGACCTAAGCTGAAGTCAGACGCTTAACCGACTGAGCCACCCAGGCACCCCTAAATACTTTTGAGAAGGGACCTGCCAGAGTGGTCCTCAGGAGGGCTGATGCTGCCTGGTTCACTGAGAGGGGAGCCCCCTCTCTCATGATTTGCTGAGTTCACCTCAATGTCAACTAAGTGTTTGAGCACCAAGAACACACCAAGCAAACAGACAAGAGCCCCCAGCTTTAAGGGATCATCCTGAGATATACTCCGTCCCAAACATGAAGAGACCTTAAAAAAGCATCTGGATCATGAGGAGATCAGAGAAGCTATCCAATAGGGTAGGGGAAGGCATGGAAAGCCAAAAATGAATAGATGGGGAGTTTTTCCCTCCAAAGAAAATAGTAACGAGAATCTACAATTGCAAACTTCAAAGAGCATAGAAGAGAGCCACAAGAAGCTCTGCTGTCATTGACTTTCAGTAGGGGATCAAACTGAGGAAGCACAGATCTCACGAAGGACTCCCTCCCTAATGTTGCCTGGATCTGCAATCCATGCCTGTATATATGCCACAAGAGTGACTCTTTTAACAGACACAAGAACTGTGGCTTAGTTAAGTGGCAACCAGGGAGGCAAAGATGCCTAACTAGGTATGAATCAGTATCATTTCCTTGTGTTTAAAGAAGAAGAAACTGAGGTATAGAAAAGTAAATTGCTCTATGAAAAAGGAAACCACTCTGCACAAAAGCTGACTGGCCAGGTCAGAGGAGCGTGGCCCAACAGTGGTCTGCCTCTGGCAGGGACTGAGAGCAATCTGATGGATGCCAGCAGCCATTGAGAATGCTAATCAGGTTTCCTAATTTCTTTTTTATTTTTGCTAATTTAGAAAGGAAACAGAAAACAAGTAAATGTCCTTCTCCAGAGTTCCAGATATAATGAGATCATGGAGCTCTCTCCATTCCCTTGTAAGGAAATTGCTCATTGTAGCTCCACAGTAGCAAGGAGCCTCCTAGATGCATGATGCTGGGAAAAAATGGGAGAAAAGATCAGGATGCAGTGGGTTGGAGCTAAGACCAAGGTGGCAGAGGACAAAAGTAACAATGGAGACCACATAAGCCACTGCCACCCACCCAATGACCGTGAAGTGGAGGTAAGAATCAGGCAAGATCCAAATTCTGTGTAGACTCCAATTCCAGTACAAACCTAAATCCTTCCCTCAGGGAAATGGAAAAGGTAGAGTAGGAGGAGTAGGGACCTATCCAGAGGATCTCTTGGGGTAATCAGGAGACAGCATCAGAATAGTAGGTGGCTAATGCCTCTTGTTCAGCAACCCTTGATGTGTCACAGCAGAAGTAAAATCACCAGAGGTGAGATTAGCATAGGAAATTCCAATTCATAAAGCCCACTATATAAAAGCACTCAAAAAAATGTGTGTGTGTGTGTGTGTGTGTGTATGTGTGTGTGTGTGTGTGTGTGTAATTCAGTTCTCAGGGGTCCTGAGGGCAAAAAAACATAAGGACCCCCCAGCCAAGATGTTCAAAGGTCACTAGAATTCAGAGTCAAGATAGGAAGGGGAATCCCTACACTTCAAAAACCTTCCTTTACTTGGGAGAAGCCTTGTGGTTCACTTCTAACCTGTCCCCCAAGAATGGGGCCTGGAAATGTGCTATGTGCATCTACAAAGGAAGAAAAGGGACAATTTGAACACGTTTATAAGAAACTGTGGGATTTGCTTACAATGAAGACTATGGTAATTACCATCTGATTTCCCATTACCCACCACAGACTTTTGACCAATAATGAATACTGAAAGCTACTGAATAAGAGACAACCACAGGAGCCCGCTTAATGACCTAATAATGTGCCAAAAGAGATCCAAGACAAGGATCTCCAACTCTCTAACTCCTAGTGAGAGTGGCCCTCTTAGCAGGACCTTCAGGCTTCTGTTCTCCAATCAGAAGCACAGTCCAGCCCTTCTGGAGCACATAACACAAGGTGAGACGAGGCTTAACTACGTAGGATAAAAGTGTGGGCACCATCAAGGCAAAGAGTATGGTGAAGATAAGTAGAACAGCTCCACCCAAGAGGCCAGTTCCTGGGAAAGCCTTCAGGAAGTGTCACTGTGATGTGCTTGAGCCCATATAGAGCACCCTAAACCGGAAGAGTTCTGAAATGGAGAGTGGCTTTCACAGCCCAGACACTCCAGTCCCCAGAACACCCCCACCAATATCCAACAGCCACACCAGTCATGCCAGGATTGAAATATCTCCATTCAGGCCACCCACTGCCCTCACAGAAGGTGAAAAGACCAGATCGCCCTAGAGAGAAGCAAACCCTCAATGAGGTTATTTTTTATAAGAACCATAGTCACCATCTCCATCTCCATTGCTGAAGGGCCCACCTCATTGCCTATTCTGTGGGCAAGAAACAAAAAAGCACCAGGAACAGTAAGAAACCCTCCTTAGAGGCCCACAGGCCCCTAAATGGAGCAAGCAAGGGAGGTCCATCAGCAAAAGGTTCCAGTGAGGTCCCTGCAGCGTCTGGGTCACCCACCAGCAAGAACCAGTCTAACTGCCCTAAGAGCCAGCAGATTGACATCCTGGGTCTGGAATCCTATATAAACTTATGACTTCCTTTATAATCCAAAGGGATATACACAAGTCCAAGAGGAAACGTTCCACAAATGGATTGGAACTGCCTTTGGAGATTTTGTTTCTATCTTCATACCATGAGAAGATTGGGATGAATTTTGTAACAGAAAAGGGGTATGTACACAGGGCTATTCAGGCAAGATGCCTGCTCAGAGTCATTTTCTTCTCTTGTGCACCCTTTTGTGCCATCTCTGGTATATTTCATAGTCATTGGCATGGAGCATATTGTTGAATAAATGAAACCCACACCAAATTTAACTCTGATTTTTACATCCCTTGAAAGATCATAGAAACCAGGAAACCTAGGGGAAAGTAGGGGGTGAGAGGACACAATCTGGAGCATTTTAGAGCAGGACAGAGTATAGGCCCAAGAATAACTAAAATCTAGACATAGAGAGTGCAGGGCCTAAGCAAACCATCCAATCAATAGGAACCATGCAGCCAAAAGGCTTAGAAGACCCAGAACAAACCCCTCCAATTACTCCTCCTGTAATACCCAACTCCACATAACTGGTATACAATGAAGTTTGGTTAATATTAATTTCTCAGACAGTACCATAGGGAAGGAACCCAAAAGTTCTATGAAGACAGGTCCAAATAGAAATGTCACTTAGGTCTCAGTCTCAGGAATGACTGTGCTGCTCCTGAATCACAGGTCTGTGATAATGATCACAACATCCTTCTTTAAGTTATCCCTCTTGTAAGTGGAATAACTTAATGCATAGAGCTAAATATGTGTCTCCTCTCTATAATGAGATAGCAGTATTCACCTACTTAGTGCTATCTCTTGGCGCCAGGGTTACTATGACCTTTGTTTTCCCTTTGGCACAAGTTCTTTACCTGTTTTTAATGTCATGTATCTCATTGTATTCTAGTATCTTATCTATGTGTGACACTTTTGATCCTTTTTAGAACAAAGCAATGGCATTTTCTAAAGAAGTCCTAAAGCCCAACATGCAGTCTGAGGGCACTTGGGAAAAGGTGATGGCAATTCACCTTCTTCATTCCAGTAATGCAGGGCCCATGTGTTCACTCCGCATGAGAGCAGTGGCCTTTTCTAGCAGTGGCTGGGGTAACCTGACCTGTTTTCCTTACTGGATGCATCAAAAATTTTCTGTCTTCCCAACCTTCAGCAGAAGGAACCCCAAACCAGGTTGCCCAAGAAGATGGACAGATATGTGATGGACCTAGAAGAGTTCTGAGTAGCTGAGAGACAGTGACTGCAAAAGGACACGTGGAAGTTAGCCTAGGATGGAAAAAGATAATGAGCATCCCAATGAAAGGGAACAGAAGGCACAAAAATTTGGAGACACTGTATGGTAAGTGTGAATCCAAAGTCCATGGGAAAAGCAAAGATGGGACAAGACATAAGAAGGGCTGTGCAGGAGTCACATCAGTAACATCTTTGCTAAGGAATCTGGATTCTTACCCTGTAAGCAATGGGGAGCCACTGAAGGGTTTTAGGCAGAGGAATATCTGGATCATCATTGAACTTGAGAAAAAGGACTTTAACCAGGGATTAAACATTGATATTTTGTAGTAAGGGCTGGAATCAGAGTCACCCAAGCAAGATTTAGTGAAGGCCTAAATTAAGGCAATAACATTGGGGTGCTGAGCAAACTCCAGGGATGTTCGTGATGACATAGAATTGGCAAAACTGGACAGCCACAGTGAAACAGAGAGTACCAATCTGATTTTGGGAGTAGACTCAGGTTTGTCAGACTTAAAGAACTTATCAGGTGGTGATGTCACTCATAATGGGAGGTGGAGAATGTTGAGCAGAGGATGAGTGGAGCAAGATACTGAATGCAAATAGTTAAGATGAGATGCTCAAGATGCCTTCTATGGAGAATGATAGTGGGCAGATAAACTGTTATCACATTTCTGCAAGAACAGTTATATTTATTTGCACTAAAAACCTGGAGAAATAACATTAAAAAGAGCACAAGGGTCTAGAAAGGTACATACAAAGATGTTAACAGTAACTGACTCCATGTCAGTATTCTTTTTGCTCATCTGCATTCTCTGGTCTTTCCAGTAAGGACAGTGTTTTACTCCTATAATACAAACATGGCCATAGATTTTAAAAATTAAAGGAAATGTCCTACCCCCATCTAAAAAAACAGACCTGCGGATGCTGAGCACAAAGCACGTAGAAGTCACCATGGTTGTACCCATGGCAGCCCAGAAAGCATATGCAGGGTGAGATAAGAGCTATGAATAGATCTCGTAGGCCCTTGGAGGGGCCAAGCAGGTATAAGGACCCAGGAGAAAATCTGGGAGAAAGCAGTGTCCTAGAAGCCAATGTTCCTGAAGATGTTATTATTGTAGCTTCTAAGTTCTTGATTGTGGGACAATTTCTTTTTCATAATTGGACTCTACCTCACTGGAACTCTCCATCTGCTAGTCAGAATCTACAGAGCAGTGGCTGAATAAATGCTTATAAATAAACGTGATCCTAAGTCCCTCTTAGCCTCTCCATCCTCTGGACTCTTGTGGAATATGCTCTCTGGGACATTTTCTCTTAGAATATAATTAGAAAGGGTTTGCAGAGCCCATAAAAGGAGAAGGAAAATGCCTCACCCCTTAGGAGACTCATTCTCCCTAAGAGAGACCACTTAAAGCTTAAGTCAGATGCCATATCACTGATTTGGTGGTCAGACATTGGAGCACTAATAGTAAGATCCAGAGACAGAGTTTAAGAGGCAGGTATCACTTCTAGTCTTATTAAAAATACCCCTCGTACAAGTGACCATAGACAGAGAAGGGCCATGTGTCTGATCATCAATATTGACAACCCCTCAGTCACCCCTAAAGATGATCCCAGCAGCAGCAGATTATACAGGACTGTAAAAATTGTATTCAGAAAAAAAAAATTGCATTCAGGGATCAGAACTACATAAATATCTCATCCACTTACGAACAAGGGAGAAAAAGAACATGAAAAAAATGAAAAAATATTTCCAGGCTTATTGGATTTATATCTTCTCACTAATAAAATATTTTTAGTATTATAATGTTGATACAATAAGATTTAAAAAAAAACAAAAACATAAAAGTTGAAGGAATCATGGCAGAAAAGGGGAGTAACTGCACCCTGGGGAATCTAAGCTGCTGGAAGGTAAGAGTGCGTGGGAAGGGCATCTGAACTGAGACACACACAGAACATGGCTCAAAGGATTAAAGGGAAGGTGGAGAGGGGAAATCAAAGTTCTTTCTTTCCTAATACCAGGAAGCTATTTATGCACACATCCAGTAATGGCTCAGAACATGGAAGTGTTCTCCATGGAAGATTTCCCATTGATAAAAGGGAACTCCCCCTGCCCCAGGACATAATTTTATCCCCATGGAGACTGCTACTTTTGTGTGGTGGGTGAAAATCATCTCAGTTGGAGGTACATCATTACCAACTAATTGTCTGAAAGTCAAGAACACACCAGCTATGGAGATAAGCGGACCCTCATATGAGGAGACTTCCCAGAAGCCATTCATGTCACTGCCCACAAAGCTTCACCAAGAGGAAGAGCCTCAGAAAAATGATGCTGTGAAATGAGATGAGCCACAAGCCAAACGGAGGTAGTCAAGACACCTTTGGGCCAGAGGGCTAGATCAAGCTTTCCAAGAAGAGTGAAATGGAGAGATCTCAGCATTCATGTTGGAAAGAATGGGGCCATATAGGTGACTATTTTTGTCCCTCAGAAAGCCTCCAACCTTGCCTGAGGATTTACAGAGCTTACAAAGCCTCCAGTACCTGCTTCTTGAAGGCTTTTCCAACACTGAGCACCTCAGGGGCTTGTGCCTGACCTTCACGACCAGCACAGTGCTACTGGCTGAGCAGAAACTAAGGAGCTCCTGCTGCTCCTGCTTCATTAAAGTCAGTCACTGCCAGGGACCACCCAGGCAGAAAACTGGGACATAAATACTCCAAGTCAGTCCTTAATTTTTCAAAGGATAAAATCAAGACCCATTATAGGAAGCCCTGAAGATTTAAACAAAGGAATGGAAGACCCAAATAGTGGTTTCTCTTTGACAGTGAGAACTCAGTGGGGCATTCTAGTCTGTGGTGATAGGTGCCACTGTGAATCTTGCTGGCAGGCTCTCGCAGCTCCATGTTTCCTGATCAAAACATAGATTTTTATATGGGATAATTACAGAGGACAGATGGATATGAGGCACTGGCCTTAGGAGTTCATGGCCAGTTCAATATTCTCTCGGGAGAAAGGACTTCACTGATGATTCTAGGTTGTGAGTAGATGCCTGGCAGGATCCCAGGGTAAATGTAGGTAAGTGAGGATGAACAAGAAAAAGAATGAGACTGATAGATAATGAGGAACCCAAGGACACAGGGGCAGTAGCTATAATAAATTATTAGAAGAACCAGAGTATTCCCACAGGACAGTGAAAATGTCTGAGTTATAACAAATGATCTTATAATTGATGGTTGGAGAAAGGACAGGTAGCGGGTTGTGGGGGGGAGGGATCTTGGACCAGAATGAGGAATATTGAAGGGTTCCTATTGAATTCTGCTTTATCATTGGTTGAAATAGAGCAATGGTGATACCAGGCTTGCCAAAGAGAGCACTGCAAACTCCCAGGGCAGACTACCAGTGTGGAAGGCCAAAGACAGGGAACGGAAGAGAATGTCCCATTCTCCCCAGCAATCTCTAAAATTCTAAGGCATGAGGGAGATGATCACAAGAAGTGAAATAACCAAACATAGTACCTAGTACATAAGAGACACTCAAAACATATGAACAGTTTATGGATGTATATAGAAATCAAAGACCTTCTATTTCCTTCCTCAGAAACTTGGAGAAAGGGAGAAGGTCCCTAGGCTCTTTAGAGAGTTCAGCATATATCCAGAATCCAAATCCAGAAGAGAAGAGGAATTCATCTTTCTGAATATTATTGTCTCTCAAATTATGGTCCCTGAAAATCCTTTCTGGTTATATTCCAAGAGGAAAAGACCCAGCGATACATCACAGGTCAGTTGAGGACAGATGATGAAAGGTGGTGTGGCCTAGATTATATCAAGTCACTTTATGAGGAGACCACCACAGATTTCCCTCCCTGAGAAGATGAAGGTTCAACCTTAACATCCTTAAAGCCAGTGAGCCCCACAAGGAAGAGGAAGACATCGAGGTAAGAGCATCTGTGAAAACACTGCCCTGACGCTGACTTGACAGGTCTTCCTGAAAAGTAACCCTCTCCTGCATGCTTAGCTGCCACTAATGGGTCTTCCATGCTGAAGGCACTTCTGGTGCCCTCTTAGTTCCTAGTCAGGTGAGGACTTTGCCTTCTCTGTAATTCACTCCATTAAGTGATAGATCAGATGGACCAGAAAGAAAGATGTATCAAGATCAAGACCTTTACCAGGAGGTCAGAGGGCCAGTGCTGTGGAATGACCACGGTGAGTGTTGGTCCTCTTTGTATGAGCCTCCCCAGGGTAGCTCATAAAGTAGAGGTGACTTTTCAACCATGGAGACATGACTTTCTAGTCTCCCACACACTTGTCACAGAACAATAACATCCTTCATATCAAACATCCTTCAACCATACTAAGATTGAAATGCCTCCAGATCCAGTCCACAATATATCTATAATAAAAGAAGGTGAAAGTTACAGAGTTCAGATTATATGGAGAAGCACATCTTTTCTTCATGACCACAGGTACCATCTCCACCTCAGAGTGCCAACAAATGAGAAGGCTGCCATTGTTGAGAGCAAGAAGAGAGAATTGTAGGAACAGTGCAAAACCCTTGACATGGCCCCTGGGCCATTGGTTTCATAGGCTTTAAAAATCTAGCAGTCAGAACCTCCAGCGGAGTTTCCTTCCTATTCATGTCAGATATCAGTAGAGATAGTCTATCTACCCTAATGCCCAGCTGAGTGTCTTCCCATGTCAAGGATCCCACATACCTAGGTTTCACTTATGACTAGGCATTAGGCTGATATCATTCTAATGAAGAAACATTACAAATTGATCAGAAATGTCTCTTTCTTCAGGGACTTTTACTGTTTCTTCACTCCTATCAATGCGAGAGAAATGGGATGAGGTTATCAACAGAAAGATGAGCATTGGCTAGGTGGGACAGAGCCCCCCCAGGGGTTTTGACACCATTCTTTGGTCAATTATTCTGACTCTTAAAAATGCTCATCAAATGTGTCAAATGAAAGCATTAAGGCAACTCCTTCTCCCCTACTTACTGATACTCTCATGTTCCTAATTTGGGGGTTCCCACATTTGGAGCATATAAAATGCAATTATGACAAACCCAAAGCTAGTGGAGATCACGGTGAGGAATATAGTGGTCAGATGAGTCTTATGAGCTTACTTAGGTGGAGATATTTCCCTGGTTGAAGGCCAGAGGCCAGGAAGGAAAGGAATGGTAGTCTGAATGCCTCATACTCCATGAGAGGAGGCAGGCCAGTGTTCACATTTCCATGTCATAACTCTTTAACAACATGACTTGTAAACAGGAAACACTAAATTTCAGTTGCTACATTAAAAAATTCATATTTGTCCTTCTTTTACTTAGGAACACAGAGACTAGAAGATGGTCCTAATCTTGACTCTCTAGGAATGCAGAATGTAGACAGAACTCAAGGCCAGAAGGGAAGGGGAATTTAATCTTCTGACTGTTACTGCTTCTCAAGTTATGGCCTCTGCAAATCCTTTCTAGTTATATTCCAAGAGGAAAAGACCCAGCGATACATTACAGGTCAGTTGAGGACAGATGATGAAAGGTGGTGTGGCCTAGATTATATCAAGTCACTTTATGAGGAGACCACCACAGATTTCCCTCCCTGAGAAGATGAAGGTTCAACCTTAACATCCTTAAAGCCAGTGAGCCCCACAAGGAAGAGGAAGACATCGAGGTAAGAGCATCTGTGAAAACACTGCCCTGACGCTGACTTGACAGGTCTTCCTGAAAAGTAACCCTCTCCTGCATGCTTAGCTGCCACTAATGGGTCTTCCATGCTGAAGGCACTTCTGGTGCCCTCTTAGTTCCTAGTCAGGTGAGGACTTTGCCTTCTCTGTAATTCACTCCATTAAGTGATAGATCAAATGGACCAGAAAGAAGGATGTATCAAGATCAAGACCTTTACCAGGAGGTCAGAGGGCCAGTGCTGTGGAATGACCACGGTGAGTGTTGGTCCTCTTTGTATGAGCCTCCCCAGGGTAGCTCATAAAGTAGAGGTGACTCTGTCAAGGAATGAAGACTTGACTTTCTAGTCTCTTACCCACCCCCTGCCACAAAACAATAACCTCCCCTACATCAAATAGTCGGATCAAACATACCAAAATTAAAATGATTCCATATCCAAGACACAATTATTTCTAACTCAAAAGAAATGAAAAATTTTGTGGAGTCCAGATCCTGTAGTATGCCCTCCTTTACCTAGACCATAGGCACCACCTCCATCTCCAGTGCAGAGAGAAGAGACAGTTGCTATTGTTGACATCAAGAAGAGTAGATTCTAGTGGTAGGAAACTGTACTAGAGATGTCCCCCATGTCCTAAGAACCCAGGAATCCACTCATTGATGAGAGCTACTCATTCTGGTTCTGGTTCCAGGGGATTCTCTCCCCCAGTTCATTAATTCTGGAACACTGGAAACCCATCCTTTACAATTCATATGAATATATGCATTTAAGTCTGAAAAGGAGACATTTAATAAATGGATTTGGATCATTCCTCTTGCCTCCACCAAGAGAGCAAATAGAATGTGGTTATCAACAGAAGAAGCCCTTAATTTTGGTATCTGGAGTGATGTCCTTTGGTCTCAGACATGAGGCCGCAACACAGATATAATCTGAGTTAGAATTCAGTCTCAGATACAATCTATTTTATAAAAAGAGATCAAGACTAGATCACACAGTTGGCCTCTAACAAAGAAGTAATGTACAATAAATCTGGGCACTCCCAAAAGATGACAAGAATAGGTCCTTATATCTTAGAATCAGGGCTGAAATTCTTCCAACATCTGAATTGTCAGCAGAACACATAACAGCAGTAAGGGCTCCCTCACATCTACCTGCTTCCTTTCTTGCAAGATCAATGCCAAATCTTTGTGTTGGTAAAGGTAAAGTAACTTGCTGTTAATATTAAAGCCAACCTTAAAAGGGGGGAAATTTAAAAACAACAGCTCAAGGAGCTCTAAGAAATGCTGAACAACTTATCTATATACTTTCCTTGGAGGGTTGCTAAGGCTGTCTTTACAGGCTGTCTTTGTGTAATTTCAGTACTTTATCATTAATACCAACTAGAGAGAACTAGTTCCTTCTCCCCAGTTGTCTACCTCCTTGAACTTCCACCTAGTGATTAGTGACTTTATTTATTTATTTATTTATTTATTTATTTATTTATTTTGAGAGAGAGAGTATGTGAGCAGGGAAAGAGGAGAGAGAGGGAGACACAGAATCTGAAGCAGGCTCCAGGCTCTGAGCTGTCAGCACAGGGCCCGACGTGGGGCTCAAACTAATGAACTGCAAGATCATGACCTGAGCTGAAGTCAGACGCCCAACTGACTGAGCTACCCAGGCACCCCTGATTGGTGACTTTCAATTGCAAAAGAATCTAGGATTAGAGACCTGGAACAGTGGTTCAACTGACAGAAGGGAAGGAAGGAAGGAAGGAAGGAAGGAAGGAAGGAAGGAAGGAAGGAAGGAAGAGAAAGAAAGAAAGAAAGAAAGAAAGAAAGAAAGAAAGAAAAGAAAGAAAGACAGAAAGAAAGAAAGAATGAATGAATTTGGTCAGTTTGCCTCAAGAGAGTGACTGCAGAATGAGTCATAAGGTACAATGAAGATATGTCCCTCATCCAAGCTCTAAGGGATTCCTACTAAGTCTGTTAGTAGCACAAGAAAACAGAAGAGAAGATATTCATTCCCAACCACTGAGAATAGAGGATATTAGTGCATTAAGAACAGCAGAAAGAAAAGGAACTAAGCAAAGGAAGTAAGAGGAGAGAAGCAGAAACACAAGGATTATATCAAGGGGAAGGAAAGAGAGGAGCAGTCAAAAGGGCAACTTCAGAATTTCTAGGGATTCTAGAAATTCTAGAAATGTCTAGCTGGACTGTGACAGCCTCCAAGGAGAAATGTTGAAGGTCACAGGGGCTATGGAGAGAAGGACAGAAAATGAACATTTACACAGCATTATATGGTTCATTGCCTGGGATAGACACAGTCTCCTGAGAGGAAGATACCAGAGGTACCCATCCTGCGCTCAGACTCCCTGCTCCCTGATGGGGCTGCAGTCCAACCAGAGTTAAGGCCTAGCCAAATATCTCTATGGAGTACTTTTCAAAGGGCAGATTCTAGAACCACGAATATTCAACATGACTTTGGTGATATTCTGTGGAAGTGCACATTGTGGTAAATGTATTGCAGACAGCTTGCTGAAATAATATCCCCAGATTTTTCCAAATCACAGGCTTGCATCTGGATTGAGAGAAGAGAGGAGCAATGAAGAGAAGGCAGAAAACAAACAGAAGAGGAAAGCAAATTCTCCAGCAGTTGCAAGGGCTCTTCACAGGAGGAAGACATGCCAGCCCAGCTCAGGCTAGATTGGAACCTTCTGACCTCTCCAAGGTCACATGACAGAACCCTCAGTTAATGCTCCCAAGTGAGCATGGAAAGAGACGATCAAAGGACCTCTTTAGGATGAAGTCAGATTCTAGGTTTCTCTTTACATTATGGAGAATTTCCTCTGAGATAGGAAACCAAATGGTAGTGAATGAATGAATGACAATGCTTTTTCCCCAAACTCAAGAGCTGGTGTGACTGAAGACAGGGAAGTAGACTTCCACACAAGAGTTAAACAGAATGGAGGGGAGACAGCATCATTCCCAAAGAAGTCACTCACAGAAGATCCCTTCTCAGCTAGCTCTCAGGATAAGGTTATCCTAGGAGGCTCATGTTAGATCAGACCAAGTCCTCCCAACAATAAGGAGTACCTGGGGAAAGGGATAATCATGATTCAGCCCTGGGTGTGTGATCTCTAAAAACCCAACTATTTAATGGATACCACTATTTTTCTGTGGATACTTGCCAGGATATGGACTTGAAATCAACACTGGAGACTAGTTTCCCAGAAGTGCCAACTATGTTAGGAGTGAGATGGACCGTCAGTGGGGACCTTTCACTCAGCAGGGTTGGTCTAGGAAACATGCAAATTTCTCAAAACCCTTTTGTCCTCTTGGCATCAAAAGAGGTATCAAAACTAGGAGTGCCAATTGCATCACCTAGAAGAGGGGAAACTGGAAAGCACTGTCTAACTTTGACACACATGAGACTGTGCCCTGTGTTGACAAATAAGATAATTAAAGAGGGAAGAATTAAGAGCTAGTCCCTTGGCATGGGCATCAACCTAGGACACAAATCCAGCTCCCAAAGATGACACCTGACTTGGACTAGTTGTTCATGTGTAATAATAACCTTTGGTATTTGAGAGGTCAAAAGCCTGGGGGTATGGTCAAAAAGAATTAATATCATCCTTCTTTTATCAAACCCCATCTCTTCTAAATATCTATGACCTGACACAAAGAGCAGAGGAGGTCCAGAGATTCAATGTTGAATACAAGGTCAGAATTAAGGTCCTGATGTATGCCCAGAATTGGCCTATTAGATTGAGCCCTCAGCCACTTGAGACATTTTTTTTTTCCATTCTTGGCCATCAAGACTTACTATAAAGTGTCATCTTCCTGAGGAGTTGCTGCATCTCCCCAACCAACCCTGGCAGTTTACAATCATCACTAAGAAATACCAGAGCCGTGCCCTTCTACTCCTGTCTTCTTAGGTGACCCTCTCCTTCTAAGAACCCTGAGTTACACTGCAACTGGGACAGGTGCAGAGGAACCAACTGATACATGGGATTCCTGCAGCACCTGTCCTGGAATCCTGCCCAGCCCTAACCCAGAGGTCCTGTGATTGCAGATCTTTTGTGAGCCAGTAAAGAGACCTCCAGATTCTCCTTTGGCTCTGAGAAACTCAAATGGTGGAACAGGATTTATTTCCAACATGGGAGGAAGTTATAAGGAATCAGCTTTTAGCTCAGTATCTCAGACGGGTATTTGTCAGGGCTGGAGCTGTTCTACAAAAGACTGAACAGCCAAAGAGAGGGTTGTGGGAAGGGACTCAAGCAAAATCAGTAACCAGCATCAGGGATGCCAAGAGAGGATTTCTGCATTAAGCTGTTGGTTTCTGTGTCTAAGATTTGCATTACTAAACACTTAGGGCATGAACCATGTCTTATTCATCAGCTGCTAGTGTAGTTCCTTAAGTGTTTTCATTAATCTGTTCATGATTGTGTGTCCAGTGGACAGGTCATTGAAAGTTGCTCATCACAGGCCTGTTGTACCTAAAAGGGCCCAACTATCTCATGTCTGGGCCTGGTCTGTGAACAGAAGCAGTTTCCAGTGAAAGAGCCCCAAAGAAGTTTCTGATTCTTATAGCCTTGGTAGGAAATATATTCCACCTACAAATCTAAAGTCTTAGCCTTGGAAGAAAAAAACAAAGGAGGACAAATTCATTTATAATAGCACACTGACACTGGCATGAATAAAAGTAGGGAATACAGGTGGGAAGGCCACACACTTGGGATGATTGCTAGTTTCTGGAAAAGGGCCCTGACCCACTTACATCTCTAGCTCCCCACATTCCCAGTGAGTGACATTCCTTGACATGTAACAAGGCTTGTTATTCTTCCATGAGAGATCAAGCTTCTGGGGTAACAGGTCCTTGATTAAACACATTCATGTTTCTTTTTTTTTTTTTCAATATATGAAATTTATTGTCAAATTGGTTTCCATACAACACCCAGTGCTCATCCCAAAAGGTGCCCTCTTCAATACCCATCACCCACCCTCCCCTCCCTCCCACCCCCCAGCAACCCTCAGTTTGTTCTCAGTTTTTAAGAGTCTCTTATGTTTTGGCTCTCTCCCACTCTAACCTCTTTTTTTCTTCCCTCCCCTTCCCCATGGGTTTCTATTAAGTTTCTCAGGATCCACATAAGAGTGAAACCATATGGTATCTGTCTTTCTCTGTATGGCTTATTTCACTTAGCATCACACTCTCCACTCCATCCACGTTGCTACAAAGGGCCATATTTCGTTCTTTCTCATTGCCATGTAGTACTCCATTGTGTATATAAACCACAATTTCTTTATCCATTCATCAGTTGATGGACATTTAGGCTCTTTCCATAATTTGGCTATTGTTGAGAGTGCTGCTATGAACATTGGGGTACAAGTGCCCCTATGCATCAGTACTCCTGTGTCCCTTGGGTAAATTCCTAGCAGTGCTATTGCTGGGTCATAGGGTAGGTCTATTTTTAATTTTCTGAGGAACCTCCACACTGTTTTCCAGAGTGGCTGCACCAATTTGCATTCCCACCAACAGTGCAAGAGGGTTCCCGTTTCTCCACATCCTCTCCAGCATCTATAGTCTCCTGATTTGTTCATTTTGGCCACTCTGACTGGCGTGAGGTGATATCTGAGTGTGGTTTTGATTTGTATTTCCCTGATGAGGAGCGACGTTGAGCATCTTTTCATGTGCCTGTTGGCCATCCGGATGTCTTCTTTAGAGAAGTGTCTATTCATGTTTTCTGCCCATTTCTTCACTGGGTTATTTGTTTTTCGGGTGCGGAGTTTGGTGAGCTCTTTATAGATTTTGGATACTAGCCCTTTGTCCGATATGTCATTTGCAAATATCTTTTCCCATTCCATTGGTTGCCTTTTAGTTTTGTTGGTTGTTTCCTTTGCTGTGCAGAAGCTTTTTATCTTCATAAGGTCCCAGTAATTCATTTTTGCTTTTAATTCCCTTGCCTTTGGGGATGTGTCGAGTTAAGAGATTGCTACGGCTGAGGTCAGAGAGGTATTTTCCTGCTTTCTCCTCTAGGGTTTTGATGGTTTCCTGTCTCACATTCAGGTCCTTTATCCATTTTGAGTTTATTTTTGTGAATGGTGTCAGAAAGTGGTCTAGTTTCAACCTTCTGCATGTTGCTGTCCAGTTCTCCCAGCACCATTTGTTAAAGAGACTGTCTTTTTTCCATTGGATGTTCTTTCCTGCTTTGTCAAAGATTAGTTGGCCACACTTTTGTGGGTCTAGTTCTGGGGTTTCTATTCTATTCCATTGGTCTATGTGTCTGTTTTTGTGCCAATACCATGCTGTCTTGATGATTACAGCTTTGTAGTAGAGGCTAAAGTCTGTGATGCCTCCTGCTTTGGTCTTCTTCTTCAAAATTACTTTGGCTATTTGGGGCCTTTTGTGGTTCCATATGAATTTTAGAATTGCTTGTTCTAATTTTGAGAAGAATGCTGGTGCAATTTTGATTGGGATTGCATCGAATAACACATTCATGTTTCTGTGACAGATGTTGCATCCCTTTCCAAGGAGAAGGATGTTACAGGAAAGGGAACAGTGAGGGATTAAGAAGGTGACCTGGCTACAAAGGAAGAGAGTATAGATAAGAGACACTGAGGAAAAGGAAATCTTGGGACTTAGGAAACATTTTCTCCTCGATTTTACTTGGACAACAATCAAAATGTCACACATTAAGTTTTCTTCTTATGTTTTTAACATGTATATTGAAACAAAAACCACCATATAGCAGAAATAATTACCCTGATGAAGATCTATCTAATCAAAGTATCTTTGCAGTAAGTTAGTATTTTATTTATGAAATGTCATGTTCAGCACACAAAGATCCTGTTTAGACACCTGCAGGGGGACCCAATACCCAAGACATTAGGTCTAACCTCCTTTGACTTTGATCCCATTTCCTCCCAGCACTCCCCGCCCTCCTTGGACCTCCCGATCTCTTTATTTGAACATCTTTATCTTGTTGCTGAAGCAAAATAAATTTTCTCCCTTCCTTTTCCTTGACATTTACTGCATTAAGTCCAATTGGGGCCTTTTCCTCTCCCAGACCGATTTGATCTATCCCAAGTCCATATTCAATTTTCCCTCCTCTGACTTCCCCCAAGCACTTCATTGATACCACCAAATTCAGCACTCCATTTGAGGAGCCTGACTCCTGCCCTTTCCTCTGTTCAGGGAGGTCCACCCACAGCAAAGACCTGGCCTTAAGATGAGAACGGATGTGTTCTGTCTTTACTCATCCCGCGTTAAATTGTGCTCTGAATCTGTTCAAATGCTCTGGCAGATAGTGAACTCACTGTTAACACTTCAGTATGCGATACGGAAAAGAAAATACTCCCCTGGAAGCATTGAGACAAGGTGGTATCCATGGTCTCACTCATCCTTAACAGAAATGCCAAATATTTGCAGTGGCATATTCTATTTTAAATATGGCTAAATCACAGTGGCTCCCCCAGGGGAACATCACCTCAAAATGGGCATGTGAAACCCAAGCTAGTGAATAAAGTCACTGAGAATATTCCATCTGGTCATGGAAATAAGCACACTCAAAACAAAATGTGACTTTGGGTACCACACATTCTTAGGAACTACTCTTCCTTAACACAAGCTTATGCCTATTAATTTTTTTATTTAATAAGTTATTCAGTGAGTGCTGGAGGTGGGAAGAGTCTGGGACATGCTTTATCACCCAGCATCCATTTCTTAGACCACTGGTTTCCAAAACTGTGCTGGTTAGACCTAAAACAAGTTAGTCTTCATTTAACTGTATTGTATTATTGGTCTCCTGCCAACAACCACAATAAAACCACTCCAATCTCATTCACAGAGAAAAAAGTTTCTTAAAGTTTCTAACCCAGAATGTCAACCAAAGGACATTGCTGTCGGCCTTCTGTAAGGTTATTTCTAACAGTGAAAGACTTCAAAAACAAAGCCTCTATGCCTCTATCCAACCTTTAAGCCCATACCCAAACAGATCCACACTCTACCTTTGCTATATTGCCAACTACTTTCCCAAGATATCGCTATTTGTTCTATATACCATAGGGCAAAAGTCTGTCTCAGACCCCACAACTGTGGAGTTAGTTCTAAGCTCGGTAATTTTTCTGCGCCCCACCCACTTCCATCGGCTATGCTTAAAATGCAGAAAAGGGCAGGAAACCCCAATGCAGGATTTTTAATATAGCAAAAGAAAGCTAAAGAGGAGGAGAGACACATTCATACCAACCCTCCCACGTGGATGCATTGATCCTTCCTACAGGCATATTCACACAAAGGTGTATATGCTACAGTTGTATTTCATCAATATCAGCAGTAGTTATAAATTACTTCCTAGAGTTATTCAAAATACACCCCTTTGCCCTAGCTATGAAAGTGAATGGATAAAATACAAATAGAACAATTAAATTCCATCCCTTCTGCAACCCAGTGTAAAATGCACATAAAGAAAATTAGAAAAAATATTCACTAGGGAAAAGCAATCCCAAAAGGTCAGCTGCAACAGAATATTCATACAGCTATTATTTAACACAAATTTAAGGTTAGGAAGAGCATCCAAATGTTGTACTGAACTAAATCAACTCCTTTCTCTCTACCTGGAAACAAAGTAAAGCAAAACAGGAAAATGTTTCTTCCTAATACAGGATAGCTAGTTTTTTAAATCCTGTGCCATTTTGGGGAACCTAGGTGGCTCAGTCAGTTAAGGATCCGACTTCAGCTCAGGTCATGATCTCAGTGGGTTCCAGCCCCACGTCAGGCTCTGTGCTGACCGCTTGGAGCCTGGAGCCTGCTTCAGATTCCGTGTCTCCCTCTCTCTCTGCCCCTCCCCCACTCATGCTCTGTGTGTCTCTCTCTCAAAAATTAAAATTAAACATTAAAGAAAAATTAAAACCTTGTGTCATTTTTTGTAGACACACAGCATGTAATACACAAATGGAATCACTCTTTAAGCTCTCTTCATCAGACACCACACTACATTATCTTTTTAAATTCCTGTTTCTCTACTGCTATGAAGTTTTATACAGTCATGATGGTCATTTTTATTCTGACCTTGAGTTCACTAGGAGGCCAAGAATAAAGGCCAGAAAAATATCACATGGGAAAGGTGGACCATCTAAACAACATGATATATGATGTTTCTTCACATAACTGGAGGATATAAATAAAGGCTAATCTTCTTCCTATCCATTCTTGTTCTTCTTGTTCTGTTTAGAGAAATGCTTTTCAGAAAACACTACAAAAGGAGTCTCTCTCTCTCTCTCTCTCTCTCTCTCTCTCTCTCTCACACACACACACACACACACACACACACAGAAAGTTCACACAATTTAAGTCCATATCCAAAGACATGTGACCTCGACAAAAAGATACACAGCCCCATACACAACGTTAAACTTCTTCCAAAACCTGGAATTTCTGCCCAAGGTTAGGGTCAGTCTTTGAGAAAACAGTATTTCTTAGTGATCCAGAACCATGTGTAAAATTAAGTTGAAAAAGGGGACAAAGCAGTTTCTGAATCAGAATATGGTAGAGATACTAAAAGGGGTACATCAGGACACAGGTAATATGCTCTTTCTCAGGAATAAGACTCAGTCAGCAGCAGGGTGGACCTGATAAGGGAAGCCAGAATGTGGGAGCCAGACCAGCTGTGGGAAGAAAACACAATATAGGAATTTCCCAGCTATATGCAGTACTCAGAGACATAATCATAAGACAGGCCCAGTGTCCAGCCACAGGTGAATGAGCCAGCATGAGGGCAGAGCATTGCACCATGGGAGACTGGCAGCCTGGGCAGCAAGGGGAGCACACTCAGCTATGGCATCTGAGGCGCAGGGTCAAGACTCCCACACATACACCAAGGGTGTAAGAAGATCCTGGCAGATCATATGGTGATGGGGAACATTAAGGGTACACAAAGATAAGGAAACAAATCAGTAACCTGTTATTGGAATGTGGACACAAGGATAAGTAATGAGAGGAACACAATGAGTCATCTACTATGAGCAGTAGCTGACTTGGGGCTCGGCTATTAACTGTGAACTCCAAAAAACTAAGTAGTTCCAGGCTTAACCCCCATGGCTGAAGGGCAATGAAGAGGGTACTAAAATAATGACTGCATAATTAATAGTATTGTCCACTGAAAAATGCCCAGATCATAAGAGTCACTAGGAGAGTCCCCCACATGCACATTTTTAATGTTTATATGCAATAAATATTCCTTGAAAGCCTTCTCTGTATCAGATGCTATGCTGGTGCTGTATATTCAATCCTGAACACGACACAAGCCCTACTTTGAGAGTCTAATGACAGAGGGTGCTGGGACTCCTTCATTCCTGTTGTATCTCTATTGTGACCTTCATAACACCAGCTCCCATTACTGTCTTAAGAGGTAGGACTTTTTAGACCTGATTGTACTTTAGGAAGGAGGGAAGGAATCTCTAAACCAAACCCTAATCTCAGCTCCTCTTGAGTAAGAGCTCTGATGGAGGGTAAGGGAGTGGCAACTAACCCCAAAGTGAAGGCAGCCATCACCTAATCTCCGTCATCACCGTTTGGGGCAGCCTGAAGCCCTGTCAGGATGAGGAATGTCCTAACAGGTCTCCCAGATGGAAAGCAGCACAGGCTGTCAAGGGCCAGTTAGGTATAAACTGGTTACCACATCAAGACAGAGTAAGCACACAAGACTGACCAGGACTGGGTCAAGAACACTGAGTAAGTCATGTGCTCATCATCCTGGGAAAGATGGCTTCAAGGAGGATGGCTGAGAGGGAAGAAGAGCTCAGAAAGATCTGCTTCTTTAGAAAGGCAAAAAGCCATGTGGATTGTTCAAGTGAGGTCTTGACAGTTGGGCCTTTCTCCCTCTGTGGAACCTCTTTAGGCCTAAATATTCTAAACCAACTGCAGTGAGGCCCCTTAAGAAGGAGCCCTTCTCAGCAAAGACCTGCCTCCACTGTTGATATCAGAGTTGGGAAACTATGATCTCTGGGCATATTAGTCACTTGTGTGATGTGGTAGCTAATCAGCTGGTCCTCCTTCAGGAGGAGACTGAAGGTTAGGGCTGAGATACATACTTCCCATATATTCTGCTCTCACTTTGGCTGTTGAAAATTTGGAGGACAGAGCTAAACACCTGAAATAAATTGTATAGCAGGAATCCCAGAGGAGGAGACATTTGGGGCCAGGATGGGGATGGGAAGAAACATATAACATCCTCCCTGACCCCTTCAGATGTTCACAGAAGCAGAAATTCAAAATACTCTCTTAATCCACTGTGCACACATTCATGTAGTGTAACTTAAAAGCTAATAGATTTGCTTTCCTTGGTTCCTTATTCTAAGTTTGGAAAGGCAAATATCAAAAATGAGATTTATAATGATTTTTTTTACTAAAATGTAATTTTATCTTCTTGTCAGCTTTTTTTTTTTACATGACTACTACTTTTGAAATAATCCTGACATTGATTTACATTTGATCATCATCTCCAGTTTTAAGTTTCCCTCATGTTACTGTTTGCCATCAGCCAGGTCCCTTTCAACAACATACTTGTAGCCACAGAGGAGTTTATTGGCCAGTAAAAAAATACTCTTCGAAAGTACATTCAAACCACCTCCAATCCATATTATGTTTCAGATTTCCTAAACTTGGGGGTGAAATTTTTTCTGAAGGTCAAAAGTTATCATAAAAACTGAAGCCATGTTAAGATTACAAAGCTGGTTGGTTCCTGTGCTCTAGGACTTGCCAGAGAGATTCATGATCCGATCCAGTTTGAAATCTGAAGTGAAGGAATGCCACACCCAAATGAGCTTTCTTCTCTATGTTGTCCCCATACAGAAAGAGGTCAATTTCTCTGCAATTCTTAGCACTTCAATCTATGAAATCATGGGGTTTATTTCCAGGGTACTAATAAAACCATTACTTTAAGGAAAGGCTGTTTCCAACAAGACTACATGAAAACTTTCTACAAATAGGCCAATGTGTTCATTGTTCAGAGCACTACTGATTCATTTCTGTCTCAGGGCCTTTGCTGTCTATTCCCATGATATGGAATGCCTTTGCCCTGGTCTCCTGCTGAGACCAAACTCTATTTCAACCTTCAAGGCCTAGCTTAAGATGTACCTTCTCCCAAAAAAATTCTCTTGGTCTTTATCAACCTGCCCTCCCCCTCTTGTCTCCACCCCTAACCTGCTCAAATATATTTCTTGTGGCAGGTGATATCCCATGACATAGCATTCAGTACAGAAAAGGGCTAGAAGTACAGTAAGACAGCTTGATTGAGGAGGTCTCAGACTCCTGACAATGGAAGTATGGCCAGGTGCAGCTTAGTTCATGTAGTTTGGGGAAAAACAGACCTGCCCAGGACTGAATCCTCACTCTGACACTTACTAGCTATGTAGCCTCAGGCAGATTACTTTCCTTCCCTGGGCTGCAGTGTCCCTTTCAAAAATGCCATGGGGTTGCTTCCAGGCTAAAATTGGTTTAGGTGACGACCACTTTCCTAAACATTGGAGCTACAAAGATGAGTAAGGTAAAGCCCTGATCTTGAAAAAGAGCTCAGAGTCTACAGACAAGCTATTTGCAATAGTTTCAGGCTCTTTGAGGGAAACAGTTAAGACGTGTCATGGGAATAGTAAACTGAAAGCAGTAGGGAGTAGGGGAGAAACTGTGGAGTCTGAAGTGATACCAGAATTGCAGATCTGTGCTGAAAGCTGGAAAAGAGTGACAGTAGTAGGAATGGAAGTGGAAGGAAGGAATGGAGAAAAGGAAGATTTGAGAGACATTCCAAGTAGAGAAAAATTACAGGCCTTGGCACATTTCAGACTTAAGAGGATAGAGGAGATTGGTGACGAATCTTGACCAAATTTCTAGCTAAGGAGACAGACACAAGCACCGATAGAAATGGAGTTAACTGGTTTGGGTAGTGGAAGAGATCAACCTCTGCAGACAGCAGATATGTCTCACAAACAACTGATGCCAATCTTGAAGTCCAACAGCTTCTTTTTTCACAAGCCTACTGAGTCCTCTTCCTCACCCCACCTCCATCCCACTTGATTTTACTGAGAAAGTTCACTGGTACGTTGAAAAGTCAACTAGGTTTGCAAGACCTAGGCAAACAGCATGAACAACTAATAAGAAGTACACTCCCCATGCATCTTTTTTATTGGCTCTACTTGACGTTTAAAGTTAAAATGACGTTAGCCTAGGATAGCCCAGGTGTCTCTTGACCATTCCTCCAAGATTACAAATATCCAACTATCCTCTGAAGCTGCCCGTGTAGAGCAAGGCAGTCTGGTCCGTTACAATTGGAGGATGGTACTTCCACATTCTGAACCAGTAACTGTCACCCAGGACCAGCCAGAACCTGCTTTCTGTGGAACCCCCAACCTCCTCCTTTCCACCTCAGACACTGAGCATGCTCACTGCAGATTAAGAAGGTGATTCCTCATATAGTCCCTAGTTTATAGAGATCAAAAACAAAAATGTAATGCATGCCTTTCCTTTGATCCAACAATTATAGAAATGTATACTAAGGAAATAATCAGAAGTGCACATAAATAAATGGCTGCAAAGATATCTTTTGAGGTATCCCTTTGGATTGGGGGGGGACAGAAAATGCAGGGACATTCTGAATGCAAAACAATAAGGGAGTATTTCAATAAGTTGCCACATATCCACAGAAGGGAATATTATACAGAATTTAAAATATTATAAAGACATTTTAATGGCATGGGAAAATATTTAAAATACATTTTAATTAGCAAAAAAAGAGAACTACATATAACTCTGTTCTCAATTTTGTAACATACCCCCCCACACACACATGCCTTATATACATAAATAAACACAAACACATACATACACACACATAGCCAAAGAAAAATAACCTGGGAGGTTATTACTATTATCTCTAGGTGGAGATGACTAAATAATTTTAAATGATTTTTTATTTTCTTCTTTGTACTTTTCTGTATTTTCCAATTATCTTTGAAATCTTTTGTAATCAAGAAAAAAAATTCTCAAAATAAAGGGAAATGGGCCATGAAATAGGCCATGACTTGAAGGGAAGAAACCTGTAGAGATGATATGTAAGCCATGGAGCATTTATTCCTTCCATACTTCAGGGGATATTTTTTTCTTTCCTGAACACTGAGATGGCCAGTCTTTCCATCTCTTACCATAAAATGCCT
The DNA here is from genome assembly GCF_022837055.1 of Prionailurus viverrinus. NCBI lineage: Eukaryota > Metazoa > Chordata > Mammalia > Carnivora > Felidae > Prionailurus > Prionailurus viverrinus. The sequence goes on along the minus strand of NC_062573.1, from coordinate 38,028,868 downwards.
GACAGCTTAGATTTCAAAGCTTTTCTTTAAAGCTCAGAGCTTCTCTCAATAAAACCTATATTCCTCCATGCCTAGGCAATAAATGGCCACAAGAATCTACTAGGTATTTGGAAACAATCATTTCTCTTTTCTTTATATTGACTGGATTAACTTTTGCCAAGAGACAAATGATCTGCCTGGATCACTCAGTTCCTTATTCTTTGATTTAATTAGGGATTAGATGGTAATAGACTGGAAATAAATTCTCTTTTCATTGACCTAAATTCACTTGGCTTTTGAAATATGGCATAGTCTCAACAATTATCTGAAAGGAAAAAATACATATATAATAACCCATTACATGCAGGAAACTGTACCAATCCAACCACTTAAACATGTCTCATTAACACCATCTGTAATAAATACTCCCAACTCTTTGAGTAATGGAAGCCATTTCTGTCCATAAGATAAAGGAATAAGGAAAGGTGGTGGGAAGGAATTCCCTTCCCAATAAGTATTTTTGGGTAGGAATCTATTTTTGTAGCAAGATCATTTGTTGGCCAAGTCTTGTTTCTTGTTTGACAGACCTACTTCCCACCATGTGCCTCTGTCCTCTGCAGTATAGCTTCCACACAGTGATGGGATTTCTCTCCCTAAAACCCTCCATTTAGTATATTCATCTCTCCTCACAACTTACATTTTTATAGAAAATTGTGGTTTGCAAAGGCTTTCACACAAAAGATGTTGTGTGATCTTTAGAAAAACTCTAGAAGACAAGAATTTTACAGATAAAGAAACTAAGTTCAGAGAGATTGTTACTTGTCCAGATACTCCTGCTAGTAAGAAGTGGTTATCAGATGAAAACTTCCATTTTCTAACATGTGATTGATTGAGTGTTTCATCTGTCAATAATCCTGATAATACCAATTTGTCTTGATGTTGAGTTTTAAGACATTTTTCTCATCCATATGCATTTAACCACTTCCACACTGCCTCTCGATAATGATTAGTGTGTATGCTGTGTACCTAATCTCAAATTCATTTTAATAAAAATCATTCTTGGAGGATGGCACAAAGGACATTACCTAGAACAAGCCAGCGTGTAGACATTCAACCCATTAAAGCCGTCTGGGTAAGATGTACTTCATTCGCCAGAACTGTTGGATAACCTAGGGAGCTTAAGGTACCTGATCTTGTCTCCAGACATAGCCTTTGCTCTCCCAGGCCTTTTTTCTTTTCTGAGTTCTGACTCTGGTATGGCCCTTACTGACATAGTTGGTATGATCTCCTGCAGCAGGTAACTTGCTATCCTGTAACATGCTATTTTTAGATTTGTAATAATCTCCCCACACCCCACTCACTTACTCCATGTTTTGCCCACATCCTACTACATGCACACATACACACAAAGACATGCCCTAGACTATATAGTTGCCCTGAGAGGAGATACGGGTCTTACTCTTCTTACTGTATCTTCCTATTGCCAATAGATGCCCAAAATTTTTTGCTATGTTAAATTGATCACTATATTTTTAAATTAGAGTGTCTACTAGAAAGTACAGCTATGCAATTATAATTGTATACTTTATGACCCACTCTTTCCCCTACCTGCCTCTATTTCCTTTTTCTTACACCACAAATCCTTTCATTTATTTTAATACCTTTCAGCAAATAACTTTATATTTTATTTCATGGGATGGTGATCATAAGGCCTCTAACTTACTTCAGCCTAAGACTCTAACATTTGAATTAGCCTGGGAAAAGTTTGGGAAATCACTATTTATTCTATGCTTCTCATTCAATTTCTCTAGGCAAAATATCCTCTACTCTTTAAAAAGTGTATTCACTTCTAAATGAGGATACAAATTTCATTTTTCGAGGTCAAACTAGCCCAATTCAATATTCTTTGTTGTTGTGCTCAATTATAAAATGGAAAGATTGGAAGAAAATACAATTTTATTGTATAACATAATAATATGAGCTAGGCTAAAAATATTGTTTACCATGTCCTGATCATGTTTTCAAGATTTTTTTAAACAGCTTGACAATATTTAATTTTGTTAGTAGAACGCACGGTCTGGATTATTTCTTTTTTGAAATGTGGATGGATCTGGTAACTAAGGCATCTTAGAAGGTGAGTATTACATTTAAAGTCATGTTATAGGACTAGGGAAACAATCTCTTTGACATAGGACCCCATATTTTAGATACCACCACACAGGGTTGGTTGGGGACAACTTCAAGAGGGATGCTAGCATGTGTGTTCCCCCCTAATAAACACTCAAACACTCACTATCTCTAGGTAGAATGAGATTCTTTAACAAAACATGGATAAAGCACTTAATGCAAACTGTAAAATGTTTAGCCTATAATTTTCATTAATTACTGTCTCCAATACAGAGTGCTGCTGGGAAATTAAAACGTAAAAGCAATGCTTTTTTTTCCTTGTATTTATTGAGCAAGAAAAAGAAATGGAACAATAAGAGATACACTAAGGAAAAGTTAGTTCCCTGTTCGTAATATATTAAAGGCAGTATTTTAAGCATGCTTCCTCATTCCTTGTGGGCCAGTCCTTTCCCTGAACACAGAATAAGCACAGCCCGCAGTTCCATAAATGTTCTCTAGCTTTCACCAATAGCCCCCACATATCTCGGCCTGTTCTGCCACAGCCTTTCTTTTAAAATAGCTAAATTCATTAGGGATTTCAGGAGGAAGTCCTGTCACATTGAGACAAGTGAGTTTATGGTTTCCAAAAATAAAACAAAGTATGGACAAATGTGTTGGCAATGGAGAAAGGGTTATCTGTGGTACGAGATTTCCAAGTTCTGAGCCTGAAAACTATGAACTCTAATTATACTCTGATTGCCACCCAGGAAAATCCATCTTTTCCCCTGTGTTTCACTGATACTCTAAAATTGAAGTATTGTATAGACAAAAAAATACTGAGTTCTATGAAGTAAAGAGATTATATAATTAACAGTGCTTGAGAAATTATTATTACATTCTACCCCTCCCCCAAATCACGGATCCCAGGCATTTCTATGCACAGTCCCCCTTAGTAACTTTACCACTTGCTGTTCACATCTTCTAAACTCTCTGCCTAGTTTTCCTCCTGGCCATGACTGATGTTATTTCTTTGTCCTGGAGGCAAAGAGCCATGTTACATATTCCTTTAAACTTCTACACCATTTTGGGGCCCTGCAATTTTTTTTTTATAAGAATCTCCCAAGTTTCTTCCTTCTTTGCCTCATTGTGACCTCTTCTTGGATTCATGATCTTTTCCAACCCTACAGAGGGAGCGGCCTCCTTCCTTAGCATCCATGTGTCAGTTTTGGTTTTTGTTTGTTGGTAATACTACCTTTTGCTCAATGTTCCTTGACGTCTCCTTGTGAAGAGAATACACAGAGCCCAGACAAGCTTCTACTGCTGTACAGATGGTTTCAAAATCTGAAAGATCTGGATTCAAATCATGGTTCTAAAACTGTAAGCAACCTGAATAGGCTTTCTGAACTCCAGTGTCCTCATCTTTGGAATGGGAATCCCAGTATGTACTTCATAGTACTGATGTGAGGGTTCAATGAGATTGCACCTGTAAAAATATCAATATACTTCCCGGCATCTCCTGAGTGCCTTCCACAACACTTCTTCTGCCCTCGTAAGTTTTTAATTAAATATTATATCTGACCACACATTTCAGGAGTTAAGTCACTCATGCTTCCTATAACTCTTTGGAAATTGCTCAGAATGTACTATTGGTCTCCTCTAACTTCATCTCATTTATACATTTCATGCAGATTATAAATCTATTCTAACTGTTGGTTAAGACTCAAGATGTTGCTTACCACAGCAAAGAAAATCATTTCTGGGTTTTAAATACTCTCTTCTTTTTTCTTCTTTTCCTAAAGTTCGGTCAAGTGCAAACATTTCAAACTTGAATTCAGCACTTTTCCCAAGTAAGGCAATCAGGATATACCAATACCAATTTGGCATACCCGTACACAATGTGATATTCAATATAAAAAGTGGGTTATAAGAAGCAAAGAATCAGAAATTGTAATAAAGTAGAGGAGGGGGAAAAATTCTAATGGCATTCAGGACCAAAATTGAGCTGTCCGAATCTATTGTTTATACGTGGGCTTAATTTCACCAGAACTGCTTGCTCAGCTTAACATAAATCCAGGAGGAAAAAATCCACTTTCACATGAAGAAATATGAACTGGAATTCATAGATACAGCAAGAAAAAAAGTTCAGCTCTCATCCGTCTACATGAGCAAAATTATTTCATTAATGCTCCTTCTGATTCATGGTTTCTACTTTGTGACAGTTTTAGATGGAGACCACATAAACTAAAAGGTCTCTTTTGTACCAGAAGAGAACAAGCAGTGTGCTCTTCAGATTAGGCTGAAGGATGATGCCTGAGTCACCAGTGTATCCAAAGATGGGATGCTACAAGTTTTGCAAGTCTGCCCCTGAACACCAGCCCTGCCTGGGTGGGGCAGAACCAATATATTTAGAGATCTCTGCAAAGAAAGCAGGGAGTGTGCAAATTCTTTCTGATAGGTGCTGTGTATCACTCTACTTTAGATCTTTTGAGTTGTCAGTTCAGGAAATACAATTATGCTTCAGTGAGGCAAGGCATTCAAAAGGGATGCTGGACATCATCCTCCCCACATCCTGCCTTTCACTTTTCCACCCACCTTCTCTGAAAGTTGAAACTATTCAAAAAATTAATACACTTCTAATGCTACAGTAATCTTCAGTGAGCTGGAATACATGTTCTTAGACTGAGAAAGGCTGCCTCAGACCGGGAACAAATTTTCCCAAATGTCAACACCCAATAGAATTCCCAGGAGAAAATATGGGGAGATTATTTCCTCCCAGAGCAGCTATTACCTTAGAATGTCCTATTGAAATGTTCTTTGTGGGGTGCCTGGGTGGCTCAGTCAATTGAGCATCCAACTTCAGCTCAGATCATGATCTCGCGGTTCGTAAATCCAAGTCCCACGTCAGGCTCTGTGCTGACAGCTGGGAACCTGGAGCTTGCTTTGGATTCTATGTCTCCCTCTCTCTCTGCCCCTCCCCTGCTCACATTCTGTCTCCCTCTCTCTCTCTCTCTCTCAAAAATAAATAAAGATTTAAAAATTTTTTTTAAAAAAAAGAAATGTTCTTTGTTACTGTGAGCCATAGCCTGCTAATGATCTGGGCTAGCACTATGGGTTTTGCCCTATTGAGCTGTAGAAAAGAAGTTTCTTTGTTCCCTATCACAACTCTTGAAAGTCTTGAAGTCTCCTCTTAGATTATTGTGTTCTTTATTAAACAAGACACCTTCATTCTTTACACCAAATCTGTTCAAAAAACATCACAGTTCTGCCATGACTACCAAAAGATAGCAATGATATCTTAAGTAGCACCAAGGAAATCTATCTGTAGGGAACAGACAGACCTAATCCTTTCTTCTTTGTAAATAGCGGTTTCCAGTGCACCTGAAATGTAGACTCATTTGTGGATGTCCAACAAGAACACAAATACTAGAAATACTCTCCAAAAGAATCAGCTTTCATGGAGTTAAGCTTTATCCCCATTGGCAGGTATCCAAAAAGGAAACTTGATGTTCTTACTTGATAGCCACACCTTCAGAATATAAAGCTGTTCTTCGGGTCAGAGAAGTCAGTTGGATTTTTAAGTGGGGTCTACAAAGGAATTCAGCACAGTGAAAGACCTAGATCTATCAAGGGTGAACTTAAAGCACAGAGCTATACATTAATGCAACTGTTGTAAATTAATGGTTTCCCATAAAGCGTGATAAATTGTAGAGTGGCATCATAGATTCTGCAGCCAGATGTGCTATGTATTCACGTGATAATGGAAGATGAATGTTTGCTGCATATATCATCCTGAATTTGGTTCTTTGTGAACAATTTTTCCCTTTGTTTTTGAATTTATCAAAGCCAAAATACCTAATCCACTCTTCAAGTGAAGAAACAGAGTTGGAATTATTATTGACTGATTTTGTTTTTTTACAAATGGTTAGGCTTTTCTTTTTGTATTCGATAAGTCAAGATAGACTGCAGTGTTACCTAAACCAAAAAGAGATAAAATGGAGATTTCAGATACTGACATGTAGCTACTAAAAAAGCAAAGAGAGGGCTTGCTTCTTGAAAACAAGTTGGTGCATTAATTTTCCACAAAGTTCCCATCAGATGTCATCAAATTCAACGCACTGTGCAGATGGGAAAGACTGACTATTGAAACAATTAACTATTGTGAGTCATTTCCTCAATCTGCTTTTGTTTTAGCCAATATGTCAAGTGGTGACAGACACTGTTAAATTTCACAAGCTCTACTGTCTTCTTGGAAACGGCATAATACAATTGACATAGCTCAGCTTGATAAATCTGCCAAACTAATGGTGGGGCCTCTTTCCTTCTACTTTTCAATGCCAAAATCTAAAGATATTATGTAGAACCTATTCAACATGAAGAACACAAAGTCCATTTTATCCTCTCTGAATACTCCCACTTAATCACCTGCTGGCTCTTAGTTTCCCAATCCTTTTGAATTGGCACTAAAATGAATATGGTAAAAACTTTATATATTCAGTCTCCACTATCTCAGAAAAATGCTGTCATGGATGCTGAATTTTCCTGAAGTTTGCCACTTGCTTCAGCTTGGTCTGAAAGTCTATTACTTTAGATGACCTAATTCACCACTTAACACTTCAGGTGACTTTTAGACAATCAAAAGCTACTTGTCCTAATCTAACTAAAACATTTTCTAATCTTAGAGGTATGACTTTACTATTTGTGTGCACCATGTCACTTGCAGGTATAAGGAAAGTAGGGGGAAACTGTTGTGTTGTCCCATGATGGTCTTGCTCCAATCAGGAAAAAGATCTCTAGGCAGCTTCTCTTACACAAGATTCAAATTCACTAACCATTCCTTTATAACTCCTTCATTCGTATGGCACAGTAGCTCACCACTTTCTAGAAGGCAGCTCTGACTGTCTGTCTCTAGGGGAAAGTACAGTGAGTCCTCAGAAACTCAGGTAAGCCAGAAGCCAGGCCATACCTCACTCCCTAACACTAGGGAGATTGCAACTAGCTGCAGTGGCCAGCGGTTAAGGCATTATTTAACAGGAATGACCAGTGAACTAATATCTGACAAAGGAGTCAAGAATACACAATGGAGAAAGGATAGTCTTTTCAATAAATGCTGTTAGGAAAACTGGATGATCACATGCAGAAAAATGAAATTGGATCCCTACCTTACACCACTCACAAAAATTAAGTCGAAATGAAATGAACACTGAATCATAGACCTGAAACAGCAAGACTCCTAGAAGAAAACATAAGGAAGAACCTCTTTGACATCAGTCTTGACAATGATTTTTTGGATATGACACCAAAAGCACAAGGAACAAAAGCAAAAATCAATAAATGGCAGTACATCAAATTAAAAACCTTCTGCACAGCAAAGGAAACAATCAACAAAATGAAAAGGCAGCCTATGGGGGTGACTGGGTGGCTCAGTCGGTTAAGCGGCTGACTTCGGATCAGGTCACTATCTCACGATCTGTGAGTTCGAGCCCCGCGTCAGGCTCTGTGCTGACAGCTCAGAGCCTGGAGCCTGTTTCAGATTCTGAGTCTCCCTCTCTCTCTGCCCCTCCCCTGTTCATGCTCTGTCTCTCTCTGTCTCAAAAATAAATAAATGTTAAAAAAAAAAATTTTTTTTTAAAAAGGCAGCCTATAGAATGGGAGAAAATGTTTGCAAACCACATATCTGATACTTAATATACAAAATATATAAATCATACAATAGCAAAAAAAAACAAACAAACAATCCAATTTAAAAATAAACAAGGAACCGAATAGATACTGGTCCAAAGAAGACATCCAAGTGGCCAACAGATACATGAAAAAATGCTCAACATCATTCATCATCAGGGAAATGCAAACCAAAACCACAATGAGATATCCTTCACATCTATTAGAAAGGCTGTCATAAAACAAAAACAAAAACAAAAACAAAAACAAAACAAATAACAAGTGTTGGCAAGGATGTGGAGAAAAGGGAAGTCCTGTGCACTGTTGGTGGGAATGTAAATTGGTAGAGCCACTACAGAAAATGGTAAGGAGGTTTCCCCCAAAATTAAAAATACAACTATGATATGATCCATCAATTCCTTTTTGGGATATATATCCAAAGAAAATAAAAACAGGACATTGAAAAGATGTCTGAACTCACATGTTTACAGCAGCATTATTCACAAAGCCAAGGAAGAGAAACGATCTAAATTATTGTCAATAGATGAATGGATAAAGAAGATGTGCCCCCACACACACACACACAAATTATGTGATGTGACAGAGGGGTGATCATATTGTAATACATAAGTGTATCAAATCAACACATTGTACACCTTAAACTTACACAATGTTATAGATCAATTATATCTCAATAAAGTTGGATAAAATAAGCAAAATGGGTGGCCATTCCAGATAGTTCAAAGGCAACAACTGACCCAGGATTAGACGAACACAGAAGCTAGTATGCAAGCAGAAACCACTAGTTGGGATTATGGCCATCGTCAGAAAGACTGTCCAAACTCGACAGGACCCCCGTCAGCAAAATGCACACAATCACTGACCAACCTCAAATACACTCTCACTATACCTTGGCAGTCCTACCGCATTTCTCTAGTGCATGTACTCTCCATTCTTATAGATGACTTTCACACCTTCCCTCTCTTAAAACCTCTCCCAACACCTTCTTTCCCATCCCTTCTGATGACCTTTCTTCTTCATGTTAAAGAAAAATTGGAGCAACCAGAAAGACAACCTCTGTGGGTTTCTACCGCTGCATCCACCTACCTACCAACTTCTGCACCCATACAGTGTGGTTCCGCACCTGGGAACATACTCTCCATGCTCTTACGTAAAGCCAACCCTTCCATCATAGCACTCGGTCTTTTGCCTCCTCAAAGATGGAGAGGTGTCTCCACTCACCCTCTTCTGTATCGCCAAACTTCCCTCTCTACTGTCTCTTCCCTTTTTGTACAAATGTGATCTTAATTCTCCCATCTTTTTTTTTAATGTTTATTTATTTGAGAGAGAGAGAGAGACAGAGTATGAGAGGGGGAGGGACAGAGAGAGAGGCAGACCCAGAATCTGAAGCAGGCTCCAGGCTCTGAGCTGTCAGCACAGAGCCCGACGTGGGCTCAAACCCACCAACTGCGAGATCATGACCAGGGTCAAAGTCAGCGCTCAACCAATTAAGCCACCCAGGCACCCCTTAATTCTCCCATCTTAAGAAAAAGATGTCTCTTTAGAGACTAAAGAATCCTTATACCGAGGCTAGTGGTTCTCAAACCTAAGTCAACGTAACAGTCTCCTGGGGAGCCTGAATAAGAATATCAGTGCCAGGGGGTCCTGCTCTTCCAGAGATTGAGTTCCTCGGTCTGGATTATGACATGGGCATTAGAGTTTTGTGCATTTGATGTGACTCTAATGTGCATCCAAGGTAGAGAAGCACTGATCTAATCTAGATTCATCATTAAATGAGGTACCAAAAGTCGAGAGAGGTGCGCAGCAGCTCACCCAAGCCCAGACAAATCATTCGTGGTAGAGCCAATACAAAAATCCAGCAAAGCTAATTCCCAGTCCAGTGCTCTTTTGACAACATCAGGCAAAATGTCATATACAAAAATGTAATCTCTGGCAAAGAACCATGAATGCCACCATAAGTAATGAACTTGCTAATTGTTCATCTCCACAGAGAATACTGGCCTTTCCATCTTTGGTCACAAAAAGGAGAGCTTAAACAGAGATGCTGAGAAGGCAAGTATAGCAGAGAATGTGAAGAAATCCCCGCCATGGTACCCACAGCAGATGTTTTCAAAGTTTGGGGATGGTGAAGGACCCAGGGGACGGTGCCAAGGAGCAGCACGAGGTGCCGTGTGATAAATGGAGCTGTCTCTTTCCCATTACAGGAACATAGCAAGTTTCAAGAGCAAATCAGAAACCTAGAATGATTAATTGTGTAGTCTACAACGAGTCCTGTTGTGTTTGTCTATGAATCCCTTTGCTCTGAAGATCAGACACACCAGGTGCAGAGAAACACCTGGCTATGATGAACCCTGTGAGTTTCTTAGTAACCCACTCCAAAAAAAAGGGGGAACAGTGGTTTTGTTTACAGGTGAACAGTAGGAAGGGGATCAAAGCTGGTGAGAAAACTGAAATGGTGGAGTAAGAACAAAAGCATCCCTTTAACATCTAGCCAAGCGCTGTCATATCTCTGGCTTAGCTTCCTCTTTCTCTATACCTGCTTGGCATCAATGAGGAACAAAGTATTTTAAGGAAGTCATAACTTCGTTCTTACTTATTCCCACCCACCGATTCCGCTGTCACCTCGCAGTCACCCTTGCATGTGACCTAAGGCAGTTTCAGCTAAGCGTTAGCAGTGAAGAGCATAGCCATTGAGCACACCGGTTTCTGGGCCCAAACCCCACATTTTACTACCCATGTGACATGGCACAAATTATCGAAAGTCTCTGTGCTTCACCATCTGCCCAAATATGATATAACGTTAATAATACCCACCTAGGAATTCTTATCTAAGTAAAGTACACATGAATGTAAGATGCCTGAAACAATCAGTAAATAGTAGCTATTGTTGTTAAACAAGATGGCCAGGGAGATTACTGTTATTTTTCTTTAAAGTGTAACCAGCACGTTAACAATACTGTTTGCATACTAAATGAGTGTGTCAATTACACATAGTTATTGACCCTTCCTTAAAGCTGATGAGGTACACTAATATTTAGTCAGCTAATTTTGTTGAACTGTAGAGGCAGCATGGCTTGGTGGAAAGATCTAGATTCAAATGCCAGCTCTATTGTTCACTAATTGGAAGCCTTAAAAAAAAAGAAAGGTGTTTAATCTCTCGATGCCTCATCTGTTCTTTAAAAAGTGAGAAGAAAAATACTTCATTTTCAGGGTGGTAGTAGGAACTAAATGAGAGAATGCAAATGCCTAGTGCATAATAGGTGTCTGTAATAAAGGATCGTTGACAAGACAGCACACATTTACCTTACAGCAATAAAAGTGCTCTCCATTTTTAATACCCTTTAATTGTTTTCATGAATTCATAGCAGCATTCCTCCAAATTAGTCTGAATTTGTTATGTTTTGTCATGTGGTTTAATTCCAAGTACAGCTAAATGACAAGTGACCATGTCAGAATGGTGCTGGGGGAGGGTATCATCTAAAACAGATTAATGTGGATGCAGCTCTTTTAAAAATATCTAGGGGGGAAAACTCTAAAATGTCTCTTGAACACACCTCAAGCTGTTAGAGAGAGGAAGCTTTTACGTTTATCTTTTCTAAGGGTAAACGATTGGGTTTAGATTAATTGAAAACAAGGAGGGGAAAAAATGCACAGATCTATGTAAAACAGAGAGTGTCTATGACAAGTGTTTCCAAATACGTGGTTTCCAAATATGTAATTGGTACATTACATATCTCTGGCTTCTCTGATTTCTAAAAAGCCATGAAAGTTAAATTAGGTTGATTTATTTCCGGAAGTGGTCATTTGGATTATGTACCAATAATGGGACATCAGTATCCCTGAAAGCAAAAGATTTAAAATACATAAAGATATTTTTATGGCCCGCCATGCCTATTTCTAAAATACTCTAAATGTGATACTGCCTTAGGCTGGCTTCCTTGGAAGGAGACACTGGGACAACAATTCATGTGCACGTGAGTGTTCTTAAGGAAGGGCTCCCCGTGGGCACCTATTGGGATGAGCACTGGGTGTTGTATGGAAACCAATTTGACAATAAATTTCACATTAAAAAAAAGGAAGAGCTCCCCAAAAAAGAACTGGTAAGGAAGAGGGGAAAGCAGGACAGAGAAGGGAAAGAAAGCAAGCAAGGCTTTTTCCATGGAGGACGGCTTTGGACCTGGTTCTGCAGGAGAACTCTGGAGGATTTGTTATGCTTAGAGTGGTCCCAGCTGGAAAAAAGCTGGAGACTTTCTACAGCTGTGCCTGCTGGTCACTGAGCAGGGTCACTGGGAGATGAGACACTGGGAGATGAGACACTTCCTGCCCTCTGGAGCAACTGGCCAGGGAGAGTCACAGGTGCTGGCCCTTGGAGGTAAAAGCACAAGGACACTGGGGGAAAGGCACATCGCAACAGGAAAAAGTAACTTTTCATGGAGCAGGGAGAGGATGAAAAAAATAAAGTCACAGCTTTCCTTTCAATTATTCCAAAGCAATTTTTTTTTCTTTCATTATACCCCAGTTTTTCTCTTATGAGTGTTATAAATATGAAATATAGCAACAGTTGAGAAATACATGATCTCCTATAAATGGTATTGCATCAATCCAACCTAGATTAGATAAATTAAGCAAGAAGCAAGCTAATGTGTTCACGTAAAAACATTTTATACTGGGGCACCTGCATGGCTCAGTCAGTTAAGCATCTGACCCTTGATTTCGGCTCAGGTCATGATCTCATGTTTCATGGGATCCAGCCCCGTGTCCAGTGGCACTGTTAGCACAGAGCCTGATTGAGATTCTCTCTCCCTCCCTCTCTCTCTGTCCCTCCCCCACTCACTCGTGCTCACTCACGCTCTGTCTCAAAATAAATAAACATAAAAAAAAGTTTTAGGGGCACCTGGGTGGCTCTGTCGGTTAAACGGCTGACTTCAGCCCAGGTCATGATCTCACAGTTTGTGGGTTTGAGCCCTGCGTTGAGCTCAATGCTGACAGCTCAGAGCCTGGAGCCTGCTTCAGATTCTGTTTCTCTTTCTCTGTCTGCCCCTCCCCTGCTCACGCTCTGTCTCTCAAAAATAAATAAACATTAAAAAATTTTAAAAATACAATTAAAAAAACATTTTATAACAGGGTTAATTCAAAGCATGCATACAAGTAGCTTCATACAAGGGAATCGCTATTAGTTATGATTATAGGGCAACAAAACTTCACAAGTATAACAGTTATTCCTTATATTAATCTCCTATACATGCACTTTTAAGAACAATCATGTGGTTCTAGTAAACCTTTTTTCCAACGTTATTTTGTTTTGATTACATGTATTAAAATGTAATGTTATACCTGTTGTAAATACAAGTAATAACATCAGGCTTGTATTTTGTATGTCTTTTTAATTTAATTTTTCTAGTTACTCATTTTTGTTTCATTTGATGATATTGTCAGCCCACAACATTGGAAATTTTAATGAACTTGGTCTGGCACAAGCTAGTTTGAGAATCACTGCTCTCCCCCCAGGCTGCCTCCCTGATGCCTGGGAGAGTGAGTGGGGCCTCAGAGGCAGAAGCAGGGCCTAGGAGGAAGGGGGGGGGGGGGGGGGGGGAGGCACATCTACATTAATAATAATGATACCACAATAAAAACAGCTCTGTCTGAAACACACTAACACATGATTTGAGATAGCATATGAAGTCAACTTCATAAATTATGAATCCTAAGTCAAGATTGCATTTGTTCCATGATGATTTGAACAAGTTTTTCCTCAAGACTGGAACTAAAAGCAAAGACTAAGAAGTAGGGGCGCCATCTTGTGGAGAGATCAACCAACACAGGTCCAGCTATGCCCTCATTCTCCCCACCCCCAACAGCAAGACTTTGCCCTCTCCCCCCTGGCCCCCCACTTTCCCCCACCACCCCTCAGCGCCCCAGCGTATTTTTTGGAACTCCAATACTCTTTTCTTTCAAAACCAAGACTCAAGAATAAGAAAAACTTCCCTGCCTGCTCCATTTCCCTTCCCAGCAGGGCTGCATGTGGTAAGATAGGCTTTAAGTCGGCCTCTTTAATCATGGGACATAAAGATTCCACCTGCTCATGGCTGGAGGGAGCCCCTCTGTGGAGTAAAACCCCTTTGTCCCCCCCCACACACAGCTGTTTTTCTCCATCTTTTACCTGTCACAGAAAGCTGATGAAGCAGGCAGAAACCTGGGGGCTAGCCCAGGATTAGCTTCACTGTGTGCAACAAATAGATGGTGTATGGGGAGGGCTTTTAAGTCAAGTGCTGCCACAAACAGTACTATTTTGAGGAAATGATGGTTGTAAGGGATTTAGGAAGTCATCTGTCATTTGTTTTCAAGCAACACCGCACAAAGCAGGCTGGACATAAGAATGGCAATCCCATTTTCAATGCCTTTTTCCCAACCATTCCTGGAAACTTAATGTATAAAAATCATTCATATCTAGAAATACGTTTTTATATCAAACACATATATCTCAACTTCTGCTTTTGGTACTCAGGGGACATGAAGAGAAAAATTCATAAAGAAACACAATCTCCTTTTCAGACTTGAATGATCACTTCATTTACTTTTTCCTAGATTTCTAATTTTTCTAAATTTTTAGTCATAATTTCCAGAGTACCCTTATTAGACTTTGGGTTGTAAATGATAGAAATACAACTCCTATACCCCAAGAATAGAGAAAAGGAAATATGTTGACTCATATAACTTGAATTCTAGGAGGTTTCAGGTACAGCTGGATCCAGGGGCTTAAACAATGCCATTGAGTGTCTTTCTGTCTGGCTCTCAGCTATACTTCCTTTTATATGTGGCTTTATTCTGAAGATAGGCTATCTCCACATGGGAGGGGTAATGACAATCAGCAGGGTAATATTCACATCTCCACCCCTAGCACCTTGACCTCAAAAAGCACAAACTAGTCTTCTATGGTCACTCAAGCAGAGCAGTCTCAGAGAAAACTACTCTGGCCCCATTTGTGTTATATGTCAGTTCCCAGAACCACAAAAGATTGTCACAACAGAACCACACAGGGTGGAGGAGAGGTGGTTCCAAATGGAAAGACCTATAATTTGGGGTAAGACACCGAACACACTCTACTATGTGCCTGGATTGATCTGAGTGTAAGAATCATCCCATGTCCCTGCATTCTTGGCCCCAATTTCTACATCCAGGGACCAGGTTTGGCTTTTGACAGTCATGTTAGTGCAAGGTCATATTGGCATCCACTAGGACCCTTGGATCTCCAATCTGAGCAACAACATGGTAAACATAAATTAAGAAGGGCTTGGGGATGGGTCTCCTGGGTAGCTCAGATGGTTAAGCATCCGACTTCGGCTCAGGTCATTATCTTGTGGTTCGTGAGTTCAAGCCCCGCGTCAGGCTCTGTGCTGACAGCTCGGAGCCTGGAGCCTGCTTCAGATTCTGTGTCTGCCTCTCTCTCTGCCCTTCCCCTGCTCACACTCTGTCTCTCTCACTCTCTCAGAAATAAACATGAAGGAGAAGGAGAAGGCAGCCTTGTATGAATTCTCTAGGAAAAATCAGGGATTCAAGGAGCCAAAATATCACAATCTGACACCTCTTGGAGCTGGTAGCACAGGCTATAATCCAAAGGAAAGCAGAGTGTCTGACTGTTTTTATCACACACTTCATGATTTACCTCATATATAGTGGAGGTGAAAAATAGGAAGTTTTCACATTTTATGGGGAAAAAATTGAGTAATACAGTAACAATGATAAAAAGATCACAGAATAGATTTTCTTCTAGCTCTAGATCTGTTCTCATCTTACTGAATGCCTTTAAGCAAATAATTTAGACTTTCTGGTTAAAAAAAAAGATAAGAGAAAGAAAAAGGAAATAAAAAACATATGTGGGCAAAATTATTTGCCAGGATGTCAAAGGGGAGGGCTTTTTTCTGTTGTCCTTATAAATAAGGCCCAAAGCTGAAGACCTAAAAAAGCAAGCACTTCACATTCTCAAGAAGATATTCAGCTCGGGATCACCTGCCCCTCCAGGGCTCCCTGTGAGGCAGGGAGACAGACAGGTCAACCACCACCCACACCACCACCCCATCCTTACAGGGCTGAAAGGAAAGGCAAATAAATCTCACGGGTAGTCCAGGCTTTGTGGGGAGCTGTTATTCCCTCCCGGAAGTCACATGAGGGAAACACCAAGAAACGTTTGCAAAGATGGCCCCATCCCACCCCCATTCTCTGTTCCCTTGGAGGGTACGGATGAGCAGTTTCCTTGTTTCTACATGAAGGAGCCCAGGGGTGTGGCAGGAGCCTTAGGTCTGCCCTGACTGGCACTGGGCCAAGTGTTTACAGATGATTAACATAAAAAGTTGCTACTAAACTCACAGTTGTTTATTGTTTGCAATGATAACTAGGAAAATTATGAGTGAACTCATGATGTCCCATGTTAAGCTGCCCACATGTACACTTGTATACACGCACTTGTCTAGATCAGTAAAAAGTCTGAGAACGGGGTATGGTGAGTGCATCCCAAAAAGGACACTGAGTGCCCTCCAGAGGGCTGTCAGAGTCCAGGGTGACAGCAGAGTCCAGGGTGATGCTGAAAACCTCCTCAAGGAAACCCTTAAAAGCCCAAAGATCATGGTGACAGCAGAGGCCACCGGCATTCGATGGAACTTGATGGAACCACCTGAACCAGGGTCCCACAAAGCCGGATCCCTTCCACTGGTCTCTTGGCAGTCACACGAAGGGATTTCTACCTCCTTGTCCCTCTTTCCTGTCCCCAGGAGCAGGAGGAAACCATCTTGACACTGAGATCTGCCAATAGAGCTAGAAGCTGTGGCTCCAGGGCCGGAAGTCAGGGTGACAGCAACAGGTGTGGTGCCCTCAGCAGTTTCTATTCAGTCTCTTAGAGCAGCAGGGCTGGACTAAAGAAAGCCCAGTTGAAGGAGCCAGGCTTTGACTTGAGCCTGGGCATGGCAAAGAAATGTCTGAAGCAATCCTGCAGTTTGGCATCTTTTTTGGCCAGAGGCACCCCTCCACATGTACAGGGATCAGTATAGAAGATGGCTCCTGGGCCTATGGCTAGCTGTGTGTTCTTGCGCAAGTTGCCTGAGCTCTCTGAGCCTCAAGTTCCTTGTCATAAGATGAAGACCATATTAGTACCCAACTCAGAGGATTGTTCTGAGAATTAAGTAAGTCAAAATGCTCAGAACCATGCCTGGCACACGGGAACTCAGTAGTACCAACTACTTAGCATCACCTGTTCCCCAGAGTAGTTACTCTCATAACTAAAAGAATATGATGGTTTCTGGGATAGATTTAGTTAATGACCACCAAGGACTGAACTATCATTTTGCTATTCTAACTCTATTAAATACTATATATACTAAATATCTAACTATATTAAATACACAGTTTGGTCTGACCTATTACCAGCTAAATTAGTAAAACTTTAGTTCAGGTTAGAAAGGGTTTTTGAAAGGTTTAAAGATTCTATGGGACAGAAAATAATGCAGTACCTGTATTATCTAGTGTCTTATCAGAAAAAAAAGGAATATCTATTCCTTTAACATTTCCAAAAATGAACAGAACTGAATCCAAAGGACCACTTTGCCCTACTCCACCATTCTCCATACAGCAGCCAAAACAGTCTTCTAAAACAGAAATTAGATTTTATCACCTCCCTGCTTGTAAGCTCTCAAAGGGCTTCTTCCCATCACAGAGTAAAATCCCAACTCCTTCCTATGACTTGCAAGGCCTTAGCACATCTTGCCCCAGACTCCTGTCCAGACTACCTCTGCTCCTGCCCCCTCCCAACCATGCTGACCTTATTTCTCAAACCTGTCAAGTTCTTTCCCTCCTCAGTTACACCTGCCATTCCCTGTGCCTGAACACTTTTCTCTGCAGCCTTACTCCCACACTGCATTTGGGACACTACTCAAAGGCCACCTCCTTAGAGAGACCTCCAGGATCTTTCTTTTCAAAAGAGCTCCCCTATTTCCTCCTCACTGCACCCCCTTAGCTGACTTTATATTTATAGCACTTATCAAGAATTCCATCTGTTTCATTTTTACCCCAATGGAGCATAAACTCTCGCTAGAATAGAACTTGGTATATCTTATCCACTGCTAAATGTCCAGTGCCCAGAAAAATCTCTGGCACAAAGAAGGGAATACAGCAATCTTTACTGAATGAAGAAAGAAGAAAAGATGAGGAATTCACTCTCTCCTGAGACAGTCTGTTCATTCCATCCCTCAACCAAAACGTGTCTGCCTCGTTTTTCATGCATTGGATCCTAGTGTTCCTAGTTTTGTGGTAAAAGAGAACACCTATACACCCTCATTTGACATGATAAATATTTGTTGAATAAATGCATGGATCAATTCATGGATGGATGGATGGATGGATGGATGGATGGATTTTGGTCTAAATCTATGATATATAAGAGTCCATATACACTGTTCAGCCATTTTTTTAAGTAAATTAGTACTCAGAAACAACTACAATTCCTTTCATCCTTCTATTCTTCATCTGCCATCTCTTTGTGACACTTTTTAAAATAAAAAGACATACTTTAGGTGATCAATGAATGGCTAGAGGTCTCCCATGAATATTAGACCTTAGGAAAACATGTCTGAGTATTCTCTATGTTACCAGGATGCTTTGCCCCACCCCACACCTATAATATATTTTACTTGCATCAAATGAGCTTTCTAATTTCATCTCCCAAGGAGTAGAGTCACGTAGAATTGCCCACCTTCTCCACAGTATGCAGTCACTGCCCTTACCACTTCTGGCAAGTGGTCCTGACTTCAACCCCTTTGTCCTCATCAGATGTGACTTTCTACCCTCCCTCTCGCTGGTGCCCTCCTGCACCCTCTGTATAGCCCCCAGCCTGGGCCCTTTATCTGCCCAAGCTGTCATTTTTTGACACAGCACAGCAGAAGTGACAAGTCCTCATCTCCTTGCCCAGGTCCCACCCACTTCAGAGGCTGCATCAGCAACATTGCAAGTGACCAGAGTCCCATGGCTCAGTGCCATCCACCAACAGCCCATCCATATGCCCCAGCTCTACAGAATGATTTACGGTCATTTTGCTTTTACAAGAAAACTAACCACATAAGGTATCTGAGGGAAGATGAAAGAAGAAAAATGAATGGTTTCAGATTCAGTCCCAAAGTCTAATCAGGGAAGGTAAGGAACTCCTGCCCAAGAAAATTTGACACTGTCCAGTGACTATCTTGATGGAAGACAATGCTCAAGGGTGACACTTGAGATAGTCAGTAGTGGCTCAGTCAGGGCTGTCCTTGAACTGTAGTTCCTGCACTGTTGTCTCAGCACATCCCAAACATATCCCTGATATATACACCCCCACAGGTATACATACACACACACACACACACATAGGTACACAGACACAGACACACAGGTACACACATGCACACACACACACACACACACAGATACACACACACATACCCACATACACACACACCCATAGGTACACACACGTACACACATATGCACCCACACGTATACACACACACTCATAGGTACACACACACAGGTACACACATATACCCACAGGTACGTACACACACACACACACACACACACACAGGTACACATGCACACACAAGTACACACACATGCTCCCAAGGGTACACACAAACACACACACACACAGGTATACACACACACACACAGTTAACATACACTTATATCTTGCTCCCTTCCTAGCCCTCTAATTCTTAGCCCATCTGGCCCATCATCATAACAATCAACATTTATCATCTATCAGACCGTGTACTGATAAACATTTTACAAAAAGGATCTCATTTAACCCTTCCAACCACATTATGAGTAGAACTATTATTATCTCCAGAAGAGGACGCTTCCACAAGTGTCTCTCTTATTTATTTCTCTTATTTACCTAGCAAACTGCAAAAAGAAGCTGTTATTGACCACATTTTTTGGACAAGGAAACTAAGGAGCAGAGAAATTGAATAATTGAATAATTAAGTCCACCCATCTGGTAAGAGTTGGGTGATGGATCCAAAGCCAGGACTCTAACTCTGCCGCCCATGCTGTCTCTTCTTAAGCTGCCTGCTTCCCAGAAGTAGCCTGCCCTACAATACGCAAAACCATGCAGTGCAATGACCAAAAATATGTTTTAATGAACAAACAAGTAGATGTACACAGACAGCTGGGATGAGTTAGTTGCCAGAATTGGGTATTAATCGAACTCTGACCTTCTGCAAGCCACTTAGAGCAAAAATCATCAAATCTGGCCTGGTCCCATGGGTGAGCCAGCTTACAATGACCACTGTGGAACCAACTTCCAATTGGCAGATTCCATCTTTAGCCACTTAAGAATAAATGTACAATGCCCTATCCTGATATATTAGGAAGGATGTATGTATTTGAAGCCCATGTATCTGTGTAAAGCTGCCAAAACCAATATACATGTAGAATATAGGGGTGATTTACAAAAACTGGCCCTCATGGCTCACTGGGTTGGTGGGAGAGTAAAAATGACATAATGGGTAGAAAACATCTTTGAGAAAGGACAGATCATCTCATAAATGTTTAGACTCGCTATTCCTTACTCATCTTCCACAGCTTAGCTCAAAGTCTACATTAGGGACACCCTCCCCGCAAGGAGGACAAGACTGTATTCCCAGAGCACACCTACTCCTTTGTATGCCTTAGCAAGTCACAGTTTCACATTTGTGCACTTGTTAGATGGTCTGCCTGCCCCTCCAGTCTGTAGCTCCATGAAGGTAAAAGCCACCCGGTTTTGCTCAACATTATCAGAATTCCAGTGCTTAGCACCACGTCCAGCACTTGGTAGGCCTGAAATAAATACTCGCAGAATAAATGCATCAATATATTACCATTAAAGTAAAAGTATACATTTATATAATCACAAAGCATACAATTATAATTTTTAAAACTTAGTTAAAAAAAAGAATAATTAGCACCCTATTTATTACCTAGAATCCGCACTCGTAGTCACTCGCCATCTAGAACTTAAAAGTAAAAAAAAAAAAAAAAAAAAAAAAAAAAAAAAAAAAAAAAAACATGCTTACCGTGTGGAAAATGACTGTCATAAAGTGCACACATTTAACTCCTGAGAAGAGGTGGATCCATCCTCGAGCCATCATTCTGACAATTGGGTGTAAAATAAGGCAGGGGGTGAGAGCAGCTCAGACCCCTGACAGCTGGTGAGGTGACAGTCAATAGCGTCAGGAGGAGGCAAAGTGTAAAAGTGCAGGCTGGCTCTCCAGCACAGCAGTCTGAGGTAGTTACTGTGAAGGCCATCGGCCCCCACAGCCCCAGCATCCCCCGGAGGCACCCCATCACCACAGAATGTGATGGCTGACGTTCAGGAAAGGGCACTGCGTCTTCAATTAAGGGAAAATAGTGTCTGAGAAACTCAGTAGATAAACAAAGGGACATGGTCAGAGATCCCAGCAAGATCTCCATCTGCTAGGGTGAAAATGAAGACTGTTTCAGCTGTAAGTAAACTTCCCTAAAATGGAAAATGTCTACGTCATCCCATGACCGCTTTGCATACCTGAGGTGTCATTGAGTACATGCTTTTCATCAGGCACACAGGTTGGGACCAGTTATTTGTGTGGTACACCTCCTCTCTCAAAAGTCTTCTCACCTCCTACTAAGATCTTATAAGTGATTCCCCAAAACACGCCTCAGAGCATCACAGTATTTTCTTAGATGAATGACCCTAAGATATAATTCTGTCCCCATCCCTCCTTACCAGTTGGGGAAACCTAATGCCAACTGAAAAGGCAACAAGGCGGGGGGAGAGACAAAGACAGAAGACAGAGGAGAGGGGTAAAGTGATAAAGATGAAACTATGATCATTTGCAGATATAATGGAATGACGGTCTGAAGCTCAAGACCCAATCCCAATACTGACACACCCCAATTGAGTCACAGGCTCCTAGGAGCCTAACTTAGAGGATGCACGGGGCTCCTTCCCAACCTCCCCGCCGCCCCCCGCTTTCCCCCTCTCTTCATTTAACATATCTGTGAATGTGCCAGCAGTATCCATAATACAGGACCACACCTAGGGGTAATTATTATACTATTAACCTTCTATCTAAATTTCTTAAATAAATAATATGCTCCTAAAGGGCAACAGATATTTATGACCATTTTGTGAATATCATATTTAATTCTAATGAGAATGGGTTAGGGAAATGGGTTCCCTAATGGGTTCCCTAATGGGTTAGGGAAAAGAAGGGTATTTATCCAGCCCCTTCTGTGCATCAAGCACTGTTAATAGATATGTTAAATCATCTCATCTCACAGCAACTATAAGAGGAAACTATGTGCATTTTGCAGGAAAAGATACTGAGCTTGACACCAGAGATGTTAAGTAACGTGCTCAAGATGGCCCAGCAAATGGCAGAACTTGGATTTGAACCTAGACCTCTCTGGCTCCATTCATTCCAGCAGCAGCTATTCATTCACTATTAAGCACTTCTCAGGACAGATGTCATTTACTCAGTTCATATCCATTTCCCTTTGACATTTGACATTTTACCTTTCTTGTGACCAGGAGCATTGCAGCTGAGAGCTAAGACACTAAAAGGCCCAGCTGGCAAAGGCTGATGTGAAGTTCATCTGTTGCCAATAATAAAAGATGCCACGGAGAAGATCCATAGGAGCTGTTCCACTTGGGACTTCTTTAAATATAAGCATTTTACTATGAAAAGAGAAGTTCAGAGCTCTTGAACACCTTGCAAATAGAAAACTAATTTGCCTTATCAATTTTGTCCACTGAGCTTGATCCCTGGGATAATTTGTGAGCCACTATATCAGCCTCACTTATATTGTAGTCTTTTATCATATGGATGCAAGATATATTTCTTGCTGTCAAAACTAATCAAAGCATCTAAAGAAACCAAAGCAACCTTATTTACTTCCTCAGAGATCAGAGCAAATGCCTTCCTGTTATATACATATATATATATATATATATATATATATATATATATATATTATTTTGGCTGCACATCAAAGCACTTAAATTAAGAACAATATATCTTCATTTCAAATGTTGGTTGCTGCCCCTTAAATGTTTGCTTAAAAAAAAATGAATTCAAGTCTAAAGCTGGCAAAAGTGGGCACTGTATTATTAACAATTTAAATCAAAGTTTAATGCTTTTGTCATCACAAAGATACGGGCGCCACATTACAATAACCTTTGGCAAATGAATAGTAAACTAAATGTAGGCTTCCGAGACAGCGAATCCTAAAAGGTATGTTACAGATGAGAGTAGTTAAATGTAGCGATTATTGATATATGCTCTCATTCCAATATAGGGGAGGGATCGAGGTTGTTTAATTTTAATGTCCCCAGAGGTTGACTTTGCTCGTAACATTTATAAAATATTGAAAGACAAGAAATGGTACAGATGTGAATTCAGCAGTTGGGTTTTTTTTTTTTTTCGGTTGCCCTTGAAAGCAGCTGCCATAAATCTTAGATGAAGCCAAATAAGGCTGATGATTTTGATCTTCAATTCATTCTTTTCTATCCTTCAAAAGGTAAATGATCCTGATGGAATTAGAGCTAAGCAGAATGGCTTTCTTCTGTGATGTGCATAGCCAATGATGCGCTCTGCCATCATTAGCAAAGTGGAGCCAGTTCCCTGGTGTGGATGTGTATGTGCACTCGAGCTTGAACGGCGTGTTGAGTGAAAAAGACACTTAAACATTGAGCTCAGAAACCTTCCATTTCCCTTCCCCTCCACGCCCCCCCCCTTCCTTTTACTTCTCCCTTCTGTGTCAGCTCAGCAGAAAGCCAGTGTGAAATAAACGTGTGAGAATCAAACACAAAGCTCTGCCACCAATTCCTGGGTTGGTATTTGAAAAAAAGTCTCAGCAAAAGATTTTTTTTTCCAGTCCGACTCTGAAAAGAGTGCTACAGAAAAAAGTTGCAGGAGAAGCGGGATTTCAAACAGTCGGAGGGCTCCCTGACAGAAGATACTGAGGCTTTCCGCTAAAACGTGGAAATCGCAAGAGTCCTCCTCCACCCCTATGGTAAAACCCGATGTCATTTTCATAAGTCCTACTCAGTCATACAGAAGACACTGTATCCTGTCATTAGGGAGGGCAATAAATGTATTCGTGTGGGTTTGCTACTCTGCTTCAGACCGCAAGGCAAACCCAGTTAAAACAACCACAGAGAGAATCATCTATCTTCATAAATTCAGTTGCAAAGAGAAATTCATCATGTTTACTGTCTTTAAGAAAGGAGCGAGTCTCGTAATAAAATGTTCTTTGGTCCAGATTCCTTGTATTTATAGGCTTCTTTCCTTCCTGCTTTTCAGAGAGCACGGCACATTCTAAACCACGGCTGTACCTTCATTAACATAACATAATAAGTAAGTTATGTGTCTTGAAATGAAGAACGTGCTTGGAGAGGGTGAGGAAGGGTGTCCCTCCCATGGTAAGTGACATCCTCGAAAAGCCTCATGTGCAAGAAACT
Source organism: Prionailurus viverrinus (assembly GCF_022837055.1). Classification (NCBI taxonomy): domain Eukaryota; kingdom Metazoa; phylum Chordata; class Mammalia; order Carnivora; family Felidae; genus Prionailurus; species Prionailurus viverrinus. The sequence continues at coordinate 38,004,603 of NC_062573.1, read as the reverse complement.
GCAGAGCTGAGCATTTTGAACCAAAATGCAAAAAAGACAAAGGGCCTTTGTGAAGATGTACCCCACCCTTTCCTCCCTCCCCACTCCAAAATACATAGGATTGTAGGGGGAATTTTTTCATTCATTCAGCAAACATTTATTGAACACTACTACATGCCAACCATTGCAAAAATAAGAATATAAAAATAATGAAATGACTCAGGAACCATTTTTTGTTTGTTTTGCTTTGAAATGTAGTGCTATAGCAGACATGCACACTCATACAGTCTTACGCTCTGAAACTGATCACTTTTCTAGGAGAAGTGACCCAGAAGGGTCATTTTAGGCCCATTGTGGTCTTTTTCTCCTTCCTTTCCTGGGCCACAGAAAAGTAATAGCAAATGTTGTAAGCTACTCTCAGAGCCAGCGAAGTTCAAGGGCCGGAAGGATGTGTCTGAGCTGCAGTGGTCTTTGAGCACTTTTACAGCCCATTTGTCAGAAGCGTTGAGAGGTGTCCCTTAGCTCTGTCCTTTAAATTGTGTAATTCCATCAATTCCTGCTAGCACCCTAGAAAATTTATATTACCTTTACTTTATGGCCTAACTTTAAATGATCTTCCAGGAGGAGGAGGAGTATTTTTGAACTCGACTTCTTGCAGGTCTATTTTTTTGGTGTTACAGGTTTCAAATGGGGATAAAACTAAATTCTGAATGTCACTGGGACAGGGTAAGGACTCTGGAGTCCAACTGCCTGGGTCTGAATTCTATCTCTATCTTTTATTAGCTCTGAAGCTTTGGGAAAGTTACATAACCCATGATAGCTCACTTACTTTACCTATAAATAGCAGAACCAATCCCTACCTCACAAAGTTACACTGAGGATCAAACAAGATAAAACTTGCAAAACACTTGGATTAATATCCAGGCATATAGTAAGTACACAAGAAGCCAAAACTATCATCACAGACTCGTAAATTTAAATTTAGTTCCTGATAAAAAAGGAAAAAAACTTGGATTATTTGAAAATATTTAGAAAAATGCATGAATACTAGGGACAATGGGAAGATTAAGAACAAATGCAGCAAACAACTCTCATTTCATTGTATGACAGAGCTAGTAAACTGGAGGGTCCAGAGAGCCCAGTGAATATCACGTTTCTAGAGTTCCTCAAGTGGTTTAGTGTGATCCCAGACAATTAGGGTAACCATACTTTTCACCCAAAGCAGAATACTTTGAGTGTGAGAGGAGGGACTCCTCAATTAGGGGTAAACAGCAGGTGTAAACCAGAACATAACCAGGTAAACTAGGATAGTCCTGCACAAACCAGTCCAGATGGTCAGCCTGTCTATAATGAGGCCATGAGCTTGGGTGGCTGAGTTGACTTGTGTCTAGTTAAACACTCATACCCCAAAGGAGACAATTTGTACAATCCCCTAAGGCTCGGTCCTCCTACCTATCTCTTTAGCATTTTTATCAATGACCTGGGTAAAGATATAGACAGCATATTAATCAAGTTTACAGATAGCACAGACTGGGACAGAATAGCTAATATGAGAGATGTCAGAATGCAGGTTTAAAATGAGCTTTAAACTGGAACATAAAAGCAAACCAAATCAATAGAATTTTAAAGGAATAAATGCAAAGTCTGACTTTTAGATTCAAAATAATCAATTGCACAAACGGGATGCAGAAAAGGCTTGCAGCCTTTGGTATGAATAATATTTTTTAAATGCCTAGAGGTTGAGGGTGACCACAAGCTTAATGGGAACATTTAAAAGGCTGTTGAGTTAGAGAGTACATATACCCTGTTTTGTACCAGACAGCTGTAATAGAACCAGCAGACTAAAAAATAAAAATAAGCAATGCAAATCAAGATCCTGTGACGGTGGCTGTTCAGGAGATTCTTGCACTGAGGAGACTCGACCTGACAATCCCCAGGTAGTCTTCCAATAGTAAGTTCTTAGTAATTTCTATATCTTGTTTCACACTACATCTCTCCTGCCAGGCAGGCAAACATACAGATCTATTACCATTGGCTACATTTTAGGACTTCACAAAGACCAGCTCTAGCATCTTTCCTTCCCACTTTAAGGATGTATCCTCCTTCTGAGTGGATCATCACCCCTTCCTCTTTGTTCCCAAAGCACTTTGTACCTGCCTACATCTCTTAGCTCCTTACCACCCAGAATGGTAAACATTTATTCCCATTCCGCCTTCTACCGTCACACTGGGAGCTCCCCGAAAGGCAGAGCCTGGCTTTTGTGGGTACTTACGTGTTTGAAGAATAAATGGTTGGATAAAGGAACAAATAAATGAATGGATGCACATAAATCTATACTCTCCTGTCTTTCCTAGACAATATTTCTACCATCAGAGTTAGAGAAAGCCTATTTCAGAAAAAGAAAAAGAAAAATGTACAGTGGACTTAGGCAGGCTTCTGCTTAAAATGTCCCCCTGAACCTGGTATAATTCAATCTAAGTGTTCTCCTCTACGGAATCAAAAGTTCAATTCTCTCACAAATTACAAACTAATGCAACTATTTCCCCTCTATATTGGATCTCTTTTACCAAGTGAAACAAACGCATGATGATAGGAAAGCTAATGTTTCTGTTGTATTGCTTTTTGGAATTTAAAGCAATGATGACCAAACACACACTTCCCTTAGAATATCGGGAAAGGGTCATACATACACTTCCCCAGTGAGTTAGTTATTGTAGTTGTAAAAACCAAACCCTCTGCAACCTACAGTAACACTGATTTAAGGCCCAATTCTCTGAGCACACAATATAAATCCTTCCAGCCAAATGTCCACTGATCTGGAACTAGAATCCACAAGACAATCATCTTCAAAGAATCTTATAGTGCAACTAATGTAATGTAATAAATTTAAAAGACCAGCTTGCTTTTTCCTTCTTCTGCCACAGTGGAAAAGAACAACTGCAAAATGGCATGAACCAAGAATATTGCAAAATGGAGCTCAATCAGTAATATACGTTATTTTTCAAATTCCACTAATTTGGATATCTGAATTTTATTTTTTTTCTTCTCCAGCTGTTTTTCAGGAGAGTTAGAAAATTACACAAGTTTGCTAAGACCCCCCTATATCCAGGGTCCTATGATATACACAACAATATTGATATCTGATCATATCAACTATCTGTCAAGCACAATTTCTTGGGTTCGGTTACCATCAAGCATCTGTTAAATTTTTCACATGCCTCACTGACAAATGAATGATTTGATCCCAGTTGCTTAATTTTAACTGATCATCAATGCCATCCTTTTTTCTACCTAATCTATCTTTCTTTCTTCTTTTCTTTCTTCCTCCCTGCCTCCCTCCCTTCTGTCTTCCTTCCTTCCTTCTACCCACCTACTTCCTTCTTTCTTTCTTTCTTTTTTCTTTTTCTTTCTCTCTTTCTTTTAAAAATTCTAGCCAAGAAGAAAAGGGCTTTAATCCTCCACTTAATCTTTAAATAAAATGTTCAGTGATCTCAGGCAAACAATAAGTCATAAAGTAGACACAGTGATTCAGGCAGTAATCTATGGGCACATAGATCATCCTGCAATGGTACATTAATCATTACACTTAAAGACAGGGCAAAAGGGATGACGTTTTTTCAATTGTGTCTGTTGCAATGCAGCGACATTCAAGTATTTTTAATCTGGGCCATTTCTGGAAACAGAAACAACTGTTAATCTAGAAACATTTTCAAACCACACCTTGTATAAGAGAAAGGCCGTACCAGAAAAGTAGAACTCTTCCTGCATTTAAAAAAGGTTTTAAAAAAAAATAGTTAAGAAAACGATAAGAATCATGTCCCTTCCCCAAAAGATTCAATCCTAAAAATAAAAACATTCTATGACAAAACTCAAGGTCAGCCATCGGCAAACAATGTGATCTTTACCAAGTTACTTAATTTCTCTAGCCCTCGATCTACCTATCTGATAAAAGTAAATAGCTGAGTCAATCCCATAGTATGCTAGTAAGAGTTACTAGTTATGTGTGCAAAGTCCCTAGTAATGTTCATGGCACATGTTAGGGACTCAAAATATAGTCCCAATTATTGTTGTTTCAGAAGTTTTTATCTTAGACATGTCTTGTGCTTTTGATATGCTTAGAAAGGTTGATACAACAATGGACAGCATACACGAGGACAGCAGAACACCGGATGCTCCTTTCTATCTGGAAGGGTGACTAGGTAACAGCCCCAACACCCTTCACTAAAGCACCCTGGTCTTTTCACAAGAGAATCTAAGACTGCATGCCAGCACCTGCATACCTACCCCAATCTGATAATTGCAAGTCTTGTAGTAAACAAAAAGTGACTCCTCCCCACAGAAAGTTCAGGAACAGCTAACCCACTCTATGCCAAACAGGTTCTTTGTTCCAAACACCAAGATGTCGTGACTCATGTAGCTCCACCATATCAATAAATAACCAATCTCTTTGCATTATGTGGAAAGATCCTATAATTATGTAAATACACCCCATTGTAAGCATTCTAGCAAAGATAATGAGATTTCTTTAAATGGTTCTTTTTATGCTGCAAAATACTTGGTCATTGCTTCTAATGTCACCTTAAGATTATAAGGTTATATATATATATATATTTTTTTTTTTAAATATGAAATTTATTGTCAAATTGGTTACCAATCAACACCCAGTGCTCATCCCAACAGGTGCCCTCCTCAATACCCATCACCCACTTTCCCCTCCCTCCCACCCCTCATTAACCCTCAGTTTGTTCTCAGTTTTTAGGAGTCTCTTATGTTTTGGCTCCCTCCCTCTCTAACCTTTTTTTTTTCTTCCCCTCCCCCATGGTTTTCTGTTCAGTTTCTCAGGATCCACATAAGAGTGAATAACCCAGAAACCACCAGAAGACTAGTATAAGGTTATATTTTTTAAAGTTAGTGAATTATAAACTACAGGGTTTCACCATCATTTGGACTAGAATCCCAGGTTCTGGAACAATCTCCAACTTTTTGGTAAAATAAGAAGACTTCTGTGGCTCCTAATTATATGGGATCATATTGTATCTCCCAGGTCTGACTTAAAATAAGTGTAAGTCATCCAAGACTGACAACTGGCCAGTCATTGACCTATTGAAGCACAAACCATACCATTTTTAAGTTTCAAGCATAGAAGGGATGGGAAACACAGCCATATCCAGGCCTTGGAGGGCTACAAGCATTTAGTGGTTGACCAAGAGAAGGCTTTGCAGATACTGAAAATAGTTACCATAGAGAGATGTGAGAATTGCTGGATAGGGCTAAAGAAGGCAAATAAAATCTTGTGGTATTGGGATAAAAGTATGGGTGACTCTAGAAAGAGGATCCTACAGTGAAGTGAAATGAAGTGAAATAACGTATGCAACATGGTTAGCACATGCTTGACTCAGGGTAGGTACTCATATACAACAGTGATGATGGTGGTGGTGGTGGTAATTCTATGCCTAACAGACTATAATGTTCCAAGGACTTCCAAATATAAAGACTATATTTTACATATTTCTGTGCTCCTAGTGTCTAGCTCAGTGGCTGGACGATAAAAGATGCTTATCTGTTGAGCTGAACTGAATAGGACTAAACAGAGAATTGTCACTGACAAGGAATTAAGAAAAGGGAAAGGCCAGAAAAGGAAAAATCAAAGAGCTCAGGTTAAAATCAAGGTGTGTGAAAAGAGAATGGAAGAGGCAAATATCAGGCCCCTGTTGAGGAATGTTCTAGATAAACACTGCCCACCAGGTAACTAACTAAGCATCCCTTCGAGTTCCACAGTCCAGTCACCTCAAAACATGACATAAAGCATTGTTGAAAAGTGGGGGAGTGGGAGACACCTGGGTGGCTCAGTCAGTTGAGTGTCAGACTTCAGACTTGGGCTCAGGTCATGATTTCACAGTTCATGAGTTAAGCCCCACTTCAGGCTCTCTGCTGTCCGTGCAAAGCAGATACTCTGTCCCCCTCTCTCTCTGCCTCTCCCCTGTTCATTCTATCTCTCTATTCAAAAATAAAAATAAACATTTTTTAAAAATGCATCTTTGTTTTCAAAGTGTGAAACTAAATGTCCTCAAACAGGGTAAGTCTTAGTAACCAAATAGAAGCTTAAAAGTTGGGGGCGCAGGGCAGGGGCTGGGCATTCAGGAGTATTCAAGGGTCAGTTTCCCTGAAGATAGCAATGATAACTGACAAGCAAGGGAAGAAAGGATGCCCTGCCTTAACTGGTACTGAAAAACACTCCCTATCATGAACAACAATGCCAATCACTAATATTTTTTAGGGAAGGTTGTGTCCCAAGTCTTAGGCGTATCTCAGCAACCCAATAAGGTAGATGTTGTTACCCTCTTTTAAATGAGGAAATCCAAGCTTACACTGGCTAAATAGCCTCTCACACAGCTAGGAAGTGTAAGAGTCATGTTTAGTCTCCAGTCTCCCTAATCCGAGACCAAACCTTAGCCATTACCATAAAGCAGCAATCTGTTATTATTCTGCCACAAAATGAACTCACAGATCCTAATACATACTTTAATTCCTCCACTGTTTAATAGGCACTGCATTTGACCACAGGTTTTGGATCTGGGACCACGTACTCCAGAAAACAATTGCTTTAGAGTGTCTGTGAATTCCCTAAAATCAGAAGTATAACGGCGTGAGTGTATTGGTACGTACATTTTCTGGGGAGAAGGTTATTTATGACAGCAATTTTTTTAGAGAACTGCTGTTAATATATTTGTGTATTTCTTTTTTAATTTTTTTAATCCAAGTATAATTAACATGCAGTGCTATATTAGTCTCAGATGTACAATATAGTGATTCAACATTTCTATATGTTACTCAGTGCTTATCAAGACAAATGTACTCTGAATCTCCTTTATCTATACCATCCATCCTCCTCACTCCATTCCACTCTGGCAACCACCAGTTTGTTCTCTGTATTTAAGAGTCTGGTTTTTTATTTGCCTCTGTTTTGTTTTGTTTTTCCCTTTGTTCACTCATTTGCTTCGTTTCTTGAATTCCACACATGAGTGAAATCATATGCTGACAGCAATTCTTAATGGGGCTTGGGGCCCAAAACACACGAAGAACCACTGCAACAGACCATTCATTCAAGAACAAAGGAGGCTTGGGGCGCCTGGGTGGCGCAGTCGGTTAAGCGTCCGACTTCAGCCAGGTCACGATCTCGCGGTCCGTGAGTTCGAGCCCCTAGTCAGGCTCTGGGCTGATGGCTCAGAGCCTGGAGCCTGTTTCCGATTCTGTGTCTCCCTCTCTCTCTGCCCCTCCCCCGTTCATGCTCTGTCTCTCTCTGTCCCAAAAATAAATAAACGTTGAAAAAAAAAATTAAAAAAAAAAAAAGAACAAAGGAGGCTTATTCCAGATCATTCTGTTAAGATAATGCCTCTCTGGAAATAATTAAGGTTAAATAAACACTTAGTAGGTACAGTTGATGGGTCTGAATAAATTTAAAATCTATTACCACTGTCTTTATAGCCCTGAATTAAAAGTACAGGTGAGGATGAGAAAGGGGAAGAAGGGGGAAAAAAAAGATTAAAAAATTGTTTTTTTCCAAGAAGAAGAGGTGCTATTCAAGAAACCACCTTTGTTAGCTCTTCTTAAATTATTGTGAATATCCCAAGGAAGAGAAGACAACAGTTCCTTCCACTTGTTCCGTTCCACGCCCATGTCCATTTATGCTACAAACAGTTGAAACCAGGCAAAGATAAAGACCAGGAACCCTGGTGCTGCACCAATAGCTTGAATCCCATCTCTCAGCACAGAGCCAGAGAGGGCACAGCTCACAGTAGCTGGGAGACAGTGTTGTAGACCCATCACAGACTTGCGCAGGGTTTCTACGGATGCTGGTTGTGAGCAAGGGAGGGCTGTGGCCAGGGAGGGCAACAATCCTTCTCAACACCTGCTCTCTCCTCCAGGGGACTCAACCACCCAAGTGTCCTACCCACTCTCCCCAAAGGTGATCAGAAATAGGTAATTGTAGACATTTTCCCCTCCTGGACTTTTGTCATTGAGATGTAATACTTTCCACATCTTTCTTGCTGATGCTTTTCAACTTTCAATCCCTTTGGTGTAAAGGGTTTCTACATATATACACACACAGACGTGCACGCTAGCATTCACACACAAAGACACACATGCTCACACATGTACACACTCAAGGCACAAGTGGACACTATATGTCTAGGGAGGATGTTCTTCTGTGGTTTAATCTGCTTGTTCAACTTCCAATGGTACCCTCTGTCTCACTTGCTTTAACACATTTACCTCTATAGAAAAATTATTTTCCAGCTTTATCTGGAGGCTTGTAGTCAGCTGTGCCTTTTTTTTTTTTTCAAGAAAAAAAAAGATTAGGCATAAGCATTTTAGTTCTTCTTTTATTCAGGATCAAGAGATTTTTTTTCTTCCATTGAAAAAATAAGATAAAGTGGTTTGGCCTTTCCAATCTCATACCAACCCTGAGGTCCTGAGTTCAACCTTTCTCCAAAAAGAAAAATGTCAAGGCTGAAATGCACCCAATTTCACCTAATTTTCTGTGCTTCACTCTTCAAGAAGATGGATCGAGATGGCTCACCTCACAAAATGGGCACAACTTACTTGAGAAAATAAGAAATGTAAGACTATGGTTTAAGTAAGGGCACCATTCTGACGCAGGTTTTAGGTGCTCTGTGCAATTCTCATTTTATAGCTTACCAGGGCCGATTGTATAATTAGACAGAGCACTCTTTCTATTGGCAAGACCCATTGATCCTTAAGTGTACATTTTCTGGCATCCAATAAACTAGGACGATGAGCGAGCAGTGTTTTCTGCTCCCGGAACAGTGAAGGGCTAATTAGTTGCATTTGCAGATTAATGACTTTCAACTAGAAAGGCCGAATGCAAAGGGATAAGCCACAACCACAGTGACAGAATGCAAATAAAAGTATTTATAAGGGCAGGAGGAAGGGTGGGGGCCAGGAAGGGCCATCGATTGCTTTTACCCTCTGCACCGTGACACATTCCAATGAGGGAGGGCATTCCGCCAGCCCAACAGCCTTCCCCAAAGCTAAGGCATAAACAGAATCTGTTGATAGATACAGGCAAGGCTGAGAGGAGAGACTGAGAAAGAAATTCTCTGCAGAAAGAGCAACAGGGATCAAGAAAGCTCTCCCTCTTCTCGCCCCAGCCAGCCTTTGCCTTCTCTTTGTCAGAGCAGCCTTCAATTTCAGCTCGCTCTCCTTCTGCCCTGTCTCTCACCCAGCATCTATATAAAGGTTGACTTGATAGCTTGCTAGGAAACGTCCCAGCAAGTATACAAAATAACACATTTAAGCTCTGTTTACTCTCATTTCCTAAAATAACATTACACTTTGGAGTTTGTTTGTCTCATTATTTTTAATCCCATCTCCCACATGAGTACAAAGGTACTATCTTATTCCTTTGACTTATTAGGTTAGTCAAAACAAAGATCTTCCCTCCACTCATAAAATAAAAGGGGAGTGTGGGTGGGAGTTGCAGCAGATATAGATCACTTGTTCCCAGACTTTCATATGTCACTGACTAAAAATATTTTTCATAAAATTGGAGACATGATGCAGGATTTGAAAATTTTTATAGCCCCAGTAAGTAATTCACTGAAACAAACGTTTATTTACTATGATCATCATTGCACAAAAGAAAGGGTGCTTTAAAACCACAAATAAGGAAAGATAATCTCAGGAAATAAGACAGACCTTGGTTTTAAATGCATTTAGCTTGATTTAAAAAAAAAAAAAATACAACCACTCATTATAGTTTTCATTTTTCCATCCAGTGCCAGGACAAGCTTTCTGACCAGAGTGTAGAGCCCACTGTTGTTGAACCCTAGTTAAATGAGGATCCTCAGGACACTGGTCTGGGAACGTAAATGCCATTCCTTTGAGCCAGTCTTTCCTCATTCAGACTCCATCTCCAGCCAAGGTTATATCCCTCTTACGAGTTCTCATTGCAGACTGAACTCTTCAAACATGTGCACCTATCTCAAGTGTCATAAAAATACCTTTTTGTTTGTTGTCTCTTCCCCTCTTCCCCTCTTCCCCACTGCAAGATCCATCATAATGCTTACCCATAAGAGGCACAAAGTAGACTTTTTAAAAACTAGATGAATTAAAATTTTCATTCTACTTTCTACTCTAACATTTATCAGTCAGATGACCTCTGGCAAATCATTTAATCAAGCCATTTCTTGCTTGAAAATCGAATCAGATTTTCATGGCAAAGAGCTATGTTAACTACATGAGTCTATGAGCTACAATTTACCAAAAGGACCAATGAATAAGAGACTTTGCTTTCTTCAAGTTATATTTTTCCACCTAAATGCTTCTGCTCATTGCCCTTTGCATAAGTCTTGTCAGTTAAATTTCTCCCTCCAATTAAAATATAACACCAGAGTAGACCTACCTCAAATTTCTAGAAGAGAGTAAAAAGAACACAAGGCTAATCACAATGAGACGTCACGAGTCAAAATGGCTAGTATCAAAAAGACAAGAGTTGGTGAGGATGTGGAGGAAAAGGAACCATCACGACTGTTGGTGGGAATGTAAATTGGTGCAGCTCCTAAGAAAAAAGTATGAAAGTTCCTCAAAAAATCAAAATTAGAAATGCTGTATGATCCAGTAATTCCATTTCTGAGTATTTACCCCTTAAAAATAAAAACTCTAATTTGAAAATATATATGTGCTCCTATGTTTATTACAGCATTATTTATAATAGCCAAGGTATGGAAGCAACCTAAATGTCTATCCATAGATGAATGGAAAAGATATATATAGATAGACATATATAGATATCTATAGATACAGATATAGATATATAGATAGAGATGCCAGGGAATATTAATTTGCCATAAAAAAGAATGAAACATTGCCATTTGCAATAATATGGATGAACCTAGAGGTAAAATAAGTGAAGTAAGTCAGACAAAGACAAAAACGATTTCAATTATGCATGGAGTCTAAAAAACAAACAAGCAAACAAAAAAGAAACAGAAATAGACTAATAAATGCAGAGGACAAACTGGTAGCTGCTGGGGTGGGAGTGGTTAGGCAAAAAAGGTAAAGGGTTTTAAGAGGTACAAGCTTCCAGTTATAAATAAGTCATGGGGATGAAAAATACAGCGTAGGGAATACAATCAATAATATTGTGATAAATTTATGCAGTCACAGATGGTAAGTACATCTATCATTTTGTAATGTATATAATTGTTGAATCACCATGTTGAACACCTGAAACTAACATGTCAACTCTGCTTCAATTTCTTTAAAAAACTCACAACACTGGATATAAGACAACCTGGTTTCCAATTCCTCCTCTTCCACCAAATAGCCATTGACTCTCTTTGGTTCTCAGTTTCCTGACCGATAAAATGGAAGACATAGATCAGCCCTAAAACTCCAGTCCATAGGAATGGTTTTAATAGGATGATTATATAGGAAGTAAGTACCAGTTAGCAAAACTTTACTCCTTGCCATTTAATAAACATTCCTGATCATTTGCAATTTGTTAGACACTTCTACATAACGTAACTCACGTTAAATGTTTCTAAACAAGATCATTTAGCTCTAGGAAATTTTATTAAAAGAGAATATTATCTCATTCTTCAAACTACATTTGACTGTCTTTCTGGTATGGATACCTTGAGTCATCTATCAAATCACTTTGCTTTGTTTTGTAACATTTCTTCCAACATTGGTATTCTTTACAAAGACTTTTATATTTCCAAACTGATGCTATATGTGAGAAGAGAAAGTTGACATTCTTCAAAATCATTTCAACAAATTACACCAGATCAGTTAAATTGGCAAGGAAGACTTCATTTAAAACTATTGCAATAAGAGAAAGAGATTGAACTCAAGTCTTCTGAAAGGGTGGGACTATTTTTGAAGCTGGGGTGACTTAATGGAAAAGTGCTGGAGGTCTTTAGTTTGATCAATTGATTAGGCCACCTGTGTTTGCTAATTGTTGATTATCAATTTTAGGTTTCTACCTTCCCAGTGACACCTGGAGATAGGGGCTCTATCTTTCTTGATGATTACATCTCAAAGGGATGGCTCCCAGGTCCTTGAGTAGACAATCCTGCGTTGTAAGAGACTGAGATATCAAAAGGACAAAGAATTTACAACTGCAATTTTTCTAAAGTAAATGCGCTTAAAAAAAGGAAGCGGGAGGAGTCAGGGAGCTATAAACAGGAAGAAACTTACCTAATTTTTGGTCAGGCTGAGGGGAATGTTAAGCCTGTCTTTGTCAGCGTTTTCGGGGCTAGATAAAATACTTGATAAGACAGACGTGGTCCACTGCCTTCATGAAGTTTACAGTCTTTGGGGGGAGTTCTCCTTTTGTATCACTCAAAAACTATTCATTTTAGAGATCTGAGCGTCTGCCCTTCCATACAGAGAAGTAAACTACATGATCCATTCTGCGTGGTCCAGATCCTGAAAGTGTCTGGTAAGCCAAATGGCTCACTGCTGTAGTTAGCCAATGGTCTACCTCTGGGTCATTCATCTCTCTGGAAATGGGGTCTTTTTTCATGATTGTTTCAAATCGACAGAATTTGATGTTAAGGCTGGAGACAGGATCTCAGGCTTGGGTTTAACCAAATGTTTAATCAAAATGGTATTTTCTTTTATTTTCTTCCCCAAATATAAGTATAAACATTGTAACTGTTTTCCAGTGATATATCCTAACTTCAGGGTTTTCTCTCCATTCTACTCCAATCCCTTAGCACCTATTACTAATCTTCATCCTTGTGAAATGTTTGCCCATCAATATTCCATCAAGTTTATGAGTAACATACTGTTTTAAGTGTCACCTTCCTGTGGTGCTTTTATTTCTGTCACTTGCAAATCCAGTTCTCCCTGGTCTCAGACTTCTCTGAGTCCCCATCCCTTAGCAAAGCAGTCTCCCTGCACTATACATGCCCCCATCTCCCTTTCATTACATTTAATCACATGGTAAATTTAAAAGATGAGTTCAGATAAAGAAGGCTCGTTAACTTTAATGGGTCACTTTTTATATTTGGGTGAAAGGCCTTAAACCCTTGTAAATTAGGCTGGGATTTATAAACCATGACAAACGTGATGACAAATACTGATTTCCTAGTAAATTCCTTCCACACACTATATCGCCATGCATGATGAATTGGTAGTGCTTCTTTCTGTTATTATTTACACAAATGACTTTGGCATTGTCTTGAAACGTGGACAATATACTTAAATTCATGACAGATCTCACAGATTAGGGTAGGGCCATATATTTCCCTTACTTGACTTCCGCTAAAAAAAAAAAAGAAAGAAAGAAAGAAAGAAAGAGAAAAAAAGAAAAGAAAAATTTGACTATACTGCCTATGTGCATGCATGCACAGAGAATTAACAACATACTTTGGACCCTGTTAAAAAAAAAATAGAAGCAGACCAATTTGAGAGAGATTCAGAGTTTCCCACATAACTGCTCAAATTACTGAGACTGTGTGGTTCTATTTCACAAATTATACCTCTGTGGTAAGATTCCTCTTCAAGAAAACTATAGAGATCAATCAGCTCCAGCCATAACACCCTTAATCCCGCTGTTAGACTTTTATAATTTTCTGCCACCAGTGAGTTATTGCTTGACAAGTGTTTAAATAGTATACATTGTGAAGTTTAAGTAAAGAAATTATTTACACAGGAATATAAAAAAGTATATTACCAATTATATACTTCCCTGAACACTTAATCATGCAGCCAAGTGGAAAACCCTTCAGGAAATCTGTCCTCTACCATTTCACCGTAATAAAGGGAGCCTCAAGAAATACTCATTTAATCTCTGCAGCCGCATTTCAAGCACCAAATCTCACTTTGCAGTGCACTCTGCCACTTCTTGTCATCCAAACAAAATGCAGGTAAATGATGGAGAAGCTGAGCTTATACCCTTAAATATTTACCGGCCAGTCTACTCTTGGTAATACATGCTGTAGTGTTAGACTCAATTTCATCCTCGAGTGGCTGGCAGACAATTTGGACAGGCTTACTGAGAAGTGGAGGATCTTAACTTGCTCTGCCTTTGAGGAGAAACCATTCCCTTATCTTAAGTGAATTAGTTGAAGAACTTTCCCTGCGAGTCCAGTGTATCAACAAATCAGTCAGGCCTGCTGCGCTGACGGCTCACTTAACCCCGCTCTGTTAGCTAATGGGAGAAAAGCCGGGCGAGGCTGCCCCTGTGGAGTGAGGGTCCCCTCCGCCCCACCAGCCTCTGACAGATGCGGAAACCCTGTCCCATGGCTTTCGCTCATTTCCCAAAGAGAAGACGGCGCAATATGCTGGACCGCAAACCAACTTGATGAAGGGGTCATTTCCTTTCACAACGGGGGTCTGCGACTGTCTTTCAAACAGAACCATTTCCAAGGTCAGCTGGGTCAGAGGCAGAGGGCTCTGACCGCAGATGGTGGTGGAAGCTTCCCCCACCCCATCTGGGCCAGTTGTCTAGGTTTTTATTAAAAGTTAGAAGGAGTTTGAAAGTCCCTTTGAAGTATGATTCTCATTCTCAGAGTGGAATAAATCTATTTACACTGACATGAAAAGAGATTGAAAATATAAAATTAAGTAAAAAGAAAATCCCATTTACATTTTTCAACTGTGTGTGTTATGTACATATATATGTGCATGTGTATATTTATATGTACATGTGAGTGTGCGTGTGTTTGTCTATACAAAGAAAAGCTCTGGATGGACCTAGTGTCAACTGTTACTTGTGGTTGCCTTGAGGAATGGGATTCGGAATAAAAAAGAGAAAACCAGGAATTTTGCTATGAATTTTTACATGACTAGAATTTTTACAATAAATCTATATTGCCATTATCATTTATAAGTGTTATTAAGAAGTGATGCCGGCTCAGCCGGTTAAGCATCCGACTTCAGCTCAGGTCATGATCTCATGGTTCATGAGTTCGACCCCCACCTTGGACTCTGTGCTGACAGCTTAGAGCCTGGAGCCTGCTTCAAATTCTGTGCCTCCCTCTCTCTCTGCTCCTCCCCCACTCATGCTCTGTCTCTCTCTCTCTCCTTCAAAAATAAATGAAAACATTTTTTTAAAAAGTGAGGCTCCTGTTTACTCAATTCGTGCTCACGCTGGTTCACTTAGGCACTAGGGTTCAATTGTAAGCTATATACAGGAAAGGGAGAGCCTGACCTTCCTTCCCTGCTTAAAGACGGCAGATAATCTACTGGAGTAGCTGCAGAACAGACTGTAGACATTAACAGGAGCCTCCACATGGGATGTTTGAGATCTCATTCTGAATCCGTCCCTGAATGTTCTCATAGCATTACAAACCCAGCTCTGCATGCTTTATGGCTAATAAATTAAATGCATTTAGAGCTTGATCTTATCCCTCTCTTTTCAAAGCCTCTTTCCTCAAATACAATCTATGCTTTACCTGGTATTAGCCTATTCGTAGCTTTGTGAAAATATTTAAACAGTGTTTTGTTGGGGGGCAAGGGGGTTTAAAGGTATTTATGGATAAGAAAAGCAGATTAAATACCCCAGTCCCAATTCTGCTTCCAGCCTATAACCCCTCTAGACATCAGAAAGGCCTGCCCATTGCTTTTTCTGAGAGCAAAGAAACACCCATCATTCTATAATTACTCTCTTGCGCAGATTGGCACAATGTCAGAGCTAACACAACAGAGTACATAAAAGACCAGGTTATAACATCTCTGCTGCTGTAAATTGAAATAATAAACTTTGGCAAACACGGAGGACAGCAAATTCAATTTGACAGTCCTCTCAAAGCAGGCTCAGAACAACAGAGGGAAGCTGACTAAATAGGATTAGGATCTATTTTATTAAATTATTACATCATTGGATGAGGCAACATGTAATGTGATTTCCCCCAAATCATTAATTCGGCTTTCACAAAATAATGGTAAAAATCAAATTATCATTATGTTCTACGTTCAAAATCACTGATTTTCAAGCTGGAAGGGAGTTTTCTAACTTTCTTTAGCTTCAAGAACTCCTTGTTTGAAAAAACATTTGGGTAAAAGTTCACTGTGTAGGGGTGCCTGGGTGGCTCAGTCAGTTAAGCATCGACTTCAGCTCAGGTCATGATCTCACAGCTCATGAGTTCAAGCACGGAGATGGGCTCTGTGCTGACAGCTCAGAGCCTGGAGCTGCTTCAGATGCTGTGTGTCTCTCTCTCTGCCCCTTCCTCCCCCTCTCAAAAATAAACATTTTTTTAATTAAAAAAAAAAGTCCACTATTTAAAACAGATAAATGGGAGCTTGCTGTCTTAGACAAGAGAGGGACGGCTGTGTAGCTGTGCCCACTGCTGCCTCTTCCACAGATTCGTACCTTTTCAGCTTCTCTGGAGGGGCCTTTGCGAAATCTCTACATCTTCACTATGGAGCATCATTCGGAAAATGACTGATCTAGGCCATCACCTTCATTTAAAAGATGCACATGTTAACTCCTAAGATTTCTAGATAAAGATAAAGTTAGGGAAGGGGGAAGAAAGAGAAACCACATTCAGACAAAGATACCTATTGGGACAATCAATAGTAAATTCATCTTTTAAAGGCACTAACTGATAATAGTTAACTTTTATTGACCATTTGTTACATGCCAGAATAGTGTTGAGTGCTTTATGGGCAAGTATTAACACATTTGATTTTTATAAAACTCCCCTGAGGCACATGCTATGATTATCACCATGAAACAGAGGAACAAGTTTATGCTCAGAAAAGTCACATGACCAACCTAAGTTCACACAGCTAAGAAGTGGCAGAGATGACCCAAACTCAAGCAACCTGGCTTGAGTCCTACCTTTGTGCTCTCCTAACTGTCGTCCACACCCCTTGCCATTTTTTTTTTTGCCCCATTGCTTTACTGATAAAATGGTAGAAAGGCAGCATTTCATTGGTTTTACCACACTCTATGGACATAACTGTAAACATCTAGGAAGTAACATCCGACTCAATATGTATGTAGAGACTGTCAAAGCCACAGTCCCTATTCTAATCAACCCAGCCAACAAATAGACAACTTCTGTTAAAAATAAGCTCCTCAACTTTAAGAGACAAAACAGATGAATATAAGGGAAGGGAAAATAATATAAAAAATAATATAAAAACAGAGAGGGGGACAAAACAGAAAAGACTCATAAATATGGAGAACAAACTGAGGGTTACTGGAGGGGTGTGGGAGGGGGGATGGGCTAAATGGGTAAGGGGCACTAAGGAATCAACTCCTGAAATCATTGTTGCACTATACGCTAACTAATTTGGATGTAAATTAAAAAAAATTAAAAATTAAATTTTAAAAAAAAGAGTTCAGTTAGAGAAATATATCAGATATATATGTGAATAGTTGGCATAGTTTATGTTCTGTTAACCTTGTATATTTTTACAGCATGTTGGTTTTATTGTTGTCTTAATATTTACGTTGTATCTATTTTTGGTCACTTCAAAAATGAATAAAGCTTATGTTGTAAATAAATAAATAAATAAGCAAGCAAGCAAGCAAGCAAGCTCCTCAAGGGGCACCTGAGTGGCTCAGTCAGTTAAGCAACCAACTTCATCTCAAGTCATGATCTTCACGGTCCATGAGTTTGAGACCCACGTCAGTCTCTGTGCTGTCAGCTCAGAGCCTGGTACCTGCTTCAGATTCTGTGTCCCACTCTCTCTGCTCCTCCCCTGTTCACACTCTGTCTCTCTCTGATCTCTCAAAAATAAATGAACATTAAAAAAAATTTTTAAAAGAATAAACTCCTCAAATCCAAATACATGACCAAATGAGACAGGATTTCAGATACTATGAAAGACAAGACTAAAAGCCAAAACGGGCTTGGCAACCAGGATATATACCTTCTAAAAGCAGGAAGAAAAGAAACAGGCCAGATCAAGTTGAGGTATTTGGGGACAAAACTACACATGGTTAAGTATAAGATGAAAAGAAACAACCAAGGACCAAGCCACAAATAATCCTGGCAGGAGTCAGAGTAGACAAATTGAGTGAGTCAGCAGTGAAGTCCATCATCTGGAAAGAAAGGAAAATGATCATGGAATGGCCTGGGAGGAGTGTGAGTGGCTTGCAAGGACTCCAAAGCAAGCCTTCCAGGGAATGTCCCAGTCATCAACTTACACCTTAAATGTTTTCTGTGTTCCGTACCAGCACTGCCACTGTTTAAAAAATTGAGAGAAATTACATAAAGGCCAAAAAGACACAGCAAAGTAGACAAGAAAGAAAAGTCCTTTGGAAGAAGATTAAAAGATGTAGCATTATTTAACCCACATGAGATAATACTAAGGAGAAAATAAAAAGGGGTGGGGAGAGATCTCAAATGGACAAATACCCTTTCAAGAGAACACTGACCCCATGTTCTCCATTATACAAAATAATTCATTCCCTGGTTCACTGGACATTTATCAAGTACCTCCTATGTTCTGGGACATGAATGTGGAAAGCACGTCTAATTTGTGCACTGAAAGGAATTTGTAGGCTAGTGGAGAGTTAGACATGCAAATAAATAATTGGCATTTTAGTGTGATAGCTATAATCATAGACGCAGGGCCAAGGAGGGAGTAGGAAAAATGGTGGTTTGTGTAGAGGAACAGAGAAAGGGGGCAAATGACCGGAGTCTTGAAGGAAGATGAAGGGATTTTTCAGAAATTCAAGGAGAGGAAGAACATTCCAGGCAGAGGGAATAGTATGTGCAAAAATAGGAAATCCTGGAGCATATTCAGGGACCTGCAATTACTATACCAAAACAGTAGAAAATGATATCAGAGAAGAACAGCAGGAGATAAGCCAGAGACAGGCTGGGGACAGATAATGGACACGATTTCATGTCAGCTAATAAATTGGGTTTATAACCAGCTTGTTACAGTGTCTTATTACAAAATCAAAATACCTCCATATCAGTTGGAATGATCCCCCTAGTTGCCATCCTTTACTCCAAACACACTGTCCCTATGCTAGGACTTTTAGACCTCCTCATAACCCAGCAATTAAAGAGTAATGCCTGGAACTGGGATCCCCCACTCCCCTTTCCAGTTCTACACTTGGGAGTGTTTTGATGTCATGTCATTGTTTAAAATGTCCAATATCACCCCACTAACATTTTGGGACTTTTTTCCATAGGTGAAGGGGAGCCATTGAAGATTTTTAAGCACAAATATCACATTACCAGAATAATATCATTTTTAAAAAAGATCCTTCATAGTCAAAGTAATCCCTCCCAAAATGAAGCTTCCCTCCATGGAGACATTTAAGAAGAGACACAATGGGGGTACCTGGTGGCTCAGTCAGTTAAATGTCCGACCCTTGATTTCAGCTAAGGTCATGATCTCACTGTTCATGAGCCACCACCACCCCCCCCCCCAGTTGGGCTCTGCACTGATAGCATGGAGCCTGCTTGAGATTCTCTCGCTAAATAAATAAATAAATAAATAAATAAATAAATAAATAAATAAATAAACAAAACTTTTAAAAAGTTGTTTTATAAAGAAGAAAAAGACACACAATGTTCTCTATCTTGTAGGCTGAACAATTTCAATGCTGTTGATCCTATGAATGGCTAGATGAGATGGCTCCGAAGGGGTTTCATTTTTTTTTCATTTATGGGACTATTCCTTATCAAACACTGTGGAAATGCTGCCTGGGTAAGTCTTCCTCTCACATCTTTAAGAGAGGTAAGGAAGGTGGGAAAGCTGGCTGGGGGCTGGCCTCTGTGAGTGACAACCTCCATCTCATAAGCTATAAAGGCAGAAATGTTGTTCTGCATTGATATTCTTTTCGTGCTGGTGTGGCAGGTAACCTGGCAGCAGGTAACCCCTCATACCGGCCTCTCTCCCCAGGGCTGTCCACACTGTCGCCCTTTCTTCATCAGAGACAGCTGCAAGACTGAAGCCTGGTGCTGACTTAACATTTCAGGAGTCATGAAGGCAACCTGGCAGGAGCCACCAAGGGGGAGGAAAGAACTCCAAGGTCACCCAGCAAAACGGGTAAGTACTGGGGGATCAGAATCCACATATCAGCTCTGAATCTCACCACTTAAGTTGCATCTTCCCAAATGCAATACATTTCACCTAAATTCAATCATTTCCAAATGATATTGTTTAAAAAAAATAAGAACTCAGCTTTTTCTTTTAAAAAAATTTGCATCTCTTGGTCAATCACATAACCCTAGTCTTGAATTTTCCCCTGCTCATTTTTTCTCATCTTTCAATTACCTGCTGATCTACTACTGTGCAAGCATTTTTCTCCTCATTTACTGAGGATACCACTTTCTTTTTTCTTCTTTTTTTTCTCCTAATGTTCACCTAATTAACAGTCAAGCAGCTTTTCATACAAAATCTCCAAGCTTTAACATTTTCCTTTTGATTAGAAGTTTAAAGAAAGAGCTGTTAGGTTTCAAAAATTCTTTTTCCAAGAGTTTTATCAGCTCAACCATCAGACCATCTGTCCTGAATTAGGTCAGTGTTGAGTAACAGCCTATAAAACTCCCAGACACTGGAAGACCTGCCCTCCCTGAGGTGATCACTGCATGTTTCAGGGTGGGGTCCTTTAAGGCCATGCTGTGGCCATCTGAGCTTGATCACAGGTAACACACCAGAACCATCTCCAGAAAAAGCCCTATTCACTTAATCCTTTTCTGTTGTGCTGTCCTCAAGAGTTAAAAGAAGCAATGTTTTCAATTTTTTGTTGATTCGGTCAACAATAATTTATTGAGTACTTATAGATGCTACACACCAAACTAGGTGCTAGCATATTATGGTGAGCAGAAAAAGATGTGATCCTCCACCTAGTGGAGTTTACAACCTATCATAGCAGTTCTTTACCTCAGTTGCATGCGGGAACCACCCAGGGAGTTTTGACAATTCCCAGTGTAGAGCCAACTCCAGACCAATTAAATAAAAATCTTCCAACGTGAAGCCCATACTGAATATTTTGTAAAGGTCTCAAGTCATTCCAAAGGGTAGCCAAAGTTGACGACAGTCAAATAATCATACAAATATATATAAAATTATAATGTTAATAAAAGCTATAAAGAGTTAATCCCACTTTGAGAAGTCTTCAACGTCATTCATTTAGATGTGCAACCCAGATTTGCTGAGAACCTGCTGTTTGTCAGGAAGCTACAAGGGTAACACAACTATGGGCCATCAGCTGAAGACGCACTGGCCATCCTTCGTGGTAATGGGTCAGAACTGAACACTGAGCACTAGAAGGGCTCTGGTCATTCCCACCTGCTCCAGAGAGGGAACCCACATGACTCACACCAGGCAAGCACCTTGACCACAGGGCACAAGGAAAACGAGAGTCTAACCATCATAAACACTGGCAGGATAGCCAAGCAATGGCACTTGATTGAAATTCTGTGCTGTGGGGACCATCTGGAGTAGAGGAAAGTGGTAAAATAATCTGGACTGATGATAGATGTCCAGGAGGAGGAAAGAAGAAACCAGATCCACTAGGTCTGTTTGCAGATTTTAAAAGGAAAATAAATTCTGTAAGGCTTTCAGCAAGATTGTCTCAGATTTGCTAAAGGATATGTGTAAAGTCCACACATAATGAGTTTCTTTAAATAAACAAATAGCACTCCAGCTTTACAAAAGCTTCTAGATGGAGAGGTTATTTAAAGATAAAGGAAATTGTGATTCAGCCCCACCAATGCTGCCCAGACATGCCTCCCAGATTTGAATGCCCCCTTGTTCCTACTTGAAGCATTGTCCCTCAGGAGGATGCAGTTTTTTGTTTCATTTTGTGATATTTTTAAATCACTGTATCAGATAGAACTATACCTGAGAAAGCTTTCATTTGTTTGTTATAGTCTCTCTGTTTTTTGATCCTTAATTTGTCTTTAATTTGTAAACCTGACTTCCTACAGGTCACTGGTGATCATCTAATTGTCACAAAGCAGGTAATGTTCAATATTAAGAATCAATGATACATGGATACATACATATCTTTAATGGGAAATGATTTTTTTAATCCTTCACCATCAAATTGTTAATTATGAAATGATGATATCCCATTTGGTTTTTTTTAAAACATGTACTCAAAAACTCTTTAAGAAGCAAATGGGTTGAGAATTTGCCATACTTCCTTAGATCCCAAGAAGAGAGCAGCTACAACTGTATTTGATTCCAAAGGGGAAGAGAGCTTCATTTTTAATAAGTACAGAAGATTTGGATTTAATTTAAACAGAGAACAAAATCCACACCGTGAACTTACTAGCTTTGTTCTGATGCCACATCATTTGTCTGTCCCGCGAAGGATTAGACTCTAGTCTGATTTTCTATGAAGAACTGGCACAAAATAGAACCCAGAAGCTTTGCATGATCATACTGCTAGGCAAGACTCCACTCACACAAATCCTCTCTTAATATAAAATTTAATAAATAAATGTAGAAATGGGAGGAAAAGGAAAATAAGATGAATCTGTAAGGTTAAATACCCAAAGCTCATGCTGTAAGATTCTATAGGAAAGGTAGAACCTTTGATGCAGAGCTTCCTAGGAATTAGCCAAGTCCATAAGGTGATACTTGGCAGTTTTCTCAGGCTAAGCAAGCCCTATCTGTTCTGCTAAAGAGCTTGGAGAATTCTCCTGCCACATCACTTCAAATGTCCCACCATCGCAAGCTCAGGGTTCAGTCTTGCAATCTTAAAACAACTCAATTCAATGCTATCTATTATAACTTGTATTCAGCTAGACCATGAGCCAAATTATATCTTCCAAACTACAGTTATATGAATTACATGTGGTGTGGATAACGTTGATCACAAACACCAAGCAAATTTCCCAATCCTTATGTTCTAACAGAGTTCTAGTCTAATGATTTTTAGGATTGTCATAAAAAGCATTTGTTTCTCAGACCACCTTTTTAAAGCAATATCTGACCAATGAATATGGAATTAAAAAAAAAAAACAGGGCCTGGTTAGGGTTTTAAAAATGTATCTACAAAGCAGAAAGCAACTATAAAAAAGCAAACCAATTTAATAGTTTAATAAAACAAACTAGAGCTATTACACTAAACAGAAGTTAAACTGCAAATACTACACATTAAAATTTTTCTGTTTTTCCTTCCCTGTTTTTTTTTTTATTTTGGAGGATGCTCAATTCATAACTTGACTCCTATGGCATATCACTTAAACTCAAATCTAAAGTTTTCCTTTCTTTATGCATATCACAATGTCATTCAAAATACAAGATCAAATTTCCTAAAACCAATGTGTTCAAAGGACAAGGAGCTCATCGGTCGCCCAAGCACCCACAACTGTTGAAAGACCAAGTCATTGAAATGAGATTGGGTTAGCATAGGATGCAGCACCATGAAAACATGCCTTCAGCTTTCCCTATTTTCTAGTTGTCTTAATATTTGCCTTGCAAGAAAACAAAAATAAATAAGCTTTTAGTGGACTTAATTAAGCAAACCACTACATTGGAAAATTCCAACTCAAAGATACTTTCATAAATTCAGACTAAAATTAAAACAAAATAGGGGTGCCTGGGTGGCTCAGTCGGTTGAGTTTCCAACTTCAGCTCAAGTCATGATCTCATGGTTTGTGAGTTAGAGCCCCACTTTGGGCTCTGTGCTGACAGCTCAGAGCCTGGAGCCTGCTTCAGATTCTGTGTCTCCCTGTCTCTCTGCCCCTCCCCCGCAAGCTCTGTCCGTGTGTGTCTCTCTCTCTCTCTCTCTCTCTCTCTCTCTCTCTCTTTCTCTCTCTGTCAAAAATAAATAAACATTAAAAAAATTAAAACAAAATAATGTACATTAAGATAGAGGCTGTCTTAATTAAATTTTATGATAAATAAAAACAAAAAGACACAGTGGGACTTCTAAAGAAGTTTGGAGTCATATATGCCAAGCCTATTTATGTAAAGATATATTTGAAAAGTCTTAAAACTAAAAGAATCAAAAGAATTCCAGTCAGCATTTCTCAGGCAGAAGAGGCACACATCACAGAAGTGATAACCCTCATCTCCTGGGATCACTGAGAATGCTGCCTTTCTCCAAGTAAATTCCACTTTACCAAATCCTAGGAGGGTCTTATAAGGCAACAGCAACCTGCTCTAAAGTGATTTTTCACTGAGACAGCTACTTTAGAAAGATGCTATAACACTGACCCTCAGGAAGGGAAGTCATTGAGTATAAATGAGGAAGCATAAAACTTTCCTTTTTTGAGTAGAGTCAAGGTCTAGCTATCTGAATATCTTAAGATAATAATCAACATATATTGCACACTCTGAGCATTCTGGTCTTTTAAGAAACAGTAACTAAAAAGACATGAGGAAGAAAAGAAAGAGAAAATAAATGTGCTCAGAATTTTGTACCTGAAAGCAAGAGTGGACAGAAGGTCCGAAGAAGAATAGTTTCTGCATGCAAGGCATTTTGCCCAATATGCTAGATATCTTCTGCTGGCCTCTCCAGGTTCATTATTCATCCTTTTTCAGCCTGCTTACTGACCTAGGAAGCTAAGGACTTCCACATGGACTGCATCAGTGGGTACCCTTGCCCTCTGGCTTCCCACTGGATTTGGCCAATGGAAGTTAAGGTCAGGGGGTTGGGAGCAGAAGGAGAGTGGGGGTAGAAAGCTTGGGGGAGGACATGAAATAATAAATAAGTAGGGACAAAGTCAGAAAGATGAAAAGAGCTGAGAAAGATGGAGACGATAAGTCAGAAAGAGGAATTAAATATGATGCTGAGAGTCTCAAGGAGGCAACAAAGAGAAACCCAGAAGGTGGGCTTAGCTTTTCAAGGGAGGCAAGAACTAGACAGAGAGAAGAACTCCTCAAACCATGTTGCACAGGGACAGGGCCCTGCATGTGGATTCATGGCCCCGAATGCCATCTCATTATATTCTCAAAGGATTTGGGTGAGGCATGTCCATTTTCAATGCAAGGTCTTTATCAGCCTCTGAGAGCTGCTTTAGACTTGCCCTTCAAAGCCCTGTTATAGGGCATAGTTGAGGAGAAGTGTTTCTCTATTTCCAGGTGAAAAGAGAGAGCAAGAACAAATACTTCACAAATCCACTGCAATGCCACACTTCAAATATTTCATTTTAATACGATCTATTTAGAGAAGAGATGAAAGAATTGGTAGGTCATTATGTCCAGAAATATTTACATGTTTTAAGATGAATGGAGCTATAAATCCACACTGTACTCCCTGATTTCTTCCATTCACCCAAAACCGTTATTATTCAAAAGCATTCACCAAATTCTACTTCATGAAAGGGAAACATCTAGCACAAAGGACTATTACATATTCCCAACATACTCCCCCAGACTTGATGATCAGCAAGTGTGTTCCTCCCCGGATGTGCATATGAAGTCTAGCAAATAAGAACATAAAACAATGACAGGAAGAAAACAAACCAAAAGCTAAAATTATCGGTAGAACTGATTAGCATATGTATAAGAGACACTTGTGCAGATGCAGGATGCTTCCTTTAGACCGAAAGTTCTCAGAGCAGCGATCCTTACTCATTTGTGGAGTTCTGGCATCTTATCATCATTTATTTGCCCTTTATGACCATCACCAACTCCTCTCAAAAGCTTATTTTTAAGTAAGAAGGAATAACTTTATTTTATTTTCAAGCATTTGCTTTTATTGTTACTCTCCTTGAGAATCACTCTAAAGGATAAGAGTAGTCAATACAGTTCTCAGCGGTTAAGAATCCAGAGCTTCTGTTCTGAGATATTTTTAAATATCCACTGTCTCAGCAAAGAGTGGGGACAGAAGGAAGAAACTTGGAACTATTACTCCAAGAAACTTTCACAGTCTGGATGGGACATTTTGAAACAGACCCAGAAGAGGGGAGGATGGAAACTGACATGCTTTTTCCACCTACACTTGCTTGCACCCCATTGCATTCAGGCAAATGTTATGAATACTGCAAATCAGCGTCTATAGAGGTCACTTCGGGGATCGACCGCATTGCACACGCCATCGTGCGAAGCCATTTCCATAGACCTCAATGATTATTTGTGTGAATCTGAAAGAAAAGCAGCCACATACAGCACCTTTGGGTTTGTTTTTGTTTTTTTTTTTTAAACAAGTTTAATAACATGTATACCTCTTTGTACACATGGGAAACACCCAGGAAAACTGAGCAATTCTCTGAAGTCCATCAAACCATCATCTTTTTTTTTTTTTAATTTTTTTTAACGTTTATTTATTTTTTTTCATTATTTATTTATTTATTTTTTATTTTTTTTATATGAAATTTATTGACAAATTGGTTTCCATACAACACCCAGTGCTCATCCCAAAAGGTGCCCTCCTCAATACTCATCACCCACCCTCTCCTCCCTCCCACCCCCCATCAACCCTCAGTTTGTTCTCAGTTTTTAACAGTCTCTTATGCTTTGGCTCTCTCGCACTCTAACCTCTTTTTTTTTTTTTTCCTTCCCCTCCCCCATGGGTTCCTGTTAAGTTTCTCAGGATCCACATAAGAGTGAAACCATATGGTATCTGTCTTTCTCTGTATGGCTTATTTCACTTAGCATCACACTCTCCAGTTCCATCCACGTTGCTACAAAAGGCCATATTTCATTTTTTCTCATTGCCACGTAATATTCCATTGTGTATATAAACCACAATTTCTTTATCCATTTATCAGTTGATGGACATTTAGGCTCTTTCCATAATTTGGCTATTGTTGAGAGTGCTGCTATGAACATTGGGGTACAAGTGGCCCTATGCATCAGTACTCCTGTATCCCTTGGATAAATTCCTAGCAGTGCTATTGCTGGGTCATAGGGTAGGTCTATTTTTAATTTTCTGAGGAACCTCCACACTGCTTTCCAGAGCGGCTGCACCAATTTGCATTCCCACGTTTATTTATTTTTGAGACAGAGAGAGACAGAGCATGAACAGGGGAGGGTCAGAGAGAGAGGGAGACACAGAATCCGAAACAGGCTCCAGGCTCTGAGCTGTCAGCACAGAACCCGACGCGGGGCTCGAACTCACGGACCGTGAGATTGTGACCTGAGCTGAAGTCGGACGCTTAACCGACTGAGCCACCCAGGCGCCCCTGGGTTTTATTTTTAAGGTAAGGTTTAATTTTTCCTATAAGATGTTGTTAGAAGCTCTCTATATAAGCCAGAATGCAGGACATGATGCTGAGTAACTCAGTTCCTCTGAGAGAAAGCGGGTAATCTTAAACAGGTTTCTCTGAATCAGACTTAGAAGGAACCTGTTCTAGGACATAGGGATTAAGTCATCCATAAATATAACTTGCGACTACATCCAACACAGTATGTCTTCCAATGACCTTTAAAATTAATCTTCATGACCACTTTGCCAGGTGTATAGCCACCAGATATTAACTGCAGTTACTTCACAATGGTGCTGAGAGAAGAAATGTCAAGTCCTAGATCATGAAAGAAGCAAAGCGCCTGTTGCCCTGATGGTCCCGATCCATGCTTTCAGGATTCTTTTCTCTCAGTAGTGGGCTGACAGGCTCCAAAGGATCCAGGCAAGGGGATGGTGTCAGTGCACCAGGGGATGGATATACTCAGGAGCTAGAGCAGGCACACAAGAGGCCTGTCTGTCCACACAGCAACCCACAGATTGGCACGTCATGACCTAAAGAGTGAGAAACCCACAGCCAAAACAAGGCATCTGTTTGGCCCATCTGGGGGAAGAAACTCATGAGGAAGAAAAGGCCCTTTGATTTGCCTGGTTGTTGGCACAAACTGGCCACCCAGTCTGGTCCAAATCTCTGACTCTGACATTCCAAATAGATTAAGATCAATTCTGGTTTTTATCTACAGAATTATCTATGTAACCAACACTTATGCTTCTCTCCTGCGGGTGGGGTTGAGGGGGAAACAACTTCAAATCCTTTAAAAATAAACGTGGCATTTTACTCACAGCGAAATGGAAAAACAGACAAGGCATTATGATATTATTGCAAAGCAAACACTTCTTTTCCATTCAGAGGAAACGTCATCATTCCGCGCCATATTTCCAGTTGAAGTCTACGTCAGTCTAGTCCAGTATGATGCCACTGAGACAAAGAGCAAGGAGAAGGGTGGGCTGAAAGACAGGGAAGGAAGCTCAAGCCAAATATAATGAAAAAGGGAATAACCTTACAGCTAAACAGTTTACTTTTCAAAGGCAGCACAAGGGCAAAATGCTTTGTGCAAAGAGAAAATTAGTTTCCAAAGTGTATGCATTCTACAAAGAGCCAAGTTAATTATTCAAAGCAGAGGCCCATGAATTCCCACAATTTAGTCATTCTATTCTGACACATTCAGGCCCAGCGAGCTGCTTCTTATCACTAAGACTTTGATAATTGGCTTAGACATATCAAATAAACTTTCTGGAGAATTCAGTCGTAAGCAGGTATGACATCCTAATAGGGGTTTTATTAGGGCTTTCTCTGTGCAGTAATGTATTAGCAATCACTGTGACATTTTCTGCTCTGGGGGGTTTTGGCCTTGCTCATTTTTTACACTTGCTAGAAAATAAATTTATTCACGGTAGAGATCTAATCCAATACACTACTCTGTTTACCCTGGTTTCTAAAGGAACAGGCCTCTCAGAATTAATGAAAAGTGACATATACATCATAGAAGAAAATGCACTGTCTTCAGCCAGGCATAACTGAATAGCAAGAATCCCTTCTGATACTACAAACTTGGGAATTCAGTCAGTACAGCTTTAGTGTCCCTTTCCCTGATCACACTTTTGCCTCCCATTTCATCCAAGAAAGCAAAACAAAACAGGCAACCAATAGCATGTGTAGATTCAATTTCTTCTCTTTAGCAGCAATCATAGTTTCAAAAAAAAAAAAAAATTCCCTGAGAAAATGCCTATTGGATATTATCTGGTATGTTGCAATTTGCCTTTGCATCTAATGTCCCTGATAAACAAACAAAAAAATTTGAAGTCTTAGCACTGTATATTCACATACTGAAAGTGAAGCTATTAGTTGGGTTGAGATCAGTGTGGAATAAAAATGGAATCTACTTGCCAACAAGGGATAAGCAGTCAGGATGAAGATAACACTCAGCTTCTTTCCACAGACTCTCATTCCCTGCACTTGTATGAGAATACTCCTAACGGGAAGACACATAAAGCACCATCAAAGTATTAGTAGAGTCAGAATGAAGAACATACTGAGATAATATTAAGTACTTTTATCACAGAACAAAGAAGGATCAACAGGGGTCATCTACTTGAAATCTCTGTACTCTAATGCTAGATATTTTGCCACCAACTTCCCACTTCCTGCATTAGTGAGCACAAAGTTGATAAGGAAAATTGATAAGGACACAGTAACTCTAAGGAACTCATTTTAATCATTGGTCGGTCTTCTTTCTCCTCCTTATCTAAGCTCTTACCGGCCTGATATATGTGAGAAACATTGGCAAGGTCTAATATCTCCCCCAAGATACCTTCTCTACCTTCTGGATGATGCCTGAAATTTCCTAGTTAAACCTTCAACATGGTGCTATGTTCAATGGGAGAATTCAAGTATTTCTGTGAAACATACTCCATTAAAGTATGATCAGTTATTTATGTATTCATGCACACTATCCAGACCCCTCTCCCTATTCCAAAAGCCTGACTCAGTAGGCCTGGAGGAGGACCCAAGAAGTCGTATTTTAAACAAACTTTCTAAATGATTCTGCAGTACACTAAAGTTTGAGAACCACTTCCGCAGTATGAATGAGTTGTGAAGCTTTCGTGAAAACAGGCTTAGAGGAAAGGAGGAGAACTGCATTCAACCAATGACTTGCCTTACACCAGGAACTGCGCTAGGCACTAAATACATGCCATGTCATTTCATCTTTTCCTCTTCTGTGAAGAGGGTTTTATTATTCCCATTTTACAGATGAGAAACTTAATCGCAAAAAAAACTAATAGCCAGGGTACCCGGGTGGCTCAGTCGGTTAAGCATCCGACTTGGGCTCAGGTCATGATCTCATGGATCCTGAGTTCGGGCCCCGCGTCAGGCTCTGTGCTGACAGCTCAGAGCGTGGAGCCTGCTTCGGATTCTGTGTCTCCCTCTCTGCTCCTCCCCCACTAGCACTCTGTCTCTCTCCCTCTCTCAAAAATAAATACACGTTTAAAAAAAATTTTTAAATTAATAGCCAACCAATGATTACATGGCTAGGAAGTCTAGCATTAGAATCCATACCTTTAGTAACAGCAGCAATGACTATATAATATTCATAGGTTTTCAGAGACACAAAGAATGGTGATTATGTCCTCTTACTGAATATATTTTCTTTGCTAGACACTGTGTTAGGCATTTTCCATATATGGCCTTACTGAATTCTTACAACTACCCTTCGAGATAAATAATATTAATTTCATTTGTACCTGAAATGTATGTAATCTTAGAGAAGATGTGTAACTTGTTGAAGTATGCGTAACCATACAGCACATGTTCAGTAGTACATACAGTACGTACTACTCTGTACCAGTGTAGCAGCTGAATTTTGAATCCAAAGATGTGCTCATTCCCACAGACCCGGCCATGGGAGCCCTTAGCATCTGAGAGGTAAAAATGGTATCTGTGATAGTCAGAATAATGCCCCCCCTCAAGGTGTCTACATATCTACTCTTCAGAACCTATGAATATGCTAGGCTTCATGGCAAAGATCAACTAAAGTTGCAAATGGAACTGGGGTTGCAAATCAGTTGACCTTGGGATATGAAATTATCTTGGATCATCCAATAGGCCCAATGCAATCACAAGGGTCATTAGTGGAAGAGAGAAGCAGAAAAAAAGAGAACAGAGAGATGGCAGCATGAGAAGAACACTGCCTGATGTTATTGGCTTTGAAGACAGCCACAAGTCAAGGAATGCAGCCTCTAGGAGCTAGAAAAGACAAGGAAATCGGTTCTTCTTTAGAGCCTCCAGAAGGCAAGCGGCCCTGTGGACACCTTGATGTTAGCCAAGTGAGACTCGTTTTGGATTTCTGACTTCCAGAACCATAAGATAATACATTTATTTTGTTTTAAGCCACTGGCTTTGTGGTGATTTGTTACAGTAGCCATAGGACACCAACACAGAACCCCTCCAGATTAGAGAAAGAATGTAGACTTGATTCACAATTATGCTAGGCCTGTGCCTATTTAACTGGGTGACTGGTCATAATTTGTGGCAGACACCCTTGGTCATTCCTCCCCTTCTCCCCTGCTTTACAGAACCTCAATTCAGGTTGGCTCTCAGGCAGCTGGGTGCTTCAGGAGGTGGCCATTCCCAAGGTTTAGTGAATGCCTCAGTTAATCTTAGCCAATTGTGTTAGTTCTATTTCTTTTACCAGTTAATGGTTTAGAAGAGGGAATTCAACACAATCCTAGACATGAGTCAGGAGGGAAAGTCTGAAAGGGGGCATCTGGAAAAGTTTTCCTACTCTTCAAAAGGTCCATAAGGTTGGATACTGTTCTGTGCCTGAATTTGTTGTAGACAGCTGGCACATATTAGCAGACAAGATTGACAACATAAGTTAACACACTGAGAGCAACAGAGTGGAAAAAAAGAAAGATCCAGGTCTTGATGAGGTCATTGAGCCACTGAATTAGCCAAATCTGGAACATGACTAATTCTGAACTTTTTTATTGGATAATAAATGGCTTATTGTTAAAGTCATTTGAGTTGGGATTCTCTATTACTTAAATAGAAAGCATCCCAAATGATACAGTAGAAAATAATTAGTCACCAGTCTTAGTGTAAATTACTGTGTGTGGTTTGGTCTTTTCATGTCCTGGTCAACCATGAATCCAAGCTATTCCCAGTGGATGGGAGCATCATAGCTGACCTTAAAGATGATGCATCAGTGATGTTAGGACTATTCAATTCCTGGGTTAAAGCTTCCTCCCTAAGATTTCTCACCCTTAACAGTTTAGATTCATTCAGTAATTGTAGAAGCAAATTTCATTACAGTTGATGTCTATCAGAAGTAAGAGCGAGATTTGGGTGCCATTAGATAACATTTAATAAAGGCACCAAAAATATCCAACTCTTACCCAGGTAAGAGGTTATGTGTGTTCAAGCACCAATGACAAAGAAAATGCAATGTCTTACTCCTTTATTCATTGGGCTTGGGCCCCAACCCCCAAAATGCAACTCTTTGGTAAACTCAGTAGGAACCCCTGGGCTTGGATACAGAAGCTTAGGGAAAATCTTCAAAGTTGAATCTCACCTCCAGCCTTCAATCTGGGGAGGAGGGGGGGGGGGGGAAGAAAAAAGTTCAGTGCCCCCAGGTACACACAAGTAGGACAAAAGAGGGGAACACTGGGTGACCTGGGCTTTGGGCAGCAGGAGGTAGCCTAGCTATCTTGCTCTAATGCCACATAGGAAATGAAAGCAGAAGAGAGCCACAACTATGTGTTCGATCTAATATAAAGAGACCCAGTGGCCTACTCTGTGCGTAAAATCTGAACAATAAGATCAGCAGCTCTTCTTCCCAAGGAAGAGACAAGCAATGCAAAGTGGGATCTGGGAGAAGAATATAAATACAGTTCCTGTCCAGAAAGCCTCAGTATCTAGTATTTGACCATCTAGGGCTTTCTTTTCATAAGGTGGTCAATATGGCACTACTCTTAACACTTAATGCTAGCTTCCTTCATAACTGATTTTTACTTCCCCCTATGGCTTGAGCTTTCTCTTATGAATTATTACATTTATAAGCATTTATTTCCCATGGCTCCGTTAAAAAGTGAAAAATCATAATCACAATCAAAGCCAGACAACATGTGGAATAATAATGCAGTTTAAAATCCTTACCAGAGTGCTACCTCATTATACACAGATGGTGTCTATGTGGTGGTTAGCATAGCCATGGGATGAAACAGCTGGTCTTACTGATTTTTTGGCAAAATTTCACTTTGGGGGATTTGGTGGGAACTTGTTGGCCTCCACAAATTCAGCTACCTCAGAGTTCACCAGTATACAATTAGAGCTCTATTCTAAACCACAAAAAAGGCCAAGAAAACTCTGTGCTCCCACAGACATCCAGTCTCCTCCCTCAGACCTTATAAGCCATGCCAGGCTCTCTCACCAATGTCCATGAAAGCTCATTTCCTCGTTGCCACTTGTCTTTTCATTACAGTCGCTTCATGGGTGAACAGCGAAAATGAATATTCACTACCTTTGCGCGCAAGTCCTTCTTCAATCTTGTTCTAACTTCCCTTTCTAGAGTCAGATCTTATTCCTGAAGACTCTGCTCTGGCAAAGTGATTTTTCTTAGCATATCCGACTGTATCCCACAAACAGCTCCTGTGTCCTCACTTCTATGCTTTTCCTCACTCTGTTCTTCATAATGCCTGGCATATTAGCAATGGAAATATCCTTGCAGGTGACTCACTCCAAATTACTCATTTGCATCTTTGAAAACTTAGTTCCAGAACTACTGGAACCAGAGAACACAGTGTGTCAGTTAGCCTTTGCTTTTTAACAAACCACCTACAGTTTGATGAATAATGCTTTAGTATTTTTTATGATTATGTGGGTTGGTGGACACCTCATCTGATGATTGCTACCTAGGTCCAACATTCAGCTGCAGAGTCAGCTGGACTAGAAGGTCTAAGAGGACCTCACACAGGTAAAAAAGTTGATATTGTTGTGGGCCGGGGTGTCTTAGTCTCCTCCAGTGGCTCATCTTTGTGCAAGCTTCCTTACATGGTGGTCTCATGGCAGTGGTCTAGGAAGATGAAAGGTCTACCAGGATTCTTATGGCCTAGACTGGTACTCACACACTCTCACTCCCAGTGCATTCTACCGGCCAAAGCAAGTAACAGAGCCAGCCCTGACTCAAGGGTGGGGAGAAAGAGACTCTAAATCTGGATGAGAGGAGCAGCAAAGTCAAATTGCAAAGTGGAATGCATACCAGGGTTGGAGGAATTATGGTCATTACACAATCTTTCACACAAAACAAGGGAGGGACCAGTTGTCAGGTTGCACTGATACAGAATCCCTGGAATTCTGGGCAAGGACTCTTTAGAAAGTTTCTACCTAGGGTAGAATGGGGTGGGTAGGATGGGATCGAGGGCCTAATACAGAGGACCATATCAGGAAGCAGCCAATCAGATCATTACAAAGCTGCCTTACCATTGCTGAATATGGTTCTGGTACACTTTGAAAGGGCAAAAGCATAAGATACACTTATTGCGGAGGGAAGGGCAGGGAGTTAGCTACACAGACAGCTCCTCCCATGTTGGCAGTCTAAGTAGAGCAGTCCCCACGCTCCTGAGTCTGGTCATCTGCTTTGTATGCCTCCAGACTCAACTGTCAGTATGCCAAGAGATGATTAGCACCCTAGAGCCTGGACCATGCTAATCAAACCCTTGAGTGGCTCTTCTGTAAAGAAGATTGCCCTAATTTGCAAAGATAAAGAATCCATTAGAGGGTTTGGCTGCTTGAGTTCCTGCTGTAAAGCAACATGAAGATCCAAATTATATTTAAAAAATAACTTAGTAAGAATAGTATCCTAGTCAGGGGAGCCCTGCGGTGGAATGAAAAGATGATGGACTGGGTTTAAATCATGTCCCTGCCAACTACTAGCTCTAGGACCATTGGCAACCTCTCTCTTTAGAGAAAAGTTATCTTTCTCCAATGCTCAGTTTCCTTATCTGTAAAACAAGTATACCTGGAAGAGTCGTGATAAGAAATAGAAAGGACGTAGCAATAAGTAGCAAATATTAACAATAATTATCAAGTTCTCAATACTACTCTAAATCTTTACTAAATATGCCCTTTATTTCACATAACACCAAGATCTAATTTCTGGGTCAAACAGTGAGGACACCCTGTCCCTTGGACTCTCTTGGGACTCTGTTAACATGTTTAGAGAAATCCAGATCAACATTTAAAACTTTGCATGAGTGCCACCTTCTCTGCCAAACCTTCCTGGGCATCTCTTAATGCTTCTATTCTCATACCACTATACACTTGTTTGTAAAGGACTTCAAAGCAGAGGCAGAAATGTACTGAAAGTGCAAATCAGTCTCATAATTTTCCATGACCTGGATGAAATGTATTCACCGAGGTATAAGAAACAATTGAGCTAATCTCCCAAGAGTGAAGATGTCACTAATAAGGTTTTATTGTATAAAGCTATAACTGCACTCTTAATAACAACCACATTGGAGACAATTTGCCCATCTTAACACTAACACATTGCAATTAAGAGTTTAGATTAATTTGCCACCAGGATTCGAGAGAAGGAGGACTGATGCACTGTCAAACAAAATGGCAGCTAGGGCGAGCTGGAAAAATACATAATTCTCTCTAAAATAAAACAGATTTGTCTAAAATAACATTTCAACTATAGTTACTTTATTTACCCCATTTTTTCTAAAATAATTAGGTAATATATCATTCCTTCTTTAACCTATTTCAACAGTTCCCCTCACTTATATTCTTGCTGAAATAGCACACCATGCCAATCAGCTATCCATCTTACCACGAGCTAACAGAAAAATTGGTCTTTTTCGGTTTGAATTTATCCACTCAAATAGATACCTTCAACAAGGAGGGGCCATGTACATCTGCACATCTTTCTTTCAGGGAAACTTCCCATAGTTCTCAAAACATTGATCATAAATGAGCCCTGCTCTGAGACATACTGGAAATTCCCCTGAGCAAGAAATTAACCAAGACTAGGTGACACAGAATGAGGAAAAACTCACCAGCCAGCAATCCAGATCACAGAATTAAAAATGAAGAGATTTTTGCTCCCTTAAACCCACACCCCTAACAGTAGGTAGTTGGCCTAGCCAGCTGAGGCTGCCATAACAACATACCACAATTGGGTGACTTAACCAAAAGATTATTTTCTCACAGTTCTGGAGGATGGAAGCCCAAGATCAGGGTGCCAGCATCGTCAGGTTCTGGTGAGGGCTCTCTTCCTGGCTAATAGATGACAGTCTTGTTGTGACCTCATTTCTCACTGTGTCTTATAATGGCACCAACCCTATCAGGTTAGGGCCCTACCTTTATTTCTTGATTTAAATTTAATTACCTCTTTAAAGACCCTATCTCCTACCACCTGACACATGTCAGGATGGCTAAAATTAACAACTCAGGCAACAACAGATGTTGGTGAGGATGCGTTGCTGGTGGGAATGCAAAATGGTGCAGCCACTCTGGAAAACAGTATGGAGGTTCCTCAAAAAGTTAAAAACAGAGCTACCCTATGACCGAGCAATTGCACTACTAGGTATTTATCCAAAGGATACAAAATGCTGATTCAAAGGGGCACATGCACCCCAGTGTTTACAGCAGCACTATCAACAACAGCCAAATTATGGAAAGAGCCCACACGTCCATCAACTGACAAATGGATAAAGAAGATGTGGTATATATACACAATGGAATATTATTTGGTGATCAAAAAGAATGAAATCTTGCCATTTGCAACAATGTAGATGGAACTAGAATGCATTATGCTAAGCAAAATAAGTCAATCAGAGAAAGATATATGATTTCACTCATATGTGGAATTTAAAAAACAAAAGGAAGGAAAAATAAGATGAAAACAGAGAGGGAGGCAAACCATAAGAGACTCTTAAATACAGAGAACAAGCTGGGGTTGCTAGAAGGGAGGTGGGTGAGGGGATGAACTAAATGGGTGATGGACATTAAGGAGGGTGCTTGCTGGTATGAGCACTTATATATATGTAAGTGATGAATCACTAAATTTTACTCCTGAAACCATTATTACACTGTGTGTTAACTAATTTGGTTTTAAATAAAATTTTAAAAATAAATATATAAAATAAAATACCCTATATATCCTATATACCCTATCTTCAAATACAGTCAAATTTGGGGTTAGGGCTTCAACATGAAGTTTGAGGGGAGAGGGAGAACACAGTTCAGTCCATAGCAATACTCAATATTTTAGTAAGCAACTGACAAGCAATTCAAGGTATAAGCAAAAGCATAAAAGCATGGAATAATGGGACAACAAATAATTCTGTTTAACTGGCATATATGGCTACTTAAGGGAAAGAGTGAAAGGTATGATTGGAAGGCTAGGTTGGGACCAGATGGAGAAGGACCTTGAGTATCTCCATAAACGCTTTTACTTTATGTATAGGTAATAGTTAGATAAAGGTTTTTGAGCAGATGAGCCAAGGTTAATGTTGCACTTGAGAAAAAGTATCATGGCAAGAGTTTAGAGAAGGCTTGGCAAGGTGGAGATTAAAGGAGAGAGACTGATTAAACGTCACTGCAGTGGCCCAGTAAAGGATTACTCAGAGTGATTGGGCTTTACGGAAAGTTGTATCTGAGATGGATATGGCAGATTCTTTCTCTCCTTGGCAGATGAGGAAAATGAGCCTCTACCTCCAAAAGGCTGTCTCCACATTAACAGACTAAGTCATGATCACATGGATCGGATTGCAGAACAAGGACATCTAACTTCCAGTCTAATCTTTTCATTTAAATAAATATTTTCCAAGTCAAGAGTAAAATGTTCTTCTCCAATAAATCCAGAAGTTTGTAAAAGAATAAATATACTTGGTTTTTCAGAAAAAAGGAAGGATTGAGCTAAATTCTACATTGTCAGAAACCAGATAGGAAGCATCTCGTTAAGAGTATGGTTTCCAGCAGGCAGCTGGGTTCAAGTCCTGGCTAAACCAGGTACTAGTGTGATTCTATAAGCCTCATCCTTCTTATCTGTAAAACGAGAGAGTCTTAGAACATATCATGAGATAATCCATGCAAATATCCAATAAATGTAAGCCATCATTATTAAATATGTTCTTCTCTATATCTGATATTCTTAACTATATATCAAATAGGAAAATGTATTTTAATTGCTTACATAGCACAGATTGTTGAGCAGAGTTCATGCTGGTCTCTAGAACCAAATGTCTCATAATTGGAAGAGTAAGTCACCTGTTGCCAGGGAGAAGGAAGGAAGCTTACTTTAAACAATGAAAAAGGAAAATGTTACTCTGAGCATTTTTGTCTAATTTCAAATATATAGTCAGAGAAGGATAGAAAATTCTGTCTATCCAAAAAAAAAAAAAAAAAAAGATCATATATCTACCAGAAGGTCAACCTTGTAGACTCAGTCTTTCAGAAGTATATGTTTATGCTAATTTATGAAGGCGCATTCTGCTGATTACAAATGAAATGACTTTGCTTGGCAGTCAAGTGCAGGAAGACAAATATCAAATCTCAGTAGCTACACTTCCAGCTGTTTTGCAAACAGAGATAAAAGATAATCCCTGACTAAATAGCACCACTTTCAAGACAAAAATCAACTTTCAAGTGCACACTGTATTGAATAGGGGAAACCAGGTTTACTCTAAAAGTTTCCAATAATTGGGGTTGAATAATATTTATTAGACGAACTTGTGTGCGGTGTTGAAATTGACAGGAGTGGTGCTTTTTGGCACAGCATGATGCTAATATCTGTAATTAAGGAAAATCTTAAAGAGCATCTGCAAAGTGAGTGCTTAGTTTGACAAATCTCTCTGCAAGTAAATTTACTGCACTTCATTATTTGTCTCCAACCAAAGACACATGAAAAAAAGAAAATGTAAAGGTCATGTGGCATCACCTGACTTCATAAAGCCCCACCACCACTTTTGGAATTCTCGATACCATCACTATCACTTACCCCATCTTCCTTCACATCCTCACTTCCAACAGTTCCACTCCCACCTCCCCATCTCTGCTCCTTCGACCTCCACTGCTACTTTCACCACCGCGAATGCCATCAACTCTACAACCAAGACACCAGTTTAGCCATTAATGTTGCTGACTCCACCACTACCACCATCATCCCTATATCCATCTCCACATTTCCCTCACCACCATCACCAACCCTCACACCCCAGCCAGCGCACAATGCCCATCATCCCTTCACTGTTACCTGCTCTGGCACTCTACCCACCACACTTGCCACCACCCATGGTCACTGTCACCTCTAGGATTCTTTGCAGACTCTAGTACGCTACAGACTCTTGTGGTTTCTTCTTCCTTCAAGCCAAATTGCCTATCTGGGACAAGTGGGAATATTGCAATTTTGTCATTAAGTAGTTAACCAACTTACACTCATACAGTGAGCCCAAACTCAATTTCTGTGGAACTGCTCACAATTTAGGGTAGACAACAATGTGAAAATAAGCAGGACATTTTTATTTTTATATATCTAGCCACTTTACTACTGTATTTTGATGGTGTGGATTTTTTCTTTAAAGGTGGCTACCATTTTTTGAAACTCACCCATCCCTCACCCTCACTCTACGATATATCCCTGAGAGCGAGGTTCAGCAAGAGTATATGGCTCAAGTCGAGGACAAATGACATTTGGTAATATTTTTTAATAAAACCTGAAAGTTTTATTCGTCAGTCAAAAGAGCCACATCAGAATCACAATGTCAAAAATCTCTGGGATGAAAAGGCTTACACAGAAAGGCCCACTTTGAAAAACCTTTATTCACCTCTAGACAACTGACAATGTACCACCACTGATATGAATCAACCATTTTTCTGCAAAATATGTTATCCAGATTACTTTTTCTGTTGACAAAGAACACAAACTCAGATATAAAATGTTTTCATGTAATCTAGAATTCCCCAATTCCAATTTTTCCATGTGGAATGGCTTGATTTGACTAACATTTCTCAGGTCAATCACCACACTCATGCATTATAAGCAAAAATACTCTAACTTAAAGAGTCAGTAACAGCTCAGTGTGTTGCTTGTAAAAAGTTATCATCTGAGTTAAGAAAAGGGGGAGGGAATCTTTGGTCAATGCTGAAGAACAATGATACTGCTATTTTTCATCAACTCCCTGTTCCCAGTCTATTCCCTACCTTTTCTTGTTCTGTGTCCCAGGAGGTTGAAACTTGCTGACTGCATCATCTGGACTTTCTTGCCAACTGGGTTCTACTTGGGTACTGCCAATGGGAGACAATGGAAACTGGGGCTGATTTCTCTCTTCAACTCTTCACAACTTCAGTCGTCCTTCCACTATCACAACCTTAGCCAGGCAGCCTCTCCTCGTGACTCTAGTGATTACTAGACTAACCACAATACTATTTCCTTCCCTTGTTCTTTTGGTGTTTGATTGGCAACAATCTCCCATTGTTGCTAGCATCTGGGTGCCTCAACTCTTCTCAACCTGAAAGTAACCACTCCATGATATTTCCTTAATATTTTTAATGTTATTTATTTTGAGAGAGAGAGAGAGTATGAGCAGGGGAGGGGCAGAGAGAGAGAGGAAGAGAGAGAGAATCCCAAGAAGATCCCACACTGTCCCTCCAGAGCCTGACACGGGGCTCCATCCCATGAACCTTGAGATTATGATGTTAGCTGAAATCAAGAGTTGGCCACTCAACTGACTGAGCCACCCAGGCACCCCGAGCGTTCCTTAACTTGACCCATCTAGGTTGAATTCTATCTCCTAATAGCAACCTGATTAAAACAGCAATGAAGAGAAGGAGACATGATCCTTATGCTGCTCTTATAATCACCTTGAGGGAGGTCATCACCAAAATCGAATATACAGATAAAACAGCTCAGCAGTCTGCATAAAATTAGCATTAAGGAAAACAGTCAGGCAAGAATCTTTTCCCAGATACATCTTTCTCGCCAGTTCCAGCTCCACTCCCTGGCCTGAATTTACAGAAGACAGATAAATGGAAACACCACATTCGAATCTGCTCACCTCAAGCTACCAGGCTAGGAGGCAGAAATTCTGGGTAGGGCTCATTCTAGGCAGAGAATAGTATATAATCAGAATATCCTTAAGATATTCCCAAACATCTTGAGAACCTAGGCATGGCACAGAAGGTTCAGAAGGAGTCTCCATAATATTAATATTTTATATTTTTACAGTATGATAGTTTCCAAAATGCTTTTATATTCTTCATATTACTTGACTTAAATATTGCATAATTAGGGACTCAAACTCCAATAGTCTGAATGGAGAAGGAACCTAAGAAAATAAAGAGAGCACTGAAAAATAACTATATTGTAAACAGTAAGTAACAGTTGAAGAGTAGGTACTCAGGTATACAGGGCAATCTCATCTAATGCAATTGTCCCAATTCCTGTAAAAAAAAAAAAAAAAAAAAAAAACCTGACCGTAAACCAATATTCTTTTAATCAAAACCTATTTTTTCATTGACTTACATTATAAAACCAAAGATTTGTTCCCCACAGGAAATATTTTAGCCCTAAATCTAAATAAAAATCACCTTTAACAATGCAAGAAACCCCTCTAAAGTCAATTAACTAAAGTAAAAGCTACAGTTTTCGAACAGAACAGTAATCACATTCAAAATAATTCAAAAAATACAAATAAAATCTCAGGGATAACATTCCCTCAAGGATAGATCCACAGAGAGGCAAAAATCACCCACAGAGGCTTTAATGTAAAGCAGCTTGTGATGTTGTGATGTATAGTAAGATATAATTTGGTCTTCCTCCTGGCACAGTTCCTAAAACCCTTAGATCATCTGTGGGAGGTCAGCGAGAGGACATGACCTCCGGTTGACCCACCAGCAGGCCCCAGGCTATCAAAGCTCCTCAATGTTACCCCTCTCCCACCCCAGGCCCCCCCGCCCCGGGGGGGAAAGTGAACTGTGGTTCTTCCCGACCATTCTTGCAGGGGGACCGCTTTCAGGGACACAGCCATGAGAGAGTACTATACTGTTGGCCCAACCCAGCTAAGGCCTCTGTGTACACTTGTAAGATTCTGGCAAGCAGATGCGGGGACCTCCGCATCATGCCGAGTCCAAGACCACCCTCATAAATTCCCTTGTTTTAAAAAACTTTTTCTTAATGTTTATCTTTGAGAGAGAGAGCGCGCGCGCACAAGCAAGCAGGTGGGGGGGAGGGGCAGGGAGAGAGGGAGACAGAGCCTGAAGCAGGGTCCAGGCTCCGAGCTATCAGCACAGAGCCCAACATGGGGCTGGAACCCACAAACCATGAGATCATGACCTGAGCTGAAGTCCCACGCTCAACCGAATGAGCCACCCAGGCGCCCCCGCCTTGCTTTTTAAAACCGTCTGCCTTACCTCCACCTATCTGGAGTGGTCGCCTTTCTCTTTGGTGTCTCCTTGCCCTCCAAGCCAGTACTTCCAGTACCAACCCAGTTTGCAAACCAGCAGTTTCCTAAATTGTACAAGGAATATAGGTGAAAGGCAGCGTTTTTTGTTATTTATACTAAGCCCGTTTCAACCACAACTGAGTTACCTTCATTAGGTGACTTCCTGAAAACCCTTAAGCGGAGGGCTAGTCGCCAGGAGAACCAGCCCTGTGATTGGAGGGTTGGAACTTTCAGTCCCGCCCCCACACTCCCTCATCCCTCCCTGAATGACTCTGGGGAGGTGCCACTCAAAGCGTTCCTACACTGTCTTCAGGCGTTTCATTCCTGGTGACTTACTCCTTTGGCTTAAATCCTTACTTCTCCCAGAGTCTTCTTTTAACCTGGAAATAGCCTTCAAAAGGATAACTTGTTATGTCTTTGAAGCCATGTTCTCCAAATTGTAATCTTTCAGCCGTCTACATCAGAATCACCACAGATGCTTATAAAAAGTGTACTTTCTTACCCCCACCCTAGACCTTCTGAATCACTATCCCAGAGACTGGTCTGGGAGTCTGAATCTTAACAAGCTCCCAGGGGCATGTTAACATTTGAAAATCACTACTTGATGTGAATAAGGTTATCAAACCCTTTCCCTCAACACTGTTCCAGAGAGGGAAAGGATATTATCCTATCGTGTGCAAAGTTTGTGCTCTGGGTGCACAAGTGTTCTTTATTCTCTGAGATTCTAGAGCCTTAGGAGGATACAATCACAATATCCTCCAGCTGTAGAGGCCTTGCAGTTTGTAAAGCATGTTTTTTTGGACTCTCTTTTTTAATCTTCACAGCAGTCCCAGAAGGATTACTTTTATACCAATTTCTTATATTAAAAAATGGATTTTCAGAGAAATTAAGTCTCTTTCTCAAGGTTACACAGAGCTGAGATTCAACACCAGATCTTCTAATGCTAATTCTCATGTTTTGAGTCTGGCTTGTATCACTTGAGAAGTTAAATAGCCTTTAAAAGAAAGAAAAGAAAAGAAAAAAAAAAAAACAAGAGGGTAAATGGGACTTAGATTGAAATCTCAAATAATCAAAAGATGAGAGCACAGAATGGGATTAAAAAATTCTTATGTTGGACATTTACAATTCAAAGTAAATTGCCCTGACTCTCCATAGCACGATCAGACTGTAATACCACAAAAACACTTGACTCTAATCAAAGGCCAGCAGAACACTGGTTGTTCTCAGTCTTTTGATTTTACGCTAAGCTCTGAGGATCTTTTCTCAGTCTACTGTGGAATTGTATATGTTCTGCAATGGACAGAGCTCAATGAAACAGGCTATATTTTGGCTCAGAAAAATAAAATCTTTTTAATCTAATTTTTATTAAGCAAACTTTTCAGCATGCACGAGGCAGAGAGAATAGCATAATGATCCCACATGTACCCATCACCCAGCTTGAATGGTTATCAAAGATTCTGCCATTCCCGGGGAGAAAAGTAGTTTTAAAAAAGGCTTAAAATCACATAACAATGTATAAATTCAGAATTCCCCACTCAAAATATTTTTAAATAAAGAAGCCAATATGTACATTAACAAAGAAATTTGTACAGACACACATATTTTTAAAGAGAATGGATTGTTTCCCTTGTGGGGATGCATACAAAATGCCTGCTTACAGCTCAAAAATGTGTGCGTTTTCACAATCTGTTTGATGGCAGGCACTAATGGTCAGAAAAAATAAAATTTAGTCCTTCCAGTCTGTCCTGTCTTTAAGCAAAATGTGTGCCATTTACTTGGGAGCTATATAACAGATGTGGATTTAAAAGGAAGAGACCAGTTATAAAGCACTAGGGGGAAGCTGTGCAGATGTCCCTGTTTTTAATGCATTACTATGCGGGGCCAATTTATCTCACTGCAAGTGATCTAGGACTTCATGAAACAGTTCCAGCTTATAGATCACCAACACCCTTGAAAGGCCTTACACTGTAAAAAGAGAAAGCATTCTTAAACCTGCTCATTAAGGCACACAGGGAGGTGTCCCAGACACATTAAATCTGATAAATAAGATGGAAGGAGGGAAATGTTTGGGGGAACCCTCATGCCAGGATGTATAATACAAAGGCATGTGTGGACAGGTCTTAGCCCTCGGTGGGAAGGCAATTTCTAAGATCTCCTTGTAGGAAAGAGCATTAGATAGTTCATCACACCAGAAACCTGAAACAGCTTCGTTATTATGAGGGTAAAAAATTATCCTTTTTGCTTTCCTAGAGCTGTACCTCTCTATAGATCCAGTAACTATCATATATTAAGTGACTGTTTTGTGCCACTCACTCTACTAGATCCTTTAAAGGATATAAAGATTTCTCACTTAATTTTTATAACCCTTTGAGATAAGTGTTACTAATAGATTTCAGAGATGAGGAAGCTGAAATTTAGGTTATCAGTAAGTTGACATAGAAAGTGGCTGATTCAGGAGCTGCCCTTGGTTCTTTCTGATTCCAAAGTCTATTCTGGAGCTCCCATAAACAATAGGAATTAAAATCATCCTTTTTAGGACAATCCAGGAATCTGCATCCCCTTGCTTGATTCAACAATTCCTTTTCCAGAAATT
This sequence comes from Prionailurus viverrinus, assembly GCF_022837055.1. Lineage (NCBI taxonomy): Eukaryota > Metazoa > Chordata > Mammalia > Carnivora > Felidae > Prionailurus > Prionailurus viverrinus. The sequence continues at coordinate 37,959,988 of NC_062573.1, read as the reverse complement.
CAGCCTGTGAGAATAACTGAACAAGATTCCAAAGTAGTATACACAAAGAGATCCATTGCAATGTTGTGTATGATATAAAACGTTGGCAACCACCAAAGAGTCCATTGAGACTAAAAAAGTAACTGATAAATCGGCACACTGAAGTAGTATATACTTGGTTAAAAGGCTCAAGGTAAGGTATATATTGATATATAACTTCTATTTATTTTGAGATAAAAGAAGCAAATCCTAGAAAAAAGTTATAATAGAAGTACACATGTGTATGTGTGTACGTCTGTGTGTCAGGAGAGGAAGATACACGGCAAACTTGCCAGTGGTTTCATTCTCTTCAAATTATTTAAATTTTTAAGCAACTATAGTATCAAATAAAAAAGATAAAGTTTGTTCATTTGGAAGACGAAGTCCCTGCTCTTTTCCCCTCAAAAGTCAAGCTCCTGGTGCCTTCCGGCCCAGCTTTTGACAGTGACATCAAGGGATCTTTGGGAGAGATGCAAATATCTTGATTCAGATTTGCAAATCTAATTTACATGTCTGTCACCCTCACTTGACTCTCTGCGATCCTCTGATGGATGAGTGAGGGAAGGAGGGAAGGAAGAAGAGAAGGAGAGAAGGAGGGAAGGAAGGGTGGAAGGAAGGAAGAAAGAAAGGGAGGAGAGAAGGAAGGAAGGAAGGAAGGAAGGAAGGAAGGAAGGAAGGGAGGGAGGGAGGAAGGGTTCATCGATGATATTTAACTTTAAAAAGCTAATGATGTATTCAAAGCCCTCATCACTGAACCATAATAGCCCATTATGAATCAATTAATCAAAGCCCGAACTAAAGGTGCTGCTGTTAAGACAGAGTCCGGGGTCATGAATCTGGGGATAGGCAATGGATGTAAACCTTGGATTTTCTACCTAGAGGTTTTGTGAAAACGACTTTTCATCTGAGTTTTAGATTCATCATCCGTAAAACTGATAGGATAATACTGACATTAGAGGACAAAATTAGATAAAATATGCGAAAGGCCTGGCACCTAGTAGACATTCAATTCAATAAATATTTGCCATCGCCATTATTACACAGCCTATTAGGTGAAAGAGTGTATGTGCTATGAGAAGCTCACAGGAGCACGAGAGTACAAAACTAAGGATTGCTTTTAAGCTGCTGATAGTCACTTGAGATCTAACACCAATCAGTGGCTGTAACAGTAATGTCCCCATATCCTCCAGGTGGTCAGATGGATCTCCTAGGTAATCTGCCTTGAAAAGCATCCACTAGACCTTTTTGACTCTTGGGCAAGAATGGAATGACAGAGATGTAATGTGTCTCCCAAAAACTGAAAGTTGAAATCTTTGGTAACCTCTTGGTTTCATGTAGTTAAAGAAATTTTCTGATTTACAACATAAACAAACAAATCAAAATGAAGATACTAGGGACTCAGTTTCATCACTAGTGGGAGTAGAACCTGGAAAAACCTTTCCTGGGGGAGGGAAGAGGGTGAACTGACAATATCTACCAGGGTGTAGTTACCCTGAGATTCAGCAGTTGTTCACCCAAGAGTTTATCCTAGAAAAATACCTGCATAAGTGTGGAATTCTACATGAACAGTGTGAAACACTGTTTGCAGGAGTGAAAAATCATCAACAACCCAAATCAATAGGGAAATGGCTAAATAAATTATGATACATCCCTCCAGCGGCATATCCTTCAGCTGTTAGAATGAAATTGATGTACGTATATTTCCATGATAAAAAAGCGCCAGATATATGAGTAAGTGAAGAAACAAATTGCAGGGCAATAGGAGACCAATTTTACCAAAAAAAAAAAAATGATAATAATAACGTGGGTGTGTGTGTGTATACATATATATATCTGGAAAAATTATTCTATTTGAGGGTAATATAAGAGGCTTTCACTTTCAACTGTATGCAGTACCTTATCATATCCATATTATAAATGAACATGTGTTAATTACTTTGGTGATTTAAAAAGTGTTATTTTTAAAATTCCAGTTATTAATGGGAAGAAAGCTAAAATATGGGACAAAGAATTACTTTGTTGAAATCTTAAACTATCCTTTTCAATATTCTTTGTGTCCAAGGCCCTTTGACCTTTCGTCAGAAAACTGGCAATTCCCTATAATTCTGTTAGCTAACCCAATAGGTTTGACTGATGGTAAATGGGACAGGATACTATCTAGAATGGTCTTTTTCTTTTCTTTTCTTTTCTTTTTTCCAAAATGAACAAAAGCCTAATATACAACCTGGCTGTGAAATATGTAATTGGAAGAAGTATTGCCCCTTGGTTAAAGAAGTGACCTCCAATGGGCAATAATTCCTCTAGATTGAACATTCTGTTACAATCGTCCACAGAAACTTAAAGAGGTTATTTCCTTGATCTGCAGGGCATTCATTTTCTGCTATAAGCATCCCACAGAGTAATGTATATACCCTACATATAGAAGATTCATGGCATTTCTTTAGTGCTTTTCCCCTGAACTTCTCAATACAAGTGGTGCTCGTGAAAATGCTTTGATCTGAATCACTTTTGAGCCATAGCAGTCAAGCATTCCTAGCCACTCTTCCCTCTTATTTCCACTACTGTTGCATATTCTTTCTTTAAAAAAAAATCACCCTACTCACTTAAAATCCAAACACACACACACACACACACACACACACACACACACCAAAAACCAAAAACCAAATAAAAAATGTCTCCCACCTACCAAATTGGCCAAAATTGAAGACATGGACAAAATTCGGGGTTGATGAGTGCACACGCAGGCACCATCTGGGAGATACAAATCAGTATACTCTTCCCAGGAGGATAGTTTGGTAATGTGTATCAAAATGGAAAATGTGAATCCCTTTGACCCAGCCATCTCCCACAGAAGTGAAAAGATGTATGCTTCATGAAAATCTATATATAACTTGTTCTGTCTTTAGGACAGAACAGATTTAAAAACTGTAGAATATTCAGACAATAGAACACTAGTTCTGAAAGAGTTAACAGACAAAAGGTTACTATAGTAGATGGAAGAGTGCCGTCCAAAAATTCGTATCTACCTCAAACCTCAGAATGTAACCTTATTTGAAAATGAGATGTTTGCAGATGTAAAGGTCTCAAGATGAAATCATCCTGACTTTTTGGGCGGGCTCTAAATCTAATAACTGCTGTCCTTATAAGAAAAGAAGAAGACAGGGCGCCTGGGTGGCGCAGTCGGTTGAGCGTCCGACTTCGGCCAGGTCACGATCTCACGGTCCGTGAGTTCGAGCCCCGCGTTGGGCTCTGGGCTGATGGCTCAGAGCCTGGAGCCTGTTTCCGATTCTGTGTCTCCCTCTCTCTCTGCCCCTCCCCCGTTCATGCTCTGTCTCTCTCTGTCTCAAAAATAAATAAAACGTTGAAAAAGAAAAAAAAAATTAAAAAAAATAAAAGAAAGAAAAGAAGACACTGAGAAATACACAGACACACACAGGGAAGAAGGCCATACGGTGACAGAGACAGGGATTGAAGTGTTGTAGCTCTAAGCTAAAGAATGCCAAGCATTGGGGCGCCTGGGTGGCTCAGTCACTTAAGTGGCCCACTTGCACTCAGGTCATGATCTTACAGTTTGTGAGTCCAAGCCCCACACCGGGGTCTCTGCTGTCAGCACAGAGCCTACTTCAGATCCTCTGTCCCCCCGCCGCCCACCTCTCTCCCCTCTCTCTATCCCTCTCCCCCCCAACCCCCCACCCACCGCACACACTCTCTCTTTCTCTCCCTCAAAAATAAATATTCATTTCTTTTTAGTGCCAAGGATTACCAGCAACCACAGGAAGCTAGAAGAGAGGCATGGAACAGATTCCCCCTCAAAGCCTGCAGAAGAAAGTAATCCTGTCGACACCTTGATTTCAGACTCCTGGGCTCCTGAATGTGAGAAAACAAATTTCTGTTATTTTAAGCCACTCAGTTTGTGGTCATTTGTTATGGCAACTCTAGGAAACAAACACAGATTTAATGTTGGGATTTGTTTAAAAATGATCCAGTGGTGGGGTGGGGGTAGGGAGAGAGTTGGAGAGAGGTATGGATAGAGGAGACAAAATCAGATAATAATACCTGGGAGTTATACAATATTCTGAATGCTTTGTATATATTTAAAACTTGCCAAAATGAAAGGTAAAAGAAATACTGTGGAGATTTAAATGTATTGATGTAGAAGGATACGTATGAACATATTGTTGAGTAGAATAAAATAGGTCACCAAACATATTGGTATTATTTTATGATTTATCCTGAAGAGAGAGATTCCCAGAAGGATGTTTATTAAGATGTTAACCAGTCGTTTCTGGGTATGTCATTTGAGTTGATGTCTTCATATTTTTTGTATTGTTGGAATTTTTTACAGTAAGGATGATTGATTTTTATTTTTTAAAATCAGCTCTTTTCAACAATAGTAATAGTAATAATGTTAATAATAATGTCCTCTTTGCCCCATAACAAATATTTCCTTCTTCACCCCCTGCCCTGCCCTCCATCAGTCCAGACTTATCACAGGCATTTATCACAGGCACTGTGATTTCCATTCTCGTTTTATTTTTTTTTATTACTTAAACATTTATTTATTTCTGAGAGAGAGAGAGAGAGAGAGAGAGAGCAGGGAAGGGCAGAGAGAGAGGGAGACACAGAATCCAAAGCAGGCTCCAGGCTCTGAGCTGTCAGCAGGGAGCCCCACACAAGGCTCCAAGTCACAAACTGTGAGATCATGATAGACGTTTAACCAACTGAGCCACCCAGGTACCCCCTCCTTGTAAAGAAAAGAGGGTCATTTTAAAGAAAACTGAGGGTCAAGGAAATAACCCCTCTAACATCACTAAGAATTTTGAATCAGAATTCCAAATGAAGCCCAGAGTTTGCCAAAAGTGAAGTATCACTGTCCGCTGTTACCTTAGACATTTCCTTCTATCAGCAAGAGACTTGAGGGAGTTTACTCCATTCAGACATCACCAGATTCTCTCCTACCTGAAGGGTTGAACATTTGCCCGGCCTCTGGCTGTGACAGGGATACCTCAAGACCTGTGTTCTCTCCCCACGTATCAAGAGGGTCATCCTTTGCTACAGTGATGTTCAAGTTATGCTAGAGGAAGCAATGAGATTCAGGAAGAGATTCTCATCCTTCTAACCTCCCCCTGCTCCAGCCAGCCAAGCTTTGGGAATGCATGGGAAATATCCAAAGAGGGCTTAAATTTCAGTGGGTGAAAGAAATAACTCTAGCCTCAAGACCAAATGCATGACATACTTGATCCCCACTCCCAGGTCTGCAACAGTCATTGCTAACTGACCATGGCATTCTTTCAGACTGGAGATTGAGTGACAATTCGGTAGGGATCTACTCCCTACAGAGTTGGTTCATGAGATGAAAGCTATTTGCCATCCCTAGGTCCTTTTCTGGAAAAAAATTCTGATCCAAGGCCAAAGTGGAAGTGAGGGAAATCTTAGAAAAAGAATGATAACAGGGGCGACTGGGTGGCTCTGTCGGTTAAGCATCCAACTTCAGCTCTGGTCATGATCTCACAGTTTGTAGGTTCAAGCTCCATGTCGGGTTTTGTGCTGACGGCCCAGAGCCTGGAGCCTGCTTCAAATTCTGTGTCTCCCTCTCTCTCTTCCCATCCCCTGCAACAACTGTCTCTCTGTCTCTCAAAAATAAACATTAAAAAAAAGAAGAATGGTAATAGTCACACATTTTATTTAGCAACTACTAAGCACCTACTATGTGCCACCAATGGCAATACAAAGAAAACTAAGACACAATCTCTGTCCTTAAAGAATTTATAGAGACAGCAAATTGCTTTAGAAATTAGGAAGTTAGACTTCAGAAGGACCAAAAAACAAGATGCACAAGATTTTATGAAGGGATCCTTCTCTTTGACTAGAGCTACACTCTTCCAAAGGCAAAGTCAGAGCTTAGATTTCTAAGAACTACAGCCCAGGGACTGCTCTAGTTAATGTACAGGCTTTATTCTTTGCTATGCCCAGAAAACACAAGGAACACAGGAAATCCAAAGATGCTAACTCTCTCCAAACTATAGAAATACTCAGTCCTGGGGCGCCTGGGTGTCTCATCGGTTGAGAGTCCAACTTTGGCTCAGGTCATGATCTCATGGTTCATGAGTTCGAGCCCCACATTGGACTCCCTGCTGTCAGCACGGAGCCTGTTTCCAATCCTTTACCTCTTCCCTGCTCTCTCTCTCTCTCTTTTTCTCTCCCTCTCCCTTCCTCCCTGTCTCTCTCAAAAATAAATAAAAACATTAAAAAAAAAAAGAAATATTCAGTACTGTCATTTGTTGAGCAGTGTCCAATATTTTCATTACAATCTCTAATCCTCACAACAGGTCTGCAAAGTAGATGTTATTATCCTCATTTGACTCATGAGGAAAATAAAGTACCTAGATGTTGAAGTAACATGATCAGAAAATTGTCTTTATAAGGTGGAAATGGTATTTAAACCCAGGTCTCTCTGAGTCTATGTGCTTTATACCACACCAGACCACCTCTGAAAAGGGAAAAAATATGCATGTGGGTTTGAGTGAACAAGTACATATATATATACATATATGTACATATATACAGTACATATACATAGTACATATATATGTGCATGTATATACCCAGTGAAGAACAAAACCCATACAGTTACCACACATGAATCACCACAACTAAACAGTAACGGATACCATTAACACACTGACTGCAGGCATACAAATTGAAGAAAGTGGCTTCTGATCATCGGGAATGTTCTCCAAAACATTCAATTCAATGGACCCAAATCCAGAAATTTCCCATTGGACACCTTCTCCACTGCTTATATAGCAACCAAGAACCTCATCCTATTATTTGAAGATACCGGAGACCAAGCGGCATATGAAATCATTTCAACAGAACAGCAGCAGGAAGAATTCTGCTGCCTTCATCTTGGTCTTGTCACTGCTTTCTTCTAAGTTATTGTGAGGCCAAGGGACTGCAAGTCAAAGTGGGAGAGACAGGAAGGAAACAAAGAGAAATAAACAGAGCCGACAGACTTTGGAGGACAGCGAGATGAGGGACAGAACCCACTTCATCAGCCCAAAGGCCTCCAAGAGAAAAGAAAACCATCTAAGGAAACCAGACCAGTCTGAACCAAAGGTACCGCGAAATGAAAAACAACACAAAACAAAAAGCAAAACGCTTTGCATCAAATAAGAGCTTTCTTCCCCGAATAAATGCCTCAGATTAGTTAATCACCTGAAATTAAAACACACGGTTCTCCTATTTAGTTTTTTCATAGTGCCAACATGTTCCAGTGTTCAAGTCGAAGCCAAAGATTAAACATCCTTATATTTGTGTTGTGATTTTACTGCCAAATGCAAATATCTAAGTGTAAGTAAGTCATTACTCTCCCGCTGTTGTGGTCTGATTAATTCCCACAATATCAGCCAGCAATTCATTTTATCCCTTGGCATCACAAGTCCAGTTGAAGGAGATAAGTGGCTGATAAAAGATCTCTGAGAACAGTTATAAATGATTCACTTTAAAAGAATAATAAAGCAGCTCCTGGATAAGCGCAGCTGAGTAAACCCTCCGTACATTGCGCAAAACTAATTTAGTTTAAAAACTTCAGCAAATTATAGTCAATAATCTTCACTGTCACCCTGCTGCTCACAAAACTTTCGAGAAGAAACTTAATGCTGAAATGCAAATATTTAATTAGATTTTAATGGTGAGGTTTATTTTTCCTAAATCTGGTCATCTGTCTCAATTACGTTTTCCATTTTTTACAGTTAACCAAGAATTGTCACCCCCATGAGGCTTTGGGGGATGTTTTCTCTTTCCTAATTCCTGTTTAGCATTTGCTTTTTCACAAGTGTAGCTCTCGTGGAAAGGAATTTGGTTCATTCTTTCTCTTTTGGAAAATAGAAACATTGGGGTGGGGGGAGAAAGAGCATGTGCTTTTAAAGCTAATTGTCCTTCTCTCCTAATAACAGAGCATCTTTAGTAGCTAAACAATTAATGGTCTTTTCCTACCTCACTGCACAGGGCAATTAATATACGTTTTTATCGTTGAAGACCCAGTTAATGCAGTTCTGCAGACACGTGAAAATTCTGAAGCTCTATTTCTTCCAAACCCATTCTGTAGTTTAGATTTTACATTAATTTGCAGAAATTAGTGAAATGTGGCTATTCACACCCCTTTCAACAAAAACAGTGTTAAATTAGGTCATAAAACTTTTCAGAACTGTTACAGGGGGCGAAGTATTGAAACTCTGAAAGGGTTCCTGAAATTTCTTTGTTCCAATCATCAAGCTTTGTCCCTTGCTTCAGACCCATCTTTGTACTCTGGGCTCTGTGACACTGTGGCTGGAACCCCGAGGTTCTGTTCTCCTTTGCCACCGCTGGAAGACTCCGCCACCAGGGGGCGCTCAGGGGGAGGCAGGGACGTGCCAGCGCGTCTGCACCCAGCTATTGCGAGCGGCACCCCAGGGGCTCCGCTTCCCCAACGCAGCAGCAGCTTGCTCCAGCAGCAACAGCTGACCCCAGATAGCAGTTTCTGCAGCCCTGCAGCTCATCCGTCGCACACTGTCAGACGCACTAACACCAGCCGGCAGTGCACTTCCCCAGAGATCAGGTTCCAGGACCGGGGCCCCTTCCTCCAAGCCTCTAGGTTTGATAATTCCATCCTCGTTGGCTTTGTGCCCCCCCCCCCCCCCCCCCCCGCTCAGTGGCTGGTCACTGCTTCCTGCAGCTGCTATGTCTGTAGTACCTTAATGTTCACTTTGTGTGTTGTCAGTTCTCTAATACCTTTCATACGGTGTTTAATACTGAATTCTGAAATTAATTGGCGTGGTTTCTGTCTCCTGGCTGCACCCTACCTGATACACCCAGTTTCTTTTCAATCCCAGCCCTGCCACTTAGGAGCTGCGTGACCTTGGCAGATCACTTAAACTTTCGGAACTTTACTCTTTATTCAAAATAGGTACGATATCCCAGAGTTGTCAGGATTAATGAGATAATTCATGACCAAGTGACATACGTAATATAGGGGGTGTAGGGGGGGTGGGGAGGAGGAACGCTGATACCTTTCCCCTTCACCTTTTATAGTTTTGAGTTCTCCCATTTGCAACAGATAAAAGTTATGCTCTTTCATTACTGAGAATAAATTCATTCTTTATCCTTCTTGACAACTTACATTGTGCAACTGCACTTTTAAAATCACCCCGGTTAGCTCTTCCACAATGCCTTAATTCCAGGTGCAATAATCACAGTAACTCTCTAGGTCCTGTCACTACGGTTTTATGTTAACCATATTCTTTTCCACTGTCTTCTGCCAGCCTGTCTTTGGGTTATTTTGCCAATGCTCAGACATTTTTCTTTAAGACATTCCTGCATCTCTTGTTCTCTCCCCATATGTCTTCTGGAGCTGGCCTTCTTTTCCCTTATCTTACCCGGTGACACAGCCTCACTTTCACCCCTCAGTGCTCACACTTATTCCGTTGCTCCCTAGAAATCTCCTGTATTGGTTTTTAAAAAAATGCATATCAGGTCATACGTGTCTTTTATAAACATGAAATTCCTCTTTGCCTATCACTTTTCCTTTGTGAAACTTTTAGACTATGGTTCATAATAGGCCCTTGATAAATACCCACTGAGTGAAAAAAATTAATGAAATCTCCATTTATCCCAGTCATCAATGTTTTATGTTCTCTCCTATCCAAATGCCTTGGCTGTTACCTTTTGAAAGCTGCTATTTTCTCACTCACAGCAAGGAAGAATAAACTTGAGTCATATTCCTCTTTCTGTTCTACTCTCTCCATTAATGTTATAATACAAAAACAAAACTTCAAAGACGCAAAGGGATAGGAGATATTTAAAGATCTAAGGCATTGTGTCCTTATGTCTAATCTTCTTTCACTCAAAAAACACTCTAAATTTTTTTTTGCATAATCTATTGTTTGATAAGGCACTTAGGCACACTCTCTGTATGGACAAGCCATATTAGGTTATGGATATTCAGTGATAGCTTCTGCAGCCGTGTGTGTGTGTGTGTGTGTGTGTGTGTGTGTGTGTATTTGGTGAGTTACACTCATTTTTTACAAATCTATTTGTTTAGATCTACCTTATTACCACCAAGATTGTAAGGCAAACAGACACTGTTCAAACGGACGCACTTTCTATATAAATATTTTTAAATTGTTCAGTGTGACAGATCTCTTTTCCTACAGTTACGTCACACAGAACCTAAAGCTTCACAGTTTAATATTTCTGTATTAATATTCCTACTAAAATGTTATGGCATCTTCGGTTCCTAGAGTTTCACTCTCCATCCCTCTTCTTAAAATAGAATCCTCATATCATGGATTTATCATCTGCTTTTTCCACAAAATTCTATTTTTAAATCTCCATTTTATATTCCCCAGACACGTGATGAATTAGGTGTTGACCTTAATTGTTTTGAGACTTTAAAGAGACAGTGGAAACCATTTGTGTAATGGCCTTCCACCACCATTTGAAGAAAATGGAACCAAACCCAAGAGAGCTGATACAAGTTGGCCAATTTACAAAGCAGGAACGGCAGAACTGAGAAGAAGTTTAGATCCCCTGAATGTCAAGCCAATGTTCTTCCTCTTCATGTTTATTATATTACTTCTTTGGAAACCCCTGAGGCTTCTGTCAAATCTTGACTACCTGGAGGGAACTATTTTATTATATCTGATCTCTCTTCATTCCACTTTGATGTATATTTTTTCTATATTTCTTTCCACCTCATAATGTATACACAAAAGTTTGAATGATTCCTTCTCAGTACCACGCTGCCCTGCTACTGCTGCTATGGGCATCCCTCCTAACTGAGAGGCCACTTGAGTGAAAGGAAGAAAACTCAGATGTTAAAAACATGTGTAAGCTTAGGACTTCCCGTTTCAAGACGGTGGACTGAACATATTTCCCTTTACAAATCAAAAGAAGAAAAAATTTTTTTTGAGAAAGAGAGGGCATAAGTGAGCGAGGGGCAGAGAGAGAAAGAGGGAATCCCAGGAGGAAGAGAGAGAGAGAAAGAGAGAGAGACAGAAGCAGGACTCACCCGAAGTGGGGCTCCTGTTCACCCAGAGAGGGGCTTGAAGTCACCTGAAGAGGGGCTCCAGCTCACCCTATGGGGGGCTCACCCGATATGGGACTCAAACTCACAAACAGATCATGACCTGAGCCCAGGTCAGATGTTTAACGACTGAGCCACCCAGGGACCCAAGAAGAAATGTTTTTAAAATAAACACAGAATGGATGTATATAGATTGCTTGAAAAGATTAGAGGACCTTTCAACAGACCACAGAAAAATGTAGGAAATCGTTCAAATATATAAAGTTTCTGGGAAGCTACAGAGAAATTCTGTTTACCCTTTACAAAACTTCTTTAATTACCTCATGACTAAACCACAGCACACTTCTTTATATTATTTGACCTTTAGGGGTGCCTGGGTGGCTCAGTCGGTTAAGCATCCGACTTTGGCTCAGGTCATGATCTCACGATTTGTGAGTTTGAGCCCTGCGTCAGGCTCTGTGCTGACAGCTCAGAGTCTGGACCCTGCTTCAGATTCGGTGTCTCCCTCTCTCTCTGCCCCTCCTGTGCCCACACTCTGTCTCTCTCTCTCTCTCTCAAAAATAAATAAACATTAAAATATTTTTTAAACAATATTTGAACTTTAGCTTGTAGCTAAAAGGAAAGAGAAAGGAAATAATATTTATATACTGTTTCATTTTAATCCTCACAATAACTATAAACTTGAATTATTATCCCCATTTTGCAGATGAGGAAATTGAGCTCCAGAGAAGTTGAATAACCCAAGTCCCCATAGTTAGTTAGTGACAGAATAGGAATGGCCTGAGTAATTTCCACTACACCAAGACATGTCCCCACAGAGTGGGAAGACAAGCACTTTTTACACACTACCATATGACAGGTGGGGACCAGGTGCAAAATTATTAGTGACACTGCACTGTGCAGGTAGTTTGAGTTGAGTAGGGAATTTACAGGAAGAATTTGAGTAAGACAAAGATGTCTAACCCAATTTACAGTAAGAAACCCTGAAGAAGGTAGAGGACACATCAGTTCCTTGGGTCACAGAAGCCACAGGTGCCATTCAAGAATGGAAGCCATCTTCTTGCCAGTTAATATAGTGACTACCCACAGTCTCTCTTCTAGTCCCAGCTTGGATCCAGAGTGCACATTTGTGAGATGGCCGATCAGAGATTAGAAAATTGGGCTGGGACTGAAACAAGATCAAATCCATGGTCTTGTTCTCATGAGCACACGCCCTAACACTCTGGGTGCTCTCAGACATAAGCTACATGTTATTTCCTTGAAGTCTTAAAATCATCACTGAGGGAAGCATGACAAGTCCACTGGGAAAAGCAAACCAAGAGACACAAATGCCAGTCATTCTCCCACCTCCTGGAAGTCTTAGCAGCCTCCATAGAGTTGGCTGTGCATGCGTTGGTCACTGGCTTCGAGCTCAGAGATCTCACAGATGGGCCTTCAGGAGGTCCTGGGAGATTTCAATCTGCAGTTTTCCCCCTATTGTGACTCAGCCCGTGAGCATGACTTTCTGCTGTCATAACACATTCTTATTTTAAGATACTCTCCTTTGAGAAAGAACTCAACAACATAGAAAAAAAAGAAGGAAGAAATGAACTAACGTTTATTAAATGTCTACTATGTACTGGACCCAGCCTGAAGTTTTAACTATGTTATCTTATTTAATTTCCACAAAAACTCCATTAGGTAAGATGAGCGTCTAATTTGGTAGGCATTGAAACTGAAGATGTGTGAGATTAAGAAACCTACTCAAGTTCACAGTAAGTCAGGTTGTGAACTTAAGATTCAGACATGGGTCTATCTGTCAATGAAATCCATGTTCTTCCTTAAATTAGCTTCTATAAAATAGAAAAACTGAATGTTTCCTATCCAACAGCCTATCCTATACGTCCATGGATTTGTATGTAAAAGAAAATATCGTTCAGAAACTATCCTTACTCTTTTGCTAACTTCTGCTCAGAATAATTTGATATAAAATACCATTTGCCTCTTTTTTTGGGGAGAGGGGGGTAAGTCTGTCTAAATACAGAAAATATTGCGCCATTACCTAGTAAATTGTTTTTTTACATACCATAGTTTATCATCTGCAGATACTGTCAGGCCCTGATGTTTGAGTCATTATGCTTATGGGATTTAATTTTTAATGATGCAAAAATTATGCACAATATACCATCATTTCTCTCCCAAACCCAGAATCTGATAGCTAATAATTGCTCCTTACTTAGTTTGCTGACGCTCTGTGATATTAATTAGAATGCGGCTGGAGTCAGAAAAGTGTCTCTCTGAAAATGGCCTTTATGGATTCTGTGCTCATTTTCTTCCAATACCTTCAAGATTAAAGTTGTTGGGTACACACATCAACAATTTTCTCCCTGGCAGACTCTTCTACGAATAAGACATAAGATCTGGAAAAGCCAGTTGGTGATCTTTCCACTTCTTGTGAGTGCAAAGAGCTCTATAGTCATATTCAGGTAATACTAGCTCGTTTAGTTTTGTAAAAAAAAAAAAAAAAAAAAAAAAAAAAAAAAAAAAAAAAAAAAAAAAAAAATTGCTAAACGGAAATTATTTTAATATTGAAGAATTGATACGCTAAAAATACATAAAAATCTATGTTAACGTTGAAGAATGTTTTCCCTGGGACAAATTGCAACTCCTGTCTCCCGTTCACTCTTAGAACCAGCGAGAGGCGCCTGCCGTGGGTCCCAGGCTTAAAAGACACCACCCTAGGGTCCTTCTCCAGCCACACCCTTTCCCTGAGATGAGAAGTCTTTAAGGCCGAGAAGACACGCCCACCAAAGCCAGATGCCTTCCCTCTTATTGCGCCCCCAGGATGCACAGTCCTAAGCCTCCGAGGTGAATACAGACAGGGTAACTGTTCTGGAGCTTACGGAAGAGCTCGCACATGTAGCCCGGGATGTCCTCACGGGTGCCTCTCAGGCCTCTTACAGTGCAGGAACACGTGAGCGTGGGAGAAGAGGGTGGACTGCGGTCCAAGATCGGGGCCTGCCCTCCGTGTACTCACCCACTCTACAGTGGAGCACCGCAGAGTCTTCCGTGTCATAGGCATATTTGTAAAACAGGATGATGGAACATATTTAATCGTTTGCTAGATAGATTGAAAATTTTAAATATTTATCTTTTTTATGTTTGTTTATCTTGAGAGAGAGAAAGAGAGCTCAAGCAGGAAAGGGGCAGAGACAAAGGGACAGAATCCCGAACAGGCTCTGCGCTGTCAGTGCAGAGGCCGATTAGAGGTTCCAACTCACAAACCGTAAGATCATGACCCAAGGCAAAATCAAGAATCAGACACTCAACCGACTGAGCCACCCAGATGCCCCTACAGCCTTAAATATTTAGCCACGTGGGGGCACCTGAGTGGCTCAGTCGGTTCAGCGTCTGACTCTTGATTTCAGCTCAGGTCATGATCCCAGGGTCATGGGATCGAGCCTGACATCTGCTTAAGATTCTCTCTCTCTCCCTCTGCCTCTCTTCCCTGCTCATACATACACACACACACTCTTTCTCTAAAATGATAAATAAATAAATAAATAAATAAATAGACATATGGTATCAAGGCCTCTATTTGTACTCAGTCCTGAGCCTCACAAATATTTGGGAAAGCCTGCCAGACCAAAGAAAAAGAGAAGAATAGAGGGAAAAATTTATTCTTTCACAGCTCGTCATCACTTTTCCTATTCATAAATCTTCAAAGAGACAACTTGTATTCTCTAAATGTCTCCATCAGATAAATGATTTACTAAAGGTGAAAATGATTTCATTTGCTGACTACATATCAATATTTGCTTCAAGCAAGTAAACATTAAATTACCCACCCACATCTACCACACAGAGTACGGTAAGAGGGCTTGATGAAGCAAACGGAAGAGCTCCCCGGAGCTTCTTCAGTAGTTACACATTCTATCACATTCCATCCCAGGACCACAGTGCATTGGTCACAGCAGCAACTGCATCTGCCACAAACAGTTATGGGAGCCACATTGTCTCTGTGGTATTGAAGGCCAGGTGAATAAGAGAGTGAAACCCCAGCTCTGAAATCACATTTCCTGGAATTTCATTTCTGAAGGTGTATTTTTCAGTAATTTTGAGAGGCAACATGGACCTGGGGAAGGCCAGGAATTTTTCAAATCAGATGGACTTAGAGTTGAGGTTTAGCTCTGAGGCATTAGAACCTGATTCGTCATGTACACCAACTTTCTGAACCCCAGACTCCTCACCTGTAAAATCATACAGCCTAGTTCATCAGGCTATCATACAAGTCAAATGAAAAAACGGTTAACACCCACTGGCATCTCCGGCCCATAGCAAGTGCACAATAAATGTTGATTCTCACTTTTCCCTTTTTTCTCTTCTGCGGCTGAGTTTGATTCTTACCTGCATTCCTTACCTTTGAGAACCAAATCAACTTTAGTTCTTCAGATCTGCAACTAATATTTGGTTCCTGAGTATTTCTTTCTTCTGACCTATTTTTGATTTCATCATTCTTTTTCAATTCCCTCTCTGTGTCTCCTATCCAGCCTCCCACAAAAGAAGCAGCAAAGCAAGCGAGGAAGAATAGAGAGTGGGAGGAAGGTCATTCATCCTTCATCACTGCCACGTCCAAATTGCCATCAAGAGTTCTCAAGGTCCCCTCAGATCAACGTGAGTGTCCACCCTCTTCAAATTTGGTACATGCTTGCAAATTCACATATGACAGGAGCTCTATAAATTTCATTCTTCTTGTAACCAAGATAATTTGCATCACAATTACAGCCACCAGGAGACATTTGACTCTGCAACATGCACCATTTGCAAATCCCTGCAATGGAGAATCACTTTTGCACTTGATGGAAAGGAGAAGGTGGGGGAGTTGGTCATTTACCATAATGACTTTTTCATGATAAGCAGCCAGCATCTGTGATTATTTCCAAAGGCAGTGAATAGGTTCAAAGTCTTACATTATTGGACTTTAATTAGGAGTCTAGTTTGCATACATTTTAAATGTTAATCACTGTTCAGTGAGCCAGTGAACTCAGATAGGTCACCCACAACCTACTCTCTCCATAAAGAACTTTTCTTCTTTTCCTTTTGGTTGAGATGTAAAGCACCGTGGGGAAGGGGCACAAGATTCTGTTTCTCAAAATAAATTGGAAAGGGCAGGAAGAGTTCAGAATGATGACTCTGAGGTTTGCAAATCTCACCACGTCTACTACATTTTGACAACACTCCTTCCTACTCCCCAAAATGTGGAACAATCCATACTGGCTATAAATTTTATTGATTTTGGACACTACTTGGGGACCTCCGGACATAATTTCAGGCACTGTGGCACATACAGAAAGAGAGTCGAATATTTTTGACGTAAAATTAGTCTGAGCTGGATTTGAGAAAGTCATCTGAACCGGGAACTCTGTCCCTCGTCCGTGACCCAATTTCACCTCCTGGCAAATTGAGACTAACGCAACAACTGTATTTTCTTGGATAAAATAGTCCATTATTATAAAATTAACTCCTTCCTCTATGTCTGACATTAAAATGTCTCTTCTTTTATAAAACTGATTCTTAGTAGGTGATGGTCATGTTTGTTTGTATTTTACTATGTCCTTGCTTAGTAAATTTAAAAGTTCATCAGTGTCCTCAATTTAAAAAAAAAATCCTTGGTAAAGGGGTGAAATTCTCAAATCTGCAGAATGCTGAATTAATTATACCTCAAGTTCCAGGATTCATCAGACAAGAAACTATGCTGCACAGGTCTGCTAAAGACCTGACTTGACTCTGCTATTTTTTGATCTTTCTTTTCCAATCCAAGACAATGTTTAAAAGTCAATATTTCTCCATTTCCTGCCTCTCCCTCTTAATGAGAAAGGACAAACACTTGAAAACAAAAATGTACGCAAGGTGCTTGAAGACAGAAATTATTTCCTCAAAGTGCTTTAATCATGCTATTGAAAACCACTTCCTCCAGTGGCCTAATCACACAAATCATAGTAAAATGTTAAAGACGAAGTTCAATTGGACCAATTGCCTGCAATGGTTTCTCAGAAATGGATTACTTGCTATTAAACGGTAAAGTCATTCTGCTACAAATTAACATGCTCAGATGGTCTCTAGGTTGAAACTTCACATTTCCTGTCTAGATCATGCACACGGATGTTTGGTTTGGAGATGTTGGGGAGGAGAATTTTCTCTTTTACTCTTCATGATTCTTTGGATGGTTTAATAATCAAATTAACATAAGACAGATTAACAGGAAAAAACCAAATTTAATTTTGTGTGCGTGGGAACCCCACATGCATGAGAGGTTCAAAGACAGAAAGATCAAAGGAATTATATATACTATCCTGAGCTAAGGAATTGGATAGAGGCTTGGGGCATGAAAGAAGAAGAGGGCAATTCACAGGGCAATACGAAGAGCAAATGTTTGGTAATTAGAAGTTTGTTCATACAGATGGGTCACTTGGAGAAAACTTTATCTCTGATAATAACTTTTACTCTATGTTACATGTCAAATAGTACCCACAATCCCAGCTAATTTATTACATTTTTATTACAAATCAGGATATGGAGTTAAAACTATATAAATCAACCAATCCATCTATTTGTTTTAGATTTATTCTAAATCCCACAATCTCCTCTGTGACTAAGTATCCATCAGCTCACCAGGCTCTGAGTACCCTTTCCACATCAGAATCTTTACTTGTTTTCCTAAGGCATGTTTCATCATCCACATTTTGGAGAGAAAGTAGATATAGCAGAGTTTCTTTAATTCCCTCCAATTTCTCTTACTCAACAGGCAAAGAATATTCATACCATATGATCCAGCAATCCCACTTCTGGTATATATCCAAAGGAAATGAAAACAGAATATTGTAATATCTCACTCCCGTGTTCATGGCAGCACTATTCACAATATAGAAACAACCTAAGTGTCCAACAACAGGTGAATGGGTAAAGTACATGTGGTATATACACACAATGGAATATTATTCAGCCTTGAGAAAGAAGGACAGCCTGCCATTTATGACAACATGAGTGAACTTTAAGAACGTTATGCTAGGGGCGCCTGGGTGGCGCAGTCGGTTAAGCGTCCGACTTCAGCCAGGTCACGATCTTGTGGTCCGTGAGTTCGAGCCCCGCATCAGGCTCTGGGCTGATGGCTCAGAGCCTGGAGCCTGTTTCCGATTCTGTGTCTCCCTCTCTCTCTGCCCCTTCCCCGTTCATGCTCTGTCTCTGTCCCAAAAATAAATAAACGTTGAAAAAAAAATTAAAAAAAAAAAGAACATTATGCTAAGTGAGATAACACAAAGACAAATACTGCATGGTATCATTGATACGTAGAATCAAACTCATATGTAGAGCCAAACTCAAAGACATAGAGAGTAGAAAAGTGGTTGCCAGGGCCTGCCGAGATGGGGAAATAGGAAGAGGTTGGCAAAAGGGTACAAACTTTCAGCTATAAGATGAATAACATCTCTGAAGATCTATTGGATAACATGATGACAAAAGTTTATTAACATTGTATTGTCTAATTGAAATTTGCTAACAGAGTAAACCTTAAGTGTTCTCACACACAAACAAAACAAGATAAATATGTGAGGAAGTGGATGTGTTAATTAACTAGATGAGAGGAACCCTCTCACGATGTGTATGTATCTCAAATCATCACGATGTATACTTTAAATATCTAACAATTTTATTTGTCAGATATACCTCAGTAAAGCTGAAAAAAATACCTACACTGTGCAAACCACCACATTAGGAATTGTAAATGATAATAAGATGTAAAAGGGACAGAACATTGCCCTCAAGGGGCTTGAAATCTACCAGAAAATCTAACTAGACAATCTGATTTTTAGCTGACTTTAATTCTCCCACAAAGAGAGGAAATTAGCCACATTATTTTAAAAAGAGATTCTTCATTTTACAAAAAGATTGCTGAACATTTCCTAAATGACAATAGGACATTCAAAAAATGAGTCGAGGTGCATAAAGCTTTGAGGACACGTATTTGTTACTCTCACAATATTGAAAACAGTTTGGTAGGGTTTTTTTTCTGTTTTCCAACAGTAGGAACTAATTTCTTTTATTACATAAATTCTTGAATGCTATTTGTTTTTAGGCAGAAAGTGGCCTTGAAAACAGGCAATGTATTTGCTATGAACTTTTTAAAATGATACCAAGAATAATCTCCACTTTTCTTTCTCCCACAGACTCTTTCTTTTAATATGCTTATTAAATATTTGCTAACATGTGCATTTGTTTTATAGACTATCAATTTAATATGACCATTTTCATATAAGCTGTAAAAACTCCAACCCTATTATCAGAATCAATATGATATCAAGAAACAAAAACGAGATCTAATTACACGTTAGTGTAGTCATATATCCCCTTAATAACATTCATAAGTTACCAGTTACATAATTAAATGCCAGAGGTGTTATCAAAGATACATTTTAAGGTCTAATTAACTGATAATAATTATGGTTCAATGCTAAGTCTACATGGTAATTAGTGAGACATTAGCAGAGAAAGTCTGCTAATCTGAAAATTATGAAGCTATTCCTCACCTGTTGCATCATGGATGGAGTTCTGCCTCCACAGAAATGGCTTCCGCTTCGCAAGTTGGACTCAGAAAGAGAAGATGTGGTTTTATGAGCTGCTGCAATAAAATAATATTTACTGTTCCTGGACTCCTTTTTATTTGTAATTGTGATACACATATAAAATTCACCATGTTAACCATTTTTGAGTGTATAGTTCAGTAGTGTTAAGTATATTCACATTGTTGTGCAGCAATCTCCAGAATTTTTTCACCTCACAAAACTGAAAGTCTGCATTCATTAAACAACAACTCCTTGTTCTTCCTGCCCCCAGCCTCTGTCAAATCATTCAGCTTTCTGTTTCTGTAGTTTTGACTAGTCTAATTACCTCATGTGAGTAGAATTGCATAGTATTTGCCTTTTGTTACTGGTTTATTTCACTTAGCATGATATCCTCAAGGTTCATCCATGTTGTAGCAAGTGTCAGAATTCCTCTCCTTTTTATGACTGAAACATATTCCATTGTAGACATATCCCCCATTTTGCTTATCTATGTATCTGTCTATGGACACTTGAATTGCTCCCACCTTTTGGATATGTAAACACTGGTCTGTGAACATGAACTCCTCTGTTGATTGGCTATACACAGACACATTTTCAGTGTCAAAAACTTGACCCTTCCTTCAACTTCCAACTGCTTCAATTGCATAGGCAATGCATACCCTCGTGATTATGAACCAGCCTTCTTCTTAGGACGGATGTGCTTTCTCCTAGAAAGAAGTTGAGAAAGATATAATAAGTACTGTGTCCAATATGTGTCAGGCTCTGTGAAGTGTGCTTTTACTTCTATTTCTAATAAACCTTCAAGTAGATATTAATCTCTCCATCTTACAGATAGAAACTGAGGCTGAGGGTTTAACAATTTGCCCACGATCTCAAAGTATCAGAGAGGAAAAGCTTTTCCTCCATCTTCTAAAGTGAATGTATGAGGGCCTACAAATTAAACAAAAGATAGATTAGCAGGAGAACAGGCACATCATTTTTATCAATATGTACATGCACAGGAGTTCACAGAAGTGAGACTCTGGGTTTTATATACCATGTTAACAAAAGAAAGGGGCTTCAAGAGACAATAAATTGTGGGGAAGTGATTAGGAAATGTATGGAGGAACTAATGGAAGATCAGGGTTATTTTAGTAAGGTCTGTTTACACAGACTTGTCTCAGTGTCGACCCTCCATCTCTGGTAATAAAAGTGCTCTCCTCTTCCGTGTAGAAGGGGAACACTGTCACAAAGGGAAATTTACACCCTGCTTTTAGACAATTTAAGAGGCCAGCAGAGGGGCATCTGGGTGGCTCAGTCAGTTGAGCATCCGACTTCAGCTCAGGTCAGGGTCTCGTAGTTCATGAGTTCGAACCCCTCGTCGGGCCCCTCATCGGGCTCTGTGCTGACAGCTCAGATCCTGGAGCCTGCTTCGGATTCTGTGTCTCCCTTTCCTTCTGCCCCTTCCCTGCTCACACTCTGTCTCTCTCTCAAAAATAAATAAAAATTAAAAAAAAAAAAAAGAAGAGGACAGAGAACTCCTCCTGCACCTGTCGATTCTCCATTAACTTCAACTCAAAATAATCTTGACACAAAAGTGGTACATTTGGGGGTGGCATGTTCTGATCCTTTTCAGTAGTAAACAGTGAAATGAGATTAAAATCCAAGTCTTTTGAATCCCACGTACCTCTCCCACTACGTAGATAATGAATAGGAACTGGATATAAATTATAGCGTTTGGGGGAAATCTTCTGCATGTCACATGCGTCTTCCTCTCACCCAGTCACCCCTGTTACAGGCCTAGCCCCTTCCTACGCACAATTGGATGCTGAGGTATAAAAAGAGATCATTCTTATGAGAAACTGACAGCCTAGCTGGGAAAAAAACAAAAAAAATTTCAAGGGAGTGAATCTCTACAGACACATTAGAGAGTCAGTGAAGATATATGACTTGTGATCCCAGTTCTGTCCAGCATGGGTCCTCTGCTAGACATTTCACCTCTTAGCCTCTATGGAAAATGAGGGCATTGGGTTGGATTTCCTTTAAACCCTAAATGTCTGATATGTCATTACATACATACAGATAGGTGTACATTACCATGTGACTGAAGGCGAGTTGCATATGCCCTTGATGCTTTAGTGAGAAAGGGATTGGAATGTATGGATGAAGCCCACCTAAGTGGAAAAACTACTCCAAGAGCAGCCTGCTTAGCCTTCTGTGGTACAGAAAAAAGGGAGCCTTCAAGTCCTCCAGAGAAGCCTGGGGACGGGGACAGTGGGGGACAACTGAAGACCTCTCAGGGAAGGTAACACAGACACCATGAGTGTCCTCCAAAGGGCTGGCTCTCCTTCTCCAGCCCTCCGCCCCAGCTTTTCGAGAATTCACAACACATGCACCCACACCTGACCCTCCCCACTCCAGCCACCGCACGATTCCCTCTGTTTTCAGGTCTTTTGTCTTGTGTCCTAAAGTCCCAACTGGAACTTTACCAGCACCAGTTGACTGTCATTTTACAGAGGGCTTAGAAATTCTTTCTCAGCGAGCAGTTAGGTCTTTTCATGAAGGTCTTTTTCCTAAACAGAATATTCTGAAGCTATTTTTGTTCTGCTTTCCTTTAAAAAAATCATCCATATATCTATAATACAGAAAAATACAAAAGCAGATTAAAAAAAGAAATGAAAAATAAAAATCATACATAATCCTACCACCCACCCAGAGAAACGCTAACAGTGTGTGTACATGCATGCTGCAAACACACACACACACACACACACATTGTCTAGGGTAACACTCTGCTATGAGTTTGTAATCTGCTTTTTCCACTTCACTATGATCTATCTTGGGGGATGACTCCTCTAGACGTTTGTGATTGGGGACAGTGTTGAAGCCAGATTCCTACACCTTCCCCATGCAGACAAGCAAAGCATGTCTAGGTTTTCTATAGGGCCTGATCCCTAGAGGGTAAGCCAAGGTCTGTTGATTTAAGGGGCCAGAAGCCTGAGACGGGAGGCAACGCAAGAAAAAAGCAGCTTCCCACAGCTCTTCTCCTTCCACCTCACTCGCTTCCCCACCCCTCAAGGCCATCCCTCCAAATACAGTGCCCTGAAACCCCAGCCCTTTGGAGCACTTCCCACCCTGCCAAGAATCAGGCACCATGCCATCCCAGCAGATGGACTGGAGAATAGGCAGTCAGTGTTGATTTCCGTGGACAAATAGGAGTAGCAAGTGTGGATGTTGAAAACAGGACTCCTAGGTAGGAATTTATCCTTCAACACTCAAATCAAGACAGACACAGTCAGAATTCTAGCTGAGGGACAAATTCACTCTGACCCAAGAGGAACAGCTGTCAAGTCTTGGGGAAAAACACTTCTGTGGAGAGGGGATGGAGACAGTGAAGCCAAGGGGCTCTCTGGTGGGTTTCCCTCACATTCTGCAGAATCCCTCTTCCAGCCAAAACAAGCCCAGGGGGGGGCCCAGCCGGCGCCGGGTTAAGCACGCCATTAGAATGCAGAGCCACACTCCATAGGCTCTCCAGATACATCAAGAGTCCATAACATTTGGGCTGCAGCCCCGACTCATTATTTGCTATGAAAGTTTATGCAGCCACAAAAATAAATGAGAGAAGTGCGTTAAGAAAGGTTTGAAACCTACTTAACTCATGCCTGACAACAGCAAAAGACCACAATGTAGCTGTCAGATCAGTAGTTCGTCCCGTCCTGCTTTAAGCCATGGCTCGTCCTTCTGGGAAAGTTCCACACAAGTAGCAGCTTCTCACACATCCTGGAGCCTGCCTGGGGGGAGCCCCCCGGACAGAGGTAAGCTGGCCACGCCCGCAGCCGCACACTCCTGTCCACGCGCTGCTGGGATCCTCTGCTACAGCTGCCACTTCAGAAAAGTCTCCAGCAGATTTCTTCTATTGGCCCTGATGGGTCATTTTAAGTAAGGTCTGAATAGCCCCATTCAGCCATAGATTTGGTCTTCCTACAAGATCTTGTCTTTCACTAAATCATGGCTCAGCAAACGATGGCCCCAAGGCCAAATTCAGCCCCCACCCCCCGACTTTTAAATAAAGTTTTATTGGAATACAGCCACACTCTCATTTACATATTGTCTATGGCCCCTTTCATCCAATCTGGCAGAGTCAAGAGGCATCAGGCAACCGAGTCTGTATGGCCAATAAAATTGGACACATTCACCAATCTGGCTCTTTCCAGAAAACGTTTGCCAACTCCTCCACTAAACCGTTCTTTGTATCAATGTTTGTCTGTTATTGTTTTCTAAGAATTACTTGTATATTACAGACAAGACCTGAAAGCAGTGGTTATTTGGGGGATGGAAAAATTATGGATAGTTTCATTTTCTTCTTTTTATATATGTGTATCTCCTGAAAATCCTAGGGGGGGTTGTAATTTAGGGGAGAAAACTTTTTTAAAGAAATAGGTGAATGAATGCTTTTGCTATGGAGAAAACAGTCTAGGGGGCTGGTTGTAGTTGTCTGGGTGATAGTAAAACCAGACCCAACTTTCTATTTTCTTCCATGGATGGAGGCTGAATTTCTTATGATACCAAAAATAGGCTGTGTATCAATCCGGGTCATCAAGAAGCAGTAGCCAAGGGGCGCCTGGGTGGCGCAGTCGGTTGAGCGTCCGACTTCAGCCAGGTCACGATCTCGCGGTCCGGGAGTTCGAGCCCCGCGTCGGGCTCTGGGCTGATGGCTCAGAGCCTGGAGCCTGTTTCCGATTCTGTGTCTCCCTCTCTCTCTGCCCCTCCCCCGTTCATGCTCTGTCTCTCTCTGTCCCAAAAATAAATAAACGTTGAAAAAAAAAAAATTTAAAAAAAAAAAAAAGAAGCAGTAGCCAAGACGTGGGTCACGATAGTAAGAGAAAATGAAAAGGAGGGGGGTGAGAGGCTGGTTCTACAGGTCTGACCCTAAGTGGAGGAGAAAAACAGAGGAAGGCCTTGCAGTTCCAGAAAAAGATCGGCGAGGCAGGTGGGGGAGCTCTTGAGTCAGGTGCTCAGGAGCAGAGCCTGGCATCTCCCAGCGACAGGTGTGCTTTGTGTCCCAGCCACACGCAGCCACCAACTGGCAGCAGTCCAGGGAATGCGTGGCCTCACGAAAATGCAGGGATGGGTTTCCAAGGCCAGCAGATGGGGCCTTGAGCCATTACACACCTTACAGTTGGAGGTCCGACAGATGTGTCCTCATATGGTCATCCCAAAGAAAATCATAAAGAATACACACATGAAAGTGGTGATCCTATGAGGTAAGTCATTTTAAACATGCCAATTCAGGGGCTCAGTTGGTTAAGCATCTGACTTCAGCTAAGGTCATGATCTCACAGTTTGTGAATTCGAGCCCCACGTCAGGCTCTGTGCTGACTTCTCCGAGTCTGGAGCCTGTCATGGGTTCTCTCTCTCTCTCTCTCTCTCTGTCTGCCCCTCACTGACTTGTGCTCTGTCTCTCTCTCTCTCTCTCTCAAAAAATGAATAAACATTTTTAAAAATGCCAATTGAGCATATAAATGAGGTTCCAAAGAGACACTGAGCTCACTAATTCAATCTCTTTATTTTATAGATATGAAAAGGTATTTCAAATAGTCTACCCTATAGAAAATGGCCCAGTGTCCTATTTCTCAGCAGACTACTTCTTATATTCTAAGTATCACTGATTTTAGAGCTTGAGGTATACTGACATTGGTTAAATCCATGAGCAGAGAAAAAAAGGTTCCAAGTTAAAAAAAAAAAAAAAAAGAGAGAGGAGAGAAAGAAAAGAAAAGAAATGAAAAAAAGCTCTCAAATGTTGGGATCACTCTTCAGGTACAGGCCCAGATTCATCCATGATAAGATTTTCAGGCAGAAGTCAGATGAAAACCCCATCCTTTATTTCTTAGAGGCATGTACAATATCTGAGGAAGGCTAGTTTTAGAGCTATCTAATCTAAATCTTTCAATTTGCCAGATAAAGTCACTGAAGCCAAGGAAGCAATGAAATAGCATTTATTGAGAAACTACTATGTATATTAGTGCTGCTAGCAGTATCATGAGTCCACCAGTGTTTTAAAAAGTTAATTCTAACAGGGGCGCCTGAGTGGCTCAGTCAGTTAAGCGTCCCACTTCAGCTCAGGTCATGATCTCACGGTTCATGAGTTTGAGTCCCGTGTCTGGCTCTGAGCTGACAGTTCAGAGCCTGGAGCCTGCCTCAGATTCTGTGTCTCCCTCTGTCTGCCCCTGCGCTGCTTGCACTCTGTCTCTTGCATTGTCTCAAAAATAAATAAACATCAAAAAAAAAAACATTTTTTTTTAAAGTTAGTTCTAACAGGAGAATGAAAGCTGGTTTGGAAGCAGAGAGATCAGTTAAGTCGTTTCTATAATCATCCAGGCAGGAATTGGGAATGAGGGGAGACATGTTTTCTCACCAAACAAGAAAGTTCAGAACTGAGGAATTAGGGAATCTAGCAAAGGAAGAAACAAGGAGTCAGAGGCAGGTGAGGCTTTTAACCAAAAGGGTCAGTAAGAACAGGGTAGGTGAGGACAGAAGATGGAGAGACAACTGTAGCTAATGAGCAAAACTGGACTCGTATGCTTTGTGAGGCTGTTGGAACATTGGTGTGGAGCCACGCGGTGAGTGGGTGAAAACTCCAGTCCGGATCTCATTAGCAAGAGACAAGGCTAGAGATACAGACTTAGAAGTTACCACTAAAGATCCGATCATGGCACCTGGGCAAGAAAATAAGCCTGGGGAATGACAATGTTTCCAGGGGAATGACAATGTTTCCAGGGCAGATGAGCCATGGGAGCCGGCAGAGCACAGGGGGACAAAGAGCCAGGGAAGAACCAGGAAAGCCTGGTGCTGAGGAAGCCGAGACAAAGAGAGCTTCCAGATTTTGCCACAACTGGGCTGTAGCGCTAACACTGCAGGGAGCTCAAGTCTGAGGATTAATGTGGGGAGATCCTGGAGGCTGCCCCAAAACCAGGCCAGAAGAGCAAAAGTCATACTGCAGAGCTGGAAGACAGTAGACTGTGAGGAAGCAGAGTCTAGCAGTAAAGGGAGAGAGCGGTAGGACTGTGGAATAACCATTGGAGATAGGGAAGTCAGCATTGGCCAACCTTGAGTTTTTCTCAGCAGATTTTGCTGTTGTCAGGTGCTCAGATTCTTGGGTCTCAGCCCCTTATTTCTGCATTCACTCTCATTCCTGATGCTTAAGTTTGCCTAATCTGGTCTCTAGGTAACTGCACCCCATAGAATTCAACTGCATTAAGGATTAAATAGGATTTTGTGAGCAAGCCTCAGCACAACTATTTGTAATAACCTGCTGCAGAGGAAGCTAAACTATTCAGGACGTGGTCTGGCTCTGCCTCTGTTCACAAAGACTTAATTTATGTCTTTTCTGAGCCTATGCCTTAGAGAAAGGAAAGGATTGCAGTTGAAAGGCTTGTATATGAGAAAAAATTTAAATTTTTTAGTACATTGGCCTATAAGTACAGTCATATCTTGGAACTCTGTGTGTGTGTGTGTGTGTGTGTGTACGTGTCTCTCTTTCTCTGTCTCTGTCTCTGTCTCTTTCACACCCAGGCACACACACAGTAGATGTTATAAAAAGTTATAGGAGCTTTTCTGGCTCTTGGATCATCATTATAAGTAGTAATAACATGGGTTTCAAAACATTTTTGTGTTGGCTGTGTAACAAATCTTAACTGTAAAGATGTTAAGCAGTAACCATTATATTTCAAATAAAACTTACACCTGTCTCTGTCTAAAATGTTACAGTTTATTATTGTTGCTGTTGTTATAAGAAAAGAAAAAGGCAACCCTATAGGTATAACCCTTCACAGAAGAAAAATATCATGCTGGCAACTCATTATTTCAGGCTGTTATTATGTTAGATGGTAGCTGCTAGGTATGAGGCACATACCTATAATGATCGCATTAAGACAGAACCTCATTAATAATAGATGAGATCTGATTATATCTATTCTTGATGTTAGTTTAATAACCTGTGGCATTTTTGCAACAACAAATAATAATTTGAACTTTTTTGCCTTTTAAAAACAAAATCATTCTTGGCACATCTGGGTACCACGCTGAAGAAAACAGGCTGCTTTGGAATCAAGGAGTAATCCCTGACCTGGGTCTTTCTGATGCCTTTCAACAGGAAGAACTGACATTTCAAAGAAACAATAACAATAATAATAACAACAATAATAATTTTAGACTGAATTTCTGGCCTCTTGGAGATTTGGGGACAAGGGATTTGATACTTTTTTATTGTTGTGTGTCATAATTTTGTTTTTCTAATGGAATATATCAGCTTCTGTGTTCATACCAGATCCAAATGCCCTGTATTTCCTGCCAGGGCACTTGGTCCAGTACAGTTAAGCGCTGTAAGAATTGAATGGATATTCTAGATAAAGTACTTGGTTTGTTATTTCACATTATCAGAAACTTTGTTGCTTTTTTTTTCTTGCTCAGTTTTCATTTAATCCTTCACCTCTTACATCAACCCTATGTGTTAGGTGGAATGACAGCCTCCCACAAGATCTCCATGTATTTACCTTAGATGACAAAAAGGATCCTTTGCACGAAGTATCTTGAGATGGGAAGATAATGCTGGATTATCTGGGGGATGTCTCCTTGTATAGGGAGAAGCAGACGGACTGCAGTCATGTGCTTTGAAGATGGAGAAGAAGCCACAAGGCAAGGAATACAGGCAGCTACAAAAAGTTGAAAAAAGCAAAGAAACAGATTCTCTCTTCACACCCTCCAAAGAGCCAGCCCTTCCTACATTCCCACTTAGCCCGTTAAGACTCATTTCAAGACTTCTGATCTCCAGAACTGGAAAAGAATGCATTTGGGTAGTTTTAAGCCACTAAGCTTGTAACTTGTTTCAGCAGCAATTGGAAACCAATACACCCCATATCTGTTTTCCTTTCAAAAGAGAAAGAGAGAAGGGCAGATTGTATGGAACAAAGAAAGAAGAGAAAGGAAAGTCAATAAATATTGTTATAATCCATGTTTGCTCAAACAAGAAAATATGTGCTTTTGTAAACTATGATTTTCCTATTGCAAGACAATGCTTGCCTACATAGAAAGTCGAAAAATGCTGAACAAAGAGGAAAAATCAACAGTCATTGTTGACATGGTGTTGTTCTTCCTTCCAGTCTCTTTTCTGTGTATATGTCTATATACTTGAGCTTCTATTATCAGAATGTGGGAAATAACCATGAGAAACAGATATTTGTTGCTCCTCTTGTAAATGAGGAATTTGAGGACCCAAGAGGTTAAAATCATTTTGCCCAGTCATACTGCTTGTGAAAGACAGAGTCTGGATTCCAATCCAGGTCTCGGTTAACAACACACCTCTTCCACCACAGCACACTGTTAAGTTATGAGATGAGAGTAAAACTATGGGGGTGAGGGGGAAGATCCATCAACTTTGATGGAGGCTTTAAGAATCCAGTCCTATATATAGGGCGCCTGGGTGGCGCAGTCGGTTAAGCGTCCGACTTCAGCCAGGTCACGATCTCACTGTCCGTGAGTTCGAGCCCCGCGTCGGGCTCTGGGCTGATGGCTCGGAGCCTGGAGCCTGTTTCCGATTCTGTGTCTCCCTCTCTCTCTGCCTTTCCCCCATTCATGCTCTGTCTCTCTCTGTCCCCCCAAAAAAAAAAAAAAAGAATCCAGTCCTGCTCAAGGCAATCCACAACAGAAGCAGAAGCCTTGGAATGTGGTGCCGATGAAACTCCCCATCAAAGCCAGGCTTCCTTTTTCCCACTCTGACTCTCCTAACGGGCCAGTGGGGCTGGGAAAACATTAGATGTAACTGATACTGAGATGAGATGCGTAAATTAAAATCCCCTTTCATACCAGCAACCAAATTGCCCCCATCCTTAGAGCTGAAGGGAAATGAAATCTCTTTTCTTTCCTTCTTTCTTTTGCTTTCTCTTTCTTTTTTCCCTCTTTCTTTCTTTCTTTCACCTTAAAATCCTCCAGAGAAAGCCTTTCACATTCATGAATTCTGTTTGTTGTGTTAACAATACTACACTACTCTATTCTGTTCCACTTAAATGTATTTGCTTTGCCTTTTCAAAAAGAATGTAGAAAGGAAGAAGGAGCAGGGGGCGGGGAGGGGAAGAGAGAGAGGAAGGGAGAGAGGGAGGGAGAAAAAGAGAAAGTTTGTTGAGTTCTGTGCAGTGAGAAAAATTGGTTAACACGCACTCACAGTTTTTGCATATTGGTTTCATCCATAGGCTCCTTCTTTATTATTATTCATTAAACATTTCTATTTGTGTCAAGCAATTGGGAATTGTGTGCATTTAACAGTTTCATGCCTCGTGCAGTCAGTGATGTAGAGAAAGTAATGTAAATGAAAATAAGTTGGGTATTATGCCCAGTAGGAAACCACCCGGCCTGTAGCCCACCTCTAATGCACTGCCTAAGCCACAGTGCAGAACTTCTAATGCAGTATCATTTCCTCTTCACGAGGTGCAAAATACAGCCTCCACTGATGGCCAATTTGAAGCCTGCTTCATAAACGGAGAGAGTATCCGCATCTTGTGAGCTGCTTGGGAAGCTGGTGTCCTCTATGGGTTCTGGCCACGACATTCATCCTGAAGGCAATTTGGAGAGAGACACAAGAGCCAATAAAGCTAAATCATTCAAGAGACATCAGAGAGCTCTCCTCTCTGCCTGGGTGGTGGGTTGGGCTGTGGCCAAAGCCGTTCTATCTATCAGAGTGCACTTGTTCCTCCTTCAAGGTCATTTCCCCAGTAAAGCAGGGAAAAGGAGATTGGGGTTGGAAGTGAGATAAGATCCCTGACCCTTTTCACACAGAGTCTATATCCACTGTGCTCCTCACAATTCTCTTTATTCTGTATGTCTATTCCTCACAGTCCCAGGGCATGGCGGTTCCAGAGCAACCTAACTACACAGTTACAGTACATGAGGGGATTTGTTCATTCTCGTGTTGGGACCTGAGCCTGGTGACGAAGGTGGCGATGATGATAGGATGGTAATGGTGGAAGCTGGCTCTGATTAAATGCTTTCCATACAGCAAGCACTGCTGTACAAGCCATATATTTTCTCTCCCATTTAATCCTCAGATCAGCCCTATGAGGAGACATGATTACTACCCCCATTCTCTTCATGAGGAAACTGAGGCACAGAGAGGTGAGAAAACGAAGCTGAGACAGCAGTAGCTATTAGATGGAGGAACCAGGATTTGAACCCTGGCTGTCTGCCTCCAGAGCCTCCAGCCATATCCCTTCTGCCTCTTTTACGTTTATTTTTGCTAATTCTCACAGCAGTCCCCAGGACAGGTAACATCATCTAGATTATCCACGATGAAGAAATTTGGCCTTGACCAAGCTCACTCAGCTTGTCACATTTGTTTATAATTCCACAGGGCACTGGCTTTGCAGACAGTTTTCTTCTGCTGAAGTCTTCCTACATGTTAAAATACAGTAAGCCTGGGGCCAAATAATCTTTTCAGACTGGAGAAGACAGGGAGCCCTGCCACTTTCTACACACCCACTTGTGACAGGGGGACATCTTTGTACCTATTACAGCACCTATCATAATTTCTGGTTTGTCTTAAGTTTACTTATTTATTTAGAGAGAGAGTGAGAGCACGTGCTTGTGCACGAGAGGGGGAGGGGCAGAGAGAAAGAGGGAGAGAGAGAATCCCAAGCAGGTTCCTCGCTGTCAGCATAGAGCCTGATGAGAAGCTCGAACCCAAGAACTGTGAGATCACGACCTGAGCCGAAACCGAGAGTCGGAGGCTCAACCAACTGAGCCACGTAGGTGCCCCTAATTTCCAACTATTTTGTCACAATTTGGTACTCATCCATTGGCGATGGCGTAATCAGCTTGTAACTTCTATGAGGACAGAAACTTCGTCTATCTCACCCACCATTGTGTGTCTAGCACCCACCCAGCAGAGCTCCAGGCACACAGTAAGCATTCAGTAGTTACCGAAATGTAAAAGTGAGGTAATATTTTTTTCCCTCAATCCCATTACGGAGCAAATCAGGACAAAGCAGAACTTCCAAAAACCAGAGAGCAGAGGGAAATGTTAAATGAGGTTTTCAACTGATTGAGGCTTTGGTCGATTTCTGTCAGTATAAATCGCTTTGCAGCGCCCTGTGTCCAAGCTCCTGTTGCTGACGCCATGGGGAGAGCATGAGGCTGGGAGGCCACGGCTGTGGCTCAGGGCTCAGCCCAGTGGAGCCAGGAGGACAGGATGAGCCCAGTGAATGACTTTGAAGGAGGGCAACTATTACAGTGATGCGTGGAGGAGTTGTTTTCTTCTTTTCATTTCTTTCTTCTGGTTTTCTTGGAGGTTTTGTTGTTTGTTTTTGTTTTGTTTTTTAAGAGACAGAGCACGAGTAGAGAGAGAGAGAAAAAAACTCTTAGGCAGCCTCCATACTCGGTGCAGATGTCACTCACAGAGATTCAGAGCTAGATCTCAAGAACCACGAGGTCATGGCCTGAGCCAAAATCAGGAGTCTGTCGCTTAACAGAATGAGACATCCAGGCGCCCCTGTTTTCTTCTTTTATTTTGAAAAGACTCCCCACACCATACCTGGTGAATTCCCAAGGGAAACTGAAGTAGCATGTACTGAAACATTTCAGTGTTTCAAGAGTTTCTATCAGCAAGTTCTGCTAGAAAAGTAAAGCAACCACTAGAGTAAAAGTCAATAAATTAGGCTAGATCAAATAAAATAGTCACAAATAAAAGTAAAAGAAATTCAGGAAAAAAAAATAGCAAGTTTGACAGGCAATATTAAAAGATTATCCCCATTAGTAGAAAAAAGTCTCAGACCCTGCAGACAATTCTGCAATGGGATGAAAAGACAATTCTCCAAAGAAGGACTATAAATGGCAAATAAATATAAAGCTGTTCAATTTCACTGCAAAGCCAAAGAGCTGTGACTTAAAACCACAAGGCAATGTCATTTTTTAAAAGTCAGGTTTATTGACGTATAATTTATGTACAGTAAAATTCACCCTTTTCAAGTGTATAGTTCAGTGAGTCTTGACAAATACATATAGTCATGAAAGCACCAGCAAAATCGAGATATGGAACATTTCCATTACCCCCAAGAAATTCCCTCCGATCTCTCTCCTGTCACTCCTTCTCACACCCAAACCCTGACCCAAGATTTTTCCCCCAATAGCTTTTCCTTCTCCAGGATATCACATAAATAGAACCATACAGTAAGCAGACTGTTGAATCGGGCTCAACGTCTTTTTCAGTCTACCACATTAGTAAAGATGTAAAAGGTAGTAATAATGTTGCTGAGTGCTCCGACCCAGCTAGTGTGTGTATTAACTACTGTGACCTCTCTTGGGTTCACACTGGCAATATGTACCAAGATCCTAAAAATATCAATACACTTTGATCACTAGTTCCATTTCTTTCTTACTTGCGTAAAGCTGCTTCCAGTGTTAAGACACCCCCAGACAAATGTCCAGATTCGTTTTACAACTTGATTCTATAGAAGAGACAATTCCATCCCATGCATCAGGAATTGCTCTTTTGCTGGCCTTTCTCCACATAGAGTAGGGCCTTCACAGAAACTCACCAGAAAGCACAATAGCTTCTAGGTCAATGGAAACGTTACAGAAAACTTTGGAGGCAGAAAAACAAAGATTTTTGCCAACAAAGAGGAGTTTGCTCATTATCTTCCCTTCTTTATTTTTATCTTGTCCTTTGCACCATCCACCAGGAGCTCTTAAAGTGCACACACAGCATATAAATTCTAGCCTTCCCAGGGATCTGCTGAAAGAGGAAAATAAGGGAAGAAAATTTTCTTTTAGATAAAACTGCCCTTGTTTTGCTTCAGAAACATCAGTCATTAGCCGAGCGGTGTCACTTGGCTGTATTGCTGTCCTGAGCAGCAGAAAGTGACCACACAAGTTCAGTGAAGACAGATACCAGACATCCCCTCTTATTATCAACCATCCGAAAGAGATGAAGAGAAACTCATGTCAAGAAAAGGGGAGGCACAATGCACACCTTTATTCAGGTAGGAATTAAGTCCATGTGATTGTTTTCGGCAGGAAATGGAACAGCTCTCTCCTTTTCTTTTCTTTATTTTAATTTTTTTTAAACATTTATTTTTGAGAGAGACAGAGACAGAGTGCGAGCTGGGGAGGAGCAGAGAGGGGGGAGACACAGAGTCCAAAGCAGGCTCCAGGCTCTGAGCTGTCAGCACAGGGCCTGACGTAGGACTCGAACTCATGAACCATGAGATCATGACGTGAGCCAAAGACAGCCGCTTAACCAACTGAGCCACCCAGGCACCTTCTCCTTTTCAATATGCATGTTCAACATACATAACCTTCAGGATTTCTGAACTTTCCTTCAAAAATCCCAGTTATTCCAGCAAGTATGTCCAAACACACAGCTTCTGCTACCACTTTGGCCCCACTTTTAGGGAAACACTGCTGTCTAATTTAGAACCTAGCTCCCTCTCATCTTCACATTTTTCTCACAAGCACAGTTCACAGGAGGTTTACTTATAAACATGTATGGAAAATCAAATAGACTGACATAGCCAATGACATCCCTCCAAGTGGCCGAGCTCAGCAAAGCTCTGACCCGTCATCTATAGTCATCTCTTCCTCCTAATGGGAGCACAGGAGGTAGAAAATATAATACACACTGGGAAACACTAGTCACAAGAGAGGATGTGAAGTATCTGTTCTTAAAGATGTGAGGCCTGTAAACGAGGACCATCCATGTTGGATTGCTTTGATGCTTTGCTGTTTTAACCATGGGGCTGATTTTGAGAGTTTGCTCACTCCTATGATTGTACAAAAGGTAACTTGGGTTACTCTGAAGAAGTTGTTCTAAATAACCAACTAGACAATGTGTCACATTAATGTGATGGGATTATTCAATCCTAGAAACAGTTGCCCATGTACAATAGGAAGCCTATGAGGTGAAAAACATCGCATCCATTCGTGAATCTCTTTTCCCTAAGGCCCCACTGGACCTTCTGGATGAATATGTCCCAATTCACTTCAACTCAGCCAACCTACCTTGGCCCGGAGCAGAACCCATAAATCCACCTATAATTTATTAAAGACTTTCATGGCACTCCATTCAACCAGTTCACACAGAATGCTCTGTTAAAAAATGGTCCCGTCACTAGAAATGAGAAAATACAAGTCAGGGCCACAATAGGTTTAGAGTGACCACATTTAAATGTTTATGGACTGGAATTCCAAGTATGTCTTGTCTTGATGCTGACAGGACAAGCCTCTCTGCATTTAGCTACAACTGATGGAGCGTATGTCCATGAACATTTCCCAAAGGCAGGCTGAACAGAATTTCATCCACAACTCTCCCTTCATTCAAAGAGCCCTTAACTTCTAGAGTAAAATTAAAAGCAAAAAACACTCAGATTTTCTGTATAATTACAGTACCACCTTTTTTTTTTTTTTTAATCTTGAGTCCCTTTAGAAAGAAATGTTTCATGAGTACACCATTTGGAAACAACCCTCCTGTTCTATGTGTAGTATATTTTTACCCAGGGCCAGCAAAAGAGGAAATGATACACAGATCTCTTTAAGGGGAGTAGGATGGAGGGAAACACTGAGAACACACAATTTTACCACACAAAAAAATTCTCATCCAGTACCTCTGGATAACTGGGAAGAGTGTCTAACAAGTTTGAGGGGAAAAAGTTTGAGCCTTCACTGAACTTGGTATCTTCTAACCTTCTCAGGGCTGCCAAAGACAGAACGAGGAAGGGCCCTCAGATGCAGAGTCAAAGCACTATATACTAGGCGTTGTGCTGGATGTTATCACTTCCATCGTGGCCACGTGCAAAGGGCTCACAGCTTTGTAGAAAGCAGACTTGGCTACCCTTTGGTAACTAGAGAATGCAACAGGACCTAAGGTAAGAGACTCTCAGGATTGGGGAACCAAGTGTGAGAGACCAGGTAGCCAACAGCACAGCTGGCATTGGTCGCTAATTTAGAGCAATCACAGATATTCAGAAGAATTTCCAGTGGCTACAGAAGTTCAAAGGGATGAAATGGAAACTCAAATTCAAGGAGAGCTTTCAAGGCAGACCATATATGGTCATTAAGGTCTTCTCCCAAAACACCCCCTTAATATACTATTCCTTACCTTGACAGTATTACTGTGGTCCCTTGTAGGACAAAGCCAGAAATTAAAATTTGTCAGCCTCCTGGGGAAGAATCCATATCTCACATTAAACAAGCTAAAGAAAATAATGTGTCAAATTGTAATACCATTTTATTTTTTCACAATGAGAAATTAGTACCAAAGGGAATGTATAAAGTCCATCTAATCATTGTTTTCTGACCCTGTACACAGATTTTTATGGATAATCTATTAAAGTGTACCTAAAAACAAGTAAAACCCAGCTCAAATTTGGTTAAACAAAAAGAGAATTTATTAACTCAAGAGCTCAAAAGGTCTGTGGTAGGGAGTGTTTCAGGTAAGGCCTGATCCAGCAGTTTAAGGCTGTCACCAAGGATTAAGTTTCTTTCCATATATTCACTCTATTTTCCATAATATTGAGACCCTCCTAGGATTACTTCTTCTCATGGTTACAAAGTGGCTGCTTACAGCAATAAAATGTATGCACATTTTTTTTAATTCAACTTCAGTAAAATAAGGATGGCTTCTTTCTGTCTAACTATCAAAGTTCTTAAACTTCACTTTGATTGGGCCAACTTAGGTAGGTACCTGTCCGTTAATTAATTACTATAGCCAGAGGATTGGTTTAGGCCTAAGTCAGTGTCCATAGCCAAGTCAATGGCTGTGACAAAGAGTATGGGCCTATTAAAATAACATTGTTATTTAAAATAGCATTGTTCACAGAGCTAGAACAAACAATCCTAAAATTTGTATGGAACCAGAAAAGACCCAGAACAGCCAAAGCAATCTTGAAAAAGAAAACCAAAGCTGGAGACATCACAATCCCAGACTTCAAGGCATATTACAAAGCTGTAATCATCAAGACAGTATGGTATTAGCCCAAGAACAGACACTCAGATCAATGGAACACAATAGAGAACCCAGAAATGGACCCACAAATGTATGGCCAACTAATCTTTGACAAAGCAGGAAAGAATCCAATGGAATAAAGACAGTCTCTTCAGCAAGTGATGCTGGGTAAACTGGACAGCAACATGCAGAAAAATGAAGCTGGACCACTTTCTTACACCATACACAAAAATAAACTCAAAATGGATGAAAGACCTAAATGTAAGACAGGAAGCCATCAAAATCCTAGAGGAGAAAGCAGGCAAAACCTTTTTGACCTCGGCCACAGCAACTGCTTACTCAACATGTCCCTGGAGGCAAGAGAAACAAAAGCAAAAATGAACTACTGTGACCTCATCAAAATAAAAAGCTTCTGCACAGTGAAGGAAACAATTGGCAAAACTGAAAGGCAATTGACAGAATGGTAGAAAATATTTTCAAATGACATACCAGATAAAGGGTTAGTATCTAAAATCCATAAAGAACTTATCAAACTCAACACCCCAAAAAATGGTAATCCAGTGAAGAAATGGGCAGAAGACATGAATAGACACTTATCCAAAGAAGACATCCAGATGGCCAACCGACACATGAAAAAATGTTCAACATCACTCATTATCAGGCAAATACAAATCAAAACTGCAATGAGATACCACCTTACACCTGTCAGAATGGCTAAAATTAACAACCCAGGCAACGACAGATGTTGGCGAGGATGCACAGAAAGAGGAACACTTTTGTCATGCTGGTGGGAATGCAAACTGGTGCAGCCAGTCCGGAAAACAGTGTGGAGGTTCCTCAAAAAATTAAAAATTGAACTACCCTATGACCAAGCAATTACACTACTAGGTATTTACCCAAGAGATACTGGTGTGTTGTTTCGAAGGAACACATGCACCCCAATGTTGATAGCAGTGCTATGGACAATAGCCAAAGTATGGAAAGAGCCCAAATGTCCATCAACAGATGAATGGATAAAGAATATGTGGTATATGTATACAATGGAGCATTACTCAGCAATCAAAAAGAATGAAATCTTGCCATTTGCAACTACGTGGATGGAACTGGAGGGTATTATGCTATGTGAAATTAGTCAGAGAAAGACAAATACCATATGACTTCACTCATATGAGGAATTTAAGATACTAAACAGATGAACATAAAGAAAGGGAAGCAAAAATAATACAAAAACAGGGAGGGGGGCAAAACATAAGAGACTCTTAAATGTAGAGAACAAACAGACGTTTACTGGCGGGGTTGTGGGAGGAGGGATGGGCTAAATATGTAAGGAGCATTAAGGAATCTACTCCTGAAATCATATGCTAACTAACTTGGATGTAAATTAAACAATTAATTAATTAAATGTTTAAAAAAGAGTATGGGTTCCTGAGAATTGGTTTATGGTTCACCTCTGGAGTTAAGGGAGGTCAATACGCCCCAAACTGTGACACAATGCTGTACAGTGTAAATGGGATGGAATGGATGTTGGGAGAGGAGGCAACTAATTGGATCTACTGTGAGAAACCATAACATGATCAGAGGATTGCTTTGTGAACATGGAATTGGAATGAAGAAAACCAGATACACAAGTGCTTAATGGTATCAAGGTAGATAGCACGATTTACTCAACTTTCTATATGGATTTCCTTGCCAAGCATTCTAGAAAATCTCCTACCTTCTGAGTCTATCATTCTTAAGAATGAATGGAACAAAGAGACAAATACTGTATGACTCCAGTGACATGAGGTACCTAGAGTAAGCACAATCACAGAGACAGAAAGAACAGTGGCTGTCAGGGGCGGATAAAAGGGAATGGGGAGCTATTCTTTAATGGGTATAGAGTTTCAGTTTGCAAGATGAAAATAATTCTGGAGACAGATGGTGGTGATGGTTGCACAACAGTATGAATGTATCTAATACCACTGAACCACATACTCAAAAATGGGAAAGATGTAAACTTGATGTTGCCTGTATTTTACACAATTTTTTTTTTAAAAAGGAATAAATGGATCTACCAGGCCTTGGGGTTGAATCTAAGCATCTCCACTCTAAAGTGTTATAGGCTTGTTTTTAAGTCAAATTATTAAAAAAAAAAAGTATAAAGTATTTTTCTGTTGCAAAAGAGATAGGGTCAAACACCACAATGACACACAATGATGAAAATATCAACATTTGGGCTCAAGGAACATGTTGGAGGCAGTCCCCTAGTCTCCGGCCATCCCAAGATTTAAGCTAGGTGTGTCCTCCTTAAACTGGCACAGCTGGAGACCATTTAAGTCGTGTTCTAGGATAAAGACCTCCCCAGTGCTCTGCCACCCCATACCACAAGAGCCTTGCCAGTGTGAAAAACCCTGTACACTCAGAGGCCATCTTCTGCGAAGTTCACATTACGTGCATTGGTGCCAACCAGTACAATCTCTGGCTCTCTCTGCAGGGCCAGCTCGTTACTGGACTACCTGAGAGAAAGAGGCTGGAGGTGTCCACCAGAGAAACTGGCTTGTCTCCCCTCATAATTCTACATCCAAGGGAGGAAGCTCCCTGTAGTCCCCAAGTACAGACTGAAAACACTGATTGCATTTCAGAAACAAAATAACAGCACAGAGGAAAACAGATCATTGGTAGCTAAAGCAGCACCTCCAGGGGCCTGGAAAAAGAGCTGGTGGCGTCAGAGAGGGTAAAGGATGAAGGAAGTGTACAGAGTGTGAGTGCCTGATAAGGTTTGTAAGCCAAGCAACCTGAGCGTGAGTAACGGTGCTCTGCAGAGCTCTTTATTACATTTACTTTGATTTCTTTACACCACGCGATTCCTGCATATCTGATCATTGAACTCTAGAGCATCCATGCACGTACTCCGCTGATGTGGCCCAACGGCAACCACAGATACTCCCTTCAAAGAATATTTCTAACTGAAGGATACATTTACAATTAAAGAATAACTATTTCTTAAGACTTAGTGATTCCTATAGAATTAAATACCATCCTCTCTAATGGTGGATTAGCATTTCCTAAAGAAAGGAGCAAGTCTACAGAGAAATGTGAGACGTAAGCTAGTGATGAGCTTGTGGTTTAGGTAGGTTTTGTAGTGAGTGAGAAGCTTAACACACCTATTCTTGGTGGGGTTATATATTATTATTTGTGACATGGTAATAGTGTTTTGGGCATCTGTTAAGTGCAGGACACTGTGGCAAACTCTGTATACACATGGGCTCCTCTAACCCTTAAAACACTGTAAGGTCAGTATCATTCCCATTCTACAGACAAAGAAATCAAATTCGCAGTATTTAGTAACTTGTTTGGGATCACATAGTTAAGAAACAGTAGATCTATGGTTCAAACTAAGATCTGTCTGAATTCACCCCCCCCCAAAAACAAAACAAAACAAAACAAAACAAAACTCATACTCGTAATGATCATGGTTAAACAGACCTCTGTCTTGGTTGGACCAAAGAAGCTTTGGTGGGCATCCCCATACTTTGAGTACTTCCCTCAGAGGCACCTAGATGAAGCTGGATGTTAGAAAAACAAAATCTATCCTTTAGGCAAAACAGACACCAAAACTTGAAGTTCCATAAAGTTCACTATGAGTAGTGGTAGCCTGTCTCATCAGGAGAGAAAATGGAAATTGTACTCCTGAGTAATAAGTGAGTTCCCCTGTTTTCAATCTTGCTTGTGAAGCCTACTTCAAAGGACTACTGCTGGCATAGCATCAAGATTAAGCAGGGGTTAGCAGACCCAGGTTCAAATTCAAATTCTATCACTGGATAGCTTGGTCAAGTCACTTAATTCCTGGAGCCTCAGTTTTCTCATCTATAAAATGGGCAGCAGAATAATGTAAAATTATTAGCTTCCTTTGAATGTTAGCTATTTGAATAAGCTTGCCATTGTGCTTTTAATTTTCATTTCTCTAATGACTGATGATGTTAAATATCTTTTCATGTGTTTGTTTGCCACTGTATATCTTCCTTAGCAAATTATCTATTGAAATCTTTTACTCATTTTTAAAAATTGGGTTATTGTTCTTCTTAGTATTAAGTTTTGAGAGTTTTCTAAAAATAAGTTCTGGATACATACCAAGTGGAGGTGAGGATATGGAACTGCTGGAACTCTCCTACATTGCTGGTGGGAATGTAACACATGCAACAACCACTTTGGAAAACTGCTTGGCAGGTTCTGAAAAAATTAAATATACACTTAGAATATGACCCAGCCACTCTAGTCCTAGGTTTTTACCCAAGAAAAGTGAAAACACATACCTAAGCAAAGACTTGTGCCTGAATTTTCATAGCAAGTTTATTGGTAAGAGCTCCAAATCAGAAGCAACATAAATGCCCATGAAGAAGTGAATGGATAAACAAACTGTGGTATATCCATACAATGGAATATTACATGCCTTGAAAAAGAATGAAGCACTGATGCAAGCTACAACATAGATGAATCTCAAAATAATTATACCAAGTGAAAAAAAACAGACAAGAAGGAGCACATATTATATGATCCCATTTATACACAATTCTGGAAAATGCAAATTAATCTATAGCGACAGAAGCAGATCAGTGATTGGCTGGGAACAGGTAGAGGAGCACAGAGAGGTAGGAGAGGGGGAATACAGAGGAGCACAAAGAAACTCTCAAGGATGATGGATATATTCATTATTTTCATCACAGTTACAGTTTTCCTGATAAATAGATATAATATATAACATAAATATAATTGTATATAATTTTGTGTATATATGAAAATACATCCATTTGTACATTCTAGATAGGTATAGTTTATTATATGACAATTACACCTCATTAAAGCCTTAAAAATTTACTAGCTCCTAATATTCCCCTTGCCTTGGGAATTGCCCCTGATACAGACAAGGGTCCTCTAGCAATCATAGACCCTACCTTCCTGGCCAGAGCTCATTCATCTGACACTACAGGTCACTAAAAATGAGAAATATGGATGTCAGTGTTCTAGAGAAGTCCATAATTGTCCTTTTCTGAGGGCCCTGGAGTTGCCTGGCTCTGGCTCATCCAAAGACTGGTTATTTTAACTCTTAGATATCAGGACCCGGGTGTCCTATCAATAAATTCCTTTCATGGGAGCTAGCTGGAGTTGGTTTCTGTTTTCTGCAACCCTGGGGAAGAAAAGAAATTGACCCTTAACTCATTGCATTGATATTTCTTATGCTCTCTATCACAAATAGCCACAGTGCTATTGTTTTTATTTTAATTTTTAAGAAATTTTTAATGTTTTATTATTTATTTTTGAGAATGAGAGAAACAGAGCACGAGTGGGGGAGGGGCAGAGAGAGAGGGAAACACAGAATCTGAAGCAGGATCCAGGCTCTAAGCTGTCAGCGCATTGCCCGGTACAGGGCTCAAACTCACAGACCGCGAGACCATGACCTGAGTTGAAGTCAGACATTTAACGGACGAGCCACCCAGGTGCCCCAACCACAATGCTATTTTAAAAGTAGGGTGTTCAACTGGCTCCATTAATCATTCATTCATCTCTTCATTTAACAAGCTTTTATTTGATGGCACACTATGTGCCCAGTGCACTGCACCAAACATTTTCACATCTTGTTCAAATTATATAACAGCCTGTATAACGATCTCATCTTTACAGTTGAGAAGCTCAGGTTCAGAGGGGCTCAGTTACTTGCTTAAAGCTGAGAATCCCTAGTAGGCATTAGATCCTACCTGCTAGGATTTGAGCCCAGGCTGTCTAACTTCAGAGGCCATCCTTTTCATTACCTGTGCTCTGTTCCCTGGTTGTAGTAAGCCCTGACATCAACAATGTGCTCCAGTGTCTAGTCACCATGGCTAGTGCCTGTAGGAGCCAGGGGTCCCAATATGCTTCCCTGATACTCTGGTTGCCAACAACAGTGTCAGCTGATGGCCGCTCCTGGCCTCGTCCCCCTGCAAGCCATAGTGTCCTGGGAACGGATGAATTATCTATTCCAGAAGGCAGGGACAGTCAGGGGATCCTTTTTCCCTGGTGTTGCATTCTGTTACCGAGTAATGAAACTGACTCCTCAGCAACAAATAAGCAGCAAAATCCTGAAAATAAAAATGGTCTTCCAGAACTACAGGGGATGTCCAATGCATGGCGCCTTTGGCCACAAATCAAAAGATAATGGGGCTAGGATATTCTTCCTGAGAGCCCATGGGAACTTTGCACACTTACGAAAAGCTCAGGTTTGAAGCTGCATTTTTACACCGTTGCCGGAAACACCCCTAATAATTTTGGGCACACGGGTTCAAGTTAAAGCCAGAGACCTCATGATACTTTGTTTTCCTCAGGGAAGGCAGTCTACCAGAGTAAGAGAAGATTTCATTTTCAATTTTAGAGATTTCAGTGTAGTTTAAATGTGTTGCTCTTGAATTTAAAAATACAATAAAAGATGTCTCAATAAAAAAATAATAAAAGGGGGAAATCCATAGATATTCACATTATATATTCTTCCTTGTCATCACCCTGCACAAATATGAAAACTGCCCAGAGCTCATGTGCACTTCAAATCATCACAGAGACATTTGTAAGAGCAAAAATGGACACGAGCATTCAATAACCTGGTAATGTGAACATAGCTTTTGTTATCATATCAATATGATAAAAAAGTATATACACGTTAAACATATTTTCAAACAGTAACTAATAACATAGAGCAATATTTATGATTTGTTAAATGATAAAACTAGAGTACCAAAACAGGTATGTAGTTTGATCCTGATGTGTGTGGTTATGTGCACGCTGTCAGCAAGAAATGTACCAAAATATTAACAGCAGCGATATCTGAGTATGGGTAAAATGCTTTCCTTCTTACTTTTATATAGTATCATTATTAAAACACATATATGCTAAATGTAATGTTGTACTGTCAACAGATTGGACCCTGAAACAGAAAAAGCATATTAATGGAAAAACTTATGAAATTGGAATAAAATCTGTACTTTAGTTAATAGTAAATGTACCAGCGGTAATATCTTAGGTCGATAGTTGTACCATAATTATGTAAGATGTTAACATCACAGAAAGCTGAGTGTATCTTTGTACAATCATTGCAACTCTTTTATAAATATAAAATTATTTTTTGAAATACAAAGCTTTTCAAAATACATATATGGCCAGACAAGAGGAACAACAGTGACAGACAAGCCATTCTTTTTGGGCAGGACTGCATAATTTAGTAAGTATCAAATGTTTTCTTTTCCAGGTGTATCTTATTCTTGCATCTGGACTGTAGCACTGCCCAGTGATACCCCGCGCATCTCCGTATCCCCAAGAGAGCTCTTAAACCAGTGCTGGGCTAAGGATGTGCAAACAAGATCAACAGGCTCATTGATGAGCATACTTGTTCTGAGAAAAAAAGTCACTAAAAGGGACACACACACACACAAAACAGCGTTATGCTGCTTTTCTCATTTTTGCAAGTGCTTATAGCTCATTTCCAAGTGCATTTTAGATGAAGAAAACATTAACAAACTAATTATTTCGAACCATATGAAATTGCATTTTTAGCTAAAGATGTCCCATATCTCCATTCATATGGTTCAACTTAAATAATAAGTATTTTACATTAGTCACTGAGGGAGGGCATCAGGGGTAATACCTTATAAGTAACACTATACACTTTTATGCAATTTTTATTTCCATGAGCTCCTCTCCTAATAGGGCTGGCTATCTTATGATCTCAACTCATGTGCTTTCTTCTTCCCCAAAAGTGACGAGTGATAAAATTCTCCCCAGTGGCTTGGGATTAATTTCTAAAACGCCAAAACATGTCATGCCACACCGATGTGCCCTGATTGGCTGTGAGATATGTAGCAAGTGACTCATTACTATTTTTTTAAAAAACTCCAAATCTATAATTGGTTTATCTTTTGCTTTTTAATATAAATTAGAACAGATTTGAGATAATCCTTCTAACAGCCTTACACTCACATTCACCCACTCACTTGCATCCTCAAACAGTTTCTCAAGTCAGGGAGAAAGAAGTGCAGGGAGAGGCAGGGTCCTGGGAGCCACGTTCACTGGCTGTCTGGGTTCTCGTGGCACACAGCCACAGAGCATCAGCCCGTGTGTGCCTGCAGACAAAAGGAGGCTGACAACCACTGTCACAAAGGCTTAGCAACTGCCGCGTGTTCCAAAGTCAGAACACAAGAGTCCATTTGTGTCACCACAAATAAGAAGTTTATGTGGCATGTATACGCAATCTGACATCGGTAAGGATATCTCTTGTGCTATGGCCACATTCATTGAAAGAGATGTTCTTCAAACTTGTTTTTTT
The DNA here is from genome assembly GCF_022837055.1 of Prionailurus viverrinus. Taxonomy (NCBI): domain Eukaryota; kingdom Metazoa; phylum Chordata; class Mammalia; order Carnivora; family Felidae; genus Prionailurus; species Prionailurus viverrinus. Next base: position 37,915,019 of record NC_062573.1, on the reverse strand, counting down.
TTAATTTTTTTTAATGTTTCATTTATTTTTGAAAGAGAGAGAGAGACAGAGCACAAGCGGGGGAGGGGCATAGAGAGGGAGACACAAAATCTGAAGCAGGCTCCAGACTCTGAGCTGTCAGCACACAGCCTGACGTGGAGCTCAAACCTGCAAACCCCAAGATCATGACCTGAGCCGAAGTTGGATGCTTAACCGACTGAGTCACCCAGGTACCCCTAAACTTGTTTTTTTGTTGTTTTTTTAAATTAAGGAATGCTTTTCCTTCAAGCACAATCTTACAATTTATTCATTTATACAAAAATTCGTCCTGAGTACCTATGGTATGCCAGAAGAGCTACACTACAGGAATTAATAAAACAGATGCTGTCTCCATGCAAAAGAAATTAGTTGTGGAGACAAACAATCAGTCAGGCAAAGACTACATAAAGAATTATAAAGTCCAAAGTGTCATGAAATAGATGAACAGGACATCAGGCAAGGAGGGAGTCTAATCAGATGAGGAGATCATGGAGCATCTCTCTGAGGCTGTTAAGTTTAAGCTGACACCTAAAAGATGAGGAGAGGCCAGCCAGGCAAGGAACAAGGACACATGAGGCAGACAACAGTTTTGAGGTTGACAAACGAAAATGTGGACTGGCGCTGATTTGCAGAACCATGCAATTTCTCCCTGGCAATGATCAGCAGTCCAGGTGAACAACACAGAGGGCCTATTTTGGAATGACACAGAATTGGAAATTGGCAGTGGGTGTCACTGAGGGTCTAGGAGGTGGGGGAGATGAAAGTACTTTGAGAAATATGAAAATGTTAACATCCTGCAAGAGATCAGAGAGACCCAATATTTACCAATGCAGACACTTTTTTGTTTTTTTCTCAGAACTCTGCCATTCTTGCAGAGATCTGAATGCCTTTGACCCTTCCTAGGGACTCAGAAATGTTGAGCAGATTTCACTAAAATCTGGAGGTGGCTGGAATAGAAGTGAAAGTTCCCATCATCAGGATTATATCATTTCTTAGAAGACAGCCATCACCCATATATCAACAAATGGAGCCTAAGGCAGCCCTTTCTCCAGCACTTTTCTCTGATTCCATCCCCCAACTCAGGGAATAGTGTAAAATCTGTGCTAACTTACCATGTCCCACATATTATCCGCCATTAACATAAATCAAGGTTTCGTGTTTGTAATTTACATTTCAGCACTTAGAGAATACCTTGCTAGTTATTTTACACCAATAAATCAAACCAAAACTTTGTTAATAAAATATTAGAAGTGTCATAAGACCTCTGATTTATTTAAAGATGTCTAACATTCTTGATCTCCATTTATTTCAAGTTTTAAGAAGAAAAATGGTTAGCTGGATCATCCTGCTCTTATTTTAATTCTTTAATTTAGGAGATTACATCTCAGCTCTAAAACCATTTTTAATAATGAGATATGCAATTTTTAACTGCTGATGTTTTTAAAAGAATAAACATGATTAAGATTAATTCCTGCAGTCCCAGATATACTCAAATAATGGATTAGTCTGTATAGCACATTTGATTCATGTCTGATAGTCAAGCTTTTTTATTTTAGTTGCATCCATATACACAGAAGTTTACTCCTTTGTTTGCTTAGAAGCCAGAATTGCTTATGCAATAGGAGAAAATGAATATAGACTGGGCACTCCTGGGTAGGACATTCCAGTTCCCCAGATTACTAGTTGTACATATTCACAAGGAAAGAGTAGGAGACAGCAAGTTAACATGATAAAACAAAGAGCAAATGATATCCATAGATAACAGAAAGGTTCTTTTCAAAAGTAGACTGCCAGAAGATAAGAATTAAATAGATGAGAAAAAAATAAGTGAAGAGGTGAGCAGAAAACTTTTGGAGGTGATCAACAGCTTTATGGCATAGATTGTGGTGATGGTTTCCACAGGCAGACACTTATCTCCAAACTCAAGTTGCATACATTAAATATGTACAGTTTTTTTTTACATGTCAATCATTCTACAATAAAGTGTTTTTGTAACAACAACAAAGAAGCAAGAGAATTAAATAAGTGGAAGGCACTGAAAGGAAAAGACAAAATTTGGATAAGCACACAGAAGAATGGAAGGGAGATGTTCCTGTTCTAGCAAAGACTTATGTCCACACCTGATTTCAAGGCAAAAATGGATTATGCATGTTTGGTGCCAACTTATTTATATTTCCCATTGGAAAGTGTGAGGGGCAAATTTTTGTTGTTGACCTTGGAAATAGTTACCAGCATCCTTCATTTACTACTTGAATGATTTTTGTCCTCCCTGCATTAGTGAACACATATAGTTTCGATGCTGACGGAAAGTCAGGCAGAACGATATAATGGAGCTGGTCACTGTTTTTACAATTTCAAAATGACCAGAAAAAGGATTTACATATATCTGACATCATCTTGGAGGGCCTTACCACATTGATTCTTTGGTATTTGCCAAATAATACTACTAAGTGACAATGTTGAACATAAAACTAACATTTATTGTAAAATGAGAAATAATCCATGATAAGAAGGTTTTTTTTTAAAAATGCAAAAGAGTCAGGGCGCCTGGGTAGTCAGTCAGTTGAGCATCCAACTTCAGTTCAGGTCATGATGTTGCGGTTCGTGGTTTCGAGCCCTGCATCGGGCTCTGTGCTGACAGCTCAGAGCCTGGAGCCTGCTTCAGATTCTGCGCCTCCCTCTCTCTCTACACCTCCCCTGCTCACACTCTGTCTCTCTCTCTCAGAAAATGAATAAACAAAAAAAAATTTTTTTAATAAAATAAAGATGCAAAAGAGAGCTAGTAATTCCTAAGGTCATTCCTTCTTAGTATTGACTAGATGTAACAACTGGGGAGGGGGAAACTTGAGTATATCAGGGGAAAAAACTTGACTATGCTCAGCAACTAACAGCCATTTGCTCTAGAAAAACTCAGGAGCTTCATTCAGTTTTATCATGTACAAGGTAAGAGTATTAAACAGTGTGATCTCTTAGGGCATACTATGATTGACTCCACCCGCCATGATACTATGGCCTTCCATTGAGTTCAGATCCTTAAAATAGATTTCCAACTTCCAAGTATGCTTAACTGACAAATTACTGGCTTGTCTAAGAAAACAGTACCATTTCTAGCCTAGGTCTTGCTACCCCTGAGAAATACTAAATACTAACATTTAAAGGGATCCGTAGATTAGTTATTTATATAAACTCAAGATTAGAGCAACATCTTCCTTTCAATTTTACTTCTTTTCCTTATGTGATTTGTTCAGAACCAAAAGAGGTAGGACACTGTTTTCTCCTCTCATTGATGGCAATTTTCCAACAGGGCACACACATTACTCACTGTACTCACACTACTATTTGCACACACATTATGGAACTATCAAAGAGTAATAAGAATCATATAGTCAAAGAACAGATGCTGGAAATAGACTGCAGAGTACCCAAGTGTCCATTTTTAAAGCTCTAAATATTTTAAAGGTTAATTAAGACAGAGAAAGGATTGTTTACTATGCCCAAAGAGGCACATGTGGCAACAATTAAGAGAAAGAAGAGGATTCTCAGTAATACCTAATACATAGCAGAGTCATTTCTTAAGAAACCTAAATAGGAAAAAACAGTTAATGCTTAAACTTAACAGGGGAAAGACCAAGTTGCCAAAAATAATTTTAAACAATGATTTACAGGATTAGATGACCTAATGTTGAATCTTTTCTCCCCCCATTTTCAGATTCTCAATTTCTGCGACTGACCTTCCAGTGAGGCTCCCTGGATCATACAGTGCTAGTGAATAAAACAAATGAGCAACGAGAAGCTAAAAGAATGAAGAAAGGCTATGTATTCCTACAACTCAAGTTCAAAATTCAGTCTCCAGTCCACAGCCTGCCTGATAAGATAAAAGAAAAACATTCAGATCCTTGAATTTAATCCCCAAAGAAAAGTCACCCCATTAGATAAAGCACCACACAGCCCTCCTCTCTCTGAGGCTATTGTCATGAGCTGTTTCCACCCATGTTTCCATTAACACAGTAACATAACTGCCTTTGGCATATGTTTGAGAAATGTAATAGCACCTCGTCTGCATTTCTAGTTGCAGGGATGATAGAGAGGGTTGCTGTGGGACCTTACGTCTTCTTGCCCAGTAATGCTATGGCTTTACCTATGGAGTGTAAAGATGTAGTTGTTTGGAACAGTTGGACAAACCAGGATGTGGAAGATCTCACTTTGCCTAATGACCTAAAGGGTAAGCTACACATGCCTTATAATTTCCTGGGACCAGAAAGAAAGGAGCAATCACTCTGCCTCTCCCAATTCCTGAACAATTATGGGAACCTCAGACATTGGACATGTCTTTGTTCTGTTTGGTGGCACTCTGGGTATTTATTATGTGTGGCCCTGAAGAGGCCCTCAAACACTATCTAAAAATAGAAGGAGGAGGAGTGCCTGGGTGGCTCAACCAGTTAAGCATCTACCTCTTGATTTCAGCTCAGGTCATGATATCATGGTCGTGAGATCAAGCCCCATGTCAGGCTCTGCACTGGGTGTAGAGCCTGCTTAAGATTCTCTCTCCGCCCCTCCCCCCCACTATAAATAAATAAATAAAACAAGGAGGAATGTGTTCTAGGGAGAAAAGCAAGTGTCCTACTCTTCTGTTCTAGACCAGGGATTCAGTATGGTGGAACCAAACTCATTAGAACTTAGTGGTTTATGATGATGGTGTTTCACGTTAATTAACACTTTAATTAAAAGAATTAATTAATCCTTTTCTTAAGAAAAAGAAACCTCAAACTGCCCTAAGCTCAAAGAGGATAGAGGCATAAAGACAGGTGTAGGTGTCAACCCTTCTCTAACATGTAAAGGCATCATTATGATAGTCATGCCTGATCTACTTGGACTTAATCTGTGAAACAGAACGTTCAGTGTCTACAGTTGAGGCATCCTTCCTCAATTCTCAATTATTTCTCTTTTAAATCCAGGTTTTTCTTGGACCACTAACTGCTTTCAAAAGTATCTCAGGCAATTCCTAGTTTTCTAGTAAGGTTGAAAGGACTATAAGGAAATTGGTTAATGTTAACACGTGGTCGAGTACCTGGGGCAGAAGAGACTGGGATTAGCAGGGATCCAGTTATATGTACCTGACATGAATGGGCTTGTATATGAATAAACTGCCTGTTACAAGAGGCTTTTTGGCAGAACAAGAAAGAGAAGAAGCTTATGATGTAGTAAAATGTTCTAAGAGGTATGCTAAGTTTGACCTCAAAGTGAAAAGGACCGCACTTACAAAGTATTCTTTCTTAAGAACTGAACCACCATCTGGGAATGCAAGCTGGTGCAGCCACTCTGGAAAACAGTATGGAGGTTCCTCAAAAAACTAAAAATAGGGGCGCCTGGGTGGCGCAGTCGGTTAAGCGTCCGACTTCAGCCAGGTCACGATCTCGCGGTCCGTGAGTTCGAGCCCCGCGTCAGGCTCTGGGCTGATGGCTCGGAGCCTGGAGCCTGTTTCCGATTCTGTGTCTCCCTCTCTCTCTGCCCCTCCCCCGTTCATGCTCTGTCTCTCTCTGTCCCCCCCAAAAAATAAATAAACGTAGAAAAAAAAATTAAAAAATAAATAAATAAAAATAGACCCTACGACCCAGCAGTTGCACTACTAGGCATTTATCCACGGGATACAGGTGTGCTGTTTCGAAGGTGTGCACCCCCGTGTTTATAGCAGCATTATCAACAATAGCCTAAGTATGGCAAGAGCCCAAATGTCCATCAGTGTTTGAATGGATAAAGAAGATGCAGCATATATGTACGATGGAGTATAACTCACCAATCAAAAAGAATGAAATCTTGTCATTTGCCACTACGTGGATGGAACTGGAGGGTATTATGCTAAGTGAAATTAGTCAGTCAGAGAAAGAAAAAAATCATATGACTTCACTCATATGAGGACTTTAAGAGACAAAACAGATGAACATAAGAGAAGGGAAACAAAAATAATATAAAAACAGGGAGGGGGACAAAACAGAAGAAACTCATAAATATGGAGAATAAACTGAGGGTTACTGGAGGGGTTGTGGGAGGGGGGATGGGCTACACGGGTAAGGGGCACTAAGGAATCTACTCCTGAAATCATTGTTGCACTATATGCTAACTAATTTGGATGTAAATTTTAAAAAAACAAAAAAATAAAATAAAATAAAAAAGAATTGAACCACCATCTTATTAAGCTCTCACATCTATCACTTAAAACAAATATAGTAGATATATATGGTAGTTAAAAGCTACCTTGAAGAAAGAACCAACCTTAGATCATTGGACATTCTACAGAAATTCTGACATCATCTCTCCAACAAACTGATGGCATTAAATGTGTGTGTGTGTGTGTGTGTGTGTGTGTGTCATTTAGAATGAATAAAACTTTAATGATGTAACAACCAACTGGACTGTATTTGGATCCTAACTTGCACAAACCAAGTGTGAAAAGTCACTCTGATGATAATCAGGGAAGTTTAAACATAGACTTCTGGATGACACTGGGGAAAGTCCTCATCAGTTACAAGTCTATCCTGACACAAAATGACAAATTTAATGTTCTCAAGAAAAAAGTGGGGGAGTAACTGAGACACCATGAGCAAAATGTTAATTATTATTGAAGCGGCATAACAGATAAAGGCAGGTCCCTTCTAGTCTCTTGTGAGTATTTCAAAATTTCCACAATTAAATAGTTTTTAAAAGCCAATGTATTACCATTAATCTTAAGAAGTATACAAATATCATTATTTTTTTATTTTTTTTAATGTTTTTTTTTAATTTATTTTTGAGACAGAGAGAGACAGAGCATGAGCAGGGGAGGGGCAGAGAGACGGGGAGACACAGAATCTGAAGCAGGCTCCAGGCTCTGAGCTGTCAGCACAGAGCCCGACATGGGGCTTGAACCCACGGAGTGTGAGATCATGACCTGAGCTGAAGTCCGACACTCAACAGACTGAACCACCCAGGCACCCCCATAAATATCATTATTATAACATAATTGATCACAGCGCAAAATAGAAATAACCTCAATGCTCTGCATCAGGAAAACACTCTTTAAAAACTATGATAAGCCAATCTGACAAAAATTATGCAGCCTTTAAGATGACAATGAGGACAAGGGGCACCTGGGTGGCTCAGTCGGTTGAGCATCCAGCTTTGGCTCAAGTTGTGATCTCATGAACCGTGAGTTCAAGCCCCACGTCAGGCTCTGTGCTGACAGATCAGAGCCTGGAGGCTGCTTTGGATTCTGTGTCTCCCTCTCTCTCCTCCCTCCCCTGCTCATGCTCTCACTCTCTCTCAAAAATAAATAAACATTAAAAAAAAAAAGATGATAATGAGGACAAAAGCAACAAAGAAAGTGCCTATAGGATTATTTTTAGAAAAAGGACTATATTCATATTATGATCCTAACTCTTTAAAATATGTGTGAAGATAAACGGAGTAGAAAAGTATATAATAAAAATAAAATAGCAAGTTGATATGTTGTAAAGTGTGGTGGAATGTTTTTCTTTTTGGCGATACAACATTGTTTCTGAAACACATAGACACATAAAGAGCTGATGTGAACAAAACAACAAAAATTGATCTGGGCCTCCATATGCTGAAATGTAACACAGTGCAGCAGAAATAGCACCGGCTTTGGAAATGGACAATCTGGGCGAGTTATTTAAACAATCTGAGAATTGGTTTCCTCACCTCCAAAATTAACACAAAATGTCTACCCTTGGGAACGCTGCAAGGACAGTGATGTGATTAAATATCTATCACAATTACCTGGCAGCAGTAAACCTTCTATAACCAGCACTTATCACTATTGTCATATTAAAGGTGGGGGCATTCTGAAAAAGAGAAGAAAGGAGGTGTGCTGATGGGGAAGCGGCTGCAGATTTTTATGGTAATATGGCTTCTTCACAAAAAAAATGAAGACAGGGCAAAATGCAAAGAGGCCGTCAAACCTTACTTGGGCCAGCTGGAGGTAAGGGCTAGTTGGAGAGGTGCTAAGGCTTGTCTGGTGTCATGAAGCGGAGGTGGGCAGGGGCGAGGTGAATAGGGTCCCCCTCTAGAAGAATGGGAGAGCCATGTAATACCGTGTTCAAAGAATCCTGCAGCTTCAGGGCAAAACTTACCAGGTCTAGAGGAAGGGGAAGAAGAGCATGAATGGAGGAAACTAAGAAAAAGGACCTAGAGGACTGATAGGGTATAAGAAATGTTTAGGTGCCTTTTTATGGGGCTAGAGAGATGGGCCATAAATCAATTGTAATTGTATGATGGATGACAGGGTTTCAGAGATTGAATGACCTGAAATTCATGTAAAATGATCTCCTCCCCTGTCTCCATTCTACAAAAAGAGAAAATTACATCCAGAAAGGGGAGGCTCCAGGTACTATAGTCAGGTTCTATGGAAAACTCTGTCTAGAACTCTGCCAGAGAACTGGTTGTACCTCATTATGCCATCCTCCAAGATGGTTTGTCCCATGATCACCAAATCAATTCTTTCATCCATATTTCTTTCTTACTTTCTCCCTCCCTCCCTTCCTTTTCTTCCTTCCTTCCTCCCTTTCTTTCTTTCTTTCTTTCTTTCTTTTTCTTTTTCTTTTTCTTCCTTTCTTTCTGTTAGAAAGAGAGAGAGAGCATAACCAAGGAAAGGGGCAGAGAGAGAGGGAAAGAGAGAGAATCCCAAGCAGACTTAGCACTGTCAGCACAGAGCCTGACACAGGGCTTGATATCACAACCCGGGGATCATGACCTGAGCTGAAATCATGATCTGACTCTGACGCTTGACTGAGCCACCTAGGCGCCCCCTACCCATATTTCTTAAATATGTGTTGCTCTCCATGTCTTAGAATGAATAGTAAAATACTAGCTCTTATTCTTTTCACTAATCTCTTTCACATCAAAAGCTCCCTACTAACTTCAAATTATCTTGTTGCATGTAACAAAAGAGAATGTATTGAACATTTGTCCAGTAAATGCTCTGTCGGCACCCACTATGGCCAGGCATATAAAGATGAACGGCACAGACCCTGTGGTCAAGGAGCCGACAATCCAAAGAAGACAAACATGCTTACAAATAAGCATAATCCTCTAAGTACACTCTGTCATGGTCGATGTGCTGTGATAGTAAAGAGAATAAAACTTTTTAGACCTAGAAAGGGAGGTTAGGAAAAGGAAACTTCACTTCCAGGTGATGTGGGAAGAGAGCCGGAGACAGAATAGCTGGTCAACAGGCAGAGACAAAAGGTGGCCAGTTCCGGTCTGTGCCAGGCACAATCGCTTAGGGAAAATTACCAGAAAACATGGCAAGCACGAGGTAGAAGAGGAAGTTGGGCTGGACTTCTGCAGAGAAAAACCAGTCAGGCAAGCTGGCAGCAGAGTCAAGACCAAAGTACAAACCAACTCTTTTAAGTTGTAAGGAGATATTTTTAAAAAGAGAGAGAGAGAAGAAATGAATTTGCGCTCTAACTAGAATCGGATGATTAAAAGTGAATCATCGCGGGAGCGCCTGGGTGGCTCAGTCGGTTGACTGACTTCAGCTCAGGTCATGATCTCACGGTCTGTGAGTTCGAGCCCCATGTCGGGCTCTGTGCTGACAGCTCGGAGTCTGGGGCCTGCTTTGGATTCTTTGTCTCCCTCTCTGTCTGCCCCTCCCCCATTCATGCTCTGTCCCTCTCTGTCTCAAAAATAAATAAACATTCAAAAAAAAAACCTGAATCATCGCAAATAAAAAAAGAAAAAAGAAAAGAAAAGGTGAATTATTGCCAGCTGAGCTGTAAGAAAACTCTAAGAACAAGACTGGTACTGGTCTCGTACAGATTCTGGCAGCTGCTACCAAACCTACTTTTGAGGTTGTTAATCCTGGGGCGAGCATACAAATTCCTGGCCAAAAAAAAATTGCTTTTTCTTCCCCCTTTTTTGGAATCATGCCTCTTTTCTTCTGGCTTTTTCTTTCATGCTTTAGAAATCAGTTGTGGTACCTAGATTAGAAATTTCAACTGGAAAATACTCAGTCTCTTGTGATGTGATCTTGCTGGTCCTCTATAGCCTCTAAGAAATGATCCTTCAAAACTGCCCGGTGATGAGGCACTGACAGACAGCCTTCGAGAAGCAGACCCTCCTTCTCTGAAGAACCACCTCTCTATGGGTGTCAAATTGTAGGGACATGTTGTTACAAGAGGGAGATACCATTACATTTTCAAATCCAAAGTCAGCTCTGAGGAAAAGTTTATGAGTGCTGCAAAATACGTTGTGAGCCACACAGGAAGGTCAGGTAAAGGTCGCTCCAGAGATGGGGCCCTCAATCCAAAGAGGAAGGAAAAAGAGCAGGAAGCCAACATTGCTTGCAGACCTCCTTCGTGCTAGGCACCACCATAAGAACTTCACATGCGTTATCTAATGTTTTGCTTTCACTTTTCCTTATTTCACTCAGATTTACTCTTTTAAGTACCTCAGAGTAGTCTGTGCACATCCTATCATTTCTACTGAGGATGAATTTGGAGATGATTCGAGCAAGGAGACCGATGATGCCAGAATCCGGGAAAGACCTATCTCAAAACCTATCTCTTCAAATTCCCAGAATATATATTCTTTGTAAGAATTCCTACTATTTTTCAGATGACAGGGCATTTCAGGATACACACTAACAGGAACATTAGGATTTCTTAAAATACAGAGTGGGTATAAAGACTACTAAATACTCTGTGGGTTTTGCCCTGTACTGGCACATCCCTCTGCTGAAAATTAGTGCATTTTCTGAACCTGGGTGCTGATAGGAGAATGAACACAGGAAGAAGAAAGCCACATGAGGACTTCACTCTCCCACCTGACAGACTCTCTCGAGATGGCCCTGCAACCCTGCCCACTGATTCACATTCTTCTCTGCTACATGCCTGCCTGTGCCTATTAGACTATTAAAATATTAATAGGGTCTTGGTATCTGTCATTATTAATTTTAGAGACTAACAAGGACATGCTGAGCCATACTATTGATAGATTTGTAGAATATGTTAATCACAGCACTCATTACTCAGCTAAGTTATTATTTTTTCAGATGCTTTTTCTCCACTAATCATTTCTGATATTTAACAATGTATCATCTCCAACGATGCACCCTTATTTCTTAGAAGTCTATTTATATATGTATTTTTTATAATGTCTTTTATAGCAACAATTTATTAAACAATTGTGGGGCCCCATCACGTAATGACAAAATCTTCTGACAAATATCTAGAGAGTTCAGCTAAGAAAATGAATAGATTATTAAATCTGGCAGAAAATAATATGTGCCCGCTTTTGAAATGAGAAAGCTGAAGCAAAGAGTTAATCGACTTTCTAACAACTAACATGTATGAAGATCTAATCTTTTCTCATTTCAGAAGCTTGAGATTTACACTTGGGGTGTACATTGAACAAAGGCAGACTCAGATATTCCCCTTAGAGCATATGACTTACATAGAATTGCAAAGGTAACTAAGAAGTCTTTTTCTTGTCACTCAAAACCGTCAACACAAATTATATATAGAGGAAAAGAACAAATCATGTAGTCCTTAAGAAGTAATTGCAAATCCCTTCTTCAGGGAACGATTCGCATCCTTCTTCATGAGTGACTGCCATCACACACGTGTCTCTCCAGCCTTTCTATTCTCCTCGCTCTATTTCCACTATCATTTCTAAGAGATCAGTACATGAACTGCCCCAAATGGGATGGTGGGGGCAAAATGTATCGACCACAGTCTTAAATTAGAAAGGCTTATGCAGGGGCGCCTGGGTGGCTCAGTTGGTTAAGCAACTGACTTCAGCTCAGGTCATGATCTCACGGTCCGTGAGTTTGAGCCCTGCGTTGGGCTCTGTGCTGTTGGCTCAGGGCCTGGATCCTGCTTCGGATTCTGTGTCTCCCTCTCTCTCTACCCCTCCCCTACTTGTGCTCTCTCTGTCTCTCAAAAAATGAATAAACATTAAAAAAAATTTTTTAAAGAAACGCTTATGCATCATACCCCATTACATACACCACAATCTATATCAAAAGGCTCCAGGTGAGTCAATGCTTATGCCATCCTTCAGATATTGTGTTACTACTTACTTAATGTAGTGTCTACACCCTCCACGAAGAGGGCAGAGGAAAGAAAGGGTGAGAAATGCAGATGGGACCTGAAAATAATCTGGTTGCATTATCACTGTTACTATTTATTAAATACCTCTTAAGGAGACTTCAGGCAGAAGTAGAAATGCTTTCAGTGTAGTGTCTGAAATATCCCCAGTTGTTCTTTATCTAAGGCTCTCTCTATCACAAATCAGATAGTGATACACCTCTTTTGAACACAACTAGCCGGGCTTTTCATGGCCCAGACTCACAAAGTGACAAGTTAAAACAGTCTTACTCCTCTGAGGCCACAACTAAAATGTAAAAGAAAACAAAACAAAAAAATAACCCAAACAAATAAACAAACAAACCTCTGGGGAAGGTGTTTTCAATTTTTAGTTTTGTGTAGTTCATGCTTAAATTGAGAATCCAAATCTCTTCTAATGACCTTGAAGAAGCTTCCAGTTTTCCAGTTGTAAAATGTAAATCTCAGCCCACTTCCCCAAAAGCATTCAATGATGAATTCCGTTAAAGAGAACATTATATGAAATGGGACACTCTGAAAAGAGGGGCTTGTAATTAACCCATGTTTCCTCACAAACTCCTTACTTCACTCCTGTTATTAAAAATCTTCTGAAAATTAGTTCTGTCATCTTTGGTATTTAGAACATAACTGAACCGTCTTGGTGAATGAAGCCCCCTTGTGGGTTAATCCATCATTCTGAAACCAGTTATTGGTCCCCGTTATGGGGAAGGTAGAAAGTATAGTAGAAAAGACAAGAGAATGTTGACATCATAAACATCCTGAAAGGTGTTACTTTTCCACTTAATCCCTGACACAACGCCTTCTCCTGTGATCTCTTTAAGTCTCAAGTGGGTATGTAGGTGAGTGGGCCAGTGAGGGGTGGCGTGTGTGAAAAGAATGGATAATAATTCACATTTGTTCCATCATGGAGTGAACTACTAATACTCTTCATGTCAACCTTTTTTTTTCTTTTTTTTTTTTTTGGCAGGCAGTCACTCTCTTTGTCTCTGCCTTACTACCATTGCCACAATGATACTACTGGGTAATGCTATGGAGTGAATTGTACCCCATAGCCCCCCCAGTTCCTTTGGTGAAGCCCTGACCCACAGTGTGATGGTGCCTGGAGATGGGACCTTTGAGAGGTAAACAGGTTTAGATGAGCTCATGAGGGGAGAGTCTCATGGATTAGTGTCATTGTAAGAAGACATCTTAGACCACAAAGCTTGCTTTCTCTTTTTCCAAAGAAGAGGTCATGTGAGCACACACTGAAATGCCCACCGTCTGCAAACCAGCTGGAGAACTCTCACCAGAACCCGACCGTCCTGGCACCCTGGTCTCAGATGTACAGCCTTCAGAACTGAGAGAAAATAAATTTCTGTTCTTTAAGCCACCTCACCTACATTATTTTGTTCTCACAGTCTGAGCTGACTAAACCAGCTGAAGAGACAGAGATATTTTGGGAAGAGTTGTTTCCATAAAAATAGAGTGGCTCTAAATGCAGTGGACAGTTATTTCATCTCCCTCATACTCATACTTAGGAAAATTTCATTTAAATACACACCTGTTGGGGCGCCTGGGTGGCGCAGTCGGTTGGGCGTCCGACTTCAGCCAGGTCACGATCTCGCGGTCCGTGAGTTCGAGCCCCGCATCAGGCTCTGGGCTGATGGCTCGGAGCCTGGAGCCTGTTTCCAATTCTGTGTCTCCCTCTCTCTCTGCCCCTCCCCCGTTTATGCTCTGTCTCTCTCTGTCCCAAAAAAATAAATAAAAATGTTGAAGAAAAAAAAAAAATTTAAATACACACCTGTTGACCAGTGCCCAGGGCTACTACTCTAGAAAAGCAAACGAAAGCATCAGAATGGAGGAACAAGAGAGTGACTACAGCTCTTCTCAGAAGATGGGGCAGTCCATTGCATTTTCTACACATGATATCCTACTCCAATTGCAGCAGGGAAGAGCAAAGGCACTTTGTGATCCCTCTGGGAAGGAGCTGGAGCCCTGCCACCAAAGACGTCAACACCAGGGCCGACTGCGGGCCAGCCCGAGCTCATGCAACAGCCCCTCCGCACCTGGGCCCTCCCCGTGCCTTGTCCTTTATATTCCCCATGTCCTTATGGTCTCTGGTGAGGCCCAGTGAGTTCAGTGAAGAGATCACTGGCCTCCAACAAAGAGTAATTTAAAAGGAGAGAAAGCGTGCTAAATCCCACTCTACAAACCAGGTCTGTTCAGTTCTGACTTGCGAATACGAAGCTTTCCATTTGACTCCATATGGTTATGTTGCGTTAGGGTCCACACAAGGCTAAGATACACAGTTAGGTTTCCAGCTGCCAGTGGCCAAAAGTGAGGAAGTTCTCGGAGACATCAGTTTCTGATAAACTGTCTTCCCCTGTTTAAAAAAAAAAAAAAAATTAGAACAAAATGTCAACGCCATGCAGGCAAGCGCAGAGATGGAAATGAAAACTGTTCCTATCACCGCGGGCTTTATTTTTATTTTTAATACAATTGATTTGGATCAATTTGAGATAACTGCCGGGAGACGCAAGGCTTTATTTTTGGACACGTCATTTGTTTTTGTTTCTGATCTGGGCTCAAAAGGAAGATTGCCAGTGTTTTTCCAGTGGTACAAAACAGTTCCAGAAGAGTTAAAATAAGACACCCTACCTGCTTAATCTGCCAGAAAACACATGAGAGGAGCAATCAGCTCTGGAAAGAGTTGCTCTGAATGAGGTATGCCTGGCTGCTTTAGGCCAGGCTGTTTGTCAGTCTTTCAAAATTCAAGTCATTACCAGATGCTGATCTACTATAATATTGTGATATTTTATCTGATTACACTTACCTGATTGTGCCTTATCTGCTATTTGCCTTTCCATTCTTCCATGTATATTAAATGCAGGTGCTTTTATTATTCTGAGAGCTGGAAAGTGTTGACTGCTCTGAATATAAATGGGGATATTATATCATTAACTTGCTCCGAAAGCAGGGCCATTCACTGTGTAAATCACATGCAAGGTACCTAGTGGAGACACAATAAACCATAATGTCTTGAGAAAGAAAGCAATGAGGAATGGATAAGGAGATAAAAATTTAAGGCATTGTTAAAGAAGGGTAATCTTCAAAATCCTATTTGGTTCTTTCAAACTAGCATTCATTGATAATATAACCTTTATATTAGAAACTTTTCTAAGTTCACAAAAAAAAAATAAAACTTTGGGGGAAGGCATGATAACATGTAATGTTATCACTCATAGGATTGCATAAAAACACGATCACTAACATTCTATGGCTTATCTAAGTTAGGAGAAGCAGTCTAATATTTTAGTAAACTACACTTTGCTTTGGCAAATATATTCTTACCTGACGTAGGTGGACAGCTTAAACAAGGTGAACAAATAGCCAAATGCTTTGCGTATTTCCAGATGTTAAAAGTGAATGGTGTAGAATCTGGTTGCGAATTCCAAAGAAAGTAATACGCAGTGAATTAAGGCAGAGCCGTGACAAAGTGCGCCTGCCCAACGGTCTGAGGTTATATGCTCTGCTTAGTTTCCACTATGTTGGCCTCACTAAAGTTAATCCACAGCTTTTAAAGTGGAAAGTTTCAGAAAATCCATTTCTGGAGCAAATGTTATGTGAGAGCAGAAATGAGCCACTGTCCTCTGTTGGATAGAGTATCAGATGGCCTGTCATCTATCAGTGTGTCAGATTCCACTACGGAGGTAATAGCTGGGAGCCAGGCCCTGCAAAAGAACGCAAGTTATTCTCTGCCTGAAGCAGTATGGCCAGAGTCATCTTCTGACAATCAGATCTGAACATGTGGGACAGAAGAGAACAACTATGGATGGAAGCAACTGGGAACAAGCAGAGTAAGGTTCTCTCTCCCATCTCCCATCTTCTCATCTCCAGAAACCAAGGAGGAAACGGTTTCTGCTTTCACTTTCTTCTCAAATTCCGTGTGTGGGGGTGTAAGGCTACTCCTCTCTCCCTGCCATTTACCAGTAGGTACAAATGCATATAGCGACCAATTTTCTTTGAACTCAACAAATGTATATTTAAAACACTTCTTAGGGGCTCCTGGGTGGCTCAGTCGGTTAACCGTCTGACTTTGGCTCAGGTCATGATCTCCCAGTTCATAAGTTCAAGCCCCTGTCAGGCTCTGTGCTGACAGTGTGGAGGCTGGAGCCTGCCTTGGATTCTGTGTCTCCCTCATTCTCTGCCCCTCTCCACCCTCTCAAAAATAAATGAACATTTAATTTTTTTTTTGATATGAAATTTATTGTCAAATTGTTTCCATACAACACCCAGTGCTCATCCCAACAGGTGCCCTCCTCAATACCCATCACCCACCCTCCTCTCCCTCCCACCCCCCATCAACCCTCAGTTTGTTCTCAGTTTTTAAGAGTCTCTTATGGTTTGGCTCTCTCCCTAACTTTTTTTTTTCCTTCCTCTCTCCCATAGTCTTCTGTTAAGTTTCTCAGGATCCACATAAGAGTGAAAACATATGGTATCTGTCTTTCTCTGTATGACTTATTTCACTTAGCATAACACTCTCCAGTTCCATCCACGTTGCTACAAAAGGCCATATTTCATTCTTTCTCACTGCCAAGTAGTATTCCATTGTGTATATAAACCACAATTTCTTTATCCATTAGTCAATTAATGGACATTTAGTCTCTTTCCATAATTTCTTTAAGGGCACCTGGGTAGTTTGGTCAGTTGAGCATTGGACTTCAGCTTAGATCATGATCTTGTGGTTTGTGAGTTCGAGCCCTGCACTGGACTCTGCTGTCAGCACAGAGCCTGCTTCAGATCCTCTGTCCCCTCTCACTGTCCCAACCCTGCTTGCACTCTCCCAAAAATAAAATAAATATTAGGGAAAAAAAACACCTCTTTAAGTCAAGGCTGCTTTATAATCAGAGAATCCATTCTTCTTAAATTATGTGTTTGGAAACAAAACATGAATATGGAAGATGGTCTGCTGTTTTGAATAATTCCACATTTGCACATATTTTCTCAGGAAAGCCATTATAATAGGTTTCTCCTAACATGATTAAGCCTCATTTATTTTTTATATATAAAAGTAATTTTAACTGGGTATTACTTCACATTTTTAGAAGGTCTAGCCTTGAGAAGTTGTGCAAAGTTGTGAAAGGCAAAATAAATATCCCAAATACAAAAGGTAAAACTCTAAACACTTTTCAAAGAGAATGTGTAGGAGAATGTATTCATGACTAAAGATAGTCAAGATTTCTTAGGTCATAGAAAGTAATAACCATACAAAATAATTAGGTTTCATCAAAAAACTAAAAACTTCTAGGGGCGCCTGGGTGGCTCAGTCGGTTAAGCATCCGACTTCGGCTCAGGTCATGATCTCGCGGTCCGTGGGTTCAAGCCCCGCGTCGGGCTCTGTGCTGACAGCTCAGAGCCTGGAGCCTGTTTCAGATCCTGCGTCTCCCTCTTTCTCTGACCCTCCTCTGTTCATGCTCTCTCTCTCTCTGTCTCAAAAATAAATAAATGTTAAAAAAAAATTAAAAAAAAAAACTAAAAACTTCTACTCATCAAAAGACACCATTAAGAAAATAAACAGGCAAGCTATACACTTGAAGGAAACACTGGCAAAACATATATCTGACCAAAGACTGTTACTCAGGATCTACAAAGAACTGTGACAATTTAACAACAGAAAGGCAAAAAAGCATATTAAAAATGGGCAAAAGGGGCACCTGGGTAGCTCAGTCAGTTAAGCGTCCAATTGTCAGTTTCGGCTCAGGTCACTATCTCACAGTTTGTGGGTTCGAGCCCCGTGTCAGGCTGTTCACTGTCAGCACAGAGCCTGCTGAGTATTCTCTCTCTCCTTCTCTCTCTCTGCCCCTCCCTGGCTCATTCTCACTCTCTCTCTGTCTCTCTCTCTCAAAAGAAATAAACTTAAAAAAAAACGGGGAAAAGATTTGAAGAGTCAAAAAGTATACATAAATGAATGGCCCACAAGCACATTAAAAACTGCTCAGTGTCATTTGTCATCAAGGAAATGCAAATTAAAACCACAAGGAGGGGCGCCTAGGTGGCTCAGTCAATTGAACAGCAGTCTCTTAATCTCACCTTGGGTCTTGATCTCAGGGTCTTGAGTTCAAGCCCTGCATTGGGTTGCATGCTGGGCATGCAGCCCACTTAGAAAAAAATAAATGAAAAAAAAATAAATAAATCCATAAGGAGACAATATTATACAACCACCAGAATGGTTATATTTAAAGAGACTGACTCCAATCAAGGATGAGGTGACAGACTTGGAGCAAGGCTATCAATGACAGGGTAAAATGACACAACCACACTGGGACGATGTCTGTAGGTTTCTTCTAAAATGAATCACACACCTTCCCTATGGCCAGCAGCCCCCACACAAGTATTTACACAATATAAAAGAAAACACATCCACAAGACTTGTGATGTTTATAGCCGCTTTATTCATACAGCCCAAAACTAGAAACAGTCCCAGTGTCCACAAACTGGAGAAAAGATAATTAAACAGTGTTGAGCAATGAAACTGGCAACACAAAAGAATAAGAGTTCAGCAGCACCTGGGTGGCTCAGTCAATTGAGCATCCGACTCTTGGTTTTGGCTCAGGTCATGATCTCATGGTTCCTGAGTTCAAGCCCCAGATTGGGCTCTGCCCTATCATCTCAGAGCCTGCTTGGGATTCTTTCCCTCCCTCTCTCTCTGCCCCTCCCCCGCTCATTCTCTCTCTCTCTCTCTCTCTCTCTCTCTCTCTAATAAATAAATAAACTTAAATAAATGTTTTTAAATGTTAAAAATGTTAAAAAGTAACATTTTTAAAAAGAACGAGAGTTCATATACTTTATTGATCTAAAACCTGGTTAGGCAGCAGAATTATCTGAGAGTTGTCTAAAAAATACAGGTTTCTTGGCTACCCTTGAGAGATTCTGATTCAGTAGGTCAGTAGTTTTTAAAACGGTCCTCATGTAATTTCAGAGCAAACCAGGGTTTGGGAATTTATGATCCTGTTCAATTTTCAACTACTTCAAACAGATCTTCCAAAAAGGTGGCGAGGGAAGTAACTTTTATTTTCCTGCTTCTACATATGAGGTACTATTCATGTTATCTCATTTAGAGTTCATGACAACTCCGCCAAGTGGGTGTTATAAACCCCACTTTATAGTCTGGAAAATCGACCCCAGGCAACATTAAGTGACTTTGTCCAAATTCATTATAGCAAACAGTAGAGGAACCAAGATTTGAAGCCAGATAGGTCTACAAAGCTATCACACTATCACAGACCTTTTCACAAAAGATAAGGGGGAAAGTTCCTGGAAAATCTTCTGACAGAGAGAAAGAGAGACAGAGACAGACAGAGATGAAAACAGAGAGAGAGTTCTTTGTTCCCTTATGCTTTCTACACCCAGATTGCTCTACTTCAGGACTTCAGATCGTCAGAGTTCTCCAAGTAAGCGTCCCAAATTAAATACTGCTTTTCCCACTTAAATAAATAAATAAATAGTCTCTAGTACTTGATGGTTAAAACACATCTTAGGCATACTGTCATCTGCCTATCTGCCTAGCTGCCTAAAAGAAGAATGGAGGGGGCGGGCACCTGGGTGGCTCAGTCGGTTGAGCATCTGACTTTGGCTCGGGTCATGGCCTCATGGTTCATGAATTTGAACCCCATATTGGGCTCTCTGCTGTCAGCACAGAGCCAGCTTCAGACCCTCTGTCCCCCCCTCTCTCTGCCCCTCCCCCACTCACACTCTCTCTCAAAAATAAAAAACATTTTTAAAAAAAGTTTAAGAAAGAGGCACCTGGGTGGCTTGGTCGGTTAAGTGTCCAACTTCAGCTCAGGTCATGATCTCACAGTTCTTGAGTTCAAGCCCCACGTCGGGCTCTGCACTGACAGTGCGGAGCCTGCTTGGGATTCTCTCTCTTCCCTCTCTCTCTGTCCCTACCCCACTGTGCTCTCTCTTTCTCTCTCAAAATAAATAAAAAGAAATTTTTTTTAAAAAAAAGCACTTTCAATAAATACTATCCTAAGTTGGGCAGAGGGTTAAGGTCAAGGGGTTGCATAAACCCAGAATATGCCTATACATAATACCCACTCAAAACTGTCTTTTTATTAATCATAATTAATATGTATTGAATATTTATAATGGGTCAAGCATTGTTTTAAAAACTTTACATGTATTAAATTACTTAAACTAACAACTCTTTGAGGTAAATCCTATTATTACTCCCCACATGATAGCTGAGGAAACTGAGGCACACAGAAATTTGAGGCCAAAGGTCACAAAAGTGGCACAGCCAGGATTAGAACCCAAGAAGTCAGAGCAGAATTAGTATTTGGTTATTAGTATTTGGTTTCTCAGTTCTCAGAATTAGTATTCTGAGAAAACCACCTGGTATCTGAGGGTCTTTATGGAATGTATTTTAATGACCTAACAAGAGAAGGCAAATTCATGACTCACTACCCCTACCTGCACCTTTGGCCAAATCATTCATAGATCATGGCTCTCCAGGTGGGGGGCTCAGAATCCATTTTTAGGTAGTGCTCAGAGCAAGCCTTACCATTATTTGGTAAAAACTGACAAGGGACTAAAAGGAGACCTGTATACAGCTGTCAATTCCCTACTGTTGCTTTACTTCCCAAGTACATGAGAATAACCACTTGGAACCTCCTTATGGACAACCTACGATGAGTGACCTCTATGTTACAGGATCAGAAGAGCTAGAAAACACTGCCTTTATCAATGATTAGAGATGATTTTACCCCTCTTGGCATAAGATGCTTGGTGTAAGATACTCAAGCAGGGAGATGCTGTTCCCTTGATACTCACAGAGAGGCACTGAGGGCTTTCAGGTACAAGGGGGCAAAACCGTCAGCGGCTCATGGGTGCCATGCTTCCCAGTGGTCAGACCAAACCTCCTATCACTGGTAAGGTATTTAGTTTGTTTATTTTCTGTCACTGGCTCACAGCTCTATTATACATTGGAATCTATCCACAGCCTCAGAGCCAGCAAAACATTTGTATGGTGTGTGAAAGCGCTGCTGATTCCAGAATTAACTTTGTCACTCCATAATTTGAGGGAGCTGAAAAGAGTTCCTACTCTAAAATTATGTCCTTTTGGGATGTCCAAAATTCCAGTTATCAGCCATTCATAATGGAAAATCGTCACACAAAGGCAAGAGCCTGGCTCTGGCATCGCACATGGCTCTATTTTCCAGTGTTACTGTGGGTGTGGCATCTATGAGACAGAGACAACAATCACTGGTCATAAGGTTGCTTCCAGGAGGGAAGACAATGTATAGAAAGTTCTTACACAGCGCTTGATGCACAGCGGGGAATTCATCATCGTCATCATATTTATTATTATTATTATTATTATTATTACTATTACCTTTATTGCTAGCATTGCCATTTCCCTTGGTTGTCTCTTAAAACGTCACTCTTTATATGAGCAACACATGAAGTCCCTATTACCTTTGTATAAATGAATTTCTTCCCTTTTGGGGGCCGGTAGAGATACCACAAGTCCTGACAGCAGGACGAATACTTTGAAAGAGGCAGTGGGTTGCCTGGAAGGCACTTGGCTTATTTCTAAGGTCATCCATCCCCAAATTAGTTAATGCTCCCCATGCAACAGTTTTGCGAAATGACCTACTGAGATGAAAACCCTTTTTTTCTTTTTTTGAAAACCCTTTTAAAAATACCTCAGTTTGTCCTACTGTAGAAAGGCTAGAAGAAGCAGTACAGTGAAGCAAACACTGTATAGACTATTTAAAATGTGACATCATTTTTGAAGCCATCTTCAGACTTGTAACCACCCTGCCTGCTGCACCTGCCAGACACCTGAGATGATGGCTGACGGGGCCTCGGAGGCCATTTCCAGGCACCTCCTGTTACCACATCTCTTGTCTACAGAGATAAAGGATAAAGGATAAAGGAGTGCTTGGGCTCGTATCTCACTTGAAAGTTCAAAGCATATTCGCTTGCTTTTAGATCATCTCCTTGTTCATTTATGGAGTCGGGAAACATTCACATGTTCAAAACAGGAAAGCAGGGGTATTAAGCCACATGCCTATCAGACGCCTCCAAGTTTACAGTCCCTGGGCACAGTGACTGGAGAAATACGGCAAGGACTTGAAATGTCTTTGGCTACCAAGGTTATGCTTCTATAAATGTTAATTGACATTTGACAAAATGGAAAATGCAGCATCGAACTCAGTCTCACAAATATGCTAAAAATAAAACAACCAGGCAGTACAAATATTTTACTGGCAGGTCTTTGCTGATCACTGATGAAGTCTATACTTTCTCAGCCCATGACATCAGGGTCAAATCAGTGCACTGGCCAGTCACAGCAGATAGACGTGATATCAAGTTAAGGAGGAGAGTTTCTAAAAGCAGCATCAGGAGGTCTCCCACTGAAATAAAAATGTACCTCCACACACCAGTGCACAGTTGCTGACTTGTTAAGTCTTTGCTGGTCTATAAAAATTACTTGATCTCTAGGGACTCAGTGAGATCCAAGGATCTGGATCAGAAAATGCACAGAACATTCTTAAAAGTCAAAAGAAGTTGAGTAGCTATTTGCTTATAGACTAACTCATCCATCTAGAGATTGATCTCTGCCAAATTCTCTGTGATTCTGTTACTCGGTTATTTATGAGGAACCGTGGCATCGTGTTTCAGAAATTACCAACCAGTCAGCACTGATGGGTATGTATTTTTCTTGCTCACTCAGTGGCAAGACACATATATAATAAATTCTTAGGAACTTTATCTCTTTCAGTTAGAGTCAAAATCATTGCTGACGCAGTGATTTGCTACAAAACCTATTCTTGGATAAGAGGGAGGACCATCCTCTATAGAAAAGAAGTATTTCAGTACTTCAGCATTTCCAACAAGAACAAAGAGGTATGAAAGAGAAGCAAAATAAGAAACTATGTTCCACAACTGAGATTTTTCTAAATATTTTATACCATTTTAAATTTGTTCCCAATGAAAGATAGCAACAGATTAATTCCCCACATGTCATTTGATTAAAAAAAAAATTAAACAAATTTATTTTACTTTCATGGCTTCAGATAGGAGTTACTAACCATCTGCCTTTGAATTATTTAAACATCATACAAATAAACATTATTTTACAACCAGAAAGCAATGATTCATAGAATTGTACATTTATTCCCCCAAAATTCTTCTTTGCCACTTTAATAAGGGCCTAAAGTTACCATCACTTCAATTCTTTTTTTAAAGTTCATTACCTAGAGGCAACCTGGGTGGCTCAGTTGGTGAAGTGTCCGACTTCAGCTCAGCTCATGATCTCGTGGTCCGTGAGTTTGAGCCCCACATCAGGCTCTACACTGACAGCTCAGAGCCCAGAGCCTGCTTCAGATTCTGTGTGTGTCTCTCTCTCTGCCCCTCCCCCACTTGCACTCTGTCTCTCTCTCTCAAAAATAAAATAAAAGTATTTAAAAAAATTAAAGTTCATTACCTACAATATTAAGAAAAACAGATGAAAATACAGTATTTCATTGTAAATGAAGAAGGTCTTAAAGAGATTTTTAAAACTTTACTAGCAACATCAATTACCGCCTTTCGAGGAAACAGTTTAGAGGAAAAGCTGATGTTCCAACTCACAATTGACACTGTTAAAATAAATTAGGATGACAGGAGCAACTACCAATTGCCAGTTCCACTAACAAACACTCTCACATAGGCAAGCATCTTCTTGCAGAATAACAGACCATAAATAAACAAATTAGCATTTTAGTTCTCTACTTCTTCAAAACACAGAAAAGAATATGCCTCCAGAATCAAATAATACATCATATAAGATACACAGAAAGACAGTTCTTTCCTATGTAGGCAGGAATGGAGGAAAATAGAGGTAAGCAGAAGGAGAGAGACAGGTTAAGGATCTCCTGAACAGAGTATGTTGTGACCCAAATTTATCAAGATTAGAGAAACACCCTAAAGAACAGAAGGCAGAATAAACCAGCCAAAGAAAAGTCTTGAAGACAAGTTTGAAGACAAACTCTGAGGTACACTCTCGACCAGAGATGAGAAAGCAACAGAGGGAGAGAACTCTAGGGAGCTGCTGGGTGCCTCTCCAGTATTCAGGCAAGAAGTGAACGAGGCACGTATGTGGGGAAATTACCAGGCAGGGAAAGAATCATGGTAAGGACAGGAGGTGACAGCGCCCAGCGCCCACACAAGGCTAGGAGTAGTGCCTATTCACAACAACCAGACTGGAAAGCCTCAGGATTCTCAGGTTGTTAAGTACACAGAAGGGTATTTCATCAGTTGTTGGGACTACTCAGCCCTAGAATGAGCATGTTCCATTTGGGTCTAACAAATCTTAAAAGCCAGAATGGAAATGATCACACTAGTTGCAAGTAACTTAACTATGTCTCAGTAAAAAAGACTCCAGACTATTCATATGAACAAAAATATCCAGCGCCCAACAAAGTAAAATTCACAATGTCTGACATTCAATCAAAAATTACCAGGCCTATAAGAAACTGGAAAATATAATCCATCATTAGGACAAAAACTCATCAAGTGAGACTTACCTGTAATCGACACAGAATAAGTAGACAAGGACTTTAAAAAGTTATTATAACTATTTCTGCATGTTCAAAATACTAAGCAAAGACATGGAAGACATAATAAAGATGCAAACCAAATTTCTTAAATTGAAAATTACAATCTGCACTATATGCTAACTAACGTTGATGTAAATTTTAAAAATAGTAATAAAAATAAAAAAGAAAATTACAATATATATTATGAGAAATGTATTAGATGGGATTAATAGCAAGTTAGATATTAAGAGAATAAAAGAACAGTGAACTTGAAAGAAAAGGAAGGGAACTAAGAAAAATGAACAGAGGCTCAACGAGCTAGGGTAAAAACTTGAAGTATGCTATTACGTGTAACTGGAAACCCCAAAGGGATAGCAGGGAAATAAATATTTGAATAAATGATGGCTTAAAATTTTCTACATTTGATAAAAATTAAAAACTCACAAATCTAAGAATACCATGAACTCCATGCACAAAAGACATGAAGAAAACTACATTAAGCCACACTGGAGCTAGTAATAGAGTAAATAAAAATCTAGTAATAAAGAAATCCCTAAAAGCAGAGAAAGAATGAACAGAGGAACAATGATGACAGGAGATAGCTCAGTGGAAAACAAGTAAGAACACAGTGAAGCAACATCTTTAAAATAGTAAAAGAAAGCAGGCAGACAATAACACGTGTTGGCAACGACACTGGAACCCTCATACATTGCTGATAGGAATGCCAAATGGTGCATTCATTTGGGAAGAAGTCTGCAAGTTCCTTAAAAAGTTAAACATAAAGTTCCCATCATGACCTAGTCATTCCACTCCTAAGTATCCAAGAGAAGTGAAAACATACATCTACACAAAAAACTGTACATAAATATTTATAGCAGCATTATTTACAATAGCCAGAAGCAGAAACAACTGAACAGTCAACCAGCCGAAGAACAGATAAACAAAATGTGATGTATCCACACAACAGAAAAATTATTTGGCCACAAAAAGGAGTGAAATACTGACATATGCTACACATCGGATGAAACTTCAAAACAAAGAACCCAGCTACAAAAAGTCACCTATTGCATAATTCCACTTATAGGAAATGTCTAGACTAGGCAAGTCCCTAGACAGAAACTATATCAGTGGTTGGTTGTCAGAGGCCAAGGAAACGTGGGCATGGTGGGTGCCGCTAATGGGTATCAAGCTTCTCTCTGAAGTGACAAAAATGTTCTGGAACTAAGATAGTGTTGATGGGTGTACAATTCTAAAAACCTCAGAACTGTGTTCTTTAAAAGGGCGAGCTTTATGGTAACTGAATGACATATCAACAAAGCTGCCAAAATAAATGACAGAAATATTGTGGAAGATACCTAAAAGGTGAGAGAGTGTTACAAATGATATGCTACGTACAAACACTATGCTTAAAAAATAAACCGTAAACACATTTTAAAAAGTGCAAATGGCCAGAATAACCCTATTAAAAAGTAGAGACTGTCATATTGGAAAAAGGAAGACCCAACCATATGCTACCCATAAGAAACAAAATTTGAGTATAGACACTAATAGACTAAAAGGTTGGAAAAGATGTACTATACTAACACTACTCAAAAGAAAGCAGAAGTGGTTAAATTACTAACAGATAAAACAGATTTCAGAGCAAAAAGCATTACCAGGGACAATAATGTTATTTCATAAAGAGATGCATTTTTAAAGAGGGCATAATGATCCTAAACATTTATCTACCTAACCACAGAGCTTCAAATTACCTGCAGCAGAAACTATAGAATTACGAGGAGAAATAGACAAATCCACAGCTACTGTTAGAGATTTTAATGCCCGTCTGTGGTAGACAAGTCCAAATCCATCCCCAAGATTCCCACCCCCTGCTACAGATGCCTTGTATAATTCCTGGCAGAGACTTACGTGTAAACATAATGGAATTTCACTCCCTTGATTACGTTATACTATATGACACCAGTGATGAGATTTTAAAGATGTAATTAAGGTCACTTATCAATTAACCTTGAGTTAATTAGAAGAGAGATTATCCTGGGTGGGACTGACCTAATCATGTGGGAGCTTTAAAGTAAAGTCTTGAGGTAAGACATGGAAGCCAGGGGACTCTACCCTACTGGACTTGAAAAAAACAAACAAAAAAAAAAACAAAAAAAACAAAAAACGGCGGCCACAAGTTCTACAGCTACAAGGAAGTGAATTTTGTCAACAACTACATGAGCTTGGAACCGGCCCCCAGGCCTCAGATGACACCACAGCTGTAGCCGACACTTTGCAGTCTCCTGAGGCCCTCAGCAAAGAATCCAGCTGAGTTATCCCCAGAATCTTGACTCGTGGAAACTGTGAGGTAATAAATGTGTGCTGCCTTAAGCCCAATTTGTCGTAATCTGTTATGCGGCAATACAAAACTAATGTGCTCTCCCTCAGTAAGTAAAAAAGACACAGATGAAAAATCAGTAAGAGTACAGAAGGTTTGAACACTATTAACCAACTTGACCTAATTGACATTTATATAACACCCCACCATACAACAGCAGAATATGCATGTTAACTGTGCAAGGAATACTTACCAACATAGACCATATATTGGGGCATAACACAAATCTCAATAAATATCAAAGGATTCAAGTCACGCAAAATATGTCCTATGAGCACAATCCAATTAAGCTAAAAATCAATAATAGTAATATCTTTAGAAAATCCCCTAATGTTAGCAAACTAAGTAACACGTTTCTCAATAACCCACGAGTCAAGGAAAAACTCAAGAGGGAAATGAACCTACCAGAATATTGTAAAACACCACGAAGACTGAGCAATATAATTATAGCTTCGCAAAGTTTTAGGGAAACGACCAACCAAATGTAAACTTGATTATTGTATTTAAATATTTTAAAATGCAACTGGTATAGCAAATGATGAGCTTCTATTGCAGGAATAGAAACAGGATTGTTATACTATCAACTATTTTTCCTATAAGCTGACAAAAAGAAGCTGTCTCTTAGCCTGATGGCAATGAAAGACAGAAGATGAATCATTGCTGGTGAAAACCAATTTATTTAGTCACTTCCAACGGCTGTTATTTATACTTGTCAGCACATGCTGTTAGTTCAATTAAATATAAAATCCGAAGTTCTCTTTTCTTCCCCACCCCCATCTTTAAAAGAAAGAAAGAAAGAAATGACACAGATTTAAAACATTAAAAGAACATTTTCAGTTTATTGTGTTCCTATTCTTTTACTCGGGCTTTGTTTATTAAACATTCTGCAACAAAGATTATTCATCGCTTTGCTAGTTAAATTTAAAAGTTTACAGAGACTAGATGTAAAAATATAGTTTGGAAGCTGTCCTTTCAGGATACTACAAACACACAAAAATTTAAAACAAGGCACTCAGAGAAAGTGTTCATTGCAACACTGCCCTGAATTGTGAGGAAGCCAGAGACAGCGAACTCACAGCTAATAAGTCGGATTTTATTTTTTATTTTAGTATAATTGAACTGTTTCAGATAAGTTATAATGCTCATACTTGTTACATACAAAGTATATGTATGTCACTTTGACCACAGCACAGGAGTCTCATCATTTAACTGCAATCAACCGTGAAAAACAATCTTGTTCATATTAAGTACCAGACATATAGGGGCACATGTTGCCATGGGGAAAAAAATGATATTTGGAGACCTGTCAAGAGAGTAATATTAGGCAATGTATGTTAAGTAAATGTGCCACCTACCCCTGTCAAGCATAAAAGCCCATTATCTCTAATTATGTTCCTCATTGAGTTTATATCTTTAAAGTGTCAAACACAGCCCACGAGTTTTGGGGCTAATTTCAGCTTCTTGTGATATACATATCTTATGCTTCCAATGACAGTAACTAGCCATCTACCACAAAGTACACAAGTACATTTGCTTTATTCTATTGTTTCAGTGAATAGAAATTATGTACTTTCCAGCAATCTTAAAGAGTCTGACTGCAGGTAGGACTCAAAGCTAAATATACATGGACACACTAGGGTGTTTTCAAATAGTTGCCTGAAGATGCCTCACTTATCCAGTAAATCAAGAAAAGAAGTGCGTATCTAGTGTTCTTACACCAAAACATTTTTTTAATACGCCTTTACAACAAACCTTATTTGCGCATGAACTCTAAGTCTTGCAGGCTCAGATTCATTAGAAACATTCATTATCGGGGGGCACCTGGGTGGCTCAGTCAGTTGAACATCTGACTCTCGATTTCGGCTTAGGTCACGATCTCAAATGGGTTTGAGCCCCTCGATGGGCTCCACACTGACAGTGCTTGCAGGAGCCTGCTTGGGATCTCTCTCCCTCTCTCTCTTTCTCTCTACCCCTCCCCCACTTGCACACACGTTCTCTCTCAAAATCAGTACATTAAAAAATAAAAGAAACATCAATTATCATATTGTAATGCGATTCTTACACAAAAACTCCTGAGTGTCATGCTATTTGTCCTTGCACTAACGGTCTTCAAGGACCACATACACATAGCTCAAAATTCTTTCACTGCGAGCTGTTTCCCCTTGTTGTATATGCTCCCCCGCACAACTCCAGGCTCTGACACACCCACCTTTCCCTTCTGACCTTGAAGAATCAGCAACCATAGAGAGCTAACCCATAATTCTAGGATACTAACACTTTGTGATTTCTTGATTATATGTATTAGATCTTGATATCTTAAGGATATCAAAACTATGGCTTTCATATTTGTGCAAATGCTTTTCCCCCAGATTGGGTGCCTTTCATCTTTTTATACCCCTATATTCTTGGCAACACTGTGTAGTTCATATAGTGTATGTGTCTGTTTACTGCTAATTTGATCAACGGGTGATTTTAAATATTGGAGAACAAAGTGAAACAGCTAACAGGCTACATCTAGATTACATCTATAGCATTTCTCTCTATACTTTCCTCTTCTGTGTAAGTTATTTGCAATAAATCTACAAATGCAATAAAACTGAAAATGAGAAATTAGGAAACAAAATTTTAAAAAATCCTTTGAACTCAAAATTGCCTAGTGTTCATGTACTTTTGATAATATAAAGTGAAGTTGTAAGAGAAAGATAGGAGGAAGAGAATTAGTATTGAGTCACATATGCATTAAAATATTTGTGGGAAATGGGGGAAGCAAGCGGCATGACCAAAAACTTTAATCTTTTCTTGTAACTGAAAAAGACAGTAATCAAAAAATAAATCTTGACAATCCTATGTAATAAACATTCTAATTGTTAGTGTTTTGAACTAGATCTTTACTATCCCATCCACCTGAAAATTGTTTCTCCAGCTTTCTAGGATTATAAAATTCTCAATTATCTACTTTAAAAATGAAAAACATGTTTTTAAGCAATGTTTTTTGACATGTATTTTTTTTAAGCATATTTGTTGTTGAGAATACAACAAAGAATAAAAAAGCTTTTGTGTCAAATAATGATTAAGGAAGAAAGTGCAGGATAGGGAAATGGCAGAAGAGCAAAGGAAAGAATTAATAGTGAGTTGGAAGGGCAAAGGGGGAGAAAAGAAGCCAAAGAGACTGACTAAAAATGTAGGTCAGGTAGGACTGGTTCAAGGCAGACACACCAACCAAGCTAATGTGGGTACCTGCATCACTCTGCCTCCTCTCCATGTCATGATTCCATAAGCTCCAAACATAGACTTCACTTTTCTACCAACCAAAACGCTATTTTCCATTAACATCTAGCCTCTAAAGGCACGTAATTTCAAACTAATTCACAAGAAAATGCGCTTAAGAGAGAAAACTCAGTGTTTAAATACTTTGAGGAAGAGCTACAATT
Organism: Prionailurus viverrinus; assembly: GCF_022837055.1. NCBI lineage: Eukaryota > Metazoa > Chordata > Mammalia > Carnivora > Felidae > Prionailurus > Prionailurus viverrinus. The sequence goes on along the minus strand of NC_062573.1, from coordinate 37,884,505 downwards.
TAAAGGTTCCTGAATTCCAAATCAATGCACTGAATAAAGGCTCATTTGGGGTATTAAAAAAATAACTATCAATGAAATTCCTATCCTTCACTAATGGCTGGCAGGCTTTTAACAAAAAATCAATTAAGGGGTGCCTGGGTGGCTCAGTTGGTTAAGCGGCCGACTTTGGCTCAGGTTCGTGAGTTCCAGCCCCACGCTGGGCTCTGTGGTGACAGCTCAGAGCCTGGAGCCTGCTTCGGATTCTGGGTCTCCCTCTCTCTCTGCCCCTCCCCTCTGTCTCTCTCAAAAGTACATAAACATTTAAAAAAATCAATTGACATTAATATAGAAAGGGAAATACGAATACTGAGTTCTTACAGTTGTCCTATGTTGATACAAACATGTTCTACAAGTGGAATTGATTTCACTTAACTCAGCATAGAAAACACTAAGTTATGTAAGACTGATTTTTGTCCTAGGTCAAAAAAGATACCTTAGGGTAGATTTAAAAGAGAATAGCTGATGATATGATTATATTTTCTAAAAACACAAAAACACAGGGATAACTTGCTTGTCCTCCAGTCTCATAACCATGCTGTATTTACAGTGGCTGTCTCAGTTCCTTCTCCGGTGACTACAGCAGCAGTCTGATTAACTAGTGTGCAGCAAAAACTTGTTTGCAAGCTTCAGAATGTGAAAGCATTGTTTACATATTTTAATGTTAATGGCAATAAAGAACTATAAAACATGCAACTTGACCAGAAAAAAAAAATGAGGCACTTTAACATTAAGTTTGGCTGTAAATAAGATAAACATAACGCATACTTTTTCCTTTTTACACAGTGCGATGTCCTAGAAATAACCACAAATGTTGAAATAAGCATGGATAAGCCAAAGGATTTCCCAATCACATTTTAATTTGGCATCTTGGTGTTCTTGATATTATATTCTCCTCTTCCTTGTTTACTAACAAAAAAATCCCACAATACATAATCTATTTATCACATAGGTGTTCAACACCAAAACTGTTTCATAGCTATCAACTATATCGTTTCCACTAGGGGAGAGAGAGAAAAACTTTGTATGAGAGTGTATACAGATACTTTCTGAATCTCATCTCCAGCAGACAGGTTGTTTGTTTGTGATCCTGTTGTGACAGACTGATACACGTGATAGGCAACAATACCAAATTTCCATTAATTTAGTGATTTTAAATATCACACTTAAGGATAGAATCTGATTAAAAATTTTATGTCAGGGGTGCTTGGGTGGCTCAGTCAGTTAAGCGTCCAACTTCTGCTCTGGTCATGATCCCCCAGTTTTGAGTTTGAGCCCTGTGTCGGGCTCTGACAGCTCAGAGCCTGGAGAATGCTTGGGATTCTGTGTCTCCCTCTCTCTCTGCCGTTCCCCAACTCACGCTCAGTCTCCCTCTCTCTCTCTCTCAAAAATATATAAACATTAAAAAAATTTTTTTTAATTTTATATCAAATGTATTTGGAGGGAAAAAAATTGGTTGCCAAAACTTGCAGTTCTCTTTTGGACTTTGAGAAAATGTGTTCCAAGCAAAGAAAATATACTAGAACAGAAAAGTAGTGAAAAAAATATAAATTGTTCAAAGGAACAAACTACTTTTTTATTTTTGAGACAGAGAGAGACAGAGCATGAATGGGGGAGGGTCAGAGAGAGAAGGAGACACGAATCTGAAACAGGCTCCAGGATCTGAGCTGTCAGCACAGAGCCCGATGTGGGGCTCGAACTCACGGACCGCGAGATCATGACCTGAGCCACAGTCGGATGCTCAACTGACTGAGCCACCCAGGCGTCCCAACAAACTACTTTTTAAAAGTCACACAGTTGGGGCACCTGGATGGCTCAGTCGGTTAAGTGCCCAGCTTTGGCTCAGGTCATGATCTCACAGTTTTGTGAGTTTGAGTCTCCCATATTGGGCTCTCTGCTCTCTCAACAGAGCCCACTTCAGATCCTCTGTCCCCCTCTCTCTGCCCCTCCACCACTCGCACGTGCATACTCTCTCACTCTCAAAAGAAATAAACTTAAAAAAATAAAAATAAAAAAAATAAAGGTCACACAGTGAATTCTTCTATTCCCCCAAAATTTAAAACATCAAAATATTGGTCCTTTAACTCTATAATGTCATGTCTTTTTATTTTTATATAAATTACTTTTAACCTTAACAGACTTAAAAAAATCTTTCAACTGACAGTAACTATCAAGTATGAAAATACACCTAATAAACCTAAATTCCTCTACTACTAAAGAGCAATACTGATTTGTTTTACTTTCAGGCTAACAACTGCTTCGATCCAGTAAGATAAACAGGTGGTAGTTTTAGAATAACTTTAAAATCTTAAAGACTTGTCAAACTTAATTCATTTTTTTAAAGTGTTTATTTACTACACTGTACTCCTGAAACTAATATAACACTGTACGTTAATTGGAATTAAAATAAAAACTCTCATATCATTTTATATTTTAAAAAACAGACTTGTCAAAATTAATCAAATAATTTTAAGAATATGAATACTTTGCAAATAATTCGGTAAGATATTTTACATATAAATTAGTTTTCCTTAGTATGAAATACAGTTTCTATTTTTCTTCAAGTCCCTACATAATACCAGGCTCACCAAAAGAAAGAAAAACCAAAAACCATGGACAACATGGTATAGGTAAGGTATAGGTATATGGTATAGGTATATACCAACTAAGTATAGGTATCCTCACAACCCCAAAATAGAAGCAAGTGAGAACAAACCACTAACAAGTCATAAAAACACAATATCAGCATTTCCGTGGGAGGAGAAGGGAGGCCAGTTGGGAATCTAATAGACCTGATAAAAGGAGAAATTCAAAATTAGTAGAAATCATGGCAAATCAATTTGACACAGCAACTGAAATTGGAAGAGGTTTTGCCTCTAATAATAGCAGGCGACGGCAAAATGTAAGAAGGTCTAAAGAACCTGGAAAAGTCTCACCCCTAAGAACTCTTGAAACTGATCAGTCAGGGCTCCCTTCCAGGACAGAGTTCCACACTAAGGAGAATAAATAAACTGGTTATGGAATCAAAATGAGCAGGATAGAGAATATTAACAGGATGGAAAGAGAAGTCCAGGTAAAAGTGGAGGAAGAAAACAGAACCAGGAAATGTCAAAAAACAAGCCACCATAAGTGAACATTAGGGAACAAGAAAAAGTCAAAGGGCCACGAAGGTAGAAAAGCTAATCTGAACCAGGTTCTTTCTAAAGTTCAGAAAAGTGAGCTTCACATAAAAAAATGGGAAACAGGGGCACCTGGGTGGCTCAGTCAGTTAAGCATCTGACTTCAGCTCAGGTCATGATCCCACCATGGTTTGTGGGTTCAGCCCCCATGTTGGCTATGTGCTGATAGCTTAGAGCCTGGAACCTGCTTCAGATTGTGTCTCCTTTTCTCTCTGCCCTTCCCCTGCTCATGCTCTCTCTCTCTCAAAAATAAAATAAAAACAAAGAAAATGATTAGAAAAAAAATTTTAATTAAAAAAAGGGGAAACAAAAACATCAAGGTCATATCCTATGCAACAGTGTTATAAATTAAAAGAGAGACAGAATAAGAACACACATATAGAAATAAAAGTTCACCAGAAAGACACACAAAACGTATTAAAACCATTACTTGTATTTAAAATGACAGTCATTTAAAAAATGACAAAAGCCATAAAAGAACAACTCTGAATCAGAATTAGATATGAGGTGGGGCGCCTGGATGGCTTACTTGGTTAGGCAACAACTCCTGATTTTGGCTCAGGTCATGATCTCATGATGGTGGGATCCAGTCTACACTCAGAGTGGAGTCAGCTTGGGATTTCCTCTCCCTCTCTCTCTGCCCCTCCCCTGCTCATGCTTTCTCTCTCTCTCAAAATGAAACAGTGAAAAAAATATTAGATGTGAGGTAACAGAATTCAGGGAAAAATTAGAAATTAAAAAAAATTTAAGATATGAAAACTAAAGGAAGAACACAGGACTGCATAAACACAACAGATAATGCCTTAAAGAAATAGGTGAAAAGGGAGATTTTAAACTCAAAATGAAGATTAAAAACAATTCACAAAAAAGTGACATATATTGAAGATATACAAGACTCAATGCAAATCATAGGAAATGAAGAAAACCAAAGCAAGGCAAAAGGACAAACACAACAATACTTCAAGTAAATGTTCTTGAAATGAAAAAGAAATGATGTGAAATTACTTAACGGAAGAGCACATTGCATGTCTGAGAACATGAACACTGAATAACACCCACACATGTTCTAGTAAAAAACTACTGGAGTGAAAGAAAATATGGCCACCTTTAAGCAACAGTGTCCTTACCAGCCTCAGTCCTTATCACTGATGCTAATCAGCTTTTATCGTTGTCTATTCTCTTTCTCACGCCTTCCCACTTACAATCAATTCAGATTCTACATTAATCTAAACACGGAATTTAGAAAAAAAAAAAAAACCTTAAGATTGACAAAAGAAAAACTAGATTAAAAAAACCAAGTAGTAACTGCTTAAACAAATTTACTAAAAACCACATTTGCCACTACTCCTTTATGAAAGTCCACTAAAATGACAAGTACAGAGATTAAAAGCACTAACATATTCAGATAGACAGTGGCCGAGAAGACAGAGATGGGTCAAAAAATCTGGGAAGCTGGAGCACAAATAGATGAGTGGCACCGATCTTGCTGGTGAAGGTTGCAACTTAAGAGCCTATCGAGAGATGAAACAGGAGCAACTTGATTCTAAATACAAACGCAAGTAAAGCTCAGTAACAAAGACCCAAAGACAGAGCACAGGGATGAAACATGAATGTTGATCTTCTCACAAAAGTCAACCAATGATTCACCAACTTCACAGAATATATGAGCAAAGCTGAAGTACGAAATCTAAACTCAGACATACCGAGCAGTTAAGAACAGGGCTAGCCTATTGAAATTGGGGGATTAAATAGTCTTGAGAGTAAACTATGGATTATCCTTAGCCAACCCACCAAAAAAGTGAACTGCACTCATTAAAGGGCCTCATCCATAAAAAGAACTTCCAATCAGCTTTTTAGGGTCTTAAGAGTAGCCAAACATTACCAAAGACTTACGAAAATTAGAGAAAACATCAGACAGAGAACAAGAAAAACATGAACTTGAAGAAAATACAAGACAAAAAACAGAAGACGACTTGAAAACAACCAATACTAACATTAACATCGTCAGGTAAAATGTTACATCCACTGGGGCACCTGGGTGGTTCAGTCGGTTTAATCATCTGACTTCAGCTCAAGTCATTACATCACAGTTCATGGGTTTGAGCCCCACACTGGGCTCTGTGCTGACAGCTCAGAGCCTGGAGCCTGCTTCAGATTCTGTGTCTCCCTCTCTTTATGCCCCTCGCCCACTTGTGCTCTGTCTCTCTCTCCCCAAAATGAATGAACATTAAAAAATTTTTTTAAATGTTATGTCCACCAAGGGCCAAGGCAATGGCCAAATAAGACCTGGCAAATTTAGGCAGTTAAGAAAAACAATGAGCTCTTTTTAGATTCAGGCAGGTTATTACTTACAGTGAGAAAACAGTGGCCAAAAGGTGCCAATTCCTCATGGCCCTTATGCAGGGTGACACCAAAGAAAAAGGGACCAGATGGAAGAGGACTAACGGGACACTCTATTGCTGAAGAGCTAATGCCATGCTGTAGCTAAGCAACTGTCTAGCCTGTAGCAATGTCCTAAGTGGAGCATGACAGAAAGTCTCAAGTTTCAAAGAAACCAAGGAGACAGATGGGAAAACTGCTTCAAGACATCTTTCTGCAAGACAGGGAGGCTTCCTCATGAAAGAAAGGCAAATAAAATGTTCTTATGACTACTCTTCACAAGACCACCATGTTCGTAAGAGGATCACAGGTTGTTGCACCTGTGTTGTAGGCTGGTCAGAGGTACAAACTCTGCCTGCATGGCCTACCAGGATACGTGCAAGGTCACCTGGACACCAAGGTGGAGCCACTGCCCTACAGACACATGAGCATAATGCTACCTTTAAAAGGAAATATTTGGAGAATAAAAAACTTAAAGATCTTTGAGATATTAAAAATGATAGAAAAAGCTTTAAAATCAATGGAAGAACTAGAAAAGAATATTGAGAAAATATGAAAGTACAAGAAAAAGATGAAAACCAGATAATGAGAAGTAAAAAATTTAATAATCAGGCTAGATGTCAGTATCTTAATAAAAGGAGTTCCAAAAACAGAGAATAGAGAAAAAAAAAATAGAGGGAAGGAACTCAGTATCTTAATATTTAAAATTTTCCCATGGCACTGGGGCACATGGGTGGCTCAGTCAGTTGAGCATCTGGCTCAGGTCATGATCTCGCGGTTTGTGAGTTCGAACCCTGGGTCAGACTCTGTGCTGACAGCTCAGAGCCTGGAGCCTGTTTCAGATTCTGTGTCTCCCTCTCTCTACTCCTTCCCCATTTGTGCTCTGTCCCTCTCTCTCTTTCTCTCAAAAATAAATATCAAAAAATTTTTTTAATTTTCCCATGGCACAAAAACAGACACTCAGATCAATGGAACACAACAGAGAACCCAGAAATGGACTCACAAATGTATGGCCAACTAATCTTTGACAAAACAGGAAAGAATATCCAATGGAATAAAGACAGTCTCTTCAGCAAGTGGTGATGGGGAAACTGGACAGTGACATGAACAAAAATGAACCTGGACCACTTTCTTACACCATACACAAAATAAACTCAAAATGGATGGAAGACCTAAACGTAAGACAGGAAGCCATCAAAATCGTAAAGGAAAAAGCAGGCAAAAACCTCTTTGACCTCAGCCGCAGCAACTTCTTACTCAACACGTCTCCAGAAGCAAGGGAAACAAAAGCAAAAATGAACTATTGGGACCTCATCAAAATAAAAATTTTCTGCAAAGCAAAGGAAACAATCAGCAAAACTAAAAGGCAACCAACGGAATGGGAGAAGATATTTGCAAACGACATATCAGATAAAGGGCTAATATCCAAAATCTATAAAGAACTTATCAAACTCAACACCCAAAAAACAAAGAATCCAGTGAAGAAATGGGCAAAAGACATGAATAGACACTTCTCCAAAGATGACATCCAGATGGCCAACCGACACATGAAAAAATGTTCATCACTCATCATCAGGGAAATACAAATCAAAACTACATTGAGATACCACTTCACCCCTGTCAGAATGGCTAACATTAACACCACAGGCAGTAACAGATGTTGGCGAGGATGCGGAGAAAGAGAATCTCTTTTGCACTGTTGGTGGGAATGCAAACTGGTGCAGCCACTCTGGAAAACAGTATGGAGGTTCCTCAAAAAATTAAAAGTAGAACTACCCTATGACCCAGCAATTGCACTAATAGAGATTTATCAAACGGATACTGGTATGCTGTTTTGAAGGGGCACATGCACCCCAATGTTTATAGCAGCATAATCAACAATAGCCAAAGTATGGAAAGAGCCCAAATGTCCATCAATGGATGAATGGATAAAGAAGATGTGGTATATCTATACAATGGAATATTACTCGGCAATCAAAAAGAATGAAATCTTGCCATTTGCAAATATGTGGATGGAACTAGAGGGTATTATGCAAAGCAAAATTAGAAAAATTTGTCAGAGAAAGACAAATATCATATGACTTCACTCACATGAAGACTTTAAGATACAAAAGAGATGAATGTAAGGGAAGGGAAGCAAAAATAATATAAAAATAGGGAGGGGGACAAACATAAGAGACTGTTAAATATAACAAATAGGGTTGCTGGAGGGGTTGTGGGAGGGGGATGGGCTAAATGGGTAGGGGCATTAAGGAATCTACTCCTGAAATCATTGTTGCACCATATACTAACTTGGATGTAAATTATAAAAAATAAATTATAGAAAGTCAAAAAATTAAAATAAAATAAAATAAAATAAAATAAAATAAAAATAAAATTTTCCCCGAACTAAATGACCTGAATTTCCCCACTAAAAAAGTTCACCAGTGATTAACTCAAAGGTTGAAAAAGGTTCATTCTCTGACACATCATCAAGAAATTTCAGAATACCAAGAATAAAGAGCCTAATAGCTTCTGAAGAGAAACAAACAGGACACACGTAAGTATCAAGAATCAAAATGACAAATGACTTCTCAACAGCTTCAGTGGAAGCCGGAAGGCACAGGTGTAATGTTATAAAATTCAGGACAATGATTTCTAGCCTAGACATCAACACTCACATAATGTTTCAATTCAGTGTATGGACAGAACTGAGCCATGCTGAGTCACACTAATGAATCAAAACAATGTATTGTTCATGAATTCTTTCAAAGGAAACTGTTGGAAGAGGCACACCACCAAAATAAGGGAATAAACTAAAAGATAAAAACAGAAGATTCAGGAACTTGGGATATCCAACATGAGAGAGGTGAAGCCCAACCAATCCAGATTAACATAGAACAGAGAGTTCCAGGAGAAATGTCTTTAAGGGGGGGGGGGGGGATGGGAGATTATACATTTGAATCTCCTGAGAAGAGATTTACACCCCTTGAGGACAATTAGGGTGTAAGTTAATGCGTGCTACAAAGAACACTGAGCAAATGAATAGGGGAATTATAATACCAAAAAACTTAGAACAGAAATTAGACTAAAAAAGAAAATATAATTATAGATACCACACAACCCATTTGTGAATAGTATTTACATGTCAAAATAGTATAAATAGTGAATGTTAACCAAGACGTGTGATGTAACTGCACTGTATTAGGAGGAAGAAGGAGGAAGGTATGTGTTTAGGGAAGAGCTAGAAGGAACGGATCTTCGTCTTCATATTCCAAAACAGGTCAGTGAAACCTAAAACTGAAATATCAAGCAATAGCATAATAATTATGTTACTTAGAAATACAGAGATTAATAGAAAAATAGCTAAAAGATTTGAAAGTGGTTATCTCTTAGTAGCAAAAGCTGGTAAAAAGAATAGGAAAGGAGAGCTCTGTTTTTCCATTTTTAAGCCTTGAGGGAGAAAAACCTTTATCAACTTAAAAATCATCTACTTATTATCTTGAAATTAAATAAAACAGTAAATTAAGGATAACTTAAGTTTATGCACCAATTTGAATAATTCTAGACAGTATACTTACCAAAAGATCCTGACAATAAAGACTCTAATAGGCAAAAGGAAAAAAGGGAAAAAGAACACAAAAACTGGACTGTTGTTCATATGCAGCAACACTGTAGTATAAAAAAGATTAAAGATTGCTTCATTTTTGAATCAGTAGAAAGGGGAAGGGAAGAGTTAAGAAATAAGTTTACCAAATTGTATAGTATTCTGTACTGAAATCACAGAGTATAACAGCAGAAGGAAATCTTATATATTGGCTAACAATTTATGTCCCTCATTTTTACAGTTACTTGTGCAAAATAAGACTGCTCTGCTATTAATTCTCAACTCTTTGCATCACAGTGCATTTCAAAATAACAAATATCAAGTCAATATATTTGTATGCCTATTGATATGCTCATTAACCACTTTTTGTTTTGAATTTTTTTTAATGTTTATTTTTGACAGAGAGGGAGACAGAGCATGAGCGGGAGAGGGGCAGAGAGGGAAACAGAATCCGAGCTCACAGAACAGAGCCCAATGCGGGGCTCGAACTCAGAAACCATGAGATCATGAACTGAGCTTAACCAACTGAGCCACCCAGGTGCCCCCTCACAGGTTTTTAAGATCTATACCTGAGTGCATGTGAATTAGTAGGAATATCGAAAACTGGCTCAAGGCCTAATGCATAGGACCCCTTATTATCAGTTAACACCTATCTTTCAAGATTTGGGTCAAGTTCCTCCTCAAATATCAGGATACTTCAATTTGGATAAAAACAGTAAGGCTGTCAAAAATTTTTTTGCTGGGGCGCCTGGGTGGCTCAGTTGGTTAAGTGTCTGACTCTTCTACTCAGGTCACGATCTCACAGTTCATGAGTTCAAGCCCCACATTGGGCTCTGCACTGACAGCACAGAGCCTGCTTGGGATTCTCTCTGTCTGTCTGTCCCCGGCTCTCTCTAAATAAATAAACAAACTTAAAAATTTCTTTGCTCTTTTATTTTACTAATTACACACCACCTCAAAATTCTCCTTACCTTGACCAAACGGGAAATGAGGCATGAAAAGCAGCAGCACCCACATCTCTATTATTACTCGGTCTATTCTGTGCTCAAATTTATCCTGTAACATCCCTGAGTCTGAGATTCTGAACAAGACTAAACACCTCAGAGGCATTTAATAAATACCTGTGAGCTGGTGACTTAAATGGCAGCATTAGATCAATATATGTTATTTTCTAAAACAAACGTATTCCTATTCTCTAAAGCCATTTATTTTTCAAAAAGTCCTCATGTCTTTCAACATTAAAAAAATAAAAAGGAGTGAGAGGAAAAGCTGATTTTCCAAGGCAGGAAACTAAACAGCTTCTAATTTGTGAAGCTTATTCTATCTCCCACATACCACTCTGGTACGATGCCCTGTATACCGTTCTGCACACTGAACAGAGCAGACACACCATGCTGCACAAAGGGGGTGACCCATCAGCTACAGAGCACTCACACCCTGGTCTACAGCTACAGGTCATCTACTGCATTTTATAATTAGTAAGCAGCAAGACAGCTTGTTCCGTATTGCTGTGTTCTTATTGCAATTTTTAGTTCAAGTTGGAATTTAAAAATTATTTTACTGTAATCATTGCTTTCTCATCTTGAAGCTGTAACTGTGAGAACTCACTAGTGCAATCACACCCGCATTGGGGCACCTGGGTGGCTCAGTTGGTTAAGTGTACGATTTCGGCTCAGGTCACCATCTCACCATTCGTGGGTTCAAGCCCCACATCGGGCTCTGAGCTGTCAGAGCCTGGAGCCTGCTTCAGATTCTGTGTCTCTCCCTCTCTCTCTGTCCCTCCCCGCTCATACTCTGTGTCTCACTCTCACATTAAAAAAAAAAAAAAGAAAAAAAAGAAATGAAATCACACCCATATTTACCTAAGAGAAGTACCTCAAATGATATAGGCCTGTGTTACATTAGAAAGATTCAAGGGGGGGGGGGGGGGGGGGCGAAGGGGGGAAATGACAGGATTATTTAAAGTCATGTTCAAAAACAACAAAAAATAAATTTGTAACTTTGCAACTCTAATGTTTCATAACACACTATTTCCGGAAGAAACTAAGATTTACATGTAATTAATAAAATGCAATCCCTGCAAGTCTTATTTATGAGGAAAATCCTCATACAACACTAGGAGAGCAGGACTTACAAATAATATATACTTATAAGCAAATATAAAAGCAATGGTTTCAGATTTATATTTTAAGAAAAAAATTAATTTAAGAGTCTCTACCTAAATTTTTTTTGTATCAAACAACTACAACTAGTTATAGGGCAAAAAGCATCTGTTATTTTGGCAGAATGTTAATTTATTTACAAAAACTATACAAAATTAGATTAATTATAACACCAACTTATCAAAGCTTCCTGAAATTAATTTTGCTTTTGGAAATGTATCAAAAGTCTTCAGATCCAGAATGATAGTCTTTATTATTTTTAATTCATGGAATTATAGCACATCAGATCTTCAAGCGAAAACACGAGATAAAAGCCTGTACAATAAAATATTCTTTTCTTGATAGCTTGGAATGTAAATGAAAATATGTTCCCTTTTTACCGAAGGAAAAAATCTGAACCAAGGGTCCAATAATATCAAATACCTGTTAGAATGGCTTGTCTGCTAGAATTAAAGTTGGGCAATTACTTCCACATTTTAAAAAATGGCCTTAAATTAAGTCCGTTTTTTCTTTTATACAAAACATTTTTCTCAGCCATTTCAGACCCTCTAAACTTTATAACAAAAAATGCTCTTCAGTTTTTACTAGTTAAATCCACACCCAGAGAAGGTGTGTTCAACATGGACTTATTTTAAAAGTGCATATAAGCATGACTAAACTTAAATTGTTGATAAATCTAAGAGCAATAATTTAATTTTCTACCACAAAAATATAGGTAACCTTAAGAGCAACATGCTTGGTCAATCTTTCTTAAGCTTTTAGGTCTGAAGCCAAAACATTTAAAAATGAAGGGGAACAATACAGTGACTCTTTGCTAATGGCTTTTCAGATATCAATTTGCAGACATAAAGACTCATCCAACAAAGTATCCAGGTTATCCAATGATATTTGGCATGAATTCATACAGCAATGACACATATATAATATAAAAGTAACAACAACCAAAAAAAACCACAGGTATTTTAGGCCTAAGATGAGTTTATCTAATAAAGGTTACATGAAAACTATCACGTAAGACCCAAAATAAACTTCATATACAAAACTATACGATGTGGCTTTGTTCAAACACACCTAGAATTCAGATTCAAGTAACTAGGCTGGCTTTTTTATGTCACCAGCTTTCATGAGGGCTTTAATAGCTCTCGCCCTCATCTCCAGTTCTAGCAGCTCCAGCTGCTGTGCGGAAGGCTGAACATCTTCGGGTGGAGGAGCAGTCAGGGTGGCTGCTTTGGGCTCCTTGGGGCTACCCTCTGCCAGCCCCAGAATCTCATTCACACTTTTCTCAATGTCTTTCTCCAGGTCCTCTATCTGACCAGCTTCGCTCTGGACTGTATTGTCTGGGACCTCAGGAGCAGCAGCTTCCTCGGTGCATGGGCCTTCTATGTCGCTGTCATAAGCATCTGCATTTATACTGAGTACATCACTATCTTCCCCTTTGCCTGTAACAAACAAAAAAGGGGAAAGAACCACGTAACCTAAATGCCCTGGTCAAAATGTCTTTTCTATTTATGATTAATGGGGTACCTTGACCCCACCTCCCACCATGAAGTCCCAAATGCATTCCATAATCTCTGTCCCATCCCTTTTTCCCCTGACTCCTCAACTATGAAAACAGATATAATTTAATGTAAATTTTAATGAATTTTTCATTCCAGTTTAGCAGAACATGGAAGCAGTAGGAAATTTATACCATCACATGATCTCTTTTCCTAATTAAAATGTCACACCACTTTATACCACAGTGAAGCTTCTACATTACAAAATTAGTGATGCTAGATACTGTCTGAATAGAGCATGGCTTATTAACAAAAAAGTAAAATTCCATTCTAGAAACAGTTTAAAAAACTTTACTACAAAAAAAGAAAAAATATCATTGGCAAGCTGGACACCATGTGCAATGCAATTACCTACATCTTTTCATTTGCTTTTTCAAACACTTTGTTATAAATCAATAAATTAAAGGAGAATGCCTAAGGCCATTTTCTAAGATAAAATAAATTTTCATCATGAGGATTTTAATTAATAAAGTTAGTACACTATAATTTTAAAAAATATGTTATAAAACTTGTATAACTGATACTAAAACTTTCAACATACACACAGATTATGGCTCTCAACTACCTTGGCCTTGGACATTACTGAAGTCCAGGTGTTGTTTAAACTTTGAGTGCTCACTTACACCTCCAATTTATTTATCTTTAAAAAAAATTTTTTTTAAGTCATGATCCCCCCCCCAAAGGTTACCTTTGTTAAGTCTTCTTATAGTAGGAAAAACTTATTTACCAACAGATGGAAAATTCTGATAATACAATATTATAGGGTTAGGCCATAAACAATTCTACTCCACTGGTTTTGTAATAACAATTTACTGACCTTGACTGATCCTCCTACATCCTAATAATTAAAAAACTACTCCCTATTCTAAAATCAAAGTGGAAAAATAAATTGATAAATTATACGTGTCCACAAAACTGTTTAAAAAAAAAACGTTGCAAGTTTTAATTATTTGATGCCAAAGAATATTTTACCTATCTTCCCCAAAGAAACAAATATTCCCAAATAGCTAAAAAAATAAATAAAAATACAGCCGTTTATGTAAAGAAATAATGCTTTATATAAGTATTGCAACTTGAGACAAAAACAAATTTAAGAAATGAAGCGCTAAGTTGTCCACAGCCTCAAAAATTTCACTTTCATGCTTAGCCATCTTTAATCTAAAGTTCTAAATCTGTTCTCACTGATTCTGAGTGAAAACCTGCGGTCTGTTTAAAAGATTTTAAAACATAAGTTTTTGAAAAAATGTAATCTGTTTTTCTAACTATAAGTTGTTGCCTGATAATGAATTAAGAGCAGAAGAATATAATGGTGGGTGGGGAGAGAGGAAAGGTCTGAAATTTGGGATACCTGAGTTCTAAAACTTTACTCTGCTATAAAGTATGTGATTTGAGCAAATCCCTTAACTTCCCAGAATTTCCTGAAATTAAGGCAAATTGTCCTAGGACATCTCTAAAGTGCAAGGTCTAATACTACCCTAAGTTAAGTCTATATAAATGTTTATAAAATGGCAATATTTCAGCTCTTTTGTTTTCCCAAGACATGATTACCACTTATCTTTCATTTAATACATTGATCACTTGGATAATCATCCAAAAGAATTTCCCATTGACAGTAGTAGCCAATGAAAGGTAAGTAACATCAGTAAATCTACTTTTTTTCATGCAACAACCTGTGGGGGTTTTAGGGGTTCTTTTGTTGCTTTTTTTAAGCAGTCTCTAGAGCCAACATGGGGCTCAAACTCACAACCCTGAGATCAAAAGTCACATGCTACACTGACTGAGCCAGCCAGGTGCCCCCAAATAACCTTTTAAAAGGACAACAGATTTTCTAGAGAAAAGAAGTACATTTACAATATCCAGGCAATATAAATGAAGCTCACTTATTATCTTGGGTACAGGGTTCAATGTGTAATATTATAACTATCGAATCCCTTATGTGCTAAATCACAAATTCTGAAGTAGCTGTATTTTTATGAAATTAATTTGCTTTGAGTTTATATGTGAGCAAATGATAATAGCAAATCTTAGAGATATTTTCATTAAATAAGTGGAGAATCTACACTCGTAGATCCTGAAGACATACATGGCAAACTTTCCAGCTGAGTATCACTGTCATATACCATCAGCTTATATTTCTGACCAAAAGACTACAAGGATATATATGAGTGTATATAAATATTTTCTAATGGAATGTACATTATGTTCATCTTATTACTGTGTTTTATCAAACACTTCAAATGGCTAAGAACCAGAGCTATATATATTCTCACCTAATTCAGACAATTTTTCAAGCCTATTTATATAAGCTTAAGAAGCAACCACAGCTAAAGAGCCTCTTTGCCCCAAGCTTAAAATAATAAAATCCTTTTTTTATAAAGTTATCAGCACAGGAAATTCAGGGTCAAAGTGTTTATACACACACTTCCCATGTTTCAAAGGAGGTAAATCTTGACAAGAAAGTTCTTTATATATTCTATGGGTTTGTTTCAAAGTTTTCAGCAGGCAGAAGGTGGGCTTTGCTTTATTTCTTTAAACAGCTATACATATCCTATCACTGAAGAAATGGTGCTCCATGAATTTGGTGTTCTCTGTTTACATTTAAAATTATCCAAAGTCGGGGCACCTGGCTGGCTGTTGGTAGAGCACATGACTCTTGATCTTGGGGTTGTAAGTTCAAGCCCCATATTGGATGTAGAGATTACTTAAAAATAAAATCTTAAAAAAAAAAAATGATCCATGAGCGCCTGGGTGGCTCAGTCAGTTAATCGCCCAAGTCTTGATTTCAGCTTAGGTCATGATCTCACGGTTTGTGAAGCGCAGGGCCTGCTTTGGATTCTCTCTGTTCCTTCCCTGCTCACTCTCTCTCTCTCTCTCAAGATAAATAAATAAACTTGAAAAAAAATTATCCAAAGTCTAAGTGCCTGAGTTCTCCATAACACAGTACTGGTGAATACATTCATAGATTCCATCTGCCCACTACACCTGTACCACGGATCCCAAAGCTTTGTAGAATTTGTGTCTGAAACAACTTAGCATAACACTTCACCTCACAAATGTGAAAACAAGGTGACTTGGACAATGTAACATGGTAAATTATTTAAAGATTTAGGATCCTACTTCACTATTCCTTAATTTTCATCATTCTACTGACTTGCTTTTTAAAGTATCATTTGCAAACACATGAATACACTTCCAAAGATAATTTATTCTCATCCTTGGTATTAGGAATTTATAGTTCTTTTTCTTGTCAATTATGATCCTCAAGGTAGAAGTGGTGAAACTTGTACATTTTTTCTAAAAAAAGTAACCTTACCTCAAAATGCTTCATTCATAAGTCTTAGAATATCAGTGTTGTCTGTTCTGTCCTTCCACCAGTCCGCATGCGTGTCTGTGTGTGTGTGCGTGCGCACGTATGTCTCAGGTTTGCTTTTTGTTAAAATAAAAATTTTAAATGTATGTGTGTGTTATCTTAGGTTTGCTTTCTGTTAAAAGTTTTAAATACCCAATTGGAAGTACACAAACGTACAAGAATTATTAATCACAAAGATTTTGAGGGATAAAAATTTTAAAGGATTTTAAAGTTATGCTAGCATATTTAAACCTCAATAGAGCCTACATTCTACTTGCTAATAATTCAACTTAAGAGTAGTTTTAATGCACAAAACGGAGGCATATCTAATGTTATGAGTGACTGTATGCTCGTGAAACTTCCTGATAGTGAATTATTAAATTAAGCCAGGAGACAAACCTTAGAACATAGAATAATTAAATATCTGTCTGAATTCCTGCCGAAGATGGCAAATTGAGCACACATATCTAATTCCCTTCTCTACCAAGAAGCCAATGAAGTGACAGAAGGCCGATACTTAAAAATACAATAATAGCATAAATACTATAAATTAACTGAGAATAAAACTAACATCAGTCCTTTATAAGTAAAATACAAAATGGAGAATCCATAAAGGGGAAAAATCAACAAATTTAGCTAAATAAATAGTAGGACCTCTGGGCAGGGGACATCATAAATAAAATAAGACAGAGGCACTCTATAAGAAAATATTAATGAACTATAATATATACAATGTCCAGGTATCATTAAGAGATAACTAAAAACAAGGGCAAAGGGTAGAAACAAGTCAAGCATTCCACAAACTATGAAATACAAAAAGCATCAATACATAAAAATGCTCAACTTATGGGGCGCCTGGGTGGCGCAGTCGGTTAAGCGTCCGACTTTAGCCAGGTCACGATCTCGCGGTCCGTGAGTTCGAGCTCCGCGTCGGGCTCTGGGCTGATGGCTCAGAGCCTGGAGCCTGTTTCCGATTCTGTGTCTCCCTCTCTCTCTGCCCCTCCCCCGTTCATGCTCTGTCTCTGTCTGTCCCAAAAATAAATAAACGTTGAAAAAAAATTTAAAAAAAAATGCTCAACTTAATTTCTAACCATGCAATGCAAATTAAAATATTACTTTTAACTCATTAGTTACAAAAAGGAATTTTACCCATCTGTAAAAAAATTAATAAATTTATAAGATGGAAAAATGATCAAGACATGATTAAGTGAACAAAGAAAACTAAAGAGTAATAACTATATTTATATTCAAAATAACAGTAAATTATTAATAGTGGTTACTTCTGGGGAGGAAAGTTAATGTAGAAAAAAGAAAGTGAGCTTTCCAATTTTGCCCTATGAACATATGTATTTCTTCAACCAGTTCTAAGAATATAATCCTTATAAAAAGTTTAAAAAGAAAAAATGAAACCATAATATTAGATAACACAGAAGGGTATCATCTAAAAAGACATTTTGCAGGATTTTTACAAAATGTAAGCAGGCAGGATGAAATTGACAGAAAATAAAAGCAGAGCAAAACCACAGCCAAAGACACCACAGATAAGTGTAACTCTTTCTTAGAGAATCTTGGAAGCAACGAAGAGTTGGCTGTGAAACACAGCAAGATAATTAAATTAAATCCATTCAGAATAGTTGGGCCAATTGAACACTTCCTTCTTTCTCTTCCCTTCCCTACCACATGCCCAAGCACTCTAGTGGGAGCCTACCTCATCCACTTAAAGAGCTCTCCTAGAGTCTGAGATATATCTAAACAGCTACTGATGAAACCCAAACCAGCTTTCAGAAAAACCCAGCTACAGTAAGTAAAGAACCAAGATGAACAAAGGACGAAATAAAGAAAATCTAGGGATCAAAAGATAATCTAATGGGGGAGAAGGAAGGGAAGAGGAGTCTAATTAGTATCCTTAGAGAGACTCAAGTAGACTCTGGAGCCATAAAGTAAGTACATGATGCAGTGAAAGAAGAACAGAGAACAAGAAATGTTAGAATTTTAAAACACAGTTATCAAAAGCAAACATTCAGTGGCTGCTGGAAGACAGTGAAAGAAAAAAAACCTCCTATGTAGAAAAGAAATAAAAATATATCTAAAATATGCAGTAAAAGTTAAGAGATGAATGACCCATGAGTCCAACAACTCATAATTTACTCAGCAAATATTACTGAGTACCTACTATGTACAAGACACTGTTTTAAACATTAAGGAAACAGTGAATAAAAAAAAGTCCTTGTGCTATATTTAAATCATAGGAGACACTATAAATAAATGTCAGGTGTTATGAAGAAAAATAAAGCATGATAAGAAGACACTAGCAGGATGCTTTCAGAGAGTGATCGATGTGATTTGATAAGGAAACTGAGCAGAGAAGTGAATAAAGTGATAGAATAAGTCAGAAAACAGAAAAAAGGGTAGAGAGGGAAAATTATGACAAAAAAGGTGATCTGAGGTGAAGAAGGTCTTCTTAGTGAAAAGGCTTGCCAACTGCAGTGTATCATACCTAAGACACATCCTATAAAAAAATCAGAACCCAGGGGGAAAAAAAAATTACTAAAAATTCCCAGAAGAAAAAAACTAGATTACCAACAAAAGCTAGCCTCAAGAAATCAAGACCACTTCTATCAGCCCTGTGGACAAGATATCCCTATGGCTATGAACATGATCACAAAAAAGAGAAGTAACGGTATATTATGTGCCTCAAGGATACAACATTGCTTCTAAAATATTGTCAAAAATTGAACATGAATCTGATCAAGGTTCAGTATCCAACTACCAATTTACAGAAAAATAACATTAAATAGAACAATGGTATGCAATCAGCAAAATTCGAACTGAGAAACTCTGACAATCTGGTTTAAGAAACTTCGAAGAGAAGGGGGGAGCAATGGAGGGTGAGAGGGAGGGATGGGAAGGAGGAGCATACAGATTAAAAAGAGACTTAGAATCCAAACAATTGTAACATAGGGTACTTATCTGGATGTCCATTCATACAAATATAGTTTAAAACTATTATAAGACAACCTGAGAAAACTAACTACTGGATTATTTGAGGATTAAAAACATCACTATTCTGTAATCCCTAATGAAATACTGGATCTAAACATTAATAGCTACTAAAACCATTAGGTGGTAGTCTGATAACACCTGTACCAATCAATCTTAACATCACAATACTACCAATGAATACAAGCGGTAGGTTAAACCTGAACACTTTCTGAATATATGATATTAAGCAACGTTAACTTTTTAAGGCATTGTGATTATGCTTAAAAAGAGATCTCTAGTCTTTGAGATACAAACATATTGAAATATTTATAGATGAACTGAAAAGAGGTTTAGAATCTGCTTTAAAATAATCTAGCAGTATGAGCAGGTAGGGGTATGCATGAAAGAATTAGCCATAGGTGGATAACTGAAAATGGAGAGAGGTACATGGGAGTTAATGCTATTTTTTTACTTATTTTTGTCTGACAATTTCCAAGATAAAAAGTCTGTTTATGGTGATTTCTATTCAGAAACCTACAGTAACAATTTTGAAAATACCTTAAAATATATATATGCTGGAGGAGAACACAAGAAAATCAGAATCCCAATATTCCTATTAGGCAACCATAGACCTGGTTATCAAAAGGGTTAAACTATCTTACTTTGTTTTCTCTTTTAGTTTTTCTCATCAGATTTTCAGTTAATCACATTCAGTGGTTATGCCATTTAGAACAGCACATTTCACCATCCTTCCCTCTAGGTCCTTCCCTCTAGAATCTCAACTCTCTAAGGCTTCTAAGTGTTATCAACCTACTACAATCTCATTAGTAACAAAGGCCAGAGTTCACTGGAAAGCAATGCTATGCCTCTGTGGATTTCTTTTCTGAGACAACAGAAAACTTCGGTTTTACTAAATTTTAAGTTATAAGGAAGACAATTCTACTATAGTGTAACTGTAGAAAGTCAATTTATAACAGTTCTAGTGAGTTCTAGCCTTTTCAAGAAAGAAATCAAAACTTTATTTTCTGAAAAAGAAACAACTTTTTTTTAATATGTAAAAACAATCTTTTGTAGAGGACTTTAATCTTCCTCTCAGCAAAACTGACAGAACTTGGCTATTTTTTCTCATGTAGTATTTTAAACTACTGATTTAAATTTAAGTGTATCATGTTAACCACGATATTCAAAATTTAATCATGACATTATCTGATGGTTACTGAGATATATGCAAACAATTTAATACAGAAAAACTGTCTAGTATACTACCAGGCCCACACTCAATTTCTGGGTAACTGAGTGTCCATAGGCCTATAAACCTAACTTTTGTGAATGACAAATTGAGAGATTACTCCAAGAATCAACAAATCTTCACTCAGTATTTATTACCTATGCTACAATGGTGCTATAAAGGCCACAGAAGAGGTGGGCCTTACAAAATCCTACAGGTAGGGTAAACTAAATATTTGTAGCATAACTAAGGCACAGATTTTGCCTTTATGGTAATTAGGTATGCTTAAAATATGGACATGATACTTTAAAATGCTAAATTCTGTGGTATAAAGCATAACAGAATTTTCGAGTATATAAGGCAATAGGGAAACGTCAAGGAGATCTACAGATGTGATATGAAGTAGGTCTCAAAATCTAGTAAGTGATGTTGACAGAGGAGGAAACTCCAAGTGTAAGGGACAGAATGGAAAAATAGGTGCTAGAGCTAAACAATACAGAAGTATGTGAGCCTTTCAGATAAAATGTACACATGAGAACATAGAAAAGGACAGTATCCAAAAATTTTGCCTCTGTAGACAAGACATCACCATTGTAGGAGAAAAAGCACAACAGGGACCTCTTACCAGCCTTTACAATAGATCAGATAAGCAATTAAACAGGCAACAGTAGTATGAACTAGGTGATAATTATTCAGTACGAGAGAAGAGGTGAGGTAAACACAAGTTAAGGAAGACCACGGATTTGGAAAGGTGTGATCTTACAGAACAAGTAGTTGACCTAAGTAAGAGTACACCACTGGTGTGAATGAGTTTAATTCTCAGATTTGGACAAAGTGCATGACAAGCAGTAAAACTTGTAGTCACAAAGGACAGCTTAACATTTCTGTTCTGAGATACACTGTGAACCAGACGCATGACAAAGCATCAGGGTTTTGGGTTCGAAAAATAACTTCTACAAAACTACAGTACAGTAAGCCTGATACCAAGGCTCAGTAAAATTCTAGGTTTACTAAGAGGTTAATTAGCTCTGAAAAAAGTACTGCTAATTAGTTTAGACAGAAAAGGTAACATCTGACAGGGGATCTAAATGATACGCTGTAGACTGCTGGTTACCTCAGGAGGAACATGCAGGCAGAGGGAACAGCAAAAGTCAGGTCTCTGACACAACAGCGCTTATAACGCTGGAGGAAAGTGAGGAGGAGGGACTAGAAAGAACAAGGGGGAGAGTGACAGGCTGTATCACATTATGGCTTGTACCACCACAGGAAGGAAGGACTTCAAGGACTTTCAAGATGGGAAGCTACCGGAAGGCTCTGATAAGACAGTGACTGACAACTTTTAGTTTTGATTTTTACAGTCATTCAGACTGCTATAGGGAAGAGACTACAGGGGGGCATAGATAGAAACAGAGGGATCAACATGCTATAAGAATCAACACCAGAATAATTTGGCCAAGAAGAGGTGTAAAGTGGTGGGATTCTGATCTTTGTGAAAGTAGAGCTGACAGGATTTGTTGACAAAGATGAAAGAAAGCACTCAAGAATGATTCCCAGGTTCTTGGCCTAGACACTCAGAAGAATGCAAATGCTATTGATTGAGATGGAGAAGACTGTAGGAGAAGCAAGGTTTGGAGGGGGAGTGGTACTGTTTTCTTCTTTGTTGCTTTTGGGGAGGGGTCAGAGAAGAATCTAGAATTTACTCTGGAACATATTAAGATGCTTACTGAACATCTAATAAGGAAGCTAGATATTAAGGGTTGGAAAGAAGTCTGAATTGGAGAAATAAATTCGTAGTTGCCAGTCCTAGAATTACGTTAGGATGTAGAAAAGAGAAAACGTCCAAAGAGTAAGTGCTGGGGCACTCACCCTTTAGAAGTCGAGTAGAGGACAGCAAGACACAAAAGAAACAGAAAAGAAAGTGTCAGGGAAGGATGGATAATCAACAGTGTTACACATGGCTGACAGGCCAAGATAAGGACTCAGCCACATCAGTGAAATAGTTGCTGACAACTGTTTACTACAGAGGGGGGCAATAATTAGGGACAGAGAAAAAAAACACCTGCAGATACCAAAAGAGAATGTGTTCACTATACAAATACAGGGGCTGGTCGCAGCAACACAAAGAGTTCACCCATTTTTAAGAGGAGAGACAGGGACTATATAAATTCAGAAACAGGTAGATATGAAAAATTAATTTATACATCTACTTTCCTTTATTAGAGAAGTTCTTTCCAAGCCAGGCCATATTTTATTTATCTTTCTGGTGCCTAGCACAAAACCACAATTTGTTTGTTGGAAGAAGGGATCAGCTTCAAAATCTGAAGGGACATCATTTAGAAAAAGCATTAAATTCATTTTCTATAATCCAAAGGACACACAAGGATAAATGAGCAGAAAATACATACTGGCAGACTATGATTCAATACGGAGACACTTTTGCCAATTAGAGACAGCCAGGGTGATATTGGGGGGATGAAGCAGAAAATTCTAATGACAACAATAATGATGGCAGAAATAATTATAACAAGAGTGGATATTTAGTGAGCATTTACCAGGTACTAATCACTTCTCTAAAGCACTGAACATGTATTAACTCATTTAATCCTTATGCTAACCATAATGGAATAGACATTCATATTTATTATCCCCATTTTATAATTGATGAATCTGAGGAACGGAGTTTAAGTAACTTGCCCTATAGTTCACACAACTGAAGTGGCAAAACCAAAATTCAAGCCCAAGTATATTTCACAGATCTATGCATTTAAATATTCTATAGTGCCTCCCAGATCTTAACAGAATCAGAATGACCAACTGAAGCATCACTGATGAGAATGTTGGTTCAGACTGAATTTATCTTCTTCTTGTATGAGGTCCCTTAAGTCCACATGAATGAATAAAATATATGAGGCACGGAGCTAAAAAGTCTGTATTAAATGTGAAAAATTATTAAGGAAATGACAAGCCACAGACTAGGAGTAAATATTCGCAAAACACACCTGGATAAAAGACTGGTGTCCAAAATACATAAAGAACTCTTAAAACTCAACAATTAGAAAACCACCCAAATAAAAAATGGGCAAAAGATCTGAAGAGCCAAGTCACCAAAGAAGATATACAAATGGCAAAGAAGCCCATGGAAAGATGCTTAACATCATATATCATTAGGGCACTGCAAAGTAAAACAACAAGATACCACTTACACGTCTATTAGAATAGTCGAAATCTAAATCACTGATAGCACCAAATGTTAGCAAGAAGATGGAACAACAGAAAATCTCATTCACTGCTGGCAGGACGTAAAATGGTACAGCACTTTGAAGGACAGCTTGGCAGTTTCTTACAAAACTAAATTTGGTGTTTACCCAGAGTTTGAAAACTTATGTCCACAAACTCCTGCATACAAATGATTATAGTAGCTTTACTCATGATTGCCAAAATCTAGAGGCAACTAAGATGTCCTCTAATAGGTAAATAGGTAAATGGATAAGCAAACTGTTGTAAATCTATACAACGGAAGACTGTCCGGCAATATCAAGCTACAAAAAGACATGAAGAGCCTCAAATGCATACCTGCTAAGTGGAAGAAGTCAATCTCAAAAGACTACATACTACATATAATATTACAACCAAAACTTCTAATTAAATCATAGACTATGGTGTAGGATGAGTAAAAAGTTCGTTAACTGGTAACAAAATCTGATTTCAAATCTAATGTTTACCATCTTTCCTGTGGTAGGAGTTACTTCTATATAAGGAGGTACTTTTGCCAACGATTGGACAAGAACATAATTACTGAATAGCACCATGGATCCAAAGGAGATCCAAACATGTTAAAGGTTTGGACTATATATCCTCTGAAGTGGCTGCCCTAACAGTATGTCTACAATCCTATGAAACCACAAGAGAGAATGGGTAAAATTTATTTTAAAAAAAAAATTTTTTTAACGTTTATTTATTTTTGAGACAGAGAGAGACAGAGCATGAATGGGGGAGGGGCAGAGAGAGAGGGAGACACAGAATCGGAAGCAGGCTCCAGGCTCTGAGCCATCAGCCCAGAGCCCGACGCGGGGCTCGAACTCACAAACCGCGAGATCATGACCTGAGCCCAAGTCAGACGCTTAACCGACTGAGCCACCCAGGCGCCCCGAGAATGGGTAAAATTTAAAGAAACATGGCAATCAACATTTTTCTCAGATACTAAATCAAACCCTTCATAATGTCATTCTTGAAAAACACGCACAAGGCATTATGCATCCAAAAACCCTGCCAGTGTACTTTGTTTTTTAATGCAGAAAAGTTGCACAATTAAATGCAACAGAGGGGTCTTCAAAAGGTACAGAAACAGTATGGGCTAATGTGCCACACAAAATGTAATTTTCACCCTTTTGTTCAATTACTACACACAGAAAGAGACAAATGAAAAAGTGGGAGGGTCCTGTCTGCTGTCATTGCTAGTAATAACTTGTGAAAAAGCTCAAAGGAACAAGAAGAGAAATGTAAGTTCTTAAGTCACACTGAAGGTTACACCACAATCTCTTCTTACTTCACCAATTGCTGAAAAGTTAACTCATGTTAAGAAGCTGCATTGTGTGAATACTTACTTGTTACAGCCAGTAAGGGAGACAATCAAGGGCGAGGAAAAAAGAAATCAGACTCGAACTTTGAGAACAAATCAGTTGTACATCTGCTTCTCTGTTTCCAACTCCGAACAGCCTGGGACGCTTTTATTTTGGTCTCCCCACACTCATGCCTCCAGTTCAGCTCCTCAAAGGACGAGGCACCACAAGACCTCACTTGACAATGCAGAGGTTTCTACAGCAATACATACGTGTCAAACTGCTCCAAACAGGCTTAATTAACCAATGGTCTTCATTCTCTCTTTCTTCCCAAAGCAACACAAATCACTGAAGGCATTTTTCTCATTATCTTTGTAACTTCTCCTAACTTGCATGTAGTCCTTCAGCTATGGTTATAGAGTTCTTTTTGGCAAAACTCAACTCCTTTTCTACTGCAAATTCACTTCTTCATTCTTTTTTTATTCTAGGCCCTCTACTTACTCACCTTTGCTTCTCCTGGTGCAGTACTATCTTAGAATAATGGCAGTAACAATACCAACAAGAAGAGCAAAAATCAGTTGGGGTTTTCCATCAATCCCTCACCTTAAGGATTCAAATGGTCTCATATACTTTTATATTTAATACCTTTGCTAAATGATGGCAAAAATCTCTTCTACCACATTTAATTTTTGTAAGTAATAAGTGAATAAGCTGCGACCATCATCAATTCTTCATGATAGTCTAAAAGAGGTCTCTCAACTGCATTATTTACATAAACCTATCAGTGAAAATGTTTTTAAGTACCTGCTCCAGTATATATTATTTACTTAAAAAATAGCATGTATTATTCCTATAAATTAGTATGTACTAATACAACAACACATGCAACCAGAAATTTTACAGTGGAGGGACAAATATATAAATTTATACATTTTATTTACTTTAGAAGTACAGGTATTCTTTTTCCTGCATTCTCTGGAAGTGTGTATGATAACACTGTGGTGACCACCCGTCTAAAATTGGTCAGAGAAGCCCAGAGAAAATATCTAAACTTCCATCAGACAGTTTAACCACTGATAAACATTTTCCCCCTATTAAAGTCTACCTTTCAACTTTTTGAAGCTCTTGTTAACAAGACAATTCTTAAAACTGTCTATCATTCACTAATTCATGAACTGGAAGGTCAAAATATAATTGCATGAGGCAACGACATTATTTTAAAACACACACACACACACACACACACACACACACACACACAACAGTAGCAGAATTTGAGCCTCACCACAGCAAAATTCAGTTTGCATATTTTGTGTGTGTTTGCCTGTCTTTCTCTAATAGAAAGGAAGAATGATTTTCTAATGGAATAAAAAATATAGAGAAAAAAACACTGTATATTTTATTCTGCTTCCATTAAGCAATTAAAAAACAAAACAAAACCCAGTCATTAAGCACTCTTCTCAAGTCCAGACACTGCACCCAGCACTGGTCTTTACAAAATCTGACAGCTAGAAAGGAACTTCAAATCAAGGCCAAACATCCAAACACTGCTTCAATTAGCTCTACAACAGAGCCACCAAGTGGCAGTTTTTGTAGCCTGTGTTCAAACACCCTTTAGCAATACAGAAGGCAGCCCACTTCATTTTCTGAGACTTCCGATTAGAGATCAATAAATTGAACCAAAATCTGTCTAGTGATAATTCTACCTAGCGGCCCTGTTTTTATTCTCAGAGGCAATACAGAACAAGCCTAATCATTCTTCCACTTGACAGCTCTTCAAATACTTTAAAGTGAGGGCTGAAAACCTCACCACCTCTTCAACCTAAGTATCCAAATTTGACTTAGCTATTTCTCATGTATAGTTAAAAAAATTTCTCATGGCCACTTCCAAGAAGAAACACAAAGGAGCTTAATTCTTAAGTTACCAAGGAGAAAAATTTGCAAAGTTACATATACTCCTGCTTGTCAACTTTAAAGCAACTATTTAAATACAGACCATTATTTTAATATTCCTGAACGTCTTAAGCAAATTTATAGCTATATATAAACAGAATTCACTAATATTAGATTTGACATTTTAAAAATATTTTCTACAAATTAAATACCTCCAATGAATAGCAGTTTTCATTTTTTTAAACTGAATGTTAAAGTTTTAAATATTTTTAGCACAAAATGGCCAATATAGAAAATTTATATAATTATTATTTTAAAAAGTGAGCAAATCCATTTCAATAATACAAGCCCTGAGATCCTCCAGGAAATTAATAAAGGATCTCAGGCTTGCACATGTATATGTGCTCATGTACACAAACACAGCTGTGCTACAGATAAAGACCAAAACTATAACTAATGTTTCTTATACAGCTGCCCTCCTGCTAAAAATGAATGAGTGAAGAAACTAATCCCAATGGAAGAGTTCCAATTTTATTTGAGTACGAATCAATCAACCAGTAGATTGTATTTACATTTAAATAATGTCTGCACAGTGAAGGCAGATCTTGGTTATTAGTCCATTATGAAAGCGTGGTCGAAGTCAGAGCACAATCAGATACTCATCTTCAGCACAGCTTGTTTCATAAATGATATTTCTTACCAATGAAATGGGTGAAACCAGAACTAGACCCAAAAAATGCCAATTTCAAGTAACTAATTCACCATTAATATTTCTCAATATTTGAGTATTTTAGAAGCTGAGAAGCTAAAAAAACTGAAGATATAATTTAAGTAATGTGTCAGTATCACATACTATGAACAGGTTATATAATAAGATGTATTTGAAAAAAAGCAAAGAGGAAATTCAACACTGCTTTAGATTTTGTTCTTCTGAACAAAGGGTTCTAACTAAGCTTCAATGAATTTAATTCTAACTAAGCTTCAATGAATTTTCTTAAATGGTCAAGCCATTAAATAAAATGACGATACATTCACAAGGCGCATTATATTCTGTTTTTATTAAGCTCACTGTGAAAGAGAACAACTAGCTATGCAAGAAAAGCTGGAGATAATACTAAATCAACTTTGCAAGTTGTGCATATTAAAAGTAGACAGCATTGGTTCATTTAGGGAAAAAGGTAACAAAATGTATTCAGACTACTAAAATTTCTATTTCCTGGTGTACCTCAGCTTCTTGGGTTACTCCAAGCAAGTTACTCATTACCTGGTTCAGATTTTAGCTATACTAATATTTACCTGGAAAATGTTCTACATAATTCGATCTTCTAGATAACTTACGTTTATTCCATTATGCAACATTTTATATTTTAACTATTTTATAGACATTTTTCTAGAAGACTTTACCTACTATTTCCCTGTATTCTTTAAAATAAGAGTTGCAACTTAATTTGACCTTTTCCTACAGATTTAGTCATAACATGAACTGTACTGCTGTGCTTTGATCTTATGTTTTCTCACCTCTGCTTGATGTCACTTACTGATGACAGTGTGTTCTTGATGTTTCTGATGACTAGATGAGAACCTGAGAGTGGTCTATATAGGCTCCTAAGCATAAAAGACTTGTGCTTTGTGATACCTGACTACTCTGAGTTCTTTTTCTCTTCCTCTTTGCTTCCCTGTCTGGTTTTTAAAAGACTGAAGTTACCATATAAAATTACAGCAAAATAGGCTGTTAGCACTGGGAAGCGAGTTTAAAGAGCTCCAGGTACCTGAACATGAAAGCAGAAAAACACCTTCCCTTAGAAGGCAGCAATGGCTAATTTGTACAATGAGGTCCCCATTCCTTTTTCCCTAGGAACTGGAATCAACCATGTCAATTACATGACATTCTTCTCTCCACAGATGATCTAAAAGCATACCCTCGACACTGCCTGCTCATTAGATGCAAAGAACAGAAACAAAGAAAGAAACAATAGCAGAGATGTCCAATTACCCACGGGGTTTAAGAGTTATGTGAAAATGATAATATGCTTAACATTTATTTATATATGACAAAGAAATGTAAATGACACTGAATCTCAGTTTATGTCTCTGGTGGGTGCTCAGAAGTCAGAATATAAAAAGATACAATTTTGTCTGGCTATTTAAGAGGCTAACACAACAAGACTTCTGAAAAACCATGGAATTCTTGAAACTGTCAAAAATATTTATTAAAACCCCAAAGTACATAATTAGAATTACAGAAAATCTTGATTTTGTTCTCTCTACATATATAATGAATGAATCACAAAATTAGTTATCCAACTTTTTTTTCCACTGTGTTAACTAAGCAACACAGACCCCAAGTAAAAAAAGAAATTCTGCCTAAATAAATTGATGACCTACTTCTCTCTACCAAATAAGTTCTTATGACTCAAGTTTTACAGACATTATTCTAAGCCAATCAAATATTAGTTGCTTACATAATAAATAATACAACCATTTTGGCTAGAGTAGATTGTCACTGCTCTGAAGTAATTATACCAGGAAACGGGAAAAATGTGAGGTAGTCTTTGAGTAACTAATAAAAATTTATTTTACTTTCAGTTTTTCCTACCAGGATGAGGGGAAACAAAAAAAGACACATGAAAGACTAGCCCTACTCATCTAGTTGGCTTGAATAAATTACAAATTACCACTTCACTTCTGCTAGCTGGCAATGTCAAACACTACTGATTCATAGAAAATAAAGTAATAACATTGTACCTCGGCAAAAAAAAAAAAAAAAAAAAGACAAAAAAGTTATCCATAAAGCTTTTTTTCCCCACATATAACCCAAAGCTACCCAGTTAATGTATCTCCAATATCTTGCAGCTAATGATAAAATTAAAACTATTCAAGATGATAGCTTTCTGGTGGCACTATAAGCATGTATCACTAAGGCAGAACTTTCCAATGGCTAAAGGAGTCATGAAATAAAGAAAGGACATATTCTTTATTCTTTTGATCTTGGACCAAATAAATTATTCTGTTCCCCTATCTGTAAAATGGGGGCAAGCTGGAACACTGAAAATTTATTACTGGTAAAGTGTTTATAATCTTCAGGTAAATGTTATATAAAAATTAAATACTTGGTTTATACCTTGTTTTAATTCCAAACCTTCAGGTTGTTTGTTCTCTCTCACGGTTGATGTAGAATCTATACAGATGTCTTGTCTGAGGAATAAAAATAAATAAAAACAATTTTTAAAACTCTATTCAGTCAAGTAATACTTACTGCTCAGGTTCCCAGAATTTATTAAATCAGACACTTGGGAAGACACATGGAATTCTTCTGAACCCCCAGGATATCATTTAGTACACTTTGGAAGCTCAGAAACATGTGTATACAAGTGTCAAAAGCAGCAGCTATAAACCACTAACAATTTAGGTAGTACACATCTTTGTAAAAATTAAGGGGCAAAAATGTCCATCGATAGATGAATGGATAAAGAAGATGTGGTGTGTGTACACACACATACACACACACACACACACACACACACACACACACACACACACACACAATGGAGTATTACTCAGCAATCAAAAAGAATGAAATCTTGCCATTTGCAACTACGTGGAACTAGAGGGTATTATGCTAAGTGAAATTAGAGAAAGACTAATATCATATGACTTCATTCATATGAGGACTTTAAGACAGAACAGATGAACACAAGGGAAAGGAAGCAAAAATACTTATAAAAACAGGGAGGGGGACAAAAATATAAGAGACTCTTACTTAAATATAGAGAACATTGGGGCTCCTGGATGGCTCAGTCGGTTAAGCGGCCGACTTCGGCCCAGGTCATGATCTCGTGGTCCGTGAGTTCGAGCCCCGCGTCGGGCTCTGTGCTGACAGCTCAGAGCCTGGAGCCTGTTTCAGATTCTGTGTCTCCCTCTCTCTGACCCTCCCCCGTTCATGCTTTGTCTCTCTCTGTCTCAAAAATAAATAAACGTTAAAAAAAAATTTGTTTTTAAAAAGAGAACAAACAGAGGGTACTGGAGGGGTTGTGGGAGGGGTGATAGGCTAAATGGGTAAGGGGCGTTAAGGAATCTACTCCTGAAATCGTTGCACCATGTGCTAACTAACTTCAACGTAAATTTAAAAAATAAAAGAAAAACACAAGAAAAAAAATTAAGGGCAAAACTGGAGAAATATGGAGGTAACTTTTCTCACTTCCAATACCTTGCAGGATAGCTGGTGGGAGAAATCAAAACTTAAGAGGAATCCAATAATTTTTCAAGTGTTAAATTTAATGAGCACTTTGGCATTCAAATTATTTTATATTCATCTAATTTCATACCTCAAGTGCTTTGATGTGGGAAATACATATTTTACATGTAATATACATATGTAATCAAAGTAAATGGATTCAAGTATAAGATCATAAAAAAGTTTTGATCCACCATGTTCTCTAACAGAGCTGCAAACTAAACTAATTAATGTTCTTTCTTAGAGGGCATTATACCATCTAGATATTAATATTACAAATACTTTTTGGCAAAAGAAATTAGTTGCGAACATTCAAAATGACTTTTCTTTATAAATAAATATTACCTTTTGGAGAATTTCTATATGCATCCTAAAACTAACATACAAGAAATATTTCAGGAATTTTCCTGCTCACAAATCTATTTCTTTATTTTAAACAAAGTTTATTTATTTATTTTGAGAGAGATGGGGGAGAAAGAAGGAGGGAAGGGCAGAGGCAGGGGGTGGGGAGAATCCCAAGCAGGCTTTATGCTGTCAGTGCAGAGATGGACACAGGGCTCAATCTGTGAGATCAAGACTGAGCCAAAATCAAGAGTTGGACACTCAACCTACTGAGCCACCTAGGCACCCCTCCCAAAACGATTTCTATCCACTTAATAACACATGCTTCAAATAACCAAAAGATAAAGACCTGTGATCATTTCTTTAAGTTTACAATATTCTTTCCAGTCAACATATTTGGTACTTATGTGTTTTGCATTAAAATTTTACTAATGCAAGCACAAAGTGAAATAGAGACTATAAAATTCTTTGGATCTGATATTAATTATAACATATAAAAGATTTAAAGTTGAAATACATATTTTATACCTCTTTCTGTCTAATATCACCTACTCAGTATTTATTCTTTCACCAGAATGACTGGCAGATCCCAAGGAAGATATCAACAAATATTCTTTGGTAATCCAGGGACAGATAAAATGCCAATATACTACATTAAGAGCTTTGCAAGGAAGAAAGTTAAAATGTGCTACCTCACGCCTTACAGTCAAATTAGATTTTACCTGCTGGGAACATTAATCTATTTCTAAATATCTTTCTTTAGATAAAATGTTTGCTCTTACACATCCTTGAGTGGGCACCACTCAATTCTTCTTCTAAACACATAACATCTAGAAGACTTCAACAAAAACATAATGCAACATCACCATTAAAAGAGCCATGGACATCTGTAATACGCTAATAAGAAGGACACAACATCACCTATGCAATATTATAGCTGAGAGTGTATGACCTATTTCATGAAGAAATCTTCAGTCAAACCCAAAAAAGGAAATAAGTAATGTTCAATTAAAAGTGGGTGGGGAGTTAAATGTCAATGTATAAAAGGCAAAAAAAAAAAAAAAAAAAAAAAAAAGGTTGTGGAAATATTCTAGGTTAAAGGAGGCTGAAGAGCCATAACAATTAAATGTTATAATTCACTTGAGACTGCTGAACTGGAGGGGGAAAAAATGTTGTAAAGGACATTACTGAGTCAAATGACAAACAAATACCGAAAGCAAACTGAGTAAAAGTGTTGTATCATTGTTAAATTTACTGAAGTTGACACTGTATTGTTGTTATGTATAGACTACTGATATCCTTAAAAAAAATCACAATGCAGTATTTAGGGGTAAAGTGTCATGATGTATGTAACTTACAGCCTCAAATGTTTTAGAAAATAGACACACATCTATGTAACAAGAGGGTACAAATGGGATAAAATTTTATTAATATATTATAGAGAAATCTAAATAAAAGATACATGGATACTTCTTGTACTATTCTTATTCTTATAACATTTTAATAACTGTGAAGTTATTGTCAAATAAAAATTTTTAA
Organism: Prionailurus viverrinus; assembly: GCF_022837055.1. Taxonomy (NCBI): domain Eukaryota; kingdom Metazoa; phylum Chordata; class Mammalia; order Carnivora; family Felidae; genus Prionailurus; species Prionailurus viverrinus. The sequence goes on along the minus strand of NC_062573.1, from coordinate 37,851,481 downwards.
TAATAATGCAGTAAAATGCATTATTCTATGCATTATTTTATTTTCTCTGTGAAAGCCCCTTGATTGTCCTTCAAATAAAACTGGACATCTCTATATAGATTACCTGCTTCCATAAAGGATTGCTTTAGTGCCCAAAGTGAACTTTTATAACATTCTGTTTTATCTTAAGTTAGGCTTGAACATGCCATTAAAGAATGTCACCAAACAGAATTTCAAAAGTAGACGCAGTACAAGTGCACCACCTTGTGGCTGAAAAATAAAATGCAAGATACTTTTACTTCAGTAGTATGTGAAGTTGAAAAAATATTCCAGAAAATAGCCTGGAATTTTAAAATCTATACTAGTTCATTTTTCCAACATGTAGACTTCGCAACTAAAATTACCATACACATTCAGAGCTCTCCAATACAATTTAAAGATCCTTAACAAAGAGCATGGAAAGCAAAATATACCAAAAAAGGAAATGTCTTAAAGTATAAGAAACCTACAAGTATATGTCTTTTTATTTCTAGTTTTATGAAAATAAAAAATGTCTACTCCCAGATAAGAAATACTAGGTGTCAGAGTTAGGAAAACTAAAGTAATTCCAATTTATATTTAAATGACATTTAAATATTTCTGTCACACCCTTTAGATAAGAATTTTGTAACAACTGGAGAAAGAGAGATGGCAAGAGAAAAAAGTGGGGGATGGAGGGGGACACATGCTTAATCTGGTTTGGGTTAATAATCTTAGGATGACTTTTGTAGTCCTTTCCATTAGGGGGGAAAAAAAGCCTGTTTTTATTTTTCTACTTCCTTTCTCACATCCGCAGTGCTCCTCCTTAAAGCAGCTTAATTTACAATCTTGGCTTTGCAATATAAGACAGCCTTATACCCACCTCTGGGGTTTAAGTCCTCCAACCAGTATAAATCCAACTTACTTTCTTTTACCCCAAATACAATTCCACTCTTGACCTTTTTTTTTTTTTTTTTTAAACAACAAAATAGAAAATAAACTATTGGGATTGCATCAAAATAAAAGGTTTCAGCACAGCAAAGGAAACTATCAACAAAAATAAAAGTCAACCTATGAGGGGCGCCTGGGTGGCGCAGTCGGTTAAGCGTCGGACTTCGGCCAGGTCACGATCTCGCGGTCCGTGAGCTCGAGCCCCGCGTCGGGCTCTGGGCTAATGGCTCGGGGCCTGGAGCCGGTTTCCAATTCTGTGTCTCCCTCTCTCTCTGCCCCTCCCCCGTTCATGCTCTGTCTCTCTCTGTCCCAAAAATAAATAAACGTTGAAAAAAAAATTAAAAAAAAAAAAAGTCAACCTATGAAATAAGAGAAGATATTTGCAAATGACATATCCAATAAAAGGATATATTCAAATATTCAAAATATACAAAGAACTTATAAAACTCAACACTCAAAGGATATTTTTTTTTAAGTCAGAGTGATACATTGGGGAGATCTGTGGAACTTAAGAACCACTACACATGTGAATTACCAAAAGTTTCAACTTTTGGTACTTTTAAAAGGGAAAAAAGTCGGGGCGCCTGGGTGGCGCAGTCGGTTAAGCGTCCGACTTCAGCCAGGTCACGATCTCGCGGCCCGTGAGTTCGAGCCCCGCGTCAGGCTGTGGGCTGATGGCTCAGAGCCTGGAGCCTGTTTCTGATTCTGTGTCTCCCTCTCTCTCTGCCCCTCCCCCGTTCATGCTCTGTCTCTCTCTGTCCCAAAAATAAATAAACGTTGAAAAAAAAATTAAAAAAAAAAAAAAAAAGGGAAAAAAGTCAAATTCTATCCAAATAAAAAATACACAGGGGGTGCCTGGGTGAGTCAGTCAGTTAAACGTCCCACTCTTGATTTTGGCTCAGGTCCTGACCTCACAGCCCAGGATGGGCTCTGCCTAGACAGCATGGGGCCTGCTTGGGATTTCCTCCCTCCCTTTCTCTGTCTCTGTCTCTCTCTCCTTCCCCCTCCCTTCCTCTCTCCCTCCCTCCCCCACTCATGCTCTCCCTCTCTCTCTCTCTCAAAAAGAAATAAACATTAAAAAAAAATAAAAATAAAAAAGGAAGATACCTCAAGGATAAAGAAACCAGACCAAGCAGCCAGTGTCTTCCCATTTTGGCAAAAGCTGACAATCAGGCAAATTGGCATAACAAAAGGTGTAACTCTGGATTCTCTCCAGATTCCAGGGAATAGAAACAGAGGCTAAAAGAAGCCAGCCTATCATTCTATGAGCTTCCTACTATTAAAAATAAGAAACAGGCAAAGAAACTGGAGTAGCCAAAACAGAAAAAAAAAAAAAAAAGTTGAAGGATGTACATTATCAGATTTCAAGACTACAAAGCTACAGTAATGAAGACACTATGATATTGGAAAAGAGATGAACATATGTACTGATGGAACAAAAGAGAGCCCAGAAATAAACCCACATATACATCGTCAACTGATTTTCAACAAAAGTACAAAGGCAATTAACAAACTGAACGAATGGTACAACTGGATATCCATACGGATATAATTTTTTTAATTTTTTTAATGTTTCTTTTTTGAGAGAATAAGCATGAGTGGGGGAGGGGCAGAGAGAGGGAGTAACAGAATCCGAAGCAGGCTCCAGGCTCTGAGCTGTCACCCCCAAGTGGGGCTCAAACCCATGAACCATGAAATCATGACCTGAGCTGAAGTCAGACAATTAACTGACTTGAGCCACCCAGGCACCCTGCATATAATTCTCAATCAGTAACTTGTATCATATACAAATACTAACTCAAAATGATCACAAACTTAAAAACTGTAAACCTATAAAATCTTTAGAAGATGCAGGAAAAAAATCCTTTGTGACCTTGGGTTAAGAAAAGATTTCACCAAAAGCATGGTCTATATATAAAAATAGTTGATAAATTCGATTTCCCCCAGATAAACAAATCTGCTCTTCTAAGGCGATGGTGACAGAATATACGACAAGCAAGACTGGGAGGAAATATTTGCAAGCCACGTATCTGATAAAGGACTGTATTCAGAGTATATAAAGAACTCTCAAGGGGCGCCTTGTTGGCTCTTTGGGCTGAGCGTCAAACTCTTAATTTCAGCTCAGGTCATAAACCCAGTGTCCCAAGACTGAGCCCTGCATCAGGCTCCGTGCGGAGCATGGAGCCTGCTTAAGATAGTCTCTCCCCTGACCCTTCACCCCTCTCCCCAACTCCTGCTCTGAAAAAACAAACAAACAAAAACCTCTCAAATCACAGTAATGAAAATAAAAAATAAAGAACCCAATAAAAAAAATCAGATCAGTGGTTAAAAAATTAATAGTCACTTGACCAAGGAAGATATACAGATGCAAATAAACACAATAATAGATATGTTCAATGTCATTTGTTATTAAGGAAATGCAAATTTGGAACCACAATGCCACACCACTACACATATATTAAAATGGCTAAAATCAAAACAGCAGACAAATGGAACTCTCATTCACAGTATCAGCAAGGATGCCGACATGCCCTACCAACCCCCACTCCTAGGTACTTGACCAAGGACGATTAAAACTTGTTATGTTTGCACAAAAACCTGTGTGTGAACATGTATAGTGGCTTTATTTGAAATCATCATAAATTGTCAACAGCTCAAATGTCGCTTTATTAATTTTCTATTGCTGCCATAACAAATTACGACAAACCTGATAGCTTAAAACAACATTATGCACCATGTTAGAGTTCTGTAGGTCCTAAATCTGGGATGGGTCTCACTGGACTCAAATCAAAGTGTCCACAGGATGCATTCCTTTCTGGATGCTCTAGGGGAGAATTCATTTCATGCTCCTTTGGACTGTTGGCGGAATTCAGTTCACAGAGGTTGCAGGACCAAAGTCCCTGCTTCCTTGCTGGCTGCAAGCTGAGGATCATGCCCAGATTCTAGTGATGTCTCATGTTAGATGTCTCTGACCTCTTCTCTCTTCCTCTTCAACTTTTAGGAACTCATAGAATTAAATTAGGATGACCTGGATAATCCAGGATATGCTTTCCATCTCAAAGTCCTTAACCTAAACGAAATCTGCAAAGTTCCTTTTGTCAAATAAAGTAACATGTCCTCAGGTTCTGAAGCCAGAATATAAACACCTTTGGAGGGTCATTATTTTGGTCTATAAGATTACCTCAAATGGGAGTGGATTAATAAACTATAGTAAGCCCACACAATATAACACTAACTACTTAGCAATAAAAAGGAAGGGACGATTGATATACACAAAACAAATGAATTTCAAATGCATTGTGCTAAGTGATAGAAGCCAGACTCAAAAGGCTATATACTGTATTATTCCATCCATATGACACTCTAGAAAAAGAAAAGGTATGCGGACAGAAATCAGATCAGGGGTTTACAGGGGTTGGGGATGGAGGGAGAAGACTACAAAGAGGCATGGAGGAAATTGTTAGTGTGACAGAACTATTCTATATTGTGATTATGGTGGTAGATAAATTACCATCCATTTGTCCAAATTTACAGAACTGTATAGCAAAAAAAGGTGAATTGTACTGTATCTAAATTATACCTTAAATTTTTTTTAATTGAAATACCACAAAAGTCTTAGAGCAGGCTCAAAAATATTGAATCATATAGTGGTAAACTGTCACCTTCAAAAACTAAGAAATGGGGCAAAATAATCTTAATTTTTCTCAAAGGGCCTTTCCACGAAGCAAATAAATCCGTATCTCCACTGTGTCACTCAGCAAATTCCTTCAGCAAAAGACAGCAAAATTTAACTCTTTTCTCCATTTCCTCTCTCCAAGTAACATTAAGCAAAGAGTCACAGTAAACTCCAGTTTTTCTCTGATCCATGATTCTCTAAGGATTCATGGTATAACTGGCCCCCTGCAACTGTGTTTTTGTGAAGAGACAATTCCCTAAATAGGGGGCTATAGTCTATATAAAATTGACTAAAGGAAATCAAAGAGGTTTTTCTTTTTGTTGTATCCCTATATTTCTATGTTTTCAAGGAATTAGCATGAGATTACTATGTAAGTGCATTTAAAGGTACAAACTTATGGGAGTGCCTGGGTGGCTCTGATCAGATCATCGGGTAAGGGTCTGACTTGGGCTCAGGTCAGAATCTCACCACTCATGAGTTCGAACCCCGCATCAGGCTCTGTGCTGACAGCTCAGAGCCTGGAGCCTGCTTCAGATTCTGTCTTCGTCTCTCTGACCCTCCCCTGCTCGTGCACTGTCTCTCTCTCAAATAGACATTAAAAAAAATTTTTTTATACAAAAAAATAAAGGTACAAACTTATAAGATGTGCAAACATGTTACTACTTTGTAGAGTCTAAGAATTAGGTCACAACACTGTCAATGATTAGTAATACTTTTTGTGAAGGTTTCATGAAAAACGTATCCTTTCATTTCTGATAAACTTACCCTATTATGTAGAATAGTCTACACCTAAGTATTATGGCCTAACAGCAATTTATAAAGGATATGAGAACATAAGTGGTAAAATAAGATAATCAATTTATTACCATTTACTAGCCTAAAAGCACAGTCAATCCTTTATATTCATATATGTCTAAGAGAATTGAGCTTATAAAGAGTAATGTCAACATAACAAATTGATCTCATTTGTTAGAAAAATCCTTTTATGCTTGAAAATATATGTACAGTAGCTTCCTCTTAAACTATTTTTTGTAACAACTTAAAAATTTAGACACTTGTAAGCAACAAATTGTTTTTTTAAAAGCTACAGTAAAGAAAAATAATTAAAAATCACAATGAATTATTTCACATTCCTCAGGCTTTCATTTAAAAAAATGTGGGGGAAAATCCCCAATACTCAGCAGTGTAAAGTGGAATTTTAGGAATACTTATTATTCTAGATTCAGAGTAAAAATCCCAAAGCAAATACAGCAACATGTTTTTACCAATGCTTACCATGTAACAGGTACTATTCTAACCACCTTACAATCTTTTTCTCACTTAATCACCATCAAAATCCTATAGGTTAGGTGCTGATATTATCCCTATTCTCCAGATTTAAGTAACATGCCAAACATCAGAGAGACAGCAAGCTGTGGAGTTATGCTGGCAGGCATTATTAAATTTAAATTATGCAGGCAGTTTAATTCTACAACCTTGACTCTCTGCATTTATTTAGACTTGCTACTACCTGCAGAAATACTTCTCCACGTAGTAATACCTAAAAATTACAGGTAGCCGTAGCCATATACATATTCATATGGCTAATATGTATCTCAAAGCATAAAGTCAGTTTTCACTCTGAATTTGATCTCAAGGCCCCAGAGAAAAATACTTCCTTCTTCTTGGATAAACTTATGCTTTTAAAGCATCAAGACAGAATTATTTTAAAAATTGGAATTTCAGTGAAAAGACAGGCATGACAGACAACAAAAGACGCATAATCCACAAGAAAGGGAAGGCCTGAGACAGATGGGAATGAAAAGGCAGGAAACATTTCTAACTGTATACCTTTTTGTACTATTTTGTACTGTTTGAATTATATTCCCCACTGAGGCATTTTATTTGCACATATGTACTACACACTCAGAAAAAAGAATCCCAGGATTGTCCCTTCTGTGGGTTTATATCTTGCTTCTTTATGGTCCATGATGCCAGCTGAGGTTGTCAGTACAACGAAAGCAATCTGGTGGGACAGGAGCAGACTAGTCTGCCATTTTCCTAGATCTTTGAGTCATATATCAAATCTGGGCCTGATCACTGCCCACTTGTTTAACCTGCCCGTGAGATTCAAACAATTTTCCCAGCTCTGTTATCAATGATTTCAAGTTTGCCAATGTAACCATGCTTCATCATCACAGTTGGAAAACGGACTATGACTTTGGAGCATGGCCTAGAAAGACCCTAGAACATGGCGTCTGTCCCACTTTTTGGCATTGTTTTTACTTCAATTTTTTGGTGCTGCCAATGCTCTTGAAAGCATGTGCCAAGGCATTCATGCACACCATCACAGCGGCATGGAAGGATGGTACTATTTATATTTTTTAAACCATGCCCATGTATTTGGCTATTCACTTAAAAAAAAATTAATGGAAGTACAGATTCACACAAGTTTGTAACAGAAAACAAAGGAGGGAATAAAAAGAAATTAAGGAAATAAATATACAGATCAAATTTACTGAGTAAGAACAGTCTAATCAAGAATTGTGAAAACAATATTCTAAGGGAATTCTTGATGATTATAAAGAGGAGTATGGCAAAATGAAAATTAAAAGAGTACATCAGAGCCCTACCTTAAAACTTAGACAAAAATAAATTTCAAATGAATCAAAGATTTCAACATTGAAAAAATCCATAAAGTACTAAAAGAAAATATGAAGAATACTTTTTATAATTTCAGAATAGAGAAGGCCTTTTCTAAATATAAAATAAAATGCAGAAAATATAATAGAATAACAAAATTAGACTATATAAACATGAAATATTTATGCATGCAAAAAAAGGTAAAAGCCTTAAAAGTATTTTTAAAAAAAGCAACAAGCAAAAAGTAATTGCAACCCATATCACTAACAATATATTAAAAAGACCAGTCTTCCAACTACATACAAAGGATAAAAAAATGAGAGTTCACAGAAAACTCCAACAGCTCTATGTGTCGAAAGATGGTTATTCATTCATAATAAAAGAATACAAATTAAAATTCCAATGAGATGCTATCTTTTTTTAATTTTTATTTTTGAGAGAGCATGAGTGTGGGAGAGGCAGAGAGAGAGAGGGACAGAGAATCCCAAGTAGGCTCTGTACTCACAGTGGCAAGCCCAAAATGGGGCTCAAACTCAAGAACTGCGAGATCATGACCTGAGCCAAAGTCAGATGTTCAACCAACTTAGCCACCCAGGTGCCCAGAGATACTATTTTTTTAATCTATCAAATGAACAAAGATCAAAATTAAAGAGTAGGAACACATACACTCCACACGTAGAGGTACAAATCAGTTAAAACTCTGTAAGTCAATTATGGCAAAATCTTTAAAGATTTCCAATGTGCAAACATCTGACTCAATAATTAACTTCTAGATATTTATGCTACACATAAACACAGAGGAACAACATTACTTATATACGGAAATATTTATAACATTTGTAGTAACAAAAGAGTAAACAACTTAAACGTCCACCAATAGACCGTTAAATTTTTGCTACGTACAACAATGGAATAGTATACAGGTATATACAGGAAGCCTTACATGTACTAGGTAGAACAAAACCCAAGGAAAGACATTCTATTATATGGAAAAAATTAAGTGGGAAAGGTATGGAATCGTTTGCACAATATGCTGCCATTTTGTGTGAAAAGAAAAAATACATACACACATATATTTGTAAACTATGGAATATTTCTGGGAGGATACACAAGAAGCTGGCTTACTGTTCCTGCAGGAAAAGGAAGGGAGGAAATGGATAAAAGGAAAAAGATTTATTTTCACTATATATTCTAAAAACTTTTGTACTATGTACATGCATTCAAATAAATAAGCTCTTAAATAAGAGACACTAGATACATGGTTATGTGGGAAAATGTCCTTATTTTCTGGAAATTCACACAAATATTCAAAATTACTATAATTCGCTTTATAATACTTCAAGAAAAAAGATGAAGCAAAATGGAAAATTGAAAATTGCTATAATCACTAAATCTAGCCAATAGGTATATGGGAGTGTCATTACACTATTATTCTCTGTACTTTTCTATACCCTTGAAACTTTTCATAATAAAAGTAAACAAAAACAAAAACAAACCTAATACAGTGTAATTCCTTTTTTCTAACTCAGACAAGTAATGTCATTTGCCTGGAAAAAAAATCTTATTAATACAGGGAAGCACCTTTAAGTTATATATAATTGAAGCATTTTAGGTTAACATGAAACAGAACTGTTACCTTCCTTCACCAATCTTTGCATCTAAGGCCACAGCCTTACCTTTATTGTGAATTCACAGAACAGAGGTCAGTTTCATCCTAGTCACATAAACTACTTCTACTTTTGGCCTATTTAAGGTGCAAAAATCTGAGTGCAAAAAAAAATTAGCCTTTATATTTATTCAATGTTCCCCAAACTTTTAATTGTTATCCCATAGCTAACTGGTAACTTTTTAATAACTCCACTCTGAGTTTTTCAAAGCAATCAACTTATCAACTATTCTTTTCATATTGGTATTTCCTCTGTTTATATGTTTAACTAAATTATGCAACTACTGTAACTGAACTGGAAACAAACATGAATGACTCTTGGTAAGCAAACACTTCAAATGGAGTATTTGAAGTTCACACGTGTATTAGACAAGTTCACACATGTATTAGAGATATTAGGAGACAGTCATCAACAACCAGATTAGCACACTGTGAACATCAGTGAATTTATTTTTCAAATGAGCTAGAAAGGGCAATTAATACAAAGAGAATCAGTTAAGTGATTAAGAAAAACTTAACTTTAAAATAGTGATAAGGAAATAGCAGAAAAAAGAAAAATACCTGCTAACATCTAACCACGTCCTTGAGCAGCAAGATGAGGCAGTAAACTGACAGACAATAAAAATGACAACAGATACAATTTAAAAACTGGGTTTCTGGAGGTGCCTGGGTGGCTCAGTAGGTTGGGGGACTGACTTCAGCTCAGGTCATGATCCATGGTTGGGAGTTTGAGCTCTGAGTTGGGCTCTGTGCTGACAGCTCAGAGCTTAGAGCCTGCTAGGTTTCTGTGTCTCCCTCTCTCTCTGCCCCTTCCACTCATGCTTTGTCTCTCCTTCAAAAATAAACATTAAAAAAAAACTTTTTTTTGATTAGGTTTCTGTAACACAAAGAATACTCATTGTCTTGTGTGGAGAGAAGTTACAAAACCACAAACAATGCTTCCCAAGTCCCTCACAGTTCTTTATGGGGAAATAAAGTTGCAATTCAACTGAAGATCCCATCTGAGACCTGTGAGAAGTTCACTTCCTCCCATTCTAAAGAATGTTCTAGAGATTCTGGAGAGGTGCCAATCTGCTTAACATTTAAAAATAACTGGGTCAACAGCAATTGCACTAGTAGGGATTTATCCAAAAGACACAGGAGTGCTGATTTGAAGGGGCACATATACCCCAATGTTGCACCAGCAACAATAGCCAAATTATGGAAAGAGCCCAAATGTCCATCAACTGATGAATGGATTAAGAAGATGTGGTGTATGGGGCGCCTGGGTGGCTCAGTCGGTTAAGCGGCCGACTTCGGCTCAGGTCATGATCTCGCGGTCCGTGAGTTCGAGTCCCGCGTCAGGCTCTGGGTTGACAGCTCAGAGCCTAGAGCCTGTTTCAGATTCTGTGTCTCCCTCTCTCTGACCCTCCCCCGTTCATGCTCTGTCTCTCTCTGTCTCAAAAATAAATAAACGTTAAAAAAAATTAAAAAAAAAAAAAAAGAAGATGTGGTGTATATATACAATGGAATCCTACTTGGCAATGAAAAAGAACGTAATCATGCCATTTGTACATTGTGGACGGAAGTCAAGGGTGTTATCCTAAGGAAACTAAGTCAGTCACAGAAAGATATCACACTTCACTTATATGTGGAATTTGAGAAACTTAACAGATGATCAGAGGGGAAGGAAAGGAAAAATAAGACAGAAACAGAGAGGGAGGCAAACCATAAGAGATTCTTAAATACAGAGAACTTAGTGTTAGGGGCCGGGAAGGGTAATGGGTGATGATGGCATTAAGGAGGGCACTTGTTGTGGTGAGCACTGGGTGTTGTATGAAAGTGATGAATCATTTGATTCTACTCCTGAAGTCAAGACTACACTATATGTTATCTAACTTGAAAAAAAAAAAAAAAAAACTATAAAATCACACACACACAAAAAGGTAACTGGGTCAAGATCTGCTTCAGTTATCAAATTGGAAGAAATTGGGAGGAGGGGTTTTAAAATAATATGGAAGGGGACAAATGGGTTAGGTATGCGAAGGTTCATTGTACAATAAAATTTTCCAAAACAGAGCTAAGCACACAAATAAGTAATTGGTACAAAGCATAAATGGGTCATGTGAGTCAGGTGAATCACAGGTCATTTTCTGAAGAGCATCATTCCCAAAAGGCTCTAGTCTTGGGTCTACCTGAGACCTATTTTTTTTATTCACTGATTAAAATGCTTACTTATGGGCGCCTGGATGGCTCAGTCAGTTAGGCGTCTGACTTAGGCTCAGGTCATGATCTTGCAGTTTGTGAGTTCGAGCCCCGCATCGGGCTCTGTGCTGACAGCTCAGAGCCTGGAGCCTGCTTCGGATTCTGTGTCTCCCTCTCTCTCTGCCCCTCCCCTGCTCATGCTCTGTCTCTCTCTGTCTCAAAATAAATAAAAACATTTAAAAAAATTTTTTTAAAAATGCTTACTTATGTATTATTTTGCCCATTAATCCAATGCTCCAGAGCACTGTAAATTTTGCTCAAATACTTTTCCTTTTTTTTTTTTAAATATTTATTTTGAGACAAAGAAAAAGTGGATGAGGGGTAGAGAGAATCCCAAGCAGGCTCCACTGTTGGGCACAGAAACCAATGCAGGACTCAATCCCATGATGTCAAGATCACAACCTAAGCCAGTATCAAGAGTGGGACGCTTAACTGACTGAACCACCCAGGTGACCTCAAATACTTTACTTTTCTGAAGTTTAGTAACAGTAGTTTGTGGAAGATTCTTTTATTCCCAACAAGTTCAGTTTTATTGACATTTACTGAAAACTTAGCATTTGGCTGAATACTATTGCCTGTTTGATGAGCTGAACCTACTGGATAGCTCTAATTCATCAAAAAGGACATGGATGTTTTTCCCTTATTAAAAACTAAAGGTGGTAAGCAATGAGGGAAACAAAGGCAAGAGAAATATAGTCTTAGTTAAATTTCCTGGGGGCCTGGGTGGCTCAGTCAGCTGAGTGTCCGACTTCAGCTCAGGTCATGATTTCACGATTCGTGGGTTCGAGCCCCGCGTCGGGCTCTGTGCTGACAACTCAGAGCCTGGAGCCTGTTTCAGATTCTGTGTCTCCCTCTCTCTCTGCCCCTTCCCTGCCCACACCCTGTCTGTCTGTCTCTCTCTCAAAAGTAAATAAACATTAAAAAAAAATGTATTAAAAAAAATTTCCTTACAGCCTGCAGCCCACTGATAGACACCTGAAACATGAAGGACATGACCTTCCTCAAGGACCTCATGGCTATCTTGTGTCTTCATGTTTACCTTTTATTAAAGACTAAAGGTAACCTTATCTTAACAGCAGTCAACCCCTCAAGGTCCTGAAAGCCTTACTTCCAAACTTCTTAGAAACTTACTTTATCTCTATCCCCCTTCTCTTCACAAACTTTAAAGTATATAATCAGTCACTCTTCACAATCCCAAAACAGCTCTTTCTGCTCCTGGGTCCTGTCCTCATGCTATAATCAAACCACCATTTTGCAGCAAAAACGTCTCAAGAATTCTTTCTTAGCCATTTGCTCATGAGCCCTGCTTCAAATATCCTCAGTAGTAGCTGTGTTAGGATAGCTCAGTAGGAAAACTAAAGCAGATGTTAATCTCTAACTGACATACAGCATCAAAGTTCTATCACACATCACTGCTAAGGTTCAGCAACAGAAGAGTGGTCACACAGCACAGTTCTAGCTGCTGCTCTCAACAAGACAACTGACCAAGCCAGAGGAATAGCTCAATATTTTCAAGAATAAATATATTAATGCAAAGTAGTCACTTAACTCACCTACATCTAAGCACTACACTCTTCTTGCATTCTATCTTCACTAAAGTGCCTAACCCTCAAGTGACCATTAACAGCAGTAAACAGGAAGCTACTCCTATTTTGAAGGGTAGAATAGCTTAAAGCTATTTAAGAGATATAATTATTACAATGTACTAAAATCTAGTATACTGTGCATAGTAACCAGTACATTGTAACTAGTAGATGACACCAACTTGATCTTCTTTTTTTTTTTTTTTTTTTAATTTACATCCAAGTTAGTTAGCATATAGTACAACAATGATTTCAGGGGCAGATTCCTTAAAGCCCCTAACCCATTTAGCCCAGCCCCCTCCCACAAGCCCTCCAATAACCCTCTGTTGGTTCTCCATATGTAAGAGTCTCTTATGTTTTGTCCCCCTCCCTGTTTTTATATTATTTTTGCTTCCCTTCCCTTATGTTCATCTGTTCTGTGTCTTTAAGTCCTTGTATGAGTGAAGTCCTATGAGATTTGTCTTTCTCTGGCTAATTTTGCTTAACATAATACCCTCTAGTTCCATCCACGTAGTTGCAAGATTTAAAGATTTCACTCTTTTTGATTGCTGAGTAATACTCCATTGTGTGTGTGTATATATGTATACATATATACACATATGGATACCTATGTATGTATGTGTATATGTACACACACACACACACACACACACACACACACCACATCTTATCCATTCATCCATCGATGGACACTTGGGCTCTTTCCATACTTTGGCTATTGTTGATAGTGCTGCCATAAACATTGGGGTGCATGTGCCCCTTTGAAACAGCATCTCTGTATCCCTTGGATAAACACCTAGTAGTGCAATTGCTGGATCGTAGGGTAGTTCTATTTTTAATTTTTTGAGGAAGCTCCATATTGTTTTTCAGAGTGGCTGCACCAGTTTGCATTCCCACCAGCCAACTTGATCTTTTCAACCACTTATATTTAATACCCACGTATTCCATTTTTTTAAGTTTATTTTTAAGGGGGAAGGGGCCAAGAGAGAGGGAGAGAGAGAATCCCAAACAGGCTCCACGCTGTCAGGGCAGAGTCCAACGTGGGGGCTCAAACCCACAAAGTGTAACACCATGACCTGAGCTGAAATCAAGAGTCACACACTTAACTGACTGAGCCACCCAGGACACCCCCCCCCACCACCATGTATTCCATTTTAAACAAAAATATTCACATTTGAGATGCACAAAACAGATGTAATAAAAAAAAAAAGGAGATTTAAAATAATTCCTACCAATAATTATTCATTTTATAAAAACAATTTCATGTTAATTTTATTTACTGTTTTAAATATTCTAGTGAACATAAAATGGTCCAATTTTTATGTTACCTAAAATCTCTAAAGCCTATTTAGAAATATCTTGTTTTTTTTTTTTAAGTTAATCATCCAAAATGGGAATCCAGTAATAGCTAATTTAGAGTATGCCCATTCTCTAAGAAAGTAGCAGTGACCAGGAACAATATTTCCTAACACTCATATAGGAACTACTTTGTGGTATACATTATCTTGAGAACCTGGATTTTTTCATTTCTTTATCTTCTAGAACTGTGATATTATCTCAACAATATTTATTATCTGTAGGAAAACACAGTTTCATTTCCACCACATCCTCCCTCAATATCACTCACTAAAAACACATTAACCTAAGACTCATGAAGTTATTTATGAGAACAATTCTAAAATACTGCTAAGATCTCCCTAAAGTGTTTGTATTTTTATTCTTTATATATAAAACTTCAATCCTGATTATTTTATTGCACTATTGAAGATTTAAATATCATTACAAACATATTCTTTAGAGCATAATCATCTTATATTATAGGCTGAGCTAATACCTGTCCTCATTTTTAGTGCTATTTTAGCTATAAAGCTTTTTCTAGCACATTCCAAATGGAGACAGCACTCTAATGCCAGGCCTCTATATTACTTTATTTACTTAAAATTATTGTTATTGTTAAGCAACTGTCATAATCCGTAACATTTACAAATCTTGTCATAATACCAACAGTTCTAAAACACTGCAAAACTAGAGATGCTGAGGTTTTTGGACTATCTGTTAATATAAACTTGTTCATTTGCTTACCTAAGGTGAACTAAAGTGAAAACCCCATGCCTCACCCTTTTGAAAATGAAGATATTTAGAAACTACGGAAGTTTTATCTTTACAGTTCCTAAATCCCATTTCTATAAAAATTGCTACAAGTTAACACTCATTAGTTTCAAATTTCAAAGTAACACACTGTCAAAAATTTCTTACAACTACTGCTTCCGCCTTCTTGTTATTTCTGGTAGTTAAAAAAAGATTAATTTACATAGGGCATATTAAATACCATATACATACACGTACCCATACATATACACCTTATATTGAAAATTGTAACTTTATAGCTTTTAAGACAATCCTAAGAAGCTTCCAATAAAAACTGTAATAAAAGCACATAGGTCGCCCATTAAAATAAAGTATCAAATTTTCATATATTTTAGTAACATAGATTACTTTAGCTGGACCAATTTGAAATTATTTTTATTCATTAAAATTGGGATGAAAAAAGGTATATGTTGCAGTTGATAAGACACTGACAAACTGACATAATTGGTTCCAACGTCAACCTTTTGGCTCTCCTGTATTTCTCCTTCAATCAGAGTTTCATTTTATAGATATTTTTGTACATTAAGTATTCAGGCAAATGAAGTACTGTGTAGCACAATGAAATACATACATACCAGACAAAAAGGCAATAGCTACACTCAGGTCCAAATAATTTTCTGCGCTCCTAGGAAAAGTTGTTGATCTGATTTTTCAAAAAATACAGATTTTTGGTGGGATATCACTTGGTTTTTAAATGTTAGAAACGATTTGAAATTTTTACATGTTTAAATCAAACAAAACCTCTCTATGGCTCCAGGCAAACCACCTATAATTCTGGCTTCTATCTACATTTAAAAAAAAAATTTTTTTTAATGTTTATTTATTTTTGAGACAGAGAGAGACAGAGCATGAACAGAGGAGGATCAGAGAGGGAGACAGAATCTGAAACAGACTCCAGGCTCTGAGCTGTCAGCACAGAGCCCGACGCAGGGCTTGAACTCACGGACCGCGAGATCATGATCTGAGCTGAAGTCGGCCGCTTAACCAACGGACTGCAAGATCATGACCTGAGCCGAAGTTGGCCACTTAACCGACTGAGCCACCTAGGCACCCCTATCTACATTTTAATCAGATACCTTGCATTAGTTTTCTATTGCCACTGTAACAAATTACCACCCATTTAGTGGCTTAGGACAACATGAGCTTATTCTGTTACTCTTCCGGAATTCAGAAATCCCAAAGGAGTCTTAGCACAGGAGAATCAAGGTGTAGTTAGTGATGCTTCCTTCTGGAGGTTCCAAGGAACAATCTATTTCTTTGTCTTTTCCAGTTTCTAAGAAGTCGTCCTACACGCCTTAGGTTGTGACTCCTTTCCAAGCACATCACTGAAACCTCTGCTTATGTCATCCCATCTCTTTTGGAAGCCTTTGATCTTTTTACTACCCTCTTAGAAGGATTCTTGTGGGGCACCCGGGTGACTCAGTCTGTTAAGCATCTGACTTCGGCTCTGGTCATGATCTCACAGTTTGTGAGTTGGAGCCCCGAATCGGGCTCTGAGGGGCTCTGTGCTGACAGCTCGGAAGCTGGAGCCTGCTTCCAATTGTGTCTCCCTCTCTCTCTACCCCTCCCCCACTCATGCTGTCTCTGTCTCAAAAATAAATAAAAACATAAAAAAAAAAAAAAAAGAATTCTTGTGATCACACTTGTCCCAACTGGTTAATCCAAGATAATCTTATCTCAAGATTCCTAATTTAATCATATCAGCAAAATTCCTTTCTGCATGTAAATTAACATATTCCTTATGTTCTGGAGATTAGAACATAGACATCTCTGGAGAGAAGTCACTATTCTGTCTACCATATTTGTGTTCTGGGAGTGTTTTGGTAAATTCTTGAGATGTTTCTACATAGATGCTTTTTGTGTCATGGTCTGAAGATTTCTGTCCCCTCCAAAGTTCATATACTGAAATCCTCATCCTCGACATTGAGGGTATTAGTAGGTGAAACCTTTTGGAGGTGGTTAGGTCATGAGACTGGAGATCTCCTGAATGGGATTATCTGTCTCTCTCTCTTTTTTTTTTAATAGTAATCTTCATGGTCAAACTCATGTCTCCAGATCAAGAGCTGCATGCTCTACCAACCAAGCCAGCCAGACACAGATTATATCGCTTATAAAACATTTTCCACATATCTCACAGCCCTTTGCACCATGTGAGAATACAAGAAATCTGCAATCTGGCTAGATGAGCCCTCTCCCAATCATACTGGCACCCTGATCTCAGACTTCTAGCCTACAGAACTAAAAAATAAATTTCTGTTTATAAACTATCCAGTCTGTGGTATTGTTATAGCACCCCAACAGATTAACACATTAAGTCCTGTGCAAATAGGGAGTTTTACTTTTTCTTTCTAATCTATGCGACTTTTATTTCTTTTCATTGCTTCACTGAACATGTTGGGACTTCCAGTACATTGCTGAAAACGAGTAATGAGTAGGTATTTTTGTTTGATCCAATCTTAGAAAGAAACCGAGCAGATTTTCACAATTAAGTATGCCATTTTATCTGTATGCATTTATTTTTAAGTTTATTTCATTGTGGGTTTTTTTTTTCCTAACTTCTTGAATTGATACTTAGTTCACTTATTTTAATTTGGGGATTAGTTATCTATATTTAAGGCAAAATTTTCCTCCAAGTACTACTTTAGCTGTATCCCATAGAGCTGGTTAGTTTTTTATTTATTGTTAGTTTTTAGACAGTTTGTAACTGCTCTTTAACCTAAAAGCTGTTGAGTTTTAAAATATGTAGGCAGTGAGTTTCCACATCCTTTTTGTTCATTTTAGTTTATTGCTCTAAAGTCAGGACAATAGTTCTTTGAGAATTTTATTGAGCTTTTATGACCAAACTTATTAACAACTTTTCTGGATAGTCCACAGAAGATATGTTCTGTTTTCAGAATACAGAATATGGTCTATATCAATTAATTTATTTAGGTGTTCAATATCCTGATTTATTTTTTAACCAAGTGATTTATCATTAGATAGATGAGAGAGATAAAATCAAGTTCCTATTACTCCTGCACTTCTGGTTTCACATCACGATTCCTGTAGTTTTTGCCTTGTAACAGCTACATACAGGAAATGCACATATATGTGGCATATGTAAGGCATATATTCCTGTTAGATCATCTTTATGGATTTCACATTATTATAAACTGCCCTTAACTGTCTTGCATAAATCTTTTTGTCCTGAAACCAGCTTTCACTACTATTAGGATTGTTGTATCTTTCAAGTATTTCTTCCAGATCTTCTGTTTGGTTACCGACTTTATTTATGCCATAATTTAACACCCAAACTTAAAAAAAAAAATTCTCACGCAGATGCACTTTTTTTTTTAATGTATCTAAATTTTGGTATCTTTACCCAAATGGATCTGGGGTTTTAGTCTAATATAAGAACTTCACGCACCACCATCATAGACTACACAATTAAGAATGTTATGCTATTTTTTTTAGATGATTTTTGTCTTTTAGTAAAATGTTAGGATATTCTTCATAAATTTCCTATAAAATGTATTTGGAAAGCACATCCTAGTTTTTGTAATTTGTATGAAGAGAATTTTTTTTTTTTTTTTAGTTCCCTGTGACAGCACAAGAATGCCTGATAGCCGGTAAAACATTAGTTCTGGGTGTTTGTGAGGATGCTTCCTGAAGAGATTAGCATTTGAACTGGTGAACTGAATAAAGCAGATAGTCCTGAGCTGTCATCATCCAATCCTTTCAGGGCTAGAATAAAAAAGGCAGAAGGGCAAATTAGCTCCGTCTGCTGGAGTTCAGACATTCATCTGCCCTGGAACATGGGCACTACTGGTTTCTGGGCTTCTGGAGTCCTTTGGACTAAGACTGTATTTTGCCACCAGTTTTTCTTGTTCTCCATCTTACAGAGAGCAGATCAGCCGATCATGGGACTTCTTGGCATCCATAAGCACATGAACCAATTCCTATCATAAATCTCTTTTATATAACTATACATACCCTATACACACACACACATGCACACACACACACATCTGTCTGTCTGGAAAAGCTTAATGCATTCTTTTTATAGATACGTCTGCTATAAGAGGGAACAGTTGTTGATTTTCTTATGCTTATATATAGTCCATCTTATCAAATTCTAGTCTTAAGAACCTAGAATCTCTCAGCTATTCTAGATTTATAATCTTATAAACTGAAAAGAGAAATACAGTTATTTCTTCTTCCAAAGTTTATCATATCAAAATTAATTACTCTCCACCACCCATCTTTCTTTTGGTCTAACTGCATTTGCCAGAAATGTTTAATGTTTAGAAATGCTAGAAAATGTTTAAAATTAATGGCCTTAACAGGCTTCCTGTCTAGTTCCTCATTTTAATTCACTAAGTGGGTAGTTAAATTTGGTCAAATGCCTTCATCATATCTGAATCGTTTTCTACGGTACCTTTTTTACCTATAGCTTACATTGGAAATGACTGCTGAATATTATCAAAGGCCTTTTTAGTATCTACTTATCAGACCATATAATTTTTCTTCTTTAATTTGCTGATATGCATTATGCTAATAGACTTTCTAATTAAATTTCCTATAAATTTATTACTGGAATAAATTCTACACGGTCAGTGGTGTAACTACTTACTTGACACAATGCTGGATTCTATATGCTAATATGTAGTTACAATCTTTACATCTATATTCACAAGTGAGAAGGCTTATAATCCCCCACACACTTTTTCGTCACTACTTATGAGATTTGGGGTACTAAAGCTATGCAGAAATCCTAAAGTAAATTGAAGACCTTTACACCTTTTCCTACGGCCTGAAATAATTTAAATAACACAGGTGTAACGTGTTTGAAAATAACAACAGAAGGCATTATTGAATATTTTATTAGCTGTAAACACTTTACATGTTTTGACTTATTAAGTAATAATTCAGCTGTGAATTCACCTTGTCTTGGAGTTTTTTCAACAGTAGATCCCTATTCACTTTCTAATTTCTTCTTTGTTAATCTCCAAATTTTCTACTTTGCAGAAAGTCTACTTGGTTTATTTGTATTCTGATAGAAAATCATCCATTTGCTAGTTTCAACTTTGTTTATACAATGCTGTATATGAATTCACACCTATCTATAATTATGATATTATCTCCTTCTTTCTTCCTAATCTCAATTATAACTGTTCTCCACTGATGTCCTTCCAAGGAGTCAATCTATGTTCTGGTCTTTACAAAGACCAAGTTTATAACTTACTCATCCTTTTGTTTGCTTACTATTTCTTTAGTTTTAATGTTTACATTTGTTTGTTTCATTTTTCCAACTTTCTTTTGGCTTAACTTGTTATTTTTAAAGTTATTTTATGTTTATTTATTTTGAGAGAGAGAGAAAACTCACGCACAAGAGTACAGGAGGGGGAGGGAGAGAGGGAGGGAGAGAATCCTGAGCAGGCTCCACACTTGAGATCACAACCTGAGCCTAAATCAAGAGCCAGAGGCTCAACCAAGTGGGGCAT
Source organism: Prionailurus viverrinus (assembly GCF_022837055.1). Taxonomy (NCBI): domain Eukaryota; kingdom Metazoa; phylum Chordata; class Mammalia; order Carnivora; family Felidae; genus Prionailurus; species Prionailurus viverrinus. Next base: position 37,831,111 of record NC_062573.1, on the reverse strand, counting down.
CCAGGTGCCCCTACTTTGTTATTTCTTAAATTCCTTTAAGATGGGCACTAAGTTCCCAGGCCAGTCATTAAGCTTTTATTTCTCACATCTAAACCCTCCCTTTAAACTCAGCTTTGTTATGCTAACAGTCAAATGAAACACATGAATTCTAACTGGATCCTGGATCAGAATCAGTTCATTAATTAAAATAAATAAATACACTATAAAATATTTTTTTAGTAACAGGGCAAATTTTATGTGGGCAATATATTAGAGGACATTATTTGAATTACTGCTTATTTTTTTTAAAGTGATATTGTATTGTGGCTATGGAGTAGACTGTCCTTATTTTTAGGAAACGCATACCGAATTAAGCATGACATGCTATGACATCTGCAATTTATTTTTAAATGATTTATGGGTGGGGACCCTGAGTGGCTGAGTCAGTTGAGCAAAGGACTCTTGATTTTGGCTCAGGTCTAATCCCAAGGTCGTAGGATCCAGCCCTGCACCAGTCTCCATGCTAAGCATGGGGCCTGCTTAAGATTCTCTCTTTCTGCCCCTCTCCCCTGCTTGCTCTCTCACTCTCTCTCTAAAATAAAAATTAATGGGTAGGAGGATGGGCTACATGGGTGATGGGCATTAAGGAGGGCACTTGTTGGGATGAACACTGGGTATTATATGTAAGTGATGAATCACTAAATTCTCCTGAAATCATTACTACACAATATGTTAACTAACTTGGATTTAAATAATAATAAAAAAAAATTAATAAAATAAAATTTAACTAAATTAAAAAAAACAGATTTATGGGCTTAATTATGTTTCCCTCTACTAAAAAATTCATAGGTTGAAGCCTCAACCCCAGTGTCTCAGAATATGACTACTTTGGGGGCACTTGGGGGGCTTAGTCAGTTAAGCATCTAGCTTTGGTTTTGGCTCAGGCCATGATCTCATTTTGTGAGTTCAAGTCCCACTCTGGGCTTTGCGCTGACAGTGCAGAAGCTGTTTGGGATTCTCTCTCTTCCTCTCTCTGTCCCTCCCCACCTGTTGTCTCTCTCTCAAAAATAAATAAACTTAAAAATTAAAAAAAAAAAAAAAGAATAGGACTATTTTGGAGATAGGACCTTAAAAGAGGTAATTAAGTGGAACACCTGGGTGGCTCAGTTGGTTAAGTGTCCAACTTCGGTTCAGGTCATGATCTTGCAGTGCATGAGTTCGAGCCCCATATCCGGCTCTGTGCTGACAGCTCAGAGCCTAAAGGCTGCTTCAGATTCTGTGCCTCCTTCTCTCTGTGCCCCTCCATTAGCGTGCTCTCTCTCTTCCTCTCTTCTCTCTCAAATATAAATATCAAAAATTAAAAAAAAAAATAAAGAGGTAATTAAGTTAAAATGAGGCCATTACGGTGTACCCTAATCCAATCTTACTGGTGTCCTTATAAAGAAGAGATCAGGACATGGGGAGAGACACCTGTCCACGGGAGGACACAGGGGACACACAGAGAGAAGTGCAAACAAGTCAAGAAGCAGCAACAAAGTGGCCATCTGCAAACCAAGAAGAGAGGCCTCAGAGGAAACCAACCCTGCCAGTACCTTGATCTTGAACTTCCCGCCTCCAGAACTATAAGAAAATGAACTTTTCTTTAAGTCAACCAGTGTATGATATTTTGCTATGGCAGTCCTAACAAACTAATGCAATGGCTCTGAGAGAAAAAAAAAAAACATGATAAAGAGAGAGAAAGCAAAAATAACAAAATGTTAATGTTGCTGATTTCACTATATGATTCTTTCAACTTTTATGTAAGTTTGAAATTTTCCAAAATAAAAAGGCTTATATTAGCATCCCCAAAACTCTGGGTGTTTTTTATCATCACAATAGTCAAATTTTATGTACCTATATAAAATGAACCACCTTACTATCTCATCTGTGAAATGTGACAATTATCACCTGATATTAACAGGTACTAGAAGTAGTCAGTGAGTTAAAGTGTTCTAAACTACTAACACAATACCTGGTAGAGAAAGTACTTAATAAATAGTGGGTATCACTAGTAGTTAATTCAAATTCCAAATGACAGAAGTGATTCAGCTGCAGGCTGGCATCACTGTTTTACATCTATGACTAGTAGTTTAAGAAAATCATCTTAATCCTGAAAGCAATTAACTGTATGTTCATATATACCAAAATCAATTATTATAAGTAAACAAATCTACACTGTTGAATCATTTTATATAAATACAATACAGAAAAACAATCACATTCTTGAGGTAAGAAATCACTGAAGGAACAACAAAGAAATTTTGAAACGGAAATGAAAGTTTTTAACTTACTGACTGACTAAATCAGATCCCATCTTAGGGCCATCATCTGCCTCCTCTTCCATATCAGAGTCCATACCATTGTCACCTTATAAATAAAATAAACTGTTGAACGCATACTTATAAAATGTCAGAACAATTTAATCATTACACAAAGTGTCATCCAGAAAAATGATGCAAATTAAAGAACTTTGTAACTGATGAGAGGATGTTTTTAATTGCTTACATTTAAAATGAGTTTTTTCGATGCTTTATTAGGTATTTCTAATTGCCTTCCCTTTATCTATTTTATAGATATATGTGTGTGTGTGTGTGTGTATACTTACAGACTATACCCAGATGTATACATCTATTAGCAAAGTTACAAACTCCATTAAACCATTTTAAATTTTTTATTTTTTTTTTTCAGGTTTTATTTTCAAGTAATTTCTATACCCAACGTGGGGCTCAAGCTCACAACGCTGAGTCATATGCTCTACCAACTGAGCCAGCCACATCACCCCATTAAACCATTTCACATTTAAAAAAGATGTTATCTCTGGGAATCCAGTGTCTCCATTTTTCTGCTTCTTCTCTTGTAATATTAATGCTAAAATCCTTGTATAGTTCCAAAAGAAAAAAAAAAGCTTGAAAATCTAAAATTCTACAGCTAATAATGTCACAGAGTCATACTTCAGGCAGACAGATAAATGTAGGTAATCTCCAAGAAATTCTTCCCACTCTGCATCCAGGTCTTATTAGAGCAAAAGCAGTATACAACAGGCAATTAAAAGCCGTAAGAACATAAAGCAGAAAATAAAAAATTATTTCAAGAAATGCTATCTCAATAATTAATAATTTTTTTACAGTGTTTTGGGTAAAATCTTTCATTTCATTTTATTATTGTGTACAAACTTATGCTCTTACCTACACAGTTGATTTCAGAAAATGATAACAAAAAGTCTATTCTTGAAATGCTATTCTGATATGTAAACTATATTTCAAAGTACAAATAGAAGTAAAATTACTCAATGATTATCCAATGATTATCATTACTTTAATGAAATTAAAGTAATATCCAAGTTAAAAAAAGAATAACCTAGGATTTATGCTAAATATAATATTAACTAATAAGTTACCAGAGTGTAGAAATATGTTCTTACCCTCAAGAATCTTCAAGATTCTTTTTTCAGATAGGAGCTCTAACTGTTCCTGGCACAGCTTTTTAATTTCTTCTATTGAACAGTTCTAAAGAAAATGTTATTAAAAGAAATACACTTATGTAATATAGCACCAATGTAAACTGGAAAACAGCAATTACAAAGAAAAAAGTCTGGTTAACAAAATCTTACATTAAAACAAATTAAAAGCCAGATAAATCTTTTCATTGAGATGAAATCTGAAAAACGGGCCAATTAATATGTAAACGTTACAACTTACAGACACTTGATGAAAATAAACTCAAGTTTGTTAGGAAAGAACAAACTAAGGAGTAAGTCAGGTACCCAGATGTTTTTAATAGCAGCCTATTTGTTAGGTAATTCCTCTAATGATTTAAACACTCAAATGTTGGTTCTAAACATCTTTGATCCTAAGCCCTATTTCCACAACTGTAAAATTAGAATATCATGAATATATGAAAATATTTCTGAACTTAATGAAATATAAGCTTTTGCCAACCAATATTGTGCACTGTTACATAGCAGAATTATTATTTCCTAAAGCACCAGAAAGAATCATTATATGTCTAATTTAGTTACTAAAATTGCCTTCATTTAATAGAATTATTTCCAAAAGGTCAATACATTCCTTACCTAAATTTTTATTTATTTATTTTTCATTTTTGTGAGAGAGAAAGAGAGAGGGCGTGTGCGCGGAGTAAGGGCAGAAAGAGTGGGAGAGGATTCAAAAACTGTTCTGTGCCAGCAGCCTGATATGGGGCTTGAACTCAGGAACCTCTCAGGAACTGGGAGATCATGACCTGAACCGAAGTCGGATGCTCACTGACTGAGCCACCCAGGTGCCCCTCTTGGCAAACTTTTCAATATACAAAGCCATTTATAGTTCTCCAAAATCCCTTTTTTAAATCTTTTTGAAGTAGCCTGTTTTAGTTGAAAACATCCAATTATATAATTTACATTAAGTAAAATGACAGCTACAAAAAAGGTATATATTTCTATATTGGGTATAATCCAATAATATATGTAATGAAATACCTTTAACACATCAGGAAGCATCTTCTGTAACTTCTTCTCGCCTATGATACAGAAACACTGCTGAAGCATTTCTTTTTTGTCTGATATGTAGAAACTAACTGGTTTTAGTGACACAGTCAGGTCCAGTCCACCTTCTTCAAGGTCACTGTGCTCTGCCAAGAATAATTCTTTTTCCAAAGTTGGCAGAAGGTATCTGGTATCCTAAAATTAAAAGAGACAATGAACCATTAAATAAAGGAGAATGTATATGATGTCATACATTTATATTTAATAACTACTTCATTAAACATTTCCAAATTCTTTGCTTGCATAGATTATTTACCTAAAGCCATTAACAAGGACTTTTAATTGTTAAATATTCCTTGATATTACTCTCCAAACTACACTTAACTTGATAAGGTGATATTAAGCAAAGAAATACCACCTTAGGACATATAAAAGGAAATATACTCAACATCAAAAAAAGAAAAAGAAAATATACTCACTATTGAGTGACCTCCTATAATTTTAGACTTCTGAAGAATTAGGATATTACTCTCGCAGGCCACTCAACTCAAAATTTTATGTATGCATTGTTATTCTTAAATTCATAAAACAGAATGGCACAGCAGCAAAAATGTTAAAGATCACAAATATTATAAAGTATTACTGCTTATCAGGAGCTATGCTCATTTTAAAAATGTTATGTAATTTAATCATATTCAAAGCAGCCAAGTAATTTAAAACATTTCTGTCAATTTTACCTCTTATCTCCCAAATCTATCAGTTTCTCCAAATCTACTGCCATAATCCTGGTCCAAGGTACCATCATCTTTTGCCTAGATTACCTTAGCAGCTACTAAACTGGGTGCCTTACATCTAATCTGTCTCTCCAATCTGTTTTGTATACTGTTACTAGAATAGATTCTATAAAATGTACATATACTCATCCTCCTTATTTATAACCTTCCAGTGAATTCACACTGATCTTTGGATAACAAAGCCTATCTGGGCCTTCAAATAAAACCTGTTCTCCCTTCACCTCACATAGGCAGGGCTTTTGAACGGTCTTTCCTCCCGCTCCCCCCTCCCCCCTCCTATACTCTTAAAAGTAACAAATTCAGATATCAATTCAAAAGGCATTTCTTCAAGAAAATTCTCCCTGACTATATAGTTCAGGTATGTTTATCATTATTTTCTTTTTTTTTTAATTTTTTTTAATGTTTATTTTTGAGACAGAGGGAGACAGAGCACAAGTTGGGGGGAGGGGCAGAGAGAAAGGGAGACAAAGAATCCGAAGCAGGCTTCAGGCTCTGAGATGTCAGCACAGAGACCGATGAGGGGCTCGAACCCACAAACTGTGAGATCATGACCTGGGCCGAAGTTGGACGCTTGGTCACCTTTGTGTGCCACCCAGGCGCCCCTGTTTATTATATTTTCTAATAGAATTGTTTTAAAAGTCGTTTAAAAACATGCCAATTTTAAAGACTATTATGATAATTAGACTGAAAAAGTAAAGAACGTTAGCTTGTTTTAATGGCTCACAAAATAATTCAAGTGTTAGTGAGGATGTAGAGAAACTGGAGCTCTCACACACTGCTAGTAGGAATAGAAAGTGGTACAGCTGCTTGGAAAAACAGTCTGGCAGCTCCTCAAAAAGTTACCTTATGACCCAGCAATTCCATTCCTAGATATACATCCAAGAGAAATGTAACCACATGCCTGCACAAAAACTGGTACACAAATGTTCATAGCAGCTTTATTCGTAATAGCCAAAAGGTGGAAACAATCCAAATGTCCATCAAGTGAAAAATGGAAAAACGAATTGTGGAACAGCCATTCACTGAATATCATTCCATTCACATAAAATGTCCAAAACAGGAACATCTATAGATCTATAGAGATAGGAAATAATGACTGCCCAGGGATGGAATGTGGTAGCGGTGAGTATTAGGGATGAGAGCTGAAAGGTTCACATTGGGTTTCTTTTGGGGGTGATGAAAGTATTTTAAAACTGACCACAGTGATGGTTGTACAACTCCATGAATACGCTCAAAACCAGTGAACTGTATACTTGAAAGAGGTGAATTATATGGTATATGAATTATATCTCTATAAAGCTGTTACCAACAATAATAATAGGGAATGCAATGTACAACAGATATAATGGCATTCAGAATTCTGAGGTCTTCTCTACATGCCTAATATACACTGAACTCTTTTTTCCTTCATAAATTAAAACTAGGGTTTAGTTCTGCATGCGAATGTTTACAATATGTAGCTTATTGGCCTCTCATCATGATAAAGAGTATAAAAGATATGGAAACAATTAAGATAAGAATGATGATATCCAAAATTAAATCTACAAGGTGTGGAAAAACTGAATAGATCTATAACTATCAAATAATTGGAGGGGAAAAAAAAGTAAAAACAAATAAATAAATAAAACCTGCCCCTAAAACACTCACCAGACCCACACAGCTGTAGGGTCCAATAGTCCAGTTCTGATACATCTTCAAGAAAAAGATATAAACTGGGGCACCTGGGTGGCTTAGTCGGTTGAGCATCTAACTGCAGCTCAGGTCATAATCTCACAGTTCGTGAGATTGAGCCCCACATCAGACTCAGTGCTATTAGTGCGGAGCCTACTTTGTATCTTGTATCCCCACCCTCTCTCTGTCCATTCCTGGCTTGCGCTCTCTCCCTCTCTCAAAAATAAATAAACAGAAAGAGAGAAAGAAAGAAAGGAAGGAAGGAAGGAAGGAAGGAAGGAAGGAAGGAAGAAAAGGGAGAGAGAGAGAGAAAGAGAGAGAGAGAGAGAGACAGAGAAACTATTCTGGAACACATCCCCAAAATGCAAGCTTCCCAAATCAATCCATGAGGCTAGTAAAATCTTGATACCCAAACCAGACAGGATATCTACACAAATAAAACCATAGGCTGACTTAACTTAGAAACATAAAACACAAAAGAAAGAATATCAAATTCCAGCTGAGTACAATAACCAAGCCAAATAGGATCTATTCCAAGACTACAAGACAGTTTAACGTGAATTAATTTACCAACTTACCAAAAATTACATTTTCAGATTAAAGGAGGAAAGCTATGTGATTATCTAAACAGAATGCCATAAAAGCATCTAATAACACTTTACCAACCTTCAGTGAACTAGGAATTGGAGAAAATCTCCTTAACTTGATGATAAGTATCTTTCACAACCTTTGGCAAATATACTTATGGGTGAACATTAGAAATGTTCCAGAAAAAAAGAAATGTTCCCACTAAAAAAAACAAATGGGAAAAAAAATGCCTACTGTCATTGCTTCTGCTAAACACTACACTAAAAGTCTTAGATAATGAAAAAGTACAAAAAACAAGATATATTAGTGCTGAAAAAGAATAGACAAAACTCCCTGTTAACACAAATTTTTCTAAGTCATTTGAAACTAATAATAATGTGGCTAAATACGAGAAAATGCATAAAAATAAATGGGTTTCTGTGTTTCCACAACTCCCAATTAAAAGATGTAATGTTTAGGGGCACCTAGTGGTTCATTTGATTAAGTGTCTGACTCAGGCTCAGGTCATGATCTCACAGTTCACGGGTTCCAGCCCTGCATCAGGCTCTACGCTGACGATGCAAAGTCTGCTTGGGATTCCCTCTCTCTCCGTCTCTCTGCTCCTTCCACGCTCTCTCTCAAAACAATAAACTTAAAAAATAAATAAGGATGTAATGTTTAAAAATATTAAAATAAAGAATAGTTTTAGGACAGGTTGGGAAGGGAATATGGAAAGATCTTCCTCTTTTTTTTAATGTTTATGTATTTTTGAGAGAAAGAGAGAAAGAGTGCAAGTGGGGGAAGGACAGAGAGAAAGGGTGGGGGGGGGGGGTGGACAGTGGCTCTGAAGCGAGTTCTGTGCTGACAGCAAGAGAGCCCAACACGGGGCTCAAACTCAGAAACCATGAGCTCAGGACCTGAGCCAAAGTCAGAAGGATATTTAACTGACTGAGCCACTCAAGCGCCCCTGGAAAGATCTTCCTAAACACACAAATTCAGAAGGCAAAGGAAAGTATTAGCCTTGACCACAAAGAAATAAAAAACTTCAGTTACACCATAGACAAAGTTGTAGTAACTTTTGCAGTATACTTTACACAGAAGATTAGAACCAAGAGTTTATGTAGAAAGATTCAGAACTTATCAGTAAAGAGCTGAAAATAACTGGGACACCTGGGTGGCTGAGTCGGTTGAGGGGCCCACTTCAGCTCAGGTCATGATCTCACACTTAATGGGTTCTAGCCCCGTGGGGGGTTCTGTGCCCATGGCTCAGAGCCTGGAGCCTACTTCAAACTCTGTGTCTCCCTCTTTCTGCCTACCCACTGCGATCTCTCTCAAAAATGAATTAAAAAAAAAAAAAAGCTGAAAATAACCAAAAAGAAAAATGGCCCAAGGATATGTATATGCAATTTACATAATAAGGAATCCAATGGTAAATAAAATATTAATATGTTCAATCTCACTATTAATCAAGAGTATATAAAACATGAAACATCAATTTCACCCATTAAGCTGACAAATTTTTCAAAAATGGATATAATGAATATTTGCAGAAATGGGTACTCTTTTGTAATAGACTATAAATCAGTAAAGCCTTTTTTGTAAAGCATTTAGTGGTACCTGCCAAAACTTTTTATTGTTTTTGTTTTTAAGTTTATTTATTTTGAGACAGAAAGCCAGTGGGTGGGGTAGGGACAGAGAGAGTCCCCAGCAGGTTCCAGGCTGTAAGTGCAGACCCCAACACAGGGTTGGAACCCACAAACAGATCATGACCTGAAAGGAAATCAAGAGTCCAAGGTTTAATGACTGAGCCAACCAGGCGCCCCTCTACCAAATCTTTTTAAATGCATAAAATCTGACCCAGCAATTTGACTTCTTGATTTCTGTGTTGTATGAAGTTTAGGTATTCAGGCTTTTGTCTTATAACCATTTTTTTAAATTTATTTTTGAGAGAGAGAGACAGAGCACAAGTGGGGGAGGGGCAGAGAGAGAGGGAGACACAATCCAAAGCAGGCTCCAGCCTCTGAGCTGTCAGCACAGAGCCCGATGTGGGGCTGGAACTCACAAACGGCGAGATCGTGACCTGAGCTGAAGTCAGACGCTTAACCGACTGAGCTACCCAGGCGTCCCTGAGCAATTTTTTTTAAACGGCGGTATCTTGATAGATAGCTAACGTATAAAGAACATGGCTTTTATAATCAGATTTTGTATTCAAATTTAAGTGTTATTAATAAACTATGACTGTGGGTAAAGTTCATAAACCTCTTCGAGCCTCAATTTTCTCATCCTATATTGTGAAGTTAATCATTATCTATTAAAAGGTGAAGATGAAGAGAGAAGTAAAGCGTGACTCTCATGGGCATTGAAGGCTAGCCCTCGACCCATACTTTTCAGACAGATTGCCACAGGAGTGGAAGGGGCCAAACGCAAAGAGCTAGACAATCGGCAAATCAGAAACTTTAAGTTTAAAGACTTGGGAGTATGAGGTTCACCGGTACTTAGGAAAATGAACCTCAAGACCGGGTGGAAGCTCGCGGTCGCAGCGCTAACTGAGCTACAACCAGACCTCCATCCGCCGTCACATCCAGCCTTCCGTCCGCCTTCCTGGGAGAATGCAGCCGCTCAGACAGCAGCGAGAAGGACGCGCACGCACCTGCTGCAGGGACCCCGAGACGCTAGAAGATGAGTCAGTGCTCCGCCGCTTCCGGCGCTCGCTGCGCTCCACGCTGCTCCCGCCCCAGCAGCTGCCGCCGCTCCCACCGCCGGTGACACTTCCACTGAAGCTGGTGTTCCCACAGCAGGTGACGCTCCCGCAGCCGCTGGTACTCCCGCAGCCGCTGGTGCTTCCACTGCCGCTACTGGCGAGGGCGGGCACCAGGTCCGGTGCCACGAGCGACGCGGCCGCCTCCTGACCACTTCGTTTACGCCGCTTCTCCCGGGAAGACTTCTTCCCCGTCATGATCCTCCTGCTGCAACCATCCAGGGAAAGCCCGCCGTCTCTGAAGCTACCTAAAGCGCGCTCCGGCGGCTGCGGCGGCGGCGGCGGCGGCAGCGGACTGCCAGCGCGGGCGTCGCAGCTTGTGCGTCACTTCCGGCCTCGTCGCAGAGGCCGGGAGGCGTTTCTGGAAGGCGTGCCGGGACCCACCGAGCTTCCAGGGCGAGCCGTGAAGGTTGGCTTGAGTTTGTTGAAGGACTCGCAGGTTGTCGGGTCACGTTCGGGTTTCCTTGCCTCTGCAAAGGACGGAACGTGGAGCTTTACAAGAGCTCTTTGCCTTATTGAGACCGTCTTTCAAATGTTGTCGTATACAAATACACAGTAAGGTAAAGGTGTAGTTTTTGTTCTCGTTTTTCATTTGTCTTCCAATTTTTATTTATGACACTAAAACGTTAGAAGAATAGAGAACTTAGGGAAAATCTCATCATCATTATTATCATCAGCGGGGAATCTTTTTTTGAAGTGTATTTTAGGGAATTGTACCTAGGGTCTTGTGCCTCCTTGTTTTGCCCCATTAACAGTAATTGTTAGGCATGTTTCCTTTTCACTTCTAAAACTATTTGGGGCTAGTACTTCGCCGTATTCTTTCTCAATTTACCTAATATTCAAGTGCTGGTGTTTAGGTTGTTGACAGTCTGTTACGTTTTACAATAATGCGGCTCTGAACAGCTTAAGGAAAAAATTTACACGATTTTCCCTATCGTATTTTGTCCCGCCAAAACAATTGATCAGCACCTTATTTTTCTTGTCCTAATAGATTATTTTGAAGATTAATCCAACTTAAAATGTCACCCATACACTGAAACCTAAATCTAATATATAATAGAGATTAACTTGCATTTTTTATTTTATTTTAATTCAAGTATAATTGACATACAGTGTTATATTAGTTTCAGGGGTATAATACAATGATTCAACAATTCTATACATTTCCCAATGCTAATTAAGGTAAGTGTACTCTCGGGGCGCCTGAATGGCTGAGTCGGCTAAGCATCCACCCTTGATTTCCACGGAGGTCATGGTCTCACAGTTCATGAGATTGAACCCTGTGTGGGCTCTGAGCTGACAGCATGGAGCCTGCTGGGGATTCTCTTGTTTCTTCTCTCTCTGCCCCTCCCCTGCTCATGCTCCATCTTGCTCTGTGTCTCAGAATAAATAAACATTAAAGAGATTCTGTTAAAAAAATAAATGTTCTCTCAATTTCCTTTATTTATTTCAACTGCACCCCCACCTACCTCCCCTCTGACAACCACCAGTTTGTTCTCTGTATCTAAGAGTCTGGGTTTTTTGGTTGTTTGTTTTTTGTTTTTGTTTTTTTTTTTTTTTTTGGAGGGGGGATTGTTTGACTCTCTTTTTTCTTTGCTCATTTTTTCTTAAATTCCACATATGAGTGAAATCATAGGGTATTTGTCTTTCTCTGATGCCTTATTTTACTTAGCATTATACCCTCTAGATCCATCCATCTTGTTGCATATGGCAAGATCTCCTTCTTATGGCTGAATAATATTCCACTATGTGTGTATGTGTGTGTATATACACTTACCCATTCATCTTTCAGTTGACACTTGGGTTGCTTCCATATCTTGGCTATTGTAAATAATGCTACAGTAAACATATATATCTTTTGATTTACAGTGTTGACTACCATTGGTTGGAACACTATTTCCTCATTATCAAGTGCTAATAAGGTTAACCATTTATCTACTGAAATCAGTGTGTTGACCTAATAAATGTATATTGATTATTTATATTGGTGAGATGGGAGAGAGGAACAGGGAAAAATATTATTGGCATATCAATGTTCCTATCTTTTCTCTCTCCCTCCCTTCCTCAAAAATTGCCTTTTCAGAGTAGGTCTTGGTTTTTGAAGGAGAGGAAAACAAGAGTTCAGGAGTGCACAGGATTGGTCAGGAAATCCCAGGCCATGTTTAGAAAGAAACTGAGGCAGGATGCAAGGGTGGCTCAGTCGTTTAAGCTACTGATTCTTGATTTCAGCTCAGGTCATGACCTTGCAGTTTGCAAGTTCAAGCCCCAAGCTGACAGTGCTGAGCCTGCTTAGAATTCTCTCTCTGCCCTTCCCCTCAAAAAGAATTTGAGGCAAGAAATGCGCAAAAGATTTTGCATTTTCGGCAGTGCCTGAGGGCAGCAAATGGAAGACAACTGAAGAGACTTTAGGGAGTATTTCTGAAGATTATATATTTTCTGCATTGAGTGCATGAGGGACAAGTAAAGGATTTGAGTGAGTTTTTGAAAACTGAGTATGTGTCACAGCTGTGTCAGGGTTAGATTTTGTGGGCTGCTGGGCAGGATTTTGTTTTTTTTTTTTAATTTTTTTTTTAACGTTTATTTATTTTTGAGACAGAGAGACACAGAGCATGAAGGGGGGAGGGGCAGAGAGAGAAGGAGACACAGAATCGGAAGCAGGCTCTAGGCTCTGAGCCATAAGCCCAGAGCCTGACGCGGGGCTCGAACTCACGGAGCGCAAGATCGTGACCTGAGCTGAAGTCGGACGCCTAACCGACTGCGCCACCCAGGCGCCCCCTAGGATTTTGGATCTAAACACAAGCCGGGTTTTAAAATCAAGATCAAGTAGCTCAGTCGATTAATGGTCTGACTTTGACTCAGGTCGTCATCTCACGATTCATAAGTTCCACCTTCACACTGGGCTCTCTGCTGTTACTGCAGGGCCTGCTTCAGATCCTTTGTCTGTCTGTCTGTCTGTCTGTCTCTCTCTCTCTCTCTCTCTCTCTCTCACTGCTCCTCCACTGCTCTTGCTCTCTCCCTCTCAAAAATAAAAATTAAAAAAAAAAAATCAGGATCACAAATACATTTTGTAAAAAGTGTCCTCATTTGGCAGGGTTGATTTGTCTCAGCAGGGGCTTTTGACCACAGAAGAATAAAGATAGGGCCTGAGGCAACACTAACTAAGTGATGGTAATCCTGTATCTTTCACTTGAGTGACAGAAAGCAATTTAAAAAACTTCCCTTTGGGGCACCTGGGTGGCTCAGTTGGCTAAGCAAGTGACTGGCTCAGGTCATGATCTCAGGGCTCCTGAGTTCAAGCCCCACATCTCTCTGCTGTCAACATGGAGCCTGCTACAGTTCCTGACTCCCTCTCTCTCTGCCCCTCCCCAGCTCGTGCTTTCTCTGTCTCAAAAATAAACAATAAAACATCAAAAAAATTAAAAAAAAAAAAAAGAAACTTCCCTTTGACCATATCCCCTACCTATCTCTGTCATTCAACAGCTATTTAATAAGTGTCTAAAACAAATTCCAAAGCTGGGGAGATTCCAGCCCTGGGGAAACAGCTGGCTCCACCCCCTGGCCCCACCCTTAGTTTTGCCTTGTAAGTTTAATGCTGAAGTTGAGCATTTTATGCTCTTAGGAGTTCCATATTGGCCTCATTAAGTATCTTACCTGAAAGGACTGAAAGTATTATGCTCATAAATAAAAACATATAACATAATGTTTGTAACCTTGTTATGGGGTGAATTGTGTCCCCCAAAAATGTGTATGTTAACATCCTGACCCCAAATGTATCTATACTTTTTTATGTTTTTATTTATTTTTGAGATATAGAGAGAGAGAGCGTGCACGCAAGCAGGGGAGGGGCAGAGAGAGACACAGACAGAATCTGAAGCAGGCTCCAGGCTCTGAGCTGTCAGCACCATGCTGGAATTGGGGCTCGAACCCACAAACCACGAGATCATGACCTGAGCCAAAGTCAGACGCTTAACTTACTGAGCCACCCAGACGTCCCTGCAATGGGGCCTTTAAGGAAGTAATTAAGGTTAAATGAAGTCCTGAGGGTTGGATCCCTAATCAGATAAAACTGGTGTCCTTATAAGAGGAAGAGATACTAAAGATTTCTCTCCCCCTGGCCCCCACCTGGTCCCCTTCTATCCTTTCCCCTCTCCCCTCCAAGCCCCACCTCCCACTTTCTGTGAGCACACAGAGGAGAGGCTAGTGTGAGAAGGGAACAGGCCAGCTACAAACCAAGAAGAGAGATCTCACCAGAAACCAATCCTGCCGACACCTCGATCTTGTACCTGTAGCCTCTGGAACTGAGAGAAAATAAATTTCTATTGTTTAAGCCACCCAGTCCTCGGTGCTTCATTATGGCAGCCTGAGCTGACTGATATAAACCTAAACTGGAATGTGTCAGCCTGGATAAAGCTAGTTGTTTATTAATTACTAGGTGCAAATTATTCCTTAATAAAGTCAGTTGAAAAGCTTCTTGGTTTTTACCTCATTCTACAGCAACCTGACAATAGTTCCCATATTTCTTTGGCTGGACCAGAAGTCAGGGCACTTCAGCTAGGTGGCTGAGGAACTTACCAATTTGACAGATGAATCCCAGTTTTTGTCCAGTCTCCCATATTTTGGTTCTAGAATACAAAGGCATTGTTTTGACTACTGGTGCTAGGGAAAAGTACAAAATAGACAAAAGCCATGCCTTCATTAGCTTATATTCTAGTGGGGAGAAACAAACCAAAGGAAATACACAACAGGAAGTGCTTCCATCCTCACTCAATCTGGCATTGTACATTCTTCTTACTCTGCTTAATTTTTTTTTCAGTGCTTTTTTTTAGTTTATTTATTTATTTTGAGAGAGAGCATATGCATGTGAGCAGGGAAGAGGCAGAGAGAGAGAAAGAGAGAGAATCCCAAGCAGGCTGCACACTGTCACCTCAGAGCCCAACATGGGGCTTGAGCCCATGAACCATGAGGTCATGACCTGAGCCGTGATCAAGAGTCAGACACTTAACCTACTGAGCCACCCCAGGGGCCCCTTCTTCAGTGCTCATAACACCGCTATACATGCATTTATTTGTCTCCTTTCAGTTGAATGTAAGCTCCATGAAAGCAAGGACTTTGTTTTATTCACTTTTGTATGCCCACTACCCAAATACCCTTAATAAAATATTTACACACACACACACACACACACACACACACACACACGCAATTCCCTGCATACTTGGTTCCTAATACAAATTTATTGAATAAATGAGTGGATGATTGCATAGTTTCAGATGGAGAACCAGATTTATCCAGAATTATATGAACTCATTATATTATGAGAGTAAAAGCACCTAGTGAGATTAATGGCCAGAAACTAGTCTTTAATTAAGGAGGTCAGTAGGAGCTTTGCTGGGAATAGTTCAGTGCTTCCTCATCACAGGGCAGAGAGACTTAGCTATATGGAGTTAGATGCTGCTGTGACGCTGACGTCACATGGGCTTTGGAACAATAGGTACAAACAGCTTTCTAACAGAAACCAGATAATTCTGCATAGAGTTTTGCTGTGCAGAAAACAGGGAAAGGACTTTGATTCATGGTGTGAACATGTCATAGACACATCACAAGGTTGGTTGGCTTAAAGCCAGAGAAAGGCCATTGTCTATTTAGGTTGAATCATATGAAATTGCCTTTTTTGGAGGTCAAAACTGATTGAATGTTGACAGTTTCATATGCTTCAATAGAATATTATAGTGTTTAAGAGACTCAGCACTATGTATTGTTATGGAATTACAGCTCGGCAAACAAATGCAGGCCTGCTTTTCTGTCCTGGAACAAATATATGGGAGGGTGGACAGAGATTGGAATTTATAAGCCATTTTTATAACTGCTCTTCAGCAACTCAGCATTTATCACAGTGATCGGCCTGGCATATATAGGTATTAATGCTAGGGCTAATCAGTGCTTCTCTGGAGTTTTATGTAAAAACACTTAGGTAAGAAATTCAATCTTCCACTTAAATGAACAGTGAATAAATTACCTCATAGGTTCTAGTTGTCACATTCTCTGTCTTATGAAGGATCCTACGTGAATGAGACCAACAAAAGACACGCTGAAATAAGACACAGGGAGTCCTTGATACTGTCATCTTTGTATCAATGAACAAACAATTCTTTTTTCATTAAGCTCATCTGAATTGGTTTCTGTCTCTTGCAACCCAGATTCCTAATGAAAACAACATACAACATGTAAGAAGACCTTTCATGATCTGCACAGCATTTTCTCTGTAGCTCATAGCTTTCCCAGAATTATACCCTCCAGGCCTGTTCAACGACCCCACCTCCACACATCTTATTAAATCTAAAATTCTTTTTAAGTATCACTTCTTGTTTAAAACTGTTCCAAATCACTTCATTTCTTAATCCTGTTAAAATGAAATACTAATACCTTTGTTAGACATTGTCTTTCCTACAGAGCATCCAGAACTCTTGGCTGCGGGTATTTGTTCAGTATCTTCTTCAATATACTGTTAGTTCCCATGAACAGAGGAGGTGTCTTATGTATCTTTGTAGTCTGACCACCTAATACAGGGCCTGGCATATACTAAGAATGCAATATTAAATTCTGAACTGAGAAGTTCAGGATCCATACAGAGCTCTTTTCCAAATCACCACCATGGTAAATTGCATTTAAGGGCACCATTTCTTCACTTCTCCCTGTATTCATGCCCTTTGCCATGTGATTTGGCAGTGTCCTTCCACTACAGGCAAGACATGTAATTCCCTGCCATTGGAGTTGACTATATGACTTACTTTGGCCAAAAGAATGTTAGCAGATGTGTAGCAAGCACAGTATTAAAAAAAAAAAAAAAAAAAAAAAAAAAAAAAAAAAAAAAAAAAAAAAACAGGAGCACCTGGGTGGCTCAGTCAGTTAAGCAACCAACTTCAGCTCAGGTCATGTTCTCAGGGCTCATGAGTTCTAGCCAGTATTTTGCTCTGCACTGACAGCACTGAGCCTGTTTTGGAAACTCTGTCTCCCTCTCTCTTTGCCCTTCCCCTGCTTATGCTCTTTCTTTCTCTCAAAAATAAATAAATGTTTCAAAACAAAACAAAACAAAACAAAACCAGGGCACCTGGCTGGCTCAGTGGGTAGAACATATGACTCTTGATCTCAGGGTCTTGAGCTCAAGCCCCACTTTGGGCATGGAGCCTACTTAAAAAGCAAACAAACAAAAACACAACAAAAACAAAAGAAACAACCAAAAAATTATAATAATGATGGTTTACTCTTGTACTTCCACCATTACCATGAAAATGATATACTCAGGTTAGCGCACTGGTCCCAAGAGAAAGATGAGAGACAAAGAGAGCTGAGCTGCCAAGCTAAACTATCCAGTCAAGTCTAGCCTAAAGCAGAGTCCTCACCCACCCTGCAGACGTGAATGAGTCCAGTCAGGATCAGCCAACCCTATGCTTGTAACTTCTTAGCAAAATAAATGCTATTGTTTTTGTTGTTAGTTGTTGAACAGTATTATTGAGGCTATGGTTACCTCATAGGCACACTTTCTAAAGCCCCCTGTCCTGTATTTCTCTGCTAGCCATGAGAAGGGTCTTCAAAACTAGCTTGATATTGCATGAGTCACTATTCAATGCCAGGGCTATAGTGTGGGTAGATACGATTCTTATATTCCAACAGAAACATTTTTATATTTCGTGGTGAGGTTCTGTGGTATTATAGGAAGTTTAAATGAGGTGTAAGGATATCTGTGTGTTCAGAGTTCCAAACAACTAATTTTACAAAATATCATCAGGATACCCTCTAATGGGCATTTTTTTCACAGTAGCAATAAAATCAAATACTTTTCTTCCCGGTCTAAATGTTCCTGTATACAGCAGTCACTTTTATTGTTAAAGATGGTGGTTGCCTTATATTATCTTACCAAGCAATGCTTGGTAAGTACTCATTAGGTTGCAGACATTTTACATATTTTATTCTATTTTATGAAATCCTAATGTAACTTTGATTAACCTGGGGCTGAGATCAAGCAACTTAATTCCATAGCAAGTGGAAATGTCATTGAAATGTATGCCTTTAAACCCCAAAGCCAGTATTTTTTCACTATATTACACTGCATCTCTGGTCGCTTTTACTACTGAAAACTTTAAATGACATAAAAATAAGCAAACATTTCTTGAATTTATTAGTTCCTTTGAAAACACACGAATGAAAGAAATGTGATTTAGAGTTTGTTTCAGGCGACTTTCAGCTCTGTGTATCAAACATATAAGCAAGTACCAAACACCATAGTTGCTATTATGATAAAGTGAAGTGCCTACCACAAATTGATATTTCTCTTCATCTTGATATCCAGCTTTGTCAACATCATTTATTAAATAAACTTATTAAATTTATTAAATATTACTCTCTTCTCCATTGTTTTCTTGCTAGTGACTTGTTACAGAAAGATTTACTTGACTCTTTTGAGTTTCTTCACTTGTAAAAGTAAAATTACTAACAGTAATTTCCCCATAGGGATGATGAGGATAAACTTAGAACTAGTATAAAGTAATTGCTTAATGCACACTGGGTTGCCTGGGTGGCTCAGTCGGTTGAGCGTCTGACTCTTGATTTCGGCTCAGGTCAGGATCTCAGTTTCATGAGTTGGAGCCCCACATTAGGCTCTGTGCTGACAGTGCGGAGCCTGCTTGGGATCCTCTCTGTCTTTTTGTCTCTGTCCCTCCCCGCTCACGCTCTCTCTGTCTCTGTCAAAAAAAAAAAAAAAAAAAAAAAAAGTTAATTCATGCTATCTAGTCTACTTAAATTTCTCTGTTTTTTGCAATGTTACTTAACTGGTTTGCTTTAAATTCAGTTACAATCTATCCTGTAAGTATTACTAGATCATATGCTTTTAAATCTGATGAAAGTATTATTGCCATTTGTGTGTTTTTACTTTTCTGATTTATTATAATGTGTCCAGGAGCCCCAAGGTCCAGCTTTAAGTCCCAGGACCTCATCATATAAGGCTTAGGACCTTAGGTATCAGCCTACCTACTTTACAGAAGGGCGTTAGTCAGCTCTCTATTTTATTTTTAAAAATTTTTGATGTTTATTTATTTTGGGGGTGTGGGGAGAGTGAATGGGGGAGGGGCAGAGAGAGAGGGAGACACAGGCTCCAGACTCTGGGCTGTCAGCACAGAGCCCAACTCAGGGCTTGAACTCACAAACCTTGAGATCATGACCTGAGCCGAAGTTGGGCGCTTAGCCAACTGGGCCACCCAGGCACCCCAGCTCTCTCCTCTTTAAAACTTCCATTACTCACTGTATTCTCAAGACCCTTTTCCTCCATGAGAGGCACCAAAGTGGTTTACTTGTTGCCGTCAAAGTCAAGATCCTGTCTTAGTACCTCCAGAAAACAAGTACCCTAATTTTAAACATTAAACAAGTAAAAACATGATAATCATTTAAATAAATAAAATATAGGGGTGCCTGGGTGGCTCAGTCGGTTAAGTGCCGACTTCAGCCCAGGTCATGATCTTGCTGTTCGTGATTCAAGCCCTGCATCAGGCTCTGTGCTGAAGCTCAGAGCCTGGCGCCTGCTTCAGATTCTGTATCCCTCTGTCTCTGCCCACCCACTCCCACCCCCCGTTCATGCTCTGTCTGTCTCTCTCTCAAAATTAAACATTAAAAAAAGGAAAAGAAGATATAGAAAGATGAGAAAACTTTTTTTTTTTTAATTTTTTTTTCAACGTTTATTTATTTTTGGGACAGAGAGAGACAGAGCATGAAGGGGGGAGGGGCAGAGACAGAGGGAGACACAGAATCGGAAACAGGCTCCAGGCTCGGAGCCATCAGCCCAGAGCCTGACGCGGGGCTCGAACTCACGGACTGCGAGATCGTGACCTGGCTGAAGTCGGACGCTTAACCGACTACGCCACCCAGGCGCCCCGAGAAAACTTTTTAAAAACATTCATCGGGCACCTGGGTGGCTCAGTCAGTTGAGCGTCCAACTGTGGCTCAGGTCATGATCTCACGGTCTGTGAGTTCAAACCCCGTGTCAGGCTCTGTGCTGACAGCTTGGAGCCTGGAGCCTGCTTCTGATCCTGTGCCTCCCTCTCTCTATGCCCCTCATGCTCTGTCTCTCTCTGTCAAAAATAAACATTAAAAAAAATTTTTTTAAATGCTTATGCATATGGCAAATAGGCCAATTATGCCCTGTTTTGTCTTCCTAACCTCCTTTAGTTATGGTAAGGGAAACATAAACTTTAAGGAAGCACAGATATGATGCAATCAAATAAAAAAAAAAAACAATGCACACACCTGTGAAGTATTCTTGCCACAGTACTTTAAGCTTAATCTAACCAAGCCTTTGGATTTAGCTTTTAATTTATAAGAAATAAGTATGGCAGGCAGATTTTAAGAAGGCTCCCAGTGATCCCTTTTTCTTTTTTTAAAAAATAAAAATTTTTAGTGTTTATATTTATTTTTGAGACAGAGAGAGAGCATGAGTGGGGGACGGGCAGAGAGAGAGGGAGACACAGAATCTGAAGTAGGCTCCAGACTCTGATCTGTCAGCACAGAGCCCGACACAGGGCTCGAACTCAATGAAATCATGACCTGAGCCGAAGTCTCATGCTCAACTGACTGAGCCACCCAGTGATCCCTTTTTCTGATATTCGCAGCCTTGTGTAATCCACTCTCCTTGAGCAACTTGTTTTCAACCAATAGAATACCTTGATGTTGAGAGGGTGGCATGTTTGTGGTTAGATTGTAAATATTATGACTTTGGTTCTGCTAGCAGACTCTCTCCCTTGCTGTCTTTGATAAAACCACTTACCATGACAGAGAAAACTATAAAGCAGAAAAGCTGAGGGCAGCCAACAGCCAACTAAGAATTTAAGTCCTCAATCCAATGACTTGAAAAGAACTGAAACTAACCATGTAAGTGGGCATGAAACTGCATCCTTCCCCAGTGGAGCCTTCAGATAAGACCTCAGCCTTGGCTGATACCTTTGATGGCAGCTTCATGTGAAATAGAGGATCCAGCTAAGCTGGGCCAGGATTCCTCACTCACAGAAAATTTGAGATAATAAATGTGTGTTGTTCTAAGCCACTTTAGTATTGGGGTAATCTATTAAGCAACAGTAAACTTAATATGGAAGTTACAGGAATATGTTTTAAAAATATAAAATTGGGGTACCTTGTGTTCTGGACTGCCTAAACACTTCAAAGTCAATGATATTAAAAATAAAAATGGAGAAACTGTTCTAGATTAAGATACCAACGAGACATAACCAAATTAATACCATACATAAACCTTGATTATTTATATTAGATCTTTTAAAAACAGGGATAAGGGTGCCTGGGTGGCTCAGTCAGTTGAGCATCCAATTTCGGCTCAGGTCGTGATCTCACAGTTCATGAGTCTGAGCCTTGTGTTGGGCTCTGTGCTGACAGTGCAGAGCCTGGAGCCTGCTTCAAGTTCTGTGTCTCCCTCTCTCTGCCCCACCCCTGCTTATGGTCTGTGTCTCTCAAAAACAAACATTAAAAAAAAAAAGTGATAAAAGATATTATGAGACAACAAGGAAACTTGGATGTGGACTAGTTATTAGATATTAGGAGATTACTGATTCTCTTAAATACAATATTATGGTTTTAAATAATATTCCTTAAAATGTCCTTGTTCTTAGAAGATACAAATTGAAGTATATGGTTGTAAGTGTAATGTCTGTAATTTACTTTTAAATAATTTCAAAAGAAAGAGATAAAGCCAATATAGCAATGTTAACAACTGTAGAACCTAGTTGACAAGTCCATGAGTGTTCACTGTACTCTTTGAACTTCTATGTATGAACATGCTCATTTAAAAAAAATTGAAGGAAAACACATGGAAAGATATTGTTAAATGAAAAAATATTCAAAATTGTATTTATACACCCCCCCCCCCCGAATTCATTGTATTGAAACCTAATCCCCATTGTGATGGGGCCTTTGGGAGATGATTAGTGGGGGTGGAGTCCTCATGAATGGGGAGACCCCATCTCTCTCCTTCTGCCATGCAAGAAACAGGAATGGGCTCTTGTCAAACACCAAATATGCTGCCACCATCGTCTTGGACTTCCTGGCCTCCAGAATGGTAAGAAATAAATGTTTGTTTTTAATCCATCCAATCTATTGTTGGATTTTTTTTTTTTTGTAGCAGCCCAAACACAGTGTATAATTTTCTATAGAAAAATATACTAGAAGTTAGATTAGAATTTTTTTTAAGATTAACATTTCCTAATCAATTTATATCTCAAGACCTTTACAAAGTATGATACATCACAAATGATTCTCTATACATTTTATCATTTCTTAACAAAATAACCAGAAGATACACAGTGATAACTGTTAAGGAAGCTATTTCCCAGTCTCATCCCCAAAATTTGTGAAGAATCTTTTTCACTATGCTTCTCCCATCACTTAAAAGGATTATGAGGTGGGTAAAAAATTCATTGTATTGCTACTTAGTTATAAACTCTGCTAATATCAGGGGCTGGGGCTGGGGGGGTTGGAATTTGGGGGGAGAACCACAATAGAAGCATGCTCATTTAAAAAATATAAGGCCAGGGGTGCCTGGGTGGCTTAGTTGGTTGAGCCTCTGACTTTGGCTCGGGTCATGATCTCAAGGTTGTGGGTTCAAGCCCCGCATCCAGCTCTGTGCTGACAGCTCAGAGCCTGGAGCTTGCTTCAGATCCTTTCTCTCTCTCTCTGCCCCTCCACCCCACTCACACTCTCTGTCTCTGTCTCTCAAAAAGAAACAATACTTAAAAAAAACAAAACAAACAAAAAAAAAAACCTTAAAAAAAATGTAAGGCCAGATGGAGGATAATAGTTGTGAAATCAAGACAATGATACATCTCTTTTGCAGGCAACTGTGTTTTAAATGCAACATGAAAGACATTAACTCCAAGACTTTTACCACTGGAAGTGACTTGACAGCATGTATCAAGTCTAAACACATACATTGTTATAACTTGACCCACCAATTCTATGTATAAAATGTAGCCTAAGGAACTAGTAAGATACTTTTTTTTTTTTATTTGAGCACTGACAGTTGAAAATTGAAAACATCGGCTAATAGGAAATGGATATATCCATATAATGTACTGTATTTATTAGGGTGGATGTATACTATATTAAGCTTAAAAATCAGGTTATTGAACAATGTGTATCACACAATCCTTTCAGAAAAAAACAACACATTTACATACCTACTGATACACCAAAAGACGTTAATGGTTTTCTCTGGTAGTCAGATTACAGGCAAGTTTTATTTGATGTGTGTGTTTTATTCAATGAATGTATGTTTTTATATTCACAAAAAAATAATAAGGGAATCATTAAAAAAGTTTAACTGAAAAAGACTTTAAAATATCACGAAACCATCATACAACACTTATTTTTCAAATGGGATTATCTTTTTTTTTTTTTTTGCTAAACTGTTTTTTGTAATTTTTCTTCAATAAACATGAAATACTGATATTATAAAAGTTGTTGAAAAAAGACTTGTACAGTAAAAGAAGCAAACAGTGTTTACAATTTGCCACCCCTTATTATTTTGAACAGTCAATTCATGTTCTTAGTTCTCCCATCATTGAAAGGTCCTACCTAGTATTTAAAAATATTGTAGATAAATTGTTTGTACTTGTGACTGCATGCTAGACTGGAAATGTTAACAAGAAAAGCAGTGTATTGGAACAGAATCAGGCTGACCTGGATTAAACTCTTAACTTCACCATTTAAGTTTGACTTAACCACTTAAATCCAAACTTAACAAAAAGTAAAGCACAGATTCCTAATGGAGGTTTTTTAAAGTCTGGGTACATATCAGAAAACTGCAACTTAATACTCAGCAAAATACACATTCCTTCTATTTCTATTTTACCCATTTCCTTTTGATATTCCAAAAGTTTTTCCTTGAATTAATCCAGATGATGGAAAATCTTTCCTCTCTTATTGGAGAAGGATTATTCTTTGACTGCAATAAAGCCAGCAAATTGATGGTTCTGTATACGATCCATGTTGAGAATGCTATTCACAATTTTACAAAGTCCTCTTTGTGAAAAGATCTTTCCTACTTATGCTTAAGAAACTGAAGTTCTCTTAGACATTAAATTATGTAATTAGTGCACTGGTTCCATCTGCTATGATGTTTAGAGACAAATATGGATGCTTCTCTGTAGGAAGTATAGGACTTTTCTTTTTTTCTCTGTAGGAAGTATAGTACTTTTCTTTTTTTCTCCTATCATGATTCATCCTATTATCTTTACTTCTGAAAATAGAGACAACATCACCCTCCATTTAAGAGGTTTTGGGAATTAAATATCAAAGTGGTTACCACAGTGCCTGGCCAGTGTTAAGAACTCAAAAATAGTAAGTTTCACACGATAGGCTCTGGACTTGTAAATAGCATGGTTCTGGCTTGCACAAATGCTTTCGAAAACTCAACACATTCCAAATTCCTTTTGAGACAAAGGAAATGACCAAAAATGAGCTAATTTCAAAACTGGAATGAATAATGAAGTTACCTCCAATAGAGAGGGGCAAAAGAAACTGGAGCACAAGCCTGGAGTTAATTTGTTTGGGGCCTCATCTATCTGAAGTGATACACAACCTAACACAGCTTAGTAGGTTGCTTTTCCTTCATGTAAAAATGAACCATCAGGGCGCCTGGGTGGCTCAGTAGGTGAAGCGTCCAACTCTTGATTTTGGCTCAGGTCGTGATCTTGTGGTTTGTGAGATGGAGCCTGCTTGGGACTCTGTCTCCTCTCTCTGCCCCTCCTCCCGCTCATACTGTCTGTCTCAAAGTAAAAAATAAGCCATCAAACAAATACAATTTCTATTTACAAGTAACTTAAATGAATAAATCGTATCTTTTGGATACACGAAATAATTTAGAACTTAATTTTTGAAAATTATAACGTACTTTGTATTGGGGTTGTTGAAAGAATCAGCAATGGAAGTGAGTAGAGCAGAAATTAAATAAAAGACAATCACCAACAAGTAAAACATTTTGGGGGTATTATATAAGTAGCAAGAGTAAATTATATAAATAAAAGCTCTTATCTTCTTTCATGCAGCAGAGGTATGTACATTATGCCACTGTAATAGTTGCATTGTTGTTGATTTTAGCTCATTCTTAATTTGTTTCTAAACTCCTGAAAACTTACCCACATCACACAGGAAAATCTCACAGTTCATCAGTGCAAAAATTTTATTTCTTCTTTGTCTCCTCTTACCCTCCCCCACTTTACAAGATCTGAAATTTTACTTATTCCACAGCATCCTTTTTTTTTTTTTAACATCTGTAATCAGTCATGTAAAACATGAGGGAAAAAACCACTAATCAATTTAAAATCTCAGTTCCCGTCCCCATTGTTACAGTAAATTTAGGATAAGTCTACAGCATTCACTTACTTTAGCTGGTTCTGATACTGAGGCATACTTTTTTATTTGAGAATCAACACCTAAAGACTTGGCTAACTGTACAGCATTTAAATCGTCACTGATAAGTGTCCCAAGAGCCACAAGGAGTCTAAAAGTGGCTTCGAGGTCTTGTACAACTTCCAAGACTGTGCTAATTACTGACAAGCACTGAGCTTTCCCTTCAATGTTATGGTCTTTATGAAAACAAACAGAATAGTTCAGGGTCAATGTAGCCAGAGCAATGTGAATGTTCTTATTGCTCCCTGATTTCAGTTCTATTGCATGTGACATTAGAGATTCCCTTTGGGACATCATGAGCTTTTGTCCTGCCTGGCCAACAAAACAATTGCAAAAAGTCCTCAGAGCAAGCAGCTGGTTTGCCGGCTTTCCTTTAGGGTTCAGAAGACTGATAAGATGACTGCTGAACTGAGCCCCTTCCTTTTCGTTGCAGAAGTTCTCGTTCACGCTGGGATGTTTAATTGACAACCGAAGAATGTCAAGTGCAGGAAAGACAATATCTGTTAAAAAGAAAAATTCATTAATGTTTATAAAACCCCAGAAAATTCCTATGATTGTTACTCAATTTTCAGAATCTTATTTCATTAACACATGCTCATTTTAGAAAATGTTAAAAGCCATGTGCGTGCTTTATGTAATATATATATATTTCTAAAACTTGTGTTAACTGATTTTTCATTTTTATAGGGACTGGATTTATTGCTATGAGATCACGTACACTTTAAAAATAATTTAAATGGGGGCGCCTGGGTGGCGCAGTCGGTTGAGCGTCCGACTTCAGCCAGGTCACGATCTCGTGGTCCGTGAGTTCGAGCCCCGCGTCGGGCTCTGGGCTGATGGCTCGGAGCCTGGAGCTTGTTTCCGATTCTGTGTCTCCCTCTCTCTCTGCCCCTCCCCCGTTCATGCTCTGTCTCTCTCTGTCCCAAAAATAAAAAATAAACGTTGAAAAAAAAAAAATTTAAAAAATAATTTAAATGGGCTATCAAACAGCCTGACACATATGGAGTACTCAATATATCCTTGTGGAATGAATCGTGTAATGTAGGATGCTTTAAAAAATCCTACAAGACCAAAGAGTTTAAGAAGAAAAGCTTTTTACAGAATTCCAGTTGACAAATGCTAATAGTATGCTTACAGATTGGTGGAGAGCTTTACATTCAAAAGACTGGGCAGACACCATCTGAATGTAGCCACTCAATAATCTTCTTAACATCACTAAAAATAAGGAATCCAGAAATTATATGCCCTATGATATAAAGATAGTATGTGGCATCATTTATAAAGGATATTCACTTAAAAAAAAAATCTATTGAACCAGGATCTAATTATGTCTAGCAGGAACTATAGAGATAGAACACATTAAGTGAACCCCAAATCCAAAATATGGATATTTTGTGGGACAAATTATTTTTCTTCTCTAATCAACAGCATGAAAAAATAATAAGGGAGAGGACACTTTTGGAATTTAAAAGGTATTAAGTGAGTTAAAACAAAATTATAGCAAAGGTTTGTAGCCTGGGGTTAATAGGTCACAAAACATCTCTTGGATGGCTTGCCGGGATCCACAGATGCTCTGAAATAGTATACGAAATGGTACATGCCACAGTACATGCCGTTCCTTTCAGATTCTCATAAGGCATGTGACAAATCAAGACTATGAATTACAGGGGTGTGGTGAGTCCTTTTTGTGAAGTTTCTCACAATGTGAATAACAAGTACCCAGGGTAACTTTTACTCAATCTGGAAACACCAGTAATACTGACAGAAATGAACAGACATACTTTGTTTTCTAATTACATTAAAAAAAATGTTTTTAGTGCTTTTTTGTTCATTTTTGAGAGACGGAGACAGAGCGTGAGCGGGGGAGGAACAGAGAGAGAGGGAGACACAGCATCTTAGTCAGGCTGTAGGCTCTGAGCTGTCAGCACAGAGCCCGATGCAGGTCTCGAACCCACGGACCGTGAGATCATGAGCTGAGCCAAAGTTGGAGGCTTAACTGACTGAGCCACCCAGGCACCCCTCTAATTACATTTTAAAGACCGTTTCCATACCTTCAGGCCAGTAAATAGCTTTCCACAGAATCTGAAGTTGCTGGGCTGTGGGTTTTTCTGAAGAATTATTACATATTAGAGACAGTATCTTTTCAAGAAGTATCAAGTCATCCTCCGTTAACTTCTTCTCTTCAGAGGCAGCTCCATTAAGTTCCTTCAGTTTACCTAGAACACAAACCCAGACTTTGAAAATTCTCTAACTGTAATTAGCAAGATGTAATACAAAAGTGCCAAAATTTTCTATAAGAGAATTCTACCACACACCATGGGGAGGTGAGACTTTTCATGGCAATTATCAAAGACCGTCAAAGAAGGGTAAGGCCTGGGAGTATTTTTAAGTTGAGCCCATTATAGAAAAATGAAAGGTTACTGTGGTGATTTTTATTTTACTTATTATTTTCTAAGATCTTATGAGGCTTTCTGCTTCAAGTGAGTTTTAAAGTAGATACTTGTAATCATTTTGGCTTTCAAAGCAGTATCATCCTTATAACCAACTATAAGTCAATCCTCTATATTCTCAAAGAAAAATTTATAACAACTTTTGGCCAACTTATTTTACTTCTATGATTGTCAATGAAATAACTGAAGAGTTAAATGTCTGTGTATAATATTTAATTTATTGACTTAGTTCCATATGCATATTTGACATTACTTTAAAAACCTCTTTAATGCAAATACTGCCTTTTGTCACCATATTTACATTTCATGAAACAATTTTTTTAAGCCCTTTACCTGCATCTTCAATATTAGCATCCTTGTCATCACTAATGCTACTTTGAGTCATCCAACACTGCTTCCTCAAGAATCTTTTTTTTTTTTTTCTTTTTCGGTAATTTCTATTCCCAACAAAGGGCTTGAACTCATCACCATGAGATCAAGAGTCTCATGTTCTACCAACGGAGCCAACCAGGCATCCCATCAAAAATCTTATAAAGAATAAAAAAGATCAAAGTTCCCATCACAAAAAGCTTAAATTGTCCAAATTTACAGATTTTTATCAATCATAACTGGAAACTTGACCTCTTTCACTTTCCTTTGGCATTAAAAATTTTAACACTAACAGAATATTGAAAACAAAGTTTATTTAAGGGATGCAAAAGGAAGAGAATGTGAATTGTTCAAAATAAGTAAGAAAGTACTTACTAATGATTTTTATACAGACAGTATGAAAGTTAATTCTGATCAAAACACCCATATCTTATACTGAGATGTATATGTTATCTTATCTCAATTAATTCTCATGAGGTAGTAATGGCAAACAGAGCTAGTAGTATTTAGTCCAAAGCCACCTGCCATTTTATTTTGAGAGAAATGAGTTAACAGAAAAAGCTATCAAAGTCAGCTGGCAGTTTCATTTTTAATGGGCAATCTGAACAGCCTTTTATTATTTCTAAAGGCCACTAATTTTTTAAAGGCATAATCTTTATTTTTAAGTGCTTTACTCATTCATTTTCATTATTTTCTTTTCCTGAAAACATTAAGAGCTTAGGGGATGGGATTTAGATTTCCCCTTTAGTTTTTTTTTTTATCAATAAAAGCATCATAAAGCATTAACCTCATATTTATATCAGGCATCTTGCAAGTATTAAGCGTCCATTATGAGACTGCGTATTTGTAGTAGACACAGTGGTGTAATAACAGAAGTCTCTGTCACGTAAGCACCCAGTTCCTAGCTCATGTGAGGAGAACAGCCTTGACTGCACTACACAGAAGTCTATGGATATGTGAAAAAACTTTTTAATTAAAATGCACTTACCTAATATTTGTGTAGGGTTTGCCTGGTCAAAAGTGACAGCCTCTTTTTTAGGGAAATAAATATTCACCGTCTTAGATGCAGCTGATCGGTAGGCACTATTGCCTATTCACAGAACAAACGATGATGAAAAGCATAAAGAATAATCAAAAATGAGATTTTTTTCTAACTCTATGACTTTATTTTTACAATTATTGAGATACATAACTATTCAGTGCATGCAATAAAACAAGCACTTCAGAAAAAAGAAAGAAAAATCGTAAGATTTTATATACTATTTATATTTGTTGATATAATAAATTTTAGTTTCTGGAATGGGAGCTTAAATGTAAAACAAAGCCTCTCCATTTCATATTCTCTACATCTCTCATACTTTAAAAGTTTTTTTTAATTTAATTAATTTTTTTTTTTTTTTAAAGAGAGAGAGAGCATGCGCAAAGAAGAGCAGAGGGGGAAAGAGACAGAATCTCAAGCAGGCTCCACGCTCAACATGGAGCCCAACACGGGGCTCGATCCCATACCCTGGGATCATGACCTGAGCCGAAATCAAGAGTCGGACACTTAACTGAGCCACCCAGCACTGTTAACTTTAGACTCTTTTATAATGCAATATGTACAGCTGACAATTACTAAGCATTTATTCTGTATAAAGTGATTTACATATATTGTCATTTTAAGCTCTTAACAACTCCAAGAGGTAGATATTACTTCAACTTTACAAATGAGAAAAAACAGAGGCACAGAAACAGAGTAATTGGCTTATAGTAAAACAGGTAGAAAGCAGTGAAATTGAGATCTGAATTGAAGCATTCTCGTCCACTATGATCTACTTCAAAACTACCAGCCAGTGTTACTTTTGCAATGAAAAAATAGTTTACAAAAATCATATACCAAGTTAGTTCTTAAGTAGAGTGCCGGGTTTATAAGTATACATTTTATTATGGTCAAGAACATATGTGTCATACATATATTATTCTCTTGTAGAAAAAAACAAGTAGGGGAAAATATATGTCAAAGAGAGCTGTCAAACTTGCAAGAGGTTTACAGTTTAGTTCTGCATTTTACTAGCAGCCCTTACAAAGGAAAGCAGGTCTGCCTATATTCAACAATGATGAACAAGTAAGATGTGTCAGACTCTGGGCTAGATACTAAGAATAAAAAGAAAAATTAATTGCTTAGGAGATAGCATAGCCTAAGCATAGGCCTAAATCACAAAATCAGATTTGTTTTGTAAGTCCTGTTAAGCAGAATAATATTTAGCATAGTGACTAAAATTCTCAATGCATTAAGAACAAACAAAGGAGAGACAGGAAAAAGCTCAGTTTTTGTAAGGGTAGTGAGAAAACCCGACCTATAAGCAGAATAGCAGTTTTCAATCCTGGCCACACATTAGAATCACATAAGATTATAAAAACTACCCTTGCCAAGGCCCCAACGCACAGCAGTAACAGACCAAGTGAACATCTCTGGGGATGAGGTTGAAGTACTTTTTTAAAGTTTCCTATGTGAGTTAAATATGCACTATGACACAATTCTGAGAACGCTCTAAAAGCCAGGTCAAGAAGTTTGGTCTTGATCTACTATATGAAAAGTTCTCTAGCAACAAAAGGGAAGAAGAAAAGGAAATGAAAAGTATGTACCTGTAAATGGATCAGCTCCAGCCATGGTAGTCCCCATACTGGCAGACCCTGGCACATAACGACCACTGCCTAAAATGCAATTAATACATCTAGTAAGCAAAGGTAACTGCAAATTATAAAGTTCAAAATGTTGCTCTCTACACACGATAACTTACTGTCATTAGGAGTCACACCTTAGAATGGCATCTTTTTTAATGCTTATTTATTTTTGAGAGAGAGAGAGCATGAACGGGGGAGGATCAGAGAGAGAGGGAGACACAGAATCTGAAGCAGGCTCCAGGCTCTGAGCTGTCAGCACAGAGCCTGATGCGGGGCTCGAACTCACAGACTGTGAGATCATGACCTGAGCTGAAGTCGGACGCTCAACCAATTGAGCCACCCAGGCGCCACTTTCTTTTTAAATTTTTTAATGTTTATTTTTTTGAGAGAAAGAGAGACAGAGCTTGCGTGGGGGAGGGGCAGAGAGGGAGACACAGAATTTGAAGCAGGCTCCACACTCTGAGCTGTCAGCACAGAGCCCGATGCAGGGCTTGAACTCATGGACCATGAGATCATGACCTGAGCCAAAGTCCGACTCTTAGCCGACTGAGCTACCCAGGCACCCCAGAATGGTATCTTTATATGTATAATAAATGGGCTGTAAATTTAATACAGAAAAATGTTGAGAACAGTACCTGACATATAGTTGGTGCCAATAATTGTGAGACTTAAAATTCTCAAGTTACAAAGTAAGCATTAGATGCCTTATACATTATAATTACAGAAGCTAATGAAGTGAAAAGGCATTAGTGGATTGGAGAGAAGAAATTACAAGGTTTCCATAATGAAATGTGAATGTGGGGCACCTGGCTGGCTCAGTTGGTAGAGCATGCAACTCTTGATCTTGGGTTGTAAATTTGAGCCCCACATTGGATGTAGAGATTACTCAAAAAGAAAATCTTAAAAAAACAAAAATAAGAAAAAAAAATAAATGTGAACACCATCCTACTGAAATAGAGACAGAGGATTAACTAGCACATAAGCAAAAAACAGATTGTATAAGATTTAGAGATGGTATGAAAATAGCTCTGTCGCACATCTGAGATCCTACTTGTGGATGTCTCATTGAAAATACAAAGAAAGGAACATGAGAAACAAATGTAGAGAAAGAATCAGCAGGATTTGAAGATGTTCAGAGTCCTGGGTCAGCCTTTATAGGATGAATAAAGATAAGCTACTGTTCTAACCCCTCCGAATTTAATATCTAGGAGTTGGTACAATGGGTGTAATACATACAGAAAAGCAAACAAAACAAAAAATGAAAAACAAAAACTGCAGATGTAAATAGATTAATTAAAATAATGAAGAACACAGAATAAGAGGCTTTGAGTTTTTACTAATATGCTAGCTAGCACGCTAAGCATCTTATGTTTATATATGCATTTAAATATTAATTAGGTACTATTATTATTAACAATATTTTACAAAAAGGCTAAATAACTTGCCCAAGGCATTAATTATGAGGCAAAGTAAATCTACACTTGTTATTATTATTATTCATTTATTTTTAGAGAGAGAGAGAGAGTGAGTATGCAAGTAGGGGGCAGGGGTAGAGGGAGAGTGAGAGAATCTCAAGCAGACTCCACATCCACTGTGGAGCCCAACACAGGGCTAAATTTCATGACCCTGAGATCATGACCTGAGCCAAAATCACGAGTTAGACGCTTAACTGAGCCACCCAGGCATCCCAATCCTACACTTTTCTAAATGTGGTTCTCCAACAACCTGAAGGAGTCACCTATTCAATATGTAGATTTTCAGGTTCCACCCATAGCAGCCTAGTGGTTCTCCAAACTGGCTTCACTGTAGAAACTGACAGGGAGCTTTTGAAATTACTTAATAGCAAACCACAGCAAAGAACATTTAATCAGAATCCATGGGTGAGGGATCAGGGCATGAGTATTTTTCACCTCCTCACCAATCTAGTATATCAGAATATCTCTGTGTGAAGGACCTTTTGATAATTTAAACAAGCATCCCAGATGATTCTAATTGACATTAGAAGTTTGGGAACCACATAAATAAGGGGAAAAAAAAAAAAGAGAATCAAGACTGACCTTAAGTCATAAGCTAGATGGGGAAAACTCTTGGCCCCACTGCTACTGGTAAAATTGGAGGAATGTATACTAAAATCTACCGAGGGCTTAAATACAGTCCAGGCATTCTGCTAAACACTTTACATGTACCATACCATTTCATTTCCCTAACATCTCAATATGGTTATCTATTTTTTATAATAGTGTGGTTCAGTTATCCTAATTCCATAATTCTCCTGGATGTTTAGTATGCTATCTTGCATATTTCCATAATCACTGCATCTTCTGAGTTACTGACATTATGCAACAGTGAGACATACTCCAGCTATGATGGCCCCAGGAATTCTCTTGATTTTGTTGGTATTGTTCGAAGCTTGGTATGTTCTTTCTGTTCCAAGAAAAAGCTGCTAATGAGATCCGGGAACTATGATGTTCTAAGTTTTAGGGCATCACTATGTCTGAATAAGTCATCATCTTATCTACGCTTCAGATCGTTACTACTTTTTCAAATTGCATTATGTCATCAAAGATTTCCTTAACAGCCACTGTGCCATCACAACATTTAGCTTGATCTTGATAGGTGGTTAGTGCAGTATACTGGTTATCAATGCACAGGGTGCAGCTACGTGCAACTGGGCCACCAATTCATTCACTGGAGAGAAGAAGCTCACTGACAGCGATTCACAAATTCATGACAGTGACCAAAGGTTGTGTGCTGCTCCAATTTATGGTTTAGACAGGACTGTATCTTGGCAAGGCCAGTGGATACCATAAATGCCAAGGATCTCTTCCCAAATTTGGTCTATTGTCCAGGAACTCTGGCTGAAGATCCAACCACAGCTTCATAAAATATATCAAAAGCTGTTCTGAAAACAGAGACTTCTTCAGCTGCACTTAAGTCCAAGTTTGGCAATTATTTTCCCAGTAGTGTTGATGCTGAGGCATGCATACCTTGGTAAATAAAGTCACTTTGAAGAGATACACCAACACTTCCAGGGCATCACGAAGGCCATTAATAACAGATTAGAAGACTAATCCTGGGTAGCTGGATGGACTGTCTCCTTCATTTGCTAAGGCAAAATATGCCCAGACAGACTTCTTGACTGCACCGCTCCATCCAATATCAGGGACTCACATGGCTCCTTCTTGGCTTGTGATCGGTAGGATCTCGCCAGTAATAGCAATCATGCTGTGTCTTGGTTGGTGGGTTCCCCTATTATCTAATTTCACAGATAAAAAAAATAGGCTCAGACAGGTTAAGCAACTTGCCAACTTCTCATAGCAAGTAAGTGGTAGAGCCAGATTTTGAACCAAGGTCTATCTGACTCTAAAACCTATGCCCTTACTGACTCTTGCTCTCCTTGCAGGAAGGACCACTGGAGAAAACGATGAGTTCTAATAATATGCTATTTAAAAGTCATGAGGAAAACTACAAAATACTCCAGGAAAAGGCAAAAATTAGAAGTTAAAGAAAAGGAGATCCATCAAAATTAGAAATATAGATAAGGGGATTATTAATAATTGGATGATATCTCCAAAATGTAAAGCCATACAATGCAAAATGTTACACAGTAAGTGAAAAAAGATGTACTTATTGAAACTGCATCCCACCTGTAAAAGGATCTGCCGCAGGCAGCGTGTTAGCAGATCCTGATGAAGACCCTGGAACATACCGACCACCACCTGTGCGTGCAAACAAAGGAAAAGCTGAAGTATGACAGAATTTAAAAAAGAAAAAAATTTTTTAACGTTTATTCATTTTTGAGAGAGACAGAGTGTGAGCAGGGGAGGGGCAGAGAGAGAGAGAGAGAGAGACAGAGACAGAGACAGAGACAGAGAGATGCAGAATCCGAAGAAGGCTTCATAAAGGCTCTGAGCTGTTAGCACAGAGCCCAATGCGGGGCTCGAACTCATAAACTGTGAGATCATGACCTGAGCTGAAGTCGGACGCTTAATCGACTGAGCCACTCAGGCTCCCCAAGCCAGAATTTTGAATCTCAAAAACGGCACAGTGCTTACATTAGAGGACTCTAAGCTTGGAGAAAAAACAAAAGAGCAAAGCCATCACATGACAGAATAACAAATTAGAAGCCTTACAGTAGGAAAAGACTACTAAGAAATTAACATTTCAGTGATTCTCCAAGTTTTGTCTTTATTGCTGTATTATATCTTAGCTTGTGCACTTAAATATTAAAATCACTAAAAATTCAAATATAAAAGGAGAAATTACAGGTGGTCTCTAACCTAAATAATATACACATATAATCAGTTGCTGTTTCTATACAAATTCACTAGAATTCCCACTGTTCCTGTTGCTAACAGAACCACAGTCATCAAATGGTAATCTTTTAAAGAACCCCTGAGTTCATTAACTCTTGTGTCAAATAGCGCAGATCCAGCAGAGAATAAGATTGCTTGTATCCACTGAAGCTTACAACCTACTGGAGAAGAGAATTGAAAGGTGATGAGTGACACAAAGGAAAGAGATTTCCACTTACACTTTTACAAATGTGTGGTGTGTGTGAGTGTATGTTTTGTTAGTATCTCTAGGAAACTAATCAGAGGCATCTACAAAAAGATATATGTGAAAGATATATATAAAAAGATGCTTATAGTTTCAGAAGAGCAAAAAAAGCCACAGTTATTAAGATTTCCAAATGGAGCCAGCTGCTCTAATTTCTGCCTTCTGCTCCACAAAACAGCTTACACAGGACTATAATTATGTGTTCAGTCTTTTGTACTACAGTCTGAAATTCCACCAACAGAATACCCAGACAATAAACACAGGTTTTTTTTTTCCTGTCAAGTGCAACTACTGGGAGGGGTTACATTATTTAGATTCAGTAGCAAGTCAGTCTGATAATTCTGTTTAAGTCAACATGCAGGTTGACATTCGCTTTATTAGGTGACTGGGCAAAAGAACGAGAAGGAGAGGAGATAGTTTAGGAGCATGAAGTATGTGAAAGAAGAAGAAAAAAAGATCTACATAAGGTCTTAGTGCAGGAAGGGATATGGAATCTTTATAAAACAAGAGCACTAGCACATGAAAAATGACAACACAAAAACATTAACAATAAAGTGCTAATTTCAGAATTTTATTTAGAGCTGGCCCTTGTACCTAAGAAAAAAGGAAGCATTTTATTGTCTCCTGTACCATGGTCTCAGTTCCTGGGACCCAAAACTAAGGTGAGTACAATTAGTATTATAATCCATTTCCTATGAATCAGGACTCAGACTAATACTACTAGGATTATCATTTATGGACTGGTCTGAGAACCTAATATCATTTATAACATTTTAGATACTGTATAATATGTTATGAACGACCGACTTAAAAATCAACATGTGGAATACAAATCACATGTAAACTAAAACTACCCACAGTTCAGCGGCGCCTAGGTGGGTCAGTCGGTTAGGTGACTGACTTTGGTTTCAGCTCAGATCACGATCTCATGGTTTGTGAGTTCGAGCCCCACGTCAGGCTCTGTACTGACACCATGGAGCCTGTTTGGGATTCTGTCTCTCTCGCTTTCTCTGTCCCTACCTTGCTTACTCTCTCTTTCAAAAATAAATAAATAGGGGTGCCTGGGTGGCTCAGTTGGTTAAGCATCCAACTTCAGCTCAGATCATGATCTTGTGGTCCATGGGTTCAATCCCCATGTCAGGCTGTGCTGACAGCTCAGAGCCTGGAGGCTGCTTTGGATTCTGTGTCTCCTTCTCTCTCTCTTGCCTCTCCCCTGCTCATGCTCTTTCTCTCTCAAAAATAAAAATAAACAAACAAACATAAATAAATAAACAAACATTAAAAAAAAACCCCACAAAACAAAAAACTACCCATAGTTCAGTCCTAGATTTATGCCCAACTAACCAATTTAGCCTTGTGTGGAAAAAAAAATTCTACTTACTAAGGTTCACCAAAACAGGTATTTTTAAAAAGAGTCACTATATAAGGGAACTTCCAGGTTTATTTTCATTTCAAATGACTGAAGTTTCATAATTTTATTTAGTTAGTGTGGCTATATTTTTGAAAGTGAGCAATATAGAATTGTTTCTATAAACACAGAATTACTATATAATTTGAGGTGTAAAATATGATTTAAAGTAAAAACCTGCTATAGATCTTGGATCTTTGTTTTAATTTAAACAGCTTATGATAACAGATGTTTAAATACACTTAAAAAAAAATTAACCAATGAATTAAGTACAGAAGACTTAATATAAACCGTTAACTTACCTGTAAAAGGATCTGAAAAACTGGTGTTCCCAAGTCCTAAGGTTTGACCTTTCGTGTTATCAATAATAAATTTAGCCACTTGATCCAAAAACATGGGATTCAAATCATTCTTCTGTAAGAAGTTGTATGCAGTTAACCAAGGATCATCACTGACGTTATATGGCAATTTATACGATGGTCCACCTTCATTGACATCAATTGAGAAAACATAATCAAACTCCTTCAACAGGAATACAAAAAGGAGATAAATGATTACTAACTTATCTGTTCATATTAATGGCATATATATCACAGATCTTATGTGTCCTTTATTTTATAAAGTTATAATAAATATTATATTGATTTATAACAAATATATTTATATAAACATTTTATAATAAAATTATAATCCTTAAACTTTCTCCAAAGTGCAATGTTACAATCTTCCACTTGGCATGTGATGATTGATAGCAACCATCTGCATATGCTGCAAGGTCAGTATTTCACTGGGGATGGAGGAGGGGAATGTATTACAACTACACATAAATTCTAAGGCCAAAGGAAGGTTTCCAACTGGTTGATCTCAAGGCCAGAAGTATTAGCTGTTACCATGTCCCACTCAGCAAAACATGCTGGTGTTATAAGCACTGCCACACAGGGGCCCTCATGTCCTGCCAAGTTAAATATAACAAGGCAGAAAGCATTGGCTGGAAGGTGGCACAGAAGCTCCTAATCCAAAAGGGTTGGGAACAGTTTACTCACAGTAAGTACCAAAAGACAAATAGTGTCTAATGTATCAAATACGGAAAAAGATTTTTTAAAAGTCAATTTCAAGGCAGGGAAAAGAGAGAAGCCTCCCCAGAGAAATGTATTTTTAAATGGCAAAACACCAAAGAAAATTGTATTAGCATGGGGAAAAGGGAAAAGAAAACCTTTGTCTAATGCTTTAAGATAATGGTAATTAGAAAGTAGAAATTGACATACTTTTCCTTCATATAAAACTTTTCCAGATGTTTGCTGATTAGCACCAGATGAGCCAACAACATCACCAATTTTTATCCACCTCCCTTCGCTAACACTCCACTGATAGGCTTCGACTTTCTCCCCATCTTTGATTAGACGAGTCTGTCCTTCTCTAGCACCTTAAAATAAAAATGTTAAGAATCAAAAGTAGAAAAGCAGAGTAAAAATGAAAGACACAGATTAAAAAATCTTAACTTTATGTATTTGGTTTAACTGGAAATTTTATTAAAAGGCTCCATCAGTTAAGCATCTGGGATTTGGTTTTGCTCCTCAGATCAAGATCTCACGGTTCGTGAGTTTGAGCCCCATGTCAGGCTCTGCACTGACAGCACAGAACCTGCATGGGATTCTCTCTTCCTTTCTCTCTGCCCCTCCCCCACTCATGTGTGCACTCCCTCAAAACATAAACAAACACTAAAAAAAAAAAAAAGTTAATCTACTGGAAAGTGTCTCAAAAGACAATAATGGTTAAAAGTAACCAATTTATTAAATAAAGGAAAGAAAAAAAGGTGTATTTCCATTAGAAAGTAGCTGGCCCACTAAAAATAAGTTTTATTACTATTTTCTGACAACACTTTCATTTTAATAAATGACTCTCCATTTTTCCAGCTGCTCAGGCCAAAAAGTATAGAAGAGTCTGATTCCTCTTTTTCTGAATCCCATGGCCAAACCCTTAGCAAATTCTATCAGTTCTGTCTTTTTTTTTTTTAATTTTTTAACATTCATTTATTTTTGAAAGACAGAGAGAGCACAAGCAGGGGAGGGGAAGAGAGAGCGGGACACAGAATCTGAAGCAGTCTCCAGGCTCTGAGCTGTCTGTCAGCACAGAGCCCAACACAGGGCTCGAACCCACTAACTGTGGTTACCTGATGATTGCCTGAGCTGATGTTGGATGCTTAACTGACTGAGCCAACCAGGTGCCCCTCTATCAGTTCCATCTTCAAAAAAGGTCAAAAAAACTATCTATTCTATCTCCATTGCTACCCAATGCTACAAGCCACCAACGTTTCTCGGCTGGACTGATTTAATGGCCTTCTACTCCTGCCCTGGGGCTCCCTACAGTCTATATTCAATCCAGTAACCATAAAAATTATTTCAAAGGTTAGTGTCCCTGACACTCCTCTGTTCGAGACCTTTCAATGACTTTCCATCTCTCTTGATCAAGGCCTAAGTCCTTGGAGTAGTGTACAAGGCCAAATCTATCATCCCCTCTGTCTTCACTTTGCACTTCTCCCCTCAACCCATCTCCGGACTTTAGCCCTGGAGTCTTTACACTGGCTGTTAATTCTGCCCATGACACTCTTCACACAGATGTTGGCAAGATTTACTCTCTTGCCTCCTTAAGAACTTACTTGAACGTCACATTCTCAGCAAAGCCTTCAGTGGCAGAAACAGGCAGCTGTCCTCCAGAGATTCACAATCCTACACCATAGGGTAGAGATGTAGCTGTGGCTACAGCCAGGTGCAGTGTCTAGATGCCACTTACTGAGAAATGGTCTGTGCAATCTGAATGGGTGTGCTATGTGCCAGTTCTAGGCCTAGTCGATCTTCCTCTAACCTCCCATTTTATCCTGTCTGATGGCTGAATGTCTCTACCCAAGAAGCCCTTGGAAGCTACATGGTGATGGTGGTTTCCATCCCCAAATGACCACAAGGAGAAAAACTGCTCTACAAACATGCTCAAGATGGCGTGTCTGGGTGGCTCAGTTGGTTGAGCAACCAACTCTT
The DNA here is from genome assembly GCF_022837055.1 of Prionailurus viverrinus. Classification (NCBI taxonomy): domain Eukaryota; kingdom Metazoa; phylum Chordata; class Mammalia; order Carnivora; family Felidae; genus Prionailurus; species Prionailurus viverrinus. The sequence continues at coordinate 37,790,881 of NC_062573.1, read as the reverse complement.
GATTTCGGCTCAGGTCACGATCCCAGGGTCATGGGATCAAGTCCTGCATTGGGTTCCCACAGAGTGTGGAGGCTACTTAAGATTCTGTCTTTCCCCTCTGCTCCTCTCCTCCGCTCATGTGCACACTCTCTAAAATAAAACAAACAAACCCCAGAAACAGATAAAAATTCCCCAAACATACCTAATATACCGTGTCATCAAGTGAACTTTGAATGTGCAACAAATAAACTCTTGTATTAAGTCAGTGAGATTTTAGTTTATCTATAATAGCAACTAATGCTATACCAAATATTATATATTTCCTGAACACTGTATTTAAAATTACAAAAACACCCAACTCCTGCTTTGTTTCCCACAGTACTTATCACTATCTGACATACTTATATATTTACTTATTTACTTTTTAATTTGTCTCCTAAAGAGTATAAATTTGTAAGAACATAGATATTTGTAACCTTTTATATTTGCTGTATTCCCCAAAGCTTAGAACAATGCCTGGCACACATTGGGCACTTAGGAAATACTTACTGAATGTGTGTGTGTGTGTGTGTGTGTGTGTGTGTGTGTGTATACAGTGACAAAAAGACTACATTTTTGCAAAGAATTGTAAGAATATTAAAAACATGACAATACAATACATTAGTTCTCAAACTTCTGATTTTAAGATCTCCTTATAATAGTCATGAAAGTTACTCAGAAGCCCAAAGAACTTTTTTTAATGTAGGTTATATGAATTGACTTATTGGATTTGAAATTAAAAATAAAGAGTAAAAAAAATTCACTTAATGGAAAACAATAATAGATCTATTACATATTGAATAAATAATATGAAAAATAAGAATAGCTTTAGAAACTTACTGAGAAGACTGACATTGTTTTGTATTTATAAATCTCTTTATTGTCTCTTAATAGAAGACAGCTGGATTATCATACCTGCCTCTGCATTCAATCTGTTGTAATCTGTTGTTCTATTTGAAGTATATAAAGAAAATCCAACCTTACACAGATAACATAGTTGAAAAAGAAAAGACTAGTTTAACAGCTTTTTCAGAAAAATGTGAATATTCTACAAAGTAGCAGGTCTTTAAAGGTTACAATTTAGAATCTGCAACCATCAATGCATTTTTCAGGCTCTATTAAATACTAAAATGCACTGGTCTATCTTACAAGCTCCTGGTAATAAATACAAATTTTCCAAAATTTCAATATTCATTTGAGAGTTTTGAATTTTATCTTTGGCAATATATACTGTCAGCTGTTTTCCTTAAAGTGACATGGTCATTTTGCTAATTTTCAAAAAAAGTCTTGCCTAAACCCAAGCTTAACCATAGTTACTTCTTCTATGAATAAATATGGCACTCCATGAAAAGTTCAGCCCGCAATGCAAATGAATGTTTGTACTTATCCCAGAGACACCATGGTACTCGGGAGTACTTTATGTGTTGACATTTTGTCAACCAGAATATTAAAACAGACATGTATTAAAGCCTCGAGAGGTAGTAAATTAATTGTTAATGCTTCCTCAAGCACATTTTTATGGGCAAATGGTTTTCATTTTTTTTTTTAACTACAACTGCATGCCAGTGAAGAGCATAATAACTACCACAACAGTCTGGTGTCACTGCCTTGATTTGTGTACTAAGAAGCCTGTGTTTGTTTGTTTGTTTGTTTGTTTGTTTTACCCAGCATTGCTTTTGGACCATAAGTTAACACAGACCATGTTAACATAGTGGAAAAGTCAAATAACAGCTTAGTATTATTAAATTAGTTGGACCTTAAGGACATCCTGAAGGAATCTCAATATTCCCAGGGGTCCATGTACCAGGTTCTAAGAACCAATGATATAATGGATCAGGGATATATCAAACACAAGATTTCATTTGAAATAACTACTGTCCTCTGGTTTAAACTCAAATGATCCCCAACTTATTAAGGAGACACTGCTTTCTTTGAACTCATTTTTATTTTTAGTCTATACAGTGTGTCTCAGGGAACCCAATCAACCAAAAGGTATTAAAGAAGTGACTTTTGTGTACCTATTATATACGAGCTAGGTATCCGGAGATGGATTTAAAACAAAAACGAAGATTCTTCTTTAAGGAGTTAAGCTCAAAATGTGACACAGAAAGAAGCAAGAATATGGTTTCTCATAGTGGTTAAGTGTAAAAGTTCTAAAAAATCCCTATCTGGCAATGAGAATAACACTTAATGACTAGCAAAACAAACTTGTTTTTCTTATCATTCTAATTATTCCCAAAGGCAAACAGGGTAGTATTTTTTACTACTATATACACTGAAATATTTACCAGGTTCATTCAGATGTTCCCTCCCAGGAAGCTGCTCAGCATTAATGTCCCCTAAATCACCGGTTTTAGAATCAATGGTTGCCTGAGAGAGTTCTTTTTCAAAAGCCTTGATTTCCTCAGCACTTGCTGTCCGATCCTCTGATTCCGTAAACACTCTAATAATACCATCACTATAAGGAAAAACACTATAAGTCACTGCCATATTGTATTAACATTATCCCACCTGGATGATCCAGAGCAAAAATAATCTGTATTTGTGAATATGAGAAACATTACTATGTATTTATGGCTGAGTAGAGAGAGCACTCTGCTGACTTCACACACTACCCTATGCTGCTTTCTAAAGCCATCTATAGGGTAGAAAAAGATTATTTAAGGGAAAAGTCACTGAGAAAAGACAGAGAAATATGTATCTAACACAATTTTGAATTCCAAGTTAGATATTTACCATCATAAAAATCTGGAGCTATAACATACAATTTAAGTCAATATTACATAGATACAAGAGTATAAAGAAGGGTAGTGGGTTATTTTATTTACAAAGGGCTCAAATAACCAACATAAAGCTTAGAAAATAGCAGATGCTCAGTATCTGTTCATTTGGGAAACACAGTCTGTGTTTCCTATGCCCTTAACCAGCAATGTAATCCCACTCATGAAAAAAAAGCCTCATCTTAGACTAGATGGCAATCCCAACCTCTAGTCTTGGCACATGACTTCACTTCCACCATTTCTAAATTCTTGGGTAAGAGGCAAGTTGGCCACCTTCAAATGCACTAATCCTGCCCCGTTCTACAGAGAACTTTGTTTCTTATGTAACCTTTGACTGACAGGAACTTTACCCTTTCAAATTGTTTATTTTCTTTAACTTTAAATATGCTTAGGGGGAAAATAATTAAATCAACAAATCAACCCTTGACCCAGCCAAAATGTAAACTACCTCCGCTTTATTAGACCCACCATCCCTTAGAGGTTTTCCTTTCTTTCTTTTCTGCCTTCCATGCCAGATCCACCGGCTCGAGGGTGGTTCATCACCACTCGGACCTCAGAAATCTAAAACTGAGGTCGTCATCTTCTGCACCTAACCAATTCTCCCACTTTCCCCATTTATATTAATGCAATCACCAAAAGCTTGAAGCTTTACAGTTTTCTTTTATCCTCCTTTTGACAACCTTTCCTTTGCAATATCTAATATTTTGGCCTCTTGTCCATTGGCACCGTGGGGACGGTATTTCATAACATCACACCCCTACTACCGGAACTGCTTTCCAAGTTGCTTTCCTGCCATCACCACTAGTTAAATCCAACCTACATAGTTAATAATTCACAGGTTATGCTCTATTCATGTCACTTCAGTAGCTACAACCCTTTACTCCAAGCACAGACTCTAAAAGATACCTGGCATTCAAGGCTGTCCACAGTTATGCTCCACCCTACTGCCTTTACCACCTTACCAGTATCCCCCACTATTCCCTAGCATGAGTCTTCCACCACTTTCCTTGATCTGCCCCACAAATCACTTTCCTGGTCCTGCCACACCTTTACTTACACTGTTGTTTTGTGGTTTTTTTTGACAGAAATTCTCATTTCCCTTCTTTCTCATTATTTTTCAACATTCAATTCAAATTTCCTCTTCTTCATAAAGGTTTCCCACACTAATCTCTACCTTCTCCAGTTTCTTTTGCATTCGACGTTCTGACTGCACAACTGGCAGAGCAATACTTTTGTACTGTATCATGTACCATTAATGTATAAAAGCTCTTATGCCTAATGCTGTTTTTTCAGTACAGAAATGTACTGAAATGTCTCCCAATTCACCTAAAGTTCCTTATGGCTTATCTCAGTGCACTCTTAACACCTACCAAAGGCCTAGACACATGATATTTATTGACTGACTAGAATATAAATACCTCGCACCAACCACAATGTCACCATTGGCTAGAACACAGCAGCACCATATAGACTGAGCTGGAAGTCGGATTGTCTGGGCACATTCCCCACGTTTCCAGATTCTCAGAGATCTGTCTTCTGCCGTTGTCACAAAATCTAAAATCAATGAATATAGGAAAAACTAGTTTGAACAAATAAAATTAAGTACATTTATAAATATCACCTTTCTAGGGAGGCATAATGACTTTTTTAAACCCAACATATTTTAAAATTATAGTTTTACATTTTATTTATTTGTTACTTATACCACAAAAACTTCAAAAATCATATTTTCTACATTTCACACCTTACATATTATGCACTTTGCACCAATAAATTATACAAAGCGTTTCCTCAAATACCCAAAACTATTTGACATTAACCATCAAGTGTGAATTGATATAAAGATGATCACACAATTTCTTCCTTTACAAGAAGATCCTTATGAAACATAGCTACTAAATTATTCAAGTACAGTTAGTAAACTGATTTCGGTAATGAGCCCTCCTACCCCCACCTCAAGAATGGGATGGAACAAGGTTCAATACAGAATTTTAAATACATGATATATGCTAATCTTACCTTTACAATTTGGAAAAACAGATATGCTATAAATATAGTTGGTATGTCCATAATATACTTCAAGACACTCGCCAGTGATTTGCCACCTTCTAATACTAGCATCATTTGCACAGGAAAGAAATTCTGTTTCACTCAAAATTGCTAAACCTCGTACACAGTCTTCATGCCCTGTATGAAAAGAAAAATAATATGAACCAATAAGATGGATGATTTGACTGATGGATCTATGTATTTAACTAACATTATAAAACACATCAGGGTGCCTGGGTGGCTCAGATGTTAAGCATCTGACTTCAGCTCAGGTCACGATCTCACAGTTTGAGTCCCAAATTGGGTGAGCTCAAGACCCCCTTCAGATGAGCTTGAGCCCCACTTCAGGTGAGCATAAGCCCCGCTTCATGTAAAACATGAGCCCCACTTCTCTCTCTCTCTCTCTCTCTCTCTCTCTCTCTGTCCCTGGCTCACTTGTGTCCTCCCTAAATAAACAAATAAATAAAACATATCAGTGAATAGTAATAACTGATTTGCAAGGCAGAGCAATTCATTTTTTTCTGTAGAAAAGCCTGGTAACCAAACTTTGTATTTCAGATTTGGCAATATTTTTTATTACCGGTCTTTGGAAGTTATTTTACACTATCTTCACCAAATTATTTTCTACAACTCTCCAGAAATAAGATTCTAATCCCAACACTTCTTCATTTTTACCTGGAAATTCATTTTCAGTTTTTCATCCTCAGTAACAATAATTGGTAAGCATCATAGCATATAAAATATTCAAATATGACAAAAAGTTATGGCCTCTAAATTTCTTACCACATAAAACTGCGACTAGTATTTATAAAGTACTAAAAAAATTAAGAGAAGTTAATGGGAATGCAAGCTGGTGCAGCCACTCTGGAAAACAGTATGGAGGTTCCTCAAAAAACTAAAAATAGAACTATCCTACGACCCAGCAATTGCACTACTAGGGATTTATCCACGGGATACAGGTGCGCTGTTTTGAAGGGACACATGCACCCCATGTTTATAGCAGCACTATCGACAATAGCCAAAGTATGGAAAGAGCCCAAATGTCCATCGATGGATGAATGGATAAAGAAGATGTGGTGTATATATATATATATATATATATATATATATAGATATATATATATATATATAAAATGGAGTATTACTTGGCAATCAAAAAGAATGAAATCTTGCCATTTGCAACTGCATGGATGGAACTGGAGGGTATTATGCTAAGTGAAATTAGTCAAAGACACAAATCATATGACTTCACTCATATGAGGACTTTAAGAGACAAAACAGATGAACATAAGGAAAGGGAAACAAAAAGAATATAAAAACAGGGAGGGGGACAAAACAGAAGAGACTCATAAATATGGAGAACAAACTGAGGGTTACTGGAAGGGTTGTGGGAGGGGGGATGGGCTAAATGGGTAAGGGGCACTAAGGAATCTACTCCTGAAATCATTGTTGCACTATATACTAACTAATTTGGATGTACATTTTAAAAAATAAAAAATAAAATCTTTAAAAAAAAAAATCTTTAAAAATAAAATCCCAAAACAACAACAAAAAAATGAAGAGAAGTTAAATTATAAAAGATCAGTTATTTAAGAATTTGAAATAAAAACCATCATAAAAAGTAAACTTTAGAATATGCTGAGAGAGATTAATTTATCTGGGACCACACAACTAATGGAAAAGCTACAAGATTCATGTTTCCTGCCTCATAATCCTAGTTGTTTTGATTCAACAAATCCTAACTTCTCCCCTCTGATTTAACCAAAAAACAAATATAAAACCAAACATCCCTGCTTTGTTAATAGAAACAGTTCATAATATATACAAATGCAGGCATTGAAATTATACAGTAAATATTAATGATTGATTTTTCATTTTTATTTATTCAGGTTGTGAGCTGAAATCAAGAGTTGGATACTCAACTGACTGAGCCCCACAGGAGTCTCAATGATTTTTAAAAAAATTTTTTTAATGTTTTATTTATTTTTGACAGAGAGAGAGAGAGACAGAGCATGAGCGGGGGAGGGGCAGAAAGAGAGGGAGACACAGAATCCGAAGCAGGCTCCAGGCTCCGAGCTGTCAGCATAGAGCCCGATGCGGGGCTCGAACTCACAGACTGCGAGATCATGACCTGAGCTGAAGTCAGATACTCAACCGACTGAGCCACCCAGGCGCCCCTCAATGATTTGTTTTTTAAAGGAAAGATTTTATGGAATAAACTTCTTATATTATATTCTTAATTATGTACTTGGAAAAACATCTATATTCCATTAATCAAAGGATGTAAAATGTTTTTTAAACCTTCATAAAATTCAATTTCTTTCAATATTACTTGAGGCAGTACAGAAGATACTACATTTTTTTTCAAGGACAGAATATTGTCTAATAAAGGAGATCAGGAATCAAAGAATTTCCCATGCTTGGGGTGCCTGAGTGGCTCAGTTGCCTAAGCAACCTCCTCTTGATTTTGGCTCAGGTCACGATCTATGGTTTGTGTGACTGAGCTCCGCATTGGGCTCTGAGCTGACAGCATGGAGCCTGCTTGGGATTCTCTCTCTCTTCCTCTCTCTCTCTCTCTTTCTTCCCTTCCTCAAGTGCACATGTATCTGCTCTCTCTCAAATAAACAAAAACTTAAAAAATTTCCCATGCTCAGTATTTGCTGATTTAGATTAGCTATCAAGGATTAATGACAACTTGATAACATATATTGTATGCAACATAGGGATGCTTAGTTATAACTCGTCCATCTACAAATAGTTTTATCTTCATAAGGGACTTCTGCAGTATTATCCGGAGTAGTGATCAACTTCAAAAGAGAAAATAAAAGAGAAGAAAAACAACGTAAAGATTTATACCAAAGGGGTGCCTGGCTGGCTCAGTCAGACAAACAGCATGTGACTCTGGATTGTGGGTCAGGAGCTGAAGTCCTATGCTAGATGTAGATATTACTTAAATGAACACAACTTAAAAAAAATGTAAGTGCACCACAAATAAATCATCAATAGTAGTATTAGCACATGCCTCAGTGTAGGAGCTATTTAATAGGTAAGGTTCAAAAAGACTACCCCCCTAAAACCACAACATATGTTTAAATTTGTTATTACTAAATAATGTACTTCAGTATTCATAAAATACTCATGATGCTTTCCTCCATATATAAAGTTAACAATACTGAGCCATCATCAAGTCACCAGGCTTATGCTTGGAAGTTTCAGGCTAAACTTGTTAAAATGACAGCCAAAAACAATTGCAAACCATGTTATAAGTTCAAGTGGCCATGTATTAGTCCACATCTGGATGTTTTATGAGAAGTTTCATTATATCTTTTAAAAAGATTTTAAATATTGTCAGAAAGTTACATTTACCCCAATGTTCTATACTACAGACTGATGGTTTTTGAATACCATTTTCAAGCTTCTAAACTTTTGAGAAAACACCATCTGAGTGAATATGAAGAGATTTATTATAAAAGTTGTCTACTCCGATCTTACCTGAAAAAGTCCTCTCGCATCTTCCAGCTTTCCACAGCTTAATAGTCTTGTCTGCTGATCCAGTTAACATTAAGCCCTGTTCAGGTAAGATCTTTACCGCCCATACTGCGGCTGTATGACCCTGTGAGTTAAATGGGAATTAAATTAAGTTGCCACAGAATGATCATATTTAATTATTATCTAGAACATTCACACAGAACTACTACTGTACCTGTAAGGTCATCATGCACTTGTCATTTAGCCACACTTTAGCAGTGGTATCCCATGAGCCACTAAGTAATGTCCCAAATTTTCCAGATGAAAGACTACAAACTAAAGGGAAACAAGGCATTAGTTAACACATCGTCATATAGAAAAATGTTCGACCTTGCTAGTTATTAAAGCATTGCAATTTTAAAAACACTTTTTGAACTAAAAGTAACTTGGCCAGTTAAGGGTTAATTCCATGGAGATGTAGAGTGCAATGGTCAAGAGCACGGATGCTAAGCCACGAATGCCTGGGTGCAAGGCCTAGCTGTGCCACTTAGGAATTGTCTGACCATGGGATAACTCACATTCCTTATCTGTAAAGTGAGGGAGCAGGATCAAATGGGTTGCACAATGCCTTCTGGTTATAAAAAACTAAATAGAAAGATAATGCAAGTGATTTTGAAATGCTGTTTATATAGATATTTAGTTAAAATGACAAAAAAAAAAAAAGAAGAAGAAACCCAGTAGAGTTCAGCTAAATGTTCAACAATAACAGAATAGGTAATTAAATATCTTATTATCTTAATGTAAAATCATGCAAGCTAAAAATTAAACATGTGAAGAATTATTTAAAAACACAGAAACAAAAAAGACAGAGTTCCTTTTTTTTAAAGTTTATTTATTTTGAGAGAGAGAGAGAGAGCGAGAGAGCGAGAGAGAGAGAGAGAGAGAGAGAGCACGCATGTATACACACAAGCAGGGAAAGGGCAGAGAGAAGGAGAGACAGAATCCCAAGCAGGCTCTGCACCACCAGCCCCAAGCCTGTTGTGGGGCTACAACTCTCAAACAATGAGATCATGATCTGAGCTTGATATCAAGAGTTGAATGCTTAACAGACTGAGCCAGCCAGGCACCCTCAAAAAGATACAGTTCTGATTAAAAATGGCAGATTGTTCACAGTAAAGCTATAATGGTATTAATCTACAAGGACAAAGAAGACAGAAAACACTGTCACTGACATAGCAAAATGAAGGAGGTTATAAGTTAAACACCCACAGAGAGATAAGAATTGAGCGACTCCCCCAAGGAACTCTTATGAGACTCAATGTCCAGCCACTAGGTTCGATGGAGAATGGAGCTAGGCAGAGAACTTGAAATGCTAGATCTCTCCTAGCAGCCTCCAGTGTCAGGAAAGTACATCCTCACCAGCTGCAGGCAATGGGAGGTTTATTCTCTGGAAGAACTGAAGCACAGTTTACAGATTCAAGCAGTCAGGTAAAATAAAAGTCTGGAATAAGAAGCCCTGTGAAACACAAGGGAAATAAATGGAAAATCTACATCCTGAAATGTGGTAGTTATGTCGTTCCTTTCTCCCACAATACCAGCAGACAGGCATATATTCCCCACTGCCCAGGCAAGAGGGAGGAGAATTCTGCTCTAGAAGTCTTAATAATGCTAAAGAACTTCAGATAAGGAAATGTGAGAGGGTTTCCCACCTAAAAGGTCAGACCACCTCCAGATCACCTTCTAATGAAGCCCACCAATCACCAAGCTTCATGTACACTAGCTAAAAAATTTTCAACTTCTTTATACCTTATTCTTAAATATGAGCAGCCAGTTTAATATCGACAACCATTTTATAAAAGTCTCCAAAGGGAAAGAGAAAAATCCAAACAAAGCAACACAAAAATAAAAGGCAAAGGGTTAGGCAGGCCAGAAGAAACAAACCTAATTTCAGGAAGCCAAAAAACAAACAAACAAACAAAAACCCCATAAAACTTTAATAGTCACATAATATTTGCAAATAGGTAAGATATTACATAAGAAGACCTATTGAGAGAACAAGAAAAATAAAAACTAAAAGTAGAAGAATCAAACCAAAATCAAATAGCACTAGAAAAAAAAAGTCTCTCCTGAGAATTAGACCAAAGAGACAGACTCAAAAAATAAAAAAGTTTAAAAAGTTAGAAAATAATTTCACAATGTTCAATATCCAACAAATAGGGATTCCAGAAAGAAAAAAAATGGGGGGGTGGGCAGGACAGATAAGACAAAGAATAGTACAAGAAACATTCCCAAAAGTGAAGAACATGAATGTCTGGATTGAATGAACCCACAAAAGAGCCAAATGAAAGTCACTTTCAAAAGCAGAGACAGAGATGCACTGTGAAATATTTTCTAACATCAGAAATAGAGAAGATCCTAAAAGCTTACAAGGACCAGGCACGTGTCCCACAGAGAAGATGGGAAATGAGAACAGCATCAAACTTTTCAGTTAACACAATACACTAAAAGGCAATAGAGAAATGCCTTCAAAATTCAGAGATTAAATGGTTTTAATACAGGATTTTATATCCACCCAAATTAACAATCAAATGTAAGGATAAAGACATTTTCTAATATACAAATATAAAATACATTTAGTCCCTGTAACAGCTTTCTTAAGAAGCTTAATACACCAAAATGAAAAAGTAAGTTAAGAAGGACAAAAATAGGGGCACAGGGGTAGCTCAGTCTGTTGAGCATCTGACTTCCACTCCGGTCATGATCTCGTGGTTGACGAGTTTGAGCCCTGCGTTGGACTTTGTGGTGACAGCTCAGAGCCTGGAGCCTACTTCCGATTCTGTGTCTCCCTCCCCTGCTCATGCTGTGTCTTTGTGTGTCTCAAAAATAAATGAACATTAAAAAAAAAGAATGACAAAAATATGGGAATTCTCTCTAGGAAATCTATTGTCAAAGGGGAATCCAGTGTTAACATCAGCCCAGAGCATCAATCCAACAGTAGACTTGAAGAGGAAAGTTTCCAGGAAAAACATGGAACAGGTAAATATTGTGGTGTGCATGGTAGCCATTAGTGATATTCATCAAATATTTTCTGCTCTTTATCTTCTCAACAAATGGTAATATTGAACTTCCCCAGTTCTTTTGGCTTTAGGCAAGCCACATGACTTGTTCTGGCATTGAAAAATGAGGGAAATGTTATTTAACAGGAGAAGCTTTAAGGACAGGTGCATAGTTAAGCCGTGTTCCCTCCCACTGCTCCACTGTCTCTGAAAGCACATGAGATGAAACCTCTGTCATCCCAGATCCCTGAGTGATTATGAGGAGCAGAGCCCCCTGCTGTACTGCACTAGATCTGTAAGAAGCAAAGCAAACTTTTATTGTGCCAAACTCCTGAAATTCTGGAGTTGTCTGTTACCACAATGTCAACTAGCCTACCTGATTCAAAAATCGGTAGCACAAATGAGACACTGCTAAAACAAAAATCTAAAAATGGCATTAGCTTAATGCGCAGCTGGTGGGGAGGACATTGTAACAGAGAATGGAAGTTTGGTAATCCTTATGCAGTGGAACATTTTGTAAAACAGCAGCCGGCAAAAATCGAAGACATAATAAACTTGTAGCTCTAAAGAAAGAGGATGGAAAATGGTACTGCAGTGATAAGCTGTCAGTTACTATCAGCTACATCTGACTAAGTACGAAAAGAACAGAATGAGGGGCACGTGGGTGGCTCAGTCAGTGTCCGACTCTTGAACTCGGCTCAGATCATGATCTTACAGTTTGTGGGATTGAGCCCCGCATCAGGTTCTGTGCTGAAAATGTGGAGCCTGCTTGGGATCCTCTTTCTCCCTCTCTCTTGCTCATGTGTGTGCATGCATACACACGCGCACACATACACACACATGCTCTCTAAATCAATCAATCAATCAATCAATCAATCAATAAAAGAATGCAATGAGATAAAGAAGTGGCTGGTTGTCAAGAAGGAATGGAGTTCAGAAACTGAAGCCAATTGCTTCCCAACCCCAAATGATAAAATATGAACCTGAGAAGGTGTTTTAGCTGCAAAGGACAACTGAAACTCAGTCATGCAACAGGGACAAATAAAAAACGTGGCTAGCATGCACAGTGCCAACATTTCTTTATTTTTTTTTAACATCTTTATTTTATTTTTTGAGAGACAGAGAGAGACAAGAGCATGAGCAGGGGAGGGGCAGAGAGAGAGGGAGATATAGACTCAGAAGCAGGCTCCAGGCTCTGAGCTGCCAGTACAGGGCCCAACGCAGGGTTCAAACCCACAAATGCGAGATCATAACCTGAGCCGAAGTCAGGCACTCAACCAAGTGAGCCACCCAAACTCCCTGTCTAAATGGATTTTAAGTATATTCAAAGCAAAGCAAATTAGGTTGTTAACCATGAAAATAAATGCCTTCAACAGGGCAAATGGCTCAGGGAAAAGAATCTGAGCATGCAGGTTTCCCACTGAGGTCGGATAGGCTCAAAGCTTCAGTAGTAAAATCTAAAAAGGCAGGTAGGAAAAGAGGAAAGGAGAGAGGGGGAGAAATACAGCAAATCCAGTCTACAGTTGAGGGTATGGCTACTGACACAGAGGTCTGACTGGAATCAAATAAGTAATAAGACTACCAAGAGAGTTGCATTGCCAAGAACTAAAAATATAAAGTCTATGACCTTTCAAGACAAAAATGACCCTGTGCACCCAACTCCCGTAGGCAGAAGGAGAGCTGAGAATATTGCTTAGTCTCCAAGGAGGTTATATATCAAGGTGACCAAGGAGAGTAACAGAAAGGAAAGAGTATGCCAGAGGGCCAAGGTGGAGCTACGAAGAATAATGTACTGGGGAAACCCCTTTTAGAGACCAACGGGAACAGATCACAAAAATCTCTCCACTCTCTGAGCAGGCAGGTCCTTGAAAACAGACACCCGTCTAGATGTCAGAATGACTACATATTAGGAACCATTGTCTTGCACTGTTCCTTCTCCTGAATGGCAGTGTTTGCTCTGATTACCCTACAGCTCCACAACTGTATACTGGGTGAATGGATGACAGGGAACGTATGTTTGTAGCCCACACACCTCTGACTTTAAGAACTATATTGGGACTTGATGTCGGAACACCTGAGCATCACCTCCCTGATGTTTAAAATACCACCTGTCACCCAGGGATTCTTAACTTTGGGCTTGTGGTTGCAAGTGTAACTTTGGCTTGTCTGACATGGAGAGAGAAGTGGGTATGTTCTGCCTGCACAAGGGAGAGCAAGCTGAATAACTGATAACCAGAGGCAGACTGTGGTTGGTGGCTCACCCTTTTAGTGCATGACATTAGGCACAGCCAAATGATCCATGCATTAGTCAAGAGTCTGAATGGTGGCTGACACTTTCAGGTATATGCTTTTAAGAGTCAGTGCATTATTAATCACATTGCCCTGTCACTGCTGCAACCAACCACTGCAGCACAGGTAGAGAGAAAGCCCCCATTAGCCTGGGTCCCTGAGAGACTCTGATGAGCAGATTCCCCTCACTAATCCATGATGAATATGTATGGTGAGTGAGAAGGACTTTTGTGTCATGCCACTGAGATCAGGGAAGTGTTTGTTACTATACCGTAACCTATTCTCACTCATTATGTTAGAATATTTAAAAAATGTAATAGGCATTTAGGAGACTTCCTGCAACACTTGTAAAATATCAGCTACAGTTACTCAGAAAATTATGGAAATGGAAAAAAAGGGGCCATTAACTTTAGGAAAAATTTTTTTCCTAGGTAAGAATATAATTTAAAAACTACATATGCATTGACTATATTCAAACAAACATTCCCCAAATTTTGTTACCTACTCTGTTCCAGAAAAAATTGTGATTTTCATAAATATATAAATAATAAGGTAAAAATTAAAAATAAGTGGAAAATAAAGTAGGGCAAAAGGAAGAGAAAATTAGTATGTAAAATATAAAGCTGTGAACAGGTGCTGGTGTTGGGCTTCTGCAAAGAAGCAGAAACCTTTAGCAATAACAACTAGGAGATACAGGGTCCTTACCATGTGCCAGACACTGTAAAAAGTGCATTACACTCCACAAGAACTCCAGGAACTAAACGCTATTGTTATTGTTAAATAACAGATGAGGACACTAAAGTTCAGAGAATGAAAGGATTTTAATCTTTAAAATGAAAAAAAAACTAGATAGTCAGGAAATAGTCTTGGCAATTAGAATAGAAAATATCTTCTATGGATCTATTACCCATTCTTAGTCATAGGGACAAAGATTGAAAGAGATTACTACACAAATAAAAATACAATTACTGTATTTGAATACAGAAGTCGAACTGAATTTTTTCCATTCATATGAAAAGTTGCTTTTCAAATTATTATAAATTTTTAAAAATCAACTTAAAGCTTATGTATCATGGGGCGCCTGGGTGGCTCAGTCGGTTAAGTGTCCAACTTTGGCTCAGATCATGATCTACGGTTGGTGAGTTCGAGCCCCACGACGGGCTCTGTGCTGACAGCTCAGAGCCTGGAGCCTGCTTCAGATTCTGTGTCTCCCTCTCTCTCTGCCCCTCTCCCACCTGCACTCTGTCTCCCTCCCTCTCAAAAATAAATAAACGTTAAAAAAAAAAAAAAGGTTATGTAGCATCAGTTGTTCTTTAAACTCAAATGCTCAAAAAGGCAGTAAATTCAACATTTGATGCTTATATTAATAAATTATTCATGTATAAGTCCAAAAACAGAAAACCCTAAGTTTTCAGGATATGGTTAATTTGTGAAAAATTTTTTCTTTTGGATAACCTTATTTTCCAGGTAATAACAACTTACCTCCAAAAACTTACACCATATTTCCTAATGGATAATAGCGAATCAAGCTGGATTTAGAAAATAAGTTCCATTTTTTAAATCTTTGGGTACAGGAGGTTCTCTCATAAGGAGATTTAGCTACCAATTCCAATTTTCTTTTTTTAAATGTTTCTCCTTGATAGTTGTAATTGGGAAAGCTCTTCATATTCTCTCAGAGATCAGTGTAACATATAATTCAAGAGAAACGTTTCAGAAAGCACAGAAAATTTCTTTTTTTTTTAATTTCTTTCAAGATCAGGCAGAAATAATGAATAAAAAAAATAAATCTCTTTCAATAAGCATAAGGAAGCATTTAGCTTTGAATAGGTAGGGGAAAAAAGCCCATGATACCAAATAATGCAACATAAAATTACCTAGAATCGCAAGTTATAATGAAATGGGGAAGTGTTATATGTATAATATCAACTAAAGAATAGTACTACTTTACTATTTAGAAAATAAAACGGTCTAGAAAGCTGAACAAAAATGACATAAGAATGTCAATCATTAATTTTTTCAGCTATACTCACTAACATGGTATGTATGGTATGCCAGGAAAAAAAAAAAGCACATGACATTTGGCCTCTAAACCACCAAGGAAACTAACAAAATAACAAAAGATTACCTTATAATAAAGTAGAAATGAATCAGGCAGAAAAAATACCCTCCAAAATTGAAGCAGTATTTTTACATAGATTTCTATGAGATCATATGATACCTTAAAAGATCAAGACAAATAAGATTATATAAAAATTGACTTTTGCATTACAAAAAAAATGTGCAAAGTAAAAAAAGTTAACAAAATGGGAAAAAAATTTGTAATTTGTATGAAAGAGTTAATAACTCTAATCAAGGTCTTCAAAAATGGCCAGTAACCCAATAGTAAATGGGAAATTTTTAATATAGTTCACAGGAAAAAAAGGGTAAAAAATCCCTTCCTTCTATGAAGATGTCCCCCTCCGTAATAACAGAGATGCAAATTTCCCTTATACTAAAACATCACTTTTCATTTATTATTTTGGCAACAATCTAAAAATCTGACAACATACACCATTGGTAAGGGAAACAGGGACTCATGTTGCTGCTTGAAATGCAAAAACAAGTTACAACACCTAATCAAGCGACTCAGAAATACCTAACAAAATTACATATCCATTTGCCTTTTGATCCAGAAATGAGTATTATGCCTAAAAGACATTTCCAAACTAACAAAATGACAGAGGCACGGAGCCATTTATTATGGTACTATCTGTACTAGCAAAAGATTGAAAACTCAGATGTCCATCAGTAGGGGACTCGCTAAATAAGCTAGAATAGTCATAGTACAGCTAGCTAAACAATGAATTATAATGCCATCATAAACACGAATGGAGAAGGCTTCTATATAGTATAATAAAGAGATCTCCAAAGTGGTAATGTTATCAAGCAAAAATAGGAAGGGCAGAAAATTGCATACAGTATGTTACCTTTTACCTAAGAAAGGGGCAATATAAATCTACATCCATATCTGCTCTATTATTTTTAAAAAGAACAAAGTTAATAAATATAAGGAAAGGGACGGTGCAAGAAGCCAATAGTGAATGAATCTAGACTTCTTTGAATATATCTTGGTGAGTTGTTTTTCCTTTGAAACTATTTATGTTTTATAGAATTATAAAGGAACATTAAGTTAAAAAATCCTGTTGAGCACCATTACAACCAAAACTCAGGTTTCCAGTTATTATTTCCCACTAAAAAAACAAAAGCAAAAAACATGGGGCTTCTTGGAGAAATAGCTGATTCCAGGTCTAGAACAAGGTATACATAAAGTGAACCTGTAACATTCTATAGTACCAAAAGCAAAGAAAACTGCTAAAGGTCTTCTCAAAAGGCCACAAGGGCCAATTTAAAGAGGTTTCCAATATGGCCAAATATGGGACAATTTGAGAATGAAAAAGAAACAGGAAGCTAACTCATTCTGAAACTTGGTAAAAGAGGTAGGAGAGGAGACATGGCAAGCATTTATCCTATCTTCCCTGTACAAAAGTCTCACACGTAACCAACGAATTGACAGGGGAAAAAAAAGCAATGTCAGGAAATTATATAGTAAAAAAATGCTAGCTATTAAAGGCAAAAAAAAAAAAAAAAAAAGGTAGAGTATAATGATTTTTCAAATCTTAATGAAACACTGGATCTGTGTGTGCTCATCACTACATGCTAAAAACCATTACATACAAGACAGCTAGTAATTTTATAATGAATAAATGATCAACATTTGAACCCACTAATTTACATCACAAAGAGTTATTAAGTGCTTCTTAATGTGCTACAACAGAAAGTACACAATACTACCTATAACAGGTACTTGTCAAGAACTTGAGCCTGAATCTGATTAAGTTTCTAGATCTGACTAATACCTCCTAAGACATATAGGGGATTGAGGAACATGTTAAGGGAAACGATGAGGCTTTAATCAGCAAAGTTCAGGCAGTAGGAAATCCTACAGGTTAAATAAGCTGGTTTCAAATAGGGAGGGGGAGAAAAGGGGGAAAGAAACCCATAGATTAAAAGATATATGGACCTGAGCTGGGTCACAGTTCAAGCAAACTGTAAAAAAACATTTATGAAACAATTGGGTATAATTTGAACCTTCATTGGATATTTGATAATAAGCAATTAGGTTTTGTTTTGTTTTAGGTGTAATGACGATTAAAAAAAATATATCTTTTAGAGGGATCAGCAAACTATGGCCTGTGGGCCACCTGTTTTTGTATACTGCACAAACTAAGAATTGTTTTTACATTTTTAAGTTAATTGGGGGGAAAAATTAAAAGATATTTCCTGATATGTGAAAATTTTGACATTCAAATTTCAGTGTCCATAAATAGCTGTTTATTGAAATACAGATAGGCTCATTCATTTTATTGTCAATGGCTACTTTTGTATACATCGGCAGACTTGAATAGTTGTAAAAGTGACCAGATGGCCTGCAAAGCCTAAAATATTTACTATCTGGCCCTTTACAGAAAAGTTTGCCAAACCCTGTTTTAGAGTTACATATTAAAGTATTTACAAATGAAACAGTATATTGGAAATTTCCTTTAAAATAACATTGTAGAAGACTGGGGAGATGAAAGAAGATAGGCCATGTGTTGATAATCCTTGAAGCTATGTAAATACACCGGTGGAAAAGATCGTCATCCCTTTAAATATATATATTTATACATAACTCATTACAAAATACTGTATCTCTACCATTGTATACATTTCAAGACTTCCTCAATGAAGTTAAAAAAAGTCTGTATCACTCAGTATTAAAGATTTCACATATATACACACAATTCATTTTACAAAATTTTTCAAAGGAATTTTCAAGTGTTTATGGGGCATACTACTTGCTTACAGATCCAGATACATAAAAAAAATAGGTATATACACTGCATTGATTAAGCACATCATTTTATAATAAAGAGCTATTAAACCACACACAAATCCAGGAATATCAGCTAATCAGAAATATATGTAAACCATAGAAAACAATATTAAAAAGTATTAAATACTCTTCGGTTATGATACCAAGGTCCTAAACACATTTGTTCTGGGTCTTCAATTTACTGCATAAATACAGATATAACAACCATAAGATGAAAAAATACTCTTAGTCTTCCTAAATTAATTCCTTGCACAAAATAGTTGAAAACGAAAACCACAAGGTGTATTAAAATTATACAGCTTCTTCCTTTTATAACAGAACACTGTATTATTTACATATATAAGCATGTCAACCTTTACTGATGATAACAATAACTCTGGAATAGAATTTACAGAACAATGATGATCCTAAAAGGTTTTCACTATCAAGTCATAGCCATAGGTAAAACAAACATAATTAATAGTATAGAATGCAGATATATGAATTTTATTTTCAAAAGGATGAAACTTCTTCAAATAGAAAAAAATCAAAGCATTATACTCACCAGTATTTTTGTGACCTTTTAGTATATAAAGTGGTGCTGGACTTTCCAGTGAGAAAATACAAATATTGTGGTCATTTCCTCCAGTGGCGATTAGTCCATGAGGGTACATATCACTTGAAGGTATGATGCATACACAAGATACAAAATTGGAGTGGCCACTCATACAGTGCATTTCTGTAAAGCCCCTGTTAGGACTGGAAAGACATTGTAATGAATAAGATACACATTTGTCCCCTGACTTACCATAGGACATGAGTATCAAAGTACTCATTTTCTTTTAGTATACGGGTTGAACGCTAGAGTGTCTGCTACCTTAAGAATCTATTGGTTTTGTTTTGTTTTGTTTTTAAGTAATTTCTACACACAAACTCACAACCCTGAGATCAAGAGTCGCATGCTCTCCTGAGTGACCCAGCCAGGTGCCCCAAGAATCTATTATTTTAACTTAAATATTAAATATCTAATTTTATTAGCTACTATTGAGATTCACATCAGATTAGAAAAAGTTTAATTAGTGTTTCATTGATAAGAGTATATTAATTAACAGAAAGAATAAGGAAGGAAAGGGAGGGAAACAAGTATCGCAAGTGGCTTTTTCTCATGCTCCGTCTTCATTTCTATTCATCTGTGACTGTTACCCTCAGAAATCCCTGGTGAAGTGAAACATTCATACAATTAAGATAATGAAGTACACTATCAATAAGTCTCAAACACAGTGAGAATATTTTCATACTATGAAACACTAACTTAATACCCATTAGTAGAGTATATATATCTAAATCGCTAGAGTACCAATCATTCTCAATATGCAAACTAACGGAATACAGGGATATATAAATGAATGCTCTAGGGACACAGCATACTAATAACTGCCTTGCGTTTAGAAAGATTATCAATTTGTTACACACATCACTCAGCATCACTGCCTTATATAACAAGTCAAACAACACATTACAATGTACTATGTGGAAGGCAGTAAGGTAACTCCTGAGAGAATATAAAGAATTATATCCCCGATTCAAGCTAAATTAAAAAGTCTGCAATGTAGTAGAAGGAGACAGGACAAGTGCACACGAAGAGATAAGACTTCAAGATAAACACACATCCATACACATTTCGAAGAAAGGCATAAACCCACAAGGCCAGGGAGAATAAGAAGAAAAAGAAACAGGAACACAACTTTGAACACTCAAAGCTGATTGAAAAATAATAAAGGATATAGAATACCTGAGAAAACTGAGGGGGTTTTTTAATGTTTATTTATTTATTTTGAGAGAAAGAGTGCAATAGCAGGGGAGGGGCAGAGAGAGAGGGAGAGAGAATCCCAAGGAGGTTCCTTGCTGTCCGCACTGAGCCTGATGCAGGGCTTGAACTCACCAATCCTGAGATCATGACCTAAACTGAAACCAAGAGTCAGACATGTAACCAACTCAGCCACCCAGACACCCTGAGAAAACTGAGTTCTAAGTAGGCATCAGGGAAAGTAGAGGACCAATCTACCAATGAATCCCTAAAAAGCTGAAGAATATTAGCAGCACTATGTACCTCTAGAAATGGGGACCAAGAAAGGTAGGAATTAGGAAAAGGAACACTATTGAAAATCTTCAGAATCAGTTGCAAGATGAATCATATGAAAAATCTTCAAAGGAAGGTATTTGGCAGTAGCTTTTTTTTTAACTTGTCCACTTTATTTTGTTGTGTGTTTTTTAAAACTTTTTAGGGGTGCCTAAATACAGACTGCCTTCCAGAGAGAAAAAAAATAATAGTTCAAGAAACAGAATGGCTTCAGACTTGTCAAATTTAACAGTAAAGGCTGGGGCGCCTGGGTGGCTCAGTCAGTTGAATGTCTGACTCAGGACATGATCCCAGGATTGTGGGACCGAGACCTGTGTTGGTGGGCTCCTGCTTGGGATTCTCTCTCTTCCTCTCCATTTGCCCCTCCCCCCTCACCTGCTGGTGCTCTCTCAAATAAAAAAAAGTAAACATTAAAAAAAAAAATACACATTGGAGGCCAGAATACAATGGAGCAATAGCTTCTTAATTCTGAAGGAAAATTATTTGGGAATTACAGTGCTACAGACATTTAAATTATTATTCCAGTAGCAAGGCAGAATAAAATCATTTTCAGACTTTCACTATCTTAATACATTTATCATCAGTGTACTGCATTTCAGGAAGCTCCTGGAGGATATGCTCCAAAAAGGCATCAAGGAAGAAAACTAAGAAAGTAAAACGATACAGATAACAGATCCAACACAAGAGGCCCAAAAGAAGAAACTGTGAAGAACACAATGAAGGGAGATCTCAGGCTCTGTGTGCCCCAGGGGCAGACAGACCAGGTCAGAAAGTTTTCACCCCCAGGAAGATGAAACTGTAAAATATGAAGTATGTCTACAGGTCTTGAGAAGAGATTTAGACAACTAGCAAAGAATATGAAGTTGAATTTGTGAGAAATACATAAAAAATGAAGTGAATGAAAGCCCCAAACAGGATACTCACTACTACAGGGAGATCATAAAACTGTTGAGGAAGAGTTATCTTAGTTTATTCCACAGCAGTGTAAGTAGAGCCTGTGCAGTCATAAAATACTGATTTCGTCTAGGGGTGTCTGGGTGGCACAATCCATTAAGCTGCGGACTCTTGGTTTCAGCTCAGGTCAAATGTTCTGTGAGTTCAAGTCCCACATAAGGCATGGAGCCTGCCTGGAATTCTCTCTTTGCTCCTCCCTGCCCATACATGCTGTGCGCACTCTCGCTCTCAAATAAGTAAACAAAAACTTAAAAATTATACTGATTTCATCTAAATTAAGTTCAACTATAAGGGGCGGAGCATAGAAAAGATGCATAAGCTGGGGGAGAGCTAAAGTCCAATATTCTGCAGCAAGAACAGAAAATGCCTAAAATATTAAAAAAATAAAAATAGCAATAAAGCACTTTATACATACACATGGAAGTAACATACAAAAATAAGCAGTTAAAAGAGACAACAATTTTAACTCCAAGAAAAGGAAATGGGGGTTGGGAAGGGAATGTCTCTGATTTCTTAACAAACTCCATAGAACTATTGACTTTGGACACAAAGTGCTGAGTGTTTACAGGAGGGAGAAATCATTTAACCCTTGGCATGGACAGGCAAGAGTCAACACACCACATTAAATGTGAAGTTGCATCTTTCAAATGTGGGTAGTTTTCCAAAGGTAAAAAAATAGTCCATGACAGATGAGAAATCCAGTTTAACTTGAAGTGGGCTTAGGGAGGCCTGAAGCAGTCTGAAACAATCACATGTTGACTGGTACAGTTCAATGTACAATCAAAGAATAATGTCTCCATTCTGAAAGGTCTTCAGAAGGCTGAGAGAGCCTCTGGGTTTTCAATGGGCTTTTGTGAAAGACAAGGTATCTGGTTTAGTGCACCTTGGAAGAGAACTATTTTGCTTCCCTAAAACTAAATTCCATTATTCCCAATCCATCTGTACACTAACTACCTTGATCCAGAATTCTATCAACAATGTACATGGGAAAACAATTTTCATGTCCTATCTGGCTACAAACATTTACAGCACTTCATTACATTTATTAATATACCATACAAATTGTCATACAATTTGACATACAAATTGTCATACAAATACAAATTGACATACAAATTGTCAGGATGTCAGCCTTGAGGACACTTTTATAACAGTAAGGGTACGTTAGACACTTCAGTTGGGATGTAGAAGAGACTCATCACCCAGGGACTATAAAATGCCCTACTCTGAACAGTTGGAAATGAGAGGTAAAACAGTCTTATTTCATCATTACCCACTATCTATTCCTGTGTGTGACACAACGCTGGCTCTCAATCAGTGTTAGCTGAAGAAATTTATGAATGATTTTGAAAACAAAACCAAAAACACAACATGAGTTAAAAAGAAAAAAGCACAACACTTCAAATACATGACTTCAGCCTCCAATTCCTGAAGTTCTGATGAATGCAAAAACTCTAGGACCTAGCACAGTCCTACAAAACATGTAAAGTTTAATGACAAGACTCAACTATTACAGCAGCCATCCTTTAGTTACTTCTGACTGCAATGATTATATCCTGCTGGGTACGTGCTTCTACTGAACTCAATTTTAAAGAGATAAGCTTAATCAGTAATTACACTCAAATACACATAAATTTATGTATTAGCATTACTAAGTGGTTCGGAATATCACAGAATCTTAGAATTAAAAGAGACCTTCAGAGATTATCTCGTCCAATTCAATATAGGAGTTTGCTCTATAACGTTTCTAGTCTGTCTACCATCATGTACTGGCTGCACTACAACAAAAGCCTCCAAACAGACCTACTTCCACATTTATCCCTTTGCAATCTAATCTCCACCAGCAGCTAGCAGTATTTCTCAACAGGTCAATCAAATCATGTTGCTCCCTGCCTGAAATGCATTGAAGGCTTCTACTTACACTCTTTCTAGAAGCACTCTTACCATAGCATGTGGCTCCAGCCAACTTCTGGCTCCTGACCTCACAGCTCATTCCCTCCCGAACACAGGAACTTGCCTCTTTCTTAATCCAGGGTGTCTATGCTTGATCCTCCTACCATCTACAGATCTCTTTCATTTCAACTCTTCTCATTCCTTGCTCCCATGACTAGGTCCATCTTGGTGTCAGCTTTAATAAACCAAACAAAACTGAAACCCTCATCAGAGAGGCTTCCTTCTTTAACATCTCTCCATTCAATTCTATACTTGTTTGTTTTTTTTTTCACAGTACACATGCCAATGAGCAATTATTTATTTACTTTTTTTTCTGATCCATGAGCCCTCCCAGACTGTAAGAAAGCTCCGTAAGAAGAGGGAACTTGTTTTTGTTTTCTTTTTCTTCAGGATCTAAACAAATAGTAGAGACTCAACCAAGAGTTAACATCTGAATTTATGCATGGCTACCCAAACTCTGAGTGAAACCTATACTAATGGGAGAGTTACTACATAACAAAGTAGATCACCTCAAATTTTCTCTTTCTGAACTGAAATCTGTCTTCCACGTCATAAATTTCCTGTTACAACCAGCCAAATCAGGACCGACCCCTTGAACTTGATTTGGACTGGAACTTAACCTTCAGTTTCTTAATTTCTCTTTTTGGTTAACCTGACAACCTTTTGAAGGCAATGGATTTTCTTTCAAGAAAACAGCACATCCTCACACATCGATAAAACATATTGAAACTTTCATCCCCTCCATCCGAGCCCACCACAGACCCCAGACTAAGAAACTTATTTGGACAAGGAGACGTGCCAAATGCAACTTTCTGCAACGCAATTATCAAAAATTAAATTTGAGGGAAGATTACACAGCACATTCTAGGGAAAGAAGAGGATTTACTTCAATTACATGTCAGATGTTTTCACAACGTCTAATGGGGGGGGGGGTGCACCTGGCATCAGTAAGTTTTCAAATCTGAAAGAAACATGGCAAATCATCGCCCAAAAGATAAGAGCTTCGTCCAAGGTCACCCACTCGTTAAGTGGTAAAATTAGGACAAGAATGTACGTCTCTGTAATCCTAAAGCGGTGCTCTTTCCACCTAAATCTCACAGGTTTCCTAACACTGTGCGCCCAGAGTGCCAGTGCTCTCAGAACTGTGAGGGAGCGCGGACCGGAGGCAAGGCCGGGAACAGTACAGGATACAGCAGGGGAGGGGCCCTCTCGTCCCACCAGCAATAGGAAGCTTGCAACACTGCCAGGGGTGGGTGGTGGGGACAGGCGGGGACAGACGGACTCGCAGCGCTCACCTGTCTGGGACCCAGAGACGGGTGGTGCGGTCTCGGGACACGGACACAAAGGCTCCCGGCGGATAGAGGCTGCATACCAGGCCCCGCACATCCAGCTCGTGGCCTGGGAGCGAGCAACTCAGCCGGTACCTGGCGGCACCGCTCGCCATGGCCCTTGTCGGTCCGGCACCCGGGGCCCAGGCACCGCGCGAGATCAGTCCGCAGAAGAGGCCAGGAGTGCGCCGAAGCGCGGCGGGCGAGGGGCCTGCAGGTGAGGGGCGGCTGAGGACCGGAAGAGCCCTAGAGCCGGTGCGGAAGGGCGACGGGGAAGGGAAACGCCGAACGGGCCGAGTGACACAGCAACCCTGACATGTACACCGGAATTCATCATCTGTCTCAGCCCGCCATGACGCAAAGCGTGTGCGTCCCGACTGCTGAGGGCAAGGCCGAGCTGAAGCTCGTTTCCTTCCCGCGCCCTGGACGATCCGCCGAGGAAGAAATAACAGGGCCCGGCCGTTGGGCCCGACCGCCCCAATCCGGATCCTTTTCGAGCCCGCGTCCTTGCCGAGTCCTGGCTGAACAGTTTATTGTAGTACGAGATGCGCGCTGGGACTACAAATCCCACAATGCCACGCGCAGTGGGGCGGGAACCGCAGGCGCGCCGAATCCGGATATTTTAAGATTTGATTTCAGGAGCTGCGCGCTCCCTTGTGGTTGAGAGAAATCGTTCTGAACGTTTTGTCAGGGTAACCCTTTTGCGACTTTTCCAGAACTTCTGTGAAATCGCCTGAGACTTTTGGAAGTTAAACATTGTTTTTTAATTAAAACGACAGAGTTTGGGACCAAGTTGTAAACAGTCGTTTGCCTTAAATCCTAATACTAAGCTGGGTTCTCGGTACTCTAAAAAATTAAAATATCTTACGTGTTAAGCAATTCTCAGATTTAAAACATTTATCTCAACTGTCACATCTGCCTACAAATGACAAATGCTGCGTCCTCCTTCCATGTGTCTGAAGGCACTCAGGGAAAAAATCTCCATAATGTCAGTTGATTCAGACAATTCTGTGTACCGAGTAGTTGGGCAGAGGTTGTAGGGAAGGAAACAATCTTTTTTCTTTCTACCTTTGTAGGCTTTGCGCGGGGCGTTGCAACAAAAGAGGTTAATAAGAGAAAAATTTATTAACATACATATCTCATATATGCAAGGGAGAAACTCAGAAATGAGTACTCAAAGAGGTGGCTAGAGTCTGGACTTACAGCACAAGTTAACAAAGGAACAATATTTACTGAAGAAAAGGACTTTAAGTCTTTAGAAGCAGCAAATTTTGGAGAGGCAAAAATATGGGGAACTAACAGTAAATAAAGTCCAGTTAGTAAAATTTGTTATGTGGATTCCTCCTGTATAGTCACTAAAACACTACAAATTTGTTGGGCTCAAATGGGAGAATTACATAAAAATATTTTACGAACTTGAAGTGATAATTCAGCCACGTGACATTTCATTTTGTTGCATTCATTTTAAACTACTTGAAGGCAGGCACATTCAGAAATAAATCTGGTTTATAAATAATGTATGCAAGTTGGAAATGTGAAAAACGTTGAAAGTCCAATACGTACGTACCTTATGATTATAGTTGCAAGCACATTTAAGCTTTCTCTACATAGAAAGAATGGAAGAAAACTCCAAGTTACTTTATTAGAGATGTGGGATTTGAGATGAAGTAGTTTTTTGTTTTTTTTTTTACATTGTTTCTTTATTTTAAAAAAAATTTTTTTACCTTTATTTTTGAGAGACAGAGAGACAGAGCAGAAGCAGGCGAGGGGCAGACAGAGAATGAGACACAGAATCCAAAGGAGGCTCCAGGCTCCGAGCTATCAGCACAGAGCCCGACCTGGGGCTCGAACTCACAAGCCATGGGATCGTGACCCGAGCCAAAGTCGGATGCCCAACCGACTGAGCCACCCAGGCACCCCTACATGGTGTTTCTTTACACACTGATTCTAAGATAGTTATTTTTAAGACCACTGTCCATTTAATTCATCCTTCACAAACTTGGATCAAAATAACTTTGAAAGGAAGTTTAAAGACAGGAAGTTTCCACTGAAACGAGGAATAGATGTCACCAGAAACACATCTATACTTAATGTAATGTGTACATTGCGCAGACCTAACAGGAAGGATAACTACCTCTAATAAGAAGTAAAAAGTATAACGCTGCCTACCACAAGTAACTAAAAACAGTTATTAAAAAGTCTATTACACGATAACACATATCATGTCACATACGAGGTGACATAGCGATATAATAAATGCAGGTCAGGCACACAATCAGAAAGGTGACTTTGATTATAAATACTAAGGTTTTCAGACAAAACGTACTTCCCTACTCAAGTCGCCGTTTTCTGTTTGTTTCAGAAAAAGACTGGAGATACTCCGACAACAAAAATTAGATCTCCAATCTCGCGAGAACAGGTTATTCTCGTTCTGTTTGGTGTTACCAGGGGCAGAAACCGAAGATTGGCCAATCAGGAGGCGGGTCCTCTCTTCGTCCCGCCCCCGTTGCCGGGATACGTAGCCGCGCGTAGCCGCTAGTGGTTAGTTCTGAGGACCCAGGAAAGCTGCGCGAGGGCAGCTTGCAGTGGCGAAGTGAGCTAACGGTACTCTGTACGACTGGTGGGCTCCGCCGGGGGTGGCGGCCTCGGAAACAGGTTCGAGCGCCCGTCACCGCTACAGCTTTCCTCCTGACACTCCCAGGGAGGTGAGAAATCCCAGGTCCCATCTATCCCTCTCTCAGTCCCTCCGGAGCCGCTTTTCTTACCTTGGAGAAGCTGATCCGCTCCAAACAAAAACAAATCCACACTTTTCGGCTCTTAGCCGTTCTCTCAGCCTGTCGCCAGGCCTGGAAGTCGGACTCCAGGCCGGCAGAGCGTGTGGAGAGATCACCTCAGTCAGTCCCCTGAGGAAACCTGCCGAGGCGAGACCGGAAGGAAGGATCCAAGAGCCTCAAAGAGAAAATTCACCGTGGGCTGAGGGATTTCACTCGAAGCAATAGATTTGTGTCTTTTATTAGCAACTTGCCAGTTGTTGGTATATGTTAAAATGGCTGGTTTAGGGAGGATCCTGGTAGTAATAATTAGCAAGCCGATGTTTTTATATAGTATCTTTAATCTTCACAACAGCTCTTCAGGCCACAGCCCATTGCCACGCATGGGTCTTACAGATGAGGACCCACATCCAGTGGGGATAACTGTCAGAGCTAAAGTTTGTGTCTCTCATTTTTCTGGAACCAAAGGCTAGGCTCCGTCTCTGATTTGCGTGAATAACGGAGGAGTTAGTGGCCTGTCTGTTAGGAGTGACCGTTCTTTTATCTCCTGGGACTGATCTAATGCTAGGCTTTCTCCAAGGTAGTAAAGCAGTGGTAGAGACAGTCAGGTGGAAATTCTTTTTTTTTTTTTTTTTAATTTTGAAATGTTTATTTACTTTTGACAGAGAGAGACACAGAGTGTGAGCAGGAAAGGGGTAGAGAGAGAGGGAGACGCAGAATCTGAAGCAGGCTCCAGGCTCTGAGCTGTTCCACAGAGCCGGATGGGGGCTCAAACTCACAAACCCAGGGATCATGACCTGAGCTGAAGTTGGAGGCTTAACAGACTGAGCCACCCAGGCGCCCCTGGAAATTCTGTATGTTGTACATTTTCTTAAAGTTGTCAGGAAAGCTAGAATAATAGACTTAAATTTTACATGGACAACAGCCGTATTTCATTTTCTTGAGCTTCTCCACTAATGCGCTTTTTACACATTGAAGGTTTGTGGCAAACCTGTTTGTCAAGCGAGTCTATAAGTGCCATGTTCCCAACGGCATTTGCTCGCTTCATGTTTGTCACATTTTGGTAATTCTGGAGATATGTCAGACTATGCATTGTTACTATATTTGTAATAGTCATCTGTGATTAGTGATTAGGACTTGCTGAAAGCTTAGATGAAGATGAGGGTTAGCATTTTTTAGCAATGAAGTATTTTTTTCGCTAATGTGTAAATTTACATAAATATAACTGAAACAAAAATGTAATGAAACAATACCCTTCCTATATGCAGTGAACTCTTACATTAAAAAAATTTTTTTGTGTGTGATGTTTATTCAGTTTTGAGAGACAGCAAGCAGGGGTGGGGCAACGAGAGAGAGGGAGACAGAATCCGAAGCAGGCTCCAGGCTCCGAGCTGTCAGCACAGAGCCTGACGTGGGGCTCGAACTCACGAACTGTGAGATCATGACCTGAGCCGAAGTCAGACGCTTAACCAACTGAGCCACTCAGGTGCCCCTCTTACATTTTTTTTAATGTTTATTTTTGCGAGAGAGAGTGAGTGGAGGAGGGGCAGAGAGGGAGAGAGAATCCCAAGTAGGCTCCAAACTGTTAGTACTTAGAGCCTGATACAGAGCTGGAACTCACAAACCGTGAGATCATGATCTGAGCTGAAATCTAGAGTCAGATGCTTAACTGACTGAGCCACCCAGTCACCCTTCTTACATTTTTTACTTCATGTTTAAAGCATATTGGGCAAAACCTACCAACTTGTTTTCACAACCCACTAACAAGTCATGACCCATAATCTGAAAAGTGCTATTCTAAATCATCAGCCAAAACTTTGAATAATATATTCTGATGAGTAAAGGAGGGGGCTGGTAAACTGGGAGAGGATGAGTGAATTGAGGAGCAGGTTTAAAGGGAGATAAAGTGAGAATAAAGATAAGATGGGTATAAAGAATACCAATGAAATATTTCAATTGGTATTGAGATGAAACAATTCCAGATGATGACAAGCTCCAGGTCTAGCCATAGCTATGGATGAGTGAAATGGAGTTGAGATGGTTACTAAAATTTAGGTCAGGGAACTGTGACCTAGAATGTTAGATATTGAAGCCAGTATCCCTATGGAAGTCATCCAGGACATTGGTGGGACTGGAGTAGAGAGACTTGAACTAGGTATAAAAGACTTTAGTAAAGATGGGGGGAGAAATTAGGAGGTCCCTAAGATAAAAGGAACCAGGAAAGATCCAAGGCAGTAAGGTTGCATTCCTTGGTCCTCAAAGGAAGATTTGGAAGATTCATGTTTTAAAAGTGACACTGGGGAGCAACGGGAATGCTGTGCACTCCTTTGCTTTGGAATTATGGATTGAGAAGCTAAAACAGCCTTCACTGAAAGTGTTTTGCGGCAAGTTGGGATTCTATTAAGGCAAAGAGTAAAATGAAAGATCTGATAACAGGGTTTAGAATATAAAGGAGTGAATCATCATTTTTCCCTGTGGGGGGAAAAAAAAGTAGGGAGGGAAGAAACGTGCTGGATATGTCAGAAAAGAGAAATTTTAATAGAGTATGGGAAGAGCTCAAGAGAGATAGGTAATTAGAGAGGCTTACATTTTGGTAAAAAATAGGGAAATGAGAAAGGCATATGATAAATGATTTCATAGTTCCACTCTAAATTGAACATTACTTTCATATTTGAACAAAATGAAGCCTGTTTAGCCTTGTAGTAGTACCTGGAATGACAATTTGCAAGAGAAGTCATTGTGGGTTAAATGTTTGAAGGGAAGCTATGTGGATCTCCAGTGTGTTGCTATAGGAGACATTAAAGGAGAATTGAACTGTTACTTGTTTCCAGATAGTGGTGAAAGTAAACAAACGATGGCCAGTAATCACAAACCTTCAGCAGCTCGCCCTGTTTCACGAGGTGGAATGGGGTTGACTGGAAGACCTCCTTCTGGAATACGACCCCCATCAGCAAGTATTCGAGTGGCAACTGGAGTAAGTTTCAAACAAATCTGTTTAATTCTCATGCATATGTCCTACTAGAAGTTGGAAAGCCTGTCTATAATAAGAGATTCTTCTTTGTTCTTTATTCCATCAGCATACTATTACATATGTTTTGGCGTTTTTTGGGGGGGGGTTTTTGGGGGAATACCTAGAAGTATAAATGTGGGAGGATGTCTGAAAGACATTTTTAAAAATTTATTTATTTTGAGAGAGAGAGTGCGAGTAGGAGAGGAGTAAAGCGAGAGAGAGAGAGAGAGAGAGAATCCCAGGCAGGCTCCACACTGTCAGCACGGAGCCCAGTGTGGGTGCTCGATTTCACGAACCATGAGATCATGATCGGAACTGAAATCAAGAGTTGGACGCTTAACTGACTGAGCCACCTAGGCACCCCTAAAAGACATTACTGAGAGAAGATACCTTCTCACATAGATATTCAAATTTATTTTAAAGGTACAATAATTTAAGTGGTATAGCTTATTGGTGCCTGAATTAAATGAAATGGAATAGATGAGAAACAGAATCAAACATATGTAATTAGTGATGAAGGTAACATTTCAAAATAGTTGGAAAAGCATGGAGTATTCAATAGTTTATTCAAGTAATGGATAAGCCATTTATTTTTAAAAATTGACCCCTCCCTCACACAGAATTCTAGGTGTTTTAGAAACTTTATATTTAGAAAATGAAACCATAAATGTTCTAGAAGAAAATACAGGCAAGTATTTCATATAAACTTGGTGTGGACTTGGCCTTTGTAAAACAGAAACACCAAGTACTGAAAAGGAAAGTATGTTTATATTTATATATTTGAATTTTTAAAAATTGAAAACACCACAATAAAGTTAAAAGAAAAATGACAAACTGATAAAAATATCTGCAACATATATGTCATAAATAGAGTTGAGAATTGTAAAATGAAAAATCTTTATGAACTGGTAAGAGCTCTTTCTGTAATTAAACACTATGAACCCTATGTTAAATCAAAATTACATGAGATTTATTTTGGGGAGAGTGGGGAATATCATTGTAAAACTATTCCAGAATTCATTTAGAGCAATAAAAAACAAAAATAAAAGTGCAGTATTATAATATAAAAATATAAGTAATAAGTAAAACAATATTTTGGTTGCCACAGGAGCCTGGAAACAAACAAACAAACAAACTAGTAAATGTTAATAGCTTAGTGTAAGATGGGGAATGTCATAAATCAGTAAGAGAAACACCGCATTAGAAAAAAATTGGATAAACTTTATAAACTGATAATTCTAAGCAGAGTGATATCCTATAAAAGATAATTGTTACAGTTTCATTATAATAGTGAAAATTTGAAAGCAACTTACCTTGTAACAGGCAAACCTTAAATAAATTATGATAATATCTATCCCTATAATTGGCTATTAGGTAGTCATTAAAAATTATTTTCAAAGTATTTGAGGAAAGTATATATCTTTATAATACAGTATTAAATGAAAAAAAAAGTGTGGTGCCAGTTGAACATAAAAACGTACATTTATTTACAGAGAAGTAAATGTACCAAAATATTCATATTAATTTTTCTTATGGTTGTAGCAGATGATTTTGACTCCATGTAAGGTGGTTTTGACTCCTTATCTGTGAAGTTTACACAGTAGGCTAACTGCAAACCAGAGATAATACTGGGTTGTCCTGTTTTTAGTTCATACGAAGCACAATAAATTTTGGAGGGAATAATTTTGTTAAAAATCAGATTTTCTTAAAGTTTTCAGATTTTTCTAGAGTTTCAGCTAATATTACCAGCATCATCAACTTACACTGAAATGATTTTTCTAAAACCTTCATGTACATGGTACTGAGCTAGTAAGAATTTTTATTTTAGTAAAAATTTATGCTTGTTATTTAAATATTTATAAAAGAATCTGACACTCATTGGCCACTTACTCCATGCCAGGTGCTTTACCCATTTAATGTTTGCAGTTTAAAAATTTTTTTTTCAATGTTTTATTTATTTTTGAGACAGAGAGAGACAGAGCATGAACGGGGGAGGGGCAGAGAGAGAGGGAGACACAGAATCGGAAACAGGCTCCAGGCTCTGAGCCATCAGCCCAGAGCCTGACGCGGGGCTCGAACTCACGGACCGCGAGATCGTGACCTGGCTGAAGTCGGACGCTTAACCGACTGCGCCACCCAGGCGCCCCAATGTTTGCAGTTTTAAAAATATTGATGCCTGTTGTAAATCGTACAAAGGAAAAGTGTCAGAGTTGCCTCCTACCTCAGGTATAACTATTGTTAACAGTGTGACGTATATACCCTTTAAGATTTTTTTCTGTTCATTGACAAACACTAACACACATGCATATAAGATTATATGGTTTTACTATTTTCTAAAATAATGATAATACTATACACATTTTTATTTATCTTGTCAATTACTTTTAATAATGTATTTCCATGTGAATACATATATATAGTAATTCCTTTTAATATGTGCCGTTTTAATTTATACTTCTCTATATTTTCATTTGGTAAAGTTTGCCCAGGAAGAGATGTAGCATTCTCTTCCAAAGATCACTCAAGATAACCCTGAACTCATTTCATTTGTATTTGTGGTTGACAGTGTTCCTGTGTCCAACATACTCTTTGACATGTGTTACTGTTGTTGGCCCCCAGTATAATAACCAAGTAATTCTCAGAATCACTTAAGAACTATGTTAGCTGACAAGATTAGAGACCACCACCTAACAATTAATGATAAGCAAAATGAATGACTATGGTTATATACAATCCCTATCTAAAATGTCTACTACATATTTAATCTACTACTTGACTCTTTGACAGAGAGTGGGGGAAAAAGTAAAGAAAGAATGGAAGATAAACAAAAGAAGGATATTTTGAAACAGCCTCAGGTTGTCTCCTACCTTTCCAACTTGTCCATGCTGTATGAACTGACAAGAGGACAGTCTTTTGTCCTTTCCTCAGATTGTCTAATGTTCTATTGGATTTTACAGACCTGAAGTAGAGAATCATGTAATGATATGAATGCATGCTGAATGATGTCAGCCCTTTGACACTTGGCTATCTCATGACAGAATTTATATGTAATTATAATTTAAAAATGAAAATTTATTTTTTCTGATTTTGAAGGTAGTATATACTTACCACAATAATGCTGAAAACACTGAATTGTAAAAATAACAACATAAAAATGAACTATAATATCACATCATATGGAGATAACCATTGTTATTGTTTCTTATATAATTCTCAGACTTTTTTGTTTTACAAAATGGAATTATAAATACTGTTCTGTAAACTACTTTTTAAAATATACTGTAACTTATTCAACCATTTCCTATGGTCAAATAGGGACAAAAATGTGGATATTTAATTCCTTTCCAGTTTTGAGGTTATTATATAATGTCTACACATAAAATTAATTTTAAAAAAAATTTTACTTTATTTTTCTTGAAATATAGTTAACGTAGAATTTTTTTTTTCCCCTCAAGTTAGCTAACATACAGTGTAGTCTTCACTTCAGGAGTAGATTCCCATGATTCATCATTTACATACAACACCCAGTGCTCATTCCAGCAAGTGCCCTCCTCAATGCCCATTACCCATTTCCCCCACCCTCCATCCCCTACCTAGCCCCATCAACCCTCAGTTTGTTCTCTGTATTTAAGAGTCTCTTATGGTTTCCCTCTCTCTCTGTATATTATTTTTCCTTCCCTTCCCTTCCCCTATGCTTATCTGTTAAGTTTCTCAAATTCCACATTTGAGAGAAATCGTAGATACCTGTCTTTCTCTGACTGACTTATTTCACTTAGCATAATATGTTCTGGCTCTGTCCATGTCATTACAAATGGCAAGACTTCATTCTTTTCATTGCTGAGTATTATTCCATTGTATACATATATACCACATCTTTATCCATTCATCAGTTGATGAACACTTGGGCCCTTTCCATAATTTGGCTATTGTTGCTAGTGCTGCTGTAAACATTGGGTTGCACGTGCCCCTTTGAATCAGCACTCCTGTATCCTTTGGATAAATAGCGCAATTGCTGGGTTGTAGGTTAGTTCTATTTTTAATTTTTTGAGTAACCTCCACACAGTTTTCTAGAGTGGCTGCACCAGTTTGCATTCCCACCAACAGTGCAAGAGGGTTCCCTTTTCTCCACATCCTCACCAACATCTCTTGTTTCCTGAGCTGTTAATTTAGGCCACTCTTACCCATGTGAGGTGATACCTCAGTGTAGTTTTGATTTGTATTTCCCTGATGATTAGTGATGTTGAGCACCTTTTCATGTGTCTGTTGGCCATCTGGATGTCTTTTTTGGAAAAGTGTGTATTCATATCTTCCCATTTCTTAACTGGATTATGTGTTTTTTAGGTGTTGAGTTTGGTAGGTTCTTTATAGATTTTTGATACTAACGCTTTATATGATATGTCATTTGCGAGTATCTCCTCCCATTCCATCGGTTGTCTTTTAGTTTTGTTGATTATTTCCTTTGCTGTGCAGCTTTTTATCTTGATGAGGTCCCAATAGTTCATTTTTGCTTTTATTTCCCTTGCCTTCAGAGACATGTCAAGTAAGAAGTTGCAGCCGAGATCAAAGAGGTTGCTGCCTGTTTTCTCCTCTAGGATTTTGATGATTTCCTGTCTCACATTTAAGTCTTTCATCCATTTTGCATTTACTGTTGTGTATAGTGTAAAAAAGTGGTCCAGTTTCATTCTTCTGCATGTTGCTGTCCAGTTCTCCCAGCACCGTTTGCTAAAGAGACTCTTTTTTTCTATTGGATACTCTTTTCTGCTTTGTCAAAGATTAGTTGGCTATGTATTTGTGGGTCCATTTCTGAGTTCTCTATTCTGTTTCATTGCTCTATGTGTCTGTGTTTGTGCCAGTACCATACTGTCTTGAAGGGGCTAAAGTCTGGGATTGTGATGCCTCCGATTTGGTTTTCTTTTTCAACATTACTTCGGCTATTCGTGGTCTTTTGTGGTTCCATACAAATTTTAGGATTTTTTGTTCTAGCTCTGTGAAGAATGCTGGTGCTATTTTGATTGGGATTGCATTGAATGTGTAGATTTCTTTGGGTAGTATCAACAGTTTAACAATATTTGTTCTGCCAATCCATGCACATGGAATGTTTTTCTATTTCTTTGTGTCTTCTTCAGTTGCTTTCATAAGCTTTCTATAGTGAAATTTTCAGCATACAGATCTTTTACCTCTTTGGTTAAGTTTATTCCTAGGTATTTTATCGTTCTTGATGCAGTTGTAAATGGGATTGATACCTTGATACCTTGGGATTGATACCTTGATCTCTTTGTGTTGCTTCATTATTGGTGTATAGAAATGTGACTGATGTCTGTACATTGATTTTGTATCCTGCAACTTTGATGAATTCATGTATCAGCTTTAGCAATTTTTTGGTGGAGTCTTTTGGGTTTTCCATGTAGAGTATCATGCCATCTGTGAGAAGTAAAAGTTTGAGTTCTTTGCCAATTTGGATGCCTTTTATTTCATTTTGTTGTCTTATTTGCTGAGGCTAGGACTTCTAACACTCGTTAAACAACAGTGGTGAGAATGGACATCGTGTTCCTAATTCAGTGGGAAAGCTGTTAGTTTTTTCCCATTGAGGATATTAGCTGTGGGCCTTTCACATACGGATTTTATGACATTAAGGTATGTTCCCTCTATCCCAACTTTCTTGAGGATTTTTATTAAGAAAGGATGCTGCATTTTGTCAAATGCTTTTTCTGCATCTATTGCTAGGATCATATGGTTCTTATCCTTTCTTCTATTAATGTGATACATCACGTTTGATTTGCAAATATTGAACCAGCCCTGCAGTCCAGGAATGAATCCCACTTGATCATGGTGAATAATTCTTTTAATATACTGTTGAATTCGATTTGCTAGTATTTTGTTGAGAATTTTTGCATCCATGTTCATCAGGTATATTGGCCTGTAATTCTCCTTTTCAGTCGGGTCCTTGTCTGGTGTGGGAATCAAGATAATGCTGGCTTCATAGAATTGAGTCTGGAAGCTTCCCTTCCATTTCTGTTTTTTGGAATAGGTTGAGAAGAATAGGTATTAACTTTGCTTTAAATGGCTGGTAGAGTTCCCCTGGGAAGCCATCTGACCAGGACTCATGTTTTTGGGAGTTATTTTGATAACTGATTCAATTTTGTCGCTGATTATGGGTCTGTTTAAATTTTCTGTTTGTTCCTGTTTGAGTTTTGGTAGTGTGTAAGTGTCTAGGAATTTGTCCATTTCTTCCAGATTTTCCAGTTTGTTGGCATATAATTTTTCATAATATTCTCTAATAATTGTATTTCTGTGGTGTTGGTTATGATCTGTCTTCTTTCATTTGTGATTTTATCTATTTGGGTCCTCTCTTTTCTTTTTGATTAATCTGGCTATTCATTGATCTGTTCTATATTCATTGATCTGTTCTGTGTTACTGGATTCTATATTTTTATTTCTGCTCTAATCTTCGTTATTTCTTTTCTTCTGCGGGCTTTGGGCTTTCTTTGCCACGGCCTTTCTAGTTCCTTTAGGTGTGAGTTTAGATTGTGTATTTGGGACTTTTCTTGATTCTTGAGATAGGCCTGAATTGCAATATATTTTCCTCCTAGGACTGCTTTTGCTGCATTCCAAAGGGTTTGGACGGTCATTTTTTCATTTTCATTTGCTTTCATATATTTTTTAATTTCTTTAATTTCCTGGTTGGCCCGTTCATTCTTTAGTAGGATGTTCTTTAACCTCCATGTATTTGGGGGACTTTCCAAATTTTTCCTTGTGGTTGATTTCAAGTTTCCTAGTGTTGTGATCTAAAAATATGCATGGTATGTATGATCTCAGTCATTTTATATTTGTTGAGGGCTGTTTGGTGACCCTGTATGTGATCTATTTTGGAAAATGTTTCATGTGTACTCGAGAAGAATGTGTATTCTGCTGTTTTGGGAGGAAAAGTTATGAATGTATCTGTTAAGTCCATCTGTTACAGTTGTAAGGGTTAAATTGTAGTGTAGGGCTAACCTGTAGCCTTAAGAAATAACAGCTTTGTTTTAACACTGTAGATTAAGAGATAACAACCTTGTCCTATCAATCAAGGGAACAAAAGTTCAAGGAAAATAAATTGGATTAGTGTTTGATTGGATTGGGGCAAGGGCATGTCTGAACTGTTTCCATCCCCATCTGGGAACTATTTCTTTGTTTTGTTCCCAGGTGATAATAAGACGATGTGGTCTATGTGGTCGCTATAAAAACTCTGTACCCCTGCTGTTAGAGATGCACTCTGGTCTAGAGTGTCAGTCCTGATCGTTTGGCCTTGCCTCTCATTGCAATAAACTTTGTTGTGACTGTCACTGGTGCCCATAGCATTCTGTTTCAGGAGTTGTGTGGATGCAACACAATGTGTCATTCAAAGCCGTTGTTTCCTTATTGATTTTCTGCCTAGATGATCTGTCTATTGTTGTAAGTGGAGTATTAAAGTCCCCTACAATCATGTTATTGTGTATAAATTTATTTATGTTCGTGATTAATTGATTTATATTATTTGGGTACTTCAGCATTGGGGACATAAACATTTATAATTGTTAGCTCTTCTTGATGGATAGACCTCTTACTTTTGATATAATGCCCTTCTTCATCTCTTGTTACAGACTTTGTTTTAAAATCTAGTTTGTCTGATATAACTATGGCTACTCTGGCTTTCTTTTGACGCCCAGTAGCATGATAGATAGATTTCCTCACTTTCAACCTGCAGATGTCCTCAGGTTTAAGATGGGTCTCTTGTAAGTAGCATATAGATGGGTCTTATTTTTTTACCCATTCTGATACCCCTGTATCTTTTGATTGGAGTATTTAATCCATTTACATTTAGAGTGATTATTCAAAGATACGGATTTAGTGTCATTGTGTTATCTGTGGGTTTCAAGCTTGTGGTGATGCCTCTGGTCTTTTGTAATCCTTACTGCTTTCCACTCACAGAGTCCCTCTTAGGATCTCCTGCAGGGCTGGTTTAGTGGTCAGGAACACCTTTAGTTTTTGTTTGTCTGGAATAGCCTTTATCTCTTCTTCTATTCTGAAAGACAGCCTTGCTGGATAAAGGATTCTTGGCTGCATATTTTTCCTCTTCAGCACATTGAGTATTTATTTCCTGCCACTCCCTTCTGGCCTGCCAAGTTTCAGTGGACAGGTCTGCTACTACCCTTATGTGTCTACCCTTGGTGGTTAATGCTTGTTTGTCCCTAGCTGCTTTCAATATTCTCTCTTTATCTTTGTATTTTGCCAGTTTCACTATATGTCATGGTGTTGATCTGTTTTTGTTGATTTTGAAGGGAGTTCTCTGTGACTCCTAGACTTGGATGTCTGTTTCCTTCCCCAGATTAGGGAAGTTTTCAGGTGTAATTTGTTCAAATAAACCTTCTGCCCCTTTCTCTCTCCTTCTTCTGGAAGTCCTATTATATGGATGTTATTTCATTTCATTGACTCACTTAAGTCTCTAATTCTCCCCTTGTGGTCTCATAATTTCTTTTCCCTCTTTTTTCAGCTTAATCATTTTCCATAATTTTACCTTCACTTCTTCTCTCCTCTGCTTCTTCCATCTTCACTGTCACTGTATCTAGTTTATTTTGCATCTCAGTTATTTCTTTTTTTTTTTTTTTTTTTTTTCAACGTTTATTTATTTTTGGGACAGAGAGAGACAGAGCATGAACGGGGGAGGGGCAGAGAGAGAGAGGGAGACACAGAATCGGAAGCAGGCTCCAGGCTCTGAGCCATCAGCCCAGAGCCTGAAGTGGGGCTCAAACTCCCGGACGGCGAGATCGTGACCTGGCTGAAGTCGGACGCTTAACCGACTGCGCCACCCAGGCGCCCCGCATCTCAGTTATTTCTTAATTCATTGTGACTATTTCTTACATTTTTGATGTCTGCAGCAATAGATTCTCTGCTGTCTTCGATGCTTTTTTCAAGCCCAGCTATTAGTCTTATGACTGTTACTTTGAACTGTTGTTCAGATATATTGTTTGTATCTGTTAAGAGCAATTCTCTGGCTGTCATTTCTTCCTGGGTTGTCTTTTGAAGAGAATTCTCCTGTTTCAACATTTTGGCTACATTTCTGGCTTTTACGTGTTTTAACAGCTTGTTATGTCTTCCATCTGCAAGTTACTACTATATTAAAGAGGGATAATACACTGGCCAGGGCCAGGCACTTCAGGAAGTGTTTTTGGAGTGTGTTGAGTGCACTCTTGTGTTGTGTATTTGGCTGCTGTACCCACTGGTCAGTCTTCTACAAAGCTCCTCCTTACTTGTGGTGTGGATTGTTTGGACCTTCCACCAAGTGTGCTTTGATTTGTTCGTTGAAGTAACTCTGGAAGAAAGGAAAAGGTGGGGAACCTGATCCCATAGAAAGTGAAAAATGAAAGAGGTGAAAAAAAAAAGACCAAATAGAGAATCAAAGAAACTATAAGGCTTAATCCAGAGAGAGAGGAAGGAAAATAAAGATGGAGCTTTATAAAAAGTGTAAAAAGAATAAAAATGCCTGAAAAAAATACATATATATATATATATATATATATATATATATATAATAAGAATTGACCAAAAGTCAAATCAGAAACTATGATCCTGATTCCAAAGGAAAAAAAGAGGGTAGAAAGAAAAAAGAGAGGAAAAAAAAAAAAAGAAAAACAGACTAACATACAAAGCCACAAGATAGTTGTCTGTTGGTGTCTGGGACCAGTGGCTGTGCTCGTCTGGAGGAGGGACTGTCTGGTTCAGTCAGTGTCATTCCCACTCCAGTAGGTGAGCAGTTGCCAAATTGCTAGACACGAGGGGCGGGTCTGGTGTAAACTAGTCCTGCCTCCACTGGGGGCAACTGTTCTGTTCCCTCAATCCCCACTGTGTTGGTGATGAGAAAAATGGCAACACCCCAGTCTCTCCTCCCTGGACTGGGTTTCTCAAACCATGCTGTTCAGGCAGCCCTTACAGAATAGTGCTGGTGGTCAGCCTGTTCTCCACAGTCTCCCGCACCTCTTAGGCTCTTGGCTAAGATTCAGAACCTGATGTCTTAAGGGGCCCTATACCACGTGGATTCCATTTTGGTGTAGCACCACTCAGCCCTGCTGGCACCTGAAAGGTCTTTTGTCCTTGGTGGGGCCATAGACCCTCTTCCCACAGTATTGGAGGAAGGAGACTGTTACCTCTCAGCATGCCCCTGAGATTGCTACTGTGCCCTGGGGCCAGCTCCCTCTTCCCCCCAGGCTTGCGTACATGGAAGCTGCAGTGACTTCAGTCTGCCGAAATTTGCACACTTTTGAAAGCTCCTATCTTTGATCTTCAATTCCTAAGGCTGTTTGCAAAGTAGAAACTGGCACTGTCAGTATTTTTTTTCCCCAGTCTATGGTCCAGAGAAGTTTTTCTCTTGTACTAGCACAATACCACAATCCACAGCCTTTCTTTCTCTCCGTTTTGTTTTTCCACAGAAGGGGCTCCTTCCCCTCTGTGCCTACACTGTTTTATCTCCCCCAGTTCACATAATGCATCTGTGTCCTGCTGAGCTGTCTCCCTTACCTGTGGAGACTTCTCTCACTCCACAGATTGATTTCCTTAGTGTTCCAAGTGTTCTGACCTCAATACAGCTGTGTTTGAGGGAAGGGAAGGGAAGGGAAATCCCTGTAACCCTACTTCTCTGCCATCTTAACTCCTCTAAAATTTTAAATTTTAAAGGAATGTACTGTCTAATTGCCGGGGTCCAGCCCCAGCAGATCCAGGGATTCCCGAAGGATGAATGGCGCCGGTGAAAAAATAAAAAATGGACACAGACAACAGCAGTGTGTTTGACTGGCCGCTTTATTGTGACAAACGTGGCATTATATTTGTTAGCAGTTTCCTTGTAGCATGCGTCATCTTTTTCTGGCATTACCTAATTCTAAAAATGTTCCTATGTGTAATCACCCATTAAGGAACAACATGGTTATTTTCTTGTAATGTTCCCTCCTGCCCTTTTCTTATTGATTAATTTCTTCACATTATTTCATTATGTATCTACGTTTATCTATAATCTATAAAGCATTTGCTTTGCTATTTTCATGAAAGGTCATCTATCTCTCAACACCTCAAGTGGAAGACTTACAGGGACAGGACTTCTTAATTGTTTTTTTGAACCATTTGCGGTGTAAGGAACAAAAGTTTTTGCTTTGGTCTGGGGTGCCGGGAGGGAGCCAAGAGGACCCTGGGAACCCACGCCTCATGTGTTCCCAGAGAGACAATGTATACCTAGGAACTAATGAACCATTCTGTACCTTAACCCACCAGGTCCAGTCATCATCTTGAATGTCTCCTGGGGGCCAGGTGGGCCTAGGGTTGGAGTAACTTGTATCCATAGATACACTCCTTTGTTGCCGGAGTGGGGCTTTCAAATCCATTTGTTCCCTCCTTGGCTGGGAAATATATGGGGTCATCCTTCCTTTAGGTAGAGGAGTCTTTATAGGGGGTGGCAAGGGCGAGATGTAGGGCTGCATGATTTTCTTGGGGTATCTTCTTTCTTTCCCCAGTGGTTCTTTTCCCTGGGGGCATGTCGTGGGCAATTCACCAACAGACGATTCCCCCAGGTACTTTGATTGGCAGGGGGGCTGCCCTGACCAATGCTAAGGCCAAATTACATAAAAGCAGGAGTACAAGAAGCTTCACTGTCAGTGGGCCGCCCTGCAGTCCCGATCCATCCACCGTCTGGGCCCTGCCATCAGGCTGGTTGGAGAGCTTGGCTGCCAGCATCTATTGTTCATAGAATTTTAAATGTTAAAGACTTTTATTTAATATGTCCTATTTTGGGAATTCAAAAAGGTAAGGAATACTTTACAAATTAAATGTAATTTTAATTTTTAAAAAATAATCTCTTTGCTGTCATAACAGTACTAGAGGTATAGTGTTTTTCTAGTTTACTAAAACTGAAATCATGTTTTTCATTTAGATGCCACCTGGAACAGCAAGACCAGGCTCTCGTGGTGGTACCATTGGGACAGGAGGAGTTCTGTCTTCTCAAATCAAAGTTGCTGATCGTCCTGTAACACAACAAGGTTTGAGTGGAATGAAAACTGGAATGAAAGGTATCTCTTTTAAAAAGACGAGTATATTTTGTATAAGAAGTATCACAGTACCATATTACTGGGGGAACCTGGGTGGCTCAGTTGGTTACTAGTGTCTGTCTTCAGCTCAGGTCATGATGTTGCGGTTTGTGAGTTCAAGCCCCGTGTTGGGGTTGCTGCTGTTACATGGAGCCCGCTTAGGATCCTCTGTCCACCCCCTCCTCAGCCCCTCCCCAACTTGAGGTCTCTCAAAAATAAACAAACACTAAAAAAAAAAATAGTATTGCAGTACCATATTAGTTAGCCAAGAAGTATAAAGAGGCCATTTTATTCAATTTTTATTCCTTGATTCACAAAATTATGGTGATGGTTAAATAAAAGTGCTGTGAAAATACACTGTGAACTTTAATCTTCATTTTTCTAAATATGGAGCTTTACTATAACTTGAAGAAATTTGAAATAATTTGAAGAAAAGCTCAGGAATGAAAATTAGGTTTCTAGTACTACATAGAAATATTCTGAAATATTTTTTGATTGTTTCCATATCAAAATGACACTATTAAGGTATTTGTGTATTTATGATAAATGACTCAAGAAGTGTTACTTTTCTAATAATTAATAATCCATTATAATATGTAACTTCTTAAGTAAGGAATTGAAGCTAACACAGTTTTTTACTGCATCTTTCCTTAGGCCTATGTATGTGTTTAAAAAAGCATAATGGTATACTTATGATTGAAAAATTGGTCTGTGATACATACAAATCAAAGCATGGTAAACTGCTTTATAATGAGTTTTTTATTTTCTGTATTTGTGACAGATGACTTATCAGGGATGAAGATATTCTACTGGGATAAAATTAATTATAAGATATTATGCTACCTTTTGTAATATAGTATGCCATGCCTTTCAGG
Organism: Prionailurus viverrinus; assembly: GCF_022837055.1. Classification (NCBI taxonomy): domain Eukaryota; kingdom Metazoa; phylum Chordata; class Mammalia; order Carnivora; family Felidae; genus Prionailurus; species Prionailurus viverrinus. The sequence goes on along the minus strand of NC_062573.1, from coordinate 37,747,216 downwards.
AGACTTAAATTTTTTTACTTTATTATAATACCACTTAGCTCACTAAATATTAAAAAACAATTATTTAGGGGTATGTGGGTGGCTCAGTTGGTTAGCATCTGACTTCGGCTCAGGTCATGATATCACGGTTTGTGAGTTTGTGGGTTTGAGTGCTCTCTGCTGTTAGTGCAGAGTCCACTTTGGATCCTCTGTCCTCTCTTTGCCCCTCTCCCACTGGTTCCCCCCCCCTCTCTCAAAATAAACTTAAAAAAAAAAACACAATTTTTTAGAAATTCTTGCTTGATATCAATACTGTGAAGAAATGTCAAAATTATATCATTGTCTAGTCTTCTCTCCCTCTTCTGATCATAGACCTCACAGTTACTACTCTATCCTTACTTTTTCCACTTTGCAAGGTCACCTCTCTCAAGGTTTGGACATTTAACCTAGGGGTTACTTTCTTAGTCCTGCTGAAATAACTGAAATAAGATCATGTTTCTAAAAAAACGGTCTCTAAGACAAATTATGAAAAATCATAATCTCTTACATTGAGAAATCCACAGTCTAAATCTTCACTGTGCTTTATGATAGTTAATAGCTACTTGTAGCTATTTAAATTTAAATTAATTAAAATTAAATAAAAGATTCAGTTCTCTGCTATCATCAGCCACATTTCAAGTGTTTAATAATTCCAAGTAGCTGCTTTATTGGACAGTGTTGGTATAGAATATTTCCATTGTTGCAAAAAGTTCTATTGGATAACCCTCTTCTAGACTTTTTAAAAAATATTTATTTATTTTGAGGGAGAAACAGATTGAGAGAGAGAATCTCAAGCAAGCTCTGCACATGCTCACGAACCATGAGATCATGACCTGGGCTGAAATCAAGAGTCAGCCACTTGACTTGTTGAGCCACCCTGGTGTGCCTAGACTTTCTTAGATTGAGTTTGCATTCAGTTAACCTGACCTGTAGAGTGTACTTCCTGTCTTAACACCCCTACCTTTAGTCGTATTTTTGTGATCTTAATTCAAGTTTCCATTATGTTATGATGCTAAGATATTAGTTCTCTTTTCCATTTTTTTTTTTAAGCAGGCTCCACGCTCAACATGGGGCTTGAACTCATGACCCTTAAGATGACAAGTCACGTGCTTTACCAACAGAGCCAGCCAGGCACCCCAATTGTCTTTTCAATTGATTCAGTCTGTCATCTTGATTATCAGATTTACTGGGGCATAAATAAGGAATCAACAGAATTGTGGAGTGTAATTGTGGTTGTGCTTTGGCTTTACTATTTTGGTGGTATTTCCAAACTGAACACTAATAATTAAAAAAATTTTTTTTAGGTCCCCAGAGGCAAATTTTAGACAAATCTTATTATCTTGGACTTCTTCGGTATGTTCAATAAACATTTTTTTTTCCTATGCATAGTCATGAAGTTTTAACGCTGGTGCTTATTAAGATAGTTAGGTGTCTGTTGATTTTTAAGAATTATTTTGTGTTATAATTTCTGGTTAATTTGGCTGTGCTACAAAATATATGAGATAATACAAATAGGTTGAGATTTTAAATTGTATTTGTTTGCATGTGTGTGAATTAATTTATGTCCAGTTCACTATCATATAATGATAAGAATCATCTTTTATTATGCTTCTTTCACTAACTACTATGAAATATATTATTCATACCACTGAAATGTCATCACTTGTATCTAGTAAGAAAGGGAAAATGCGTATACTTATAATATTTTAGGGCAGAGTTTTACATAAATGTATAATTGGTCAGTTGCCACAAATGTAACCTAATTTTAATTAATTCATGAAGTTCATTATGTCTCTAAGAATGAAGCTCTAAATTGAGAACTTTTTTCGTATTCTTTATCTACCTTTTTTTGCTCAGATGTCCTACTGTTCAGTCTTCATTTTTCTGCTTTATTGTATTTTGTTCTTGGCTCATCATCTATATCTTTGTCTACTATTTCCATTGCATTTAATCCATCCTTCTATCATGTCCTAAAACCTCTGTTTTCTTTTTCATTTCTTCTGCAGTCTTTTGTTTGTCAATTATCAGGATCCTTTATGGGTCTCAAACTTCTAGAAGGCAATAGAGAGAAGTGTAGGTTTTCCCCACCACTCCTTAATGCTAACATCAGCATGAGGCCAGCACTTACGTAGCATCTCTTCATATCCAGCCACTTTTTAATCAAAAGAAAGAAAGGATATAGAGCTATTTGTCAGCATTGCATATCCTCACTTTTCCAGGATTTGTGCTTTTGTGTCAAAAAAATGGGTCTAGGTATTTTTGTAATTATTTGACTCTATAGCACTAGTTCTCAACTCTCCATGATTTTTGCCCCCCAGGGAACATTTGGTGATTTTTGGACATATTTTTGGTTGTCACAGCTAGGGTTGGGGGTGTGTGCTACTGACAACTTGACCAGGGATGCTGTTAAGCATTGTACAGTGCATAGGATAGCCCTTCCCCACTGCCAGAGTATCCTTTACTGACCTAAACTGTCAGCAGTGCTGCTTTTGAGAAGCCCCACCTTAGAGAGTAGCAGTAGCTGTGAGGATGACAATTAGGCATCTAGTTGTGTCTATAGATTGTTATTTTGACCAGGCTTACATTCTGGTCCTATTTCATCTTAATGATCAGAGAATCTATTTCAGTTTCTTGGGATATGCCTCATTTTAGTCAAACAGGCCACATAAATTGTTTTTCTTTTTTTAGTGAAATTTCACAAAACCATTTATATTATTGTTACATATTTATGAAAAATTTGCTTGACTAGAAAGGCTCTTTCCTGGATTAGGATTATTGCTGACTTTTTTATTTCTTTCCATTTAGAAGTAAAATAAGTGAACTTACAACAGAAATTAATAAACTTCAGAAAGAAATAGAAATGTACAATCAAGAGAATTCAGTATATTTGTCATATGAAAAGAGGTGAGCAGTTTTGCAGTTAAAATTATGCAAGGTCTTTTTAAGAGCAATATTCAATGTTATATGCTTCAGAAGTTTAATACCAAATTTGTAATTATACATAATGTTTATAATGTTCTTCTTATTTAGGTGTTTATGAATGTATTTGTTTTATGCTTACAGAGCTGAGACTTTAGCTGTTGAAATCAAAGAGTTTCAAGGACAACTAGCAGACTACAATATGGTATTTGCCCTTTTCTGAGATTTTTTTGAATATTTCCATTGTTTTTTACCACTTTAAAAATATATTATTTTAGATACTAAATAATACATGAATATATGCTTACGGCGAAAGATTGTAACAAGGGAGAGTATAGAGATTAAAGCCTCCCTTTGCTTTTCCCTCATTTTTCTCACCAGAAATCATTTGGCCTAACAGATATGTATTCTTCCAGTCTTAAGAAAATACATTTACTTGCAGATACATATTTTCCCTAACAGTATTAAAATAATCATTTTAAAAGTAGCTAAAATTTATTGGGTACTAACTGTCATTTCTGTAAAAAAACATTTTCTCTCTCTATGGATGGTTTTTATTATGAAATACTAAAAATTTTAATTATGTATTGTGCAGATTCTACCTCCATTCTTATGTTTCATCCAAAATACAGTGGTTGCCTTCTGCCAAAATAGAGTATGTAACATAAACATAGTTCCACCAAGGATTTTTCCTAATGTTTACTTTCTGAAGAAATAATCTCCTTGGCTTTGTTCATAACTGTCGCAATCTTTGGGGTGGTCTTGGCCCCATTACACTTTCTAGTGTCAGAATTTTCTTTCTTCTAACTCTGTAGGTGCTCTAGATGGCAATGGCATTTGGTCTTAAAGGGGAAAACTTTTATTTCACTTCTGTTAAAAATTGTGTTACATAAAACAAGAAACATTCTATCATAATGGTTGGGTAAATTATGCTATAGCTACTTGATATTGTTATATTGTACTTATAAACAAATTTTGCTGCTTATGGAATACTGTACTTCTCAAATCTGTTTAACTGTATAATCCATAATGAACATTTTGTAGAGCCTAGTATTCAGTACAGATTTTTTTTTTTAGTAATGTTTTGTTCTAAATATGAGGAAGTTTTTTATAAAATATGAAATGACATTAGATAAAATCATTTAGCTGTACTGGAATGCATTAGGTAAATTACTTATGTAAAGATGTTAATAATGTGTGAAATATGTTGTTTGCAGGTATAATGACCTAACAACTGATACAGGGAAAACATTTAGCTGATATCTAACATATAGTAAGATCTCAAATGTTAGGGTTTATTAGTACTTACTATTCATATCAGAAGTGAAATATTCTATAAACTAATGCATAGTACATTAATAAAGCTTGGTGTTTCAGAAAAAATTATACCCAAATAATTTGCTTTTAATAGCCTTCCTATTCATCCATTCATCCATTGATGGACATTTGGGCTCTTTCCATACTTTGGCTATTGTTGATAGTGCTGCCATAAACATGGTGGTGCATGTGTCCCTTCGAAACAGCAAACCTGTATCCCTTGGATAAATGCCTAGTAGTTCAATTGCTGGGTGGTAGGGTAGTTCTATTTTTAGTTTTTTGAGGAACCTGCATACTGTTTTCCAGAATGGCTGCACCAGCTTGCATTCCCAAGTAGCCTTCCTATTCAAATTCTGGTTCCACAACTTGCTGAATTTCTTTATATGCTATATTTAGAACTCTGCATCCCAAAGCAACAGAATATACTTTCTTCTCAAGTGCACATGGAACATTCTCCAAGATAGATCACATACTGGGTCACAAAACAGCTCTTCATAAATATACAAGAATTGAGATCATACCATGCATACTTTCAGACCACAATGCGATGAAGCTTGAAATAAACCACAGGAAAAAGTCTGGAAAACCTTCAAAAGCATGGAGGTTAAAGAACACCCTACTAAAGAATGAATGGGTCAACCAGGCAAGTAGAGAAGAAATTAAGAAATATATGGAAACAAACGAAAATGAAAATACAACAATCCAAACGCTTTGGGATGCAGTGAAGGCAGTCCTGAGAGGAAAATACATTGCAATCCAGGCCTATCTCAAGAAACAAGAAAAATCCCAAATACAAAATCTAACAGCACACCTAAAGGAAATAGAAACAGAGCAGCAAAGACACCCCAAAACCAGGAGAAGAAGAAAGATCACAGCAGGAATAAACAATATAGAATCTAAAAAAACTGTAGAGCAGATCAATGAAACCAAGAGTTGGTTTTTTGAAAAAATAAACAAAATTGATAAACCTCTAGCCAGGCTTCTCAAAAAGAAAAGGGAGATGACCCAAATAGATAAAATCGTGAATGAAAATGGAATTATTACAACCAATCCCTCAGAAATACAAGCTACTTGACACATCCCCAAAGGCAAGGGAATTAAAAGCAAAAATGAACTATTGGGACCTTATGAAGATAAAAAGCTTCTGCACAGCAAAGGAAACAATCAACAAAACTAAAAGGCAACCAACGGAATGGGAAAAGTTTTTTGCAAATGACATATCGGACAAAGGGCTAGTATCCAAAATCTATAAAGAGCTCACCAAACTCCACACCCGAAAAACAAATAATCCAGTGAAGAAATGGGCAGAAAACATGAATAGACACTTCTCTAAAGAAGACATCCGGAAGGCCAACAGGCACATGAAAAGATGCTCAACATCGCTCCTCATCAGGGAAATACAAATCAAAACCATACTCAGATACCACCTCATGCCAGTCAGAGTGGCCAAAATGAACAAGTCAGGAGACTATAGATGCTGGAGAGGATGTGGAGAAACGGGAACCCTCTTGCACTGTTGGTGGGAATGCAAACTGATGCAGCCACTCTGGAAAACAGCGTGGAGTTTCCTCAAAAATTTAAAAATAGACCTACCCTATGACCCAGCAGTAGCACTGCTAGGAATTTACCCAGGGGATACAGGAGTACTGATGCATAGGGGCACTTGTACCCCAATGTTTATAGCAGCACTCTCAACAATAGCCTTTCTCTTATGGAAAGAGCCTAAATGTCCATCAACTGATGAATGAATAAAGAAATTGTGGTTTATATACACAATGGAGTACTACGTGGCAATGAGAAAGAATGAAATATGGCCCTTTGTAGCAACGTGGATGGAAGTGGAGAGTGTGATGCTAAGTGAAATAAGCCATACAGAGAAAGACAGATACCATATGGTTTCACTCTTATGTGGATCCTGAGAAACTTAACAGAAACCCATGGGGGAGGGGAAGGAAAAAAAAAAAAGAGGTTAGAGTGGGAGAGAACCAAAGCATAAGAGACTCTTAAAAACTGAGAACAAACTGAGGGTTGACGGGGGGTGGGAGATGGGTATTGAAGAGGGCATTTTTTCGGGTGAGCACTGGGTGTTGTATGGAAACCAATTTGACAGTAAATTTCATAAAAAAACTTAAAAAAATAAATTTCTTTATCTGCAAAATGCAGATAATATCTACTTTAGAGAGTAATTGTTAAAATTAAGTGATACATATAATGGGTCCAGAACAATGTTTGGTGGAAGGCAAATATGTTAGCAATTGCTATCATTGCCTAACTTTTTGAAGGAAGCTTACCTGGTGTTGTGTTTGTGCCTTACCTTGTTGGCTTTTTTGTTGTTGTTGTTGTTGTTTTTAATTTTTAGATGACCAAGAAAATCATTTTGTGTTCTCACTGGTATAAATTTGTAAATCTGTTAATAGGCTCTCTGCTGCAGAAAAGAGAGTGACCGACATTCCCCAAACTTTTTGTCTTCTTTAGACACTCCTTTTAAGGTCAAACATCTTTTCAAAGCATGCAAAGCTCACTTTGCCACCCTAAAAATGTGACTGGCCAAATGCATAGTGTATACTTAGGTAGCTCAATATTTGTTTTTATCTTAGAAGATAAAATACACTATAAACAGTAGCCAAATTATGGAAAGAGCCCAAATGTCCATTGACGGACAAATGGATAAAGAAGATGTGATATATATATGCAATGGAGTATTATTTAGAGATCAAAAAGAATGAAATCATGGGGCATCCGGGTGGCTCAGTCAGTTAAGCATTGGACTTCAGCTCAGGTCATGATCTTGTGGTTCATGAGATCGAGCCCCACATTGGGCTCTGTGCTGACAGCTCAGAGCCTGGAGCCTGCTTCGGACTCTGTGTCTCCCTCTCTCTCTGTTCTTGCCCACTCACACACACTCTCTCTCTCTCTGTCTCTCAAAAATAAAATAAAACATTAAAAAAGTTTTTTAGGGGTGCCTGGGTGGCTCAGTCGGTTAAGCGTCCGACTTCGGCTCAGGTCATGATCTCGCGGTCCATGAGTTCAAGCCCCGTGTCAGGCTCTGTGCTGACCGCTCAGAGCCTGGAGCCTGTTTCAGATTCTGTGTCTCCCTCTCTCTCTGACCCTCCCCCGTTCATGCTCTGTTTCTCTCTGTCTCAAAAATAAATAAACGTTAAAAAAAAATTAAAAAAAAAATTTTTTTTAAAAAGAATGAAATCATGCCATTTGCAACAACATAGAAAGAACTAGAGTGTATTATGCTAAGCGACATAAGTCAGAGAAAGATAAATATCATATGATTTCATTCATATGTAGGATTTAAGAAACAATAGATAGAACATAGGGGAAAGGAAGGAAAAATAAGATAAAAACAGAGAGGGAGGCAAGTCATAAGAAACTCTTAAATACAGAGAACAAACTGAGGGTTGTTGGAGGGGTGTTGGCTGGAAGGATGGACTAAATGGGTGATGAGCATTAGGAGGGCACTTTTTGGGATGAGCACTGGGAATTATATTTAAGTGATGAATCACTAAATCCTGCTCCTGAAACCATTACTACACTATATGTTAACTGGCTTGGATTTAAATAAAATTAAAAATAATAATAAAATTAAAAAAGATAAAATATTTAGAAGTAATAATAATTAAATGACTACTCATTGTTTTAAGATTGAATACCTATTTATGAATTATAGAGAAAATTTATGAAGACTAACAATTTTTTTTTTGTATCTTTGTTTTTAGTTGGTAGATAAACTTAATACCAATACTGAAATGGAAGAAGTAATGAATGATTACAACATGGTAAGAAAATTTAAAAGTATAAGTAATAGATTTACATAGATCATATCACCCAAAACAAAGCATTCATATCTAGAAATAGTTTGATAAAACCTTACACACTTTACAGATAGGTATTACTTTGATCTTAAATATTTCTATTATAGTTGACTTCCCTTAGTTGCATTTTTTTCCATTAAAGATTTTAAAGTAATCTTGATACCCAATGTGGGATCCAACTTACAACACCAAGGTCAAGAGTTGCATGCTTTACCAACTGAGCCAGCCAGTGGCCCCTTAGTTGCTCTTTTTAAATTTCTTCCTATTGGTCATATCTCCCTAGTAGATGCTTTAGTATCTTTCTACAAGGCCATGTTTGAATTGGTCTCACACACAGCGCTAGTTAGGGAGTCTTGTCTATATTTCCTTACATATAAATTAGTTTGCAATACTTTTGGTTCAGTATTTGCACAAAAGGAACTGACTACTCACTGGAAATACAATTGCACTTTTACAAAGTTTTATAAGAAAGAGAGAAAAGTCAGTAGTTATATAATGCCAGACATAATACTACTTTTTGATTGATAAATGATACTTTGTGTTCAGTGTTCTTAGATTCTTTGGTAGACAACAAAAGGATAGAAGCTAACTTATTTTGATTATAAACATTTAGGAGAAACTAACATACATATAGCTTATAGTTTATATAACTTATAATTTCTTTATATAACTTTTATATAGTTTATAATATGGCTTAGAGCTTATACAGTCAGACTATTCTGTGAAAGCATAGAATTTATAAAATGACTTTCTAAATTAGAGTTCTAAAAACATGATAATTTCATGAAATTAGTCTTAACTTTAGAACACAGGAAAATTCCCAACTTAAATATATATATATATCTATATATATAGATATAGATATAGATATAGATATAGATATAGATAGATATAGATAGATTTAGATAGATTTATATAAATCTATATATAATCCTATATATATTTGATTTTATTTTTGAGTAATCTCTGCACCCAGTGTGGGCCTTGAACTCAAAACCCCAAGATGAAGAGTCATGCACTCTACCCACTAAGCCAGCTGGGCACCACTAAAAGTATATTTTTCATGCCAAATGTAAAATGTGAAAACCTCTTTATGTGTTTTGTCAGTTGTTTGGGATAGGTCAAAATTCTAGGCTGAATATAGACAGGTAGAGTCACATAGGAGTACTCAGGGTAAAATTCTGAATAATTTAAGAATAAAACTTGCGTTGGCCCTTAATTCAGCATATTACTAATCAACTGTTGAACAGCCAATAAATATTAGATTCTGTTTACATAAATTAAGTTTACGTTGGATTATTTGATAGATCACTAAAGAACAGTGAATATTTTTGGTTTAGATTACAATGCCTGTGAAAAAGACTTCCTTTTCCAGGGGTTGTAGTTCGTTCAGTGAAATAAGTACCGTATTTTTTTTTTTTAAACTTTGACAGTGGCGTTAGGATTATGATAATCTCTCAAATTGTTTATGACCAGCATACCTTTTAAAGAAGTAGCTCAGTTGAATGGTAATTTTTATCACTAACTTCTGTGTTAACTCTTTATTCAGCTTAAAGCTCAAAATGATCGAGAAACACAAAGTATGGATATCATATTTACTGAAAGACAAGCGTAAGTACAATCCATGTAGAAATCAAACATTTACAAGTGAACTATATTAGGCAATTTAACTTTGGAGTCCTTTATTTCCTTAGAAATTTTCTCGTTTTCCTCTGTTACATTTTTGTATTTTAAAAATTTGAATATTTGCAAAACAAATTTTATTGTTTATACATTTGTTATCTTCATTTACCACTAAGAAGCCAAATCCTGTATAAATAAAATAACTACATAGATCAGATAAATAAAATTTCTGTTTTAAGTACTTTAAAATCTAAGATGGATGAGAACATCTCCATCTCTGCCACTTTTAATTTTATTAATTTTATTTTATTTTTGATTTTTTTAAGGTTTATTTATTTTGAAAGAGGACATGAACAGGGGAGGGGGAGAGAGAGAGAGAGAGAGAGAGAGAGAGAGAGAGAGAGAGAGAGAGAGAGAATCCCAAGCAGGCTCTGCTGTCAGCGCAGAGCCTCACTCAGGCTTGGTCTCAGGAACTGCGAGAGCACGACCTGAGCCAATATCAAGAGTCAGATGTTCAACCAACTGAGCACCCAGGTGCCCCTACCACTTGTAATTTTAACCTGAGCTTTTTAACTATTTTGAATTATGATATTTAAGTCCCAGCCTAATAAAAGGGACATTATTAGTGGGCTATTTATATTATTTCATTATTGAATTATTAGTTTATAATTAATAGTTATATTAATGCATATATATATATATATATATATGGATCTTTATATATAACATGTTTAAAAAACATGTGGCAGTGACAGCAATGTCTACAAAGATGTAGATGTGATGTGGTTATCTTAGTCCGTTTGGGATGCTATAACAAAATACCATAAACTGAGTATTTTATAAACAACCAGAATTTGTTGCTCACAGTTCTAGAGGCTGAGAAGACCAAGCTCAAGGCACCAGCATGGTCCCATTCTGGTGAAGGCCCTCTTCATGGTTCATACCAGGCATTTTCTTGCTGTATCCTCCCAAGGCAGAGGGGGTCTGTGGGATCTCTTTTATAAGCATGCTGATCCTATTCATGAGGGCTTCAGCCTCATTACCTAGTCAGTACACAAAGACTGCACCTACTAATACCTTTGGGGGTTAGGATTTCAACACAAATTTTTGAGTGACATAAATATTCAGATAACAGCAGTTAACATAATTATTCTTCCTTGATTTTTAGCCTTAATTAAATACTATCTAAGGCAATGCAAACATAAAAAGATAAGCTATTATTATACACACACCCCATACATATTTTGTCTCAGAATTTTATCAGTATTAATCTCTTTGAGAGCGAGGATAATAAGTAACCGTAATTACTGAAATTCTGTAACACATATACTGTCCTATTACTTATGCACGTAAATATTTGATAAAGAATAGGATGTTTACAGGTAATTTTAAAACATTTGGAAGATAAATATAATTTTTCTGTTGATTAAAAACAAAGCATCAATCTATCGTTTGATGCTGTTATAAAGTGTGCCTTAGAAATTACAAATCCTGGAAGTCCCTTCCCATTTACAAAGCAAATTCCATATTTATGGTGACCAGGTTGTTACTAGAAAATTTTCTTTTTTACTGTTGTTTTTGTTCTGGTTTTAAACCATTTAGCAAGCATTTATCACTTACCATACATAAAATACTCTCCTAGGTACCTAAGGAATAAATAATAAACTGTAGTCCATTTATATTTTATAATGGACTTTGATAAAAAAAACTATATAAAGTGTTTTTTATAGAGTTTAGAACCTTTAGAGTCTGGAACATTTAGGTCCTCATTTATTTCCTCATTTATCTGCAGTTGTATAATATTCAAGTCAGATTTGTATATATTATATGTACATGTTTTATAGATACTTCATCCAGAAAGATAACTCACAGATTATAAATTTAAGAATGCCACAGGCTTTATGTCTATTAGGTTCATTTAGTTGAGGAAAAAGTTCTTAAAATATGGTAGTTTGTCCTGAAATGTGAGAACTTTCAAACTTTATATTGGCAGTTTGTAATTGAGGCTGAGTGAAATTGGTTCTCCTGACCCTGTTAAGCAGAAAATTAAATTAAGAACAAAAGTTACCTTCAAGAAGTTTACTTTTATATGCAGAGGGATAGACTTACTTCATGTGTTAATCAGATGGTCAGCATCTCAATAACACAAGGCTGTATCTTGACCACATTCAAAGGGAACAAGTAATTTCATACCTTGAGAAGGCAAGTCTAAAAACTTTTTTTCATTCTGTTTTATAGTACTACCATTTAGTGATTTAGTGTGGTGACTAAACCATCTGGTTTATTATGTAACACCTATTCATAATCAGTTAGTTATATTATGCAGCCTTAATATATTACTACAGCATTAAGAAACTTGGTTTTAATTTAGTTTCACATGCCAAAAAAAAAAAAATTTAGTTTTGCATGCCAATATTCAATTATAAGAGTTTTAAGAAAATAGATGTAGTTTGCTCATGTAGTATTTCATTTTACTACATTTTTTTCAGTATTAATATTTGCCTCTTAGGAAATGATATTTTGGTAAAATAATAGCTTTTTAGAAAAAGGTGCATTTTTGGGAATGCAACCTGGTGCAGCCACTCTGGAAAACAGTATGGAGGTTCCTCAAAAAACTAGAAATAGAACTACCCTACAACCCAGTAATTGATCCACGGGATACAGGCGTGCTGTTTCGAAGGGATACATGCACCCCCATGTTTATAGCAGCACTATCAACAATAGCCAAAGTATGGAAAGAACCCAAATGTCCATTGATGGATGAATGGATAAAGAAGATGTGGTATGTATATACAATGGAGTATTACTTGGCATTCAAAAAGAATGAAATCTTGCCATTTGCAACTACGTGGATGGAACTGGAGGGTATTATGCTAAGTGAAATTAGTCAGAGAAAGACAAATACCATGACTTCACTCATATGAGGAATTTAAGAGACAAAACAGATGAACATAAGGGAAAGGAAACAAAAATAATATAAAAACGGGAAGGGGGATAAAACAGAAGAGACTCATAAATATGGAGAACAAACTGAGGGTTACTGGAGGGGTTATGGGAGGGAGGATGGGGGTAAGGGGCACTAAGGAATCTATTCCTGAAATCATTGTTGCACTATATGCTAACTAATTTGGATGTAAATTTTAAAAAATTTTAAAAATTAAAAAGGTGCATTTTGTTTCCATAATTATCTCTTATAATTGAGATTTAAAACAATAAAGTATAAATGATATTATCTAGTAAGAAATTTTACATGTAAAACATTTATGTCCTTTATTGAAAACATGTTTCTATAAACACAGACAAATATACATTATAAATAAGTGAGTTCTATTTGACAGGGCATATATATATCATCCTTAACAGTTTTTATTTTCCTCATTAGACATTTGAGCTGAATTTACTATTGGTATAATGGCTATTCTGCAGAATATAACATATATCTACATTATTTTTAGTTTCTTTTTTCTAAGAAACTATTAGGTGCATAGGCATTTTGAGAAATGACACAAAAATAAAACAGTGTATTAAACACTTATGTTCCCATCTCCCAGCTCCATCAGCTCATATCCATTCCTGCTCCATACAGACCTCTAGGCACTCACTACTGCCTTCCCTGTATTACGATGAAGAAGTTCTAAAGATATTGTATTATTTCATCTAGAAAAGTATTTTATTTTAGTGTTTTAGAGATGTTCTCTAAAAGATATAGATAAATACACTTAATTTCCACCCATATGGAAGGTAAAAATGATGGATTGTTTTTTACAGCTTTTAATGCCACTGTTTGCATTAAGTTGTTAAATTATGATTGCAGCCAACTGAATTAGTAAATAATACGAATTAGTAAATAATTAACTTCAGACCCTTCCTATAATAGTTTAAGGCCATTGTTGTCCAAACTACATTTTTTGGACCATTAATGTGCTATGAACTCTTTATGGGCATACTTCAAATAAAGGGTTTTGTTGTCAAGTAAGTTTGGAAAATTCTTAAAACTTGGTTCTTGAAGAGCAGAGTACTTTAGCTTAGTAGAGTTTCAAATAAGTCATATGACAAAGAATCTTGTTTCACTTTGTTGAAACTCAGTATTTCGTATAGGAATTCAGTAGTAATTTGCCCATGTACCTTTTCCCCCCTTATAAGTATTTCTGGGCATTTTTCTGGAAATTAATATTCTGTAAAACAATTTGGGCCATCTACAGGATCCCAAACAGCTGTGCCTGGACCAGCGGAAATTTCTCACGTCCAGCCAAATTCGTTTGAATAGAGTTCTCCTGGGGCGCCTGGGTGGCGCAGTCGGTTAAGCGTCCGACTTCAGCCAGGTCACGATCTCGCGGTCCGTGAGTTCGAGCCCCGCGTCAGGCTCTGGGCTGATGGCTCAGAGCCTGGAGCCTGTTTCCGATTCTGTGTCTCCCTCTCTCTGCCCCTCCCCCGTTCATGCCCTGTCTTTCTCTGTCCCAAAAATAAATAAACGTTGAAAAAAAAATTAAAAAAAAAAAAGAATAGAGTTCTCCTAAGAGAGGGAAAAAAATAGATTTTTAAAAACAGGATTCACAGATACTTGTGATAGCCACTTTGGAAGCCACCATACTGTTCATTTGTGACGATCATGCCTTATGGTGATGGTCTTTCTTTATAGACAAACTCGGTACTTTTTTTTTTTTTTGGAAATCAGTAGTAACTTGTTAGGGATTGTGCCTGAACATTGTGCCTGGGCTTTAAGTTAGTACTAAATTTTCAGGAAATTTATTGTGCTAATTCTGGAAGCATTGAAAAAATATTTTCCAATTCCATGAATTCATTCTATGAGCATAAAATCAATCTTAGTCTGTTGTATATTTAAGCTTCTTCACTTTGACTTCTCATATCCAAAACCTTTATTTTTCACTTACTCCAGTCAATAAATGTTAATATAATTTAATATGTAGTGAATCAAATATCTGGGCTAATATGAGAATCAATTCATTTTAATTAATGAATAATTTACTTTAGGTCTTTTTCTTACTAGGATGTATGGTCTCCTGAATACTGCTGAGAAAAGTAATACTTCTGTTGTAACTGTTAGCTACCGGGTAATGTCGTTTACTATATTTGCACATACTTGCTCAGTACCAATGAGAAAAACATGATTTTATGATATTCATGTGTTGTAATTAATATGAAAGTACTACTAGCCACAGTTTGGTATGTCACATGCCTAATCTCTATGTCTAAACTGTGAGTGAGCCAGTAACATTTTTAAAGAATCAAACATTGAAGAGAATTAATTTTCTTCACGTAATTCATGAGTATCTATATATTTGTCTTCAATAAACCCATCATCGTCTATTACAAATGAATGTAGTTGTTCAAATATTACTGTAGTTTCTTCAGAGTTTGTATGTGAGGCCTGTGAAAGAGAACTTGAATTTTCAGTAAAACCATCTTCATAGGTTTCTGCTTCATGCTCTTCCAGGCGATGATGATTGTAACTAAGCAGAAAATTATACCATATTGGGCATTTGATAGCAATAAAAATGAGGAATGAAGTCATCAATACAGTGACTACCACACCGAGAAGAAAAGCCCAGCTTTTTCCAAGAAGTTCATGTTCTTAATTGGAATACCGAGAAAGAGAGAGAGAGAAAGAGATTTTGTTAAATTGACAAAAATAAAATAATCATAATTACATGTCCTAATAACTCCATAGTATTGGTATTAGAAATAAACACACATTCTAATTTTCTTTAAACAAAAGTTACTAAGACTACAGTAAATTAAGATATTTCATAGTGTGGTGAGAAAATACCTTTTTTTCAAAATAGCTACCTATCTTTGCAGATACTGTTTATCAATTCACCTTAAAACATTATTGATTTATACCTGTTGAGAATTGTTACTTAACCAGTCGAAAGTAAGGCTCAGAGAAGTTAAATAAGTTGCATTATGGCATTGGATGGTAACTGGCAGAACCTGGTTTGGAAACCTAGTATTTTGTAAATGTTTTGTTGAAATGAGGAATTGTTCTTTTACATTGTTTCTAGAAATTTAAAATTCAGTTTATTTAGTCTACTGCCCCAATATTAATATTTAAGACCAGTACATTACCTGAATTTTTTAAGTTGTTCAAAGAGCTGTTAAATGTTGAATTGTTAATGGACTGAGAGTGGTTATAAAGATCTTCATTTATAGGTGGAGAAAATTTTGAGTAGCATTCAGCATTGTATGGTACAGTTGTGATACTATAGCGTTTCAGGATATCTGGGTAGGCACATGTGGTGATGTTCTCATTTTCTGGTAAATCAGAATTAAGATTTGTTAGGGAAAATAGGATTAATAATATTAGTAAATTTTTATAGCTAACATTTTATAATTATTTTTACCTAGAATTTTTGGTAATGACCTGTCATCATTAAAGATTATAAGAAAGAAACTCTTGTATTTGCCTAGCAACACTATAAGGGAAAGATTCATATTCTTGTTTATTAAGTTATTTTATGAATATAGTTCAAGTGTAATATGTTTATTGTTTAGTTTATGTATTAAAGTAAAGATGGTATGATTAAGATTGTGGTGAAAATTGATCACAGGCAGAGCATGGTTTGCAGTTAAGCAAATAGGGCACCTGTTTTTATCTACTCTCTGGCAGGATATCCTAAGAAAAGGAAATACCTAAAAAAATTACTCTTATGTATTCACACTGCAAACTTAAAACATGAAGTGATAGTATCATTTCACATATATAGAACATTTAAAATTTTCTTTTCTTTTTTTTTTTTTTTCCTGAAAGGCAGAGGAAGAACATCTATTCAGCAATTACTTTTTATTGTTTCTTCCTGCTTCCCGTAAACAGGAATAGTTTCTTTTTCTTTAAAACATGAAGTGAGAGACTTTCCTGGGGTGGTACAATCAAAAATCAATCACATTTTGGTTTTGATTAAATTATGTTAGCTTACCTAGTGTCACATTTGAGGTGTTCAACCATTTCTGCAAATTCAGTAGACTACAAGAGCAGTTCCATGGATTTCCATATAAAATTATTAATTCCAGATGAAACATTCGTGGTACATCAAAATAGCTTATCAAATTGCCTTGCAGATTCAGAAGTATTAGGTTTTTTAGAGGCACAAATATATCAGGATTCAGTTGAAATATTTTGTTTTGACAGAGATGTAACTGTTTTAGTTTATTTAAGCCTATGAACGCACCCTGTTGAATTATGTGGATGGAGTTTGTACACATATTTAAAATTTCTAGGTTGGAGAGGTTACCAAAGCTGTTATTATATAACATAATGATATTGTTCTCAATCAAATAGAGTTCAGTGAGTAAAAAATAGGTCTGTAGAACCCTTGTGTCTGTAACATTCAGAGAAATTTGGTTATAACTGAGATCAAGTATAGTAATGTTTTTATTGATATCCACTGGAATTAATGAATAATTCATTTCAGTGAAATTATATTTGACTTCCTAAAAAAGAAAAAATCAGAAATTAATTAGGAAAAATATTGACAGAATTTCCCAAATTTTCATATCCAGGTAATTAGATATTTAGGAGAAAATAGTTTTAGAAAATATTTCCTCTCTAATATTTGATGTTACAGTGTAAAAAAGGTAAAGAAAATACTTTTATTTATCGGGATGAAATACTGAAGATTAAGGAAATTCTGATACATGTAATTGAGCAAAGATCTTCTAGTTTACCATATATACTTTATGTTATTACAGAAAGAAAGACTATGGGTGTAATTCCATTTATGTATGTGGAAATACATGGCAAATAATAATTCTCTTATTTAGTACTTCATTTGTGCAGATTTATAATGAAATTTAAAATTTGTTGTTTTTAAAAATCAGAGCTACCAACACTAGGGCTATTAAATCATTAAATCATTCAGAAATATTACTCAAGATATAACTCTATAGAATTAACAGATCAAAGTTTCGTGTTTTAAAAGAAAATATTTATTGGGGCACCAGGGTGGCTTAGTTAAACGTCCAACTCAACTCTGGCTCAGGTCAAGCTGCGTCCTGGGCTCTGCACTGGGCATGGAACCTGCTTAACATTCTCTCTCTTCCTTTCTCTCTGTCCCTTCCCTGCTTATGTTCTCTCTCAAAATAAATGAAAATACATACTTTATTAATTTTTTTAAGTAATATCTGTACCCAGCATGGGGCTTGAACTCATGATCCCAAGATCAAGAATCATGTCCTACCGACTGAGCCAGCCAGGTGCCCCCAGAAAATATTTATTTTATAACAGAAATTGAACCATGTATTGAATTTAAGAGCCAGGAAGCATGAAGAAGTGCTTTCCTTATTTGGATATAGAGCCAAAAAAATAGTTCTTATTTTGACTATTTTTGCAATTGAAGTATCTCCCTAAAAACAATAATGTAACAACAATAATTTTCCTCATAAATATATGATTTAAAAAAAAAATCCTACATTTTAAAAAGTAGTGTTTGGGGGTGCCTGGCTGGTTCAGTTGGTAGAGCATGTGACGCTTAATCTTCAGGCCCTGAGTTTGAGCCCCACTTTGGGAGTAGAGATTACTTAAAACAAGACAGTGGTGTTTATGTCCTGAAACTAATCTCACATTTTATAGTGAAAACTTTTAAAGAACTAAGTTAAAAAAAAAAATGGGGGCACCTGGGTGGCTCAGTCATTTGTGTCCGACTCTTGATTTCGACTCAGGTCATGATCCCAGGGTTGTGGGATCAAGTCCCACGTTTGGCTCCATGGCTGAGCATTGAGCCTACTTGTCTCTCTCTCTCTCTCTCTCTCTCTCTCTCCCTCTCCCTCTCCCTCTCCCTCTCCCTCTCCCTCTCCCTCTCCCTCTCCCTCTCTCCCTCTCTCCCCCCCCATCTGCCCCTTTCCACCACTCGAACATGTGCTCTCTGTCTAAAATAAAAAAATAAATAAAAAGCATGTGTTTTCAATTTATAAAAAAAAATTTATAGACTGCTTTTGTCAAATTAGAATCCAGCTTACATATCACAGATTTTGAATATAGACAGCTAAACATTTGGTTGTGATAGCTTGGATTTTTTTCTTTTATTGTCTTGGGATATTTTACTAAATGTACACAAAGTATACCTTTGAAAATATTGGTTGTAAAAACTTACTGTTCTAGAAGACTGGCTGTCGTCTGATAACAATAGCATGGAGAGGGGCCAAAACAAGATTGTGATGCATGTAGTTTTCATATCGGAAGCCTGATAGAAAAGAGAGTATTTTCATCTCAGTAGGATACTAGAACTTTAGAGATGATTGAGGACATTTTGATTTCCTTTTTTCTCCTTGTAAATCTATTTTTTCTTAAAATATGTAAAATGTAAAACAAGTACATGTCCCTGAACTCTTCCTTGCTCTCTAATCTTAACAAATTGGAAAGCTCCTGGCAAATGAAATTTGAATATATTTTAGAATGTTTATGAGTTCCTGAATTGATTGAAAAGAAATTTAATAGAACTGGTTGTATATTTTAAAATTTTAATAATGTGCGTGAAAGAAAGTTTTATATACATACATATGTGTACATGTTTAATATGCTTATATTGTTATTTCTTGTTTTTTTTAGATTTTAGGCATTGTCTGTTGGTATAATCCATTGACTTAAAACCGTAGGAGTTGAGAGCCTTCAGCTCTTTTTCAAACTCTTGCTACCTTCATCTCCAATCCATCAAATGTATGCTTTTTATCTCTTCATTCTCCAAACATAGTTACTTATAATTTTGGCTAGATGAGTATTCAGGGCTTATCATGAACGTATAAATACTGTTAATGACTGAGCCATGTAACAGGATTACTTTCCTGTTCCTGTACACTTTTTTTTCCTCTAAATTACTGTATTTTTCATGTGCTTAGTTTTTTTTTTATTTTTTTATGAATTGATACCTAAACTCTCCCCTAACATATCGCTAAATAGTTTATACTTATTAGATATTTAACATTCCATCTTCTTAAAGAAGTCTCTCCTTAGGCCTTACTTAGAATGAAATTGCTGGACTTTTTCTTGGGAATCCCTAAATGTTATTATCCTTAGTTTTTTTGTTTTGTTTTGTTTTGTTTTTCTCTTGGACTGGTTGGCTTTCCCAAAATGACTTTCAACTGTCTGAACAGATAAGGCCAGGTAGTGAGCTGAAAGCTGAGTGGTGAAAAAGGGGGGTTTATCTCAGTAATTAGTATGTAAACTTTAACTTACTCCCCGTTTTTGGACTAACATTCCTGCATTCACTTGTGGTTAGTGCCCAGATTCCCTTTGTTGTATTCTCCCCAGAGGGAAAAAAAAGGCCTCAGTCTTGTGCTTATGTAGGAGAGGAACTTTACTTGGCTGGGCAGAGGCAAGAAGGAAGAATTTTAACTATGTTTTATTCCTTTCTTCTCCAGTTCCAGAGTACCTGGTGCTGCCAGTTTCTGGGCCATTTATGGGTTCTGTGGTATAATTCAAGCAACTTCTCAGCTTGCCCCACTGCTGGCTTGGAAACATTTTGCTTTCCTAGATTCCACTTAACCATTAACTTTCAAGTTTCTTGGTTTTATTGCTGTTGCCCTCTCTTCCATTCTCTTTGTCCTTATTACTTTTTATTTTCATTTAAGTCAGGTTTGGGTCAGGAGTCAAAGTTAACGTGTACATCCAACATGCCATCTTTAACTGGAAATTACCATTAATTTGAGTAAACTCTTGTTGCTAAATAATTACTTTCCATTTAGTCATTTTATTCATGACCTTGATGTTTCTTGTTTTTATCTGTTTTCTTAAAGTCAGCATTAGAAAACTATATTGCAAACAAATGATCATTTAAGAGGATATGAATATATCCTGTTATAATCCTTATTGGCTTTCTGAAATTTAGTCTTTTAAATCTTATAGCATTTTTTGCAATGCGATACTTAATATTTTAAAGGGTAAGTTTATTCCATCAGAGCAGGAAGTAGAAAACTATTCAGAATGAGCAAGCCTCATTTCAAGTTATAAAATCTGTTGTTGCCTCATTAGCAATGAGGAATTTACTGTTATTTCAGTTTTGGTCTATTTTAGTTCACTTTCTCATTACCTTCAGTATGTTGATTTGTTTATACTTATATCTCTTTTATTTCTCCTTTACCATAGTTAAATTTATTAGAAAAAGCCACTGCTGTCCTAGATTTCACAAACTGGATGTAGACTCAGAATCAGATTCTTTTAGAATCAGATTTAGAATCTGATTCTTTTAAAATCAGAAATGAGTTCAAGCTCTTATTCCAGAACATTGTCCACAAAAGGGGATCCCTAATTCATACATAAAAGGTACTTTACCCCTGTTTAACCACCTCTAGGAACATGTGTACAGCCTTGTCAATGGCTTGTGTCAGTATTTATCAGTGGGGTAGCAAAGTTCTTAGTGAGGGTGCAAATGTAGGTAAGGTAGTGGTGAGTAAGGGAAAAGTCCTATTTTTTTCAGAAATAAGTAGGATAGGGATCATTAAAGGAAGCAAATAGGCTACAAAAAAAAATGAGCTGATTCTAAGAAATTATGTGGAAAAGAAGCAGCTAAAGTATGTAATGGAGAGATCAGGCAGGACTATAAACCAATGTGTAATTTATGATCTTTATCCTCTATTTCATACTAATAATTGCTTTCTCTAGTGTGCTAAAGGTGATAAGATTAGAAAAGGATTTTTCCCCATTTTTTGATAAATTTCAGAGTTAGGAGCAATATATATGCAGAGCTTAAGGTAGATTCTGTATAAGAAAGTGTTCAGCAAATCTCAAGCATTGTTAGGTCTAAAGCTATGAAATGCATTGATTGGACTACACAGTGTGGGGCTTTTCATATATTTTGTGTGTCTTTTGGAAAGGGAAAGATTAAAAGAGGGGGTGGGGGCACCTGGATGGCGCAGTCGGTTAAGTGTCCTACTTGAGTCAGGTCATGATCTTGCAGTTCGTGGGTTTTAGCTCCTCATCATTGGGCTCTGTGCTGACAGCTCAGAGCCTGAAACCTGTAGATTCTGTGTCTCCCTTTCTCTCTGCCCCTCCCCTGCTTGTACTCTGTCTCTCTCAAAAATAAATATTAAAAATTTTTTTTTTTTAATAAATAAAAGAGGGAGTGGATGTTGACCATCACAACCTGAGTAGAGAAGTCCCTAGACAAAAACATTTGCTAGCATTATTGGCTATCTTAAAGAAATCAAGTGGGTGGAATAGCTAGCCAGTAGATAGGTTATGCAGATTGTCCTTGAGTCACTTTACCGCATTTAAAACATTGGTGTAAAAAGAAGATATCTATTACTGCCTTTTCCCTCCCATTGGAATTTTTTCTCAATTTGAAATTTATTTTGAAATGATACTTGGGTTTGAATTTAGTGATAAAAAAATAAAGAACAAATGGAATAACAGTTTCTTTTAATTTACAAAATAAAGTGCCTTTTGACTTAGCTTACAGCCTACCTTACAGGAAAAAAAAGCTTTACACAAAAGTAAATAATAGGTAAAGAATAGTGTTCCCCTTAGTGCGTTTTCAAGTATAAGTTTCTTGGGAGTTTTTGGTTATTTACTTCCTATGACTTTCATACCATGAAATAAAAAGATGCTGCAATTATGTTGGTTTTGTTAAATAAAATGTATATATAGTTTTGCCATTAAATATTTTAGTTACACCAGAATTTGATGTGTTTGAAGATATTAACAGTTCATGATTAACTTCACTTTTGTAGTCAACCATTTTATAGATTTTTTTTGCAAACTTAAACATTTTTATAATGGAAAATTTCAAGAGAAAACCTCTGAGCAGGGAGAATAGTCACACCTAATTTCAGCAATTACCAATTAGCGTCCAGTTGTTTTGGTTTTTTTTTCATCTTTTAAATTTGTTTTAAGTTAATGTCATTTTTCAGAATGCTCTGTGATTAACATATTTCAAAATAAAAAGATCTTATATATTTGATTAGCTAGATGCAACCTTTTTCCCCAAAAAAAAGAAAATTAGTTTGCATTGCATTATAACTTTATTCGAGAAAGTTTTTTGGCCATGTCCCAGGTGTATATTTCTAAAGTAGATCATGTGAAGATATAATCATATTTTCTCCTCTTTCATCACTTATTAAAGATTTTTGTACAGACTTAACAAATCTAAATATGTTTTTTTTAATTCACCAGCAACCACCAAACCTATAAATATATAGGATCTTACCTTTACTTTTTTCTTTTGTCTCTGAGATTCGTGTGCTAAGGAGTCTACTGTTTCTTCTACACCATTAAAAAAAGTATGTCATATGATTGCATTTCACTTACATTTTAACCTTTGTACCTAGTGAACACGTGATTTAAAAAAAACTAGACTTCCTTAGCAAAAGATTGACTAGAAGAATAATTTCTTAAAGTCATCTTTGACTTTTTTAGCGTAACAAATAAAGTGCGTTGCTTAACCTTTGTGTTTCTTAATTACTCTTGAAAATTTAAATATTAGCAAATTCACTTTGCAAGTTAAAGTATATAATATTGAGAATGCATACTTTAAAAGATATATTGTTAGAGTGATTTAAAGTTAGTCCTAAAGGTATTTTGTGTTTAGAAAGATTCAAGTTGAAAAGATACCACCAAGTTTTGTATTCCCTGAGTTTCAACTTTGTTATTTACTCATTTTTATGACACTGTCATTGGTGGTTTTACTGCCAAGTTATAACAGGAGCAAAGTGCTCAGAGCATCAAAAGACCTGACACTTGGCATTGTGTGGCCTTCAAAAAATGAGTTACCTTCCTTATGCTGCAGCTTCTCATCTGTGAAATAGAATACTGTATAGTATGAGCTCCCATATTACTACAGTAGACAGATAAATCAGGCAAAAACATGGTTAAGATTCCTTATTGATAGTGAATAATCATGGAATTTAGAATGAGTTAGTTCCAAAAGATTAACTCCTCTGAGCCTAGTATCCTTAATCTATGAAACAAAGAGATTGCAATAGATGACCTTTTCTGCTTGAAAGTTCTGTGAGCCCGTAAGCCCGTATCAGTTCAGCATTTGTTGTACTATAGTAATTGAAATTCAAAGTGAAGATATCACTCTGTCAGGCAGTGAGACAAAAATAAATAGAAATTCCAGGTTGTTTGATTTTGTTCATTTTTTTTTCTTAAGTTTTATTTATTTAAGTAATCTCTACATCCCATGTTGGGCTTGAACTCACAACTCTGAGATTAAGAGTCGCATGCTCCTGCACTTGAGCCATCCAGGCACCCCTGATTTTGTTCATCTTTTATTGGGTTATTATGAGATATTATTTGTAGGAAAATTTCTTAGTTTAGATTATTTTATTCTGGTAGTGGGGTATGAGTATAAAAGGTGTGGAGATGGGTGCATCTACAGGGTTTAGAGAGAGATTGTGAAAACTGTAGAAGTTGATATCTACATGTGAAAGATTAAATAGTAGAAGACTCATATTTTGAAACACAAAATAGAAATTTTGATGTTGAGTCTAAACATTTATCTTCAAGTAGTCTTTTTATATGTCAGTCTTTAAGTATTTACATGATAACTAGCATCTTTCTATTTTTTTCAGAATTTTTCTCTACCATATTGATAATTGACCTTGCTTAGGTAATAAGTGACACATCACTGGTATTTCTTGTGATTATATGATAAAGATGGTTATTGTTTATAATTAATTTAGTCACTACTACTTTTATATGATTACACTCGTGATGTTCCTGTTATGTTTTTAGGGAAATTTATTATTTTGCAGTGCTAAAATATAGTTGATAACTTTGGGAACACCAATTTTTTTTAAGTTTATTTTTAAGAAAGAGAGAGAGAAGAAGCACAAGTGGGAGAGGGGCAGAGACAGAATCCCAAGCAGGCTCCGTGCTCTAAGCACAGAGACCAATGTGGGGCTCTGTCCCACAAACCATGAATCATGACCTGAACCAAAATTAAGAGTGAGTTGAACACTTAACAGACTGAGCCACCCATGTGCCCCAGAACACCAATTTTAATTAAAGCTGTAGATAAGCAAAATATATTATTATTCTAAAGCTCTGATTGTTTTTTAATCAAATTGCACTGTAGGTTTCCTTACTCTCAGATCAGTCAGAGCAGTGTTACTTTATATCATTTACATGGTGATACCATACAAGATTTCATTTGGTCAAAGAATTCTATAGCCAAAAGATGTTTAAAATCCACTATTCTAAAATTTAACTGTCTTATTTCTCTTGAGGATATGGCAAAGTGTAAACACATCCTTGTATATATATGGCTTTAAGGATTTTCTGTGATAATCTTTGTGTTTTCTAATAAAGTCAAATGGACACTAAGGAAATAGAAGGATTTGGGGATTGAGAAGAAAAAGACGTAAAATAAATCTGTGCTGATGGGACCAAATTATTTTTTTTGGATGTATAAAGGATTTTCTTATTAATTTTTAATTGAAGTATGGTTGACACATAATGTTACTTAGTGATTCAACAGCTCTATATGTTATGCAACGTTCACCACAAGTTACCATCACCATACAACACTATATCGATGCCATTGGCTATATTACTTATGCTATACTTTTCATCCCTATGACTTATACATTCCATAACTAGAAACTTTGTATCTCCCACTCCCCTTCACCCATTTTTGCCCATCCCTCACCCTCTCCTCCCCAGCAACTGCTAGTTTGTTCTCTAAATAGAATTTTTTGTACATCTATAAGGATTACAAACTATGTTGAATAACTTTACCCTATTTAGTTCAGACCATGACCTGAGAAAAATTAATTGATGTTTTCCCCCTCAATATAGTAAGAGGAATATTACATGCTTGCTTTTGATTTCAGGAAGGAAAAACAAATTAGAAGTGTAGAAGAAGAAGTTGAACAGGAAAAGCAAGCAGCAGATGGCATTATCAAAAACATGTCTCCTGAAAAACAAGTCAAGTACACAGAAATGAAAACCACAAATGAGAAATTGTTGCAGGTAATACTAATCACTGTTCTGTGCCAAGCATATAGCAGTCTTGCTAATAAAAATATGGTCTGAAGATGGGCAGCATTGGCATCCTGGAGATCTACTGATAAGAATATTTTAACAAGGTCTCCAGATAATTTTTATGGACATTTAAATTTGAGAAGCACTGATCTAGAAAACTTCATTAGCATATGTTGCATAATGACCTAATCTGACTGTATTACTCATTTCTGTGCATCTTTCACTTTTGCATGGTACAAAGATTCATGAAAACACTTGTTTTTTTAAATGAACTGTAAATGGAAATAATAAAAACTCTCATATACCAGAGCCATATAGATATTTACTCTCTTTCCTGCCTAATAAGCAGCACCTAATAAGCATCTCTTTTACCGTGCCCTTGATTTGAACATCTCTTGCTTCCTAATCATGGTGTTTAAGTAAAAATTTGGGGGCCTGCTGAGGGCTCATTGAGAATTCTCCCAACATTCAGTTATGGTGGTGACTTAGATTAGCAAGTTAGTGCCTTTACATGCCTATATATCCGTTAACCCAACAGTTCACAGATAATTAGTCCTCATGAATGCCAGTAATGAATACAGTTTCTCAAATATTACTTGACTGACTATTTTTTAAAGTTCATTTATTTATTTGGTGGGGAGGCGGAGAGAGAGAGAGAATCCCAAGCCAGCTCTATGCTTAGCACAGAGGGGGCTGCTGGCTCCATCTAATAACTGTGAGATCCTGACCTGAGCTGATATCAAGTCAGATGCTCAACCGGCTGAGCCACTCATCCACCCACTTCACCAACAATTTAATATAACTTTTTATTCAGGATTTATAACATAAAATGAAACACTGAAGAAAAGACTATTACAGAAATGCCAAAATACCATGAAAATGTATTTAATCTTGCACAGCTGTTTTTGAATAAGTAATCAGCTCGAAAGTCTTGTCCCTAGGAGTGAGCCATGTATATTATGTGTTGGCTCTAAAAGAAATTAGACAAAATATATGAAAACATAGTTAAGAAGTCAAAATTAAAAATCATGACTTTAAACAATGACATCATTAATTTGAAGGCTTCTGATATTTAATATTCTTGAAACACAATGATGATTCACTGTGTAAAGGGCTAGCTACCTTTGACAAGCTCATAAGGTATTTTTAAAGGTAGATCATGGCATAGTTTTTAGGAGTAATGAAAGAAATTAACAAAAATACAAATAATGTTAATAAATTCTAGTCATATAGCAAGATATGAGTTGAATATGTTTACAAAACCACAATCATATTTGCCACAACCACATTTGAAATGTTGAGAAACAGATTATTCTAAATATAACTTGCATATATATTTGCTTTTTTCCTTTTTCTTAGGAATTAGATACACTTCAGCAACAACTAGACTCACTGAACATGAAAAAAGAGAGCTTGGAAGCTGTACGTATAAAATCAAATAAAGGTTCTTATATTACTCAGCTACAAAAGATAATTCAGCTAAATATATTAATGGAACTCATTCAAGGACATATTTATTTAGCAGTTTACTAAGAGGAGTATAATTTTTTTCCCATTCATCACCACAAATATCCTAGTTTGTTAAGAAATTAGATTCAGTTATTGAGTACCTACTGTGTGCAAAAGGAATCATTCTGCCTTGCTGAGGCATGTAAAATCTAATGGTAAGTTAAAGACATGTGAAGAAAGAGTCTAATAAAAGTGAAAAGGGAGAGAGATTAGTTCATCACTTTAAAGATGTAAATGCTTGCATTTGTTATTTGTTTATTTAAAGTAGTTTTAATTTAAAAAGCATGTGTTTTTAATGAAAAATTTTTTTATTCAAAAAATTATTTTTTATTCAAAACAGTTGAATAAGATAAAAGTGAAAATGTCTGTTTTTTCCCCTCTTTCTAGACAGAAGTACTTTGTATTTTTTGAGTGTTTACTATGTGCTTTTTTTGAGCTCTTTACAAAGATCACCAGCATTGTTGTTTAATCTTTACAACAATCTCATAATCTTATCTTGGTTTTATTGTTATGGAAAATCTCAAGTGGGATTCACACTTCATATGCAGCTTGATTTGTTTTTTTTTCACTTAACATTCTCTCTTGAATTCTATTCACCTCAGCTATTATTGTAAATTATTATTGTAAATTATTGTAATTATTGTTGTAAATCATTATTGTAAATTACTGCACTGTGTTATATTGCATAACTATAACATAGCCTTGTAGATGAATAGGTTGTTTATAGTTTTTTTGTATTATAAACAGTGCTGCAGTAAAAACATGCATTTTATGCAGTTATGTAAATATGTCTTAAGATAAATTTCTTGCAGTGGGTCAAAGGATACATACTTCTAAAATGTCAGGTTGCCAAATTGCCTTCCAAAGAGCTGGTTCCATTTTCTACTTCTAGATTCAATGTTTGAGAGTGCCTATTTTCCCCTGCACTCATTAATGGCAAGCATTATCCACTTTTTCCATTTTTGCTGGTTTAATGGGTAAAAATTTCTATCTTGTTTTGATTTTCATTTGTTTATGCATGAAATTGAGTATTTCTTTATATATTTATTGGCCAATGTATTTCTTTTTCTGTGAACTACCTTTTCATGTCCTTTACACTTCAGTATACTGTCTGTATCTCAAACCTTGCCTGCCTTTCCTGATTTCCTATGGATTCCAGTAGGTATCCTGATAATAGGATTGGGAACACTTGTAGATTGACAAGATTACTGTCTTGCAAAAAGAATTAAGCATGAGTATTTTGTAATTCTTTTGGAAATTTACTGTTGAAAAAGTAGTTTGCTTAAAATGTTAAGATGGTTTTCTATATCTGATTGTCCTCATGTGGGTATATATAATTTTTATTTTTTTGCATCTCTATGGTAACAGATCTCTATAAGCTTCAAAGAATAAGGGCCATATTAAGTATTAACACAGCTGCCCTACAGAATTCCTCACTATCTGTTTTAGGGTATGTAGGGAATGTCAGGTCTTATTTCACTTGGCAAATTTAGTTTCTGCAGGAAGAGGTATAAGCTATATTTTTGGACTTAGTGTTTATATTGCTGCTACTTTTTGGAATCAGAACATGTATGAGTAAGATAACATGAAATTTTATAAAACTTACAGTATTCCCAAATCAGGAAAAGTATAAGTTACTAATTTTATTTAACTTTTGCCAGATTCCTTCTCTTTTTTATTTGGACTTGTTCTTCAAGAAAACATTGTGTCAGATATCATTTAACTCGTATTTGTTGAATATCTACTGTGTGTTCACTACTATGCTAAGTATTACTTGTTCATTTCACCAGAATGTAAAAAACATAGGTGAAGAATCAACATGAGTTTTATTCAGGAACGGTTTTATTGAGATACAATTTGAAGAGATTTTTAGGATGATTAAGCAAAAGGAAGGGGGAGATGCGCTTGGGTGGCTCAGTCGAGCATCTGGCTTTGGCTCAGGTCATGATCTCACAGTCCGTGAGTTTGAGCCCCGTGTCAGGCTCTGTGCCGACTGCTTGGAGCCTGGAGCCTGCTTCAGATTCTGTCTCCCTCTCTCAGACCCTCCCTCGTTCATGCTCTGTCTTTCTCTGTCTCAAAAACAAATGAACATTAAAAAAATAAATAAATAAATAAAGGAAGGGGGAGATAGCTATGAAAAAGGGTATCTCAAGATAACCTGTATTTCTTCTATCTGTATTTTATTATCGTGCTGTTTGACCTGAAGCTAATCGATTAATTGAGCTGTATATATGCTTTTTTTTATTGGCTCTGAGATCAAGAGCTGAGAGCTGAGATCAAGAGTCAGACGCTTAATCAACTGAGCCACCTAGGCACCCCTGCTTTTTTTTTTTCTTTCAAGATTTTATTTTTAAGTAATCTCTGCACACAGTGTGGTCCCTACTTACAATCCTGAGATCAAGAGTCGCATTCTTCACCAACTGAGCCAGCCAGGCACTTCTATAAGATGCTTTTTTTTTTTTTTTTTTTTTTTAATTTTTTTTTTCAACGTTTATTTATTTTTGGGACAGAGAGAGACAGAGCATGAACGGGGGAGGGGCAGAGAGAGAGGGAGACACAGAATCGGAAACAGGCTCCAGGCTCTGAGCCATCAGCCCAGAGCCCGACGCGGGGCTCGAACTCACGGACCGCGAGATCGTGACCTGGCTGAAGTCGGACGCTTAACCGACTGCGCCACCCAGGCGCCCCTATAAGATGCTTTTTTAATAGACTTTCAAACATTTCCTCTTACATGCTTTTTCCTTCTCTTTGGCTTCCAAAAAAGAGGTCTTTCATCTTAAACATTTGGTCTTGTTCATGCTGTGGGCCTGGTTTCAGATATCATCATTAACTTTTATTTTTGTTAACTTAGAAAATTATTTAGATTTAGATCCTCTGTCTTTTCATCTGTAAAACAGAGATAATAGTATTATCTGATAGAGTTGCTTTGAGTATTAGAGATAGTGTCTAAAGAACATGGAATATAGTGCCTGGCACAGGCACTTGCTCAATAAATAACAGCTCCAAATGTCATTTTCCCCCTCATCCTCATCACTGTCAACATCCCTACCTCTTTTGGTTATCTAAAAATTATCACAGCCCTTAATTTCTCTTTGTGAACAGTGGAATAGTGGTGAATATACAAGACTATCCTATGTATGTGTATTAATTTCCTAACACTGCTGTAATAAATCCACACCAACTGGGTGGCTTAAAACAACAAATTTTCTCACCATTCTAGAGCCCAGAAATCTAAAATCAAGGTATCAGCAGAGCCATGTTCCCTCTGAGATACTGTTAGAATCCTTCCTTGCCTCTTCCTAGCTCCTGGTGGTGGCTATCAATCCTGGGTAGTTGTTCCTTTATTTTAGCTGCATCACTCGTCTCTGCCTGTGTCATCACATGGCACTCTCCTTCTTTGTCTCTGTACATCTTCTCATATGGACACCATTCACACTGGACTAGGGTCTATCCTAATGACCTCATCTTAACTGGAATAAATCTATGAGTACTCTCTTTTACAAATTAGGTCATATTCATGGTACTGGAGATTAGGACTTCAACATATCTTTGGGTGACAAAGTTCAACTTGTAATATTGTAGTAGAATATATATGACTAGCCAGGAGAAAATATCTTCCCTCTAGAGATCAGGTCTTTGGACTTCCAAATGAATGTTGTGGTTTAAGTTGTACATACATTGTGACAATTTCTTAATTATCTTCCCAATGGTAGAGATGTCTGTCTTTGTTCAGGCGTTATATTTAGAAGATAAAATAAACCACCATCTTCTTGTGAATTTTAAACTGAAAATGGCTTATGAAGGAAAAAGTTTATTTTTATTCTTCCAATTTACAAATGTGCTTTGTAGCATTATTGAGTAGTATAGATATTGGATATCTCTATTTGAACATGCTGATGGCTTAAATTTGTCCTAATTCTTATAAACTAAAACCTACTTGAGAGTAGTTTTTATAAAATGCAATTAAATTTTTCTTCTTTTTGTGCTCACTAGGAAATAGCACACTCCCAGGTTAAACAGGAGGCTGTATTGCTGCATGAAAAACTTTATGAGTTGGAGTCCCATCGAGACCAAATGATTGCTGAAGACAAAAGCATGGGATCTCCGATGGAAGAGAGAGAGAGATTACTTAAGCAGGTAGAAAAAACAAAAATACTTTACTATGTTAAGATTTGTTAAGTATTCTGATTATTTTATTTAAGGCATATATATTGAACCGAAAGCCAGTAAGTTTATTGTCTTCAAAAACAGTGAAAAGTGAGTTTCATCTAAATTAAGATTAACTGGGGTGCCCGGGTGGCTCAGTCAGTTAAGCGTCCAGCTGTTGATCTTGGCTCAGGTCATGATCTCACAGTTTGTGAATTTGAACCCTCCACCTGGCTTTGTACTGACAGTGTAGAGCCTCCTTGGGATTCTCTCTCTCCCTCTCTTTCTGCGACCCTCCCATCCCTGCTCACTCTCCCTCTCTCAAAATAAATAAATAAACATTAAAAAATAAATAAATAATGATGAACTATTTGACCAAGAAAATCTAGGTGCAAGTCATTTTTCACATAAGCTGTTTCTTGACTTAAATCCTAATTTTACATGGCTCTTGTGCACATTTTGGCCATTTTTCATGTTTTGGATCCATATAAGAAAACTGAAAGTCTTCTTTATTGGTCCATAAATAATTAGATGATCTTATTGAAGATCTGTTCCTTTATTTGTTTGGGGCCTAATATTTAGAAAACAAAATGCCCCAAGGCTAATGAATTTTATGGTGATTATTATCAGTGTCTCTGTGAAGTGAATGGAGTTAAAATGTACTATGAAATCGCAGTATGTCACCAGGTTGTGTCACATGTATTCATTAGCTTTCTTATTACCCCAAAGCTAGTTTTAATCTAGCACTAAGTTATAATTAACCTGTTGTTTATCCTGAGACACCCTAACTATAGGGCTCCTGGAGCACTGCATATATATTTGGGAACAGCACCCATTAGGAACCTACAGATGAGACTCCTCTGTGGGATTAGGTTGAGCCCAAATGGTTTGGATGAACCTTAGGGATCAACTCAGGAACTGTTTAAGTGTTAGAATCATTCCAGAAAGGTATTAAAATCTAGAATCTCTGAAGTTCCTCGGAAAGAAATCATTGGACGCAGGGGAGGGAGAATGTGATCTTGGGATAGGATTGCCAGATGAAATACACAACAACCGGTTAAATTTTAATTTCATATAAACAATGAATAATTGTTTATAATATATGTATTATATGTGTGTGTGTGCGTGTGTGTACACACACACATATATTAATCATGGTAAATACGTGTCCTGAAAGTTATTATTTATCTGAAATTCAAATGTAATAGAGATCATGAAATCTGGCAACCCTGCCTTGTGGGGGTGTGGGTGAGGGGCTAAGGAAAGACAGTCTCAGAAAGCCTGGATATTTATGTAAACTGATCTAGGCCTGAAGACACAACAGCCTCATGGTGCCAAACAGATAGGTATAGATGTATCAGTCATCACCCTTGCTTTGAGAAAAAAGGGAAAATCTGAGAGTAGTTTCTTAATAATGTGTGTGTGTGTGTGTGTGTGTGTATACATAATTATAAAATTTTTATATATAAAATATATATATTTTTTTACTTCAAAGGTTGAATTTTAAGAAATAGATTTCAAGAAAGAGACTACATTTGACATGTTTGTACAACATACCTTAGAAGGAAATTCTCTTTAAGATAGCCTAATGATAAGTAACTCTTTAAGTACTATTTTGTTTATATGCTTTTATAGGTTAAAGAAGATAATCAGGAAATAGCCAGCATGGAGCGACAGTAAGTACATTTATAATATGACACACTACATCCATTTCACATGTTTTAAATTTCATTCTAAATGTGCAATAGGTACATATTGTTAGTTATTATTTTCTATGTTTCACACTGATAATACTGATGTAATGTTCAATCTTATTTAGAGATTTAAATATTTCTTTTAATATTTAGTTAAGAGCCATTGGATAGCATAATTATTTTTTAAAAACAGCTCTATTAAGATATGATACATACCAGGGGCGCCTAGGTGGCTCAGTCGCTTAAGCACCCAACTTCAGCTCAGGTCATGATCTTACAGTTGGTGGCTTTGAGCCCTGCATTGGGCTCTCTGCTGTCAGCATAGAACCTGCTTCAGATCCTCTGCCCCCCTCTGTCACTGCCCCTCCCCCACTCACATGTGCTCTCTTTCAAAAAAAGCCATTAAAAAAAAAAAAATATATATATATATATATATATTCCTTAGCATACAATTCACATTTAAAGTATACAATTCAAAGGTTTTTAATATATTCAGAATTGTGCAATCATTACATCAGTAAGATCCAACACCCCTTTCCTCACCCCCCTCATCCACCACTCCCAGCCCTAGTCTACCATTCTACTTTATGTTGCTGTAGTTTGGCCTATTTTGGATATTCTGTACACATGGAATCATATTGTATGTGGTTCTGTGTGGCTAGATTCTTTCACTTAGCATAATGTCTTCAAGGTTCATCTGTGTGGTAGTATGTATCAGTATATAATTTCTTTTATTTTCTTTTCTCTTCTTTTCTTTCTTTTTTTTTTTTTTTTTTTTTTTTTTTTTGCCAAATAATATTCCATTGTGTGAATATGCCATATTTATCCATTTATCAGTCGATGGGTATTTGGATTGTTTCCAGTTTTGGGCTATGATGGATCATGCTGGCATGAACACTGATGTATATATTTTTTCACTTTTCTTGGGTTTATACTGAGGAATAAAATTGCTGGCCTATATAGTAACTCTAGGATCAGCCAGACTATCTTCCAAGAAGCTGCACCATTTTACATTTATACCAGCGGTATATGAGCATTCCAGTTTCTCCAATCCTCACCAACACTTGTTATTATCTGTTTGTTTTTTTTTAATTCTAGCCATCCTAATGGGTAGAAAGTGGTATCTCATTATGGTTTTGATTTGCATTTCCCTAATGACTGATGTTTATTGACCATGTCTATATCTTCTTTAGAGAAATGTCTGTTCATATCCTTTGCCAATTTTTAAAAAATGCTTATTTATTTATTTTGAGAAAGAGAAAGTGAGCACGAGCCAGGGAGGGGCAGAGAGAGAGGCAGAGAGAGAATCCCAAGCAGGCTCCATGCTGCCAGTGCAGAGCCTGATGTGGGGCTGGAACTCAAGAACCGTGGGATCATGGCCTGAGCTGAAATCAAGAGCTGGATACTTCCCAACCCAGCTACCCCCTTTGCCCATTTTTTAATTGGATTATTTATCTTTTTATTAATGAATTGTTAAGAAGTCTTTATATATTCTAGAGACATGTCTCTTATCAGATAAATCATTGTGAAGTTTTTCTACCATTCTGTTGGTTGTCTTTTCATTCTCTTAGTGGTGTCCTTTGAAGAGCAAAAGTTTTAGATTTTGATAATGTCTAGTTTATTTTTTATTTTGTTGCTTGTGGTTTTGGTGTCCTATCTAAGAAACCAATGCCTAATCCAAAGTCATGAAGATCTATGCTGATGATTTATTTTAAGAATTTTACAGTTTATGGGGCGCCTGGGTGGCGCAGTCGGTTAAGCGTCCGACTTCAGCCAGGTCACGATCTCGCGGTCCGTGAGTTCGAGCCCCGCGTCGGGCTCTGGGCTGATGGCTCAGAGCCTGGAGCCTCTTTCCGATTCTGTGTCTCCCTCTCTCTCTGCCCCTCCCC
Organism: Prionailurus viverrinus; assembly: GCF_022837055.1. Lineage (NCBI taxonomy): Eukaryota > Metazoa > Chordata > Mammalia > Carnivora > Felidae > Prionailurus > Prionailurus viverrinus. The sequence goes on along the minus strand of NC_062573.1, from coordinate 37,712,343 downwards.
CGTTCATGCTCTGTGTCTCTCTGTCCGAAAAATAAATAAACGTTGAAAAAAAAAAAAAAAAAAAGAATTTTACAGTTTAGCTCTTATGTTTAGATCTATGATTCATTTTAAGTAAACTTTTGTATATGGTATGAGGTAGGGTCCAATTTTATTCTTTTGTTTGTGCTTATCCATTTGTCCCAGCAACATTTGTTGAAATATTCTTTCAATAAATATTATTCAATATTATTTCCCCATTTAATTATTTTTTCACCTTTGTCAAAAACCAGTTGTGTATCAATACAGGGGGTCCCATTTCTGGACTCTCAGTTTTATTCCATTGCTGTATATGTCTTCCTTTAGTCCAGTACCACATTGTGTTAATTATTGTAGCTTTGTAATAAGTACAAATGCTGTTTGTTAAAAATTTTAACCTATATAATTGTCAGTCAGCAGTAAATTTTTTATTATTCTCTAATTTTTGAGACTAATTTGTCAACTTAGTTCAGTTTTTATATACCTACAAAAAGAAGGTTGCTAAAAATTTTTCACTTTAATATCACAAGTCAAACTCAAGAAAAGGATGGGGGAAAGGTCTGCTATTGAAATCAGGCAACCTAACTTTCTCAGAATATACTTCTATTCTAAATATGAATCCTATAAAAAGATCTGGAAAAGATTTTTCTCTCTATAGTATTGTCTTCAGAATAGGGCATATTATTTATAGATTTTATTTATGCAACTTAGAAAAGATTTCCTAACATCATTAAATTTTTATTTAATGTTTTAATTTATTTTTAATGTTTTTACTGGATATCTAAATTATCTGTCAAATTTATTTTTTTTTAAGTTTATCTTGGGGAGGAGGGAGGGGCAGAGAGAGAGAGAGAGAGAAGAGAATCCCAAGCAGGCTCCGTGCTGTCAACATGGAGCACAAAGCAGGGCTCAAACTTAAGAACCATGAGATCGTGACCTGAGCCGAAATCAAGAGTCAGATGCTTAACCAACTGAGCCATCCAGGCATCCCTCTTATATAACTTTATTAAATAATACTTTCAACAGGTTAACAGATATAAAAGAAAAAATAAAGCAATTTAATGAAGAAATTAGACAACTGGACATGGATTTAGAAGAACACCAAGGTAATTTTTCTGGTATTTTTATAATGTGTGATAGCAGGTATATAGCAGTATTGATATAGTATTGCCCTGGACTTCAGGGACTATTTACGTGGGATTTAATATTTAATTCTGTATTATATCTCTAACATTACTAAAATGCTGAACTATACTATAATAGTAAATATAATTAATATTAAATTGTGTAAGTTGACTAAAAACTTGAAATAAAGTGGTTATATAATGACAAGAATTTATTTTGTTTTGCAAAGCAGTTTTTTTTTTAATATTTTTATCTATTTTTGAGAGAGAGAGAGAGAGACAGAGCACAAGCAGGGGAGGGACAGAGAGAGAGGGAGACACAGAATCCAAAGCAGGCTCCAGGCTCTGAGCTGTCACCACAGAGGCCGACATGGGGCCCGAACTCGTGAACCACGAGGTCATGACCTGAGCTGAAGTCAGACGCTTAACTGACTGAGCCACCCAGGCACCCCAGTTTTTTTAAAAAAATGAAATAAAATGGTTTAAAGTTATTACAGATTTCTAATTTATACCTTCTTAATGTGGTCAGCTATCAATCAACTGGGGTAGCTGGTAGAATTGGGAGGAGAGAGAGGATCAAGTCCCAAACAGAAAGAATTAATTTCTTAGGGGTCCCTGTAATGAGGTAGCAAGTACTGATCTGATCCTTTCCCTGCTTCCCCCAGCTGTGGGATATGAAGGGCCAAAGGGACTAGAACCCTTGTGGGAGCCTGGGGTATGAACATGTAGGGATTGGAGAGTTATAGTATATGTGTGGTTATATTATTTATATTTTTTCTTGATGTGTGAATAATAGCATTAGCTACTATTGATTGCTTACTTACCTGGATTGGGTACTATGTGATCTTTTCAAGAACCATTGAAGCCTTGTAAGCCCTTTTATACTTGTTGAAGCCCAGAGAAATTACTCAAATTCCCACAGCTAGGAAGGGGTAAAGTCTAGGTTTAGACCAAGTTTTCTTTGATCCCAAAGTTTTATTCTATTGTCCAAGCCTAATCAGTGATACATTTGTGAAGTAAAAATATTCCTATGAAATGCTTAGTTTTATTTACATATGGCTACTAGTAATGGCTTCAAGTAAGACATTTAGGCATATTAGGCATATAAGGCAGACAAACTTTAAGTTCCAGTTAACAGATAAACCTTTCTGAGCTTAAATTTTCTCATCTGCAAAGTGAATATGAGTCATTCCTCACTAAGTTTATGAATACTAAATGGTATATATGACAAGGTAAGCTCCAAATAAATTGTTAAAACTAAGGTCATACTATCTTCCTTACTAAATAATTTTATTGCTTTTAATTTATGTAGATCTAGTATTCTAGATTTTTTTATTAATAGCTTATTCTGAGAAATCTGATAATGTTCTTGATTTTAGATGCTTTATAGGAAACTTTCTAAACAATTTTCCTCTTCCTATGTTTAAACTTCTAACAACACTCAATTTATTTTTCCAGTAAAGTAATTCATTTTAAGGGTAACTATTAATTGCTAGTTCTAAGTTAAGTAGAATGTTTTGAATTTTGGCTTCTATTTTCCTTTTTGTTTTCTAACCTTCTTTGTCCTTTTTGATTAATGTGGAAAAAGACAATCAATAATGTAATAGTAACAAAAAAGTGTTAAAGTATCTATAAAAATATATGTGTTACATAAATATTATGTACATATGTATGTTCGTATATATTAACACATTAATTTTTTGTTCTTGTGCTATACTGTGAACATAAATTATGGATGCAGTAGCACAGGGGGCTTTTGTTAGAAGGTTATGTGTTAGCTCAGGACTTCATTATTTCTCGTCTGACCTTTTGCAGTAGCCTTCTAACTGGTTGCCCCATCTCCAGTCTTGCTCTTTCTTGGTTGATCTACCACAATGTTGCTAAAGTGACCTGAAGTAAAATTGATTCTCTGTCATTCTCCTGCTTAACAGTGGTTCCCCATGACCTATGGGAGAAAAGGTTTAAGAATCTTTGCATGGCATTATAGTCCCTCTGCAATCTGATTTGTTTGTTGTCAGTCTCCTCTCCTCCTCATCATTTATGTCCTTACATTCTAATAATAATCTCCTTACAGTACGCTGCACTTCACCCCCTTTACCATAAATCAGACTCAGTCCTTTTCTCCTACTATTTATTCCCTTGTCTTGAATGTTCTTTTCCCTGTTATTTACTTACTAACTTCTCATCTTTAAAATCTACCTCAGGTATCCTTTCATCTAGCATAATAACCCTAACCTCCCTCCCTGACCTATATCAGGGCTGGACTAAGACACACACACCCCTGTATCAGAGCATACTGTGCATAAATATATCACTGTATTGACCATACTATATTACCACTATGTCCTTGGATGTTTGTCTTTTCCTTTAGGCTGTACATCCTCAAAGGATGCAGACTGTGTCTTATTCACTCTGGTAACCTCTTTCATCAACATGGTGTCTGGGAAAATAAACAATAAATGTTTGTGGAATGAATGAAACAGTGATGTATTTTAGCAGGGAAAGATTTGAGAATGAACTGAAGGTGAAAATTGAGCTCTGTCACTTCTTTGGGCCCTCTAGTTCTTAGGATGTACATATGCACTCTTTTCCAGAGACAGTTTGATTGGTTAGCAAAGGTTTTATTACTTTCTGGAAGATTCCTACCTTGGATTCATTATTTATTACCAGTAAAGTGATGGGTTCTTACCTTTATCTGCATTCTCACAGTCCCTTGACTGAAGACTGTAGATAATCCACTTCTTAAGGTGTAGAGGATAATCAAGTTATTTTGGCTTTCCAATTCATGCTTTTTCCTGCCCCAGGCTTTGTTTCTCTGGCCATTTTACTAATTTCACAGTTGCTACCTTAGGGTGCCTTTGTATAATCCACCTAAGGCCACCATTTTGCCTTGTAGTGGTTCTGGTTAAAAGAGCATATAAACCATAAATAATGTTAATAATATATATCTCACTATGTTAGTAGTTGCTTCATCCTTTCAGTTTTGCATAATTCATTTTAAATTCATCAGGCATCCTTGGATACTGTGTTAGGTGTAGTCGTGTTCTCTGCTCAGTATTAACAGTGGCCCTGTAATCCAGTATCTTCCATAAGTGCATTATATTTATTTATTTTGACAAGTCCTTATAGTTATACCGTGTCAAAAGTTACTTTGAGTAGTTATGTTTCAAAGTTAACTTAGTAAAATAAATTAACAGTTATTTGACTATCCTATGAAAACCTTCATTATTCAGATGCTGAGTTATCCTCATAGTACACTTGGACTTTTGACCAATTCTGTTTTTTTTTTTTTTTTAACATTTATTTATTATTGAGAGACAGAGCATGAGCATGGGAGGGGCAGAGAAATGGGGAGACACAGAATCTGAAGCAGGCTCCAGGCTCTGAGCTGTCAGCACAGAGCCCAATGCAGGGCTCGAATTTATAAACCGTGAGATCATGACCTGAGCCAAAGTTGGATGCTTAACTGACTGAGCCACCCAGGTGCCCCTGGACTTTTGACCACTTCTAGAAAGGCTTCTTTGCTCTCACATCTTTACTTCATCTTTGTAAGTGATTAAAAAAAAAAATAAATCTCATAAAGAAAATTTCAATATAGTAAGATATCATTACTCTTTTTAAACTTCTGAGGGATTGAGTTTTATCATGTTAAATATTTATTAGACCTCACCCATACAGTGGTTTTACCTTATTGATGGAGCAGGTAATTTTGTTATATAGATTCTAAAAATATTTAGATTAAAATATATATACTGTACTGTAAGGAACTATTTATTATTTATACTAACTAGAAGCAATGAGAAATAGTTCTATTGAAAGTTGCTAACATGGTCAGAATTTGGGTACAAACTACATTTTTTTTTACAGGTTTTTTTTTTAACATTTATTTATTATTGATAGAGACAGAGCATGAGCATGGGAGGGGCGGAGAGAGAGGGAGACACAGATTCTAAAGCAGGCTTCAGGCTCTGAGCTGTCAGCACAGAGCCCGACGTGGGGCCCAAACTCACAAACCACGAGATCATGACCTGAGCCAAAGTCGGACGCTTAACTGACTGAGCCATCCAGGCTCCCCCAAACTACATCATTATTCAAGCAGAGCATGATTGGCAGATGCCATGCTACTTTTCAGAAAAGGCAGAACCCGTATGGATTTCTCCTTTCTCAGCTAAATGACAGCCGTTAAATATTTGGTTAATTGTGCTTTTTAAAGTATTGTTTCTGCCTTAAGCCAGCAGAAGAAGGGAAGTAATAAAGATTAGAGCAAAAATAAATGATATAGAAACAAAAAAAAAAATCAGTAGAACAGATCAATGAAACCAGGAGCTAGTTCTTTGAAAAAATTCATAAAATTGATAAACCCCTCGCTAGACTTACCAAAAAGAAAAGAGACAGGACCCAAATAAGTAACATCATAAATGAGGAGAAATAACAACCAACACCAAAGAAATTCAAACAATTATAAGAGAATATTATGAAAAATTATTTGCCAACAAATTGGACAATTTGGAAGAAGTAGATAAATTCCTAGACACGTATAAACTACCAAAACTTAAATAGACCAGTAACCAGCAAAATAATTGAATCAATAATCAAAAGTCTCCCAAAAAACAAAGTGCAGGGCCAGATGGCTTACCAGAGCAAGTCTACCAAACATTTAAAGAAAACTTAACACCTATTCTCAAACTATTCCAAAAATTAGAAATGAAAGGGAAATTTCCAGATTCATTCTATGAGGCCAGCATTACCCTGATTCCAAAATTAGACAAAGAGACTCCACTAAAAATCTCATTGCTGGGAGTTTTACCTTTAAAATTTTTTTTCTGTAGTTTTTGTTGAGTTTGGGAGAGGATTAGAGTTACTGTGCCTATTAAACCTGCCATCTTTATCAAGAAATTACCAGTTATAAACATGGCTTACTCAGAATTTTCTAGAGTTTTAATCACCTGAATGTACTTCATTTTACGGGGTGTGTGTGTGTGTGTGTTGCCTCAAATGACCATTCTCATGCTTTCATTAACTGTGCAATTATAGGAGGTTATCCCTTCCTAATTTTCAAAAAAAATTTCTTTAAAGTTACTTTATTTTATTTTTTATTTTTTTAACATTTATTTATCTTTGAGAGACAGAGAGAGATAGAGCATAAACAGGGGAGGAATAGAGAGAGAGGGAGACAGAATCCAAATCAGGCTCCAGGCTCTGAGCTGTCAGCAGAGAGCCCGACGTGGGGTTCAGACTCACGGACCACAAGATCATAACCTGAGCTGAAGTCGGCCGCTTAACCAACTGAGCCACCCAGGCACCCCTAAAGTTATTTTAAAGACTCTAGTTAATTCATTTTTTTAAATTGTGTGCTTTATTTTTTTATAAAAATCTGATACATACTTAATGTGAAAAATTCAAGCAGTACAAAAGTGTATCAAGTAAAAAGTCATCTCCTTTCTCCTTAGAGTCATCCCAGTCTTCAGACGTGATCATTATTTACAGTTTGGTGTCTATAGCCTTTTAGACTTTTTCTGTACATATATAAGTGTATGTATTTTAAGATGGAGTAATACAGGTTCTCTGAGGTTGAGTCTTTCATTTAACTATATATAATGTACCTTCTTCCATTTGAGGATATCTACTTCATTCTAAGAAGTATAGTATAGTGGTCAATGTCAGAGTTTTATTTTATTTTATTTTTTTCTTAAATTTTTTTTAACATTTTTTAATTTGACAGAGAGACAGAGCATGAACAGGGGAGGGTCAGAGAGAGGGAGACACAGAATCTGAAATAGGCTCCAGGCTCTGAGCTGTCAGCACAGAGCCCCATGCGGGGCTCGAACTCACGGACTGCAAGATCATGACCTGAGCCGAAGTTGGCCACTTAACCGACTGAGCCACCCAGGCTCCCCACAATGTCAGAGTTTTAAAGCCAGACCAAGAATGGTACCTGGCACATATTTATTACTCTCAACAATTGTTACCTGCTATCATCCTCTTTGTTACTATGGTTAAAGTATTCACTGGATCCACATTGACATTTAGATGATTTCTAATTTTTCACCGCCAAGAACAATGCTGCAGTAAATAACCTTGTTACATACATGTTCATTAGCTTGCGTATTTCCATATGATAAATTTCTAGAAGTGACATTTTAAATAGAATGTTACTTTTACAATTTCTATTATTTTTGTTTATTTCTTCCTGAAAAGATTGTGCTGTTTTATACAGCCAACAGCAGTATGTGAAAGTGCTTCCTCACCAGTGTTATTTATAAATTTCTTATTTTTTGTCAGTCAAGAGAATATACACTTTGATGGTTCACTGTTCTTAAAGGCCTGAATTTGTAGGACTACTATGATCCACAAGGTGGGGCTAATTTTCTGGATGTCTACTTACACAGACTAGGCTTGACAAATACTGTTGAAAAAGTACAGTCACATAAAAAAAAGTACAGTCACATATCTCTGCAAGAAGGATTCTTGGCGGGGCGCCTGGGTGGCGCAGTCGGTTAAGCGTCCGACTTCAGCCAGGTCACGATCTCGCGGTCCGTGAGTTCGAGCCCCGCGTCAGGCTCTGGGCTGATGGCTCGGAGGCTGGGGCCTGTTTCCGATTCTGTGTCTCCCTCTCTCTCTGCCCCTCCCCTGTTCATGCTCTGTCTCTCTCTGTCCCAAAAATAAATAAACGTTGAAAAAAAAATTTTAAAAAAAAAAAGAAGGATTCTTGGGCATTATTACTCACTACAAATTATTTCCTCATTTTTAGAGTTCAGTACCTTCCCAAAGATGGATTAGATTGTAAAACTAAATATGTGATTATTGATACAGCATATCACAGACATCTAAATATTGAACAGCTGCAATATAATAAATATGTATCATGGTAGAAGTATGCATAAAGTGCTGTAGAATCATTGCATTACTTTCCTAAACTCTAAATAAACTCATTGTGATTTACTCTATAATTTATATGCTTCTTTGAAGCATAGGATACTTTTTCATACGCAGGGTGCCATGGCCTAGTTTGGAAGCTTTTATTCTTTACTTATGTTAGATAATATAGAATTTATAAAGACAGGATAGTTCTATTTAAGAGCATAGGTTCTGCAGCCAAAATTCCTGTATTCAAATCTGAGCTGTGCCATTTTACTGGATGATCTTGGACATACTATCTGACCTTTCTATACCTTAGTTTCCTCTTTTTTAAAAAATTAATGAATAATTAATTGATCTAGTAGTTTCTTCATTTTTAAAATGGAGATGATAACAGTACCTCCTTACCACTTAGAGTCACTATGCATATTAAATGAATGGGTGTGTGTGTGTGTGTGTGTGTGTGTGTGTGTGTGTGTGTGTGTATGTAAGTAACTGACTCAAAATAGCATACAGTTATAAAAGTGCACATAATGTTAGTTACTGGCTGTTATTATTAATGCTATTAATTTATAAACTGAAACTTGAGTAACTTTCCTGGAGATTTTCCCAAAACATATTTTGAGGAAAGATTTTCCCTAGGATGTTTAAAATAACTGATTCAGTTTCAAAGTGGTTTATCCTCTGGTATCTGAGATGCCAAATGGCATTTATGCATTGCTGTTCTGTAGAGATTCAATATACATTCAATGAAGAAGAATGAATCATTGCTTATTTTTCAATTTGGAGATTGGGTAAGCTACATTTTGTATTTTTCATTAGAAGATGGTATCATTTCCAGATCAGGTACTTGAGTACTATCTGAAACTTGTCAGAAATAAAAATTCTTTGGCTTCACCTCAGACCTACTGAATGTGAAACACTGGGAATAGGGAATTTGTGTTTCAGCAAACCCTCCTGATGATTCTGATACATGCTAAAGTTTTATAACCACTTCTTGAGGGAATAATTAAGAACTTGTGTTTAGTACATTCTAAGGACTACTCATTATACCATCCAGTTTTATTGATATTACTCTGTTAAAACACATGTCTTTATAGTCCTTTTTCTCTTATTTATATGGTGAGGCTTTTTATAATAATTCAACTTTTACATATTTAGAGAATTTTTATTATATATTTTTAAAGTGCCTCCAGTGTGTAAAAATAGAATTATTTACTGCATAGCTGTAAGAAAACTTGCCTGCAAAAATTTAAAACATTTTGCAGAGAATGTATGGCTGATAAGTTGGATGAAGCCTGAAGCCAGAAGTTAGTTTAAAACATTAAACTTATATGGACTCATCTTCACATACTAGTTTGGTAATATTTCATATGCTAGTTTATTACTTACTGCTACGATGATAGGTGAAAAGTAGGTGGGAAAGAGAGACTGAATATAAAAAGATGGAATTTAACAGGAACCCCAAACTAATTAAAATTTAAGTAGGAAAGGGGAAGAGAAAGTGTCCTGGCTTACTAAAATAGGTGAAAATGTTAGCAAAGATTTAGACAATAGTTTAGTATGAATTAATGTGCTATAGCCTCCCAAACAGCTGAAATCCTAGGTTGCATTAACAAAAAGGTGAATATATAGGGTATGGGAAGTAATAGTCTGCTACGAATCCTATATTTCTTGGCATTATACTTTAAAAGGGACAAAAAAAGAACTGGAACTCACTAAGAGTAGAATGAACAGAATGGTAGAGACTAAAACCATGCCACAGAAGGAAAATTCAAAGGTATTGACTACTCAAAGGTCCTGGGGAGACTTAGCTAGCCTCAGAAGGACCCCAAATACTAGAAAGGAAAGAATTTGGATATGTAAAAGTCCTTTGGGGTTTATTCATGGCCCACTTCTCTAATTTTATTTGTTAATTTTGTTGTTGTTTTGCTTGGTTAGTGTTTTTGATTGTTCATTTGTTTGTTTGCTCTTTCCCCTCCAAAATCAGTAGGCCTGCCAATGTGGGGAACTTTAGGCCAGAAGAATCATTAGCGTATGCCTTGTTGTATATTGGTCAAGAGAGAATATGGAGGGGAAATGGTACTCAGACCTTCTTTAGGGGCAGAGCTACTTCTTGGAGAATAAAAATCAAGATGACTCTGTAAGCCTAGAGTCCAGAGAACATTTGATGGCAGAGAAGTAATAGAGTCAGATGAACGGATAGTGAGGACAAAGGCAATTGTGGTGGTTACTCAGCCCCTTGGTAGTGCAAGAAGAGCGTATCTCTCTTACTCCACTAGCTTTCTATAGCAGACACCGTCAAAAGACAATAATATGTCCTTTCTACAGTATACCAAGTCTTTTGTAATAGTCTATACCCATTTATTTTTTCCTCCAAGTGAGGGGGAAAAAGGCCTGAATTAATAGTTTATAATTTTGGGGTACTTGCATTGGTGGAGTATAAATGTCTTGAATGTAAAGGTCTTCTTCATCTCTATAATTTCTATATTACCTGTTAGAGTGCCTTGCTGATAGGATACTTCCTGAACTCTTTCACCTATCTACTTACCACAGGACTTCATATATACCTCAGTTAGAACACTTAGGTTCCATTGTAGCTTTTGGTTCTACATGTACACCTAATGTAGATTGTAATCCTTTCTATGATAGAGTTGTAACTATCTTGTTCATTTTGATTTGTAGCACCTGCTACAGTATCTAGCACATAGCAGGCATTTAGTAAATTTGAAGTAAATTATATAGAGCTATAATTACATCATATATTCAGAATTTGAGGATAACCCTAAAATAACCCTTATCAGCATGCTGTTTTCCTACTCCTTTGGTCTCTTTAATCTTACTACTTAAGGTCCTTCTGCTTGCCTGCTTTGGCACCTCCAGGTAATATACTGATTAGCTTCCCGTATCTATGATCTTGAACTCTCCTTTAATAGTACAATAAGGGTACATTTGGTAATAACTCCTGTATTTTACCCTACCTCAGGACTGCCCACATCTGTACATTGCCTATCATGGACAGCTCAAATATGAATCCTCCAACTGAGAAATCACAAAATAGAGGCGTTTACTAGTGCCCCAACCTCTTTTATTCCTAACAACAATGATAAGGGAGAAGGTTTTACAAAGCTTGGTAATCTGCTAAGCTATATGGGAGCTGTGTCCTTTCTAATCCAGCTGGCCAGCTGTATAGTTGGAGACACTGACCAGATATGTCTTCTAGCTCAATCTGATGACAGTTAAGAACAAGGGTTTGAAAAGAGAAGGAGGAAATACTCTCCCAGGTTTCTGACTTGGATGATAAGTGTGTGGTGAAGGACTTCCAAACATAATAGGGAATACAGAGCGGTGCAGACTCTGAGAGGGAAGACTGATGAATTTAATTATTAATAAACTATTAGGATGTCTTGAAAGTACCCACATGAATATATCTAGTAAACAGTTGGATAAAACAATCTGAAAATTAGGGAAAAGGTCAGATTTGGGAGTTCTTAAACCACAAGAATGAGTACAATTTTCTTGGATGTAATGTAGCATTAGAAGTCAACTAAAGGCAGAAACCAGAATTTAAATAAGAAAGCGAAAGCCATGAAGAGAATACAGAAAGAATGATCTGAGAGTGAGAGAAATCAGAAGTTCCCACCCTAACAGTAACAAATAAGGGGAAAAAAATTGAAAGAAGGAAGAAAGTATCAATAGTGTCAAATATTACAGTGTAATATAAGAACTGGAAACTGCCCCCTTGGATTCGATAACTAAAGAATCATATAACCTTACGGAGAGAAGTTTCATTAGAATGGTAGAAGGAGAAGTCTCATTACATGTCTTGAGGTCTGATAGCAAGATGAGGAACTAGAAACAGCATGTATAGGAGATTCTTTTAAGTAAGAAGAAAGATACGATGGTAGTTACATTTTTGTAAAGCATAGGATGCAGGCCTTCCTCCTAATTCTTTAATGCCTGACCAATCTCTGGCGCAACTTCTCAGTCAGGACTTTCTTAGAAACCTGGGCTATGGCAGGTTCAGCAGAAACTACCTTTTCTGCTACTTCACATGTTATGTAACATTTCCATGCATATACTCCTCCTGTGGAGGGTATTCCATCTCTAATTCTTTGTTCCCAACTCAAAAAACTATTGCCATAAGGTGAGTGAATGGTGATATTTATTTTAAGACTAATTTTAAAACATTGTATCCAAAGTTTGTTATTAATAACAAATTATCTCTCCCCTTCCCCTTAATAACCTATCATGCATCAATATGCTTTGAGACCATTGGTGATCATATGAACTCAGATAGCTGTTCAGTAAAGTTAATGCATCCAAAGCCTTAGTCTGAATGAACCCAATGTTTCCCATTGGTTCTCGGTGTTCACTGGCTGGAAATTAAGGACCACGGGGTATTTACTCTTCTTAAGGAGTGGAGTTCACTTTTAGCTTTTTATTGTCAATACTGTTTTGGGGGCCTTGACAAGATTTTCTCTGTATCAGGGCTCTCCTCAGTGAGTTTGGCGAAAATATTTAGACCAGAAAGGAATAAAACTGCTGACCTAGGTTTCTGTTCCATCACCTTCTTGTACTTGTAACTCACTTCCCACCCAAGCAAATATATATATATATCTATATAAGTAGAAGGCCATGCCTCCATGTAATTTGAGGTTCTACCCCAACTGTCTTCTCTATTCCCTAACTTTACTCTAGCCAGTATTTGAAAAAGCTGCATAGGAGTTTAAATAGAACACAGGCTGACCGTTGGGTTTTAACCTATGCACTATAACCTTTGGCTCCTATTTTCTTTGAACTCTTCTTAAAGTTCTTCTATCCACCAGCTCCTTATCAGGAACTTCCTTAGGAATCTCTGGTCTATGATTCTCACCATCTTTGCTAGATATCATCTTAATAACGTTTCTTGGTTTTTCCAAAATGCTAAAAATTGACTGACTCAGATGAAGAAATTGCAGATTGATGCAAGCACAAACTTATTATGCTTTCTCTACCTGGGACTCTGAGAACACAGGGCTGCAACTGTCTCACTAGTCCAGGGAAATAGCAGTGTGCTTCTAAAACTCATTTTTTGTTACGCTGAAAATCCTGTTGTCATAAAATAATCATGATCCACCTCTATAACAGTCCCTTTATGCAGCTAAAGTGTCCAATTTCATCCATTTATTGGGGTCTTAGATTTTTGCCCTTTTAACATGTCTTTCACATATATTAAATGCAACACATCTAGACCTGCTGTAAGCAACTTCTTCCTAAACTTGCTTCTCTTTTCAGTTTAATAATATGACCATGTCCTCAGTTGCCCAGGCCAGAAACCTGGGAGTCCTACAAAATCAATTCACTCTGGCTCTTAAATGTCTGCGACAAAAATCTGCTTTCCATCCTAACTGCCACTGCCCTACTCCAGGGAACCTTCATCTTTTACCTGGATTACTGTGACAACCTCCTAAACTGGTCATATTGTCTCCAAAATTTATTTCCCTTTTATTCACTCAACCAGAGATATTTTTCAAAAATGCAAATTGATCATTTGATTCCCCTGCTTAAAATTCTTTAGTAATTTTGCCTTGTCCTTAGGTGAAAGTCCAAACTTCTTTATATGTGTCTTTTAAGATCTCTCATCACTTTGCCTTCTCTTTGTGCCACTTTTTCACTTCACATTTTCTGCCTCTGCCATACCGCTCTTTCACTTCCTTGTTCGCTTTGAAGTTTCTGTATTTGCATTGCTTTGACTTTGAACCCCTTCTCTGTTTCAACCAGGTGACTCCTATTCATTTATTCTTTATATAATGCAGCTTAAATATTACTTCTTTAGAGAACATTTCTGTGAATTCCTTAACTAGGTAAGTTGTCCATATTCTGTGCTCTTATAGCATCCTTTTTCATGAGGTAGCACTTAGTCCGTTCTAATTACATGTTCAATCTTTAGATTTTAAATTCTGTGAGGGAGCTAACTTTGCTGTTTTTGCTTCCTGTGGTGAGTTATTCAAAGATGGAATGAACTTCTGTGGGAACTTAGGATTCCCATCACCAGTGGTGTTCATGTGCAGGTTGAATAGCTCCAAGTTGGGACTGAAATAGAGAACCATTGCAAAGCTTTTAAGTCCTTTCCAGTCAGGAGATTGTTTTTTCCAAATAGTCAAACATAAGTATATAGGTATTGAAAAAGATTCTATGTTAATATAAAAGAATGTCACTGAATTTAAAATAATGAATTTTCAGTAACTAATGGTCACTAAAAAGTGACCATTGGTATATAGAGAACCTAAGAGATATTTTATATTTAGAACACCATCTGGAGTTTGTGAAATTGATGTTATATTTTGTGTCTCTTATAGGTGAAATGAATCAGAAGTACAAGGAACTAAAAAAACGAGAGGAAAATATGGACAGTAAGTGGTCATCTTATTGATATGAAAATATTCTCAGGTATCTGTTCATTTATACCAAATCAGACATCTCGTTTTGGGAAGATACAGTAGCTAGTAATAAATCCAGGAGTGTGGACATTCAAAGCATTTGCCTTGAGGAATTAATAAATATCAAGCAGAGTTTAGGGATGGGTAGAGAATTTAGAAAGGTTTTGTGTATTTGTGTGTATGAGTATTTTTAGGTTAGGGATAGATTCTAAAACTAGCGTTTACATTAATTGTATAGAGACCACTTATTGATTGAATGTTGAATGTTCTCTTTTACATGCTTCACTGCATTCATCTTTAGTGTCTTTCACCCTTTTTTTTTTTTAGCTCTTTATAATACTTCTCTCATTATATATCAGCCCTTACCTCAGATTTTGCTACTTGATTCTGTCACTGATTGTAGTTTTGGTAGCCTTCTGTTGCAACTTCTAATTTACTTTTTAAAAATCTTAACTTTGGGGGCGCCTGGGTGGCGCAGTCGGTTAAGCGTCCGACTTCAGCCAGGTCACGATCTCGCGGTCCGTGAGTTCGAGCCCCGCGTCGGGCTCTGGGCTGATGGCTCAGAGCCTGGAGCCTGTTTCCAATACTGTGTCTCCCTCTCTCTCTGCCCCTCCCCCGTTCATGCTCTGTCTCTCTCTGTCCCAAAAATAAATAAACGTTGAAAAAAAAAAAAAAAAAATCTTAACTTTGTAAGTAGATCTTCACTTAAAATTGTGTTGTACATTCAGAAATTTTTCAAAATTAATATTTATTGGGGCGCCTGGGTGGCGCAATCGGTTAAGCGTCCGACTTCAGCCAGGTCACGATCTCGCGGTCTGTGAGTTCGAGCCCCGCGTCGGGCTCTGGGCTGATGGCTCAGAGCCTGGAGCCTGTTTCCGATTCTGTGTCTCCCTCTCTCTCTCTGCCCCTCCCCCATTCATGCTCTGTCTCTCTCTGTCCCAAAAATAAAATAAAATAAACGTTAAAAAAAAAATTAATATTTATTATTGGTTTCCTTTTTTAATAATCATTTTACTAGAATCTGAAGTTTTATAGGTCTGATGTCAATTGTTACCCTCATCGAAGCATGCCATAAAGTAGTAATTGCTAATTCTGATTTAACAATATCTCAAGATTTCTTTAAAATCTCAGCAAGTACCAGAAATTATCTCAAAATTAATTCATTGTTTCATAATAACAGTAAAGTTTTTTTTAACTTACTGTAAGTTTTTATTTTGGGGAAAGCCATAGAATACATTTTTAAGAATATAAAAAAGAATAGGGGCCCCTGGCTGGTTCTGTCGGTTAAGCTTCCGACTTCGGCTCAGGTCATGAACTCACAGTTTGTGAGTTCAAGCCCCTCATCAGGCTCTGTGTTGACAGCTCGGAGCCTGGAGCCTGCTTTGGATTCTGTGTCTCCCTCTCTCTCTGTTCCTCTCCCGCTGGCTTGCTCTCTCTCTCTCTCTCTCTCTCTCTCTCTCTGAAAAAATAAATAAAGATTAAAAAAAATTTTTTAAGAATATAAAAAAGTAAATTATGTACTCATTCTATAAGACAAGAGAAGGAGGATTTCTTAGAAACTATTTATAATGTGAATAAATTATTAAATTTATTTAGTTGAGATTAATGCAACATTATAAGTAAAATACTCACTTTCAGATAAAATAGTTATTAGTAACTACTCTCAGTATTGAAATTAATGACTAATTATAAATATTAATAATTATAGACCAAGGAGATCCTATGTAAGAACAGATTTTTTTCTGTTCTTCTTTATATCAACTATTATTTCTGAGTAACTTTTAGTTTACTTGTATTAAGATCACAACAGTTAAGCTTTAAAAGTTTGAAAATAAGTAGGGGTGCCTGGGTGGCTCAGTTGGTTAAGTGTCTGACATTGGCTCAGATCATGATCTCATGATTTGTGGGTTCAGGCCCTGAGTCAGGCTCTGTGCTGACAGCTCAGAGCCTGGAAACTACTTTGGATTCTGTGTCTCCCTGTCTCCCTCTTTGCCCTCCCTTGCTCACACTCTGTTTCTTTCTCTGTCTCAAAAATAAACATTCAAAAAACTTTTTTTTAATTGTGAAAATATGTAGAAATGTTCTTATTCAATAATTTAATTACCCTTGAGTTAATAAAAGATGAAACCGTGCCTTAAAATTGACTGTGACATAGGGGAAGGGAAGAAAAAAACAAGATAAAAAGAGAGGGAGGCAAACCATAAGAGACTTGAAAATACAGAGAACAGACTGGGGGTTGCTAGAGGGGTTTGTGGTGGGGGATGGGCTAAATGATGGGCATTAAGGAGGGCACTGGCTGGAATGCACACTGGGTGTTATATGTAAGTCATATGAATCACTGAATTCTAGTCCTGAAATCATTACTGCACTCCATGTTAACTAGCTTGGATTTAAATAAAATTAAAAAGTTAAAAAAATTATAAATAAATCGTAGAAACAAACAAAAAAAAAATGAAATTTGCTTTGAATTTCTAAAAAGTACTGTTAAGAGCTACAAATCAGAGTTTATATAGTATTAACTATATTAACAGTAACTTCTCATTGTAATTTTGAATCTGTAGCTTTTATTGAGACTTTTGAGGAAACTAAGAATCAGGAACTTGAACGGAAGGCACAGATAGAAGCCAACATTGTTACACTTTTGGAGCACTCTAGTAGAGTAAGTACCATGTGCCTGTCTTAGTGCTCTCATTATTTTTACTGTGATTACCTTTCCAAATACAGTTCAGAAAATGCAGTGGTTCACAATGGCATCTGCTCATTTAATCTGTTTCCTTTAAATTCCCTTGATTATTATTTTATTCCTTTAATTTGTGTATTTCTAGCAAAATTCAGCTAAGGACAGTAGGGGAAAAGGGTAACATGTATGATGTCAGTGTTTAGCAGTAAGTGAGGTATTAATTCGGAGTAATTATTAATGATTTTCTTCCATTGTTGATGTGTTTAAACTTAGAGAAGGAATGCTTGCACAGATAACTTCAAAATCTACATGTTATAATGGAAAATTTTGATATATTTTTACATTGTAATTTGTACTATAAATAGAAGGTATTCTTTTCTTGTAATACTCTTTAAGAGTATATGATACCAAGGAGTATCTTCATTTATTCAAAAAAAAAATTTATTGAGCAGCTACTAATGAGTGCTAGCATAGAAGGAAAAATGCACAGTTTCTTTTAAATATTCTAAGTGTCGTAAGACCCCCAAATAGTTCTTAAAATAGTGTAGTTGAATTTCTTCTACAGTGAAATAAAATTCAGAATTACTTCTTTTACATTTGCTTTAGTCTCTCCATGTTGAGAAAACCTGACTTTGAATCTCACTATACTCTTATAAACATACATGAAACATATATAATGAATGATGTATTTCAGTTCACAACAGCTAGTCCCTTAGCAGTGTTTTCCAAGAGTTTTCTTGAAGAGTTAAATCAGTGTAGTTTTTCTATTTTTTTTTCTCTACAAATACAGAATATAAATCGTATGAAACAGATATCCTCTATCACCAATCAAGAGCTGAAGATGATGCAGGATGATCTCAATTTTAAATCTACTGAAATGCAGAAGTCACAAAGTACAGCTAGAAATTTGACTTCAGGTGAGAGAACATAGATTTTTATATTTTCCATGACAAATTGAAACTTTAAAACTTTAATACCATTTCATTTGATTTTTTTGAAAGGCTGACAATATAATATATGATTGCTTATTGCTCCAGTCACTTATAGACTCAGAATTGTGTGTGACTTTTCACATCAACTTAGTAGTATTTCATTGGGACATTCTGATTCATTTTTAACATTTACTGAATATTTGTTCTATGCCTGTGCTATAACATGTGTATGCAGAGATTTAAAAAAAAAAAAAAGTCCGGTCTCTTTCCTCAAGGAACTTTGAACTTGGTGGAATAATGACAAACAACTAAAATATAATGAAGCAGTACTATGATAGAAGCATAAGGAGCAACCCGACATTGGGTTCATATCCACCCGCCCCCCCCCCCCTCCCAGAGAGGTATCCTAGAGGAAGTAATGTTTCAATTATAATTAGTTTCAGCCATTATGACTAACATGGTATTAGAGCAACACTCTCCACTAGACATGTAATGCCAGCCACATATATAATTTTAAATTCCCTATTAAAAAGAGATGTATGAATTTTAATAATATATTTTATTTAATCCAGTGTATCCAAAAGAGTATTATTTAAACATGTACTCAGTATAAAAATGATCCATGAGATTTTGCTGTCACAGTCCATCTCAACTTGGGACTAGACATAGTCGAAAGTTTAAAAGCGATAATTGGCCAATGGCTGCCACTTGGGCAGTGCAGATAGAGATTAAAAACGAATACACAAAATTGATTTTAAAGAGTTTAGGATAGGATGTCAACTATACTCAAAAGACAAAAAGTTTAGGATAAAGTCAAAATTTGTATGGAACCTTTGATTTTTAAGCTAATAGATTCTAACTATGGATATGTTTTATGCTGGTATGTGGTGACTTTGAATTAGCTATGTTTTTATTTGTCTACTTGGAATTACACTGGCAGTTAGTAAAATTACAAGGAATAAAGAATTAATATTTACTAATGTAAAAATGTTGGGATTCGTGAAATGGAATAAAAGATCCACTGTATTCATTTATCTGGAATCCTAAGGTCTAAAAGCTCCTGGCCACAAAACCTAACCTGACCTGAACTGACATGAGGCTATTTATAGTCTTTAATTATCCTACCTAATATGACTGTTCATACTTTTTGCTTCAGAAATAGCCAAGTACTTGATGACAGGGTGCTGCCTTAGACCCTGCTATGGGAGTTCTATTATAATCATTATATGTGCTGTATCATTTTTTTAAAATCTGAAGAATTCTGCATTCTAAAACACAATAACCTAGGAATTTGTTTAATAAGGATTATAGACCTATAAGTGTATACCGAATGTTATTCATATACAGTTGAATTTAGAATGATGATGTAGTTGGACAATTATCGTTATTTTATACATTCAAGTATATTTTATCTGTCCAGATTTGTTTAGAGTTTGTTTGCTATAGTTTTACTTGTATATCTGAATATATACTAAACAACTAGAGGAGGTACATTCTAAATGTGACTTATACCTGTTATTGGTTTAACGATCAGAATTTTTAAAATTGTGATAAAAAACACAGAACACAAATTTGCCATCTTAACCATTAACTGTAGGCACAGTGTTGAGCAACAGGTATCTAGAACTTGTTCATCTTACAAAACTGAAACTTACACCCATTAAACAGCTGTCCATTTCCCTCTCAATTTTTCTCCTCTGCTAGCCATATTCTACTTTCTGTTTCTATAAGTTTGACTACTTTAAATACCTCTTATAGGTGGAATCATGCAGTATTTGTCTCTTTGTGAATGGATATTTTACTTACAATGCCCTTGAAGTTCATCAGAGTTGTAACATGTAACAGGGTCTCCTTTTTTTAAAGGCTAAATAATATTCTATAGTATGTACATACTATACATACACTTTTTTATTCATTTGGTGATGGACATTTAGGTTGTTTTACCTCCTGGCTATTGTGATTCATGCTACAGTGGACATGGGTGTGTAAATACCTCTTCGAGATCTTTTCAAATATGAGTATTTTTACATCTAAATTTTCTTTTTTCTATAAGGTAAAGAATTTTATCTTTAATTGTTCCATCTAGGAAATCTCTGTTTTGTGTTTTAGACTATAGTTTTAAGGCTTTCATTTATCTATTTTCAGTTTTAATTTGAAAAGTTTTTTACTCCTTTAAGCTATCTTTGTAAAATGGCTGTTAAGAAACATACATTTTTTAAAAAGATAAATATCAGTACCAGGTAATGAATTCAATTATAAGGACTTTGAATTCCTTTCATACTTTTATACTTTATTCTTTACATTTTCTTTTAAAAACTAGCCATTATATTTTCTCCAGTGATGTAGGGTTGAAAAATAATGAGAGCTGGCTTCAATTTTATTCAAGTTTATTACTATGATAAGAATTTTACTGAAAAATTTCCTTATTAATAATGGTTTGAATTTTTTGGCCTGTACAATTAGTTGCATTTACTCAATTATTTTTAAATGTTAATTTAAACCAAGCATATAAATGATTTTTCCTCTCTTAATACTATCCTCCACATGAAGTTTCTTATGTCTACAAATCACCATAAGAAGTCTATAATATTCTACTTCACCTTTCAGAGATAATGAATTTTATATTCCCTTTTGTGAATTGCCTCCCCTTTTGCTCTTGAGTTTATGATTGGAAATCACCTGATTTTCTTAGTGTACTCTATTTTTTAATGGAACAATATTATTCTCACAGGGGAAAAATTATTTCTTGGGAGATTAAAAAAAATCTTGATTATAATGGCTTGTGGCCCTCCAAAGTGTCACTGTACAATTAACAGATATATACATTATATCTGTAATATAAAAGTTTCATGAGAGAGCAGTGATAAGGGAAAATAATTATCTACAAAAAGCTCCATAGGGGGACAATAATGGAAAAAAAAAAAAAGACTGCAAAACAGTGCTGTATTGCATGAGGAAAGAGGCAAGAAATCTGTCAGCAATAGTTTTTATTTATATTTTTGGAAAGGAAACTCCAAGGAATAAACAAATGCACTGATGGCAGAATATTTCAGAAACATTTCCCCATGTCAAAGTGGTTCCTTCTGAGATTTTGCTACTATGTACACACTGCTTAGTAAACTTTGCAACTTCATAGCATATCAGAAGGAACTAGTCTGCATCCTCTTCCTGTCTCTTCCCTTGGAGAAGTTTTTAGCTTTTCAAGGGGACCCGCTGTTAAAGGAAGATAAACTTTACCTCATACCAACCAACCATTTTCTCCCTTTCTCTAGGAAAAGCAGGTTCTATAGCTCCTAAATGTATGTCCCTAATATATCTTCAAATTAAACCTGTAGTTAGAGTTCAGTAACATTTTCACTGAGCACTCAAAATATACAAGCTATATACTTTTCCTTTTTGAAGCATTGAAACATCATAAGCCTCCGGGACTTTGATTCAGCACTTTGGTTTTCATTTTAACTGTTTCCAACCCTAGTAGAGATATGAATCGAACAAAACAAAACCCATCCCACAACGTTTAAGTCCATGTATATATGTATGTTTTTTTAAGGATATATATGTCAGTATGACTGAGTCTTGTGACTCTTAAAGGGACAAAAGGAAATGCTCTAATTTAATTATACCAACTTAAATTTGGTTGGTAAAAACCTCCTCTCTTAAATCATTGTCTTTTGAAGACTTTTAAAACTATTTGATATTTTAGGCCCTGTGATCATTGTTATGGAGACATTCAGTTTTTTGAACATGATATTTTTACTATAATGTCACCTTCCACCTATATTTTAATCCATAATCTTTCTAGTTTTATAGGTAGAGGAAGAAAGTTTAATATTTAATAGCAGCTTTGTATTTGATTTTTCCATTAGTGAATCTGTATAGATAATACAACTCAATTACAAGTAAATTTTGCTAAATTTTATATGAAGAAACTAACTTACTAATTGCCTGCCCACATATAAGGAAGACATCCTGGTAAGAGGGCAACTCAATGCCAAAATACATGCATAAATTCTATTCAGATCCTAATCTGACCAGTGAACTATGTACACATTGAGTAAACTTTAAGGAACCCAGGAAAAAGTAGCAGTTAAAAATTGAAAGAACTGCATACATAGATTTTTTTACATGCTGTCTACTCCAAAGGAGAAAAGTTTAGAATTTTGGTTTAGCAAAGTTTATTGCTCATTTAATAAAAATCAATACTTTCCAAAGTAGTACGGCATAATCCAGAATCTCTACAACATATCAAAGTTTCCATTATACTATAAAACTTACTAGATATGTCAGCAAATTAGGAAGATGTGAGTCAAGGGGAAAAGCAATCAATGCACACTGAACCAGAGATAATCCAGATGTTGAACAGAAGATTTTAAATGTTTATAAACATATTTAAGGGTTTAAAGGAAAATAAAATCATAATAAATGAAAAGATGGAGAATACCACAGAGAAAATAAATATTTACAAAAAAGAACCAAGTAGAAATTCCAGTATTGAAAGTATAACTCAAATGAAAAATTGATTGAATGACCCTAATAGAAGATTGAAGTCCGCAGAGTCAATCAACTTGAAGATTTAAAAAAAAGATCTAATCTGGAGAAGAAATAAAAGTGAACAGAGACTGTAGGAGTGCCTGGGTGGCTCAGTTGGTTAAGTGTCCTGCTCTTGATTTCGGCTCAGGTCATGATCTCACAGTGTGGTTTGTGAGTTTTGAGCCCCACATAGGGCTCCGCTCTCTCAGCTCAGGATTCCCTTGGGATTCTCTCTCTCTCTCCCTTTTTCTCTGCCCCACCCCTGCACACACTCACTAGTGCATGTGCACGTTCTCTCTCTCAAAATAAATAAACTTTAAAAAAAATGAACAGGAACTTAAATGTTCTGTGGGTCAGTTTCAGGCAGTCTGAAATACATGTAATTGAAATTCCAGGAGGAGTGGAGGGACAGAGAATGGGAGAAAAAAGATAACTGAAGAAATAATGGCTGAAAATTTCCCAAATTTGATTAAAAAAAATAATAAAACAGTATCTAAGAAGCTTATTGAACCCTAAACAAGATTGATATAAAAATCTCTTAACCACATCATACTACTAAAATGCAACATAAAGGAAAAACAATGAAGGTGCCAGAGAAAAATAATATATACATAGAGGGAATAATACATCCCACTCTAAGATTAAATTTTATCTTATTTTATTATAAAAATCTTTCACCCCTAAGTCTCTAAGTAATAAATGGAATATGTTCACGTTTGGCTTTTAATACTCTGAAATACCACCATATTTTTCTGAGGCTATTCATATCTCTACCTTGTAATAGAGGTAGAGTGAAAGCTAAATGTTCAAAGGTGAAAGTATATCACTATGTATGCCTCTATCTACAAACAAGTAACTGCAGGATGTTTAGGATTATTATCATACCCTGGGAACACAGGAGAGAGGAAACTAGCTTAGCTAGGTTTGAATTCAGATATCTTCATTTGATGTGCATATTATGTATTGCAGTTCATTTTATTTTTTTATTTTTTCAAATCAGAAAGTCTTTGTCTTTTTTTTTTAATGGAATTTATTGTCGAATTGGTTTCCATACAACACCCAGTGCTCATCCCAAGAGGTGCCCTCCTCAATACCCATCACCCACCCATCCCTCCTTCCCACCTCCCGTAAACCCTCAGTTTTGTTCTCAGTTTTTAGGAGTCTCTTATGTTTTGGTTCCCTCCCTCTCTAACCATTTTTTTTCCTTCCCCTCCCCCATGGTCTTCTCTTAAGTTTCTCAGGATCCACATAGGAGTGAAAACATATGGAATCTGTCCTTCTCTGTATGACTTATTTCACTTAGCATAACACTCTCCATTTCCATCCATGTTGCTACAAAAGGCCATATTTCATTCTTTCTCATTGCCACGTAGTATTCCATTGTGTATATAAACCACAATTTCTTTATCCATTTGCCAAAGCAACAGAATATACTTTCTTCTTGAGTGCACATGGAACCTTCGCCAAGATAGATCACATACTGGGTCACAAAAACAGCCCTTCATAAGTATACAAGAATTGAGATCATACCATGCATACTTTCAGACCACAATGTGATGAAGCTTGAAATCAACCACAGGAAAAAGTCTGGAAAACCTTCAAAAGCATGGAGGTTAAAGAACACCCTACTAAAGAATGAATGGGTCAACCAGGCAAGTAGAGAAGAAATTAAGAAATATATGGAAACAAACGAAAATGAAAATACAACAATCCAAACGCTTTGGGATGCAGCGAAGGCAGTCCTGAGAGGAAAATACATTGCAATCCAGGCCTATCTCAAGAAACAAGAAAAATCCCAAATACAAAATCTAACAGCACACCCAAAGGAAATAGAAGCAGAACAACAAAGACATCCCAAACCCAGCAGAAGAAGAGAAATAATAAAGATCAGAGCAGAAGTAAAAAATATAGAATCTAAAAAAACTGTAAAGCAGATCAATGAAACCAAGAGTTGGTTTTTTGAAAAAATAAACAAATTTAATAAACCTCTAGCCAGGCTTCTCAAAAAGAAAAGGGAGATGACCCAAATAGATAAAATCGTGAATGAAAATGGAATTATTACAACCAATCCCTCAGAAATACAAGCAACTATCAGGGAATACTATGAAAAATTATATGCCAACAAATTGGACAACCTGGAAGAAATGGACAAATTCCTAAACACCCACACACTTCCAAAACTCAAACAGGAAGAAATAGAAATCTTGAACAGACCCATAACCAGTGAAGAAATTGAATCAGTTATCAAAAATCTCCCAACAAATAAGAGTCCAGGACCAGATGGCTTCCCAGGGGAATTCTACCAGACATTTAAAACAGAGATAATACCTATCCTTCTCAAGCTATTCCAAAAAATAGAAAGGGAAGGATAACTTCCAGACTCATTCTATGAAGCCAGCATTACTTTGATTCCTAAACCAGATAGAGACCCAGTAAAAAAGAGAACTACAAGCCAATATCCCTGATGAATATGGATGCAAAAATTCTCAATAAGATACTAGCAAATCGAATTCAACAGCATATAAAAAGAATTATTCACCATGATCAAGTGGGATTCATTCCTGGGGTGCAGGGCTGGTTCAACATTCACAAATCAATGTGATACATCACATTAATAAAAGAAAAGATAAGAACCATATGATCCTGTCAATCAATGCAGTAAAAGCATTTGACAAAATTCAGCATCATTTCTTAATAAAAACCCTCGAGAAAGTCGGGATAGAAGGAACATACTTAAACATCATAAAAGACATTTGTGGAAAGCCCACAGCCAATATCATCCTCAATGGGTAAAAACTGAGAGCTTTCTCCCTGAGATCAGGAACACGACAGGGATGTCCACTCTCACTGCTGTTGTTTAACATAGTGTTGGAAGTTCTCGCATCAGCAATCAGACGACAAAAGGAAATCAAAGGCATCAAAATTGGCAAAGATGAAGTTAAGCTTTCACTTCTTGCAGATGACATGATATTATACATGGAAAATCCGATAGACTCCACCAAAAGTCTGCTAGAACTGATACATGAATTTAGCAAATTGCAGGATACAAAATCAATGTACAGAAATCAGTTGCATTCTTATACACTAGTAATGAAGCAACAGAAAGACAAATAAAGAAACTGATCCCATTCACAATTGCACCAAGAAGCATAAAATACCTAGGAATAAATCTAACCAAAGATGTAAAAGATCTGTATGCTGAAAACTATAGAAAGCTTATGAAGGAAATTGAAGAAGATATAAAGAAATGGAAAAACATTCCGTGCTCATGGATTGGAAGAATAAATATTGTTAAAATGTTAATACTACCCAACGCAGTTCCATTTTAGTATCCATTTTTGAATTTGCTCTAATCATGTTTTACTTTGCTGGTTTTTAAAAAAAATTTTTTTTAACGTTTATTTATTTTTGAGACCGAGAGAGACAGAGCATGAACGGGGGAGGGACAGAGAGAGAGGGAGACACAGAATTGGAAGCAGGCTCCAGGCTCTGAGCCATCAGCCCAGAGCCTGACACGGGGCTCGAACTCACGGACCGTGAGATCGTGACCTGAGCTGAAGCCGGATGCTTAACCGACTGAGCCACCCAGGCGCCCCTCATGTTTTACTTTGATAGCTATAAGAAAAGTAAAGCAAAGAAGATGTCTGGGGAAGCCTGAATAGCAAAACTGAGCAAATGTTATGTTCCTCTTTTCATAGCTCACTGTTCCTCATCAAGGCATCTTTTTGGATCATTAAGTAACATTTGCTGTCTTAAATATGAACCTTTCATAAACATGATAATAATATTACTCAGCGCCAAAGCCTGACTGGTTGTGTGACCTTGGACAAAATACCTTTCTAAGCTTCAGTTTCCTCATAGCATACCTCCTAAGGCTGTTATGAAGTAGAAGAGATAACATATAAAGTCAGGCACATTTCAGGTACTCAGTAATATTGGCTCCCACCATACCTTTCTCTCACATTGAAAAAGGACTTTTAAATTCAGAACCACAATGTTTAAAAGTCTCTGAAATAGAGAAGGTAGATATTATAGAATTCTGTTGAGAACAAAATATTTTTGGAGCTGCCTGGGTGGCCCAGTTGGTTAAGCATCTGACTTCAGCTCAGGTCATGATCTCGCGGTTCTTGAGTTCAAGCCCTGCATCAGGCTCTGTGCTGATAGCTCAGAGCTTGGAGCGTGCTTCAGATTCTGTGTCTCTCTCTCTGCCCCTCCCCTGCTCGCACTCTGTCTCTCTCAAAAATATAAAACGTTAGGGGCGCCTGGGTGGCGCAGTCGGTTAAGCGTCCGACTTCAGCCAGGTCACGATCTCGCGGTCCGGGAGTTCGAGCCCCGCGTCGGGCTCTGGGCTGATGGCTCAGAGCCTGGAACCTGCTTCCGATTCTGTGTCTCCCTCTCTCTCTGCCCCTCCCTCGTTCATGCTCTGTCTCTCTCTGTCCCAAAAAATAAATAAATGTTGAAAAAAAAAAATTAAAAAAAAAAATATAAAACGTTAAAAAAAATTTTTTAATAAATAAATAAACATTAAAAAATAAAAAAAACAATATTTTTTTTAAACATTGCCTTCTTATTGTAATTTGTATTCATTACAGAGAATTTTGGAGATACAGAAAAGCATAAATAAAAACTTTTTAAATATTAAATTCCCACTGTCAAATATTTATGACTATTAAAATGTCGGTATTTATCTTTCCAAATGTTGGTATTTATCTTTCCAGTCTTTTTTCTTTTCTTTTTAATAGTTTTTAATTTTAATCCCAGTATAGTTAACACACAGTGTTATATGAGTTTCAGGTGTACGATTTAGTGATTCAACAATTCTGTGCATTACTCAGCACTCATCATGGTTAAGTGCACTCTTTAATCCCCATCATCTGTTTCACCCATCCCCCTACCCACTTGCCCTCTAGTAACCATCAGTTTATTCTCTATGGCTAAGAAAGAGTCTGTTTTTTTATTTCTCTTTTTGTCTCTGTCTCTCTCCTTTTTTCCCCTTGCTCATTTATTTTGTTTCCTAAATTGCCCATATAAGTGAAATCATAATGTATTTATCTTTCTCTGACTGACTTATTTCACTTAGTAGTATATGCTCTCTAGCTCCATCCATGTCATTGCAAATGGCAAGATTCCATTCATTTTTATAACTGAATAATATTACATTGTGTGTGTGTGTGTGTGTGTGTGTGTGTGTGTGTGTGTATGCCATATCTTCTTTATCCATTCATATATCAGTGGACACTTGGGTTGATTCCATAATTTGGCTGTTATAAATAATGCTGCAGTAAACATAGAGAAGGGTGCGTGTATCCCTTTGAATTAGTGTTTTTGTATTTTTTGGATAAATACCCAGTAGTGCGATTACTGGATCATAGGGAAGCTCTATTTTTAACTTTTTGATGAACCTCCATACTGTTTTCCATAGTGGCGGCGCCAGTTTGCATTCCCAACCATAGTTCACAAGGGTCCCTTTTTCTCCACATTCTTGCCAATACTTGTTGTTTCTTCTATATTTATTTTAGCCATTCTGACAGCTGTGAGGTGATACCTCATGGTAGTTTTTGCATTTCCCTGATGATGACTGATGTTGAGCATCTGTTGCCTATTGACCATCTGTATGTCTTCTTTCAAAAAATGTCTGTTAATGTCTTCTCCCCATCTTTAATTGGATTATTTGGGGTCTTTTGGTGTTGACTTGTATCAGTTCTTATATATTTTGGATACTAACCCTTTATCAGACATGTCATTTGCCAATATCTTCTTCAGTCTTCTTCAAATATTTCATCTTGGCAAAAAAGAAGAAACCTCTCCCAAGTATTCTCTGCCCAGCTCTCATCCCTCCCTTTCTGAGGTTTCACTGCCAAAGTTTTCAAAACCTTCCTCTCACTCTTGGTCCCATTTTTTTTTTCTTTCTATGAAATCTATTCTCAGGAAATACATCAAGGTTTTCCTGTCCAGTTAGTACAACTTGTATTTTGCAGTCTTTTTTTTTTTTTTTTTTTTTTTTAATCTCTAAATAGTATTCTGCATTACAAACCACTCCTTTAGTCTTGAAATGTCTTTTCACCATGGTTTCATTTTTCTTTTACTTCTTTGGTCATTTCTTATTCTCCTTTATAGGCTCCCTCATGTCAATTTATTCTTTTAAAAATAGGTTCTGTCATGAATCCTTTTCCCTTGATGATTTCAACTACACCCATAGTTTCAAGTGCTATGTGGATGATTTCAAAATAGTTATCTTCAAATTTCTCTCAGGGCTTTAGACGCCCGCATATATCTATACATGTCCTGTTTACTATTTAGGTGTTTCTGAGGTAACTCGCACAACATATCCTAAGTTGACTTGAACCCTTCATTTCATTCCCTCCTACAAACAAAAGTTTAGACTTCCGTCTGCCTCCCCAACCATCAACTCCTTTACCTTTAAGTTAGAAATGGAACTCTGCATTGACTCCTCTTGCTCAACCACTGTATCCAGTCAATTGCCTGTTTTGTTAATCCCAAATCCCTAATATCTCTTGAGTCCCTCCACATCTCCCCTGTATTTTTTCCTCATTTACTTCCATGTGACATAACTTTAGATTTCATATATATAGTTGTCTTTTACTGGAATATAGGTTCTATAAGGATAGGGATTTTCATATGCTTTATTCATTGCTGTATCCCCTCTGCCTAGAAGTTTGCCTGGCACACAGAAAGCACTTAATAAATATTGCTTAATGAAAAAAAAATCCCCAAAGTGTTAACACCAGTCTAAGATTTCTTATGTAGATCACTGAATCAACATTTAACTGGTCCTTCTGTATGTTAGTAATGCTTTTCTAATTAATTGTCCACATTGAAACCAGAGTGAACTTTCTGAAATTTAATTATGCCACAATTTGATTTGAAATTCATCGATTACTTACCATTGCCCTTTGGATAAAGTTTCTTTCTTTCTTTTTTTTTTTTTACTGTTTTTATTTTTTTTTATTTTTTTTCAATATATGAAATTTATTGTCAAATTGGTTTCCATACAACACCCAGTGCTCATCCCAAAAGGTGCCCTCCTCAATACCCATCACCCACTCTCCCCTCCCTCCCACCCCCCATCAACCCTCAGTTTGTTCTCAGTTTTTAACAGTCTCTTATGCTTTGGCTCTCTGCCACTCTAACCTCTTTTTTTTTTTTCCCCCCTTCCCCTCCCCCATGGGTTTCTGTTAAGTTTCTCAGGATCCACATAAGAGTGAAAACATATGGTATCTGTCTTTCTCTGTATGGCTTATTTTACTTAGCATCACACTCTCCAGTTCCATCCACATTGCTACAAGGGGCCAAATTGGATAAAGTTTCAATTCCCTTTTTTCATTTATAAAGCCCTTCATGAACTGAAATTCTTCCCACTTTGAACTTTGGGTCCTAATCATACTTAACTTTTATTATTTGCTTAGGTGTACCTCGCTTTCTCACCTCTAGACTTGGCATATATTGGTTGTGTTGCCTGGAGCACATTCACTTCTTGGTTTGGTGGATTCCTAATCCTTAAGGCTTCACTCAGTTAAAAGGCATATATTTAGAGAGTTCTCTTAGTCCCATATGCTCTTATGGCACTCTGTATTACTCTTTTCATGGTAGTTGTCTAACTTATTGTAAATGCTTACTTTAATATCCTGGTTCTACCTCTAGAATATAGCTCCTTGAGCAAAATCAATGTCTCTGTTGATCTCCATATTATTCATAGCACCTAGCACATAGTAGATGCTCAATACTTTAGCAACAAAGAATGAGACACACACTCCCTCTTAAACACACATATATTTACAGTCAGTCCTCGTTCATAATTCTGTATTTGTGAATTTACCTACTCACCATAATTAATTTGTACCCCCAAAATTAATACTTGTAGCACTTTCATGATCATTTGTGGACATGTGCAAAGTCAGGAAAAATTTGTATTGCCTGACATACATTTTTCAGTGGAGGTCAAATAAGGCAACACACTGCCTTCTTGTGTTAATCCTCATTCTGTGAACAAGTATCCTTTTTGTGGCATATTTGGTGCCACTTTTTGCCACAGTTTTGTACTTTTTGTTGGTGATTCTCCTGTATAATATGGCTCCCAAGCACAATGCTGAAGTGTTGGTCGTGTTCCTAAGCCCACTATTCCTAAGAATATTGTAAGGCAATGTGCCTTTCAGAGAATATGTGAGTTAGGTTAGCTTTGTTCAGGTATAAGTTGGCCTTGAATTCTATATATATTAAATAAGGTATGTTTAAACAGAAACACACACAAAACAAGGTTATGTATTAGTTGATGGATGAAAATATTGTGACCAGGGGCTCTCAGGAACCTAACCCCATATCACCCATAGGAGCAAATGATTTAGTATTTGCTAACCTAGTATTTATAGTAACTTTATGGAATATAACTACCATAAGTAATGAGAATTGACTGTATATATAGGTACAAAATTTTGCTACATATATATGTGTATATAAATATGTAATGTTTCCTAATTTGCTTTCATGCCCCTATTAAAAATAATGGGTCTCATAATATATGTTATATTATTAAGTAAGAAAAAAAAACCTGTGTGTTCTTGAATGTTTGTATGAGAATGGAGACAAGTATGTTGGTATACATCAGGTTATGTTGGTTACCTGGAGGAAGAGTATTTTTTTTCTTTGTAATTTATCTTTGTATTGTCTCGTTGGTTGTAATGAAACACGTTTCTTTTGCAGGTACTCTGTAAAACATGATTTTTAATGGTTGCATTGTATTTGTCTTTGTGAAAGGAATAAAGTTTTGACTATGGTTTTGAATTTTCTTATGTTTCAGATAGTCAGCGTCTACAGTTGGATCTACAGAAAATGGAGCTTCTGGAAAGTAAGATGACTGAGGAACAGCATTCTCTGAAAAGCAAAATTAAGCAAATGACAGCTGATTTGGAAACATATAATGATTTGCCAGCTTTAAAATCATCAGGTGAAGAAAAGAAAAAGGTAAATGGTGACAGTCTTACAAAATTATGATACAAATGTTTTTTTTTAACAAATTAATATGTATGTAGTTTATAGAATTTACTATTTTCAGTTGATTATTTGATATATAAGCTAAGAAAAAAAATAAAGATGTTTACATATGTAGTAGGAATTTAGGGAGATACAAGTTTTAAACAAAAGGCAAAAGCGAGGGATAGAGCATTTCAACAGATATGAACTTTGTTAAATGCAGGTTTGATTATGATATTTCCCTACTTAAGACTTTATTATTAGTGGCTTTTCTTTGCTATTTACATTAAAATAAATTATTTAAATTAAATTAAATTTGGTTGGATAAGAACATATATATAGCAGCCTTAATACAGTTAATACTGATTTCACTTATTATAACTCAAAAGGTAATTTTACAAACAAGTTTTAGAGTAATTATAATCTTGGTAGAATTTAACCAGACTATCATTGAAATTATTTAAGTAGGAAATCATTTATATAGGCTTACTAGATATTCACTGAAGTCTATTATTTGCTTCCATTTGGATCTATCTAGAAATTACATCAGGAGAGAACAGTATTAACAACCCGTAGAAATGCCTTTAAGAAAATAACGGAGAAGCTAAATGTAGAGTATGAGAAGCTAAAAACACAATTGCAAGAAAATGAGACACATTCTCAGGTAAAAAGAAAAAAAAGACTAAAGTTTATTTCTGTTTTTAAACTGTCTGTCCCATGTTCTTAATCTGTATTTCCACCCCAAAACAATTTTTTCTTTAAGTTGTTTTATCTTCCAGACTTTCTGGTTTTGAAGATAGCCAGACTGTGTACAGTCTCCACTCAGAAGTGAATTTACTTTTGCTCTCCTTCTATAAGCCTATATTGAAGGGCACTCTGTTCTAGGCCCTGTTCTAGGCATAGCTGTTATGATAATAGCTTTTAAAAATTTCGAAACTCAAGCATTTTGAATGGAGAAACTTTGCTAAATCATGAAAACCACAAATAAAGAAAATAAACCTTAATGACTAATATCTCACAGAAGAAATAATTCTTGTCCTTTTTATGTAGGTCCTTCTAGTCTCTGTGTGTATGTTATATGTACATATACTTTATACATACACATAAGTATATGTGTATTTCTATATATTTAAAGAAATGGTATCATATGGTACATATTATTTAGAAACTTGTTTCTAATAAGCACTTTCCCTTGTCAGTAGATTTTTAAAAAATACGATTCTATATGATATTTGACTTCATGGATATAATTTTCGGAAGCAGTTCCATAGTGTTGCACATTTAGGTTATTTTTAGTTTTAAAACTGTTTAATGCTGTAAAAAGCAGTCCTATACTTGAACTACTTGATTTACATTTCTGATTATTTACACAGGATGCATAGACAAGCCCCCTTTGCATATCATTCATCCTACTGACAGAGTTACCTGAACAATGTCAGAAGTTTTTTAGATTAAGTGCCCTGTCTGAGAGGATAGAGATGATTTCTGTCTCATTCACTTTCTTCTTAAACTGTGCCAGGGGTTTGCACATAATAGGTGTTCAAAAAGTATTTGTTGGAGGATTAAATGAAGCATGTGTGATGTGTACAAAATCAGTAATTATGGTCTGATAAGGATTGATCATTCTCATGTCTAATTAGTATACATACATTAGCAATTTGTAACTATGATTTATTAACACTAAATGCATGAAAAATTATTCTTTTCTTTATTTGGTAATATGATCATGATAGGCAATCACTGTTAATATTTTGGTATAATATCTTTGTAAACTTTTTCCTGTGCAGTTCTATACCCATTTTACATTGTTTTTCCAAAAATCGAATTCTATGCATATAGTCTTTAAAGATTAATTTTCTCACTTAAATATTTCAAGATCTTTTTTTGATGATTTTTTATGACAGCTATATATGGATTTACCATTTTAAAGACAAAGATATACCTTATATTCTTTTTGAAAGGGGTGGAGTCTCATCAGAGTTTGCCACAACTAAAAGCTTAGAAATCACTAATTTTTTTACTCAAATTTATCAGTTATTCTGTCTCTACTTCATGATGTACAGGTCTAGATATAGATTTGTAATTGGCACAGTTATCCTAGGCTGTTTAGAGTGGGGATGGATGCTGAAGAAATGTAAGAAAAAGTTTATGAGGCTATTGTCTTAAATGGTTCTTAGGAAAAAATATTGATATACTTAAGGAGGAAAACACCTGACAAACACAATTTCTTAGACCCAGTCAGTGGCTACCTTGTTTATTCCCACATCAAGTACTAATCATATACTTAACACCATATGCTGGTAACAGGAATTCATAACATAACTCACAATTTATTCTCTGTATTATTTGTTGCTTTTTGAGAATCCCTACTGATCACATAAAATCTGGTCCCATTATCTTTCACAACTGTTTTCTTGAAAACTTTTTTGACACCTATAAATAATTTTCATAACAGACTTTTTTGAGGAATGGCTATTATTTACTTGATATCATTTGAACAATAATCATATTGAAACAAACTATAAAACTCTTAGTAGAAAACATAGGGATAAAGCTCTCATGGGGTGCCTGGGTGGCTCAGTCGGTTAAACGTCCGACTTCAGCTCAGGTCATGATCTCGTGGTCCATGAGTTTGAGTCCCATGTTGGGTTCTGTGCTGACAGCTCGGAGCCTGGAGCCTGCTTCAGATTTTGTTTTCTCCTCTCTCTCTGTCCCTCCCCTGCTTGCTCTCTGTCTGTCTGTCTCTCTCTCAAAAATAAATAAACATTAAAAAAATTTTTTTTAAATCTCCTTGACATGAGTCTTGGTAGCAGTGTTTTGGTTATGATACCAAAAGTTGAAGTTACAAAGGCAAAAATAAATACGTATGCCTAATCGAACTGAAAAGCTTCTTCACAGCAAAAGAAACAATCAAAATGAAAACAACTTACAGAATGGGAGAAAATATTTGCAAATCATATATCTGATAAGGGGTTAATATCCAGAATATATAAAGAACACACAACAGACTGTTTAAGTTGTAGAAAAAAAAAAAGATTAATGCTTCAAGATATCCTCGGAGGTTTAAAGGCAAGTCACTAATACACATGTATAATATAGAAGGAAGTTGACCTTTACATAGTGTTGCTTTTATAGCATTATTCATTTAGCATTTAAGAGGTCTGCTGCATTCTAAGAAGGCCACCTCTTTGTATGAAACAAAGAGGAAAAGTTTGGCACTTGACTTTGCAAAAGGTTATTAGAGATTTATTGCCAAAAATGCTGACTGCTTCCTTAAGTTCATCTTAACTTTGAGTTCCCATCTGGGGAGCTATATCTGATTTAATAGTGTTAACTCATGGCACATACAGTTTATACAATTAATTAGGATTTATCATAATATTTAGATTTATCTCTTTAGAATAAACAATGAGATGGATGCTACCTTAAGACTGAACATATGCCCTTAAAATAATTTTAACATGAGAGTAGAAAGAAATATTACTGCTGCTTCAGTTATCAGATTCTTAAAAATGATCATTACCTCTTAGAAATGTCCATGCACAATGTTATTTTAATGTTTCATTTTTCAGACAGTCTTTTGCTTAGGAAAAGTACTATGTGCATCTTAAAAAAGAAAGACCATAACCCAGAGTTACAAGGTTAATTAAATCAGAAAAACAATTTAATTCTATAACAGTAAAATTGTCTTCTGAGGAAGCAACCATCAATATAATATCCACATTAGTTTCCTGTTGATGCAGAAATTATTGTAACAGTGCCAGCTTTTTACCAACCCTCTTATAATCTTCACACTGCAGCTCTGCTCTTATCACAGCTTGTGGAATTAGACAGGAAATTTAGCCCTGGAAATAAGGAAGTTACTCCTATATAGTTGAACCTTTGACAGTGTTAGAATATATATCACATTTGTGGCATTAGACTTCCAGATTTCAAGGAGAGATTCCCATTATGTCCTATTCTTTTCTTTCTAGTTCTTTTAGGAAAGGGAAAAAATCATAAATTGTCTTTCAGTTGGCACATTCATTGGCATAATAAATATTGTAAATGCTTTCCAATTAAAATAAACATATAGAGTAAAACCTGTTGTCAAATTCAACATTGTATTTATTAATGTATTTACGGTTGTTTAATCTTTTCTAATTTTCTTTTTTGTGTACCATGGCTTTATCTCACTAAAATGCAAGGAGTTGATAAGACTTAAAATTGAATGTTTTTTTCCTTATCCTCTTAAAAGGGTGTATAATTGTTCTGAATATGGGTACTGTTTAACATTGTTATTTTGTGTTTTTAGCTTACAAATTTGGAGAGGAAGTGGCAACACCATGAGCAAAATAATTTTGTGATGAAAGAATGTATCCTTTAAAAAGCTGCAAATGAACTTGACTAAGTGATTTTTTTTTCCTAGGAATTTCTTTAAAGGTTGAAATGAAATGAAATTTAACATACATCTATCAAATATCACTGAGCCAAACTATGTGGGTCATAAATGAATAAGAGTTAGTCTCTAGTCTACAGTAATTAGGGTATGTCTGTACCTTGGATATCCGGGCAGGAGAGGGAGATAAACCGAATAGTCTCCTGAGAAATTTGACCTTCAAGCTCATTTGTGTTTCAGCCAATTCAACCTCACATTTCTACTAAGGTGGAACTTATATCCCATCTTCTTACTTATCTTTTTGTGCTACTATATAGGAGAAGGAAACAGCTACTGAGGGCATGTGTTATGAAGTTGTAAGAAACGTTTCCCCAAAACTTATTTTCAGTTCTCTTCTTTGACCCGTTAAGGACATCTCTGCTTGGAAAAATAGCTCCTGACTCATTGGTGGTATAGATTCTCCTCTAGGAAACTGCTGAACTTTTAGCTCAGGGCAGCATGGATCCCAGCTTATCTCCAGATGAAATACATCAGGAGCTCTGTTCCCACAATAGAGCAACTTGGTTTAAAAGCAGAAGACTCCCAGGGCGCCTGGGTGGCTTGGTCCATTAAGCGCCTGACTCTTGGTTTCAGCTCGGGTTATGATCACAAGATCAAGCCCCATATCAGGCTCTGTGCTGAGCATGGAGCCTGCTTGGGATTCTCTCTCTCTCTCTCTCTCTCTCTCTCTCTCTCTCTCTGTGTGTCCCTCCTTGTGTGCTCTCACTCTTTCCCCCCTCTCAAAATAAATAAATAAACATTTTTTTTTAAAAAGAAGATTCCCACACACAATATACTTTAGTCCAGCAGTCTAGTTTTATGCAACACAAAGTAGGCGATTTTGAAATACAGTGAAGTCTAAAGACTTCTGAAATTGTGAGGTACTCTAGAGAACATGGTTCTTCTGAACATTCAGCTGTTTTCAGAACAGAATTAGATTGAGATGCATAACATATTAACTATACAAAAACTTTTATAGTATAAGTGTACTTTTTTTTTAGAGTTAAATATTTTTTTTTAATGTTTATTTTTGAGAGAGAGTGTGTGTGTGCACATGAGCAGGGAAGAGGCAGAGAGAGAGAGGGAGACACAGACTCCAAAGCAGGCTCCAGGCTCTGAGCTGTCAGCACAGAGCCCAATGTGGGGCTCAAACTCATGAACTGCAAGATCATGACCTGAGCTGAAGTCGGATGCTTAACTGACCAAGCCACCCAGGTGCCCCTGTAGGTGTACTTTTTTGAAACAAGTTTTGCTTGGCCTTTTAGGTTTTAAATGATCTTAATCTACTATATTTTTCCTATATATTCTAATTGTGCTTTTTCTGTGCTGTTTTCAGTTTTCAATAAGAAAAATACCACTATGAATTGGTTCCTTCCAAAGCCAAAATAGATCACTATTTTTGTTGATCAGTGTTTTCCCTTAACTCATGTAATTAGTTATAGCAACCAAGAGTCAAGAGAGTGATTACCAGTCAATTATGAAGACTGTGACCAAGCAGATTGCAGAGTACAATAAAAACCTTGTGGACGCTCTACATAGCATGAGTAGAAACTGAGTCTGAACCAACTGCAAGTCTCTGTAGTAGTGTCCTCTAGATACTGAACTTTGGACAAGCTGACTGAAAAAAAAATAGCTTACCCTTGAAGAGTTTTACCTAAAATGTTTGAGTGCTATAATTTTTGTGACTGCTTTGAAGAGTGTATTTTAAATAGTGTAATAGTTCAATAAAAAGTGTTTACATTAAAGTATCTTTTTATGATATTTGTATTTGTTCATGTGGGTG
This sequence comes from Prionailurus viverrinus, assembly GCF_022837055.1. Taxonomy (NCBI): domain Eukaryota; kingdom Metazoa; phylum Chordata; class Mammalia; order Carnivora; family Felidae; genus Prionailurus; species Prionailurus viverrinus. The sequence continues at coordinate 37,674,594 of NC_062573.1, read as the reverse complement.
ATAAAAATGTCTCAAACAACCTAGAGATAAACTATAAGTGGCCATTGAGATTCATTTTAGTTGGTATAATCTGTCCATGGCAGCAAATGACATGATTTTTTTTTTTAATGTACCATCTCTAGGGGGGGATTCAAGGAGTGTGATTCTTATTTAGCATATATATCAGTCTTGTCAATTTTTGCTTCTAGAAAAAGTAAGAATAGAAGGGAGATGTTTAGCTTTGAGCTTTATTTCTCAAATAGGGTATATTTGATGTATTTTAGGGAATATAGGGTTGCAGGTAAATATATTAACACATTTTTTGTATATCAGTTATCCCTAAAGATTCAGAATTAAAAACTTTAACCTTTGCATTTTAAAAATACTTTCTAACATGTATATGCTAGGAAAAACATGAAGTTTAAAAGAAATGTTGCACTTACGGCTGTTACTGTTCATTGCCACTCTGGAGTATACATTCACTCTTTTGGACTAGAAGTAGTAATTTGTAAGCATTGCCCAAACATTTGAAAAGAAAATCTAGAAGAGGTAGATTTGTATAGTATAAATCTGGGAGACATTACAGTAACTAAAAATGTATCCTGTCTTGTGGTCAGGAATTAGTTATCTTGGCCAGTATAAAATATTTCTCAAAACCTTCCTTCTTTTGCTCTGATTTCATGTTCCTCAAATACCTCCACTTTTCAGTATTCCTGAAACACAAGCATATTGGTTTCTTTAAAAAAGAACCAGCTTGGGGGCTTTACCAAGATATAATTTACATACCATCAATTTATCCATGCATATTACTTCCTTGAAGTAAATATCACCATAAATTCTTCAACTTTAGTCTGTGTGAGATTAGGTAGAGGGGTGAGCATTGTTGATTTTGGTTAACTCCTAAGGACTAATCTGGCTGAAGATCCTGGATGGGAATACATTCGTTACAGTGGAATTCCTAAAATGTGTTCCTCAGATCCTGAGCAACTCAGGTTATTAATAGGTGTTTGGCCACCAAAGGATTCATGGTCAAAGAAGTTTGAAAAACAGGGTGTGAAACAAAGGTAAATTGTCTTCCATCTCCTTGACTGTTCAGAGCCCTTAATATGGTAATGTGCAATAAGATTGAGAAGAGTATATATATTGTGTTTAATTTTTTTTTTCCTGAGTGGTGGGATTCTGGTTGTTTTCATCTTCCTTGGACTTTTTGGTCTAAAAATTTTGGTTCAGAATCATCTATCATGTACATAGAATATTTAGAAATGCAACAAAAATTGAAATAAAATTCTGTATGCAGTTAGTATTTTAACTTGTGGAAAGGAGAGTGATAAAAAGACAACTCGGCAGTTACTAAACTAGATATGACCCAGTCTTCACCCAGAAAGAAGGTAGGAGGAAGATTGTCCTATATGCGTTTGCATTATAACAATGAGAAGCTTGGCAGAAAAAAAAGAAAAAAACTTCTTGAAAAAAGCAAGGTTTCCAACCTTCGTTCTAAATTACTCATATATGATATTTGTGGAACATAATTGAGCAGGATTTCTTTAAAACGTGTTATCTGAGGGAAATTCTCAGTAATGTCTCTTCCTTCCTCTCAGAGCTTTTCAACAAATCCAACAAGAATATTTCTCTGCTAGGATAGCATTAGAGGCTACTATCTGCATGAACCGGTTCTTCCTCAGTCAGTCACATTTGCTCAGTGAGTTCCATTCCTGTTAAAACAACACCTTGTAAGTCATATGGAAAGAAGCTGCGGACTGAACAAACATGCTGAGTAGTTTTACTAATGAAAATCAACATGGGAAAGTTAGCAAGTCTTTGTTTTTCTCATCCTTATCCTTTATCAATAAATAAACATGAGTTCTTGATATTCTTTCGCTAAGTGGAGAGTCCTTGATTTGGACCACATTCTGATCTAATGTTTAAGCGTAAAATTCAGTGCAAGGTTAGAGGATTAGAACATGGAGTAATGCCATTCGCACTAGAAATAAAAGACCAGTTAGTAGAAGCTCCTGGGATTCTTGCTGTCTCCTTACCAGTAAATTAGAACATTTAGACTTAAAGTAAGAAGAAATCAAGATGGATCACTAGAGAATAGTCATCTATTTTACTATTGATGTAATCTTTCATTTTCATACACTTTTCTACATAAAAGTAGGTTATGTCTTTGAATTGCAGATTCATGGTTTGAGAACTGATACTGAAAATCTTTTTTTTAATGTTTATTTTTGAGAGAGTGTGAGTGTGCGTGAGTGGGGGAGGGGCACAGAGAGGGGGCAACAGATTCTGAAGCAGGCTCCAGACTCTGAGCTTCAGCACAGAGTCAGATGCAGGACCTGAATTTACAAACAGTGAGATCATGACCTGAGCCAAAGTCTAACACTTAACCGACTAAGCCACCCAGACACCCCTGAAAATCCTTAAAAAGATAATTTTTTTTTAAGTAAGCTCTGTGCTCGACAAGGGGCTCAAACTCATGACCCCAAGATCAAGAGTCACATGTTTCACTGACTAAGCCAGGCCAGGAGCCTTAAAAGACAATTTTTAATGTAAAGTTTTCATGTAACGTCAGATTGTTCTTAAACGTTTGCTATTTATAATTTTGTAAACATTTGTCCATGTCATTATATATTTTTTGCAACATGTTAAGTTTGATGCATATTATTCTGTTATACAAGTATTTTCTAAAAACAAATCCCATATTATTGAATGAGGTTTGTGGTGTAGGAGTTAAGCATAAGTTTTGGATCGGGTAACTGAATTGGAATCACAACTCTCCTACTAACTTGTTATATGACCTTGGGAAGTTACTTAGTCTCTGAATTTTAGTTTCTTCACCCGTAAAATGAATAGTGCTTAACTCCTAAGATTGGGTCGAAGAGTAGGTGGAATCCAAGGCTTTTGACAAAACTAGCTTTTAGAAGGTGGCATCTATTAGCAGTGTGCAAGAGTGCTTGTTTCCCTGCACTGTCACCAACACAGGTGTTATCCAGGTTGACAATGCACTACCTCATTTGATTTAGTTTTTTAAAATAGACTAAACTGCCTCCATTACTATAATTAGAAACTTTATTGTGTTTTAATTAATATGCAGAATATTTTTAATATTAAAAAACTGATTTTTAAAATTCTATTTTAAAAGTATTTAACTTTATAATAAAAAAGTTTAATGCTTGATGCTTCTTTTTAGAAGATACTAGATTATACTTTGCTGCCTCAGTGTCTTCTTTCATAATATATCATCATGAATTGCTGCTCTGAAAACCTGACTGTATAACCTTAAGGGGAATCGGAACAATCTGTGTAGAAATAACCTACTCGATAATAATCGGAGGTGTTCTGTTGGGTCGTTTTCTGTGTCTTCCTACAAGTCCGAGCGATTGCACATAAGGACAAGCTGAGTTAGAGGAGGAATAATAACATCCATTGAAGAGTCCAGTGTACAAGAGAGTTTGGAGGAAGCATGATCCTGAAGAATTCTGTGGTCTGCTACCTAAAAGAGGTTTAGACACACTAGGTAAGTCACAAGAGAACTATAAAAACTAAATGATATTTTTCAAAATTAACTTTTGTTTTATTTCCACATCTTTCTGTAAAATAGTATTCTTACTGTGATGACAACATGGTAATACCGTGGAAGAAAGACCAACTTAAATCTATTAAAACTATACTTGACACAAGGTCAAGAAAGAACTACTACTAACCAACTGAAATATTATCTCCTTTTCTGTGTTTTCATTCTCAACAGATAAGTTCACCCTAGTAGAGGAAGTCCAGACTGACATGAGAGTGAAAATATTTGATAAAACCGTAAGTTCAACCTGAATTTTTTTTTGTCAAAGGAAACTATAGTTCATTTTTAAAAGTCTCTTTCTATCTTTAATTTGCTTCTTGTTAAAGTGAACTTTCCCTTAGTTTACTGGAGATGGGGAGGGCTGCCTTAGAGATTGACCAGCCACACCCCATCCCCTCTGCCAAGGACAAAGCAGGGACCTGTGTCTCAGGATTAGGGGAAATGGTTAAGAAGGAGAGGAAAAGAAAATTGCTTTTCCAGCTTCTCTAACTTCCCATGTAGCCTACAGAGAAAAGCAAGTATCCCTTGGGAGGAAATAACAAAAGTGCTAAACAGTAGATGGATGGATGAAGCCTGCATCCCTGTAATGTACTGGAACCCTTGCCTTTATAATGTCCCTTGCTCATGGTTCTCAGAAGGCCAAATGGATGTTTACTGCCCATTGGCCCTACCCTCCTGGGCTCCTCTACCTTTGAAGCTGTTCCTGGCTCAGTTCCTTTTCCTGCCAGAAATATCAGTCAGAAAAGAGGGTCTGGTAACACTGTAACAGTCCAGTTGCCTTGTTTCCTTTCCCAAGAGCACACTTGAGGTAGCTGCTTAGACCATAAGAGGTATTCATAAGAGGCCCTAAGAGTCACTTAATTGCCTGGGTGGCTCTGTGGGTTAAGTGTCTGATGCTTGATTTCGGCTCCAGTCATGATCTCACAGATCATAGGTTTGAGTCCCACAACAGGCTCTGTGCTGACAGTGTGGAGCCAGCTTAGCATTCTCTCTGTCCCTCTCTCTGCCCCTCCCCCACTCATGCACAAACACACCTACCCGCACTTTCTCTCAAAATAAATAAACTTAAAAAAAAGGTGAGAACATAGCACAGAAACCAAAATAATGAGTGCAGAAATCTTCTTGGAAAAAAAAAAAAAAGGTGAGAACTAATTGGAAGAAGTGTCAGGTAATAAGAGATAAGCAAACCTCTTCTTACAAGACCAGTCATCATTATATTATCTTTAAGGTGCCCCCACCTCAGCCAAAAAAAAAAAAAAAAAGGGTCCCATGAAATAAACATTCTAAGATTCTATCTTTTCATTAAGCATAGATTGGATTTCCTTACCAAATACAGTACTATGATTTGTCAGACTTTTGATTCTTAAAATACTTCATGACTGCCCTGTGTACTGCTTTCCCCTCTCTCAACAATAACCTCAACAAACATGGTAGGTATTGATGCCATATTTGCTTAATTATCTTCTCAGGAATCAGAGTATGATCTGATGAAAAGAACTTTTAAGAGTTTATATCAGTTTGATTGTCTGAAATTCCATACCAAGTTACTGCTTTCACATTGTGTGATCACGATTCTAATGTAAACAAAAAGGACATTGATGGTGAGCTGAAACTTAACACTAACACATTATATGCTTATAAGGAAAAGTCCTTGGGATTTCAACTGCCACATGAATTAGACCCTTTGGCATGTCTTATAATAATCTGACTTTATTTTTATTTCATTCATTGTGATAAAAGCACCCACCACACAAATGTGGTTAGACATTTCTTTAACTTTTCTTCATTGAAGGAGTTATGTAAATCTATTCACTGCAAAGATTTCCCTCACATACTGGAAGAGATACATCTCTTCATCATACCCAAGCTAGTCACATACTTCCCATGGATCATCCCTTCACCACCTCCTCTGCTTGGACATAATTATTGAAACATACCTGAAAGGGCATGGGACCTTTGATTTTGAAAAAGTTCTTCCTATGCAGCACACCAGCTGAAGGCCTTTGGGCAGCTCAGTCAGTTTTCCTGAGCCTATTCGCAGGGTTATTGTAAGATTCCTATGCATATGAGGCATGGGAAATTGTTTTAATGTATAAGGTGCCAGATAAATAAAGCAGTAGTTACTACATTTCTTTAACTTGTTACCATCCCCACTGCCTGCATACAAACATTTTCATTAGTACCCATTCTTCCCTCTCAGAAGCGTTAAATGTCCCATCTCAGAAGAAAATGTCTTAGAAGCCTAGTTTCTACATCCTTCTAAAAGAAGGTCCCTTTCTGTCTAATGCTAATTCCTCCCCTGGTGCTTACATATCCACTGCAGATTCCTTATGAATCTTTCTTAATTCTCTACCATCCCCTTTCTCCTGTGGCTTTAGCCTTTCCTCCTTTGATTTTCATCCTCTCAATTTAGAAGCACATTCATCTTCTTCCCATTACTTTCACATTAAATGTCTGTAAAAGACTGGTCTACTTCACACCCCAATCTCTTCTAAACACTGCTCTGTCAACTGCACCGAAGCTGCTTTGTTAACATAACCAGTGATATTTTAAATACCAAATTAATGGATTCCTTTGGGTTGTATTCCAGTAAAATTTCTATATCGGTTTTAAAATTGTTAACCACTCTTTCCTTCAAACTTTTTCTTCATTTACATTTTATGACCTCACTTTCACTTAATTCTTATACCTTTTTGTCCCCTGTTCAGTCTTTTTCCTAGGCATCTCATCTTTTCTGCTTCTAGAAGAGGCTTAGAGATATCTAGCTTCCCAAATTAAATAAATTCTTCCCCCATGGCTATTGGAATCATCTCAAAGATCCCTTGTGTTAGGCAAATTTGATGCTGTGGTAGTGATTTTGTGGTTAGGATAAATATATAATGAAAACTGGATCATGACTACTTATTTTCCATAGACTTCTAAAGTGTCTAAAGATGTAGATAATTTTTAGTAACAGCTTATATGAATTCAGTTTAAGCCTCATCTAAAGGTATGAAAAGCCACAATAGCAGAAATATAAATAACAAAAACTCCATTATTAAACATTTCCTGAATGCTAATTGTGTAATTGTCAAGTACCAGGGTCACTTGAACATCTTGTCCTCATCTGGTACTACTAGACCACAAGAATTTTCTCCCTCTCTCTCTAAGGCAGGTACCAGGTAGTAAGAACCACTCCTTATTTCTACTAAACTATGAGATTTTTCATCACACTGTGGGCTCCCTGCAGATAGAGATGATGTCTTAGTCATCTGTGTCCTCTCTGCCAAGCAGACCACTTGACATGTAAGTTCACAGTGAATGCTTATTGAGTTGATTTAGTTTGGGTGGGATAGACTGAACCAAATTAAAATGGCATGGAAGATGCTTCGGAAAGCAGTTCGGAAGTTCCTTAAAAAGTTAAACATAAATTACCATATGCCTTAACAATTCCACTTGTAAGTAGGTACCCAAGAAATGAAACATATTGATACCAAATGAAACATATCAATATGAACATGAATGTTCATAGCAGCATTATTCATAATAGTCTAAAAGTAGAAACATCCAAATGTCCATCAGTTGATAAAAAGAATGTGGTATGTGTATACACACACACACACACACACACACACACACACACACACACTGGAACATTATTCAGCCACAAAAGGAGTGAAGTACAAATATATGCTACAATATGGATGAACCTTGAACATGCTGAAAGAAGCCAGTCATAAAAGGCTACAAAACACTGTGTGATTCTATTTATTTTTAAAAAAAATTTTTTTTTCCAACGTTTTTATTTATTTTTGGGACAGAGAGAGACAGAGCATGAATGGGGGAGGGGCAGAAAGAGAGGGAGACACAGAATTGGAAACAGGCTCCAGGCTCCGAGCCATCAGCCCAGAGCCTGATGCGGGGCTCGAACTCACGGACCGCGAGATCGTGACCTGGCTGAAGTCAGACGCTTAACCGACTGCGCCACCCAGGCGCCCCAGTGTGTGATTCTATTTATAAGAAATACCCAGAATAGACAAATTAATAGAGACAGATTAGTGGTTGCCTAAAGATGAGAAGAGAGAGTTGAAGGGGGTGATAATAAAGGTGCATTGTTTATTTGGGTGTGATGAAAATGTTCTAAAATTGATTGAAGTGATATTTGTACAACTCTGAATATTTAAAAAATTTAATTATACACTTTAAATGGATTTTATGATATGTACATTACATCTCATTAAAAAAAGAACACTGAGGAAAGTTAAGGGAACCACAAATAAATCATAAATCTAGACTTTGGTTAATGTGGAAGAGACTTTTCATAAAATTACTCATTTTTTTGTTTTTTTTAAAAAAGGAAGGGGCATAGAAGTTGTGGGATACAGTTAGTCAAGAGCACTTTGAACATTCTCTCGCATTCTGCTGAGAAACAGAAATGTCTAAAACTCCATTTTTCTTCCCTAGCACCACTAGTGTAATTCAAAGGGAACTTTTTGAAACTTACTGAAAGATAGGCCAGGTTTCTGTTCCTCTGGGAATGTTTAGATAGATGATAGATGATAGAAAGATAGGTAGGTACATAGGTAGATAGATAGAGTGGTGATTGCACTTGCTGGGGGAAAAAACAAGTATAAAATAACTTGCCTTCTATAAATACAATTCAGAAAGAGTTATTTTTTGTGGATTATTGGACTGGGTGAGAACTTTGATAGCTCTTCTATTATAATACTTTCAACAACTGCAGCAGTTGATTCCGTTTTCCCTTGTCTCTTACTGTGTTTGAGGCAACATCTGTTGAAGTTCATCATTTAAGCTCCCATTTGCTCCCTAGCCATTTTTCAAGGGTCAATGATTTGGTTATTTCTAGGCAGGATTTTTTTTTTTTTTTTTTTTTTTTTTTTTTATGGCCAGATTGTTTCTTCTCTAAGAATGTATGCAAAGAAAAGTAAATGTGAAGGCACTGTAACTTACAGTCTGGGTACAGACTTACAGCCCCTGAAAACCTTGTACACTTTAATGTCATGTCAGTCATTTTAATGTCTGTGGAATTGCATTTGGAAAATGGGGGACATAACTGTCTACTTCTTGAGAGAGAGCTAATGATTAAATTCATGCTTTAAAGATATTTTGAATTAAAATATTGAAGATATTTGAATTAAAATATACTATAACTCATTCACACATTCAGAAATGAAGCTCTTTGAGCTTGTAGGAGGAAATACTGCGCTACTGATTTAGAACAGCACTGTCCAATAGAAATATAATGTGAGGTACAAATGTAAGCCAGATACGTAAAATTTTAATTTTTTTGTTCCTACATTTAAAAAGGAAAAAAACAGATGAAATTCATTTAAATAATATATTTATCTCAAAATATTTACCTCAGTATATTCAAAATACAATGTCAACATGTAGTTAACAAAACAATTATTGATATACATTATGTTCTTTTTTTTGTTCTAAATCTTTGAGATTTTATGGTGTGGTTTACACTTACAGTTGGTCTCAATTCAGATTGGCCATGTTTCAAGTGCTTAATAGCGACATTCATAGTGGCTACAAATTGGACAGATTTAATAAAATCTATAAATAATTTAATAGTAATTATTTTAAAATAATTTTAAAAAATTAAAATTAAATAAAAATTTAAAAAGTATTAAAAAATAATTTAATAATAAAAATTTAATAAAATCTATAAATCTATAAATATATTTAGAATTTAGAACTTTGATTCTGATTGTAGCAAGAGGATGAGTCATGGGAGAAAGTCAAATAGCAGTTTTGCTAAATAAAGGAAAATGGTTTCATAAGGAAAAAACAAAACCCTTTCCTATGTGAGATTATAATCTAAAGTAGGACTTTCTGTGTTCTTTTTGATTAGTCTTAAATTACTTTTACAAACCTATTTTCTTTGAAAAGTAATCTTAATTGGTAGAAGAAAGAAATGTATGTGGTAGTTAGGAATATTTTAGAGACTTTGTTCTGAATGGGACCTCTAAAAGAATCTGATTGGCTGGATCTTCTTAACTTCAGGAATTGAAAATATAAGAGGGTTTGTGAATTGTGCTTACATTTAATAACACCAATATTCAAAAACATAGTATAGCCTGTATCGTATATATTACTAATTAATATATATTATTAATATTTATATATAATTATAGAATATATCATTTTATATGATGCCATTATTGATTATAGTTTCATTTATCTATGTATCTAAATAGTAAATTTTAATTGCCTGCATTGAAAAGCTTTGAATTATAGAGCTATTCTAAAAAAGCCTGTAAACTGAGACCTCCTTGGGAAGAAAATCAGTATAGGAAAGAGTTTTCTTCTAGTCTCCCCTCCTGTGCTCCCACGTCCCTTGTCAAACAAAAGGATATTGAAAAGTCTATTTGGCCAAGTATTCCTTTTAATTTAAAATAATACTTACATTGGGAACTAATAGAAGTTTAGATGAAGCTACAGACATTTCTCAACAGGGATGTATTTTAACAGCATGAATTTTGACCCAGTGGATTATCAAATATTGTTATTTAGCAATGTTTAAAACAGGCTGGGTCACACAAATAAACTTAAATTGCAGTTTGCTACCTCTCAAGCTCTGTATGAAACTCTCCCTGCCCCCTTTTCAGCCACACTCCCTCTCCCCAGGCCTTCCTCTCAACCTCACAGATCTCTGGCACTAGTATCTGCAGAGGAAGGAGTGGGGATGAAGGCAAGTAGAGTAAAACAATGGGGAAGGGAAGAAGACAGAGTAGGCAGAGTACCTTGTGACCTTAAAATAACGAGCCGTGTTTTCCTGTGTGTCTGGTAAACTGTCTCTAAAGACAATTCCAAAAAAGAAGCTATAAAAATGTTTAGAATAAAGACAACATCCTTGGGCTAAAAGCCTGCCCTACCAAGTTTGCTACCATGAAGCTCATTACACTTTTGACTGTAACTGAAAAGCCGATTTTGGTGTTTGGAAGGTGAGGAATGGAAGTGAGGTGAGGTCAGTCTTACTACTTGAAAGCCATTGTTTATAATGCATTACAATTTTTTGAAAGAATTGACACAAGAAGTAGTGCTCCCCCTGCTCCCGTCTGTTATAAAAAATGATGAGGGCTTCTTTTTTGAGATAAAAAGAGGTTTGCAATTTTGTCGATTCAGGGTAAAACTCTGCTGTGTGCCTCAAAATTTTTCAATTTTTTTTTTTACATTGAAGTAACAACATAGTGAATGAGCAGAGTAAAAATTTCAATGCAAGTAAGATTTCTAAATAGCTGTGGTACACCAAATATTGCCTCCCAAAGATGTTCACATCCTACTACTCCCCACAACCTGTGAATATGTTACCTTATATGGCAAAAGAGACGTTGCAATTGTGATTAAGGATCTTGAGATGGGAAGATTATTCTGGATTATCTGGGTGTGCCCAATGTAACCACAAACATCCCTTTGAAAAGGAAGCTAGAAGGTCAAAATCAGAGAAAATGTGAGGAATAGAAGCAAATGTTGGAATGATGTAATTTGAAGATGGAAGAAGGGCTATGAGCCAAGAAATGCAGGGAGCTTCTAAAAACTGGGTAAGGAAAGGAAACAGAATCTCCTCTAGAGCCTTCACAAAGATTTTAGCCTCACACCTCTCAGACTTGTGACTTACAGAACTGTAAAAAGAATATATTTGTGTTGCTTTAAGCCACAAAGTTTGTGGTAATTTATTATAGCAGCAATACATGCAACATTTGCCTTTAATTTTGATCAGCTACAGTTTCTGTCCTCCCATTTATTTATCATAATTTCATTGCCAACAACAGGAACCTACTAATGATGTGAAGTCCATCATGGGGACAGCAAACCATACCTGCACATATAAAGGCATCTATACCAGCAAGTAAGGCTACCTATTTCCATTTATCAAATTGATTCATCTAATACATACTGAATAAAAGAGGGGCCAACATCAACAAAATTCTTGCCCAGTTGGAGCCTACATTCTAATGGAGGATACAGACAATAAATAAACAATGCAGTTTCATACAATGGTAACTTTTCTTGGTAAAAGCAAATACTGGCTGATTTTGGAAAAGTTTTTGGAAAGGTTAACCAACTGTCTCTGTGTAAACCCAACTGCCAAGTTCATGTATCCTTTACTACTGTAAGATGTTTTTCCTGAGGTATTCCAAGTAAAACCTGCAGGGGTTTCTTAAGACCTGGCATTTCATCTGTTCCATACCAGTTTTCTCAAATTTTGTGGGATAATCACTTTACAGCCTCTGTGCCTATGATCCACCTCTAGCCTTAATGCCATGTTCTGGCCAACATCCCAGAATAACCCACGACTATTGAGTCTCGAGTTGACTCCAGAATCTTTGTATGAGAGTATTTTAGGGATGGTAGTTTCATTAAAGTGTGGTTAGGAGACTTGTCTTAAAGCTCTGTTTGAATAGCAAGAACACTGCCTAGAGTAATGCTTGGGAGGTAAGTACCTGGTAGGTACTCAACAGGTATTTTTAAATAAATTAATGATTATTTTTATCATTGCCATAAAATCGTGATTGAGAAACTTAAGCCTACTGTTGGATGTTCAAAAAAAAAGGTTGGATAGTCAGCAAAACTAGATGAGCAGCACTCATCATAGCATTTTTCTTGATGTACTTTTCTTCTTTCTAGATATACCACATATCAAAGAAGCCCCACAACCAAACTTACTTTGGCTAAGAAGATTGGGATCTCACTGTGACAACATTTCCAGGAGAAGAAAGGGTTATGATACAGAGGAAATCTGGTTTCAGAACAATGGGGGAACTAATAATATAGAATACTGGTTAAAAGTATGGGTTCTGGAGTCAGACAAGTCTGAGTTTTAATCCTGCCTGCCACTTGTTAGCTGGGTAACCCTGGACTACCAGCCAGTTGCTCTAATTTGCAATTTCAGCAACTACAAAATAAGGAATGTAATGTCTTCCTCATAGCATATAGATGAAATGAACTAATAAGGTAAAGCATCTGCACAGTGCCTGCTGCCAAAGTGTTCAATAAATGCTAACAGTTAATATTATCAAACAGATGTTATTATATATTCCCAGATATTCTATAATGGAAATACAGAGATTTTAAGTTTTAATGGCATTTAAGATTACAGTATGGTTATAGTGTACTAAAGAATACTTTTTACGATGAGAACAAATTGCCACATGATTTACTTCCTATTTTTACTTTTGGTTTCCACTGATGAATTATTATACATTTCTGCAAATTTCAAGTATTACTGCCTAAGCCTTTTATTTATAAAAAGTATTAATTTATTTATTAATACATATATATATAATTTTGGATAATGCATAAATATGAACACCTACATCTTTAGTAGTGACTATTTTTAAAAATCTCATATCTCTTCTCCCACTTTGGTTTCTTTTATACCCCATTTCCTTGATAACCCATGTTAACAGCCTAATATGTATCCATCCATTTTCTAATTTATTTTGTTGGTTTGTTTTTTACTTTAGAGAGATAGAAAGAGAGAGAGAGAGCATCAGTGGGGGACAGGGGCAGAGGGAGAGAGAGAGAGAATCTTCAACAGGCTCCACAAACTGCAATGCCCAACACGGGGCTCAGTCCCACAACCCTTGGATGATAACCTGAGATGAAATCAAGAGTTGGACGCTCGACCAAGAGAACCAGCCAGGTGCTCCACTCTTCTTTTATAATTCTATGGAGACTTATTCGTAATATATTTATATACATATAAAAATACGGGGTTATTTTGATCATCAACTTTAAAAATGGGACCATATTCTCAAGCGTGTTACTTTTCTCACCCAACAATATCCAGAGGAAAGATCTTCAATTCATTTGAGTTTAATAGTACAATATTCCATAATTTAGATGTAACATTATCTATGTAGCATTTCCACAATTATTGAGCGTTCCTTTTGTTTCCATTTTTTGGCACTACAAATTAGGCTACAATAAACATCCTTATATGTCTTTATCTACTGATTTGTTTATTTCTTTGTGATAGATTCACAGGAGTAGGGAATGTACACTTTTAATTTTAATAGATGTTTGATACATCTTTTCCACTAGAAGCAAGAAATGTAAGAAAATTTTATGTCACTTTCACCAAAAATGTCACTTGTACATAACAGTTATGTAGCGATAAATAGGAAATCTTGAAAAAAAAAAAAAAAGAATAAACTTCTGGTAAGGAAGTTTCAAACAAAGATGCATTCCATTGGGATATGTCCTCCTTTTTAATTACTGTAATTGGGAAGTGAAGTTGAGTAGGAGCTGGGGGGAAGGGCAGGAGACTTTAAAAAGAAAGGATACTGAAATAGAAACCTCTCCCAAGTTTACTTTCATCAATAGGTGACTTTCCCCTCTATAAGTGTGCTGTTCTAAAACAGGATGTCTGAGAACCTGGTAATACACAATCATATGGCTGTTACACACTTTTTCTTGCAAGTTCATTGGCTTCTTACTCTTTTGGCTAAAAGTTTTATAGTGTGCAGCATACTGATTTTTACCACTTAAACATTTTTCACTAATTTGCTGTAGTAAGGAGTGGAGGAAGGGGAGAGAATTCCATGAACAAAGGCTGTCTTATGAAAGTACAGACATGTTATCAAGTCCTTCAGCAAGTGCAAGTGAAGTCTTAGCAGAGTTAATTGCTCAATTCACTAAGTTTACAGTGCATCTTTGTAGGGAGCAGAATAAAATACATGATTTACAAGTTGGAATGAAAAAAATCTTCATAAAACAAAGTTATCAGGCTTTTTCTGTTAATAGGAAGAATACTAAACAGAGACGAGCATGCATTTTAAATATTTTTTCATTAGTAATTTCTGTTAAGAAATAGGAGTTTTGTGCAAGGTAGATATAAAATCAGTAAGAAAGATTGACATACTTAATTTGTACATTTACTTCAAAAATATGATAGAAAGATGAAAATTGGCTAAAAAGAAACTGTTCGTAATGGTAAAAAGCTTATAACTGTATGACCTTTCTCCTGCAGAAGAACCAGAAAAGAGTCTGATTAATTCATGGCCAAGTGAGCTAATTTAAAAAAAACCAAAAAACACAAAGATGACATTTGAGACAAAGTAGATATAAAATTTTACATTATTTCTAGAATAAATCAAATTCCCCTACAAATATGTTTCATTAAACAAGAGAATATTGAGAAACTTAGGTAATGGGAATACCGTATTAAAGTTTCATTTTCTTCTTGAATCACAATTATTGTGCTTCAGATAACAGCATTCTGAAAAAAAAAATGTATATTTTTTTTACTGAGAAATTTGTCATTTTTAAAAAGCTGAAACAGTCTCAATTTTATTGTTTTTTTTTTAAATATAATTTTAACTCAAATTAAGTGGGTAATATGTTCCAAAAAGTTAATTTCTTCCTCAATTCCTAGAAAAAGTCAGGTAGGATATATAACATTCTTTTACAGGAACAGCTCTAGGTTTGGACAAGCTCTAGGCCTGGTCTTTATCAGGTTTTCACAGAACTGAAGAGAAGGGGGTGAAGGTACAGACCAGGCATATCTCCAGTGTGGGAGTGACCAAGAAGTACTGTATCTTTTCTTTTAAGTCTAAATCTTCAAAGAGAGCGATGATAGAGGGCAATTTAAGCTATTAAGCCAAAGAAATGCACACACCTCATACCTAACTGTCAAAGGGATGATTTCACAACTTGGTGGCATAACTGGAAGAAAAAAAGAAGCTTTGGAATTAGAATAAATGAACATATACTCAAACATTTGTACAAGATCTGCTGAAACTCCCAAGTGGTTCTTACCATAATTTGGAGAATTTTTTGACAAGGGTGCCCTGGAAATCCAAAGCTTATCTAGCAGCAACTCAAATTCAACACAAACCAGACAAAACCATCTTTCTCCCTAGTCTCCCTTCTGCTATTGACTCCTTTTCTAAATGACTGAGCTTGTTAGCTGTGTTCTATTTATATTTTGTATTCTATTCTATATTCATTTTTAGAGAAATCACAACAGGAAAACCCCACTGAATTTACTCTTTAAAAAAATTTTTTTTTAACGTTTATTTATTTTTGAGACAGAGACAGAGCATGAACGGGGGAGGGCCAGAGAGAGAGGGAGACACAGAATCTGAATCGGGCTCCAGGCTCTGAGCTGTCAGCACAGAGCCCGACACGGGGCTGGAACTCACAGAGCATGAGATCATGACCTGAGCCAAAGTCGGACGCTTAACCGACTGAGCCACCCAGGCGCCCCAAATTTACTCTTTAATAAATACTATGTAATATGACTTCTCCAGACCAGGGTTCCTTGTTTGTAAATGAGGAATCAAACCATATAGGTAGAAAGATGATAGACTCAGAAACCAGAGATGTCTGTTCATATCCCAACTCTGCCACTTACCATGTATGTTGTCCTGGGAAATTTTAACAACTCATCTGCATCAAAGACTCCTCATTCTTACATTCTTTGACTTAGTGATTTGATGATGTTTCCATATTTCCATCTCCTATTGAAGAAAATGAACTATTAGCTTTAAGAGAGCCATAGAATTAGTAGATATAGACTTCAGATTGCAGTTCTATTGCAGTTAAAAAATTACAGTTGGAGACTCCCAGAAAAGTGCTTCAATCCAGTTGACTCTACACAACCATGTTCTTGCCTGCCTGAGTGACCGCCTCTAGCCACCTGAGATGTCCTTCTCCCTTCATTCATTTGCACCCTAACCACACTTCAAAGCCCAACTCAATTCTCATTCTCTTACTGAAGCATCCATTTCCTTTTTTTAAAAAATTTTTAAATTTATATCCAAGTTAGTTAGCATATAGTGCAATAATGATTTCAGGAGTAGATAACAGTGATCCACCCCCTATGTATAACACCCAGTACTCATCCTAACAAGTGTCTTCTTTAATTTGGCATCCCTTTCTGAAACATCTTTTTTTCTGAAAATTTCAGTAAATATTGAATAATAATTGAACTTTCTAATTAAACAGTACTTAAGCCCATTATGTGTTTCCACCCTTAACAATGTATAATAATACACTATTTGTTTTACATACACAATATGCTTGAATTATTCATCCTCTTATTTACCTTCTTTAAATACTCATCAAAAATCTACCACATACTCTGTGATCTAGGACTTTATGTAATTTTTTTTGTTTGTTTTTTTTGTTGTTGTTGCTTTCTTTTTTTGTAAAATGGAAATGAAAATTCCTATCTTTCAAGGTTTTGGAAAATTAAATAAGTTAATGTTTATGTAAAGTGCCTGGCCTGTGTTATGGCATAAATATCTGTTTTTCTTTCTTTTGTAAACAGATATTTTCTGAAAATTAAAAAGGACAGCTTTACTTATTCTCAAAAATTAATGATACCCTATCAAGAAAGCAGGTTTTGGAGCACGTGGGTGGCTCAGTCGGTTAAGCATCCAACTTCAGCTCAGGTCATGATCACACAGCTCATGGGTTTGAGCCACACGTCAGGCTCTGTGCTGACAGCTCAGAGCCTGGAGCCTGCTTCGGATTCTGTGTCTCCCTCTCTCTCTGCTCCTCCCCTGCTCGCTCTCTCTCTCTCTCTCTCTCCCTCTCTCTCTCTCTCTCTCAAAATAAACATTAAAAAAAAAAAAAGAAAGAAAAGAAAAGAAAGAAAGTAGGTTTATTTCTTTGTCACAAGAAACATTGTAACTAGACCTGTCCTCTTTATTAGAGTATTTCAGTATCCACTTGGAGTTGTCACTTGAAAAAGTTTTCTATCTTTGCTAACATAATAGAATTCTATAATCAAATGCTTAGGATACTGGGATAAAAAACGTAAGGCAATTTCTTCTTTTTCCTCACCCCTGAAGGGTTGTTTCATACATTTGTAAGGCAGATAGACCCTTTTGTCACATTTTGTACTACATCCTGAGATCCCTTAGCCTTCTAAATATTTTTTTTTAATTGCATGCATTAAATTCTCTGATGGCTAATATTCCATTGTGTGCGTGTGTGTGTGTGTGTGTGTATACACACCCCACATCTTTATCGATTCATCAGTTGATGAACACTTGGGCTCTTTCCATGATTTGGTTATTGTTGATAGTGCTGCTATAAACACTGGGGTACATGAGCCCCTTCCAATAAGTATTTTTGTATAGTTTGGATAAAGACCTAGTAGAACAATTGCTGGGTCCTAGGGTAGTTTTATTTTTAACTTTTTGAGAAACCTCTACACTGTTTTCCAGAATGGCTGCACCAGTTTGCATTCCCACCAGCATTGCAAGAGGGTTCCCCTTTCTGTGCATCCTCACAAACATCTGTTGTTTCCCGAGTTGTTAATTTTTGGGCTGTTTGTTTAAGAACAGAGGATCAAAAAGCTGACTGGAAGCTCTGAGCATGAGGTCAGTTTATTGAGTATGAGCTTCTCTGTAGCAAAACTAATGGGTTGGTTTTGTTGGAGGTGCCCCACTGACCTATCTGTTGGAGAAATATGAACATTTTCAGGCTTATTCACTAGCCTAGTCAGAACACCCAGAGATCTGCTGATCCTTTGGCCAGCTTTCTGCAAGTGAAAGTGGGGAGAAAGCCCAAGGCTTAAATTCAGTTCAGAACTTCAACCTATTCTTACTGCCTATAACTGTATGGTGCAAAGAACCTCTATCTTCTACTTCCTTCAGGGAAAAGGACTCCCCGCCTCCACACCAGTGTTCTATCTGGTAGAAAACGTATGGTTGCTCCACTATGTGCAGCGCAAGAAAAATGCCTTGAGGGTCTTCCTGTTGTATTTTTATTGGAATAGTTTTACTGGGATATAATCCACATGTCATACAATTCACCCTCTAAAGTACATAATTCAATGTTTTCAATATATTCACAGAGTTGTGCAACTCACACCACATCAATTTTAGAACATTGTGATCACCTCATGAAGAAGCCCTGAGTCCCTAGCTGTCACCTGCCCACCCTTCCTATCATCCTCCACTGCCCCTGACCCTAGTCCTGAGCAACCACTAATCTACTTTATGTGTCTATGGATTTGCCAACTTGGGACATTTCATGTAAATGAATTCTTAGAATATGTGGTCTTTTCTGACTGGATTCTTTCACTTCCTGTAATGTTTTCAAGATTCATCCATGTTGTAGCATGTATCATACCCCCCCTTTTTTTTTTTGACCAAATAATATCTCATCATGTGGGTATACCATATTTTATTTATTCATTTGTCAATTGATGGTTTGGGGTTGTTTCTACTTTGGGGCTATTATAAATAATACTTCTATGAACAATTGTGTACAGGCTTTTGTATGGCCATGTTTTTATTTCTCTTGGGTATATGCCTAGGAGTAGAATTGCTGGTAACTCTGTGTTTAACCTTTTGAAGAACTGTTGGTCTGTTTTCCAAAGTAGCTGCACCATTTATATTACCACCAACAATGTATGAGTGCGTCAATTCTCCACAACCTAGACAACACTTGTTATTATCTGACTTATTATACCACTCTTGGAAGTGGTATCTCATTTTGTCTGATTTTAAAACATACTTTCAACTACTCCTCTTAATTTTTTTAATGTTTATTTATTTTTTAGAGAGAGTGTGAGTGAAGGAGGGGCAGAGAGAGGGAAACACAGAATCTGAAGCAGGCTCCAGGCTCTGAGCTGTCAGCACAGAATCTGCGGTGGGGCTTGAACCCGCGAACTACAAGATCATGACCTGAGCTGAAGTCGGTTGCTTAACTGACTGAGTCACCCAACTGCCCTTCCCACTCCTCCTGATTTTAATTCCACTTTATCCTCACTTCCAGAAGTACAAGTGGCCACTAATATATCATCTTTTAGAGGTTCTATAGTGTATATTGTTTTACCCTCTACCAATCACTTAGCAGTAGCATTTTGGTGTCTTTTATATCTAATAACTCTGGCCCATCAGTTTTCTAGCTTCTAAAATTTTGTGGTTTAAACATCTTCTTTCCCATTTTTTGGTTGCCTTAATATCCGCAAACAGTAATTCGCTTTATTTTAATGTCTTTGAGAGGGAAGAGTAGTTAATGCATATGATAAACTGGAAGTTTATTCAGTTCTATTTGCATTTTGGAGTTTTTTGTTTGTTTGCTTATTTTAAGGAGAACAAGGTTTATCAAAATGTTTCTTGTTTCTAAAAGACCTAATCAAGGCATAACCCACTTTTGAGAATAGATGAAAACCCAAGCATACTTGGATTATTTATAATGGTTCTTTTTTCTTGTGATCATTAAAAAGTTAAATGAGTTATACAAATACAAATAATTACTTGTATTAATTTTTTCACCTTTTAAATTAATCACTGATATACATTATTTTAAGCTTCGAACAAATGATGGCTATTAACTTCCTTTTTAAACCTTTAACAATAGTAATATTTATATTGTACGTAGTATATCCCAGACACTGTGCTAATAAGCATTGTTCACACATTATCTCACATAATTTTTCTAACAATTTTGTGAGGTAAGTACTTTCAAACTGCTATTACAGTGAAGGAAGCTGTGGCTTTCATATCTAGTGTAACATGCTAGGAGATGATGGGTGTAGGCATTTTTCTTTGCTTTTCTGATTCTGAGGCCTGGTGTCTTTATAATATGCTGTATTGTACTGGGGGAGACCTTTGCTTGTTCAATTTATAGACAGACCAGGTTGGTTAAGTCTGCCTTAACAAGAATTGTGGATCTGTGTGTTTAAACATTGTATTTGGGTCTGTGGGTATTACTAGTATGTATCTACATTTTAAATTAAACATATATAATTGATTAAGTTTTTCTTGCTTATAGGTTTTTGACTTTTAATCCAGGTCAAAGTACAGATAATTATAATCAACTAACATTAATTTAATGTGTGATGCTAAAATGCCAATTTCAGAAGTCAACTTAAATATGGCTTTCTGGTGTCAAAAAATTGTAGCACTAAGAGACTCCATGTTCCCGCCTTAATTTTGCCTGTATTTTGCCAAATGCAGGAGGAAAACAAAACAAAACAAAACCTTCTTACTTAAAAAAAATTAGTTTCTATTTTGAGTTGTTTTGTTCAATTCCTCATTACAATTTTGTTTGTTGGTTTGTTTGTTTTTGTGTCTGATAAGGATTGCAGATTGCTTTCTCAGGGTGGGTGTGACTGAAGAGATGATACACAATCTAACATTCTTTCCAGGTTAACTTGCTCTCTTTCTCCATCTCTCTTGCCTAGAGTGACTAACAGAGTTTACAAGATAATGGGAAACCTTATTACGAAGGCCTTGACGGGGGAATGGATTATGGGGCTATGAGCTTAGAAGTTCCAGGAATAGTGAGGAGGCCATTGTGCCTAATTGCAGAGGGCAAGGGGAAGGCAGCTCCTGGTAAAGCTGGAGAGGTTGGCAGGATGGCAGTGCAGGCCACGCCAAGAGTTCACAATACAGAGCTGATGAGTAGCCATGAGTCACCAAGGGCAGGGCCTTTCATGTGGCCAATGCTAGGCGCTACAGTGTACCTCACGGCCCCTACTGTTTTACCCTCAAGAAATCAAAACGGGGAGGTTTGGGTTTGAGTGTCTAGAAGTTTTGCAGGCTGTTTTAGAAGTCAAAGAATTACTGTTGAGTTATTTTACAGTGAGATGCCTATACCCCTGCCTGGACTGGCAGGGGTAGCTTCAACTTCATCTATGGACATGTGCATGGACATTATAAATCTCATGTGCCAAAAGCAGCCCCTATTCAGAGAGCTGTTCCTGAACATTTAATCCATCAGCACTAATGGCACTGAACTGGACAAACTCCTGCTCATGTGAGAACTAGTTCAACTGCTTTTCTTTGGTTTTCCAAGATATTAAAGTTCTCCAAACTGAAATGTCTCCTAGATAGCGTTTAAAGGCTCCGTATTTCATGTTTCAACTCTATGCACCTTTATAGGAATAGCTGCTGGAGATACATATGACACGATTCCTCCTCCAAGGAGCCTATGATCTAGTATGAAAGAAAGATGGAGACATCATTTTTCTGCCATTAAGCATGGTAGATTCCCCAGTGGAGACCTGATTCCATTTTTTTCTATGGTTGTCACGGGTGGATGTTGATGCTTTTTACCTGTGAAATGTTTGGATTGTGTTTGATGATGATGATGATGATGATGATGATAGTTATCATCATTATCAGGCATTATGCCAGATGCTTGACCCAAATTACATGTTATTTCAAAGTAGATGTCCTCCTCCCCCTTCCTTCATTTAGCAGCTGAGGAAACTAAGCTTTAGAGACTGAGTAAGCCCAAGGGAAAAGAGCTAGTGAGCGGAGTACCTATGATTTGCCCATCAGTGATTCTGGAGCCCTGCACTTTTTGTTTTTCTACACACCAACTCCTTGAAAACTGATTTCTATGATGTATATGTGGATTGATAACCACTTTACCACCAACTCTTTAAAGACATTTGCACTGGTTTTGTTTCCAGTGGTCAAATTAATCTCTAAAAGGTGGGCCCTTCAGAATGCCTAAGTGGCTCAGTCGGTTAAGCGTCCGACTTCAGCTCAGGTTATGATCTCACGATTTGTGAGTTTGAGCCCCGCCTCAGGCTCTGTACTGACAGCTCAGAGCCTGGAGCCTGCTGCGGATTCTGTGTCTCCCTCTCTCTCTGCCCCTCCCCCACTCACGCTGCCCCTCTCTCTCTCTCTCTCTCTCTAAAAAGTAAATAAACATTAAAAAATAAAATAAAACATGGACCCTTCTGTATTCATTTACCAAAACTTCACTGAGTATCTGCGAGTGAAGCACTGTGCTAATGGATCTACACAGATGACTATGACATTGCCCTTGACTGAAGAACTCAAAGTCCAGAAGGGAAACAAGGAATGCAGAGTGACAAATACTGTTAGTCATTTCAAAAAGCTCTCTTCCTGCTTCTCAGAGTCATGTCTCTCACAGTCCTCCACTAACTCTTCCCCTGTATCTGCTCCTTATGGTTCAGGCTTCTCTGGGGTCCCTCCCTTTGCAGGCCATCTGAGTGATCTCACTCATCCCCACAGCAATGCTCAGATTTCTTTCTTGAGCTTCATACCGATGTATCCACTTTAAACTAAGTATCTATCCATACTTGACTAGCCAATATCTAACCTAAACCTATGTATCCATAATAGAATTTTATGAATTTTTAATATTTCCCCACAAATGAGCTTCATGTCCTATGGCCTTTTCACAGTGAGTATTACCACGTCCATATTGTTAAACAAAATAGCAACCTTGGATTTACCTTAATCTCCTTCCTCCATGTCAACCCCCAAGAGTCATTATATTAATACTTCTACCACTTTAACACTTGTCCTTCTATCTCTGATGCTACTATATATAGCCTTAGTTCAGACTTTCATGGTCTCTAAATGCCACATTGCAATATTCATCTATTATTAGTTTTCCTAGCTTTAATCTCTACAAATGTAACATATCCATTGCTTCCAGGGTAATCTTCCTAAGATGAAAGTTTGGTCATGACATTCCTTGATTTAAACTTTTTATTTCCCATTGTTATAGACCTCAGTAGGGTATACCAAATCTGAAAACAGTTTGATTAAAGCACCTTCTCTCTTGCCAAGCCCTTTGTCACCCTTATTTCATCTTGCTCAAACACTTACATTTCCCCTAACATGGAATATTATTTCACACCACCATATTTAGGCTCAGGCTACTGGTCCATTTGTTGAAATGCCTGTCTGACCTCCCTCCTGTCCTTGTCATGGTTCACCTGGTAAACAGCTCAGCTTTCAGTACCTGGATCAAGATTCCTTTGAGCGGCATGGCCCTTTCTAGGGTGGAGGGATGAATAAATACATAATTCTAAAGAAGAGAAGGTAAGTCTGCTATGACAGATTTCAAAAATATCAAAGTTGAATTCAGAACAAGAAGTATTATCAGAAGTGAAGATTCATATTAATTAAATAAAGACAAGTGAGTCAATTTATGAAGACATAACAATCCTAAATATAACAAACCTAACAATTAACCTTCAAAATACATGAAGAAAAATGGATAGAATTGAAAGGATAAATACAAATCCATAATTCTAGTTGGAACATTTATCACTCTGCTTTCAGAAACTGATACAACAGGGAGAAAGTAGGACCAAGTAGGGATATAGAAGACCTAAATAACATTATACTCCAGCTGGACCTGACTCTGATTTTTGGAACGCTCCAGCCACTAACAGCAGAATACATATTCTTTTCAAGTGCACATGGAACATTCACCAGCATACACCTTATTCTGGACCATAAAATAAACCTAAACAAATTTAAAAGAACTGAAATCATACAAAGCATGTTTTCTGATCATAACAGAATTAAACTATAAATCATTTAAAGAAAGATACCTGGAAAATCCCCTAAATATTTGGGAGTAAGCAGCTCATGAGTTAAATAGAAACTAGAAAATATTTTGAACAAAATGAAAATGAAAATTCAACTTACCAAAATTTGTAGGACACAACTAAAGCAGTGCTTAAAGGGAAACTTATAGCATAACATGATTATATCAAAATAGAAAGGTCTCAATTTAGTGATATAAATTTCTACCTTAAAAAACTATAAAGGGCAAATTAAGCTCACAGTAAGTAGAAGGATACAGAGGAACTAGAACAAGTAAAATAATTCTGAAATAGAACAAAGTTTGAGGACTCACACTACTTGATATCAAGATTTACTATAAAGCTCTAGAAACAAAATAGTATAGTATTCACAAAAGAATAGAGTCATAGATTAATGGCATAGAATGGAGAGTCTAGAAATACACTCAGACATTTGTGGTTAATTGATTTTCGGCAAAGGTACAAAGCAAATTCAACGGAGAAAGGATGGTCTTTTCATCAAATGGTGCTGGAACGGTTGAGCATCCACATGCAAGAAAATAGCTCTCAACTTTCACATGACATGTTATACAAAACTTAAAATGGATTATTGAACTAAATAAAAAATCACAAGACTTTTAGAAGAAAACATAGAAAATAATCTTTGTGACCTTGTGTTAGGCACAGAAGTAATATTTATAAAAGAAGATACAACACAAAAGCAATATTTATAAAAGAAAGATATAAATGGCATCTTTTTTTCAAAATGAAAAGGTTTCCTCTGAAAAATACAATGTTAAGATAATGAAAGACAATCCACAGATTGGGAGAAGATATTTGCAAATCACATATTTGACAGGAGTATATAAAAGACTCCCAAGACTTAACAAAAAGAAACAACTCAATTAAAAAATGGGCAATTTTAACACTTTACCAAAGAAGAAAAGTGAATAGCAAAGAAACACATGAAAAGATTCTCAGCATTGTTAGTTATTAAGGAAATAAGTATTAAAATCACAACTATATATATATATAATATTTAAATATTTAAATAAATAGCATATATATATATATATATATATATATATATCTTAATGTTTATTTTGGGGGGGGAGAGAGAGAGCACACGCACAAGCAGGGAAGGGGTAGAGAGGGGAATAGAGGATCTGAAGCGGGCTCTGTGCTGACAGCAGCGAACCCAATGCAGGGCTCAAACTCATGAATCATGAGATCATAACCTGAGCCAAAGTCCAATGCTTAACCTACTGAGCCACCCAGGAGCCCCAGAAAACAAATTTTTTAAAACCTAATAATACTAAGTGCTAGGATATAGGGTAACAAGAACTCATGTATGTTGGTAATGGGAATGCAAAATGTCACAACCACAACAGGAAAAGCTTAGAAGTTCCCTATAAAATTAAGCATAGAATCCATAGAATCCACTAATCCCAGTCTCTAGTATTTACCTGAGAAATGAAAAACATGTTCACACAAAATATATGCATGCAAATAATAAATAGTTTAAGCTACACAGATGAACAACGTTATAGGGACTTTATCAGTTAAAACTGGAAACATTCCAAATAGTGAATAAACAAACTTTGGTATGTCCATACAGTGTCATACTATTCAGAAACAAAAAGGAACAGACTACTCATAAATGCAAATACATGCATGAATTAAATAAATCATGCCAAATGAAGCAAGATTCAAAAAACTATATACTGTGATTCCTTTACATGATGTTCTGGAAACATCAAAATAATAGAGACAGAAAACAGATCTGTGATTGCCTGGGGCTGTGGGGTAGGCGAAAGGACTTATTGCATTGGAGCCCAAAGGAACTTCTCGGGTACTGGAAATTAGGGTGTTTGGCGTGGTGATTATACGAAGGTATGCATGCATTTGTCAAAACTCCTAGGACTGTGCACTTAAAAAGGAATAACTTTTCCCTTCACACATTAAAATAGCCATTAAAAAACCAGAAAATATTAAGAGTTGACAAGGATATGGATAAATTAAAGCCCTCGTGCACTACTGGTGGGAACAGAAGATGCTGCAGCTGCTGTGGAAAATAATATAGAGGTTCCTCAAAACATTGAAAATAGAACTCTCATATCATCCAGTAATCCCACTTCTGGGTATATATATCCAAAAGAATTGAAAGCAGAATCTCAAGAAGATATTTGCATACCCATATTCATTGGAGCATTTCTCACAATAGCCAAGAGGTGGAAGCCACCCAAGTGCCCAACTACTGATGAATGTATAAAGAAAATACGGTATATTCATACAGTGAAATATTATTCAGCCTTTAAAAAGAAGGAAATCCTGTCATCTGACACAACATGGACAAACATTGGACGTTATGCTAAGTGAAATAAGCCGGTCATAAAAAGACAAATAATGAGTGATTCCATTTTTATGAGAAATCTCAAGTAGTTAAACTCCTAGAAACAGAAAGTAGAATTATGGTTGCCAGAGGCTGAGGAGAGGGGTAGATGTGGAGTTGTTCAGTGAGTATAGAATTTCAGTTTTGCAAGATGAAAAAAATTCTAGAGATCTGTTGCATGACAATGTGAATAAAGTCTACTGGAATGTATAGTTAATGGTTAAAATTAAAATTTTATGTTATATTGGGGTGCCTAGGTGACTCAGTCAGTTGAGTGTTCGACTTTGGCTCAGGTCATGATCTCTCTCTCCATGAGTTCGAGCCCCGCGTCGAGCTCTGTGCTGACAGCTCAGAGCCTGGAGCCTGCTTCGGATTCTGTGTGTGTGTGTCTTTCTCTCTGCACCTCCCCCGCTCACTCTCTCTCTCTCTCTCTCTCTCTCTCTCTCTCTCAAACATAAATAAACATCAAAAAAATTTAAATTTTTTTGTTATATTTTTATAACATAATTTTTTAAAATGGGGGTGAATCTTACTGTATATACATTATATCCTAACAAACCTAAAGAATTACCAAAAATGCTCATTTTAAAAATTCTTGTCCTTTGCATTGTAACTCTCTAACTCTTCATACCAAAAGATGAAGTCTGTGTTTCTACCTCTTGGATCTAGTCTTAGTTATGTGCTTTTGCTTGGTAATAAAATGTGGCATAAGTAATGATGTGTCTAGACCTCGTTAAAGGATAAATTGAGGCAAATTAAAAATTTTGAGTTTATTTGAGCAAAAATTTTTTTGAATCAGGCAGCACCAAATCAGAAGTGGTTAGGAATAACCTAGTGTCAGGAGTACTGGGGAGCCAGTTAGGCAGAAGCTTTTACAGAGAAGAGGAGGAAGCAAAGTAAGAACATTGTTGATTGGCTGTAGCTTAAGGCCTGCTTGGCTACGATTGGTTGTCCTTAGTGTTTTGATTTCATAATCTTCAGGCATTTACAGGCTTAGATTTTGGTTTACTTACATAGACCTACAGAGCTTTAGAACCACCTCAGTCTAACAGCTTCCTTGTTTAATTAATTTAACAGCCTCAAGAAAACTTGTATCCCTGACTACAGACAAATGAAGGAGGCCAGGTAGGATCAGAACTGTCTAGGTGAGCCTGAACTATTGACCTACAAAATCTTGAGCTATGTAAATATTTGTTGTTTTAAGCCACTAAGTCATGGGATGATTTATAAGACATCGTTAGCTACATATTCAAAGAGGTTTTCACAGTTGAAGTGATATTTGAATTGTTTTTTGAAGGATAAATAGGAATTTCTTTTTCTTTTTTCTTACTATTTTTATCTTTTATGAAGGTTTTTTTTTGGGGGGGGGTGGAAGGGGTGTCATGAAAAATACTCCCAGTCTATTCTGTCTGTGGCAAATTGGTCTCATAGTGGTTGTGAGGCATTCTGGTTAGTCTTTCCCCTAAGCCATTGAGAAAATAGCATAGGATCATCTGAAATGAAGTACAGAGTCCCTGCCTTAATGGAAAGATGCTTTGTGTACCAAGGAAAGAGCAGGAGAAACAAAAAGAGGCAGGAGAATTGGTGCCTCATGGGCTAAAGCAGTATTTTACTGCCAGTACCACCCTTTGGTATTTAGCCACACAATGCCTGATTTTGTTACTTTACTCTTCCTGTTTTGATGCATTGTTGTCCTGCTAGGATTGTGTAATTGTGAGGTTCAAAAGTAGAAACTACATCTTCTATATCTGTGTCTCTTCCTACAGTAATAAGCATAGTCCTTGTCATTTAGATGATAAAAGAAAAAAAAGATTTAGAGTAAATGGGGTTCGTGGAGGGTCAGGTATTTTCCATATTTTCCATAGCCATCAGCTCCCAGAATGGGTGTTGCCACTTTCATTGTGGTGTCCTGGCCTTCAGCCAGGACTTAATTGTTGATGACCCTTCCTTTTCTGCTAGCCACCGTTAAGTATAGCGGGTTCACAAAGAAGTTCATGAAAGCCCTTAAGAAGCCAGATGTGATGGGGCTGGAGGTTCAGTGCTTATACCCCTGCACAAGGCAGGATGGTAAGGCTACCTTGCAGGAAGCCAACACCAAAATCTGTTTGCTCACCTCCTGGACACTGAGCTACACTTGAATTCTGTTTCATCTTTGCCAATGGGAGTTTTAATGTTCATCTTATTGCCCTGGGTCAACTATCTCAAGGATTTCCCCCAATCTTCTTCATTTGTACATATATTCTCATTATTAAAAAAATATATTTTTCTTTTCCTTTTATTTTGGACAGAGAGAGAGAGAGAGAGCGTGCACAAGTGGAGGAGAGGGACAGAGAGAGGGAGAGAGAATCCCAAGCAGGCTCCACACTTAGTGCTGAGACAGACACAGGGCTCAACCCATGACCTTGGGAACATGACCTGAGCTGAAATCAAGAGTAAGAGGCTCAACTGAGCCACCCAGGTGTCCCTTTTAAAATGTTGAAATTATAGAAAATTATAAAGAGTAAAATAAAAATTATCAGTGTTTCAACAACCTAGAAAAAATAACATTTGTTCAGTGAGTATAACATTTTGGCATATATTTGTCATATACACTATAGCATATGGTTATATGGGTGCATGTGTGCCTATGTTCAATGAGTATAACGTTTTGGCATTTATTTGTCATATATATTGTATCGTGTAGGTATATGTGTGCACGTGTGCATATGTGTATACATTTCATATTGTTCAAACTTTGATTCCCAATCAACAAAAAACTACAACATCAAATTTTGTATACATCAAATATAATATACAACATCAAATGTTGATTCCCCATAAACAATATACTATATATATCTTTATACTATATACTATATATATCTTTATACTATATACTTTATACTATATATATATATACTACATATATATATAGTATATATTTACTATATATATATACTATATACTATATACTGTATATATCTTTATACTATATACTATATACTTTATACTATATATATCTTTTATTGTCAATAAGCTTCCACTATATTTTGACATTTGTCTATTTCATTGTGTACCATGACTTATATAAATAATCCATTTTTGTTGGCCGTTTATATTGTTTCCATGTTTTGATTATTATCAGCAGTGCTTCTATAATGCCTTTATAAGGGCACATGGATGGCTCAATCTGTTAAGTGTTCGACTTCAGCTCAGGTCATGATCTCATGGTTTGTGAGTTCAAGCCCCACATTGGATCCTCTGTCCTCTACCTCTCTGCCTCTACCCTGCTTGCACTTGGTCTCCCTCTCTCTCTCAAAAATAAATAAACTCTAGAAAAAATTTACAATGCCTTTAGACCTACATTTTGGGTAACGTCTTTGACTTTGGCTTGGGGTATATCATAAAAGTGGATTTTCTCAGCTAAAGGATATGCATATTTGTGATATTGACCTCTAGATGTGGGATACCAGTATATTAGTAACATTGTATGCTTTCCATACCTCTTCACATTTTTTGATTGTCAATTGATATTTTTATTAATCTGTTTCAAAGATTTTTAATGTTTTCTAAAGATGTTTTTCATATAGTAAGTGCAAAAACCAGAGAATAGAAAACAACAAACCAGCCAAATGCCTCGTTTGCTTATTTTGTTTCCTCGTTGCTGGTTTGCTTTTCTTTTTTGTTCTGCTTTAAGTAATGTCTGGAAAAATAAAATTAAACTGAGTGTGCTTGACTCATGAGGAAGCCCCTTTTCATTTCCCTGGAGCAAGGCTATGGAGTGCACAGAGGTCCTGATATTAGCTATTACTATTTTGGAAGCACAATGAGAAGTGACTACATCTCTCAGTGTTATCAGACTTTTCCCATTATCTGTCCAAGTTTCATTTCACATACTTTCCTAAGGTCTGAGTATACCATGTTGGTGTTTATGATATTTCCTATATTTCTATTTATCTACTTTTTTGCACGTTGTGGTCTAAAGATGAACTATGCAAAAAAAGAGTCATATATTAAACTTGCAAAAATTGGAAGCCAAGACCAGGATTCTAATACTCTCTGGGCTACCCACAGCTGAGCACATTACTTAGACTTTGTGGGAGGAAAGAGACATTAAAGAGACAACGACACGAATGTATGATTACCAGTTGTGATCACTACCATGGACAAAAAGACACAGTGTTATGAGAGAAGAATGGGGAAGACCTAATGTGGATTGAGCAGTTAAAGAACACTTTTCGGAGACTAAGGGGATAGCTAGGAGCTTGTCAGGCAAGGGTGGGAAGATGATTTCAACCTGTCCAGCTAAGCTGCTACGGGTGGAGAGCTGATCCAGCTGGCCCCCAACATCTTCAGGGAATGGAGATGCCATTATGATGGCCATAGCCAGCTTTCTAGAGAAGGGTTGTGGCTTGTCCAAATATGTGGTATTTCCTTAATACGTTATGTACTGGGGAGAGTCCTGTCCAGACGTGGAAGTGGCCTCTCCCTTCCCTTGGAAATTCTGGCATGCCATCCAGTTTTGCAACTTCCCAAAGTGTTGCCAGTCAGCTCTGCTGACCTATCGGCCCCACAGTGTGTGGTGAACCTTGTATTATTGTTCCTTGATTGGTTCTTCATGTTCTAATATCCACAGGGCAGAAAGTTGGAGCAGAGAATGTTTGGCCAGGTTTGTCCACAGTAATCTTCACTTTACACCTGGAATTTACATGCTAATGATTCAGATATCCCAGAGAGAAGTTGCTCAGCCTTTTGCCTAGCTATACAATCATAGGCTAGGGAAATTTAGCAGTTATTTATTAAATGGACTCAATACTCTGGATAGCACGAGAAAGGACTGCATGCAAGATGAGATTAAACTACATAGCTCTTTTTGCATAATGGAGCAACACTGCCTTTTCTAACATGAACAACATTTCTGGGTTACAGAGCACAGGATGAAACCGAGTCACCCATTCTGAAGAAAGGAAGGACAGAGAACTTGATTAACAATTCACGGGAAGAGTAGATCTTTCTGGAGAATGGGGGACGAATGAAAGTGAGGTGCTTTTCTGCATAACAGAGGGAAGCAGCTCAGAAAAGGAAGGTAGAAGCATCTTTGTCCCACACGAAGTAGCCAACAGGAGGGAATGTGAGCAATGACTTCCTTGTGTGGCCATCAAGCACAAACAAAGGAAGCTGTGGCTGAGGAGACAGGTGCCCTGGAATTTGTTTATTTCCAAGGCTTTCCAAGTCTGCTCCGTATGGCCCGGGGCCATAGGACCTCACAAAGTTTCAGCCACCACGTTCTCAAAATAGAGCACGTTTGTGACCCTCTCAGGTTCTGCAGTGACACAGACACAAAGCTAGCATCTGCTCTGAACAGCCCAGAGGAGAGGACCTGGGAACCTAGGAGGACATGCTGTCAGGGACAGCTTAGTCATTTGGACTTGCAAGCTGTTACAATTGGAGGGAAGTTAGTCACATCCAGTATAAACCCTTTATTTTACAGTTGAGGAAACTGAGGCCTACAGATGGGAAATGACTAGTCCAAGGCCTCACAGGAAGAACAGAGCTGGGAGTAGAGCTCAGAATCCCCCACTCCCAGCCTGGTTCCTTGCAAAACCAAACTCAAAGCCATTTCATAAGATGAGAGAATGGCTTTTGGGAGGAATCCCTTGGGACCAAAATCAGAGCCTGAAGGGAAAGACTAAGGAAATGAATATATTAACATTTAATGAAAGCCTTCGGTGAATAGGCATCATGCCAGCCTCATTTAATCCTCTCTAAAATCCCCAGGTTGGAGATATTAGTGCTGTTGTAACAGCTGTTGAAACTGACAATCAAAGAGATGAAGTAAACATGCGGTGGAGTAAGTATCTGAACCCAGGTCTGCTTGAAAACTGCCTGTGCAGTGTGCATGGGTGGCTCCGTTGATTAGGCTTCTGGCTCTTGATTTTGGCTCAGGTCGTGATGTCACGGTTTGTGGGTTCGAGCTTCACATCGGGCTCTGAGTTGAGAGCGTGGGGCCTGCTTAGAATTCTCTCTCTCTCTCTCTCTCTCTCTCTCTCTCTCTCTCTCTCTCTTTCTGTGCTCCTCCCCTGCTCTGTCAAAATAAATAAACCTAAAAAAAAAAAAAAAAAAAGCCTGCACTTTACTGCCCCAGCTGGAAACATCCATTGGTCCTGGAGTTGTCACTGATGTGGTAAAACCTGGGAGAGAAATGCGGCAAAGCCAGCAGCATCTCTGTTTTCCTATGGTGAGCAGTGAAAGCAGGAGCGGACGGGTCTTTCCTAGGGCATGAAGGCAGGGTGAACAAAAACAATGACACCCGGTTCTGAAGTCATAGTTTGTGTTATGGAGAAACTATCTTCTGGATAAATTTAGGATCTCTGATCTCATTTTAGATAGGGTTACTCCAAAAGCTCTTTTTCTTTTGGCCTATGTATTCTCTCTGCTCTTAGGAATGCTCTTTTGATCCCAAATCAAATCCCTTACATTTGGTTTTGACACCAGTTATTTTTAAGGTTTTGTATATAATTTGCTTCTGAAACACTGTTGGCCAAGAACCATGAAATCCGTTTCATTACCAAAATCCTTCTAGGCCAAGTTCTTTAAGAAATGAGATCACCTTCAGATGAATTGTTAGCAAAAATTAAAGCTATAGCCAGTAGCATGGATATGTTTGGGCTCTTGGCCAAGAAATAAACCATGTGTGTGAAAGAAAACAGGCTAACAATTCTGGACTCTGGTCTCCGTGGCTGCATTGCACATTGACCTCACCGGTAATTATCCAAATTAATTGCCTTTCGGGTTGTGTTCTCTCATCACGGAAACCTTCCTTTCCCAATTCAACCCATGTGGGTTAAAATGAGAAAACAAAAGCAAAAATTCCGCCCCACACCCAGAAGCCCCTTCTGTCAGGGATCCCAGGTGGACCCGGGAGAGCTGTTGGAGGCTGAGAAGGGCTGGTGATCATCGCATACCACACATAGGTGGAGGGCTGTTATTCTGTTTCCCGCCTAAGAGAGGATACCCCTATTGTTTCTGAAAACGCTGACCAGGACCCACACTTCCAACAAAAATTCCTCTATCCCCACAACAGCAGCAAAAGCAGCGGCAGAAGCAACAGCAATAGAGAAGTGTTTTGATGAATTGCAAGATGGATAGGGCTTTCAGTGCCCCCAGCCCTGCTGATACCAAACGCCTTTAAGATACAGACTTTCCCATCCTAATCTACAAAGGAAACAGGAAAAAGGAACTTAAAACTCCCTGTGCTCAGACAGAAATGAGACTGTTACAGCCTGCTTCTGTGCTGTTCCTTCTTGCCTCTGACTTGTAAACAGGACCCAGTAGAACATGCGAATGGAAAGTCACAAACCTCTTGGTGTCTGAAAGGATCCTTGGGACCTCATGCACATCTGCGGAAACTGGATGGAGAGATTTGGGGAAGCATGGACTCTTTAGCTGGCTTAGTTCTCTATGGAGTCAGCTTGCTCCTTTCTGGTAAGGTTTGGCTTTGTTGCCTTTTTTTAATTTAATTTTTAAGGTTTTTTTCTTTTTTCTTTCTTTAACAGTTAATGATTCTGGGCTTTCTCACCAGTATTTAGTTCTGGTTAACAAAGGGCAGCTGTGTTATAGGCACTGTTTCTCTAGGACTTTCCATTTAATAGATGTGAGGATTAAAATGCAATGTCTTTGTGGCTTGGAACTGAGTTTTTCGAGAGTTTCCCTTCCGCTTATTTGCCCCCTATGTTGCCACAGACCCTATGAGAACTGATCAGGTCACTTTATTTGTGGAGAATCACTTACTATGGCACATTATTTTACTCTTCCTCATTTGGGATTGTTACCTTATTAAAAAAAAAACAAACCCAGTTTTACCTGCTTCAAAAAAAATCTTGCATAATTTTTAAAAAATGAAATTCATGCAGACAATTATGGGGACCCACTTAAGGCAATGTACAGATTGTCATTTTTAAAGGAGAACAAAGATGCTTTTCTATAAAGATGTCATATCCACATCCTATTACAAATTTTTAAAAAATATTTATTTATTTTTGAGAGAGAGAGAGAGAGAGCACGCACGAGAGCATGCACTAGTAGGGGAGGGACAGAGGAGAGGGAGTCACAGAATCCGAATCAGGCTCCAGGGTCTGAGCTGTCAGTACAGAGCCCTATGTGGGCGCAAACCCTTGAACTACCAGATCATGACCTGAGCCAAAGCCAGATGCTTAACTGACTGAGCCACCCAGGGGCCCTAGCCACATCCTATTTTAGTTAAAGCAATCAAATTCTAGGCTTTTTGGGTTTTTATTAGACCTTGGGACATGGCTATATAATTATTTTCTGTTTCTTTAAAAAAAATACTTGGCATGTAGTAATTTATAAAGTCTTTATTGGCCCAGTGAAATGAAAGTTGGGGCACTTATCCAGATTACCGGGCACAGGAGAAGACCAAAGCCTGTTGGAGGGCTAAGGAATGGTTGGCTTGCATGTTTTTAGATCTGGTGTGTGTGTTGCCCAGATTCTCCACACAGTGGCATGCCTCTGATGCTTACCCACCCTGAGGGACGCTGTCTGAAAGTGGTATCCAAACATGAAGTACAAATCACAACTCTAATTGCCTTAGGTTTCTCCCTTTTAGTTTGAAAACATTCTAATTATTGTAATGAAGATAGAAATGATACTGGAAATGGAATTGGACAAACATACTGAATTGAATGTTGCAGACTATATTATATTATTAGAATTTGATCTGAACATACACATAAGTTTGTGCTACATTATTTTCATACTTTTCTATATGTTTGGAAATTATTAAATATTCAAAAAATTAATCCAACAAGAGAAAAGAATTGCATGTAACTTGTTTATAGCATTTCAGATCACTTTCAACATCCAGTTATATTGAGGATTTAATCATATTTTGAGACTAAGAACGTGTAATGTCAGTTGCTGAGATGCTTTCACTATTTATGTAGAAATTATATTAACATAGAAGTGTTAATTTCTCCTGTTATATGCACCTTTAAATGAAAGAATTATCATGATTCCATTTTTGTTTGGCTTTTTTTCTGTGTGACATACTTATGAGTAACATGAAATCTGGAACTAATTCTACACCAGGGATTCTAGTAACGCAAAGCCCAGGGTCTATCATTGGTCTGAGCTATTTTATAAGTTAAATCACCTACGTGTGCACACATGCCAACACACACACAGTTTTAATTCACTTTTTGCCCCTCAAAGTGACTGTGTCATGGCACTTTGTAGTCTAGGCTTAGAAGAGCTGTCATAAAATCAGACCAAAAAATTATGTGGTTGAAACAGTTGCTCCCTGTCTAGACCTTAGTTACCTGGAAACATAGCCCTGACTTCAACAGGGAGAGGCCCAAGGAGAGGGATTTCATCCTCCTATTGAAAAGGAAAGGTGACACTAGCAAGGTTGATTTCTGGGGTAGGTCTGTTGTATTGGAATCCTAAGTTCCCTTCCCAGTATAACTCTCCATGGACATGAACACACAAAGCTTGGTAATTGCGACAAGAATCCAGCATGATTATATCTACAAGCATAGGAGCCCATTCTTTGCACCAAACTCCCCTGGTAGACCATAGTAATGGAACAAGGGACTTATGGTTTATGGTTTTTTCTCTCTATTCCAATGGGTTGTTTCTGATTTTTTTTTTTTTTTGTAACAAATAAGACTGAAAAAATATGTCACATTTGCCTCAGTGAAGGTGGCTCTGGGTGGCAGATATCCATAAGAGGTTTGGAAGAGGTATATAATTTTCAGAAGACTTCCCCAACCTACCTAGATTCTGGTACATTCCCCTCCCCATTGAGAATCATGGCCAATTTCAGCTTACAAACAAGTTATAATAAACATACTAGCTTTTCCCCACTCTCCCGTCCTCACCAAACTAGGCTGTTCTCTCTAAAGAGTTGTGTATATAGCAATACAAAATACAACAAATTACTCTTTCTGCTTTATCATAGTATGTCCTATATGATCAACGCCGACCCACTGGGAAGTCTCTAGTAGTATGCCTTCATATCTCTTTGTTGTTTCCTTTGACATTTTAAGTAACAACCTGGGTTCACAGATAGTAGATGTCTTATCTGGAATGACAGTGGAAATTCGGTTATAAGGTCAGGGAAGTGGTCCCAGAGGGAACCTTCTCATTAGGGCTGGTCTTGGAAGGCTATATTAAGTGTGAGTAATCAAGGGTGGAGGTCTAGTAGCTGGGACCAGAGACACACCTGGGAATTATTCGCACAGGGAGGAGTTTTGCGCTCTTCACAGATGCTCCCTCCTAAGCATTGTCTCTGTTGGAAATGTCAGCATTTCCCTTTCAGCTCTATGCTGGGAGAGCTTCCTGCAAGAGCTCCAACTCTTCTAAGACATCCCTCCAGGAGGGAAGAACGCTTCCAAGGCCATTTCAGAGGACTATGCTATGTCCTCTGGGAGATTCATATGGGTGGGCTCCAAATTTTTCTGACGTTATCTATTTGACTACTCCTAAAAAGATAGGTATGTAATTGTGTAACCTGCTTATTCCCTGTAGATGGCTTATCAGTCAGAGCATAGAACCTGGATTCAAATGATTTCTCTAGGCTGTCAAGAGACAGCCCTTTAAAATAGACGAATGTGAAGTCTTGAGTTTGGTTTCAATAAATGGATGTATGTATGTTCAGTGTGAGAGAGACTTGGTTTGTTGAGTTTTCTTTTTTTTTAATTAAAAAAAATTTTTAAGTTAATTATTTTGAGACAGAGAAAGCGAGTGGGGGAGGGGCAGAGAGAGAGAGAGAGAGAGAGAGAGAGAGAGAGAGGCAGAGAGAGAATTCCAAGCAGGCTCTGCCCTGTCAGCACGGAGTCTGGTGTGGGGCTCAGACTCAAGTACCTTGATATCATCACTTAAGCTGATACTGAGTCAGATGCTTAACCAGCTGAGCCACCTAAGCGCCCCTGTTTATTCAAATTCCTAGTGAATAACACGTTTTGGTGATACGCAAAATTCATAGATGCCAACATGTGCTCTGCTTGCTGAAAAGGTAATTTATAAGCTGCAACAGTTCACTTTAGTAGATATATAAGGTCCAAATTAGAAATGGTAATCACTGTACTGCTCAAAGAATACCCATTAAACACTGAAGACATTGAGAAATTTGGCAGTAAACATAGTGGACAAGCAGGAAGGTAAGTGCTTTAGAAACCATTTTATATGGGACTATTTAGCCAGGGAAAAGAGACTAAGATCAGCATTTTTAAGGGTTTCCATGTACAAGACCCCATAGGTAGTGTATTTTGCCAGATCTAGGATAGAGGGGTGAAGAGAGTTAGGCTTTATTGATGGAAACCTTCTAAAAATTGGATCACCATCCCCATGAAGAGTGAACTCCCACACTGGAGAGTGTTCAGGCATAGGTTGGGTGGTATCTATCAGGAACATCAGAAGGATGTGGAGTCTGATGGTTACTATACTTGTCTTTCACATTTCTTCCATTTTACTATTTCTCTGTGAGTTCAGAAAAGCCACCAACACCTTTGAAACCAAACAGTGTGTTTCCCGAATTTCAACTCAATCCACATGACTTGTGAGAGAAAAAAGTGTACCTGCACATGTGCTATCTTGGCTCTTCCAAAGACACTCCTTTATGGGACTGAGGTGGATCTAATCAAGAAGGCAGGAGAAAGAGTTGAGTATGAATTGTGAAGCCACAGACCTGGGCTTAAGCTCAAATTGGATGACAGTGGGAAAGTTACTTGATTTCTCAAAGACACCATTTTCTCATCTCTTATGGATGAGAATACGTATTTCCCAGAGTAGTTATGAGGATCAAGTGTGATAATGCAAGAAGAGAGCTTAGCCGGTAAGAACTTTCTAAATAAATGAAGCTAGTGTAATAAAAAAGGGGAGTATTTCTCTGAGGACCTCTGTGCTAGTTCCAGACTGGTTTAATCTTTTCTAGCATGTAAGGGAGTCACTGCTCATGTAAGCAGTCTCTTTCTGAAATAACTCAACATAGGGTCACCTGGGTGGCTCAGTCGGTTAAGTGCCGACTTCAGCTCAGGTCATGATCTCGCAATTCTTGAGTTTGAGCCCCATGTTGGGCTCTGTGTTGACAGCTCAGAGCCTGGAACCTGCTTAGGATTCTGCGTCTCTCTCTCTCTCTCTCTCTCTCTCTGCCCCTTTCCTACTTGCTCTCTGTCTCTCTTTCTCTCTGTCTCTCTCAAAAATGAGTAAACATTAAAAAGTTTCTTTTTTAAAATAACTTAATTCCTCAAATTTTATGCTTGTCTCTCCCCACTTGGGCTACTATCTCAGTGCTTCCCTTCACCTACCCCTTCATCCCTGCTCTTGGCCCTTTTCCTTCCATCAGGCCCATATTTACAGTCTACACATTTTTTTCCCTCATGGCTCTTGTTCATGCTGTTCCATCCATTTGGGAATGACATCCTCCATGCCTTCTCTGCAAACAAAATTGAACTCAACTTGCCTGGGTCAGCTCTTCCTCATGATCTCCTTCCCTTAATTCTGAGTTCCCTTCTCATAGAGGCTGTGTCTTGAGCTTTGGGCACATAGATTTAGCTCCATTAGCCTTTAACATCTTTAACAACAGATAATACTTCTTTTTTATTCTTTATAGTGTGTTGCATTTAATGTTCACACATTTAATGTGTGTGAAACATAAAAATACACTCATGAAAGTGGCTTTAACTAGGCCTTTACCTTATACAAGGTATTGTTTGATTGTTGAATATTACCCAAAAGGTATGTATACTTTTTTCAATAGACATTTGAATTGTTGGCTGCCTTTTGTTTATTCATTTTTTCATTCCTTTACTCAGCTATCATTTCAGTCAATGAAGACCTATTGAGGATTTACTCACAAAGCCAAGTCCTGTACTGGATTCCAGGAATGCAAAAAAGGATGAGTCATTTTTCCCCCTTGCTAAATTCACAGTTTAGAAGGAAAGAAGAATATAGGCACATGAATTATATGATGATGTGATAAATGTTATCATAGGGATATATATAAAATCTAGCTTTTCAAGAGCTATAAAAACTGTTTTTGGCTCCACTAATAAAAAATGAAACTTTAAAATCTAAGTTATGCATAAATGTCTAAAAACATAGAATATCGACTTCATTAGTTGCTAAATTTAGTATAAATAAACTTAATAATATTTGAAATGAGTCTGTAGCTTAGATGTTCCTCACTTTGCAAGAACTCCCTAAATAGTTGTGACTATTGCCAATTATTGCCACTTGTAGTTAGGAATTGCTCGTTATCAAATGATTGGAAAACTAAGAAGATAAAAAAGAAAAGGGAAGAAAGAACTTCCCATTAGAGAGAGCAGGGGGTCTGAAATAGCAGGTAAAGGTCAAGAAAGTTGAGTAAGGCTGGAATGTAGGGTGGAAATGGAGAATTAAGTTTGGGGTCAGATCAGGAAGGGCCTTGTAGGGCATTTTAAGTAACTTGTACCTCATTCTGTACATGTTGAAATTTAGTATGGTGTTTGTTCTATCATAGTTGATGTCTATCTTGGAAAAATTACTGTGATAATAGTATGGAAGATGGGTTGACCTGGCAGAGCCTGTAGGCCTGAACTAGTGTGGCTTTTCAACACTCCAGGAAGAAAGGCCTGGATGGACAGGGGGGTTGAGAGTATTGAGGAGATGAAACTGTAAGGCTTGGTGATTGATTGCATTTGGGAGATTGAGAGAAATGGGGGAGAATAAGTATAGTTCCACTGTTCTGGTTTGGGTAGTGGTGCTGCCATTCACTGTGCTGGGAAACATGGCAGGAGGAACTGGTTGGAGATGGGCTGAGATGGAGCAAATAATGATTTTGTATGTGTTGATTTTGAAGTTCCATGTAAAGGGAAAATATTTAGCAAAATTTGGGTCTCTGAGTGTGAAGTTCAGATGAAGGAGACTGGGCAAGGGCTTGAGACAAACGCCCTTGATTCATGGGAAGTGAAGCCATGGGCATGGACGTATATGAAGATAAAGTGAAGGGACAAAAAGGAGAAAGTAGCAAGTGGGGGCAGCAATCAGGGAATTGGTAGGAAAAGCAAATCCAATTAGATTTCTTTCCTGGAATTTTAGAGAATTGGTGTTGTGGTAGCTAAGGAAGAAGAAAGTTTTAAAAAGAGGAGAGGAAGGGCGACTAGGTGGCTCAGTTAAGCATCTGATTTCAGCTCAGGTCATGATCTCATGGTTTGGGGGTTCAAGCCCCGCTTCAAGT
Organism: Prionailurus viverrinus; assembly: GCF_022837055.1. Taxonomy (NCBI): domain Eukaryota; kingdom Metazoa; phylum Chordata; class Mammalia; order Carnivora; family Felidae; genus Prionailurus; species Prionailurus viverrinus. The sequence continues at coordinate 37,634,153 of NC_062573.1, read as the reverse complement.
GAGCCCTGCTTCTCTCTCTTGCTCTCTTTTTCTACTCCTTGCTCACTTGCGCTCTCTCTCAAAAAAAAAAGAGGGGCGCCTGGGTGGCTCAGTCGGTTAAGCGTCCGACTTCGGCTCAGGTCACGATCTCACAGTCCGTGAGTTCGAGCCCCGTGTCGGGCTCTGTGCTGACAGCTCAGAGCCTGGAGCCTTCTTCGGATTCTGTGTCTCCCCCTCTCTCTGAACCTCCCCCATTCATGCTCTGTCTCTCTCTGTCTCAAAAATAAATAAAAACATTAAAAAAAAAAGAGAGAGAGAGAGATAATAAAACAGTTGCTATTAAAAAAATAAAAAGAGGGGAGAAGGATTGGGGCAGCAGACTGACAGCGTCTGGGTTTGGCGTGGTGGCACCAGGTTACAGGTGTGTGGTTTCACAGGGAGCCAGCCGCACTCCTAACAGTGTGGACCAGGACTGGAAGGGATGTCAGAGGATCATTTGGCATCACTCCCAGCCTTCAGGAAAGGGAATGTCTAAAGTTGCCTCCCTTATTTCTGGAATTTCAAACTGATAACCCAATTCCCACCGGTCTGGCCAGACCATTCCTTAACTCACAGCACACGTGGGGAATGTTTTTTAGATTGAGCCATGCCTGCTTTCCTCTGCACCCTGCCCCCCACTCTTCTTGTCCCTTCGGGAATCAGACCGTCCTTCTCTTCATGTTCGTTTCCCCCGGCTGCAGGGGCAGGTGTGGGGATGTGGGTCTGCCAGATGGAAAGAGTCCTGACTCTTTTCAATACATCCGATGATGGGAGGGAGCGCATTCCTTCTGCCTGGTTGGTTCCCTGTCTAACATGGTATGGATGTGACAGGGAGCCTGTCAGGCAGCCAGATGAGGGACATTGTGGGCGGCTGCTGTTCACTTTCTGCTTGCCACAGCCCTTGCTCGGGGCTTGACCAGTGAGGTGTATGTGGTGGTCACACCCATCTGAGCAGATCTGTCAGCTTTCCCGCTTTTGTTAGAGGGTGATATCATGCTTCCTGGGGGGAGTGCTGGAAGACAATGCTCGGCCACTTTTCTCCAGATACAATAGGCGGAGTCAGGAAGGCAGTATTGACATTGCTGGGGCTGGGGAGGCACTCACTGCTCTGCGGCCGTCAGATGGTGAACCAGCTTAACCTTGGCACACAGGGCCTGGGTTGTGCAAGGCGTCTGGCTGCAGAGCCAAAGGGGACTCCGCCCTGGGGACAGGGCTGCTTTAGACATCTGGGAATCTGGGATGGGCTTCAAATTCTGATCCCTGTGTCAAAAACAACCACAAAACAATAATAGTACCAGATAACAAAAATGACTACCGTAGCTTGAATGTTTCTATGTGCCAAGTGTTTCATATGATTTTTAATAACTCATGACAACTGTGCACAATAGATATTATTCGTTTTTTTTTAAATAGATGGTGGAACTGAGGCTCCAAAAGTGACTTGCCCAAGGTTAAAACGTAGTAGACATCCATTAGTTTGGAATGCCTAGCATCCCTATGTGTTAAGAGCTGCTATGATTTCCCTCCATGTGACCCTGATGGGACTGCCAGTGACGGCAGAGTGCGCCATTCATCTGACCACAACCATTGGTTCAGATGGAGGATGCATGACCCAACAGGGCCAGGTAGACTCTGGCTTGGGGAATCGATGAGAAAACATTTTCTCTCTTTGGTGAGGACACTGGGCACCCAGAGCTACCAGCTGCCCTGGGTACTTGAAGGAAGCTAGTCTTTGGAAGGAGAGAATGAGGACAGTAGCACAGAGAACCTGGAACCATGACAGGCTCTCCATATTATCGGAGCGCTGAGTGCAGTGGTTTTTAGAAATCCACTCCTGTACCTTCCAAGTATGGGATCCAGTTACGTTTATTTGCTTCCACAATTTTGAGTTGGTTTCTGTCTTTTGAAAGTGAATCGTCCTGAGTGATGCCATGGTTTCAGTAGGAAGTGATAGAGGCAAGAGTTAAACTGAGAATGACCTGAAGCCCAGTTATGAGTTCTTTTAAACTCTTCACTGTGTGGTCTTCTAACTAGTGTTTCATGGTCACCGCAGGCTGGTTCCTGGAAAAGGAGGCTGATGACAGTACTTAGTCGTGTGGTTTTAGGAAAGATTTTAAAAGAAACATTACTTCAAAGTACTTAGTACAGTGTTGGTACATGACAAGCACTCAAAAAAATCAAACGCTGTTAATTGTTTGCTTATAAACAAAGCTGGAGACTCTTAGGTTGCTTTATGCTGGTCTTTGCAAGGCACATCTTCACCCTTGAGGGCAGGCAACCCGTATTCTATGCCAGATGGAGGTCTCTGCTTCACTTGGTGAAAGTCAGCATTAGTACCCTTCGTAGCTTGGCCTTGTCTCAGAGAAAGGAGTGAAAGGAGTGGTTTCTTGATTTTTTTTTTTTTTTTTTTGCTAAATATCTGGAGTGTCAGGTAGGAGAACTCCTTCCAGTGGATCTCCTAGGTAGCAAGACAGTTCTTCCAGCTTTTCTCCTGCCAGCTCCCGATTCCTTCTTTTCTCTTGTCTTGACTGAACAGAGGCTCTAGGATGATTTGTCATTTATAGGTCCCCACTGCACTGATCCCAAGCCTAATTCCTAGTTCTTGACAATTTACTGTGGAATTGTTAGTTCCAAATGGAAGTTGTCTCATTTTTGACTAAGCTCATTATCGGATTTTTGGACCCATCCTGGAGCGAGAGAGAGAGAGTATGTGTGTGTGGCAGCAGCTCTCCTCCCGTTTCACCACCATCTTTGCCCCAATTACTCCTGTTCTTACTCTGAATTCCTCTTTATGTCCAGTACCTCTCACATCCGGAAAGCACTTTCTTTTTTTTTTTTTTTTTTAATTTTTTTTTTCAACGTTTATTTATTTTTGGGACAGAGAGACAGAGCATGAACAGGGGAGGGGCAGAGAGAGAGGGAGACACAGAATCAGAAACAGGCTCCAGGCTCTGAGCCATCAGCCCAGAGCCTGACGCGGGGCTCGAACTCACGGACCGCGAGATCGTGACCTGGCTGAAGTCGGACGCTTAACCGACTGCGCCACCCAGGTGCCCCCGGAAAGCACTTTCTAATCAGTGGGGGTTGATTCAAACACCCACCTGCGTTACTACTCATTGCTACCACTTCAGATCCAAAGGGCACGGTGTCGTAGCCGTTGGTTGTGGTCGGCACTGTTTCAGAAACCAGTCTTTACCTGCTTCGCAAGGCTCTTGCGATTCTCAGTCCCTTGTGTCACATTAGAGGGGTATTTCAGCCATACCAGGCTCTGCAGTTTCTAAACATACACTCTTGAAGCCTCCGTGTGCCTTTGTGTATGTTGTGTCTTCTGCCCGGAATGCTCTCTTCCCATCCCCTTTTTCATGTGACTTATTCATGCTTCAAGGTTTATCTCAGGTCCCAGCTCTTCCGAGAAGTCTTCCTTAAACTTCTTGCGTGGGTTTGGGCCCTGCCTTCACCTGGGCTTCTACTAAAAACGTGGCCTGAAGTAAAGGCATATGCGTAGGTAGATTATTCGGGAAGTGATCTTGGGAGCAGGAGTGAGGGACTAGGGAAGCAGAACAGTACTAGGAAGTGTTATATGCTGGTCACTGCTATGGATGCCTGGTACCCCAGATATCCTGAGGAGCCTTATACAATGAGACTCAGAACTGTTTACCCACAAAGAAAAAGAGAGGCATTCATCCATTGCTATCCTCCTTCCTCTGTTCAGGGTTATGTAGATAAAAGAAACTAGTGGGTTACTGCTGGTATCTTGTACTGTTGTGCTGGAGAAAGTCCCAGGAAAGGAAAAGACATGTACTTGCCTGGGCACTGGGTGAGCTACTTTGACACCTGCCTAAAGTGGCTGCTGCAGGTGGAGTGGGGTGGATTTGCATTGGTGCCCAAGAAGTGTCACATACGGGCACCCCTATGCTTGCCTCTGTCCTCATACTTAGAACAGTAGATGACAATGAACAGTTCGTTTGTTGGTGTCACCCACTAGTGAGCTGTGGTTGGCATTTCAATATTCCCAGCACCAGACGTAGTATTGTGGCTGGCAGAGAAAGGCTTTATTTATTTGTATGTTTATTTTTGAGAGAGCACAAGTTGGGGAGGGGCAGAGAGAGGGGAACAGAGGATCCAAAGTGGGCTTTGTGCTGACAGCAGCAAGCTCAGTGTGGGACTTCGACTCATGAACTGTGATGTCATGACATAAGCCGAAGTCAGATGTTCAACCAACTGAGCCACCCAGGTGCCCCAAGAAATGCTTTAATAAATGGGTTTGCGTTGGATTAAATGTTCCAACCTAGTGCTTCCCTACGTGTGCTCTATATATTACTGCTGGCCTGAAAAAGATGATTGTATGTGCTTCCTGGAAGCATATTTTAAATTATCTATTTTTGTATCTAAGTGTAAATATATGTGTGTATATATCTATCATATCAATCAGGTGATTTAATGAATATTCTTAATATGAGGCTTAGAAAAAAATGAGCTAAAGAGAATGGTTAATAGAATAATTGTACAAGCAGCATGTATATTCAGCAAAGATCATGCCTGTGGTACATAAATTAATGCACTTTGGGAGATACTGCTCTAACTGAATTAGTTAGCTAATCCTCTTTAGAACTCTGTGTCCAAAAAGAAAATAGAAAAGTAATTTGGCATGTAATGAATACTATCCCAGTGAGATGAACCAAGTGAAAGAGTCTTACAGTGATCAGCCTGTGTCAAAGGATTATCTAAGACTCTAATCTTGCTTTTTCCAGTAAACCTGGAAAATGGGCATTTGTTATTAAATCATAGACAAGATCTAATTTACCCCTTGGACATAACTGGGGCATCCCTCAAAATAGGCCCACAAGTCAGCCGGCAGACCAGCAGGCATAGTGAGCCAGTAGAAGAACGGGTAAGTCCGTTATACTCACTCATTCAAGCTAACATTTACGGAGCCCTTTCTGTGTCCTGGGAATCTGCTAGGCATTGCAGTTAGAAAGATGACTAAGAGAGGCACATGACGTCAACTGGCTTGTGATATGCTCGGTGAAAAGTTCTGCTTTATGGGAGGCAGATGTTGGGAGCATGGAAAATGGAGGGAGTAATCCTGGAAGAGAACAGGGGTCTCATCATGCGGGTGACATCTGAGATGGATGGATAGGATTACACTTTGTGGAAAATCAGGAGTGGAAGTGAGAAGTAGAGCATTCCAGGCAGAGGAAAAAGCATGAAAATGGGGAATATGTTGTGTGGCAGTTTTATGTGGCTATGCTCCAGGGCCCACTGAAGGAGGTAGCAGGGGATAGAGCCAGGAAGATGAGTTGGGAAGACGGTAATTTGGTTTGAGTTAGGCTGAGTGGGCAGGGACAGACCAGAGAGACCCTTCCTGGAGTCATTAGGATGTAGAGTGAAGCTGTGTGAGGGAATGAGATTGTCCAAGAAGAGGACAGAAGACTGGTTCTGGGAACACCTGTATCAACGGGGTAAGTGGGTGGAGGAAAAGGAAACTGGAGGCATTCAATGAGAGAAGCCAAGGGAGGAGGGAGTTTTAGCTGCATCAAAAAGTGCAGAGGCAGGAATAGGGTGAAGGGAGGGACTAGAGATGTGGCACTTAGGTGCTGTGTGTTGCAAAGCATTCTTGGTGAATGGCGCTGGGCTGGGGTTGAGGAGTAAGTGGGAGGTGTAGAAGTGGGGTTGGTAAGCATAAATTCCTTTCTGGGAGATGTCCCTTATTCTGGAAGATTCCTTTTACCACGTGCCTTTCTGTAAGCTTGATGCGGCATGATCTGGTAGGAGGAGGCGTAAGGTCCTCTCTGCTAACACTGGCAGAGGATACACAGAGGTCTGGAGATAGGGAAAGAACTCTTACATGACAGATACTCTCTCTTGCCCCTGGATGTGGTCCCCAATTACCTGAATTAGGGAATTATTTTAGTTTCAAGAACATGATAACAGAGGTAGAAGTCTTTATGGCAGGCCACACACTAACTGTTACATAGAGTAACAGAATAGTGGAACTGTCAAAGTCTTAGAAGATTATCTGGTCCAGTATTTCTGAAGACGAACTCCTCAGAGAATTGTAGAATCCTTTATTTTTTGTCTTTTGAGTATCGTATGGAGCTAATGTTTGTTACCGTAAGAAATACCGGTTTGCTTCAACTTTCTCATTATACAGATGCCAGCACTGTGGTTCAGTACTTTGTTTAAACTCACTCAGTGCATTAGAGGCTAAGTTTCTTCACTTCAGTGGAGAATGTGGAAGGCAATCTATAAATTCGGGCAGAATCCATGTACCGTCAAATTGCCTATTCTGTTTAGGTTTGAGCCTCCAGATCATTCACTTATAAATTCCTTTCCTTCTCTTTTAAGTGCTTAATGGATACAGCTGCAAGGCCCCTGGCAGTGCTGGCTTGCTTTGTGCCTCCCAGCCCCCTTCCCCCTGTGTATCTCACACCCAGATTCAGCAGGGCTTTTCACACAAATAGTCTGCCAAGAGGTGTTGAACTGGAGCCAGAAACACACAACAGCTGCAGAAGGGTCAGCCACATGTAGAGGCCTGGGGTAATCTGCAGGCCTGGACACAGCCCTGACCACTGACGACTCCGGAGTCCATAAGCCATCAGCAAAGTGAGTAATACACTCATTCTGCCAGCTGCTTCTGGAATCAAACAAAAACTAGTGCTGTTGCCAGCCAGCAGGGAAAGAATCACCTTTGATTGCATCACTGTCTTCCCATTAAGGCTGGGGAGAGCCTGTGGTTCAGACTGACTTCTGTTAGAGAACCTCTCTTCCTCTCCTAGAGATCACTCTCTGATGGAACTCATGGTTTATCACCCCTGCCAAGCCCACATTTTCACCTTCCCCAGGTGGTTATGAGCACAGGCTCTGGGGCCAGATGGATCTTGGTTGGAGCCCTACCCAGGGTGAAAATGGTGTGACATTGAACAATTTATTTCACCTTCCTGTAGAATGGGGATCGTGTCACCCACACTGCAGAGTGGTAAGGATTCCATGATAAGTTGGTCAAATGCCTGGCAAGTGCAGGCTCATAAAAAAAAGCTCAATAAATATTAACTGTCATTATTATTTCTTATGTTTCCCTATGTTCCTAAGAGCACCCTGTTGCTAAGAACCTGTATAAATGTTATTCTATTCCATTCCATCCCATTTCAACATCTCCTTCCTTCCCAGCCTATTCTATTCTATGAATATTTCTTGACCTTCTACTCTGTGCCCCACCCTGGGTCAGCAGATGTAAAGATGAATAAAATAAAGTCCGTGCTGCTAAGGAGGTTGCTGTTGGGGTGTGAGTTGCCCGTGGACATTCAGTACATTCTCATCATTCCTAATAGTTCCGTTCTATAAATCATGGACACAGTGTTAGATCCCTGCAAGTCGCAACTTTTTTTGTCAACGAATCGATACATACCTAGTTTTGTGTGTGTTTCCATTTAAAGGAAAATCATTTAATGCATAGGACTGACTCATTAGCATGGGACTCGTGGTCAACAGCATGAACTGCAGCCCAAAAGGAGCTTATCTAACATGTGTTTTCTCCTGAGGTATATCGTAGCTTTCTCATGCTTAAGAACACTAAACAGCACTTCAACACTATGCCTGGGAGCTATCTTATTCTTTTTATCTTTTGGATTTGTCTTAAAAAAAATTTTTTTTTAATGTGAGTATAGTTGACACACCGTGTAACATTAGTTTTAGGCATACAACGTAGTGATTTATGTATGTTCACCACAAGTGTAGCAACCACCTGTCCTGTTATATTATGGTAACAATTGACTGTATTCCTTATGATGTGCCTTTTAGTTGTTTGGAGGCAATTTAAATGGTGAAACTGCCAACTAAAAGCACAAAAACGTGAAAAAATAGCACTACCTATACTGTGGAGAGGATACTGGTTTACAGTTGGGAACACGTGCATCTGAGGACTCGGGGTTTTTCTTGCTCTAATGTGCGTTCTAATGGCTGGGAAGGCATCATGAGTGCTGATTTTGAGGCAATAAATAAATTGTAGGCAAATTCAAGTATACGGAATCAACCAATAATGAGGATAGACCGTTGGTACAAATGACTCTACTCGGGCGGTAATGAGGTTTCCACAGATGTACAGGCAGGCACAGGAAAGAGAGAAGTGAGTTCATTCTGGGACACTCAGCTCCACTGATGGAAATCAGGCTTTCCGAGAGGCATTTCTGACCGAGCAGACAGTGGACATGGATGCCTGAAGAGATGACGGTATGGCTGCCAGATTGGGGCTCAGGGTGGAGGGGGTTCTGCCTCCAGTGCCGTACCACGTGGCCTGGATTTGACTGGATGCCCTTAAGCAGACTTCTTCTCACCCACATTCATGTCAAAGTGAGACCCAGCCCTCTGAGACACCAAACACATGAGGAAGGACCCACCTCTGTAGTGTTGGTGAATAATAGAGTTCCCAGTAGGTCGAAGGGGAGGATGATTTGTGTTGTACAGTGTGCAAAATGAATGAATTTCCCAAGTAGACATCTCTCTGTTTCTCTGGCAAAGTTCATCTCCAGTTCCCAGCTTCCTGATTTCTCCACCTCCCTCCCTTCCACCTGTCCTGTTCCAGGCTATTGCACTTCACCCCTGCGTGCACATAGCACTCAGCACACCAAAGGTCAGCTCCCTCTCCTGGCTCCCTCTCCTGTGGACTCTTTGCAGGAGGCCTGTATTACTGGGATGGCTTTGGGGAGTTTTTACTCCATGCTTCACTCCCCACTTATCCAAATAGTCACTCAGTAAAATATTTTTTCCATATTTTGGAATAGGCAAGAAAGAAGTACAAGGTCCTGGATGAGTTACCACTCCCTCGTGCTGCCAGTTTTTCCCAACAGAATATTTTTTCATCTTGGACACATGATCCGTGGTTTCTACAGTTAATTTGTTTTTATTATTTTTTATTTTAGAGAGAGGAAGCAAGTAAGGGAGGGGGGCAGTAGGAGAGAGAGAGATTGAAAATCTTAAGCAGGCTCCACATTTAGTGTAGAGCCCAACACGGGGCTCAATCCCAAGACCCTGGGATCATGACCTGAGCCAAAACCAAGAGTCAGACACTTAACCGATTGAGCCACCCAGGTGCCCCAGTTTCTACAGTTTTTAAAGAGCCTAGTCCAGGCCCTAGCCACACTAGATATTTGATAAGTGAATAGATTTCCATTAAACAGATGATTTGGGGAAAGGAGACACTTTTGTAATGTTTTCCTCCACAAAACTGATTGGTACTTTTAATTACTGTAATTTCCTTACATATTTCGCAGCAAGGTTTTATAACCCTCATCACAAGTGCTAAACACTTCTAATAATTTTCATCAAAATTGCCAATGATCCTATTTTTGAAACTTAAAACAATTGTGAATTTTATCTTAAAGAATAAGCAGAAGGAGCTGCTGAGAAAATTCTGGGGAGAAAAATGTAATTCTTGGCAGTAGCTCTATTATCTTTTTATTATTATTTTATTTTACTTTTTATTTTTTTATTATTATTTTAAATGTTTATATTAGAGAGAGCGAGCGAGCAAGCAAGCATGTGAGCAGAGGAGGGACAGAGAGAGAGAGAGAATTGCAAACAGGTTCCATGCTCAGTACTGAACCTGACATGGGCTCTATCCCACGACCATGAGATCGTGACCTGAGCCGAAATCAAGAATTGGATGCTCAACCGACTGAGCCACCCAGGTGCCCAGATAATGGCTCTGATAGCTCTCAAGGCAGCGTATAATACTCTAGCAACAGTGGAGTACCCTATAAGAGTATGGGGACACAGATTAACAGACTTAGAAAAGTCGGAACCAGACCTGAGTTTACATAAAATTTTATTATCTATAAAGGATATAAATCAGTGGAGAAAAGAATAACAGTTATGGGAAAATTAGTTTTCTGTTTTGAAAAAAGAACTGTTTAAAAAACCCATCTGTTACCACACACTGAAGTAAATGCCAAAGGGATTAAAGAGTAAATGTAAAAAATCAAGCCACCAAAAAAACATGGAAGCGAATATTTATTGATTTTTCATAGGGAGAAAGACTTCTTAGGCTTAAAAACAGTGAAAGAAACCACAAAAATAAAATTCAGTATATATAGCTACATAAATATTTAAACTGTTAATTTAATAAGCAAAATAAAAAGGCAAAGGAAAAATGAGAAAAATACTTGCAACAAATATGGCATATAGGAGACTAAAGTATTTGCATAAAAGATGCTCATTTGAAGCTGATAGAAAAAGGAAAACAACAGAAAAAGAAGAAATAATTCACAGAGGAGGAAATACAAATGGCTAATAGTCTTGTGAAAAAATTCACCCTCTGAATTAAAATCAAATCAAAATAAGAGACTATTTTTCTATATCAAACTGGCAAAGATTAAAAAGCAAGTGAGAATATTCAATAATACACATGAGATAAGTGTATATGAATATACACTGCACCTTTTTATTTTTTAAATTATTTTTTAAAGTTTATTTATTTATTTTGAGAGAGACAGAGACAGTGTGAGTGGAGGAGGGGGCGTAGACAGGATCCCAAGCAGACCCCATGCTGCCCTTGCAGAGCCTGATGCAGGGCTTGAACTCACGAAACTGGGAGATCATGACCAGAGCCAAAGTCAAGAGTCAGATGCTTAACTGACTGAGTCACCCAGGTGCCGCAACACTGTAGCTTTTTAGATAGAAATTTAGCACTGTAAACAAAATGTTACTGTAAGATTTTAAATGTAACAAGATTAAGTAAAAATTCAGGATATGAAACTGTTCTGTTTTAACCTAAGAAAAAGAAGTATGTATGTTGGTTTCTGCAGTTTCTCTTTGTATACCCTGGGCAAAAAACAAAGAATATACATCAAAATGTTAGCGAGAGTAAAAGCGTTTCTTTCTAATCATTTTGTCTTACTGTGTTTGGATAGGTGTTGAAAGACAGAGATTTCATAATAAGACATATCTTTTAAAAATGTATATGCTGACTGTTCTAAAAAGAACATCAAATGTAATACTTTCATAGTTGTAGAGATACTTTGTGATGATCAGTTTCATGCTTAAATTGCTATTTCCTAAAAGATAAATATAAAAGGACCCACATTTATCAGTACTGCCATCTATTCTGCATATAATGTTTATGACTATCAAGATATTTATTAATATGGGGCGCCTGGGTGGCTCAGTCGATTAAGCCTCCAACTTCAGCTCAGGTCACGATCTCGCGGTTCATGAGTACGAGCCCCGCGTCAGGCTCTGGGCTGATGGCTCAGAGCCTAGAGCCTGTTTCCGATTCTGTGTCTCCCTCTCTCTCTGCCACTCCCCCGTTCATGCTCTGTCTCTCTCTGTCTCAAAAATAAATAATAAAAAACGTTAAAAAATTAAAAAAAAAGATATTTATTAATATGGTGTAATTACAGAAAAAAAAAGATTCTAGGAACACTCTCTTCCTTGGATAATTTTATTGGGACATTCAGATGACCTATTGAAATAAGACCAGGAGAGATGCTGAGAAATGTTTCTCTCACAGAATTCAGTTGATTTTTGATGTTTGGGAATGAAAATACTATGCAAATTGGAACTCTGGGTAGTTACTTCAAAATACAGCATTTGTATACTTTAGCTTCCTTAAAATGTGTATTTTTCTACCGAAATAATTTGATTACAAAAACGATAACAAAAAGGGGCCCCTGGGTGGCTCAGTCGGTTGAGCATCCCACCTTTTATTTCTGCTTGGATCATGATCCCAGGGCTGTGGGATGGAGCCCCACATCAGGTTCCATGCTGAGCATACAGCCGGCTTAGAATTCTCTCTCTCTGTGTCTCTCTCTCTTTCCCTCTGCTCCTTTGCCCAGCTCATGCACGCTATCTCTCTAAAATAATAAAAATAGGGGCGCCTGGGTGGCGCAGTCGGTTAAGCGTCCGACTGCAGCCAGGTCACGATCTCGCGGTCCGTGAGTTCGAGCCCCGCGTCAGGCTCTGGGCTGATGGCTCAGAGCCTGGAGCCTGTTTCCGATTCTGTGTCTCCCTCTCTCTGCCCCTCCCCCGTTCATGCTCTGTCTCTCTCTGTCCCAAAAATAAATAAACGTTGAAAAAAAATTAATAAAATAATAAAAATAAATTTTAAAGATGGCAAAAATAGGAGGGCCTGGGTGGCTCAGTTGGTTAAGCATCCAACTTTGCTCAGGTCATGATCCCATGGTTCATGGGTTTAAGCCCCACATAGGGCTCTGTGCTGTCAGCTCAGAGCCTGGAGCCTGCTTTGGATTCTGTGTCTCCCCCTCTCTGCCCCTCCCCTGCTCACAGTCTGTCTCTCTCTGTCTCTTTCAAAAATAAATAAACATTAAAAATTTTTTTTAAAAAGTTAAAAAAAGACAAAAATAATACATGTTCCTGTTGAAAAATTTGGACACGCAGAGAAACATTTTAATACAAAAATTAGTTATATACTCTTTTAATGTGTAAGTATATTAAATACATTTTAATACATGAGTAACATAAAATAATAATAAAATATATAAATTATACAGAGGGAGCTCAAGAGAGAAAGAAAGATTAAGAGATAGATTGAGAAGCAGAGAAATAGCTAGGTTTGATTGTTTGGCTTTAAACATCTGTTAACTATTGTCTTGAAGCATAAACCCAGTTGTACAGGCTCCCTTTTAGGATGGGAACTGCAAGAGGGGAAAAAAACGGTCTCAACCACAGGATCATTGACCATAAGCCAGAAGGGCCATAGGAAGTGAAGTCACAGCACTAAGCCAGGTCTTCTGATGCTGCCATATAATAATCAAGTAAGACCTGAAACAAATCCTTTCCTCTTTTCCCTGGACCTCCTCTCATCACTTAGAACTTAACCCTGAGGGATGAAGTGAAGATTCAGAGAAGTGTGCTGGATGAGAGTAAATACCAGAAATGGGGTGAGAATGTCATATATGCATTATTTGTTAATTTAAAAAAGGTGTTGTTATTAATGAAGAAGAGAGTCTTGGCTTGTTTTCGGGTGATGAAACAGTTGAGAATGCCCGAGAACCCCTGGTGTCAAAGGGCATCTTTCAAAATGCCGTGTCCTTCTGGCTGTGTCTTTTGCCCTCCATCTCACCATCTTCATTGTAAACCTTAGGAGCCACAGTCAGCGGAGTTTGAGAAAGGTGAGGACGACAGCCCACCAGCGCCCTCTGCAGTCTTGCACCATGGCCTCCTTTGTGATTACAGTGGCCGTGTGACACATCCAAACCTGAAAGCCAGAGTCCTCAGTTTACTGCTGCCCTTTAGTATTTGTATCCATACTAATTACCTGAACGTGTTTGATCTGTCTACAAATCTCCCATTAGACTGTAAGCCAGTGGCTCTCATATTTGCTTCATGGAGCTCTGGGGTTCCAAAGGGACACCTGTGTGGCTTGCACAGCGGGTGAAGGTGAGGCCTGGGCTTGCTGGTCTTGGGCCCCATGCCCCTACTTTACCAACTTCAATCAGGGTAACCTTAATTTGGTTAACATATTACCTTCTATAAAATATTCCACTTGGTAGAAGGATGCCTTTGCTTCAACAAAACTCATCGAGGAACTGCTAACATAGTTATAAGATACGCTTTGGCAAAGACAGCCCTGAGCTGGGTGTGATAGACTTGTATCCCGTATGAGGAATTATTGGCTAAGCCAATACTGGTTAGAAGTACAGGTTTTGAAACTGAAATATGAAAGCTGATCTGTTTCTTCCATTTACTGTAGACCGGAAACCGGGTAATCACACCTGTATATAAAGGCTGATAAAGTGTTGATTGAAGGTTTGAAAGACTCTTCCAGAATAAAGGGGATATATATATATATTTTTTTTCTTAATGTTTATTTTTGAGAGAGAGACAGAACACGAGTCGGGGAGGGGCAGAGAGAGAGGGAGACACAGAATCCGAAGTAGGCTCCAGGCTCTGACCTGTCGGCACAGAGCCTGACATGGGGCTTGAACCCACAAACCACGAGATCATGACCTGAGCTGAAGTCAGACGCCGAACCAACTGAGCCATCCAGGTGCCTTGAGGGGGTATGTTTTAAGTCATGAGGTTGATAATGCTGACTTTTTTGTCAGTGCTATGGGAAGGATTGTTCACAAAAAAGCAGAGTTTGAGGTGAATGAACTGTTACTATATTGATACTAATATTTTGTATACTTGATTTAGAAGTGAACATCATCTCATTTATTCTGTGAGATTTACTGCCAACAAACCTGAAATTGCATAGGTCCTTGGGGGAATCTATTGCATATGTGCAAGTATTTCCTTCTAAGTTGACATTTGAGTGTTGATTCCTTTCAGACATTAAAAATTTGAAATTAGCCGCACAGACCTCAGCAATCAAGTTCTAATTTCAAGCACACACACTAGAGCAAAAATTTTGGCTTCTTTTGAATACATTTTACATTACACAGTCCAAGAACTAAAGTCCGTTTGATCTAGTTTTTAACTCCTTCAGAAACCAAACTTAGGAGTATCAAAAATTCTATTTGAAACCTAGGTCTTGGGGCGCCTGGGTGGCTCAGTCAGTTGGGCAACCGACTTTGGCTCAGGTCATGATCTCACGGTTCTTCTAGAGCCCCGCATCAGGCTCTGTGCTGACAGCTCAGAGCCTGGAGCCTGCTTCGGTTCTATGGGTCTTTCTCTCTCTGCCTCTCCTCACCACCCCTCTCAAAAAATAAATAAACATTAAAAAACTTAAAAGAAACCTAGGTCTTTGGCTGATTAGTCATATTTTAAAATTCTGATTTTAAAATCTAGGATTAAAGTCCAGGGATTGTGGACTTTAGTTCCTAGAGCACATGGTAAATCTTGTTTTCTAGGGGTGACCTTAGACTATAAATAATGTGTGTCATCCTTAATACGGAGTCAGACTTTGTCATTAAAGAAACCGCAGATTAAAACTGCATGCCCCCTACCGGAAGTGAAGTCCTTTACTACATGGGAAAAAGAGAAACAAGGGTGTGAGATAAGTTTTGTCGTAGTGCAGCATTATCGTGCTGGGTGGTGTTCAATATCTCACTCTGTGGACCCTGTTTTCTCTGGATGTAGGATAAAAAACTACCACAAACTGTAACTTTTGCCTCGGATTGGTCCTGCAGGGAGGATCACCCTCGGCGGGGGGGCGGGGCAGGTTGTGCCTATTTTGCAGGGAGAAGTCTCTCTTCTCTTCACTGGTCTCACCCATTTAGGGAATCCTAAGTCCTCACCGTTATCATCATCATCATTAGCAGCAGCAGCAACATCACTGTTTATTGACCATTGCTATTGGTGCACATTCTTAACACATCTTTCATAGAATTTACAAAAGATTTTTTCATATGATGAAATGCTAAAAGGTCAGTATCATCACCTCCACTTTACGGAGGACCAAGCAGAGGCATAGAAGGCTGAGTTATCTGTGTATAGTCCTGGGTTACATTAGTAATATGTGGCAGATCTGGGATTCAAACCCAGGATGGCTTGATTCCCTTGCTTCGAACTGCATAGTGCTTGGCTCTGCTGTTCAGCAAGGCTAACCTGCCTGACCTTTCACTGTGATTGATCTGTGTTTGATGCAGGGCACCTGGAGACTGAAATAGTTTAGACACAGCACCACAGTGAGAGCCATGACTAAATCCAAGGCTTAGGATGCACAACACAAGCCATTTCCCTCCCTTCCAATGAACTCATTTAAACGTGTTTATCTTTTTATGCTCTGTGTACAGTACTACTATCCAGAGATAGCCACTGTTCACATTTTCCAGATAAGACTGAATTTTGTATCCCTCCCTGTGGAATTCACATGCCCTCTACCAGGTTTCCCCTGTGAATTCCCAGGGTGCGTATGTTCTCATGGTTACCTCCCACACGGAACTGGGCTTCGGTTTTAATTTAATTTATGCACTCCTCCCTTGCTCTCTCCTGCTGCTACATTCTCTGTTCACCTTGGTGCCGGGCCAGATGTGCAGCTCAGCCTTTCATCTCAAAAATAAGAAAGGCAACAATTTTTCGACACACACAGAGCTACAGATATAAACAAAGAGACACATAGACGGATAGTACATTTCTGAGTATAATGCACTTGACCAATGAGTTCAAATAGAGATGTGGTAATGCAAACAGCTTCCCATGGAGTATCGGACATACCTGTTTCTTGAAGCCCTTCCACACCTATCGTAGTGACTCTTTCCTTTTGTGACACCCATTGGGATTATCTTAAATTTATGAATTAATTTAGGAAGAGTCATCTTTCCACTTAAGAACCCTGTACATTTCTCCAAGTCTTGAAATCTTTTGTATCTTTTGGTAAAATTTCATAGATGTTTTCATAAAGGTCCAATGCATTTCATGTTGGGCAATTAAGTGATACATTATTAATACACTTGTGATCTACTATACCATTCTTGCCTGCTGGGAATCCAGAGAATATTTACAGAAGATGAATCACTTAATAAAGTGCTGAACTGATTTGCTAATATTTTATTTGGGATTTTTTTGCTTTTCCATAAGTGAGATAAGGAGTAGTCTTCATTTTTCAGCTATTTATTTGAGGTTAGATAACAAGATTATTCTGCCTTAAAAGAATTGGTAGATTTCTATTTAAAAAAAAAAAAAAGTTTTTCAGGGCACCTGGGTGGCTCTGTTGGTTAAGCATCCAACTTCAACTCAGATTATGATCTCACCATTTGTGGGTTCGAGCCCCATGTTGGGCTCTGTGCTAACAGCTCAGAGCCTGGAACCTGCTTCAGATTCTGTGTCTCCCTCTGTCTCTACCCCTTCCCCACTCATGCTCTCTATCTCAAAACTAAATAAACATTAAAAAAACAACAACAAAAAATGTTTTTCTATTACACAAACTCTCTAGCAAAATCAGTTGGCCCTGTGATTTTTTTTTTTTTTTTGAGAGAGAAAGAGAAAGACAGCATGAATGAGGGAAGGGTGGTGGGGGAGAGAGAGAGAGAGAGAGAGAATCTTAAGTGGACTCCACACCCAGCTTGGATCCTGATGTGGGGCTTGATCCCACAATGCTGGGATCATGACCTGAGTTGAAATCAAGAGTTGGATGGTTGCTTAACCAACTGAACCATTCAGGTGCCCCAGCCCTGTGAATTTTTGATGAGATCATTCAGGCTTTGTATTTTCTTTTCAAACGTTTATTTATTTTTGGGACAGAGAGAGATAGAGCATGAACGGGGGAGGGGCAGAGAGAGAGGGAGACACAGAATCGGAAACAGGCTCCAGGCTCTGAGCCATCAGCCCAGAGCCCGACGCGGGGCTCGAACTCACGGACCGCGAGATCGTGACCTGGCCGAAGTCGGACGCTTAACCGACTGCGCCACCCAGGCGCCCCCAGGCTTTGTATTTTTTTAGCTTAACTTTAGGAATTTATATTTCCTAATAAAATCAATGAATATATTTTTTTCAAATTTATTAGTTGAGAATTATACATGGGATTTTCTTGCAATTTAAAGCATCTTTTCACCTATTTTACCTCTTGTTTTATTGCCAATTTTAGTTTCATAAATAGACTTCAGAGACTGGCTATTGTGAATTCTACCCACACCAAGAACTAGCTCTTGGAATTCTCATTTTTCTCTTTTTAAGTTTCTTAATATCTGTATTTAGCTTTATTTTTCTTTCTCCCTGCCTTTCTTGAGTCTTATTAGTTCTTTTTACAAAGGTTTCCTTAGGAGAATTCTCGATTTATTTATATTTAATAATAATAATAAGCCAAGTATTTAAGGCTATGTATTTGTCTGTGAAAGCAGTTTTGGACTCATTTGTGTGGTTTTGAAAGTAAGATTCTTATCTTATATTTTCTAGAAGTCTTGTCTTTTTAGTTCTCATCTTTTCTGAGAATTAGTAATTATTTAGAAGACTGCTTATGATTTTTAAGAGTTTGGTTGTCTTTCTTTGTTTAGTGATGGATTGTTAAACTTGATTTAATATGTTGTGTAAGGGATTATTGTGGTTTGGGAGTATTGCATGGGTTGTTTCTCTTTGACTTCACTGAATTGAGTGTGTGAGTGTGTGTGTGTGTGTGTGTGTGCATACATGTATGCATGGATTACAACAGGGCTGCTATTCCACTGTTTTGTACTGGTTCATTTGTACTGATTGTGAAAAGAGTGAAATAATTCTGTGCCATCTGGTAAATAATTGCTGCTTGCTCCTCCTGAATGCCCCCTGTCCTGCCACCTTGGCTGCCTAGATCCCTCTAGACTTTCCAACCACCCAGCAACTAGAGGGTTAATATCCGGCCTATCAGAGCCATTCAGAACCTTTTCTGGCACTCAGATCAGCATGCATTTTAATCTGGCTGGCCCAGGTTGTTAAATATTTTGAGTATTTAACTCGGAGCCAAACCAAATTTAAATGAGGCAAATCCAACTATATATACTTGGTCTCAAAGTATATAAAGGTGCAGATAATTTCACTTGGGCTTTCCCTTGCACTGAGCTCGGTCCCTGTTCTAGGTTTCTCATGCTCCAGTTGTGACCAGTGTGTGGAGGTGCATTCTTTTTGTGCTACCTGGTTCCCGAATACCAGCCAGCTCCTCCATCTGGTTCGCACTGAAGGCAGCGGTGATCTGATCCAGTGCTGGAGGAAAACCTGCATGTTACATTTGTGGACTAATGATGCACTTGCACATTCTCTTTTGGGGTTTTAAGGATTGTTAAGAGTAATTTTGGCTGTATAGTTTTACCTTTTACACACTGATCTTTTGAAATGTGTTGCTCCATCGGGTATATACTCAATTTTGGTACATATTCTTTGGATGATTGGGGAAAAAAAGAAGCTGAATTCTTTCATTTAAGGTATAGTTAGATATACCTGAAAGATACATGTATGTGTTTATGTACACATGTATATATGTATATATAATTTATAATAATTATCAAATTGCATGTTTCATTTTAATCTACTTCATCAGTGAAAATTTGAGAGAGATGTGATGCTATCTGCCAAAACCATTCTGCTTTCCTCCCACTCTTTTTGCTTTTATCTGTTTTTTTTTTCTTTATATATTTGATTCTTTATGATTTGGAGCACAACAATCTGTAACACTGTGCTTTCTTCATGGACTTGACTTTCCATCAACATAATATAATACACTTTGTTCCATTTCCATCTTGCATTCCACTTCGTCTGAAACTAATACAATTACCCTTGTTTTCTTTATTTTAAATTTATTTTCTTTTTTCTTTTCATTTCTTGATAAATTCTTTGTCCATCTCTTGCCTTTAAGCTTGTGTGATTTTCAGTGAGTCTCCTATAAGCATCATCTAGGAAGATTTAATTTTTTCTGAGAGTACTTGCTATAGGTGATTTTAAACATTTATATTTAAATCACAGGTAATGTGTTTAATCTTAATTTCTGAATACTGTTTTATGCTTCACTTTTTTACACTTCTCTGATGTTTCCTTTTAGTGTTTTTTTTCTATCCTTTGCTTATTTGGCTTTATTTTGTTGATATTTATCTTCTCTAGTCATTTTTAGTGTATATATCCTGTTTTTTATTTTATTAGTGGTTACCCTTAGTTTTTTCAGAAACATTCTTTAACCTATGCTCCTGTATTTATAACAGTAAATAGTGAACCATATCTGGATACTTGGGTACCAATGGGGAGCTCAGCACACTTAAACTTTCTCTGATTCTTCCTTTTCCCTTCTAAATCTTTGCTTGCTTAATATGGAATTTGAGATCCCAGTTACACATTTTCAATTTTAAGAGGTACTTATGATATTAAAAATTTTTTTTTTCTATTTATTTTTTTTAATTTAAATTCAAGTGAATTAACATACAGTGTAGTCTTGGTTCAGGAGTAAAAGCCAGTGATTCATCTTTTACATTAAAAAATATTTTAATAGTAAAAAGAAACATATTTTTCAGCCCAATTTTATTGGACTTTGGGGTTACTAAATGCTGATAAAAGGTTGATTGGCAGTCTTGGTTATCACTGTAGCTACAATTCCTCATTTGTTTTCTTGTCTTTAGTGGAAAGTGAGGAGAGTCCATACCAAAGGTGCTACTCAGATGACACCTTAAATCTGAGATCCTCCAAACTATGGAAGCAGCCCAGGTGTATATTAATAGATGAACGGATAAAGAAAGAGTGATGTGTTCACACACACACACACACACACACACACACACACACACCATGGAATATTATTCAGCCATAAAAAAACCCTGAAGTCTCGCCATTGGCAACAACATGGATAGGTCCAGAGAGTATAATGCTAAGTGAAATAAGCCAGTCAGAAGGACCAATACCATATGATTTCACTCGTGTGGAAGTTAAGAAACAAAACAAATGAGTTTAGGAAGAAAAAGAGGGGGATTGAGAGAGAGAGAGAATCCAAGAAATAGACTCTTAACTATAGAGAACAAACTGATGGTACCAGGGGGTGGGGGGTGGGTGGAGGTGTGGGTGAGATGGGGATTAAAGAGTATACTTAATATGGTTAAAAAAATAAAATAATTAAAACCAAAAAAAAATCTGAGATCTGGAGATCTATTTCTCTTTCATGATGTTGTTAATTAAATATGACTTCACATTTGGTGTATCTTTTTTTAAAGTTTATTTATTTATTTTGAGGGGGAGAGTGCACATGTGTGTGCAAGTAAGGGAGAGGCAGAGAGAAGGGGAAAGAGAGAGAATCCTAAGCAGACCTCGCACTGTCACCATGGAGCCTGACCTGGGGCTCAACCTCGTGAACTGTGAGATCAAGACCTGAGCTGAAATCAAGATTTGGATGCTTAACTGACTGAGCCACCCAGGCTCCCCTCCATTTGGTATATCTTAAAGTCCTCTCTATTCTTTAATTCAAAAAAACAGTTGTAGTGGGTTTGAATGTTCACTTATGGCAGTCTGCAGATCTGAACTTTATTTTGTGAGCTGTGAAAAATAATGGAAGACAAATTCCTATTACCACTGAAATTTGAGCTGAGTCTTGGAAAAGACTGGACTTGAACAGAAAAATGTAGGTAGGGGAAGGGAGTCCTTGGCAGAAGCAACAGCATCACCAGTGGCCAGGAAGGAAAGTCTGCAGAGTCTGGGGCTACAGAGACCAATGGCACTATAATTCTGCAGTAGTTCAAGTGAGAAACAATGAGGGCCTGAATGTGTGAGAAAAAGTAGAGCTGGAATGGATAGAATGTGATGATTGGCTATGAACAGTGAGGGGAAAGGCAGTTGTCAGTAACTCAAGAGTTTTCCGGCATCTGTGATTGGAAAGGTGAAAGCTTAAGAGATTATGAGAGAAGCTTAAAACAGGAGAAGATGCTGAGGTCCGCTGTAGTCATATTACACTCGAGATGCCTGTCTGGGTGTCCGCAGGCATTTTCATCACCTGTGTTTGTAGCTGGGAAGAGGTTACAGCCGGAGACCTAGTTTTGGAATAAGTGATAACTGAAGCCTTGGGAGTTGGTAAGCTCACTGTGAACATGGAAATGGGGTCTTCTGTAGCCCTGGTCAGGCCATAATCTCTGGGCTAAGGTCACGGCCACTTGCTGAGTTTTGGCAAGAAAGGTGAATGGGAAATTAGATGCAAGGGAAACCTGCTATTTTAGATTCATGGTGTTATTCATGGAGTGCTCCTGTACCTCTACTGGGATGACCAAGTACCAAGGCATATGGCTCCTAAAACAATGCATATGGTGAGCCTCCTGTGCCAAGCTCTCCATCAGGGAAAAGGAAGAGCTACGAAATTTCAATCTGTTCCAGATGGCTTACATTTAAGATCTCATGTAGTCACTCGTTTACTTGGCTTGTCTACGTCAGTTTCCTTGCCCATGATATGGAGATATAAATGACTAATTGATATGGTTGCTGGGAGAATTATGTAAAACAATGCATTTAAAGTTCTGAATGATAGTACGTACTTGATAAGCTGTAGCTATTATATTACTAACAACTCTAAGTAATTACTTGTGTGTACTTGACACACTGCTATTGAAACACCAAACTAGCAAATACTTGATGATACCAATTTGCAAATGGTGCTGCTTAAAGAAATATAGCAGCTCTAGGGAGGGGCCTGAGGGCCTGCTTCCAGGGTGGGAGAGGAGGTACAAAGCTGGGATCCAGTCTCGGGCCAAGCCACAGGAAGCATGGTTTTATCTGTTTTAGTTATCAGACATCAGCACAAAATTGCATTTACATAAAGGCCTTGACTGAAAAATGAGAGTTGTTTGAAATGAGTGTGGACTTGAAGGCACAGGGGAGGGAACACTTATTGAATCCAGGTAGAGAAATGGCAAAGGAGGACTGTCCACCAGAACTGTGGTTTCTGTAGATGGCTGAGCCCCGGCGTGGGGGGACAAACTCGTTCCTTCCACCCTCCTCTCTCCTTCTGGGGCTTCCTACTAGCTGCACCCAGTGGAACCCAGGTGGCCTCCATGGACCCAGAGCAGGGTGGAGAAGGTAGGAGCCAGGCTGGTGAGGGCCACACCCTGTCAAAACAGACCTGAGGAACAGCCTGGCCTTAGCAGGTGAGACTCTTACGCTATGACTTTTAAACTCGTGTTCTAAATTTGATTGAAAAATGCACCCAGCTTATCTATGCCCAGAGTATCCGACTTGAGTATTTAATGCAATTACTTCTCTGCCTTTCGTGTTTTTGGACTGCTTTCCCTCAAGTGACTGCACAGACAGGCTCTGTCTCCAGGCTGCCAGAAAAATCTAAGTACATCCCACATTGTCTAATTGGGAAGATAAAGGAATCCTTCTCCTAAACGGTTACAGTGATAAAATTCCCGGCAGCTGCTATAAATAGAATCACAGTCTGTCACACTGCCATACCTATTAGGTGCCACATCTGTGCCACCCATGAGACACAGCCCCTGCTCTGTGGCATCTAGGAGGCTTCCCAGGATATGTGAGAGCATAAGCCAGGGTATGTGTAGACTAAGCAAGAGTTAGCCAGTTGAGTGTGGGCATAGAAGCTCTGGAGGAGGGCAGTGAAGGCATGGAGTATAGCTCATGCAAAGAGAGTCCAAAGATGGGCCTTTAAGAAGAGTTGCCGACATGTTTGAAATGATGTCATTGTCACTGGAATAAATGGGCCTGGCAGGGGCCCAAAGTGATCCATTAACTGTGACACCCAGGGTTTCTCAAGAATCCTCTTTTAAGGAAGACACACAGACTAGCACCTCTTGAGTCATTCAGGCCTGCAGTTTGATAGGGGAAAAGCCAACATAAAGTTTAGTTGGTATTTCACCTAGCAAATGTGTCTGTAGTTTGGAAATACAAAGGATTTTAAGAAATATTAAAAAAAATTTTTTTTAGAGAATGAGGGAGAATGTGAGCTGGGAAGATGAGCAAAGGGAAAGAGAGAGAGAGAGAGAGAGAGAGAGAGAGAGAGAGAGAGAGAGAATCTTAAGCAGGCTTCATATTCAGTGCAGAGCCGGATGCAGGGTTCGATCCACAACCCTGGGATCATAACCTGAGCTGAAATCAAGAGTTGGATGCTCAACTGAGCCACCCAGGCGTCCCAGGATTTTTTTCTTTTTGATGGAGGGGAGAGAATAGGACCAGACAAGCTGCTTTGTTTGCAGAAGTAAGACTTCCACTTACAGAAGTAATTTATGTAAGGCCCAGAGGACAACAGATTCCAGAATTGCAATGAAGGAATTTCTAAATGAAACGATACAAGGCTAGAGGCCCCTGAGCCCTCTTCTACAATGAGGGGCTGCTGAGCCAGAGCATTTGATGCTTCCAAAGGCAGAGCCACTGTCCTGTTGAAGAGTAAAGAGAAGTGAGCTGTGCTAACAGCTCAGAGCCTGGAGCCTGCTTTGGATTCTGTGTCTCCTTCACTCTCTGCCCCTCCTCCGCTTACACTCTGTCTCTGTCTCTCTCTCTCTGAAAAATAAAGAAAAAACATTAAAAAAAAAACTAAAGACAATGAAGAAAATGTAAAAGTGAATTCTGAGACATACGGGGTGGGGGTAGGGAGCATTTGTTTAGGTGAGTGGTTTCCCTGAGGGGTCAGCTGGCGAAGGCCAGTGGAGCCAAGGCTTATGTTATCTCCAAATAGTCCCCGTGCTCCTCCAAGGCCACCACCTTGCCACCAAGCTGGTTGTGAAACTGCTTTTCTTGCATGTGAAGAGAATTGGTTTCCTGTTAAGGTCAGTTCTGTAAGAAAGGGGACAAGAATCAAAGTACTTTTGAAGGAAACAAAGGGAATCTTCATTAGCTCAGGATCGGCCTGTTTCCTGCCCATATGGGTTTGAAGTGTGTGGGAGGGCAGGCGCACCGCAGGACACAAAGCCATTAGCACTTCTTCCTTTTGTGGGTGGGTGCTTGCGCTCCAAGGGGACTTAGGAAGAAAAAAAAAAGAAAACAGAAACAGAAGACCTTTCCCTGAGACTAAGACAGACCCTAGTTTGATACAGATTCACGTGGTCAAACTGGCTTCGTGCCATGCTCATAGAAATAGTCCTTGACACAGAAGCCAATGATTCAGATGTTCTCCCATTTTACAGTTGAGTACAATGAGACAAAATTTCAATACCAGAGTTTTTAACTACTCCACTATCCTATTGATGCTGCCAGGCAATTGGTAATTCACAAAAGAGTCACCTGGGTTTAAGATGTATTACTTTCCATGACTGGAATTCTTCCATTTCAACTTAAATATATTGAGAGTATGAGCAGTCGGTCAAACATAGTGCTTGATGCTGGAGAGTTGAGGATGAACAAAACAGTTCTTTTCTTCAGGAAGCTCATGGAGACAGACAAGTCAGTTATTAATTAGAACCCTGCCACTAGATTGATTTATTGTATATGCTTTTCTATAAATAAAAATACTTATTTTAAATTATAAAAGAAATACAACATTAAGTATGTGAAAGAGTAAGCAAAAATTTACCTTCTTCCTCACCCCACTCTTCATTTCTAAGCCTAGCAATTTCATTACCCAGAGGTACCACTGTTACTACATTGGCGTATGGCTTCTAGTCTTTTCTCTGTAGTTTGGCAAAAATGGGATCATGGATGTTGTTTTGCGATGTCTTTACTTTTCTTTATTTTTTTATTATTTTTTTTACAACTTGTTTTCTTAATATATCAGGGACATAACTCCATGCAACTTACAATATTCTGTTACACATAAGGGCCATCATTAATTCAGCCATGTTCCTTTCATGAATTTTGTGTTGTTTCCAGTTTGTGGCCGTAGGCTGTGATGAATATCCTTGCCATGTCTTTGCGTATTTTTACTGGTCATTATGCACGATACATTTTGAGTATAATTTTAAAAATTAATATATAGTATAATTGACTTTGTGTGTGTTTAGCCCTATGAGTTTTTAAAAATTTTTTATATATCTTTTATTTTTTAATGTTTATTTTATTATTTTATTATTTTTATTTATTTTTGTATGAAATTTATTGTCAAATTGGTTTCCGTGCAACACCCAGTGCTCATCCCAACGGCTGCCCTCCTCAGTGTCCATCACCCACCTTCCACTCCCCCCACCCCTCATCAGCCCTCAGTTTGTTCTCAGTATTTAAGAGTCAGCCCTATGAGTTTTAATGTATGTATAGATTCGTGCAACTGCTATTACCACAATCAGAATACAGAACCATTCCATCACCCCAGAAATCTTATTGTACTGCCCCAGTGTACACATACCTCTCTCCCACTTCTATTCCCCTGCTCTAATCCCTTCTCTTCATCCTCAAAATGCTTTCCTTTTCCAGAATGTCATATAAATGCAATCATACAATATGTAGCTTTCTGATAGTACCTTATTTTACTTGGCTTAATGCCATGTTGTTGTAAGTTTCAAAAGTTTGTTCCTTACTGTTGTGGAGTAGTATTCTATTGTGTGGATGTACCACAGCTAGTTAATGCATTCATCTGTTGAAGGACATTTGGATATTTCTAGCTTTGAGTGATGGTAGATAAATAGAGCTGCTATCATCAACATTCATTGTATGACCATAAATTTTCGTTTCTCTAGGGTAAATACCTAGGAGTAGCATTGTTGGGTGATACGATAAATGTAAGTTTCACTTTATAAAAAAATGTTGAAACATTTTCCCCAGTGATTGGACCATCCATTTTACATTACCACCAGCCACGCATTCTAGCTAACACTCTGTATTACCAGGTTTTTTTGTTTGTTTTGTTTTTAGCCATTCTAATAGGTATGTAGTAGTATCTCATTGTGATTTGAATTACAATTTCCCTAATTCTGCATGCTTTTTTGCCATCCATATGTCTTCTTTGGTGTAGTGTCTCAAATCCTGTGCCCATTAAAACAAAAAAATGAGTTGTTTTCTTACTGATGAGTTTTGAAAGTTTTTTTAATGCATTCTGGATACAAGTTGTTTGTCAGATACGTGATTTGCAAATATCTTCTCCCAGCTGTAGTTTGTCTTCTTATTTTAACATTATCATTTATGGACCAAAGTTTAAAATTTTTGTAAAATCTAATTTGTCCATTTTTTCTTTATGGATCACACTTTTGGTGTCATAGCTAACAACTCATGACATAAGACCAACATCATGAAGATTTTTCTCCTGTGTCTTAAAATTTTCATATTTTTACATTTTATGCAATTTATTTTCAATCAGTTTTTGTTTTAAGGTTCGAGGTTTTAGTTCAGGGCTCAGTTATTTTGCATATTGATGCCCAATTGTTGCAACCCTATTTGTTGAAAAGACCAACCTCTTGTCTCTGAATTGTTGAAAGATACATTTTTGATGTGAAATGGTGTCATATGAGTAAAGTTTAATTGTTAATGGGTTTTGAGGCCCGTCTGCTTAAATTTGAATCTCAGTTTTACCACTAATTACCTGTGTGACAATGACCAAGTACTTAACCTTCCTCTGCCTTCATCTCCTTTTCTGGAAAACAAAGATATAGTACCTACTCCATAAGATTGCTATGATGATTATTATGAAGAATACACTTAAAGCAGGGCCTGTCATATAATAAATGATGAATGAGGGTTAGCTTTTGTGTAACTTTACAGTTATTGTAGATATTACAAACATGTCCTACAAATGCATTTCCAAGAAAATACAAAATATTGCAACCACTTTGTCTTCAACCTACAAATTGGCTATGTGTGTTTCTTCATCGGTGAATTGCCACTAATTTTACTTTTTATAAAATTTACTTATATATCATATATATTAACTCTTCAGGTTTTACATGTAACAATGTCTTTTTCTGTTAGAGTGTCGGAACTTTAAGTTTTACTCCCTAACCTCTGGGGAGCGGGTAGGCACTGGAGGTTGAATCAGCTAATAGTCAATGACTTTGGCAATCATGGATATGTGATGAACCCTCTATAAAAACCCAAAAGGACTGAGTTCAGAAAGCGTCTGGATCCTGAAGAGAGCATGGAAGCTCCTGGCCCTTTCTCCATACCTTTCCCTAGGTACCTCTTCATCTGGCTGTTGATTTATATCATCATGTCTTTTATCGTATCCTTTAATAAACTGGTAATTGTGTTTCTCTGAGTTCTGTGAGCCACTCTAGCAAATTAAAAGAACCTAAGGAGGTCCTGGGGACCTGTGATTTCTAGTAAGTCAGTCAGGAGTACAACAGCTGGCACCTCAAGTCCAAGGAGGAGGGTTTTGGAGCCTCCAGTCTGTAGCCCAATGGAGATGTGCAGATGACAGCCTGGACTTGTGACTACTCTCCCAAATGGGGAGGGGGATGGGTAGTGGGCAGTTTTACAGGACTGAGCCCTTACTCTGTGGAATCCGATGCTGTCTCCAGGTGCATAATGACAGAATTGGATTGAATCTCAGACACCTTGTTGGTGTCCAAGAATTGCTTGGTGTGGTATGTTGGGGAACCCCTCCCCCCACTTTGGAATTGGGTCCAGGAACCCAAAAAGGGTTGGTGTCAATAGACCTATAAATGGAATATAAATACCTTTCTTCACTAGTATTATAAGAAGTCAGGTGTACAAAGTTTATAAATTACCTAGCATTAGTACCTATTAAGTAGTGTGTGGTAAAGAGTGCTAGCTTTTGTCCCTGCGTGGTATAATCTGAGGCCTGCTGGTGAGGCTAACCCTCTTCCTTTGTTGGTCTTCTTGTAGAGACCGTCACGATCCTGGACTTTTTCCATTACAGACTCATTTCTTTGATTTGCTTTTCTAATAATTCTCAGTGGGTTGTCACTTTAGGCTCTTCTTGATTATTCTCTTTTTTGTGCAAGCAAATCAATCAAATTGGCTTCTCAATCGGGAGATGGAGATCAGGGCATGGGGGAGTTAAAGAGTTTTGTTTAATTCTGTCTTGGAAGATATAGCTATTTGGTTGTAGAAGTAGATACACCCACCTTTGGGCAGCATAAGGGTGGAAGGGAACTTGGCAGGTGATTGAATCTGGATGAGAGCCAGAGAGAAAAGGTGGTCTGGCACCAAATGTGGATTCCTCTCACACCAGACTCATTTCCTGGCACTGGATGAACATGGTCAAATTAGAGAGCACTCTTCTCTTGGGGTGAAGTGGACAGGAAAGATGGTAAGACAGCATTGTAAGGCGGGGGCGGGGGGCATTTGCGAGGTGATCAAATTTCATTTCCGGATATTCCTAATCTCTCTGTCCTGTATCCTTTCCAGATTTTTGGCTGCCTCTCCTCAGTGTCTTTCCTCCCTTGCCCCAGTTTCTACCAAGCTCCAGGATTTTCCAGGTACTATCCTGCCAGATTTGTAAACATTTCAAAATCCCTCACATCAAAGATGTGTCCATTGGGGCGCCTGGGTGGCGCAGTCGGTTAAGTGTCCAACTTCAGCCAGGTCACGATCTTGCGGTCCGTGAGTTCGAGCCCCGCGTCAAGCTCTGGGCTGGTGGCTCAGAGCCTGGAGCCTGTTTCTGATTCTGTGTCTCCCTCTCTCTCTGCCCCTCCCCCATTCATGCTGTGTCTCTCTCTGTCCCAAAAATAAATAAACGTTGAAAAAAAAAATTAAAAAAAAAAAAAAAAAAAGATGTGTCCATTTACACTGACAGCTACCCCCAGTGAGAGAAAGGGCGCTGGAGAGAAATCAGCACTTGCGGCCTGGCTTTTCTGCTGTCTTTGATGTGACCCTTGAACACTCTCTTTTCCTTGGGTCTCAGTTTACTCTGTATACATTGTGAGGCTTGA
The DNA here is from genome assembly GCF_022837055.1 of Prionailurus viverrinus. Lineage (NCBI taxonomy): Eukaryota > Metazoa > Chordata > Mammalia > Carnivora > Felidae > Prionailurus > Prionailurus viverrinus. Next base: position 37,605,042 of record NC_062573.1, on the reverse strand, counting down.
ACCAGGGAATCTCAGAAGTCCCTTCCAGTTTAAACAAGCCTTGATTTGGTGGTATGATGCTTCCTCTACCACTGCCTTACAGAATAGAGTTTGCATTTAAGTGCACATATGTGCTTGATAATTAGTGAAGTCTCACTTTGCAGACGTTCTGCCTATTCCCTGAAAATAAGAAGTTTCCTGCCAACTGAATGATGCTCAACTTTAAACATTTTTTTTTCAATTTTTTTTTAACATTTATCTATTTTCAAGAGACAGAGAGAGACACAGTACGAGGGGGGAGGTGCAGAGAGAGAGGGAGACACAGAATCCGAAGCAGGCTCCAGGCTCTGAGCTGTCAGCATAGAGCTCAACATGGGGCTCCAATCCAACAGTGAGATTGTGACCTGAGCTGAAGTCGGATACTTAACTGACTGAGCCACCCAGGCACCCCCCCCACCTTTTTTTGACTAATGCTAACTAGAACATGTGTTATTTATCCTGGATAGAAAATTTCTGGTGTTCTAAGATGGGGAAAGGATGCCATTTCCTCCAGGAGACAGACAAGGACTCTATTTGGCTGCGAAGCAGGGATGGGAAACAGCCATGCCCTTTGGGTAAACTGGCTTGGCACAGCTCATGGGTGAGAACAGTTTGTTGTTCGACACAGCCTATTCACATCAGGAATGTCCTTGTCTAACTCCAAAGTCCCAATTACACAATAAAATAACTTCCTTTAGTTATTTCCAGTCTTGTGCATTTTGCTATCTTCTCGTTAATTATCCAATACCTTCTTTTTTTTTTTAATTTTTTTAACGTTTATTTATTTTTGAGACAGAGAGAGACAGAACATGAACAGGGGAGGGGCAGAGAGAGAGGGAGACACAGAATCTGAAGCAGGCTCCAGGCTCTGAGCTGGCAGCACAGAGCCCGACAATTTATCCAATACCTTCTTAAGGAAACTTGAGGATGAAGTTATTGCTCAGACAGTTACTACATACATAAAAAGATCATGGAGACCAAAAAGAGATTGAAGTGTTGGAAGTATGCCTGGGAATTGGATTTCTTCAGAGGAGACAAAAAGCAGAGAGGATACTGAAAATACTTTAACATAGACATCTAGAAATGGCCCTAGTAGTTCTTAGGATCCAATAAAAAGAAACTAATGCTAACTTTAGGGTAGACTTAAGAAAGAACATTCTAGAAGCGAGTCTTATTAAACACTTATTCATTCTTAAAACCCTGCTCCATAGTTTCCCTTTTGGGGAAAACTTTTCTGTCTTCTCATATCCCTTTTGCTTTGCCTGGGTAAGTGGAACTCTCCTTCTGGCCAAATGTCACTTCCTGAGGGAGCTTTGCCTGGTCCTCAAACCCTTCCTCTACTCCAGCCAAGTCTGATTAAGTTCACCATTATGCTATCCCATAGCACCTTGTAATTCTCTCTCACAGTATTTATCATGGTTCCAGTGTTATATTTATGTATGTGCTTAATTTCTCACATCTGTCTTTCACATTTGCCTGTAAACTACATGAGGATTGAGATTATCTGTTTTATTCATTGTTGGATCTCCAAGTACAGCACAAGGGAGGTGCTCGGTAAGTTTGTTTAGTGGATGGGTGGACAAAGAAATAATGAGAAGTTTTTAAACTATAGAGAATTTTCCTTTTTTGGACAGCATTAAAAAAATAAACAAACAACAGAAGTAAAGTAAAATCCAAATGATTCCACCAAATATCTTGGATAGTCTGTGGGTTGTCTCAGCTTCTTTGGCTGTTAGCTAATCCCCTTGATACCAGAAATGCTTTTGGCTAAGGTAGTACTCACTGACATTTTAAATATTTGGAAGTTTAAGATATCTACTGCTATTACAAAGGTGAGACATTCAAGAACACTTCAGAAAGGTTTTAAATGTAGTCAATATCAAACTTCCAGGAAATCATACAGATAGTTTTTCTGAAGACATGTTATCTTATTCCAAACACATATCAGTGAAACTACCAATACCACAATTTTAAGGTGATAAGCACAAGAAAATGACTTCAGTATGCAGTAATTTAACCTAGTTTGTACGCTTAGCCTGTCAGCAGGGAGCTGGGTTAATTAGAACTTCACCGTCTGCAGCAGTACTAACTTGAATGTGGGAAGAGAGGCTAATTAGAATAAGCATGTTTTGCTGCATTGGGATGTATTTGCATTGATAATCATATTTAATGTTTCATTTGATTGTAAGAGGAGAAGTAGTTAAAAGTGATGGCCTTGGAGGTTTTATGTTTTTATTTTAGCAAAACCATTTTTCTCCCAAATAAAAGCTTATGTGAAGGGTAAATGTAAAAAAACAGGTAAAAGTTAAAAGTCTCTTTGAGAGTGTGTATGTGTGTTAATTTCTCCTCCACCGGTCTCAGAAACTTCTGGAACATTTTAGAGAATGAGAACTCCTTGAAATACAGTTTGAAAAATAGCTCGGTCTCTACTTTCTAATTCATTAAAGTTCTGGGGAGCCTGGGTGGTTCAGTCTGTTGAGTGTCCGACTTCGGCTCAGGTCATGATCTCATAGTTCGTGAGTTCGAGCCCTGCGTTGGGCTCTGTGCTGACAGCTCTGAACCTGGAGCCTGCTTCACATTCTGTGTCTCCCTCTCTCTGCCCCTTCCCTGCTCATGCTCTATCTCTCTTTGTCTCTCAAAAAAATGAATAAGCGTTAAAAAAAATTTAAAAAAAAATTAAGTTCTATCATATGGATGTTGATTTAGGTCCATAATCCTTTTTATGACCATTTTTTTACTTTTTTGTTATTATTTTTAAATTTTAATTCCCAGTGTAGTCAGCATGCTGTGTTGTATTAGTTTCAGGCGTACAATATAGCTATTCAGCAATTCCACATATGACTCAGTGCTGTCATCAAGGTAAGTGTACTCTTGATTCCCTTCACCTATTTCATCCATGGTCCCACCCATCTCCCCTCTGGTAACCATCTGTTTGTTCCCTATAATGAAGAGCCTGTTTTTTGTTTTGTGTCTTTTTTCCCCCTTCAATCATTTGTTTCTTAAATTCCACACATGAGTGAAATTATAAGGTATTTGTCTTTCTCTGACTGGCTTTCTTCACTGAGCATTATACTCTCTAGTTGGATCCCTGTTGTTGCAAATGGCAAGATTTCACTCTTTTTGATGGCTGAGTAATATTCCATTTATATAGAGTAAAACCTTGGTTTGTGAGCATAATTCGTTCCAAAAACATGCCTGTAATCCAAAGCACTTGTATATCAAAGCAAATTCCATAACCCAAAAAAATATTCATATAAAAATGATTACAATACTGTAATATAATACAAAATAATAAAGCAAATACAAAATATGACAAAAAATAAGTTAACCTGCACTACCTTTGAAAACCTTCATGGCTGGTGTGAGGGAGACAAGAGAGAGGAGGGTTATTGTGTCGGAAGAATTTCACTATCACTAATGGAATCACTGCTGGCTCAATTGAATTTTTTTCTGCGTACAATGGGGGCCATTGTATACGCTCGCACAATGTTGACTACAGTAAAGAATTAATAAACTCTTGTCATATACTGCATTTAATGTAACTGGCAATAAGGCAGCAGAAGAAAGGGTCCGTATCTGCAGGCAGCCTGACCTAGAATGAAGCAAAGCATTCTTAAGCTTCCTCTTGTATGGAAAAGCAAAGGACTGTCCACAGGTGCTTAGAAATGACAAAAAATACACGAGATCCAGTTGTGGACACCTTCCAACATTTTGAAAAATCCCAAATTTCTGCCAAACACCGTGGCCTGAGATTGAGCATCTGAGCATGGGAGATGATCACCCATAAGCCCTCAGAGAGAGAGAGAGAGAATAACCATTGGCTCAGTTGTGATCATGTTATGTTTGGCATCATGTGCTATTCATATTGCAAAGCATCATTTGTTTATCAAATTAAAATTTATTAGAAATGTTTGCTCATCTTGCAGAACACTTACAGAGCAAGTTACTCACAATCCAAGGTTTTACTGTATACACCACATCTTCTTTGCCCATTCATCAGTCTATGGGCCCTTGGGCTGTTTCCGTAATTTGGCGGTTGTAGGTAATGCTGCTATAAACATCAGGGTGCCTATATTCCTTTGAATTAGTGTTTTTGTATTCTTAGGGTAAATACCCAGTAGTGCAACTACTAAATCATAGAGTAGTTCTTTTTAAAAATGTTTTGAGGAAACTCTGTATTATCTTCCACAGTGGCTGCACCAGTTTGTATTCCCAGCAACAGTGCACAAGTGTTTCTTTTTCCCACATTCTCATCAATACTTGTTATTTCTTGAGATTTTTATATTAGCCCCTCTGACAGGTGTGAGGAGATATCTCATTGTGGTTTTGATTTGTATTTCTCTGAGGATAGGTGATGTTGCACATCTTATCATGTGTCTGTTGGTCACCTGTATGTCTTTGGAGAAACATCTGTTCATGTCTTCTGCTCATTTTTTACTTGGATTATTATGATTTCTTGGTGTTGAGTTGTATAAATTCTTTATATGTTTTGGATACTAACTCTTTATCTGATAGGTCATTCGCAAATATCTTCTCCTATTCCATCTTTTAATTTTGTTAGTTGTTGGCTTTGCTGTGCAGAGCTTTTTTATTTTAGTGTAATCCTAGCAGTTTATTTTTGCTTTTGTTTCACTAGCGTCAGGAGACATATCTAAAAAGAGGCTGTTATGGCCAGTATCAGAAGAATTACTGCTTATGTTCTCTTACTGGATTTTTATGGTTTCAGGTCTCACATTCAGGTCCTTAATGCATTTTGAATTTATTTTTGTGTGTGGTATAAGAAAGTGGTCCAGTTTCATTCATGCACGTTGCTGTCCAGTTTTCCCAGCACCATTTGTTGAAGAGACTGTCAGACTGTCTTTTTCCCATGGCATATTCTTGCCTTCTTTGTTGAAGATTAATTGACCACATAATTGGGGTTTATTTCTGGGCTTTCTATTCTGTTCCATTGATCTATGCATCTATTTTTCTGTGACCGTTTTTAAATAAAAATACTTCTATTCCTTGGTTTTTGAGGTATTATTCAGAGCAATGTTGAATGAGAAAATCGAAGTGCAATTTTCAGTGTACCACATGCAATTTAATAAGCAAATGTTACTGTGAAAGATTAGATGATGGGCTGTATAGCACACCAAAAATACAATGAGCAAAATGACATTTTAGGATGTTGTTATGTCTCCACTGTGATGGATGATCATTTGTGAACTTGGCGGATGCCATGTCATGATGGAAGGTAAATAAGACACATTTTAGGCAAATATGGAGAAGTGTTTGCAAGGTCTTTGCTAAGGAAAAATAGTACCAATCCCCAGAATATAAAAGCTGTGTGAAATTCAACATGCAGACTTAGTTACAGCAAACTTAGCCTTGATGATAGAAGTGTAATGAACTAAGTACTAAATCTGAGCAGAGCCCTTCAGACTAGGCTCGTGGCAAAATAGCTCCACAGTGGTCCCCAGCAGGACTTAGAGAAGACCGTGCTGTGATGGAGGAAAAGATGTGAGGCACGGTTGCTGATATTGGTGTGAGCTCAGATGGGGGTCTGTCTTTTGGCCATTTTTCTGAGGAAAATATCCCTATTAGCAGATTCCTCTGTGGCACCAGCTATGAGACTGTAGTCACACCTTTCAGTGTCACTGGCTGAACTCTTTCAGGAAGCCACAGGCCACAGATGTACCCATTGCATTCGGGCCCCTGCTCCATTATTCTCTTTGAGAGGCAAAGTGTGGGGGGCGCCTGCGTGGCTCCGTTGGTTAAGTGTCTGACTTGGTTTTGGCTCAGGTCGTGATCTCACGGTTGGGTTCATAGGATTGAGCCCCACATCGGTCTCTGTGCTGACCGTGTGGAGTCTGCTTGGGATTCTCTCTCTCTCCCTCTCTCTCCCTCTGCCTCTGTCTCACTTGTTTGTGTGTGCGTGCATGCACACCCCGCCCCCTCAAAATAAATTAAAACCCCCCAAAAAGCAATAATTTGAAACAAAAAGAAAGGTTAAGTGTGGCTATTGTTCTTCTCTCTGTTCTTAAATTTTTTTAAACCCATGTTTTTCCCTCTGGCATTGTGGAATGACATCACATTTCCTATTAGTCCAAAAAAGAGAGAAAGAGAGAATGCATTATTTGGATGAAATCCAAGGAGATTTGGGGTAGATGTGGGGACCACTGATGAGAGACATATATATTTCTGTGGCTCTTGAATCCCTCCCAAATGTATCTTTTTAAGGCTAGAGGAATAACTTACTTTTTACATTTAATTTTTATGTGTAGGTATTATTCCAATGGTTCAAAAGCAGCATATATAAGTACATGGTGAGAAACCTCCCTCTTACCCTGTCCCCCAACTACCCCACTCTCCTCTAATGGATCCCTCTTGTTCTCAGTTTCATGTGTCACCTTCCAGAATTTCTTCAGGCATACACAGACAAGTACAAATATGTGCTCTTGTTTTGGGAAAACTAAAGATTTTTAAGATGCATCCCAGGAATCTGGTAGTTATTTCTTCTCATTTCCAAAGCTCATATACAAAATCCTTGTGATACTTTATTGTAAATGCCATAACAAAGGACAGAGAGCTCACTGGTGGGTGAGGGCTTCCTGTCCCTGGCATGCTGAGTAAGGGTAGGAAAGCATTGCCAAGTCTGGACGCTCGTAGTACACAATCTCCCTTTCTGTCACTCAAAGTAGAGGGAGAGAGCTGGGAGGAACAAAAGGGAAAAGAAACCAGATCCATACCCAGAAACAATCTACAGATGAAGTGTGGCTGTCTCTTCAAATCAACTGCTTTCTCTCTTATTTCCTAAAGTCATTAAATAAACCACAGCCAGTGCCAGTGCAGTTCAGTGAGTTCAGAGCAGATCCCTCCGTCTTGGCAAGCCACCCAACTGGTCCTAGAAATGGGGCTGGATTGAACTGGAGCTGAAAGAATTATAGTGTTTCCTTCCTCTGATGACTCTCTCGGGGGACATGCCTGGAATGAGTGAGCGCAGGAGATGAGGTGGTGTTCCCCCAGAGGCACAGCTGGATGTATGTGTGGAAGTGGGGGCTGTGCTCCAGTGTTACATTTAGAGGCTGTAATTCCACTGCTAGTTTTCCTAGCTTATCCTCTCTTACAACATTTTCCTTATCCCAACCACTGTCTCTTCTCTGGAGATCTTAAAGTTACCATTGAGGCTTGACGCAACATAGATGCTACAGGGTCAGGCTTGGAAACTCATTCTAGGTGAGGTTTTCTCCCTCAGTGCCATGTACTGAGTTAACATTTACATTAAGACTTCACTTTGGCATTCTTCCTAATTGATGAGATAAAAGTCTAAGTCCTAACTGAATTATTCTGAGAACATCACTGCATGCACCCAACATTGGCGGTTGCCATTAGAAAAAATTGTATGAGGACTTCGTGGCAGATGTAATGCTTACCATAGGCAGATGCTAAAAAAGTTCTCATAAATGGACACCAGTCAGCTCCCATTACTCTGCAATCATTGATAACCTCTCTGTGGCATTTTCTAAAAATCGTAGCATTTGCTTTTTAAACTCCATTAATTCTCAAAACAGCCTTTTACGTATGGGCAAGAAGGTCAGTTTAGACTCAGAAGAGTACTTTCACTTTTAACCTTACTATTCTAGAAGTGGGAATGGTGAACTTGAATCAGACAGATCTGGAATAAAATTTGCCCATCCATCCATCCATCCATCCACTCACCCACCCACTAATCCAGCAAATGCTTAGTAACCCTTTACATAAGGGACCTAGGCAGGGTATTCCTATATATGTCAATGTGAACAAAATGGCTTCAATCCTTGTATTCATGGAACTTACCATCTAAGAGAAGAGAAAGTAAATAAAATAGTCCCAGAGTGTGGTAACCATTATGCGGGAAACAAACAGGAGGCCGTTTAGAGGGTAACAGGATGAGAGTGTACAGATAGTGTAGATCAAGTAGGTAGGGAAGCCATCTGTGAGAAAGGTGTTTAGGAAGAGGCTCCAAGGGTGAGCAGAAGTTAGCCATGCAAGGAGCGGAGCCAGTTGCAGAGATCAGCATGTGCAAAGTCTTTGAGGTAGGAGAGGGCATAGTGTATCTAAGGAACTGAAAGATCTATGGGAGTTTGAATTCTAGCTAGGACTTCAGTAGCTGTGGAAGACAGAATTTCCACTCAATCCTTTGAGCCTTCATTTCCTCATATTGAAATGTCAGATAATGGTGCACACGTCACAGGGTTGTTGGGAGAATTTAATGGGTATTAAAGGAAATAACATGTAGTCTACTTGAATCGCTTGACATCTTCACAAAGGTCTCTGAGACCCCAGTTGGTCCTTGGCACCCAATGTGATTGACCTGTCCAGCCTCCTGATCATTGTATGTAGACTTGGGGACCAACCATCACGTGCACCAGAACATCCTCCATCCCTAGTTTTTCACACTCAGCGAGAGGAGAGAATGGGCACAGATTTCATTTGTTCATCTTAAAAACTTTGGACATCAAAAGAGAAGTAGGGGAGGGAAAGAAGAGGAGGGACAGAGAGTGAAAAGAAAGGATTTTATTTTCTAAAATGTGCTTCATTATTTATGGAATAACTATTAAAGACCAGATAGGATTTCTTAACTACATTTGGAGAGGGTTGAGGTTTGGACATAGGTGTTCAGAAAACAATAAAGAGAGCTGAAATAGTGGTCATTGTATGTAGCAGACACAGTACTTAGTAAGTTTTATACTTTATCTCCTTTAATCTTCACACGAATCCTGTAAGATGGGTCTTATTAGCCTTGTTTTAAAGATGAAGTGAATGAAGCTCAGATAGAAAGGTGGACTTCGCTCAGTTTCTGTCTTGTGGGACTTAATATGGAATTGGACAAGTCTTTGGTAACAACGAGAGTCTATAAAGTTAGCATGCTGTGTGTAGAGTTGATATATTTTTTAGAATGCTTTATTGTGGCAGTACCACACTATCATTAATTTTTTACTTTATTTAATTTGTTTTGAAAGGAAGAGCAGATACCCGTGTGAGCAGGGGAGGTGCAGAGGGAGAGAGAGAGAGAGAGAGAAAGACAGTCTTGAGCAGGCTCCACGTCTAGCATGGAACCTGATGTGGGGCTTGATCTAATGACCATGAGATCATGTCCTGAGATGAAATCAAGAGTTGACTGCTTAACTGGGCCACCCGGGTGCCCCTATCATTAATTTTTAATAATGATAATTATTAATTATCATTAATAATGACAATAATGCTATTATGAATTTATCTCAACTCAACGAGCATTTGCTGAATTCTTAACTAATGTCCCAGACGCTTTAGTGGGTGGAGATTTGTAACACACAGCTTTGTCTTGGGGATGGAGAATAACTGATAGTTCATTGTAGTTAGGGTGTGCAGTGGAGCAGGACTGGTGAGTAGTGTCTGAGTGATGGTCACAGTAAAGAGTTTTGGATCTTGTCCTATGGAAGAGTAGCATTAGAAAGACTGCTCCCTAGCTATTTTTGGACAGGGCTTTGTAAAAATCAGTTCATCTGTGGGGCCATGGTAATAACCTTCCTCATAGATTATGTGCTTTCTTTTTAGGAACAGTGGACAGTGCCATGGACCTGATCTTGATCAATTCCCTACCTCTCGTGTCTGATGCGGAAACATCCCTCACCTGCATTGCCACTGGATGGCGCCCCCATGAGCCCATCACCATAGGAAGGGACTTTGAAGCCTTAATGAACCAGCACCAGGATCCACTGGAAGTTACTCAAGATGTGACCAGAGAATGGGCTAAAAAAGTCGTTTGGAAGAGAGAAAAGGCTAGTGAAATCAATGGTGCATATTTCTGTGAAGGGCGAGTTCGAGGAGAAGCAATAAGGATACGGACCATGAAGATGCGCCAGCAAGGTAACATGCCCCTTAGTCGTGGGCAGGTGAGGTGTGCTGAGACTCACACACAACTTTTGTTTTGGCAGTTGCTCACTCAGAGACTGGGCATGAGCTGTGTGAGTGTGGAGCTTGAAGACCTTGTCTGCCTCGTTCCAGGCATTGCTTGTCTTTGATACATGTATAGCACTAGAGATAAAAGAGACTGGCCAGTCCACTTCTTGCACATTCAGCCCCTCCACTAGACACTGTGCCTAGGTCATGAGATGAACTATATTATATTTTGTACTAAGAGCTTCATGACCCTTATGGAGATCTGAACAGGTTACATGTATGTAATAGAAAATCACAGTTATGGAGACAACTAACTGTCCGTCCAAAATATTGGCCCTTTTGAGCTTTCTCATTGAGTTTTCATTTGATTCTTTGTTTTGCTTGCCCCTGAGTATTCTTAACAGAAGTGAATGTTTTCAGGGGAAAGTGTGGTAGAGATAAGAAATTTTAAGGGGAAGCATCTATCAATAACTCAGCTTCATTGGTGACTTAATGTATCAGTTTTCTGGTGCCACAGTAATGCTGTGTGTCACATGACCTCAAACCGCAGTGACATACAACAGCAAGCACATATAGCTTATGAGTGTAAGTCAGCGGGGCTGATAGGTGGCTCTGCCATTCTCGAGTGGGCTTTCCCACACATGGATGTTGGCTGCCTGTAGGCTTATTATGCTGGCGTTGGCTGAGCCAGCCTGGCTCTTTTCCATGTGTCTGTTATCCTTTTGCAGGCTAACCTATGTATATTCTCACAGAGATGGCACAAGAGCCAGCGAAGAAAGGGAAACACACAAGGCTTCTTGAAACCCAGTCTCAGTAGTATAATACTCTCACTTCTGTCTCATTTTTTATTGCCCAAAGAAAGTCAAACAGCTGAACTTAAAGTCAGAATGGATGGGCATCACACAACAAAATGGCAAAGATTATGGTGACAGGGAGGGATGAAGAACTGAGGCCCTTTTTGCAGGCGGTATACTGTTCTTGGAAAGAGACCATGATTTAATTTTGAAAGTTGAATAACCACACTTAGCTCACAGAACACCAGAGCTTTGAAGGGAGATGTCGAGGGCCTTTTGCAAAGGGCGCAGGGGGGGCTGGGGGCCAGGGGGGAAGGGGGGTCATGTATAACTCTTTGCTACCACTCCCCAAGGCAGTGATGTGATAGAGACTTTCTCCCAAGATACAAGTGGCTCTAAGCTAAATCTTTAGGCCGATCCTGATGGCAGTTGGAGGAGACAGTGTTGTGAACATTATTTAATGATTCTATTTTACCCCAGGGCTCCCAGGCCTGGCCAGGCAGGTAGACTTCTGGTATCTTGGTGCTGCCTGCTGGGAAGATGGTACAGAATTCCAGCAGAGATGACCTTTCCTTGTTCTGACTCAAATGATCTGGCCACTCAGTCATCAGCCCTTTTTACTGGGCTGGTCATACCTTTTAGTGAAGGAGTCCTTTCCAAATTGATGTCATCATAACCACAGGACTGTGGCCTGCGAATGTGTCATTTCATGAGATAATGACTGTGTGAACTCTTCGGGGTTTGATTTGTAATCATAAAACTGATCCAGATAAATAACACACTTCTACACATTTCTCTTATTGGCAGGTGGTTGTTGTTGTTGTTGTTGTTGTTTTGTTTTTTGTTTTTGTTTGTTTTTTTTTTTTATATAGGAGTCTGCATTATTTTAGACCAGTGTTTCTCAACACTGAATGTGCTTATAAATTTCCCATAGGTCTTGGTAAAATGCATACTCTGGTTCAGTAGGTCCTTGAGGAGAGTCCTGAGATCATACATGTCTAACAATGCCCCTGGTGATCAGGTGCCTCTGGGCTGTGGACCACACTTCCAGTAGCAAGGGAGGATAATTAGCCCCTAGCTGGGGTCCACCTGAAAACATTTCTTTGAATTTGCTAACATTGGTAATTAGAAGATTTGAAGGCAGCAAGCTCATTTTCAAGTCAAAAATGATAAAATTGCTATTCATGACAAATGAAGGAAAAGGTTTTCTTAGCAAAACTGCAATGTTCACCTTTAGATGACACAAGGGTGAGTGGGAAAAGTGCACAGCAGACATTCCCAGGAAGGCAGCTCTCCGCTGAGGGGAGAGAGTTTGAACAAAGGGATGTGAGGTGTGCCAAAGCTATCATGGCTAAAAAGTCAACTCTATTATTTTTTGCCTGTGTTATTCGGGATTTGACCTGTGTAAAGAGTTATGTCTCTTTGCTGATAATTCCCCATTCTGAATGAAGATAATCTGAGATTTGTCCCCAGTGGCTTCATAGGAATGAAATATGAAGTGCTGCTGTGCTCTTTCCGGGCTGGCTTGGGGCTGAACTTGACAGTGTAGAAAGAAGAACCTGTAGAGAGTATTAAATCAGAACGTTGGGAGTCAAAGACCAATGACTGTTCCAAACTGACATTCAAGGCCAGCACAGGTAAAGGAGAACTTAAATTCAGTTACATGAGGTAAAAGCAGACTTGATAATGTGGAGATGATGCCTTTTAGGCTCCTTTCCCCTGACTTTTAATTCCATTGCCACCATTTATCAGCTCTGTGGCCTTGGGCAAGTTACTTAGCACCTATTGGTCTCTTTTTTCATCATTTGTGTAACGAGCACACTAACAATACCTTCAAAACTGTATTCAGTTTTAAATAAGGTATCTACCAAAAGCCAGTTCCCACGAGTGCATTCATATTAAGATTTGATCGACACCACAGATGTGTTGCTAAAAGCTTGGGTGACATGAAACATTGTAGAATAAGTTACATAATAACAATAGCAGTTTGTAAATGTTGGGAATGGAATTTGAAGCCAAGTGATCCGACTGCAGAGCCTGTGTGGATGACCACCGCAAGACCCTCGGTATATCCCTCCCACTTACTGTGAACCGCCCTCCCCGATTCCGAACACTTGTTGGGAACAGAACAGTTCCAATGGAAACCCTGCAAAGCAGCCCAGGGCACAGTGAAGGTAGTTTGGGTGGGTTTGAGCTTGGCTGTGCAACTAAATGGTACCATGAAGGCAAGTTACTTCACTGAAATCATGTTTCCTCCTTTGAAAAATATCACCAGGATAGAGATTTTTCCCTGTACATTTGAGGATCAAATGAGAAGACCACCAACCTATCTGGCTCATTGTAAACGTTCAATAATTATCATAGTGTCCTGGAATAAGCAATAATTGAGACTATTTTCTACTCAGTTATGGAAAAAATTGAATACCATTCATTAACATAATCGGTATACAAAATTTATACAAAACAGAAAAATAGGTAGTACTTTCTTTCCTGCATTCATTTTTTTAATGTTTATTTATTTGTTTTTGAGAGAGAGAAAGAGGGTGTGTGCACAAGAGGGGGAGGGGCAGAGAGAAGGAGAGAAAGAGTCCCAAGCTGTGGGTTTGCGTCCCCACGATCTGTGAGATCATGACCTGAGCTGAAATCATGAGTCAGATGCCTAACTGTGACTGAGCCACCCAGGTGCCCCCTTTCCTACGTTGTAATAACAACATCTCAGGGTGGTGAAAGGATTCTGTATCTTTTACCGACCATCCAGTAGCTGAAATATGGTGTGAGGAAAGTGATATCCTTTATGTGAATCAGGAAAACCTCTACAACGGTGTCTTCATGGTACTATTAATTCCCTAGTAACACATAATGGGATCTCAGAGGTGTCTACCCAGGGACACAGCAGGATAGGATAAACATGTATCCCTGCTTGCTGCTGACTCGTGCATCTGGGGAGGAAGTGGAAAATCCATTTGAGATGTGCCAAAACATGCTTAATTTGGCTCGCACACTCCACATGGCCAAACTGTTTTTTATCAATGGCATCATGCAAAAAAAAAAAAAAAAAAAAAAATCAAAAGCAATTTGTTCAAACCTCCCTGGTGATTTCATTTGGGGGTCGGGAGGTATAAATGAAGTTTGAAATATTTTCACATGCAAGCGGCTGTCTCAGAGTTTTCCATCAGGAGGAAACACAGGTTATTTCCTTCCTATTTTCATTCGAGAAATAACTTTAAGAACATCAGACCTTCCAAACACAATTTGTGAAGTTGACAGAGAAGAGCCATTTGTATCTAAATAACACAAATGAATGTGTTAAAAGCCTAAAGAAAATAGGAACATTTGAAATCCGACCCATTCATTTATTCTTTCATTCCACGAGTATTCTTAGGTGTCTCTTTGTGTCACACATGGGAGGTACAGCGATGGTAGCATGTCCTGAGTGTTTACCCACCTGACATTCCCCCAGCAGCTTTATATACATTACTGTGTAATTAAGTCTTTACCAAACGTGTATCTGGTGCTGATTATTATGACCCTGTATTAATAGATGAGACCTTTGGCTATTGTAACTTAGATGCATTCACACACCTAGTATCCACTGTTGGACCTAGGAAGGATAACCCAGGCTGATCCCAGAAGCCAGGCCCTAACCAACGCCCTGTGCTGCCTTCCAGACGTGCCCTTGTGTCCAGGAGGGTTCAGTCTAACAGGGCAGCTGTGCTGTTGGGCCTGGAAGGGGAAAGTGCAGGGCATTTGGAGAACAGCCTTGGGGCACTTGCCCTGGGTCCCAGGGCGGGGAGTAAGGCCCCTGGAGAAAGGGACATCTACATGGAGACTGAAGAGGAGTGGGACTTGGTGAGACACAGGGAAAAGGCAGGAGCAGAGGAGGGAGGAAGCTCATAACTTGCCTGGGAGTGGTCACGTGGTCCACTGCAGCCTGAACATAGTTCACAATGGCTGCAGTTAAGAGCTAAGGCTGTGGGACTGGAATAAGAGGAGTGTGGAGAGCGGGTGTGGTTCAACAAGTGGGGGCGTCTTGAGATTGTGTCTCAACTTTAACTCTTACTGTCAGGAGGCCTGGAGTAAGGGACTAAGTCACTCTTAATGCCATCTCCCACATGGGTAGACACCGGATACAACATCTTCACAGCACTGTCGCAAAATTGCACAAAATAATAATGGACATGAAACTACCCTTAGTCTAACATGAACGGAGGTACCCAAAATTGAACTCAATTATTTTACATCCCTGAGAAGCCTCTTTGTTTATAACTGTTACTATCATCGATTCTCTTCTCCACCCCTTAAGGAAAAAGTGGATCATGTTCTTAGTTAAGTTCTGTTAGTTAATTAGCCCATCTAAATCATGTTACTCAAGTCATTTTTGAACCCAGGTCCTAGCAATCTCATTTTTAAATGAGGTAATAGGACTTCACAGCCTTTTGAGTGCTAACGTTATATAACCTAGGAGAGGCTTCCAGAGCTGAGTTACCTAGTTCAAACCCTGACTCTCCCATGAAATTGCTGTGTGATTTTAGACAAGTTACTTAGCCTCTCTGTACTTTAATTTCCTCATTTGTAAAATAAGGATAATTGTAGTAACTATCTGATAGAGGTATTATGAAAATTAACTATGTGTGAAGTGCTTAGAAAAAGTAGTGCCTGATAGTAGGCACTATTATTTATTTATTTTAAATCCAAGTTAGTTAACATATAGTGTAATAATGGTTTCAGGAGTAGAATTTAGTGATTCATCTCTTATATATAATACCCGGTGCTCATACCAACAAGTGCCCTCCTTAATGCCCATCACCCATTTAGCCCATCCCCCTACCCACCTCCCCTCCAGCAACCCTCTGTTTGTTCTTTTTAGTTAAGAGTCCCTTATGGTTTGCTTCCCTTTCTCTTTTTATCTTGTTTTTCCTCCCTTTCCCCTATGTTCATCTATTTTGTCTCTTAAGTTCCACGTATGAGTGAAATCATATATTTATCTTTCTCTGACTGACTTATTTCCCTTAGCATAATACATTGTAGTTTCATCCACAGTGTTGCAAATGGCAAGATTTCATTCTTTTTCATTGCCAAGTAGTATTCCAGTGTGTGTATATAAGGAAATGTAGTGCCTGGTAGTAGGCACTGTTGAAAGGTGCTTACGGCTTTCACGGTACAGTCAAGTCACATGACATTAGTCTGTGTGTACTGTGTGCAAGCTGGGCTCCTGCATCATCAGAGTACAGCATGGAAGGTTGTAGACCCCTTTATTAGTACCCGGCAGAGAACAATCAACCTCGAGCCAGGAATGCAGGACGTGGCAGGTTGGACAGCAGTGGAACTCTGCTATGATTGTTTCTACCTAAGGAAACAGGAGCTTAAAAGGCACAAGGTCTGTAATGATAAAAATCCACAGAGTGGGGATGGGGTGGGGAAGAAAAGCCCCATTGGAGTGGAGCCTCGGGGAATCTCTATTCCTTTTCAGAATACAATGCTGAGTGAGAAGTCTGGGGTTAGCTAAACAGTCTTCACACAAAGGGGCAGAAAATATAAACAAACCACTTAGAAAGGAACAACAGCATGAAATGGTCAGAAAAGATTCTCACAGGCGCCCAGGGTCATGTCTCAGAGAGCAGGAGCTGCTGCTGTTAGCATTGCTCATGGACGAATCTTGTCAGAGTGAGGGGGCGCCTGTCAAGTCCCCCTGCCAGTTCCTGCGTAGCTGATCCTTGTCAGTACCAGTGAGCAAGCTGCCACTCATGTCCATCCTGCACAGCTCAGCACGGCAGTGTTGCTGTTGGTTTATATTTGGGCAGGATACTGGCCTCTTCTAAGTACCCACGGGTTTGGCATCCATTATTTAATATTCCTAACAACCTTTCAAAGTAAATACTTTGGGGGCGCCTGGGTGGGTGGCTCAGTCGGTTAAGTGTCCAACTTCGGCTCAGGTCATGATCTCGTGGTTCACAAGTTTGAGCCCCACGTGGGGCTCTGTGCTGACAGCTCCAAGCCTGGAGCCTGCTTCAGATTATGTATCTCCATCTCTCTCTGCCCTTCCCCTGCTTGCACCCTGTCTCTGTCTCTCTCAAAAGTGGATAAACATTAAAAAATAAACAAAGTAAATACTTCTACTTCCAAATTACAGACAAGTAAGCAGAGATGTTCACAGGTTAAGTAACTTATTCAAAGGGTCTAGTAACTGGCAGAGGGTGGCTTCAAGCCCAGGACTGTCCTCTTCCAGAGCTCATGGTGCCCTTTGATCTATACCATTCTCCCTCTAAGTTTGCCCCATGTCACCGTGTCATTGCCTGCACCAAAGGCATTTATGTGGGTGTCCTGGCAGGGCATCAGGCCTGGGTCAGCAGGCACAGAGGAGAATGGGCAGCTGGACCAAAAGCTGAGACCTTCTGAGTATAGTTCAAGGCATCTTCTGCCCTCACAGGGTAGCTCTCCAAGCCCATGGTGTGCATAGTACTGAATCAGCCTCTCTCAAGCTACCTGTCTGAAAACCACAGAAGAGGCAGGAAGGAAGGCTGATTTACCCGGTGGTCCTCAGCAGGCTTGGTCCTCGGCTGAAACTCCATAGCTCTCAAAACCTTAGGGTATAGGGTGTTTTGCTATTGATTTCTAATTTATGTGCCTCCTGGTCAGAGAATTTGTTCTATAGGATATTGTGTCTTTTTATTTATAGAGATGTGCTTTGTGGTTTAATAAGGGAGGCAATATGCCTGAACGTATGCTCACATAGCTGGGTATGGGGATCCATGAATAGCCAACAGATCTTTAATTGTGTTATTCAGATTTTCTTTTTTTTTTTTTTTTTGTCTTTAGTAATTTTTGGTCTGTTTGTTGAATCGGCTTCTGAAGGTTTCTACTATGCTTGTGGATTTGTCAGTTTCTTTCATTCTGTCAGTTTCTGTTTCATGGATTTTGAAGCACTGTTGTTATAGATGCTTATACAAGTTCAGGATTGCTCTTTCATTTTTTTTAGAAGTTTATTTATTTATTTTGAGAGAGAGAGGGAGAGAGCATCCCAAGCAGGCTCTGTGCTGTCAGCGTGGAGCCCGACGTGGGGCTCGATCCCACAAACCATGAGATCATGACCTGAGCTGAAATAAGAGTAAGACATTGAACTGACTGAGCTACCCGGGTGCCTCCCATTTTTCAGTCATTATGTAAAGATCATATTTATCCCTAAAATTTTGTTTTGCCTTGAAAGTAAATGATGTTTTCCTGATATAAATATTGTAATACCAGCTTATTTCAAATAGTGTAAGTCTGGTGTCTATTTTTCTCACCCTTATTCTCAATTTTATGTGTCATTACATTTAATGTGTAGCTCATGAAAAAAATAGATATTTTAATTCATTCTGAGATTCTCTGGCTTTTGATGTATATTTGGCATAATCTATATTTTCTTTATGCTGTGATTTTTATTTGGACTTATTCCTCTCCTTTTAGGTCTTTTTATTTCCATTCTCTCCTGCCCTCCATGTTTAGGAAAGTTATAGATTCTTTTTATTTATTTATTTTTTATTTTAAAGTGAGAGAGAGAGAGATTGTACAAGCTGGGGAGAGAGGCAGAGGGAGAAAGAGAATCTTAAGCAGGTTCCACACTCAGTGTGGAGTCCCACATGGGGCTCAATCCCATGACCCTGGAATCGTGACCTAAACCAAAGTCAAGAGTCAGACACTCAACCAACTGAGCCAGGCAAGTGCCCCAGAAAGTTATATATTCTGATTATCTTCTCCTAGTGGTGATCCTTAAATTTTAAAAATTGGCTTAACTTGTATGTCAGTTATAGCTCAATAAAGCTGAAAATTTTAAAAATTGGCTTACCTTAATAGAGACTAAAATTAATCACACCTCCATTCCTGTAATTGTGGCTCTCTGTAGATTATGGTGTAAATTAAGGGAATTCAGAAACTGTTGTGGCTGGAAGA
The DNA here is from genome assembly GCF_022837055.1 of Prionailurus viverrinus. NCBI lineage: Eukaryota > Metazoa > Chordata > Mammalia > Carnivora > Felidae > Prionailurus > Prionailurus viverrinus. The sequence goes on along the minus strand of NC_062573.1, from coordinate 37,586,401 downwards.
ATGTTAGAACATGTTACTCACACGTCTTGTCCAATAAACCAAGAGACTCGGGCACTGTTATGTTCTAAGGCTGACACAAAGACAGATGTTTCCAAAATGGTTTTATAAGCCAAATATGCAGTAGCTTCCCCAGTGTCCTTCCAGTACTGCCCAGTCCCATAACTGTGTTAGTATATGTGTGTGTGTGTGTGTGTGTGTGTGTGTATATATTTATATAGTAATGTATATCTAATTATGCATTTATAATTATGTAACAAACATATAATTATATATATATGTATGTGTATGTGTGTGTATACTGGGTCCCATCATTGCCTTAGTGTTCAATATTCCATTATTTACACCATTAGTAATAAGTCCAGCATGATGCTAATTCCATTTGAGAAATGCTTAGGGCATTCTAAAGCAATTAGAATTATCTGGATCCCCACAATGGAAAAGGACCACCACCCAGAAGGGACAAGTCGTTTGGCAAATGTTTAACCATTTCTATTCCTCTCCACTCTGAGAAAACTTGGTAGGGATTGGAGAAGGATGGCTGATTCATCGTTTTAGTTTATGGTTAATCTCAGGTCTTAGTTTGATAACACATATTAATCAGCATAAAGTCCTTTTCTCCCCCAATAGTTGTATGGGAAAAAATGTGTATATATAGGTGGTGTGTACATTCTTACAGTTTTACAGAGAAAATGACTGTTACTTTCATCATATTCTTCAAAACCTTAGTGAAGTTTGAAACCCATTAGTTGTCATTGTCTTTTAGATCCTACACTTGAGCTGACTCCTGGCAAACGCTCGCCCTCATCTTCTGAATTCGTAGTTCAGTTGCTCCTGGAGAAAGTGTGTCCCCTCATCTCACTTGTTTGTTTTCTCTCTTTTAAAAGCTTCCTTCCTACCAGCTACTTTAACCATGACTGTGGACAGGGGAGATAACGTGAACATATCTTTCAAAAAGGTGTTGATTAGAGAAGAAGATGCAGTGATTTACAAAAATGGTGAGTATGTGTTTTGTTTCCTTCCAGCACCATGATGTGAGACATCAGATAACGCAAAATATGTTGTTGGATCATTACCCTGGTACAGTCTGGTGGGCAGATGTTTGAAGTAAAGCGCTATGATGCAAGCCCATTGAATTTTATTAAAGAAGCTCTAATAGGCAGTGTGGTTGGTTGCTTCATCAAGCAAAGTACAGATTCATATACATATATGAATGTACATACATTTTGTATTTATGAATGTGTAATATGGAATTGTGAATGTACAATAAAACCCATCATGATGTGATAAGTGAGGTCCCAAATCCAGCCATGTAAAATGTGAGCTTGTTTGATTGAGAGGTTAAGGAGATGACCAGGCTGAGACTGGGAAGCCAACTGGCAATGGTTCTGGGAGTCCAACTGTGCTGTACAAATCTGTCCAGGTCCAACTATGGGTTTGGCACCACCTGGTGGCAGTTGCCGGACCCAGGTGAAATATTGATGGGGACTATTCTGAGTCCTATGGATGGATGGGACTTCCAGATTGGTGTAGTGATTCTAGGTATTTATCTCCTGGTTACTTGGTTAGTTGGCAGGGGTACCTTTGCCCGTTCATCTCTCCCTGCAGAAGATAAGGACTTTAGCTTTACCTCTGTCTTCGTATGTTTGGTGGTAGATTGCGTAGACTAAACTGTCTGTTCTCTCACCGTACCTTTCTCACTTTTTGGGAGAGCATTGAATAGCTCAGCCTTTTCATTCTTCTCCTACATCCACTATGCTAGAGCACATTTTCTGTATCCAGTCAGGGAGAGCTGATGAAGTGGAGAGGCCAGATGGGGAGACAGGAGTGTCAGCGTGTGACCCACTGTTCTCCACCTTTCTCCCTTCACCAGGTTCCTTCATCCACTCAGTGCCCCGGCACGAAGTACCTGATATTTTAGAAGTGCATCTGCCTCATGCTCAGCCCCAGGATGCTGGAGTGTACTCAGCCAGGTACATAGGAGGAAACCTCTTCACCTCGGCCTTCACCAGGCTGATAGTCCGGAGTAAGTGATTGAGAGGCCACAGTCTGTGATGATTTGGTTTTTAGGATTTTTAGTTACAAGTAACAGAAGCTGACTCTGGCTACTTAAGCAAAAACCAGGGATTGGTTGAAAGTATATTAAGGACTCTTAAAAATTGGTAGAACAGCTGACAAGCAAGTTTCCAGAAAAGATAGGCCCCAGGGAGGATCTGGGGCCCAGCATTGGTGGGGGCAGATGGACTTTCTCTCTAGGATGCTACTCTTAGCCTAACTGTGCTTCAGCAATGTTTCTTTTACTTCCAAAGTTTGAATTCCCAGGGTAAAGAATCAGACTGGCCTAACATATGCTAGATGTCTACTGGCCTAGACCAATGAACTATAGTCAAGTGCGGAACCACTTATCACAGTGTGGGCCCTAGGAACTCCCACTTGAATAGCAGCATCATTCCATAGGAAGGGGGAATCACAGTGAGTTCGGCAGTCTCCCTGAAAGGTATCTGCTACGTGGGGAGGAAATGGGTCTTCTAGGTAGGTCTAATATGTAAACATTAAGTCTCCTATAAATCCCACACTTTCCAGATCATGTAACACTCAAATGGGATTTCTGTTTTCATGTTTGAAAAATGTGCATGAAGTAAAACTAGTAAAAGCTCCCCCACCCTCTTACAACTACCAAAGTGGGGAGTAACCATCCACCATTAGTTTTTATAAGAGATTGATTTATAGAGAGAAAAACTTGCCTTGAATTTTCCCGGCTCTGCCAAGCCTTCATGCTCTTAAATACCCAGGCCTAAGTATTTGGGCCACTCTGTCATTCTAATGATCGGAATCTCTAACTCATCAACAGTTTTGCTTTTGCTTTGCATTATATTCATTTATTCATTCGTTTGTTCAACAAATGTGTATTGATCATAACTCTGTGTCCAGCATTGTGTTGGTATGAAAATACAAGGATAATACGATGAATCCCTGTCCCCTCGGAATGGTAGTAGAAGTATGAAAAGTGTGGTTCATCTGGTTTGGTCAAGTGAAATCTGCTTTTATCCCACTGCTCTCATGGAGAGTCCAAATGGCAAAAGCACAGTTTATCTTCATTTCATTTAGATGTACCAGCAGTACTCAGAGTCTGAGGTATGTAGGCACATTTTCTAGCAATATCAGAAACATCAGATGTTGACATATGGTAAAAGACTTAACTTTCTTTTTCTTATGTTTTTAAAATTTATTTATTCTGAGAGAGAGAGTGAACGTGCAAGTGGGGGAGGGGAAGAGAGAGAGAGAGAAAGGTGGGGTGGGGCTGGCAGAATTCCAAGCAGGCTCCGTGGTTGTCAGTGCAGAGCCCAACCTGAGACTTGATCACAAACCTCAAAATCATGACCTGAGCCGAAAACCAGGAGTCGGACGCTTAATCGACTGAGTCACCCAGGTGCCCCTAACATTTTTTTTTAATGTGAAAACAAACACAACTTAATGTAGACTAGAATTTGAAACTCACCTGATTTTTAAAGATAAAGTGAAAGATTTCAAACACATTTTGATCTCTAGCTTATACCTTGAGATTGCTAGGAACACATGTTCATTCCTTTGCTGTTTTTAGGAGTATTTTGGTGGAAATATTTGAGAAGCATGGCTAATATCTAAAATCGTTCTAAGAAAGTTTGAATTAGGCTACAACCCATCCCATTTAAGAGTATTTTTCCCCAGTATGATTTATTTGATATTTTAAGAAATGATGTACAGGGGTGCCTCAGTCAGTTGAGCGTCCAACCTCAGCTCAGGTCATGATCTCACACTCCATGAGTTTGAGTCCTGTGTTGGGCTCTGTGCTCACAGCTCGGAGCCTGGAGCCTGCTTTGGATTCTGTGTCTTCCTCTCTCTCTGCCCCTCCCCTGCTCATGCTCTGTCTCTCTCTGTCTCAAAAATAAATAAAGACATGAAAAAAATTTAAAAAAAAAAAGAAAAGAAATGAGGTATAGCCAAAGGCATTTGTCCATTTCTCATAACTGTAGGGTGTCTCTCTAGGACGAATTGAAACCTAGGAATAATCAGTGCATAAAGACTTCATGTTAAAAATCACACTGGTTATATCTATAGGATTTCTCTCCAATATAAATTCTCTCTCTGATAAAAGATCTCTCACAACCATTGAGTTTATAGGATTTCTCTCTGTATGCATGAGTATTTGGTTTCCTGAAATATAAAACCTCAGGGTGTTTGAAGAAAATCATAGAAGCCTGATTGCATACTTGTTGCTCATCAACAAACTCTTTACCTGGCTTCTTCATCCCCAAGAGGTCACCCCAAGTCTTTCCCCAATCTTTATTCTTTCACCCTTGCCAGGATTAGGGGAGAAGCTGGGACAGGTCTATAGAGAAGTATATAGTTAGAGACATAGTTTAATATAAGAGGAAGCCCACTATCATCTCCATAGGCTGCCATCATTAGTTTTCAACATGTGCAGATAACGTGTGGTCTGGCTCTCAAGAAATCACTAATCGTGCAGAAGTATTTTTCCCTTTATATATTAAGGCATGTAAATATTAGCTTTTAGACATTTTTTAGCTTTATCTATTAAGTGGAAGTCTGTAAGAAAGGGTCTGGGTAGACAGTCTTCCTGCTTATTTCAGAGAAAATACTGATAACCAGGAGTTCTTGCCAAAGCAGTTATAAAGTTACATCAGCTGTAGGCACAGGTCCAAGCTTACCACCGTGAGACTAATATTCAGGGATAAAGACACTAGTTGCTTTCAGATGAGAAATTAAATTCCTGACCACAAAGGGTCATCCAAATCCCCCTGAGTTTTTTCCCTTACATCAGAAGGTGTCCTTGGATGTAATTAACCATCGAAAATCACCTGGTGCGATTTTCCATGAAAAAGAATCTAGAAGCATTTTACCATTCTTGTATTTTAGGTTCTGTGTGTCTTGCTTCACTTCTTGAATGTTCTTGAAAAACTAGGTGAATGCTACTAGCTTCTGCTTGCTTTTTTAGCTGACTCTTTGCTCTACGTACTTTAGACTGGAGGTTTTCACACTCTGGCATGCATTATCTGGAGGACTTGGTAAATATGGTTGCTAGACCACCTCCAGGGTTCTCATTCATTAGGTCATGGATGGGGAGTACGTTTGAGGTTGGCATCTCCAGCAGATTTCCAGGTACTGGAGAAGCTGTTGGTCAGGGATCACACTTTGAAAACCATTGCTCTATCTCTAACCATTCCCGCAGCTCTTGAACATGCCAGGCTTTCCACCCCTATCTTGCTTTTGCTCGGAACACACTCTGCAGCCTGTCTTCTTGGCTAATTACGTGGTTCTGCAGATTCAACTCACACATACCTCCTCTGGGAAGCCTTCCTGTGTATCCTCTTACATCCCCAAGACAGGATTAGATACTCCTTGTCTTTATTTTGATCCTTATTTCCTGTTTCCATGTCTGTTTTTCATATAAGACCATTAACTTTTAGAGAGCAAAGATTATCTTCATTTACCTGTGTCCACTAAAATGACTGACAGGTCGTGGGTGCCCAGTAAATGTTGGCTGAGTTAATGTGCTCTACTCACCAGAACCTTGTTTTCCTTGAAAGGATGTGAAGCTCAGAAGTGGGGACCTGAATGCAACCGCATCTGCACTGTTTGTATGAACAACGGTATCTGCCATGAGGATACAGGAGAATGCATTTGCCCACCTGGGTTTATGGGGAGGACATGTGAGAAGGGTAAGTCAAGAGTACTTGCTGAGTAAGTTGTAGATTTCAAAAGCCGTCATTGCTGGATTTAGAATTCGAACCCTGGACACAATTGGGAACAGAAACTGAATGGCTTGTGTTAGGCCATATGGTAACTTGGTGTGAATTGGAAAAAGGTATCCTTTCCTAGAGGTGCTTGATCGCCGGCCACTGAAAAGCTGTCCATGCCACAGCTGAGATTGGCTCATTTTCCATATTCACAAGTCTAGGAGAGACCCTTTAAAAGAAGACTCCTACATTCCAAGGGGTTGACTGTTTGACTGTGAGTCCTCTTTTCCTTCCCCTTCAAGCTTGTGAACTGCACACATTCGGCAGAACTTGTAAAGAAAGGTGTAGTGGACCGGAGGGATGCAAGTCGTATGTGTTCTGTCTCCCAGACCCCTACGGGTGTTCCTGTGCCACAGGGTGGCAGGGTCTGCAGTGCAATGAAGGTACGTACCAGTCACACCCCTGAACAGAGAAAGTTCTAGCAGGTATACCAAGGAGGTCCAGCTTGCTGGAAATAATAGTGTGGGATATACCCGGGCTGTCCAGTCAGCGGCCCAATGCTGGGCTACAGGGTTTTGAATCATGGATGTTTTCATCCGAAGTTAATTATGTTTTCATAATTAAGACTCTGGACTTTATAGAATGCACTTCTCATGCATATAACCTGGGGTTCTTATTGAAACACAGGTGCTGATTCCATAGGTCTGGACTGGCACCTGGCATCTCTGTTTCTAACAAGCTCCCAGATGGTGCTCATGCTGTTGGTTTTCAGACCACACTTGGAGTTGGAAGGCCATAGAGGATTTGTTTTTTTCAGCGGGATTATAAATATCAGGACTCTTAGGCCCGATCCAGACAGGATTTAGGATATGAAAATAGAAGAAGGTCTTTTCTTCTGTGGACCTTACTTAGGCAGTACTAACTTCACCTACTCAAAGAGTACCTCTGCCCTTTCTAAAATATACCTTCCTGTTCAGTGAGACTGAGTGGTATGTGTTTCACATCTTTCAAGTACGGTTTCACACGTCCTGTGATACAGTAGCTGGCCACGAACACTCAGTCAAGGTTGCCAGACCCTCTCTCATGAATGCTAATGTGGTGAATTCACCATAGCTCCAAGGGTTGTCAGTATTTACCTCACAAAATCAGCTGCCTCCACGTCTGCCATATTGAGAACTATGATGGAGTCCTGGTGATTTGGTAACAATGTTCTGGGGCAGAGTAGTTCAGTAGAAATAGAAGCAAGCCGCATATGTAACTGATAACTTTTTAGTAGTCCTCTTTAAAAAAAGTTAAAAGTAATAGTGGATATAATTTTTAGGATTTTACCTCACCCGATAAATAGCTTAGACAAAACTAGCCACCCACAGCCTTAGTTTTCTCCCTTCCCCTGTGGTAACGGTGGTTCTGGTGTCTTTGTCTGCAGCATGCCAGCCTGGTTATTATGGGCCAGACTGTAAGCTTACATGCAGGTGCAGCCACGGGGAGACGTGTGATCGGTTCCAAGGATGTCTCTGCTCTCCAGAACGCCAAGGGCTCCAGTGTGAGAAAGAAGGTAAAGCAAGGTAACACTGTAGTTCGGGCCATGTTCAGCATGTCTGAGCTGAGCTTTGCTGGTTATAATTCTTGCCCCAGCAGCCCACATTCCTCAAGCCACTTCTGTTTCCATCCAGAAGGTGGGAAGAATATACCCCGAGTCCTAAAGGACACCATTCTAGTTCTCTTATGCAAGCCCTCATGGTGGCCTTCGTTTCTCCTTCCACTAGGAGTAAACCATAGACACTTTGTGGCACACTCAGTGATGACTGGCTAGCTGAGGGCTCTGCCTACCTCTTGTCCCTTCTCTGGGACCAGTCTTTTCCCTGGATATGCACAACAGGGAAGAACTGCTTTGGAGGGATTTGGACGCAGGCTATTTTTGAAAAGCAAGATATAAAAAAGAAGGAAAAACAAAAAGATTACCCTCAAGATGAAATTTTAATAATTCTAGTTCAGAAATTACCCTAGAGCAAAACCTGACCCACAGACCAACTCCAGCCCGCTCTCTCTCTCTTTTTTTTTTAATGTTTATTTATTTATTTTGAGATATATAGAGAGAGAACCAGCGGGGAAGGGGCGGGGGGGGTGGGGTGGTCAGAGGATCCGAAGCAGGTTCTGTGCTGACAGCAGAGAGCTCGATGTGGGGCTTGAACTCATGAATTGTGTGATCATGACCTGAGCCAAAGTCAGCTGCTTAACCAACTGAACCACCCAGGTGCCCCCCAATCCACAATTCTTACAGCTTTATTGAAGCAGAATTTTTATACCATGAAGTTCATCCCTTTTAAATGTACAGTTCAATAATTTTTTTGGTATATTTAGGGTTGTGCAACCATCACCATAATCTAATTTTAGAATGTTTCTGCCATACCAAAAGAAACCTTGTACCTACTGGCTGTAACTCCCATTTTCTGCTCCTCCCAGCCCCTGGCAACCATTAATTTACTTTGTTTCTGTAGATGTACTTATTCTTGACATTTCATAAACTGTAAGTGGAATTATACATTATGTGGTCTTTTGTGGCTGGCTTTGTTCATTGACTATACTATTTTGAGGTTTAATTGTATTGTAGCATATATCAGTGCTTCATTCCTTTTTATTTCCCTACCATCTGTTGTTATAAAGAAAATTTTACTGGAACACAGCCACGCTGGTTCCTTTAGAACATAAAATGTATGGCTGCTTTCACACCACAGCAGAGTTGAGTAGTTAGTTACTAGAGAACTTTTAGCTTGCAAAGCTGAAAATATGTACTGTCTAGTCCTGTACAGAAAATGTTTGCCAACTCCTGCCCTAGAATATACTTTTTAAAATTAAAAGAAGCATATTTTTGCATATTTTCAAAATATTAATATTAATAGTATTAATACTAAATAATATTATTATTTACAAATAATAAACACATAGCACCTTTTCGATCCTATAAATGTCACTGTTACAGAAAGAAATCTACACTCAGAGCAAAACCAAGAGCTTCACAGCTTTTTCTCTGTTCGTTTTTAGAATCAGAACAGATATGGGAGGAAAATACCAACGACTGTTTTCCCAAAGGCTTTGGCTGAGCTTTCCATGTTCACTTCTTTCTGCCATGTTCGGACTCTACTGCAGAGTAGGAACCTGGGAGAGTCTAGGAAGGGACGGAAAGGTCTTGGGGCTGCCGGAGGATCGTGTTGAAAATAGGCAACTGAGAAGCTAAAGGATCTGGATTTTCAATTTTATGCCTGCTTTTCTGTTCTAAGTCTGATGTTGCAAAAGGCGTGAGAACCTCAGGCCCAGACCCTGCCCCCCTGGCTTTCAGAGAGCAGTCTCCTTCCCCCCAGTTCTGCTCTCCCTCCCCCTGCACCTCTGACAGCAGGAAGCACAAGGCAAAGATGAAGGAAAGACTTCACTGGATTAAAAGTATGGAAGCATTTTTGGGACACCTGGGTGGCTCAGTCGGTTAAGCATCTGACTCTTGGTTTCGGCTCAGGTCATGATCTCACGGTTCTCAAGGTTGAGCCCTGCATTGGGCTCCAGTCTGACAGTGTGGAGCTTGCTTGGGATTCTCTCTTTCCTTCTCTGTCAGCCTCTCCCCAGCTCTCTCTCTCTCTCTCTCTCTCTCTCTCAAAAATAAATACACTTTATAAAAAATTAACATAAAAAAATATCAAAGCACTTTTTAAAATTCCTACTCGAGTACCTTCTGATGCTGAAAAATCTGGTAGATTCTTTCTTTTTAATTTTTTTTTTAATATTTATTTTTTGAGAGAGAGAGACAAAGACAGAGAGAGCGCACGTGAGCGTGGGGGAGGGGCAGAGAGAGAGGGAGACACAGAATCTGAAGCAGGCTCCACGCTCTGAGCTGTCAGCACAGAGCCCGATGCAGGGCTCGAACCCACACACCGTGAGATCATGACCTGAGCTGAAGTCAGCCATTTAACTGACTGAGCCACACAGGTGCCCCCAAAATCTGGTAGATTCTAATCATAATCCCTTCAAGTCTACAGATATATCAAGGAATTACCTCTGCCGTTATTAGACTTCTTTCCCTCCTGCTCCATACCCTTTCCTCATCATAATCTGGGCCCGAGAAACAAGATATCAATATAAAATATCAATATTGTGTTTACTGTGGCCTCCCCCTGCCCCTCCATAAAACAGCATGTAAATCACTGATGCTCTGGGGGCACTTACATCATCCACATTCCTCACTAAGTGATGGACTGCTTTCTGCCTCATTTCACGTTTACTTACGAAGGGTCTGAGGTTCTCAAATACCTTACGATTGAGAATAAAATTGTTCTATTTCAGGATTATCCATTCTACTACATAGGTATTCGGCAAGGAGTCATGATACCCTTGTTGCTACCAGAGACCTTTTCTTTCAGTATTGGCAGCAACACTTTTGATTGGTTGTTGCCTAGAAACCAATCTGGGGCAATTATAGTCTACTTCGGGCATGTAAATGTAAATGTTTTTAATTGTCTGCTACTTGGAGATTCCCAATCAATGAGACATGTCTTGTATATCAGAACGGAGGATCAGCAAATAGGTGGGGTCATTGGCTGAGTCAATGAGAACCTAGTTTTGGGTTTTTTTTTCTTTGCCTTTGTTTTTGTTAACATTTTCTTAAAAAGTAAAAGGAGCTGAAAAGTAAGGCCAGGGGGATGTGGCCATGATAATCATTTTAATATAGAGACTGTCCATCCCAGATCCATGGAGGAGAGCAGGGCATTATGGCAGAGTGTGTACTCTGGATTCATACAGATCTGAGCTTGATTCTGGACTCAGAGCCTCAGTCTCCTCATCTGTAAAATGGGGACTACAAGAGCATACCCCCTAAAAGTGTATTATGTGATGATAAAATGATATAACATTTGCAGAGTTCTTACCTGGGGTGTAACTTGCTAAATGGTAGCTGCTTGTATTACTCTTGCTGCTGTGTTAAAGATTAGATGCCACAATGTTGTTTTCTTCATGCAGGCATGCCAAGGATGGTCCCAAAGATAGAGGATTTGCCGGATCACATAGAAGTAAACAGTGGTAAATTTAATCCCATCTGCAAGGCGTCTGGCTGGCCACTGCCTGCTAATGAAGAAATGACTCTCGTGAAGCCAGATGGAACGGTGCTCCATGTAAGAGTCATTCTTAACCTGTCTCCTGACACCACTAGATGCTTTCTATGCAGTAATCCCCTCACTAAAGGCTAGATTCCACACAGGGCTTGTGTCCTCCTAAGCCAGTGTACTGTTAGCTTTGACAAAATGCCATGTCTCTGGGGAGGTAGAGCAGATTCAACACAGCCTGGCCAGAGCTACAGTGCAAGGTTGGAAATAGACCACCACAGTCTATCCACCAAGGCTGGCACTCATCCTGCAGAACTTTCCAACTGTGTGTGTTGAGAAGTATGTGTCAGCCTGTGCAAGGCTCGGCCCCCCAAACTATCCCCATGTTCTAACTTCTCCTATCAGGAAGAATGAGGTGGTCTTGTGGCCACCAAAGTGTGTGGCAAGGTAGGTGTGGCCCCATGAATCAGCAGGAGATTCGTGTGTTACCCCCCAGTGCTATCAGGAAATGGTGCTTTGATGACTGGTCTACTTCTACAATGCTTTTGGGAGCAAAAATTAGAGTGTAAAAGAGGGGAGTTCAGCACAGTCCTTTTGACTCTAGATGAATCTGCTCCCACGTTTCCTGTTCAGAAACCATGATCCATGGAATCCCTTGGATCTGAGGACATTCCTTGGCCCTCCTACTACTTCACTCTGCCCTTGCTGGCGCTCAGCTCTGGTTAGTGTGCTGTCATAGCAGTTCTTCTCTGCTGGAAAGGACTAAACAACTTCTCCAATATGTTTGCCTCTTTTCTCCCAACAATCCCAAATGCAGCACAGACAGGACTTCCCCAAATTTCCCTGTGTCACAAGTGATCAGAAAGTTGATGTATTTTCTTATCCAAAGATTTTGAAGTGGTTACCTTTTTTTCTCTCAAAGATGATTGAACATCACCTTGACAATAGGGTAGATGTGAGTGACCTCTTGAGGGCAGGATAGGTAGAAAATGTGCCATTACTGGTGTTGACACATCAGATGTTCTTGATTCCACTCAAAGAATTCATTAGGTAGTGAAACAAACTGACAGCTTCATCAAATCTTGTTGGCCTTTTCACGAGTTATTGGAAGTAAGAGCTACCATCTAGTGAGGGTCAACCATACTGTATACAACATGTTGCTAAACATTACCTGTTCCCTTCTTGTAGAAGTGGAAATTGGCTGGGTGAAGTTGAGTAATTAAGAAATTGGTGAAAAGTGATAGAGCAGGGATGTGACTTGAGGTTCATTTGTCCTCAGAGCCCTGATTTTTCCCACAACACCACACTTGACAGCTCCTCAATCATTTTAGGAAGCCATTTTGTCCTCTCACCAGCCATCTCCGTATTAAACCGGGAAGGAACAAATGTTACCAGAAGCTGTTTAAAATAATTAGATTCCTAGCTTGTAAGTGTTTACCCCACACTCCCAAACATACAAACACAACAGCAGGATCTGAGAGGGCATCTATCCAATATAAACTTTCAGGGCTACTACAATAGCTTTGGAAATAAGCCAATGATTATACTAGCATTGCATTTGGTTTCTTAATCTCTCCTAGAAAACTTCTTATCAAACAATGAGGTGGGGTCAGTGTTATGGACCTTTCGTGTGTTTTGCCTCCCTAGAAGCTTTTATTTGTATTCATCCCTTCCAGCCAAAAGACTTCAACCATACGGGTCATCTGTCAGTGGCCACATTCACCATCCACCGGGTCCTCCCCCCTGACTCAGGGGTCTGGGTCTGCAGTGTGAACACAGTGGCTGGGATGGTGGAAAAGCCTTTCAACATTTCTGTTAAAGGTAAGCTCCATTTTATAGAAGTAGAGCTTGTATCCTTTATGTATCATTGGGTGCTGCTCCAAGATAGAAGTGTTATCTGAGCACTAAGATGACGTTAGGATATTTTCCAGGATAGGAAATCTTAACAACTTTTTATATGCATGAAAATGGAAGGGAGGAATTAAGTATATGACCTGTGGAGTCACACAGCCCTGGGTTTAATTTTTGTCCCTAGTAGCCAGACACCTGTCTATAGCCCTGAGCAATTGAATTTAACCTCCGTGAGCCTATCTTTATTTGAAAATAAAGCTTAGTTTATCTGTCTCTCAGGGTTACTGTGAAAATTTGTTAAATATGTAAAAACACTTGGAGTTGTGTCTGGAACAGCATGTCTTATAGTGTTAATATTTCATGAAAAGTTTGACTTCATTCTATTCACTATTGCACAGGATAATTTGGCAAATACTTTGAGGCTTACTCATTTATTATGAAATCCAGACTATGCTATATAATGAACATGAATGATTTCTTTCACATATTCAGCATTGTGAGTATTCTTCCTGCTCTGAATTAGTATTTCAAAATTCAAATTAATCTAAGTGGGTGCATGTACATTCTTGGCTTGAGCGGAAGAAGCAATGTGGAGGTAAATCCAAGTTAGCTTGGCTGGTATACATGGATACCACAAGGAATTTTAAGTGTCAGCTTCATTTTATTAAAACGTGTTTTAAAAACGTTTATTCATTTTTGAGAGAGAGCGACAGAGCATGAGTGGGGGGAGGGGCAGAGGGAGAGGGAGACACAGAATCTGAAGCAGGCTCCAGGCTCCGAGCTGTCAGCACAGAGCCCGATGCAGGGCTCGAACTCACAAACCACGAGATCATGACCTGAGACGAAGTCGGATGCTTATCTGACTGAGCCACCCAGGTGCCCCAGTATTTTTTTTTTAATGTTTATTTTTTATTAAAAAAATTTTTTTTTAAATGTTGATTTATTTTTGACAGAGAGAGAGACAGAGCATGAGTGGGGGAGGGTCAGAAAGAGAAAGACACAGAATCTGAAACAGGCTGCAGGCTCTGAGCTGTCAGCACAGAGCCTGACACAGGGCTCAAACTCACAAACCGCGAGACCATGACCTGAGCCAAAGTTGGATGCTTAAATACCTGGGCCATCCAGGCGCCCCTAAATTTGTCAGTTTCTTATGAACTCATTTAGACAAAAACAGCAAACAGCTCTCTGATATGTGTTGTAGAAAGAAAAGGCACCAAGCTAAGTGCCTCACATACCTCATCTTATTTAATTTTTATAAGAACTGTGGATGATAGATGTTGTTATGACCACTTCACCAGTCAGAAAACAAATTCAGAGGGGTTAGTTAACTTGTGTAAGGTAGCATGTCTCTTAAGAAGTAAATCTGAGTTTTGAACCTGGGTCTCCTGACTCCAAATACTCCACCATCTTTTCTAGACCATTTTATTTTCTGAGTCTGTTGTGTTAAAGATTAAGAAGCAAGATAACCAACGTTGACTTGTATTTGACCCATTTTGCTACTTGATTAGGAATCTTTGGGCTATCCCAGAGCTAATTCCCATAAATGAAATAAATGTAAATGCCCAGAATCTAATCTTTTTTTGAAAGACCAATAACAACATTAGCCTGAATACAGCCTTATACATTTGGATTCTGTACCCTGAGGATCCGTGTAAACTGCCAAAGAATCTTTAATATTTTTTGGGTTACTGGAAAACAGCCCTGATCTGTTTTATTAGTAGAACATTCACACGATCAAAATAATTTCTTATATCTTGCGTGTTCTTGAAAGGAAGGAAATGATATGCAGACAAGACAAATTACCTTATTTTTAAGCTTGTTGGAATGTTTGCTGCCCATGGAAAATAAATAAGTCAAAAATAAACCATGTTGCTAAGATTCAGAAGAGTCAGTAGTTCTCATTTTTATTTTTTGGTGGAAGTCACAGCACACAGCATCATTGCATAGAAGCATCTGTTTTTTTTTTTTTTTCTTTTTTTTTTTTTCTTTTTTTTTTTTCCCTCTTTTTTTTTTATTTTTATTTTTTTTTATTTATTTATTTTTTTCTGAAATTTATTGACAAATTGGTTTCCATACAACACCCAGTGCTCATCCCAAAAGGTGCCCTCCTCAATACCCATCACCCACCCTCTCCTCCCTCCCACCCCCCATCAACCCTCAGTTTGTTCTCAGTTTTTAACAGTCTCTTATGCTTTGGCTCTCTCCCATTCTAACCTCTTTTTTTTTTTTCCTTCCCCTCCCCCATGGGTTCCTGTTAAGTTTCTCAGGATCCACATAAGAGTGAAACCATATGGTATCTGTCTTTCTCTGTATGGCTTATTTCACTTAGCATCACACTCTCCAGTTCCATCCACGTTGCTACAAAAGGCCATATTTCATTTTTTCTCATTGCCACGTAATATTCCATTGTGTATATAAACCACAATTTCTTTATCCATTCATCAGTTGATGGACATTTAGGCTCTTTCCATAATTTGGCTATTGTTGAGAGTGCTGCTATGAACATTGGGGTACAAGTGGCCCTATGCATCAGTGCTCCTGTATCCCTTGGATAAATTCCTAGCAGTGCTATTGCTGGGTCATAGGGTAGGTCTATTTTTAATTTTCTGAGGAACCTCCACACTGCTTTCCAGAGCGGCTGCACCAATTTGCATTCCCACCAACAGTGCAAGAGGGTTCCCGTTTCTCCACATCCTCTCCAGCATCTATAGTCTCCTGATTTGTTCATTTTGGCCACTCTGACTGGCGTGAGGTGATACCTGAGTGTGGTTTTGATTTGTATTTCCCTGATAAGGAGCGACGCTGAACATCTTTTCATGTGCCTGTTGGCCATCCGGATGTCTTCTTGAGAGAAGTGTCTATTCATGTTTTCTGCCCATTTCTTCACTGGGTTATTTGTTTTTTGGGTGTGGAGTTTGGTGAGCTCTTTATAGATTTTGGATACTAGCCCTTTGTCCGATATGTCATTTGCGAATATCTTTTCCCATTCCGTTGGTTGCCTTTTAGTTTTGTTGGTTGTTTCCTTTGCTGTGCAGAAGCTTTTTATCTTCACAAGGTCCCAGTAATTCACTTTTGCTTTTAATTCCCTTGCCTTTGGGGATGTGTCGAGTAAGAGATTGCTACGGCTGAGGTCAGAGAGGTCTTTTCCTGCTTTCTCCTCTAAGGTTTTGATGGTTTCCTGTCTCACATTTAGGTCCTTTATCCATTTTGAGTTTATTTTTGTGAATGATGTGAGAAAGTGGTCTAGTTTCAACCTTCTGCATGTTGCTGTCCAGTTCTCCCAGCACCATTTGTTAAAGAGGCTGTCTTTTTTCCATTGGATGTTCTTTCCTGCTTTGTCAAAGATGAGTTGGCCATACGTTTGTGGGTCTAGTTCTGGGGTTTCTATTCTATTCCATTGGTCTATGTGTCTGTTTTTGTGCCAATACCATGCTGTCTTGATGATGACAGCTTTGTAGTAGAGGCTAAAGTCTGGGATTGTGATGCCTCCTGCTTTGGTCTTCTTCTTCAAAATTCCTTTGGCTATTCGGGGCCTTTTGTGGTTCCATATGAATTTTAGGATTGCTTGTTCTAGTTTCGAGAAGAATGCTGGTGCAATTTTGATTGGGATTGCATTGAATGTGTAGATAGCTTTGGGTAGTATTGACATTTTGACAATATTTATTTTTCCAATCCATGAGCAGGGAATGTCTTTCCATTTCTTTAAATCTTCTTCAATTTCCTTCATAAGCTTTCTATAGTTTTCAGCATACAGATCCTTTACATCTTTGGTTAGATTTATTCCTAGGTATTTTATGCTTCTTGGTGCAATTGTGAATGGGATCAGTTTCTTTATTTGTCTTTCTGTTGCTTCATTGTTAGTGTATAAGAATGCAACTGATTTCTGTACATTTATTTTGTATCCTGCAACTTTGCTGAATTCCTGTATCAGTTCTAGCAGACTTTTGGTGGAGTCTATCGGATTTTCCATGTATAATATCATGTCATCTGCAAAAAGCGAAAGCTTGACTTCATCTTTGCCAATTTGATGCCTTTGATTTCCTTTTGTTGTCTGATTGCTGATGCTAGAACTTCCAGCACTATGTTAAACAGCAGCGGTGAGAGTGGGCATCCTTGTCGTGTTCCTGATCTCAGGGAAAAAGCTCTCAGTGTTTCCCCATTGAGGATGATGTTAGCTGTGGGCTTTTCATAAATGGCTTTTATGATCTTTAAGTATGTTCCTTCTATCCCGACTTTCTCAAGGGTTTTTATTAAGAAAGGGTGCTGGATTTTGTCGAAGGCCTTTTCTGCATCGATTGACAAGATCATATGGTTCTTCTCTCTTTTTTTGTTAATGTGATGTATCACGTTGATTGATTTAGAAGCATCTGTTTTACTAGGTTACCGATGCCTCTTCATGTCATAATTACTGATATCCATAAAATGGAAATAGCCATTAGGTAATTTAATCAGTGTCTTTAATCATAGTTTATACATTAAAAAAAAAAAAAAAAAGATGCAAGGCTTTTTGCTACCAGAATACAAGTTGGTACAACCACTTTGGAAAACTGAAAATATATACTAATCATTCACATACCTATGACCTGGCAGTTCTCCTAGATACATGCTCAAAAGAAATGAGGGTGTATGTTCAAAAAGGCATCTTCAATAATGTTCAGAGCAGTTTTATTCATAATAGCCCCAAATTGAAATTAATGCAAACATCCATCAACATCATAAAGGTTACATAAATTGTAGTATATTCATATACAACGGTTTGCTAGGGTTGCCGTACAAAATTCCGCGGACTAGGTGGCTTAAACAATGGAAATTTGTTTTCTCAAGTGCTGGAGGCCAGGTGAGTGATTAAGGTTTCAGCAGAGCTGATTTTTCTCCTAAGGCCTCACTCCTTGGCTTATGAATGGCTCTCTTTTCCCTGTATTTTTCATATGGTCTTCCCTTTGTGTGTGTCCTGATTTAATCTTCTAAAGAGGACAACGGTTATATTGGATTAGGAACAGACCTAATGATGCCATTTTAACTTAATGACCTCTTTAAAGACCCTATCTTCAAATATATTCCAAGGTACTAGGGGTTAAGAATTCAATGTAGGATCTGTTTAAGTACATAACAGATATGCATACACATATGCATACACATAATAATTGTGTTTGGGGGAACACAATTCAGCTCATAACATCCTACAATGCAATATTAAATAGCAAAAAAAGTAATTCCTGCAATAATACATAGACATAATATTGAGCAACAAAAATATATGCTTTATGATTCCATTTATATAAAGTTAAAAAACAGACAAACCTAACTGATAATGACAGAAGCCAGGAAAAGAATTCCCTATTGACAGGGCAGGGGCACAAGAGTTCCCTTTCAGGGGGCGAGGAGGCGCTGGAAATGTACTGTGTTTCAGTCTGGGTCATGGTTACGTGGGTGTGTACCCAGGTAAAGTCCCTTGACCTAAACACACTTAAGATTTTTGCACTTAACATTATGCATATCTCAATAAAAATTATTAAATTTTTTAATGGTTATTTTTGAGACAGAGAGAGACAGAACATGAGCGGGGGAGGGTCAGAGAGAGGGAGACACAGAATCTGAAGCAGGCTCCAGGCTCCGAGCTGTCAGCACAGAGCCCAATGCGGGGCTCTAACTCACGGACTGTGAGATGTCCTGAGCCGAAGTCAAATGCTTAACTGACTGAGCCACCCAGGCGTTCCTCAATAAAAATTATTAAAAGACAAAAAATAAAATGATAAATTACTAAGAGGAAGCTTTGGGGCAGTTTGTTTCATGCTTGTAAAAGTATCCCTTTTATAAGATATTGGTATTAATAGCTATAATAAAATAAGCATTTGATGGTTTAAGCAAACAGGTGGTCTTATTTGATCATACAAGGGAAGCATGACTTAATGAATGAATTTACTCACAGCAGTGCCCTCTTCTCAGAAACTGCCCTAACCAAAAACACTGGCAGAATCTGAAAGATTCTACATACATAGCATACATTCTTGGGGAGGAAAAAAACAGGTGTGCATTTTTAAGAAGGATAGGTTAGTGGAGCTACAGAACTCACTAGAAATTCAATTGACAAACATTACGTAGCACCTGGTACACCTCCATGGTCTTTGTCCTTTCGGGGTTTAGAGTCCAGTGCAGTGTTTTACAACCTTTTTATCATTATCACCTCACCAAGGAGCCCCTTTAGAAATTTATTCCCAAACTCTCCTCCCAACACCATAAAATGTTAGTATCATGAATGTACTGCATATCTGTTTATGAACTTAGGCTCTTTCGAGGGTCACAAACCATTGTATTATCTGAGGCTTTTCCAGTCATGCAAGAACCAATTTTAACCACCTTGGGGTTGCTATTTCACCCCATTGAGAATACTTGGTCTTTGAGATGGGGAGATTATTCTGGATGGTCTGGGTGCACCTACTGTAATCACATGAGTCCTTAAAAGCAGAGAATTTTTCTTAGTTATAGTCAGAGATATCACAATGGTAAAAAGAGTTGAGGAGACATGATACTGTTGTCTTTGAAGATGGAGGAAGGAGCCACGAGTCAAGGAATGTAGGTGGTTTCTAGAAGTTGGAAAGAACAAGGAAACAGAGTCTCCCCTAGAGCTCCCTTACTGCCATGCTAACACCTTGATCCTAGTCCAGTGAGACCCGTGTCTGACTTCTGACCTCCAGAACTATAAGAATAAATTTGCATTGCTCTAAGCTCGAGAGAGAGAGAGAGAGAGAGAGAGAGAGAGACCATGCATAGTCTAATAGGGAAGACCAATGTCAAATGATCACACAAAATCTCTAAGAATAATAAATTCTGAAAATTGCAACAAAGGAAAAGTGTAAGTTGTGTGAAGGTGTATGACACACAAGCATAACTGGGGTTTGGGGATGGCCCCTGTGAAGAAGTCACATCAGAGCTAATTGCTGAATGATTAGTTAAGAGGTACCAGAGAGTAGTGGGAGGTCTGGAGCACTGCTGGCAGAACAACATGTACAAAGAACCTGAGACAGAAGGGAGCTTGGTACACTGTCAGTTGGATGAACTGAAAGGTCAATGGCACTGGAGGGTACTGGGTGAGGGCAAGAGGAGGCAGGGGCTCAATTGTGCAAGGCCTGGCAGGTCATGGTATGAATCTTAGATTTTACTCTAGACATGATGGGGATCTATAGTTAGGTCTTGAGCAGGGAAGTGAGCATACTTTAAGGAGTACTTTGTGGATAATGGTTTGGAGGGGCAAGAGGAAAGCCAGGAGACCACACCACTGGCAAATGCATTGAATCTGAACAGAGAACTCTAAGGGTGATATGGCAAATGCGGGGGAGTTCTCCGGCCTTGAGACCTCAACCACCAGCCTAGTGCCAGGTTCTTGATTTCATTGTGAGAAAATTCAAGAAGGAGTCAAAGTGGAGCAGAAGACGCTTTATTGCAAAGCACAAGTACACACTGAAAGGGGATGGGTGGGGTGCAGGTACAGTCAGATACAGGATCTGAGTCGCTTGGGTGGAGGTAGGGTTCTGCTTTTTTATGGGTAGTCATAACTAGGGGATGGTATGTTCTTGTAGGGTTGTGGGAATAGGCGGGGACTTCTAAAAACTCTGCATATTATTACACATTCTCCATGTCAGCTACTATATGCAGGCGCAGTCTGATTTTTCTCTTGTGGCTTCTCCACAGTCAAGAGGTACTAGGAGTACTCTAGTGCCCCCAATGCAGGAGTCATTCTTGGCAATTTGGAGGCTAACTGGGTCCGTGTACACGTGTGCCTTGAGCCTGAGCAACAATAGGATTCTTATGGCTGTGAGAAACCACAGAGCTATCACAGGGGTTACTCAGATGTCACATTCCGTCAGGTGTCAGTCTCAGTTCCCTGTCTTTTGTTCCTCCTGCGGTTACCCAGTGTTTCCCTATTGCACCTGCCTCAAGAGGGTTTTGTTGGAAATGTAAGGGCACTCTTCCTCTACCTCCACCAAAAAATGATAATCAAGCTCCAAAGTGTTCAGGACTAATCTGATTGTTGAAATTTTCTTTAGTTCTTCCAAAGCCCCTGAATGCCCCAAACGTGATTGACACTGGACATAATTTTGCTGTCATCAACATCAGCTCTGAGCCTTACTTTGGGGATGGACCAATCAAATCCAAGAAGCTCCTATACAAACCTGTTAATCATTATGAGGCTTGGCGGCATATTCAAGGTAAGGTGTGAACAGGAAAGACTCCAGCTAAAGAAGTGGCAGGGGTAGAAAAAAAATTCCTCAAATACAGAAATCCTCTCTCCCACTCCCATTCCTCTGCCCCTGGGTAGTGGCTATAGCAGAGGGTTCCACTTGAGAGTATTCAGGACAGAGTGCGTGGGTCCTGAGTTCTTGGGCTAACTTTCTGGAAATTGTGGTATACTGCAGGACACAGAACCAGGCTGTGTCCAGCGTTACTATTTATATCAGTATGTCTTTCCCACACTTCTCTGGCTCATCAATCCTCTGTTTAGCTACTCTATCTGGCTGGGTCATGGTGGAAGATACATGCTTGTGCCATGAATACGGTAATAGGAAAGTCCAGGGCCTGCTGGAAAGGCAGAGAGACTATAAAATCTGAGGGGTGATTGTTGCTGATGTGTTGAGTTGTTCATTCTTTTTCTCTTTTGAGACTTGCCCTGTCCTGCAGGCTCCCAACACACAGAGATTTTGAAAGGAATTTGGACCTGAAAAGTTTGGGCTGTGGCAGACTAAACTGGGGTTGGGGGTGCGGTATGTGGGCAAAGAGTTGCCCCTCCCCCAACTCCCTGAAGGAAAAAAAATCCCAAAATGTGATAAAATGTCAACAGTTCACAGAAACAGTTACATTTATTTTGAAACACCAATTGCAGTTCTTTTTGTTCCCTGATGTGGAAATCACAGGTTGTTTTTTTTTTTTAAAGCTGAACATTGTCAATTGGCTATGGTAGCACCAACTTGTTAGAGCTCTCACTACCACACTTGTCAACAACAGGCATCCTTTAGTATCATTATGCCTGTCAGTTCCTAAAAAGGGCCCTCCACATACTCTCTGTAGGTAATTGACGAAGTTTCAAGAAGGAGAACAAAAGGAGGTTTGAGCTTAATGCTAGCTGACCTGTGTTAAATTAAGTCATGGCATTGTTACTGAGCGCTTCATTCTATTCTAGACTCAGCCGAAATTCAGAATCCCAGTGACATAAGGCTGATTTGCTATGTTGCTGTTTACGATATCAATGGCTAGGTCTTATTAAAAATCAGCTTTTTTTTTTTTTTTCCAATATGGTGGTTCTAGTCCGTCATCACTTTCTACAAGTGGACATTCACAAAGAACTCTTATACACAGCCCAATTCTTTTTTCTTAACAACTGGGAGTTTATCCTACAATTAGGCAATAGTTTGCAATAGCTATGGAGGACAGAGGCTGGCTAAAGCTAATAGCTAAACATGCATAAACTATTTGTTTATGGGCTCTGTTTTCAAGTACTTCAGAGCCCTTCCTGTGCAAGTAGTATAACTATTACAAATCTGTTATCCGGTCTTTGTAAACAAACTCCCAAAGAATCTCTTCTGTTGAGAGCTGACTGCAATCACTATGTATTTAAAAACAGTGGCAATTAAATTATTTTATATTATTGTAATTGGGATTTTCCCTCCCTTAAATCTAATTGTTATTTCATATAGTTGAGGATTTGTGTGGTTTTACTCTACAAATGAAAAGACAAATGTGGAAGTGATTAACTGGCTCAGAGACCTACATGAAATGTATACATCGTCACCTGGAAACTTCCTCTAAAAAGCCTTTTTTCCCTTATGTTAGGAATGGCTTGCCTGTTTCACTTACACATTATTTCTGAGAACCAAACACTAGTTCACATCACAAAAACAACATTCCGATTTAAGCAAGGTATGAGAATGCCAACTTAAGTTTCCTGGACTTTCCCTCTTCTCAGTGACAAATGAGATTGTTACACTCAACTATTTGGAACCTCGCACAGAATACGAGCTCTGCGTGCAGCTGGTCCGGCGTGGAGAGGGCGGGGAAGGGCATCCGGGACCCGTGAGACGCTTCACCACTGCTTCTATCGGTCAGTGGAAGCAAATGGCATTTATTCCTGCGCTGGGTGGGAGCGGGGAGGAAGGGGAAAGAGGAAGGAAGACCAGGAAGGGTGGTGGTGGGCGAGTGGATGGGTGGGGGTGCAGGGGGAAGGAGTTTGCTTTTGAATGGGTGGGAAAGTGACAGGAAGGTTGACAGCTTGGAGCCAAATCGTTCTTTTATTTGGGCTGCACTCCTGGTCTATCTCCCTGGGGGAGGGTGTCTGCAGCAGTCCGGGACAGAGGAGGAAGCAGATGAGCCTTCAGGAAGGCAGGGACATCCCTTAGGAGTTGGGATTTACTTAGCAGCAACTGCTTGGTTCCTGAGTTTCACCAACAGCTTCCTGTTTCCATCTTCAGGGCCTAGGCCAGACTCTTGCCACATGTATACTTCAGAAATCCCAGTTGACTTATTTTTAAAACTAATTTCTAATGTTTCAAACTAATTCATGCCCGTAGCTGAAACGTCAAATAGAATGAAAGGCTGTTATCTAAAGATCAGACCCCTGTGTCACCTCCCCACCTCCGAGTGCTCCTCCCTATAGGCAGTCAGTTTCACCTCCTTAAGCTACTTCCTTTTTTTTTTTTTTTTTTTTTGAGAAAGACAGTGCGAGTGAAGGGCAGAGATAGAGGGAGAGAGAGAGAGAGAGAGAGAGAGAGAGAGAGAGAGAGAGAAGTGGGACTCATCCCAAGCGGGGCTCGTATTTACCCAAAGTGGGACTTGAGCTCACCTGATATGAGATTTGAACTCACCAACGGTGAGATCATGACCTGAGCGGAAGCCAGATGCTTAACACCTGAGCCACCCAGGTGCCCAAGCTATTTCTTATTATATATACCTCAGTGGTTCTCAAACATTAGTGTCCATAAGAATTACCTGGAGAGCCTGTCAAAACAGGTATCTGAGCCCCCCCCCCCCCCGAGTTTCCAATTCAGTAGGTTTGGGGTGGGAGTCAGGCTCAAGATTTTGCAGCTCTAAAAAGTTGGCGAGTTGTACTGGATTTTGCATATCCTCGGTCCATACGTTCTGAGTAATATAGTGATATTTTTTTGGTTGATCAATGTTAGTATCTGTTGGCCTTCTATTGTGGTGATTGAGAATCCTTTGAATCTGTGAAGTTTCCTTGATGCTAACCTAGGCTCCATCTTTCTGCTACCCAGGTACCACTGTCAGAAACAGTAAAGTTTGCCTTTCTAGTGGTCCTTGGGTATAAGCATTTGTTGCTGTCTCCTGGTCAGCGCTTTATAGTTTGTAGTTCACATATATTTAATTTATATTACCTTAAAGGATAAGAATCATCTTCCCCATTTTATTGAGTGGTTACTAAGTTGATCTTCAGACTTAACATCCTTTTACTTCTTTGGTTGTTGTTGTTGTTGTTGTTGTTGTTATTATTATTATTATTATTATTATTTTAGCTAGGAGCCCAAAGACACCATTTCTTTATCCCACTTGGTAAGTTTTCCTATTTTTAGTCCAGAAGGATCTGGATTAATGAGTGTGAAACACGAAAGAACATCTAAGTCTCCTGCAGGGGTGGTGCTTCCCTTAACAGAGACTGCCCAACTTCACTCACCCTACCTGTTTCACCTCACTAGCGCCACCCTTAGAAAACCAAAGGGAAACTCCAAAGCAACTCTGGTGCTTGTAGAAGCATTGTGCAAATGAGGAACGGTTTCCTGGGAACTCAGCAGATAGCAAATACCAAAAATCATACCAGAAACTATATAAAGTAGAAGATAAAGACATCAAAGGGGCTTCTGGCTGTGGTCAGGTTGCTGCTCGAAGGCAAATGGTAGTTAATTCTCTCTCTGCCAGTACTGATGAATCAAAGGGGAAGGTCATACATAATCTGACTCAGATGGAAAGTATTTATGGAACAGATCATAAAACACTTCACAGACCCACACTGGACTGTCTTCAGTGCTCAGAACATGTTCCAGCCAGGATGTATTTAGAAGTCTCTTGGAATATTTCAAAGGAGTTCTCAGGGGTAGGTGGGGAGGGAATTCTTGATGGTTCTTCTTTTCCCATCATTTGAATCTTGCTGATGTTTGGTTTTTAATTTATCTGGCAGTTGCACTATTTATAAGTGTGTTGACTAAATGGGGAAGGCCAGAAGGCCAGGAGAGGAGGGAAGAGATCCCACTCTGAACACATGGCACATACAGGGCAGGTAGGGAGGGGTGAAGGGTAAGTCATGTTCCCGAAGGAAAGGCAAAGGGAAGTTGGTCCCAGTTACTCCCCTGTATCAGGCGTAGGCTTAGAAGGTTTAGATGTATGTTCCAAGACATCAACCCTCTGTTCTGCTTTGTCGTTACAAGCTTGCCTAGCCCCTCTGGGCAGCTTCATGGACCTTAAACCTCAGAGATGAGCCAAAGGCGTTGACATCACCTCTTTGAGTTTGTAAAGGTTATAGGGAATAATAACTATGTAGAGTAATAAATGTATTCATGTTAAATAGTTATAATAATGATTTAATTTGCAAAGGCTATAGAGAGTAACTATTGCTTTAGCATAATGCCAAGTAAATTGTGGGACCTGACTGCTGGTTCTCCCTAGTATAACAGCAGTCAGACTGGCTGGTGGGAGTCACTGTCCTGATGTATGGAAATAGACCCTTCTTCTCACCAAGAAGAGTTAGAACAGTGTTTCTTAACCTTCTCTCCCTTTCCTTCCCCTCCCCCTCCTCCTTCTTCAATTATTGCCCCCTTTTTAGATATCTGTGTCCTTAAGACAAAATGTCTAAGCCATTGTAATGTATAAAATGTTCTCATATCCCAGGAACCAGTTTTTGCCCCCTTAGGGGCAATAATGTCCCCACTGAGAAATCACAAGTTAGAGGATCCCTATTCTGTGTTTTGCAAACACTTAATATCTGGAATTTAAAAATCAATTTACTATTATTAACTGAAAATACACAGATTCCTTCTGTGTTCGTTGACACAAGACAGGAAGAGAGGGAGGAAGGAAGAAAGAAGAGGGAGGGAGGGAGGGAGGGAGGGAGGAAGGAAGGAAGAAAGGAAGGAAGGAAGGAAAATAGGTTATATTAATAGAGTCCCTGACACCTTCCAAGCATTTTCACATCCATTATCCCGTTTACTCCTCCTGAGTCTGCAAGACTGCTTTTTTCATCCTGTGTTACATGTAAACTTGGAGAACTTACGAATTTTCCCAAGCCACAAAGCATTATCTGATTCATTTCAGAACGCATATTGTTTCCATTCAGGTACCTGTCTGGTAGCCCAGGGTCTTGGCAGGGGCAGCATGTGGTTGTAGCTGATACTTTGATGTGATCAGAGCAGGGCTGCTCCAGGCCCTGCCACCACAGCTATTATAATGTTTGAAATTCTTGCTAAGGAGAAGTAACCCTAAAATTGCTTTAAAATATGTTGCTCAAAAGCATGACAGAAACACTGAATAGTTACCTACTATCCCACAATCTTGGGAAATCTGTTTTAATTAAAAAAAAAATTTTTTTTAATGTTTGTTTATTTTTGAGAGAGAGAGAGAGAGAGGGAGGGAGGGAGGGGCAGAGAGAGAGGAAGACACAGAATTTGAAACAGGCTCCAGGCTCCAACTTAGCTACCATCTGTCAGCACAGAGGCCGACGTGGGGCTCAAGCTCACGAGCCGTGAGATCCTGACCTGAGCTGAAGTTAGACTCTCAGCCTACTGAGCCATCCAGGCGCCCCTCCACATTTTAAATTTTTATCACTTTCCTCCCTGTGCTTCACCATTTGTAGACATGACTTTTACCATGTTGCAGAGTTTTTTCTCAAGTATTATAAATACTTTATTGGCCTCCCATACTTTTCCCCATGATCTATTTTAATCCATTGGATGGCTATATCATAATTTATTAAAGCATTTTCCTATTTTGAGTATTTAGGACTGTTTGCTATTTAAATAATGCTATAATGAACATCTTCATGTACATAGGTTTTTCCCTTTCTTTGAATATTTCTTCAATATAAATCCCTGGTATGGTTAGGTTATAGGGCCAAAGCATATGGTCATTTCTAGGGCTATTGGAAAATATTCCCAAGTTGTTCTCTAAAGGTCTTCCTGTATTATAAGTATTCAAACTACAAATTAGAATTGTTACAAAGATTTGCAGTTTTGATAGAAAAAAAGTCTTGCATGGTTGCTAGCTTGTGTTTCTTTGATGGCTTGTGAAGTTGTATATTATTCTAGAAGCCAAGGTTGTTATGTAAAGCTGCCCTTTGGGGCTGTTTGTGCTTCACCCTATGTGAAAATCATGGTCTAGGGGCACCTGGCTGGTTCAGTCGGTAGAGCATGTGACTGTTGATCTTTGGGTTTTAAGTTTGAACCCCATGTTGGGTATAGAGCTTACTTGAAAATAAAATCTTTAAAAAAATCATAACTTTTCTGGTTTCTCCCAGGTCTCCCTCCTCCAAGAGGTCTTATTCTCCTACCAAAAAGTCAGACTACTCTAAATTTGACCTGGCAGCCAATATTTCCAACCTCAGAAGATGACTTTTATGTTGAAGTGGAGAGGAGGTCTGTGCAAATGAATAGTGACCAGCAGAATATCAAAGTCCCAGGCAACCTGACTTCAGTGCTACTTAACAATTTACACCCCAGGGAGCAGTACATAGTCCGAGCCAGAGTCAACACCAAGGCCCAGGGGGAATGGAGTGAAGATCTCATCGCTTGGACCCTTAGTGACAGTAAGTAACTCATGTGCCCCCAACCTTGCCTGAATGACATTGGGCTAACGCTACTTGGACTTAGCTACCATCAAGTCAAGACTGTTTGCTGGAAATCGTAAAAGGCAGTTAATTGTGAATGGAGGCTAATTAATACCCTGCCCCAGCATACCAAATCATTTGAATAACCTGTAATGCATAAGAAATCTCCATGTTTTTGGATTTGCAATAATTCAGGCAGGACTGTGCTAAAATTTACCTTTCCTTGGTATGGATTTATGTATTAAGTAAGTTAATAACATGAATAAGCTTTTCTAGGGTTTAATTTGTTACAGGACAGTTTTCAGGATTGTCCTCTTTCTTGGGGCGCCTGGGTGGCTCAGTCAGTTAAGTAACTGACTTTGGCTCAGGTCATGATTTCTCAGTTCATGAGTTCAACCCTCACATTGGGCTGTCTGCTGTCAGCACAGAGCCTGCTCCAGATCCTCTGTCTCTTTTTCTGATCCTCCCCAGCTTTGCTCTGTCTCTCTCTAGAAAACAAACAAACAAACAAACTAGGATTGTCCTATTTCTTTAGACACATAAATGCTTGTTACTTAGGTCTTTCCTAATCTTACAAACCAAATACTTGACTTGAAAAATATTCATAATAGATAATTCTTAGGGTTCCAAAGTATATTTGAGAGTAATAAAATCGCTTTTCTTTCAAAATATTCTGCAGCCCAGGATTTTCTGTATTTCAGATTGGTCATTTAAAATTAGTTAGGACTTCTTGGGTTTCCTGGTAGTATTGAAAATTTTCATCATTAGGCAAAGAGTTCTCTTTTGATTCATTGCATTAGAACTATATCTGTGTGTTTTGGAGTCCTTGGAAAGATTAAATATTTCTTGGCCACACCGACTGCCACTTATGTTAGGATCTTGTGGTCCCTTGCCAATACCCGATGTCTGAGGCTCTCTTCAGCTGTGTCCTCACTTCCTCCGTACCAGGTGTAGACACTGGCTCTGTTTCTCCAGCCACTGTCTTCTGTGAGTGACATGTGAAGTCAACTTCTTTGTCAGTGTTCAGGAATTCTTCATCAGTTTGTAAAAAATTCTGTGAAATTTAAAGTTACAACATAGTACAGAGAATAGTACTTCAAACACTTACATTCCTACCACCCAGAATTAACAACTGTTAATATTTTGTCATATTTACTTTCAGCCTTTTTGTTGATTTATGGAAGTAATAACACCATACAGACAGATCACAAGCCCCTTGGAGCATCATCCCTACTCTCATTCTATTCTCTGCTCCCCAGAGACAACCCAATTAGGAGTTTGCTGTGTATCTTTCCATTCAAGGTTGAATCAACTCAGTATGTTAATTTCATCCATAAGTGCACATATGCATGCAAAGCACTCTTCATCTTGCTCTTTGGAATAAACATCATTTCATCTTATCCATGTTCCTTTGTTTAGATCTGACATATCCCTTTTTAACTTCTGCATAATATTCTTTGTTATGACTGTTGTCTTATTTATCCATTCCCTTTGAGGTGGGCATTTAGGTTGTCTGTTTTCTTCCTTCCCAACTTCCTTCCTAACTTCCTTCCTTCCTTTTTTTTTTTTTTAACTGTCCCAAAGAAAAATGCAATGATCATCCTTTATGCATGTCTCCAGGTGCATAGGTGTGAGAGCTTTTCTAGGGAGTATGTCCAGAAGTAGAACTGAGGCTATTTTTCTCTGAAGTGGCTATTCGAAGTGGATGATGTCCAGGAATATGTGAGAGCACCATCTTCCCCACATCCAGTCCTGTATATATATCCTTTCTCTATAATACTTGATGTTGAAGACCTTTTTATTTTTCATAATCTCAAAGGTAAAAAATGGTACCCCTCTGTTAATTTCAATTTTCTTTTTCTGGGTAACTAGCAATGTTGAGCATCTTTTCATGGGCATTTGGATTTCCTCCTTTTTTTGATGTATTTGTTGATACACTTTGCCCATTTTCTATTGGTTGCCTTTTCTTACTGATTTGTAAAAAGCTGTTTATATAATTTGGATACTTATTCTTATTACACACATTGCAAATATTATTCTCATAATTTTTTTTTATTTTCACCTTGTCTGTGGTGACTTCTCCACAGATACTTTAAGTTTTGAAGTAATGAGACGACCTTTCAATATTTGCCTTTATGGTTTGTACTTTTGTTTCAGAATTATTCTCTATCCCAAGGTCATGAACATATTCTCTGTATTTTTTCTAGTAGTTCTAGTTGTTTTGTATATTTGGGTCTTTAAAATTTAGGGATGTTATTTTGGTGTGCTTTTAAAAAATGTTTTATTTTAGTTTTGAAAAAGAGAGAGAGGGAGGGAGGGAACAAGCAGGGGAAGGGCAGAAAGAGAGGGAGATATAGAATCCAAAGCAGGCTCCTGGCTCTGAGTTGTCAGCACAGAGCCTGACACGGGGCTGAAACCCACAAATGGTGAGATCATGACCTGAGCCAAAATCAGACATCTAACTGACTGAGCCACCCAGGTGCCCCTATTTTGGTGTATTTTAATCTTTTTAGTTTTAGTCTTATTTATTCACATATAGCAAGCTAATGGTCATAATGCCATACTTTGAGTAGTCACAGCCTAGCAATTTCATCTGGTCCAAGTGTAAGGGGTGGAATGAATTAAATTTGGCCTATGGCCCCAAACATATGTAAAAATAATACATGTGTGTAATTTTTTTTGCATACGTATATGCAGAGTACATCATTTGACACAACAATTACTTTGTAAGGAAATTAGAATAGGAATTGTCATCATGTTTAACAAATGAGGAACCTGAAGCAAAGGAAGGTAAGCAACTTGACCAAAGTTATTAAGCAAGTAAATCGTGGGGTTAGGACTCAAAATTGCATATTTTAATTCTATGTTTTGTTTGTTTTTACTAAACCAGGATACCCATTAGTCTCTTTGGAGGGGCAATGAACAATTGCAAAAAGAGATCGCTTCTTGGAGAAGTTCATTTTGCAGTCATATCCCACTTGTAAATTGTTTGGTTAGCTTTTCCTAAAGTGTTTTAAAATCGACTTTAGAACCTACCTGGTGAAACTGCAAAAATGTAGATGGCTGGATTCAGACTCCCTGCATCTAAATCACAGATCCACTAAGCTAGTTCAAAGGGTGACTTCTTTCAGGCATAATGTGGATAAATTGGTAGATGTAAATTTGTGCTTTTTAGTTGGCATTAAAATTAGCAGGTGTCTGCAAGGCACTGCTTCTTTTTGTGACAGGTTTAGATCTACCGCTGGTTTATCAAGTTGAATATTTTTTTGAGGCACCACTATATACAAGTTAATCATGTGTTAATAGTAGTCTGAAAATGGTAAGAATCCAAATATTCTGTCATCTCCTTATGGGAAGGAAGATTATTCTGTATTTTTGTAAAAATATACAAAATCTTGGTAGTGGAGGCAAAGGAAGTTAAGACATACTGTTGATGAATCAACTGTGGTTTGGGACATAGAAAATGACCATCAGATTTGGAAGGCCCAAAATCCAATATTTAATCCTCATAAATTGCCACAGTTACCAAAGGAGTATGATCAACATCATGGAAAGAGGAAATTTAGAATGCAGAAGAATCTCTGAGAATTTAGGATAGAAAGAATATACCTGAAGACATTTCTTGAAGGTTCTGTTTTGCTTCTAAGCAGTATATGGGGAAAGACAGTAATATATGGGGTGAAGTCGCCTGGGTCTTTTACTTACTTACTGGGACCAGTACAAGTCCTTTCATTTTCAAAGTCCATCTCTAAAACTGGATAATAAAAATCTCAGCACTACTCATAGCCACCTATGTGGTTATGAGGGTCAAGAGGGAACCTGCATATGGAAACACCTTGTCAACAGCCTCACAGATGGAAGGTATAATTGATATCAGGGGCAAGACCTTGGATTCCTTCTTCCCTGGGGTCATACAGAGTCACTCTATTGTATAGAGTCAGCGACTTACCTCTTGCAGGAGTCCTTTACCAGACAGCAGGTTGAGTGAAAATGTAGGGACAATTCTGTGCCTATCATCTTCACATCTGGAAAACCTCAGAACCTCTCTTTCTCATCCTCCCCCCGAGTAGAATGTGATCTCTATTTTCCCTAAATCCCAGTAGCATTTTGTCTGTTAAGTCCTTGACACATTTTCTTATGTATACACTGACTTGTTACTGCTCCATAAATACATTTAGGGCAAGGATAGGCTTTTTGGGAAAGTGGCTAAGATGATGGACTGTGGAGTCAGACTGCCAGGAGTTGAATCCTATTTCTTCTACACAATAGCTATATGACCTTGGTCAAGTCACTTTACCTCTCTGGGACTGAATTTTTATAAGATTTTTAGGAAGAGGAGATGAGTTATATATATAAATGTCACCTCTCATAATCTTTCTGTTCTCCCCAGCATCAAAAACAGTATAATATATGTTTGTGGGTAACAGAATTTGAAGTCTTATTTTAATGCAAGCATGAGCAAATATGTGATATATGTGTTGATGTTTTTCCTGGCTTATGCTATTTTGTCATGTCTTCTGGAGTCCACTTCCAATTGATTGGACTTACCATCTGAGAAAACATCTATTTGCCATTCATGTTTCTTAAAAAATTTATTTCTTGTTTAATTTACATCCAAGTTAGTTAGCATATGGTGCAACAGTGATTTCAGGAATAGATTCCTTAATGCCTCTTACCCATTTAGCCCATCCCCCTCCCCCAACCCCTCTGACAATCCTCTGTTTGTTCTCTATATTTAAGAGGATTTTATGTTTTGTCCCCCTCCCTCCCTGTTTTTATATTATTTTTGCTTCCCTTCCCTTATGTTCATTTGTTTTGTATCTTAAAGTCCTCATATGAGTGAAGTCATATGAATTTTGTCTTTCTCTAATTTCGCTTAGCATAATACTCTCCAGTTCCATCCACATATTTGCAAATGGCAAGATTTCATTCTTTTTGTTTGCCCAGTAATACTCCATTGTATGTATATACACCATCTCTTCTTTATCCATTCATCCATCAATGGACGTTTGGGCTCTTTGCATACATTTGCTATTGTTGATAGTGCTGCTGTAAACATTGGGGTGCATGTGCCCCTTTGAAACAGTATACCTGTACCCCTTGGATAAATACCTAGTAGTGCATTTGCTGGGTTGTAGGGTAGTTCTATTTTTAATTTTTTGAGGAACCTCCATACTGTTTTCCAGAGTGGCTGCACCAGCTTGCATTCCCACCAACAATGCAAAAGAGATCCTTTTTCTCCGCATCCTCGCCAACATCTGTTGTTGCCTGAGTTGTTAATGTTAGCCATTCTGACAGGTGTCAGGTGGTATCTCATTGTGATTTGTTTTTCCCTGATGATGAACGATGTTGAGCATTTTTTCATGTGTCGGTTGGCCATCTGGGTGTCTTTGGAGAAGTGTCTACTCATGTCTTTTGCCCATTTCTTCACTGGATTATTTGTTTTTTGGGTGTTGAGTTTGATCAGTTCTTTATAGATTTTGGATACTATCCCTTTATCTGATATGTCATTTGCAAATATCTTCTCCCATTCCGTCAGTTGCCTTTTAGTTTTGCTGATTGTTTCCTTTGCTGTGCAGAAGATTTTTATTTTGATGAGGTCCCAGTAGTTCATTTTTGCTTTTGCTTCCCTTGCCTCCAGAGACGTGTTGAATAAGAAGTTGCTGCAGGCAGGGTCAAAGAGGTTCTTTCCTGCTTTCTGCCATTCATGGTTTATGAACTGACATTAAGTATCTCTTAAGAACATAATAATCTAAATGATGATAGTGTATCCTAAGTGAATTAAATTTTTTTTTTAAATTTCTAGTTCTCCCTCCTCAACCAGAAAACATTAAGATTTCTAACATCACAGACTCCTCAGCCATGATCTCTTGGACAATCTTGGATGGCTATTCTATTTCTTCTATTATCATCCGTTACAAGGTTCAGGACAAGAATGAAGACCAGCACATCGATGTGAAGATCAAGAATGCCACCATTACCCAGTATCACCTCAAGGGCCTAGAGCCTGAAACAGCTTACCAGGTGGACATTTTTGCAGAGAACAACATAGGGTCAAGCAACCCAACCTTTTCTCACGAACTGATGACCCTTTCTAAATCTCAAGGTTGGTAGAGTGGACAGGTATTTACATAGGATTATTTCTGGAGATGATTGGGAAAACCCCATTATCTTAAGATATTTACCTGATATGTACGTCATGTGACATAATTCATTTGTCCAAATAGGCTTCACCATCTCTAGATAGGTTCTTAAAATGAAAATGCCCCTGGGAAGGAATCCTTGTTGATCTATTTTCTTTTGTTAAGCCTTAGACTAAATTATCACATCACACTCCCTATCCAGCAGTGGAAGCTCTGAAGAATATGAATTTGATTCCATGGAAAAAGAATGTGGAACCTGCTTAGTGGAGGCAGGCCTACGCTGGTGCTTCAGTGGGAGGCTCCAAGAACCAACACCATTCTTTCTCAAATGAACTCCTCTTTTAGCTTGGATGACACTATACTATTCTGAGGTGTTTTTTTTTTTTTCTTTCACTGTTTGGATCCAAGTTATAATGTCTCCACATCCACCACTAACCCCCACTCTAGTGAGAGTAAGCTCTTCGAGACAGATGGAGGTCCCTCAGAGTGCCAAGCACAGGATGCCCAGGGTTTGTGATTGATAACACCTGTTGAACATAGTTAAGTGAACAAAAGGGACTCAGGATGGGGATTGGGGGCTGCAGCTCCTGGAGCATCCTCCCTTTGAATTCTGTCTGCAACCGTACCTCCCAGCCCTCTGCCCTGTACCACAAGTGTGAGGGAACATAGAGTGATATTAGATGGAAATTTTGGAAGATTTATATAACCTGGACTAAGGTTTTTTTTTGTTTTTTTACAGAAAATCTTATAGTAGTAAAAACTTCTTGGTTTCGAGGGCTACCTAGGGCTTAAGAAATAAAATGAAACATGGATATTTTCAGTGCTGATTCTTTGGAATATTTTTGAAATGTTAAAGGAATTATGAGTCTACCAATTATAGAGAATTGGAGTTTTCAGATGACACTCTTAATAAATGCATTACTTTTATAATTTTTTGTGTTTTGGTAAAATGTGTACAGGTCCTAAATCCAAGCTCTACAAAAATACAAGCAAAAAAATAATAAAAAAAAAAAGACATAACAAAACAACAAAATTCTCACTATTCTATTCCAGACTTGTTTTTATGCACCCATGAGTAGAGAGAGAAGGAAGGAAAGAGATAATCACAAATGAATACTTGTAAGAAGATGGGGTGATGCTCTACATACTGTTTTTCGTAAAAATATATTGCATTTAATTTTATTTGAGTTTAAGGGAAAGAGATGGAAAGATTAGACCATAATCTTTAAGTTCATTTTGACCTGAGCCCTGAATTTAATGGTTTTTCTCTTCTGTCTCTCCCTCCTTCCCCTCCTCCTTTCCTTCATTCTCCCATTGGTATTCTCAGATTTTCTCTATCAGTTTTTTATATAAGAAAAAAAAAAAGCAAAATACCTTACAGACTCTAAACTCAGCATCTTAGAACAAGAGAGATTTTCTAGGTGGGAAAATTATTCAGGGGAACTTTAGCTACTTTCCCAAAGTCCTACATCTAGTTAGTCATTCTCACTATTGCTTGACAATGTGCAGTTGCTTGGGCCTTTACTTGGAAGTAAAAGTTGGATAAATGATGAGATTAATAATTAATAATTATATAATAATCAGCACTTTGTGTTTTTTGGTGTTTTTGTTGTTTGTTTTGTTGTTGCTTTTGTTTTTTTTTTTTTTTTAGGTCTTATAAAACGTCAGACTGTGAGTCATTCCTCTCCATTGAGTTTCAGAACATATGAATGAGTAGCCCAAGGTCCCATAGCAATTAGGTGGCAGAGTCAGGGCTACCATGACATTTCTGTTTCCCTGTGATGTCTACCATAGATGGTCTTGCCCTGTCTCTCCAAAACTAACCCTACTGCTTCTCCTGTGTTCTGCGCAGCACCAGCGGACCTTGGAGGCGGGAAAATGCTGCTTATAGCCATCCTTGGCTCGGCAGGAATGACCTGCCTGACGGTGCTGTTGGCCTTCCTGATCATGTTGCAATTGAAGAGGGCAAATGTCCAAAGGAGAATGGCCCAAGCTTTCCAAAACGTGGTAGTGTCTCATCTTCCTACTAACTAATAAGTACAAGTCTGCATGAATGCAGAACCTTCACTTGAAAGATGTGGACCAGGAAATTTACTTCTAAAGCCAGTATTTTCCTTAGCCAGGCCTCATCTTCTCTTTGACTTCCGTTATGAAGTGGAAGATAAACAGCAGGACTATATAATTTGTTATCCAACCTGGAATAATTATAAGAGTGAAAAGGTTGCTCTTAGTAATTATTCAGGAATCCAGGGCTAAAACAGGCCCTAACAAAGTGACCTGTATGGTCATCCTAATGATAAGTCACCAGGGAGACTAATCTTGCAGTATGAAGAACTGAACACTGTTGGTAAGGAAGGACATGAATGTAACTAGAACTTAATGTCATGGGTAATGATGTATTGTGCTAGACATTTCCTATTTCCAGTTCCCATTTTCGACTTTTAGTATCTCCCACAATCTTATTATCCCATATACATTGTGTCTGTAATATATGTTAATTGTATGTACATGTGTGTATCTCCATCCCTTTGTATCCTTCAGTCTGCAGTCATAGTTCATAATACCTGGCACTGCATCATTCTTTCGCCTAGACATTTTGATCAGTAACCAGAGTTTACAAAATCATACTTGACCAATATGTACCCTGTTTGATTCCTTTGGTTTTACTAGAGCCTGAATGTCTTTCTAGTGTGTGGTTTTAAGCTCTGTAAAATGAACTTGCACCCAGCTTTATCAATGCCATGTATAAAACATTGAGTACAGCTACACATTCTAGATAAGGTATACCTTCATGTCCACAGATCCCTGAGCTTCCCCTCTATGGAGGACAAGGGGAGCTTTGTTATCTGACTCCATGCGAGAGGTGGCTCAACTCAAGCTGCTCCTGGAGAGAAAGGGCCAGCAAGGGGGCCGGGAGCACTGGAGCTCCTATGATAATGGTGCCTTGTCATTATACATGCCAGCCTCTCAAAGTCAGGAGAAAAGGTGATGCTGTGTTGGGCTTTGCTGTAAGCCTCTGTCATCCTGGGGTCTGAATCTGCTCCAGAGTGGGCTCAAGAAGTTCTCAGGTTTAGGATAAGCCAGAGTGAGTGAGTTAGAGTCCAGAATAGACCAAGACTATGTAAGAAAAGCTCTCATGGAGGCATGGCCTCTTACTGTCCCAGATAGGATCTCTGTGTTCTTTTCCAAACCAGAACTAAGTACCTGCTTATTTCAAAGCTCAGTAGAAACTCATTGTGACTAACTCAGGGATGTGCCATCCTGTGGCATCCCTGCTCTAATTCTCCCCTGCCTTGCTGTCTGCAGACATTGCTAATTGATTGCAGAATACCTTCCCCCAATGCCTGGAAGTGTCCCATGAAGCTGTAGACAGTCTGTTAGATGAAACCTATTTCCATCTCCATCCCAGAATTAGTTTCTTGTTTCACTTGGTATGGATACAAACCAGGAGTATTTATGCATGTCAGAATTATGAAAAATCCTGACATAAAACCTTTAAAAAATTATTTCTCCAGAGGGAAGAGCCAGTTGTGCAGTTCAACTCAGGAACTTTGGCCCTGAACAGGAAGGCCAAAAACAACCCAGATCCTACAATTTATCCAGTGCTTGACTGGAATGACATCAAATTTCAAGATGTGATCGGGGAGGGTAACTTTGGCCAGGTTCTTAAGGCGCGCATCAAGAAGGACGGCTTACGGATGGATGCTGCCATCAAGAGAATGAAAGGTCAGTGCTTGGCCACATCAAGTCAGCATTTCACTCAGGCGGGGAGACAACTTGACTTCCTGTTGAATCTTTCCTCTATTCTCTTACATTATTTAAACAGAAAATTGGCATGGTTTCAGATATAGCTGTTCAGTGCAACTGCAGGTGATATTTCCTTTGAGGTCAGCTGGTGACAGGGTCAGGACATAAACATGAAGGCATGAGCTGTTTAAATGCCACTGTCTTGTTGTGATGTGTGAATACAGATTCCCTGTCACACACTGCAAATTGTGGGGGAGGACTATTGTTTCTCTTACTGCAGTGGTTCTCAAAATTGAGCATGCATCACAATCGTCTGAAAGCCTTGTTAGAAGCAGACTGTTGGGGTCCACCTTGGTTTCTGACTCAGTAAGTCTGGAGCAGGGCCAGAGGATTTGTATTTCTAATTAGATCACAGGTGATGCTGATGCTGAGGGTTTGGAGGCCACATTTTGCAAACCACTGTCTTCATGGATTATCTGCATCAAAATTCCTGGAGACGTTAGCAATGTATCTACTTGGCTTCTCCCACTGTTGGATCTACAGTATTTGAGTTTCTGGGGGACATGTGAGAATCTGTGTTCTCAACAAGCATGCTCCTTGCTTCTTCTGTACCCTCAAGTTTGAAAACCATTGATCTAAGGTCACAAGAATGAGGTATTTTCCAGTTGTCTTCATCTCAAGACTGCTTGGTGCCTACCCATCTAACAAGATGGCTAATACACATCTTCTGAGAAAGCTGAATGTCTAGCTCACTGTCTGTACTAGCTGTATTCTCTTCTGTGTGAAGTGGCAGGTAATGCACATGGCTTGATTGAGAAGCTGCATTGTGGCTTCTAGAGCATCTGGGCTTGGAAAGCTGTGTGTCAGAACAGGGAATGTAATTAACTACTTCTGTGGGTCACCTTCACCGTGTGGGCTCTCTAAGGCTGCTGCTGGGTTTTCCTTTCTGACAGCAGTATTGAGCGCAAGGGGGGAATTAACTTGTTCTTTGCAGCAGGTTGATAGAAAACAAATAAAATAAAACAAATAAAATACTGTCAATGCCTAGAGATAGTAGTATGTTTCAAATACACACGTACACATGTACACACACAATCTTGCTTAGCATCCAGAAATGTCTTTTCTGTTTTGATACTTTAGTTACAGGGAGTTTTGGGGAATAGTAAGGATAGTGTGAGAAAAAAGGATATAGAATTTCGTAAAATCAGAGCTTTTAAAGTCTGATCTGAGCCTGATGGTCCCATGCCCATGTGAAGAGGTAAAATAGCTTAATGGGGCACCAGGGCAGAAAATGTCTGCAGGGAGAATGATGCATCCAAAGGAAGACAGATACTGAAGTAGGGGACAAGGTCATTATAAAGAACTTCATTTTAAATATGCTTCCAAGGCATTAAACCTCGGGCTTCTTATGGTATGAACAGGGTATCTGATTTGGGATTGCCTACTAGCTAGTTTTGTGTGTACCCTTAGCCCATATGAAACATTCCTGTAATTTCCAAGCATGTTCAGGTAGGCACAGGGACACCAGCACCAACTGGCCCCCCCTTCCTCCCTTTCCTACCCAACATTATTTTTCAAAAAACCATAATAGCGCTCTGTCACCAATCAAGGCTGATCAGTTTGTGCATCAGCCAGAGAGAGCTTTCCCTTCAGCCTGGTTGGTACCTGGTGGTTCTTCCTCTGATCCAAGTGGTAACCGAGAGACAGGATGAAAAGAATAGAAACAGATGTAGTTCAGTTTCCTGACCATCAAGCAACTTCCATAGAAATGCCGTTGGATTTGAGGTGGTTTTTTTTTTTTGTTTGTTTTGTTTTGTTTTTTTAGCAGGACTGATTTGTGGGAAAGCAGGTTAAAAGTATTATGATAAAGGAAGGTGTGTACATTCCTGGTGTTGTTGTACTGAAACTTTGGTTCTGCTCCTCAGCATATGCGTTGCTGGACAGCAGCTTCAGCTAGAATAGCTGGAGTCTAAATAGAGGCTGCTCCATCTCTACCAAATCATCTCACTGGGCATTTGAGAGCTTAAACAAGAAAACTTGAGAACAGTGGTTCTCAACCAGGGGTGGTTTGCCCCTTGGGGGACGTTCAGCAATGTCTGGATACACTTTTGGTTGGGCCGCTGGTATCTGGGGGGGGGGGGGGGTTAGAGGCCAGAGATGCTGCTGAACATCCTACTATGCAGAGGACAGCCCCCCAACAACAGAGGTTTCCGCCCAAAGTATCAATGGTACCAAGTACTCTTCCTAGAGTAATGTCTGATTTCTATACAGTTTTCCAGACCTGATGGTGACTAAGTGCCTCTGAAGGTCCTGGGGAGTGGGAGGGGATAGTTGTTTCTAAAGAGGTCTAACAGCCAGGGATCACAACTCTTGACTTAATTCCCAGAATATGCCTCCAAAGATGACCACAGGGACTTCGCTGGGGAACTGGAGGTTCTCTGTAAACTTGGCCACCACCCAAACATCATCAATCTCTTGGGAGCGTGTGAACATCGTGGTAAGATGCTCTTTTCCTGTCTTTCCTGCCAGAATTTTTGTTTAAAACAGGCACATTCCATATTGAAATTAGTAAATATAACAATCTTAAGAATGCTACCCATTTTTTTTTTTTAAAGTTGCAGTTTCATTCTGAATGTCTGGTCCTATTTATAGATTGTAATGAGACTTGGGATCTTTTTTGGAGGTAGGTCCCAGGCTGGATCTTTTGCCTTTTGGTGTGGTTCACCCATTAGTGTTCAAAGGTACCCGTGGTTGCTGCACACTGCCATCCTTGCTGATTCAGGGATTCCCTCAGCTACTATTGCTAGGGTTTGGGGGAGCCTTCAGCATCAGGAAGAGTGAAGTGCATTGGCTCTTCTGAGTTGCCTATCTTATTTCCTCCAAACCCAAGACACTGATACTCTGAATGTTAAATCCATGAATGCCAACAACCTATTGTAATAGAAAAGCATTGGTAATGGCTAGGATGAAATAATAGTAATAAACTTATATCTGATAGAACTTCATTTTTTTTCCCCAAACAATTATGGGTACAATTATGGTGGAGCTCTACAACTATCCTATGTTGTACATACTCTTAAAGGTCAACTTATATTATTTAGATATAATTGAGCACTTCTATGGGTTTACTTCAACATCCTACCTGGGTTTATAATTCTGAATCTATGCTTAAATTTATGCTTAATTATTATTAATTCCTCATGGAAAAGTTTGATCCCACAAAAAAGCTCCACACAGTAATTATTTCCAAACTTGACAACCTCTTGTTGACTCTGAGGCACAAACACCAACAATAGAAGAGAGACTACTTCCTTTTCCTCAATTTATTAAACTAAAAATACTGGGGCTTCAAACAATATATCATTCTGTGATCCAATAGGGTGTAATTCTGAAAGCTAGATCATGTCCCTTAGGTTCAATAATGAAGTAATGACATTTATTTTCCAGCTATTTCCTGAAAACAGTGGTCAGCATGGGACAGCAGTAAATGAAAGTTTAAAAAAAGTAACCACCGCCAACAGAAAAATGTGTATCTTTTAAATTTTTGCTCTGTCATCACCTTAGCACATAACTGGTTGGCTCTTAAAATTTATAGTTCAGTGAGGAAGTGAGAAAGCATTGAGGCATATCTTGCCTTACAGTGCTACATGCTACAGTACTAGGCTTTTTTTTTTTTTTACACCAGAATTTCAATTTCTTAGAATTTCTCTGAAGTTAAAATTCATTCGACATTTTAAATGTAAAAAATGGTATACCAAAAATTTTACCCTTAAAAGACAGTAAAACCACTCTACTTTTCATTGACTCAAAAGATCAATGTTTTTGTGAAAGAAGATTAATTTTATCAAAAAAAAAAAAAGGAAAACAATTTGGGAATAGGCGAAGACAATGGACAATAATTTCTTCTAGTACCTATTGTTTTATTTGTCTAAGTTTGAGTTTTCTGATTTCTCTAAGCAAAATGCAGTCTCTGACCTCAGACTCTGCGAACCTAACGAGCAAGACAGTGATGTAGCGGGAGTTTTAGGGGAGCAGTAGAAGGAGGAGGCAGAGAGTTGCCTGGTACGGGTCCTTCTGCCATGGACACTTACTCTTTTTTTTCTTTTTTTTAAAATAACCTCAAGAAAAGTTAGAGACAGACTGAAATAACATGCCTGGCTCACGTTAGTTCTCCATCAATACTGAATAAAAAAATAACAGGTGATGCAGACTAGCTGTCCTAGATCTTCTGGAGGCAAATCTTACTGAGTAGGTGCGGGCCTTCAGGAAGCCTCCATGTTAGTCCACGTGTGGTAGGCGGGAGGGGGTGGGAAAGAGGGGACCCTGAGTTCGAGCATGGTGCCCTGTAAGCATGGCAGGAACGTGAAACTTCTCTCGGTCCTGTTGTCAGTGTTCTCAAGGTTGGTACCGCTAGATGTATTGCTTTTTTTTTTTCCTTGTTAATGTTTATTTATTTATTTTGAGAGAGAGCACAAGCAGAGGAGGAACAGAGAGAAGGAGAGAGAATCCCAAGCA
The DNA here is from genome assembly GCF_022837055.1 of Prionailurus viverrinus. Classification (NCBI taxonomy): domain Eukaryota; kingdom Metazoa; phylum Chordata; class Mammalia; order Carnivora; family Felidae; genus Prionailurus; species Prionailurus viverrinus. The sequence continues at coordinate 37,544,511 of NC_062573.1, read as the reverse complement.
GGCTCTGTGCTCATTGCGCAGAGCCTGACACAGGGCTCGAACTCATGAACCGTGAGAGCATGACCTGAGCCCAAATCAAGAATTGGACACTTAACTGACTGAGCCACCCGGGTGCCCCAACGTGTTGCTTTTAGATACTAAATTTTACAAGCCATTCCCGAGACCCTAGCACACCTTTGAAATCTCAGAGCTGTTGAGGGCCACTGAGAAGGTGGTGTCTCTCCCTTTCCCCACAGGCTACCTGTACCTGGCCATCGAATACGCTCCCCACGGAAACCTCCTGGACTTCCTGCGCAAGAGCCGAGTGCTGGAGACCGATCCCGCCTTTGCCATTGCCAACAGCACCGCCTCCACGCTGTCCTCCCAGCAGCTTCTCCATTTTGCAGCAGATGTGGCCCGTGGCATGGACTACTTGAGCCAGAAACAGGTGTGTGGTGAGGACCTTGCTTTGGACATCTTTCCTTTGAAATTCTCTCTGGACTCAGAGTTGAGCTAAATTTATACATTTTTCTAGTCAACTTCCCCCCTTTAATTCCTCTTATGATTGTCCTAATTTTAATCTCTTTGTTACTATTCTGTTTATATAAAAGTTAATGCCAGACACTGACAAGAACTGTATTTAGTGAATCTCAGCATGTGTATTTGATGACGAGGCTGAACTGATCTTAGCTTCATTTGGATCCAAATGATGCATGATAGCAGAGGACTTGGACTGCAGCAGGAAGATTTAATGACCTGGGTTTTTTTTTTTTTTTTCTTTTCTTTCTTTTTTTCTTCTTTTTTTTTTCCCCTGAAATGCTTCTCCCAAAACATGATGGGTCATTTGGCCAAATCCACTGAGGATATTAGAGAGGAACTTTAAGAGAATTGGATTCCTCTCTTCTCTATTTCCCAAAGGTCTGACCGCAGTGGCCTTGTGCCAGCAGAATGAAGTGAAAAAAGCAAACGATGTTTTTTTTTTCTTTAAATTTCAGTTTATCCACAGGGATCTGGCTGCCAGGAACATTTTAGTTGGTGAAAACTATGTAGCCAAAATAGCAGATTTTGGATTGTCCCGAGGTCAAGAAGTATATGTGAAGAAGACAATGGTAAGTTCGGAACACAGACACTGAGGACATCCTCCCCAGGACAACCTCCTTCTCCCGATGGCCCTTCTCTTGGATGCCATTGTTCTTTGGTGACTCAGGCATCTGGCTGGGTACCCCAGTAGGTAGTTCCCTGGCCAGGCAAACATCCTTTCTGAGGTTTGATTGCTAAAATGACTGAAGGCTCTGTATTTGCCACTGAAGAAGCCACTGTCACATGTGGCCAAGTGATTGAACATGCAAGCCTCATGGTACAGGGGTCAGTCTACATCCAGGCAGGACCCCTAAGTGTCTCACTCAGAAACCTCTGAGGAGCTCCCTCAAACCCCTTTCATATACAGCAAGCATAGGAGGGACAAAAAAGACATCTAACATACTTTCCAAATCTAAAGGAAAGAAATTAATAAGGTTCCTACCTCACAAAGAGGCTCTATAGAGAAATCCCTAACTTCTAAGGCCACAGAAGATTTCCCTCTTTGCCAAAAGTTCTCCACTCCCTCTTCAAGCCCACGTCGAATCCACATTCTGCTGATGACACCTCCTCTCCCAAACAGTAACATTTAATCTTCAAGTAAAGATCCCAGGAGAACCTCACCATGGAAGGAGAGAAGCTGGACTCAGCGTTCGTTGCCTATCATAGCTCCCTGGAAATGCCCCTTCCTTCCGGGGATGTGACAACAACATGGCGCCACCCTCTGCTTTCCCAGGGTGGGCTGGTACGTTCAGGGCCTTGGAGCTAACAAATCCTGCATCATCACATGTGTTTGGTGGCTCTACCCCAGTGGTATGGCTCCCCCTTTCCCAGGTCTGGTGGACATTACTCTGGCTAAGATTTCCTGGGAATCCTGCGGTTTTCACAAGGCCCCTTTGCTTTTGTGGGTAACAATTGCCTCGGCAAGTCTCAGGCTTCTGTAGTTACCCTCTTTTTTAGGTTCTTAAAAAAAAGTGCTTATTTTACTGACTGACAAGATAACAGAAACAATATTCAAGAATGTTTTGAAAAGGAAATGACCCACAGTTCACTACCTTAACACATTTTATTTTTCATTTTTTACTTCTTGCCTTGCACAAACATACATATTTTTATATAGCTACTATCACAGTGAACATAACTATTTTGGATCTTTCCAGTTCCCTTTCTGATAAGGGTTTGAGGTGGGGCCTCTTTGGCTCTTAGAGACCTCACACACATCCAGTGGGGTCTTGGATGCTTATCAACATCAACACCTTCCAGAAGCCTTGGGCGTCTCCCTGAGGGTTGACTCCCAGGCACACAATACTTTTTTTCTCTAAGCTTTTCTGAATTTGCCTCACTTGAAGCAGATGTTTCTCAGCAGAGGGGCGGGGCTTGTCTTAAAGAAGCAGGACCCACCACTCACCCATTTACTCCTTCTCCCCCTAGGCCACCTGAAGCTTGCTATCTCCCTCACAGAGAACCTTTCCTTGCTTCTCTTTGGTGTTTGGGGGCTGTGGTGCCCGGAGTGAGGGGGTGGAGGCACTGACATAATTTAGCCCCACAACCTACATATTTTATTTGGATGCTGTCCTCAGATGCCCGGGGAGAATGATGGTTTGCTTGGCATTTCATAAAGAGCAGTGATTTCTGCAGTCTTGGAGAGCTCAAGAGGAATGCTTAGGGGGGCAGAGCACTTAGATGGGTCAGAACGTAACTGTGTCTGCTGGAAGTGGCTGGGAGAAGTGTCCTGCAGCAGCATGGGGTCTGGGAGGAAAGACATTAGCCCTCAGGCACCGGAAAGGAGAGGGAATGGAGGGAAGCCAGCTCCCTGCAAGAGGGGTGCAGTGTGGCAAATTACCACCAGAGGGCAGAGTGGCTACTGTCTCTGGACTATTGTTTAAATCTGAGATTTTGCACTCCAGCTGCCCCTCTGAATCATCTGGGGAGCTTTCAAAAAATACTGATGCTGAGTCCTACTGCTTAAATACTATATATATACTTATATACTCTGATTCTGTTGTCCTGGGGTGGAGCTCCTACATCAGTTTGTGGTTGGTTGGTTGTTTTTTTTGTTTAAGTCCCCCAGGCAATGCTAATATTGGAAGTGTTGCAAGCTAACATACTAAGTGATTTGGGGCTTTATTACCATTGATAGATGCATCCCCTCTCATCAATGTCTTTATGACTATAGTGTTTCATGTCTGTGCTAGGTTTGGGGGTGACATAAATTGGGACAGCCTCCACCTTTAAGTAGCTCAGATGCATAATAAATAACAGTCATTAATAATGAAAAACAGTTGATAAGTGCTGACGGCAAAGAAAGCACAGAGGAGAAATGCACATGGGGACACAGAGGAAGCACACGGAACTGAGCCTGTGGGCAATCAAGAAGGGCTCCGTGGAGGAGGCTAACTCTTGTGTTTTACAAATGTTAAATAGATATGGGAGATATGAGAATGAATTGGAGGGTGCAGTACATGTAAAAGCCTAGAGACAAAGGAAGGTAGGAAACATTTGGGGGACAAGTAATTCAATATGGCTGGAGCATAATGCAAAAAAGAGGGAGAGTTAAAATTCAAGGTGGGAGGAGGAATCAAGGATAAGGTTTGTTTTTTTTTTTAAGTTTATTTTTTTTTTTTAATTTTTTTTTTAACGTTTTTATTTATTTTTGGGACAGAGAGAGACAGAGCATGAACGGGGGAGGGGCAGAGAGAGAGGGAGACACAGAATCGGAAACAGGCTCCAGGCTCCGAGCCATCAGCCCAGAGCCTGACGCGGGGCTCGAACTCACGGACCGCGAGATCGTGACCTGGCTGAAGTCGGACGCTTAACCGACTGCGCCATCCAGGCGCCCCTTTTAAGTTTATTTTTGAGAGAGAATGGGGCAGGGGTGGAGGGGAAAAGAGAGAGAAAGGAAGAGGATCTGAAGCAGGCTCTACACTGAGATCAGCGAGCCCTGTGTGGAGCCAGAACCCACAAGATCATGACCTGAGCTGAAGTCAGACTCTTAACCAATTGAGCCAACCACACGCCCCACAGGGATATAGTTTTATTGAAGATTTTTGAATTCCAGCTAAAAATTTTGGACTCAGCTAAGGAATTAAGATCTTGGGACAATAAGGACATTGAAGAACTTTTTAAAAAAGGAACCACGTGTTTGGATTTGCCATTTTGAGCCATTAATCTGGCTGTGGTGCAGAGAACTGATCCTTAGGGACTGAACCTCTAAAGCAAGAAGATCAATTAAGAGGTTGTCATCAGGTAACAGATGATGGTGGCCTGAACCCAGGTGGGAGAGCAGGAGTGACAGATGGAAATGGACAGACCCAAAAGAAATCAAACAAAAATAATAAAGTGCACATGGAAATTAGTAATTTGGAGGCATGAGGTCAGAAGCTAGCAGGTACATAAAAGCAAAGACAAGACAGAAAATGTCGATGACTCTTTCCATTCCTGTGGAGGGGCGGAAAAGGCTAGAATAACAGGTATGCCCGGAGGTGAGGTGGGCATGGAGTGAATATTGGGGAGCACAAGAGGTAGGTTTGCAAAGGGGTAGTTTTATAACTGAATCTTAAAGTACCAATCGGGACTTAGGGTCAGAACGGGCTTCAGAATATCTCCACTTCACAAAGACCTAGGAGACAGTGGCACCTTCAGGACTAGAGTTGGGGCCCAGGGCATGGCTGATCTCAAGATGATCTCAAGATGGGTCTGGGAGAATGCCTTCTCCTATTTCAGGGGAACTGAGAAGACCCCCAAATACTCTTGATGTTGTCTTACTTCCTGGCTTGCCGCAGCTGAAACGCTGCTGTTAGAGCTTGACAAATCTCTGGGGGAGAAGGCCCTCTCAGTAGGGCTTATATGATTCCTGGAGTGGGTTGATGGGAAGGGAGCCCAAAATCACAGCGAAACTAGGAATAAAACTTAGAAGCCAAACTTCCCAATGTCCAGTCATTTTCCCCAGGCTGGACTTAAAGAAATGGGGACAACTTTGGGGCACCTGGGTGGCTCAGTCAGTTGAGCATCTGACTTCAGCTCAGGTCATGATCTTGTGGTCTGTAGGTTTGAGCCCTGCATCCAGCTCTGTGCTGACAGCTTGGAGCCTAGAGCCTGCTTTGGATTCAGTCTCTCCCTCTCTCTGCCTCTCCCCCACCCACAGTCTGTTTCTGTCTCTCAAAAATGAATCAACGCAAAAAAAAAAAAAAAAGGGACAACCTGGGTGGAGTCAGCACTTGGCCCCCAAAGGGCAAGTGATTGCGTGTCATCCCATCTTCAAACCCAGTGTAAACTGCATTGATGGGAGGTTATATCCTCCTCCCCCACTAATGTGTATGCACAAAGTTCCCTTTGGTCGGAAAGGCTCTTCTCTCCCCGACCCACCTGAGGACACCTACACATACAGAACTGAGCTCACGTATCCCCTTGTCTGAAAGTCCTCCCTGTCTCTTCCAGGCGTGGTTGGCCACCTCATATCACCTGAGCCTTTCCCACACTACACTTTGATTCTCCGTTTCCCTGCTGCCTCTCTCCCTTTTCAAAGCTCTGAGTGCCTCTGAGAGCCACAAAGTGAATCAATGAAATGCCTACCAAAAAGGCACATGCCCATCCACACACATATACCCACACATGTTATTTTTCTTTATACAAAACAGTGGTAGTGACTCCTTGAGGTCAGCAGGGTTTATACTCCTTGCACATCTTTGGATTTGAGAACGCTCTTGTACATGGGACATACACAAACAGCAGCTCCTGACTGTGCTGTATCTTACGTGTGGGGAATCCCAAACACACTTCCTTGTGGGCTTGAGCGAACCACAGCTCCGGGCAAGCTGTGTGCCTGGGGAAGGGTCCCTGTTGTGCCTAAGTGGCATCTCACTTTGTTCTCTCCAGGGAAGGCTCCCGGTGCGCTGGATGGCAATCGAGTCGCTAAATTACAGTGTGTATACAACCAACAGTGATGTGTGAGTAAGCCTTTTATTGTTGAGGGATTTTTTTTTTTCTCCCAGAAAAATAAGCATCCGACAGAGTCTTAAAGCAAAGTAGGACTGTTATGTCCATCTGTGGAACAAAAATAGTCAGTAAGCCCGAGAAATAAATTTGGAGTCTATGAAATAAGCCTCAGAGTAGACAGTATTCAGGGTGTAATGTAAGATCCCTGGTAACAGGCTGTAGGTGTCCTTCTGCCCGTCAAGGAGAAGTGGTGAATTCTCCATCTCCAGAGGAGCAAGGGGCATATGGAGCATTCCTGCCGCTCCACTTCCCAGACTGACCTCAGCATACAGGACCCAGAACAGTGAGGGGCAGTTCACAATGGCTGCTGGGGGTCACATGTGGCTGGGGAAAAAGGCAGGCCAGATCAAGGGCCCATGTCTGCTCACAGCCAAGAGAGACAAGTCTCAGGCTGGTGGTGAAGGAAGGGCTGGGAGTGAAACTTAGGCCATTTCCGCTCCCCCCCACCCCCCCATTGACGGGAGGAAACACTGAGGCCCCGAGGCTTGAGATGACTTGTCCAGGGAGTTTAGCTTATGCCGGGGGAAGGGCAGGGGGCTGGCAAGCACTGCTTCCTCACTGCGTGCAAGGTGCCTTTTGTATGTTCTCTTCCATTGTCTCTGCATAATTTTGAGGCGGCAATTGGTGTTCCCACTTGCAGAAGACACGAAGAGGCCTCCAGAGGTTCAGTAACTTAAATCCAGGAGGAATTTAAGGTGATGACTCGTGTCCCAGGTGACACGAGTATCAGGCAGCTGAGCCTGGATTTAAGTCCAGTCTGTTGGCTTAGAATTGCACCTGCTTTCCCCAGTACCACCTCATGTTCTTCACCTAAAGTGAGTGGGCATTCTCACACCATTTCCCCGTTAGGATCCTTCCCTTGGCCTAAGAGGAGGTCAGCACAGGCCACGTACAAGACCCTGTCCTGGGGAGCACACATTTAACATTTCCTTTTCTGGCAAAGCATCAGTCACCCTGACTTTTGAGGCAGGAGATTGACGGGTCAACCGGTTTGTTGATTATTGGTTTCCCTACTGTGTCTCCTGCAGATGGTCCTATGGAGTGCTCCTATGGGAGATCGTTAGCTTAGGTGAGTATCTATGTTTATCTACTAGGCGAGACTCCAGGCAATGGGAGTGGACCCCTCCCATTCTCACTCACTGTGGGATCCCACAGGTGCCATCTTTCTGGGGCACCACTAGATGGGACTGGGACATAGAACTTGATGGGTTTCCATGTATGAGTGTGTTTAGTCCCATGTTTCTCTTTTTCAGAGCCCTGTGTCTAATGTCATATTTAGTACTAACAACCTGGTGGCTGTGAACTTCATCATAGGTTCTTTGTTTGTACAGAGATGTCACAGAACTGTTATAAGTTCACTTCTACAACTTTAAGATGATATGTTACACAGCTGTGAAAAGTCATTTTTGAAGACCATTTAATAGCATGTGAAAACATGCATGCCAAAACCCAGAAACTTCCTTACACGGTGATCCCATTTTATAAATGTTATACATGTTACACGTGAAAAACCTGGAAGGAGTCTGCAGGAGAGCACTACAAATATTGCTTGCTTGCTTCATGCGTTTTTGTATTTTCCAAGTTTTCTATATTAAATATGTATGTTTTAGAATTAAAATTGGGCAGTACCGATTATAGATAAAATCGGAATTGTATAAACCCGACCGAGAACTTCCAAATAGGACAAAGATACATCCCATTACTACAGTAGAGGACTCGTGTGCAGGTGAACTCAGGGAAGAGAAACAGTGTGGGAAACAAGGAGCCGCCTTCTGGATCTGTCTGCCGACAGAATGGCCACACTATCATGCAGTTTGGGGCTTATGTCCAGCTGTGATGTGTGGTGGGTTTGCTCAGACAGGAAGATCATGCTGATTTTGCGTCTTCTCTTGACATACCCTGTCTCTATCCCAGTCTCTGGGCTTGAGGGGCCTGGGACAGGAGACGCTGTGCTCCACCCCAGAGGGGATCAGGGCAACCCGGTGTCCTGTCTTGCAGGTGGCACTCCTTACTGCGGGATGACATGTGCAGAGCTGTACGAGAAGCTGCCCCAGGGCTACAGACTGGAGAAGCCTCTAAACTGTGATGACGAGGTGTAAGTCAGCCTGGGGCCATTTAAACAAATGTCTATTCAGGGGTGCCTGGGTGGCTCAGTCGGTTAAGCATCCAACTGTGGCTCAGGTCGTGATCTCATGGCTTGTGGGTTCGAGCCCTGCATCCAGATCTGTGCTGACAGCTCAGAGCCTGCTTCAGATTTTGTGTCTCCCTCTCTCTCTCTGCCCCTCCCCCGCTTGCACTCTGTCTCTTCCTCTCAAAAAGAAATAAACATTACAAAAAAAATTAAAAAGTCTACTTTGAGAGAGAGAGTGGAGGGGGTGCAGAGAGAGGGGGAGAGAGAATCCCAAGCAGGTTCCACACTGTTAGCGCAGAGCCTGACACGGGGCTTAATCTCACAAACTGAAACATGATAACCTGAGCTGAAATTGAGTCAGACACTTAACCAAATGAGCCACCCAGGCGCCCCGCACCTTAGGGCCATTTTATCTTAACCTTCCCCTGTGTGTTTCTTGGACAGACTAACACTAATGAAGAGGGTACCTGATTCATACACACATGCGTATATGTATACCTGTACATGCACACACATTGAGATCCTACATACTGCCCCCCCTCCAAAAAAGAAGGGGAGTTCCTTAAACTAATGCCATTCTGTAATGGGCAGGGAACTGAGAGCTTTCTAGGCACAGAAATCCAGGAGGAATTTAAGGTGATGATTATCAGGAAGGTTGAAATGAAAGGCAAAAAATGCAGAAAAGATCTGAAATCAATTCATGAGACTCTTCATGAGTAAATGCATGAAACCTTGAGAATAACTTTGGGGACAGAGATTTTAGGCTGTGATAGTAGGAAGTTTTTTTTTTTTTTTTTGGTCATAGAATCTTGCTTCTGCAAGGATTGTTTTCTAGGAGTAAGAATTATACCCAGGGGAAGAATGATTAGCTTTTGTGAAAACACCATTCTCAAAACTGAGTTAGCTGCTGCCTAACTGGCATGATGTGAAAGCACAAGGCTCTAGGTTCAGCAAAGAATTTATTGTCCAAACTGAGCCATTTCTAAGAAAAAGTGCTATTAATTATGGTACTGATACAAGAGGCCATAAACCTAGACCATGCTAGGTTGATAGCCTTCTGTGCACATAAGGTTCCCCTGAGGCATTTGTTCCCAGTGTGAAAATTTGAGCCCAGTCAGACATTGGTTCTGTAGCCCTGGGGCGAGGGGGGAGGGCACTGCCAGGAATCTGCATTTTAATAACGCAAGTGGTTCTGACCACATTTGGGAGAGTACTTAGACCAGTGCTTCCCAGACTGTGTTCATGCATGTGCAAGAGGTAAAGAAGTGATAGAAGGGGGAAGGAGTTCTGTGGTCACCTTGGGAAATTCCATGTTAAGTCAGGTTAAACAGGTTTTTTGTTTAAATGGCAAGACTTCTCAAGAGTTTGCTCTGCTAATCCCTAAGAGGGAGATGCAGTGTGGAAGTTGGCAAATTTATTAGAGTATGGAGCCATTTTTTTTTTAAATAACTAACATTTTGAGAGACACAGTATTCCAAGGGACATGCTGCCCTAGACACATGACTCAGTTCTTTCCAGATAATCAGAAGAGGTGAGACCAAGATCCTTCAGGAATGGTACTCAGGGGAGGCACTAGATTTGCTGGCAGAAGAAAGGGGGTCTTGAAGGAGGTGGGAGGCTGGATCGAAACTCAGTGCTGTACCCTGTGCTGCCAGTCAAGTGTAATGACCATGTGTTGAATGGCTACTTTCTCTGTTTTCCATACCCCACACCGGGCCATGCCCAGGACTGAAGCACAGTCAGAGTTAACTGGCTAACTCTTTGTTTCCAAAGGTATGATCTAATGAGACAGTGCTGGCGGGAGAAGCCTTATGAGAGGCCGTCATTTGCCCAGATATTGGTGTCCTTAAACAGGATGTTAGAAGAACGCAAGGTGAGCGTGGGGCTCAGGGCAGGCTCTTGAGTCAGAATTCCTCATGTGCCCTGTATGGTTAAAAAAAAATGGCTGATACAAGTCACCAAGTACTTCTGGGCATAGTCCTTGGTATTAGAGGGACATAAAAGATGTGGCCGCTAACTCTGAGCAAGTTACAATTTCAGAGGTGGTAAGATTTCTATAAAAGAGAGTCACATGTGGTAGAACAGATAGAATTAGCTTGTGAGCCTCATGAGTAATGTGGCCTGATCCTTCAATTTTATAGAAGAAATATACACAAAGAGGTGAAAGTGATATATCCAAGGACACACAGCCAGGAGTAGTGGAGCCTGGTGTCCAGTTTCTGTGGGGAGGGGCAGGAAGTCTATCAAAATGTCCAGCAGGTGGTCAGCTATACTGATTTGAGGTTGAAAAGGCAAGTCTAGGTTAAGGAAATGGATGGCAGGTTACCACAATGCAAGTGGTAATTAAACCAGAGATGGGGGGGGGGAGGGTGGTCACCCACAGGGATAGGGACAGAGAAAGTATCTATAGAGAATGGGACATCTCCGGAGGGACAGCAGAGAGTGGCCTGGAGAGAGAAACAGGGTGAAATCTTACCTGCTGAGGTCGAGGGATGCATTTCAGGAAGAAAGTTGTCAAATACAACATGGGAACTTAAGACAGAAAAATGTCCCCCAGGTACCTAGTCCTTGAACCATATGAAGGGAGCTGGGGGTGCCACGTGCCACGTAAGTGCCACGTGCAGAGGCAGTACCGGGGGAGCCTGTGTCTCTGACCCACTCTTGCTCTTGTAGACTTACGTGAACACCACGCTTTATGAGAAGTTTGCCTACGCAGGGATCGACTGCTCGGCTGAGGAGGCAGCCTAGGACCAAGCCCACCCGCCTGTATGTTCTGTCTCCCCTCCACTGGCATGACAGACCCTTGATTCCAAGCAAGTCAGCAAGACCGTGCCAAGAGAGGTGACCTAGAACATAAACATGTACATATATTGCTGTGTGTCTGGGACTTTACCACAAAAACCCGTGTGTGTGAATCTATAGTACACTTTGACTCTCATAGGACTGTATATACTGTTTCGAGTAAGAATGTGCTGAAATCAGAATGCCTGTTTGTGGTTTCATATGCAATAATATATTTTTCTAAAAATATGGACTTTACAGGAAGGTGTGTGAGTACAATTACTATAATGCATAACTCATTATCATCCTAGGTATTTTTGATATTTACCTTCATAGTGAATGCTATAAAATCTTTGGCTCTGTAGAAGAAAGATCTTGTTAGTAAACCTAACACTGGCCCTGATAGCCTGGGTAAGAAAAGTGGGGGAAATAGGTTAGTTCTATCAGGATAGAGGTTAACATCTAAAAGAGATCCTGCTGTCCATCTCTTAACTTTCTCCCTCGTGTATAGAAGCCATCCCACTTTCACTTGGTCATTTGTCAACTTCGTCATGTGTTTCCAGACCCCACCAGTCAATCCAGAATGCTAACACCTAAAAGTAAGCTTAAATCTCATTCCATACAAGTCTAAGAATCTTTAGAGAAGTACAAGTTTGATAAATTAATGAGATTTGGTTTTAGTTTCTCTGGTAACATGGGTTTGTGTGTTTTAAGAAACTGAAGTAGGAAGCCTGGAGTTCCACTTGGGAGACATGCGACATTTGTATCAACTGAACATCCCTACATGTATTGCACGTTGTAAAGTTTCAGTGTTGATCAGTTGTGAGTTTACAGTTTATACCGTAGGCACATGTTGCACTGAGGTCATACAGTAAGTGAATAAATGTCTTGCCTACCCACTTTTCGTCCGGGAATGTTTCTCATAGGTATTGACAAACATCTTTATTATACTTTAAAGTTATCCTCCTTGAACTTGTCAGTAAGATCCATGTAGAGCAGGTGGGTACTCGGCCAGACAGGGGCTCGCAAGCTCCCAGGATTGGAAACATCTAGAAGTGTTGTGTCTAGTTCATTTTCTTGCCAGGGCCATATACCTCCAACTGAGAACTTAAATGAAGAGCCCTTGATAATGAGTCCCAATAGTTTCTTTTGCTTTTTACCCAAATGCTGTAGAGATACTCCTAACAACTGCTAGCTTGAATGTATAGTATGTGGAAATGAACCACAACAAGGATGATCTGAAAATGTAAATAAGACCTTCACATTTTTCATATGGCTTTGGAACAAACGTTAAGGTTTTTTTCCCCCTATAATAGTTTGACCTTCTTAATTACGTATTACTTAAATTCATAGTATCCAAAATTTGAATTTATTTCATGTCAAGTACATGAAAAGAGACATGGCGAAGAAGTACTTGCGATAGTAAGAAAAAGATGTTCAGTGATAATTATTTGTAACTCAAAATGCCAAGGCAGCAAACCTGAAGTATGTTTGAGGGCCTGTCGTTGCAGGCACCTGAGGTCCTTCTGGCACTCAGGTCTCACTACTGATTACTCAGATGCACCTGTATCATCGGCAAAGAAACCTTTGTCATTTTGCAGCATTTTAGCAACATTAATATTGAAGGTTCATCCTTAAAGGTAATCAAACTGAGTTATGTCCTGTAGTTTCCACATCATCAAAAAGCAATTAAGCAAGGAGGAGCTAACTCCTCAAAGGAATTCAGACAATTCCGATATTAGGAACACAGGTTAGAGCATGGTACATTTGGGGGACCCACAGGACACTGCCTTAGAAAAAGGAGTGGTTATGAATTAAAATCAGGTAACATTACAGCAGTTAGAGTAAAAACACATAATGCATTAGCCAAAAGACCTAAATCTTTTTGTTAACAGACACTGAAAATTTACGTTTACTTTGTGAGGAAAACCTATTCTACATATATATGAGACCTAAAAAAAGTCTGTGTATTAGGTAAAGACGGTTTTAGGTATTGAGAGAGAAAAAGAAATGTATGCAACCTCAGACATGACCTTGATGGAAGTCACAGACTCATTGCTTCAACTTGACACCATTGTTACTATCAATGAAGAGGAACCGAAAATTCAAAACAAACCAACTTTAATTTACCCATTAACCATTCTCCCCTCAGCAATCATAACTTAAGAAATAAACTATGGAAATTTAGCCTTTAAAATGTAATAAATAAACCTCAACAGTGCTTTCCTTTCTCCTCTTTGAAGAAAAAGGTCAAGAAACTTCATGCCATCATAGACCAAACTCTACTGGCAGCAGCAGAGGCCAGAGGGGTCACTGACACAACAAGGCAGGGATTGCAGATCTTGTCAGACAAAATGATTACTTCCTTCCTTTCAGGTCTTCTTTTACCTTCCAGAGGACCAGTTCCATGCAGGCAGTTGCATTGTCAATTGAATTGTGACCTCCAAGTAGTACAGAATATAAAACAATGTGTTAGACAATGACTGTACCCATGATATCACCCACAGCTGTTCTCAAAACAAAGCCTGGAGTTAATGTTTATTAAAAATTAACACTGGTCACTTAGAAAAATGGTATTTTGTTTGCTTTGTAAATGCTGTACATAAGTGTAGATTAGCAAACATCTCCCTTTTCCTATGTAGCCTGTCCTCGCACGGTGACTGCTTTGCTGTGACTAGATAGCTCATGGGTGCTCTCTCTCTGGAAAGAAGGTCCAGAGGGAAGGTAACAAAGGGGCAGGTATTACAAAAAGAGATCCAGCTAGGAGTCAAAAACAGTCTGTGAGGAGAAGTAGAACTGTCTACACAAAGAATGACCTCAGATACAAGAGTACATGATTTAAAAGAGTGGATGAAATTTACCCAGAATATAAAGTCTATAGTTCTGATGAGGATAATAAATGTATGAGATTAAATGAGAAAAATCATACTAGCACTTCTGAAATAGTGGGTGTATTTTTCATTTGTGTTATTCTGAAAAAGTCTGAAAAAACAAAAAGTATCTGTATTTTTATATAAGCTATTTTTTAAGTGAAATATTTTCATGTGTAAGGCTTAAGATGGATTGCAATAGAACACATTTTATAATAGAATTTTGTAGGAGCTCTTTGAGATGTATTTTTAACAAAGCAGGTAAAGATCCACTTTGAGATTGTATTAGTGTCTCACAAAGAATGAAAGAAAAAGACCATAGGGGTACAATATGTATTTTGTACAATTCATGACATGATCAGAAGGGCTTCCTGTATCTTAGGTATCTTTAGAAACATAGCATTGTAACAAATTTTAACATGCTCAGAATTAATTTTCTTACACTTCTGTATTGTAAGAGGAAACTATATGGGCATGAAGGTGTTGAGTGACCTATTCCAAAGCATGCACTGCTCAACTGTGCATACAGCAATGCCACTAACAAGGGAGGTGGTAGCTACACTTGTACTTGAAATACACCCAACATTAGACAAGTTAATCATCAACAAACCCAGAAAATGTTCTGGGAGCAAGATACACTAATTGAGTAGAAGTCAAGTGCACATATAATGCATGTATTGAACTTGAGCTATACTTCTTCTAACAACACACCATTTACTCTGGGTGAGATAACCTGAACCCAGTGAATTTCATAACCTCATTTAATGAAAAGCCCATATGAAAAGGGGTACACAGCAAAATTTAGAATGGAATTCGATCTTCACACCAAAAGAAGTTTTATACATGAATTCAAAGGCCAGGCAATTTGCCCAACAATTATCTGGCCATCATTTTCTGTATAGCTGCTGTTTTGATGCCTGTGGAAGATCCAGGACTATACCTGGCAGTGGGCATTGGCTTTTTACAAGCTTTCACATAAGCAGGTACAAGTCTTTCCACTATAGGAGAGAATCCATGAATAAGAACCTACCTTAAGCATTTCAGAGGGCAGAACTTTTACCATCAATCACATGGTTTGTTTACTTAAGTCAGATGTAGGGCCCTGGTATTTATCATTAGCAAACAGGCTCTTACCATCATCCTGAATAATCCTCTGTAGGTAGTCAGCCACCAGACTCTTAAGGGATCTTTTGTGAGGCAAGCCTAGTCGATGAGGAAACAGAACTGTTGTGTCCACAACTGAAGTGTGAATTAACTGTCAAAAGAAAGAGAAAATCCTATCAGAGATTTTTCCCAATGAGTAACCATATAGATAGCAGCAACAATAATGGTAGCAGCAGAGTTATGCTACAAAAGCAAGTAACATGAAGCAGTTATGATGTAACAGTGACTAAGCATGCTACATGGAATATCCATTACAACTTGCAGAGTAACTCAATGAGGTAGACCTTTTGTCCCTTCTTTACAGTCAAGAAAACTGAAGCTCTGAGAGATTAAGAAGGGAGTTAGTAGAGAACCCAGAAATCAAATCTAAGACTTTGGGAACCACTTTCCTACTGTGAGAGCACCACCAGGGGGCAGCATGAGGGCAGAAAGGGTCCATCAAAGACTGGGGGGAGATGCAAAGCCATGCCCCTACCACCTTGGGACTCAGCTGAGGAGGGCACACCTCAACCTAGCACATGTCCTACCGCAGATTAGTGGTTTACTTGTCTGTGTCCGGGGAGGGGGCATGGACAAGGACTGTGTCCCGTCTAGTTCCAAATTTCCTGTGCTTATACATGTCAGATGGTGAATAAATTTTACAGAAGTTTCAGAAAGCAGAAAATAGGATAGATGAAGAGCAGTCAGACAACAGAGCCTAGAAACAGTTTGGATTCATTAGGAGAGTTGCATTTTTGAAAGGTGCATGCAAGAAGATTAGCCTCAAGAGTAATTTAAAGACCCACTGAAAACTGAGGAATTGGAAATTTAACATTCAGCATGCCTAGAAGCACTTAAATTCTCCTTTAATGTGTCAACTACCAACGAGACACCAGTTCCTGGCTGCAGAGTATTGAGTAAATAAAAGAAGGTTGTGGTGGAAACAGAGACAAACAGGAAAATCCAGGAGTTATCTGGACAGAAGAAACAGACTGAACACAATGAGGAATCATGACGGCTAGAAATTGTGTGGTCTGGGAGACAGGTGCAAATAGGATGGCTCCTGAACAGTTTGAGAGGGGAGGTCACTGAGGTGATGGAAGGTGAGGGAAGGACATCCCTGGAAAGAGCGTTCTTACAGAAAATTTATGTCCCCACCTCTCTTTCCACACAGCTTGGCAGGGTCTGAGTGGAAGCACATTCCAGTATTATCTGTCACATGCAGAGACAACAATGCTATTTGAGACAAATATCTATTCTTTGAATCCCAGCTTTACATAGAAAAAGGCTGACATTCACCTATGAAATGTAAATGGCCTTACTGGTATTCTTGCAGTAAAAAAGAACTAGCCCTTCTTTGCCTGAAGGTAAGTCCTAGGGTGGCTGAAAGTTCTAGAGTCTCCAAAGTTCTAGAGCTGTGCTGTGCCCTCTGATAAGCCACCAGCCACATGTGGCTATCTAAAAAATGCAAAAATCATTTTCTCAGTCACATTAGACATATTGTAAATGTTCAATAACCAAACGTGGCTACCATCTACCATAGTAGATAGTGAACATATAGAAAGGCCGATTGGATGCCAGTGTTCTAGAACAGGGGTGGCCACCAAACTCTGTCTTTAAGTGCCCAGTTGTGAATGTTTTCAGCTTGGAGACCACACAGTCTCTGCTACAACTATTTAGCAGTGCTACTGTAGCATGAAAGCAGCTACAGAAGATACAGAAGTGAATGGGAGCAGTGGGTCTAACAACATTATTTGTAAAAACTAGGTGGCCAGCATGGGCCATAGTGTTCTGACTCCTGTTCTAGAACACACAGCAAAGAACAGATAATTTTAACCTGAAGTATATTACAGGGGATATTTTCAAGTAGATCATGCCAAAAAAAATGAACATGACATTTGATTTTGAGCGTACCTATAAACCTACCTGACTTAATATGAAAAAGTGTCTCTAAGGATGTGAATAAAATAACCTGTTAGATAAACTTAGTCTTCCCCATTTGAGTATTAAAGACAATTATTAAAGAGGATGTTAAACAATGATTTTGGTTTTATCATAATGGACTTTCTGATCTGGATGAACCAAATGACTTTAGCTGTCTTATATTGTAGCTTCTGGTTTATAATAGTTGGACTATGTTATCAACATGGACAGCAGTTCTTTTCTTCTTAGTTAATGGGGCAAATCAACAATCACTGATAACAATGATAATGACTACCATCTTAACACATACTGTTTTGTAAAAGTATAAGCCTGTATTTCTTTACCTTAAGAGCATAAAGACTGTTTTCAAAGCTGTGTCCAATTAAGACAGTGTCAGCACTGAACAGGTTCAACAGGATGGCTTGGACATCACGGATTGAAGTTTTGATGTTCTTCAGGTCCTCTTCGACCACACCAGAAAACCTGCCCCAATAAGACACATAATGCATAGAAGAAAATAACTTACTGGATTTCATCAGGTATGGTTAGAACACATTACTGACCCAATGTGAGAAACATTCACTGAACAAAACAAAGATCTGACTTATGACCATCAGCTGCCCCTCCACTAGGTTATATTTGTAACCTAGTAAAATTTATAATACTGATTAATTTATGTAAGGCTGGGAAGGCGGGAGGCATTCCGAGTTCACAGGGTTCCTTTGAACGCTCCTCTTTGTAGAAGCTCAGTTTCGTCCATTACAATTTAGTTAAGTAACGTATCTCCCATTAAAGTAAGCCTAAAAAAGCTGCTGTGGAAAGCAATATGGAGGGTCCTCAAAAAATTAAAAGTAGAAATACCATATGATCCAATAATTCCACTACTGGTTATTTACCCAAAGAAACCAACAACACTAATTTAAAAAGCTATATACACCGCTATGTTTATTAAAGCATTATCTACAATAGCCAAGACATGGAAGTAATCTAAGTGTCCATTGATAGCTAAATGGATAAAGAAGATGTGATACTGCTCACCCTACACACAGGAATAGTATGCAGCATTAAAAAAGAATGAGAGCTTGCCATATGTGGCAACATGGATGGACCTAGAGGGTATTATGCTAAATGAAATGAGTCAGTCTGAGATTTCACTCACATGTGGAAACTAAAGAACAATCAAAAAGCAGAATTAGACCAAACTGATGGTTGCCAGAGGGAACGGGGATAGGAAGATGGGAAAAATGTCAAGAGGGGAATGGGAGAAACAGACTTGTAGTTATGGAATGACTAAGTCATGGGGATGAAAAGTATATCATAGGGAATAGAGTCAATAATATTGTAATAGCATTGTATGGTGATAGATGCTAGCTACACTTGTGAGCATAGTATCACGTACAGAGATGTTGAATCACATTTTACACCAGAAGCTAATGTAACACTGCATGTCAAATATACTCAAATAATAAAAATATAAAGCCTATAAATGAAATATGGGTAGCATAGGAGAGCAAATGGAGTCCTAGGTAGAGTCTAGATAACCTATGCTTGAATTAGTCTATGAATCTGCTATTTACTTCCTCCACAGATTCTCAGAAAATTACTTAACCTTCTGGGCTCAGTCTTATCTGTAGAGTCACTTACCAATCTTAATGGCTTATAAGGACCCAATGAAATACATAAAAATAAAAAATAAAAAAATAAAAAAACAAAAAACAAAAAAACCTACCCGAGTGGCTTTCATGAAGCATTTTCTAGATAACTGTCCAGAAACATGGCTACTGCTACGCTGTACTGCAATTTAGGAGAAAAGCAAATGATAAAAATACTGGGAAGGTATTTTGAACTTAAATTTTATATTGACATTATGGTCTCCTGTCAAAAACAAAACATACCTGGCTCCACTTTTATTTAATATAGTATTGGAAGTTTTAGAGCAATGAGGCAGGAAAAAATCAAAGGCATCCAAATTGGAAAGTAAAGTCAAACTGTCACTATTTGCAGATGACATCATGTTCTATAAAGAAAATATAAAGACTCAACAAAAAACTGATAGACTAAATGAGTTCAGTAAATTTCCCGGGTACAAAAATCAATATACAAAAATCTGCATTTTTTACACTAACAATGAAATTTCATAAATAAAATCCCATATATAAGCATCACAAAGAATAAAATACCTAGGAATAACTTTAATCAAGGAGGTAAAAGACCTGTACACTGAAAACTAAGACAGTGATGAAAGAAATTGAAGAGGACAACAGTATATGGAAAGGTATTCCATGCTCATGGATTGGAAGAATATTGTTCATATTTCCATATCACCCAAAGCAGTCTACAGATTCAATGCAATCCCTATCAAAATTCCAATGGCATTTTTCACAGAAATAGAACAATTTTAAAATTTTTATGGAACCACAAAAAATCCTGAATAGCTAAAGCAATCTTGAAAAAGAACAACAAAGTTAGAGGCAACGCACTTCCTGATTTCAAACAGTATTACAAAGTTAGAGTAATCAAAGCAGTTTAGTACTGATCAAGAGACAAAGGCAGAGATCAATGGAACAGAATAAAGCCCAGAAATAAACCCATGTACATACGGTTAAATAATACATAACAAAAAAGGAATGAATATCCAATGGAGAAAAGTTAGTTTCTTCAATAAATGGTGCTGAGAAAACTGGACAGCCACATGCAAAAGAATTAAAGTGCATTATTATCTTATACCATACTCAAAAATTAAAAAGTTATCAACTATAAGTCCAGCAACCACAAAACTCCTAGAAGAGAACAGGCAAAAAGCTCCATGACATTGGCTTCAGAATTTTTTTTTTTGGCTCTGACTCCAAAGCAATGGCAACAATAGCAAAAATAAACAAATGGGACTATATGAAACTAAAAGGCTTCTGCACAGTAGAAGATACCATCAACAAAATAACATACTGAATGGGAAAAGGTATTTGCACATCATTTATCCAGTAAGGAGTTAATAACTAACCAAGAAATAGATAGAATTCATACAACTCAACAAAAAATCCCAAACAATCCAATTAAAATTAGGCATAGGATCTGAATAGACATTTTTGCAAAGATATACAGATGGCCAATAGGCACATGAAAGGATGTTCAATATCACTAATCTTCAGGGAAATGCAAATCAAAACCACCATGAGATATTGCCTCAGACTTGTTAGAATGGCTATTATCAAAAAGATAACAGGTATTGGTGAAGATATGGAGAAAAAGGAACATTCATTCACTGTTGGTGGGAATATAAATTGTGTGGCCACTATGAAAAATATGGAGCATCCTCAAAAAATTAAAAATAGAACTACCATATGAGCAACTAATTACACTTATGGGTATTTATCTGAAGAATAAGAAAAGACGTACGTACTCCAATGTTTACTGCAGCATTATTTTCAATAGCCGAGATACGGAAACAACCTAAGTATTCATTGATGGATTAACTGATAAGATGATGTGGTATATGCAATGGGATACCACTTTGCTCTAAAAATGAATGAAATTGGGGCACCTGGGGGGCTCAGTCAGTTGAGCGTCCGACTTCGGCTTGGGTCATGATCTTGCAGTTGACAAGTTCAAGCCCCTCATTGGACTCTGTGCTGACAGCTCAGAACCTGGAGCCTGCTTCGGATTCTGTGTCTCCCTCTCTCTCTGCCCCTCCCCCACTCATGCTTTGTCTCTCAAGGATAAATAAATGTTTAAAAAAATTAAAAATTAAAATGAATGGAATCTTGCCATGTGTGACAACATGGATGAACCTAGATGGTATTAGGCTAAGTGAAATAAGTCAGAGAAAGACAAACACCATATGATTTCACTTATAAATGGACTCTTAAAGGCTAAACAAATGAACAAACAAAACTCATAGAGAACAGAATTGTGGTTTCCAGAGGGGAAAGTGGTAGGAAGTAGAAAAAACAGATTACGCAGATCAAGAGGTACACATTTCCACTTATAAAATAAATCAAAGGGATGTCATGCACAGCATTGGGACTACAATCATCAATACTGTGTTGTAAATTTCAAAGCTGCTAACAAAGTAAATCTTACAAGTTCTGACAAGAGTTTTAAACTCTGTATAGTGACAGATGGAAACTAGTCTTATTGTGGTGAACATTTCACATGTATACAAATGACAAATCATTATGTCGTACACCTCAAACTGATAAGGTGTGCTAATTATACTTTCAGAGTTAAAAAAAGAAAAAAGATACCTGACTCCATCATCAAGTCATCAAGCTTAGGGAATGTGATAATTAATCAAATATTTGGACTAAGAGGAAGTTATCAAGGGGTACTTGGGTTTATTTTAAAACCGTTTTTAAAAAATGCAAGGCATTGAATGCATTTGAAGTTGTTTTGAGACTCCATATTTACTTATAATGCAGACCCTTCAGTTACCATTTTGTCACTATGAATACCAATAACTACCCAAGTACTTCCTGACCTGTTCCAAAAAGCAGGTAGGAAAGATTCCATTAAGGCCATGGAAGAATAAGTACCAATAAAAGTATGATAACTGTAAGTATTTTACAATTCTGTTTGCCAATATACCCCAATACAGCTGGAAAAAAACAACAACAGTAAAATAGGGCTATTAGGATATGGCCAAAATGAGTAGGAAAAAAAAATCCAATGAGGTCAGGAGAAAGATTAGTATACAAAATATATTTTCTGATCATAACTTTTCCTGAGTTTTGTGCATACAACCATTTTTATGAACTGTGAGGGACTTTATATTAAAAAATGTTTATTAGAATTATCTATAAGTATTCTCAAAATTCATCATCAAAACAGCTTTTAACTTACATGACCACTTTGCTTGTGTTCTAAAATGATGGACATATACACATTATATGACACACATACTTTATATATAATATATATAAGATTTTTTACTATATACACTATTACAATTATATTATGTATACTATATAAATTCTATATAGTATATATATACCATATGATATATATACTCTGTGTATAGATAAGTCCTATTCGTTTAGATATCTAAACAAATCATATATATATACTCACACACATATAAATAAGTAATTTTAAGTAGTATTGGAGAATTTGTTAAAATTGAATAAATATAATCCCATCAATAATAAACACTTCTTATTCTAAAGTGAATTCAGATCAGTGCCTTCTATTTTATTTTTAAATATACAAATATGTCATTTTATATGGCTTATAAGCCTTAAGGAAACCTAAATTTAACTGATCAATCATATCACTGGTGTTTCATCTGAGGTTTATAAAAATTAAAGATGCATCTATATTGTATAATTTCAAGTTAGCATTGAGTTTGGGTCAGAAATAGGTCATACTTTAATAATAATGATTATTAGGAGAATCTGCCCTGAACTATTACTTTGCAAACCATATCAAAGCCATGTATACTCAGGGACATGTCTGTAAGATTGCAGATATTTTATCTAATGACAATTTTTACCTAATGGAAGAAGATAAAATGGTATTTTCAAAAGGAACTGATTAATGATTTAACAAACGAATGAATAAGAAAATCTATTCACTATTTGTGCTTCTCTCATCTCCTACCTACCACTCCAACATGTCAACATTCAACAGGGCTGAAGCTTTGTCTCTTATTTAGGGTTGTAACCTGGGATCTAACACAGTGTCTGTACAATTTTATCAAGTACTTAATAAAATATGAATATTCTTGAACAAATCAATGAATTAAAGGCAAATAGCATAACTCATGCTCTAACACTAAATGAATACAAGTACAAAGCTAAAATGCACATAAACAACATGTTGAATATTCTACAGTCTCAAAAACCAACCCTTTTATGTGGATCCTGAGAAACTTACCAGAAGACCATGGGGGAGGAGAAGGAAAAAAAAAAGTTAAAGAGGGAGGGAGCCAAACCATAAGAGACTCTTAAAAACTGAAAATAAACTGAGGGTTGAAGGGGGGTGGGAGAGGGGAAAGTGGGTGATGGGCATTGAGGAGGGCACCTTTTGGTATGAGTACTGGGTGTTGTATGGAAACCAATTTAGCAATAAATTTCATATTAAAAAAAAAAACCCTTTTATATGACCCGTACCTAGTGTTATAGTCAATTACTTCTTCATCTGGTTTCACAAATGTAGCATAGACCACCTGAAGGCTGGGATCAACCACCGTCACTTGAGTAAGTTCCAAGCCTTTGGCTGTGTAGCACTATCAAGGGGGAAATATTAAACTCATATATCATATTGAGTAAACATATTTTAACATCTAAGATATCTTAAAGGAGTATTTCTAACTAGAACATACAATTTAATCATATTATTCAGATTTACTAACAAAAGCCAGTCAGTGGATCTGACAGTCTTGTAAAAGATGTTCCAAGCTTTAATTTTTTTCCTTAATGTTAGTAATATTTCTGCTAAGAAAATAATTTCATTTTCTGGACTTAGCCTTTACAATTGCTTTCATTAGAGATCAGTGCTATCCAGGAGAGCCTTCTGTGATGATGAAATGTTCTACTGCTATGCTGTCTAATATGGCAGCTACTAGCCACAGGTGGCTACTTAGTATGCGAAATATGGCTAGTGTGACTGAGAACTTGAGTGTTATTATATTGGCTAATGCAGTTATAGATCTTGTTGAATGAAAAAAAGAAAAACTTTACCATAAATATCAATGTGGCACTGGAGAGGACAACATGCTAATAATTGATTTCAAAGCCTGAAGCAGCCTGAATTGTTTCCAGTTGAAGACCTAAGCTGGAAACTGAACAATGTCCTTCTCTATTTATTGTAATTCACTCTAAAATCCGCTCTCCAAATATAATAGAGGGAATAAAAACTTTATGTCTTGGTAGAGACAACCGTTCATGTGATGTTTGACACGTCCCACGTACATTCCCTTATTTTAGTGTATCTGATTCTTACTGTTACCGTGGAATGATTATTAACCCCATACTTGACAGAGTAAAACATCCATTATACCTGCTCCAGGGTGACAGGAGGGAAGCAGTGAAGCTTCCCAGGTCATACGATTCAGTTCTCTTTGTTCCCTACTTTCTCATATTGATTCTCAGATAAAGAAAAATCACCATAAATATTTTGCTGCCTCTATAAACAATAGTTTCTGAAAATTCATTCAAGTTTTTATGCTGATGCTGGGGATAACAGTATTATTTGTAACATTTTCCACCCGCACAATTTCAGCAATTTGAGCAGGAGAAGCACCACTGGTGATAGATTAAGAAAAACTAATAAATAAAAAGAGACCCACGGACCAGTTCCTGGCCTCATTTCTTACTAAGTACAGGAATTCCCCCAAGTCACCTCTCCTGCACTTCAGTTGCTTCTGAAGATCGGTGAATTACACGCAGAACTATGTGGCCTCAAAAGAAAGCCCAGCCAAGTGATGTTACACACACCGTGCCAAGTGCTCCACAAGGATTCGGTTGTAATTACTGCAGTAAGAGAGAAAACACGGACGTACCACCTCACAGTTCACAGCAAATACACCATGATTGCCGTCGGGGGGCGGGGACTTGACAAAAGTCTTCACAAAGCCCTCTAGGTTTTCCTTTTGGTCATGAACGTGAAGCTGAAATAAACATTGCCAAGTAAATTACCGGCTATTTCTGCAAGCACCGTTAAGCTCATAAAAATTTCACCAACTAAAAATTAGCTTAATTAACCCTTTCAAATTCTTTCACATCTCTGGAGGCAGCAAGTCTCGTTCTGAAACAAGCAGCGGTCTGGGTGACAAGCCCTACCTTGGCGACCTGACACCCGGCAGAGCCAAGGACACCTTCACAACAGCTGTACCGTGTTTCTGAGCCACCGAGGACTGCAAACCAATCAAAAAATAAAAATCAAATCAGGCAAACTTTATAAGGCAGAGTGGCTCACTCCCAGAGCATGTGTCTTATCTTACCCTCCAAGACCTGTAAGGACACTGTGCAAGTACTTGATGTTACTCCTCCCCGTAGTCATGTTTTTGGATATTCATAATGAACAGGAAAAACCAACTCCTGGAACAGAGTTCTTGTGGGTTGCACTTTGAAGGTGAATTACAGTTACCAATGTCCTGAACACCTTCCACCCCCTTACTTCTCTTATTTTGTCCTGATCCCTCAGCTCTCCTCTGGCATCACCCCCTTATTCTGCTTGGACTTAACCTCAAGTATGTTTTCAACATCTTCCCCACTCCCTGACCTTTTCTTCCCCACTCCCTGACCTTTTTACTCTGGCTGAGGGGCTCAAAGTACCAAATTCTCCCTTCCTATGTCTGAGTTGTTGATCTGATCCAAGAAACATCACCCAGTTATGTAGACTGAGACCATGACGCAGATGTCATCTCCAGCCTTGGCTGGACCTACCAAATCCTGATGCCCTCTTCTTCTGTATCTTTGCCCAAGTACTATGTACATTTTCACAGCTATAATCCCAAATCTTCCTATCTCTTACCCCAATCCCATAATCCAGCTCATCTGTTCCCATATCCACCTTAGCCCTTCTTCACTCTGGCCCAAGGTAATGTTCTCCCAACTGTTCCTATTACTTCCTTCTGTCTACAGTGGTTTATGCATCAGTTTTCCTATAAAATGGGCTAGAATAATCTCCTTAAAGCACACATATTCATTTTATCACTTTCCTCAAGTCATTCCCTTGTTTATTACTGATCAAATGCAAATTTCTCAGGCTGGTGCTGAAGGCTCATGCTTAATCAGTCTTACATTACTCATCCAATCTTGACATCCCACAGCTTTCTCTTACCTTCTCCTGTGATAAGTAAAGAAGGAAGAGAACCAGTATTAACAGAGCATCTGTTATAAGCCAGGACTTTGACATGTCAGCTCACTCAATTGCCACATAAAGCTCATTCTATGAAGGTGGAAACAAATGCTCAGAGAGCTTAAGTGACTTGCCCAAGGTCTCAGGGAAAGTTGATGTCAAAAGAGCCCCAAATCTCAGGTCTGCCAGTTCCAATGTCCTTGTTCTGTTCATTATGCTGTATGGTCTGGTTAGCCCTGATGGTCTATCTGCTACACTTACTCCTCTTCAGTACCTTCCCTTCTTTGTTCTACTCCCTCTGGAATTCATAGTCCCTCCACCTTCCAAAAATAAGCCCTCCATGCTCTCAACATTCAGGCCAAAGTTACCTGATTTATTATTTATCCATGTATTTATTCAGTCATTCAATCACACCCACTGTTCTCTTCTATTTTCTCCCGGCTTTATCTTCTTCATACTATTTATTACAATATCATTCACATTCATATCGATCTCTACATCAATAGTTCATCTGTCCACCCATCTCTCCAAATGTTTATTGACAGTCTGTATGTATTAGGTACTATGCTAAGTGCTGGGGAGAACATAGGGAGAAAAAAAAAGAATGGATGGTGGTCCTTCCAAAAGCTCACAGTCTTTTGGAGATGGCAGATAAACTAGTAGATCATTACAAAATGTAGTTAAGTGCTATGAAAGGAAGAGGCAGATAGAAGAAGGCAGACCTATTTCAGACAGTGGGGTTGAGAAAGGACCTTGTGGAGGTACTACTGAAGCAGAGACACAAAGGATAAAAAGGAAACAGCCATGGCAAAAGCAGAGAGAATAATGGGTAAGAAGGCTCTGGACAGGGGGTCAGTGTGGTGTGAAAGTAACAATGGACAGGGGAGAAAATGGGGGGCAGAGACTAAGTCAGGCAGGGTCAGCAAGGTAACCAAAGGGTTTTAATCAAAGCAGGGCAGAAACAGGACCAGATATGTGATGTAAAAAATTACTCTCGAGGGGCGCCTGGGTGGCATAGTCGGTTAAGCGTCCGACTTCAGCCAGGTCACGATCTCGCGGTCCGTGAGTTCGAGCCCCGCAGCAGGCTCTGGGCTGATGGCTCAGAGCCTGGAGCCTGTTTCCGATTCTGTGTCTCCCTCTCTCTCTCTGCCCCTCCCTCGTTCATGCTCTGTCTCTCTCTGTCCCAAAAATAAATAAACGTTGAAAAAAAAAAAAAAATTAAAAAAAAAAAAAAATTACTCTCGAGTTTCTGGGGTGAAAAATAGACTGGGGGGGTGCGTGGGTAGGAGAGAAAAGGGTACAGTACAAGCAGCGAGACTGGGCAGGACACTGCAGCAATTGGGGACCGAGATAGGGGTGATTTGGACCCAGACAGTGGCAGTAGAGGTAGAGAAGGGACAGGCTCAGACTACATTACTGAGGGATAATACCTAAGACATACACACTGCTAAGACAAAAAGGTGCGAAGACGAATGACAGCACCCAGGTTTTTGGTTTGAATAGGAAAAAAAACCAGCTGAGTGGATTGTAGCAAATTTATGGTGTTGCAGGCAAGATGGGGGCTGGTGGGGGAAGGAATCAACAGTTCATCTTCATTCAGGGCAGGGGCGGGGGTGGGGGCGGCAAGGAATGGAAGCTATTAACAAAGAAATGATTCTAATGCTGGCAGGTGCAAAGCAGGTGACATCAGGAGGCAGTTGACTGCTGTGAGGTCTTCCCGCACCCCCCTCACAGCCTGGGACTCCCCACACCAGTGGGCCACAAGGGTAGCGAGTGGTGGTCAGAAGTAGGTGCTTGTAATTCAAACTTCAGATTCGGTACAGTTTCTCTCGACTGGACTGCACCTGACAAATACAGTGAACTGAATACTTTATCGATATTTTCTCTGACAAGCACTGGCTTGTCAAATAAATAAAGCAGAACTACCAAATACTTGCCTTTCTGAGTCAGCACTCGGCCAAAGTGGTAGTAGCATTCTTCTACCCTACTGTGTTTGCCTGCGGGAGTCACACCATATATTTTCCCACAACGACAACAGATCTTCCTAGAAGCTGAAACAAAATATGAAATTATTCATGAATACTTGGGGAAAAAAGACAAATGAACCGAAATGCAGGGAATTAACTGCCTTTGCATTCTTGATCACGCATGGATTACATGCCCAGGGTTGACCGTGAGGTAACAGGGAACTTAGCAGGATTACCCAAAACAATACTTGTAGGTGACCGGCTCCCAGCACCAGGGGTGCCTGTCTTCCAACAGGCATCCTGTCTGCCTCCAGATTCAGCCTAATGCCAGATAATTGTGGTTTTAGAGCCATAATTTGACTGTAGCCAACTTGATTAATTATCTACTTTTAGTACATAGTAACTCCTGAAATAGGACATATGTCTTCCTTATTATCCCCTTTAAACATGGAGGGGCCTGCATGCTTATTAAGTCATTGAGAGTAGATCTGGGCTTTTCACTAGACCCATTTGTGAACATTGGTTTTCAGTGATAATCCTCAAATTGGTTCTGATGATGATGGCAACTCTTAGTTGCAGTCTATTATGAGCCTCTGAGGCAGGTACTGTGCCGAGCACTTCGCATGCATTCCTGTAACTGATTCTCACAAAGACCTAAGGGGGTAGCTGTATGATCCAGATTTGGGAAAACCAAGGCTGGAGGGAAAACCAACAACCAAATGCAGGTTTCCCTTCCTCCTTCAGAGCCTCTGTTCTTAACTGGGTCAAGCGTTGAAAAAAAAAAAAAAAGGTAACTCAAATGGCAAAGACAATAATGAGAAAAATTCTAAAGATACAAAAGATAAATATTTTCTAGTCATTGAAAAAAATATTTTTAAATGTTTATTTATTTTGAGAGAGCAAGTGAGAGAGCATGAGCAGGGGAGGAGCAGAGAGAGAGGGAGAGAGTGAATCCCAAGCAGGGTCTGCACTGTCAGTGAGGAGTCCGATGGAGGGCTCGATCCCATGAACCATGAAACTATAACCTGAGCTGAAACCAAGAGTCAGATGCTTAACTCACTGAGCCACCCAGGCACCCAGAAAAATATTTCTAAAATTCCATTTCCAACTCCAATGGACTTAAGGTTTGACAGCTGGGATATTAAATATTCTCTCTTTCTTCTTGGTGGAAGGAATGAATTTTAACTATGCCTAGTATTTAGAGAAAATGTAAAATAGTAACACTAATTGTAAATCTTTTTTATAAGAATTTCTAATTAAAGGACAGGAAGTATTCAAAACTGACACTGCATATGAATAGTTGGTAGGAGTAGGGACTCCAGAATCAGACTCCTTGGGTTCAAATCCTGGCTCTCCTACTTATTTTCAGAGTGACCTTTGACAAGTCATTTGACCTCTGTGGGCTTCTTTCCTCATTTGTGTGAATGAAGGTAATGCTAGTACTTACCTGAAATGATTGTTAATATTTAATAAATTAAGAAAATAAACTTCTAACACAATGGAAATGAAGTGGAAAGGGAAATAATCCTTTTAGTGTTCCAGCCTTAGCATGTAGCAAGGATCATTTTCAGTCCCATATACTTACTGTCATTTAGAAGAGCTTTGGTCATGCCTGGGTTTAGAAGAATACTTCCTGGTTTTTCAGGGCTGGGTTGTGGATAGTCATTTTCATGTAACTGTTCTTCCGTTAGAAGGTAGTCTTGCAGATGTCTGTAGAGAACAATTCCTGTGAGTGCTAAGAAAAAAAGAAGTGTGGTTCAATAAAATTTAAATAACATGTTTTAAGGTAGTGGTAAGGTTAGAGTCTACTAACCCTTTCAGATATGAAAAGCTCAAATGCTGATTAACATTAAGTAAGGAAGTAGTCTAAAAAAACTAAAGTCTTCATATCCTTTGACCTATAGATATGTAGATACTGATTGCTCTCTGCATCATCTGAGGTCCTATACTATGGCTAAGAGAAGGGGAAGTAAGAATCCCATCAGTAATAGCCAGTGCATATTAAGCATGCCAAAAACTATCGTCAGGACTTTGAACTTTATATTAACCCAGAAGCGAAAACCTATTGACCTCATTTTTACAGACAAAGAAAATGAGGCTCAGAGAAATGAGGGCACATGACCAAGGTTACACAACACAGTTAATACACAACTCAGGTCTTCTGACTCCAAATCATGCTTATTGATTCTTAATAAACACTGAGATAAGCAGAGTACAGAAGCTTACAAGCAGGAAACATGGTAACTCTCACAAGGGCAAAATGCTCAAGTTCAAGGATCTCTTTCCAACATCACTAACCCTAACCCCTCACATGAATGGATTCCTAACATTTCTCCTAAGGTGTTATTTAAAATTCTGGCAGAATTTGCTACACTATCTTTGGCAAACCCTTTTGTACAAAAAAGAATTCTTCTGTGTGAGAAATATTAGGAGATTCTAGAAGTACCTGCTTTGTTTCAGACAAGTACTTAGAGGACAAGACAGGTGCTACCATCTGGTTTTATTCAAAATACGACCAAAATCAAGTAACACTTTTTCTTTAGCTTTTTGATCCTGGGAGTTTGTTACAAATGCAGACTTGGAGGCTGTTCCCAGACATCCTGAATCAGAATCCGCACTTGAACAAGATTTCCAGGTCATTCCATGCATGTTAAATTTGAGAAGCACTACTCTCACTGACTGGATAGGTATTAAGTATCCCCTCCCGCCACTCTTCAAAAAGGAGGCTGAGAATTCAAATACTGCCTAAGTAGAGCCCATTTTTTCATCTATTTATACTAATTTTTAAAAAGGCTATTAAATATTCAGTCTGCAGATGATCCTTCATAAACACAAGTTTATTTATTCATTCATTTTCATGTCCATTCTCTGAAAGAGAGAACGAGTGGGGAGGGGCAGAGAGAGAGGGAGACACAGATCTGAAGCAGGCTCCAGGCTCTGAGTTGTCAGCACAGAGCCTGATGCAGGACTTGAACTCACAAACTGTGAGATCATGACCTGAGCTGAAATTGGACGCTTAACTGACTGAGCCACCCAGGCGCCCCAACACAATAGTTTACTAATTGCATCACACCACATTTACTTCTCCTTTAAGGTAACAAGGTCAAGAGTCTGTCAACATTGCACCAAACTTACCACTTTTCTTTTCATTCTTTTTCAATCCAGTTGTTTTATCGTTGTTATTGCTTCCAGGGACACCTAAAACATACAAGAACTCTTCTTCTGAGACAATGAATTATTTTTGTCTGCTTTATAAAAAAGTATAAAACATGAGAAAGGTCCACAGCACAGTGAAGTCTTTATTTTTACCTTAAAATAGGCACCCAACATGGGAGACCAAACTACTTCATAACCAATGCTAAGTTGGGAAAAATGGTAATTTATGAAATAATTAGATCAGGACTTCGTATTTTCTAAAGCTACTATATTCTGTGTATTGGTTAGAGTATGTCTAAATATGAGTCAATGAGTTTTACATCATTACTGACTATAACTCTCACAATTTGCAAACCATTTCCATTTCATTGCAAATATCCAAATGTGTACTTAGACTTCTATGTTCAGTATCTTTATGCTGTATTTAATACGAAGAGAAGGGGGGGAGTGAGAATACCATGAAAATACTAAAACAAGAGACCCTGTATATTTTATTTTCTTATTATTTCAATTTTTATTTTATTAGGTTTTTTGTTCTACTTCCAGAGTAGTTAGCATAGTGTTTTATTAGTTTCAGGTGTACAATATAGTGATTCAACAATTCCATACATCACCCAGTGCTCACTGAGATAAGTGTATTCTTAATCCCCCTCACCAGTTTATCCCATCCCCCACTCTCTTCCCCTCTGGTATCCATCAGTTTGTTCTCTATAGTTAAGAGTCTGTTTTTTGATTTGTCTTTTTTTTCCTTTGTTCTTTTTTTCCATTTTTCTTTTAATGTTTATTCTTGAGAGGGAGAGAGAGGGAGAGAGAGAGAGAGAGAAGAGAACATGAGCGGGGGAGGGGCAAAGAGAGAGGGAGACACAGAACCTGAAGCAGGCTCCAGGCTCTGAGCTGTCAGCACAGAGATGAACTGCAAGATCATGACCTAAGCAGAAGTTGGATGCTTAACCGACTAAGCCACCCAGGTGTCTATCATTCGTTGTTTCTTAATTTACCCATGAGTGAGATCATATGGTGTCTTTCTTTGACTTACTGTGCTTGGCATTATATACTCTAGATCCATCTTTGTTGCAAATGGCAAGCAAGATTTCATTCTTTTATATGGCTGAGAAATATTCCATTGTGTGTATATGTATGTGTATATATATGTATACACACACCTCTATCTATATACATCTTCTTTATCCATCATCTACTGATGGACACTTGGGCTGCCTCCATAATTTGGCTGTTGTAAATAATGCTGCAATAAACACAGGTGTGCATACAGCCTTCTGAATTAGTGTTTTCATATTCTTTGGGTAAATAAATACCCAGTAGTGGGATTACTACGTCACATGGTAGTTCTATTTTTAAGTTTTTGAGGACCCTCCACACTGCTGTCCACAGAGGCTGTACCAGTTCACACACCACATCCTCACCAACACTTGTTTCTTGTGTTGTTGATTGTAACCACTCTGTCAGGTGTGAGGTGATCTCATTGTCGTTTTGATTTTATTTCCCTGAAGATGAGTGATGTTGAACATCTTTTCATGCGTTTATTGGCCATCTATAGGTCTCCTTTCAAGAAATGTCTGTTCTTGAGACCTTGTATATTGTAACACAGGTATTCAAGTCTATTTCAAGTGCTGTACATAAAAAAATGCCATAGGGGCGCCTGGGTGGCTCATTTAGTTGAACATCTGACTCTTGATTCTGGCTCAGGTCATGATCCCAGGGTTATGGGATCAAGCCCTGTGTCAGGCTCCACACTGAGTGTGGAACATGCTTATGATTCTCTCTCTCCCCCTCTGCCTCTCTCCCCTGCTCATGTTCTTTACTATAAAATTTAACATTAAAAAAATGGTTTAAATGCTATAAATTATCAAGTTTTTATATTCTTGAAATTAAAATAGCATTTCTAAGCATGACACAAAACCCAGAAACCAAAAGCAAGACATTAATTACACTTTTATTTATTTATATATATATATATTTTTAAATGTTTATTTATTTTTGACAGAGAGAGAGAGAGAGAGAGAGAGAGAGAGAGAGAGACAAAGCATGAGCAGGGGAAGGGCAGAGAGAGGAAACACAGAATCCAAAGCAGGTTCCAGGTTCTGAGCTGTCAGCACAGAGGATGATGTGGGGCTCAAACCCACAAATCGGAGATCATGACCTGAGCCGAAGTCAGATGCTTAAACGACTGAGCCATGCAGGTGCCCCTAACTGCACTTCTAAAATAGCTTCTAGGGGTACCTACGTGGCTCAGATGGTTAAACGTCTGACCCTTGATTTGCCTTTGGACATGATCTCGCGGTTCATGGGATAGAGCCCTGCACCAGGATTCTGTCTTCCTCTATCTGCTCCTCCCCTGCTTGCATGCACGTGCACACGTGCTCTCTCTCTCTCAAAACAAACATTAAAAAAGAGAAAAAAGTAAAAGTGAAAAGCTTTTATTATTACAAACTTCACAAATAAGGCTGAAGTACCAGTGAGTGACAAACTGAGGAAAACATTTGAAGCCCATTAAAAGGGGATATGCGAAAGGTTGTTGCAGATGAATAGGCTGATAATAAAAGGGGACAGAAAGATGCAAAAAGGCAATTTAAATTGAGATAGATAAAAGGAAGATCTTCAACCTTATAATAATAATAAAAAGCTAAAATAATTTCATTTCTGGTCTATACTTTCACACTCCAGAACGGGATAAATGAGGAACTTTTCCAAGGTGTGAGGAAAAAGCTTATACTCCTACCCTATTAGTGGGGAATGTAAACAGCAAATGTTTTCTGGAGGCAGTTAGCAATATTTACCCATTTTAAACATGCAGACCTTTTCTGCTAGCTACTCTGTGCACAGGGATTTATGTTAAGGATACATAGGCTCTAGTATGAGGAAATGTTTGAGTTCACACTCCATTAATCACAGAACATAAGGTAGAAAAAACATGTAAGCCACTTAGATACTCAGTGCGTGTGTTTCTTCTGTATTCTACACTCTACACAATGGAGTATCAGTACTACAGGTCAGTACAACAGAGTATCATGTAGTCATTAAAATGTACGATACAGATCTGGATGCTAACACACATTCTAGATCAACTGATGAAAGATTTCTAGGATACTTTATTCAGTGAAAAAAGTTAGAGCATACATCAAATGACTGCATTCATCTCAATTATTAAAATTACATATATTTCTGTAGTCATTATGGAAGGGTCTATAACAAAAATTTGGAATAAAGTTGTCTTTGGCTGTTTTGTTTTTTTTAATGTTTTTCTGTATTATTTGAATCCATGCTATGTATTCTCGAATACCCCCAAGGAAACAAAATTGGGGGTAGGATTACCCCCAAGCAAACAAAACTGGCTCTTGAGGAATAAAGAAAAAAAAACCACAGATATTACAATGGTATGTGGCTTTCCAAAACTCAGCCTTACCCAACAAAATATTATTCCTTAAGTACTTAATACTACTGGAGGTTGGGGGTGGGCGTGGTAGAAAAAACAATGTCTAAAAAAGATCTTAGGGGGGCAGTAATAAAAAAAGAAGAGCTGAGAAATACTATTTCACATGGAATGAGTTACTTTTATAACTAGAAACCAAATTTAATTATCTCCATGATAACTGCTCTCAAGGAGTTATATTCATATGTCTAATTTCAAATCTAATTTATTTTCAACCAAAAATCCCCCTTGCATGTTCTACTCAAGAGAATATTTTTAAACTATGTTTCATTGAATACCTAAAAACGACCCTGCTAATGAAAAAAAAAAAAAACATGTTTAATGTCAGGTGTTGATCACAAGTTTTTATCTTATCACTTGATTAATTATAAAGAAATTACCTTGATCTCTCAGTTTCTTAAGAGTATTTATCGCTATGTTCACATACATATTTCTACTGCCACAGCGTTCATAAATGGCCTTTTCTTCTATTTTAGCCTAGACCATGAAGTGAATAATAAAAGATATTAAATCTCAAGATGATGGATAATAAATGTCGTTTACAATATAATGGAATAAATATGGCAAAATATAACTCAAGGGATGGGGAAAAAATGGCACAAATAAAAAGCAACTTATTTTACATTTTTCTGTTCATGGCTTTTGAGAGGAAAGAAAAAAAATTATCCCATGAATCAAATCGAGGAACTAGATACTTCTCTTCACAAACTAAAACCACAGTATCTCAGAGTACAAAAAGCTTACAGTGCATATTCATTTGATTCTCAAAGCAAGCCCCTAATGTATCAAAGGTGCTTATTATTATTCTCGTTTGAGGTAACAAAGGCTCAAGGTGGCTAAATACTTTGCTTAAGATCACACAGCAAAGGAAAGACATAATCCTCTTTTCAGTATCTTTAGTTTATAGGTTACTTTTCTAAAACCATTAAGTAATCACTATTTAAGTTAATTTGAGAGACAGAGAGAGATAGAGAAACAGAAATAGAGAGAGAGGAGAGGGAGAAGGGGGGAGGGGGAGAGAGAGGATAAAGAGGACAGAGAGGAGAGAGAGGATCCCAAGCAGGCTCCATGGCCAGCGCAGAGTCTGATGCAGGTCTCAATCTCATCAACTGTGAGATCATGACCCGAGCTGAAATCAAGAGTGAGACACCCAGGTGCCCCAGTAATCAATATTTTTATGCTAGGATTCATGAAAATCCTAAAGGTCAGTAAAAGAAAACAAATGGATAAAAAATGACAGAAACCAGTAAGGGTAATATAATGAATACATTGTATTAATGCTTTATCGGGCACCTAGTATGTGCAGGTTTGGTAGAATAGTCATTAAATGTTTTCTCAGTCTTCATTGTGAATCAGTGAGAATGGGTGCCATCATGACTAACCTGTATGCGGCTCAAGAAAAAGTAGATAACTTACTGTTGCAGAGCTAGTAAATGAATCCAGGAGTGACCAAACGCCAAAGCCAAGATTCTTCTTACTACACTAAACTTCACAGAGAGAAAGCCATGGGGGGTTGGGGAGAGGAGAGAAGAAAAGCAAATTGAAATAATAAAGGATAACATGTCTCTGTAACAGGCTGCTTTTTTTGTCTGTCTTTGCGTTGCCATTATTCTTCAACCAGTATAGAATCCTGGAGGAGACAGACTTCCGGAATGGCTGAACAAGAACGTTCGTGAACTCACCTTCCCATAAAAATAATTAAAATGCAGACAAAACAACTAAAGTAACCATTTCAAAACTCTGAAAATTAACCAAAGCCACAGAACAAACTGAGAATTACCTAAGAGAAACTACTGAACCTCGGTAAGACAATGGAGTCTATACCATTTTAGCTTGAGGGTTTTCCCATTACCCACTTCCCACCTGCCAGCTTAATGCCATAGTGATAAAAAGTTGGCAGCCTCGTAGCCAACAGAGAGGACGGACTTCTTTTACAGCTACACTAAAAACATCATCCCCAGAACACAGACAATATTTTGTCTGAATAAGCAGCTCCCTGGAAAATCTACTCTCAAGGTGTTGTGGGTATTTGAGTCAGAACTCAGCTCATGGTGCAGGCGGGGGGACCCTATTGCCTGGGTGCTACTAAAACAATAGCAACTGGGTGGCAAGATGACAGCCACCTAAGGTTATGATTTCTTGTTGGGCAAACAGGAACCTGGCCAGGAATTTTAATTTTTTAATGTTTTTAACGTTTATTTTTTTGACAGAGAGAGAGAGAGCAGGGGAAGGGCAGAGAGACGGGGAGACCCAGAATCCAAATCAGGCTCCAGGCTCTGAGCTGTCAGCACAGAGCCTGCAATGTGGGGCTCGAACTTACCAACTGTGAGATCATGACCTGAGCTGAAGTCAGAAGCTCAACTAAGCCACCCAGGGGCCCCAAACCTGGCCAGGAATCTAAAAAACATTTTGGAGACCTAGGTGACCACAAAAAAATTTGAAAGGTCCTGACATATTTCTGGAGCTTAAAAGGTGGCCCAGGAAAGACCTGGGAAAAGATAAGGCCCTACTCACTCACTAGTGGCTGTTCTTGAAGCCCTGGAACAAGGACGTAAAAGCTAAGGCTGGCTGTCAACTTAAGTTTTAAGGCACTTCTTCTCACATAGATTCCCCCTGGCAAAGGGAGGAAGACATACAGACAAGGCATTTAAGAAAAATTTCTAACCAGTCATTGGCTAACAAGTAGATTATGCTGACAGAGGGTGATCCTTTTGAAGGAGGCCTTAAAATAAAAATTAAAGGCAAGAACTTAAAAAACAATGCTACTAGAGAACTTAGTGGCCGTACATTGAAAGGAATACAGAATCTACAAAATTAGTTCAGTAAAGTCACTAAACAAATAAGTAGCAACAAGAAAAACCAAAACCTAGCAACAAAACAAAAATGTACCTGAAATCAGTTATTATTTAATCATACAGTTTGTAACAAAAAAATTATGAGTTATGTAAAGAAACAAAAAAGTGTACCTCATACAGAATAAAAACCAGCCAAGAGAAAATGTCCCTGAGAAAGTCCACATTTTGGACTTTAAGTACAAAGACTTTGTAAATATGTTTTAAAAATGAAAGAAACTATGTTTAAAGAAGCAAAGAAAATGGGGTCTTACCACATGGACAACATGAATAAAGAGAAATTTTAAAAATAAAAAGTTTTAGGAATTCTGGAGCTGAAAAGTGTAAAAATTTTTATCAGTACTCTAGGGGGTCCACAACAGATACACTAGATGGTTATTTGAATTCACATGAGAATTAATATTGGTAAATATAAATTTATAGGAAAATATCGAAGAATATATGTGTTCGTATGTAATCATTTTCTCCTGTTTTAACAATGGCATAGAGCAGTAATTACAAAATTGTGTTGATAGGCTTATATAATGTTATAATCCATATAATAATAATGATATAAAGAAGGGGGTAGGAAACATATACTGGAACAAAATTTTTATAGGCTATTGAAATGAAGGTAGTTTTAATCTGAATTAGATTGTTTTAAATTAAAATGGTAAGTGTAATCCTAAAGGCAAAAAGTAAGACAGTAACTAAAAAAATATAGCCAAAGAAATGACATGGGAATTTAAATGATACACTAGAAAATATCTATATTACACAAAAGAAAGCACTAATTATAGAGAAAATAAAAAGACACAAGACATATAGAAAACAAATAGCAAAACACATGATGTAAATCCTCTTATTGGTCAGTACTTATTAAATGTTAATTGATTAAATACTCCAACTGAGGGAAGAGACTGGAAGAATCATGAAAAATATGTAACTCTACACTGTATACAAGGTAGACACTTTAGATCTGCACCCTACACGGGGCTCAAACTTACAACCCCAAGATCAAGAGTTGCATGCTCTACCAACTGAGCCAGCCAGGCACCTCTAGATAGACACTTTAGAGTCAAAGACCAAACAGGTTGAAAGTAAAGGAGAAAAAAAGATGTACTTTGTAAATAGTAAAATATATGTGAAGTGGCTATGCTAGTATCAGACAAAGTAGATTTTTAAAACAAAGTTGTTACTAGAGACAAAGACATAATGATAAGAGCCAATCCATCAGGGAGACATAACAATTATTAACAAATATGCATTTAATAACAGAGCAGCAAAATACAGAAAGCAGCAGCTGACAGAACTCAAGTGACAAATAACAATTCAACATTAAGAATGGATACCTAAAGTTTCTCTCTTCTCCAACCATCTAAGATGCTGAAAGGAAAGAATGTCAAGGAGAGGAAGGTGGCCTGGTGCCGCTGTTGTGAAGAAGCAGGAGGCCAAGAATTTAGTCAATCCCATTTGAGAAAAGGCCCAAGAATTTTGGCATCAGACGGGACATTCAGCCTAAAAGGGACTCACCCACTTTGTCAAATGGCCTTGCTACATCTAGCTGCAGCAGCAAAGGGTTATTCTCTAGGAATGTTTAAAAGTGCCACCTGTGATTAACCAGTTCACCCAGGGCTTGGACCACCAAACAGCTACTCAACTGCTTAAACTGGCCCACAAATACAAACTAGAGATAAAGCAAGAGAAGAAGCAGAGATTGTTGGCCCAGGCTGAGAAGAAAGCTGCTGGCAAAGGTGATGTCCCCACTAAGAGGCTGCCCATCCTGTGAGCTGGGGTTAATACTGTTACCACCTTAGTGGAGACAAAGAAGGCTCAGCTGGTAGTGATTGCACATGATGTGGATCCCATTGAGCTGGTTGTCTTCCTGCCTGACATATGTCCTAAGATGGGGGTTCCCTAGTGCATTATCAAGGGGAAGGCCAGGCTGGGTTGTCTGGTTCACAGGAAGACTTGTACCACTGTCACCTTCACACAGGTTAAGTCAGAAGACAAAGGAGGTCTGGCTAAGCAGGTGGAAGCCATCAGGACCAATTGAAAAGACAGGTATGATGAGATCCACCCCCACTGGGGAGGCAATGTCCTGGGTCCAAAGTCTGGCTTGCATTGCCAAGTTGGAAAAGGCAAAGGTTAAACAAATGGCCACCCAACTGGCTAAATGGATGCTGAATTTTCTGTACATAAAGCAATAAAAAGTTCTCTTTCAGCCAGTGTCAAAATTTAAAAAAAAAAAAAAAGAATGGAGACCTCTATACCATACTTCAATAATGGAAACAAGTCAAATGGTGAAGAAAATAAAATATTTCAACAACACTATGAATCAACTATACCTCGAAGACATCTATAGAACACTCTATGCAACAATAGCAGAATATGTAATGCCTCTCAAGCAGATACAGAACATTTTCCAGAACAGATCATGTGTTAGGCCATAAAATAATGCTCAATAAATTTAAAAGGATTTAAATCACAGAAAGTATGTTCTCTGATCATAATGGTATTAGATTTTAAGTCAACAACAGGAAATTTGGGAAATTCACAAATGTGTGGAAATTACACAGTGGGGCAAAGAAGAAATAACAAACTAGATTTAAAAATTGAGATACATTTAAGTGGAAACACAACATACCAAACCTTTTGATTAGAGAATAATTCCTATTGTAAATAGCTTTACTAAAAATAAAATGGAAATTAAAAACTTTGCCTTCCATCTTAAGAAACTGTAATTTTAATAGTAAACCAAACCCAAAGAAAGCAGGAAAGAAATGATAATGAGTAGAAATAAATGAAATGAAGAATTTTCTAAAATGGAGATAACTAAAAAAGCAAAAGTTGGTTCTTTGAAAAGGTCGACAACATTGACAAAACTTTGGCTAGGCTAAGAAAAAAGAAATAAGACTCAAATTACTAAAATCAGTAATGGAAGAGAAGGCATCACCACACAATTCACAGAAATAAAAAGAATGATAAAGAAATACTATGAACAAATATATACCAATGTATTATAAAATTTAGATGACATGTGAAATTTTAGAAAGATAAAACCTCATGAAATTGACTCAAGAGTAGACCTAGGAGATGAATTGGTAATTAAAAAAATATCCACAAGCCCAGACCTCATTGATGAATTCCCCTAAACATTTAAAGAAGATTAAAAAAAAAAAAAGAATAGTAACCATTCATAAGATCTTCCAAAAATTAAAAAAGGGAACATTTTACATCTCATTCTATTAGGCCAATATAACCCTGAGACTCCAAAAAAAGAGTAAGTTACTACAAGCAAAGAAAGCTACAATGTCCATCACTAGAATAAAGAAAATGTGGTACCACAAGTAATAAAGTATTATTCAGCTGCCAAAAAGAATGAAATTCTGATATGTGCTACAACATGAATGAACTATGGAAACATTACACTAAGTCAATGAAGCCAGAAACAAAAGGACAAATATTGCATGACTCTACTTAGATGAGGTACCTGTAGTAAGCAAATTCACAGAGACAGAAATTAAAATAGAGGTTACCTGGGGCTGAGGGGGGGAGAGAAGAATGAAAAGTTATTCATTACCTTAATAGGTACAGAGTTTCTATCTGGGATGAAGAAAAGCTCTGGAAATGGATAGTAGTGATGGTTAAACAACATTGTGAAGGTACTTAGTAACACTGAATTGTGCACCCAAAATGGTTAAAATGAGAAATTTTATGTCATGCATATTTTATCACAATGAATATAACAGTAATGGGGTACCCGGGTGGCTTAGTTGCTTGAGCATCCAAGTCTTGGTTTCAGCTCAGGTCATAATCCCAGGGTTGTGGGATGGAGCCCCATGTTGGGCTTCATGCTGAGAAAAGTAATATTAAAAAAAAAAAAAATTACAGACTCGTGTCTGTAGACCTAATTAACGTTGACACAAAAATTCTAGCACACTGAGTCCAGCAACATAAAAAGACTATACACCGTGACCAAGGGTGTTTATCCAAGAAATGCATGAGTTTAAGATTAATAAAAAAACAAACCTACAACAATGTAATATACTACATTAATTGAATATAGACAAAAACTATATGACATCAAGAAATAAGAAAAAAGTATTTAAGAAAAGTCAAGATGATAAGACACTTAAACTAGGAATAGAAGGAAACTTCCTCAACTCGATAAAGGACATGTAAAAAAAAACAACAACAACTAAAAAACCACCTACAGTAACCACTGTACTTAATGGAGAAAGAATGAAAGCTTTCCTCTTAGGGAAAGGAACAAGACAAGGATGCCCCCTCTTACCACCTCCACGCAATATTCTACTGGACATTTATGCTACAGAAATCAAGCAAGAAAATGAAATAAAATATATACAGATTGGAAAGGAAAGAGTAAGACTGTGTCTATCTGCAGTTGATATCATCTTCTTTGAAGAAAATCCCAAGGAATTCACTGAAAACTATTAGAGTTAATAAATAGGGGCGTGCCTGGGTGGCTCAGTCAGTTAAGTGTCTGGCTCTTGACTTTGGCTCAAGTCATGATCAAGGTTTTTGAGTTCAAGCCCCTCATTGGGCTCTGCGCTGTGTGTAGCCTGTTTGGGATGCGCGCGTGCTCTCTCTCTCTCTCTCTCTCGCTCTCTCTCTCTCTCTCTCTCCCACTCTGTCCCTTTCCCACTTGTGCATGCTCTCTTTCTCTCTCTGTCTCAAATAAATAAACTTAAAAAAATTAATAGGCATATAAGGGTTCAAGACACAAGATAAAAAGTTTTCATTGTATTTTTGTACACTGGCTATGAATAATCTGAAAATTACAAAAATAATTCCATTTATAATACTGTTAAATTTATTCCTAGATACTGTATTAACAAAAAAGTTAAAGACTTATACTCTGAAAATTACAAAACACTGTTGAAAGGAATTAAAAGATAAAAAAACCCCACAAGACATTCCATGTTCATGGTTCACAAGACTTAATATTGTTAAATGACAATCCTCCACAAATTGATCTAGAGATTCAAAGCAACTGCTATCAAAATTATAATCCAGTATTTCTGTAGGAAATACAAGCTGAACCTAAAAGTTATATGGAAATTCCAGGGACCCAAAACAGTTTAAAAAATTTAACAAATATGGAGGAGTCACGTTTCCAACTTCAATACTTACTACAAAGCAATAGTAATTAAGATTGTGTAATACTGGTATAGGATAGAAATAGAGATCAATGTAATAAAATGAGTCCAGAATTTATGTTAATTTATATCTAGTATTTATGATCAACTGATTTTTGACAAAGGTGACAAGACAATTAAATGGCGAAAAATAATCTTTTCAACAAATGGTGCTGTGACAATTGGATGTCCACATTCAAATGAATGTTTGGACCCCCTGCCTCATACCTTATGTAAAAGTCATTTAAAAAAGTGAATCCTATGCCTAAATGTAGTAACTAAAACTGTAAAATTCTGAGAAAAAATAAAGTAGTAATAAATCTTTGTGTTCTTTGTTTCTTAGATAGGATACCAAAATCACATGTGACAAAGAAAAACAGATGAATTGGAATATATCAAAATGAAGAACTTTTTGTAATGCAAATGATCCAGTCAAGAAAGTAAGAATACAACTCAAAGAAAAAATATTTGTAAATACTGTATCTACTAAGACACTTGTATCCAAAATATATATAGAACTCTCAAAACTTGATAAAAAGACAACTAAAAATATATGCAAAGGAACTGAACATATGTGTACAGACATATCCAAGAAGACATACAAATGGCCAAAAAGCACAGAAAAATATGTTCAACATCATTAGGCATTAGGTAAATCAAAGTCACAATCAGATACCATTTCATGCCCAATAAGTTGGCTCCACAAAATACAGGTAACAAGCACTAGCATGGATGTGAAGAGACTAGAACTGTTCACATCACTGATGGGCATATACAACAGTGTAGCTACTCTGGAAAATGGTTTGGTATTCCCTCAAAAAGTTAAATATAGAATTGTCATTCAACCCAATTATATGCTCAAGAGAAACATCATCATCTGTTGACACAAAATCTTACAATGTCCATTTATGTACAAATGTTCATTAACAACCAATAAATGGAAATAGCCCAAATGTCCATCAACTGATGAACAGATGTGTATATCCATAAACCAGTCTTATTTGGCAAGAGGAAATTAAGTAATGATGCATACTACAGTACGGATGACCCTTGAAAACAGTATTCTAAGTGAAAACATTAAGCTGGTCACAACAAAATCCCTTATTATCAGAGTCCTCATTCTAGAAATGTCCAGAAGAGCAAATTACAGAGAAGGTAAGTGAGTGGCTGCCCAAGGCTAGGAGAGATATGGAGGGCTAGGGGAGTGACAGATGAACGGTAACAGATGATCTCTTTGGGGTGATGGAATTGTGTTAAGATTAATTGTAGTGATTGCACAAGTGGTTGATTTGAGTATATATACTCAAAGTCACTCCAGTGTACACATAAAATGGATGAATTAATAGGGTATGTGAAG
Source organism: Prionailurus viverrinus (assembly GCF_022837055.1). NCBI lineage: Eukaryota > Metazoa > Chordata > Mammalia > Carnivora > Felidae > Prionailurus > Prionailurus viverrinus. The sequence goes on along the minus strand of NC_062573.1, from coordinate 37,500,892 downwards.
TATATCTCAGTGAAACTGTTAATAAAGAGAATCTTCTGAGTCCTTCCTCGCTCTTAATACAAGAATCTGTTATGATGACAACTTGACTTATATCCCCAATGTTTCTAGCAAATGGCAGTTCACTACTCTCTAAGAAACAGCAATTTTATGGGCAGAGGTGTCAGTTATAAAGATCTTCCTCACAATTGGGTAAGATTTGCCTCTCGTTGCTTTCACCATGGTCCTTTCATAACCTCCCAGAGAAGTGGGAATTAGCCTCAACCAAGCCCAAATCTAGTGTTCAGATGTGTGTTTGTCTAACAGTATTTAAAATATTAAAAATTTTAATATTTAAAATATTAAAATACTTTAACATAAAAAGTCTTCGAGGACTAGAAATCTGTAAATATTGACCTTGAATTACCAAACTGCAATTATCAGATGGAGCTGAGTAGTGTTTTTCCCCTTTAGATTGCACTTATTGTGTGTATGAGCCATAGTTCCCTGACTCCTTATTACTCCCGGAGTCCACAAAGGCTTTTGAAGATATGCATGGGGACAGGAGCTATGGTTATTGCTCCTGATTTGTAAGGTTTCATTTTGGGAAAAAAAAGGCTTTGAGTAGATTTGCAAAGACAAGTGCCTCCAAGAGACCAGATCTGGCCCATAAATGAGCATAAATAGTGGTATGTAATAGGGAGTAGTGGGGACTATGGCTCACTTGACAGTATATGCTTCATATAAAGGAGGGGAGACACTGCTCAGATTAATATACTATTGGCCTTGACAAGTGGGCGCCTGAGTGGCTCAGTCGGTTAAGCACCAACTTAGGCTCAGGTCAGGATCTCAGGATTCATGAGTTCAAGGTCCACTTCAGGGGAACCCTGCTTCTCTCTCTCACCCTCTCTCTCTGCCCCTTGTGGGATTCTCTCTCTTCCTGTCTTTCTGCCCCTCACTCACTTGAGCCCCCCCCCCCCATAAATAAAAAATTAAAATTAAAAAAAAAAGAAAATTATAGGACTAAGACAGTTTTTGTCACTAGAGTAACCAGGGTACTCTTTACAACTTAAGGATAGCAAAAAGATCCTCTAGGAACCAGTCCCACAGCCTGGTTTCGAAAAAGGGGAAGAGAAAAAGAATAAAGTTGTTTCTTGAGGTTTTTTTTTTTTTCAATATAATACTTTTGAAGTGTGTGTCTTCAGATATACTGACCTTGTTAACAGCCTCATCCTCTGTTTTATAAACTGTCAAATACTTCTCAACGAAGAGGTTGACATAGCGTTGTCTTACTTCCTCAGGGACTTTGACAGAGGATTCTGATGTGACTAAAGCCCGCTTCCGATGAGCCACTTTGTATTTCGGCATCTTGTTAAACAGAGTTGTTGATTAGTGAAAAGAAAAACACATGTTTCTGTTTAAAATTCCTACTATGTGTAGGAAACAAGTACAACTATCTCAGGTAAGTTCTCTATCAATTAAATTCAAAACTAATTTAAAGTTATAAATTCATTAAAAGTAAAGTAAATAGGAAGGCGCCTGGGTGACTCAGTCTCATGGTTCCTGAGATCAAGTCCTGCATCCGGATCTGCACAGTGAGGAGCCTGCTTGGGATTCTCTCACTCCCTCACTTTGTCCGTCTCCTGCTTGCACACATGTGCTCTCTCTCTCTCTCAAAAAGAAACATTTAAAAAATAGAATAAATATAAGGCATAATGTTACCTACACTCACAAAAGGGAGCCATGAGGATGCGGAACCAGTGAAGCTACCTGTGAGTACCCCATTCTAGCTGACCCAATTACTCAAATCATCTCTCTACTCTCCACAGCCAGAATCTTAGAGCTCTGGTGTGCTCTTCTCAGCAAATAGGAACGTTTGTCATGTACCATTCTTAAGAAGAATTTATGTCCCAACGTCAGTTACCATTTCACAAAGAAAAATGCTCAGATTAAATAAAAGTTATCAAAGATTTATACATACTCAATATTGTCAGTAATATCCCAGCTATAAATAATGTTAGCATTCCTTTAGAAGAACTTATTGATACTTTGAGAACTGTACAATCAGTCAATCTGTCTCACTTTTGGGGGGGGGGCGGTAAAAAAAAGTTACACTTTCCTGTAGTTGTTCCCTTGAAGCACAAAGATGTTTTAGGAGGGAGAAATCCTTAAAAGTGACAGGTAGTTTTCTGCTGAAGAATACTTAGTAAACAGAAAAAAAAGTAATTGCCACAAATAGGAGAAAAATTACTAAGGAGGGACTGCCATCAATGATGGCATAATTTATGAAAGGTCCACCTGCCTCTCTCTCTCTCTCTTTCACATACACACACATATACACCCCTCACTGGATGTCTCTTGAAAGGTATATTTCAACGTGAAACTTTCCTTTGAAAAAAAGTTGAGGAGTCTTAATCAGAGCCACTGAAGTTTTACGTCTAAAATATGCCTAATATTTCCAGGAACAGGATAAACAACATAGCTCAATGTGGACACACAGACACAAATCCCATCATAAAATGACAATAACTATCTGACAGTAACCAGAAAAAGCTGAAATTTCTCTCTGGTGTCTGCCATGTATCTGAAGGAGAGATCTCCAGGAAAAAAATATATATATATTTTGTTAATATAAAATATATTTTTATATAAAAATATTTTTATATAAAATATAATTATATATATATATATTCAATCTCCCAGGACCTCTATATGTAGATAGGTAAGTTGATTATTAGCACTACAATTCTGGCCTTCAGACCTAGTTTATAATACCTTTACAGGAAAAGCAGCAACACTTTTCACAGGAATGTGTGATCTGCTTGGTTTTGCATTTGGCTTTTCCTTTGATAGAAATACATCCTGATGAAGCTTGTTTGATGTAAGTGAATTTTCTGAGATGTTTCAATGACAAAAAAAAAAAAAGAAAAAGAAAGAAAGAAAAAAAAAGGTAAGAGTTAATGACATTAGCCTCAGATGATTAGAGTTTAATTATCAATTCAAGGTTTCATAATACTTCCTTTACAGACTCTATTTTTTTTCTTGAAACAAAATGTAAACACAAAAAATTCCCAATAGCTAACCCCAGTATCATCTATAAGAACAAATTTAGATAATTTATAAAGCAATTCACTTTATGTAGAAATGCTTATAAGGTATTACCATCTATAGCTTAGCATTTAGGGACAAACAGCATACATTATACAAATATCATGCTAATCATATTTTTCACATAAAGTTCCACGTGAATGACTCAGCTATAATTGGTAATATATGGATTTCATAGGAAATGCTTTTTAAAATAAGGTAAAATCCCATTTCTTGACTAAGTGATTTTCTCATACCTCCTGAGACTCTCCTTTGGGTCTGAGAGACTGGACATGCAAATGTAGTTTTCTTTTGTTCTGAAGTGGCAGCAACAAAAGCCTGCCCACTCTTTATGTCAGCCGTGATCTGTGCTGCCTGTTGCTGGGCACGAAGGATGCCAGGGCGACTCATCAGTGGTGCCACTGGCTCCCTGAATGGGCTAAGGATGTCTTTACTGGTTGGAACCTATACAGCATCAACACAAAACGGAAGACTGATTTTAAGAAGTTTTAAAAAGACTGATCATTTCACTATCGCTTTTTGCACAAAGGCTTGTGGAATGGACTACATTTGTAATACCCCATGTGATTCAACACACACATAAGTGGAGTATCCCCAGAAATATGCAGAGATAAAACTGAACCTTTGAAGCATTTAATTTAGTAAAACTTTTGTGAACTGAGAGACATTAATTCTCATATGAAAATGACACTTCACTTTGTATGAAGGTAAAAGTGTTAATCAAACTGCTAACAAGACATATCTGACCAAAGTGACTAGAATTTGAAGTTAAGGAAAGAATTCTTTAGGTAACCAGGCTAAAGTATCAGGTGACTCATAAAGGGAGAAACAGCAGGCTAGCATCAGACTTCTCTACAGCAACATTCATTACAATAAGAGAATGAAGGCGCGCCTGGGTGGCTCAGTCAGTTAAGTGTCTGACTTTGGCTCAGGTCATGATCTCACAGTTCTTAAGTTCGAGCCCTGCATCCTGCTCTGCACTGACAGCTCAGAGCCTGGAACCTGCTTCAGATTCTGTGTCTCTCTCTCTCTCTCTGCCCCTCTCTCTGCTCACGCTCTTTCTCAAAATAAGCATTAAAAAAAAAATAAAAAAAGAAGAGAATGGAACACCAGAATGTTTAGCTTGATTAGTAACAAATGTCCTATAAAATGTCCTACATTTGTAGGAAATGTCCTACAAAACAAGGAAATAAAATTTCACCCAGATTGACAAGGTTTTTAAAAATATTTAATACCCATTTTTGGTCAAGGTTTGTGGGAAGGGAACTCTGAGACACCACATAGGAATGTACACTGTCACAATCCTTCTGGAAGGCACTATGGCGATATACTTTTAAAATGTTAAAACTATCTTCCTTTGTCCTGTTGCTTACTATTTGTGAGAATTTATTTTAAGGGGGGGGGAAATCACTGATAAAACCAACCAATACTTAAATAGAAGAATGGGGGGGGAGTTACATAGCAAAGTAAAATGAAAACTATAAACACTGTATCATTTGCCAATAAAGGAAAATAATGTTTCCAAAAATTTTTTCCTAAGAGAAGGGGAAAGAAATGATTTTCATAAGTACTTATATATCTGACCCTTGGATACTCAATATCACCATTTCACAGATAAAGAAAATAAAGCTCTGATAAATTAAATAACTTGCCCAAGGACATCCAACGTCAACAAAGAACTAGAATCCAAGTTCTTATTTGTGACTTGGGAGCATAAACTCTTTTGATGTCATGCAGAACATTCTGTTGTCAGTGTCTACCAAGTGTAAATAATACAGAGAATTGAGCAGAGAAATCAAGCTTGTTAAATGGCACTTTTTAACACAGAAGTGTTAAAGGAGTACTACTCACACCAGTGCCTTTTAACTTCTTTACATGCCAGCATTTACCATGTTACAAGAGATTTACACGATTTTGAGAATCTACAGTCGATTCCCCTTATTCACCACACTTCTGTTCTATAGAGTCCCACAAACAATGAGTTAGTGAATACTGAACCGTTGCTCCTAGGGCATATACAGAGTCAGGTTCAGGTGAGTCTTTGATCACACTTTTGCCAACCAATCAATAACCTAACCTTGCTTTCTGTGTGTTTCTGTTTAAAGACACCTTAGTTAGTACATATTGCTGGTTCATGAACATTGAATTCGTAGTCAATAGCACTGTAACTTATGCCTATAAAAAGCTTATGTAACACATCTCTGTAAGGCAGACTTCTTGCTCTTAGGAACACTGGATGACCCTATATTTGGGGGCCATTTTAAATAGCAAAATCACCAACAAACAACACAAACATGCAAAGAACGTGGCACTAAATAGATTGAGAAAAGGACATATGTTAACAGTATGAGAGCCAAAACAAGAAGGCAGTATTGCCTTGTTCAGCCTTAGCTGGGAATGTGTGTGGGAGGTAATTTTTTTGCCATGACACAGGCCTACAAAGGTCCCCCAAAACACGAGTCATGATTTTAAGGTTACAAATTAACTTCAGTGAAGAGGAGAATTTGCAAATGCAGAATCTGGAAATACTGAAGATCAACCATAGTAATTTTGGTTAGAAGTCTATGCGATAACAACATCCCTGCTTTTCATGAAAATGTTAGATAATGGGGGAAGAAGTGAATAATGTGGAAAACGCTTACAGAGATCAAGTTACTGAGTGTACACTTGTGCCCCCAGGTGGCTAACAAGACACTAAGTATTGGAATATGCTTAAGGCTCAAAATGGCAAGGCATGCATTTTATAAAATAACGTGCCCCATAAGACAGGAGCTAAGGAACTCACATTGAACTTGGCAATGTGTGCAATTCTCTTTTTGGGTCCAGAAAGGTTTTGATAATACAATTTATCTAATCCCGTTTGCTTTCCTGAAGCCTAGTGGGAAAAAGATAAGAATTACCCAATTTCAGCAGACTACAGGCATATTTAGCACTTTTCCTGAAGAGCCACAGGAATCCAAGCTATAAAATACCAGCCAACTTATTAAGCAATAATTCACACAAAACGTAACTTGAATAATTTGACATGCATACACGACTACAGAGGATTCCTCTAAGCTGGGAAATCAACTGTAACCATGTAATACCGTGGCTTCTGCAGGCTGTCGAGTCTACACGACACTATAGCCAGCCAATTGTCAAGGTTTTCACCTTGTTGTTCTAATAGATTATTAGCCCCAAGTATTAGAGCGTATATATTAGATACGCCCGTTATATAATTTCTATTTCTACAGAGGGCAGAATAGAGTATGCGTTTAAGGGAAATGCCTTCAAATTTAGGAAAAGGATTTAAAAAAAAACGGACTGACCTGTTTAGTAGTCTCTCCCTTACAAGCTTCACTTTCTGTGAACTCTGTGAAAATTCGAAGGCATTCCTTCCTAGTGTCACCGGAATGAGAGGGAGTGTCCTCCTCAGTAGGTTCCTTACCAAAATCAAATTCGACTACCTTGCGGTCCTCAAAAGTAGTGAGGTCCCGACTATTGTCTGGTCTTTCCAACACTTCGCCTTCTGCACGCTCACCTGCAGAAGAGACCTGGGGCCGGCTTGAATACCAACCTTCAGTTTCTTCATTGTGAGGATTGCCAATTGTTTTTACATATTTTTTGTGATGTGGATAACTTTCATTATGCATTCTGTTCTGTTTTTCTTTGTCACTGAGAGGTGCATGAGGTATGCTTTCTCCGGAAATACAGACATAGTTTTTCCCACCACCACAGCTTCTCATCTTAGGGAGGTGGTTTTTAGCACGATTCAGGTTTACGTTACTTTTAATATCTAGTGAGCTATGCGTGAGCGATTCTGGTGGTTCTGATTTGTTACCGTCATCATCTACTTGTGTGGTTAGTTGGGTTTTATCGATTTTTTCCTCTTCTGTGCCAGTAATTTGAAGACTCCTCTCCTCTGGGGACATTATAGGTACCCTTTCATCCATATTCTGATATTTGAAGCCTCTCAATGGTTTAGGTTTCTTAGAAGTAGGCATGATTGGAGGTACATCTATTACAAGGTCATCTTCATCAGATTCTTGAAGGTTTATTGTAATTCTTATTGGTGAAACATGAGGCCTTTGGCTCTCCTGGGACATGTGGCGATTCTCATCCACAGATTTTTTCAAGTGGCAGACTTGCTGTTCGTCAGGCTCAGCCTGTGTCGCTTTCGATGCCCCAAGCAGCTCTGCAGAATAATTCAGCAAGGGATCATATTCAAGATCAGTTGCTGGACATTTGTGGTCCAGTACATACTTTCTGGCCTGACTCTCTTCATTCTTTGATGGCTCGTGCCACTCTTCCTTTGGAAGCGGGCGATTTTCAAGAAAATCTTGCCTCATATTTGTATTCCTGAAGGAGGTCATGTGACTTTGCGATGGCTCTTCATGTGTTAAAGCAAGCTTGGAGAGGCTCTTCTGCTTTTGTTCAACCTTAGTCTTGACGGTTTCAATTTCTTTGCTGAGCCTTTCCAGTTCTTCCATGGTTGTGCCTAGTTTTGTCAATGCAAGAGAAGTTTTGTTTTATCTTTAAAAATCACTTCAGATGAAATGCAGACTCCAGAATATCCTGGACAAGGAGTTTACTATCAAAAGGACATTAGCTCTTCCAAACCCAGCCATCTACTAACTGATCGGTTCCTAGAAGCAGAAGAAGTCAAGAACTAGCTCTGTTTAAGTCTTTGAAATGTCGAGCTCATCTCCATGACTGATTAAAGTACATTCGTGCCTTATTACTAAAGTGCCCCACCGATGTGGGGCCAGGTTTATACATAATTGTTAAACTCTGTCAAACATGATATAGTTTGGATATAGCCTATTGAGATTATTTACCAACCAATGACAATTTGGAACCAGTTCAAATACCCGAATGCCACTTACACCGAATTGTACATCGTTTCATACACCAATATATCTTCTCTAAGAAAACATTATTTAAAGCACTAGTCTTTCCTTAATTCAGTGGGCTTCAAAATTTTCATTAAGGTCCCTGGTAGTCTACTGATTGTCTCAAACATAAACTGCCCCCTTCCCTTGCCCACCAACATAAAAAATCTTAAAAAAAAAATCAATCAATAAAACAAAACTCTAGAGCAGCTGGATTCACACTCCTGAGAAAAAACCAGGATAGTAACAAGAGAAAAGGCTCACAGTAACAGCTGTTCCCAATACCTGGCAGCTCCTTTCTGACTTTTAACTAAGGAAATCAAAAGTTTCTTCCCTCTTTTCAAGATACATTTTCCTATATAATTTCTGGGATAATTTATACACTTCTCTCTTCTCTCAAACAAGAGATTTCAGATAGAACATGTGGTCCAACTTTTAACCTGTGAATTTATTTTCGATAATCCATATGTTTTGATAACACACATGCTGCTTTTTTACACAAGGAGCTCTCTCCTGGCTCAACAACCTCTTTTCCTGTTACATTAACACTGCTGAAATGTACAAGAATGGGTTACAAAGGTGAATGACATTTGGGGGGAGGAAGGAGAAGGCCAAGAGCAAGCCCCAAAACGAGAACTATCCTAGGATCCAAACATAAACGCCTGGATCTAATTTCTCTTTAAATAAATGCGGACAGGGGTCTAAACTCAGGATAACCAGCCGGAACTGCATTCTGGCATCAGCTGGGTTTCATTTGGTTGCCTTGATTGAGGAAGGACTGTTTAAGCAGTGAAAAAAAAATCTGTTTATACTTTCTCTCCATCTCACAAGTTAAAAAAAACAAAAAACTTTTTTCCCCCACCAGAAGCTATATTTGGAGGGTTAATTTTGAAGTTTGAAGGCACACTTAAGAACCTTTGGTCAGGCTACAGGTGCCTGAGAAAATCTCCTTTGGATTATAAACACTTCTTGCTGCAACCAGGGTCCCACCGCACCTCTTTTCACCAGAGCATAGTAAACCCCTTAGAGTAATTCCATGATGGGTATGGGTGACACAAGTCCACGCACATCCATCTTACAGCCAGCAAACCTGTGCATGCCTTTCTAGGATCCAGCGCGGCGGGAGCAGGCATCTCCTGGTGGGTAGCAGGGAGACCACAGCCCAGCGAGCGCCGCTCGCCCCGCCTCCCTGATCACGTGACGTGGGCAGGGAAACCCATGTAGAAGGGGGCGTGTGCGCGGGGCTCTCAGTCACTGCACCCCATGTGCCCTGTCCTTTGGACCCAGGAAAGAGGGGCTCTTGAGACAACCAGCCCACTCCATCTTCCCGAACATTACTGCCCCTCCACGCCCAGGTTTCAGGAATCACGGGACCACCCAAAAGGCCTGAGAAAAACTCTCCCATTTAGGATCCCCATAGCACCATTACTGTTCAACATATCTCAAAACATACTTTTCACGGGAGGGATAAAGAAAAAGGGAATAGAGGTTGGCACTTAAGGCTCCTGATCCTGGGTGTGATGCTAGGGAGATTTTGCTCTTGGAGACTCGGGGACAACTTGGTTCTTCTCCTAAAGCAAGAGCTTTTCTCTTTTAACATCCACCCTTAAGGAATTGCCCTTAAGTAGCCAGTAGGAAAATAGATCAAAGTACCTCTTTGTGGGCTGGGGAAGAGGCAGATTATGGGCATCAGAGAAAGGAAATAAGAGTCGAGACAGAATGCTTGGGAGACAGAGATTAAAAAGCAATTTTTCATGACCTTTCAGGGCAAACAGAGATCTAGAGAACCTGCTGAGGAAATGTACGTTTGGTTAGTAGAGGACAAATGAGGCACCCCCACCCCCAACACAGAGACAGACACACGTACACACCAGCCCGGGCTTACTTCTTGCTTCTCTCTCTCTCCTTACTTCTAGACCAAGCAAGAGGCCAGAGGTGGATACTAGTAAGGTTACCTGATATGCTTCATACCCCACCCCCACTATAACTTGACTGAACTTTACAATGGTATCTGCAGTGGTCTCCACAAGCTATGCCAATTGAGGATGAGAAACCAATTTTTAAAAATATGGTTTACATCTCTTTTGGCCATTTAAACCATAGTAATGCAATATTGATTAATTCTCTAATACTTTTGAGTCCTGGAGAGAAGTTGGGTCATTAAAATGCGACTTACATCTATTTCTATCAAGGAAATTTTCAAGGGTGGGTGAAGAAAAGAGGTGGGAGTGAATGGTAGTCAACCCCTCACTCCCACCTGACATTTTTTTCCATAAGCCCTTTCTCACCCCTGGATTCAACATGGCTCCCATGGCTCCTCCACACCTGGAGGACTTTCAAGCAGCTGCAACCATCTGCCTCACTCATTTCCCATTGCATTTCCTGATGTCTGAACTGACAATACAAATGCTGGCACTGACCCCCGGGATGGTCCTAAGGGCACGGAAAATGGCAAAAGGACCCGGCAAAGGGTAGCATGGGCTACTGCTCAAGGCCACCCCTGAGTCACGATCTGTACACTCTCTGAGCCTACCTGAGATGAGCTGCCTTGCCACGTCTTTTCGCGCAGGGGTAGGTCTTATATAGTCCCAAGCTACTCAAAGGCGGAGCTTCCTAGCTTTCCCAACCAATGGTAAGACTCGGGCTGGAGTCAAGGGAGAAAACAGGGAGTGAGCAAATGACTGAGAATCCACAGTAGGGGAAGTGGCAGGTGAGTGGAAAGAGTGTGTCTATCCTCCATGGGGAAGGTTCATAGAGGCATAAGCTAGGGGTGGGGAGAACAATTTTCCAAAAACTTAAAGGACCCTCAGTTAAGGAGCCTTCCACCATATTTTTGTGGGGCTGACCTTGCTCCTAAATAGCGTCCTTTGGTTTTTGTTATATTTGACTGTTAGCCTTCACGGATCACAGAGAGAACCATGCTTTGGAAGAACATCTTAGTTTTGCCCCTCTCCCTCAGGTGATCTTAGACAAGGCATCTGACTTACCTGAGTTTTCATTTGTTGATCTGTGAAATAAATGTGCTTTTCATAGGGTAATAGAATTCAGTGTGATATAATATACCAAACTGCCTAACATAAAGTAGGTGAGAATTTAGGAAGGCAATGAAACCTAAGTTCTCCCCCAACCCCCAGCTCTACACACATCCACAAAAGACCAGATGCATGTTCCTAAAATCTTTCATGTTGAAACTAATTCCTCAAAGTGAAACAATATCCATATTCCATGGGTCTTCTTTGTAAACTGAAATACTCCTGGGATGGAGAGCCTCCTAAGTCACTGAGAAGTTGACGACTTTTAAACAAGAATGCTAGGAGGCTCTAGTACTAATTTAGTTTCATTTCTTGATAGGGTACAACTGTTTCACCAGTAAAACACAAACAGGTGTGTTCTTTTTGCTTTGGGGTGGGGCGTAGGTAATTGTGATTACCCTGAAAGTCCTCAGAATACAGATAAGATAAATATCTAAATGTCTTCATTTTAAAGAGAACCACCCTAAAGTGAATACTTTTCATAAGTCACTGTCCAGGATTATTTTTACTGGATGAGTTTTCCACACCTTAATTTATTTTCTTGTATTTTTTCCATTATAAAACTTTTATGGCTGAGATAATTTTATTGAATACGTCCTCCTTTTCAGACATCAGAAAATTTAAATTCCTCAGCAGAGTTTCCAAGTCATGACCTTAATGAGAGTCCCAAAGAAATTGCTTTCTGACTTAATGTCTAATCAATCTGTGGGAGTTTCTTCACTTGGGTCCTCACTCTGAATTAAATCTGACTCATCATTCATGCCTGTATCATCTGAGGCTGTGGAAATCATGTCCGTTGTTCTAGATTTTGACAATGTGTCTTCTTTTTTCAATTCTGAAGATGTAGTACCCCAAAATGTGCTGCTGTCAGCACTCTTAGAAAAAGATGTGTCTGATACACCTTCTGACGGGTGGAAGTAAGACAGAGTTGCCAGCTCTGGGTTGACGGAGTATTCGGTTAGAACTGGACTTTTATAACTGAAAAAGAAAACAGGTATCAAGAATTGTTCCTAATTACATACATTTGCAGCTCAACTCAATTCAGAAAGGCATCACAAAAATTGAAACAATATGGAATTGGAATTCTGTCCAATTATTTGATATAATGCCATATAAATAAGTAAAAAATGTTAGACCCTAAGTAGATGTGCTGTTGAGAACAGAGGTCATAGTTCTTTTGTTCCCAAGCTAGAAAAAAGAATGCATATCTAAATTCTGTATATCCTTTTCGATTGACTAGTGTTATTTTTATCTCTAGATGACTAAAATACTAGGGAAAAATTCTCCCTGAGAGACAACCCCATACTCCTTTCTGAATAGAGGAAATGGAGCCTAACCTCATATCTTACAGATAAATTTGGGAGCTGCATTTCCTAACAGCCTACTAAAGAAAGGAGGGTGTGAGCTTCATATCACACCTGTTACAAAGACTCCAGAGGTCTGCAGACTTACCTCATTGTCTTCACCTTGTACAGCAAGGCACTGCTGATGGCCAAGATGATGACAAAAAGGAAGAGGGTCATCAGGGAGATGCCCAGCATTAATTTTAACTTGATTTCCTGTAGCTGTGTCATGTTATCTTCATTTATGGCATTCAAATCAGAGTCTGAGAAGAAAGAAAGAAAAGGCAATGGGAAAGAGTAACCGAGTCCAGCATGTTTCCTGGAGAAGTAAGGATATCAGAGCAACTGCAGAAAAGCGTTCGCCATCCAGAGTAGTCACTACTCACGCCCACTACTCATATACGATGCAGAGAAGACTGTAGGCTCCATCCTATGGCTAAGTGCCCTTCACTTTTTTTTAAACCTTCACTAGAGTCCTGGAAGACCTGTTATTAGCTCCATTTTACAGGATCACAGAAGTTTATGAATTTGCCCATGGCACCTAGCTATTAAGTGGCAAAATCTGGTTTCAAACCCACATTACCAGGTGCTAAAATGTGTATACAGGAATCTCCCTCCCTGACTAATAAAAACCACTGGAAACATGACTATTGAAAATATGATGGACTCACACAACAGGGGTTAGTCCTTCAGCAGAGAAAGATAGAATTTTACTGTTGGGAACTACATTGATTTTTCTCTGATGCCAAAAGGATGGTGTACTGAGGTTTAAGAAATGAATTTGCCATTTTATTACTGAGATCAAACCTAATGTATATGATGTTAAAAAAAGAAATGAAAACTTACTGCTTTCTAAAATAAGTTATGTGATAAAAATCATGTCCAGACCCAGAGCTATCAAAGATATCAAATCTATTGATGAAAATATAACTTTACTGCCAAATTTTATATTTTCCTGAATTTATGCCTCACTTAATAGCCATTTATTTAATGCGACTTTAAATGACCATGTTGTTATTTCTCTCTTCTCCCAGCTTTCTCCCACCCAAAACTTACAAAGGTTTTCATTATTTGTTAGGTAATGGTGTTTTGGATAAGCAGTGACAAGCTCCCACATCTGTATTCTCTCATTCTGTTAATTGTCAGAGTACTATCTTAGACCAAGTAGAGTGAAATGTACAACTATCATTGATTATCTTGACTTCAAGGCAGATTACTTTGGGAATAATCAAACAAATGATGTTGAAATGGGCTGTGCTCCTGAATTGCTTTGCTACTCCTTAAAAGGTTTTTTATAAAGAAGTGTACTTGTAGTACATTTTGTTTTTTGAGGTGATGGTCAAAACTAGAGAAGGGTTTGGAATTCTCAACCACTGGACATTATGACAAAGCTAATTACAAGTATGGACAGGTTTTCTCTCTCAGCCTCAGTTCTCTTGTCTGTGAAATGGCGATAATACCAACTTCATGGAGTTGCTGTGAAAACTGACATAATGTATGTAAAGCACCTGGCATGTAATAGGTACTAAATACATGACAGAAAATAAATCATGCCCAATCTAATTAGTTGGAAAGACAAAGTATTTCTAAGGTAATGCAGCCTTTGTCATTTCTATATACAATTTTTCTAAACAAAGAATTCTCTTCATTCTCTTTAAACACTGCAAGGCGAACGGCTGTATTTATTACAAATAATCCAATGCAGAAGAGAGTTGTCAGGACTTAGATGTATTACCAGGTGCAATTTTTCCCCAGTAGTTTATTTGTAGGACAGAGGTTTTGGGGGTAAATTAATGTATTGCCTTATTGTGACATTTTCTATTGAAATCAGTTCTTTTACTCATATAAATACGACTAATCCATTAATGAAAACTGCAAGACTGCATTCAGCAGCAGGAATTTTCTCATTCCTTGCTGGTGGGAATACAAAACAGTATAGCCACTTTGGAATTCAGTTTGGTAATTTCCTACAAAGCTAAACAGTTTTACCATACAATTCAGCAATCACGGTTGTTGGTATTGACCCAAATGAGCTGAAAACCTATGTCCACACAAAGACCTACATATGAATGTTTATAGCAGCTTTATTCATTATTGCCAAAAATTGGAAGTAATCAAGATGTCCTTTAGTAGGTGAAAGGATAAATATATTGGTACAATTTATTGTACATTGTCCAATTGTGTGGACAATGAAATGTTAAATAGTGATGAAAAGAAATGAACCATCAAGCCACAAAAATACATGGAGGAATTTTAAATGCATATTAACAAGTGCAAAAAGCGTTGTGAAAGTCAATATACTATAGTTACCAACTATAGAACATTCTGGAAAAGGCAAAAATATGGAGATGGTGAAAAGAGCAGTTGGTAGCCGGGGATTAGTGACAGAGGGGATGGATTGGTGCAGCACAGGGGATTTTTAGGGCAGTGTAACTACTCTGTATGATTGTAATGGTGGACACATGACATCATGCATCTGTCAAAACCCACAGAACTGTACAACACAAAGTGTGGACCCTAATGTAAACTATGGACTTCAGCTAATAGTAATGTATCAACATTGGCTTGTAAATTATAAAATGTACTAAACCAATGCAAGTTGATAATGATAGGAAAAACTGAGTAGAGGAAATATAGGAGAAATCTGTACTTTCTGCTCATTTTTTTTTCTGTAAGCCCCAAATTGCTCTGAACTTAGAGTCTATCAATTAAAAAAAAAAAAAACTGTGTTCTATATATGATTCACTTGCCTACTCCCCCATTTGGTTTATCTGTTTTAGGAATAGAAGTTATAAAACGGGAAAATAAAAATAGCCCTCTCCAACATGGTACCTGGAGAATAATGCTTAGGGACAATTGCTTCTCTAAAACAGCAACTGTCCTCTCTGATATAGTGTTAGCCACCGTGCTACCCTTTCACATACACTTCACATTACTGGGGAAAACACTATTGCCACACAGTGAAGTCACACACTAAAATGTGTGCTGGCATCGATGCATCCATTTAATTGAAGTGTTTTGTGCTTACGTGGAATTGGGTGAAATAATTGATCTTTTTCCTCAAGCTCCTCAGCTGTTGGTGTTGCATTTAAAGCTGTTAAAACAATAAATTGGCGTTAAGGTAAACAAAATTAACTTCCTAAAATTACTGTGCGTGAGTTTAATATGTAGAATTTATTCTCATTATTCATGACACTTATGTTCCATAAAGTCATGTGAACACTGAATTAGTGAATACTAAACTGCTGCCCCTAGGGGAAATACAAGGTTAGGTTGCTGTGAACCTCTGGTCACATTTTCATCAACCAACCAATACATAACCTTGTTTTCTCTGTGTTTCTGTTTAATGATATTTTATTTAATATATATTGTTGATTCATTAACAGTGAATTCATGATTAACAGCATCATAAATATGCCTGTTATCTGACACATATTTTCTCCATAAGGTATATCACAGCCTTCTTGTGCTTAGGAATACTAACCAGTATCTTAACACTACACTTAGGGGCCATTTTAATTAGCAAAACCAACAACAAAATGCACAAACATGCAAAACACGCAGCACTAAGTAAACCACCAAAAGGACACTTAATTACAGTGTAAAAGCTAAAAAAAAGGAAGGCAGAGCGTTGCCTTCCTTGTTTTACCTCAGTTGGGAACATTGAGTGTCAGGCAATTAAAATTTTTGCTGCTCTGGGCATGTCCACAAGTGACCACAAAAGTAATTTTGGGGGTTACAAATACTCTTTAGATGTAGGTAAATTCACAAATACAAAATCTGCAAATAATGAGGATCAACTGTGTATGTATATATTTCATGTCTACAATATATGTGTATGCCATATGTGTATGCATACATGTGTATGCCATATGTGTATGTATATATTTCATGTCACATACAATATATGTGTATGCCACATGAATTAAATTTACTCATGTGTGCATCTACATATGATACATACATTTATACATGCATATATATCAATGCACATTACATTTATTCATGTATGCCTATATGCTTTTGACATATGCAATACATATTACATATGCATTTTGACAGATGCTTGCATATATTTTGATATATACTTTGCATTTATTCACACATTTCCAAGTGCTAATGGGCAAATTGCTTCAAACACAGAGAGGGACTATATTGAGCAAGAGCCTTACTTAAAATTTTTAATCATAAATAAATTGAATGACAAGGCTGCAATATTTATAGGAGAATAAACATTTAGGAGAGGGAATCAGAAAATGCAGGACACGGTCAACTTTGTGGTTTTGATTTGCATTTGCTATTATGTATGATAATGGCAGCAAAATGTTGACTTATTAATTCTTAATTAATTCTAATATTAATCCTTAATATTAGAACTGACTCATTAGAACAAAATTACACTGGTCTTGGTTTTCTTGCATAAGACTTTAGAAAACCAAAACATTTTCTCAGCTACCTAACGACTATCAGTTTACCTTTAGCTAACATTGTCCAAAATGCAGGCTCATTTGGACGGTTGGTTCGTCCTGTTTAAAAAACAAAATAGAACAGGATAACTAGGTAAGGTGAGTTCGCTTTAGTAAATTTAGGATAGAACATTTATTCACTTTTCTGTTGGTCATGTAACAGTTATACTTTGAGCTCCTACCATGTTCCAGACCCTGTGGTCGGCACTAAAGTTACAAAAGTGACAAGACATGGACCTTATGCTGAAGGAACACACCCTCAGTTTGGGAGACAGACAAAAATCACTATTCATTATGTTGCAGGATAACGGGGGCTTCAATAGAAACACACAAGTGGTGTGCACATAGAAACCAGCTGCAAAGGCCGGAAACTCTTCGAAAGGGAGAGGATGCTCCAATGTAGTCTTAGAGGACTAGAAATTGTTTGCTAGGCAAACAAGGGAAGAGTAAGGTTATTTCACTGTGAACAAAGTCAGAGTCGTGAGCAGATTTGGTGAGTTCTAAGAGCCTCAGGTAGTCTGAAGTGAAGAATGTGGGTGGGAAATGGGACCACAGAAGAAACTTGAACCTTTCCCAGGGGTCAGATTGTTTCAGATTTAAACGCCTGGTTTAGTAATTAGAACATGATCCCAAACCTAGTAGTAAATTACTAAAGATATTTAAGAAAGGGTATCACTAGGATGATTTTCTAGTTCTAAATATATAAAAAAGATGACTAAGTTGTTTGTTTTAGTAGTGTTAGAGATGCAAACTAATTCACAACAGTCATGTGAGAAACATACTTGGATTGCATGAACTGGAGAAAATAGGGTTTCATGTAACGACAGGTCCATTGTCTTCAATTAGACCACTTGTTCAAGACCTTAGAGGAGAGCCATCCTGGGGGTTATGTTTTCACAAACATTTCATAAGGAACAATATTATCAGCAGGAGAGATAAATGATGATTTTGATTTTGAAACCTCTCACTACCAACCGCCCCCCACACCCCACCAATAATTTTGGGAAACACTAATAATTGACTCTAATTAGAAATAAATTTATTCCTCAAGCAGATAGACACTTGTACATTATTATTTTTAAAATAATATTAAAATGTATTAAATATATTTATATGTTGAATATAAATATAAGTGTAATACATTTTGTTAAAATAGATTTTATTTTAAAAAGAGCTCACACCCTCTCCCTTCATCAGGTAAACCTAAAAATGGACTCAGACTTCCATTGTTTCAAAGATTTTCAAGTGAATTTAAATTGCAGCTGTGTAAGTTCTTTATAGCACGCTATTACTTTATGAGACATCCAGAGTAATGAGACTTAAATTAAATCATATAATGATATGCTCCAGGTATGACTAATGTGTAGAAACTTTAATACTTCGATATTGTTTTTGAGGGGGTTCAGTAGCATGTTCTTCACTGGTGGCTTTCCCAGGAAATGACGTAGTTGTTTCATTGAGGAGTTTATCTAGGAAAAGGGATAATAAATTATCAGCACATACAAATATTGACAACGTCTGTGATTAGGCATATTTTTTAAGCTAAAAAATGGAACATAGAAGAAAAAGAGAAAGATGTTGACATTTTCCTGAGATATCATAAAGGAGGGGAAAGACGAAGGCATTGAAGAATAAAGTTTTGGGAAAATGGGTTGCCCGAGAGGGGATTAATACGCCTATAATTTGTGGGAAAGAGGAAAAGCTAGTACTGTGGGGCCAGAAGCTTCTTTTAGAGGTAAAAGAGGTAAATACCAGATGGTATTCTGAGCAGAACTTGAAGTGATACTATCAGCCCAGAACAGCTTGGTTGCTGGTCAGTGTCAGGACGTGGAAGAGGAAGGTACATCAGTATCCTTGTAAATGGGAAGCGTTCCCTTTACTATTCAAAATAAAATCAAGGGTTTTCAGGCCTGATTTACTATGTATTTCAGTCTATAATGTGCCCCTCTTCTGGAGGAATGTCAGTAAGAGTGTATTTGGCAACAATTGTGACCCGAGACGTTTTCCACCCCTCCCCACCTCCCATGGTGGCCATTTCAGTCAATTTTGTTTAATGCAGGCGCTAATGAAGTTCCACACGAAGTACAGGCAATCTCGCTATAGAAAAAGTTCTACATAGAGACAGAGTTAATTCGGACTGAGGCTACCAACAGCACCATGACAGGTACCTTGTTGGCAAGAAAGCTATGGAAAAGAGAATCTGTTTCCAGACTTGACATGATTCAGGCAGGACTCCAACAAAATTGGTAAGTAATCCCCGAGGTCTGCTATAGAACCCTCATACTCTATTTTGGCAAAAAATCATGTGGATTGCCCCCTTGCCCTCACAGTTCTAGTTCCAATTGTTAGTCAAAAATTTTCTGCAGAGTTCCAACTCCTTGAGGGGCTTGCTCCTCTAGAATGTCCCTACCATGTTAGCATATCTCCTTCTGTCAGATCCCCATTTTAAATGGCAACAATTTCTTATCCCTATCCAACTTTCTTTGACAATACTCTGGAGACCTGAATTGTGGGAATAGCAATTAGGTTTTGCAATTTCTTTCATGGGTCCTATGGTCCTCAAAAATCCATCTCTTAAGGAATTTGAGCTACTTGGTCTAAGACCTGCCTTTCTGTCTCTTGTCCCAAACAACTTAAGATGATGTTTGGTGTATACAAACAAAAGTGAGTGATTTGTTTAATTAACACATGCCCTTGTGTTTAATTGTGCCCATGTGTTTAATTAACACATGCCCTTGAAATGTCCCTAATTTATTTCCCAAGGTTTGGAATTGTTCAAAATATTCCATTATTATCAAATAGCTTTTATTAACAATTAGGTATTACTGAGTCTGGCTTTTCCCAATATTAAAGTTGCCAGAGCCAGACACATTCTCTCTTCTCTATTTAATTTTATCCTCTTTTCCTTGTCTTCTGTTTTATGCTTGGGGGTTTTATAGATTTGAGCTGCCAACACTTCATGGTGAAAGATATGTATATCTTTAAACATATACATATAGATATGTATATGTACTTTGGAGACTGTTAATGGCCTCCAAACTCACATGCTGGCAACAGCTTTATTTAGCAAATTCATTATGCTTGGTGGAAAGACACAAAAAAGAAATAAGAACATTTGAAGTTGGAGGTATAAGCAGAAAGGAGTAAAAATGTGGGCTTAAGAACGACATACAGTTTTATAGAGCTATACATTTAGTCATTTATCTTTCCATGAAAACCAAAAACATGAGGCTAAGAAATGCAAGAACCTCCTTGACTTCTAACTTTATTAGTGCAAGGGGTATGGAGTCTCCTTATTTTGGAGGTAGGATTCTCTGACACTAGCTCCACTAAGACCTTTTTCCTACTTGATACTCTCTAGAGCTATTTTGAAATCTTGCTTT
This sequence comes from Prionailurus viverrinus, assembly GCF_022837055.1. Taxonomy (NCBI): domain Eukaryota; kingdom Metazoa; phylum Chordata; class Mammalia; order Carnivora; family Felidae; genus Prionailurus; species Prionailurus viverrinus. The sequence continues at coordinate 37,480,713 of NC_062573.1, read as the reverse complement.
AAGGGCTCTTCCTATTTGCAGTGGTGGTTTTCACTACTTTCAGTACTTACAGTTTCTTAGAGCAAATTGCAAATCGGTTGTTGCTCTCACAGATATTTCAGACTGGCTGCCATTTACATTTTGCGTTGTGAACACATCTAAAAACACAAGATCAAATATTTTCAGCAACTAGCTAAGTTACTTCTTGTTCCTTTAAATTTTTCCTCATCTGATTTTTTTTTCTTAAAACAAAGGTACTAATTCCAAGAAAAGAATAATAAAGTATTTGAGATATTCTTCATCTACAAATTGAGGAAATGGGGCATGGTTTAAAAATAAAATTCATGGGGGAAAAAGCCAAATTGGTATCCTGATATTAAATAACATTTCAAGGAGAAATTATTGAGGAAATTATAACAAGTGCTAAAGTAGATTTGTAGGTGTATATTATTATCACTGTATTGATATAATCAAAAGCCAAGTAAGAAGCATTAGTTTGCCCCTGAACCTTCTGTTAGATTATAGAATAGCTTAAACAGCATATATTTCAGTAACAATAACAATCACAGTCTCCCATACATGTTCACATTTACATATGTACATAAAGAATCTTGCTCTTAAAAGTTGTCAGTGGGGTTGGTTATAATTCAAAACCAATGGATATATCCACCCAGAGTAAGAGTAGATTGGATCAAGATGGCTGACTGAATCATTGACATATGAATATATATACATGTCTCTTTTTTCCAAAATCTCATGAAATGACAGAAAATCTTATATGTACATGAATACATATGTGTGTTTAGTACATACACATCTATTCATTCGTCATACCACTCAGGCTTACACTCATGCTTACACATACACACACATGCACACACACACACACACAGTCCCATTAATGTATCATGATTTTTGAGGAATTTCTGAGCTAGATCTATGGAAAAATGTAGCAAAAGGAAGCAAAAGCCCAACATGTATGTTGTAAGTTATGAAAGTATAGAAACTAAGACACAGTGGTATTTTTACAGGGAAAGACAGATCAAAGAAACAATAAAAAAGGTTGCAACTGACCCAAGTTCAAATGAGAGTATATATTAAATGGGTTTCACATAAGTAGGGAATTGGTGTTCAATATTGGGCAATCCTCCTTGAAAAACACAAAGTTTCATGCCTATTTTATGCCATATACAAAGATAACTGATTTAAGAACTAAAAGTTAAAGACAAAAATATGAAATCATTTGAAAAAATAGGAAAATAATTTATCTTGGATTGAATAAGACCTATCTAACCAAAACACAAATTTTTTAAAAAAATAATCAACATTGATTTCATAAAATTAAAATTTTTATCTGTGATTAAGATACCTAAACAGGTTTTAAAGATAAGCAATAGCCTGGGGGGAAAATACCTGTTAACTATTACTATAGCAAAAATAATTTGCTAAACATAAAAGAGCCCCTACAAATACATGAAAATACAACCTGATAGAAAAATGGGCCATGGATATGAATAGGCAAATCATAGAAGTAGGAATAAAAATATCCCAAAAATACAGAGAAAAATGCTCAACTTCATAAGTAATCAGAATGCAAATGAAAATAGTCATGGAAAATTCTCATTTATATTCACAAAATATGGTTAACAATTTTCATTGTAGGTAAGATTGTGGAGCATTCTTGGAGGCTATAAATTGGTAGATGCTTTTTGGCAGTGTCTGGGTGGCTCAGTCGGTTAAGCGTCCGACTTCAGCTCATGTCATGATCTCACAGTTTGTGAGTTCGAGCCCCACCTCGGGCTCTCTGCTGACAGCTCAGAGCCTGGAGCCTGCTTTGGATTCTGTGTCTCCCTATCTGTCTGCTCCTCCCCTGTTCACTCTCTCTCTTTCTCTCTCTCTGTGAAAAATAAAAATAAAACATTAACAAATAAATAAATAAATTGGTAGATGCTTTTTGGAGGGCAATTTGGTGGTATCTATCAATATTTTTAAAGATTCATTTTTTTATTCAGCAATGTCCAGTACTCGGTATCTATCTAAAGGGAGATACACTTAAGCATATATGAGAAGAATGTCCAAGGGAAAAACTGCACATAATCTAATTCTTTAAAAAAGATAGTGGCTCAATTATGGGACATCATTTTCTGGAGTACTAGGTATCCACCTAGTGGATAGATGTGAAACGAGCTCGAGGTGTTAAATGAGAAAAGTAAATCTTGACACATTTTTGGTAAGATTTCATTTATGTTTTGTATGTATTTGTGTGTGTAAGAATGATTTTTTTCTTTAATCAAAGTCATCATCAGGCCTTGATTTATACCCTCTGGTTCATTCCAGAGGTACATCCTGAAAGGGGAATGGTTGAACCATGTGCACACCATAGTGGCGGTCTGATCCTGGACAGATTAGATCCCACTCCTCCTGACTCTGCTTTTGGTAGCTATGAAACCTGGCAATTGACCTCTCTGAGCATCAGGTGTTTTTTGCACCTACAAAAGACAGATATTGATTCATCAAAGAGAAAATAGAAATACAACTTACGCATTATTGTGATCAAAGTACTTGAGTGTATATATTTGTACATGTATATATATGTCTATATCTTGATTGTATTTCTATTTTTAATTTGATTAATGTTAATAAGAATCCCAAGATAATTAGATTTAGTCTTAATTTTTTTATTTTTCATTTTTAAAAAGTTTATTTATTTTGAGAGGGAGCAGGGGAGGGACAGAGAGAGAGAGAATCCCAAGCAGGCTCCATGCTGTTAGCAGAGCCCCACATGGGGCTCGAACCCACAAAGCTCAAGATCATGATCTGAGCTGAGAGCAAGAGTTGGACGGTTAATCGACTGAGCCACCCAGGCACCCCTGTTTTTATTCTTAACAAGAGTTTCTTAGGAACTTTTCACTTTTTAGAATGGTGGACCTTACAAGGAGATGGAAAGAAAGCCCATATGAGTAATGATGAATAAACTGAAGTTTGATGGACCTTCCAAACATCTTAAAGTCATCTTGACATGAATTGAATTTTGCCCCCCCTCCAAAAGTCTGAACCCCCAGCACCTCAGAATGAAACCTAATTCAAAATAGGGTTGTTGAAGATAAAATTAATCAAGATGAAGTCAGCTTCTTAGTCTGGCCACCTTGGACAGGGCTGGGCAGGGTAAGGTGGGGTAGGGTAGGGTAGGGCAGGGAAAAAAAGATGGAGTCACCCTGGAGTAGGTTGGGATCCTCATCTGATATGGTGTCCTTACAAGAAGATGGAAATGGACAGAGAGACAGAGCAAGAGTGCCATGTGAAGATGGAGGCAGAGATGGGAATTCGTGACAAGCTGAGGAATGCCTGAGGCTACCAGAAGCTGGAAGAGGCAAGGAACGATCCTTCCCTAGAGGCTTTGGGGAGAGTATAGCATGACCAAAACTTTGGTTTTGGATTTCTCGCTTCCAGAACTGTGAGAGAATAAATTTCTGTTGCTCTGAGCTACCCAGTCTGTGGTACTTTGTTTTAGCAGCCCTAGAAAATGGATACACACCTCCAAAGAAAGTTTGGTTAACAAAAAACCATACAATTAGATCAATTGCAAATCACGAGAATGCCACGTGCCCTCTGTTAATTACAGACCATTATTGAAAGAATCCTGTTAAACTTCATAGTGTCTCATGAAAACAAAGTGATAGAAAATAAAAATTTCATTTTACACATGGAAACATTTAGAAGGTAAATAGGAATTTAAGATGTAGGAAATAAAATGATAGAGTTTTAAAAAGAGTTAAAATAAATCAAACCAGAATAACTAGCTTTTGCATATGTATTTCTATAAACTTTAAAGACTTACATTGTTTTATATCTTTATAATAATTGCCATTCTTCTCATTAGCAGGAGTATCCACCTTATTTTCCGGTGGCTCATTTTCTGGTGGGTCCTTATTTTCCGGTGGTTTATATTCTGGAGGTTCCTTATTTTCTAGCGGTTCCTTATTTTCTGGTGGTTCCTTGTTTTCCAGCGGTTCCTTATTTTCCATCAGTTCCTTGTTTTCCATCAGTTCCTTATTTTCCGGTGGTTCCTTATTTTCCAGTGCCTGTTTACCTTGTTTTTCAGGTAGCATCATTTCCGATAACATCATGTCCCCAGACTCTGTAAAAAGCATGATCAGAAATATGTTGAGTTCTTTTACTACTTTCCCCTTTTCAGCTACATTTTTTCACAAAGGATTTGAGGCCGAGATTTAGAATGTACATTATGCCATATTTCCAATGGTAAACTTTACATCGACCTCTAGAAAACTGTCACATACCAATTTTCTAGGGTAATGGGTCATCTTATCTGCTATTTCTGTAAAATCTTTAAATACTTACTCTCACCATCATTATGGGAAGTCATATTGGGGAGCTGTGAGGAAAAAACCCCAGATACAAAAATATACAATATAAAATTCATTGGGAAAATGATATGATTTATCCAGTTATCTACTGCATCTCCTCAGGGTTTCCTTTTCTGTTGCCCAGCAGATCCGACAACTAGCTAGGTCATTATGATGTCACTGCCAAGTGGAGGTCAGAATGTCGGGTAGGAGTTTCCAAAAGCTTTGTGACTCAATCTGACATCTATTTTATCTTTGGTACTCTGGTGGTTTCTAGTTTTTTAAAAAGAAACCATTATCAGACTTTCTTTGAAAATTAAGAAATATATTTTCATGAAATAATGTGAATTGTTAGTCCCTGGATTTTAAAGAACCATGAATATTGTTGCTAACAAAATGAGAACATGCTTTGGTTTTCAGAGCATTACAATATTATGTGTTCTTTTGGATAGCTGCAGCAAAGTATCTGTTAAAAACCAATTAGAGATACCAAGATTCAAGCCATATGCCCTGCCAGTTCTGGTTCATGGACTACCTTAACTATAACTCTTTAGGAAAAGTGTTTTGAAACTCATCTTTTATATATATGTATATATATATATATATATATATATGTGTGTGTGTGTGTGTATATATATATATATATATATATATATATATAAGACCTGTATCCTTCATGAAATATAAAATATTTGTTTTCCTTAAAACATTTTTATCAATGAAACCCACCTTTACCTCACATACTGATTGAAAAAAGAATCTAGGACCTGGGGAAGATGGCTGCATAGGAGGATGCTGGGCTCACCACGTCCTGCTGATCACTTAGATTCCACCTACACCTGCCTAAATAACCTAGAAAACCGCCAGAAGACTAGCAGAACTGAGTCTCTGGAGCCAAGCGCAGACGAGAGGCCCTCGGAAGAGGGTAGGAAGGGCAGAGAGGCGGTGCGCACTCCACAGACTGGCGGGAGGGAGCCGGGGCGGAGGGGCGGCCCACCGGTGAAGCAGAGCCCCCGAGTCTGGCTTGCAAAAGTGGAAGGGCCGGATGGAGTGTGTTCTGACAGCAAGCGCGACTTAGCATCTGGGAGGTCATAAGTTAACAGCTCTGCTCGGAAAGCGGGAAGGCTGGAGAACAAAGGGAGCGAGAGTTGCTGAGCCCCCAGATGACAGAGCTCAGTTTGTTGGGGAACAAAGGTGCTCACCAGCGCCATATCCCTTGCCCATCCCCCAGCCAAAATCCCAAAGGGAACCAGTTCCTGCCAGGGAACTTGCTTGCACCACGCAACCCCCCAAAGCTGTGCTTCTGCGGATCCATCCCTCCAGCGGCAGGTCTGACTCCCTCCTGGTGCCACAGGGACCTCCTGAAGCGGACCTCTGAAGGATAAGTGAGCTGAGCCTGCCCCTCCCACCCCTGTGCACCTTGCTGATCCACCCTAGCTAATACGCCAGATCTACACCCTAGCTAATACACCACAAGCCTGGCAGTGTGCAAGTAGCCCAGACGAGCCACGCCACCCCACAGTGAACCCCGCCCCTAGGAGAGGGGAAGAGAAGGCACACACCAGTCTGACTGTGGCCCCAGTGGTGGGCTGGGGGCAGATATCAGGTCTGACTGCGGTCCCGCCCACCAACGCAAGTTATTCAAGACAGCACAGGGGAAGTGCCCCGCAGTCCCGCACCACTCCAGGGACTATCCAAAATGACGAAACAGAAGAATTCCCCTCAAAAAAACGTCCAGGAAATAACAACAGCTAATGAACTGATCAAAAATGATTTAAAGAATATAACAGAAAGTGAATTTAGAATAATAGTCATAAAATTAATCGCTGGGCTTGAAAACAGTATAAAGGACAGCAGAGAATCTATTGCTACAGAGATCAAGGGACCAAGGAATAGCCAGGAAGAGCTAAAAAATGCTATTAATGACCTGCAAAATAAAATGGAGACAACCAAGGCTAGGATTGAAGAGGCAGAGGAGAGAATAGGTGAACTAGAAGATAAAATTATGGAAAAAGAAGAAGCTGAGAAAAAGAGAGATAATAAAATCCAGGAGTATGAGGGGGAAAATTAGAGAACTAAGTGATTCACTAAAGAGAAATAATCTACGCATAATTGGTATTCCAGAGGAGGAAGAGAGAGGGAAAGGTGCTGAAGGGGTACTTGAAGAAATCATAGCTGAGAACTTCCCTGATCTGGGGAAGGAAAAAAGCATTGAAATCCAAGAGGCACAGAGAACTCCCTTCAGACGTAACTTGAATCGATCTTCTGCATGACATATCATAGTGAAACTGGCAAAATACAAGGATAAAGAGAAAATTCTGAAAGCAGCTAGAGATAAACATGCTCTAACATATAAAGGGAGACCTATAAGACTTATGACTGATCTCTCTACTGAAACTTGGCAGGCCAGAAAGGAATGGCAGGAGATCTTCAATGTGATGAACAGAAAAAATATGCAGCCAAGAATCCTTTATCCAGCAAGTCTGTCATTTAGAATAGAAGGAGAGATAAAGGTCTTCCCAAACAAACAAAAACTGAAGGAATTCATCACCATTAAACCAGCCCTACAAGAGATCCTAAGGGGGATCCTGTGAGACAACGTACCAGAGACATCCCTACAAGCATGAAACCTACAGACATCACAATGACTCTAAACCCATATCTTTCAATAATAACGCTGAATGTAAGTGGACTAAGTGCTCCAACCAAAAGACATAGGGTATCAGAATGGATTAAAAAAAAACACATCTATTTGCTGTCTACAAGAAACTCATTTTAGACCTGAGGACACCTTCAGATTGAAAGTGAGGGCATGGAGAACTATTTATCATGCTACTGGAAGTCAAAAGAAAGCTGGAGTAGCTATACTTATATCAGACAAACTAGACTTTAAATTAAAGGCTGTAACAAGAGATGAAGAAGGGTGTTATATAATAATTAACAGGGTCTATCCATCAGGAAGAGCTAACAATTATAAATGTCTATGCGCCGAATACGGGAACCCCCAAATATATAAAACAATTAATCACAAACATAAGCAACCTTATTGATAAGAATGTGGTAATTGCAGGGGACTTTAACACTCCACTTACAGAAATGGATAGATCATCTAGACACACGGTCAGTAAAGAAACAAGGGCCCTGAATGATACATTGGATCAGATGGACTTGACAGATATATTTAGAACTCTGCATCCCAAAGCAACAGAATATACTTTCTATTCGAGTGTACATGGAACATTCTCCAAGATAGATCACATACTGGGTCACAAAACAGCCCTTCATAAGTATGCAAGAATTGAAATCCTACCATGCATACTTTCAGACCACAATGCGATGAAGCTTGAAATCAACCACAGGAAAAAGTCTGGCAAACCTCCAAAAGCATGGAGGTTAAAGAACACCCTACTAAATAAAGAATGAGTGGGTAAACCTCAATTAGAGAAGAAATTAAAAAATATATGGAAACAAATGAAAATGAAAATACAATACAAATGCTTTGGGATGCAGTGAAGGCAGTCCTGAGGAAAATACATTGCAATCCAGGCCTATCTCAAGAAACAAGAAAAATCCCAAATACAAAATCTAACAGCACACCTAAAGGAATAGAAGCAGAGCAGCAAAGGCAGCCTAACCCAGCAGAAGAGAAATAATAAAGATCAGAGTAGAAATAAACAATATAGAATCTAAAAAAACTGTAGAGCAGATCAACAAAACCAAGAGTTGTTTTTTTGAAAAAATAAACAAAATTGATAAACCTCTAGCCAGGCTTCTCAAAAAGAAAAGGGAGATGACCCAAATAGATAAAATCATGAATGAAAATGGGATTATTACAACCAATCCCTCAGAGATACAAGCAGTTATCAGGGAATACTATGAAAAATTATATGCCAACAAACTGGACAACCTGGAAGAAATGGACAAATTCATAAACACCCACACGCTTCCAAAACTCAATCAGGAGGAAATAGAAAGCTTGAACAGACCCATAACCAGCAAAGAAATGGAATCAGTCATCAAAAATCTCCCAACAAATAAGAGTCCAGGACCAGATGGCTTCCCAGGGGAGTTCTACCAGACGTTTAAAGCAGAGATAATACCTATCCTTCTCAAGCTATTCCAAGAAATAGAAAGGGAAGGAAAATTTCCAGACTTATTCTAGGAAGCCAGTATTACTTTGATCCCTAAACCAGACAGAGACCCATTAAAAAAAGAGAACTACAGGCCAATATCCCTGATGAATATGGATTCAAAAATTCTCAATAAGATACTAGCAAATCGAATTCAACAGCATATAAAAAGAATTATTTACCATGATCAAGTGGGATTCATTCCTGGAATGCAGGGCTGGTTCAACATTCACAAATCAATCAACGTGATACATCACATTAATAAAAGAAAAGATAAGAACCATATGATCCTGTCAATTGATGCAGAAAAGGCCTTTGACAAAATTCAGCAACGTTTCTTAATAAAAACCCTCAAGAAAGTCGGGATAGAAGGAACATACTTAAAGATCATAAAAGCCATTTATGAAAAGCCCACAGCTAACATCATCCTCAATGGGGAAACACTGAGAGCTTTTTCCGTGAGATCAGGAACACGACAGGGATGTCCACTCTCACCACTGTTGTTTAACATAGTGTTGGAAGTTCTAGCATCAGCAATCAGACGACAAAAGGAAATCAAAGGCATCAAAATTGGCAAAGATGAAGTTAAGCTTTCACTTTTTGCAGATGACATGATATTATACATGGAATACCTGACAGACTCCACCAAAAGTCTGCTAGAAGTGATACATGAATTCAACAAAGTTGCAGGATACAAAATCAATGCACAGAAATCAGTTGCATTCTTATACACTAACAATGAAGCAACAGAAAGACAAATAAAGAAACTGATCCCATTCACAATTGCACCAAGAAGCATAAAATACCTAGGAATAAATCTAACCAAAGATGTAAAAGATCTGTATGCTGAAAACTATAGAAAGCTTATGAAGGAAATTGAAGAAGATATAAAGAAATGGAAAAACATTCCGTGCTCATGGATTGGGAGAATAAATATTGTCAAAATGTCAATACTACCCAAAGCTATCTACACATTCAATGCAATCCCAATCAAAATTGCACCAGCATTCTTCTCGAAACTAGAACAAGCAATCCTAAAATTCATATGGAACCACAAAAGGCCCCGAATAGCCAAAGGAATTTTGAAGAAGAAGACCAAAGCAGGAGGCATCACAATCCCAGACTTTAGCCTCTACTACAAAGCTTTAATCATCAAGACAGCATGGTATTGGCACAAAAACAGACACAGAGACCAATGGAATAGAATAGAAACCCCAGAACTACACCCACAAACGTATGGCCAACTAATCTTTGACAAAGCAGGAGAGAACATCCAATGGAAAAAAGACAGTCTCTTTAACAAATGGTGTTGGGGGAACTGGACATGCAGAAGATTGAAACTAGACCACTTTCTCACACCATTCACAAAAATAAACTCAAAATGGATAAAGGACCTGAATGTGAGACAGGAAACCATCAAAACCCTAGAGGAGAAAGCAGGAAAAGACCTCTCTGACCTCAGTCGTAGCAATTTCTTACTTGACACATCCCCAAAGGCAAGGGAATTAAAAGCAAAAATGAACTATTGGGACCTTATGAAGATAAAAATCTTCTGCAGAGCAAAGGAAACAACCAACAAAACTAAAAGGCAACCAATGGAATGGGAAAAGATATTTGCAAATGACATATCAGACAAAGGGCTAGTATCCAAAATCTATAAAGAGTTCACCAAACTCCACACCCGAAAAACAAATAACCCAGTGAAGAAATGGGCAGAAAACATGAATAGACACTTCTCTAAAGAAGACATCCGGATGGCCAACAGGCACATGAAAAGATGCTCAACGTTGCTCCTCATCAGGGAAATACAAATCAAAACCACACTCAGGTATCACCTCACACCAGTCAGAGTGGCCAAAATGAACAAATCAGGAGACTATAGATGCTGGAGAGGATGTGGAGAAACGGGAACCCTCTTGCACTGTTGGTGGGAATGCAAATTGGTGCAGCCACTCTGGAAAACAGTGTGGAGGTTCCTCAGAAAATTAAAAATAGACCTACCCTATGACCCAGCAATAGCACTGCTAGGAATTTACCCAAGGGACACAGGAGTACTGATGCATAGGGGCACTTGTACCCCAATGTTTATAGCTGCACTCTCAACAACAGCCAAATTATGGAAAGAGCCTACATGTCCATCAACTGATGAATGGATAAAGAAATTGTGGTTTATATACACAATGGAGTACTACATGGCAATGAGAAAGAATGAAATATGGCCCTTTGTAGCAACGTGGATGGAACTGGAGAGTGTGATGCTAAGTGAAATAAGCCATACAGAGAAAGACAGATCCCATATGTTTTCACTCTTATGTGGATCCTGAGAAATTTAACAGAAACCCATGGGGGAGGGGAAGGAAAAAAAAAGAGGTTAGAATGGGAGAGAGCCAAAGCATAAGAGACTGTTAAAAACTGAGAACAAACTGAGGGTTGACGGGGGGTGGGAGGGAGGGGAGGGTGGGTGATGGGTATTGAGGAGGGCACCTTTTGGGATGAGCACTGGGTGTTGTATGGAAGCCAATTTGACAATAAATTCCATATATTGAAAAAAAAGAAAAAATAATCTAATATTTAGGTAGTCAGAAAAGGGCTTAATTATGTTGTTATACTTATATTAACAAAATTAATAATATTATCCATATTTTTCTCATATAATAGCTTATATAATAAGAAATAGAAGCCTAAATCAAATGGACAGTATCAACAATATTGTTCTTCGTGATATTAAAGGATCACTTAACTCCTCCTCTCTCAATTTTAATTATTATTGATAGATAGCCTCTCGGCATTAGAGAATATTGCTAATTAAAATTACAGAAGCATCAGGAAAAAACTAAACAAATTTGAAAAGACTTGAAAGTTTTTTCAGCAAAATGAAGGCTCACAAATTAATTCCAACCTGGTGTCTCTACTGGGCATACCTGACAAACTAGAGGGGCACCTGACTAGGAATGTAATTGCCTAAGTGGATGAAGGGAAGCAGAGAGGACTTACCCTGAAAGAAAAGATGGTCAAGATCAAAGTTGGTCCTGTTTACAGCACTGTTTTCTTTAGGCTCTCTGGCCCATTCTTCTGAGCAATGGGAGGGGGAGAAGAGATGTGCATAAAGGGCTCGAAGGCCTCTGCAGTTCTTTACTTTGGTATCTAACAAGGTGCAAACATAGAAAAGGAGACACAGCTGAAGTCAGCATGCACCAGGTTGCTGTAGACCATCACAGTTTTGCATGATGGAGCCCAGCCGTGATGAAACTCAGGAGACAGAGGTTCCCGGGGTTGGGGGAGAGATGGCATCCAGTGGAATTACCAGTTGTAGCTGGTGTGGCAGAGAGAAGGAACCAGCTGGAGAAACATGTTGACTATGGTATGCCCAGAGTATGACACACTGCATGGCACATCAAGTGCTTGAAAATGAGTTCAGGAATCACTTACCTGCCACAAGTCAACGAAGCATTTCCTAATGACACAAACAAAATTGTGTTTTTGTCATCTATCTTTCTCTCTTCTAAATCCTCGTGCATTCCCAGGACGGTTATGTTTTTTTTTCTGATGTGACAAACCCTCTCTACAGGTAGTGGAACTGGCAGAGTGCAGCTATGGCAGATTTTTTAAAAACAATGTGTTTGGTGAAACTAAGTTAAAAAACAAATTCCAATTGTCCTTTGTCCCATGACCAGTACTCTTTTTACAACATATTACTAGGTGTTACAGGTTGAGACACGCCTCCTCCCCCGCATTCATATGTTGAAGTCCTAACCCCCTAGTACCTTGGAATGTGACCATGCTTGGAGATGGGGTCACCATCTATGTGATCCATTAAGAGGAAGTCATACTGAAGGAGTGTGGGCTTCTAATGCGATATGACTGGAATGCTCATAATAAAGGGAGAGCTGGACACAGACACATGCAAGGAGAATGCCATGTGAAGTAGAAGGCAGAGATTAGGTGATGCAGTAGAAATCAAGGAATGCCGAAGATTGTCAGGAAACCACCCAAAGCTAGGAGAGAAGCGTGGAACAGATTCTTCCTCCCAGCCCTCAGAAGGAATCAGTCCTGCCAGCACTCTGATCTTAGACTTCGAGACTTGAGGACTTGTAGTCAACACATTTTTGGTGTTAAAGCTGCTCAGTGTGCCCTGTTACGTCAACCCTAGCACATTAATACTAGATAAACTCCTTTGGGTTCTTGGGAAGATATTAGGAAATCTAAAACTGAATATGCCCTCTTTGGATGTCATCCTCATTTTAGGCTGTAGTTAACCTTTCCACAAATGTAAATACTCTATTACCCAAAATAGAGCATTTTCCTAAAACAAAACAAAACAAAATAAAACAAAACCCCGCGAGTGTACATCGACTTTTAAAGGTTGCCCTGAAAAGGAACCATTTCTAATACCAAGAATGTCATTAGATATAATTCATAACCTCTGATTATGTTCTAGTTCCTAAATGTTTTCGTGTTTGTTGACTATGTCTAGATTACAAGCTCCTCTTCTATTTTGGTGTTTTCTCCTACAAGAGCACTGAACCCTGAGTAAGAGGACATATGTTTGGGTCTTAGCTCCATCCCTTCCTACCTGTGTGATCCTGGACAAGTCAGCTCCTTCTGACCCTGAATTTGCTCATCTGGAAAATGGGTAAATTAAATATTGCACCAAGTAGATATTTGAGTCATTTACTGGGTTGAATTTTATTCCTGAATGTATTTACTTCAAAAATTTCTATACAGATCATTTTTCTTCATGCCTAAAAGGATTAGAGGTGGTAATATTTTCATATATCCAGTTTTTTTTAAATTTTTTTTCAACGTTTATTTATTTTTGGGACAGAGAGAGACAGAGCATGAATGGGGGAGGGGCAGAGAGAGAGGGAGACACAGAATCGGAAACAGGCTCCAGGCTCTGAGCCATCAGCCCAGAGCCCGACGCGGGGCTTGAACTCACGGACCGCAAGATCGTGACCTGGCTGAAGTCGGACGCTTAACCGACTGCGCCACCCAGGCGCCCCTCATATATCCAGTTTTTTAAGAGGCAAAACATATCAGTTTCCTACTCATAAACTTAATATAAGTAGACTAGGTAATAAAGTAGAAGATACACAAATATTAAGAAATGACCCAACATATATTTTTGGAGACTGTCAACTCATCCTGATCTTTTAAAAAAATGTTTATTTATTTTGAGCAAGATAGTGAACATGAACAGGGGAGGGGTAAAAGAGAATCCCAAGCAGGCTCCACGCTATCAGCACAGAGCCCGATGCAATGCGGGGCTTAATCTCACAATCAACCATGAGATTATGACCTGAGCTGACGTCAAGAGTCTGACACTTAACTGGCTGAGCCACCCAGGTGCCCCCAATCTTTGACAGACTCTATTAAACACCAGTAAGTTCCATAAAGCACAAATCAATTGTTGCCATCCATGAACATAACCACCAAAACCTTCCTTAAAACATTAATTTGAATACTTAAATCTGAATAGTAAATTAACCCACTGCATAAAAGAATTTGTTGATGTTAAACACTTGGATTTAAAATTAGATCTTTCATTCATGGCATAATAGAAGATGCAAGGAAAGATTGCATGTAATGTGGACATGCTTAAATTGTTTAATTACGTTGCTATTTTAAAACTTCCAGTTAACCTATGTCATAAGGACATTGCTAATTAACGGCTATCCAATGATCCAGAGAAACAGGGTGGGTGTATTAGAACAGAAGGGCCAGAACATTGAGGTTACTAAGAAAAGAGTGGAAGTAGAGATTTACAGTGGGGTCTGGGAGTTTAACATTTCAAAGCTGGAACAGGGCAGTGTGCTAATGAGGTCCAAGGGCATGGTTTCAGATTGCTAAATTAGATTAGAGGGGAAGAGCATTGGCATTGGGATGTCACGTAAACTGAGAGACCAAGCTGTTGCATGCACTGCCCATGTGGCCAAGGAAGTTCCCTACAAGAAGAACAAGAGGAAGTGGGAAATGGGTGCCAATGGGTGAATTAGGGCAGGTTTGGAGGATGACAAAAGGTGATGATGGTGGATGGGTGGTAGATGGAGGGCTAAATGGTGTAAACCCTGAAGGACAGATGGTGTTTGAGAGCAGGAGTCAAGGTCTTGAATCAGCTAGAAGGCCAACCCCACCTCAAGGCACTGATATATGCTGGCATACAGAAGATATATCAGAAGGGCTTCTAGAAGGCTGCAGTGAAGAGCCAGACCTCAGAGCTTGTGCTCAAACTGGATCTAGATGTTGAATTTATAATTTAGCAATATAAATTATAATAAACTCATTATCATAAACTCAACATGTAGAAGACATCCAACTTAGTGAATATTCATAACTTTTTTGGGTCATTTGCCCTATTGTTTGTAATTTGGGTTGTTTCCAGTTTTCCTTATTATAAACAATGAAGTAATGAGCATAGTTATGAGTAAAATTTTTTCAGCATTTATGATTATTTCCTTTAGAAATTCCTAAAAGTGGAATTTCTACCTTAAAGCATATGAACATTTTCCAGGTTCTTGATGCTCATTATTCCTTAGTCATTTTGGATTTTCTCTGCCCTAGCCCTCGAACCAACCATTTCTCCAAGAATTCCAGGCTCCAACAGCCCATGCCAGGACATCCTCTCCCACCATGGATTCCCTCCTGACTCTGATTCGGTTCCCACTCCTCTTACTCCAATGCCCTCTTCACCTTGCTTGAGCTCTGGGCCATTGTGACTCCCTCCACCCCACCCTGGCACAGATGCCTACTGTGTTTGACCTAAGGATTTAAGGATGGGTATTTTCAGGAAGACCAAGAGGGAAGTAACAATGTAGTACCTTGAGATTTAGTGGGTTTAGAAATATTCTGTATTGCTGAACATTATCCTCTCTTACTTTCTTCTCAGTGATCACCTTCGTCCCAAATCCTGTTCTAATTCCTTTTGCCCCTAGCTCATATCTTCTCATTCAACTTGGAGTGATTATCCATGTTCACATCTTCTAAAGGGGAATTCACACAGTCAAAAGACCAAAGATACTAACTAGTCTTTTAATGAAAACTAGAGGCCTCTAGATATAGATTGAAGTTAAATGATTTGCCCTCCAAGTGGGAATGTGAAGTGGGCGTGTTCGAATGTAACTGGGAACCTGGGCAGTGACCAAGGCTGACTGAACAAGTCATTATAACATTTACACTGATTTTATGTGATCTTTGTTTGGCCCACCTTATCCCAGAAAGGATTTTAGGAAGTGTATAAGAGGCACAGGATATAACTGGAGAGCATAAGTAAAATATGGGGGTGAGGGTTGGGAAGAGAAAAGCAAAGACAGGGACCCAGTTAAGCAGGAAACAGCTTAAAATGCAACTGTAAAGTCCCATGATCATGTTCAAGGTTGGCATACAATTGCTATTCTTCATAGCAAGCAATACAAAAAACCAATCTTTTCGTTACATGACCCACGGTGTTGAGAGAAACAAGGAACTACTTCTCAGAGGACGGACATCTATTCTGGGTGTTGGAATCGGACAGGCTTATTTTCTGTGATCTACTTCCCTATTCAGCTGCATGCGTGCTCCATGCTGCCTCCTTCATGGGGCCATAGCTACGGAGATGCTCTTTCAGCCCCTCAAATGTGCCAAGCCTGTTCTTGCCCAAGGGTCTTTCTCCATGCTGCCCTCTTTGCCTGGAGGTCTCTTTCCCTTCTACCTGCTTGGCTAACTCCCGACAAACTTGATGGTATAAGTCTAAATGTGCTTCCCCCAGGGAAGCCTTTTCAGACCCAAGACCAGGTCAGGTTTTCCTGTTCTTACGGTACCTTGAGCCTAGTCTGTTCTTACAGTGCCTTGAGCCTATCCTTAAAGAACTTGTCACAATCCTAAAGAAACCTTTGCCTGTGTATTTGCTTCCTGAAAGTCTTTCTTTGCTAGAATATGAGCTCTGTGAGACTCTGTGTATCTCGTTTACTGCTGGATCCCCAGACCCTAGCACATAGGAGGTGCAAAAATAAATGTTGCAAAAAATATTTGTGAGAGGCTCCTTAATGAATTTTATAGGTACAATGTCTTGTAACAACCCATTTTATAAGCTGAAGGTCTAAGTAGTTTGGGGACTAAGTTGGGAATGTTGGCAAAAGGCCATCTGCATGAAAACTCGTGGGGAATGTGCTACAGGCCTACTAGGATTGTGCTGTCCTGTTCCTGTTCCACTAATGGAACAAAGAGAGCCTGGCAGTGGCCACTTGCACGTGACTCTTACAGACCTGCCCACTCTGGTCCCTAGGGTTGTCCTTTCATGCAGCGAGGGCATCAGGCAGGTGAGGTGAGGCAACACAAAGCCACAGGTGCAAAGTTGATTATTTGTACTGACATCACCCTATGCGACAGGTCTCAGAACCTAAGAAGCCCTGAAGACATCACCTCTTCAGTACATAAGTGAGACTCTTTCCCTTATGGTCTGATCTTTTATTTGCTACCCAGCTCCCTCCCATCCTCCTCCCTGACCTTCTTGCTCTGCACTGACTCACCGTTTACTTTGAATGCATGTGCTTTTCCATTTGAGGATATCATATTAATGAGAAGCGTTTCCTTTGTCAGGGCAACTAAGGGAGACGCTTGCTCAGTTCAGCCTCTGCTGAGACGTCAGACTCCTGCTTGGCTCTTGACTCACCTCACTTGTGTAGATGCAAGTAGATTAATACTCTGTAGCTTTCTGTTCTATTCGCCCATGCCCTGATGACAAATACTCCTGCCTCTGACGTAATCCACTTTGTAAATGCCTACTAACTAAAATGAACGCATTCTGTTCTTCAGCGTCAGAAGTGCCCCTCCAGATTAATTCTGCAAAGTAGTTGCACCAGCGACACCCAGGAAAGCCTGGTGGGTCCTTACCTTGTCCTGGTTCCATTCCGGCTGCTCTGAATGGGCATCTAGCTCCTCACAAGCTGCTCTACTCCTTCCCAGGTGCCCCGAAAGGGCCGCTGCAGGAGACGTGTGTGGTGATTAAGAGTCCTGGCTTTGAGTTGAGTCTGACGATCTGAGTTTACATCTCCACTCTCTGACTAACTATTGGTTTGACCTTGAGCAAGTTGCTTAATCTCTTCGAGACCAGTTTTCTCACCTATAAAATGGGGGAAATTATGGTAACTACCTCGTGGAGTCGATATGGTAATTCAGTGAGGTAACACATGTAAATCAGTTGGCACAGCGCCTGGCACACAGTAAACACACCGTAGTTATAATGTCTTAATAGAAGTCTGTAAAGCAAGAGGTGCCTTTATTTATTTTTAAATGTTTATTTTTTTTTTAATTTGGAGAGACAGAGAGAGACACAGAGAGGGGTAGCACAAGCAAGGGAGGGGCAGAGAGAGGGAGAGAGAGACACAGAATCCAAACATAGCAGGCTCCAGGCTCTGACCTGTCAGCACAGAACACGACACGGGGCTCGAACTCAAGAACCATGAGATTGTGACCTGAGCTGAAGTCGGACGCTTAACCAACTGAGCCAGCCAGGTGCCCCAGGTTGTGCCTTTTGTAAAAACGAACAGGCCACAAAGAGTGAATGCATCATACAGTATATGCTACAAAATTTCCTTAAAATCCTCTTCATCCAAAATCTTTCCCACACCCCTTTTATTGTCTCCTAAAATAACTCTCTTCTTTGTCATTCCACTAGCTCCTCTTTAGTTTTCTTCCCCTTCCACCTTTGCTTCCTCTCCTCGATTTGTATCTATTTATTTGTTTTGCCAGTAGTTCCATGTTGTTTCTCGTTTAAAATAGTTTACTCCCCCCGCCAACTCTAAGATTAGTTTAAAAAATCAACCTTTTGGGGGCACCTGGGTGGCTCAGTTGCTTAAGCATTTGACTTTTTTTTAATGTTTATTTATTTTTTGAGAGAGAGACAGACAGACAGAATGTGAGTGGGGGAGGGGCAGAGAGAGAGAGAGAGGGACAACAGAATCCAAAGCAGGCTCCAGGCTCTGAGCTGTCAGTACGGAGCCCAGCCTGGAGCTCGAATCCACAAGCTGTGAGATCATGACCTGAGCCGAAGTCAGAGGCTTAACTGACTGAGCCATGCAGATGCCCCTGTGTTTGACTCTTGATTTTGGCTCAGGTCATGGCCTCATGGTTTCTGAGTTAGAGCCCCGCATTGGGCTCTGCACTGACAGCATGGAGCCTGCTTGGGATCCCCCCCCAGCTCTCTCTCTCTCTCTCTCTCTCTCTCTCTTTGCTTCTGCCCCTCCCCTGCTCTCCTGTCTCTCTCAAAATAAATAAATACACTTAAAAATTTTTTTAATCAATATTTTGTCTGAGTTCTTTTATGATTTCATATTTCTTTACTTTTAAATTTATGATCTAAAGCACAGACTGGTACATATTCAGTAAGGACAAAATTATAAATATTTCAGTGCTTTTAAAAAAAAATTCTTTTAATGTTTATTTTTGACAGAGAGAGAGACAGAGCATGAGCAGGGGAGGGGCAGAGATAGAGGGAGACACAGAATCCGAAGCAGGCTCCAGGCTCTGAGCTGTCAGCACAGAGCCCGATGCGGGGCTCGAACTCACGGAACGCGAAATCATGACCTGAGCAGAAGTTGGAGGCTCAACCGACTGAGCCATCCAGGCACCCCTTCAAATATTTCAGTGCTTTTATTAAGACTTGTACTTGCTATTTAGTGCAATAAGGCAACAAAATGTAATAGAAAATAGACGAATTGGAGAAGAAGAAACAAAACTGTCATTTACAGATGACGTGATGGTCTACACAGAAAATTCAAGAGTCTTCTAAGTATCAGAACTAATATGAAAATGTAGCTCAGACTTTAGGGATTCACAACTTCTACTCCTGTCTCCTACAATACTAGCTGTGGAGCTCCGAGTGGCTGTGTAAGGGCCCCTTATTGGAGACACCCCATGGAGAGGGCCCTTGACTACATGGAGAAGGAGAGGGGCCCAGCTGAGCACAGTCTGAGCATCTCTGTTAAAGCACCAGGCGTGTGAGTGACACCATCTTGGCTTCAGCCACCAGCTGAACCTCGCCAAGTGACCTCTGACATGTGGAGCAGAAAGATTGCCCAGTCGAGCTCCACCTGAATTCATAACCAACAAAATCATGAGATATGATAAAATGGGTGTTCTTTCAAGCCACTACATTTTGGCATATTTAATTATGCAGCAATGAATAGCAAAAAATAAAATTGGAATCTTAAATTCAAGCACCACTCTCTGGCACAACTTTCTCTCCTGGTAGCTCTCTAATTCGGATACTCCCACCATCTTGTTTTCCACCTCATGAGAGTCTCTCATTTCCTGTCCTCTCTAGTCCATCCCCATCCAGCAGCCCCCTCCTCTCTTTACTGCTTCTATATTCCAGCTTAGATTCTGTGAAAAGTATTCTGATTAAGGATGCGAGCAAATAATCTTTCCTTTAAATATGTTTAGACAGAAACCCAGACTCAGACTATGGCTAGCACACAAACTATCTTTACTCTTGTCTGCCTTCCCCCCGAAACCACCTACTGGGGAAGAAGGGAAGGATCCTTCACCAAAAAAGGGGACCTGATGGTTCTAGTTCTCTGTGTTCTAGGCTGGCTTGGGCTAATGACAGAGAAGGAAGAGAAGGGAGAATGGGCAAGCCTCAACAGTCTTAAGGGTCTCAAGAAAAGAGAAAAGGGTCTCATGGGGGGGGGGCATGTCTCAACGGTCCTGTCTTCCAGTTACAGTGGAGGCTGTGGCAGCAGCAGGGAGGTGGTATGGGCTTGTTCCCTGTGCTGTCCTAAAGAGTCTGCCTGCCCTCCAGGTGAAATTCTCTTACAGGTGGTCGGGCAAGCAGGATCATTTTGAGAGTGACCAGGTATGGAAGGGCTGCACTGGCCAAGCACAGCAAGTGCCTCTGGGCATTCAGGACTCCCCAGGCAAAAGCATCGGCACCACCACCAGACAAACAACACAGCATATAACGATTTCAAACAACTGCATTACAACCAGGTTGTATCGGCCAGCGTTCTAGAGAAGGAACACTTTAAGTACATAGCGGAAATTAGCAGACTGGTTCTTATGCTTAGATCTACTTTTTTTATTCTTTTGGTGTTAAAATGTCCTTTATTCTATGAAATAAGGGTGATGATAGATGGTACCATCCATAAATCACCCCTAACCTGTGACAGGCCTGCTTTGGGCCCTGCTGAGGAGAGGAGATGAGTCCATTCTGGTGGGAGTGGGCTATCTCTGAAGGACAATGTGGGGGGAAAGGGATTCAGGTCTGGGATTCATAAAGAGTAGTCTGGCTTCAGTTTGTGAAAAGTGGATGGCGAGAGAAGATTGTGGAGACAGAGAAAGCCCTACCCTCACTTTTGCAGAGTAATGGGCACAGGGAAGGACAGCCTGAAGAAACACAAAGGCCAAAGAAAATGGAAACGCAGGAAGAGGAGCCTCTTTGGCTTTGAGGCTGATTTTCTTTCTTTCTTTTTTTTAAAGTTTTTAATTTATTATTTAGTTTTGAGAAAGGCAGAGAGAGTGCAAGCAGGGGAGGGGCAGAGAGAGACAGAGATGCTCAAGCAGGCTCTGCACTGGAGCAGAGACGGACGTAGGGCTCAAACTCATGAAACTGTGAGATCCTGACCTGAACCAAAATCAAGAGTTGGATGCTTAACCAACCGAGCCACCTAGGTGCCCCGAGGCTCATTTTCTAAGAAGAGCTTGAGCACATCTTTTTCTAAATTGGGGGAACGTACTTGCTATTTTGTTTTTCCCCATAATGTCATTAAAATAAGGAGTCTGCCCTTCAGAACAATCTTTCTAAGAATGGTAGAGAAAAGGGTATAATTTATTTTGTTTTCCTAAACAAAAGCTTTCTTCTTCTGCTGTTAGCCAGACTAGTCTGTTTTGGCAAGCCTTCCACTGATAATAGCTGCTTTCTCCATTCTATATTCATGTATCAGTTGTATTTGAACTCCAGTCATTAACAGGTGTCTTGTTTGTATCCTTAGAGTAGTAACCCCTCCCCCAAATCTGGCCCTAATGCACACCACATCTTAGTAGCTGGTTGACATGACTAGTATAAGAATAAATGCTAGGGGCGCCTGGGCAACTCAGTCGGTTAAGCGTCCAACTTCAGCTCAGGTCATGATCTCACAGTCCATGAGTTCAAGCCCAGCGTCAACCTCTGTGCTGACAGCTCAGAGCCTGGAGAGAGCTTCAGATTCTGTGTCTCCCTCTCTCTCTACCCCTCCCCTGCTCATGCTCTGTCTCTCTCGCTCTCAAAAATGAATAAATGTTAAAAAATTTTTTTAAAGAATAAATGCTAAAGATTTGTACGTAAGTGGGAAAAAGTATTCTTCTCAAAGGGCTTCTAAACTTAGGGATAAGAAAAAACAAAGACAGTTGCACCTTGCCAAAGCAAGAGAGTTGAGGCTTTCATACTCCTGCCCCTACGAAATCCACATCATGACAGCATCTGTGAGTACCTACAAGTACAGGTAGTTTGCTTCCCTACTATGGCTGAGTATTTAGCCATAGTACATAGCCATCTACTGAATCAGATGTGTTCCCTATGTGTTTTCCAGTCTTGTGTGTTCCTGTTGCCAAACTTGAAGAGAAAATATTTCCTTTCCTTTCCTTTCCTTGGTATCTACTAGTCTTTCCTGGAAGGCTATGTCTGGTGAGGAACAAAATTGTCTTGTGGGCCAATTGGAAGGTGTGAGCTCCTCTGAATCAAAGGGCTTTCCTGTACCCCCGACTGGTCTTGTCAAGCTGGTGGAGACCGACCTTCCCTAGTGAGTCCTTCTTCCCCAGGTGGGACCCTGGTTAACAACACCAGCATGGGGACAACAAACCCACGTGTTTCTCTCCATCGACCCATCAAGTTGAGGATCTTAACGTTCAGTGGCATTTTCAGCAGACTTGTACTTTCTACACTGTGAAAGAAGCATCCGTCTCACCTTGTGTAACTTCCTTGTCATGGCTTCCCAAGGTTCCTTTGGGCTTTTCAGAGGCCACTGATTTTGTGATCCTTGAGGTGAAAGAAGCTTTGTCACCAGGATAGCAAGTAAACAATCTAAAAGGAAGAATAACTGGATACTTGGGTGGCTCAGTCAGTTGAGTGTCTGACTTTTGATTTCAGCTCAGGGTCATGGGATCGAGCCCCATGTTGGGCTCTGTGCTGAGTGTGGAGCCTGCTTAAGATTCTCTCTCTCTTTCTCTCTCTCTGCCCCTCTCCCACTTGCATGCATGCTCTCTCTCTAAAATAATAAACATTAAAAGAAAATAAAAACTTTTAAAAGGAGGAATAACTTTTTAATAAATAAATGTGTGTACCAAATAAAATAACATAGTGATTGTCAGCAGGAGCTCTGGAGACAGACTGCCTGAGTTCAAATCCCAGCTCCACCATTAACCAGCTGCATGACCTTGAATAAGAGAGTTACTCCTCAACCTCAGTTTCTTCATCTGTAAAATGGGAATAATAACAATGGTACCTACCTTACAGGATTAATTCAGATATTTCAACTAAAACTCTTGGCACGGTGCCCAGCACTGAATGAGAACAAGGACCGCCCCTGTGTGAGCTCATTATGCTCCCCTGCATGCAGCCGGCCCTCCGTCTCACATCTGGAACAGTTGTTGTCACCAATAGTTCCCTGGATGAACGGTTGTGAGAATGGGGTGGAGAATATACATCAAGTACCAAGCACTGTGAGTGGCACAAAGTAGATTTTCAGTAAATCAATTCCCAATCCTTCTTTCCCCAAAAATACCTTCCTGATTCCCCTGAAAACACTCAGCACTTGCTCTGCTCCCAGTTCTTTCCAACACAGCGCCTCGGGAATCTGGGAGCAGCAGAGGAGGTTCACATAAAAACCGTCTCATTTATTCTCCTTCTTCTTTGCCCAAGTGTTTTACTTTTCACGTTTCTCCAGAAGTCTCCTTGCAGTCACTTAGAAGAGATAATGCACATTCCAATGAAATGTCATGAGCCCACAGCATCACAGTCTTTTTTCTGAATGCAAACAGGTGACATGGTGATTACTGGCTTATGGCTCTTAGGGACTTTCTGGACATGCAATTTCTTACCTCTTTTACTTCAAACCCATTAAGTTATAGGGTTGTGCTAAATTCACAGTCCAGATAATGCTCTGCCAGTTTGTAATAACAAAACTATACCTTATGTTATCTGCACAACCTCAGGAATCTCATCCTAAGCCTGGAAATGTGCTAAAAATTGTTCCTGGGAATGTGAAACGAGGCTCACCTTTTGAATGACTTTTCTTTAACTTCCATAGTTCAATAGTTACTGCATCTAATGATTTACTATTTAAAAACAAAACTCCAGGGGCACCTGGGTGGGTCAGTCCGCTGAGCCTCCGACTTCAGCTTGGGTCATGATCTCACATTTCGTAAGTTCGAGCCCCTCATTGGGCTCTGTGCTGACAGCTCAGAGCCTGGAGCCTGCTTCAGATTCTGTGTCTCCCCCCCTTCTCTGCCCTTTCCCTGCTCCTTCTCTCCCTCTCTTTCTCTCTCACTCTTGCTCTCAAAAATAAATAAAACATTAAAAAAATAAAAACAAAACCCAAAAAACTCCTTCCTTGCCTGCTCCTCTCTTGACAAATGCTGCCTCCCTCTATGTTTTGTAGCGGAATCATTTCGTGGCCAATATCCATGAAGCCCTAGGAATGGGCTTAATTTCATCACAGCGTCTTTATTTCATCCAGCCTTGAAACATAGGCTGGGATTATGTCCTGACATATTTAAGGTCTCTCGGTGGAACAAGGAACTAGAGAACACATTAAGGTCTGCATAACTCCTGGTGACCTCAAAGGAAGCTGCACATGGAATGAATGCTGCTTTTCAAATGTAATGTGATTCCTGTTCATTTCTAAATCAGCCCACAGAATATAGGCATTAATCAATCTCACAGCCACATAGTGCTCTCCCCTCTTGGTTGCATATTTCTAATTGTTGACATAACCACATATTTTACATTATGGCATGGAATTAATGCCAGTTAATGTCTTTAGCAGAGAAGGAAAATCATCAAAATTAATGGCGATGGTTCTGCAAACTTTTTAAATTTGTTTATTTTTTAATTTGATTTTAAATGTCTTAATTAAAGATTTTTTTAAATTCTGCAAACTTATTTTTATTTTTTAAATTTTATAATGTTTTTATTTATTTTTGAGACAAACAGAGACAGAGCATGAGCGGGGGAGGGGCAGAGAGAGAGGGAGACACAGAATCTGAAGCAGGCTACAGGCTCTGAGATGTCAGCATAGAGCCCAACGCGGGGCTTGAACCACGAACTGTGAGATCATGACCTGAGCCGAAGACAGACGCTTAACTGACTGAGCCACCCAGGCACCCCAAGTTCTGTAAACTTCTTATGGTCAAAGCTAAGATCTCCAGCTTTGGGTGTTTATAAATTCTTTTTAAAAAATATTTTATTTTATTTTATTTTTGAGAGATAGAGTGAGACAGAGTGTGAGTGGAAGAGGGGCAGAGAGAGAGGGAGACACAGAATCCAAAGCAGGCTCCAGGTTCTGAGCTGTCAGCACAGAGCCTGACACAGGGCTGGAACCCACAATTGTATGAGATCATGACCTGATTCAAAGTTAGATGCTTAACCAACTGAGCCACCCAGGCGTCCCTGGGTGTTTCTAAATTCTTAAAAGTCTGCTTGTTTTCCTCTAAGAATGAATGAAATCCATGCTTTCTTTTTTTTTTTTTTTTTTTTTTTTCCATTTCACAGCAAGTAGCAAGACCTAGAAATTTCTTAGGTACTTTTTAATCTGTCACAGGAACACTCTGCTCCCACTGTGAGTGATTCCTCGTGGACTTCTGGATTGTTTTCCTGTCTTCGGCCACCCAGAGACCCCATCCTGGCCTCTGGTCTTACCCTCACAACACTCAGCACTTTGTGGACTAGCCATTCTGACCTTCTTGGTGTCCCCTGTTAGATCCGTTGTCCTGTCTCATCCCTAACTCAGGATCCACTCTGTATCTGTGAATGCTGCACATCTTGTGAAAGGAAATACTTTATGATCTCAGTTGGACTGGTCACAGAAGCACTAAGGCAATCACACTGACAAATGACCAGGAAAGAAAGTTAAAGCTAAATTGCTCCACCACATGGAGCCTGTGTCCACAGAGAAGAAGACAATCTGAAGAAGAGCTCAGTGTCCAGTGGGTGAAGGTGTCTCCTGTGGTTAAGGGTGCGGGCTCTGAAGCACACGTGAGGGGCATTCATCCTAGCTCTATCACATTGCTTGTAACCTTGGGCAAATTACTTAGGTGACCTTGACTATAGAGATAAATGTAGATAGCCAACCTCACAGGGTTGTCACGGGCATTAAATGAGGTTATCCATGCAAAATGCTCGCGTGTTTTTAGTCTATAGTATGCCCACTTCCGGTGTATCATCAAATTAATATTATTATATATATTTTTTATTTATGTTTGATGGAATACTTTAATTAGACACTATCTGCCATGTAAATCCATTCATTCATTCATTCATTCATTCATTTATTCATTCATTCATTCGATCGTTCATTCATTCATGAACCAAAGGCTTATTCAGCATCTAATGTGTGTCAGACACTCTTCTAGGTGCTAGGGAAATATCAATAAACAAAACAGAGATCCTTGATGTTGTGAAATTTATATTCCAGTGGGGTGGGGGATGGACTAATAAATAAATGGACTAATTTATTAATAAATGGACTAATAAATAAATATTATGTAATATTTATATAATGCAAATGCTATAGGAGAAGGAAAATTTGAGCAGAGAAAGGGCCTCATAAGTCCTGGGGAATAGGTGTGATCAGCAGAGGCCTCAATGAGAAGGTGATGCTCAGCAAAAACTTGAAGGAGGAGAAGGATTTGACGATAAGGCTTTGTGGGGGAAGAGCATCCAGGCAGGGAACAGCCAGGACACGTGTCGCGAGTGTGAGTGTGCCCAGCATGTGTGAGGCCAGCAAGGAGGCCCGGGGTGCTGGTGTGGAGGGAGAAAGGGGGAGCCGAAGATTTTGAGCTGAGGGCACAGGGGAGCATTGCAGGGTTTTGAGCAGAGCAGGGGCTATGTTCTCACCCACAGACAGGGCAGGGGTATGCAGCATACTTCCTCAAGTCACAGTTTATGAATTTTCTTTTTTTTTTTTTAAATTTTTTTTCAATGTTTATTTATTTTTGGGACAGAGAGAGACAGAGCATGAACGGGGGAGGGGCAGAGAGAGAGGGAGACACAGAATCGGAAACAGGCTCCAGGCTCTGAGCCATCAGCCCAGAGCCCGACGCGGGGCTCGAACTCACGGACCGCGAGATCGTGACCTGGCTGAAGTCGGACGCTTCACCGACTGCGCCACCCAGGCGCCCCCACAGTTTATGAATTTTCTAAATGCTGCTGCCTCTTGTGGCTATCAGTTGGCATGCAGTTTGTAGCAACATCAAACACATCATTGTAGAGACATATGCACAGTAGTGGAGCACAGTTATTTGTAACACTTTTTCTAAGTGAATAAACGCAGGATTGTTGATACCTTTTCCCCTCTATGTTCTACATATTTCTTGAAAATGCTTAGACTCTTACCCTTTGCTGATCTGATAATATATGAGGTCATGTCTCAATTGTATGATATGATTTCCTCTGGAGCAGATATTCCCCTTAATCTAGTGTGCACTAATAGTTACAAACTTAATCAAAGTTTATTTAGTTTGAACTGCATTTCCTCATTTAATTTTTAATTTATTAAGTACTGGCAATTTGTGCTTGGTTTCTGTGTTCAATGAAAACTCAGATGATGAAAGCTGCATTAAAACAATGAGAAGTTTCTGTTAAAACATGGAGTTCTGATGAAATCTACCTCACAATGAAAGAGAAAAATGGGATAAAATATAGAGTTGTGGTAAATGACACTACCATTGTTTTCAAGGACACTTCTTTATCATTATGGTCAAAGTAGCAATGAAGTTTGCTTGGGAGCACAGTTGAAGTTTAAGAATGTACAATCATTGAAAGGTTGGATAGATTCAGTGATTCGCTTACTGTCCACGGGAGTATCAATTTTTGCTGTTGGTGGGTGGAGGGACTGAAGGCATCTCATCTGAATGTATTATGTTCTAGAAGAGTTTTCCATTCATTATCATCAATACAATGTAGGTTACAAGAAAGAACAAAATGATATAGCAGATAGTGTGTGTAGGGATCAACTTGAAGATTAGAATTGTGGTTTCCTCAGTGGCCTCTCCAGACATGGTGGAGCAGGAGGTATGACCTGAAATGTCTTCAGGGGAACGGCAGGAAAAATGAGCAAGGGAAGCCTACCAGAGGAAGAGGACGATGGTAACTGACAGCCAGCCATGTGTCTGGGACGCCACTGTGAGTGGTGAGGACATGCGTGAATCAAAGAGAACGTACCCCATCACAATGGGTGAGCCACTTCCCAGCCAGTCCTGCCACACAAAAACAAAAGTCTGGTGTTGCCAGATCTGATTTTGTAAGAGGAGACAGGCATTCTGATTTTTAGGTGTCAAATTTCTCAACTTTAAACTGTTGGCAGCTAGTTAGAAAAAGGAAAACAGGGGCACCTGGGTGGCTCAGTTGGTTAAGCATCTGACTTCGGCTCAGGTCATAATCTCGCAGTTCATGAGTTCGAGCCCTGCATTGGGCTCTGGCCTGACAGCTCGGAGCCTGGAGCCTGCTTTAGATTCTGTGTCTCTCCCTCTCTCTCTGCCCCTTCTCCACTTGTATGTGCGCACGCACTCTCTTTCTGTCTCTCAAAAATAAATAAGCATTAAAAAAAGAAAGAAAAACAAAACTGTGTTAGTCTAACAAAACATGCCTGCAGACTAAATTCAGTCTACAGTCTGCCTGTCACATCTCGGTGTACATTTCAAACAGTGGAAGTGAAGTAGAGGAACCCTTGGTATTTGTGCTGGGGTACCAGAAGTCTCATTCCTCACTAGAAATTACCTCATCACAAATAGCTTTTGTCATACATAGTATTTGATTGTTGCTATTAGCTACGGTGGCTATTACACGAGGCATTTACAATTATTCTAAAGTGGCTGTAAATGTACTAATACTATAAAAATACACAGAATTTATGTATTTGTTTTCCAAATATGTTAGTATTTTTATATTATATTGCTTTGCAAAAACAATTATAAGTTAAATAGGAACAAACCCATGAGCAATTGCAGTTCTAAAACCCGAGACAAAGAACAATTGAATATAATATTCAAGGTCACACAAGGAAGACAGTGGCAAACCTGAGGTTAAAACTCAGGTTTATTTACTCTGATTGATGAGCTATTTCTATAGTCAAGGTTTATTATATTTATATGCCATATTGTCATCAAATTTAATATTGAATTCTACCACAAGAAAAAAGATGCACGACATTAATCTAAACCATATGCATGACATACCCTCCTGGGAAAATCTGAAGAGTATAAAGGAACTTCTGCTAAAATACAAATACATGTATGTGTGTTCTAAAATAAATACACTTTGAATTACTTTTTGTAGAGTTAAGGTTCCATTTCATTTACCTGTTCCAGGATCGCTGCAAAATGAAAAATATTTTTGGTTAAAGAAATTAATTAAGCACACACAAAAAAGACAGACTAGATGATGGTTACATGTCTTTTATTTTTGACATTTGAATTCTTAAGCTCACATGAACTGATTCCATAAATACCCTTTCATTTCCTCTTGCTTTCCTAATTGATATAATTGTGTTAGTTTGTTCTCAGAGTCAAACCCTTAATTTAATCTCAAATGGAACTAAAATATAGTAAACATTTTTTTTTTCTGACACAATTAGAAAAGATACTGGAAAACCTTGACATTAGAACACTAAAAGCTAGTAAAATAGCTTAACTTTCAGATTAGAAATGGACTCTTCCCTCTAAAAGTTATAAAAATCCTTATTTAGTCATCAGAAACTTCTCACCCAGAATTAATAACTGCCCAGAGGGAAATAACCTGTTATAAGTTTTTGTTGTTGAAATATTTTTTAAAGCGGGTTTTCTATTTCCAAAACACTTTGTTTGGCTAATTCTAGGAGAGAATCACCGATTTTATCATGGACCAAAATGCTCCAAGCACAAACAACAACACCTGGTGTATCCATGTGTCATGACTGACTCCTTTTCATGATTTTGCCTTTGTACGTATTCCTTGAAGATATGGCTGTTCTTGTCCATGATATTTCTTTCACTCACAGTGTGATACCCGTGGGATACAGGAGTGATGGAAGGTCAGAGACCATAGGGAATGATGTGCTTCCATCAATGACCAGATGATGACTTGGCCTAATTCACCACAAAAATACAAGAGGAGCTCCATCCAAGTCTCAGTGCTTTGCCAATTAAAGAAGCGGTTAAAACAAAACTGTCATCTGCTGAGGAATATCAAAGGTAGAAAGGAAGGAAACTCAGGAAGATAAACCAAAATGGTTGACTATAATGGAGATATGCTCACAAATGGATTAACAAGCAAGTCAGGACTTAGCAAAGAGACAATAGAGTTTGGAGAAAGCATGTGGTAATTTCTTACACATTCACTGCTGGCTATATCCATAATGCACAGTGACATGGAAAGCTTGGGGAAGGGTTCAAGTTGAGGTGCAGAAATGTTAGCAACTGGGCACCAGGGTTTCCATGAGAATTCTGCCCCTGAGAGAGCTGAAGGGAAAGGAAGCTGAAGGCCATTGGTAACAGTCTTCAAATACTTCGTGGATATGCAAATAAGGCTCTCATTGCTTATGCTTCTTCTTATCCTAATCTTTGTGTTTTCCTTAATGTGAGACACTAGGAAAGGTGTGCTGAAACCCAAAGATAATAGTTTGATTCAGGTCAGATGGAAGGATTTCAGGTGTTGTGAAGTGTTCAGTGGGGACACACCAAAGGATGTTGTAGAACGTCTATGCTTGAAGGTCTTCGAGAGGAGAATGGGGTTTTCACCGGGAAGGTTACTGATAGCATTTGGGAGGGTAGAAGGGATGGATGAAGAAATCTCTTGAAGTTGCTTCCACTGATCCTAGCCCTCAGAAATGAGAAACACTCCAAGAGAGAGTTAACAACCTAAGAAGCAGGATATGACTCTAGATGAGTATTTCTTCACGTATTTTTTTTCATTATCATCCTCTTAAGGAGCCTTTTAAGACAGTTTATTCTTAATCATGCCCATGAAAGTTTAATACCACATATATGCTTTATATCTGTTTATGTACTATGGCCCTTTGAAGGGCCACAACCCACTGTAATATCTAAGATTTCTCCCCCACCCCTAAAACACTCCTCACAATTTTTGCACCCTTGAGAGAAATCACCTTTAATGAGAACACACACTCTCTAAAATAAACCATGGGTCTGAATGGGAAGTCATTGAGGATGGGAGCAAAAAAAAAAAAAAAAGTTATATATTTCAACTCTGGCTACAGGGACCATACAGATTCTCATTAGCCAGCATACCAATCTAGTGTCCTTATTACTTCCCCTTCCCTCTGTTAAGGGGGAAGTTATGAATCCTTTGTCATTGCTGTATCATTGAACTGCAAGGGTTATAATCTTTTGGAGATCGTGGACCTCTTTGAGAAAATTAAGAAAGGAAGGCACATTTGCCCAGTCTCAAACTATAAAATGGGTGCGTGTTGAATTTCAGAGCTTCTTAATGGATTAAGTACCTTTATAATGAATGGATCAGGCAGACAACACCTGAACCCACTGGTCAAGTTTAATATCACGAAGAGACAACTGGTCATATGCTTCCTGAAAAATGCAACAGGAACAAAACATCACTTGTGTAATGTTCTTGCTAAAATAAAAAATGTTTAACTGAGTCTAATAAGAGGAAATAATCAGAAAAAAAATTCCAGATTGTGGAACATTCTACAAAAAAATGTCAGTGTCATGACACACACACACCACAACCACCACCACCATACCACACACACACACACACACACACACACACACACACACACGTAAGACAAGAACTCTAACCCACTAACGAAAGAGAACGACAACAAATGCCACATGTGATTTGTAAGTGGATCCTGGATAAATAAACAAAAGAAACTATAAACATTTTGGGGACAAATGATAAAGAATTTAAAGTTTTATGATATCTGCAACATATTTTGAAATGGTTCGGCAATCAGAATGTGTATTTACAGAGAAAGAAAGAAAATGTATGGAAAGTGTCAACAATTAAAGAATGTTAACAACTGATGCACATACATGAAGGGGGGTTGTGGATATTCACTGTAATCTTGACTCTTTGAAATTTCCACTTTAAAATTTCTCAAAATAAAAAAAGGTAGTGGATACATGTATCCAACTAAAAAAAAAAAATGGTGTGAAACGAAAGAGAGCCCATCAAGTTAGGAGGCAGAAGCATATTGTGAGGCTCAGATCCCCTGGTTGCAATAAGATGTACTTAGGATGTAGTCAGGTCAAAGAGATAAAAACTGCTTGTGATAATTTTCTTTAGAATTGGCCAAAGTTCTGCAGGAGTAAGGAATACTCAGTAATTAAAAAAAGGAGTGATTTGCCAGAACTTATCCTAGAGGAGTTGATTAATGCAATTAGAAACATAACCAGGAGGAAATTGTGCCAAGAAGTTTAAAAAATACTTTTTAAAAATGGAATGGAAATTTCATACGCACACACAGTTAATAGGAAGTAGACTTAAAAAGAATTAATAATAAATGTCTTCAGAGTCCAGTATCCTGTTTGATTAGGCGTTGCTGAAATGCAGGAACATAGTCAACTTCTTAATGCAAAAATCCTGTGGTTTTCCATGATGGCAGACCTTCGGGGTTCCTCCTAGGGCGTGGGCTTCGCTGTCACTTCTCTTGTCTCTCTGCCAGAACATTCCCATGAAGTACTTTACAGTGTATTGCATAGGTTGGGAATGGGGGTTCTTATTTCTCTGTTCTCTGGATCCTTAGGACAGTCATATTCTTTCAGCCAAAAATGACGCCCAGAAGAATCTTTGCCGATCTTGTCCTCTCAGAATTACTTAGGAAGCCAAAAAAAGGGGAGGGGGTCTGTTTGTTGTTGACCAGAGCACAACAATATGGAAAGAGGTAGCAGCATTTGGATTCCATGAGATAACTCTGACAAGATCGGAAGCAAAGGTCAGTTTGCTGGGTGAGGGCAGAATGCCACAGGGTCCAGACAGTCAGCCCTTTCTCTGGACAAAGAAAGATTTCATGCTCTCTAGGCTCCTGTGGCAGCCACAAACGGCTTTAACACATTACATCCAATGAAACGAAATCAGAGTTTTTTAGTTATTCTTTAATTGGTGTTACATTAAAATATACTAATACATTCTCATCTACTTCCCTCCACCAACTGCTATTTTGTTAGATTCCAATGATCGCCGGATTATTATCACCCTCCAATCACAGGCTCTCAGGACTACCACCAGTTTCATGAATGAAGCAGAGAAGGCAACATTTCTTCAGCTAAGACTCACTTGGGTTTCAAAGGCAGGACGTAGCACAGAATGCGTTATTCTGTTTACTGGAATAGGAAAACTGGGAAGGAATGGAAGAAGGAAGTTAGCTCCAGTTACACTGTTGCCTTGGCAACTGTGGCACAATCATAAGGGCAGAAATTAATTTTTGCCATAATATAATACGGCCGAGGAGGGGGACTGCAGAGGAAGAGAAAGAAAACACGGGCTGGATGTAGGAGCTCAGAGGGCCAGCTGGGAAGGCAACAAACCAATGAGCTGGGTGTTTGAGCTATGTGTACCAAATAGCCAATGGCACTTGTTTTATTTTGTTTTGTTTTTTTCCACTGAAACTTCAGTATTATGTAGAGACAGCCAGAACTCCCTACCCTTTGCTCAAAAACAAACACTGCACTAATCTGGCTCAGAGCTTTTGCTGATCATTCTTGGTCATTTATAACTTCCTTTTATTCCTCTCTTCTTGGAAACAGGAAAAAATTTTGAATAGAAGAGACAAGGAATGGTGTGGCTATAAAAAAAACACATTCTATTCAGAGTTAACTGGTAACCCGTCAGCTTTATCCTAACAGCCAGACTCTTCCCCATAGTTAAGGTTTGTCTGGGGTCATGGGTGGTCCCTGATAAAACTGCCGAGTAGGGAATTCTCGCTGAGGCTGAAGGGTGGGGGTCTCAGATGTCTTCAAGGCTCCATGGTCCTGCATGAAGTTAAACCACAGAATCAGATCAGGGTGGAAACTTTCAAAGACCTGAAAGGAAGACTTGTTATAGGCAAACTTGCTGCTCATCCAGAGTTCCAAAATTCACCCGGGATTTAGAAGAAACGGTACAGAAAAGTCGGCCAGTTGACAAGACAGGAGTGGGGAAGTACAAGTAAGTGTCTCAGTCTCAAAACCTGAATTCCAGTAAAGCTTAGGCGGCAGGTCACAGGCAGACTGCGACGCGCACGTAAGTGCAGAGGCTTCCTCGGGGCACTTGAGAGCCAGAAGGGAGAGGGGGCAGTCCTTCCTGCACACTGTGGTCAGACAGGTCCACAGGTCGTGGCTAGCAGCACTCAGAGGGTTAAGAGCACACGGGGTGAGTGGGGAACATCTCTCAGGAATCACTGCTCGTCTCCACCTTGCCTGCTACTGGAAGCAGGTGCCTGTTCGGCCAGGGGAGGTCTCCCTCCTGCTGGTGCAGGGCTCCAGGAGGGAAGAGCTTTCCTCAGTCTTCCAAAGGGGAGATGGGGCGTTAGTGACACATCCTGCTCGTCATCTCTTTCTGGAAAGCAGGGAGAGAAGGATGGTTAGGAGTGACTAGAAGCAGTGACATGTTGAAGGATTCTAAAAAGAAAGCCCTCACAATCTCTGGAGTCTTTAAACAAGAAATTGCAAACATGGCCCATGGACAAGGCTCAGCATGTGAATGTGTTCCATTTGGTCTGCAGGTTTGGGTTTTGTTTTTTGTCTTTGTTTTTTTTATTTTTTTATTTTTTTTAATGTTTATTTATTTTTGAGAGAAAGACAGAATGCAAGTGGGTTAGGGGCAGAGAGAGAGGGAGACACAGAATCCGAGGCAGGCTCCAGGCTCTGAGCTGTCAGTACAGAGCCTGACGCGGGGCCCAAAGTCATGAGCTGTGAGATCATGACCTGAGCTCAACCGAGTGACCCATCCAGGCGCCCCTGTCCTTGTTTTAATCAAAGCATATATATATATATATATATATATATATATATATATATATATATATATATTAGGCTGCTACTTTTCTAATAGGAGAGAACAATTTCTTTTTACCTAAGTTTCAGTCAAAGATGGAAAAATGAAGGATAGCATAAGAGGGTATAAGTGAAGGAAGAATAGTGGAGGAAGGATTTTTTTTAATGGGCATGAAGAATATACCAATGTGTCTGACATGCAACCACCTGGCCTTTCACTCATCTCCATCACCTGCTGGTTCTTGTGAGCATTTGCACATCCCTAATGTGCCATCTGCTCTCTGTCTCCGGGCCGCTGCATCTCGCCTCTGCATCGGGGAGACCCTTGCCTGTGCCCTGCTCCTACCACAGCCTGCCCTCTTTACCTCACTAACGGCCACTCATTTTCCCAACTCAGGCGTGATGAGTTTCAAGATGCCTGGGAGACCTTCTGAGACTTCTGCCCCAGCCTCTGTGGCGTTAACCACTCCTTCACCTGTGCCAGCCTGGAGTCTTGCATGCAATGAGCCGGTTTGCACATCAGTGTGTATGCATGCGCTATGGGCATTCTGTGGGCCCTACTCCACTGTGAGCCACTGTGTGTCAAGAAAAGAAACATTCACGGCATCACCAACGTCTAGTCATCTTGTATCCCCTGCCCTAACACAGTGCCTGGCACAGGGCAGTCACTTCACTTTCATCTCCAAGAATGGCCCGGACAGGGTGGTAATGAACCTTACGCCCTGCAGCATTTGGGAGGACACATTTTACACCACTTTATGTAAATGAATGAGCTGCTTTCAAGTTTCACCTATTGCACAGCTGATGCCAGCTGCTACCTCTCTCACGTGCTGACCCCGGATCACCCCAGCTTATAAAACAGAAAACATCTGAGTAAAAGGAGTTTGGGACCAGGAGTGCCCAGGGGCTTAGAGATTCTATTAGAAAACCACACCAATGTGTTGGTTAAAGAAATGACAGGATATACATGGCATATTCTAGGTACTTTTGCATCCTTGTAATATTATTAAAGACAAGCAATCACATACAGATACATGTATTAAAACACTAAATGACCAATTCCTTATGCTCATGACTTGTGTTATGTACCACGTGCCTGGGAGATGAGGTTGTTGTTCGCAAGGAGCTATGATCTTTCAGAGAGAAAGAAGTATAGATCACAAGCTAAAATACAATGACATGAATGCAAATATTTAGAGGAGGAAAGGCCATGAGGCAAGGTGGCACCAAATTCCACCCACATTAGAGCTCACTTCTGTCCTTACTATCTACCTGTGTGATCTCCCTGAGTCTTTAGGTCTTAGCAGAAATACCTTTTCTTTAGGGACACCCTCCCTAAGCTCTGAGATGGGGCATTTCCCCCTGCTCTGCCTTTCATGGCACCCTTCTTCACAACTGGAATAGTCTATCATTTGTTTCCCTCCTGCCTCTTGGATTCATCCCCTGTCAGATCCTGGAAGATCCACAAAGGAAGGGGCTGCTCTATTCCCTGCGGTGGCTACTGATATTCAATACTTATTTGTTTAATGAAGCAATGGATGGGCTCTCAGTCTCCTCAGCTATAAAATGGAACAGTGATACCTACCTGACAAGGTGACTGGGAAGGGTAAAAGTATTAAGATATGACCAGACTCAATATACATTAATCCCCTTCTCTTCAGAAATACACACATAGCAACAATCACTTCCTGTCAGGGCAAGAAGAGGCTTGAAGAAACTTCTCTGATAATATACCCATTTAGGTGGGCCCTCAAATTTATTTATTTATTTTAATGTTTATTTATTTTTGAGAGACAGAGTGTGAGTGGGGGAGGGGCAGAGAGAGAGGGAGACACAGAATCTGAAGCAGGCTCCAGGCTCCGAGCTGTCAGCACAGAGCCCGACACAGGGCTCGAACCCACAAACTGCGAGATCATGACCTGAGCCAAAGTCAGACACTTGACCGACTGAGCCACCCAGGTGCAGTGGGTGGACCTCACAATTTAAAGGAGTCTGATGAGTGAGGCAGGGAGAAGGGGCTGGAGATCTGAAGGGGGGTGGGAAGAGTGGCAGAGGTAATGACCTCTATGGTCTGGTGGTACCGTGGCTGGAGCAGAGGGGCCAGGCCAGGATGGGACAGTGGGGTGGGGACACAGAAAAATGCACAACTGCTCAAATAAGGACTCATGTACTTGGTGTGAGGAATGGTAATAAATGACAACAATCTTAAAATGAATTTGCTGCTCCTTTGTTAAGCCTCCAAAAGTTCTTGGACTTTTGGTTAACTTCTGATGACAAAGATGGAAAAAATAAGGTGGGAATGCACAGTGTGCACCTGTGTGAGTATTTGAGCTAGCAAGAGAGACAGGTGGCAGGGGAGAGATCATGGGATGAACACAATTTGGCCTTGTAACTCATTCTGCAGTTATCTGCAGTGGGTTAATACTTTTGGAAAGAAAGGAACTAGCATTTGTTAAGCACCTATGAGGTGCCAGATGCTTGGTGGGGATGGAGGAGGTGTTATGTCATTGCATCTGTAAAACTCTAAGAGAAGGAACTCTGGCCCATTTGACAGATGAGGAATCCAGTCCTCCAAGCAGAAGTGATTCACTCAAGCCAAACAAGTAAGCGCAGAGCCTTCCATCAAACAAAGGTCAGCAATCCCCTCGTCCCACTGACCCTGCAGTCATTACATCCCGTAACTCTTACACTAGCCCTGTGAAATAAGATTTGCCATGCTCATTGACACAGGCTCAGAGACAGACAGTAACTTCTCAAAGTCACACAGAAAGTGGCAGGGGTAGGACTTAAACTCAGGTCTATCTGAGTGGAAAGGCCAGCTCTTTGCACTACACCATGTGATTTGCGGTTTAAAGCATCTGAGAATTCCTTATGAAGATGCATTCAGATGATACTGACATATACTAATTGATAGATATTAATTGCAAATGGTTGCAGTCATTCTTGGATTTTCAAAATGTCAAAGATATTTTTTTCATTACCTGGACTGATGCCAATTACAGGCGCACTGGCTAAATAATAAAAAAACAATTATGCCACTAAAATGCCATACACACTAGAAATATGGAAGAATTACACACACACACACATACACACACACACACACACACACACACGGGAACACTTTGATAGAGGATATGGGACTTATCTAAAGCCATTAGTCTGTGAAAAGCCAGGACTTTCCTTACTGCAAATGCTTTCTTGACCCCAAAATGAAGGAGAAAAACTGTTTATGGGGATGTCTCCTAACATTTTTATAGGGAAAGAATGGTTGAAATAACAGACCAGGAATTTCCAGATCCGTCCCTGAGAAAGAACATCTATCTCAGTTAGATCCACCCTTCAAAGCTGTATTCTAGCACTTTCCCACTGGGTGGAGCAAATGAGCTGGTTAAGAAACAACTGGCTCTTGCTGGAAACCACCTCCCCAACCAAAAACCAGCCAAATATTGGGTTCCATAGCTTTCATCACCATCAAAGCCCTCCTGAAGTCATCTAGCAGAACCAAACACATTCCCTGCTATCAGAGAGAGTGGCCTAAACAACATTTGCCCAGACTGTTCTTTAGGAATGAATTTGCCATTGTAGGAGTCATCTATATGCAATGTGTATTAAGGCAGACCACTAAAGAACTCCAAAAGGTACTTTAAAAGCTTCTGCAGAGGTGATGAGAATTTCCTGAGAAATTTTCATGAAGACTGTATTTGACTTGTATAGGAAGATGTTTTTAAGCACCTGGATTTTTAAAAATCCATCCTTGAGGAAAGAGTAAAGCTGGGTTTTGGTTGTGCTCACTCAGAATTATTTGCTTTAATGTAAGGCAGTACTTGATTTTGTAAAGTCCCTGGTTCCCCACTGTCAACAGAACAAATTCCATACTCTATGGCTTGGCAAACAAATCTGTTTATAACAGACTCACCCCCTCTGTTCACCTCCTGTTGAACCCCCCACCCAGTCACACACCACACCCACCAGGCAACCCAAACTCCTCCCATTTCCAACAGGGCATAATCTATCAAGGTTTCTAGTAGTTTTTCTAGCTCTTTCTTCCATCTGAGAAATACCTTCTGCTCTTCTGTGCCTGGCAAACCCTGACATCCTTCAAGATTCAACTGTTAGCTCCCAGAAAGCATTCCTTAGTTAGTTTCTTCGGTTTCTTTGGTTCCCCATCACTTTGCACACACCTGTCACTTTCTACCAGCATTGGAACTGATCATTTCATTTTTTTCCAGAGTCTGAAAAGACTCTTAAAACTTTGTTATATATTAATGTATGATGAGAAATATCTTGATATATGGTTTGATATAATTATTTTGGGGGAAAGTATAAACAAAATAGGAGTCCAACATGATAAGTAAGCTTATCTCTGGGTGAAGGAAATGATGCATGTTTTCTATTTCTGATATTTGCCCTTTGCATATCTTCTGGATTTTTAGATATTTTTAATACACATGTAATTTTTTTCTAAGAAAATAAGCTCCAATAATTTAAAACAACAACAAAAATAGAAGTGGACCAAACCTCCAAATTGAAATCATATTTGCTTTTAGAAATAAAGTTAAAATGACTTTT
The DNA here is from genome assembly GCF_022837055.1 of Prionailurus viverrinus. Taxonomy (NCBI): domain Eukaryota; kingdom Metazoa; phylum Chordata; class Mammalia; order Carnivora; family Felidae; genus Prionailurus; species Prionailurus viverrinus. The sequence continues at coordinate 37,441,508 of NC_062573.1, read as the reverse complement.
GGCTAGTTTTTGTGTGGAATGGGGGTGGTGGATGAAATCAGCATATCTTCTGCATAAGAAATTCAAGCTCTTCTGTTCTAAACACTTTTAAACTGAAATAGAGATCCTTCCTGGCCATTGGAACAAGTGTTTGATATCTGTAGAACAAACTTGCATGAACTCTAAAAGTCAAAACTTACTCTTATCTCCCAGGGTAGCCATTTTTAGAACGGGCAGTGGAGGGCAGAGAGTACGTGGTTGCAAAGAGAAGTGAAATAAGTTAATTGAGGCCACACAAATAATTGCTGACCCAGCTGTGACTAGCAGAGCCCAACTGACTCTTTGCTTACCGTACTTACCATCACACATTTTAGCGATTTTTCACATAAAGGGAAAATATTCACATCTGCTGGGTGTCAGTCATGTTCACATAGTGATTTTACTAAGTTAGCATTAGAAAACCTAAAACAAGCTCTAAGGGATGCCTGAGTGAATCAGTCGGTTAAGTATCTAACTTGATTTCGGCTCAGGTCATGGTCTCAAGGTTTGTGATATGGAACCTGGAATATGGTTCTATACTGATAGCACTGCAGAGTCTGCTTGAGGTTCTCTCTCCTTTTCTCTTTGCCCCTCTCCGGCTAGCACTCTCTTTCTCACTGTTTCCCTCTCAAAATAAGTAAACACTAAAAAACAAAACAAAACAAACAAAAAACACACCACCAACAAGCTCTACAAAATGGTGGCATGATCACAGAATCACAGCCTAGTGTTAAAGCCAAGAGGACTCTTGGGTATTGTCTCAGACCTTCACTTCAGAGACTGAAAACCCAGATGGTGGGAGAGTGGAGACTTGCCTGAGGTGGCACAGATAATTAGCAGCAGGGTTAGCACTCCTGGCTGTGGGCTCTGGGTGCTTGGTGTTTATCTGAGAGAGGGAATCTGTGTAAACGAGGATGTCTTAGAGTTAGCTCAGTGCGCTTCAGGTAAAGTCCCTCCCACGTTATTGGCTTCCCCTAACCTACGCTCTAACAGCTGTCCCTGGTTTTCATGATAGTAAGTCCCAACCCTCGTGTTCAATGCTCTTTTTCATCTGGACTCCCAACCTCTCTGCCACCCTGCCACTCCTCAGCTCTCCTTCTCTTCTTTTGAACTCACAGCAACTCTTCCTGAATCTAGGCTTTCCCTTGTTCCTCTTCTTCCACAACACCCTTCTCCCAACTCCAACATCCTTCAAGGCTCTTGATCAGGGTGGCCTCTTCAGGGACACCTTCTCTCGCCTCCTCCCTCACCCTGTCCCCAAGAAGTGTTCGGTGCTCCTCTTCTGGTTTCCCTTAGCGCCCACAGCACCCTTCACATTGTTCTGTGATAGTTTATTACTTTCCTGGTTCCTGCACGGGGTTGCCACTGAGGAGATGAACCATATCTTGTGTCTGTTTGGACCCTGGTGCCCAAGGCCTGACACATATCAGGTGCTGAAAAAATATGTGTTAATTAGACTAAAATCCAATGAAGAAAAACAATGATTAGGTCTACAGGCCCGTAAAGCGAGTGGTGGTGGGAAATATGTGTTGAGAACCTACTTTGGTAGAGACATTTATATTTATTTTATGGACTTATTTTCAAAACTGTAGAGTACACATTGTTTTTTCTAACATACAGATGAGGAGACACAGGCTCAGAGAATGGAGGTAACTTGCTCAAGTTCACAGAGCAAGCGAGGGGAAGAATAAGGATTTGCACCCAGGTTTGGTGTGACTCAAGAACAAAAATAAGCCAACAAACACCAAACATACTGTCTCCATTACTGCGCTGCTGTGAGAAATAAAAGAAGAGCAGTGGGGCCTTTGGTTTTTCTAGTGTTTTCTAGTATATTCGGATACGAGGGCAAAACAACAGCATTCTGAAGTCTACTGTTTTCACTTCACCAACTCTGCTAATTCTGAGAAATAAGAGGAGAAGGAGAAAGAAATATCAGAAATGAAGACATGTCCGAGGAAGAAGGGGAGCACAGAGAGATGAAAGGAAGGTGGGTGCAGAAGGCTGGAAGCACGGTAAGGAGAGAACACAGGGCTGAAAACTGAAAATGACCTTTATGTAAATAAACGGCCCCTCCCCCCATCAGCCACCATTAAAAACCCAGTGGCTTAAAATGGGGTAGTTTGAATAGACAACCTACTGTTAGATTTGGCCCTAAGAGGGCAGTAAATTGCTTCTCAGTCAACAGAGTGTGTGTGCACACACACGCCCTCACCTTCTCCAGGAGTGGAGCGTCATCTGACACATTTAAAAGACAGTATGTTAAGGTGATGGTTGCTGAAAAACACCAGAGAAAAACGGTGAGTCCACCAGGGAAAGCAATCAGGTGTGGTGATCTTTTTATAAATTGCCTCCTTGCCCACCGACCTGCAGCACGGCCTCAGCCCCCCGCAGTGACGCACCCTCCCCTCACAGGCTCCCCCAAGAGCAGAGCCAGCCCCACCTCTCATCAGCCCCCAGGCTCCCCTCAGAGAGACTTGGGAACGTGGGTTTGAACTGCAGCCTGAAGTACAGGGGCAGCATTTCTGGCTCCAGGGTGAGGGTGTGGCTGACACCAGAGCCCTCTAACGGGGAGAAATTTCATTCCCAGCAGCGAGTTGGGCCTTTTAGGGGTGGTGGCCAGGTTAGAGAGAAAGCTTTCAGCGGTGCCTTTCATCCTACAAATTCCATTTTTTAGACACTTGAAAACCTCCAAGTTGTATCCACATTATCCATTTGTTTCTTTTGTTATTGGCTGTTTTTCCCCCTAAAAGTGGGTGCTTTGAAAATGTTAACCATTTTGAAAATTCTTTCTGTCATGGGTCTTGCCCCCTTCCTTCCTCCATTCCAAACGACTATACTGATGGTGTCTATGCCAAGATTTCACCAGAACCACTGCAGTCCACCTGCCTCTCCAGGGTCCTCGGCTCCTGCCAACACCCATTTCTCTCAGGTCATGTTGCTACACTAGAGGTCAAGCAGATTATTTATTTCTTTATCTCGAGATCTAACCCACTGGTAGCAAAAGCAAGTCCCAGGGGCGAGGAGAGTGAGAACCAAAGTCAGCTAAACTGTGTGGGTCAGGCTGAGGTCAAGGGACAAGGACTCAGTGAAGTTTCTTCGGCACCAGGACACTATGAGTAAGAATTCCAGGAATGGGCAGGTGTGGCCCTAGGGGCTGTGGATTCAGAAGAGGAAAGTGGTATGTATGGAGATAAGGCATTACATGGTAAGAATCAACATCAGCTGTTGTCTCCTAATCATCCAGTTTGAAGGACTCAGAATTTCCTTCGATCCCACACTGCCTTATGATTCCAGAGAAGCAGGCGCTCTAATCCCTGCTGGTATCATCAACGGGGCTGGCTGGAAAGGTGCCCTTGAAAATCCACAGGGGCATAAAACTTGCTTCCACTCATCTCCATCTCCTACCTGATAAATCCAGATATCTCAGGATATGCCCCGTTCTTCTCTCCAGCCTTGCACATACCTTGCTTCTGTCTGCTTCTGTATCTTTGTGTGCTTTCTTCTTCTACCTGGAGAGCCCATTCCCTTTTCCTGCCCAGAACACTCCTGTTCACCCTTTCATGCTCTGCTTACAGGTCTGTGAGGGTTACAAGCTGCCTCCATGGGACACAGAGCGATTCAGAGAAAGGGACCAGGACTCAGGGAAAGGAAAGAGAGAAGTGTCCCTAAAGCTGGTTGCTAAGAATGTAGCCTGGCAGCTAGCTCTCCCTCAGACAGGGGTACAGAACAATTCTGCTCTGGAGGGCAGTGTCTCTCTTCAAGGGGGAGCCCAGGAAAACCAGGAGGCTGCCTGCTGCAGGGAAATCCCCAGAACAAGAAAAGACGGACAGAAAAACAAACAAGCAAATACAAAATGCCCCATCTACTTTCCAGCCCAGTCCCTGTGGGAAAGCTGGAGAGTTGACAGTGGAAACAACAGGGTTAGCGGGCGGGGGGGAAGGGGCGGTGGGGGGGGGCAGCTTCCACCTGCCCTCAGGCCCCAGAGAAGCTGCTATGTCTCAGGACCACAGCCCTTGAGCCCACCTTGCAGAATCTCTGTGGCACCCTCCCCCTGACCTCTCCTGCTCCAGGGACTTGTTTCATCCTCAGGGCTTTTGAAGCCAGGAGGATGCAGTTTCTCTCCAGGGTCCTGTAGGCAGGGAGCTTCTGTTCAGGAGGGCAAACTGACCAGGGAATAGAGAGCAGGTGCTTTGTGCAAGGATCAGGCATTGGGCTTAAATGTTTTCTTAAAACTATCTTTTTTACATAGTTGTGTCTCTTTAACGGGACCTGAGAGAAAGCATGCCAATGGGAGACTGACACCAGACACCTAAAATTATTTTTGGAACAAGGCTTTATACATTATAACTAACTTGATGAATGAATGAGTGAATGAATGAATGAAGTAGTGTCAGGTCACAAAAGATGGAGTGGACAAGTTGGGGCAACGGTGTTAAGAGCCTTTGTGAATCAATAAAAGTCTATTGTGTTCCTAACAGAATAGAACCTATCACTTCCTGCACTTTTTCTAAGCCAAATGCTGTGCTCAATGCTGGACATTCGTTATTTCATTCAGTCCTTACAGCCGTCTTCTACAGGGAGTGGTGTTATCCTCATTTTACAGATGAGGGAACTGAGGTTAAGAACCTTGGTCAAAGTAACACAGCTATTAGTGAGGGTAGACAATGTGGGAACTTGAAAACCTGTCTTTCCAACCAGTCCACCATGTCCCAAGGCCTTGTGCTGAATAGATCTTCCTTCAGCTGCATTTATCTGAGTCAGCGGGCACACACAGCCAGCACTGGTCTTGGGAACAGGGACGTGGCTGGTGGAATCATTCATGGGAAGCCCACGGTCAGCGGCCCAAAGTCTGAATTCTTGTAAGGCAGGCAGGGCAGCCAGACTACAGAATTAAGATTTCTCCCGGCTCAACGTATACATGGGATCCAACCAGCACACAGGAATTAAGAACGTTCTTTCTGTTTTCTTTTAGGAATGTGGGTGGCAAATAAGCCAAAAGAAATAAAAATAGAAACATGGCAGGCCAGACCTCCCTAAACAGGAAAGAACAATATTTATTTGATTAATTCTGTTCCTAAACAGCAGCCCACATTACTGACACGGAGGGCGTTCCCCAACAGAGGGGTGTGTGTGTGTGAATGTGTGTGCATATGTGTACGCCCCCAAGTACATGTATACATATGTATGGATAGATAAACACACAGACCTGCCACCCACAGAGAATATTTATTCATATTATACAAGAATCAAACTGCTCTTCTTTTCCCCAATCCTGCAAGCATTAAAAATAAGTCACTTTATGTAAACATATTCAGTCTCTTGATTTACACTGGTTCTCATAAAGGCAGAGCTGCACATTTTTGAAAACTCTCTCACTTAACCACAGGAGATGGGTTATGGACACCCTCCAGATGGAGACAGGCTGCCTTACCAGGCATCATGAAAGCAAGAGTGTATTCACAACGTTCCATCACTGCATTTCTCAAGACCTTCTCTCGAAGCCCTGCAGGGCCCGTTTTGACACTCCAGGCATTGTAATGTTCCGACCTACTCTGCAATGGAGCTACCCTGTCCTCCCCATGCCATCCTTCCCGCTGGTGCACTATTAGCTCCTGACCATTAAAGTGCATGCACCCAACCGGATTCCTGCTCAAAGTGATGTGACCTATAACCCAACGAGGCACAGTCTTGGCCTCTCTGGCTGGCAGCCGCCCCTCCCTCCTTCTTCCCATCTCTGCCTGCCTCCCTCCTCCACAGCCTGGAGCCTTGAGCTCCACACTGCTCTAAAGTGTCTGACTCCCTCCCTCCCATACACTGCATGTGTCAGCACAGCCGGACTGCTTTCTGGCACATGCTCCTCAGACCCCTCGTTTGGGGACGAGCAAAGGGTGGCTGAGTGCACTCACTCCCCTAGAGGGAGGTGGCAGGTTTCAAAGTGGCCCAGTGGCCACCTATCAGGTTGCTGCTCTTTGAAGGCTGGATGTGGGAGGGCAGGGTAAGGAATTCTCTGGCTTCTGTCACTTGGCCTTTCCATGAGGGGGTGGGGGAGGGGAGGCACTGGCTGGTGAAGCAGTTCTCAGTCTAGGCCAGGCAGCTGCAGGCACAGACTTTCTTATTCCTAGAGAAGCTTAATGGACCCAATTCTTAATGACATTCAAGAAACGCTGAAGAAACACGACTTGTCATTTTGGGTGTGCCCTGAACTTTCAGGGCATGGGTCCCCGGAGGAAGAATTTACCTCCCCCAGGAAAACAAAGAGTTCATAGAAGTTGTTCAGCCGAGCTGACTGCACCACAGGACAGAGCCTGCCATCACTTAATAAGACCTCTATTGTGTGTCTGATGAAAACACATGGAGATTTGCTTCCTCAGAGAGCCTATAATTTAGGAGGATAGTAGCTTCTCAGCAGTCCCATTCCTTTGGAAGGAACAGAGTGTTAGGTTAATGAAATACATAGACACGAAACAAACGGAATCTTCATTTTAACAAAATAAGATTGCTTGCTCGGGGTTAGACTACAGAAATGAAACATGTTCTCAGGAGCCTCAGAGGTTTAGGTTAGGGGCCGATCTTGGTGTCCCTCTTGGTGGCCCACTTTGTCACTGACCCTCATCTCTATGGGGTGGCCATTACGATTCCCCTACAGAGAAGCTGAAAGTTACAGAGGTTGGTGACTTGCCCACGGTTACGCGGTTAATACTTGGCAGAGCGAGAATTTGACCCGAGATCTGTCATTTGGGTCAATGGGCCTCAGAATCACATCTTTCCTTTACATCAGAGAACTGGAAACCACAGCCCACAGGCCAGATCCAGTCCACACCTGTTTTGTATGGCCCATAAACTAAAGATAGTTTTTACACTTTCAAATCATTGGAAACAAAACAAGAAGAATATTCCATGACACACATGCTATGAAGTTCAAATTTCAATGTCCATCAATAAAGTGGCCCTGGGACACAGTCATGCCCATTTGTTTATGCATTGTCTCTGGCTGCTTTCCCACCTGAAAGGCGGAGTCGAGTAGCAGTGACACAGACCATTTAGGGGCCACAAGCTAAAACATGGGAGTGTCTGGACCTTTTCAGAGAAAGTTCGCTGTACCCTGAGGATACCATGGCCAGTGTGACTACAGTTTTAAAGCCCATGGGATTATAAATGGATCCTCAGGCTGCCAAGCTTGTAAAGTTGACCTGGCCACAAACAGTCCAATATTGCTCCTGCTGAGGGCGGGCAGTGATGGTGCATCAGGAAGAAAACACACGTAAAACAAGAATAAACTCTGCATGTGCCTGCAACCCCTTAGAACCATACTTGTATAGCTTTCAGAGTCTGGGAGGAGGCAAGCCCCTTTCTTTTCTTAGCCTCTGATTCCTAATTAATGAACCATGAAAACAACATGGATTTTACTTAAAGGGGATGTGCTTCAGAGAGCGAAAGCAAGGTTTACTTGTTAGGGCTCCTTCCTCACTTGTTCTGCTGATATTTTAGTATGAAGCTGCAATTTTAGACGTTGTAGCAATCGGGGCGATTCTGTGCCTACATGGCCACACTGCGTTGCTCTCAGGAGGGAAACTGTCTAATGTATTGAAGGTGGGTAGCTGTTCGGTCTCAGTTAAAGACAAATAGAAGCAGATACGCTTTTTCTTTGCATGCTTTTTTGTTCCCTTTCCTGGCCTCATTTGCACAGCCTAGACTCCTGGCTCGTATGTGAAAACAAAACAAAAGAAAACAAAACAAAAAACAAAACAAAACCCACATGTATCAAGATGAAAAGAGCTCTGAAGATGGATGGTGGTGTGGATTGCACAACAATGTGAGTGTACTGAATGCTACTAAACTGTACACTTAAAACAGTTCAGATGGTAAGTTTTATGCTATGTGTATTTTACAATTAAAAAAAACAAAACAAAACAATAACAATAACAAACACCCCCACAGGTATCAATTTTGGAAAAAGGATTTCAAAAGCTTCCAGGAAGAGGATTTTTATGTGCAATTTCAGGAAGAAAATGGAAAAAAATCCACAGAAAAGGGGTTTTGAAAGATCTGAAGCTTTCTCAGAAAAAATGCGTGTGTCTGTGTGTGTGTCTGTGTGTGTGTGTGCCTATGTACCCAAGTGCACACTTGTGTCCAGCTAATTAAATGCCCTCTATTATTGCCGTTCATATTGGAAACAAATGTTCACCAGAATTTTTCCATTTAGAATGATCTATTGATACAAAATGCCAAGCACCCTTGCAGCAGCAACAGAAGCCAAAATAAAGGGTAACTGTCTGAGAAGCTCTCACAACTCTAACATCTTATGCCAGTAACAGAGGAAAGAACCACACGCGCGAGTACCTATCAAGATTCCTCTGTGGTAGAGCACGCACAAAGGCTGCTGTCCCTGTCAAAGAAGGAGAGAGTTCCAAATAAGAGAAAACCACAATAGAAACCTTCTATTAGAAGTGGGATTTAGGTATGGATAGGAGTGCCAACTTCATGAAAAATCTACCTCTTCCATCAGCAGGCCATAAAATTAAAACCAACATACGTTGGATGTGGTCAAATATCTTATTTGACTCCTGTCCATTTGCCAATGTTTTTCAAAGATTAATAAGATAAAATCCCTTGAGTGTGTGCTGTGAGGACTCTGGTACTTTCTGCCAGTTTCCCCGAGCAGAGATGGTGCATGGCGGGGCTTCTGAAGGCTCCACTGTTTGGAGCGAATGTATACAATAACAACAGCTGCTTTGCGGCCCTGGGCCTGGCAGCGACGGGGTCAACAATCTCAGTGCCAACTGGCGATGACACTGGTCGTGTCAAGTGAAGTCAACGACAAAGGAACAGATGTGCTCTGTGTCTCTCAGTGCCTCCAGCAATACAGTCACTGCAGACCGGCAACGGGGATGAGCACAGAGCAGCATGGTGTGCAACTGACACCAACTCAATCAAATGGCCACTCTCTTATCTGCTTCATCCAAACCGTGCACACCACCCAACATACACACACACACACACACACACACACACACACACACACACACACACACACCGATGCTCACTTCATAGGTTTGGAAGTTCTGGGCTTCCAAGATATGAGAAAACTCTAAATGTAACACTTAAGTGCAAGCAAGTGTGAAAGTGTTGCCAGACTGTAATAGGTCAGACCCTGCTCTGCCCTGTCCAGAGGCTCTATAAAAGGCAGGAGGGCAAAATGATGGCTACTAGGTAAAGTGCACTCCTAGAAAGAATTTATTAGGCCTCTAGGGTTATGAATGGAATGGAAGAGAATGGAATGGAATGGAATGGAGTGGGATGGAGTGCAACGAAATGAAACGAAACGAAACGAAATGAAATGAAATGAAACAAAACAAAACAAAATAAAATAAAATACAAGAACTGCTCTAATAAGTTGCCACCATTTAAAATTCTGAAGAGTTCACCTAAAATGTTGGAGCTTCAATTTCTTCTGATTTGCAAACTCTGGGTCCCTACTCCCCCCGCAATGAAACCATGAGCTGGAGGTGCATGGAGGTTGCTCCCAGAGCTTCCTATTTTTTATGGCCTGCCTGTTAATTCGCATTTGCTCCCTGCCTGGACTCTGTAGGCTTTGGGTTTGGGTCATCTGATCTATAGACATTACACTTCTGGAGGCAGGTGCCATTCGTTTTAGTTGCTCCAGCACTCAGCGCCAGCTCCTTACACACTGTCATCTCCTTGGAATCATTAAACAATTCACATTCCACGTGCTCAGAGAGTTGACGTGACTGGACCGTGGCCTCACAGCCAGATGATGTTCTATCCAAGGGTCAGAACCTTAGGAAATCACCTGGCTGCTGCAGATTATCAGAAACCGTTTGGGTTAGTGTGCTTCTGAGCAAAACTCTGCCTCAGTGAAGGCCGTGTCTGGGTCAGAATGCATGTGTTGAACTCCTGACTCCACAGGGCTATGTGACATGGGACAAGTGACTTCACACCTTGTCCAATTTTCCTCTTCTTTAAAATGGAGATAAAAACAGTATTTATCTCACAGAATTGTGTGCAGATTATATAAGGTAATACAGGGGCACCTGGGTGGCTGAGTCGGTTAAGCGTCTGACTTCGGCTCAGGTCATGGTCACACTCACAGCTTGTGAATTCGAGCCCCACATCAGGCTCTCTGCTGTCAGTGCAGAGCCCTCTTCAGATCCTTTGTCTCCCTCTCTCCACCCCTCCCTGACAGAGAGCCCTCTAGCTCTCTGTCTCTCAAAAATAAATAAACATTAAAAAACAAATAAATGATAAATACATAAACACATATCCCACAGCACTTGGTCCATAGCTTTATTTAAAAAATTTCCCTATTATTATATCCTCAGATGCTGAGCATATACAATTTTAAAAGTATATAGTTATTACCGGCCACTTAAAGTTCTTATATGCTGAAATACTTTAATAAGACATAAACATAAATCTCTACTATAAACCTGTTTCAAAATAATTATACTATTATGAATAAATGAAGTAAAAAAAAAAGCCGGTGGACATTTTATTCATTCTGGATCTACACTGTGCCAGAACTGGAAGTATATAGAAATCTCCCCTAATCCAGTGGATCTACAGCTTATTTTAGTTGTAGAAACCATTTCTTCTAATGCAATCTTACACAGAAGCCATTAAGGAAAAAATATAGCAAATCTAGTTGAAGAGGAGGAAGGGTCCCAGATCCCGGCTCTGGCTTCACCCTGCATGGTCACAGAACCTGTTGCTAAGGATCACTGATTTGGGCTATGCCCCCTCATTTTACCCATGGGAAAACTAAGACCGTTCAGACCTCTCCACAGGTAGGAACACTCAAGTTAAGGACCAAGACTGACCTGTCACCATATCCCCAGAGCCTAGCCATATGCCTGGAGCACAGGGTCCTGGAGGCACTATGGTTTGTGTGATGGGGGTTCAACACACGAGGTGCTATGCTGAAATGGTGAGGTCTGGAAGGGATGGGCTTCTAGAGTGTGGTGATGACTGGTGCCATTGGTGGGGGGGGGGGCGCGACAAAAACACCATTATGGTTTAGACAGGGTATGGAGTGTAGATATGGAGTGATTCTGGGGGAAGGGATGGGGTGGAGGAACGTGACCCTGAACAAACAAAAGTAACAAACAAAAGTAGTGGGTCTGGGTGCCATCTAAGAAATCAAGATGAGGGGGTCATTCTTCAGCCTAGGCATCTTGTTGGATTCCATTTCTGCCCAGAAATTTGGGAATTGATGGAATTAGTTTCTTATTTTTATTTATTTAAATTTTTTTCTTTTTTTTTATGATTGAGAGAGTGAGAGAGACAAAGCATGAGCAGGGCAGGGGCAGAGAGAGAGGGAGACACAGAATTTGAAGCAGGTTTCAGGCTCTGAGCTGTCAAGCTTGAGCCCCACACGGGGCTTGAACTCACACACCGTTAGATCATGACCTGAGCCAAGTCCGAAGCTTAACCGACTGACCTACCCAGGTGCTCCTGGATGGTATTAGTTTCAAAGTGTGATGCCTGGCCCACCTGCATCAAAATTACTTGGAAGCTTTATTAAAGATGAAGATTTCATGAGTCCTATTCCGGAACGACTGAATCAAAATTTCCAGTAGTAGAACCCATGTATATATCCTCCACAAGCTCCCAGGTGTTCTTGTGTGGCAAAAGTCTGAGAAGCACCATACTCCATCTCCCTGGGGCTCACCTGGTGAGCACATGAGAGCCATCTAGAGAGTTTTACTTTGCTGGAGCCCCACCCTTGGAGATTCTAATTTAATAGGCCTGGGATGGAGACTGAGAACCGAAAAGCCTTCTGAAACCTCCCCAGATGATATGCAGCACAACAGTTTACAGGAATGCAGACTGGTGCAGCCACTCTGGAAAACAGTGTGGAGGTTCCTCAAAGAATTAACTACCCTACGACCCAGCAATAGCCTGCTAGGAATTTACCCAAGGGATAAAGGAGTGTTGATGCACAGGGGCACATGTACCCCTATGTTTATAGCAGTGCTTTCAACAATAGCCAAATTATGGAAACAACCATTCTTAACTGGTTGCCAGAGGGAAGGGAGAGCTACTGTCTCTGTGACAGGAATTACTTCTGTTCTTATAACTATATTCTAATTGGCCCTTAGGGATAAGTTGCTACTTTTCCTTTCAGTTTGTCTTGTTAACCACCCAGGCAGCAGGGAGACAAAAGTTTTCAACAAAGACCTGTCAAAACACGGTTTGGTGAATCCTGACGTTGTTTAAAAAATAAATTGAATGCATTCACCAAGCAAACTTTAAAAATAAAGTGTATCGAGGTAGACTGGTCTTCTAAAGTGCTTCTATTTAAACGTACAGTTTGATGAATTTTGATATGGATATGCTCCCAGGTAACCACCACATTAAGATATGGAACATTTCTATCACCTCTGAAACCTCCCTCTTGCCCCTTTGCAGTCAAGCCCCTACCCACACCCTTGGTGCCAGACAACCACCAACCTGCTTTCTGACACCGTGGCTTAGTTTAGACTGCTTTAGAATTTGATACAAATGGGATCAAACAGTATGTACTTTTTATGTCTGTTTTCTTTTGCTCAGCACAATGTTTTTGAGATCTGTCTGTAACATGAATTATACTACTTGCTGTTTCTTCTGTTTCAAAGGCAAGCACACAGGGCTGCAGGGCACTACTTCAAGGGCAAGTTTCTGGAGTGACGGAGAGCAGATTACTGACACAACAGGCTTGACTGTCTTATATAAGGAGCTTGGCTAGGAAGGGGAGGAGTTTGCCACCACTCTGAGGTAACAAGCGTTTTCACTGAAGCAGGTGGTTTCTGGAGGAACGAGCGCACTGGGGGAGGCAGCAGACCTGAGCTGCAGGATGTGGGGAATGAAAGAAGAAAGGGCAATGCATGGACCAAAGGCAAACATCACCTGTTAAGTACATTTGGTCTCTGGTTTAAAAATATATTAGAGGAGGCGCCTGGGTAGCTCATTTGGGTGAACGTTTGATTCTCTATTTGGGCTCAGGTCGTGGAGCCTGCTTAAGATCCTCTCTCTCCCTCTGCACCTTGCACACACATGTGTGTGCGCTCTGTCTCTTGTTCTCTTTCTCTCAAAAGAATATTAAAATAAAATAAAAACACACTAGAAAATTCTTTGATATTTCTCTCTTCAATAAATAGAGCTTAATTGCCCTCCCCTTAAGTGTGGGCTGGAATGAATGACTCACTTCTAAGGAAAAGAAAATGGTGGAGGGGGGGTTGTTTATCACTTCTGATACTAGTCCTTAACAATATGGTGGCTTCCATCTTGTTTGCCCTCTTTGGGCTCAGCGAGCAGTTAGCACGGACCCAATGTGGTATAGCGTGAGGGGAGATCCCTCTGAGGAAGGGACAATAAAACTGCAGCTTTACACTGCAAACTCTTGATCAGGACTCAATAGGACATGGTGATCAAGGGCTCACATGGATCTCTGGCCTGGTGGTGAGAAGCCAAGGCCCATTCAAGGAACTAATTCTACTCCTTTCGAGTAGTCTGTATTTCTCTCTTTTTTTTTCAATCCAGACCTACCTGTATGCATTTATTTTTTATTCATTAGTCCAGGTACACTCACATTCACAATGTCATAGGAATCCGTTACCACTAACATCATGGAACTAATATTGATTCATAGTATGTTATAGAACTACACTATGGCCTAACTGGCTTTGTTGGTGGCCTATATATCTGAACTTTATGCATAAAATTATTTCATGGGAAGAGGTGTTCCTAAGACCACACAAGCCCCTAGGATAGGGACTGCTATACTCTTATCCTCATGCTTTTATGGGGTGGATGGAGCAGGTGGGTGGTGAGAGAAGACATACTGTTATATTTCAATAAATAAAACCTTCCCGCATTCAAATACCAATACTCATTTGACATCTTTTGGAGCCAAAGAATCTAGTCTTATCTGGCTGGGAAATTTGAACTAGTCTAGACCACACAGAGCAGCCAAAATTTGGCAGGCTTATCTATGGGCATCAAGCCATACTGACTATTCACATCTTCACATAAACGCTCATGGAGATGAATTAATTCCTACTGTGACTGACATACTGTAGCAATTTCCAATACCGCAGACACAATGAAGTATAATTATGATTTGGTGCCCCAGAGACCAACAGCAGTCCCGAGGTATGGAGCTGCTCTCTGAGGTGGAGGATCTGACATTGCACCGAGGGAGAAACACTAAACATATGATTTCAAGTTTTATCTATCTTTCATCTGTAAACTAGGTAGGAGAAAAGTGGCCTAGCAAAAAGAGACAGACCATGCGAGGAGCTAAATGCCAATGTCTTACTGAGGCATCCTAGGGACAATTTTAAACATATTTGGCAGCGACTGGTGGTGGGACAGGGTATTAACAGTGTATTGTAGGAAGGAATTCTTGAAGATAAACCCTCTACCTCAGCGGTGTCCAACAGAAGGTTCCATGATGATGGAAAGGTTTACTATCTGCACTATACAATAGCCACTAGACACATGTGGCTTTTGAGCACTTGAAACGTGGCTAGTAAGATTAAGAAACTAATTTTCATTTTAGCTCAATTTTAATTAATTTAACTTTAAGTAGCCACAAGTAGTTAGTGGCTTCTGTATTGGATGGTACGGCTCTAAGTAATGGATTAAAGGGTAGGATTCTTTAAAAGCATGAGTTTCTTGGGGCCCCTGGGTGGCTCAGTCAGTTAAGCATCTGACTTCTGATTTCAGCTCAGGTCATGATCTCACTGTTTGTGAGATCAAGCCCTGAGTCAGGCTCTGTGCTGACAGTGTGGAGCCTGCTTGGGATTCCCTCTCTCGTTCTCTCTCTCTGCCCCCCTCCCCCTCCCCCTGACACTCTCTCTCTCAAAAAAATAAACTTTAGGAAAATAAAATCATTCTTTAAAATGGAGATGCATCTTATATGACTGGCACTCAGCACAGTGTCTGGCGGTATAGGTTTTCAAAAAATGTCTATTAACAGACACTCAGCAGCCAGAAGAGAACTGAGCTCATAATACAGAAAGTAGATTACAGAAGACTGAGTAGTTAGTATTTCCCAAAGGGTATTTCAAAGCTTTAGAAACACAAAACTCTCTGTAGCGAGAGGATTCCCTGATCAAATAAATCTGCACATTGTGTGCTTTAGCTGGAAGGTTAGGATTCATGTTAGGGTATTAAGGACCCCAGAACAGCTAGCTAGCTAGCTAGCTAGCTAGCTTCCTTCCTTCCTTCCTTCCTTCCTTCCTTTCACATTTATTTATTCTTGAGAGACACAGAGAGACAGAGCATGAGCAGGAGAGGTGGAGAGAGAGGGAGACACAGAATCTGAAGCAGGCTCCAGGCTCTGAGTTGTTTGTTAGCACAGAACTGACGTGGGGCTCGAACCCACGAACCACGAGACCATGACCTGAGTCGAAGTCGGACGCTCAACCGACTGAGCTACCCAGGTGCCCCCCGTCCCAGAACAGCTTTATTAACTCACTGTTTCCCAAGTTATGTGACCATGGAACTCCCTTTCACATAACACCTTCTGACATCCCTTAGAACTAGCAGATTTGGGGAAGAATACTTTGGGATATGTTACACTAATGACAGAGTAGGAGGGGATCTTCCAGTGAACCCCTTCAAAGCAGGGACCCTGATTTTCAGCACATATTCAGCAGGTAATAAGTGTTTACTGAATGGTCTAGAAATGACTCTCTTCCATTAAAACTCAGAGGCAGTCTGTAACCATGCCTACTCAGCCAAGGTAAAGAGATGAGCCAGTGTGTGCTCTGTAAGCCTAGGCATTCTTAGGCTGCTGTAGTGGGCATACTTACAGAACTGGAAGATAATCTGACATGTAAGCATGATACAGAAGTATGTAATGGAAAACTGGAACAGGAATAACAACAGCTATGGAAATACATATATTTGAAAACTTTTTAGTAATCTCTATGCCCAACATGGGGTTCAAACTCATCAGAGATCAAGAGTTGTATGCTCTACTAACTAAGCCAGCCAGGTACCCCTGGAAATACACTAATAGCATTTTAAGACTAATTCATTGTGATTGGAATATCAACTTCCATAAAAAAGAATCAAACCAGAGATACAGGGTGGTGTAAAACAAGATGGGGCATGGGTTCCTGGGGATAGGAGAAGAGAATGGTCCTGTCTGAGGGGGGCGGGGGAAGATAATACAAGAGTCTGATTGAGACCAGGGTGGTCTTAGTTATTTAGTTACTTCTGATTTCAGGCTTTGCTAATATTTTAGTAAGAAGGGTTTGGAATTAACTCTAAGTCCACATGATAATTTCAGCTAAAAATTATTTGTAGTTATTGTACATACACATATGCTTAAGTTTAATAACGTGCATATAGACCATTCCATGGTCTAGATTAATCTCTTTTCAATGAATCCCTTTTGTTATCTTTTATTTTTGTTTATTTTTATTTTATTTTGGAGAGAGAGCAAGCAGGGGAGGGGCAGAGAGAGGGAGACAGAGGATCTGAAGTGGGCCCTGCACTGACAGAAGAGAACCCGTTGTGGGGCTCAAACTCAGGAACTGTGAGATCATGACCTGAGCTGATGCTGGACACTCAACTGACTGAGCCACCCAGGTGCCCCCTGCTTTTGTTCTCTTAAAACTTGAAATTAAAAAAAAAAAAAAACCTCAAAAGTCTTTTCAGATCTAGTTGAGTAGAGGAATCTGGATGGAGGAAACTCCAACCAAAACCTTTCATCAAGATCACGGAACCCTGTGCCATGAGGTGCCCGCAGGGCTGGGCATGTAATATGTGAGTATATCTGCAGCCTTCACCGCAGGCGTGTTATATGTGGGTATATCTGCAGCCTTCACCATGTGCTTTAGATTCACCGAGATCTTTCCCCTTCAAACTGGGGCTTCAAAAGGAAAATGTGTACATAGTGTAAAGATAAACATTACTTCAATGTTTACAAAGATGCTTAACTCCCTACTCCAGGAGGGACCACTCCATCTCCAGGAAAAGCTTAATTGTTTAGTTCAAGGAGACTGTATGTAGTCCACCTTCAACTACAATCACAAAGTGACCTGCACCACCACCAGCTTGCTCCTTCAAGCATCACTGCCATGGCAGCTCTATGAGGGGGGAGCAGAGGGTATGGCCAGAGAGAGCAGAGAGGACATTCAGAACCCCTGGTCCTGGGCACACAGGCCACCATGTGCAGCTTTGGTCTTTGTTGGTAAGGCCTTTGAAAGCAAAATATTTGATTTTTCTGCTTCTCATAAAAGTCATACATGTTTGTGATAGAAAACTTGAAAAGACCAAATAATTATCTATATATAATCCATATATATATGTGAATAATTATATATATATATATATATATATATAATCCACACACACATATATATATGAAGCATTACCCATATTTCCACCAAGAGAGAACTACCCTGGACACTTTTTGCCATATTTCCTTCCTCATCTATGATTAGATGCTTCTAAAGGACATACTAATAGATACAGGTTTAGAGTGATTTTCCAATACATTTTGAATCTTGTTTTTATTACTCAGTATTACATGCTGACAATTTTCCCATGGGCATCATCTTCAGTTATAATTGATCACATTTTAGGCCCTGAAATAAACTAGACCACACCTCCCCTGACCCAACCAAAAAAAGAAAAAAAGAAAAAAAAAAAAAGAAAGAAAAACCCAAAAAACTAAAACCAGTCATCAGCCCACAGACCAGAAGCAAAACTCTCTGGGTATCAGCAAAGGATGAATAAATAGAACTGACAAAGACATGTAGCTGATTTTGCCACATTCCCAGTAACTCAGTACAATGTAGTTCATTGAAATTAGTCCCACATTTCTTTGCTGTTTTTCAAACTGCCACTTTACAGTATGTTTGCCAAGGCTCTTAAAATGTTCTCAGGCTGGCACATCCACTGAGCTCTGGGCATTAAGGTTGCCCTGTACTACCACCACCAGCTGATGCCACAATGGACACACACACATACACACAGCATGTCATCTAAAATGACAAAGTCTCAGGAATGCAAACTCCAGCTGTTCTTTGGGCCGGGTGTACCCCCCTCTGCTGGCATGATGGGCTTTAACTCATGAACGCCCCACTAAGCAAGAAGATGCCAGCCTGGACCAAAGATGACAAGGCTGGGACATGCCATGTCAAAGGTCATAATCACTGTACTCAAGCTGGGGGAGACTCTTGATACGGTGTCTTTTACATCTGGGAAAACTGAGGCCCACAGAGATCACATGCCTTGCTCAGGGGCGGACAACTACTGGCGTAGCATTAATAGTGGAAGCATCATTGTAGGGAAGGCCGAACTGCCAGACTCACAGTCTGAAGCTCTCTCTTTCTTCTTCAACGCCTGTGCCCATGTCCAAGCCATTTGGCCGCAAGTCAAGGAAACTGCATGACAAGAAACACCACAGACGACTTTGCAGAGATGACGTTTCCAAAGAAAAGTTCCTTTCAAAAGCCCACAATGGCTCTTTTGGGGAGCAGCTCTGGCTCATGTGAGAGGTTCTGCTTCTTTTTACAGACCTGATCTCATCTTGCCACGACAGGCCAACCTTGGCTACCGCACTCACCCAGGCATCTCCAAGGGGAGTTTAGGCATGACCTGGCCACCCCTTAGGGAAATATAAGGTCAGCATATGCTTGGGCCTACATGGGTTGTGGCGAGGACTTATAGAACAAGGCTTTCCAAATCTTTGGTCTCCAAAGTGCCCTGGTCCTAAATTATCCATTGTTAAATGGTGCTTTTGGAGCTAAAGCCTAAAATCACTAGTGCAAGGACCTCAATAATTAGCCAACTGGGGGAGGAGTGGGAGACTTGGTGTGACAAAATGGTAGTAATGGCAGTGAGAGACGGAGAGGAATGTGGTTTAGATACGGAGAAACAGATGACCACACTTGTCTGAAGTAAAGGTAACAAGTGTGAGAAGTAGATAAAATAATATACGTAAAGAGCTTAATGGAATATCTGGAATTCAAGAAATGGAGCTACTGTCTATTTCTTGAAAATGCTTGTGTGCCTTGTACATACTAAGAACTCAGTGGCAGGTGTGATACAATGATGCAGAAGGACTGAGGGGTGAGAATGAACAGGGCTGGGTTTATTTTCTTTCTCTGAAGCCCTCCCCTAGGATGAGTTTCATTTCCTTCTCATCTTCCTCTTTCCATCTTCTCTCCTTCCTCACCCCATGCAGCAGTGGTGGGTGTGGTAGGGGCCCAGGTGGAGGCAGGGAGGGAAAACTCAAAATCTAGAGACATACCACAAAGATGGAACAGTATTACCCAAAGTTTGCTGCATGGACCATGATCTTTATGTTAACGAGTGACAACAAATGAAAAAAATTTGCGGGAGTCAAATGTAGTTAAACTGAGTGGGTTACACAAAACTGAACCAGCTTCTTCGCTGCAGGACGTCTCAAGGTCTTTAATCTGCAATTCTACATTGTGGGTCTTCAGGGCTGGAGATGATATAGCATTTTGTAAACTTACTTGATCCAGGGAAAGAAGTCTGTTTTCACTGAGCATTACTCAAGATCAACTTTTTTTTTTTTTAAATATAGTTGGCACACAATGTCACATTATTTCAGGTATACAACATAGGGATTGCCAAGCTTCTTTGTTATGCTATGCTCACTCACCATCTGTCACCATACAGAGCTATTACAGTGTCATTGAGTATATTCCCTATGCCATGCCTTTTATTCCCATGACTTCTTCATTACAGGACTAACATTTTGAGGAATATTCTTGGCCAATACTGATCCTTAGATTTTTCTTCTTTGCTTTACTTTCCCACCTCATTGAGCTAACCTCCAATCCTAGAGAAGACACGAAGTGCTAAAAATAGTAAATCTCACATCTGAGAGTAATTGTCATCCACAGCCTTGCCGCCAGAGTGTGGTCTGGGAACCAGCAGCACGGACATCACCTGGGAGCACAATGTGCACGTTCAAGTCCCCTTCCAGGTGTACTGAATTGGAATCTACAGTTTGGCAGCATGCCCATGTGATTCACATGCAGAGTAAAGTCTGAGATGCAGACCGAGGGAGTTTGGTAGTAGGCCCTGAGCTCAATAATTCTGATTTGCTGTATCTGTGGCAAGGCCCAGGTATGTGCATTTTAAAACATAACCTCCAGAAGATTCTGATGCGCTAGCATATGGACCCCTATTAAGAAACACTGATTTAATTTAAGAGCTTCTATGGCCCAAGTGCCCTGCTGTAAGGTAAAAGAACAGCCTTGTGACAGTATTTGGTCTCACAGCTGCACCTCTGCAAGGTAGGTTCTTAACAATCACCTTCATTGTTAGAAATAAGGAAATGAAACCCTAGAGGGAGATGGAGAAGGCCCTGGACCAAGGTCACCCAGGGGTCAGCAGGTGCACGAGGGTGAGCAAGCACCCTCCTTCCTCCCCACCTCCACAACCTTCCTCCTCCTCCCTAATCAGCTTTTTATTCACCAGCTACTGCAATGCTAACAGCGCTTTCGGAATCTGCTTTTGTTTTTAGTGAAAGACCCACAAAACACTGCTGGTTATTTGTGCTTGCTAATGATAATTCTGATCAGCTCAATTCTGTCAGCTGACTCCCCGGCTGCCAGGGGCCCACAGCAGCCTGCTTATTCAATCAGGGACTGGCCCATTTTCTAATTACCAGCATCATTTGGGCTCCTTTCCTCCAACTGTGAACTTGCTTGAGTTCAAGTCTTCTTCAGCTGTTGCATTTACATGAGAAATGGCTCATCTGTCAAGTCTGTGTCTCCCTTCGCCTCCCTCTCCCTGTTGGAGACCAGATGAAATGGGTTCCCAGGCTGCCGCTGACCAGCAGGTCCCAATGGGAGCCATGAGGCAAGCCCTGTGGAGGGATGCACACACTGGCCTTCCTCACTGGGCTGGCCAGAGTGACCTCTTCCCAGCTTCTGAATTCCAAATTTCACTCCCACTCTGAGGCCAGAGAAGGTCACCAGCCGTCCCAGTTTGCCAGGGATTGAGAGTTTTCCCAGGACATGAGACTTTTAGTGCCAAATCTGGGAGGGTTAGTCACCTGGTCGCAGTAGTATGAGAGCATTCAACGCTGCCCAGGTAACCTAGCTGGAATCTAAAACAGAAAACTAACTGAAAGTTGGGGTATAGATGATGATACTAAGACTGATGATACATCCTTTCACTGCTCTGTGCCTAATTTTGCTTTTAAGTTCTATTGCTAATCCAACAGGATGAAGCTTTATTTCCCACAATGAAGAAGTGGAAGTCTGCTGGCATGTTCTGAGATAAAGGTGGCACCAAGGGAGGAATGATTGGTATACAATCTCTGTGGATGGAGGCGCATCACCCTCAAAGTACTCTTCCTAATTCAAAACATATTATGTACTTGGTGTGTACTTGGCAATATAGGCATGCGAGCATATATCCTGTATACCCCCAATTCTCAAAGAGTTGACCATCCTATGAGAGACACCAATACAAAGATGATAAACTGCATCTGTTACAAGGATACCTAGGGGATCACTAAGATGGCAAAAGGCCATGGGAGCTGGGAAGGGAGAAATGGGGTATCCTTGCTCACTATATGCCAGGGACTTTATATTCATTATCTCATTTAACAGCCAACATTCCTTAAGCCCTTACCATGTGACTAATCCATTTAATGTCTACAACAATTCAATTATTATACCCATTCTAGGAGTGAGGAAAATGAAGCTTTGAGAAATCAACTACTTGCTGAAGATTGCAAGTTAGTAAATGAAGAGTTTGAACCCAGAGAGACTGAGTCTGGTGTTAGGCACTGAAGTTGAATCTCCTCCCCTGTGGGGTGCTGGACACTCCGTAAACATCAGATGAAAGCTACAGGGTAGTCTCTGGGAATAGACGAGTACAGCTGTCCATGGTGGATGCATGGCAGAGAGGAACCTGAGGTGGGGTCTCTGAGTTCTACACTCATGCAATCCCAAGGTACGATATCAGAAATGTCCCACTGGAGATGTGGGAACTCAGAACGCTGGTGTTCCAAAGGAAGCTGGCTGCTCAAATGATGCCCTTCTGGCCTTTTGCTGCATCAGATCCTAAAGAATGCACACTAGAATGTGAAGCCAAAATGCCTGACTTGCTTATCATTTTGCAAGGGCTGAAGATGAGTGTGTCATTATTTTACATTTTTTAGTTTGTAGCTATAAGTTCTTCAAAGCATACCCTTCTTATGAACATCTGAGTAACCTGTGTTGCACATACAGGGTACCTGATATATGCAAATTAAATAAAAATGTGTTGATCTGAAATACTATGATTGATTTTAATATGTTCATTGCTATAGTCAACTTAGAAGTTAGGTGTTCTAGCATTATCAACTACTGAAAGTGCTCCTATCAGTAAAAACAGTCCAAAAGTACAGTATTCTTAGTGGATACTGGACTATGCTAAGTATCCAGAGCCCGATATTATATAATTATTTTTTTTAAGTTTATTTACTTATTTTGAGACAGAGATCATGGGAGTGGGGGGGCAGAAGGAGGGAGGGAAGGAGAGAGAGGGATTGGGGGAGGGGGAGAGAGAGAGAGAGAGAGAGAGAGAGAGAGAGAGAGAGAGAGAGACTATCTTAAGCAGGCTCCTTGCTGTCAGTGCAGAGCTTGATGCAGAGCTCAATTCCATGACCCAGAATTCAAGAGTCAGACGCTCAACCCACTGACCCACCCAGGTGCCCCTATAATTACTGTCCTTAGAAACGTTCTCAGTATCTTTTTCTGTTAACTTTATAGGCTTTGGTTTGTGTAAAATGAACACATAATTTCAGACAATTAGGCATGAAAAACATTTGTTAATATGTAAAAGCATTAAAGTTAATTACCCTGCAATTATAATTAAGAAAGCATAAAGGTAGGAAGGATTCTGTTTCAAGCAAGATTTAAAGAAATAAAAGGTTCTAGGGGAAAAACTGATAACCCTTCTTCCTCACTTCCACTATTAACAATTCCTGGCTAACCCTGAGTCAGTCTTCCCTATGCCTCCAAAGAGGCTCTCGTCTGGAACACTGAGCTGTTTGGAGCCTTTCTGTGACTCTCACTTCAGTCAGCTCCTGGTACTGCCAGGTGTTAGAATCCCTGGGGCTCTTCCTCAGTTACTGAAAATGATAGTTTTTTGATGGCTAAGAAAGGCTGCCTGGCGCTCAGCTTAGTCTTAGAACGGCCTTTATGCTTTTGTACGTAAAGAAGAAACTGACTGTTGCTTCTATCCAGCTGTTTCTGCTCCTTTGAGGCAGTGAAACCGGCACAGTGAGTGCTTTGGGGAGCCTCTTCCTTCTGGTGGACCTTCGGGGGAAGGTATTTCCCCTGATGGTTTCTCCACCCTCTTGGTTTCCGTGGCCTGGAGTCCCTCTTTCCTTTGTCCTTGACATTTTCTAAATTAGCTTTGTCAACTCTTTCCAGCCTTTGAACTCCCTTGAGCTGTTTGCACACCTTTTCTTCTTGTACTGTTTACCCACAGCTGCCTTTACAGGACAAAGTAGGAGAAGTTCAATCGTGAAGCATTTCAGCTTCTTTCCACACTACTTGCCCAACTGAATTCAGAGACAACCTAGTTCCTGCCCCCAAGAACTTTCTAGAAAACTGTTGTAAAAGAAAATGAAGAAGATGAGCACTTCTGTAGCCAACGATATATCTTATTTGTGTCCAGAAAGTCCTGTTTTGTTCCAGAACTCCCAGTGATGCAAACAAAAATATTTTTCCCCATGTACTTTCATAGCATGATAATAGATTTCAAGTTGAGAAACTCTAAAGGTGATATATCAATTTCTTTTCCAGATACAGATACTGTACCATATTAAACATCTCTCTCTCTCTCTCTCTCTCTCTCTTTTTGTATTTTTGATTCTTTAACAACAGAGCCTTGCTGACTCCGGAGGGACTGCCCCTCCCAGGGCTAGCCAATTCCTATATGTAGTAAACAACTCACCCTCCAGCTGTTTACTCCCCAACCAATACAAACCAATCAATCCAGAGGCCACAGCCCCAACCACCTCCCCTATGCCTCTCACCCTTAGGGCTATTACTGCCTTCCACAAATCACCCCAGATCCAGGTAACACACAACTAAGGCAGTCCCTAATCCCCAGGGCCTCCTGAAATTATTCAGATTAGTCAATTCTAATCTTGCTTAGCTTGGCTCACCTGTTCCTTCCCAGAGAAACCCCAATAAAGGCTTTTGCCCCCATTTTCTCTGTTTCCCCTGCCTCTAACCAACCCTGGTGGCTCCCCCACCATGCCTTGCCCTGCCCCCCACCTTGACATGGTGTGTGCCCCTTGCCTTCCGATCTGTGAGTATAACACTCTATCTTTCCAATGGCAGTTGTTTCCTGATCTGTTGGCCTCACCATACATAAATAACAACAAAACCTATACTTAAAAAACATGTACATAAAGAGAAAGGAAGATGGACTAGCAAAAGACCATAGCCTGGGCCCTGTGTTGGTCATTATTCAAATGGACTTGAAAGAAAGTTAGTTGCAAAACTGCCATTTTTAATGTTTTAAGAAGAAAGTGTGATTTTAGTATAAAGCTCTGTATTATAGGGGATAAGTACTCAGTAGAGCCAACTAGAAATAGCTGCGATGAGGGCATCCACATTAAGATACTATGTGTTACAAAAGATGTTGAGGATTTCAAGGGTCCTTCACTTCTAAAGCACAGACTGAGTCCAACTATAAAAACACCTTATGAAGAAAACACAAGGAATTCCCATTCACCTAAACAATAACTGTTAAGTTTCTTAAATCAAATGTTCTGGATTTTAATATATCCCATTAAAATGCATCACAGGAGATTCAGTACGAAAAGCAAAGCCCTTCAGATACTGTATTCTCATCTGGAGCTTACTTCTGTCGCCATTTCTGGAGTCCAAGGGCTTACTTCTGTCTCTGTCTCTGGAGTCAAAGTGCTTACTTCTGTCTCTATCTCTGGCATCCAAGCACTGACTTCTGTCTCTGTTTCTGGAGTCCAAGCACTGACTTCTGTCTCTATCTCTGGAGTCAAAGCACTTAGTTCTATCTCTGTCTCTGGTGTCCAAGCACTGACTTCTGTCTCTGTCTCTGGAGTCAAAGCGCTTAGTTCTGTCTCTAACTCTGTAGTCAAAGCGCTTACTTTTCTGTCTTACTCTTTGGAGTCAAAGCGCTTACTTCCGTCTCACTCTCTGGAGTCAAAGCTACTCGCAGGTAGTTTTGCTTGACTTGGCATGCCTAGCGGCAAACAATAGGTGCTAAATATGTGTTTACTGATTAAAGGAATGTTTCTGGTTATCTTTGAATGGAGGTATAATGGATAATATGAGAGATCAAAGATGCTCATTTAAGGGAGTAAGTAGATAGGTGGCTGGTTTGGGAGCTGAGAATTAAAGCTACTCCCTCGAGCCCAAACTACTACAATCCTACTACATTCTGCCACTATAATCCCACTACAAACCACTATGTGGTTTACTACACTGGGTGCTGTGGACATCTAGGCATCTCCTGCTCCTGAAGCTGACCTCTAACTCCTGTCTAATGCTGTAGGCCTCTGGTTGATGGCTCATCATGAATGAGCATTTTGCATGAGTTTGTCAGTGTGCTGGGACAAAAGGCTGAGCTCCTAGAAGTAGCATGGTGACACTTACCAAAGGCTCTAGCTCCTTGCGGTCTATGAGGTTCATCTCTGTGACGAAGTAATAGAAGTGCTTGTAGCAGGTGTTGACATGGGCCTCCGCGCCCATCACAATGACCCGGTCAAAGTGGTGGATGTAGACATGGACGAAGACTCGGAAAAGGCGGCATAGGATCTTCTTGCAGATCTGAAGGAAGTTCTTTGGGAAGGGAACACCTAGAGAAGTTAAAAAAAAAAGAAAAAAAAAAAAGGAGAACAAAGCCATGATGGGAAAGCTCTGATAGCCCAGGAGCACATGTGTGAAGCTGGAGAGCATCATGGACCTGAGCTCCCTGGCCAGCCTACAGATGCCTGCTCTCCACGGGTGGCTGTGTCGGATCCTGCCTAAAAAAAAGCGGCTGAAATGCTGTTGTATTTAAATGCCAACAATGACCAGGAAGAGACCAAAAAATGAACGAAAAGGGCCAGGTTGGTTTCTTTACCTAAATGTATGGGTGTGTATGTGTGTATATATCTGTATATATCTATATATCTATATCTATAGCTATCTATATATATCTATATCTGTATATATCTGTATATATAATGTGTGTATATACATTGCTTATATTTATATAAAAATATTCATTTTTACATACAAATGTGTGCTCTCCCTTCTTGTGTTTTTCCCCCACTTGATAGAGCACAAGAAAGTTCATCTTCCTCTTACATTAACATAAAGAAAACCAGCAGGAGGAGGGGAATGCTCCAAGGAGACAAGCGCTCCCTGACACATCGTGATGGGGGCGGGGCCTTGAGCACTGTAGTAAATTGAAAACACCTTCTCCTCAGAGGGAGCTGCTGTGTCAAAACTCCCGCCAAGGGTGGCCATATGAGAACTCCTGAGTTTTCAAGATAATTCAGAAATTTGGAGTGCTATGTCAATTTGTTGCATTTTTAAAACATCACCAATTAAAGTTTTACAGAAATACCAACGGTCAACACAAGACATCTTTCTAGCTTAATTTCGCCTACAGGCTACCAGTGTGCAAATTCTGATCCAAATTTCTCCTGAGATTTACTGTTTCTGATGTGGGCAAATGCAGCAAACTCCATAGACACTTTGCATTACTTATTACCACTTCATCCCCTTGTGGAAGGTAAGAGTGGGTTATGTGGCCAGAGGAGACACCCAGATTTCCTGTTTGATGACCACTACTGCTGTCTGGTCAGAGCAACACACAGCAGGATCCACAAGCCCACTTCCTTTCCCCCTCTTAAACACTGTTTAAACTCTTGTTATTTACACTGTTCTAAAATGGTGACAAGTCTGTTGTGAGTCCAACAGACTTTGATTTCCTGCTCTGCAACTTTTCTATCTGTATCACCACAGGCAAGATACACAACCTCTCTGAGCTTCAGTTTTGCCATATGTAAGTAAAAGTTGCGACAGTTGTGAGGATTCGATACAGGTAAAATTTCCAGTGGCTTTCAAGAATGAGAAGTGGTACTCATGCAATTTTGGTTTCTCATCTATAAAAGAAGGATCATAATAAAGCCTTCCTTGCATGCGTTGGAGGGTGCTACATGAGTAAAATCCTTCGACAGTGCCTAGAACAGAGTAAGAGCTCACCAAATGGGAATGGCCTCCTTCTCTCTGTACTACAGTGAGGGTCTGGAGCACCTCGCTGTTGTTATAAGGAATACGTTACCTTTCTCAAGAAAAGGTAGACATGGCAACCAGCCTTTCATCAGAATTGGAGAGTGTGCTCAGGATGTGGCCCTGGTCCCTAGGAAGCCTGGAATTTTGTTCTCTGTTCCTCCACAGGGTCCCAGTGGCAGCTGTCTGGTGAGATACTCTGTAATGGGATCACCTGGGACGCCCAGGACACGATGGGAGAGACAGAACATGACTGGCAGCTGGCAGAGGCAAGATCTGTCTCCCTGGGGCCCGGCACTCTTACCTGCTTTTCTTCAAAAACAAAGTGGGACCTATCAAATGAACCCAGGGAGAGACTCAGGCATAGCATGGAAGCTGTTTGGGCAACAGATGCTGGGATTTAGGGATGGAGGTAAGGTACAGCTGGGAAGGAGGTGGCGGGCAGACCCTCGCAGAAATTATGGGTGGTTTTCTAGGCTGAGGAGAGGCCAGCAGAAAGCACTGCTGCCAGGCTGCGGAAGGTTCTGGAGTCTTCAAAGAAGCTCAAGTCCCAGAGATGATGGAATCCCCTCCAAGTGTGTTCCCATGAGAAGGGGAGCCCTGTAACCCACACAGTGACAATACCAACAGCTGACATATTTTTCCTTTACAACCTATCTGCAAAGTAGGCTTTACTACCTATATGTCATGGATGGCTAATACTGAAGCTCTGAAGCACAGATTGACTTGCCCCAGGCTATTTAGCTAAAAAGTGGCAGGGCTGGGATTTGGACCAAGACAGCTTGATTCTAAACACCAAAAGATCTGGTTAAGTTTGGAGTATAACTCTCTACCAAGGATAGAGGCATAGCTCGACTGCTAAGTGAAACAAGGCATCCAAAGGTTACTCTTTGGTGGTACAGAAATATGACTTAGAAAAGTGGTGGAGAGAGAGAGAGAGAGAAGTTTGAAAGAAGTCCACATCGCTGGTAGCCACAGATTCAAGGGGATAAGAGGAAGGCTAATTAATACACTCCGCTGCCTTCAAGGAGAAATGTGTTTTCTCTGCCCATGCCTTGGGACTGGGGATCTGGGACTAATAGTAAAATCCAACATCAACTGAGCACTTACTGTGTTGTAGGAACTGAGCCAAGAGATTTACACAGATTAGCTGATTAAGTTTGCAGAACAAGACTTGAAGACAGGTACTATTATTATTGTTTCCATCTCAAAGATGAGAAAACAGACTCAGAAAATTAAGTAGCTGCCCAAGGTCACTCAGCTGGCAAACAGTAGAGGAGGGGTCTGGACCCAGGTTTGTCCAACCCTAAAGCCCAGGACCACCCTGAAAACCTGAGATACTGCTCTGGGGCTCCAACACACACCTGCAGCTCTGTGGCCCTTCCTTTCTGGGTGGCCTGAACCCCCTCCAGTGGGTTTACCTTTCACATCCCCCGCCTCCAGTCTCCATGGAGGCTCACCAGCTGCTAGAGAACATGGGGAGTTTTAGCTGTGTAAGTGCATCTGCTTGACCAGCCCCAGGCCCCACACACTGACTCAGAGGTAAAGCCAACTATTGGGCATACTGAGGATGTTCATGGCAATTGCTAGGTGTCTCTAGATGGTCCCCCATTCCTATTCTGCTCAGTTCTGAATTCCTGGTGCTACCTTCCATTCCATACCTGGTCTCTGGCCTTGCTTTTGTTCTCAAAGTTGGTTTGCCTCTGTCTCTCCCTTTTGGGATATGGCTGGAAATTATCTTGAGAATAGCTGAGTTGCTTTGAGAATCTGCAAGGTCTACTTTTAAAGTCCTGACCCTACAATTTACTAGCTGTATAGGCAGGTTACTTCACTCTTCTGGATTATAAAATAAAGACATTTGCTTTGCAGTGTCCTTATACTAGTATCTGTACTGTAATGGGTATGTAGTGGGAACTTTTGTACTAAGTTCTATTTTTTAATTTCTCACCTGAATTCCTTGGGACTCTAGCGGCTTAGTTGGATCTGACCCTTCCACCATTCCCTCCCTTACACGCAATTCATTCTTCAAAAGTGAATGTTGCAAATGGTTCAAGTCAGGACGTGCTCAGCATGTACCAGTCACCTCAGGCCAACTCTGGAAGCTGACAAGTCCTGGACTGAGAGTTCTAGGGAGCCCAGAAACCCCAGTGAGTTCTCTGCTGCACCAGAGATAAAATTTCAGTTCACAGAGCATGGGATTAAGAGTAAGAAAGCTACACAGCAGTTGGGAAATTCATTCCATAATATCTATGGTTCAGGGGCCACTCCTATAGTTTGTGTAATATTTTAGCTCTTTCCCCCCCTTCTCTAGCCTTCCAGGTGTTCAGATTTGTGTGTGTGTGCATATGTACGTATGTGTGTATATTTGTGGATGTATGTGTGCATGTGTATATGTATGTATGTGTGTATATGTGTGAGTGTGTGTTACATGTACGAATCTGTGTGTTTATATGTGTGTACATACATGTATATGTCTGTGTGGCATGTATGTATGTGTGTTTTAAATAAGCCTTCAGAAGGTGGGAGGTAGAAGAGATCACTCCCTTTGATGTAGAGAACTGGATGTCTAACCCTTTGGTGGACTCTGCAACTATCTCACCCTGTGTAACTGGCTTCATGGCAGCAAGATAGGGCAAGACTCAGCCCTGCTGATCCACTCCCTTCCTTGACAGGCCCCAGATGGGCCAGATCATGAAAAGTGATCCATCTGAGGGTTTTTGTCTTCATGGGGCTGCTAAGACGTATCCAATTTTCAAAGGAGCCAAGGAAAGGGCTCCTTGGCCAAGGAGCCAAAGGAAAGGGATCCTTGGGTGATGCCTGATACATATGTGTGTGAAGTCCTTTAGTCCCAGGGACATCCTGAGCAGTGATATTATTGTTGCAGCTTTGTTTTTAACTGAGGCTTAGCTCAGTGAAAGTATTTGCTCCTAGCCTCATAGCTAAAAGGAGATAATTATTTGGCTCTAAAACTCAGGTCTTTTCTTCTGCATCCTGTTACTGAGGGCTCCATGGTAGCAGGGAACAGATCACCATTTTATGACCTGCACTTAGCTCAGTACCTGGCTTATGGAAGGAGCTTGGAAAATGTGTGTTTGCTTGCTTTAAATGCATACAGTCCAGCAATAGGAAGAATGAAAGGCTAATGAATCATCACAAACGGATGCTGGGCTTGTTATAATGATGGCTGGCAGCTGAGGGGGCTGCACACTGGCTGGGTCTGGGCAAAGGGCTATGTGGACATGTGGCACCACTGATCCAGCTCAGGACCACATCCAACCTTCTGTCCCTCTGCTTCTCTTGAGTGTGTGAGATATTATGCACCCTTCACTTTAGTATTTCCCAAGCCATGTTTTGAAAATCACTAATCTTGGGAGATCCTTGGTTAAAAAAAGAGGATCATGAGATTGTATGTATTTGCAAAAATGCTTCTTTTGGGGTGCCTGGGTGGCTCAGTTGGTTAAATGTCTGACTTATCTCATGGTTCATGAATTCGAGCGCCACGTTGGGCTCTGTGCTGATAGCTCAGAGCTTGGAGCCCTCTTTGGATTCTGTGTCTCCCTCTCTCTCTGCCTCTCCCCCACGCTCTCTTTAAAATAAATATTAAAAAAAAATTTTAAATGCTGCTTTCACAGAGGTTTACAATGTATCTCCGCAAAATAAAGGATCTGAGAATTCCTGTAGGAAAAGTCCTATTTTACTCTAAACTCCTCCCCCCGCCCCATAATATCTACTGGTTTAAAACACAGTCTGTAATTATACTCCCCAGCTTTCATTTCTATGTCACTCTACCTTCTATTCACAAGGTAGTCATGTGCAAACAGTTAGTCCCTCTAAGCCTCAGTTTCCCCATCCAGAAAGAAACAGGGATGTTAATGTTGTCTGTAGCTCATGAGGTTGTTGTGAAGGTTAAACACACACACATAAAAAAGGTTTTGCCTAATGCGTTGCAGATAGTAAGCACCCTCTTGTGAACTGTTACTTTTAGTATCCCATAGACCCAAAGTTCTTTGGAAGACACTTTGGGATTAAATTCCTCCTGCATATTTATTTTCATGAGGGCAGCTTGGGCATTGACACATCAGTTCTGAACTTACAAAGAACTCACAGTGGCAAGTACTCAATTAAGCACTGGGTTACATTCTGCCTTATATTATCTTCTACAAGTTTCTCATATTTATGTCTCATATTATTGTAAGCTCCCTGAACAAAGGGATTGTTTTAAATTCTGAGTCTGCTTTTAAAAGTACCTGGCACAGACCTAGGTAGGGAATACTTATCAATCAAAAGTGAATCATAAAAGAGCAGTGATTTTATTTAGTCAAGATGTGACTCTATCACTTCCTATTTGGGGGAGGAAAAAAGCCTACAGCAGAACAACAGTGTTTTGCCAGGGTCTTGACAAGGTCCTGACACGGGAAGCTTCACGCTGCCTTTGGTGAAAAGGGAGGAGAACTCTGTGATAAGAACATTTTGATTTCAACAAGGAGGTGGGAAGAAAAAAATCTGAAACTCCTCTTTTCTTATCATTAAAACCTCCCTTATTTGCCTTTCAATGAATTTTTTCAGGTGCTGATAGTTAATTTTCAGTTACTGTACTCAATTAGAAAGTTAATGCTAGACAATATTAACCAGTAGTCTTAACTGAAGTAGATTGCACATCTGAAGGGTTTGGAGTTAAACTTTGACTAGTCTTATTATAAACCAGATAAGCCATGTGACCACAATCCCAGACAGATATGTACTAATTGATAAAGAAAACAACCTTTGATCAGAAGGTCTCTAAATTATTTACAATCACTGATTGAGTCTCAGGGCAATCTCTTTCACCACCCCACCCCGAGCCACATCCCAGGACTCTCAGATTCAAGCTGGGGAATTTCAGACTCTAAGAAGTTATCCCCAAATGAGAAGATGTGTTCGGAAGAGTGTTCTCTACAGAAGTGATACACACACACACCACACACACAACCTTGGACCTGGATGATCTTGGGTCATGTGATGGAGTTGGGTCTCTGCAAATGGGTCAGTACTGAAATTAAGTTGGTGAACCTAAAACAGGGCCACGCTGAGCCCAGATTCCAGAGGGAGCTGAGGCAAAATGCCTGGGCAGAGGTCAGAAGCCCAAGCCAATCACTTGTATGTGCTTCCCTCAGGAATTTGCTCAACAATTAGACTCAAAGCAAGACTGGAGTTTGCTGGATGATCAGGCCAAGGAGGAGGCTGAGCCAGACAGGAGGGATGAAGGCAGAGGGTAAGGTGAGACTGGGGGGCCTGGACTCTCCTGAAGGCCTGACAGGCAGCCCCCAGCCCTGCCTCTGCTGCTCAGGAAGATGTGGTGCTCGGCAGGGAACCAGCATCTGACAGAGTCCTGCAGAGTTTATGAATGTGCCTAACCACAACTTTCTGATCTCCAAACCACAGTCAGTATGAGAGCTAAATCGAGCATGGAATATAATAATTTCTCTGGGGCCCCATGTGGATTTGCCTTTTATCTCGGACTTAGTAAATCTCCTTTCTCCCAAACAAAATTTAATAAAAAATTCCAGTAATTTCTGAGCTTCAATCCATTTTCTTCCTTCCTCCCCCCTCCTCTCCCTTCCCTTGCACTGTTAAGCAGATGCCCCATTCAATCCTTCCTTTTAGAAAACCCCTGAAAGAAAATAATCTAAATGGCCTATGTTTTCTCTTTTGTTCTGTTATGGAAGCTACAAAAGAAAAGAGTCCCTGAGAGAATGCAGAAATGCTTTGGATAACAGGGCCACAGATTGAAGACAAAGGTCCCAAACTCAAGACCCAGGTGAAAGCTTCTGTGCTCGCTATAGCACATTCCTGTTCTGTTTTCTATCTTTTAAGAGAATGTCCAATGCTTGGGGAGGAGACTCTGGTCCACGATCACACTGAGTTGGACCCGGACTATGGAGATGTAGCAAGTAAGGGCTAAGAGGTTGTCTCCAGGGACAGCAGAGAACTTTCCTCAAACATCCCAGGTTCCATAAGTAATTGGCAGATATTCCAGCCTGTCATTTATTTTGTTAATGCCTCTACTTCCTAAGAGCTCAGCTCAAAGACTTCCATCATCTCCAGCCTCAGGTTGTCTGCCATCTGCTGAACCTTCCTGAGCACAGATCCCACATGGTAATTCCATACTTCTCTGTGGACCCTGACTCAGGTCTGCCTTCTCTCCTAGACCGTACCCTCCCTGAGGGTCCTTGCAGCCGATCCTCGGTGCCTGGCAGGGAGCCTGGAGTGGGCTCACCATGTAACCAATAGTTGCCAAGTGCTGGACCCAGAGCTGAACTCTTAAGCCACATGCTGACCCTGAAATCAAAGCTCAGAAAGGCGAGGGGACTGAGTGGTTGGGATTTCAAACTAGGCTGTGATGAAAAGGGGTCTGAAGTCCAGCCTCTGATTCTGGAGCCTGTGCTCTTTCCACTCGGCCAGGACACTCGATGGGGTGTTCTCACAGCTTCTTTCGTCTCTTTCATCCAACTGGAGAAACTGGAGAGGCAAAGCTTGTTAAAAGATGAAGGTGGAAGGCGGAGGTTTGTCTCTTACTTCTCCAAATGCATGTGTCGTCCAGCATTAAGAACAGTGGCTACGGTATCTGGTTCTGGTGCCCATCAGACTTGGGTTCACATTCTAGCTGGGAAACTTCCGGGCTGCTTGCTCTTGAGCAAGTTTGCGAATGAAAAGGCTCATTTCCTCATCTGAGAAATGGGGATAATTAGACCTAGGTGTCTGTGAGATTGTGAGGGTTAAACAGGGAGCACCCGGTAACTAACAGAACTAACAGCCGGCGTTAACAGCTGTTAGGAAACTTTGGCTCTTCTTCATCAAAGCCCAGGGTGCAGGGGAAGGACAAATGAAACAGGACAGATGAAGTCACCTTTTCTTCAAAGGGCAAACTCTCCTGGAAAGTGGATCTGGGGAACATCCTGTGAGTTGTCTAAGGAGTTTCCACATGGCACAAGATGAAACCTAATGTTCTGGCCCATCCTTTTGGGACCCCTGATAGCACATGAATGACAACAACCAGAAATGCCCACAACTCCCCTTAACACTCCCTTAACTCCAGAAATGCCCACAACTCCTGTCACTCACGTCTGAGGGCATTTGTGCTGTCCTTTTTGTCTTTGGGGTCCAGTAACCGAAGAGTGCATGGATGAAAATCCCTGCACAAGCCATAGAATTCCCTCATTCTCAATAGTTCCTGAAGAAAAACAACATCCCACACACGTGGGAAAAGAAAACAGACCTCCTCTGGCAGCGTGGCCGAGAACATACCATTTCCCAAACACTTGCAAAACAAAATGCAATTGGATCACGAGGAAAACAAACAGCGAAAAAAACCTCATAACACAGATCTGTTTCTTACAAATACACATCCTCCTCCTCTTAGCTTCCGCCCCGCTGCCTGCCCATTGCATCACCGTTCTCCCGCCTCCTAAATGTATCTACATATTGATCTAAAGAAGCCCCATGTGCTCGGGCTCAGGCTGATGAAAAGTCAGCTGCAGAGGACTGACTCCTTGAAGCAGATGTTTTGTGTTATCTCTGTGCGTTCCTCAAGAAAGTGTCTGTTCGTCATGCCAAGCAAAACAATCCCGTGTAGCAAGACTTTGTTCCTCTGCCTTAAAAAAAATAAAGTCCCCAAACAAGCTGACAGCTGCAAATGGTTAGAAATAAACTGGCTACTACCCTGTTCCCCAACTCCCTTTGCCCTTCCCCAGTGCCCCCTGTGTTGCCCTCTGACCTACCACCACAGTGGATGGACCAAAGGAAAATAGACTAGCATGTGATTATATGTTCTAAACAGATTGTTAATTCTTTCAGACATGCCATTTTGCCAGGCAGAGGAAGTGCTGTTTCAGCCACCCAAAGGAGTGACTGTAAATACAAAGTGCCTGCCTCCCACACTTCCCTCTTCTCCCCATGTCACTTCCCTACTGCCAGAGGCTGTTCCTTATCTGCCCATTCATCTCCAGGATGTCTGCTTTCACCCTCTGCCATCGCAGCATGGAGGTGGAAGTAGACTGAGAAAGACCCAGGAAATCCTGAGGAAGATGCTCATTCACTACAGAAAGGCAATTAAAGCCGTAAAAAACAAACTGTAGCTAGTTCAGCTGTGCTGAATTTGCTGAAAATCAAATGGGGCCAAATGGGGTGGAGTGAGAACAAGATGATAATCAACTTCATTAGTACTAGAAAGTCAGACAGAAGTACCTGCACTTTGATCATGATCGCCAGTTGGAATCTGAAAATGACTCTGCCTTCTTGTCATGGATGATGTACTATGAGCATCATCACAAATAACACTTTCCTTTATTCACCAGCAGACTCATTTTTCCATGATGTGATGAAGGGCAATTAATCCCAAATCTTGTCTGAAGAGTTCTCCCTCCACCTCTACCACCACTTCTCTAGCTCAAGCCACCATCATTTCCTGCCTGGTTTGCTGGAGCTTCTCCCCTCTACTCTTGGATTTTTTCTAATCTCCCACCGGGCAGGCAGATAATTTTCCTACTATGCAAATCTAACCAAGCCATCCACCTTTTTATATTAACCTCTAAAGCAGCTTCCTACTGCTTTAAGGTAATATCAGAGCTATTTAACACAGCAAGCAAGACCCTCTACGGTTTCAACTTTGTTTATCTCTCCATCATCACTTCTGGAGCCTCCTAATTTGTATATAATACTCCACTCTTCTGGAGCTAAGATCCTCTTCTGCTCACTCTGGGAGTTGCCTCATACTGAAGAGTTGGCAGCTGGAAACCCTCTTCTTCAACTTCCCCTTCTCGTCTGGCTAATTCCCATTTGTTATTCAAGGCTCAACTCCATCATCACTTCCCCTAGGATATCCTCCTTGTCCACCTAACCCAGTCAAATCAGGCATATCATGACGCCCTGTACTTCTCCTATGACAATACTTGCTACATTATAATTGTCCATTTTTTAAGTCTCCCCCTGGACTGAAAATTTTGTACTGTCAGGGAATGTACTTTTACCTTTCTTGTTCACAGTTATCCCTGGCATCAAATGCATACCAGAACATGGTGGTCTCAGTGAGTATCTGTAGAGTGAATACATGAACAAATGACCATGTAAAGTGTGGGTGGTGAAAACTTCTGCTTGGGTTGCCTTTGCTTTTCCCATCCCCAAGCAGTGGCCTTGAGTTACTGCCTGAAAACTCTTGCTCTGTGGAAAGTTTCCCCAGGGGAATTGAAAAACAGGCCCATGTTTAACCTTGTCATGTCTGAAGTTATAAGGCTTCAGTGAAAGTTGATACTTGTATCTCTTCATACTTGGCAGATCACAGAGAGAAATGCATTTTTCTATCAGGTTTTCACTCATAAAGAGAAAGAAGCAACCCCTCAAACCGTATTGTATATTTGTACTGAAGTGCGTATTTTCATATAAATAGAAAAGTGCCAGACAGGTAGTTTTCCAAATTTAGCAAAGTCAGAAATAAGCCAGGATTGACTGACAAATACTCCTGATACATGACAGGGGTAAGCAGGGGACAGGGAGAAGACAGCAAAGCAACAGATCCTTTTTGCAAAGGGTGGGCAGATCTAGAAAGAATGATGACTGGAACCCAATTTAAGGAGTGCTTTGCAGAGCCACAAGGCAACAGTGACCAGGAAGAAATTAATCTGAGGTAGGGGTGTGACTGTTGGGGGATCTTCTCCAGACAGAAAGAGTCTAAGAAAAGGACACTTGGCCAAAAACATTCAGGGCAGACTCTGCCTGCAAAGACCCTTGAAGCCTGAAGCTGAGGGGAAAATGCCAAGTGGACGCAGATGACTCTTTACACCTGAGCTGGAGGGGTGAAGGCAGGGACTGAGCAAGAAATGGTGAGTCACTGTATTTGCATGTAAGAGCCAATGAGGGTGAACCAGTAAGAGAGGGGTCAAACCAGAAATAGAGCTCTGATACTTGATCTCTGGGATCCAAGTTCAGCTAAAATCACAGACTAAGCTGTGTATCTGTAAATTACCTACTGGAATACAGTCTGAACCAGGAATCACAAAATCGAATGCCTTCAAGGGTCAGAAAGAAAAAAGAAGAGTATAGTCGGCTGGGTGTAATAAGATAGTGAGCAGTGCGTACAGTGACAACCCGAGAGGGCTCTAGGCAGGAAAGGACAAGAGCCCCTCTGCCTCAGCTGACTGCTGTTGAGGGGGTATATGGGTCTAGGACTGCCAGATCTTCTAGGAGCCTAGATTCCAATGTGGAATCTGTTTATAGTTAAATGTTGGTGGTTAATTCAGAAACATTAAAAATTTTAACATTTCATTTATTAATGTTATTTATTTTTACATAGTTAGCTTGGAAAAGCTGACTTTCTATAAGATGACAGCTTAATTTTTAAAGATTTACACTAAAAAATGTCAAATGCTCTGGTAGTAATGAGCTACAGCAATGAGCACACAACACCCATATCTTAGCTTCCTTTTTTTTTAAGTTTATTTATTTTTGAGAGAGAGAGTGTGTGCACACAGGTTGGGGAGGGGTAGAGAAAGGGAGAGAGAGAATCCAAGGCAGGCTCTGCACTATCAGCTCAGAGCCTGATGTGGGGCTTGAACTCATGAGCCATGAGATCATAACCCAAGCCAAAGTCGGATGCCCATCCAACTGAGCCACCCAGGTGCCCTCCAGATCTTAGCTTCTAATACCATTCTTCAATAAAAGGAATCAGGGCTCCTTGGAGAAACGGCTGATTCTAGGGCTGCAGAAGGAAATGTAAAAGACAGCCTGGCACCTTGTAGTGCCAGAAAGAAAGGATGTCTTCAATAAAATCACAACCCTAGGGGCATGTCCAAGGGACACTGGAGGCAACCTGAAAGAGCTCGTGAACCACCAAAGCTGGAATGGGAGCAACAAAATAAATGGAAGAGTACTGGACTGTAACCCAAAGTATAAAATAAATATCCACAAGTCCCGACTGATAGATGGTTGAATAAATGAATGGAAAATTGACAAATGTCCCATGGAGGGGAATTCCAGGTAACTTATGTAGATACTTCCCCCTGAAGGAGGTGGAGGCCCCCTCCCCACCACTGATTGTGGGGTACACTAGGTGACTTTCTTCCAAAGAGTAAGTATGGAAAGAGTTAATGGAGAAACTTAATGGAGAAACCTGGCAAGCACTACATTGGCCAGGTGATCAAGGTTAATATCAATGACAAGTCATGTGCATGGCATAGATCTTTGATACGATGTGATGAAAATGTCACTTCATATCTGTAGTCTTCCTCTCAAGAACTTATAGCCCCTGTCTAACCATGAGAAAAACATCAGGGAAACCCAAACTGAGGAGACATTCTATAAAATATTTGACAAGTACTGCTCAAAATTGTCAAAGTCATCAAAAACAAGAAATGTCTGAGAAAAACATCATAGCCAGAGGAGCCTAAACAGATTTGATGGCTAAATGTAATGCAGTGTCCTGGATGGAATCCAGGAACAGGAAAGGGGCATTAGGGAAAGATTCATAAAATGTGAATACTGTGTGGAGTTTATAGTACTGTTGTTAGTTCCTTAGTTATGACACATGTATTATAGATATAAATGTAATGTAAGATGTTACCAACATGAGAAACTGTGTGACGGATATATGGGTTCTCTCTGTACTACCTTTAAACTTTTGGATAAATCTAAAACTATTCTAACTATAAATTTTATTTAGATAAAAAATACCACTCTGTGGACCACAAATATTTGATTAGGCCCTGGAACCATAATTTTTTTCCCTTTGGTTCATGCACTGACATTTCTGTTTACTGATGAAACTCTGATCAGGATGGCTACATAATTTGCAGAGCCCCTAGTTCACAAATTATTAAGAATTTCAAGA
Organism: Prionailurus viverrinus; assembly: GCF_022837055.1. Lineage (NCBI taxonomy): Eukaryota > Metazoa > Chordata > Mammalia > Carnivora > Felidae > Prionailurus > Prionailurus viverrinus. The sequence continues at coordinate 37,402,361 of NC_062573.1, read as the reverse complement.
TGATGACAGCAGAGTATTCAACCAAGCACAGGGCTCTCCTGAGGGCAGGCTCCATGTGACTGTACATGACTCGTGGCTGGGAAGCAGACAGTCTCTGATACACACCATGGTCTGAACAGAGCTGTCCAGTTATTGGGAAGCAGACAGTCTCTGATACATAGCATGGTCTGAACAGAGCTCCTAGTTATTCTTGCCAGATAAAACTCCCCCCTACGCTCTTTATTTGTTCACTAACCAATTTACATAACTAACAAACATTTATTTATTTGGTGGTGTGCTAGATACTAGAGATTCAGCAGTGAGCAAGAGTTAAAATGGACTGATAAATCATAAGGTCACCTTATATGTAACTGAATTTGGGCACTGACCCTAGGACCTCCCCCAGGCAGACACCCCTCAGGTTCATCCCCTCAACCTCTTGATTTTCCCCTTTTCTCCCATCTCAACTGCAACACTACTTCCTACAATGGGATTTCTTGTATGTGTATGTATTTAAGTTTATTTTACTTATTTTGAGAGAGAGAGAGAGAGAGAGAGAGAGAGAGAGAGAGAGAGAGAGCGCCCTCAGGGAAGGGCAGAGAGAGGGGGAGAGAGATGGAATCCCAAGCAGGCTCCATGCAGTCAGCCTGTCAGCACAGAGCCCGATGTGGGGCTCAGACTCATGAACTGAGAGATCACGACCTGAGCCAAAATCAAGAGTCAGTTGCTTAACTGACTGAATCACCCAGGCACTCCTACAATAGGATACCTGAAGAAAGTGGATTTAAAAAATTCTAATATTAAATATGTAAATGCTTTATGAGGCTATTTTGTAACATTTGCAATTGAAAGTTTCAGTTACTTTGACTCCTAAGAGAAACTTTATACTTCCTGAGCACCTAATGGCATCAGACATTAACATACGTTAATACTGATTACCCTAAACAAACCAATAAACCCATGAGTTGTTTCCCGCCCCCCCTTTTGCAGATGAGATAATGAGAAGCTTGAGAGGCTGAGTCACTTGCCCGAGATACAAATGACAGGTGGTAAAGCTGGAATTTCAACCCAGACCGACCTCACTCGGAAGCACACATTTCTCAAATAAAACACGCTTTATCCCTCAAAATCCAGGGCGGTTCCTTTAAAATTATTTTTTAAATTAACTTCATTTTCCAGAAAATATCTTTGTATAGCTCGTTTTAAAAATCCTCAACTGAAATAAATTAATGTGAGGCCATTTTTAAGGTCCTTAATAAAGCATGCCATTTGAGGAGGACAGTCTGAGAGTTCAGGAATTCGTCATTTGGAATTTGGTGGAGGTAGGTGGGAAGAGAGGTAAGAAGACAAAGCAACTGCCTCTTTAGCATCTGAGATTCTAAAGCAGAGGGAAGAGGCTGATGCTGCAGGCCAAAACCAGCCAGCAGGCATGTTTTCTTTGGACCACACAGTATTTTGCAATGCTGCCAACATTTAGAAATTGGGAACTATACTACAAAGATCAAGAATTCTGGCTTCTTTTGGAAAAACTCAGAAGACCTGTCACAGCTGGCCTGAAATTCCCTCATGGCAACAGCTAAGTGGTACCTGCTTCCTGTAATTGGGAGATGCTCCATTCCCCTGGGCAGCCCCATTCAATTCATTCATTCACTTTGTCAGTTTGGACCCTTTAAAGAAAACATTGCACATGGTTGCAAATTTGACTGCAGTAAATGGTAGGCACTTCTGGCTGGGAGCCCTTCCTTGGGATGAGTCTTCTGCCCTTCAGGCAGAAGGGGCTCTTTCCACCAAGGGGCCACCCCAGAATGGTGCCCACTGGCCTGCCACCTGCTACTCTAACTTGGGTCACCAGTCCCAGCTGTTGTAGAAGCAGGTGGTTTTGTTTTGTGTGGCCAGGTGAGGCTTGGTTGCATAGAAAATGTCTACTGGCTATACTGGAAAATGATTACCCTAGTGACACTGCCCCCGAGTATGTAATGTTTTCAGATTCCTCCTTCCCAGGCCTCTCTGAGCACTGACTGGCACCGTCCTCTTTGTAGTCCTCTGACACAAATGTGCAGAGGGCACCATTTGCTTGTTTGAAGGCAACTCCAAGAGGAGCATCAACAGACAGGCATCTGGATTAATGAAGGCAATGGGCTTGGTGTTTTGCAACACAGGAGTGTCCTCCCTATGCCTTTTCTTTGTTAACATTTACATAGACTTGATTTTCTTACTGCCTGCATATTTGCATGATACACATAGACATTGCTAAACCCCCTTCCGGCATATTTGGTCTATTCTACACTAACTACGGTGATGTTTTGGTGATGTCACACAGAAGCACAGTCAGCCAGCTTACTCACTGGAGAGGACTGTGCACCTTGAGAGACTCTTAGGAGTCCCAAGGAAACCACCTTGCAGGGCACGTGTCTCCTTGCCCAGTACTACCTCTCCTAAGTTCTCATGAAGTTCTTACTTTCCTGGGCTGAAATGCATTAGCACCCTTTGAAATAGTAATTAGCAATTTTAAATGTTTTCTAGTTTGGTGAAAAAACTTCTGACTTATAAATCCATGGTTTATATTTTCAGACAGGTATTTCGGAATATGTACTTATAAAGATAGGTCATTGCCTAAATTCTTTTGGTCTAATCACAAAAGTAATATTGTTAAAAAATTAGAAAATGCTGGTCAAGTATAAATATTATTATCACCCATAATCCTACCATGAAATAACCACTGATAATATTTTGGTGTGTTAACTTCCAATCTTTTATCTTTGAATATATATATACATATACATGTATATATATATGTGTATATACATGTATGTAAATGGTATATTGTTTTTAAAAATAAGGTTAAAATCATATAATACATTGTATCCTCTTTTTTACACTTAATATTATATCATGAGTACATATATTCTTTGAGCAATGGATTGTCACAGATTCAGCAATGATGAGGACAAAATAATATGTTTGAGTGACTCTCCTTGAGTATATCTTCAGCAATTAGTCTCTGACAATGTTCCTTGGTTAGATTCTTAGGAATGGGTTGAATCTCATAGATTGTATTAGTAGTTCATGCACATTTTGCACTTTACTCCACAGTAGATCCATTTGTCTTATAGAAATTATTAACTTTTCTGTAAACCTTGAAATAAAACGAATGGGCTCTATTTATCCTGCAGGACAGTATTGGTATTCCCTGGCATACCAGTGGGTTCCCTGTCATTGTGAACACCTTTGCAAGAGAAGCCCTGACGTAGGACTGAAGAACTAAGGCTGTAGAAAGCAGTTAATAGTCTTCGTTTGAGTATAGCAGTGGTTCTCTCAACCCTGGCTGCACATTAGAATCATCTGGGAAGCATATTACACACACGCACTCACACACACGCACACACACACACACACACACACACACACAAGAATGGCAATGTCCCACACTAAAAAAATTGAATCTGAAATTCTCCAGATGATTCTAGTGTGTAGCACTGGTTGAGAAACACTGGCCTAGAGCCGTGATCTTAAAGTGTGGTGCTTCAAACAGCAGCACCAGCAATATGTGGAACTCACTAGAAATGCAAATTCTCAGACTCCAAGCTAGAGGCACTGAATCTGACTCTTTGGGACCAGGGCACAGCAATCAGTGCATTTTAAGATGCTTTCCAGATAATCCTGATCCATGCTAAAATTTAAGACCACTGGCCTAGGGTATTCCTTGTCCATGTTCCTGGTCCAGAGATATAGTGTACCTAACCAAGTAGGGGAGTTTATTGAAAATTCATAGAATCTGCTACCAGACAGATTGAGTTCAAGTCTCTTGTCTGCCACTGACTAGCCAAATGACTTCAGGCAAGTGAATTAGCTCCTCTAAGGCTCAGTTTCACCATACAGGATATGGGGATAATATTAACAATACACCTACCTCATTTGGTTATGAGAATTAAATGTAAAAAAAATAATGAAAGGTATTTTGTAACATGGGAAGAGCTCGAAAAATATTTGCTATTATCATTACCCATCCAAGATACCATTATTAGTGGTCAGGAGGCTGGAAGGAAGCTTCAGAGGTGGAAGAAACCAACTGATCTGATGGTTTTAACATCCCAAACAAAGGCTTGTTCCCTGACTGTTGTCTAGCACAGGCTTGGATTTAGATTACACCTTCCAGTGGCAAGAACAGATGAGTTTCCCAGGATAAGACAATAAATCATTCTCTCAGGAGCTACCTTCAAATTGTGGAAGCACTGAGGGGCGCCTGGGTGGCTCGGTTGGTTAAGCATGCGACTTCAGCTCAGGTCATGATATCACAGTTAGTGGGTTCGAGCCCCTCATCAGACTCTGTGCTGACAGCTCAGAGCCTGGAGCCTGCTTCGGATTCTGTGTCTCCCTCTTTCTCTGCCACTCACCCACTCACACTCTGTCTCTCTCTGTCTCTTGAAAATAAATAAATGTTAAAAAAAATTTAAAAAATTGTGGAAGCACTGAAAATATATGGCTAAAGACACAGGCTTGGTCACAGGCTTGATCACCTGGATGTGAAAACTGCCAGGGGTGGGAGGAGGGGGAAAAGGAAGGACCCTGTATTATCTAGACCAATGTTCTCAAATGGGGGCCTTAAGAAGCACTTGGAGGGCTCACTAAAACACAGATTGCTGGGCTGCACCCCAGAGTTTCTGCATGTTCGGGGTGGGGTCCAGGCTTTATACTTCCATCAAGCTCCCAGGTGATGCTCACGTAGCTGGTCAGACCACATTTTCCATGATAAATTGAAACTTCATGAAACTGAAAGGCCACAATGAATGTTGACCTATAAAAGCTTAAGAAAGGAAGAAATATTCTCCAAGACATTGACATTTCCTCTGTAAAATTCAAATTCCTTTTGATGTGCTACTTAGATTTGCCTCAAACAGGACTGGCTAACTGGACAGATGTGCTGATAGTCACATTTTCATTTGAAGCCCACATCCTATGCTGGGAGAGATGGAGCAATGGGCGGTTGCAGCCCCCAGGCTGCCTTCACAGGTGGTGGTGGTAGGGTGGGATACCAGCCATTGCCAGCTGCACCTCTTCCTCCCAAGAAGCCAACCCACACCTATCACTTAGTATGTCCTAAGCATTTGCTTTTTAAAAAATTTTTTAATGTTACTTATTTTTGAGAGAGAGAGAGAGAGAGAGAGAGAGAGAGAGAGCGACCGAGCACAGGCAAGGGGGGAGGGGCAGAGAAAGAGGGAAACAATCCGAAGCAGGATCCAGGCTCCAAGCTGACTGCACAGAGCCCAATGTGGGGCTTGAACTCACGAATCTCGAGATCATTACCCGAGCTGAAGTTGGATGCTTAACCAACTGAGCCACCCAGGTGCCCCTGTACTAAGCATTTGTATACACAATGTCATTTAATCCTTCTTGTGATCTTATGAGGTAGGTAGTACTTGTATCCCAATTTTACAGATGAAGGAACTGAGCTCAAAGAGGTTAAACAAGTTTTCTGAAGACATGTGACTAGTAATAAAGATCTTCAGAAATCAGACCTCAAAATATTCTTTTCTCTTTCTGACCCACACAATGGGTAGAGTCGCCCTAGTTTGTAGACTGAAAAGACCATGTGCATGGCTGAGGATGAACCAGGCATTGTTGGTATATGGACACCCTGTATCTGAGCCATCATGGGGCTAAGAGAATGGGATGGACTCAGCATTTGGGTGTAAGTAATAGGGTCACAGCCCATATTCCCGTTTTCCTGTGCTCCAGCAAGCTCTGGTCTCACCATTTGGACCAACTGAACAGGAGGCAGAGTTGGCCTTACCCCATCCAGTTCCTTGATAACCACCTTCAAGGATGTGGCCAGTATGATGACAACTATCCCCAGTCCCAGCTCCAAAGGGACATGGTTAAGGTGTAGACTCAGAAGCATTTGAACTGGAGGTCAGCTCTGCTGAATGACCATAGGGATGAGGGCTGGGGATTTCTGTGGCTGTCTATTCATGTCTCTGGCTCACTCTTTGGTTTATGGTCCACTCACCCAGCCCCTGCCAGCTCTGCATCATTCCCTGACCCAGAACCACACCTGAAGAACTATATGCATCTTTGGGTATAAAATGACTGACTGGGAAAAGGCAGAGCCTGGGCATGTGATTGAAGTGATAAGAGAAACTGAGATCTTATCATATAGGGAGGCTAAGAGAAGACCGGAAAGATAGGGTTCAAATACTGGAAGATTGTCACTGGAAAGACAAATGGGAAAAGAAAATTTGCCCAGGGCCACAGAACTAATAAGCACTGGAGTGGAATTCAAGCCCATTTCTTTCTGACTTCAAAGTCTGTTCTCTTTTCACTATTCTATTCTACCTCCTTAAAGCCAGAGGCAGTCCCTCCCTTCTTCAGGTCAATGCAAAGACACAACTTCGTATCACCAGAAGTGTCCAAAAGTGGGGATGCACTGCTTCAGGTGATGGTACAAGCCTCCTGTGCAAGAAAGTGTTCAAACAGAGGGTACGTGCTAGTGTTGTTGGGGAGGCAATCCTGGTAAGAGAAGGCGGTTTCCATTACTGGCTATACATGACAATCACCTACATTTGTTTACAGGACAGATTCCCAACCCCTCTTCTGATCTTCCCCAAGAACAGGGAATTTTTCAAAGCATCTTCAGGAATTCTAAAGCAACCTTTGGCAACTGTTAGGGTGTCTTTTACCTCTGAGATCTTATGGGCATAGAGATTCTGGTGTAAGAGAAGGCCAGCTATGGGGTGTCAGTGCTGATGTTAACAGTAACAACACCAGTTAACTGCTGAGTGTTTACTCTGGGCCAGAGTAAGACCTCAATTTCTCTTATCACTTCAATCACATGCCCAGTCATTCATTTTATACCCAAAGACGCATATAGTTCCCCAGGTGTGGTTCTGGGTCAGGGAATGATGCAGAGCTGGCAGGGGCTGGGTGAGTGGACCAGAAACCAAAGAGTGAGCCAGAGGCATGAAAAGACTGCCATAAAAGTCCCCAGCCCTCATCCCTATGGTCATTCAGCTGAGCTGACCTCCAGTTCTGTGCATTACATCCACACAACCATCTCACTGGACAGACACCACTGTTGTCTACTCCCCAGATGAGGAACTGGGCAGAGGCAGATTGAGTTCTCTGCCCAAAGTCACACGACTAGGATTTGGAGGAGCCAGACTGTGAGTCCAAGCAGGCTCTAGATCTTTACTCCTAACTGTAGGACCTGATCCAAAGCCATCCAGTCCAGGGAAGGTTCTAAATGAAACCTACCAGTGGTTAACCTCCCAATTAACAAAAACTGCACAGTAAAGGAAGCACCAGGAGTGAAACAGACTCAGACCTTGAAATGAGTATAAGAACTGAGTTGCAAAGCTCACAAGGTAAAGTCTAGACATTTCTTTATTCTAAATATATCATACTGGGTTCTTAAAATTTTAAACTTTTAAACATAGCACAAAGGGCATCCAAGTAATTCATACTGCCATTCTTTCACTTAAAAACAAAACAATACTTAAGCTACTTGGACGGCTCCGTTGGTTGAGCCTCTCTGACTTTGGCTCAAGCCATGACTCATGGTTGGTGAGTTTGAGCCCCAAATTGGGCTCTGTGCTAACAGCTTCAGATTCTTTGTCCCCCTCTCTCTGCCCCTCCCCGACTTGTATGCACATATTCTCTCTCTCTCAAAAATAATTAAACATTTAAAAAAAATACATAGGGGCACCTGGGTGGCTCAGTCAGTTAAGCGTTTGACTTCGGCTCAGGTCATGATCTTGCAGTTTGTGAGTTTGAGCCTCGCATAGGGTTCTGTGCTGACAGCTTGGAGCCTGGAGTCTGCTTCAGATTCTGTGTCTCCCCTCTCTCTTCCCCTCCCTTGCTCATGTTCTCGCTCTCTCTCTCTCTCAAAAATAAATGTTAAAAAAATAATTTATATATTTATATATATATATATATATATATATATATATATATATATATATAAACAAAACAAAGCTTGCTTACTTAAAAGTGGTTTTATTCTGTCAGATAATGTTCAGACAAAATGGTATAAATGTATTGGCACTATGGTTAAAACATTAATCCCAGTGAAATTCCCGATGTGCTAATTCAACAGAACCTGCCCATGCCTTTCTGGGAAGAGTTGGGTCACCTCTGCTTGCAGGGTGTGTACAAATCCTCGCTCACTACAGGTCTAGAGACCACCACCAGGAGTGAAGCTTTATTTCTGAGCCTTTCTCAACCAACTATGTTCTTATTTCTTCTTTCTGGGCCAATCTCAAGGTCTCAGGAGGGCTGAGTACAAAAATAGGTGGGATTTTTATACTCTGATTCCTGAACTCACTGGGGACTTTCCAGGTACATGCCCTATTAAACTAATCCTCTCATGAAAGTGGATTCTGGGCAAGATGGTTGGAGGAGTGAAGTTGGTCCATCTTCTGAGTGTCACTCCTTCTTCCCTCTGGCATTGCGAATCACCCTTGTTCTTGGTTCTGGCCCAGGGCTCTTAAACTATTCTTGCTGTTTAATAATCCTCTCTCCCAAAGTTGTTAACCCCCTGTGAGATTGGTTAAACTTCGAAGGAGAGAGTTGGATTAGCCTGAATGGGATGTCTGAGCTTTTTCCCGCAGCTGAGAGAAGTTCAGTTGAAGCTGTGGCTGGCAGGAGGTAAAGCCAATGTAACCGTTTTAAACCTAGAAGTCATCCGGGGAATACTGATTCACAACACCTCTCACCAGATGAAGATCCGGGTGGCCTCTGGAGGAACTCAACTAATCTCTGTAGGGTTTCAGACTCCTCGGCTCTAGAGTTAGATAAAACACTTCACATGACAAGAGGTTTGACTGAGCTCAGCCTGTCTCAAACTCTTTACCTAGGGCACTGAGGCGCTTCCAGGCTGGAGGGAGGAACAAGGGGATCTCTTCTTCCACCTGCCAATCCATTGTGACATTCGTGTTCTGTGTAGGATTTCACTTGACAAAATTAAAGTTAGAAAATTCCTGGCCTAGGTGATTTCTAAGGTTCCTTCCAGACCTAACATTCTATGGTTCTGAGATGCAATTATCCACAGAAACAATGCTGTCTCCTCTTGGTGTTACCACCTCAACCCATGCTGATCTGGAGATTGTTTGAGGGTTAATACCTCTTCCCTGGAATTCTCAGGGCTACAAACCTGTCTCTGCCAAACGACTGGGAAGCTGCCTCCATTTTCTGAACATCCTCTGATCAGACGGGATTCCCTCAGTGTCCCTGGAAATCTGCCAAGTGCCTATGCAAACCAAGCCGGCTGCAGGCAGCAGGGGTCTGGGATGAATGGCCACTTTGGACACCCCAGGCCAGGCCGCTCATGGCACTGCCTGCTTTGTGATGGAATTAAAGACCATTTCCTTTCAGGTGTCACCCTAGAATTTCCAAGTCTGTGAGAAGGTAACATTAAATTGGCGAGGGGTAGGCATAACCTGATAGGAGTAGGTGTTCCCAATCTGAAGCCTTGGTGCCAAAAAACCCTGGATTCATAATTCTGACTTCCCTTCATTCTGGCTTATTTCATCTTTCTGAGCCTCAGCTTTTTCATAGGTCAAACAGGTGAGGAAGTGACAATGTGTGTGTTGACAGGTTGGCACAGCGTCTGGAACTGTACATGTTATTATCTGTTATTGCTGCCACTTTGTACTCAGTGAACACCCGGACTGCCTTAAAACGTGATGAGTAATAAAAGGAGCCCCCCAAATGAAGGGGCTCAAAGTTACCCAGCTGTACGAATACCCATTGCTTTAGATAGCAAAGCAGTTCTCTTTTGACAAGGGCTCCTCTGCCTGAAGTCTCAGGCTCCCCATATTCGAGTGTTCCTAGTTATTGCCAAGCTCTGAGTCATCCTTTGTGCCTAGAAGCTGGCAAGTGTGAGCACTGTTCAGAAGATCAAGGCCAACTGTCCCTCAGCTCCTCCACACCCCACCACCCCCACTCTCATGGCTTGGGGTGGAGAAAACCACCTCATAAATCAAGGTACATGATGAGTTCCTTCATGTTGATTCACGCAAATAGCTCCTCAGCTCCTACCTGGGCGGAGAAAAGGCAAGACCAAGAATTCTAGGGACTGTGCCTTCTCAGGACTTAATAAAAACCTGGTACGTGTGAACTTGTAGAGATATATGGTTCTCCAGGGCACCATGAGAGATGAAGGGATACTCAGGGGCCACTCAGAATGTTACTCACTACAGAGCGGGACTGGCAGAAACAGGTTCTGGCAGCCCTCCTACAGGTGTGAAAGTAGCAGTTTCCCTCTCCAGTCCTGCTGAAAGCCCCACAGCAATATCACGAACTTCCAGGGCTTGGTGCTATGTGACCTTTATGTATTAAACATGTAAACAATTAAACAAGTAAAATCTCAGTAAGCAAGAAGGTACTGGGGAAGGGGAGAACAAACTGATTGAGAAGACGGAATACGGGTGCCTGGGTGGCTCCGTCAGTTAAATGTCTGACTCTTGGTTTTAGCTCAGGTCATGATCTCATGGTTCATGAGTTCGAGCCCTGCATCGGGCTCCACGCTGACAGAGGAGAGCCTGATTGGGATTCTCTCTCTCCTCTCATTCTGCTTTTACCCTGCTCACACACACACACTCTCTCTCTCTCTCAAAATAAATAAACTTAAAAAATATTTTTTAGAAAAGAAGAGAGAACAGATGTGGAGGGAGAAGGAAATGTTCATCAATACAGACCTACTCCATGCCATGCACTATTCAAGTTCTTTATAAGAAAGGTAGAAAGGTGAAGTAGCAAGAGTGTGGATTTGGAACCCAGCCTTCCAGCATTCACATCCTGGCACATGGGCACTTGGAAAAGTTATATCATCTCTCTGCGTCTTGAAGTGCTCACTCACAGCACTCCATTAGGACGACACAAATTCCTATGTGTTGGTGCTCGTACAACACAGCCTGGTCCATAGGAAATGCTACAGAACTTGCTCTTACTCACAAGGTTTCTCATTTAATCTCTCCAACTTATTTTGATCTTGGTAAGGCAGGCAGGGTCCAAGTTTTACAGCTGAAGGAACCTGGACACAATTTATCTAGGGTCACATGGATAATAAGTGGAAGTTTGGGAACTCAGACTCCACCTCAAATGACTCCAAGTCTGTTAGATAAATAAACACTGATTCATGAAGGTCCCATGAGAGAGGGCCAGAAGACTTGTCAAAGGAGCTGACAGAATAGGTTGTGGGGTGGATCCTGAGTCAAGTCTAGAAGGGCAAGCAGGCTGTTTATATGTGGATGTGGGTGTAGAAGGATACCTATCTGTAGAAACATATTATTTTCGTTTTAAATCAGGACAGAGAAACTCTGTGAACCCAGTAAGCCAGTGCCTTTAAAGAGTGTTTGGGAATTATATACGTACATACATTTCCTGGTAAGGTGCCGGCAGACTGCATTCTTAATTTGTGATTTATACTGTCCTCTACCCAAAACATAGTGGGCATCTAGTAAAGGGTTGTGATTACCCTTAATTACTATTATATGTTGGCATGAAGTTAAATTTACATGCATTATCTAGCAGTCCTCAAAGTTTGTTCTCATGGCTAGATGTTCCTTTAAAAAAAAAATTAAAAGGGGAGCCTGCGTGGATCAGTCTGTTAAGCGTCAGACTTCGGCTCAGGTCCTAATGTCGCAGTTCTTGAGTTTGAGTCTCACGTGGGGCTCTGTGCTGACAGCTCAGAGCCTGGAGCCTGCCTTAGATCCTCTGTCTCCCTCTTGCTCTCCACCCCTCCCCCATTCACACTCAGTCTCTTTCTCTCTCAAAAAATGAATAAACATTAAAAAATTTTTTTTAATTAAAAAATATCAGAGTTAGATAAAACGCTTTTTACTAGCTCTTTCCTGGAAATTTCCTGGTATATATAAGCCTCATAAAGATTCAGAGAAATTCTACAGTAAAGAAACCTGCTTACTTTTAATGCAGGATTTCTTAAGCCTCCTTAGCCACAGAGTGCTTTTCTATGTAATAGAAACTTTGGGGAATGTTGAAATTACCTGATTAAATTTTGACTTCCCTGCGAGCAAGGTATAATTATCCCCATTTTTGAGGTAAGAAAATAGAAACTCATCCAGTAGGTGGTGGAGCCACCGCTAGATGCCCAAGCTCTGCCTCCAAAATAACAACGCTCACATTTCCAAAGCACTGAGCTATAAAAGCCACCATCACAGGCATCACATCTTTTGCTTTTCATTGTAAAATTTTAGGTAAAACTAAATGTTAGTAGAATTAAATGGCTTGAACAAAATCACAGAGCTCCTTAAGACTGGAGAGAGGACTAGGCTGAAGTTCACTAGGCTTTCAAAATCTGTAAATGAAGAAATAAACTACCATCGTTTGTCATGAATGGTCTGAGTGCACAGCGGCCTGAGCCAAGAGCCTGCCCAACAGCTGACTTCTGATGGCACTGGGGGTGAGTTGCAGGAACGCAACTGGGGAGCTCCTATTATTTTAGAGCTCAATAGCTCAAACAACCTCAGTCTATTCCCACTGGCAACTAGCTGGCACACCCCTCAGTGAACTGATGAAAACAGAAATCTGGCCACTTGGCGATGATAATCACTCTTATTTAAAACACATGTTCTCAGGGGCACCTGGGTGGCTCAGTCGGTTAAGCATGATCAGACTCCTGGTTTCAGCTCAGGTCATGATCTCACTCAGTTCGTGAGTTTGAGCCCTGCGTTGGGCTCTGCACTTGCAGTGCAGAGCCTGCTTGGGATTCTCTCTCTCTCTCTCTCTCTCTCTCTCTCTCTCTCTCTCTCTCTCTCCCCCCCCCCCCCATTTGCTATCTCTTTCAGAAAAAGAACTTGAAAAAAATTAAAAACATATGTTTTGCAGCAACTCCTATTCTTCCAGAGGAAACAGCAGTGGAGGAGAATGTGCTTTAGGATCGGGACACACCCACTTCAATGCTGTCTCCATCAGGAGCCCCCTCCAGCATTTCTCTGGCACATGTGAGTGGACAGAAGCACCCCAAAGGCTTGCCAAGTGCCTCCCAGTGCAGCCCACCCTGCTGTTCTGCCAGTAAGTAGCATCTGATAGGGAGGCGAGTCCTCCTGGCTACATGGCACAGCCAGTACCTGGGAAGGTGTGCCTGCTTCTCAGCCAGCAGCCCACAGCCCCTGTCCCAGGAGCCCAGATGTGTCTCACCAATTACAGAGGTTGCTCAGTGAGTCCCTGTCAAAGAGAAGTGGGATGAGCATCCAGAGACCATTAAGGGATGGAGATAGTCTTCTTGCCCTACAAATCAGCATCAAGCCACAACTGTGTAATTCCTGCCACACAGCCTGCTACAGGGCAGGAAGCAGGACCACCAGAAGAGGAGAAGGGAGGAAAAGAAAAATCTGTAGAGTATGTTTCCCTGAACGTGTTTTTTAGTTGACTTTCCTCTGTGAAGTTTTTTTTTTTTTTTTTTTTATTATTTTTTTTTAAATTTTTTTTTTCAATGTTTATTTTTGGGACAGAGAGAGACAGAGCATGAACGGGGGAGGGGCAGAGAGAGAGGGAGACACAGAATCGGAAACAGGCTCCAGGCTCTGAGCCATCAGCCCAGAGCCCGACGCGGGGCTCGAACTCACGGACCGCGAGATCGTGACCTGGCTGAAGTCGGACGCTTAACTGACTGCGCCACCCAGGCGCCCCTCCTCTGTGAAGTTTAACATGCTCCTCTGAATTCTTATACTAACAATAACTTCTATTTTTTTATTTTTTAAAATGTTTTTTGTATTTATTTTTGAGAGAGAGAGAGAGAGAGAGAGAGAGAGAGAGAGAGAGAGCACAAGCAGGAGAGGGGCAGAGAGAGAAGAGAGGGAGACAAAGAATCTGAAGCAGGCTCCAGGCTCTGAGCTGTCAGCACAGAGTCCATTGTGGGGCTTGAACTCAAGAACCATGAGATCATGACCTGGGCCGAAGTCAGACACTCAACTGACTGAGCCACCCAGGCACCCCACTACTAACAATAAATTTAAAAAAAAAGCAGGGCATACAAAAAGAACAGTGACTATTTTTTCCCAATTCATGTCAACTCAGTAAAAAAAATGTATTCAGCACTCCCAGAGGGTCAGACCCTATGCTAAGCACCGGGAGACCACGACAGAGTGACAAGGAGATAAAGAAGGTAGGGCAGGACCGACCAGTGGCTTTGAAATTGTATTGTGCAGGTGTTAAGACGGTGTCTGAAGGGGTGCAATGGGGGGGGGGGGTGCAGGCTGAAAGCATGGGGATTTCTCCTGCTCACTGCTCTCTTCCTCATCCACCTTCTCTCCAGCAACCTCCACAGCCCCACTATGACCTGCTCTGTCTCTTCGCAGGGACAGCTGTTAAGAGACTTAATTTCTTGATATTTATAAATCCCTCAAGAATATCTGAAGGTACTTTCTGCAGGCCTGGCCCAGGAACAGAATTCTTACTGAGCATGCAAAGACATGTGCCGATATTGACTGCCCTAATGGGTTCTGGCAGAGGAAACACCCTCACAGTGAATTGCTTGCTGAGGGCTTTAGAGTGTGCTCCAGCACTGGCCAGGCAGCATGGCCGCAAGCATCAACTTGCTCCCTTTGACAGTTGGCTGAGGCAGCTGCTGAATTAAGCCCCAGGGCACCCTGAGCTCTGGATGCTTCTGGTGCCAACCATCATGGTGAATGGTGTCTCCATGCCTCATGCACAGGAATGAAGAAGGTTCTCAGACACTTTCCCCACAGACATGTTTGGGGAGGTTTCCAACCTTGTAAGTTCCGGACACCTAGACGGCTGCACAGAGATGTGCAAGAGGAACATCTGTGACTGTGTCTCCTTGGGGATATGTTGTTCACAGGCGGGAGGCAGCACGTAAAAGACACTGGGTGTCCAGGAATGTGTGCAAAGTTCAAGTCTTGACCCCACTGCTGCCTCACTCATGACCTGGGGCAGGCAAGTCACCCTTGTCTTTAAGCCTGCATTTTCTCATCTGTGGATCAGGGGGCAGTACTGTTCCTATCTCATTGGCTTGAGGGGTTAAATCAGTCACATGGAGTGATGAGCACATTAGGTACGTACCCAATATGTCTCAGCCATTTTTAGTATGATTAACATTATTACTGACACATCTGAGAGGAACAAGCACCAAGGAAAGTCCAAGGACATGTCCCGTCACAGCATGTGATGGTCTGGATCTGGAAGTAAGGCTAGTCAAAAAAAAAAAAAATCACAAAACACAAAACAACCCCACAACAATAACAAAACAAAAACAAAACCACTAAAGCAGATCGAAGGAACTGCTATGTTGCTGGCAATTTTTTATTTTTTCAAGAACAGCATGAAGAATTTTTTGTTTTTCAGATGCTGAAACGTCTAAGTGCAAGAAACCTCTCTCCTTAGAGAAATACACCAGATGGAAGCTCTTTTCGAAGGAATTTCAAAATCTATAAATGTAGCACAAACAGGGTCAGGTGTAACCCTGTATCAGTTGTCATCACATTCTTGACGGCCCTCAAGGCCCCATCAGCCTGAGATCCAGTGATATTTTATTAAGCTACAGGAATTGCATTTCAGAACATGGTTTGAAGGAAAATGTCATGAGCTTATCTTTCCAAGGGCCAAGGCAACAATCAAGGAATCAGCTCATGACTCATGTTATATCCCTCATGCAAGCACACTTCCCTCTGCCATCTCCTTGCTGTCGGGGGAGTTTTGGGGAAGGTGCGAGCATTCATCCCTATTAAATCACGTGAACCGCACACCTCTAATTCCACAGCTGTCTGCCGTTGCCACAGTAATAGACATTCTATTTGCATTGGCTTCTCCATGCAATCTGGAAATAGCAGCAAAATGTGGCAGAGTTGCTTCTGGGTACCAAAAATAATGTTACAAACCTCTGAAAATGAATACCTATGACTTAATGAAACCTGTGGTCTTAATAGTGTTTGCTTAGAAAATTAAACTTAGATGCCTCCTTTAAACAGAATGAAAGGGAGGAAGTGGATGAATAAATGAATGACTGTTTATTGAAAATAGGTGTCATCAATGGGATTCACAATTTATAAAATACTTTCAATGCTGGGAATTTGTTACTGAAGAGACTTGGCAGACTTAGAACCATGGCTGAGGATTAAAGGTGATACATCTTAGCAGGCAGATTGTCCTACCCTCCTTTGCAAACACAGTAAAGTTAGGAGGATGGAAGTCGAGGGGCAGACTGCCTGGGTCTGAACCCAGTTGTTACTAAATGGTGTGACCTTGGATAAGAATCTACAACTCCATTTCCCCATCCGTAAAATGGGGATGATAATACCATCAAAGTCATGGTGCTGCTGTGAGGACTGAGTTAATATTTTTGAAATATTTAAATCTGTGTTATCACACATTTCTATATAAATATTAGCAGCTGCTATTGTTGTTACTATTACTACCATTATCATTATAGTGATGCTCATCAGATTCTCCCATTTTTCCTCCTACAGGCTTCCCTAAAGTTCCTTACTTGAGTAAATTTAACAGAAACATTTTAAGGCCAGAGATGCTCTCTCTACAAAATCATTATAGCATCTCCTTAACCACTGACCTGTATTTACATTTCAGCCTGACTGAAAGTCTCCTTGATATTTTTTAATGTTTATTTATTTTTGATAGAGAGAGGGATAGCACAAGCTGGGACGGGCAGAGAGACAGGGAGACACAGAATCTGAAGCAGGCTCCAGGCTTTGAGCTGTCAGCACAGAGCCCGATGTGGGGCTTGAACTCATGAACTGCAAGATCATGCATGACCTGAGCCAAAGGTGGATGCTTAACTGACTGAGCCACTGAGGCGCCCCTGAAAGTCTCCTTGAAAGGGAGTCCTGAGAGGCTGGGATAGAAAGAAGGAACATTAAATGAGGAATAGTTTGTCTTGTGGCAAGGGGTACCATGGGGGATTCACATGCTATGCTATTTTGCTTCCCAGGGTACGTACGTGTGGCAATGTCGGAACGTATCTTGGGGTGTCACAGTTAGGAGGCAGAAGGGCTACTGGCATCTGATAGGTAGAGGCCAGAAATGCTGCTAAATATTTTACAAGGTTCAGGACAGCGTCCCTGCCTGCCCCCAGCAGAGAATCATCCAAACCAAATGTCAACAGTGCCAAAGGTTAGAAACCTTGTTAGAATAGACCTTGGAAAGAAAAGCATGCTGGCCCCACAGGATCTTCCACTTTAGAATGGATACAGTGGGTTTTTTTTTTTTTAATGTTTATTTATTTATTTTTGAAAGAGAGAGAGCGTCTGTGTGTGTGTGCGCATGCGCGTGCATGTATATGCACCCTAGAGTGGTTGAGGGGTAGAGAGAGAGAGAGAGAGAGAGAGAGAGAGAGAGAGAATCCCAAGCAGGCTCTGCACTGTCATTGCAGAGCCTGACACGGGGCTTGATCTCATGAACCATGAGATTGTGGCCTGAGCAGAAATCAAGAATCGGACACTTAACTGACTGAGGCATTCAGGCGCCCTTAGGATGGATTATAGTGTTAACTCCCAGCAATCCAAGAGTTAATCTAGTTTCCAAAGGTGCTGGCCTACTTTAAGGTGACATGGTGGGGGGGGGGGTGCTACTACACTAGTAGCAGTATTCATTTATTCCGGGGCATTCCCAGTTCCCGAGAAAGGAAACCAAAGAGCTGGTCCTCCAGCACCCATATAGTTTTCATTTTAGCACTGAAGAGGCTGCCTTCCATATTTTCAATTCGTGCATTGAACATCTGTACATGCTAGTTCTGAGCCTTGAGATGGTTCTTCAAATTTAACATGTCTAAAACATGCCCAGCCAATTCCTTTCCTCTTCTTCCTGAACATGCCCACCTTTCCTATCTCAATAAATGCTTTGACCATCTTCCCTGTTTCTCAAGCCTGAGAGCCAGGCAACATCCTCCCCTCCCTTTTTCCCTCATGCTCACATTCAGTCCTCAGGCAGATTCTTTTTGCTCCTGCCTCCTGAGTACATCTTGAATGCTTCCTTCCTTCCTTCTCTACTGCCACTGCCCTGGCCTGACCACTGTGACTAACATCCTAAATTGCCTCCCCATTGTTATTCTTGATAATTTCTAATTAATTCTCCACACAGTGATCTAAGTCATCATTAAAAAAAATAACTAAAGGCTATGGCTCTTTACATCCTTTGTTGGCTTCTCACTAATGTGTCAACTAAAATTCAAACCCTTTCCTATGGCCTGAAAAAGTCTTATATCAGGGGGTCTCAAAGAGTGGTCCCAGACCTGCAGCATCAGTGTCATGGCTGTGTCACCAGGAACTTGTGTGCAAATTCCCAGCATCGCCCACCACCCCTGCCCCAGACCTACTGGATCAGAAACATCAGGGGTGAGGGCCAGGAATCTGGATGTTAACAAGCTCTTGGGGTAATGGTGATGCATGCACTTCGAGAACCACTGCTTTATGTGATCTGATTCTCCTCTCTTCCCAGTACACTCAAGTCAAAGGGGCTTCCTTGCAATTCCTTGACCATCCCAAGGTCTCTTCTATTTCAGGTCCTTACATGGTCTGCTCTTGCTGCCTGTAACACACTTCCCATCTCTCTTCTCCTCTCCCTTCCTAGATACTTCCTCTGACCACTCCTCATGCAGACTTCTGCCTCCACCTTAAATTCTTAGTTTTCTTCACAGCACTCCCTACCACTAGTTCTTTTCTATCTTCTTCTTCTTCTTCTTCTTCTTTTTCCTGGTTTACTTGTTACTATCTGGCTCCTCCACTATTCCATAACCTCCACTAGGCCTGGCCATGTCTTGTTTGTTAATGTATGTACAATGAATATTACAGTGCTTGGTATGTAGCAGATGATCAATACAGAGGGCTGGGATGTGTTATCACTCTATGGTACTTCCAGTAGAGCACAGGGAGACACAATGTGTGGCATATGCAGCCATTCCACATCTGAATTAGGCAGACATAGCTATTTGACACCCACAGTCCCTCCTCGTACCTAGCTCTGCTTCACAATTTGTCATGACACTTCATTCCAGGGAAGGGGGAAGGGAGAAAGGGGAAGGGGGGAAGCAAGGGGGAAGGGGGGAAGGGAAGGGAAGGGAAGGGTAAAGGGAAAAGGGAATGGTAAAGGGGAAGGGGAAGAGGAAGGGGAAGGGGAAGGGAAGGGAAGGGAAGGAAAGAGAGGAAAGGAAAGGAAAGGAAAGGAAAGGAAAGGAAAGGAAAGGAAAGAAAGAAAGAAAGAAAGAAAGAAGAAAAGGAAGGAAGGGAGAGAGGGAAGGAAGAAAGGAAGGAGAGGAAGGAAAGAGAGGAAGGAAGAGGGAAGGAGGGGGAGAGAGACAGAGTTGGGGGGAAGGAAGGAGAGGTAAGAAGAAAGGAAGGAAGGAAGGAAGGAAGGAAGGAAGGAAGGAAGGAAGGAGAGGAAGAAAGGAGAGGAGCGAAGGAAGGAGAGGAACAAAGGAAGGAAGGAGAAGAAGGAGAGGAAGCAGAGGGAGGAAGGAAAGAAGGAAGAGGGAGGGAGGGTGAGTGAGAGAGAGACACTGTTGTGGGGAAGGAAGGAAGGAAGGAAGGAAGGAAGGAAGGAAGGAAGGAATCAAAGTTGTTACTTGCAGTGGAGATGAAAGAAATACGCTCAATAACTGAAATGCTAGTATTATTATGTGCCCAACAGTGTGCTTATATTTCACAAGAATTATCTTATTTAACAGTCATGTGGAAGAAGCAATAACTATTCTTTAGCCCAGGTGGAGGTGCCAGAGGGAATCCTGGAGGAGTTTTGAGGCATGGGTGAATCAAAAGCACAAAAAGCAAAGAAGCAGGGAAGCAGAGGCATGAACCCTTTACTCACACCTATTTTCTTAAGAGAGGTCTTATTTGGGAAGAAGAAAGCTTTGGTAAAATGACTTTTGGCCGAGCATTATTCTATTCAGAGGTTATACTGCTGGCTGCTCTTGTCTCCGCCAATTCTTCAATGGTAATCTTCTTTTTGAATATTGGCAGCATAACTGATCTCTGTGAAGTTTATTGGTATAAATGAATGCTGGAGTGTCATGGCAGTGCTTAAAAGATCTCCGGAGAAAGGACTTCCAAGTTATATGCAGGCCCCAGCTAATCTGATTCGTGTCTCCTGGGCCAGTAATCCCTGCCTGTGATGAGTTAGGTTATTGTTGGAAGCGTACTGTCGTGTGAAAAATGTGATGGCATAAAATGTTTGGAAACCATAAACTATTAAAGTATTTTAATAAAACTAAGTGTTTATACTAAATATCCTCTCTGAGTGTGATCCAAAAGAAAAAAAAAGTGTTTCTCACTTGATTTGCAATAAATGGAGATCTGCATAGAGATGGGAATTATAGCACAGCCTTCACTTCCACGGCAATGGACTGATGTCACATAGGGGATGGAGACTTTCCTGATGGGGCCAGGATTTGGCATGGAGGTATTAATTACATGTTTAGTCAGTGTAAAACTGATACCAAATTTAGGAAATATTTTTTAATATTTAATTTTACTTAAATTGATTTTGGAAGGAAGCACTTACAGCAAATCAAGGGGTCGTTTTCCAATACTTTAACCAGAAATGGATGTAGAAATCTCATATAATTCAGAAAATTGAGCTTGACGTGATGCCATGCCTCCATGGAAAGGACAAAGAATTCTCAATGCGGGGAAGATCATTTCATCTGAGATCCAATGCCTTTATATGAGAGTCTCTGGAAGTATCATTCCCAGATGAGCAGTGCCTAGCATCCCCTCCACGGGGTCCTAAAAACTCAAATTTGAGGTCTTGCCCAGAACTACTGAATCAGTCTCTGAGGGCAGGGCTCTGGAATCTGAAGTTTTAGTGTTTCCCAGAGAATTTTTAATTGAAACCATTTTTTTTGGTAGAATCTGAACAATGTAACAAGGAAATGTTCCTTTATTATATCTAGGTAATTCTCGAACATCATTACAGCTTAATGAAAAATATAGACCATAAACACATACTAGGCCCACCGGTTATGAGGGGTATCATAGAGCGCAAACATGGGCAATTAAGACATTTGCAGGTATTTTGAGGGAAGCAAAACAGTGTCATACAACAATACTAGACTTCCGGGTTTCAAAATACAGCACAATTTTAAAAACTGGGTAAAGGGATCAACACAACTTGTCTCCTTTACTTTGCCAACTAAGGCACATAAAAATGCCTCACCAGCTCTACCATTTCATAAAAGAAATAGCATTTTTTTTAAAGAAATGGTATTTTTAATGCAAAAAAAAATAACAAGCAGGAAAGAATCTCAGAATAAAAAAAACAGACCTTTATCCAGAATACACTGAAGAGTAAGTACAAAGCATTTGATACAATGTCTGTATTTTCCTCATTTTCATTTTGTCCCAGGGAGTGCTGACTCCAGAACTGATGTTTGGGAACCTTTCATGCAGTGGAGAGACCAGGGTTTTTAGAAAGTCCAAAGTCTATGCTAAGCTTTGCCCCTTGCTGGCTGTATGACTTGTGCATCACCTGCAAGACTGATGCACCTTGGCTTCCTCATCTATAAAATAAGGATAATTGTCATTGTAACCATGGATTGGTCAGTTGCCACACTGAATACACTCAAAAGATGTCCTCCTTCCTTGGTTTTCTCTTCTTAGGGCTCTATAATCTACTAAGAACCTTGTTGGATGTAAGATAAAGACTTGCTTCCAAACAAAAGGAGGAAAAGACTCTGCTTAACTAATTGCTCCCAGCTTTTCTTTCTTTCTTTCTTTCTTTCTTTCTTTCTTTCTTTCTTTCTTTTTTTTTTTTTAAGCTTCTTTCCTCTTTCTTTAGATTCTGATGGAATTTCACATGAGTCAGATCCTGGATACTTGGTTGTTACCAACTATTTGAAATAGCACTTCCCTGCCTAGTTTGTCATAAAAGAATGGGTACGAGTAAATTCCTGCCATACATGTTTAAAATGCTGTCTAGGTCTTGTTTGCTTTTTCTATTATAACTATTCATGAGTAACTTATTTCCGCAAAGTAAGAGTGGGCCAGGTGATTATTTGTGTGTGTGTGTGTGTGTGTGTGTGTGTGTGTGTGTGTGTGTGTCAGAGAGAGAGAGAGACAGAGAGAGAGCAGAATGGAGGGAACAGAGCTGCTGGCACAGCTCCAGAGCACCATGCACACAGCAGTCTATGTGATTGGGGTCCCATCGCCAACTGTGCCTCGACGAGTCATACAAAATGATGGACCTGGGTGGAGGGAGGCAAACAGATGAATACTGTTCCACAAACAGAGCCTATGCATGGGCCTCCAAACAACTTAAAATAATTTTGTAGCTAGTATTTTTTCAGTCTTCTGTGTCAAGCATTATGCTAAGCACTTTATATGCACTGTCATATTTTATCTCTCACAATAACCCTACAATAATTATCCCCACCTTTGATATGAAGAAACCAAGAATTAAGTGGTCACTTGCTCAACATTGCCCAGCTGGTCAACAGGAAGAGGCAGAATCTGAATCTAGATCTGTGGAAATGCACAGCCTAAACTCTATACCTGTTGGCTAAACCACCCCTCCACATAGAAGAAAGTAGAGAACAGAGATCTTGTTTAACACACGAACTTTTAAGGAGGGTTCGTTTCTCTTCTTTCCTCTGAAAAAGGCAGCTGACCAGCTCTGGCTTATGTTTCACCTCTGTGAAGGCAGAAAACAAAAACTTTTTGGAATAACTTACTCCTCAATCCCCAGAACAATGATATTTCTGTTTTCCTGGGGATAGGAGGCTCTCATATTTGGGGCTCTCACAGAATAAGTTGGTGGTTGTATTTCCTAAAGGGATGACCTCCCTTTCTTCAAGCAGTAATCACTCATGCCCTGCTGAACTGGACAGAAAGCGGTAGCCAAATATCCTGTCGTTAAGCCTCCTCCAAGGCAACTCTGGTGAGTGGTTATTTTGGAAGTGGCTCTAATCTGTCACGTTATGCAGCTTTGCTAAGACTCACTTTATTAGCTACCACCAAGAGCTAATAAAACATGTCAGGAAGTCTCTGTAAGCTGTAAAAACATTTCCAAAGGTCACTGCCGACACTCCGGACTTCAATGAGTTTTTAAAGGAAAAGAAAACAGAGGCAGAGGCCCAAAGTTTCAAAACACAGAACTACCAAAAGCAGTGGCCCCAAATGGGTTGTAAAGGGCGGCAACTCCATATTACACCAGCCATTGAATAAACTCTGTCTAGAGGATGTCTTGAAGCAAAGGTCCAAAAGCCACAAAAGGGTGGTGGGGATGGTGACGAGGAAGAAAAGCAGGACATCCAAGGTTTGATCTCATATGAGGATACTTTATTTCTCTTGGTTATTTAAATTTGGTGTGTGGGGCATCGAACGGTCACACTTATTTACAACAGACTCCTTTATAAACAACGGTGTGGGTGGCAGAGAAGTGATTAATTTTAGATTACCCACTGCATGAGGCATTTTTCTTAATATAGGACTTTTTTTTCTATTACAAAAGTAAGCACACTATTTAATAAATAGTAGTAAAACATGAAAAAGAAGTATTCATGTCACCTTAAAAGCAGGGAACAGAGTTTCACGCTTTGTGTTTTAGGAGCCATACTTTAACATTTGGGCTGTCTTATGACAGGTGACTAGGGTGCGTGGTTCTACTAGCTTGAAAATATTAATAATCACTGGGATTTCCATTCACCACTGATAGAGTAACAACAATCCTGGCTTAGGATAAAAATTTTAGATTTGAAATCTGAACTTTGGGGGAAAAAAGGTCATCCACGGAGTCAGTCAGTCAGGATGTCATGTTGTAGGAGCTCAGTGAGAAAAGACCATTGACAAATTGGTGTGCTCCAGACCGAAACAGGCAAATTTGGTCCTGCCCTGGAACAGTTGCCAGATAGCTCTAGTGCACAGACTGTGCATGTCTGTCCTTAAAATTTATCACAGGCTGCCGTAGGGGGTGAACGTGATTCAATTCCTGAGGGCTGCAATGCCCAGTGAACTAGTCACTAACTGGAGATACAGTAGGGTTGAGCTGAGTCAGATGAATTCCTTTGGTCTTACTGTTTTCTTTTTCCTCCTCTATTTGCTAAGATAGTCAACATAAAGCGGCAATGAGAGCCCTAGACCTTGGAGCTGAAGTGAGCAGGGCTCTGAGTCCCTGCTTTGCCCTGCTTGCTTCTAATTTCAGGCTAGTTGTCCGGCTCCCACAGCAGCTCAACACTGAAGATAACAATAGGACCAGCCTCAAAGAACACTAGGAGGACCAAATGAGCTCCTAAAGCTCTCAGCAGAAAGCTTGGCACCTAGTGGGCATACGGTACGTGAGGAATTCACAACAATGTGTTGCTTGCGAGATAGGAGACTCTTTGAGGACTGGGTTGTGTCTCCTTCAGGTACTGAGCAAGATGAGCCTGGGAACAACCCAGGGAGGTGGGGATCTCTAAATATGCTCAAGAATAAAGGAATTTGGCTTGATTTATTTCACTTTCCTTTCTTGGTACATTCTCCCTATTTTTTTTTTTTCCTTCTCCAAAATAGTGAACCACATTTCTTCTTGCTTCAAACAGATGTATCATCGTTAGCAGGTTAAGGCTATCAAATTCTCTTCTTCTTGTTTTTTTTTTTTTACTTGTTCTAGAAATATTTATCTTTCTTGTATTATTCTTGATAGTCAGCTTTCCTTTCCACCTTCTTCTTTCATAGCTTTCCTCCCTAGGAAAACTGCTTTCCCTTTAGTTACTGAGGTTCTGGTGAGTTTGTCAGTCTGTTATCCTTGCCACCTTATCCCTAACCACCCCAATTCACATATACCCAGAATTCTCATTTGACTCTCAGATCACCTACTCTGTAAGAAATCATTTTTACCACTCAGGTTAGTCAGAGTGTGTTTCTGTTGTTTGAGACCAAAGAGCAATAGCTGATACCTACTGATTTTTGCTTCCTTTCTAGTGATGCTTCCTTCCTACTTTGTGGGTGGTTTTCCCATATGTCTCCTTGACCAGCCACCACCAATCTCCTTCTTCACCAAACATGGCAGATTTTGTTCTGTGAGTAAAGATTAGCCACCACTCTACTCACAGGTCAGCCCTCCTCTTAAACTAGCACAGTGGCTCCATGAAATTCATTACCTTCAAGGAAACCTGATATTCTTCTGAACAAAATGTTAATGTCAGCATCCTACGTGCCCTGAGACTTGGCTATCACAGTCTTAAAGTGGTAATGCATGAGGAGAAGTAGATACCATCTGCTTTAACTCTATTCATTGACAGTGTGGAAAAAGGAGGAGAGACTTTTAATGACTTGTGTAAGTCCAAATGGTTAGAGAGAGGACAGATTAGAATGCAGTCTCCTTACACTTGGGTAAAGTGATTTTGCCATCTGATTGGGCAACTTACAAGGAAATACTATTTTGGACCCAATCCAAGCAAATTTTCTTTGTGAGGTAGAAAAGCCTTTGTCATAGGATGCTAACATCTACAAGACAGTCTCATAATAAAGAGATCTAATACTTGTTCAAAATCAAAAAAGAAGTCGGGGAAGAAAGAAATGCACCAAGAAGGGAGAGAGGTGTTAAGGAAAACTGCCTGATATTTCTTCTACAGGGAGGTGCAGGGATCCTCCAAAATGAAACCATTCCAAGTCCTTTGCTAGCCAACACATATTGAACATAACACATATTGAACATAACACATACTGCACATAAAAATGTGCAGTGAACTGTTTTAAATTTGAGGGTTCCCCACAAAAAAATAAGCATTGGATAACTGACCCAAAGCAGTGAACCAATAAAAGAGTTCTTTATTTTAAATTCATATAAAAATATTTAATTTTCTTTTGTCCCCAAGGAACAAAACATCATAGTGTCTTAAAACTCCCTGAGTGATTGAATGAAGGCAATGGGAAGGGGGATATGTAGGTTTTGGAAATGCAATGCATAATACATGTATAGTTCTCCAAAATTTTTTGTTAGATAACACTATATAAATATCGTATCCCCAAGTATGAACACCAAAGGCATATGGCAATGATATGTACCTTTAAAATTCTATGATCTAAAAATCTGTTTTACAGCAGATATTTTCTAGACAGAGGTGTGGGTTGTCATACCATCTGGCATATTACATTAGCTTTAAAAATGAATGAAATTACATCTGCACACTTGACTTTAACCACGTAATTAAATGTCTATGTAAGGCAGTTGTAATTGACAAAAGGTGAGCAGATACAGCTTTCTGATTTTTTTTTAACAGATTCTCTAACTCAGAGAACTTTTAAATGAAGGGCTTTAAGGGATACTGCTTAACTGTTAAACACATAAAGCAGGGTGGTCAAATATATGGCTTACATGTCACCATGCTCCTTACCATACTTCCAAAGCAGATGTTGCTAATTCACCACAAGTGCTCTTTTCAACTTGGGCCAAAGAGTCTCAGAATCTTCTCAACACAGCACAACAAACAGCCATAACCAACAGATCAACATAGAGAAACCCACTTACCATTCCTCTATTAAACTATCCTGGTACTCATGCTACTTATTCAATGACTGGAATTTCCAGAGTTATGTGAGTTGGCAAGTTGATTAATTATGTGGTCTTCCATAATGAAAAAACAGTTATCAGTTACAAATCGGTCTAAAAATGTGCAGAATGTATGGGTCATTCATTTCCCCTGGCTCTCAAGAACATATAGATGGGCGCCGAGGGTCCCTGTACACTTCAATGATC
This sequence comes from Prionailurus viverrinus, assembly GCF_022837055.1. Lineage (NCBI taxonomy): Eukaryota > Metazoa > Chordata > Mammalia > Carnivora > Felidae > Prionailurus > Prionailurus viverrinus. The sequence continues at coordinate 37,375,724 of NC_062573.1, read as the reverse complement.
TACCGTAGCACTTTCCATAACATCTCACTCAACTCCACCTCTGTAACTGAAGTAAAAATATCCTCAACTATGACAGAGGAGTATTTTTTTTCACATTTTCCAGATCAAAAATGGATTTCTTTTCCTCCATTCAAGACACAGGCCCTGGCCTCTTCAATTTCATATCCTCCCCAAAGTAGAAATAAAACACATAGGCAGGCCTAGGATGAGACCTGGTTTTACAGAAGTGCCTCCCAACCTCACCACTGCAAAAAAGGTCAAGACTGATAATACAGTTAACCCTTAAATAACAGATTTGAACTCTAGAAGTCTACTTACATGTGGATTTTTTTCAATAAATACAGTACTGTAAATGTATTTTCCCTTCCTTATGGTTTTTTAAATAACATTTTCTTTTCTCTGGCTTATTTTATTACAAGAATACAGTATATAATACACATATAAAATACATGTTAATTGGCTGTTTATGTTTTCAGTAAGGCTTCTGGTCAACAGTAGGCCATTAGTAGTTAAGTTTTGGGGGAGTTAAAAGTTACATGAGGATTTTCTCCTGTGTGTGGTAAGGGGACAGGAACAGCACACTTAGCCCCCACATTTTTCAAGAGTCAACTGTATTAAGCATCTCATTTAATTCAAGGCTTTTCTTCCATTGAACCATAGCCTTTTTAGAGCTAATACTTACATTAGAAAGTAATGACCAAATAAATGTAAGTCAATAGTGTCTCCACTGATTAACATGAAAAGCAATACATTACAAGGGAATAAACCAAATAGTGACTCAGTATTTTGAAGTTATCACTAATTCTGAGTGATTACCTCCTCTCCTTGCTCTGATGAGTGTAAGTCTGTGAAAATGGACTATTGTCTCTTTCCTTATTACAATATTCTTTTTAAAAAGTTCATAGTGGGGTGCCTGAGTGGACTCAGTCAATTGAGTATCTGACTCTAGATTTTGGCTCACGTCATGATCTCATAGTTCATGAGACACGAGGCTCTGCATCGGCAGTGTGGGCCTGCTTGGGATCCTCTCTCTCTCCCTCTCTTTTCCCCTCTCCTGTTCATACTCTCTTTAAAAAAAAAACAAAAAACTTCATAGAATAATCAGGAGATGATAATTAACAATAATAATTGAATTCCCTCCTAAGAATTGCTTTTATGACTAGACATTTTGTAATTTATAATTATAGTAACTTTTCATGTGCAAATAAGTACTTCCAAAATACTTGGGATTTCATGAAATTAACTTGCTCATTTAGAGCAGTTGGACTGTTTTCCCAGCAAGTGCATTTTATTTTTTATTATTATTATTATTTTTAATGTTTATTTATTTTTGAGAGGGATAGAGACAGAATGTGAGTGAGTTAGGGGCAGAGAGAGCGGGAGAAACAGAATCCAAAGCAGGCTCCAGGCTCCGAGCTGTCAGCACAGAGCCCGACACAGGGCTTGAACTCACGAGCTGCGAGATCATGAAATGAGCTGAAGTCAGACGCTCAGTGGACTGAGCCACCCAGGAGCCCCCCAGCAAGTGCATTTTAGACCAGAGTTTCTCAACCTCAACACCATTCACATTTGGGGCTGGGTACTTGTAGTGAGAGGCTGTCCTGTGCATTGTAGGATATTTGGAAGTATCTACCTGATAGATTCGAGGAGCACCTTCCCACATGTGACAACTAAAAAATGTCTGTAGACACTGCCGCATGTCTAGAGTCACCTGGGTACAGTATCACTCTCATGTGACAGCTCCTACTTCAGGTCACTTATTTTCTGCTTACTAGCCACTCCCCTCTACTGATAAATGAAGCAAAGACAAAGTTTGTGGCATACCTCCTCCCTACTGAGAAGGTCACCCTTCTAAGCTGAGTAGAAATTAAAGAAATTTTACCTTTAATCACATAGCATCCCTGCAAGGAGCTCCAATTCATTGTTGAGAAACAGAATCCAATACCACAGAGTAAACAGAGATACAGTGTGTCTCCTGAGAGATATCTCCTTCTCATCCCCCCCTCCCAATCTGGGCAGAGATATAGATATCACTTCACCTCTTGCCTTCTTCCCTCCGGGAGATCAACTTAGCACTAGAGGGTTTCAGAGCTCAGAGCAAGAACTAACCAACAACAACCATCTCCTAGGTAATTCTGTGCAAGTTATCTCATCTCTTAGAGGCTCAGTTTTCCTCTTCATGAAAACCAAGATAATTCCCACTTCTTAAAGTTGTTGGGTCGTCTACGACCCAGAAATTGCACTACTAGGTATTTATCCAAGGGATACAGGTATGCTGTTTTGAAGGGGCACATGACCCCCAATGTTTATAGCAGCACTATCAACAATAGCCAAACTATGGAAAGAGCCCAAATGTCCATTGATGGATGAATGGATGAAGATGTGGTGTGTGTGTGTGTATATATATACACACACATATATATACACACACATATATATATATACATATATATACATACACACACAATGGAGTATTACTTGGCAATCAAAAGGATGAAATCTTGCCATTTGCAACTATGTGGATGGAACTAGAGGGTATTATGCTAAGTGAAATTAGTCAAAGACAAATATCATATGACTTCACTCACTCACATGAGGACTTTAAGACACAGAACAGATGAACACAAGGGAAGGGAAGGAAAAATAATATAAAAACAGGCAGGGGGACGAAACATAAGAGACTCTTAAATATGGAGAACAGACAGAGGGTTACTGAAGGGGTTGTGGGAGGGGAGATGGGCTAAATGGGTAAGGGGCACTAAGGAATCTACTCCTGAAATCATTGTTGCACTATATGCTAACTGATTTGGATGTAAATTAAAAAAAAAAAAGTTGTTAGTTGGAACTGAAGAAAAGAGTATATATATAAAGCATTTAGCACAGAGTTTAGTATACAGCAGATGTACATAATGAGAATTATGAGTCTTTAAGTCCCTCTACATGGACCCCCAAACCAGGGCCACCTCACAGTCTAATTTGCAAGTCACGATGGAGACCAGAAGAGCCACAGGGAAAAGCAAGCACACATGTACCCCTACCATGATCTGGATGAACAAGGAAGGTCAACATATCTCAGAGGCAGAAAACACCTTTGAAACAGAAATATTCACTCTGTAATACTGCCAAGTCTATCTACAAATACATGGTTACATATAACTAAATGCCTTGATAACTTTTTAAAGTCACGTGTGATCTGAACTAATGAAAAGAGACACCCGTAGCTGTTGTGACACATTATGCACACAATACATAACATTTCCCTTGCTTTCACCCCACCATCCACATCCCCTGCTGCTAGTAGGCTGAACCACATGAAACTGCTGATATGTGACTATTTTTCATCTGTGAAATGGCAATTTCTTGGGGGTCAATTTCACCTTTGGGGGAAAACAGACTCTTTCAAATATCTAAAATGTTAGGTTCTCAAGTAGAGATCAAATAAATTATTCTTGGTTACATGTGGAAAATTCTGAGGAAGCCAAGCCCAGATGAGGTATACTCAGTGTGGGTGAAAATTCTATTCTTTCCCATCTTTTTTTCATCAACTCAAGAAGCAAATTTACAATGCTCCCAAAAGACTCTAGCAAAAGAGGCAGGTGCTTGATCCTAAATCCCAACAGAGCTCTGAATTAATAATAGCAGGGAGAGGGAACTATCTATCTGAAACTGCTCATAGGTTATTAACTAAGAGAGAGGCATATGTATGTCACATGGGGGCAGGACAAGGAAAAAGGACGCTGCAGCACAAAATGGCAGATGGAAAAGCAGTTGAGGCTATTGTAGATTTGGGCATCCCACCCCTAGCTCACTCTGGCCTAGGAGCATCCCACTCCTGGCTCATCCCTAGGGAGCAAGCACTAAGCAGTAGAGAGGCAGAACTCCAGGAACTTGGCTGAGAGAGACAAGCCCCTGGATGGATTTTTTAGAGAGTACTACACACACCAACTGGACTTTACTGCTGTGGCCTGGACACCCTCCCATTAACACAAATCTTGAAAACGGTCTTGCACACCCCTCTGAACCCTTCCACTGGTCACGAGGACAGAGGGATCAAAACTCCCAAATCTGTCTATTCATTCCTAATTCCTTTCCCAAGCTCAGACTCCCCACTGACTGCCAACAGATCTCCGCCTTGATCTCTTCTTAGATCTTAAACTTCATATGCTCCCTAAATGAAATCACGTCCTTCTGCCTGTTCCTGTTCCTCAGTCATCTCTCTCAGTTAGTGCAATCACTATTGAACCCCCCCTCTGAAAAGGAAATCCTTCAAATGCAAGGTTCAAGGTTCTTTTCATTCTCCTTCCACGTATTTAAATAATTTTGCTTCAGAAGTGGGTCTCGGGCCCAACTTCTCCCAGGGAGGCTGCAGCCGTTGCCCTGGATCAGGTACTTGCTTCTCACTTGGACTTAGAGCTGCCGCCCACCTGCCTTCCCTTGTTCCTCATCTTCCCTCAGAGCAGTCTCTCCTCCAAACTGCCTCCAGAGCCCTCATCCTGAAAAACTAGCTTTAAAACCTTTCCGTTGGTTGAACATTGCCCACAACACATTTCTTTGGCATTTAACTAAATGAGAACATATATATGAATGGATTACTTTGGCCCTGGCAGAGAATAATGAATAATACTTACTGAAATTATTAATTGCATTGTTAATTGTATATTCAGCTCTTCAAAATGTGGCCCCAACCTAACCTTATTCCTACTGCTCACCCAAAACACCCGCTCTTTCAACTGTGCTTTCTCCTGGCTCCCTGAACTCCTCAGGACATTTTAGAATCCCCTGCCTTTGCATACTCTGTTCCCTCTGCCTGGAGTACCTGCCTCCCTCCTTCATTCCCCAACTGCCAGGCAGATTTTGGCCAAAAATCGCCTCCTGGGTGAAACCTTCTCCAATATACTCAGGTGAAAATAGTCATTCCCTTCTCAAAGGAACATTTTTATATCTCTGCTATTGTAGCACCCATATTTTATGGTGATTTATTTGTTTGCTGTTCTCTCCATGTTACCCTGTGAACACCTCAAGAACAGGTACTCTGTCACTTACTTTCATCTACTCAGTACCTACCTCAGAGCCTGAATTAGAGAAGGCCTGTGTAACGGTGGGTGAAAGGGGTGGCCAGTGGCTGGAGTACAATAATGGTTCTGGTGTTACATTAAATGTACAAAGATAATTACTTGGGGGCACCTGGGTGGCTCAGTCACTTAAGTATCCAACTCTTGATTTCGGCTCAGGTCATGATCTGACGGTTCATGAGCTCGAGCTCCACACTGGGCTCTGTGCTGATGGCGTGGAGCCTGCTTGGGATTTTCTCTCTCTCTGTCCCTCCCCACTCACTCTCTTCCTCAAAATAAATAAATTAATTAAAAAAAAAGATAATTACTTAAATAGGGCAGTTTGCTTATATGCTCTCTACTCTTTCTTTTAGTGTTTCTTTTAGGAGAAAATGATATGAAGTATCTAGCTTAGCCTTCTGTGGAGAGGGCAGAAGTATCTGAGACCCAGAAGCAGGACATCGAGGGTTCCTCTGTTCCTTTTCAAATAGCTGTTCCCTTTCAAATTGCTTCACCTGCTTTGAGAACTTGTGTTTTTATCTATCCATTGCAAAGAACAGAAGCCTCCTGGAGCTATTTAAATAGTGAGAGATTTACTGTGTTAAACATGGCCCCCAAGAGCAGGCAATGGAGCACAACAGGGGAACTGGATGAGGAAACCGAAGCCTGGGGACTGATGCCCCTCCTCTCTCATGGGCCTGTGGCCTCATTTCTTTGCCTGGCACTACCACCTGGAGTTACTCTCTTCTTTTTAATCTCTGCCAAGACTTTACTTTTTCTTCATCTGACACATGTGTAAGCCCCAAATGGCAGCCTCAGCCTGGCCCCCAAGACTTTTCAACTCAAGGGCTCTAACAATTTCCCTCTGGGCCTTAGTACTATTAAACCAGTTCAACAAGGAGGCTATTAGACTGAGGTGCCTCTAATTCCTCAGAAGCCTATGCAAGCAAACCAAAACCTAAGTCTGAAATGCCTGAAGGTTAGGAAATCAAACCTAAGGACAAACAATCACGTGTAGCCAACTAAGCTTTCCTAAATAAGGCAAATGCTTAAGCTATAACCAATCAAAGAATTTTCTTGTTTTGTTTCCACCTTTTCTCCATGAAAATCTTTCCCCTTGCACCAGGCAGTGGAGAGCTTCTAACCACCTCCAGTTTGGCGCTGCCTGATTTGAATTGATTTTTGTTCATAAACTCTTAAAAATTTTAACATGCCTCAGTTTATCTTTTTTTTAAATTTTTTTAACGCTTTTGTTTTTGAGAGAGAGAGGAAGAGAGAGAGAGAGAGAGAGAGAGGAGGGGCAGAGAGAGAGGGAGACACAGAATCTGAAGCAGACTCCAGGCTCCGAGCTACCAGTACAGAGCCCAAAGCAGGGCTCAAACTCAGGAACTGTGAGATCATGACCTGAGATGAAGTTGGACGCTTAACCAACTGAGCCACCCAGGTGCCCCTCCATTTGTCTTTAAGAGTAAAAAGATCATAAGACAGGAGCTCTAGTTGGTCAGCTCCCTTTTAGATGGCACAAGAGTCACATGGCACAGGCCACCCTATTGGTGGGCTTGGCACACATAAGGTGTCCACTCTGGTCCAGTCACCTGTGTCAAGGAGGGGTGGGATCACATGGACAGATGCTTTCTTATCTGGGGCTGTGAGCAAGAATTGGTGATGGGAGAAGGGTCACAGGCAGTATAGTCAGCTCCAAGGGTATATTTCCACTTCTAAACACCCACCTGCCAACCTCCAAGACTTGTCCTATAACTTTCTGTCTCACCCTTCATCCCTGAAAACTATGCTAGCCTGCCAACATCAATACTATCGGAAAGGGCACATCTAGATGCCAAAAGTTAAATCCTTTTAATACAGTAATGAGGCGTTAAAAGCATTAAAGGAACATCAAAGCAAGGAAAGCGAAAGAAAAACATACAGGTAAGCCAAAAATTAAAAACATATGGTAAATTTTGCAATCTATCTCCTATCTCAGAGCATATTTTAAAATACAGCAACCACAATTCCATAGGCGAAACTTCATTTCAGCCACTATTCCATGTAATGGGTGAGCTGTATGCTCTACCAATTTCCTCTGCTCCTGTCCAGTGGCCTGACACGCAGGTGCAGATGCTTCTGTACTACAGAGAACACAGCACAGAAGTTGGGGTCAGAGTTCTGCCACTTAGTATTTGTTACCGAGAGATTTTCATCCAACCTCTTTTTATCTCAGTTTCCTCATCTATCAAATGTTAATAATAAACTCCCTTTGCAGGGTTCTTGTGTATGTTAATCGTGATAGTCACAAAACACATCTTCTTATGCCTACCATGTAGGGAGCAGTCAATGAGCAGTATTGGGTTGTACCAGATGAAGTTGACCCTTTGGTAGGTCCACTGATTTCATATGCTTCCCCTGTCAGAGAACTTATCACTTTTTATGATTATCTTGTAGGTGTATGTTTCCACCATTAAATTATGCCTTCCTGTTTCCCTCATGAGGCCTGTCAGCACTTGGCAGACAGTAGGTATTTCATCCATATTTTCTGAATGAATGAATGTTAACAACGATGGTGATGGTGGTGATGATGAAGCTACCTCTTCTGGACAGCCTACCGGGACAATATGGTCCTTGATTCCATTGCCGGGCATACAGTAGGGACACAATAAATTGTTTATTAAAGAAATGAATGAGTGAACAAGTGAATAAATTTGAGGCCTATGTATACAAATTCCAGAGAGTATCAAGTCCATAAAAACTGCTACAAATCTGGGTATTGGTCATTGCCATCACAAAACATACAGTGGCTTGCCTTCATTATCACATTTTCAGCGGGTTCTTTGGTATTACATGGACCCTATCAGCATTCATGTGGCCCCATGGGCCTCCCAGGGAAATGAGAAAGGCAAAGTGCTGAACTGCAGCCTGACAAGCCAGAAAAGGTTAGGACTGTTGTGTATAGCTTCCCGAAGCCTGCTGGCTTTAGTCTTCCCTAAAATAGCCAGCAGCTTGCAATTGTACCATAAGTCTTTGGATGGAACAAGACCTTCCCAGGACACTGTGTGGAGCTCATGCTACTTAATGTAGCTTTTGTCCAAAGAGCCCACTGAGTTGATTCCCTATATCTCTGATCAAATGTTCAGTCTTCCCTAGAGAAAGAAGGTTGGAATGGAGAATAGTCCTGGAAAAAAGAAGAAGGAGGAGGAGGAGGAGGAGGAGGAGGAGGAGGAGAAGAAAGAAAGAAAGAAAGAAAGAAAGAAAGAAAGAAAGAAAGAAAGAAGAAGGGAGAAGAAGAGGAAGAAGAAGAAAGAAAGGAGAAGGGAGAAGAAGAAGAGGAAAAAGAGGAAGAAGTAATAGAATTTCTGGTATCTGGCCCTGGTGACCACCAGAACTGGAGAGGGGCTGGATTGATCAAGAAGATAGAAAGAAAAAGATCCAGTAAAAAAGGAAGACTTCATTCAGCCATAAATGTATCTTTAAAATTTCAAATAGTGACCAGTTTATGTCTCTGGGTTTTAAAATGAAATCACTTTTAGAGGAGAGGAATGTTCTTTCTGGTCTTGACAACAAATAAAGCAGAAACAAAGTATGAAAGGTAGAATGTAAATTACATTTAAGAGAAAATCAGTGACTTTCAATTATTTAGCCTTCAGGAAACCACAAATATGCAAGTATGGGGAGAAGAGAAGAAGAAAAGAATGGCTGAGGTTCACAGAGACAAACACACCAATGTTATCCTCAGAGATCTTCTACATTGCTTACCACCTGGCCCCCTCTTTGTGTTATCTGGCTGGTCTGGGGAAGGCAGAAGTGCCCTGCATTTCACCATGTGAATTTAGAAAAAATACTCAAGAGCAGAACATCAGGGAACCATTCCCAGACAAGCATAAGGAGTCCTGCCGTTTCTCACCAACATTCGGGAGCTGGTCTTTTCAACTCAAGCTGCTGTTTACAGAAGCGTTACCACAGGATTATAATTATAGGTTTTGTTTAGTTATAAAGAGAGTCTGAATCCTCCATCAAAGGAAGAGGAAACAACTCACTGAGAGGTGTGGAGTGAATCTTTCACACTCTCTGTTGGATGGAATGCCAGTGGTCTGCATGGATTCGGGCCAAAGCATGAGCCCTTGAGGTATGGGGAGCTCTGAGCTCATGGTGGGCAGGAGAGTCAGCACTCTACCCCACCTTTCCTTCTTCTTGGAGAAGTACTGGAAGTTAAGAGAGGCATGAAAGGCCTGTGGAGGCTCCCATGGGCCGGCTCCCATCCAGCCAGACTTCCCCCTCTGCTCCAAAAACTGGTTGTTCTCATTTCTCCTACCCAGATGCACGGAGGGGTGCTGTTCTGGCAATGAGAATGTGGGGCAAGGTCTCAGGGGCTGTCTCTGGCCAGACAATGGGATCCCTGGAATGCCCATTTGCTCCCAATATTGCTTTCTCTCAACTTTTCTGGTCTTTTCTCTCATCTTTGGCCCCAATCCTAAAACTTGGACTGAATTCACATTCTTTGACAACCCATCACATCACTGGCTCTGAAGACCTAAGCCCTGGTCCTGCCCGCCCCACGTGGTATCTTCCCTCAATCCTCACAGGTCTCTCAGTTTCTAGAGGTTATTTCTGTGCACTGAGCTGGGTACTGGGAGCACCTATAGCTCTCCAGTGCCCCAGGGTATCCTGTTGATCTTGACCAGGACGTACACAGCAGGCTTGAGTCTGATCCTCGGAAAAAATGTGCTATGCACAGAGGAGGGTCTGTTGACCTTCCACCCCATGACAGCTGTACAGATTAATATATTGGTGACTCAGCTGCTGGAATAATGCATGTACTACTTCTGAAATGTCCCAGCAGGCTCTGTCAAGTTGATAAAACAGGCAAGCCACACTGGGGGTAAAAGTAAAAATGACCCTCCTCCTAAGAGAAATCTATTTGACACAAGCCAGCCATTCACCAGACACATAACAGACCAAACTGGGATTTAGTCTTCAGCCTGCCCGAATTCTCAAGAATCTTCACTTCTGCACACAGATGGGAGGTGCATTTTCTATTAACATCTGAGCAAGGACGGAAACTCCTGGCTTTCCTCTCCTTTAATCTACTTTCTCCTGGATGCTGGGCATTAGCATTCCATTAACATTTGGTTACATGGAGCTTCATTTTCCCAGTGCATTAGTATGTATCTTGAAGGAACGCGGTAGCTATAGCTATAAGACCCACCATCAATCAATCACTGGGCATGAATCTCCACTGAGTGTTGCTCGTGCTGCAATGCAATCTCACTGTGCCTGTTCTGGTTTAAGGTCCTGCTGACTGGGCCCATTGACAGCATGCCTCCCGGCTCTCCTCCTTGGGCCTCTGGTCCCCTGGTATCATTGCCAGGGAGTGCATTTGCTCTGGGGAGCTCTTAGCTTTATGGATTTTGCAGCACTTCCCTTTTCTTCCTGTTACAAAGCTCTGGCTTAGCATGAAAGCCACCTGGCAGAGGGCACTATCTTTTTTCCCATGTTATGGTTGAGGAAATGGAGGCAAGTTACCAACTTAAGTTAGGCCACATAGCTAGTAAGTGCTGGAGCTAGAATTCATCCATTCAACAGATAATGTTAGGTTCTTATTATGAGTCAGTCACTGTCTTAGGGATTGGGGATTCCATGTTAGTAAACAAAACAGCCTAAAATTCCTTCCTTCCTACCTTCCTTCATTTCCTACCGGGGTTTAAACTCAAAGCTGTTTGACCCCAGAGTTGGAGTCCAACAATGGTTAAATTACATGACACTAGTTCAGAGGTGGTCACAACCACATGGGAAGACTTGCTTTAAAATGTTTGAATGTAGCCACAATGAGATACCACTTCACACCCGTTAGGATCGCTTGTATCAAAGAAATAGAAAATAACAAGTGTTGGCGAGGCTGTGAAGAAATCAGAATTGTGTGCCGTTGGTGAAAATGTAAAATGATGCCATCACTGTGGATGAGAGTTTGGCAGTTACTCAACAAGCTACACATAGAATTATAATCTGATCCAGCAATTCCATTTCTAGGTACACATACAAAGGAATTGAAAGCAGGGACTTGAACAACCTGTACACAAGTGTTCACAGCAGCATTGTTCACAATAGCCAAAGGGTGGAGAAACCCAAATTTCCATCAACAAATGAATGAATAAACACACAATGAAGTATTGTTCAGCTTTAAACATTATTCAGATTCTGATTATTATCTCATTATTGAGATTCTGATACCGGCTACAACATGGATGAAACTTCAAAACATTATACCAGTGAAATAAGCCAGATACAACAGAACAAATATTGTATAATTTTACTCAAAGTACCTAGAATAGGTAAGTTCATAGAGGCACAGAATAGAATAGAAGTTACCAGGGGCTGGGGGAAAGGCAGAAAGGGGAATTAGTGTTTAATGGGTGCACAGGACATTTGGAGTGATAAAAAGTTCTGGAAATAGACAGTGGTGATGGTTGAACAATACTGTGAAAGCACAACATAGTAAATTCACTGAATGTAACACTTAAAAACAGTGACAATGGTGAATTTTATGTTATGTGTACTTTACCACACTACAAGAAATAGCGTTTTGTTTTGTTTTGTTTTGTTTTGTTGATCATAAAGGAAATCAGCCCCAGAACAAGAAGTCAGCAGACAATTATTGAGGTTCTCTCAGGGTCTGGAGTACCTGCTTGATCATTCTGTCATTTTAAAAAAAAGTTTATTTATTCTGAGAGAGAGAGAGAGGTGGCGGGGTGGGGGGAGGGCAAAGAGAAAAGGAGAGAGAATTGCATGCACTGTCAGCACAGAGCCCGATGTGAGGCTCAAGCTCACCAACGGGGAGATCAAGACCTGAGCAGAAACCAAGAGGTGGGTACTGAACCAAACAAACCACCCAGACGCCCTGAGACACCGTGGGAAGAAAAGTCGCCAGCTTTCTACAAGTCCTCACTCAGCTCCTTTATCCACTGGCATGGTTTATCCCCAAACGCACAGCCAGTATGGGACAAATGTACTGAGTATAGTCTAATGAAGATCACGGCAGGGCAGTACTGCGAAGTGGCAAATCTGAGTCACCAAATACAAGAGTTTCTACATGCATCTGGCTAGGAAATTGCTTAGAAAAGAGGATTTATTATGCCTTGAGTTTCTGGAAATTCTTTTAAGAGCATAGTTGCTCTGGGATAAAGATATAATTTGTATCTTTCTGGAATTAAGCACAGGCAAAATTAACCATAGGGCCTTGCATCTAGCAGGTGGGGGTCTTCCCTAAATAGTAGTGGCTTCTTTCCTGGTAGATATTTCTCTTCCGAGTAAAAAAGGCACCTTGCTCTCTGAGTATGAAACCTGGAAGGAAAATCCTGGGATTAGGGGAGAGGGATACTATTGCAGTAGAGGAATCCAGCTCTCTCCTGGTCCCAGAGAATGTTCAAAATTTCTAGGAAGGAGCATCAAAATGGTGAATTGTGGCCCTCTAATTTCCACCAAAGGGCTTGCAGATTTGTACCAACCTTTTGGGATTATAGTGTGGGGATCAGAAGCCAGCGTGAGGCCTCAAGTGGGCAAGGCGGCCTGGAGGAGAGGGACAGCCATCATCAGAACCCACGCTCCACCTAGTTTTAGACTTTTAAAATGTCTGTATGTATTTCCTTGTTGATCTTTCTCAGGATCTGGCAGAGCTTGAAAATTTGAAGCAAGCCAATTCGACCAAATGAGGCAACAAAGGAGAGTTTTAGTTCACACCTGAGGCATGACAAATGTAAATAAGTAAGTAAATAAAGACATAAAGGGGAGTGATGAAATGGCAAAGTACAGGGTAGTTTTAGGGCAGTGAAACCATTCCGTATGGCATGGTGGATTTGTGATAGTATGCATTTGTCAAAACCCATAGAACCATAACACAAAGTGAGCCCTAATGTGATCTATGGACGTCAGTTAATAATAATGAATCAATTTCGGCCCATCAATTGTAACAAATGTACCACACTGGCCTAAGATGTGAACAACAGGAAAGGCTATGAGAGGAAAAGGGACATAGGAGAAGTCTGTATTACCTGCTTAAGCTCCTGCTTAAAACCTAAAACTGCTCTAAAACAATAAAGCCTATTAATTCAGGAAAAAAGAGGATGGCTATTGGTCCCAAATCGTTTATTACTCATGCTGTTTTCTTGCAGCCTAACTAAGAAAGATGAAACAGTTCAGGTAGAATGTGGCAGGATAATAATGGCACACAGCTTATTAAAAATAAAAAAAAAGTCAACTTTGTCTTGAAATCTGTCCTTACAATAAAAAAAAAATTGAAAAATTAAATAAAAACAAGGAGGAGCAGCATTCCTATCCATGTCCAGGGCAGTATTTGAGAGGTAGCTTGAAATTCCAGGGGGTGGAGACAGGCTGCCTGACCAGGCTCCTTTCCTCACCTGGAGAGTCTTTTCCAAAGCAGTCATCTTAAAAACTCCTGGTTGAAGGTGCCTGGGTGGCTCAGTTGGTTGAGCATCTGACTCTTGATTTCAGCTCAGGTCATGATCTCATGGTTAGTGAGTTCAAGTCCTGCATTGGGCTCTGTGTTGACAGCATGGAGCCTGCTTTAGATTCTCTCTCTGTCCCTGTCTCTTTGCCCCTCCCTGGCTCTCTCTCAAAATTAAAAAAAAAAAACTTTTTTTTTTTTTTTTTTAAAGAAAAAGATGGAACAGGAGTGGAATCCTGCCATATTTCCATTGCTCTACTCCCCTGAGGCAGACAGCTCAATTGTAAATCTTAGCACCATAAAGAAGTGGGTGGCAGGGGTAGGAGGAGGAGTCTTCCCTTTGGAATGTTATTATCAACTTGGATTCGATTCATTCTCTTCACTGAATTGGGGCTTTTATGTGATTTGAAGCAATGTACAATTGTTACTACCTAAGGGAGACTGGAATGGCCTGAGACAATGGCCTAGGAACAAAGGGAAGACCACCACATTGAACACATGTTTTTAAAGGGAGAGTAGGAGACAAAGCACAAAGTTACATTCTGGCTGCAACACCAGGCATATCCACGAATGGACCAGTTATGTACATCGCTAGGTTTGTTTTAAAAGCTTTCCCTTGGCTATTTTGAAGAGAATGGATTGGAGAGGGGGCAAGAATAAAGTTAGGAGACTTAAGATTGGAGATGCTGTGGTATTCCGGTGGAGAGAGGATTACAGAAAGGACAATGACAGAAAGGGAGAAGTCTGACATGCATTAGAGCATACGAGCACTAGTATCTAAGGCTAGATTGAAAATTCAGGTAATGGAGAAAGAAGCAAGGGTTTTTCTAGGTTTCTGGCTTGAGCAATTGGGTAGGAGATCATGGATGAATTGTGGGCTGGAGAGCCCTGAGGAGAAGCATGGAGGGGTCTGGGGTGGAGGGGAGGCTAATAAATCCAAGCTTAGCAAGTTCCTGAGGCTATTTTAAAACAGTCTTCCAAAGAGCTCTGGTTTCTTTGAGGTATCTCAATGAACAGAAGGCAAATGCTGGAATCTGGGATGAATTCTGAAAACTGACATATGCATTGGCTGGAGTCAAGCTTTCATTTAGCTTGGGAGCAACAAAGTATCCTGTGACATCTCCACACAGTGCCTAGCCCTATAAATCTGGAGTGGGTTCTGATGGAGAAATACATATGATCTCTCATTGCTGCTTCCCAAGGGGAAGACTTGCTTTTTAAAGCACCAAATGTTTGCCTATTCTCGTCAACAGATGCCAACTTCTACAGGTACCATTAAACGGCTTCAGAAGACCTCAGAGTATGACTGCGAATAACCACCATCCCTGGCAACGTGCAGCAAAACTGCACATTCATTTCCCAGTGTTCAGAGCAGAAACATCTGTCTAAAGCCACAAGGCCTTGGTGGACGCAGGCAGCAGCAGACCCGTGGGGCCCATTCATCTTGACACCAGATTGTTCCAGATGTTTGCAGCCGCTGAGAGCCTGTTCTGAAACTCATGGCCTCCATTCAACTAGGGCTGGGCAGTGGGATGACCCTGAGGTTCCCCACATGAGGCAAGACCCACCTCCTGCCTCAGCAAAAGCTAATATGGGGATTAGGTTTAAAATGTCCAAGTGTTGAACAAAAGGCAGTTTTTCTTGGCTCCTGCTACTGAGGTTATACTCCCTTTGGCCCTGGATTTGGTGATAAAGAACCAGTAACACATGGTGTAATTTTCAAAGTGCTGCCTCACTACTTAAATCAGCAACATAAACATGAAATGACTCGGTCACAAGTTCTTTTCCCCCAATAAGTCAAATGCATGTTGGCCTTCCAAGCAGCTGTTGGTAAGAATTGCTATTCGGATCTTCAAAATTTTTTACCGAAGTGAGGAAGAAATCCTTCAAGAGGGCTTAGCCAAACTGTAACTATGGTTTTAAGGTCCTTTGGAATGAAGGAATTTTTATAAGATGGCTTTATGTGTGTGCACAATCTGTAAAGACAAAATACCAAATTTTTCCTCAAGTATAGGCTAAAGGTGCAATTTCACTATATGTTTTCAGAAAAGTTATTAAAAATGATGACTTAATGCCCATTTCCTAGGTTTGAAAACTGCCCTAAGGCTATGTTAACATTAAGAGAAGCCAGGTGAATCATGGGAATTCCAAGCACTGTATCTGCAGCTTACCTCTCAGTCTAAAATTATTTTAAATTATAAAATAAAAATCTTAAAAATGATGACAGGATTCTGTGGTCTTTGGGTTTTCCCATCGATGACTTCTCTCACCAAGAGCATTATTCCGCACTGATGAAAAATCTTATCTGATCAATTTTGGATGGGATCATGACACAATAAGTGAGGTAGATGCTTGCATTTTCTGTCAGTCTAAACTTGGCAATCACTGACCCAACATGCTAGCAAAGCACCACCAGCCAATAATATGAGAAAGGGCCTCATTCTTCCATTTCAAATGGAAAAGGTCCTGGCTGATTCAAATGGATTTGGCTCTAGATCTGAAAACCACCGTGTCATCCAGGGACGACCAAACAGATGTCTGTCTACTTTCCTGTAAGTGATGCCTTGCTGAGGAAAACACAATTTCATCACATGTAGTCCTAAACTGCAGCAAGAGTGGATTCTATCGCTCATATACATTTTAATGTGGGGTTTTATGCACTTCTTAATTTTTTTTAATTTTTAAAATGTTTATTTTTTGAGAGAGAGAGAGAGAGAGAGAGAGAGAGAGAGAAAGAGAGAGTGGAGGAGGAGCAGAGAGAGAGGGAGACATGGAATCCAAAGCAGGCTCCAGGCTCTGAGCTGTCAGCACAGAGCCTGACATGGGGCTCTAACTCACAAACTGTGAGATCATGACCTGAGCCGAAGTTGGACGCTTAACCAACAGAGCCACCCAGGCGCCCCTGCAATTATTTCTTTAGCTAACTCATGTAGACAATAGGATTAGATACACTTTTCATATGCTGTCATTTCTGAGTCATGTACATTCAAGCTCTGTCAATATTTGGACTTGTAATTATGTTTTTATCCTCTTATGACAAAAAGGTATTTTGGTTAATGGACTATCCTAATTGATAAAACTATTATGTAGCATATACTAGTATTGTTGAATTCTGAATAATTAGAATTTAATAAACTACACTTGTGGGGAAAAAATTAAGTATCTCTATTAAGCAGTAAGCTCTCCCTTCATGATTCTGAAGGACTGCAAGATTTTATTAGGCTTAAAGACCAGTTGAAAAGAGAAATCCAATAAGTTGCTTATCAAAGAAAAAGTGTTTTTCTTGAATTTGAACATGAGAAGATTTGGTGAAACAGCAACAATAGAAGGACCTCAGAGAACATCTGGTCTAGTTACCATGTTTCAGGATTTTAGGAAGTTTAAAATGACTGGTGCTTAATTTGGGGTTGGGGTTCCTAGTCTACTTGGACAATCTCATAAAGCTGTAGAGATCCTACCTAGAAAATGCAATATGAAATACTTTAGGTATAATTTGAAGGGTCTGGTAGAACCCCTGGAGGTTTCTTTTCTTTATTTTTGTAAAACAAAACAGAAGAGAGGCACCACCATAAATCTGCAAACGTGTTTACGGTTGTTAGAACAGACCAGGGAAAGACTAAAAGAAAGATAGACACTGATTTGTTATCTTTACTTACATCTGGAGTTTGGCATTGTGGTGAGTTTGGCGGGGGGGGGGGGGGGTGTGTGGAACCTCTTAATTTTATTGAGACTTGAGACACTTGGTATTACTTAAATTATTAGTGCCAGGATGTATTAATACAAGAGCCAGAAAAGAAATGAGAGAGAGAGAGAGAGAGAGAGAGAGAGAGAGAGAGAGGGAAACAGGGTGAAGAGAGACAGAGGGGGACAGAAATCCCACCTTTAAATGACATGATCAAGTTGGGTTTGGGCAACATGACTGCAACTTGTCTTCTCCTAGCCCCCTGGGCCTGGCTGCAGGAGTCAATAGTTGTCTTCCCTGGGATTTTTTATTTTTATTTTTTTTAACGTTTATTCATCTTTGAGAGACAGAGAGAGACACAGCATGAGGAAGGGGCAGAGAGAGAGGGAGACACAGAATCCGAAGCAGGCTTCAGGCTCTGAGCTGTCAGCACAGAACCCGACATGGGCTCTCATTCACGAATCGCAAGATCGTGACCTGAGCGGAAGTCAGATGCTCAACTGACTGAGCCACCCAGGCGGCCTTTTCTGGGATTTTTAAGAGCACCCTCTAAGCCTCTAAACTCCTGCTCAGTGTCCCTAGATGAGAAGAAGACAATAGTTGGGACTATACCAGTAAAGGGATGGTAAAGGGAGCCAATGCTTACTGAGCCCCTGCCAAGAACTTTACATACATGATCTCCTGTGAGCCTTGGACACAAACCTCTGGGGTGAGGAAATAGGAAAGCCGACAATATGCATCACCGACCCAGAGCCTGACACCAGTAATGATTTTATCTGTGCTGTGAGCCTTCAGCATACATGCGGGAATACTTCACACCCAACCCTTCCTCACAGGAAAGAGAGGTACTCTCACCTCCATTGTACAGATGAGGGGTGGAGGCTTGCAGTCAAAGAGCTACCTGAGAGTAGCAGAAATCAACTCGAATCTTCTCACTCACATCAAGTACTCCTCTCAAACCACGGCATTCTCTAACACAGCAGTTGGAATGATTCTCTTAGAAATCAAAGGAGAGGGGCGCCTGGGTGGGTCAGTCAGTTGTGCATCCAGTTTCGGCTCAGGTCATGATCTCGCAGCTTGTGAGTTAGAGCCCCGAGTTGGGCTCTGTGCTGATAGCTCGGAGACTGGAGCCTGCTTTGGATTCTGTGTCTCTCTCTCTCTCTCTCCCCCTCCCCTGCTTGTGCTCTGTCTCTCTCTGTCCCTCAAAAGTGAATAAACGTTAAAAAAAAAACTAAAAAAAAAAAAAAAAAAACCAAGGGAGATTACTTCATGTCTCTGCTCACAAGCCTTCACTGGCTCCCCATCTCCCTCAGAATAAAATGCAAAAACCTTACTGTGGCCTTAGAGAATGTAACTTCCTTCAACTGTCCCCATTTTCCCACTGTAGTCCCACTGGCCTCCCTGCTGTTCCTCGAGCATCCAAACACAGTCCTTTTTCAGGTCCTTCGCACCTCCTTGCCCTACCTGGAGCATGCTTTCCCCAGATGGCCAGGGATGCCATCTCTCATGCCACTCAGATGTTGCTCCAATATCACTTTCTCACAGTGGTTCTTCTGTCCTCTTGGTATGAAGCAGTACTTCGTCACCCTCCCGTTACTTTTCTCACTTATCACCTGCTGACATCTTATACATTTGATTCTAGTCTGCCTTCCTCTTCCACTCAGAAGCCCAATGAAAGTGAGGACTTAGTCTTTATTGTTCTCTGTTGTATCCCCCTTAAGAGACAAAACTTGATAGGAGCTCAATCGATATTTGCTGAGTGAGGGAACGAATAAATGCAGGAAAAAGTGAATGAGTGCTACCTTCCCTCAGGGCACTAAGTTACAAATGGAAAATAATGAGGACTTCATATTGAGTGTGGCTTACAAATCTAGGGCTGATCCTGCTTTCCAAAGACATGGCTGGCTGAGCAATTTGCGCTTGAGCTTTCATTTCCCAGCACTTCCTGAGTTCATTCATTCAATCTTCTCTGCATGAAAATAAATCAAGCACCGGTCACTTCATGCATAAATTAAATTCAGTCCAACTTTATTACCTTCTTTCAGAGGAAACTTTCACAACAGAGGCATTCAGTGAATGTGAAATATGCTGAACACCTATACTGGTGTCATTTCTTTAAGCCTGCTGATGTAGTCTGACCTAGGTTAATGTTCGGCATCTGTAGAAATGAAAGCTATTAGTGGAATGTAACCAAGGCATCATATTTAATAAAGACAGCTGAAGCCAGATTTTTATTGCTCTGTTTTCACACCTTTGCAATATGTAGCTTTATGCTTTACCAAAAGTTTCACAGGAGTGATGTACTTCATAAGCTTTTTGTATGACAATCCTTGTGAGATCAGCCTCTAATGATTATTAATAGCTTTGAAAAGATTGTATCTGGAAGAGATGATTCTAGGACTGGTGAGGCATGTGTACCACTAATTCTGCTTTGCCTATAAATTACAGATACAGAAACAATTTGTCAGGAAACACTGTATTGTAATGTTTAAAAATTGTTAAAATGTCACTTATAAAATTTTAAAAGGTATGCCTTGAAAATCAGTTTTCTATGTCCTGACTTTGCAAACAGAAAAATGATGGAGATGTACAGATGTCAGGTCTTAATAGAGTCAAGAAAAAAGTGCTGCCAATGATTACCTTCAGAGAAGTAGTATAAATCATCCTAATACTAATTAAGCACAAAACTGAAAAACACTCAAGTTGAGGTTTTGCTTGTGTTCTGCACTGAGAACCAGAAAGAGCAGGACACAGGGAGTCAGGATGCCCGGATGCCATGCCATCCAACAAACACTAGAGGGGCTGATTATGTTTCAGGCACTGACCATGCCTATGACGGGGGGTCATTTTTCTATTCTGGGCTTCAGTTTTCTCATCTGTACATCGGGCATAAATCCTGTCCTGCTGACTTTACATCACAGTTGTGAAAATCAAGGATGAAGAATGAATTACTAAGCATTACAACTCTTCTGGTTATTACTGCAAATAAATGCAAAAATTTTACTTGTTCTGTAGATACCTTTGGCGCCACATATATGATAGTAATAACATTAAAAAAAAAACACTTATCCATAATTTAAATCATTCCTTGTCCCAAGCAAGCAACTATTGGTATAACTGGTATTCTAAGACATCCTCACTCATCTGCTTACACTTGGATCATTGGAAAATTTATGAAGTATTTGTAGGAGTATTGAAAGAGAAAAGACAGTGGGGTTGGATTTATTATTATCTGGTTTCTGATCTTCTCTTTAGAAAGCTTGCACCATCCCATATGTAATAACTTGTTTACTATCTGTCTTTACCACAAGACTAGAAGATACATGAATTGTTCACCTGTTCAAACACAGTGCCTTCACATGGTAGACACAAAATACCCGCAAATAAGTATCTATTTAATGAATGAGTAAGAGTCTAACTCAGACTCAGCGCTTGTAAGAGGAAAGTATCAAATGTTTATCCAGAACTACTTATATGCCAGGTACTTTCTAAGTGATTTTACATATATTAGCTCATCTAATCATCAAACCACTATAGAAAATAGGTGCGGGGAGGCTGACTTTACAGGTGAAAGAATGAGGACACAGTCAGGTTAAGCAGCTTTCCAGAGGTTACGTAGCTAGTAAGTGGTAGAACTAGGACATGAATCTGGAAGGCTGGCTCCAGAGTCTGCTCTCTTTAATCCCTGCACTAATCAGGGTGAATGTCTGTGCACACTGTGTATGTGTCTAACGCTCCAGCTTCCTGACAATCATCACTCAGACTGACTGAGCCCCTTGACGTCCCCCATGCTCATGTATGACGCTGTTAGATAAGAGAAGGAAGATGGGAAAGGACACTTAAAGAAGTTTCTGTGGCTTCCTAAAGACACTAAGACTAAAGATAATGTGCTCAGAAAAAGTGATTTGGCTGATTTTAGAGGCTCATCCAAATAGTCATGACCAAGTGAAGTCAGGTTCCAAGGCCCATGGGCCTGGGACAGAGAGCTAATGCACATGGAGCTCAAAGTAAAGATCTGAAGAAATACTGAGGAACAGGGTAGCTTGCCTCATTTCACATCAGGGTGGCTTTTTGTTATCCTTCTCCCATTTTGCTTCATTTCTCATATATTTGTATGTAAATTAAACCCCACAACTGTAGGGAAGATCAACTCTGACTGGTTCCTGCCATTGCCAAACCCCATGAAGGAACCACTGGGGGCTAATCGCAAGCTGCACGGGGACCACTGGCTGCTCGGAAGCCTGGCAGCCCAGCAGAGCCATGAAAGACCACTGTAAAGACACGCTACAAAAGGAAATTCTGATAGTGGCTTAATAGAAAAGTGCAATGTGTGTTGGCCACCACGCAAGTAATATATCAGACTGGAGAGCCAATCTGTGAACTGACACATACACATTACATTCCTACCCGCCACAGGTCGGGGCTCCAGGATATAACTGATACATCAATGGCAGCCACCCTCTAGAGATCCAGACCTTCTGAGATCTCCCAGGCCTGCTTCCATCCCCTTCTCAAGGCAGCTGCCCTTATGCCCTGGGTTCTGTAAGATATGCCTATAATCCTTGAAATAAATTTCTTGCCCAGCACCCCCAAGTTAGTGTTTGTTTGCTTACACTACTTTCGCATTAGCTTTTGTCAAAGAAAAACCCTATTCAAAGTCTGTGGGGACAGATTTACTACTATAATTTAAGGATCTTACAGAATTTAGAATAGCAATATAATGGTATATATACTGCTTATTACATACACTCCCCCCTCTCCCCCCCGCCCCCAGCAGGGCCAGGAGCAACACCCTGGAATCAAACACATTAATGTATCTTTGTGGCAAAATATAAGAATGTTCATAGTAAGTTTAAAGAATATAAATAGCCTCATGCCAGAGGAGAACACTTGTAGCTTTTAGACCTTTTCTGGACTCTGAAATGGCTAATGAGGGATTACAGACCCATTTTCATAACCTGAAGTCCAATATGGTGGGCCTTACAAAACTGGAAGTGCTCAGGGTGGGATGGAAGACAGGGTTCAGTGGGTTCATCAGAAAGTCTGAGGGCCCCTCCACCAGTCCTCTCCTCCCTTCATTCCTCTTTTCCTGGTACTCCCTCCTCCAAGGTGTTTCCAAACTTCATGTATTTCAAGCATACATTATACCACGTGCTCATCAATCAAATCAGAGGGGCTCAAAATGTGAGGCTAGAAAAGGCACAGAAAAAGTAAGAAAGACCAACTGCTAAGTGGCTTGTCCACTAGAGAACACAGTGCTGATTCACTGAGTAGAAGGAGAAGGGCAATCTGTTTCTCTATGAAAAGCAAAAAGAAACAGTCTGATATTTACTCAATGCTTCCCATAGCAAAAGACGAGGCTAAGCCTTCTAACAGAAGGTCCTGTTCCCTCCTCTCAGTAAATTTTAGGAGATAGGTGCTATTATTACCCCCACCTTATCTATGAGGACACGAAGGCTTAGTAAGGTTAAGTAACTTGCCAGTAAGTAACAACACTATACTGTGTTGATACCAGAGAACACACTCTTGATCTCTTTAACTTGGTGTTAACTTGGAGAACACACTGAGTGATACTGAAACCCAATTTTCTCAGTTATGAGCATCACTTAGGAAGGAAAGAAGGGCGGTATGCTTTGTTGTTCTGTTTTCATTTTTGCTGGGCATGAACAGGACAGGAAGGTGCTTGTGTTGAGAGGTGGGGAACAGTCTTGGGGAGTACAGATTTTTAAGCCCTTATTGGTTGAGATACCACATATATTGGCAGAGCTCATGCACACAGAAGTCCAGGCAGGTGACAAAGCTGCTTTGAAGTAGATCTCTTATTTGGGCACTAATTCCATTCCCGTGGGGATTTGTGAAGCTGACTTGAGAATGTCAATGCCATTGTGTGTCACGGAGCTCTAGCTCATGTCTAGGCAGCAGCCGCTGCTTCTACACAAGAAGTCCAGGCTCAGCTGAATTCTGATCTCAGAGTAATACAGGACCACTCTCCCCCTCAAGTCTGAATTCAAGGGGGAAATGAGCTGTTCCAGGCTCCCCAGGACTCATTTTCCCAGCCTGCACGATTTCCTTTTCTGCAGCCTCCTACTGCCCAGACAGGGAGGCCTGGCTTCCATCAGAACACTCTCCCCTCCCCCATGAGTGCTTTGAAAGCAAGCTCTCAGAGTTCATTACAAGCACAGAGAGGTGGAAGAGAATGGAATGGGCAAGGACACTTGATTTTTCTTGCAGAACCCCATGCTTGTGTAGGCAAGACAGAATTTGCAAGCACACACTAGATTATCCCAGGTGCCAAATTCAGCAGAGGGCATCCAAGTTTGTCAAAAGCAAAGGCAGAGTGAGTGCTACATGCTCCCCTAAAAGCAGATGCAGACATTCCAGGGCAAGGACTGCAGAAAGCCTCCAAGGCTTAACTTCTTACCCATCTGCAGCAGAGTCTGGGGCCCCTTGATGCAGCCCTAAGACAGTGCTGCTTTCATTCCCCCCACCAGCCGCCCCCCGACCCTAGATCCCGTGCTAAGCCTCCTTGATACAATCCATACAGATTATGTTCTACAAAAGAGAAATTTCAGTAACTGATATGGCACCAATGTGCAAGCATCCCAAAAGAGTATCTGGTTATCTCCTAGGGAAAAGGAAATGCCAGTAAGAGTGAAGCACTTCACCTGCAGACAGTTCCCATGTGGCCAACATCAAACATTCCTTCTGAGTGACCAGTTTGAAGAGAAATGTCTGCACACACAAGCATAATCTTTTCATAGCCAGCCACCTCTCTGCCCTGGTTACTCTAATGGTGGCTTCATGTCAAACCAGCTGGCCATGTCTTTGCAGTAAGTAGGTGTGTAAAACCTGCCACCAAAATCTCAGATTCCTAACTTGAGACATGGGTTTAATCCATTTTTTTTGCTCTTCCCCCCCCCCTTAAGTTCAAATGCATAAAAGGAATGAATAGAACAACAGAGATTCTGTTCATATTTTGTACCTTGTCTTTGATCTAGCTGGAATCTACACTTCAATACTGGGTGGGAAATGAATGCCGTTGGAATTTCAGTCTACTTGTCCAAACTTATTTCCCATCATGTCCTTCAGAAACCCTTCCAAAGTTGCCCTACCCACTCTTCTTTACTTCAGTCTTTGCTCCTCTTCCTCCTGGGTAGGCTCTCCTATAGGCTCTCCAACTCAGCCCACCTGGTCCCACCTGGCCTATTGAGTTGGTTATGATACCTGTGGTTCTGGCTATATAACTTGAGCTGAGCCCACCATTTCTGACTAGACTGAGTGGTGTCCCAACCTACTTCCTCCATCTCCAGCTTGGTCCAGTATAGTAACTCCCAGGGCACACTTGAGGCACAATTCCTCTTCTAACAGCAGCCACTGCAAACTAAGTGTTTGGTCTATATCATTATTATAGGCTCTTCATGCATTCAGTAGCTATTTACTGAGGGGCTGTCATGAAGTAGGCACTGTGAAAGGGGATATGGAGGTGAAAACAAGTAATGTCCTCATGGTCAAGAAGCTCAGGATCAAGTAAGTCTGTGCTTCTCACACTTTGATGTGCATATGGGCCATCTGGGAATGTTGTTAAAACAAAGATTCTATTCTGGCAATCTGATCCTGGGTGGGGCCTGAGATTCTGCATTTTTTACAATTTCCCATGCAATCCAGTTGTAAATCATACTTGGAGTCAATGTAGTAGGAAAGTGGATAGGCAGGTAGAGGGGATGCACACATGAGCACCTCTAACTTGGTCAGCAATTATCATAGCTAAGACCCAGAGGTCTGTGAGGAAAAATGAGTGGTGGCAGAGGCAGAAGGTAAAATAAAGTGAAAATGTTGAATTTCTGTCAGTGAAGTTCTCAAAGCCTGAACAGCAGGAAGAGTTTGAAGATAATATATTGATGACTCATTGGTGAGGGAAACGGCAGTCTATCAAAGGCAACAGCATTAGGGTGTATCTAAAACATAAGATGGCAGGTACGAGGGCTCCCAACTCTGCCAAAGATTCCTGTGCTCCAAGACTGGCACAGATGCAGCACTCCAGGGGACCACGCGGGGTGGGACAATGGGCATCTCAGTGGTAACCGGTGTAGATAAAGGACTGACTAAGCTGGCTTTGGCACTGAGTCAAGTCCAAGAAGCTTTGCCAAACTCTAGGGAGGGACAGAAAGCCTCAACAATGTCTGGGGCTGGGGTTCCCCACCACCTGGTACAAAAAGGACTGTACTCAGAAGTTAAATTAAGGAAAATAAATGTGACATTCCATTCACACTCAGGCTTGTGTTCTTGATTTGTACATACTTCAGAAGCTTAAAGAATTCAAACTGGTTTGATATGCAGGTGACACTCATAGGAAGACACCCTGGCTTTCGATCCACACTGTGGATGCCAGGGCACCAAGGGAAAGCACCCAGTAACACTTGGAGTGCTTCTCACCAACTCTAGGAACACGTTGTTACCCTCACTTCAACAAACAGGTCTTGGTTGAGTTTAGGACTTCAGAATAATGTTGTAAGATGGACCACTTGGAAAGCCCAATTAGATACAGCAGTCAGTATACCAATGATCTGCATAGCCCCACAATGAAATGCGTGATCTTTGGAAATACCCCCATGGAAGGAGATGGTGTAGGCAGAGTGAGTAACTGTGTCTCAGCAGCTATCAGCTGAAACCTGATCACAGGAAAGAAAATGTTGGGGAGGGGCATCTCTCCAAAAAGTATTCTAATCCCATTCAGAACAATTTCGCAGAGACCAGGAAACAGTTAAGAGAAAAATCTATCTTAAAACCACTAAAATAAGCAAAGGAAAAACTCCTGGGAGCTAGAACAGGATTTTTCTCAGTTTGCTATGGCAGTTGGTTAACAGCAAAAAAGAGGAGGCTGGGCCAGGCACTAGAGAATTAGGAACCCAGGAAAAGGAGTACGCAGATGGATGCTGTGGCTGATGCATGGATGAGAAGCTTGGGCCAGCCCACCCATGGTGGAGGGTTACCCAGTTTCAGGGTGACAGTTCAAGGTAATGAGTATGAAGTTTCACAACCTCAAGGAATAAGCACCATCACCAGGTAAAAGCACCCATGACACCTCTAATGGTAACTATGAGAGCAGGTATCAGGAGGAGTAAGAATGTGTTAAGGCTTAAGAATCTAAGATAGTGTCAGCAGTAAGATCAGTGTTTACAGCTCAGAATTGAGTGCAACAAAGCTCTCTGGGACCCTGTGCAGCAAGAGAGTTCCCTGATGGGCCCCAAGGGTGTCAACTGCTTTGCAGTAGCTTCCCAGAGTACTTCCTTCAACTATGCTGCCTGATGAACCTTGCTGAATTTAAGGGGACATTGCTACTCCCTGACCAGGTACTTTCACCATCCACCTCTCTGGCCAGGCACACCTTCTCAGGGTAAGTGGGGAAGGTTGGAGAAGTTGCTGGGACCATCAGAAGCTGGCACTTGAGTCCCCAACCTCTTCCTTTTTAAGCAGCCTCTCTCAGGTCTGTGACTCCTTCCTAACTTTCAAGAAGAAGAAAGGCGGGCCCCCAGGGAAAACTGTTAAGTGACAAAGGCTTATGAAGCAATGGTTTGCAAACTATGTTCCTTGAAGCTTTAGGGTTCCATTTTATGAGTGAGGGAGGTACTTTGCCTTAAGTGGTGGTGGGTGGGGGGAACTCTCAGCCTTTCATCCACCACTGTAGCCAATGCAGATCCAACTTTACTCATTTTGTTCCAGGTTCTGTATCTTTTTGTTGTTATTGGTTTGAAAAACATGAAGAAAGGTTTAAAACCGGTAACATGGTGTGTCTGTAGCTATAACATCATACCATATTTTTGTAAAGTTAAAACAACTGAAGGGTTGAGGCCAAAAGCAGAGTGTGGCCAGGTGGAATTCAAAGGAGACAGGAAATTCCTAAAAGAGGTCATCATAAAACACAAAAGCTCATGAGCCAATTATTAACTGAGGGTTTCTGTGGTAGTTGTTTTTAAGTATTTTCTGTGAAGGGAGGCACAACAAGGCCTGGCTCTTACCACCATGTTAACCTTCTGAACCCTCCCCTTCGGAACATTAACCACATGGTTTCTGTTCCACATTTTGTTAAGCTGCCATCCTGCCTGCCAGCAAAAAAAAAAAAAAAAAAAAATTTCCCAGTCAAGGATCAGATTTCACCTGAGACTCTTAAGCCCCAAGAATTTGGCCACTGCTAATTTAGCCATTCCTTAAACAGGTTCCTCCACTTGTAAATCACTGGGATTTTGTGCATAGCTAGAAAAACTGACTTCTGCAACTAGGGAAAAGTTCAACTTTTTTTTTTTTTTTGAGAGAAACTTCCATTTAAACAAACAAACAAACAAACAAACAAACAAACAAACAGTTTTCTACCCTTGAAAGGATATTCTATATATTCCCAAAGGCGGAGAAGCTAGATCACCCCACAATTAAAAAAATAAACAAACCCCATGAATCACAACCAAAGAATCAAAAGTTAAACAAACAACAGCATTTCCCTCACTTAACTGGAGATCTGTGGTTTTATTTCAGTTGTTAATCCCAACTCCTGATCTGCTTTCAAGCAGGCCTAGGGATTTAACCACATTTGAAAGGAGACCCAGGATAGAAAATGGAGATAGGGAAGGTGACTGAGGAAGGAATCTTCTTAGCTGTCCCTTCTCCAATCTTCACAGAACTCAGAGGGCACCAAGTCTCATAACGATGAGAGCCTTAAGCACTTTCCAGAAAGACAAGACTTCCCTTGGGAAAAGAGCTTGACCTGGAGTGGCAACGGTAGCTGACTACTCTGGAGAGAACATGAGAACTTTGATGTAAATATTCCCTGCAAACCAAAGTCCAGCACAGGTGACCGACAGCCACACAGCTCCTGTTCCCCTCATCTTCTCTGCTTCCCTTTCTAATCTGCTTTAAAGTATGTGGTTGGGGTGAAGGGGAAGGTGTGAAGCTGGGAATCTGGTCATTCTCAAATGCAAAACTCTTGAGGCAGCCCCAGGGGAAGAAGAGAAAGAACTTTTTTTTTTTCCAAATGACAGCAAGCAGCCTTAAGTAAAGTTCTTTGTTCAGAAAAGGTCATAAAGTCATGCTTTTCCCATTAAAAACTGTACACAACCCATCAACATGAGACACAAACACAACTCCATGTACCAAGAGATAAATAAATATGCTAAAAATTCCCCCAAACTCTCTGGAGTAACAGGCTGATGTATCACACACAGAATAGATGAGGTGAGGTGTTGGGCATCACAGTGCAGGGCAGTTTTGTGCAGAACTAAATAAACTTTTTAGGGCTGGAATGAACTGAGCACCAGCCTGGAAACTAAAAAAAAAAAAAAAAGGTAACATTAGAAACAGTCCAACTCCACTTGGTAATGCACTTCACAAAAGCAAAAGACATCAAGCAAGCAGCTACCATTTTCAGAAAAATTACGCAGGGACATGCCAAGCTAAGAGAGAAACTAATCACAAAGAGGAAGGCAGCCTATTATGAAACTGGCCACAGAAAAGAGCAGTCGATCCCTAGTTTGACTCCCCGTCATTTCTATAAAACCTATTCTGTGATCACCCGGCCAGATAGGAGTTCTTCTTTTGCTCATCTATTAGATGTCTTTCTTTCTGTAAACTGAATTTCTTTCCCTGAGTAGTAGAAATAGCAGTAACTCCATCATAGGATTACTGCCATATGAGGTATAATAATCCATACACTACAAAGTTCTATTTTGTGGGGTCATGTTGATAGAGCTTTTATGTTTCATCGTTTTTCACTTAGAGATAGGAAGCTCAAGGAGAGGGAGCACTTTTCACTGCTCTTTCTGCTCTGCAATGCCTCACCCCCTGCCCAGCACATGGCAGGCACTCGTCCAGTGGGTCTCTTGAACTGAACCGAATCCCAGCCAGGGTTGTGTGCTCCTGACCCTTGTCATGCCCACAGAACGGGTTCTGTCATCAACAATCCTTTTCTGTAACAGAATGGTATGAGACCCCAGAAGTCTTCTAGTTTTATCCTTTCCTACCCAAAACCAGTGTGGGGGAAAATGCAGAGTTCCCAACTTGTACTTAAGGGTGGGTCCAACTAGTGTCTTCCTCTGCCTCTTTGATTCTACACCCCCTTGTGCAGGGATAGGGGGTATCAAAGTAAGGAGTCAAGATGAGGTGAAATAGGAAGAGGAGAAAAAAGAGGAAGAGGAGGGAAAAAAGCAGTTTCCAACCTTTGCTCCCAATTACACTGAAATTTCGATTCATCTGGGAAATAGAGAATGATGCTAAAAGAAAATCAGTCTAGGTATATCCCCTTCTCTTCTTTTAGAATATTATCTTTAAGAAAAATCAACATTTTCCCTCTAGGAAATTATTTTCTAAATCAGATTTGCTGATTTTCAACTAGGCTCCCTCCCCCAAATTTTAAATCAAATTGTTCTAGTCCCTAGTCCCCCCCCCTTTTTTTTTTAGCTCCGAATACATTTCCACACACATCTGTCCCATGCCACACCTCTTACCTCTGCCCACCTTGAGCAGCAAGATGATTCTAAACTAGGAGGTGCCCATGAATTAAGCCACAGAGAGGTGAAATTGCTGGCAGATGTTCAGGGGAAAAGGGGGTACCAGCCTCACTGTCACAGAAATCAGAGATGCAAAAAGTCTCTGAGATAAACCAACCTCGTGTCTTCTGCCCTAAAAAGAGAGGTATTGCTCTCACTTCTTCATACGGCCAAGCATACCGAAAAGGAGCCTGCAAAGCCCCATCTCCAGCCTTCCAGTTAATCAAGTCTGAAAATATTCCTGGAAGCGAAAGAATGGAGGGAGGTTGTGCTGTGAATCGTCAAGGTCTTTAGAATCCCTGTGATTTATAGATGAGAATGAAGCCTTTCCCGTGCATGTGGAAGGTGCATGGGCTTCGTAATTTATGCTGTAGGAACTGCAGGCTATGGCAGTAAACCTGCTAAGCTACTGAATCACTGCCAAGGGTGACCTCTCACGGAGCCTGCAGAGGGCAAGCAGCCTTTTCGCTATGGGTCAGAGTTCCTAGCTTACCCAAGGCACTTTGGATTGAGCAAAAGAAAACCATTTGAGTGAGCACAGCGAATGCAGGCAATTTGGTGGAAGGGAACGAGGGTGGGAGGAACGGTCCAGCATCATGAGGGGAGAAACGGAACTGAGAAGTCAAGACCCACATTATTCATTCGGCCTCTCTGGAGATGCATGGCAGCTTCGTGTCTCTCCCTCCTCCCCCCAAGACAGACGGTCTCTGCCTTGGAAAGGGGATTTGGAGCTGGCGAGGCTCTGTTAGGCACGGATGCGGATCGGAACCTGTTCAGAAGAAGAGGGCTGCCTTCTAAGTGTTTTTGCCTCCCCTGGACTGCTGCCTGCCCCTCTCGTTCTGTTGACCTGTGTGATGTGCTGGCCTTTTCTGTGCCCATCTTAACCTTTCAAGGCACTACTCTTTACAGCACTCCCCACCTCTGTTCTGGTGACACCACGTCCCTGGTTTTCCTAAACTCTGACTTCTCCAACCCCTTTACCAACCTGCCCCCGACTGTGCCCCACCCCACTAACTGTGAGGTCCCTCAGGGCTCTGTCCTAGGACTTTTTTCCTTATACTTTCAACTACCCCCTTAGGTGAAGCCACAGCTATGGGTTCAATGCCCTATGGCTTCAATGGCCCACCTGTCCT
Source organism: Prionailurus viverrinus (assembly GCF_022837055.1). Taxonomy (NCBI): domain Eukaryota; kingdom Metazoa; phylum Chordata; class Mammalia; order Carnivora; family Felidae; genus Prionailurus; species Prionailurus viverrinus. The sequence continues at coordinate 37,344,876 of NC_062573.1, read as the reverse complement.
CCGAGTCCCAGACCTGTATCTCCACTAGCCTGGTACATATTCTTACTTGGATGTCTCAGAGGCACCTCAAAATCAGCTCATCCAAACTTCCAGCCCCCAAAACTCCTCTTCCAAGATTCTCATTCTAAGTGGCTCTACTCAGTGCTCAAGCCAGAAACCTAGGAGTGACCCTTACTCTTATTCCCTGAATTATCCCCAGATATCCCATCACTGATTCTCCCTGCTAAACGTCTTCAATCCACCATATTCTCTCCACACTGGAGTTTCAGCCCACACTGTCTCTTATCTGGACCACTGCAATGGGCTCCCAGCTGGTTTCCATGCATCCATCCTTCCCTCTCCCTGGCTTGTGGCCAGGGAAATTCTTTTAACATTCAAGTCTCACCATTCACGTATCTGTTTTCAGAGGCTTCCTAAGACCACAGAATAAAGCTCAGAGTTCTTCTCAGGACCTCTGTGTTCTCATGCATGGCCTCCAAGGCCCTGCTGCCCCTATGAACTCATCCTGTGTCACTCCTGCCTCACTCACTATGCGGCACTCACATCTGCACTCACATTCACACTTTTCTCACCTGAGAGCCTCCACACACGTGGCTCTCTCCTTATGACCAAACCATCCCCCTCCCCTCCCCTCTCACCATTGCTGAATCCCACTCGCCATCCAGACTCACCTTAAATATCACTTCTGAGCTCCCCCTTTGCAGACTTTGTGTGTGTGTGTGTGTGTGTGTGTGTGTGTGTGTGTGTGTGCATTTGTATTTTGTATATTTGTACATATTTGTAAATTGTGTATATTAGGAAGAAAATATAATTATAAAGGTATTTGTTGACTTTAGTCCTCTTTATGAGTTTCAAGCCCTTGCTAACAGCACTGGGACAACTGTCTTATTTTATTGGACACTAGCCAGTTAAGGGGCCATGGCTCTCTTATCAGATTTGTTTATTTATTTATATGCAACCTATTTATCTACTAATTATTGACAACTATGATCCATATGATGGGGGAAAAAACCAATAGTCATTTCTGATAAAAATCTCCCTTCAACCATTACAATGTGCATAACACTGTCACCAGATCCCTTCCTTCTGAAATCCACTGATGCATCCTCCATTTGTCACAAGCATTATCTATGAGCAGTGAACTATGCAGTAGAGGGAGAATCATCCTTAGGGAAATATCTGCCTGTCTTCTATCTGAAACTGCTTATTCTCCAAGGAAAAAAGACTTTAGTTTTTAGTTTTTTTTTTAAATCATGGAATTTAAAACAATGTATTGGAAGTATTTTTAGTATGGAGACTTTTTCTTAAAAAACATTTTTTTAATATTCATTTATTTCTGAGAGAGAGAGAGAGAGCGCGAGCATGAATGGGGGAGGGGCAGGGAGAGAGGGAGACACAGAACTCGGAAGCAGGCTCCAGGCTCTGAGCTGTCAGCACAGAGCCTGATGCAAGGTTTAAACTCACAAACCACGAGATCATGACCTGAGCCAAAGTTGGATGCCCAACCGAGTGAGCCACCCAGGCCCCCCTGGAGGCTTTTTCTTAAAGCATGGGATAATGACTTCGTTAAAGCCCACTGAAAACAAAAACACATCTAGAAGCTGTGGAAGAACAGAAATCACATTGCTATTTCTTAAATTAAGGAGATGGACTGCTGGAGTAGATGAATGGAGCGTCTTGATAAGGCCCTCCCATGCAATATGTCAGAGGCATTTTTCCTTTTCTTATTTCATTGCAATACCATTAAGACACTGTGACACAAGTGATTTTGCCTATTGGATGCCACATTCACAGGCAGCCGTAGCAGTAACATAACAGCATAACAGCTGAGAGCACTAGGAAGTCTTGTAAAGAAGGGGTTGCACCGGGGTGCCTGGGTGGCTCAGTCGGTTGAGCATCCAACCAGCTCAGGTCATGATCTCATGGTCTGTGGGTTCGAGCTGGACATCAGGCTCTGTGCTGACACCTCAGAGCCTGCAGCCTGCTTCCGATCCCGTGTCTCCCTCGCTATCTGCCCCTCCCCCACTCTCACTCTCTCAAAAATAAATAAATGTAAAAAAAAAATTAAAAAAAAAAAAAAAAGAAGGGGCTGCACCATCTCTTAGCCACTCAGTCTTTTACTACACTTCAGCTCCGGCAGAGGAGCAGAGTTTTAACCTTAGAAAAAGCCTGAGCAGGGGGCACTTGGGTGGTTCAGTGGGTTAAGCGTCTGACTTCGGCTCAGACAGTGCTCTCATGGTTCGTGAGTTCGAGCCCAGCATTAGGCTCTATGCTGACAGCTCAGAGCCTGGAGCCCGCTTCAGCTTCTGTGTCTCCCTCTCTCTGCCCCTCCCCTGCTCTCTCTCTCTCCCTCTCTCTCTCTCTCTCTCAAAAATAAATAAACATTAAAACAAATTAAAAAGAAAAGAAAAAGCCTGAGCGGTATCAGCTAAAGGAAGCTTGATTCAGAGGCCATTCCTGCCCAGCCTACGAGCCTCAGTTGCTCCCTGCTCAAAGCACAGTGCCCAGCCTGAAGCTGTGTCTGGCTTCAGAGCTTCTGCTAAGTTGATGGTAGGATGCCCTCTTCAGCAGCATGAGGTTTAAGACCCCCGAGAGATCTGTGAGGATGAGGCAGATGCTTGGGGCAAATTTAGCGGGAGGCAGCCCATGGAGCGGCAGCAGATGGCAGAGTGCTGTGGCACAGGAACCAGGGGCTGGCCAGCAGTCAGCATGGGAGGGGATGGCATCAAGCAGTGTGGATCCTGTGATCAGCCTGGACACCCAAAGTGAATCCAATATGGGCACAACTGGGCAGACAGGTGAGATGCCAGTCTGTAAAACTGGGGTACAAGGTAGAACTCCGGGAAAGAATTCACTTCCTGGTCTTGGAATTTGGGAGTGTGGGGTCAGCCTGATAAACAACATTAGGAGAGTCCAGCCAGTCACTAAAACCTGGGAAGACAGAGCCTCTGGTGGGTGAAATGCTCCAACTGTTGGCTCTTAGGGGTGTGGAGGAGACCCTGAAAGGTAGGCATGTATCCCACTGATGAATACAGTACTTGGAATATGGAGGTGTTTAATAAATAGCTGTTGAATTAATAACCCCGAACCTAGTTCTGAAATCTAGCTTTTTCAAGAAACCTGTCCGTATAGATCAATTTTGGATAGTTTAAAAGGTTCACTTTGATAACATCCCCTTTTCAAATGGTCTTGGAAAGGGCTACCCTATTATATCTGAAAAACTTGAGCCCTGCTTTTGGTCGTATTTCTCATGAGCTGACAGAGTGCCCCCGTGGTCCTCGCTCAAAGGCCAGCTGCTGGATAGCACCGCGGGGAGGCCAGGGAGCTGCAGGAGGTGAAACATATACCTGTGACACCTGAAATAACATCAGGTCCAATCAGCCCCATGAGTCATCATAGACTGATAAAGGCAGCCAGATTCCATGGCTATTTTAACAGTCAACATGTTTTAGGTCTAAAAACAATTTCATGGGCCCTGAAGGGTCAACTGTCTGAGGGGGTGACTGAGAAACCATGGCTGAAAAGTCCACCTCTGCAGGAAGTTCAGAAACCTGCTTCTGACCCTGCCTGTCGAGGGTCTTAAGGCCTCCAGGGTCTTTAGTTCTGGGAGCCTCAATTATTTATTAATTGGCATGTGCAGCTTCTTCTGTGGGAGAAAGACAAAGCAACTACTTTGCACATATATGGTAAAGACAATATTATCAGGAACCATGTTAGTTGATATTTATCAAGCATTTTCTACATGCCAAGCTATGTAGTCTCCTAAGACCTCATAGCTACCTTATGACCCAGGTCCTCTAGCATTACAGCAGAGAAAACAGGGTTAACAACAAAGGAGCAAAAAAGAGGAGGCAGAGGGAGCCACAGGCGCAGCGCTCATGAGACTGAAAACTGAAGACTGTATTATATTGGTCTGCTCAGGGATGCAGTGTGAAACTACAGGGCACTAAATGTAGCAAGGTGGCATGCCCTCACATCCTTTTATTTTTTTCCTCTTCTTTATAACCAGTGAGATTTAATCTTATACACACACACACACACACACACACACACACACACACACACACACAATCAACCCTCACCACACACATGCAAATCACTGAAACATCTGTTTCACCTTATTAATTAATGGGAAGTTTGCCCGACTGACATCAATCTTCCAAGCTGCAGCACACTGTGTGTCAAAATCCCAGTAGTCAAGGCACAGTGAAAAAGTATCAAAGCCATGACTTGAAATACCTTACTTCATCCATGCGAGATTTCTTCTGCAAAGGCCTCGTGCTTTGGTGTTACAGAGAAGCCAAACTTTTTGCATCTTCAAATTATCCTTTCACTTTTTTCCTCTCTCACTCAGTCTTTGAATATATTTGTGTCTGTGGGTTTATGCAAAGGCGTGCATGCACATGCCTCATACGTGCATGTCACAGAGATCCCTGGTATAGTGAAAAAACACAGTGGAGTCAAGAAAATGACTACAGGTCTTTACAGGCTGTGTGACCTGTGCTTCTCTGAGACTGCCTCCTTATTTGGAAAAAAGGTAAAAAACATCTTTCTAAAAAAGGTTATTAAACCCAAGTGAACTTTGTAAAGCAATTAACTTACATAGTAGATGATCAGTAAATGGTACACATCATTATGGCAACTGCATAACATCAAAGCTAGATATGACACAATCTGCTCAGAAAGGCAGATGTGAGATTTGCCTCTGACAAAGCAATGAAACACATTTCCTTCTGCATAAGATATTTTATAAAGTTCATTTAAAAATTAGTCTGTCCGCAGACGGTAACACTTATCTGCCCATTTGCAGGTTGAAGCAACGGGGTCATGTCTACCTAAACCTGACTAATGGTTGTCTCCTTTGTCACGGGGCTCAGTTAATGCTGAATTCAATTATCTATGCTGATGGAAAGAGCAGGTCACAGATAATCCAAAAGAGCAAATATTTTCTAAATCATTCAATCAATTTATTTTCCATAATAGCTTACAAATACTACTTAGGTGTTGGCTAATGTTGGCATTCTGTAAGAATATAAGAATGAGTGCCAGTTGATGGGAGAAGAAATTCATGACCTCTCAGATTCAGACAAAACACTACCCTGGACTTGAAAACTTGTTGCATAAAATTTGCAAGGCGAATAACTGGTGGTAGTCTACCACTGGCTATTCAATTGTATGGCACAATAATTATGTCACAGCAATTCCATTCAAATTTTAAAATACTTCCTATGTGCGCATCAAGAACTACCAATTAAGTGTCTAGTCTGGAGTAGCTCATTAGGTTGGTGTGAACACAATACTAAAGAAAACAGGGTTCATTTTTTTTTTCCAGAGGGTAATTAGCATCTTTCTTTTGGTGGTCCTACAAACGTCTGTGAGAGGGAGACTACGCAACTGAGCCCATGGAAGTGAAATACCAGCAGTATTTCTGTAAATACCACAAAGCTTATGACCTACTGATCAATGGGGCCCTAGGAACAGTGTTATCTAACTGGTTTATACTATCACGATGTCACCAGTATCAATCACCATTATCACAAGGGACAGCAAACCCTCAATGCAATTTTAACTTGCACTCATTCAACCACAATTTCAAGTGCCTAGTAGGTGCAAAGGACTGGCCTCCCCATTGCTTTACCTGTATCAGTAGTTTTCAAAGTATTGTAAGGACCCTGAAGGTTCTTTCATGGGGGGTCTTGCCAGGGGTACACAAAGCCACTGCATTTCCAACTATTTATCTGTGACCCTGGACTTGAATTTAAAACAACCTCTCACAATAGATCAAAATGCAGAACCAGATAAGGGAGGCCAGCTGTCTTCTCAACAGACATTAAAGTGATTCACCAAGAAAACAAAAAAACAAAACAAAACCAAAACCCAAAAACCACAATGCCACTCTTCTTACTCAAATTTTTTTGTTTTGGGAAATGTTATTTTTCATGAAAGATGTTTTATATGTTAGTACGTGATGAGTTTATTATCTTTTTTCAATGAATACATATTTGTAAGCCTTCCTGCTTATAATTTCTAAAATGGTAACTATTGATAGATGTAACCATTGTAAACAAAAGGCCTTTGGAATTTGCAATAATTTTTAAGAGACCAAAAAAAAAAAATTGAGAAGCACTGTTCTACATCTATCTCATTTAAATCTTGCAGCATCCCAATACCGTGTCCCAACTTTAGCTGTCTCCATAGAACTTATCACTACCTAAAATCATATCATCCATTTATTTGTTATTTATCTGTTTTCTCCATGAGTCAATCACTTGCCTATTTGTTCTCAGATCCATTCCCTACACTTTGCACCATGTTTCCCAGGCTCTTTCGCAAAGACAAGGGGAAGTACTGGCGGGAGAGTGGAGGAGAGCAGAAGCCCAGGGGCTTTTCCTTGCCCTCTCTCCTTTGGGCTCATCTTCTTTTATTTTATTTTTTATTAAATTTTTTAAATTTTTATTTATTTTGGGGGAGAGAGAGAGACACAGAGAGAGGGAGGGAGAGAGAGAAAGTGGGGGAGGGGCAGAGAGAGAAGGAGAAAGAATCCCAAGCAGGCTCCGAACTGTCAGCACAGAGCTCGATGATGACCTGGGGCTGGATCCCATGAACCTTGAGCTCATGACCTGAGCCAAAATCAAGAGCCAGATGCTTAACCAAGTGAGCCACCTACTCATCTTCTTGGCTCCACTGTTTATGGACCAGGTCTTTGCTCTGTGCTCCCAATTCCTGCTGAGCAGCCCTGGCTCCCCCCTGTCCTTGTGTCCAACCTGAGGGGCACAGTGGCTGGCACCTTTTGTTATTACTTGCTTGCTTCACCATCCCTGTTTGACTTTCCAGCTCTCCCCATACTTTGGGGAGAGAGAGAGTCATCTCAGGTGCCTCATTTCAAAATAGGGATAATAATAATAGTCAACCAGAGCCTCTGTGAGGTCTAGAAAAAAATATATGGAAAGAATTTAGCACAGTGCTTGGACCAGAATAGGTAATACATGTTCGTGAATATTACTATGGCTGTATTTTAAACTTTGGAATTCCTGCCCCACGTTTAAAATGGAATCTATTACTTTCAGCTGTTGTTCAAGTTTTGATTATTAACTGAGATCCATAAAAATTATTTTTTTTCAAGGTAACTATTGTAATTGTCATTGATAACTTCTCTCAATTTTACTTCAGATAGAAATGTGGAGAGAATGCAGCAGGAGAAATTCTCCTCTGTAAATCAGGCATTAGAAGCTCCAATAAATCACAAGCCTTCCCTTTTTATATTACTATGAAAAGGAAATAAAGCTCAAATTTATTCAGCACTTAACTCTCTACCGGGAACTCACTAAGAGCTTCATGTGCGTTATGACACTTAATTCTCATAACCTTACAAAGTGGATATTATCATTACCCACCCCCATTTTCCAGATGAGGAAACAGCTCAGAGAGGTTCAGGGCTTGCCAAATCACACAGTCCACAAAGACAGGAACAGATTTGAACCTGGACTGACAATCAGTTTGGAAAACAAAAATAAAGCCATCAAAACACGTCCCATATATTTTGACAGTTCCTGTCCAAAGACAGTTTCTCGGTATGTCATTAACATATTTGCTCCCATTTCATCTTCCAAGACCTGGGAAGACAGACTCCCTCAGCTACCCGCTTTTTCTTCCCTACTCTGGGATGGCAAAATATGAATGGTTTATATTTGATGAGAGGCCATACCAGGCAAATCCCCAGTATTCAACAACTGCCTTCCCTCTGCTCCTTGAAAGATTCCTCATAGGACTCCTCAGATGGGCCCAGCAACCAAGGTGATGCTGAAGGAAGTCATCCACAAGTAATGCTTGCTGGTCCCCAGATGTTGAGGCTCCACTGGACTGCAAGCATTAGGGCTCCCACACTTCAGCTTCTCTTTTCTGGAAGTTTCCTGGATGATATGACTCAGGGAGCCGGCAACAAAACAAACACTCTACAGTTGGCTAAAGTTTCCCCTCAAATCATCCATGCTCTCTGTTCTTGAGAACCTGGGCTGAATGATGTAGAAACACCAAAAGCCTATTGCTTCTTTTCAAGAACGATGCCTCCTTTTCCTGTGAGAAAACTAACAATTCAGTTTGAGTCTCCACAAAGACAAACACTTTAACTTCTAGAGGCATGCACTGAGAATCAATCAGACACATCGCTAAAGAGGTATTCACCTAATAAAGGGATTTTTTTTTAAAACGTTTTATTTATTTTTGCAACAGAGAGACAGAGCATGAACGGGGGAGGGGCAGAGAGAGAGGGAGACACAGAATCGGAAGCAGGCTCCAGGCTCCGAGCCATCAGCCCAGAGCCCGACGCGGGGCTCAAACTCATGGACCGCGAGATCGTGAACTGAGCTGAAGTCGGACACTTAACCGACAGAGCCACCCAGGTGCCCCATAAAGGAATTCCTTGACAAGCTTTCTTTAAATATTCAACTTTCTCTGAGAAATGAAAATATTAGCCAAGTAACAAAAAATTCAACTCCTTCACATTTTTCAGGGATACATCTATTCTGCAATATGAACTGTATGGCAGTGGCCAATCTATACATGTGTAGTAGTAATTTGTTCTCCAGGTGTCTACTTAGTGCAGAGTGTTATGTGGAATGCTGTATCCTGTAGTGGAAACAAGAAGGTGGAATCAGCTAGGTGCAGGCCACATATGCCATGCATGTGAAGGATCTTCTGAAGTTCCATTGTGGACCTGTTCCTGCTTCTGGCTGTCAAGGCCAAGCAAACTTAATCTCATCCCATAAAAGTTTGCCCTTTTTTCCACTGGTTCCATGAGATGTAGCAAAAGAGGAAGGCAACATGGATGATCGACTCCACAGTCAAATGCTTGATATAATGCCTGATTGGTTTAAAATTTTTTTTTAATGTTTATTCATTTTTGAGAGACAGAGACAGAGCGCAAGCAGGGGAAGGGTAGAGAGAAAGGAAGACACAGAATGTGAAACGGGCTCCAGGCTCTGAGCTGTCAGCACAGAGCCCGACACAGGGCTTGAACCCATGAACCGCGATATCATGACCTGAGCCGAAGTCGGACGCTTAACCGACTGAGCTATCCAGGCACCCCTATAATGCTTGATTTTTATCCGAGGCTCTTTTTTACCTCAATTTACCTGATGAGTCTATTTCATCACACTGATACTGTGTGATACTGAGGGAACTAACATTTAAAGCATATCTGACGCTGAGCGGAGTGTTTGAAAAGTAGCATGTTATTTAATACCTTCAATAATCCCAAGAAGTAGGTACTGTTAGATGCATTTTATAGATGAAAAAATAAGCTTAGAGAGACTGAAATTCTGCTAGTAAAAGTTGATAACTGGGATTCAAAGTCACATCTGACAGACACTAATGCTTTTGTTGCTTTTTACTGCCCCCTTACTCCCTGCTTCAAACTGGCTCATTTTCCCAGAGCATCCATCCTACTAGAAGAAAACTTAATGGAAAAAAATGATTATGTGAAGGAAAACATGGATAGAATTATCACTTAAGACTATGCATTTAGCATGAGTTTTTAAAGATAAAATGACAAAAAAGGTCCTGTCTCCAGAAGACAACACACGCCCCTAGACCTGTAAGTTATTTTAAAGGAAAAGCCAGTAAATCATTCTCCACACATGGGGATCTGAGGCAGGCACATCATTTTATCTCCCTTCAAAATGGCATTATTTAAGAATCTATACCCTACGTAAAGGGAGTTCAGAGCACTGGTCAGGAGGGTAGAGCTGGAGGCCTCTGGTGTCAGGGCTGTGCAGATGCCCCTACTCAGGTAAACCTGTGCTCTCTTTAGAAATCAGTTGGGAATTCCAGCATCAGTATGTGGGTGTCCTCCTCACTTCAAGTGGCTTGTACAACTGTTCCCTCCAACTCCATATCCCTTACAGCATGGCTCTGAGTGGACCCGTGCAGCACTGACCTCCACAGTGCAGCCTTTGTTGGCTAAGGAAGGACACCATGTCTACAATCACCAACCTAGTTAAAGCTGCAGATGCCCCACCCCCACCCCAGTACAACTTTTGTTTTTCATCTCTGTTTTCCACTGAATATCACATATCCCTTTTCCCTTCTCAGCTGATGCTGAGATGTAACAACCTGTCACCTGAGATATGGCCCATTAAAATTACATAGCACTGGTAATGGAGAATTCAGTGCAGGTTGGGACAACAGGTGATTAGCCTTACCTTACAGGGCAGTCTTCAGGCCCTCTGAGCTACCTGTATCTGCTTCTCTTCCTTTCTGCTTCTTAGCACTCACTATTTTTCGGAGCTATCTCTTGGGGTTTGTTAAGTGGGGGTGGTTATTCAACACTGTCCTCATTAACTGAGCCACCAAGCCACTGTAGTATTGTGTTAACAAGGCAGGGAATTGTGACCATCCACAATGGACCATCAATTCTCCAGTAGCCAGTGGGGGTAGGAAAGAGTGGATTCAGCTGTGTCTGCATATCTCCCATGAATATACAACTGAACAAACTTGGGTAGCATCAGAATCTAGAGGAGGCAAGTTCTTAAAAAAGAGCAGAACCTTGGAGTTCCCATCAGTAAGGACCTTGTACAATTTGTATCAGATGCAGGGCCCTGTCTATTTTCACATCCCTTGCTGTGACTATTGGGTTTGTCTTAGGACTTTTTCCAGAGAGGATTTAACATGTGATGCAACAGGCAGGGGGAAATCAAGGGTGGTGTTGATTCTGGGATATGAGTATCACAGACACAAGATGTTGCAAATTCTTAGAAAGCCAAACAGTTTCTCAGATCTCAAAGGCAAATCATGTTTCCAGAGCCTTGGGAAAACTTGCTAGTTCATAAGGCTACCTTGTGAATGGGGGCTCCATTCTTGGCACTTAGCTGCCTGAGAACCCCTTCCCCATCCTCTTGAGAGATCAAATCCAGGTAACCTTGCCCAACACTGATTTTAATGAGTAGCTGATCCTAGATGTGACTAGTAGGCTATCTCCCCTCTTCTCCAGCTAACCTGTGCCCACCCTCTGCTGAGGTTGGCTGGTTTCACACTGCACATGGGCAGGTTTAGTACTCAGTCTTCTGAAAACCAAGCAAGAAGACACAACCAAATGTCTTCTTCCCTAAATAGTTACGTGTTCATCCCCCAAACCAGGATTTGACCTAGCTCCTTAAAAACCAATGAAATTTCCCAAAGTCTTTGAGAGATGACAACCTGTAGAATTTACAACCCCATCACAGAGCGATTCAGCAATGAAGACTGCTAACTTTTAAAAATCTTGTTGAGTCTTTTACAATGCATTTATTTTATTTTTCTAGGGATACTGTTCAGAAACCACCTAGTGGTCTCCAGGATTTTTTGTTAGTTATGCAGAAATGTATGCAGAGAGAGAAAAGCAATGAACACATTTGTTTTTTCCAGCACCTCTTATGGGTGATTAGGGCTCTGGGCTCTGTGTTTTTACTCACACCGCCTCGTTTAATCCTTACAACAGTCCCGTGAGATCGAATTACAATCATCAGTTTACAAACAGAAATGTAAGCTCAGAAGTTATGTGTCTACCAATGTCACATAACACCTTGTAATGGCAGAACAGTTGAATAAATTTAAGTCTCTGTCTACAAGTCCAGTGCTAGTCCTACCACATCGTAAATATATTTTGTTGATGTACATTCTGTCTTTCCAGTGTTATACAGATTTATATCAAAACAAAAAAAAATGCAGGAGCCATGCAATAAAAAATAAGTTAAAATTTAAAGGCTAATTATAAACTCAGTTCCCTGACACCTAGTGTCTGAAAAGTTCTCCCTATGGACATTTTTATAGTCTCATGTTTCCTGCCACAATATTTTGAGAGAGGATGAAACTCAGCTGTAGCCTCATGAGAAAGATTGCCAAAGGGATGTGACTATTCCCACAGTGCATTTGACCACTGAGCAAACTACTCATTTCAGAAAACCCTACAGAGGAACTAGACCTTCTGGACATTATGGAAAGGCTCAAGGACATGAACTCTGCTTTCCTCTCTTAGTGCCTAAAATAGGGCTTGCTTCCGAGCAGGTGCCTGACAAACATTTATTGAATGAATGAATGAATGAATGAATGAATGGCAGTAACAGGTCATTGTGGGCCCACAAAATGCATTGGCAAAGTCATCCCTTCGCCAATCTTGGAATGGAACATGGAAACAGTTAAAGTGCTTGGGCACACACTTAAGGCGTTTCAGAGGTGATTTTTTTTTTTTTAAACATTTATTTATTTTTGGGACAGAGAGAGACAGAGCATGAACGGGGGAGGGGCAGAGAGAGAGGGAGACACAGAATCGGAAACAGGCTCCAGGCTCTGAGCCATCAGCCCAGAGCCTGACGCGGGGCTCGAACTCCCGGACCGCGAGATCGTGACCTGGCTGAAGTCGGACGCTTAACCGACTGCGCCACCCAGGCGCCCCCAGAGGTGATTTTTTAAATAGGAACAAACAAAAACAAAATAAAACAAAAACTAAAAATCACTTCCTTAAAAGTTAATACAAAATTGGGGTTTCTAAAATTTTCTCCATCCTAAACAACTTCCTAAAACCACTGACTGAGAAATCTTTAGCCATGTGAAGGAAAACTTGCAAAATAATAATACATACTATGAATGGTAGTAGGAAACAAGGACATAGATTTTTGTCTACTCTTGAACCCAAACTCTGACTTCCTTCTCCTTCCCTTTCCACTTCTCCTTCTTCTTTTTTTTAAGTAGGCTCCACGCCCAGCACAGAGCCCATTGTGGGGCTTGAATTCATGACCGTGAGAACAAGACTTGAACTGAGATCAAGAGTTGGACCCTTAACAGACTAAACCACCCAGGCACCCCCCAAATTCTCACTTCTATATGACATATTAGCTGTACAGCCTTGGGAAAGCCCCTTAAGTTGTTTAAATGTCAGCATCCTCACTGGTAAAATGGAATATTAAATTAACTGAGTTATTGCAGGAATTAAAGATTAACAGTGGCACTTGGCAGGCTCAGTAGATGTGAGTCCCCTCCTTCGCTTCTCTCCCTTTCCTTCCCTGACACCCATCTAATATAAACCATAAAGGTAGGTGAGATCATGTAATTAATTTTTAAATGTTCTTATTCCTCCTGTTCAGAGACTTTTTAAAAACATGAGTTGGAGGAGCTCTAAGTTTTCCACTCACTTTTTTTCTTAGTGTCAGAACTAAGATATTACATCCTATTATATAACAAGAACAGAGAAGCTGGGGGCTAGAACATAAAAATTATTGTTAACGAGACAGGCAACAGAATAAAAAAGAAGGCTATGGCTATTTTTCTGTTGTTATCTCTAAGAGTGGTTGAGGAGATACAATGGAAGAGGAGGAGGTGGCCTGTGCTTCTGAAGTTACTGCTGTCTTAGAAGCTTTAACAGGGACATCTGTTGACTTTTTAACAAAGGAAGCTAAAGGGGATCGAGGGGGAGTGAAAGAAACTCTGGTTCACAAAGAAGCCACATCTGTTTGGTATTCTCCCAACTGAGAAAGCTCAACTTCGAAATAGTCTGGGTATCCTAGTTAAACTAGGATCCAGGAACCGATGAAAGCTTTTCTTTCCCTCATGTTTCAATGGTAGAGATCAACAGCTGTTTATATCCTTTAATACCTAACTGAGGGTGAAGCCTTCACATCTGTCAGTATTTTCCGGTCCTATTTCCTTGGATCACAGTGGGGAGGAGGTGAAGTTTGAACCCCTCCCAATTCCCAGGCAAGAACACAGAAATATGCCTGGGATTCAAAGCTGTAATGCTAAGCAGAACTCCCCATGTCTCATCCACCCAGGGTCTGCTGTTTGCAGAGAATTCTTCTTTTACTTTATCCTGACAGACATCTTGATCATTTCCATGATAATGACTCACCGCAGTACAAAGATCAAAAAGAAGAAAAGTGGGCTGGAATCAGGGGGAGGAAGAAGAGGAGGAAATGAATTCTAACAGAGAAAGTGGCTCCTAGAGATAAATTTTTTTCAAAACATAGCAACAATATTATGCAAAGGCAAATAGTACAGGTGAGCAGGATGCTGATGAAGACCTTCGAGGTGATGGTAGATGGTGGTGGTTTTTACTGACCCCTAACATATCATCTTGGAAAAATAAGAGATAACTAAACTCTGTGAAGGCAAGGTGCAGGATATTCCAAGGATGCTGATAAAGGGATTCAGATCTATTTAACTTTTGGTCCCCAGCACTACAGACATGTTGGGTCTTTGTAAAGATCATTTTTACTCCATTCTTCCATCCATCTATCCACCCATCCATCCATTCAACAATTTATAAGGCACCAAGACAGGACTTTGTGCTAGAATATTCAAGTGAACAAAACATATTCCGTAATTTTAAGGAGCCTGCATTCTGATGGGTGAAAAGCTTCACAGACGCGTGAGAATTCACTAGTTAGAGAAGATGGGGAATTCCATCCAAACAAGATGGATAAAACCAGAGAGGTAAGAAATAGACTGTTTCTGGGGAGAATGCAAAGCATTGTGGGCGGTTAAAGAGGAGAGGTGGGTGCTTACTGAAAGTGCAGATTCTTAGGTCTCATCTAAGATATTCTAATTTAGTTGTTAAGGGGGAAGGGCAAAGAATTTGTATTTTGAACAGAAGGCCCAAAGAATTCTGATACAAACAAATGTTCGACCCCTCTAACTTATATAGATAAACATTTCTCAAAAGATGCTAATGGTGTTCATTAAAAGCAAAAAAAGATACACATTCAAATTAGGAAATACTACACACTAAAGTATTCCTTTCTTGGAGAATTATAATGCACATTAGCATATTAAAAGTCCTGCAGTAAAGAAACTGGTTTCATTCAGCAGTTCCCAAACTTATTTTCCATGGGCAAAAAAAAAAAAAAAAGAAAGAAAGAAAACCATGGTGCGCCTGTTAAGATCTCTCAGGACGCCAATGTACTCTGGAGCCAACAGAGGACTCTGATGAGGTGAGCATGGTCTGCAAGCCCACTGAATGGCTAACGAAATGTCTGGAAAAAGACAGCAAAGTCTATTACTCTAGGGGATATGGCGGCATCTGCTGATTTCCTCCAAGGAAAGTCTAAAACCATCTATTATGTCCTAGTTTCCAAGCAGACTGCCAGAAGCTTCCTTACTCTCAAGTAACACACCATGGTTCTCTGATGTTATTTCTGGTCACCAACTCTATGTGGTAATCACAGCTGCCAGAGACAGCAGAAGTGCCCAGAGTTCAAAGCATCAAGGAGTAGAAACAGAAGGGGAAAGACAAAGAGGAGGTATCATTGCCCAAATTTATTTATCTTTATTGCTATCACATGTTCTGCACAGAGAATTGGCAGTTGGGAAAACTTCTCCTAGCAAAAAAAAGAAGCCTCTGCCAGCCAGTGAAAGTACAAAAACCACGAACCTAAGAAATTCCCACCCCTTCCAAGGTGCCTATGATACGGCCAGGGGAGTTTCTGAACCCTGCCTTCTTCCTCCTGTACTGGTGAGCCAAGGGAGTTTGCATTACCACACACATCACCTCCTTCCCTAGCAAGGGACAGCATCGGGCAAGCGCATGAGAGAGCTGGGCAAGTCAAAGCAATACAGTGATTCTGAGCAAATTGGTGTGTGTGCTGAATATTTCAAGATGCACATACCGCCCTAATCAATTTATATACTCCCCTCCCACCCCGGTTTAGCTTAATTACTTCCATACGCCCCACCTCAACTTCCATATACCACAGGGGGGATACACACATCCCATCTAGAGGTGATCTCAACAATGTGCTCCAAATGCTTCTTTTATATCCCAACCATCTCAGAGCTTTTTTAACACTACTAAGAGCACAAGTATTTTTTCAATCATTCCACAAATATTTCCTGAGGGCCTACAAAGTTCCAGGGCACTGTGCTAGACATTGGAGACACATAGGAGGTGGCTCATTCCTATTGAATCTGATGCCTAAAAACCCCCTGAACTTTAAATTCAGCCTGTCGGTGCATGGCAAATCCAATTATCAGCAGCATAAAGAAATATAAAAGGGAGATAAAGTTTGGTCCTTCCCCTTGAAGAGTTTTATAGCTCAGAGCACCACACAAATGAAAGCATTTGCATTTCAAGTTCTAGTGGGTCTAGCAGCTACACATGGGTCCAGAGTTACTAATACAACCTGGAATTAATAACAAATGATCAGGAGTGGTAAGAACAGATGCCAGGATTTTTATTTCCCCAGAATGCCAACCCCTGTTTGCTTGATCCCCAAACAAATCCATGCATTTTCACACTGGGATTCCTTAACCTGAGAGATGAATACCAATAAATGCACCAGAGTTAATGTAACTTTAGTTAATTAGCCAAAAAATGAAAATTCTACATGGCTAACTGGGTGAGTCTGGAATGTAGTCCTAAGGAAACCAGCAAGATCAAATCTAACATCTCAGCAAGGCAATGCTCTCTAGCATGTGGTACCTATACCGCTGAGGTCCACAAAATAATTGTAAGTAGTCCACAAATGATTTTTTTTTTAATTTCAAGGAGGTTCTTAGAATTGAAAAAAGACACTGCAAGTACGATGGATGTTAGGGAAACACTGATAGGGTGCCACCCAGCATTCAAGGACAGACCTAGAAGAAGCCCCTGCAAACTTTCTGAGCTTGGGTGGGATGCACCAAAATAAGCAAGAAGCTGGTCATGGACTTACCCACGCATGTTGGAAATATGTCCTCATTGTTGATCTGGACTTCGATCCAATCCATAAGGAGGTTCATGTACTGGGGAGCTGGCAGGGCGGTTGGCTTCTTGTACTTGAGATCATCCTGCCAGCGATACTCATATTTGGGGCCCCCTGACATCACAGGGCAGGTCTGCTCGGTACAGAACTCACAGATGGTGCCATAGATGAGGTTGATCCTATTGAAGAAGTCCACCACGTGCACCGCCACCCAGTCGTTCTGGTCCTCCCCACTGGGCAGCTGCACGGCCGCCTTCAGGTCCACGCCTGAGTTGAGGGACGCCTGAGCCCGTTTGTGGAGCTCAAACCTCTGTGTGCCGGGTTCAAATTTCCTCTTGGGCCGGAAGGTCTTGTCCTTGTTGAACACCTGCTTCAAGGCTATGGACATGGTCTTTTCCTTCTCTTCTTTTCTTTTGCAGGAAGCAAAAAGGCACCTGGAACTTTTCAGTGAGAGGTCACAACCCAGCAGGGTTTTCCACTGCCAGCCCTCTGGCCCCAGTCTTGCGGTCTGCAGGTTTTAATCGCTTTTAAACGGCCCTTTCCATCTTCCTCTTGAATAGTTTCCAAGAGAACCTCATGTTTCTTCCTAAAGGCTGAAGAGAAAAGGGTCTTACTAGTACACAGTTTGCATTTAAGAAATGACAAACGCTTAGATCTGATTTCCACCTTGCTCTGGCAGTACCTACTTCCATCCAAGTATAAGGATGTTGAGGGTACGCCAAACCCCCAAGGATCTGTGATGATGATTCAAACCACGCAAATAACTCTTTTTCTTCATGGCCTTGGTCAAATCTCTGGCAGCTCCTCCCTGTGTGGTCATTGGTTAGTGAACTCTCCAAGGTGTCAACATGAACATGTTAGTCAGTGCCCCATCCCCATGCCATATATGCTCCTTTTTACAGCATCTGTCCTACTCCCCACTGCCTTTATTGAGGAAGCATAGAATCACTACCCCATCCTCCTAAATATAGCTGATTGGATCAGGGGTGGCTATCATTCCAAACTGGCTAATGTCTCTGCTGGGAATCTGGTATCAGAACCCAGCCTTTGTTAGGCATTGTCCCTGAGAAACAATGAAAACTGGGCCTGGTTGAGCCCTATTTGGACCACATGCAGTGCAGTTAAGAAAGCTGGTCTGCAGAGAGGGGAGGGAGGAGAGAAGACTGAGGAAGGAATGAGAATGGGGGGGGGGGAGAGGAAGAAAGAGGGAGAGGAAAGGAAAAAGTCATTGACACAAAGAGAAACAGCACAGCACAAGTGGCTACAGGGAAAGGAAGACAAGAGAAAAAGAGAAACAGTGAGAAGGAGAGTGGCTTCTTGAGTTCCTGATAAGCTTCTAGGAATTGGTTCTAGTTGTTTTTGAAGCCTAGCTATGATTCCAGCTCTTGAGATCCATACGTTTACCCTGAATTTGCCGAATAAATCCCTTGTTTTACTTCAACTAACTTGAGTAGGTTTTGTCTGTTTCCAAGAATCCTCAACTATGACAGCATTTATCAGTCCTCTAACTTCATCCTTTACATCTGTGGTATCACACCTTAGAGTTCTGAGGCAGAGATGTACAATAAAACTTTCTGTGATAATGCAAATGTTCTATATCTTTGTTGTCTAATATGGTACTCACCAGCCATATGTGGCTATGGAGCACTTGAAATGTGGCTAGTGTGACTGAGGCACTGAACTTTTCATTTTATTGAATTTTAATGAATTGAAATTCAAATAGTCACATGCAGCTAGTGGCTATCATTTTGGAAAATGCAGCTTTGGTTTTCAGTGCTCTCTTCCCTATCTCATTTGACCCTTACAAAATTTTGGTGTGGTTTATAGTAGATGTGTAGTAGTTATTATACCTGGGTCTCTAAGAGATAAAATTACTTGCCTAACAACATAGCTAGTACAGGCAAAGGTAGGATTAAAACCCAGTTTCCTGACTCCTAGCAAATGCTCTGTCCACCTAGCCTCCTATTCTAAAAAGTGATGCCCTTCAACCTATCTCTCCTGCTTATTCATGAAACCTCTATACCCAGACTCTCCATCCACATATTCCCCAAAGACCACAAGTATAGACTGGCTGGAGGTAAAGATGGTGTCCTATGGCTTGGAAACAGAAAGGAGATAAATGATCCACTCAGGGGTCAAGCCCTAGCAAAATGGGCCAACAGCTGTGGCCAGATTCAGAAGAGCCCATCATGGAATCTGTGCAAATGAACTTGGAGCATGATCTCACTGAACTGCACTTTCCCTACTTAGATGGGGTTTTGCTATTCCACACTCAAGCATGGCTTGGTGATGCAATCAACCTAAAGTTATTCAGGCAAAAACATGAAAACAAAAACACCTGAGACACTGGTATTCCCTCTCACACACTGCTCTTTGCACAGAACTGCTGATCATTCAGATGATGCCTCCTCTGGCCACTCTCTGTAGCCTCTGTCTGCTCACTTCCTCCCTCTCAATCTCACCCTCTTCCAATTAGGTTTTCACTGAAATGACACTTGGGCGGCGTTTTTGTTTTTGTTTTTTCTCTCCTCCTCACATGGAGCTGAGCACACCTCCCCACCCCAAAGATAGTCATGTTCAAAGGCAGGTCCCGTGGCATTCTCTGCCTGAGACTGTCTGTGAAATGACACGCCTGGGGTGCTTCAAAATATCACCACGAAGGATATCACCACACAAACTCTGCCAACCCTAGGGAGAGGAGGGAGCAATCTTTCTCCCTGAAAAGAATACCTTCCCAAAGGCTGGCTCTACCTGGAAAGAGGTGTGAGAAAACTGAGGGCACTAAAAGTGCTTTTCCAGAATAAAAATATGAGCTGGAAGTTGGGAAGATGGAGAAAGGATGGTGCGGTTGGTTTTTTTTTTTTTTTCCTCTTTTAAAATAGACAATAGTTCCTCTGTATCACAAATGCTTAGTTGCTGACAAAAAAGCAGCAATCATCCATCAGCCGCCTCCTCGTGTCTCCAGCAAATAAGAACTTGCTGTTCTGCTGTTCTGACGATGAGGATGCTGTCAGTTACCATGGACCTCAGAACAGTCTTCTTGCATCACCTTACATGACCCTCAGTATCACTTGTTTGGCTGTTTCCCTGGGGCCTGGAGTATCTGCTTGCATGGACACCAATGGGAAACCTTCCTGCATATGCTGCCAGTCTCCTGTGCACGCCATCAAAAGAGCCTCCATTCTGATGAGAGTGTGTGAATGAGACAGAATAATCACAGCAAATCCTTGTCACAAAACCCTGCAGTGTGGCTGGTACTCACAAATACTTCAGTAAATATTAAAATCTCATGAAGTTTGGAGATTTTTCTTCCAGAGATACTTATATAATGAACTTCAAGACATCAGTCTCTTGAGCCACATGGGTATTTATTCAGACCTTCAACCAGCTTTAAAGTCACTCTTTCTTTTTGCCTCAATGTAAAAGGCTGACTGAAGGGGAAAACAATCATCTTTGGAGGATTATGTCTCAACCAAGTCCCTTAATGTGCCACTACTGGCCACCATTTATTAAACTCTACTATGTACCAGATCCTTTACATGTATTATCAACATTTTATTTTTTATTTTTTTAATGTTTATTTTATTTTTGAGAGAGAGAGAGAGAGAGAGAGAGAGAGCGAGAGAGCGCACATGCATGAGTCGGGGGAGGGGCAGAGAGAGAGAATCCCAAGCAGGCTCTGCGTTGGTCAGCACAGATCCCGGTGTGGGGCTTGAAACCATGAACCACGAGCTCATGACCTGAGCGGAAGTCAAGAGCCAGAGGCTCAAGGGACCGAGCCACCCAGGTGCCCCAATTTTTAACATTTTAATCCCCACTATAGTCTTACATGGTGGATGTTTTTATGACCATTTAAGAGAAAAAGAAATTGAGGCTTAGCTAGATGAAGTAATTTGGCAAAAATCACAAAATTAGTAGAAAGTAAGGCTAAATTTTGAACCCAGAACTCCCCAGCACTAAAACATAGATGATTTTTTTTCTCACTAAAACTGTTTTGAAATCTCACGAACACTTTTATGTTTTCAAAGCTCCTTCACATGTAGATTTCAAAGCTCCTCACAACAAGACTATAAAGAAAGCTAGAACAGATGGTATTTTTATCTCCATTTTACAGATAAGGAAACAGAAACTCTGATCTCCTCCAGTCCTCATTCCAAAAGCATTAAACATTCTGCCATGCTCAAACATTACGATGTCTCTTTTGCTCAAACTTTTTCATCTAGAATGAAGCTCCCTGGAAATGCAAAGAGCTGATAGGCAAGTCCCCATGTTTAATGACACTGGCCATCCAGGATGGGCAGTAACAATTTCATCATTTAACTGAATGGATGAACAAACAGGCATCTGTGTCTTTATTTGAGTGTCGAATGCTATATTGTGGAAGATACCCAGAAGTTTGAAATGAAAAAGGGAACAGGAAATCCACCTGGACTTACTTTCCAACCCCAAGCCCCATCAGGAACCCTGCCCATAATTTATACAGTGGGCTTATTAAATGGTTGGAGCAGTGTTTCTCACATGTTAAGGTGGGATCGTGTTAAAATGCAGGTTCAGATCCAGTAGGTCTGGGGTGATGCCTAAGCATCTGCATTTCTAACAAACTCCCTGGTGATGCTAACTCTACAGCCCACAGATTACACCTTAGGTCACTATGAGAGCTTGCTAGAAATGCAGGCGCTCAGGTCTCACCCCAGACCTGGTATATCTAAATGTGCACTTTAACAAAATCACAGAAGTATGTACTTTGAGGAGCACTGGGTAGGAGGGCTGCCTGACTAGCCTGGTAAAGGGACAACTAAATATACTTCCATTTGTTGTTTTGTGGACAGTTTGCTTCATAAACATAGTCTTCAGGGGTGTGTGTATATGCGTGTGTTTGTAGCTGTGTGTGTGTGTGTGTGTGTGTGTGTAAGAAGAATGAGGAGAAACTCACTGTTTTGAATCAAATGCCTGATGGTGACAATGACCAGGTCTATTGTTCTGGATTGATTTGGAGAGCACAGCGCCCAGAACCCAGAAGGTTCCCAGTAAATAACTTTCCATAAATGCCAGATGGAATGGGGCTGCTGCTAATGGCTGCTGCAGCCTCACGCAGAAATGCTTCTTTGGCTAAAGAAAATGTAACACTAGCAACAACACAGTTGTTATTCTCTGTCCTTGTCCAGTCTCCAGAAAGGAAAGAACAAGTCATAAGTTTTGCCCCCTGGGTAGAACTATAATAAAATTTTATGCTATGAATAGTGTCTACTACAATGCTGGTTCTCAATAAATATCTGAAGCCAACTGCTCATTCAATCAATGGACATTTATGAAAGACTTTGTATGTGCCAGACTCGAAGCTAGGCACCAAGGACCCAGAGCTGATGAAAACTTGGTGTCTGCCTTTGAAAAGTCCACAATTTGCTGTCTAGTTTGAGGTTAGTTTATCAGCTTTTGCTTTTTAAGCTACAAAGTGAAATGCATCAACGTGGATAGTGATGTGACTTCTTCACAGGATTATTCCAGTTAGGAATGCAAAGGGTACTGAAGAGTGAGGTCTCATGGAAAGAGAAAAATGGAAACCTAAATAAACAGCATAAAATTGACAGGAGCTCCATGTGTTCTCCATATTTTCTGCTTAATAGATCAATTATAGCAATAAAACATGTGCACTATAAAAATATGCACAGAGAATTCGGCCAGCCTGCAAGGGAATGTTGACAAGGTAACTAAGCAACACTGGCAAGGAAAGTTCTTATTTTTCTTTTCCTCTTGATGTCTTCTGCCTTATTAGTTGAAAATTCAAAGTGTCCTTGCCAGGATGAGGAAGAAATAAAGCAATTCTCCCATTCACTCTGGAGAGATCCATCTTTCTAGGTGTGACAAACTCTAAAGAGATGTTGGTAGTACAGAAGGGTGGGCAGGACAGAAAGGAGAGAAACCAAAGCTGGTATTAGTTCGGGGAAAGAAGTTCACTATCTCATCTACAGGATGGAGGACTCCTGGCAGGACCAGCCGGCAGGGCGATTCACCATAGGAAGGTAAGGGAAATGCCCCAGAAGTGCCCCACATGAAGGAGGTTTCATGTCATTTTCATTGCTGGGGTCCCAGGAGCTTGGATGGTGCCTGGCACATAGCCAACTTCACTGAATATTTGCTGAATGAACAAAGAGGTGACCGTAAATGAAAAACCCTTTGCATCAAAGTGAAATCATGGAAGTAAAAACAAATTGAACCTCCTGCACTGTAGTTTTTTGGGGACTCCACCTCTATCTGTAAGCTCAGTGTCAACTCACTGAGGTCTGACATTACCAGCTGCTGGGCCGCTCTGAAGCATCCTCTCCTGAAAGATAAAGACATCTGCCCAACTTCTCTCTCAAATGGACTGCTCTTTTCCCATGTGTTACCTAAAAATTCCAGCTCTTTAGAATTGAAGAATGACTAGCTTGATCTCTCATCTTTCCACCATTTTTCTCTTTATGACTGGAATAGTACATGGAACTCTTTTATGACACCCCAGAAACTGAATAAAAGTAGTTAAGGTTTTTACTTTAAAGGAGTGTGTGAATGAAATGAATATCATCTGACCTTCCTAGGCTCCAATAACAGACACGCCTAAAAATGTGATTCCATCAACCTTTTTGTACCATTTTATTTCTGCCTACTCAATAAGTGCTGTCTTTGCTCACAAGGCAACCCAAAATCAGAGAGATTCCTGTCTGAGAAGCAGCTCTGTTGTTGTTTTCTTCCCCCAACTAATATACCTCCCCAACTTCAAGCCACCATATCATTGCATTTTAGATTAGTTGGGAGAAACACACTTGCCTCATTTTAATCTTCAAAGACATGCATGATTTCCGAGTTTCCAAATGGCCATGCTATTTCTGAACCATATGAAGTCAGTATAAGCAGGTACAGCCCTATGGAAGTCTGTCACATGACCTTCCCTGTCATTTCTGACATTTCCTCCCTCTTCAACATCAACATTTAAGTTACCCTCTTACTGGTTCAGTCACTTATTTATTCAGTCACCAGCACAGACATTCTACCATTAGAAATGGGAGTAAATGTTCTGAAGAGGAAAACATCACATGCAACCTTGTGCACCACAATGACAGCAACAGCAGTGATCGATCAATGTGTGGGTGGCTACAGCAGAGAACTGTAATGGTTCACCATTCACTCACAGACACAGTGACGTCACCATTCAGAAGAGGATGCTTGGTGGGGAGAAAAAGTGAAAAGGGTAGAAGGATAAAAGTGGGTAGGATTTATTTGGTGTGGTTTAATTCATGACATTTTTAGGTTCTGCTGAAGAAAAGACAGACTTAAAAAAAATGTTTTCTTAAAGGGAATAACATTCTCCTAAATATAGGCCTTCTGGAGCCCAGGAGAGATTGGCTCAGATTCCCAGTAATGAGGAAGATGGCAAATCTTTGATCCAACCTTGGACAGAATGGATTCAATACTGAGGCAGTTAAAAAAAAAATAGTGAAGGTAAAATTATTAGAAGATAAATGCTCAGTTGACCCATTAAGTATTTACGAAAGACATCCTAATTATTTTATTAATTTTTTAAAGGGGAGAAAAACTTTTCCAACTCAGTAACCACTTGCGGTATTATTTCCAGATCTTTGCACTGGCTAAAAATATTTCTAGTTAAAAAAAATCGACATAGGATTTGAGGACCCAATACCTAAGGCATGTAAAAATAAGGAAACGGAGGATAGGAGGGAATGACAGCTACTATAATAGCTGAAATTTAAAAATTAAGGCAGTTTTTTTTTCATTTTTAAATTTAATTAACATATAGTATACTAAATTACATTTTCAGATTTTTATTCAGATTTTTTTAACTCATTTTGTGCCAGTTTCAGAAAGTTGTGTCCTTTAATTAAGTTTTCCATTTCATCTGTTTGTTGAATTTATTGACATGAAGTTTCATAATATTCCCTTATTATTCTTTAAATGTCTACAAGACTTGCAATGATAACCTTATTTTGATTTCAAATATTGTTAATTTGTATTCTGCTTCTGCTATGGACTGAATGTGTGCCCCAAAAATTCATATGTAAAACTCTGACCCCCAATGTGATGGTATTAGGAGGTGGGGCCTTTGGGAGGTAATTAGGTTTAGATGAGTTCATGGGGGTGGAGCACAACGGTGGAATTAGTACCTTTATATGAAGAGGAAGAAACACCAGTGCTTACTCTCTCCGCTGTGTGAGGACACAGCGAAAAGGCAGCCATCTGCAAACCAGGAAGAGCGCTCTTACCAGAACCTAACCATGCTGCAATGGACTTCCAGCCTCCAGAACTGTGGGAAATAAATTTCTGTTGTTTAACTCAAAAAAGAAAAAAATTAAGGCAAGTAAAAAATAGATTTTGCTTGTTAAAGCACAGGTGTATACCAGCTGGTGTGATGTCACTCAGAACCCCTATCAGATACTGGGATAAAGGTCATTGTCAATTACCATTTCCTTCTTTCTCTTTGAGACAGGGTATGACAATTGATTCTTGGAAAAGTCTTGCTTTAAAGGAAAAATGTACAAATTCAAGGAAGTTGGTTCCTGTAACTGTCAACAGACTTATTCACTCTTAGCCACGCTAAGTGAATTTGAGTCTCAGGATCTGGAAAATTTTTATACCGGCACTATGGGAACTTATGTATGACATCTGGAACCACTGCAAGAGATCTTTGAAGGGGAGCAGAGAGAACAAAATGGGCTAGAAGACTGTAAATTGGAAAATACAGTTCTAATTTTCAAACAATACTATTTTTAGCTTGGGGAGATGGGTAAAAGTGAGACCAACTGCAGGCAAGATTTAGAGCAATATAACTCAATAGCTAAGAGCACAGCATCTACAGGTTGCTGATCATTTGAAAGGGCATATGTAAAATGTTTGGAACACAGTAAGCACTGAGTAATCTGGTCTGCGATTACCATCATCATCCTCTGAATCATATTATGATGCTAGTTTTAACAGAGAGTCAGATTCTTGAGAGGCCAAACAGCTTCTAAGATAAATCTTAGAATGCTTAAAATTCTATTCGACCTAACTATGTAACAGTAACAATAACTAATATTTATTTTGCAATCTATTTTAATTTTTTTAACAGTTCTATGAGTTAGGTATTATTATTATCCGAGTTTTACACTTAGAGAAACTTGAGACACAGTGAGATTAAAACTTTGTCTCAGGTCATAGAACTTGTAAGTAGGCAGGCTGACTCCAAAATTCTAACTTTAATTAAGACTGCTTCTCTAGACATTTTGGGTAGTTCACAACAACAACAACAACAACAACAAAATGAAAAACAAACAACAAATAAACAAAACAAAAACAGATGAACTTCTAGGGCAATTTCCTCTAACAGAGGAACTTTCTAGGTTAGGGAAAGGGATGGGAGAAACAAAGACTTAGCCTTATGTACGTGGTCATGTGCCACTACCAAAGCCTTGTATTTCTTGAACCTTTGTGGTTTAGATTCAGAAGAGCTGGATTCCGACTGGAAATGACTCTAACTAGCTATGTCTTTGGACAAGACACCCTTTTTTAGCCTCAGTTTTGCTTTAAAGATAACAGCACTTATCTCTCAAGATTACTGTAAAAATTAAAGAGATAGTGAAATCACTTCATCAATGGAAAATCATTATGCAGTATGGGCACAGGGACTAATGACGAGAACCACAACTGATGACAGAACATGAAGAAATTTCATGAAGTCAGGGAAAACGATTCCATTCAAATATGTGTTTATGAGTAAGAAACAGGGCAAGGGAATAGGGATGATGGGAGCCCTGCATAAGAAGAAACAAATCAAATGCTTCCTTCTTGCTCAATTTGGATAGACTTCTGATTCTCAGGCAAAAAGAAATAGTAATCTAAGTGATTTGATGATGCATCAATATTCTCCTACATCTATAGCCTGGTTAGCTCAATACTGTACGATAGCTCCAGTGTTTCTGCATATAATACAATCTAGTGCATTATTAGGGCAAATTATATCCATCCTGCCTTCCCAGTAATCCTTCACTTTTGAGAACTGAGTATTAAAGCTCCTCATTTTAACCTTCAAAATGCTTTACATTTAATACAACACATCAGATTACAACTCAGCTGTGACCTCTGCTAGAGTGATCCTGCTGGAGGATTCAACTGCACCCTCAGAAACTCTCAAGAGAGAAAAGACAACTATCTACCTGTGGGCTTTTCAACTGGCCTTGGTGAAAACAGATGGATATAGAGGGTAAGACAGAGATAAAACTGAGACAAATAATTAATGATGCCATCCTCTCTACATGTCTGAACATTCCACAACTGAAAAAGAGGTCTGAAGTAAAATGGAATCAAACAAGTAATTGAAAAGGATATGGGCACATGGAGGACTGTGCCAGACCCTACCTCTACAGTCAGAAAGATACAGTCTTGAGTCCAAACTCTACCCCTCAACTGGTTACCCTCCTCAGTTAAACACTGTCTCTGTGTTTCAATTTCTCTTTGAATCAATGAGGGCAGGAGTATCAATATCACAGTGTGTTTGGGGCTAAGTGAGAAAATGTACTAAAGATGGGCAAATGTCAAGTGTCATACTTATTAATCCAGACTTCTGTTAGGTTTCAGGTGGCTTCGTGATCATGCGGGATCCCAACCATAATCTGATCTGTTCTTTGACTTCTTTCTTGTAAGAGCTGAGCATCTGACCCTAAAATATATAAACTCTTGGAAAATTTGGGAGCAGAGTTCTGTTCTCCCACTTCTGGATTTTATGAGGAAGAATCTTCCCTAGGTACACAATTGGTCTTTCTCTTTTTACTAATGTTGGCTAGGGGAAGTGGAAGGAGTAATTAATTGGTAAATTTTACCAGTATCAATTGGGCATGCTCAGCTGGCTCATCCAGCTCTTGGGAGCTGCCTGCCTTCAAGGAGTGTGCTATTTGCGGTTTCCCCAACTTTCTGAATGGAGGAAGCCTGCTCTCTCCAGTGCTGCATGGGAAAATGTGAGTAACTCTGGGGTGTATTAGCAGGCTTATTTGGCTAAAGGACCTAGAGATTTGTCTTCCATTCTGGCTTCCGTAAGCTGATATCTGTTTTTGTTGTCGTTGCGTTAACTTCTTCAGAAGCCATGTAGAGAAGAGTGGCATTATTTGTGTATTGGGGGCCATCCTGGAGACCCCAATATTAGGTTGTGCAGCCTGGTTTGCAAAGGTAGCTGGGTTTTAGTAGAGACTCATTGTGACATCAATTCAAGGAGAGCCCTATACAAGATACAACTTAAAATTTATCTGCAGGAAGTCTGTGCCTACATACCAGGCACATAGTCTTCTCCAGGGTTTTCTCAGACAAGAGAGATAACCCAGTCACAGGGAGCATCTGTCTCAGTTACTGTTTAGCTGCAGGCATAAAGAGAACGCTCAGGGGGCCTGGGTGGCTCAGTTGGTAGAGCATGTGACTCCTTGTCTAGGATCGTGAGTTCAAGCCACACAGCCCAATGTTGGGCATAGGGCTTACTTTAAAAAAAAAAAAAACAAATTTTTAAAAAGAAGTCATCTAAAATTCACTTAAAAATAAACTTCGTGGGGCGCCTGGGTGGCGCAGTTGGTTAAGCGTCCGACTTCAGCCAGGTCACGATCTCGCGGTCCGTGAGATCGAGCCCCGCGTCGGGCTCTGGGCCTGGAGCCTGTTTCCGATTTTGTGTCTCCCTCTCTCTCTGCCCCTCCCTCGTTCATGCTCTGTCTCTCTCTGTCCCAAAAATAAATAAACGTTGAAAAAAAATTTTTTTTAAATAAAAAAATAAAAAAAAAACTTCCTGGGGTGCCTGGGTGGCTCAGTTGATTAAGCATTCAACTCCTGATCTCAGCTCAGGTCATGATCTCCTGGTTCATGGGACTGAGCCTCACATCCGGCTCTGCGTTATCTCTATCTCCTCTCTCCCCCCCTCCCCAGCTCATGTGAATGTGTGTGCACGCACACGCTATCTCTCTCACAATAAATAGGTAAACTTAAAAAAAAAAGAGTGAGAATGCTCAGAACAGAGTACCCCCTCATCTGTGAAGGTGTTTATAAACCTTCCCCAATAGTCAGTGAGCAGCAGACTTTATAGTCCTATGCTGTATGTGGCTACTGTTCAGGAACATATCACCAGTGTTCTCCATGGGTAATCTAGAAACTTCAACCCAGATAAGGCCTCTTCTTTGCCAAACACATTTGGCACAAATTTCTCTCTGAGTTAAATTTAACCTCTGGTATAAAGTAAGGGGAGAAAGGTGGAGAAAGAAGGGGGAAAAAGAAGGAGAGGCCAATTATCATTGTCCTGTGACTTCTGCCTCTTGTACATACCTCTCTCGCACACACACATATCTTGACCTCACACTATACTCCTGAGCTCACATGTCTGGCCCCTCCATCAGTCTGTGAGGGTGGGATCACACCCTAGACTTTACTGCAGTTTGAGTACCTAACACAGGACCCAGCACAAATAAGAAGTCATTAGTTTTGCAGTTGAACTGTGTATCTAAGTGATGGCTAATCAAATACTGCACCCATGAACAGTTGCTTCTCCAGTGGAGAGGGCAATGCTCCCGGAATCAGGATGACATGATCAACGAGCACTGGGTGTTGTATGGAAACCAATTTGACAATAAATTTCATATTAAAAAACAAACAAAAAAAGAAAGCTTTTCAGAAAACAGAGATACTTGACACAAGGTCAGCAGCAGCCACTGGACACGTGGTTCCCCAGGCCAATCTAAACAGCTCACAGGTTTTCATTTTCCAGCATTCACTAAAAATGTCAGGTCCTTTGGAACTATGTCCAGCCTTAAAAGAATGTTTAAAAATTCATGGTAGATCTTTGTAAAGGTCTTTGCATAGCGTTACAAAAATCTCTACCTGTGTGCTTTGTTTAAAAAGTAAGTTTAGGGGCGCCTGGGTGGCGCAGTCGGTTAGGCGTCCGACTTCAGCCAGGTCACGATCTCGCGGTCCGTGAGTTCGAGCCCCGCGTCGGGCTCTGGGTTGATGGCTCAGAGCCTGGAGCCTGTTTCCGATTCTGTGTCTCCCTCTCTCTCTGCCCCTCCCCCGTTCATGCTCTGTCTCTCTCTGTCCCAAAAATAAATAAACGTTGAAAAAAAATTTTTGAAAAAAAAATAAAAAGTAAGTTTAAAATATATAGCTCAAAGAAAAATAATGGGGAAGAAAAGAGGTCAATCAGCTTGGGTAATTTTTTTTCTAATGGAAGAAGAAAATGTATCCTATTACCTTCTTTGGTTCAAACTCTGCTTCTGTGACTTTGATGTCCATCCCCAGGCCTCTGTTACATCCATCCTTGTCCACTTTGTACCCCTTCACACTGGGTCCTGGCAGCAGGCATTGTGGCCCCTTACCTGTGTCCCCACCATCCTGCAGAGTACCAAGGAATTCACTTTCCTCAAGCATGATCTTGCTACCCACCTGTGTGTATGTTGGGAGGCCTGTAAGCAAGATCATTGCTGATATGATTTTACAGCAGGAAGAACCCTCAAAAATCACTTAATTCAACTTCTTTTTTTTTTTTTACATTTTATTAGATATTATTTATTATTATTTAGATTATATGTGTGTGTGTTCAATGCAACCTCTTAATGTATTAAATACAAAAACAGAAACAGACATGCCTCATATCCAGAAAAGTGAGGTGAGAACCACAGTTAGAACAGTCTAGGGCTAAAAGCAAAGTCTGAACCCTGAGGCCAGTGTTCTTTCCACAAAGCCATGAGTCTCTTCAATGGTTAAGCAAAGCTGACACCTAAGCACCCTTCAAAAGGGCCCCCAAATTATTATATTATATATATTATATAAATTTATTTATTTATTTATTTATTTATTTATTTATTTATTTATTTATTTATTTATTTATTTATTTTTTAATCCCCCGGTGGTGGATTTGGGTGGTTTTTAAGGCTTTTATTTTTTTAGGCAAGACAGTCCATTTCTCCCAAATAAAACCTTATGTGGAACCCAATTATAGAAAAATAGATAAAAATTCTCTCTTCCGTGGTATAAGCAGGGAGAAGGACACTCACTCTTAGTCTACCCCTCCCAACAGGCACAGAAACCTCCCTGAGGACCTTCAGGTTTGGCTCTATAGAGCAGACAGTGCACCAGGCCGCTAATGGCCACTGCACCTGTCAGTGACTAAATCTCTGCCCTGGCCTTTCCTCGGCTGGCCCACCTGCCATCATCCTTCTTCAGTCTTTAAGGCCTAGACATCTGCCACCACCTCCAGGCAGGCTCTCCTGACCACACTGTTAGGAAGTGACCCTGTCTCCCCTTTGCTACAAAGCTCTGACTATTTAACCCTTCCACTGCACCAAAACAGTCTGAATCATTTGTGATTCTCATGCTCTCCTCCCCTTCTGACCCACCTATGGTCAGGGCCCACCCACCCATCTGGGAGCCCCTGAGTTTCCATCAAATCAGACTTCAAACACAAGCCATCACTCAGGTGAAGTTTCAACCCACCTCTTTACCTTCCCTCCTGACCCTTCCCTAATCTGGCTTGGTTTATACTCATTCTTATTAAGTTCATTTGAACCCTTGCTTCTCAACAGATATTTATGAGTTCCACTCACTCTGCTTGAGTTCAACACTCTTCCCCCAGCACTGCCTCCCGTTTGTTCTTTCTCTCCTCTCGAGCTCTGGGGTCTCTGGTAGAAGGTGAATGGTTGCTGAAGAAAAAAAATACACCCCCTACTCACCCAGAGCCATCTGTCCACTGACTATCAAGTTCCCCCTGGACCTCCTAGGGACCATCATAAATGACAGAAGACCAAAATCACCTGGAATTTGTTCAAAATGCAGATGCTAAGGTCCTGCCCCTCACCTTCAGATGTATGGACTCTGATGCATTCCAACATTTAAGAACTCCCTAGGACAGGGAGTTTGACACACCAGACCTAGCCTCTCCAGGAGTCCCTGGGCCAAAACTCATTTACTGAGGAGAATGGTCAGCGGAGAAATGTGGCCATCTGGAAAGATGAATGTCCAGCAGTAAAGTGACAGAAAAAGTCCTTAGGAAGAAGGAAGGCTTACCTGAATCACAGTGGAAATAGAGAGGGTGGCCCTTTCCCTGACTGGTCCACCAGCTACACCACCAATGGAAAGCCTGGTCCAGTTAACCACACCCTGCCTGTGTCTGTGGGGCCCTCTATTATACAGGCTGGTGGTTAAGTAAATGAGTGTACGATCAGACAGCCTGGGTTGACTCCCACATCTATCATTTTCAGCACTGTGGACTCCTGAGCTTGTGCAACATGGCTAAACTTCAGTTTCCTCTTCTTTAAAAGGGGATATAATTAATTCTCTATCACATAGTATTTCTAATAGATTGAAATGCCATTATCCAAATAAAGCATGTGACAGAGCACCAGGCACAAATAGGTCTGTCATAAGTACTGGCTTTTAATTCTTATCATTAACACCGCTTTCTTGAACGCACTCATTCATGTGTGTCCCGTCCCTCTGGACAGAAAACTCTAGGCTTTCTGCTTTCCCTCTCTTAGAAAAACACTCCTAGTGGATTTCACCTGGCAGGCTTGTGATGGTGACAAAATGAGGCAGTGGGTGGAGAGAGGCTAACAGTGGGTCGGCCACCCTGGAGGTACTCTGCAATTGTCCATGATTAGTGAAAAGGCTGATCCACCTTAGCCATGCCCTGGCTGCCAGGAACAGCAGGCTTTCCCTCATCAGAGCTAATGCTCTGCACCTCCCTCCTGCCACCAGGCAGGGGAGACTTTCTGGACGGCAGGGGCTTGATTCAGGAAGTGTTTCCAGGGCCCAGAGGGAGAAGTTGGCGGGCAAGCCTGTGCTGATTAGACATTTATGCCTATTATTTGAGCTCTTCTCACAGCAGTGCCAGAAAACTCATCCTGAGTCAATGGGTGCTTTTTTAAATACCAAATATCTCCATTCTGATTTTCTTATGTAAGCACAATGTGTAGACTTGCCAGAAATGTTAAAAATAGACAACCAAAAATCAAAGAGAAAAAACCTTCTCATAGTTTCTAAATCAACCTTGCATGGAAACAGTTACCACACAAAAGTGGGATGGGGGTAATTTTTTCATTCATTTAGGGGAGTGGTTTTTGTTCTTCCTGTTTTTATTCTTTGGATAGTTGTATTTATTTTCCCCCACACTATTCTTTAATGACAAGTGAGGGTGGCCCACTCTTCTTAAAAACAATAAAAGCTAGAGGGGGCGGGGGGTGGGGGGAAACCTATAAACCTTCCAAAGGCATGGAGAACTTTTGCCCAGAGAAGTGAACGGCTCAAGTAAAGCCATGGAAAACAACTGTGGCCGCAGGCACTGGGCTGAGCCAAGCCCCTGTGGTGAGGACTCACTTTATTTCTGGTCCAAGCACAGAGTCCAGGAAGCCACATCCACTGACTTCCTTTTCATTTAAGATTCTACATTCATCAATATGTCTATTGAGAAGCCTCCATAAGAGATTTCCTCTTTGCTCTAAGAGAGAGGAGGAAAAACAGAAGCACAGTGACCATTCCTAGGAAAACAACACCCGCCCAGCAAGAGATCAAAACAGGTGTTTGTTACTACCTCCTACTCTATTTCCTTCTAACTGCATTTTATTCTTTAAAAGAAAAAAAAGGCAACTCACTGAGTTTTATTAGTGTTTGATTTTATATAAGTGCCAGATGACTCAAATTCCTTTTGGAAGAAGGTGGTGTAAGAATCTATAAAAACTCTGATAAGCAAAACTACAAACATTGCTTCCACCAACTTTAGTCAATTAAAAAAAATTCAAAGGCTTAATATAGTTGAAGACTGAAAAATTCAGAGTTCCACAAAGACAAAGCTGTCATATTAAAAAAAAAAAAAAAAGAAGAAAATCTAACAGCCACTTTAGCACATGTCAAATGCAGATTTTTATATAACTGATCAAGATACAATCATTTGCAAATATTTATATTTTAAATCACAAGATGGCTGTTTCCCCACTCCAGAGATTGTGAGTGATTATATAGTGAGCTGATCCTCGTTTGGTCTCCCCTAATTTTCCCTAACCCACCGTGGCTTCTAGAAAAAGACAAAAACCAACAGACCAAGCCAGTGGAGCCAAGGAGCCTTGATTTATTTCAGTTTTGAAAGGGTACTACAGTCAGATTCTCTTTTCTGTAGGGAATGCAATCCACACCACTGGGCTAGCTGTCCTGCACAGAATACACGTTTTTCTCATCTAGTGAAGTAATCTTGTGAAACGTGAGCACAACCTGTGAAGGCATCTGGGGGAGAGCAGAGGGGGAATGCGAGGTCGTGCTGGGACATGGAGTCATTCCACCTTCGGCAAGCCTCGCTCGCTCACTCGCTCTCTCAGCACTAGGCTTGCAGGAGGGCCCAGACAGGAAGGAGGCAGGGCCTTGACCTTCAACATTTCCAGTAAGCAAAGCTTTCCGTGCTGGCATCACAAGCCGAGATGGAAATGCTGCCCTGAGAGTGAGGTCCCTAAACTGATCCGTATCAGAGAGGACCCTGTGGCTTCTCGGGGCAACACGGGGACCAGAAGGTGGAAAATGGGGGCAGAGTAAAGGGAATTCCAGATCCTTCTCCACCCAAAGGGCTAGCCACAAACTGGAAAAGTAGATGATGGCCTCCATCAACATGATCCCTCAACATCATCATCTTACTCCAGTTCCACCCCTAACCCCACCTTGTTCACAAGAGGAAGGCATCCTGGCATCCATTTGGTAAGATGCCAACACAGCCTGAGCTTTCCAGCTAGGCACCTGACCTGATTGCAGCCACAGACTCTTGGAAGACCAATCCTTTCATTTTTATAATAGTCTAGCTTTAGGATGTATTTAATTTTATAAAGCCACCTCAAATTGTGTGGGAGGGAGACAAAGTAATTCTAATGATAATCTGCATTTCCTCCAACCATATCCCAGTAAACATAAGCAGGTCCTTGTAAGTAAAGGTGCTTTCTGACTAATAAAGAAATAAACGTACACCTCATTATTCCATGGCCTACCAGAAACTCCTGAGGACTGAGGATTTAGAAGAAATGATTCAAGTGGATTTTCCCTAGACCTCATCAGCCCAACCTACCTCTCTCTGATATTACTTTTTCATCCTCCTCACCAAGGCTGGCTGGAAACACCTCACCCAAGCCAGGAAATGAGTTAAGGCAATGACATTTTTTTTTAATGGCACAACCCAGGTCTGCATACCCTAGACTAGGTGCCATGATGATGGGGATGGCATGCACCTGCTGGTTAGAACCTTTCTATTCTTTCTGTTACAAGACCCACAGTTATTTCCTGTTCTGGGAAATTTTGGAGGGGCAAGAAAAAGAAGACAGCAAAGGAAGAGATGCTCATGACAAAATCTACCAAAGCCTCTTTGAGGACCTACAATCTCTCCTTCTTAGGAAATAGCAAACAGTCCTTTCAAAATGCGCCTTGAAATCTGGAGCAAAGCTTTTAAAAAGAAATCTCATGTTACACTTGAAAATTTAAAATACGTGTAACGTTTCCCTTAGCAAACCCACCTTAACAATCTATCAAAGGACACATATAGTGGACTATTGTGACAAGCAGATTGCTAGGAGGGTCCCCAACAATTTCTGCCTCCTGATATCTATGCCTCTTGAATCATCCTCTCTGTCTGAGTAAGGGCTGGACCTAGTGATTTACTTCTAGAGAATAAGACTTGGCAAGAGAGATGGGGAGCACTTCTGAGATTAGGTTATAGAAGATTGATTTGTCTTGCTTTCATATTCTTTCACTCTCTCTTGCCTGCTCACTTTGACGAAGCCAGCTGCCATGTGGTGAGCTCTTCTTTGAGGAAGTCCACATGACAAGGAACTGAAGGTGTCTTCCAATCAGTAGTCAGAATGAAGGCTCTCAGACCAACTGTCCACCAAGAACTGAAACCTGCCAACAACCATTGAGTAAGCTTAGGAGGAGATCCTTCCACATTGCACCCTTCAGATAACCGCAGCCCCAGCTTACCCTTTGGTTACAGCCTTGTGAGAGATCCTGAACTGGAGAACCCAGCTAAGCTGTGCCCTGATTCTTGACCCAAAGAAACTGAAAGACAATATATGTTGTTGTTTGTGAGCCACCAAATTTGGGGGTATTTTGTTATGTAGTAAGAGTAAATAATGTGGCTTTTAAGCATCAGTATTTGCAATTGCACACAAAAAAGGAAAACAACCCAAAAGTCCATTCAGGGGGAGCTAGTTCAATCAAGAGTGGTATATCCATATAAGAAACATTAGGCAGCCCTCAAAATATAATGAGATCAAAATTTTTGTATTGAGATGGAAAGATTAGTCCACAAAACTTAAAAAGCAAGTTGCAAAACAGTGTGAAACTTCTAAACATGTCAAACATCCAAATTTCCATTCCTGTAAATTCCACGCAAGCTCTGTATCCACTGTTCCCATCTCCAAAACTAGCAACTGGAGTTATCTAGTTGCTCCAGGCAAACAAACAAAAGCAAAGGGCAAAATATACACAATTAGTGAGAGGAAGAAGAGAGACTGTTCTACTCTCCTCTTTCCCTTCACTCCGGTCTCTAAGCTCTGTAAAGTCTTCCCATTACAGTCGCTATAAAACCAAATTTGCTATGTTGGTTCACAAAGACATAATTTACAGATCTGGTCTCTGGATACTTTTCCTTCGTCTATAATTCTTCCTCTCACTTACCTGCTCTATCCATGTTGGCCTTGATGTTTCTATAACACACCAAATTCACTATCATTTCAGGGCTGCATTAGGTTGCTAGGGCTGCCATAACAAAGTACCACAGACTGGATGGCTTAAATAACAGAAACTTATTGTCTCATGGTTTTGGAGGCTAAAAATCTAAAATCAAGGTGTTAGCATAGCTGTGCTCCTTTTGAAGGAGCTATGGAAGGATCTATTCTATGCCTCTCTCCTTGCTTCTGGCATTTTGCTAGCAATCTTCGATGTTCCTTGGCCTGCAGACACAGCACCTCAGTCTCTGACTTTATCTTCACATGGTGTTCTTGCTGTGTGTGTGTCTGTCTCTAAACTTCCCCTTTTTAAGAGGACATCAGTCTTAATGGATTAGGGGCCCATCCTACTCCAGTATGACCTCCTCTTAACTGATTATAACTGAAATGGCCCTATTTCCAAATTAGGTCACGTTCTGAGGTACTAGGGCTTAGGACTTCTATATATGAATTTGGGAGAGACATCATTCAACCCATAACAAGACCCTTTGCAATCACTGTTCCCTCTTCCTGGAAAGTTCTCCACCCAGTGTGGTTGCCCTGAGGATACACCTCACATAAGGAGCATAACTGGCCAAGAGTCGCAGCTGCTGTGCTCTGAAATCCATTTCTACTTTTGTGCCAAAGCCACGATTCCCACAATCTACTCCCAGTCAGTGGCTGATCATGGCAAGGGTACTATAAGGCAAGCTTGTTCCTGGGAGATGAAAAATTCACCTGACAGGTGTCTTTGGCTCAAGGACTCTCCCACAGCCTTGCCAAACACCCTAGAATGCTTCTACTCCATCTTCCTTCCTCTCCTCTGTCTTTCACTTGGGGTTCGACCTGAGTCACAATCTGAGGGCTCTCTTCCAGGCTCCCACCAGCTCCCCATTTTCTTTTGAAGTTGGAGAAGAGTACTCAAAAGGGCCATGCACTTTGTTGGATGCTCCACTGTAGCTGACTTGAAATTTTTAATATGTTATTTATGAAGAAGGGGACCCACATTTCATTTTGTACTGAAGACTGGTTTGGTTCACAGGGGTTGCCTTAATAAATTTATTGAAAAGCTAATCCATGACTTGGTTATGCTTCTTGTGGGGGCCCGGAATGCTACCCCAGATATCAGCATGACTCTTCACCACTTCATGTAAGCCTCTGGTCAAATGTCATCTCCTCAGAGAGGCATCTTTTGCCATCCTAAGTAAAGCACACTTGATCCAACCCAGTCTCCCTCTCTCTCTTCCCCATTATTCTGCCTTAGTTTTCTTCATAACTCTATCTGATTTTACTGTACCTTTTTATTGTTTGTTTTGTCTTTCCCTTGAGAATGTAAACTATAAAGGGACAAAGACTTTTTGTTTGTTTCTTATTATACCCCCATACCCATAACAAAGCCAGGCACATGATAGGTAGTCAATAATTAGTTTGTGAACAAATTAGTTTATAAAAAAAAAATGTCATACTGAACTCACCCAGCTCCTTATTCAGTTCTAAACATACAAAAAATGTAGCCCAATGTGAATCTCTTGAGAATGTACTTCACAGACCTAGACAATACAACTGTTTTTGTTTTTGTTTAAAAGACAGGCCAGAAATGAGGACAGACTCCAAAGCCAAAGTAGTAGGCATGACAGTAAATACTGCGATCCCTCAGAGGTGAGTTGAATCTGAATACAGCTGAGGCCAGGGCTGGTATTTTAATGTCCAGGTAAGGACAGGTGACATGGACCTGGGACTGTGCAAGGTAGGATTAATAAAATGAAAATAGGGCCAGAAAAACTACCACTGATCCCCAGTAGTTCAGGGAAGAGGCAAGTAAGTGTGTATTCTGCCCCAGTCTCAGGGTGAAAAAAAAATGTATCTAATGAAACAACAAGACACCAAGTCTGTGGCATGCACAAGTATGTGGCCTAAATTTACATTGTTTATATTGTGCAAGAATCCAGAGCTTCTAAATCACCATAAAAATGTTCCCAGGACCAGAGAAGTCTGTGTAGAAATAAACTCAAATTGCTCTGTAGAAATATTTTCCTAACTCAGGACTCACAAGACTCCCTCAGATTAAATAATTCCTGTTGAACAAACAAGACAAACAACCAGAGGGAGAGGCCACATTCACAATAAGCAGAAGAATTAGCACCCCAAGAGCTGGTGGTAATAGAATAATGTGATGGATATATAAGCTAATTATATTTATTTTTTAAATAAAAGATGGAATAAAAACTATCAAAAAAACCCCTCTATTAAAAAAGAAAGGCAAGATTTTTAAGAAAAAAGAATTTTAAGCATTAAAAATGTAACATTAAATTGAATATTAGATATAGCTGAAAAGAGAATTAGTATCATGGAAAATGGGTCTGAAGAAATTAATCATAATGTAGCAGAGAGAGAAAAAAGGAGATAGAAAAATATGAGAGGTTGTAAGACATGAAAAGTAGATTGAGAAAATAAAATATACATTTAATTGGCATTCTATGAGGAAGGAGTAGGAAACTGTGAGAGAAGCAATACTGAAATGATAATGGCTGAAAATTTAACAGAATTAAAGTAATGCCTATACTCTTTATTTGAAACATCACAAGTCTCAAGCAAGATTCAAAAGAAACACACACACACACACACACACACACACACACACACACACACCCCTGGATACCACTGTGGTAAAATGCAGAATACTGAACCAAGTTGTAAAAGAGAAAGTTGTAAAAGCAACCAGAGAGAAAAAGATGGGTTACCAACCAAATAATGTCAATAAGATTAACAGCAGACTTTTAATCAGGGCCATAGGGGCCAGAAGATAATGGAATAACATATTCAAAGTGGTAAAAGAAAATAGTTGTCAAATTAATACTCTAGGGGCGCCTGGGTGGCGCAGTCGGTTAAGCGGCCGACTTCAGCCAGGTCACGATCTCGCGGTCCGTGAGTTCGAGCCCCGCGTCAGGCTCTGGGCTGATGGCTCGGAGCCTGGAGCCTGTTTCCGATTCTGTGTCTCCCTCTCTCTCTGCCCCTCCCCCGTTCATGCTCTGTCTCTCTCTGTCCCAAAAATAAATAAACGTTGAAAAAAAAAAAATTAAAAAAAAAAAAAAAATTAATACTCTATATCTAACTGAATTACTGTTCAAATATGGGGCTGAAATAAAGACATATTCCTACAAAAAATAAGAGAATGTCCAATTCACAGATGGTCCCTGAAAAAAATATTAAATAATAATATATTTCAATATGAAGTAAACTGAGAAAAAAAGATAAATGATAATGAGCAAAGAAGCTAATAAACGTGATAGTAAATAAGTAAATACCAAATGTTTAAAACGTTTTCTTTTTAAAATTATGGGGTAGTTATAAACAACTCGGAAGTAAAATATTAGGTACAATAATATGGAAGGACAAGTACATTAAAATATTCCAAGGTCCTTGTATTGTTTGGTATGAGAATAGAGATTCTGAATACTTTTTTTTTAAATGTAAAGCTAGTCATGCATACTATAATTTTAGGGGAAGTGGCAATGGGGATGAGGGAGAAAAAAATGGAATGTGTAACTTCCAAAGTAGTAAAGTGGAGAAAAAGAAAAAAAAAATAATACCCAAATAAGACTTATACAGACAAATAAAACTGGAAAGAATGTGCCATTAGCAGATCCCCATTAAAGAAAATTTAAAGAATGTAATCCAAGAAAAAGACAATTGGTCATAGATGTAATACATATAAATGGAGATAAAAGAAGAAATTATGAAGATATAAGATACAAGATATAAGATCTCATGATATAAGAAAGACTTAAAAAGATACAAAATGGTAAATATATAGATAAATCAATACAAACATTGACTATATAAACAATAAGAGAAACGATGCCTTGTGGGCTTAAAAAGTACATAGATTTCTTTTTAGCACAGGAGTTGGTATGGCATAAACGGGAAGGGTTTTGTTCAGAGGAAGATAAAGATATTAAACACTTTAGAATATGGTACGTTAAAGATACATGCTAGGTAGGGGCGCCTGGGTGGCTCAGTTTTAAGCGTCCAACTTCGGCTCAGGTCATGATCTTGTAGTTTGTGAGTTCGAGACCCGCATCAGGCTCTGTGCTGACAGCTCAGAGCCTGGAGCCTGCTTCGGATTCTGGGTCTCTCTCTCTCTCTGCCCCACCCCTGTTCATGCTCTGTCTCTGTCTCTCAAAAATGAATAAATTTAAAAAAAACTTTTAAAGATACATGCTAGGTTAACCACTGAAAGAATGAAAAGATAATACAACTTTCGAAGTGTACAGGAAAAAAAGTGGAGTGAGAGAACAAACCCAATAAACCCAAAAGAAGACAAGAAAGGAGACAAGAAACATAGAAACTGTAGGACAAATAGAAAGCACAAAAGACTTTGGCAGACATGAATTAAAATATATCAGTAATGATAACAAATGTAAATCCACCAAATGCTCCAGGTAAAAAATGGTAACAAGGTCAAATACCTCCTGGGGCAGGTTAGGCCACATAAATGAGTAAACAGCTGGTATAAGAAAGCAACAACTCAAATGAAATGTCTTCTCAGGGCCAAGGAGGCAATGGGGTGTAGTGGAGCCTGCAGTAAACTGGTGAGTGAATTTGTGTAAAAAAGGCAGCTCTCACAGTTTATTGCCACGTGGGAACACAAACCCAGTGTCATGCAGGTCAACCTTTTCAAACAAAGCTGGAAATCCAGTTTTGTGGCATATCTGATTTTTAAACTCAGGGTACTGATTTTTTTTAAAGCAAATACTAAAAAACAAGAGGAAAAGAAAATGCTATCATACCAGTGGATGGAAGGAAAAAAGATAA
The DNA here is from genome assembly GCF_022837055.1 of Prionailurus viverrinus. Taxonomy (NCBI): domain Eukaryota; kingdom Metazoa; phylum Chordata; class Mammalia; order Carnivora; family Felidae; genus Prionailurus; species Prionailurus viverrinus. The sequence goes on along the minus strand of NC_062573.1, from coordinate 37,303,640 downwards.
AATAAAACAAAGAAGCAAAAAGCATGGTAAACAAAGTGCAAAGACAGGAACATAAAAGAAAACAGGAATGACCCTTGCAAAGCTTTGCAACAAGAATGGAAGTGACGGTTTATACTAAAACACCAACGGGATCCACACCCTGTAATTTCCACCCTGTTCAACCTTATCATTTGGCTGAAGAGAACTAACATTAAAGGATGGGAAAAACACCGAATAATCCAAACATAAAGTACATGGAGCCCAGTGGTCACTCAAAATTCAAAATAACGTCTGGATGTTTGTTCCCATCGGTTCTGCTTATACCAAGTCTCCTCTGGGGGTTTCCTGGATACCTGGGCTTATCCAGCTGTTAATAAAAAAAGTGATGTTAAATGATACCTGCAAGGAGGGAGAGGAGGAAGCTGAGAAAGGAAAAGAAGAACCAACAGTACTCTGAGTCTACTATTTGAGCCGGTTCCTGGAATGCCAGTTCTTCCCCAGGGCCTAGGAGGTAAGGTCCCACGTGTTCAGCACAGCCTACAAGGCCATTCAGACTGGGTCCATCTGAGCCTCTGCCTTTACATCTCTACCCAGGCAGGTGCCCCTGCCAGGATGTCTGCACTCCCCCTCCACACTTCAGACCAATTCCATCCCAAGTGAAGCATTCTGTAAACACTGCTTGAGGTTCCAGACAAAACCCCTATATGAGGAATGCACCACATGGCTATTTTTAAACTCAGGTAGGATCTGCAAAAATATATGTAATGAGACAAAGAAAATTGTACTCATGATAATTCCAGAAGGCATGAGGGATAAGTGGGTTGGCCTGATGGGGCTGTTCCAGGCAAGGGATGCAGCCATGATGGGGACTGGACTCTTTTCCTGGAGGGTCTACCATGTGAAGAGGCATCCTGCCAAAGCTGTCTTACCCACTGCAAAACAGGGTCCTAGTGTCTATGATCTATCTCTTTATGGGGTGTACATAAAGATGTGAAGGCTTAAAAGAGATTACTGTCTCCAGAATGCAAACAGAACAACTTAAAATTGACATACATATAATGTTTATATCCTTCATTATTAAATCTAATATTCAAAGGTATTTTATTCTATTTGAAAACAATTGGTAGGTCAATTTTTCTCACTTTTTAACAACACATGACTGAATAACTCCCGAGAAATCAGAGCCAATCAAAACTGAATGAGTAACTTATAGTCAATTTCAAGAGCAAATTATAAAAATGCTTCTCATTTCTTGCCACAAAAAAAATTACATTTAATGTGGCGTGTGGGTGTATGTTGATATGTTCGGTATGTGTGTGGGCAGAAGAAGACCCGGAGCCTCAGAAAGTCATAAAGACCAGGACCTGGGTACAGCTGGAGCGACAGGGAGGGCCAGTAGAACGTGAGGTGGTGCAGAGGGCATGGCTGAGGTGGCCCCTCCCCTCCTCTCAAGAAATCATTACTGAAACTATAGATCCAGGAAGATGTTGATTCCTTGTGGATGTTGAAAGAGCACTTAGAGTCCAGGTTGGATTCTGAGTCAAGTGAGAAGGCTGCACATTCAGGAGCAGGGGCAGAGAAACAAACAAAAGGTGGACCAGAGCAGGGATGAGGGGAACAAAGAAGCAAAAGAGTGTGCAGAGCAGGGGTGAGGGGGACAAAGAAGCAAAAGGAGGGGCAGAATAGAGATGAGAGGGGCAGGGAAGCAAAAGGGTAGCCAGAGCAGGGGTGAGGGGCTATATTGAACTTGCAGCACCAGGAACTGGGGTTTAGACCAAATTCTACATAAGTCTTTCAGGGGCAGGGATGCCCCAAGTGAGAGATGTTACCTGCATTTCATAACATACACTTTTCTAAAAAATGCACAACCTGTCAAGATTGTCTGAGGCTAAGGATGGCTGAAAACAGAAATTATAAGAATCCATCACAAGGGCTCCCTTCAAAGATGAACATTTGTTAGGAGAGAAGAAGAAAGGCTACTCACATGCTGCCCAGAAAATCTTGATCCTACAAGGTCTTCCAGGGTTTCCTCGAAAGTCTGCTGCCTACCAGGTGGGGGTGAGAAGTTAGTCTCTGTGTTTTTAGTTATAACGGACCGATATTAAAACAAAAGAAACAAAACAAATCCGGGTGGGACAGGAAACCATAGGAAGTGCACATTTCTCCTGTACAAAGCTGATGGGTGGGAAGCAGTAAGCAGAGAGCTAAGTCTATTATTTTCAGCTTATTTCAACTTTAAATGAAAAAGCAGTTAGCCTTACTTTAGCCTACTTTTTTATTACAAAGTTAGCCTCCAACTTTGAAGTCACTCTAATGCATCTGCATTAAAAGGTCACCATAAAATCTCCATAGGCAGTGGTCCCGGGATGATTCCCTTCTGCTGCATTTCAGGTCTGCCTGCCTGCAGACCTGCTCTTATGCACCTGCACCTGCCCTGTGGATGTGAAGGTTGCACAGATCGACTCCTCTGACTCCACCTGTTCATCTCATCTGTCTCTCTCCTATTCCCTCTCTCTCTCTCTCTCTCTCTCTCTCTCTCTCACACACACACACACACACACACACACACACACACACACAGAGCTCAGGATTCCACTCATTCCTGGGCTATTCTGTAGGTGCTCATATCCAGGCATCAGGCTTACCAGGGTACAAGCCAGTAAATTACATCCACACAGCCAGGTCCAGGTACCCACGCTGGATAAGCTAGTCTGTGACTCTGAGACACTCAGTGGCAGTGACCATTATACTTCAGTTAATAGAAACTTGACTCCTAGCCTTTAACTCTGACAACACATCAACCACCCTGGAAAACTGGCCTTGCCACTATTTTTAAATAGACCGCTCATCTAAGCTAAACTAGCAGTTCTCATTGCCAGGTGGATGGTTTCAACAAAATATCTCACTGGCATCCAATCTAAATATTGATAAAAATAACTAACAATAAGGGTCATAGCAAATACTTCTATATATGAATTACTCTATACTACTAATTATTGCCAACCATATAAATACCAACTTTCTAAGGTGATGTTCAAGCCTATTTACAATAAGAGGGTCAAAAAACTACATTTAATTTGCCCAATCAGTATTTCTTGAGCACCTGCTACAGCAGGCTGGGTTTGCCGTAGTGAACAAAATAGACATGATTCTTACCTTAATGAGCTTAGAGTCTGGTGGAAGAGAAGCCATTAAGCACACACACATACACACATACAAAGTATAGAGTTACAAATGGTATGTGTGCTAAGAAAAATAAGAGCAGGTATTCTAAGAGCAGACAATAGGCAAGGGCTAGTTTAGATGGAGAGCCTAGGGCTCTGTTTCAGATTCAGTGCCTCGCTAAGCATCATGGAGGCAATGAATGGAAATAATTTACAGTATCTTGGGCAGTCATGTCCCAAATGAACAGAAGCATAACTGGATCAAGCAAAATTCATGCTGGTCCTGTGGCATCCAAGAGTCAGGGTTTCTTATTTGATAATAACTTTGCCTGGCATTCAAGGCTCCACATTCTGACTATAACCTATTTTTCCAGCTTTATATTAGTTCTGCTCTTCTAGAGGCAAGGGGCAGAAGTCACCTAGGCTAGTGTAAGGGGAGAGTGGTGCTTTTAAGAATGTAAAGGCAATAGGGGCACCTGGGTGGCTCAGTCAGCTACATGTTAGACTCCTGGTTTCAGCTCAGGTCATGATATTGTGGTTCATGAGTTTGAGCCCCACATTGGCATGGAGCCTCACTGGGATTTTCTCTCTCTCTCTCTCTCTCTCTCTCTCTCTCTCTCTCAAACTTAAAAAAAAAAAAAGAATGTAAAGGAATAAGGAAAACATGAGTTTCATATGGATTTAAACAGGAGATAAAATAGGATTTGGCTTTGTGTGAACTCACGTGACAGCCAAAGCAGCTAAGGGTCCTTACTATTGGGAGACAATTCTCCATGGTGTTTCTGTGAGTCTTATATCAGACTATCTTTTCTGGGATGTTTGCCATAGCAAACAGCCTAGGAAACTAGAGATGGTAACCCTCTCCAGATCACAGAGCACATTTGTTTCCTGATTATCGCAGTAAAGACCCCAGCCCAAAGATCTGTTTACATTCTAGAGTAATAAATATAATGGCACTGTTTCTGGAAAGGAGGATGGGCAGGTCTCTCCATAAAACTGGGGGTTTCCTAAGCTCAGTGTTGCTCACCTGTGAAACAGACCTTTGTGTGCACAGGGCCCACCTGGGCTCATGTCCATATCACCCCATGGGACCCGGGTCAGGGGTGGAGGGCGAGAACTGATGTGAACATAAAGCTCATACTGCCTAATGTACCATGAATAATATGCTCTATAGATGCACTTGGGCTCATTGGTCTGGTCAATCAATTACGTTCCCACTCTAAGCTGCTACTCAGGGATTGCTTGATCACTTGACCCGTAGGAGCAAGAGTTTGGTGGCCATCACTCTTGTGTCTGCTATTAAAATGCCTCAACCATTTCTACAGGTTCCCCATGTTTATCTTTCTTGCCCTGATGCTATGTATCTTTTTATCTGCCTTCTATGGTGGTTTCTGCCTTGTCTTAAATTGGTTTGCTCATGGCCTCTTATATGCATGCTTTAGCTTTTCCTCCTATCTACTAATCTTTACTTCCACATGAGAGAAATGACCTATTGAGCCAGGCTGTCTCAGACTGGACAGAGATATCCAAGTCAGGTCAGTCCATAAATCTGTCACTATGCAGAGTGGCTTCTCTTGGATCCAGTGAAAATTATGTGCCTGCTCTCAGCCTCACACCTGCCCGCCCATACTTTGCTCTACATTGCCCCTTGGAATGGAAGTCTGCAAATGATTCTCCCAACCTCTCTTAATAAGTTGGTTTCCTATCATATCGTGGTAGGGATGGGAGGCAGAAGACGAAGAGTATCAGGTGGAATAAAGACAAAACCTTCCTTTGTTTAGCTCTAGATTGTGGCAGCTGCTGTAGTAGCAGCAAGAGTTGGGTGATCCAGAAATCTAATCTCAGCATTCAGCCCAGAAGACACCATGGTACACCGCAGACTTAATTTTTTAAACAGAGATTCAAGATTGGTGTCACATCTGTAGAGGGTTCATGATGAGCCCATTGAGTAGCCCTGACTCAATCACACAGAACCCCATGAGATTGTGGTCAGCTCACAGTGGGAAGTGCGATTTATATGACGCACATTTCAAGGCTGTCTGTGCCGGCCTATCTTGTGCAGGGCTGAAAGGGCTGAAAGGGTTGAAAGGACCAGTACAGGGTTATAACCATCCCATGGCAGGGGCTCAAAATTGTTCCTACTTATTCTGGAAGGATTGGTAACTTGTACAGACTACAAGGGTGAGACATGATTGTTTCAAATGTCTGGTGGAGATTTTAGATGATTTTGGTTCCCATCCTCCTTTCAGAAAATTTGGATGTTACCACCAGGTTTTCTTTCCAGCCATTCTGGGCTTATTTTTCAGCTTTTCTCTGCTGTTTCACACTCACACGTTATCTTTCTGCTCTAGCACAGCCTCTGTCAACAGTATTCCCTTTTGCTTCTCTTGGGCCGTCCCTCTCTTTCACTTGTGGCTTTCTTCCCTTGTCATTTAAGCTTTCTCAGCTATGCACAGAAATCCAACAGAAGCCTTTTGTGTGGGGGATTCCCTCCATCCCAGGCAGTTCTGAAAGTGGCAGGTGCCTCTGCAAAGGCTTCTGTCAGCCCTTAGACCTACACCCAGCAGCTGCTAGTCCTGGGCTCTCACTCTTAAAAGCAGTAGAATGGACTTAAGTCAAAAACAAGCATGGTGGGGTTAACTCTGTCATCTTGAACTCAAGCCATTTTTGCTTTGAAACTTTCCTAAAAACACGAAGCTCATTTCTCTGACCATGGGAAGAGAGAAAGACTATGTTACTGGTATAGAATTCTGCTTACACTGGAGGTGGTGAGGCATGGATTTCCCTAATCAGCAGATAGATGTAAACTGTATACATGGGTGGGGTGGGGGTTGGGAAGTGGTTTGCAGGGTGCCAGAGCTGTAAGTAAAAACACAAATTTCCCAGCTGGGAATAGGCCCCTGAAAAGGGAACTGCCACACCTGATAAGAAAAGAATCTATTTCCTTTTTGACCAGGAAGGCATTAAGGCTGTTAGCACACAACGAATCACGTCCATCTATAAAGGAACATGCAGACTAGATTCTCAACACTATCAACACAGACGTATCTCTAAAACAGTCATGTAAGTTTTAAAAATACCTAAAAATACGTTTGATGTTGTTTATGGATTCAGTCATATATATAGTAAAAGTTAAAAAAATATGCAGAGGGGCCAACATGGTGGAGAAGTAGGGGGATCCACACTTCCCGTGTCTCTCAAACAAAGAAGTGCAGAAGCCAAAGGACTTTGAGCACCAGAGCCTGAAAGGAAAAAAAAACTGGGGGAGATAAAAAAAAAAAAAGGCCGCGTGGGCACAGAGGGGAGGGACCCCCTTCTACGGACAGACAACGGGAAGAAAAAGAGCGCTAGTGAAGTGTAGGACCATATCTGGACAGGAGAAAGACCTCGGACCTAGACTGAGAGGGATCCGATCTCTAACTGTGGGGCTTTCTTCAAAGCCAGCTCCCTGTTCATGCACTGGGGAGGAGGGGAGCCAGCCCTGGGTGTGGTTGTAGGTCAGAGGCTCAGTCCGCAGTTGGAAAGAGTGGTTCCCTCTCTGGAGGGCTATGAGATAGTACAAAACCTGCCTGCGTCCGCCACCCCTGGGCACAGCGGCTGGGCAGAGGCTGCAGTCTGCAGGAGGAAAAGGCCGCCGTCTCCCTGGAGTGCTGTGGGAGAAGACAAAGCCTGCCTGTGTCTGCCTGCATCCACAAGGGCAGCGGCTCAGTCCGCAGTAGGAGGACTACACTAAGGACCACACTAAGAGGCGCTTCCCCGGTGTGAGCGCGCAGAGAGCGGGACTTTGAATCCTAGCCAAGCGCAGAGTCAGGGGAGTTGTCAGAGCGAGAAGGACCGCCTGTCTGTGCCCGCGGCACAGTAAGGATGACTCAAACGGAGTCCACCAGGTCTGGCTCTGTGGAGAAGAGACTGCGGGATCACCATTTCCCCCCCACACACCACCATTACCAAGGTGGGGCCTCAGGGATCACTCCTGGGGCCCATAGTGGGGGTGGGTCCTGAAAACGCCAAACCACACCCCTTTGCAGTGGGTAACTGCATACCCACCGGAGCAGCACAGACCCGGTGGACAGCTACTACCTACAAGCAATGCAGCATTGCCTGGATTAACTCTAGGTCGATTCTGGATATATAGATACATTCTACCCCACCCCACCCCACTTCTCCTCCTTATCTCTTCCCTCCCCTAGGCTGGTTACTCTGGTTGTTGGTCTGTCTCAACAAATGTATTTAATCCATTGTCTTGATACATGTTCTACACCTCCTTCTTTATACTCCTTTCTCTCTCTGGAATAATCAAGGCATATAGTTTCTCTTTCTGAGTAACTTTATCTTTGTTTCCTTTTCCCCCGCCTCCTTCTTTATTTTCCTTTCTCTCTCTCTGTATTAAGCCTTTTAGTCTCTCTGCCTAATCAATGCTTATTTTTTCTCCCCACCCCCACCCGGCTCCTGTCATTTCTCTCATTGTATGTGCCCTTCCATCAGCACAGCCTCCACCCTCTTCTTTGCTTGTAGTCTGTGTTTTTGGGTTTTTTGTTTTTAGTCTTTGGTTTTCTGTTTTGTTTATTTGTTTGTTTGTGTTATTTGTGTGTTTGTGTGTTTTTGTCTCCTGTTTGTCTATCTGTTTTCCTTTACAGGCCTACTCCAAGGAACAAATCAAAGTGCACCTGGTGGAGGGTCCAAAATATCACTACTAGTAGGATAATAAAATAACCAAGGTCACAACAACAGAGAGCAAGTAACAACCTCCAAAAGAACACCTCCTGAAGGCCCAGGCCCTGGACAGTGTATGACCCTCCTTTAATACAGCGGGGCTTGCAGGTGCAGAGCACACAACAAGCTTTTAAAATGCATAAGGGACAGAAAACTAGCCAAAATGACGAAACGGACGAATTCTCCTCAAAAGAAATTCTAAGAAGTAGCAACAGCTAACAAATTGATGAAAATCGATTTAAGCAATATAACGGAACAAGAATTTAGAATAATAGTCATAAAATTATTTACTGTGCTGGAAAAAAGCATAGAGGACAGCAGAGAATCTACTGCTACAGAGATCAAGGGACTAAAAAATAGTCATGATGAATTAAAAAATGCTATAAATGAAGCAGCCATAGCACGGATTGAAGAGGCAGAGGGGAGAACAGGTGAATTAGAAGATAACTTATGGAAAAAGAGGAAGCTGAGAAAAAGAGAGATAAAAAAATCTAGGAGTATGAGGGGAGAATTAGAGAACTAAGAGATGCAATCAAATGGAACAATATCCATATCACAGAAATTCCAGAAGAAGAAGAAGAAGAGAGAGAAAGGGGCTGAAGGTGTACTTGAACAAATCATAGCTGAGAACTTCCCCGATCTGGGGAAGGAAACAGGCATTGAAATCCAAGAGGCACAGAGAACTCCCTTCAGACGTAACTTGAATCGATCTTCTGCACAACATATCATACTGAAACTGGCAAAATGCAAGGATAAAAAGAGAATTCTGAAAGCAGCTCGGGATAAACGGGCCTTAACATACAAGGGCAGACACAAAAGGGTAGTAGCAGACCTATCTACTAAAACTTGGCAGGCCAGAAGGAATGGCAGGAAATATACAATGTGATGAATGGAAACATATGCAGCCAAGAATCCTTTACCCAGCAAGTCTGTCATTCAGAATAGAACGAGAAATAAAGGTTTTCCCAAACAAACAAAAACTGAAGGAATTCATCACCACTAAACCAGCCCTCCAAGAGATCCTAAGGGGGATTCTGTGAGTGAAATGTTGCAAGGACCACAAAGTACCAGAGACATCACTACAAGCATGAAAGCTACAGACATCACAATGACTCTAAACCCATATCTTTCAATAATAAATGCTGAATGTAAATGGACTAAACGCTCCAACAAAAAGAAACAGGGTATCAGAATGGATTAAAAAAAAACATCCATTTGCTGTCCATAAGAGGTTCATTTTAGACCTGGGGACACCTTCAGATTGAAAGTGAGGGGATGGAGAACTATCTATCATGCTACTGGAAGTCAAAAGAAAGCTGGAGTAGCCATACTTACATCAGACAAACTAGACTTTAAATTAAAGGCTGTAACAAGCGATGAAGAAGGGCATTATATAATAATTACAGGGTCTATCCATCAGGAAGAGCTAACAATTATAAATGTCTATGCACTGAACACAGCAGCCCCCAAATATATAAAACAGTTAATCACAAGCATAAGCAACCTTATTGATAAGAATGTGGTAATTGCAGGAGATTTTAATACTCCACTTACAACAATGGATAGAACATCGAGACAGAGAATAAATAAAGAAACAAGGGCCCTGAATGATATATTGGATCAGATGGACTTGACAGATATATTTAGAACTCTGCATCCCAAAGCAACAGAATATACTTTCTTCTCAAGTGGACATGGAACATCTATCTCCAAGATAGATCACATACTGGGTCACAAAACAGCCCTTAATAAGTATAAAAGAACTGAGATCATACCATGCACACTCTCAGATCACAATGCTATGAAACGTGAAATCAACCACAGGAAAAAGTCTGGAAAACCCCCAAAAGCATAGGTTTTGAACATTTAAGCATGAGGTTAAAGAACATCCTACTAAAGAATGAATGGGTCAACCAGGCAATTAGAGAAGAAATTACAAGATATATGGAAACAAATGAAAATGAAAATACAACAATCCAAACGCTTTGGGATGCAGCAAAGTCAGTCCTGAGAGGAAAATACATTGCAATCCAGGCCTATCTCAAGAAACAAGAAAAATCCCAAATACAAAATCTAACAGCACACCTAAAGGAAATAGAAGCAGAACAGCAAAGACGTCCCAAACCCAGCAGACGAAGAGAAATAATAAAGATCAGAGCAGAAATAAACAATATAGAACCTAAAAAAAACAGTGGAGGAGATCAATGAAACCAAGAGATGGTTTTTTAATTTTTTTTTTTTCAACGTTTATTTAGTTTTGGGACAGAGAGAGACAGAGCATGAACGGGGGAGGGGCAGAGAGAGGGAGACACAGAATCGGAAACAGGCTCCAGGCTCCGAGCCATCAGCCCAGAGCCTGACGCGGGGCTCGAACTCACAGACCGCGAGATCATGACCCGGCTGAAGTCGGACGCTTAACCGACTGCGCCACCCAGGCGCCCCAAGAGATGGTTTTTTGAAAAAATAAACAAAAATGATAAACCCCTAGCCAGGCTTCTCAAAAAGAAAAGGGAGAGGACCCAAATAGGTAAAATCATGAACGAAAATGGAATTATTACAACCAATCCCTCAGAGATACAAGCAACTATCAGGGAATACTATGAAAAATTACATGCCAACAAATTGGACAACCTGGAAGAAATGGACAAATTCCTAAACACCCACATACTTCCAAAATTCAAATGGGAAGAAACAGAAAATTTGAACAGACCCATAACCAATGAAGAAATTGAATCAGTTATCAAAAATCTCCCAACAAATAAGAGTCCAGGACCAGGTGGCTTCCCTGGGGAATTCTACCAGACACTGAAAGCAGAAATAATACCTATCCTTCTCAAGCTGTTCTAAAAAATAGAAAGGGAAGGAAAACTTCCAGATTCATTCTATGAAGCCAGCATTACTTTGATTCCCAAACCAGACAAAGACCCAGCAAAAAAAGACAACTACAGGCCAATATCCCTGATGAATATGGATGCCAAAATTATCAACAAGATACTAGCAAATCGAATTCAACAGCATATAAAAACAATTATTCACCATGATCATGTGGGATTCATTCCTAGGCTGCAGGGCTGGTTCAACATCCACAAATCAATCAATGTGATACATCACATTAATAAAAGAAGAGATAAGAACCATATGATCTGGTCAATAGATACAGAAAAAGCATTTGACAAAATTCAGCATCCTTTCTTAATAAAAACCCTCAAGAAAGTCAGGATAGAAGGAACATACTTAAACATCACAAAAGCCATTTATGAAAAGCCCACAGCTAATATCGTCCTTAATGGGGAAAAAAATGAGAGCTTTCCCCCTGATATCAGGAACACGACAGGGATGTCCACTCTCACTGCTATTGTTTAACATAGTGTTGGAAGTTCTAGCATCAGCAATCAGACAACAAAAGGAAATCAAAGGCATCAAAATTGGCAAAGATGAAGTCAAGCTTTCACTTTTTGCAGGTGACATGATACTATACATGGAAAACCTAACAGACACCACCAAAAGTCTGCTAGAACTGATACATGAATTCAGCAAAGTTGCAGGATACAAAATCAATGTACAGAAATCAGCTGCATTCTTATACACTAATAATGAAGCAACAGAAAGACAGCTAGATAAAGCAACTGATTCCATTCACAACTGCACCTAGGAAAATACCTAGGAATAAACCTAACCAAAGATGTAAAATACCTGAAACTATGCTGAAAACTATAGAAAGCTTATGAAGGAAATTGAAGAAGATACAAAGAAATGGAAAAACATTCTGTGCTCATGGATTGGAAGAATAAATATTGTTAAAATGTCAATACTACCCAAAGCAATCTACACATTCAGTGCAATCCCAATCAAAATTGCACCAGCATTCTTCTCGAAGCTAGAACAAGTAATCATAAAATTTGTATGGAATCACAAAAGACCCCAAATAGCCAAAGTAATATTGAAGAAGAAGACCAAAGTGGGAGGCATCACAATCTCAGATTTTAGCTTCTACTACAAAGCTGTAATAATCAAGACAGCATGGTATTGGCACAAAAACAGACACATAGACCAATGGAATAGAATAGAAACCCCAGAACTAGACCCACAAAAGTATGGCCAACTAGTCTTTGACAAAGCAGCAAAGAATATCCAACGGAAAAAAGACAGACTCTTTAACAAATGGTGCTGGGAGAACTGGACAGCAACATGCAGAAGAATGAAACTGGACCACTTTCTTACACCATTCACAAAAATAAACTCAAAATTAATGAAGGACCTGACTGTGAGACAGGAAACCATCAAAACCCTAGAGGAGAAAGCAGGGAAAAACCTCTCTGACCTCAGCCGCAGCAAAGCAATTTCTTACATGACACATCTCCAAAGGCAAGGGAATTAAAAGCAAAAATGAACTATTAGGACCTCATCAAGATAAAAAGCTACTGCGCTGCAAATGAAACAATCAACAAAACTAAAAGGCAACCAATGGAATGGGAAAAGATATTTGTAAATGATATCAGATAAAGGGCTAGTATCCAATATCTATAAAGAACTCACCAAACTCCACACTCAAAAAACAAATAATCCAGTGAAGAAATGGGCAGAAGACATGAATAGACATTTTTCTAAAGAAGACATCCAGATGGCTAACAGGCACATGAAAAGATGCTCAACGTCACTCCTCATCAGGGAAATACAAATCAAAACCACATTGAGATACCACCTCATGCTGGTCAGAGTGGCTAAAATGAACAAATCAGGAGACTATAGACACTAGAGAGGATGTGGAGAAATGGGAACCCTCTTGCACTGTTGGTGGGAATGCAAACTGGTGCAGCTGCTCTGGAAAACAGTGTGCAGGTTCCTCAAAAAATTAATAGAGAGATCTACCCTATGACTTGGCAATAGCACTGCTAGGAATTTACCCAAGGGATACAGGAGTGATGATGCATAGGGGCACTTGTATCCCAATGTTTATAGCAGCACTTTAAACAATAGCCAAATTATGGAAAGAGCCTAAATGTCCATCAGCTGAAGAATGGATAAAGAAGATGTGGTTTATATATACAATGGAATACTACTTGGCAATGAGAAAGAATGAAATCTGGTCATTTGTAGCAATGTGGATGGGACTGGAGAGTATTATGCTAAGTGAAATAAGTCAGGCAGAGGAAGACAGATACCTCATGTTTTCACTCACATGCGGATCCTGAGAAACTTAACAGAAGACCATGGGGGGAGGAGCAGGGGGAAAAAAAAAGTTACAGAGAGGGAAGGAGGCAAACCATAAGAGACTCTTAAATACTGAGAACAAACAGGGTTGATGGGGGGGGGGGGAAAGGGGAAAGTGGGTGATGGGCATTGAGGAGGGCACCTGTTGGGATGAACACTGGGTGTTGTATGGAAACCAATTTGACAATAAATTATATGAAAAAAAAATGCAAGGAAAAATAAATAAATAAAATACAAGGGATCAATGCTTAATTGCAAGATAGTTGTTACCTCTGGAGATGAAAGCAGTAGAAAAAAATGGGTTTAGGTGTGTCTAATATTTTATTTATTTATATACTTATTTATTTATATATTTATTTTATAATATTTTATTTCCTTAATAACAAAAGAAATCTGAAGCTTGTGCAACAAACTGTTTGCCTCTGCAAGATCTAGGCAGTGTGTATTTAGTATATTCCATATTATTTATCGTGTATTTCTGTTTGTGATATAAACAATTAAAACATAAGAAATGGGGACTAACCAGAGGGATCCCCCAAGTCACACTCTTCCCTTCAAGTCCTGGAAGATGAAGTTGGTAGAGAAATGTATTAGAGAGCAAAATAAAAAAAAAATAGATACACATCTGTTTTAAAAATTATTTAGGAGTGGTATCACCAGTCCTCCATATAGAGTTCACAGAGTGACCTTTCTAAAGCACGAATCTGATCAAGGCCCACGCTCAGAGTCCTCAAGGGCTCTCCATTGCCTTCAGAACATATTGTAAGTGCCTAAAGGATCTGCCCCAATCTGGCCTCAATGCCACCCCACCCACTCCTTGGAACTCAACACCCCCCTCTGAGTACTTTGAACTCAGCACCCCACTCCAAGAGCACCATTCTCTGACTCCTCGGTCTTTGAGCATGCTGCACACTATATGCCTTCAGCTCTGTCCTCCTTTGGCCCTCCCTGACCTCTGCTCTTGGCTCCCTCCCACTCAGCCTTCAGATTCAGGAAACTTTCCCTGCTCCTGAGTTCAGGATCTTCCTTCTGTACCTCCCCAAATCCTTAAGTCTTATTACAATGGAAGCCAACCTTCTGGTTGTTTCCTTCTCCACCAGAGAGGGAGCTCCGTGTCAGCAGGGACTATATTTTGCTGTCCTCTGGATGCCTAGCACATGGCGTAATGTCTGGCAGCCTGGAACCTTTAGTAAATATTTGTTCATGAGTGGGAGAGTGGATAGTGAGTGGATAAATGAATGACTCTAGAAACAGGACTAATCTACTCTCCTAGTCACTTCTAGTCCAATGTCAAGGAGCCCAATAATCAGTTTATTTTATGACAAACATAAAAACCTCAGTGGAAATTTCTCAATCAGTTTTTAATTTCTTAAAATCAAACAGGCCAGATTAAAAACTATCACAGGATTTTTCAAAGCAAGGATTATTCAAAACTGGTAAAGATTCAGGCAGAGAATAAAATAGCATTTTATGAATTTTTTATAATAATAAACTCCCAGTGATTATGGATTCTTTAAAGTACAGTAAGACATTAGGACCAATAACATAGCTAAAGCTCAAAAGAGGTAATTTGCCTCTTTTGCCCACCATTATGAAATGGCAATGCGGCCAAGTGTCTCATTCCACTGACATACCTCCTCTCTGCACTATACACACAAAGTATCACCTGGCAGTCTTGGGTTCTCTTGTTTAAGGTCTCTGTCTAAACACAGAATTCCAAGGCACTGCTTTAACACCACCTGGTCTAATCCTCTTACTGCAGATGAGGAAACTGAAGTCCATGCCTTCAGTGAACAAAGAGGTAAAGAAGACCTACTATCCATCAGTAGGCCCTGGGGAGATAATGATGAATGAGAAACAGTCCCTGCCCTGAAGGTGCTCATGGTTTTAGCAAGGGAGATTTAGACATATGCAAACACAATCACAATGACATATGAAAAGTATTATCTTGATTACTGGCAGAATTGTGAGTTTGCTCAAAAAGGAAGAAGCCAACAATAGTACAAAGAAAACCTGGGTTTGCAAGCATAATTCATTCCAGAAACATGCTTGTAATCCAAAGCACTCGTGTATTAAAGCGAATTTCAAGAACCATTGGCTCAGTTGTGATCATGTGACATTCAGGATCATATACTACTCGTATTGCAAGACATTGCTCATTTATCAAGTTAAAATTTATTAGACATGTTCGCTCATCTTGTGAAACACTCGCAGAACAAGTCACTCGCAATCCAAGGTTTTACTGTACTTACTAGAGGGGCTCAAGAAAAGCTTCCCATGGGAGATGAGATTTGAACTTGGTCATTTAAAGGTGAGTAGGAGTTTGTCTGGTAGGAGATAAGAATGGCATTCGGGTAGAAAGAACAGTATATGCAAATGCAGGCAGTGTAAGCCCTGGATGTAGCTAGTGTAACTCGGGAGAATGGCAGTAAGGAGTGGGATAGGAGTCTATGGAGATTACATGATTTGCCCAAAGTTTTCACAGTGAAATAGCTCCAGGGCCCACCTAACCAGGTTTCTTGACTCTCCCCTCTGGTACTCTTTTCACTAGACCTTGACACCTATATTTCTAACGAAATGTAACCATGTGAAACTAGGATCATTTTGTATAAATGCCATCAGATGCTGTGGGCACAATGGGAACCTCAAGGGGAGGCCACATGGAAGCAAAAAAAAAAAAAAAGCAAATTAGTAGATGGACTAACAGGTATATATTTATTGCCATTTTGTTCATTGTTTTCTCGCTGTTCTGTAGTTCTTCTCTATTCCTTTCTTCTCTTGCTCTCTTCCCTTGTGGTCTGATGAGTTTCTTTAGTGTTATGTTTAGATTCCTTTCCTAATATCTCTTGTGTTTCTACTATAGGAGTTTGCTTTGTGGTTACCATAAGGCTTACATATAACAGCCTATATATATATGGGCTGTTGTATATATCAGGTACGTATATACACATATACATATATACATATACATATATTCTATTCACAGTCTATTTTAACTTAAGTTTGAATGCACTCTGAAACTCTGTATTTGTTTACTCTGTGTTATGTTTTTGATGTCACATCTTATACTTTAACATTCTGTATATCCCTTACCTGATTATTGTAGTTATCATTACTTTTAATACTTTTTTCTTTTAAATTTCATATAAGTTTTATAAGCAATTAATCCACAACTTCTACTATATATTTACCTTTACCAGTAAAATTTATGCTTTCATATGTTTTCTTGTTACTAATTAATGCCCTTCTTTTTTAGCTTAAAAAATTCCGTTAGCATTTCTTGTAAGGTCAGGTTAGGGGTAATGAACTCCTTTAGCGTTTCCTTGCCTAGAAAATTCAATCTCTCTTTCAATTCTGAATAATTTTTCTGGGCAGAGTATTCTTGGTTGGAAGTTTTTTCCTTTCAGCACTTTGACTACATCATACTACTCCCTTCTGGCCTGCAAAGTTTCTGCTGAGAAATCAGCTAATAGTCTTATAGGGGTTCCCTTGTACATAGCAAGTTGTTTTCTCTTGCTGCTTTCAAGATTCTTTAACTCTTTACCTTTTTCAAAAAAATGTTTACTTATTTTTGAAAGACGGAAACACAGAGTGCAAGTAGGGTAGGGGCAGAGAGAGAGTGGGAGACACAGAATCTGAAACAGACTCTAGGCTCTGAGTTATCAGCATAGAGCCTGACATGGGGCTCAAACTCACAAACTGTGAGATCACGACCTGAGCTGAAGTTGGATACTTAACCAATTGAGCCATCCAGGCGCCCCAACCCTTTACTTTTTAATGATAATGTGTCTTGGTGTAGATCTTTTGGGGTTTAACTTATTGGGAACTCTCTGTGCTTCTCATACCTACATGTATTTTTCCTTCCTGAGGTTAGGAAAGTTTTTGGCCATTAAATTTTCTGCCTTTTTCTCTCTCTTCTCCTCTAGGATCCCTATTCTGTGAATGTTATTATCCTTGATAGTGTCCCTTAGGCTACCTTCAGCTTTTTAAAATTCTTTTCTTTTGCAGCCTCAGGGTAAGTTCCACTGCCCTATCTTTTGAATCATTGATCTAGAAAGTGAATTATAACAACAATAACAACAACCAGAACTAAAAGATTATTTATCAAGGTCCCAAATAGCATATCGTATAGCCATTTTTTTATTTATAAAATAAAGTATACCAGAGAAGAGGAAAAAAAAGTTATAATAATTGCAAAAAAGTATTCCTAGTACTTAACACTTCTAAAATCTTTTATATATTATTTCATCACAAGATAATTATATAGTATAAAAAAGTAATCCGTAGTCCGTAACTAAAAAGAACAAAATATAGTGTTTTTAACTGTTCATTTGAGGTTATCAATGAGTCAAAATATAAAATAGACGCCTTCATGCAGAAGGATTTGGCACTAATTCTGCATAAACGAGAAGGTTAGAAAAAAACAGAAGTATATTTATGCTATTTATTAAGAAAGGGAATCTTTTCCTCTCAAATAACAGGGACTTTGAAGTTGTGCAAGAGAACACAGGAACAGGTATGGAGAAATTAGTGCAGCATACTTTTATTATTTTATTTTTTGTCATTGCTCCTTTTTGTAAAAGACCATCAACTTAATACAGACTGCTATATGCATAAGATGTTACATACAAACCTAATGGTAACTACAAATCACAAACCAGTAATAGATATGCAAAGAATAAAGAGAACGGAATCCAGGTATATCACTAAAGAAAGCCAAAAAACCATGAAAGAGAACAAGAAAAAGAAAGGATCAGATAAAATCTATAGAAATAACCATAAAACAAGTAACAAAACAGCAATAAACACATATCTATCAATAATTACTTTGTAAATGGACTAAACACTCCAACCAAAATACATAAGGTGACAGACTGGGGGAAAAAAAACCACATCTATATGCTGCCTATAAGAGATTCATTTCAGTCCTAAAGTCACCCACAGAATGAAAGTGAGGGAATGGAGAAACATTTATCATGCAAATGGATATCAAAAGAAAACCAGGATAGCAATACTTACATGGGACAAAATGACTTTAAAACAAAGACTATAATAAGAGATTAAAAAAAAAGGTCACTATATCATAATAAAGGGGACAATCCAATAGGAAGATATAACAATTGTAAGTATTTATGCACCCAGCATGGAACACCCAAATACATAAAACAATAACAAACATAAAGGAAATAATTGATAGTAATACAAGAATGGTAAGGAATTTTAACACTCCACTTACATCAATGGACAGATCATCCAAATAGAAAATTAACAAGAAAACAGTGGCTTTGAATGACACACTGGATCAGATAGATTTAACAGACATACACAGAACATTCCACCCTAAAGCCACAGAAAAACATTCTCTTCAAGTGCACACAAAACATATTCCAGAATAGATCACATATTAGGCCACAAAACAAGTCTCAACAAATTTAAAAAAATCAGAGTCATACCACACGTCCTTTCTCACCATAATATGAAACTAGTAATCAGCCACAAGGAAAAATATGGAAAGACCACAAATACATGGAGGTTAAATAACATGCTACTAAACAGTGAATGGGTCAACCAAGAAATCAAAGAAGTCAAAAATTACATGGAAACAAATGAAAATGA
The DNA here is from genome assembly GCF_022837055.1 of Prionailurus viverrinus. Lineage (NCBI taxonomy): Eukaryota > Metazoa > Chordata > Mammalia > Carnivora > Felidae > Prionailurus > Prionailurus viverrinus. The sequence goes on along the minus strand of NC_062573.1, from coordinate 37,284,957 downwards.
AAACACAATGGCCCAAAATCGTTGAGATGCAGCAAAAGTGGTTCTAAAAGGGAAGTTTATAGCAAAACAGGCCTACCTCAAGAAGCAAGAAAAATATCAAATAAATACCAGATAAACAACATAAACTTACACCTAAAGGAGCTAGGAAAAGAACAATAAAAAAAAAAAACCCACCTAAAACCAACAAAAGGGAGGAAATAATAAAGATTAAAGCAGAAATAAATGATATAGAAACTAAAAACAAAAACAAAAACAAAACAAAAAAAAACAGACCAATGAAACCAGGAGCTAGTTCTATGAAAAGATCAACAAAATTGATAAACATCTAGCCAGACTCATAAAGAGAGAGAGAGAGAGAGAGAGAGCGCATCCAAATAAACAAAATCACAAACGACAGAGAAGAAATAACAACCAACACCACAGAAATACAATTATAGGAGAGTATTATGAAAACCTATATACCAACAAATTAGACGACCTAAAAGAAATGGATAGATTCCCAGAAACATAATCTATTAAAACTAAAAAAGGAAGAAATAGAAAATTTGAACAGATCAACTACCAGCAATGAAATTGACTCAGTCATCAAAAAACTCCCAACAAACAAAAGTCCAGAACCAGATGGCTTCACAGATGAACTCTACCAAACATTTAAAGAAGAGTTAAGACCTATTCTTCTCAAATCATTCCAAAAAATAGAAGAGGAAAGAAAGCTTCCAAATTCATTGTATGAGGCCAGTATCACTCTAATTCCAAAACCAGATAAAGACACCACAAAAAAAGAGAACTATAGGCCAATATCTCTCATGAATATAGATGCAAAAATCCTCAACAAAATATCAGCAAACCAAATCCAACAATACATTAAAAAAAACATATATTGCAATCAGGTGGGATTTATTCCTGGGATGCAAGTGTGGTTCAATATTCAGAAAACAATCAACATGACAAGTCACACCAGTAAGAGAAAGGATAAAGACCAGATGATCATTTCAATAGGTGCAGAAAAAGCATTCAACAAAGTACAACGCCATGATAAAAACCCTCTGCAAAGTTTATCTACAGGGAACAAACTTCAACATATTAAAGGCCATATATGAAAAACACACAGCTGGGGCGCCTGGGTGGCTCAGTTGGTTGAGCTTCTGACTTCGGCTCAGGTCATGATCTCATGGCTCGTGAGTTTGAGCCCTGCATCAGGCTCTGTGCTGACAGCTCAGAGCCTGGAGCCTGCTTCTGATTCTGTGTCTCCCTCTCTCTCTGCCCCTAACCCACTTGCATTCTGTCTCTGTCTCTCTCAAAAATAAATAAACATTAAAAAAAAAAAAGAATAAGAAAAAAGAAAAACAGCTAACATCATATTCAATGGGGAAAAACTAAGTGCTCTTCCCCTAAGGTGAGGAATAAGACAAGGATATTCACTCTCACCACTTTTATTCAACATAGCACTGGAAATCCTAGCCATAGCAATTAGAAAACATAAAGAACTAAAAGGCATCCAAACTGGTGAGAAAGAAGTGAAATTCTCAGTATTTGCACATGACATGATACTATATATAGGAAATGCTAACACTCCACCAAAAAACAAAACAAAACAAACAAACAAAAAAATTACTGGAATTGATAAATGAACTCAGTAATGTTTCAGGATACAAAATCAATGTACAGAAGTGCGCTGCATTCCTATACACTAATAATGAAGCCACAGAAAGTGAAATTAAGAAAACAGTCCCATTTACAAATGCACCAAAACCAATAAAATATCTAGGAATAAACTTAACCAAAGAGGTGAAAGACTCTGAAAACTATAAAAAACTGCTGAAAACAATTCAAGATGATGCAAAGAAATAGAAAGACATCCCATGCTCATGGATTGGGACAGCAAATAGTCTTAAGATGTCTATAGCACCCAAAGAAATCTTCAGATTTAATGCAATCCCTATCAAAATACCAACAGCATTTTTCACAGAACTAGAATAAACAATTCTAAAATTTGTGTGGAACCACAAAAGACCTCACATGAGCAAAGCAATATTTAAAAAGAACAAAACTTAAGGTATCACAATTCCAGATTTCAAGTTATATTACAAGGCAGTAGTGGGGCACCTGAATGGCTCAATTGGTGGCTTAATCATCCAACTTCAGCTCAGGTCATGATCTCACGATTTGTGAGTTTGAGCCCTGGATTGGGCTCTGTGCTGATAGCTCAGAATCTAGAGCCTGCTTCGGATTCTGTGTCTCCCTCTCCCTCTCCCTTGCTTGCACTCTGTCTCTGTCTCTCAAAAATAAATGAACATTAAAGAGGCGCTTAGGTGGCTAAGCCAGTTAAGCGTCCAATTTCGGCTCAGGTCATGATCTCATGGTCCGTGAGTTCGAGCCCTGTGTCGGGTTCTGTGTTGACAGCCCAGAGCCTGGAACCTGCTTCAAATTCTGTGTCTTCCTCTCTCTCTCTGCCCCTCCCCTGCTCGCACTCTGTCTCTGTCTCTCTCTTTCAAAGATAATGAATTAAACATTAAAAAATTTTTTTTAATAAAACAATAAATGAACATTAAAAAAATTTTTAAAAAAACAAGGCAGTAGCAATTAAAACAGGATAGTGCTGGCATTAAAACAGACACATAGTTCAAAAGAATAGAATAGAATAGAAAACCCAGAAATAAACCACAATTATAGGGTCAATCAATCTTCAACAAAGGAGGAATGAATATATGATGGGAAAAAGTCTCCTCAACAATGCTTTTGGGAAAACTGGACAGTTACATGCAAAAGAATCCAATAACCACTTTTTTACACCATGTACACACACACAAAAAAAACCTCAAAATATATTAAAGACATAAATGTGAGACCTGAAGCCATAAGAACTCCTACAGGAGAGCACAGGCAGTAATTTCTCTGACATTAGCCATAGCAACATTTTTCTAGATATGTCTCCTGAGGCGAGAGAAATATAAGCAAAAATAAGCTATTAGGACAACATCAAAATAAAAAGCTTCTGCACAGGGGCACCTAGGTGGCTCATTTGAGCATCTGACTCTTGATTTCGGCTCAGGTCATGATCCTAGGGTTGTGGGATCGAGCCCTGTGTTGAGCTCTGCACTGAACATGGAGCCTGCTTATGATCCTCTCTCTCTCCCCCTATCTGCCCCTCTCTCCTGTTCACACACTCTCTCTCTAACAAAAAATAAAAATAAAAAAGCTCCTGCATAGCAGAAGAAACAATCAGCAAAACTGAAAGGCAACTTATTGAATGGGGGAAATATTTACAAATTTGACATATTTGATGAAAGGATAGTATCCAAAATATAGAAAGAACTGATATAGCTTAACAACCAAAACACAAACAATCCAATTAAAAATGAGCAGGGGTGCCTGGGTGGCTCAAGTCAGTTAAGTGTCTGACTCTTGGTTTTGGCCCAGGTCAGATCTCACGGTTTGGGAGTTCAAGCCCCATGTTGGGCTCTGTGCTGATAGTGTGGAGCCTGCTTAGGATTCTCTCTCTCTACCCCCCTCTCTCTGCCCCTTTCCTGCTCACACTGTCTCTGTCTCTCTCAAAAAGAAATAGACTAAAAAAAATAAAGAAAAAATGGGCAGAAGACATGAACATTTTTCTAAAGCAGATATACAGATGGCCAACAGATACATGAAGAGATGCTCAATATCACTCATCATCAGGGAAATGCAAATCAAAACCACAATGAGATATCACCTCAGACCCATAAGAATGGCTAAAATAAAAAACAAAAAAAAACAAGTGTTGACGAGGACACAGAGAAAAAAGAACCCTCTTGTACCATTGGTGGGAATGTAAATGGGTGCAACCAATGTGGAAACCAGTATGGAGGTTCCTCAAAAAGTAAAAATAGGGGCACCTGGGTGGCTCAGTCAATTAAGCATCCAACTCTTGATTTTGGCTCAGGTTATGGTCTTGCAGTTTTGTGAGTTGGAGCCCTGCATCCAACTCTGCACTGACAGCACAAAGCCTGCCTGTGATTCTCCGTCTCTTTCTGCCCCTCCTCTGCTTGCACTTTCTGTCAAATAAATAAATAAACTAAAAAAAGAAAAAAGAAATACAATTGATATTTTAAGTTAAAAACAGAACTACCCTATGATCTGGTAATCACACTACTGGGTATTTACCCCCAAAATACAAAAATACTAATTCAAAGGGATACATGCACTCCTATGTTTACTGCAGCATTATTTACAATAGCCAAACTATGGAAGCAGCCCACGTGTCCACTAACAGATGATGGATAAAGAAGCTGTGGTATATATATAAATACAATGTAATATTTATTAGTCAGCCATAAAAAAAGAATGGAATCTTGCCATTTGCAACAACATAGATGGAGCTAGAGAGTATAATCCTGAATGAAATAAATCTGTCAGAGAAAGACAAATACTATATGATCTTCTTTTGTGAAATTTAAGAAATAAAAAAAATGCACTTAGGGAAGAAAAAGAGAGACAGAGAGAGAGAGACAGACTGACAGACAGACAGACAAACCAAGAACAGATTCTTAACTAAAGAGAACAAACTGATGCTAGCAGAGGGGAGGGGGACAGGTAGGTGTTGGGGATTAGAGAGTACACTTATCATGACAAAAATAAATAAATAAATAAATAAATAAATAAATAAATAAAGATAATGATAATAGAAAGAGAGAGAAATGAGTGTAGCATACTTTTAGAACATTTCAGGTGGCTGCAATAATCCTGTCAGAATGAGACATATTTTCTGTCCAGAAACAGTCACCATCAATCAAACTGCTTAGTTCTAGAGAGTGGAGAAAAAGACGTAGATCAGCACAAACCACTCTTTTTTAATAATCTAGATTAGAAAGATAATTCCTTAAAGATTAATGCAGGCATTTTCACATTTACATGCACCTTTTATTTTGCATTGCTGCCTTTATGGCGTAGCTCCTTAAACTCCAGTCTGAGATACTTAACTGAAACAGTCTTATTTTCCTCACCTCAAACTGAGAGTCCTTGTAGTGAAGAAAAATGAATTCTGCAAATGAGAGGTGAGAGTAGAGAGAGGGATGTTCAAGACATATTAAAAGCAAATAGCAGGGTATTTCTATAAAACTGAAAACCCTGCATATGCACAAATCTGTTTGTGTACATTGGTATGAGGAAGGAGAAAGGTGTGGAACCACACAAGGCAATCTGTGGAGGAAGTGGGAGGAAGGAAGTGAGCAGGAAAATTAGGGGAGAGATTATTAACTTGTCTTCACGTATCCTCACAATGTTCACACTTACTACAATGACTGTAAAATGTCACACTCTTTTACTGAACAGAAAAAGAAATGGAATAGAAAAAACTTGAAAAGAAAAACAGATGCCATTAATCTAAAACACAAAAATCTTTTAAAAGTTGATTCAATATGCATTCCCTGAGTAAAGTACATCTTAGAGCAAAGAAACAGTCTCTGAAGACCCAGGTTTCTGACAGTCTGCCGGCCAACTGTTGCCCAAATGATCCCCAAGGTGGGGTCTACCTGAAGATTTTTGGAGAAGTAATTCATCTAATATCTAGCTCCATAAATAAGCATACCAGGGGGATTCAACCACTGACCAAAACTGCCTTTGGGAACTGGCCAGGCTTCCTGCTAGCAAATTGAGAGCAATTATTAATTGTATTTGGAGCAGAAAATAACTCTGGCTTCAGATCTGTTTGCGCTTGGCAGACTAAACTGCTATCATGAAACTGACAGACACGAGGAAATGAAGTGTAAAGCAAGCTTTCGGGGATATGTCTCCAGTATTGGATAGTCTGTATAGGTACTGCAAGAGCAGGAGCAAGGCTTTGGCCTTAGACACATCCCTTGAGCCCTGTGAGCTTCTACAAAATGGGGAGAAGTATTCCTTTCTTGCAGGTTACACAGAGAAATGAGTAAGATCCTATGTCCGAGTCATTCAACAGCCACACTGGCAAGCAGTAGACATATCAGGAAGGGAGCTATTATTACTCAATTATTCCAACACCCATTGATTAAGAGTGGGTTCTCTCTGCTCACTCTTTTAAGAGGATACATTTGTAATGGTACCCCTTTGATTCACACATGAGGAGATTTAATCGTTTGACAAAATTTGGATCTTGTTAATATGCAAGCCATGATTCAACAGGTCTGCATGGGGTCAAGACGCTGCATTTCTCACAAACTGCCAGTGAGGCAGACGCTGCTGCTCTGTGTCCACAATCAGATTAGGCAGGCTCTAGAGTAAAATAGAAAGTAAAATAAAATGAAAGAAGCTGAGGGACACAGAACGGACTCTGAGGCAGGGTTAGCTACTCCGGCCCCGTGCCTGTGCTCATCGAGCACGCTTCCTTGGTAGCACTAACCACACTATTGGAATTCTTCTCTCTGTGCCACTGGGCTGTGATCTTGAGGGCAAGAAGCTGATCCTTATGGCTTCAGGTGTCTGCTGCACTCAATTTAGACAGTTCAGGTATGAGTTAATACGCGAATGAAGGAATGAATACAAGAATATGGTGAATGAATGAAATTCAGGAGAATTGCTATTGGTTGATGTATAAAAATCTAAACGGGTTTGAACTCCGTATTTCTTAGTTACTGGGCCAGCTTCATATATTATTGATGTGGTTGGTGATAAGTACTTTATGGAGCTTGATATTCCAGCAGAAGAACCATCAGGAAAGATTAATCTTGGACATTCGTTCTAGAAATGTAAAATTTCAAGAGTTCCCTTTACTGTAAAGAAAGATGCAGAATTCCTTTCTGCATCTCATGGAAGTCTGTCCTCAGGGAACAGGAACTACAGGTCCCAGGACCTCAATGGGACAACATCTCTTACAAATCAATCATGTTGGCAACATATTATTATAATTAGCATAGATTTCTCTTATAAGGCATGTAACAGCTTTATCCTTCTACATTACTCCAATTTACAGATTTTCTAAGTAGAATCATTAAAAACAAACAAAAAAATTCATTGCTTTTATAACTATAAAATATAGTGAGTTTTCCAACTGGAGTTTCACGTTGGCATCAGGTTGTGTAATCAAGTCATGTAGTCTTTACATGGTTAGTCTACTGCATGGACAACAGGAGGTTACGTTTGCCAAGTAAGCAACTATAGCAAAATCCAGTTTTACCGCTGGGGGTTAGAAACCCCTTTAAACTCAAAAGGACCACTGAAAACTTTCATTAGACAATACTAGGAAGCACTTATCCATATTCGATCTATTTATAAAGCATTCTTTTGACCAGAGCCTGAAGTTCTAATTCAGTTGGTCAGTTCAGGGCTTGTGTTCCTATGGCCCTTTCGTTGTAAATTGTGATACTATGCATAGAGACAGTACAATATTCACTTCTAAACTTTTCCAGATATGTTTTAAAATTTTAGCTCTGTAGCCTACATGTTTAAAGATATGCGTGTGTTTAGCTGTGGTACACCTTCTCAATAGAATAAAAGGACTCCACTAAATACGGTGCATTACATTTATAAGAGGGGAAACTGTGGATGGGTTTAAAAATTTAGCTCTGACTTAATCAAGCCACTCCAGGTAGTTACAACATATTAGTGTTTGTCAACAAAGGAATCTACCTATTCTGAACTGAATCCTTCTCCTGGGAAGCCTGCAGGACCTACTCCACACTCTCCCTAGGCTTCTGGGGAACTTTAAAATCATTCTTTAATTAACATTTTCAGCACCCCTATGGCCTCATTATGCTGTCATTATTAAATATTTTATTTTCTTGGTCCCAAGAGTTCTCAAAGCAAATACATGTTCCCCAGCAGTCATTTATGTTTTCTTACAGAAGAGTTGGTCTTTCATTCATGATATAAAACAAATGTTGATTAGGATGATGGTCAAGATGGACTAGGCTTTTTCCAAACATTGTTCTGTAAGCCAAGAAACTTAAATGGTTAGCCTTCTTCATAGAGTAAAAATATCTATGTAAAAAAAAAATCTAGGTAAAAGTAGTCAAAGTATATTCAGAGCAGCTTCCCAAAAAGGCATTCTCAGAAAATTTCCCTATTTAGAGCTCTCATAAAATGCCACTAGGGGCTTCATTCAGTTCCTACAACCTTCCTGGGGGTTACTATAAAGCCTAGTCATACCTTTTGACCCACAAGTTACTTCTGGGAATTCTTCCAAAGGAAAAATCATAGATGTGCACAAAGCTTGGATGTGATAAACCTATCTTGCTAAAAATAGATCAATCACAGAGCATCCATATAATGCAATTCTATAGAGACATTTTTAAAGCTTTAATATAATATCTGAAGATATGGAAATATTTATGATTTAATTTTACACATACACAAGTAGATAATAAAATAGCACATCTAAAATTATCTTAATTTTCCTAAAAAATACACACACATGTTTGACTGAAAAGAAATAAACTCGAAAATTAACAATAATTAGGTGGTAAGATAGGGTAATTTCAAATGTCTTCTTTGCATCTCCTGAATTTTCGTAGTTTTACTTTCTACACTAAATACGTATTACTTGAGTAATTAGAATATAAAATGTTTTCCTCATTTTTTTCTCTTATAACATTAATATGAATACAGCCTTCCTACATGTGGAACTAAATAACCACTGAATTAGTAAGAAATAAATGAAAATAAATAAAGATCAATGGACATAAAGTTAACTTACTATATAGATTTGGCATTAACTTGTCATGCTTAAATAAATTCCTCCCAGGAGATTCTCTACCAACCATCTCCAGTTTCTACTAGCTGATTCTTTTTCTGAAACAGTTCAATAATTCTTAGAAATCTAAATGAAAATCCCAGACAGACAAGGAAATAAAATGTGCAAAGGAAGCTGGCCTTGGCCGTGTGCAGAGAGGTGGAAACCATGAATATGAATGGATGGGGGTTTGAGACAAGGGGATAATGAAAGAGGAAAATACTATTCAGATGACAGCTGCGATCTCCCTCCCCTGACTGTCACTCCCTTCCCTCCCCCTCATCCCCCTCAGCCTTTATTCCCAGCTCCTAGGAAAGCTGTGGTGCTTGTAGCTTTCATGGTGTTCTCACCCTCCAAAAGCACAGAGGATAAAAGGCCACTGTGTTGAAAGCTTGTGCCTCATAGAGTAACAACAGTGCTAAAAGTGCTTAAGAATACGTGGTTACTTTTCATATCAATCACAGCCTTTGCCAAGCTACTCTCCAATCTACTGGGAGGTACAGGGTGAGCATTGTTTAATTGGCTTTGGGAATCTTATGAGCTGTGCTAGACCATTAATTAGAGGAGTTGCTAGAATAAGCGTGTGATGTGTGATGTCTGTGTTGGGAGGGGAAGGCTCGTTATGCTACAGGTTTGATAAAACATTTGCAAATGCATCTTTGGATAAACAAGAGAAAGTAGAAAAAGGTTAGAACTCACATCTTGGGAAAGGACCATTCAAGGCAGCAGTACCATAAGTCATCTTTCAGGTACTTAATCTCTTGGAATACAAATACCACTTAATAATGCCTAAATCATCTACTCTCAATGCCAGAGTTTTCCCATCTAGGCCAACAGAGAACACTGGTCTGTAGACCCTGTAGAATCAGGGTCTCATACACAAATGTGTTGAGCTGTCAGGCAGAGGAAGAGACAAAATAGTACTGCGGCTCAGGTATTATTTAAAGGGGGCAGGTCCTCAGTGCTAGCAGCTGTTGCTGATGTGGGTATAAAACCTAGTACTGCTGGATTTTCTGATTTTTAAAGAGTAACTGGAAATCCTAATTTTTATGTGAAATCTCTGTGTTTCTAGAGGTTGACAACTAAAAAGAAAAATCGGTGCTTTCCATGAACAAATAAAACATCTCTGAGGCCCAAAATAGACTGCCAAGATGTAACCTCTGATTCAAAGAACAAGATCTTAACACAGGACTTTCAAAGTGCGTGTTACCAAATTTATCTGTATATGCATCAATTACTATCCAGGAAGTGGACTAGAAAAGAATCATAAACTTAAATTCTAAACTGTCTGACCAATTTACCCTAATCCAAGTTCCTAAATTCATTAAGGGATATGTTTTCCTTCTCTTATTAAAATATGAATAGTGTAATAGAGTTTTATGTAATTTAAAGATTTTACTCAAGGACTTAAATAGGCAAATGCATTTATTTTTATACCTCAGAGCTAATGCTAATAATTTATTTCTTTTATGTATGAAAAGACTAAGGAACAAAGTAAAATCACATCTAAGCCAGAGGATGAGACTAGAACCCAAAAACCCTGTCTCCTTATGATTCAACAGTCCAATAAGAACCTTCTTTAAAGGATGACTAAGGAAGCAAGCCTATTAACATGTTAGGTTCACAAAGCATGTAATCATGTAAACGAATCATTATTCTAATAGGCGCAGCAAGATGAACTCAGGATCCTTATTTAAAGCACATGGATAGGAAATGTGTCAGGTTAGGACATCTTCATCAGTCTAATAACTGGAATATTAATCATATCTAATCCAACGTACATTTTCAGTTGAGTCACTGCATCATTCACTGTCCAATTTAACAGTTTCCTAGGACAGACACTTTAATATTTATTAATTTGCTTTCCACCCATGCCATTTCTCATCAGAATGGCAACATCCGGTTTGTGAGGGAAATGAGTCATATTATGCCAGTATCCCACCTTCCAAGGGACAAGTTAAAGCAGGAAATGAATGGCTTTGTGTGTTTGTTTGTCAGTACAGGAAAACAGTGTATGCTAACACTGAAGGATCTTGAGGGCATAATTTTATTTTAGATATTGTTTACAACATTCAGAGCTGTCTTACATTGGATAGAATTATAATTTTGCCATTTTTACCTTGAACTGGTTCATAATTTACAGATATCTCGAAATATTTGTGAATTTTTCATCTGGAAATCAGCTTTTTAAGTAGTCTTACACAGACAGGTTCAACTTCGATTTCTGGCGTTTACACCTACCTTAACTGTGTCCTGTTCTTAAATGTTGTGGCATACTTGACTAGACCTCAGAACTACTGAAAACTTCCAAATAATAATTGAAAAAAATCCCCCATTAACCAGAAATCCAGAACTGAGGTGCCAAAAAAGCCACTTTAATTGAGTCTGTTTGACCTTTAGTTTCTTTCTATGTCTCAAGTTCCCTCTACTGGGAAAATGGTGACTTTCTACCTGTAAGGTATCTTAGGGAAATGCAAAGTTGCTTTACCAAGCTGCCTTATTATGAAATTTATTGTTTCTTTTTGTTTTTTATTTTTATTTGAGAGAGAGAGAGAGAGAGAGAGAGAGAGCGAGCGAGCTGGGAGGTGCAGAGAGAGAGGGGGACAAGGGATCCGAAATGGGCTCCATGCTGACAGCACAGAGTCTGATGTGGGGCTCGAACTCATGAACTCTGAGATCACGACCAGAACAGAAGTCAGACACTCAATTGACTGAGCCACCCAGGGGCCCCTATTATGCAATTTAAATTACAGAAAGCACAAACAGGTGTCCTTACCAAACAGATGGAGAGTCCTTGTTTAAAACTCTATAGCAATACGATCTAAAAAAAAAATTTTTTTAATGCTATTTATGAGATGAGGACTCCATGTTGAGCAAAGTAATATACTTCCAGCAAGGGAAAATGTCAGAGAACTGACATTTTTGCTTTTTGCTTGACAAAAACAGATGTTGCTGGACAAAAGGACATTTAAAAAATCCTTGATGCTCTTTCAGGAATCTAACCCTGTTTGTCCTTCACTCTTCTGCCACCAAGTTCAGCTCTCCTTATTTCTTCCAAATACATGCAATCCCTCTCCCTACTGATTAGGTAGGTCTTTGGTTTCTAGTCATCATTTGCTAAGCATAGTGCCATCAGCTCTATTGTCATACTTCATTACCTGCTATCAGAGCAAATTTGAAACCTAAGCAACCTTCATATCAACTGGTCCAGCCACATAGGACCTAGAACCGTGTTCATGGAGCCCCTGATCTGTGTCCCCTACATACTAACAATACCAAAGAATATTTACACATTCCAATACCACTCTCTCTTCCTCATCCCAAACCCTCATTTTGGGATTTAATTTTCCTTCACTTTTTCCCTAAAGTCTAGAGACTAGACAATTACCTCTTTCGCTTATCATCCTACATTCAACATGTTACCTCTAAATAACTCAAAAACTATAGCATGTCCCACAATGGGTTAAAGGTAAGAATTGGATATCATTTAAACAAACAAACAAAAACTCCCTTCAGCCACCTGAGGACTACTGGTGGACACTCCAGTCCTGAGATGGCCAAATACACATCAGCCTCCCCACATATCCACTCCTCCCCAGGTGCATGTCAGGACAACCATCAGCCAGTCAGCCAGCGGCTCCTTCTGTCCTCAGCATCTTTCCTAACTCTGCCTCCCCAGGTGGCCACTCTGGATGGGTCAGACTTGGTTCTACAGATGAGGAGGCCATGTCAGGTAGCCTCCAAACACTCAGTCCATCAGGATGTCAAATCTAAATGGTTACAGGCAGCGGCATCTTCAGTCTTTCTAAAGAGACTACCACATGAAGTGTGCACTAATCTTTTTTTCCCTGGCATCTAGCCTGAGCATTGGTATCAGCAATTCCAAAACATGCTGCCAGCCCTTTGTGACAAAGTTCTCTATTGCCCTGGTCATCTCCCTACTGACTTCAGAGATCTGCCAACCCTCCCTTTCTTTGGAGGGAGGGGCAGTCCTCAAAACCTAAAGCATGAGCTGATCAGTCACTTCAGTGAATGAGAAGTACTGACCCCACTGTTTCCCAATTCAGGGACTAAAGAGCTTGGGTAACTAACCTGCAGTAAAGCTGATACATGTGTGGGGTCTAAGAACCAAAAGGAAAAAGGAGGACAGGGAAGGAGGGGCAGGGAGTGAAAAAAACTTCATATCTCTTCTTTACAAGATATCTATATTTTACTACAGGAAAAATTGACTATGAATGTCAATCTCAGCAACTTTCAACTTCAAGTTTTTGTCATTTCCTTCCTCTGCTCCAATTCAGAGTCCAAGTGCCCTAAGAGGCCAAGACAAGACCAAGGCACAAGACCTTCAACTCCTTTCACGTTAACAAGTTGTCTTAAGTGAAAATGCAAGCAGAGGCCAATGAGGCCCAGGGGGCCTTCACTCTGTTCTTTACCTGGAAGAGGGTAATTCTGGGCTAAAAGGTGGTGGCCCTGCCTTCCTCCTTCAACTGTCTGTCAGCTCTCCAGTCTCTTCTTCTCACTTTGCCCCAGATTCTGAGTTGAGTGAGCCTTACGAGAAATAGTGTTCAGGCCCCTGTAAAGTTTGGCTGTCTGATGGCACCAGAATCATAGGTGTGGTGGACCCTGTAATGTGCTGTGGCTCCCTTGAGGACTGAAGCATTCATTGCTGAGAGTGTTGGAGGCTGCCAGAGCCTCTGAGCTGAGTGTGTCCCCAGGAGTTACACTTACAGACAGCTACCTCTCTGAGGGAACTTCTCTGCTGTGGCTTGGGCAGCCCACATCCAGTGACTGGCTGATGGACACAAAGACCCGACCTCCTTGCCTTAGTGTCATTCCAGCTTCAGAGCTGCCCCCATCAACCCTTCCTGCCTCAGAGTCTACCTCTCCCTCTGCCCAATTCTGCTGCCCCCATTTCCCTGCCAGGCGTTACCATAAGTAGTCTCCAGTAAGCCTCCTACGTGCAAATCTCAGCGTCTCAGAATCCGTTTCCCAGAGAACTAAACTGTGATCATCGGAAACAAGGCACAAATAGTGCTGCACTACCCTCTGCTCAACTTCAAATTCATACAGGGTTTGCTAACATCCCTAACTCTCGCAGCAGCCACATGCAGACTTTGGTATGCAGTGGATGCATGAGGGCATGGCTGCCCACCAGTCCAGTTATAACAAGTATACTGCAGGATTTGTGCTGTAACTTAAATACATGCAGCCCTCAGTTGTGCACAGTTCTGACAGGCATGCATTTCCATGACCGTGGTTTGGTTAAATAATATCAGTCCCACAACAACCAGGTTCAGATTTCAGTTACCACAGAATATCATATTAGTAAGTGCGTGAAGTACAAGCTGGGCAGGTGACTCTTCAGTCCACAAATCAGTATGCAAATAGCAGGTGCACATCACTCACCAGTGACCAGTTGCATCGCTTCTTTCAAAGTCCATTGATGACTGGTTACTGCATATCTAAGCAGGGCAGCAAGAGCTGGAGTGATGTTTGGCCACTGCAGGGATGGGAAGGTGGAGGAAGGACAACCAGAAAGCAGGATCTACTTGGCCAGATAGTGGTAAGTGGCAGGCCTCCTGTCCAGTGTCAGGGTCTTAGAAGGGTACTGGGGTATATTAACCATCCTTCTTCAAACACAGGAAAGGTGAGACCATTATCAAACCCTATATATTAGTTTCCTGTGGCTGCTGTCACAAATTACCTAAGCATAAACTTAGTGGCTTACAACAACAAAAATGTATTAGTTTACAGCTTGTAGGTCAGAAGCCTAAAATGGGTGGCAGGGCTGTGTTCCTTCTGGAGGCTCTATAGGAGAATCCATTTCTTTGCCTTTTCCAGTTTCCGGAGGCTACCTACCTTCCCTGACTCATGGGCCCACCTTCCTCCAACCTCTACTTCACCCCTTGCATCTTCTCAGACCCTCACCTGCCTCCTCCCTCTGATTACACTGGGCCCACCCTGATCCTCCAGGATAATAGCCCTATCTCAGTGTCTTTACGGTAACCACCCATGCAAAGTCCCTTTTGTCATGTAAGGTAAAATATTCACAGGTTCTAGAGATTTGAATGTGGACATTGGGGGGGGGGCATTATTTTCCCTACCACCCCCCATCAGGCATTTCCATATGGTTGTGCCCTCCTGGATAGTGACCCCCATTTGTCCACTGGACAGGCAAAGCTGCCTGCAAACATCTGTGTCTATATCTGGATCCCCTGAGAAAGGGCAAGAACAAAGAAATGATGTAGCCTGGTGTTCCTGATCCTAAATCAGCTTTGCCCAAAGGCTGCTCAAGCCTCTAGGTATATATTCTACATCAAACAGTATCACTTTCCAGTACCTTTGGGGAGTACAGAATTCATACTCTCCTCCTTGGACACTCATAAATTCATGCTGGCATTTCAAAGGTCTTGAGGAGTCCTCCAGTAAAGAAACATACTTAGCTTGTTTAATCCTGAATTTTCTCAACTTACTTTTCACATCACATTTCATGGAACACTTCGGGAATGATGCACTAGATTGTCCTCGGACTCAGGCCAACACAATGGAGGCAGCTCTACCAGCAGTCTGCACGCCACTCCAGCTCGTCTTCAGAGCCAAACGCTGGAGGCCCTCCTGCCTTGAAGTGGTTCTTGTCCTGCACCAGCCTTCAGGTGCACTTTGGCAAACTCAGGACCTACTTACCGACCCAAACACAAAGTATGTGAAGTGACATATTGTTCGGATGTCTCATTTCTGCCTGGAGATTCATTTCCTGGAGAATTAAGTTTTGTTTTGTTTTTATTTCTTCTTCTCTTTTCCCTCTTTTTGACTCTGGCTCTCAAAATTGAATGGGAAAAAAATGAGCAGGAAATGGCGTGTCACCAAATACTCTTTGGGAGGGTTTCACTTCCCTCCCTTACCTGTAAAGTCAAGTACTTGGGCAGATTGCCACATGAAAACTAAAACATTCTCTTCTCTCAGCAAATGGTTTCTATTGTCAAAACAGAAAAGACAGAGCATGTTCATCGCCTTATTGCTGGTGTGTTCTAGGCTATAACCCTGGAACTCTACTGCACGGATCTTTGATTCACTGTGGTCTTTCTCAGGAATCACCAGAAGTTTGGGAGATACCACAGAATCTCAGAGTCAGAAGGAAACTCAGGGATCATGCATTTGATTTTCTTTTGGAATCCTGGAATCTTCCTTCAACATCTCTATTAAGAGGCTCTTCATTTATGTTTCACACATTTTACAACTGTCACCTACCTTTCAGCTACTACTCATCTGAACAAATGCACTGTAGTAGAGGGTTCCAGCCCACACCAGACTACGTGTCCCCTCTGCATGTCCAAGATGACCTCTTTCATCTATCTACATCTTCCATAGTAATAATAATAAAATTTACTGAATGCTAACCACAGGGTAGGCACTATGCCAGCCCTTTTAATTAGGTCATCTGACCACAGTCTTATGATGTAATATTGCTACTTGATAGACAAACAAAACACAAAACTATTTACTGAGGCTTTTGCTGCATTTACTGATATTATTTACTGAGTGTTTTCCACATTTCAGACGCTTAAAGAGCTAAGCACTTTACATTTGTATCATCCTGTCTATGAATCGGTGTTAAGGTTTATCTTTTGCAGATAAAGAAACTGAGGCTTCCACCAGGTAAGACATTCACCCATGGTCACACAGCCAGTGAGAGGCAGAACTGGGATCCAAACCTACAAGTATCTTCTGTTTATCCTTCGCTGCCTCCTTCTCCCTCTTGTCTTTCCAGCCAGAGGGGTTCTCTGTAAGTCTGTGAATTCACGGAGTACTTATTCAGCATCCCAGTCTTGTCACTTGTCATATTCTGCATGGTGCTTAGTTTCTCCTCACTGGGCATGTCTTCTACTACTTGGCATTCTTTAGCATGCTGCTCATAACACAGGTTCTATAAACATAAACTGCTTTAGAATAAGTCAGCTTACAGCAACCAGGACTGGAAAAACAAATAAACAAACAGTTTTTTGATGAAGAGTTTCCAGGTCTCAGTTGATTCCTTCATTGTTTTAGGAAGCAGCTATGCAGAGGCGTTCAGTATGAGGGATTAAAGTAAATACTTTGTCCCGTGGCTCTTGTTTTGACAGCGACCATGGAAACAGAAGATTGTTAGGCTGAGTCCCCCCAGATCTACTGGTGAGGTTGGAACCATCTGTGAGTCAGAGTTGAATCTCCAGCTTCTAGAAAGCATCTGACACATAGTAGGTACTCAACAAATATCTTTTGAATAACAACCAGTTACAAAGTCATGTGCTACAGATTCAGCATTTAGAAATGATAATCTCCTTGGGAATGTAAGCTGGTGCAGCCACTCTGGAAAACACTATGGAGGTTCCTCAAAAAACTAAAAATAGAACTACCCTACAACCCAGAAATTGCACCACTAGGTATTTATACAAGGGATACAGGTGTGCTGTTTCGAAGGGACACATGCACCCCCATATTTATAGCAGCACTATCAACAATAGCCAAAGTGTGGAAAGAGCCTAATGTCCATTGATGGATGAATGGATAAAGAAGATGTGGTGTATATATACAATGGAGTATTTCTCGGCAATCAAAAAGAATGAAATCTTGCCATTTGCAACTACATGGATGGAACTGGAGGGTATTATGCTAAGTGAAATTAGTCAGTCAGAGAAAGACAAATATCATATGACTTCACTCATATAAGGACTTTAAGAGACAAAACAGATGAACATAAGGGAAGGGAAACAAAAATAATATAAAAACAGGGAGGGGGACAAAACAGAAGAGACTCATAAATATGGAGAACAAACAGAGGGTTACTGGAGGGGTGTGGGAGGGGAGATGGGCTAAATGGGTAAGGGGCACTAAGGAATCTATTCCTGAAATCATTGTTGCACTATATGCTAATTTGGATGTAAATTTAAAAAAATAAAATAAAAAATAAAATAAAATGAGCTTGAAAAAAAAGGAATGATAATCTCCTTTCACCTCTGAAGTGATTCTTAGAAATCATTCATCCAGAACATGATAATACTCAAGACATTTATTTTCACTTAAATAATAGTATAACTTCAATAATAAAAATAAAAAAATAAGTTTAAGAAAAACTGTAAAATGAAATCTTACAGAGTCTCTTGGTGATAAAGTAAAATGCTGTTTGCAAACTTAGTAACAGTATGCTTGATGCACGATTAGTGCCCAGTGTAGTATTAGCTGTGAATGATACTGAAGGACCTTCCACATGTTGGTCCCCATGGGAAATAAGTGCTATGGGTTCTGATTTTTAAAGAAGGCTAATGACAGTATCTTTCTACAAAAATATATTTCTTGTATGGAAAGCATGCTTTTTTTTTTAAAGCCATCAAATTAATAATGTCTCTTATTTGCATAACCTTAAAAAAAAGGCCAAAACTCTTATTTCGACAGTACTTCTTCTGCTCTTCAGTAAAAAAGAAAATAACCCTATTAGAAAGCTGTTTATGGCTTTGAGAACTCCAGTTCTGTTCAAATGGATTGCAAAAAATCTTTACTGAGTATCTACAATGTGTGTCACTCATCCTGCCAGCCCAACTCCTCCTCCCGTTCATACCACTGCCAACACATTTTGACTGCTGGTCTATTTCTCCAATTGTATCAGCAGCATGGCAGAGACGGGCTAGCTGTTGATCACTATAGTCCCTCCTCTTCCTGGGCACACAGCTGGGCTAAATTTCCTGGCGTCCCTTGCACTCAGCTGGGACTACGACTATGTGACTAAGTTCCCACCGACAGGATGTGGCTGGAAGTAATATGTGCCCCTCCAAGACTGGCTCATACAATGCCCCCATGCACACCCCTCTGGCTCTTGCCATTTTGTCCCAGCTTGATGAAGATAAGCTGTGAAACCTTGAAAGCTACATCGAAGATAGCAAAGTCACAGGATAAGGGTTTCTGTGTCCCTGACCACTGCTTGGAAAAAAGCCAACCATTGCTCAAGTACCTCTGTTCTAAGCTTTACATGAGAAAAAATGCTTCCGCCATATTTGATCCATTCTTCTTTCTTTGGACGTGTTTGTTAAAGTAGCTAGCATCTGGAAGGCCTGAGATTTTTGCAAAACTATGAAATACTGATAGATTATTTATAAGATAGTGAATACACTCATTGTATGCCAAATCAGACACTGGCTCATAAAATAACTAAATAATATAGAACTAAGGTATCATTGCAGACAAGGTTCTACTGTAGATAAACCATCAAAGGTGCCAAAAGTTTAAGAAAGATGTTGCTGAAAACCTTGAAATATAGAATGTTCATTTTTCAATTTTTCTGTGACATAAGAAAAGTCTGCTATGGCTTGATTTCAGTGACAAGAACATCTTGATCTAGCCTGTTAAGCACCAGTGTTTCGAAGGATAGCTTATGCCAGAGCATTCATGCACATAGACATTTCTGAGAATTAGACATTTCTGAGACCTTATTAAAAAACCAAACTGGTGAGAATTGTGGACAACTGGTGGAGTTGTGAGCTATAGGCTTTCATCTAGGTTTAGTAAATGACAGATTAGGACCGCTTTCTTACCTTCATTCAGAATTGTATGATTATATTCCGTTATGATTTGACCACAGATAGCAATCTACAGTTTAAACTGATCATAAAAACACATTACTTTATTTAAATGTCAAAATGCACAGGAATATAAATTTGTTCTGTGTACACATAGGATATGTATCAGGAGACACTCTCAGACATTTAAGCCTAAAGTGAAACCTGAGAAAATGAAGCTTCAACTACAACCAAAGTCCAATTAACTAAATTATTTATTTTGTTGTTCTAAGTGTAAGGGACCTAACCTGGTTTAAGGCCATCAAGTTAAAGATGTAATGCCAAAGAGGATTACTTACTGTTTATCAAAAAACTGTCCCACTAATTCAGTAAAGACCGTATAAACAATGGGTAATCAATGGGACTTTTGGAAAACTGCCTTTGGTGATCACAGATATTTGCCTGGGCCCCAGTGTATCCCAAGTAACTGACTAAAAACATCTCTCAAATCAGTCTGATTCCTCCATCTCCACTGCCCCTACTTTTATCTAGGCCACTACAGTTCTTACCTAACATGCCAGAAGTCTACTCTCAACCTGGCTTCCTTGCTTCCGCTCTTGCCTATTCTCCAAATGGTACCCCCACCCCCCTGCCCACCAAGGGGTGCCCAAAGCAGTGTCTTTAAAGCACATATCACATTACACCACTCTCTGGCTTAAAATGATTTCATGGGTCTTCACTGGTCTTAGAATGGAATTGGAACTCCCACCTGGCCTGCCATGCCATATCCAATCCAAATCTATCATTGTACCAATCTCCCCCTTCCCTTCACTCCAACCCAACTAATCTCCTTTGTGTTCCTTGAATATCCCACATTCTTTTCAGGGATTTTGAACTTCTAGTTTTCTCTGCCTGAAATGTTCTCCTTCTAGCTCTTTACATTGCTGACTTCAAGTCTCAGTTCAGCCATCACCTCCCCCAATCACCCTCTCTCTTGCCCTGCCAATTTCCTTCATAGCACTTAATAACACTCTATAATTTTATTCTCTATTGTCTGGAAATTTAGACACTCTATGAGGATGTGAACTTCACTTTTTTTATTTTTTATTACCTTGTTTCAGGTATCACACCCTTAGAGATGGAGGTTGAATGGATGAAATGCACAGGGAATGGATAATTTCAGCATTCTTTGTCCCAGTGACCGTCCATGGCAAATTGTAGTATCACATGTGTCGATAAGTGTTCCTGTCCTGTCCCGGCAGGGATAGCTATAAAGTAATCCCAATTTCTGCTCGCCTAGGAATATAAAGATGTTTTAGTTCTGGGGCCAACCACACAGCCCTTTCCACACAGTGAGTCTTACTGTTAAATGAAAAATGCCCAAGTGTGCAAAATTGATCATCCCAAGAGGATATGTCTTAATATTTCATTATCTATGACATCGCACAAGGCTATCCTGGCTTTGAATTTTAAGCTATCTAACCTATGAAGAAGCTCTTTCAGGAGAAACAAGAGTCATTTCAACACAGAGTAAACTACCAGCCACTTCCTTGGATTCCCACATCTAGGGCCATCACCCTTAGAGTTTGTTGTATAGCAAATCAAACCCACGTCTATGTGGAAATCCAGTGCACACTTCACTTTGGTTTATGGCACTGGGTCAATCTGACAGAATAGCTTGTTTTCCCAGTTCTGACTAACTGGAGGAGAGTCATGCCTACAAATCGGTTTTCCAGACGTTCCTTTTTACATATAATAGGAAATGCAGGATTGGATCTGGGCAGGAGCTCTGGAAATGTCAGGGCAGTCTCTCCACACTGAACAAATGTCCCCGAGAGTGCCAACATTCTCAAGTGAACACACTTTTCCCCATTTTGAGCCATGGTGAAGACATGCTATCCCAATCCAGCTGAACTAAAGAAATCCATTCTGTAACTCAACATGAGAAAACTCATTAAGTCCCTATGGAATGCCTGCCAAGAAACTTCACACTAGCAATGTGACATCTGCCTACACATAGGGAGGTTACAAGAATCACCCTTGCAATGCATGTGGTGGTAGTTACTCCTGTAAGGAGGTTGCTGGGGTCTTTACCAAAGAAATTCCATAGTGGTCGCTTCTTGAAAGCCCATGGGAGAAATGCCCCCCAGGACTCAGTACCAAGAAAAGCTTTGTTTCTTCTGAGGATTTAGCTTTGCTGATGGTTTTATCTTTTGGTTTACTTTAACAGATAACATTTCCTCTTTGCTTCTAGAAAGCCCAAGGAAGATTTGCAACCCTCTGCACTAATGACATTGGAGATCATGACATGCATTCTTATGTTCCTCTTGTTTTCTTACACATGTTTTCCCTCAACTTTGACTTCTTTAAATATTTTTATTCTCTTGTATTATATATACATTTTTTATAAGCTGCTTCAAATCCTTTTGGGAATGAAATAGGCTATTAATGCATAGATACACACAGTAGATTTTACACTAAACCTTTTTACAACCCTAGCTCCTGTAAAAACACAATATGGCCTCAGACAGACCTGGGATTAAACCTGATTTTGTATATTTCTAGCTGTGTTATCTTAGGTAGGCCACTTAGTATTTCCAAGCTTCCATTTCCTCCTCTTTAAATTAAGGATAATAACATCTACATTGTATTGTGGCTGTGAGAAATAATGATAATTTATATAAACAGCTGATACTTAGCAACTGCTAAATAGTTTCTTCTATTATCAATAATAACTATGTAGATTGTTACCAGAAAATACCTAAAGGCAATGTCTGGAAGACACAGGGACACAGACACATGGAGGATGTTATACAACTATGCCGGCAGAGACTGGAGCAATGCATCGGCAAGACAATCGGACATAAAGAATTACCAGCAATCACCAGAAGCCGGAAGATGTAAGAAAAGATTCTTCCCTAGAAGCTCTGCGGGGAAAATGGCCATGATGACATTTTTGATTTTAGACTTCTAGACTCCCGAACTGTGAGAGAATAAATCTGTTATTTTACACCATGCTATTTGGGAAATTTTGTTATGGTAGTCTTGGGAAACAAATACATCTCTCAGCTTCTATAGCCCCAAATGGTAGAAGTGAAATTAACCAAACCAACTTCCAATCCAGCTGACATCTCCCAAAGTCTCGCAGACACATACCGGGCCACAGGATGTATTTCATGGAAGGCATATGCTAGAAGAGCATAAAGACTTTGACCTGAGGCTTAAATGAGTTAATTTCCCTCTCAAACCTTCAAATAGCTCATCTGTACAATGGGATTAGGTCTAGATCAATGATGGCTGGGGCGCCTGGGTGGTGCAGTCGGTTAAGCGTCCGACTTCAGCCAGGTCACGATCTCACGATCCGTGAGTTCGAGCCCCGCGTCAGGCTCTGGGCTGATGGCTCGGAGCCTGGAGCCTGTTTCCAATTCTGTGTCTCCCTCTCTCTCTGCCCCTCCCCCGTTCATGCTCTGTCTCTCTCTGTCCCAAAAATTAAAAAAAAAAAAAAAAAACGTTGAAAAAAATAAAATGCATTTAAATGATGGCAAATACATTATAATTGGGAATGGCTGCCTGAGAGCACTGTGTTGAGAAGGATTATAAGGAGTCATCTGGGCAAAGAGGCAGAGACACTTTAACAGTCAAAATACTCCATCTTCATGCTCCCCATGCCTCTGTGACCATCCTTGTCAGTTTCCTCTTCCAGTGCCTACTCTTTAAACAGAGGTGATTCTTAGGATTCAGATAATGGCTCATACTTCTTTTCCCACCTTACATGTTCTCTTTAGACAAACCAACTAATTCTTAAGGTCTTAAATTATCACTTATAGCTTCTGCTCATACTTTTAAATCTCTCTCTCCAGCCTGGATCAGTCTCCTATCCTCATTTAGTCCCACACATCCAGATGCTAGATGGACATGTCCATGTAGCTATCTCACGGACAACTCAAAGCAACTCATTTATAATAAAACTCACCAGTTGCTCCCCTAAGCTTGCTCTTCCTCTCATATACTATCTCTTAGTCAGCAGTACAACCATATACCTAGTAAGAAAACTGGGCTCTTTCCTGGACTATTTCCTCTTTCTTACCCCTTGATTCCCAATCAATCATCAAGACATCCCAATCTTACCTCCTAGATAATTCCCTTCTGTATTTACTATCACTGTCCTAATTCAAAGTTCCATCAGTTCTTGCCTTTCAAGATCCCCCTCAGGTAGCACTGCCTCCAGATACCTCTACATCTATGTTTTCTGCCCTTGAATCTCTGGAATCTGGCATTGTGTCTAACATGTAGGCAACAGATGATGATAACGACAATGACAATGATGACGACAATGATGATAAGGATCATTTGTTTACCACTTGCTATGTACAAGGCACCATTCTCAGCAATTTTTATATCCACAGCCACTTTCTATGGTAGGTTCTCATCCCCATTTAGAGACAAAGTACAGAAAGTTTAAGTGACTTTGTCAGAGTTACACAGTTCTACCAAGAGGATAAACGGATCTGAAATTCAATTTAAATTAAAATACACTCATAAGGGGAAATAGTGAAACACATACCTATTTGTTCAATAAATTTTTATTGAACACACACTATGTGGTGAGCACTGGAGGCACAAATAAATGAATACATAAACACATTAACTACAGACATGGGGAAAATCTCTCAGGAAATTCATTCATTTCTCTAGACCAGAACTGACCCAGGATTCTGGGAAATGAGTTATTATCCATAGAATTCTAGGTAACTTTGAGAAATACTAGGGGTGGCAGACTGAACTCAGGGTTTCCTCCTCTAGTATCGCCTTCCCCACAGAGCTGAGAAGCCCTTGTGAAGTACCAGAAAAAGCTTCAGTTATGGCCTCCATTCCTGGCCTCACAGCAGTGCCAGCCTCCAGCCTCCTCAATCCCCTCTTCTTTGACTGCAAGAGGGCTGCTCCTCTCAGTCGAGGCAGAGAGAAGCAAGTTCTCTGCAAGCTGGTAAAGCCTTATTACTTTGACAGTGTTGGGTCAGAGGACCTATGTCAATCTGACTTTGCCAAGTAGCACTGTGACCTTGGGCAAGTCACTTCACCCGTCTGACCCCAGAAGCCTATCTCTAAGTGTCCTTCCAACCCTACATTCTATGATTTAGAGTATATACACTTCAGAGCCTACTAAGGGCAGGGATCTTGGCAATAAGAGACCCTTCCCCTATCCCCCTTGGCTACAACAGATTATTCCTGGACACTACCTGCAAAACCAAGCATTGCTCAGACACTAAAGAAATCCTAAAATTTGGGGTATGTGATTATTCTGTCAGTCTAAGAAAAGTCCACTTAAGTTTTCCCATAATAATGCCTTTCTTTGTTATTCATAAATGTCAGGAAACCTATGACCACATGCAACCTGACAGCAAGTAAAAGAAGGCCTTGTCCTCATCTCTGCAATGGCAACTGCTTTTTAAAATATCTATCCAAGACAAGAGGACCTCTCTGTCCATCACATTACTCCACTCTTGCCGTTTCTTCCCAGACTACAGGCACTCTTGGATGTGGTCTGGGAAGAAATCCACATTTACCCAGTAAGTAAAGGGGAGGATTATTCTGGAAGGTGACAACTCTCATCTGAAATGTTTACTACCATCTTGGAAGTGAAAGCCCCATTAGGGTTTGAATGGACCAAGTGAAACAAGGATACAGGTGGAAACTGTTCTGGTAATCCCAAAACGGAGGGTAGGTTTTACTGATGGTGAATACTTATTTACTTACACATTTATTTCACATGGTAAATTTCTTTTTATCAGGGATCATTTTGTAAGGGCTAAAATTGTTTCTGTGCAGAAGTTACTACATGCATCATCTACAGCTGGACTATAAAAGAGATCCAAGGATAAGTCTTTCCAAAGAGCCTCTTTAAGGGTGATATGATAAAAACAAAAACAAAAACAAAAACAAACAAAAAGAAAACAAACAAAAAAAGCTATGGGGAGCATCTAATACAAAGAAGTGGCAATACTGGAGGAAAGAGGGGCAAGGAATGATCTTGAGCCTCTCAGCAGTTTTGCTTACATGGCAAACGAGCAAATCATAAGAAATCACAAGGCAGTATTTTGTTCAACAAACATTTAGTGTCTTTATGCAAGAGATGCCATGAATACAAGACTGAATAACTGCCTGGAGGCTTAGATATGTGAGTCACCCAAACGACTTAAAACTATGTGATCCCACTAGACTAGAGGTATGGCTGTGCTCGTGACCTAACCAGCCACGGGGAATCCCAGAAAAAGAAGTGGAGGTTTGAGTCGCTACCCACCATTCTGTGTACTTCTCAATTTTCCCAACACCCGACATTGTCCTCCAAATCCCTAACTGAACCACCAAATGATTTCCCTGTCATTGAGACATGGCTTCATTCTTTTACTCATCCAACAAATAATTACTGAGTACCTACTTTGAGCCCGGCACTGTGAAAGGCACCAGGATCTGTTTGATCCAGGTCTAGTGACCCATTTATCCCGGGCCTAATATTCATGAAGGGTTTATAAAGTACATTTGTTAGATTATACAAGTGATATCAAATATATAGTGACAGATACACTTACAGGATTAAACTTCAAAGCACATTATAATTTTTATAATCTTGTTTTGGCAATTTTCAAAAATATATACAAGTCTCCCCATGGTGACATATCATCCACGGAAGTTATCCAGGTCTCTCTCAGTCACCGTGGGTCCCACTGGACATTCAAGAGAGGACTGCAAACAAGCCAGCTGTTACACTGTGCTCACAGAACTTGGTGCTTAGTGGGGAAACAGTTATCAAATAAGAACACACATCCAATGAATAACGAGTTATCCAGGGGAGGAGAGTGGCATGGCATGAGGCTGCACTGGCAAGCAGAGTTTTCACTTTTAGCTGAAGCATTTGAATTTTTACTATAAAGACATATATAAAGACACATGCCATGTGCTACTTGTAGAGTCATTATAAATTTCTACATCAGGCACATCATGAAAAGAACAGCCAAGAAGGGGACTACAAGACCATGAGAGAGGCTGACCCCAATGTGGGAGGCACTGAGAATGAGCAAAACGCCAAGTTGGAGCTTCAGACTTGGTCTGGAGCTCAAACAGCTGCACACAACTTTGTGGTGACCATGGGGGAGGTGCTGCCAGGCATGGGTGCAAGGCTCCCCATCTCAGAGCTCTCTCCTGGGCTCAAGCACCTTCTGACCCCACAAATGGAATGAGCTTTCAGCTATTGTGTAACATGGATGATTGATATGTTACTCTCACCTTGGTTTGAAACTTGCCTTCTCATGGAGAGCAATAAATCTTACCAGAAAATACCAAATGCCCCTGAGCTGAATCACAGCAATCCTGTCTAGACTGAAATGTCTCATCTTCATTTGTCAAGCAAATTGTGTCTTGACCATTATTGTGCACCTGGTAAGCCCCATTGGCTTTATACAGTTCCATCAGCAACAGGGCAGCCCCTGCTAAACAGCTTTCTCTCTGAGGAAAGCCTGGCCACATACAAATGATCTCAAGGCATGTTAGAGAAATAAGAGCAAATATCATGGAAACATCATTAGGTATATCAACACACTGACTGCTGATGGTAGATGGAACAGTCCAATTCTGTACCAGACAAATTTGGGGGAAAAATGTTTCCTTACACTGTTCTTTTTCATTTTCCTGATGATATTTTGAGATATACTCACATGGCATGGCTCTTATAAAACAGATGCAAGTCCAATGACTGATCATCCAATAATGCTTCTGATCAGAGCAATTGTGTGTGTTTGTGTGTGTGCGTGTGTGTGTGTGTGTACGCATGAATGCACACATGCAATACTTTCTTAGTGTGGCAGGTGCCTCTTTGGAGCATGCAGTTTTTAGGGCTGTGTATACAAGTAAAGTCAGCACAGAGTAATGCAACTGAATGTACCTCTACACGAGGTAGACAGCTAGCTGAGGAAAAGTTTCCTAGAATGGGTTTCATGTCTTAGTTCTACTCTAAGACCTCACTGGGAATCTGTACGGTAGAGAGGGTTACTAGGTAAAATATGGGGCACCTAGTTAAATTTGAATTTGGGGTAAACAATGAGTGATTGTTTTTTAGTATAGGTACTTTCCAAATATTGCACGGGTGTTATTTTTATTTGCAAAATCAGGCGACCCTGACAGCTGAAGAGGGGAAGACATGCATGTCAATCACCTTTGTCATGAATATTGTCACCATCAGCATCAGTTAACATTTACAGCACATGGGGATGAGGTCCATGCTATAGTGAAGACCTATGAATTACTCCTGCTGCCTAAAAGACTCAGAATGTACCTACTTCTTCAATTGTGGCCTCCTTGAGATCATGGGCTATACCTTAGTGCTCCATCTTTAAGACCAGGCCTGGTGACTGGCATGTGGTACTAGCTAACAATAGAGTTTTGAATAAATGAGGATATGGTATGGAATGGTTATAAAAGGAAGAAATACGGGGTGAGCAGGATAAAATGACAAAACTGTACATGGCAGAAAATACAGGGAACCTCCAAATCTGCAGCCACCTCCATCACCTATGAGAAGAACCTCTTAGCAGAGCAATTCAATTGAACAGTCTCTTAGCTTGGTCAGTAAGACTGAACTGTCTGGAATAAGTGCAAAATAGTCTAGGCATTCTGAGTGGGTAGGGGAGGGGGAGTATGCAAAGCTGGGAAATCAACACTTATACAATTATCCATTTTAAAACATTTTTTTAAATGTTTATTTTTGACAGAAAGAGCATGAGCAGGAGAAGGGGAGAGGGAGAGGGAGACACAGAATCTGAGGCAGGCTCCAGGCTCTGAGCTGCCAGCTCAGAGCTCGACGCGGGGCTCAAACCCATGGACACCTCATGACATGAGCCAAGTCAGACATTTAACCAACTGAGCCACCCAGGAGCCCCTACAATTATCCATTTTAAAAAGCCATAATGAAGGGGACAAAGCACAGTAAAAGCCCACAAGAGGGACAAGCAGTTCTGCCTGGGACAGTGTAACAGGTTTTAGGTAGAAGAAGTTACGTGAAATACATAAGCAGGTACGATCCTAAGAAGTGCTTTGTACTTTATAGACTCTGTATGTATGTTTAATCACAAATATATGTAATATATAAGCATACATACTATTATTCAAAAGTTGCAAGAATAGTACATTGAACTCCCACATACTCTATATTATTCTACGTAACTGGAACTGAGTCTTCAGGCAAATTCATATTTCCTTTGGAAGTACCCTAGAATGGAGACGTTTAAATAAATAAAGTAGTACATACTGATCACATTGCAAATACATAACAATTTTTCTTTTTTAATGTATGTTGTTTTAAAATTTGTTTTACCTTATTAAATAAGAAATACTTGCTGACTACAGAAAACTAAAAAACAAAAAAAACAAGGTCATTTAAAAAATGCAAAAAATAAAAATCACTAAAAATAAAAATTATTTTTCTAGTCATAGAAAACATTTGTAGCATATACACTTCTAGATTTTTTCTGCACATATATGCATATTAGGTATTTAACAAATATGCTATCAGATTCTATATACTACCATGTTAACTTGGTTTTAAGCTACAAAGTAAATTTATCCAAGTGACCAAATATTTAATGGTTGCACAGAAATTTTCTACTGATGAATTACTTAACCAACTACCTACTGCTGCACAAATTGTTTTCAGTTTTTTTCTGTGATAAACTTCCTGACAGCTAAGTCTTTAAAGATGCCCATCATTATTTCTTGGGGATGAATTCCCAGAGGGAGAACTTCTGAGTCAAACATTAGACACATTTTTAAGGCTTTTGATACATATCATCATTTTGCTCTCTAGGAAGGTTGTGTCAACTTATAATGTTATAATTATAAAATATAAAAGGGCTCATTTTCCAAATTATTTTTCCAAGTTAGTCACCTCATAAAATCTGTGAAATCAGAATTTGGAGACAGCACATGTAGAGTAATATAAGTAATAAGTTTTCTTCTCAGAGGAAACCTGTCCAAAAAGCCATGATTTAAAAAAAGCCCACTTGTCCACAGTTTGCCTTTAGTCCAACCAACTGGTTTAGATAAGAACTCTTAAAGTTAAGTTTCTAAAGTCTGTCATATTTGTGGAACTGTGTCTGCTTACTATTCTAAAATGACTTTATCAAAAACGAATACATTTCTTTTTTAAGGTGATAATTAAGCCAGCCTTGTTTAATGACATCCCATTCACTTTCCTGGACAAAGGAATGCATTTGCCTTCCTTTTTCCATAACCAGAAGAAGGTTATTTTTGGTCAAACAAAGTGAAAACCATAAATGGTGGATAGCTATCATTATCCCGGTAATAGTGGTCCAGGTGTGAAGTACCTCCGCAGGGAAAAGCAAACAGGAACAAACAAAAACCTTTCCAGCATCCAGAACCTCCAAATAAGAAGAAAAGATAGCCAAGCAGAAGTTTTAAAATGCTGCCTAAACCATACCTAAAAAAGGAAAATGCATGACACTACAAGAGAAAAGCTAATGAAGCAGAAAAATACTTCCCACTATACAACTCCCTAGAGGACTATGACAGGTATCAGAGGTGTGTGAAATGTTTGACAGCCATGGGAAGCACTGGTTTGGGTTTAACTAAAGGAAAGGATAGTTGGAGAGTGCCAACATTTTCTACTGACAAACGAAAACCAAGCCAGCTTTCTCTTCTGTTAAGTTCCATGCTCAGTTGACCAACTCTGTTTTCATCTTTTCTGAGACCCACGAAAATAGAGTAAAAAGAGAAAATATCCAAATATAGAAGCTGAATTTAACAAGATTAGAAAAACCTAAACTATGTTATGTTCTGGTAGACTTGCAATCAAATAATTACAGTCATTTGGTCAATGTCTGATTAGTTCAATGAGAGAAGATGTTTGGTTATACGGCCAGATACCAAAAAACAAAACAAAACAAGACAAAACAAAACCATTTTTTTAAAGGATCACTCTCTCTACGTAATAATCAATCGTGTTATGACAATTTTGTAATACTGGGATGGGTCATCCAAGCAACTAAGGAAATGGTAATGCTTTCCTCACTTTAAAGAAAAAAAAAAATCAGCATTTCCAAAGTTGGCATAGTCACACAAAGTCAAAACAAGCCTCAGAGGCAAAGGAAAGGGGCCGAAACCCTGAGAACCTAAAATGACGAATGAGAAAACTCCTCCCCACGGAAGATATTCAGGTATATAAAAGGCATGTGATGGAACACTTAAGACCTAAAACATCACTGTCAATCTTGAGTCTGGATGTTTAGCTTAGGAAGAAAAAAAAAAAAAATGAACACTAAGCCTGATGTGATTCAAAAGTGTTTGTGGCCTGCATGCCTTGTAGGTCTGTTCATCGCTGGCGCCCTCTCTCTGCACTGTAACTTGCTGCATCTTCACCTGAGGGAAGTCACCTGGCAAAATCTGAGACTTCTGAACAGCATGAGCAATTCATTTCCTGTAGAGTGCCTAAGAGAAACCAGAGCTTTTGAGTTGCCCCAAGACATCCAATCACACACCCCACCTGGGAAAAGGTACCTCAAGGAGGCCTTCTATGAAATGTCCACACAGGCCTTCAACATCTTTAGAGAGTCCACCACCAAATCCACTTGGAAAAAGAAAAACCTGAAACAAATCCAAATCAGACTTGATTGGCAGATGCACCACTTGGAAAAATGCTTCGAGGAAGAGGAGAAAGGGAAGGAAGACTCGAAACAGAGGGAAGAGGATGGGATGGACTTCTCAGGAGCTATGGTCTCCCAGGTGAGCAGCCTAGAACTGAGGAGATATTTCTATAGGATGTACAACTTCCTGAAAGATAAGAAATACAGTCCCTGTGCCTGGGAGATCATCCGAGTGGAACTCAGAAGATGTTTCTACTACTTCTATAAATTAACACTACTACTCAGGAAGAAATAAGGTATATTCTTAGAATTAAAATTCCATTTCTCTCCAACAGCTCCTTCTCTTTCATCTTCTTTTTAAGAATTATTGGGCTATTCTCCATTGGAGTAGCGGTGATTTATGCAAGGTTTAGAGTCTCTAAAGTTGGCCTTGAGACATCAGCTACCTTTCCAAGAGAGGTGATGCCAACCATCCCCTGGGTACCCTGAATCTTGTTAGAAAGTTCCGAAGTCAGTTCTAAAGGAATGAGATTCTCTTCATGTTCTTCTACTGTTTTCTTCCCCATTCCTTGTGCCATTTTGTACTCACTTTGCTCTACTACCTTTGAACTTCACCCAGCCAATGGCTAGAGGATGTAGCCCAGAGAATGTTGCAGAATGTAACACCTCAATGACTTAATCCTCCTGCTGCCAAGGCTGTTTATTCTATGAAAATTTAGCTTGTTAAAGGAGCTTACACAAGCTATCATAAAGTTAAAACCCTTCCTGTCTCCCCCTGTCCTCAACAAAAAAATGAAAAAAAAAAAGTTGAAATTCCTGGCCTATTTGCTTCTCAGTTTGGTTTGTTTGAAATGATACAAAGACTTTATTATTTTAAGAGAATAAAGACCCCCAATGACATTAGATGGTTGCACTGGATGGCCATTAAGCTCTCTCATTCAACCTTTGAGAGCCAATGATTGACTCTTGCTGCATATTATTTGATTTGGAAGGCACGGAAAATGCTGCAGAAAAGTACAGTATCTGCCTTTCATTGTTTTTCTGTTTTTTAATGCCTGAGATAAATTACCTACAGTCATACTTCGCATTGATTTTCACATTGAATTTTCCCAATTAGAACACCACTTTCTGCCTGTTAAGTAAACTAGTTATAATAACACATGACACTTTACTATAGTTTATTTTTTTAGAAGTTAATTTGTATCCAGATTACTTAGATTATTTACCCAAATTTTCTTGTGTGATCCTTCATCTGTATTAATTCATCATCTAGCTGAAATTAATTTTCTCTTCCTCTCTCTCCTCCACCCCATTTCAGAAACCTGCACCGTCAAGCAAGAATTAACATAGAGATTTATGGCTACACAAATGCACAAAATGTACCTGGTTCCACCCTTCGGAAACCTTCCTGCTATTGTTTCAAAAGCAAGCTACTAAACTGTTTAGTTTCAAGATTCATTCAAGTACAGGGCTCAAATGGTAAAGCCAAATAGAGAAAGTCTTAAAAAAAACTGGGGTAGATTTCAGCCAAAAATTAAAAGTTGTGGATTATGACATACTGGTTACCAGTGGAAGGAACACAAATAAAATGAGTTAGTAAAATCCATTTAGTAAAAACAACTCCTCAACAGAGTTGTTCTAAATGAAAAAAGGGGGGGCATAAACTGAAGAAATTGGGGCATGCACACTACAAAGCAGTAAGTATACACCTGGCATCTTCCAAGAATCTCTCTAATAATGCTTTTGCACAGTCTCCCTAATAACTCTACCGAGATCATGTCAATTATTTTAGTAATTTATGGCTGCAGTCTTGCCAAATGTCTGCCATGCTGGAGGGAAGAAAATTGGAACTTTGAGTTAATAAAGATTATCTGATTACATGGGCAGGGTCAGAAGTCAGAACAGTATGCTTTTATTAAAAGCACCTCTAAGGGACAACAGGAAAAATGCTTAATCTCATTTGTGATTAAAGAAATGCAAAAGACAAGAGCATACTTCCCTCCCATCAGTCTGGCAGAAATGAAAAACAGCGATTATAATACAGAGTGTGAGTGGGGTGCAGGATGCAAGGAAAAAAATCCTCTTGTATCTTGTTAGAGAGAAGGTAAAGCGGCACACCCTTCCTACAGGACGCTATGGCAATCTTAAATATCCTAAAAATTGCATTCAACCTAGCTGTACTATCTCCAGAAATTTATCCAAGGAAATCATTGGATAAGATTGTCCACTGGAGCCTTGCTTATAATATCCCCCTTCCTTTTGTCTTCATTTTCACTTCTCTGTATTTTTTTTTCCTACAGTGATTTGGGGGAAGGGAGGGTAGTTAATTCTAAAATTAAAGAAACTGTACAAGATTATCTTCCACTACAATTATCCTGTTTTCCTTACTGGAGCAGACCAGGACAAACACTGCCCTTACACTTTGTTAATGATGCCTTTGGGCATTTCTTGGGCAACCCAGGTCTGCCTTGTTGCTCTTCTCCTGCCGCTACTGTGCAAAATTTCAAAGGAATCCTTCCTTATGCATCATTTTCATAATGAAATGTTTGTAAAGAGCCTTCCAGTGCTTCAAAGATTTTGCTTTTTGTTGTTGTTGTTGGTACCACTGGTAATATCCAGCACTTTCTGGAAGTGCTCTGTGTCCACCTTCCAGATTTAGCAGTCAACTTTGTATTTGTTGAATGGAAGTCAAATTTCTATTAGGTCAGGTAAAGGATAGACTCTTAGAACTGTGGAGAGCCAAGTGCACAGCTCCCACTTAAAATGCTTGAGTGGGTACATAGGTCACAAGTGTTCGGAGGGGAGCTTCCTCCCCACCCCCTCTTGGGGGAAGGATCAAAAGTTAGAGTGTAATTGAGTCTCCTTGGAAAAAGGACCAGTGGACCTCCCTCAGAAAAAGCTGGCAACATCAGTGTATGTAAAGCTATGAGCATGTATAGGTTCTAACAGGTGCACAGGCTTGGCCTCCACTCACAGGCAAAACCACTCTCCCTTCACCCTTTCGGTGACCCCCCCCCTTCTCAAGAGTAGCTACTTTGCTTTGACCTACTTCTTTAATACTCCCCAGTAAGAAGAAACATGATGTGTAAGCATGTAACTTGTGAGGGAAGGGACAGAAATAGGGCCACCCATAATCTACCAGGCGCACCCTCAGGGAACTCGGAGGCAGTCCCAAGCCACTGGTTCGCAAGGACTTGGAAGTCTGGGCGCTTTCCCGGTGGCATCTCTAAATGCTGAGAGGGGACCTGGGATTTAGACATGGGAAGCCCTACCCCAAGTCAAAACTCGACGTTTAATCTGGACGAAGCCACCTAACCAGTATTTCTAGGCAAAGTCTCGAGGCTTCCCGGGTTATTTCCTTCTCCATCCTGGCCTGTCCTCAGGCCCTTGGAAACTCGCAGACCCCAGAACCTCGGCATTCTGCCCACCACAAGTGCCCCGACCCTGTGCCGCTGCCCTGGAAGCGGCCCAGCCACAGGCCTTTAGGCGATTTAAATCCACTGGAACTACCGAAGGACACATTGGTCGGGGGCGGAAGGTCGCTTCCAGTCTCGGGAAAGCGGCACCTCTCCGTGACTGCGCCCTTCGCGGCGCGCCTGGGCTGAGATCTGAGAAATGCGCCCCGGGCCACAGGCAGCCGAGGAGGCGGGGAGGTTGCAACTTTCCCTCCGCCCTCTAACCGCAGGGCCTGAGTGCGGCGGCCTCGCGGGGGTCAGGCTCCTCTCCTTCCACGGTCGGGATCCCCAGAGGGAGGCGGCCATGTGGGCTGGAGGGGGGAGGGTGGCGGGCGGGTGCAGGGAGGACACGGGGGGCGTCCTTCTCTCCGCGAGCCCCGCCAGATGTTGCAAAGGCAAACAATAGGGGAGACGCGGAGAAACAAAAGGCCATTCGTCACGATCTCCACGGGCTCTGTGGCGTGGTCCCTACGGGGAGGACGTCTGGGAGGCGGTCTGGAAGGTGGGTGAAGGGGGGAGCCAGAGGCGATTGGGGGTTCCCGGTACTCACTTGCCAGGCACCGGGGGTCGGCCCTTTCCATTCCGAGAGGGGTCCCGAGGCAAGAAGGATCATCAAAGGAAAGTTGAGGGCTTTTCACCTTCCTCGGCGCGGGGGAAGGGAGGGGCTGGATTCCAGATGTTTGACAGTTGTTGGCCCAAGGGGTCGACAGGGTTTCGTCCGTTCTTTCCCCACCCGCACCCTCCCTGGAGCTCGGACGGCGCCGGGGTCGAGCGGGCCGGCGGAGCGGGCTTCCTTTCCCTGCTCAGCCCGCGTGGAGCCTCCGCACACGCCCCGAGCGCCGAGCTCCGGCCCAGGCGCACTTTCGCGAAAGTTTGTCTTCCCGCCCCCCCCGCGGCCTGACACGCACGCTGCAGCCCCCCGCGCTTCGGGGTGGCTCCGGGACGCACTTGTGCCCTGCAGGGAGACCGAGGTTACAGAGTCTGGCACAGTCAAGGCCCCGGAGCCCGGGCTGGGGACTGGACTCCCGTTCCCGCCCGGGAAGGGCGCGTGAGGGGCTCGCAGGGGCCTCGACGTGGGGCGGGGGTCTGACGCGGATCCCGACCGCGGAGCCGCCCACCCCCCGGTCCCGCTGCGCCCGCCCCCAGGTGCGCCCCGCACCCCAGCCCGCCCGGGCGCCACCGGGGCGAGCAGCTGCCGGGCGGCGCCACCTTGCCTCTCCCGGCGCGGGCTCTCACTCACCGTGGGCTTTTACCTTCAGCCCGCGGCCGGGTCGGCTCCGTGCGCCGGGAGGGTCAGTAGCAGGCGGCGCCAGAGGAGGAGGGTGAGCCGGGGGCCAGACGGGCGACGCTGGTGGATCCACGCGGCGGGCAAGGGGCGAGCGGCGAGGGGCCAGCGCGCGCGGTCTCCAGGAGCGCGCGGGCGAGCGAGCTCGGGGCTCGAGCTCCAGCAG
This sequence comes from Prionailurus viverrinus, assembly GCF_022837055.1. Lineage (NCBI taxonomy): Eukaryota > Metazoa > Chordata > Mammalia > Carnivora > Felidae > Prionailurus > Prionailurus viverrinus. The sequence goes on along the minus strand of NC_062573.1, from coordinate 37,249,197 downwards.
CTGCTCCCAAGTAGCCCCCACAGGCGCCCCGCGTGCGGCTGTGCGCGGGGACGCCGAGAGGGGACCCCTGGCGGCCGCCCGCGGAATGGCAGCTCCGTGGGGGAGAGCAGTCAGTCAGGTCGCCTGGAGGCTCAACTTGCCTCCTTCAGAGGTGGGGAGTGGTCAGGCTAAGCGGGCTCCCCACCTTGGGGAAAAGAGGGTGGTCTTCTCACTAGGGCGACAAGGGAGATACCGGATCAGAAAGGACGCGTTCAGGGTCCACAACGGCCAAGGCACCTATAAAGGGGGAATCACCTTCTCCAACATTCTCTGACTTGTTGAAAAATACTGACAGAGGGGAGCATTAATCATTGGAAAATACTCTGAGATTGTGGCAGATTTACTAGAACAAACTGGGAGTAGTGGGATGAGCATAGACTTTGAAGCCCAGTCACCCCTGAGACTTTCTACTGTGTGATCTTGATCTGTGACCTCTAAACTTCAGTATTCTTCTCTGTAAATTGGGAAAGCAATATCTACCTTGCAGTGTGGTCTTAAGGGTAAAGTAAACATAGAAAGTATTCTTAGTAGTAGGAGTCATTAAAGATAAGCTTCCTAGAGAAAATAATGTCTTATGGGGCGCCTGGGTGGCTTAGTCGGTTGGGCGTCAGACTTCAGCTCAGGTCAAGATCTTGAAGTTTATGAGTTCAAGCCCCGCGCAGCGGCCCTGTGCTGACAGCTCAGAGCCTGGAACCTGCTTCAGATTGTCTCACTCTCTTTCTACCCCTCCCCCACTTGTGCTCTTTCTGTCTCTGAAAAATAAATAAATGTGAAAAGAAAATAATGTCTTCCACATCTTTTATACCTGTTACATAGCACCTTAATACACATTGATTAAGGAGTACCAAATGTTGAGAAGTACCAAATTTTACAATTCTGATTATACACTTTAAAGACGTATGGAACTATATTAATTAGAAATTAGGATATGTGAAGAAAACATCTTTCCCCCAAAAGTGGTTTCCATGATCACTAAATGAGAACCTCGAAAATCACACACATCTTCTGCAATATCCAGTCATTTCTGTAAAATTGTAAATATTGTAAGAAATATTCAATAGTCAAATTGTGATGGTCTAACGATATCAGGATTAAATGATTCCATTTAATTCTGTGTCACTTGGGCAGTGCAAAGATGTTGGAGATTGTAAACATAAAACTCAAACATGGTGGGGTGGGGAGGGAAATGGTTAGATACAAATATACAGCCACTAAGCAATGATTCTGTTCATCATTGAGTAATGCAATTTCATTTCCAAACTGCCTCAAACCCTAGTCACTGGTTTTAAAGCTCCTTTTGTCCTTTTGGCCTCATGGCAATCGGAAAGCTCTTCATCATCCAGATCAGGATGATGATGTAATCTTAATTACCCCAGTTTACCTTTAATTTTCCTTCCCTTTCATTCACTAGTCCCTAATTGGGAAGTCTGTTGCCTGCCTAACAGTTCCCATTGCAGGATCTTTTCTGTCCTGCCAGCAGAGGAAAAATGAGGTTTCTTGGCTCAGAAACTAAAGCAGAACATTGAGATCCAACTTCTGCCCTTGGAGATAGGGCTCGTGCTCCAGGACACAGATGAGCTGGGCATGCACAGGGCGCAGAGGGTATTCGATTCTAATCAATAAACATTAATGGAACTGGCTCTGCCTCTCTCTTTGGCCATAGGGAAGAGAGGCCTTTCATCTCAGTTCCGTCTCCTTAGTGGCTTCTTCCCTGGGGAGGAATGGTAAATCTTGTGATTGGGAGAGAGCCTTCAATACTTCCTGGCCAACTTTCATCAGTGAGTGGGGTCAGTGTGATGAATGGTGCCCCAGCTCTCGTCCCGTCACTGGCCCAGCTTCTCTGCCTGTGACCTAGTGGGCTGGAGAAGGATGGCTCAACCTTCAGAATCTTCTCTAAAGGACCAGCATTTGGATTCCAGTCTTCTTTGGTCCTCTTGTGTCTTTGTCTGTTCAGGCTACTACAACAAAGCTTGGGGCTTCCAAACAACAGAAATGTATTTCTCACAGTTCTGGAAGCTGAGAAGTCCAAGATCAAGTTGCCAGCCAATTAAGGGTTTGGTGAGGACCTGTTTTCTCATAGACAACTTTTCACTATGTCCTCACAGGGCAGAAGGGGGCAGGGAGCTTTCTTAGGCTTCTTTTATAAGGACACTAATCCCATTCATAAGGCATCCACCCTCATGACTGATCATCTCCCAAAAGCTCCATCTCTCAATACCATCACACTGGGGGATAGGATTCAACAGATGAATTTGGGGAGGACATAAACATTCACTCTGTAGCATCCTGGGCTACACCTCATTCTCCAATCCAGTTTTTATCAGAGCTCTGCATAGGTGTTATATAGCAAACTGGCTCCATCATGAATTGAACAAGATACCATTTCCCAATGGCTATTATTCTTTATGTGTATAGTTCTTTGCTTGAGGGACAGCAATCTGAAGGGAAATATTGGATGAAGGGAAGGATTCAGGTACCAAAGGTCCATCCTAACTATACCCATCCTCTCCCTCAAACTTGCTTCCATGGTTGTTTTCCCCATCTTGGTGAATGGACTCCAACCTTTCATTGACTTAAAACCCTAAGCCATGGAATCATTTTTGACTCCCCCTTTTGTAAATTTTGTCTATCAGCAAATTTCATTGGCTTTACCTTCAAAATATTTCCATAAGCTGACAGACCTCTTTCCACCACCTTGTTCCAAGCCACAAACACCTATAGCTTGGATTACGGCAATAACCTAACTGCCCCCCCCCCCACCGCCTCCACCTTGCCCCCCATATGTGCTATTCTCAATAGAGCAGCCAATGTGATTCCAGTAAAAGTTATGTCATATATTGTCACCCTGCTACTTCAAATCCTCCTTGGGCTTCCTGTCTTACTCAGAGTAAAACTAACACAAATAGGCACCCCTTTATCTCTGATCTTGTTTCCTCCTAATTTCTCCATCACAAATTCTGCTTCATGCACACTACCTCTTTCGGTTCCCAGGAATGCCAGGTAAGTTAAAACAGAGCCTTTAAACTTCCTGTGACTTCTGCCAGGGACATTCTTTGCTCAGATTCTTCACAACTTACTGCCTCCCCTCCTTCAGCTCCTGTTCAAAAGTTACCAGAGGCCCCGTCTTTCAACTCCACTGACAATTATAATCACCTTCCCCTTCTAACACTCCCTATCCTTCTTCCCTGCTCTGACTTTCTCCACAGAATTTATTGCCATCTGACGTACAATATATATGTTGCCTGCATTAGTTTTCTGTTTTCTGCCTGTGTTGGTTTTCTATGGCTGCTGTAGCAATGGACCACCAACTTAACGATGCACAACACAAACTTATAGTTCTAGAAGTTAGACAGTTCTCATTAGGCTAAACTCCAGGGGTCAGCAGGGCATCATCCCTTTTTGAAGTCTATAGGGGAGAATCAATTTCCCTGTTTTTACTGGTGTCTAGACGCTGCCCACATACCTCAGCCTGTGGCTCCCTTCCTCCTTCTTAAAAACTGGCCACAGCAGTCAGGCCCTCATTTTCATCACTATGGCCTTTCTTCTTCCTTCCCTCTTCAATTTATAGAGGCCCTTGGGATTACCCAAGCCCATCCAAATAATCCAGGATTATCTCCCCATGTTAAAGTCAGCTGATTATCAACCTTAATTCCATCTGCAAAACCCAATTCCTTACAGGTTATGGAAATAAAGATGTGGACATTTTGGGGGGGGGCATTATTCTGTCTACCACACTGTCTCACTCTTTCCACGAGAATGGAAATTCCACACTTCATGGATTTTTATCTGTTTTATGTATTACTCTATCCCTTGACTAGCTCAGTAAATGTATAGACACTTGCTATGGGCTAACCTATATCTCACCTCCTTCTGCCTCCCAAATGCATGGGTTTAAGCCTTACCCCTCAATGTGAGTATGTGGGTATTTGGAGATGAAGTCTTTAGGAGGTAATTAGAGTTAGATGAAGTGATAAGGGTAGGACCCTCATGATGATATTAGTGGCTTCATAAGAAGAAACAAGAAAAGAGAGATTGTTCTCTCTGCCATATGAGGACACGGGGAGAAGGCAGCCATCTGTAAGCCAACAAGATTCTCACCAGGAACAGAATTGGCCAGCATCACGATCTTAGACTTCCCAGTCCCCAAAACTGTGAGAAATAAATGTCTATTGTTTAAGCCAGCCAGTCTATGGTATTTTGTTATCCCAGCCTGAACACACTAATATGGCACTCAAATATTTGTTGAATTAATTAATGACGAGAACTCATTCTAGGTATTGCAAATACTTAGCATCCTCCTAAGCACCGAAATAATGGCAATTTAAGCAAAGCAGGTGTGTGTGTGTGTGTGTGTGTGTGTGTGTGTGTGTGTGTGTGTGTATGTGTAAAAGATATGTATGTACCTACAATATGTCAGGTACTTGCTGAGTACTTTATGTAGAATATCTCATTTAATTGTCACAAAGTCCCTAAATAGTAAACACAGGTGAAGAAATTATAGGCCAGAAAGGAGAAGGAATTTACCCAAAGTCATGCAGCTAGTACATCATGTATGCAGGTTTTAGACTTGGCAGTGTGACTTAAACCCATGGCAGAAACTCTACACTCCTCTGCCACTGTCATGCTGCAACAGGCCACCCTGGATCTTGCTCTTGATGTGCTTACAATCTAATAATATTGACAAGAGAATGACAAGAGAAATATACCTAGCAATAATACAAAGAAGACTATGGGGGGATAGTATAAAAGAGGCCAATATGTTGCTGTAGAGAATAGAAACAAGAAAGATTAATTTGAGATGGTGTTGACTGTGGGGAGTTTCAGGGAGGAATGTGGCATTTGAGCTGGATTTGATGGTGGACACTGTTGGGAGTTAGAAAAGTCACTTCAGGTGCATAGAACCTAGAAATATACAGGAAGGGAGAAAAGTCCTAGATGTGTCCTGGAAACTAAGGTTAATCTGGTTGGTATGGGCACTACCTGTGCAGTTAGATGATAAGGGCTGGGATCCCAAATGCTGGGCTAGAGATCAAAGGAAATGTAATGATTTTTGTTGTGTTATTAATGGAGAAAGTTTACCTGAAGGAGCTGCCAGAGCAATTCCTGAAGCTATAACTCAAAGGGCAAGAAGAAGGCAAAAATGAACTCTTGCTGGATAAAATGTTTTGAGAGGCTTCTGACTCTGTTTGCCACATTATAAAAGGGCAATTGTGGATCTCTCACTCTAGGTCCAGAGCACAGCCTCATACATCTTAGACCCAAAATGTTCTAAAGTGAACAAAAATAGATAATGAAAGAAACTGGGTTATTCCCTGGCCTTTGGACAGTTTTTGCCATTTTGATTTCATAGGTGAAGTAACTAAGCCTGGAAGAATTGACTTGCCCTGGATTACACAACCAAAAGATTGGGGCATTGATTTTAGGTCTCATGACCATTGCTGCTATGTCCTGATACAGCAGTGGAAAAGGCTCTAAGGATGTGTTTGTCCAAGATGGAGTTGTCAGATTTTAAGCTGTTTCAGATAAATCTCTCCAGGTAGCTGTGAAGTAAGTCTAGGGATTTTGGATGGAGGCTCCCATGATTCTCACTTCCAAGTTCTTCCAGGGAAAAGAGAAAAGCCAAGACCACCTTAAAGATGCATTTTATGGAGACAAAGTGGCATGGTAATTATTAGCTGTGTCTGTTACCTCATTTTATAAAATGGGGTAAGTAATATACGTGGTTGTATGGATTCACTGAAGGGATGCATGTAATGTGCTTAGCACAGTGCTTGATTCTGGAGCACACCACATCTTTTTCTTTCCAGCACATAGTTCTCACATCACCCTCACACAGCCCCTCTCTCATGAGGGTAAGAGACCCTAGCCCTCAGCACGTGTTACGTTCCACACTAAATCTAGAAGCCTCACTATCCCTTGGGATGTCATCTCCTAGAACCGGGAACAAGAAGAGAATATTTCTGGGTACTTTGATGTAGAATTAGTAACATTAACTTTCTTTGCCTAAGTCAGTGCAAATTACTTTCTATCATTTTCAGTTCATGCTTTATGCATTTCCTGTAAGAGGAAAGCCATGCTGGTGTTCAATGGTGTAAGAGAAAAATCCCAAAAAGATTCTGTTGCCAAACCACCTCATTATAGCTTCCACTGAGAGGGCACCAAAAGAGCGGAGGGATATCCTAAGAGTGTCACCATAGTAACAACATAACACATTGCAACAGAGTAAAGTGGGGGCAATGACTTGCATAGTCATCCACAGACATAGACTCACAGTCATATTGTTCTAGAGAGCAGTGCTCACTCAAATAAGATTTGTGGGAGGGTCTTCCTATTAATTTCAGTAGTCTGATTACCCAGTGTCATTGTGTGCTAACCATGATTATTACAGGCAGGTTACTAACAAATAGCAGACATTCTCAGAGTCCTTCTTTTCATACGAAGCAATGAGAGATAACACAACTGTCTACTTAACAAATCTTCAAAAGTAGGGCACACTTCCTCCTCATCTATTTTGATTTTACTTTCAAAAGCTTGACTAGTCATGATCCTGGATATATTGTTTCCATGTTTTATGAGGCATCTCTGGGTCCTGAAAATGAATGCGTGTGGCTCATCCTAAGCACCAAAATAATGGCAATTTAAACAAAGCAGATGTGTGCATATGTGTGTGTGTACAAAAGATATGTATAATATAGAAATATATATGGTATATATAAAGATATTTATATAAATTTTTATATATATCTGACATATATATATATATGTAACTTTTTAAGCAATTTTGAACCATGACAGGAGTCCATGTGTCCAGCATGTTTCCTGCTAGCATAATTCTTACCATTTATGATGACACTGGATGGCTATAATCATTTCCTCTAAAATCCACATTACATCAATCCGATTTTGGAGAAGTGGAACTGAGGCATGAAAAGGTCACAGGGTTTGAGGTCTGGGGAAGACCTGTGACACTGTTCAAAGTTGTATCAGTGCAGTGAAACAAGAGGGTGCAATTTGGAATCATTATGGACAATGGCCTGCCTTCAGTTCTATAAGAGTAAAGTAAATGTGCTTTCTTAAATTATTTTTTTAATTAATTTTATTTAAATGAAATTGTGATCTCTCCTCCTGCTCTTTGGATCTGTTTGTATTTTTCACAGTGATCCAACGTCCTTTCAGATCTCCTTACCAGAATGTGTTTTGGGGGGGTTGTTTGCTTTTTAAACCACTTGAAAAATGACTCTTCTCAGGAGAGAAGCATTATGTTTTTGTTTTAGCTTGACACAAGCCACATGTATAGTACACTTGTGGTCTGCCTCAGTGCTGTGAAAAACGGAGAAAAATTCTTTTCTAGGAATTGTCCTAAAACAGGTCATTAGATGTGATCCAAGGAGAGTTAGTTGCTGGGAGAATCAGAGTCTAAAGTAGTCTTGTGTAAAGACACCATGGCCTGGCTCCCCCAAACCAATTTGAGAGAGACTTCAACATCTTTCTAAAATGGGGAAATCAGACTGTGTGCTCAATGGGTTTGAGAAGTGAAAATCAAAGTGATTCATACAGAAGGGGATAGGAAGACAGAGAAGAGGCTTCCAGCTTATATACACCCCTTCCTCCTCCAAGTAGGAAAATAAGGGGGATCTCATATGGACTTTCTTTTGAAAGGGGAAAAAAACACAGCTTTACTGTCTTTGTGATCAATGCCCACGACCATGCCCAATAAGTCACTCATTAACTCCCAACTGCCATGTATGGAAAACCAAGAAAAGTCTTTGTGCCTCCTCAACTCTCCTTGAGTATCTGTGGAAAGAAATGAAAGAAGTAAACTGTTCCACTGTCCGACTGAAGGTGACTGTTAATGAACAAGGAGGCTTTCCAAACCACCCCCTGCCTTCCTGGCCTAAAAAAGAAACAAGATTATCCTTTTCACATCCTAATTAAGGCAAGACACAGAAATGAGGGGATCACTTGTCCTGCCCTACTTTAGCTTCCAGCTGTTTTACCTACTCAAGACCCCATTTCCTCAAGATTCCAATTAGATTTGATACACTGCTCAATACTAATTTCCTCCTAAGATGCTACTTCACCATTTGGAAGGCCCCTTGGGCTAAATAATTATTGACTTCTAAATGGCCTCCAGCCAGTTTCAGATATGATAGTGTTTCATGTCCAGTGATATGAAAGATTTGCCTTGGGTATTGAACAGCTTCGATGATGCTTTTCCAGGGAAAAACATCTCTCTGAAAGGTTTTTAGAAAAGTTTTAGTTAAACTTTTTCCCAAGTCTTACTAATGCTCAGGTAGAGTCTCTATAGAGATGAATGGATAATTTCCTTCCTTTTATTTATTCTTTTTCTTCCCCTCCCCATATCCCTCCCTCTTTCCTTCTTCCTTTCTTTCTCTTCCCTCCTTTGTTAGTTTGTACCGAAGAGGACTTATAACAGCTGGGTAACTCAAGGATTTCTACCCAATGTCCTAGAAGAACAAGGTTTCTAGCCAATGTCCTAGAAGAACAATTCTCCTTTTCTCTAAAATGGCATTACACTTTCATCCCTTTTCCTTGTCTTGTTGCGTTCCTGTGTTCTTTTGATCTCAGCAGATGCTAAACTAGGTTTCCATTTGAAGTTGCTCCTCCTGGCTGCTCAACTTGTAGGCAGAGTCAACATCAAAAAACAAAATGAAAGCACAAGTGAAGAGTTGGAAGGACCCCCAAGACCTTTGTCTCAGTGGCTTGCATAGCCCTACAGCATTTACTGGAGATGGACGGCAGGGAACTCATATTTATCAAGCACTTGGAATGTGCTAGGAATGATGCTGGGACCAAATACTTACAATGACCAAATATTTACAATGACCTTGGTATGATTACCACCACCACCACCACCACCACCACCCCCATTTTAGACATTGGGAAACTTGTGCAGGGCTCATACAGGCTGCCTATCTTATTCTCAGTCCCCATTTGTCATCACCCTGCATCCATCAGCTCTGTGTAAGAACTGAGATTAGTGTTTAAGGATGGAGTTTGGTATAGAAAGCATCCCTGGTTCCCTTGGTTCCAGTGCATTTATAGTGGCTGGTTTCTCATATCTTAAGCACACATTAGGTGTAATTTCACTGTCTGCCTCAAGACTTCCCACAGCTGTGGGAGCTTGCTCAGCCCAGGAGTGATGCCAGTGTCTGTGCTGCAGGGAGGCTACTTAAGGCCCCTAGGGACAACGAACAGTGAATGAGAGCCAGTGAATAAATGCTCCGTCCTCTTATCCTTGAGATGGACAATGACGGAAGGCATTCTTTACATTACAGAGATCCAAGTCCCAAGTTGCCAGTTGATATTTCATCCTTATATTGGCTTTTCCTCCTTCTTCTCCCACTCATTCTTTTCTCATTCCTGCTTCCTGGGCTAGATAAACTAACTGCATCAAGTCTTTGCCTCCGGCTCTGATGTGGGGGGGAGTCAAAAGCAATATTTGGGGTCCTGGTAGGTGGCAATAAGGCCCACAGCGAGTACCATAGAATAAAGGAGAAAGTTACTGTTATGAGTCCTATAGGAAAATAAGCCGGACTAAACTAGAAAGAGGTTCTGAAGCAGAGAACACAGTTCCAAGCCGGGAACTCTAAAAAATGTTCCCTTAAGTAGAACTCTTTGAGAAAATATATGCAAAGTGTCATTAAACTGCCCAGAAGGAAATAACATCAAAACATTAACTGGTTTTCTCTTCTGAGTAAATCTTCAATGGAAGTTCCTCTGATCTTCCTCACTTGTACTTATTTATGTCTTGACTTCCCCCCTGGGGAATCTCGATCCCTGTCACTGGAGATAATGACCATTTTTTCCCGCTCCTCAAACTAGGTAGAATAATACACTTAGCCATCATTCTCTACCTAGAAGGCAGCACAGCTTGTTAGTTCAGAATAAGCTGTGGGTAATAGGTCAAACTCCAGTCAGCTGGGTGACTTAGTATTGTCAAGTTTTGCTACATAAACAATGGTGCAAATTCAGTGGCTTAAAACCGCAAAGGTTAATGTCATGCTTGTGCAACATGCTTATCTTGGGTTGATAGGGGTGGTAAGGGGACTCTGCTCCTGTATCTCCCCACTGAAGGACCCAGGCTGTGGAGCTGCCATGTTCCAGAATGTTAATAGTCACTGTGGTAGAGTTAAAGAGGGCAAAGCTCTCCAGCCTTCTGTCTGAAAACAACATTTGCTTGTTTTGTTCATTGGCTGAAGAGAGTTGTGTGGTCATGCCTGGGTTCCACCGAAAGAGAAAGTACAACTGAACTTCCAGGTGAGAAAAGAGAGAGAAAAGCAGGATATTTGTGAAAAATATCTATCATGTCTGGACAATCATTTAACCTAGGCATCAGTGTCCTCCTCATGTACATGGGGAAGTTTACTTTATGAGGTTGTTGTGAGGGTTGCCTGAGAAATTGCTCAAGCACGGGGCACATAGTCATTACTCAATAAACTCTGCTAATCTGACCATGATCCTTTGTACAGATGAAATATAATGTTCAGATTTATCCTAATATTTCCCAAATCTCTGCAATTAAATAACAGCAATATTTAGAAAATCCTTTTCCATAAATTTTATTTTCCAGCCTTTAAAAATGATCCTGGTGCCTCTTCTCTGAATTTCTCCAAGTTCTAAGATATGGATTCTAGCACAGTGCTCCCCACATAGAAAGGACTAGACTACAACCACGCAATGAGAAAATACTTTGTTTTGAAGGAGAGCTACACATATATAAAATGATAATCACTGTATTTATTGTTTATAACAAGTGCTATTCTTGTGCAGATAGATTCAGCTTAAGTTCATTAGAACAGTATGGGTCTCATTAGAAAGAACATATTATTATGCTCGAAAAACTATGGCTGGACATGAAGTTATTATAAGGGTCTGGGCTCCTTCAGCTAAGTATGTTATTACAATTCCAATGGAACCATTATCTTGTCAACAGAACACATGGTAAAACTCTCAGGGGCTGCCTCTGACTTCATGAGAGTTGGTAGACTCTGGTTTTCCCTAGGGAAGGCAGGGGCCTGAGTCATGAGCTGTAGTCCCCTGTCCCTCATCACTTCAGGTTTGGTCTTGGAAAGCCAGCATTTTGAGGATCTAATCATAAGACTTTCTCACTGTCCTTGGGCTGGGTCATCCCCCCACCCCCTCATGTTGTTCTCACATGATGGTCATGGACTCCTAGTTTTATAAGGTGTTCTTTATTTTGATAGAATTTGGGCCAGGAACTTTGTTCAGTGAGTGTCTTAGCTCATGTGGACCCCGGGGTTGTTTATGTTTTCAGGACCTGCTATTGAGAAACTCTAAAGAAGTTTATTATACAGAGCGAGTTTGCTTTTGCCAGAATGAACTCATTTGCTCAAGTTATTTTTAAAATGTGCTTTTTCTTAGCTTCTTAGAGAAGCTCTCGTCTTCTTTGTGTGCGTCTGTGTCAGAAAACACTGCCAATCTCTTGATGGAAGCCCGAGAAAATGTCTAGTCAAAGAGGGTCAAAGATGGTTCTCGGCTTTGAACAGAACAGCCTCTATACACTGAATGCTGGGTTAAAACACTGTGCTGCTGGGCCCAGGAGCTGAAATGCTTGATGCTTCTAGAACCACGGAGGCCATGCAAATGAGTGTCAAACTGCTTCTACAGGTGTGTGTAGGAGGAGACACCATAGATGGATATGCATCCAGGAGAACACCCGCTGCAGTCAATTGGAACCACCACACGGTCCAGCAGCAGAGAGATTGCTGGAGGCAGTGTGTCGGGGCACAACCCTCTACCTCATCTGAGTTAAATGGGCTGACTCATCAAACTACCTTGCAAACTTTGTATTTCACAACTGGTTTTTAAAAACAACGCTTAAAGACATGTGTTCTTTATATAAATCTTTCTTTTTCAACTGTTTATTTTTGAGAGAGAGATAGAGTGCATGAGAACAGGGGAGGGACAGAGAGGGAGACAGAGGATCCGAAGGGGGCTCCGCGCTCACAGCAGAGAGCCTGATGTGGGGCCCAAATTCACAAACCCTGAGATCGCAACGTGAGCTGAAGTCAGACACTTAACTGACTCAGCCACCCAGGTGCCCCAAGGGCATATATTCTTAACTTTTAGGGGGATCAGAAACCCCATTGAGAATCTGATTGAGGCTATGGACCCACTACCCAGAAAAATGCACAAATGTGCAAACTTTTGCTTAAAATGTCAGTAGTATTATCGGGATAATATCCAAGAATGGCCAAGAAGGTCCACACATTCCCTCGCTTCAGAATTGGAATGAACTTTAAACCTGAGATTAATGGTCTATGAATACTATTCATTCTTTTAGAAATTTCTAAGTTTCTGCTTCATGGAAGGCACTATGCTGGAAGCTGGGAATGCAAGAATGTATAAGATAAGGACCAGCCTTGTGAAGTTCAGTATGATGGAAGACAAATCCATAAGAATGATGCATAATAATGACTTAAGTGCCATGCTAGAACTCTAAGCAGAGAGACTTAAAGGAGTCCTGAAGGGAAGGTAATTAGTTCAACACATATGCTATGTGCCAGGTGATTGGGAATGAGCTAGTGCACAGACATGATCTCAACCATAGGCAAATCCAGATTGGCAAGTAAAGTTCATCAGGGGGAAGACATGTGTATGCCTGGCAGCGGGGGCAGCACGTGCACCAGTCAACAATGGGAGTGACGAGAGTTGGGGAACTACCAACAGCTCCTCAGAGGAAGGAGAGAGCAGGAGTGGTGACAGCAAAGGGTGGAGGGGCTCTCTGGGTCAGATCCCAAAGGTCCTTGTGCTTCACCATGGAGTGTGGGCTTTATGTTGTGTCCAAGGTTGTCGCTGAGGGTTTTTTTAAAGCAAGTGAATAAGAACAAGGAGGAGATTCTATTAGAAAGATCACTTTTGGCCTTCTGTGAGAAAATAGATTGATTGAGGCGGGTGGGGTCTGTGTGAAAAGACCAGAAGGGAGGAAGCTGTTGAGTTAATGTGAATGGGAAATGAGAGGTCCTGATAGTGGCAGTGGCAATGGTGGGGACAGAGTTGAAAAACAGGATGAGGCTTCTGGATAGTACCTCACACACACTCTTTCATGCCCTAGACTGACTTTGTCCTCAGGCAATGCTCTCTGTTCTGTGCAGTGAGGTAGTGCTGTGTTCTATGCAGTGAGGTAGTGACTATTAACAGTCAGTGTTAATAATGTTTATTATTTAACATTAATAAAATAATGTAGCTACTGAAGTTATATCTCCTGGAATCACGCTGTAAGTTGCAGTTGAATAATCAGATGTGGGCATTCTACATTCAGTTCCTTAATGGTGAGGATAATGATGGTAATAGCTGCAACTCAATTTTATTGATTACTCTGTGCCCACTGCCCTTCCAAGCATTCTGCATGTATTAACCCACTTATTTGTCAAACAACTGAGAGCGAATGTCTGTTCCTGTTTGCATCTTAGGACCCCCCCGCCCCCCCACCAGTCCCATGCTGGAAGCTGGGGATGTAAGGATATATAAGACAAGTACTTGCTATAGAATTCCATTCACGTGAAACTCTACAACAGGCAAACCTAATCTATTGTGACAGCATTATCTGTGGCTGTCCTGGACCTACTCTATTCTCATGCCTATTGAATAGACGAGAATGTTGAAGCAGGACAGAGGGGTTAAATAGCTTGTCCAAGGTCACACAGCCATGAAGTAGAAAAACAGAGATTTGAGTTTTAGATGTCTCAGCTCCAGGACCCACACTCCTATCAACTCTACTCTGCCTATGACAGAATCTAGTCTTTCTCCATAGAATACAGTACGAGCATTAAATGGACTTTTTCAATTTGTCCTGAACATTCTAAAAATTTTTTTTTTCAACGTTTATTTTTGGGACAGAGAGAGACAGAGCATGAACGGGGGAGGGGCAGAGAGAGAGAGGGAGACACAGAATCGGAAACAGGCTCCAGGCTCTGAGCCATCAGCCCAGAGCCTGATGCGGGGCTCGAACTCGCGGACCGCGAGATCGTGACCTGGCTGAAGTCGGACGCTTAACCGACTGCGCCACCCAGGCGCCCCTGTCCTGAACATTCTAAATAATCACACGGTAAAAAGGTTTCTACATTACTAACGTCTCCAGAAACAGATTTGGAGACGTACATGAAGCAAAATTCTGGGCGTGAATGTTTTCGCAGATTCAGGCTCCAAAGAACAGAAAAGCAGAAAAAAACAAACAATGGTGTTTTTAAACAATGAATGTTGTTTTCCTCTAACCATAAGGGAGTTTTAAAACTTGACAAATCCATTCAGCTTTCAAAGCATTCCATATTCCCCACCCACAAGCAAATGCCAGAAGGTGCCAGTTTGAGCCAACTCTGAGCTCAGGAGTGATTTTCTAAATAATGGATCAGATTTCTTAAATATCCATACTCCACAGATAAATACTTACCACTGTCCTAATTGGTCTGATGAAAACTGCTTAGCCATTTATCAAGCTATTAATTCAAAAAGAACATTTCAGCAAGAGAGGAGATAGCGAGGCACAAATGCAGCAACAGCAAATGATAGGATATTACTACTTTGAAAAGATTGAACATCCTTAAGGTCTTTGAAATTTTAGAGCTACATTGTGCATGGGCTCAATTTTAATGTTTTTTTTTAACATTTATTTTTGAGAGAGAGAGAGAGAGAGAGAGAGAGAGAGAGAGAGAGAAAGAGTGTGAGCGGGGGGAGGGGCAGAGAGAGAGGGAGACACAGAATCCAAAGCAGGTTACAGGCTCTGAGCCGTCAGCACAGAGCCCCAACACTGGGCTCGAACTCATGAACCGTGAGATCATGACCTGAGCCAAAGTCGGGTGCTTAACTGACTGAGCCACCCAGGTGCCCAGCATAGGTTCAATTTTAACGAAGGTCTTTCTAGGGAGGAAAAATGTTTCTGATTATATAAAGAGCAGTTTCCTTAATTTGCAGGGACAGATTCTTTTGGAGAAGACAAAGAAAATCATATTTAATATACTCATTATATTTATTTAGCTAATGTTTTTTGGGAAGCATGCCCTGTGCCTGATACCATGCTATGCATTGAGATACAAAAATGAAAAGATAGGTTTTGTTCTCTAGCCTAGCCATGGAAACAGAGAAGCAAAGGAATAGTGTAATAGATCCAACAAAAGAGAATGCATTAGCAAGTGAGAAGTGAGGTTAGAGTTGAATAGAAAGTGTGCAGCAAAGATTTTGGATTTGATTTTGTAAATGATGCAGAGTTATTAAACAGAAATGACCATGAGATTGTACAAGGATCATGCTGTTGTCAGTGTGAAGAATGGGTTGAGATGGGGAGACATTCAAGGCAGGATGAGTTCCACTTTTTTCTAGTTTACTAGATTTTGATAAATGTTTACACCTATGTAACCATCACCCCAATCAAGATACCAAACATTTTCATCACTCCCAAGAGATCCCTTGGGCCCTTTGCAGTAAATACCATCCATTCTTGGCCCACGTCACAACAGATTAGTTTTGCCTGTTGAGCTTTACAGTTATACAATAAGTACTCTCAGGCTGGGACTAGGGAGGTCCTAAGATGCAAACTGGAACAGACATTCACTCTCAGTTTCATGGTAGCATAGCCCCTACAACGCACCCTGTACCATGCTCTTTTGTATGTTTATGCTCAGTGTACTGTTTTTGAGATTTTGTTACGTATTTCAGCAGTTCATTCCTTTTTATTCCAGTGTATTTATTCCATGTTATAAATATATTATAATTTGTTTATCCATTTCTACATTGATGGTCATCTGGGCTGTTTCCATTTTGGTACTTTTATGAATATAGCTTCTATGAACAGTTGTGTGCAAATATTTCTGTGGACGTTTTTTTCATTTCTCTTGGGGAAATATTTAGGAGTGAAATTGCTGGCTTATATGGAAATATGTATTGAACTTCACAAGACTGCTCAAAGATAGTCAAAAGTGGCTTTAATACTTTGTATGAGAATTTCAGTTGCTCCACAGCCTAATAATTATCAACCTTTAACTATGTTAGTTTTAATTTTCATTCCGTGACAATATTTGGCATGATTTCAGGTAATGATTGGCCATTTATGTATTAGTGTGAAATATATGCTTGAATCTTTTGGGCATTAAAAACATTGGGTTGTCTTCTTAATATTGACAAGTAGTTTTATTATATATGAAAAGTAGTTTTCATAATTTCAGAATTATGTTCTGGCTACAAGATCTATGTCAAATATGTGCATTGTATAGATCTTCTCCAGCATAGCTTGTCTGAGTTCCACTATTCATAAAAATCATTCCACAACATTCTGATACCTCCCTTTTTGCTTTCCAATCCATTTCCCGTTGTCCCCCAAACACACACAATTTAGAGATCATCTAATCTTGTATTACAAGTGCTAGTTTCCAAGTAGTAATTCTGTTGTGGTCAAAGAACAAACTTTGTATGACTTGAATCCTTTTAACTTATTGAGATTTGTTTAATGGCCCAGAATATGGTCTATCTTGGTGTTCCATGTGCTCCTGAAAATAATGTATAATCTACTGTTGTTGAGTACAGCTGTGTTCTATAAATGTCACATCAAGTTGGTTGATAGTCTTATTCAAGTCTTTATATCCTGATTTGGATATAGATTTTCTTCTTTAAAGTCTTTCATTAAAATGGAGTCTATGCACAATCTAGTTCTAAAATTTGTCTTCTTGTTCCATCAAACATTGAGTCTTTAAATCTCTAGCTATAATTATAGATTTGTTTACTTCTCCTTACAGTTCTTGCTTTGTGTATTTTGAAGCTGTTACTAGGTAAACAAGCACTAAGGGTTGTTATGTCCTCTTACTGAATTGACTCCTTTAGTATTACAAAATATTCTTTCTGGTAATATTCTTTGCTCTAAAATATGCTTTTGTGATACTAATTACAGTCACTCCTGCTTTCTTTTTATTAGTATTGGTATGGTGTATCTTTTTAAATCTTTTTATTTTTAATCTGTCCTTTATTTTTAAGATGTGTCTTGTTGGGGGGCACTTGGGTGGCTCAGTCAGTTGAGTGCCTGACTTCGGCTCAGGTCATGATCTTGGTCTGTGGGTTCAAGCCCCACATCAGGCTCTGTGCTGACAGCTTGGAGCCTGGAGCCTGCTGCAGGTTCTGTCCCCCTCTCTTTCTGACCCTCCCCCACACATGCTGTCTCTTTCTTTCTCAGAAATTAATAAACATTAAAAAAAAACATGGGTCTTGTTAGCATACAGTTGGATCTTGTTTTTTTTTTTTAATCCAATTTGACACTTTCTACCTTTTAACTTAGAATATTTACACTTAAATCTCTTTAAAAGATAATTAAGTAAAAATATTAACAATAAAGCATTGAGCTTATAGCATATGTAGAACTAAAATCTGAGGCCACAATAGCACCAAAGGTGGGAAGGGAGAAATGGAATTATACTACTGAAAAGTTCTTAAACTATATGTTGGGTAGTACATTACTTGAATATAGACTGAGAAGTTAAAAATGTATGGAGGGAGGAGCCAAGATGGCAGAACAGCATGGAAGTTTTTTGTGTGTCTCGTGTCCATGAAATAAAGCCAGACCAACACTAAATCATCCTGTACACCTAGAAAACTGGTTGGAGGATTAACACAACAATCTGCACAACCTGAACCACAGAATTCATCAGGTACGTGGCACAGAGAGGTGAACTCAGGGAGCAAGAAGGTGCGGGAAGGGAGGTGTTTTTGCGAGCGGAGAGAGGATGGAGACTGGGGGTGGGAGGAGAATACGGGAAAAGCACCCCTCCCCAAAAGCAGCTGCAGAGAAAGTGGAAAATTGGAAACAGCCGCAGGGACTGAACTAAAAAGGGAGAAAGGAGACTATAAACAGGGGGAGCGCAGAGTCTCAAACTCTGCAGCCCAATACCTGGAGGTGCTCTGGTGGGAAGGGCAAATCCCCAGGAGCAGAGTGGGGTCCAAGAGGTTCTTGGTCCACACCAGGATAAGTGGTTCCACTGCTGGAAGGACATTTGGTAGAGGCTGTGAGGCCACGTGGTCCCAGCAGACCCCAGAGAACAACAACATTCGCTGGTGCTGGAACAAGGTCGTTAAGGGTGAAGCCTGGTGCCAGATGTGTGTTGTGATTTTCCATAATCCCTGAAATGCTGCTCCTACACTATCTTGCGAACTTTTTCTGGGGAGGGCTGGCAGCTGGCCGGTCTCTGGGCATCGGCAGCAGCATGGTCCCACAAACGTTCCTGGATGTGGCCAGCACTCAGCCATTGCTTGGTGAGATCCTCCACAAAGGGGCGGAACGGGTCAAGGCCGCAGTCCCTCAGAAGTAACGTACCGGGAAAAAAAGCTGCATCTGAGACAAAACTCAGGAGGGAGGTGCTGCATGGGGCTTGGTCACGGACTGTGTAAAAGTGGGGAGTGGATGGAAGCTGAAGACAAAGGACAGGTGTGCGTTTGCTGACTGGGGAGAACAGAGTTCTGATACTAGAGACTGGGTAGCTGGGTGACACCACTTTCACCACTTCCACTTATGTGTATACCCACCTACAAGTGCCACAAAAATCCACCCCAGTAAGCTAAGCAGCGCCATCCAGTGGAGAACAGAGTCGTTACACTAAGCCCTGCCCAAATGGGCCAGCCTCACTCTTCAAGAATACAAGTCTCACAGCCTGCTTAGTTTCTGGACTATAAAGTGCTTCATAGTTTGACTTCTAGGGGAAAACGAAGTAATTTCAGTCATATTTCAGTCTGTTAGCCAGTCCATCTATTCAATTTTCTTTCTTTTTTCTCTTTTTTGTTTTGTTTTTTTCTTGAATACAGAAAGAGGAAAAAGTCATTTTTATTTTCAATTTTTATTAAGAATATTTTTTCTTTAATTTTTTTCTACTATATTTTTTACTTTTGTGTAAATTTTTTCAAATTCTATTTTACTTCCATAATTTCATTTTAGTCTACTTCAGTGTATTCATTTTTTCAAATTTTTAAACGATTTCTTTTTTTCTTTTCCCTGTTTCTCTCATCTATCAAGCCACTTTCAACACCCAGACCAAAACACACCTAGGATATAGCATCATTTATTCGATTATCTTTTGTGTGTGTGTTTGTTTTTAATTTTTTAATTTTAATATTTAAAAAATTTTAATTTTATTTAATTTTAATTTTTTTACCTCATTAATTCCTTTTCTCCCTTCAAAATGAAAAAACAAAGGAATTCACCTGAAAGGAAAGAGCAGGAAGAAACAATAGCCAGGGACTTAACCAACACAGATAGAAGCATGATGTCTGAACCAGAATTTAGAATTATGATAATAAGAATACTAGGTAGAGTTGAAAATAGGTTAGAATCCCTTTCTTCAGAGATAAAAGAAGTAAAAAATAGAAAAATTAAAAATGTAACTGAGCTGTAATCTTGGACGGATGCAGCAGCGGCAAGGGTGGATGAGGCAGAACAGCAAATCAGTGATATAGAGGACAAACTTATAGGGAATAATGAAGCAGAAAAAAAGAGGGAGATTAAGGCAAAAGAGCATGATTTAAGAATTAAAGAAATCAGTGACTCATTAAAAAGGAACAACATCAGAATCACAGGGGTCCCAGAAGAGGAAGAGAGAGAAATAGGGATAGAAGGGTTATGTGAGCAAATCACAGCAGAAAACTTTCCTAACCTGGGGAGAGACACAGACATCAAAATCCAGGGAGCACAGTGGACTCCCATTAGATTCAAGAAAAACCGAGCATCAACAAGGCATATTATAGTCAAATTCACAAAACACACAGGCAAGGAGAGAATCATGAAAGCAGCAAGGGAAAAAAAGTTCTTAACCTACACGGGAAGACAGATAGGTTTGCAGCAGACCTATTCACAGAAACTTGGCAGGTCAGAAAGGAGTGGCAGGATATATTCAATGTGCTGAATCAGAAAAATATGCAGCCAAGAATTTTTATCCAGCAAGGCTGTCATTCAAAATAGGAAAAATAAAGTTTCCTAGACAAACAAAAATTAAAGGAGTTTGTGACCATGAAACCAGCCCTGCAAGAAATTTTAAGGGGGACTTTCTGAGGGGAGAAAAGATGAAAATATATGGATAAAAATAAATAAATACCAAAAGCAACAAAGATTAGAAAGGATCAGAGAACACCACCCAAAACTCCAACTCTATAAACATCATAATGGCATTAAATTCATATCTTTCAGTACTCACTCTAAACGTCAATGGACTCAATGCTCCAATCAAAAGACATAGGGTAGGAGAATGGATAAGAAAACAAGATCCATCTATATGCTGTTTACAAGAGACCCACTTTAGACCTAAAGACACTTTCAGATTGAAAATAAGGGGATGGAGAACATCTATCATGCTAATGGTCAACAAAAGAAAGCGGGAGTAGCCATACTTATATCAGACAATCTAGACTTTAAAGTAAAGACTGTATCAAGGGATGCAGACGGGTATTATATCATAATCAAGGGATCTATCTACCAAGAAGACCTAACAATTATAAACATTTATGCACCAAATGTGGTAGCACCCAAATACATAAATCAATTAATCACAAACATAAAGAAACTCATCGATAGTAATACCATAATAGTAGGAGACTTCAACGCCCCAATCACAACAATGGACAGATCATCTAATCAAAAAATCAACAAGGAAACAATGGCTTTGAATGACACACTGGACCTGATGGACTTAACAGATATATTCAGAACATTTCATCGTAAAGTAGCAGATTACACATTCTTCTCCAGTACACATGGAACGTTCTCCAGAATAGACCATATACCGGGACACAAATTAATCCTAAGTAAGTACAAAAAGATCGAGATCATACCGTGTATATTTTCAGACCACAACACTATGAAACTCGAAATCAACCACAAGAAAAAATTTGGAAAGGTAACAAATACTTGGAGACTGAAGAACATCCTACTAAAGAATGAATGGGCTAAACAAGCAGTTAAAGAGGAAATTAAAAAGTATAGGGAAGTCAATGAAAATGATAACACCACAACCCAAAACCTCTGGGACGCAGCAAAGGCAATCATAAGAGGAAAGTATATAGCAATCCAGGCCTTCCTAAAGAAGGAAGAAAGATCTCAGATACACAACCTAACCTTATGCCTTAGGGAGCTGGGAAACAACAGCAAATAAAACCCAAAACCAGCAAAAGACAGGAAATAATAAAGATTAAAGCAGAAATCAACACTATAAAAAAACAAAACAAAACAGTAGAACAGATCAATGAAACCAGAAGCTTGTTCTTTGAAAGAATTAACAAAATTGATAAACCACTAGCCAGTTTGATCAAAAAGAAAAAGGACCCAAATAAATAAAATAAAAAATGAAAGAGGAGAGATCACAACCAACACAGCAGAAATAAAAACAATAATAAGAGAATATTATGAGCAATTATATGCCAATAAAATGAGCAATCTGGAAGAAATGGACAAATTCCTAGAAACATATATACTACCAAAACTGAAACAGGAAGAAATAGAAAATTTGAACAGACCCATAACCAGTAAGGAAATTGAATTAGTAATCAAAAATCTGCCAAAAAACAAGACTCAGGGCCAGATGGCTTTCCAGGGGAATTCTACCAAACATTTAAGGAAAAGTTAACACCTCTTCTCTTGAAGGTGTCCCAAAAAATAGAAATGGAAGGAAAACTTCCAAACTCTTTCTATGAAGTCAGCATTACCTTAATTCCAAAACCAGACAGAGAACCCACTAAGAAGGAGAACTATAGACCATTTTCCCTGATGAACATGGATGCAAAAATCCTCAACAGGATATTAGCCAACAGGATCCAACAATACATTAAAAAAATCATTCACTAGGACCAAATGGGATTTATACCTGGGATGCAGGGATGGTTCAATATCCACAAAACAATTAACGTGATTCATCTCATCAATAAAAGAAAGGACAAGAACCATATGGTCCTTTTAATAGATGTAGAGAAAGCATTTGACAAAATATAACATCCTTTCTTGATAAAAACCCTCAAGAAAGTAGGGATAGAAGGAGCATACTTAGAGATCATAAAAGCCATATATGAATGACCCAACTCTAATATCATCCTCAATGGGGAAAAACTGAGAGCTTTCCCCCAATGTCAGGAACAACACAGGGATGTCTACTCTTGCCACTGTTATTCAACATAGTATTGGACGTCTTAGCCTCTGCAATCAGACAACACAAAGAAATAAAAGGCATCCAAATCGGCCAGGAGGAGGTCAAACTTTCACTCTTTGCAGATGACATGATACTCTCTATCTAAAACCCAAAAGATTCCACCAAAAAACTGCTAGAATTGATTCATGAATTCAGCAAAGTTGCAGGATATAAAATCAATGCACAGAAATAGGTTGCATTCCTATACGCCAACAATGAAGCGACAGAAAGAGAAATCAAGGATTCAATCCCATTTACAGTTGCACAAAAAAAACCCCATAAAATACCTAGGAATAAATCTAACCAAAGAGGTGAAAAATCTATACACTGAAAACTATAGAAAGCTTATGAAATAAATTGAAGAAGACACAAAGAAATGGAAAAAGATTCCATGCTCCTGGATAGGAAGAACAAATATTGTTAAAATGTCGATACTACCCAAAGCAATCTACATACTCAATGCAATCCCTATCAAAATAACACTAGCATTCTTCACAGAGCTAGAACAAATAATCCTAAAATTTGTATGGAACCAGAAAAGACTCTGAATAGCCAAAGCGATCTTGAAAAAGAAAACCAAAGCAGGAGGCATCACAATCACAGACTTCAAGCTACACTACAAAGCTGTAATCATCAGGACAGTATGGTACTGGCACAAGTACAGACATTCAGATCAATGGAACAGAATAGAGAACCCAGAATTGGACCCACAAATGTATGGCCAACTAATCTTTGACAAAGCAGGAAAGGATATCCAATGGAATAAAGACAGTCTCCTCAGCAAGTGGTGTTGGGAAAACTGGACAGCGACATGCAGAAGAATGAACTTGGACCACTTTCTTACACCATACACAAAAATAAACTCAAAATGGTTGAAAGACCTCAATGTAAGACAGGAAGCCATCAAAATCCTCGAGGAGAAGGCAGGCAAAAACGTCTCTGATCTTGGCTGCAGCAATTTCTTACTCAACACGTCTCCGGAGGCAAGGGAAACAAAAGCAAAAATGAACTACTGGGACCTCATCAAAATAAAAAGCTTTTGCACAGCAAAGGTAACAATCAGCAAAACTAAAAGGCAACCAACAGAATGGGAGACGATATTTGTAAATGACATTATCAGATAAAGGGTTAGTATCCAAAATCTGTAAAGAACTTATCAAACTCAACACCCAAAAAACAAATAATCCACTGAAGAAATGGGCAAAAGACATGAATAGACACTTCTCCAAAGACATCCAGATGGTCAACTGACACATGAGAAAATGCTCAACATCACTCATCAGGGAAATACAAATCAAAACCACAATGAGATACCACCTTACACCTGTCAGAATGGCTAACATCAACAACTCAGGCAACAAAAGATGCTGGCAAGGATGTGGAAAAAGAGGATCTCTTTTGCATTGATGTGGGAATGCAAGCTGGTGCAGCCACTCTGGAAAACAGTATGGAGCTTCCTCAAAAAACTAAAAATAGAGAACTACCCTATGACCCAGCAATTGCACTACTAAGTATTTATCCAAGGGATATTGGTGTGCTGTTTCGAAGGGACACATGCACCCCCATGTTTATAGCAGCACTATCAACAATAGCCAAAGTATGGAAAGAGCCCAAATGCCCATCTATGGATGAATGGATAAAGAAGCTATGGTATATATATACAATGGAGTATTACTCGGCAATCAAAAAGAATGACATCTTGCCATTTGCAACTATGTGGATGGAACTGGAGGGTATTATGCTAAGTGAAATTAGTCAGTCAGAGAAAGAGAAAAATCCTATGACTTCACTCATATGAGGAGTTTAAGAGACAAAACAGATGAACATAAGGGAAGGGAAACAAAAATAATATAAAAACAGGGAGGGGACAAAACATAAGAGACTCATCAATACAGAATACAAACTGAGGGTTACTAGAGGGGTTGTGGGAGGGGGATGGGCTAAATGGGTAAGGGGCACTAAGGAATCTACTCCTGAAATCATTGTTGTAGTATATGCTAATTTGGATGTAAATTTTAAATAATAAAAAATAAAATAAAAAAAAGAAGTTAAAAATGTATGTATAGTATAGTATAGACCTTTATATACATCCATATATATGTGTATATATAGGTTAGTATACTACACTAGCAATCACTTAAAAGCAGAGTTACAATAAGCCAAGAAGAGATAAAAAGGAATCATAAAAAATAACACAAAACAGAAAAAAAAAGACAAAGAACAAATGGATCAAAATTAAAAAAATAAACAAAGATGATAGATTTAACTTAAACCATATCAAAATCATGTTAAATGTAAATGTTCTAAAACATGATTAATTAGGTAATTAAAAGGTAGAGATTTTCAGATTAGATAAGAAAGCACTGGAGCTCTGGTCAGGTAGTGACCTAAGCACCTTAGATAATCTCATTAAATCCTCTTGCAACAATCATGAGGTATCAATCATGCCTTCAATTTCAAATATTTTTAAAAAAAATGATCCTCAGAGAGGTTATGTAACTTCGCCAAGCAACCCAGCAGGTAATCACTGTTGGGCACTGCAGAGGGCTGGGACGCCCATAGTACTTGCTTCCTTCCCTTCCCTTCAATGCACAGGAACTGCATTAGGTGCTGTGCTGCATGGCAATATGTACTGTTTAGGATGAAATCTAACTTAACTAGCTGATGACCATGGGCCGCATATATTTCTTTAAGGTATGTTTCCTCATTTGTAAAGTAGAAATAATAATAGCTACCTTAGAGTGTTGTCACGATACACTGAGAAAGTCCAGTGGGCAGTGTGTATTAACTGGGGGTGGTCCTGGTACTTTAGGCCACCCCCTGCAGATCACAGGAGAAACATCAATTGTACAATTCCACTTCAAAACCAAAACAGTGCTTGCTAAGAGTAACCATCACTACCCTCCTGCTCAACCTGCAGCATTACAGAAATAGAGCATAGGAGTTACTGTCTCATTTTTACTTTACAGCATTATATGAACTTGACGATTTTTCTTTGAGAATCTTAGAAATGAGTCAGCCTTCTTTTAAAGGAAACTTCCAACTCAACTATTATATTTATCAAATATAAATTTATCAAATCCTTTTTTTTCTCCCCCCCCCCCCCCCCCGGAGTAAAACTGTCAATCTCACTTTTTATCCAGATTACAAAATTTAGATTCCTTGTGTTTTCATTTTGGACACCTAGAAGAAATAACTTCATTTTAGAAAAGGATTAGAAAAATTACTCAAGCATTACCTTACATTTGAAATATTAATACATGACTTTAAAAATCAAAATGCAATCCTGGGAGTTAAGCAGAAAGTTAAAAAAGTAATAAAAACAACATAAGATTCCAGCATTATATAGAACCTTCAAATTCATTTTCTTTCAAAAGAGACAACAATTAAAAAAACAATTTAGATACAACACAGACTGTCAGCTAAACAGGAAACCAATCAGTCTTCATTGTCATAATACTGCTTTTCTGAACAAATAAATGTTGGACACAAAATTTCAAAGACAGTTTATTCAAAATTCTCCACCTAGGAGAAAAGATATATAACAATGTTTACACATGCTTTAATAACTTACTTCACTGTACAACTTGCATTCCATGTAACAGTACAATAAACCAGCAAAAGAAAATAATCGGTCAGCACTCTTTAATAATCAATCACATAAGAAGCACTGAGTAAGGGGTACAATAAGGTGGTATCTGTAAATTCTTTCATGAGTGCACCACAGAGCACCAGTCATCTCATTCGGTTTGTGTCTAAAAATCAAGATGTCTACACCCTTCTTATTAGTGATGTGAAAGGTAATTAGGACCTTTCAGAACATAACATGTTAGTTTTGGTTCCATTTGGTGAGCAATGGCAGAGGGGCTCTGTCACTTTTATCCCTTTCTTATAAATACTTTTCCCTTTTGTGTAACTTCCACAGTTTTAAATAAAAATAATTTTTATGCTTGTATATACTATTATGTCAAAACGGTTCTAGCAAAGAATTATATTAATCAGTTTACAGCTAGCACAATGGTCCAAAGACATCAAGGAAACAAAAGAAATTGACCACTTAGTTCTGCCAAAGTAGCACCTAGTAAAATAGCACATCAATAAAGTTTCTCCTGTTTTCCTCACATGATGCAGAGGCAAATAGACCTGGCAATAACCTCAAAAGTAAGGGCAGAAATTTGAGAAGGAAAAGGACAAGATATTGTTCTTTGTTCCTGTAAAAGAATCTTAGTAGTTAGTATATTCTCCATTGCATTTCACAATCTTGGAGTTACAACTGTCAAATGAGGGTAAGACTATGCAGGAGGAAAACAAGATAAAAATGACTGACTAGTGTAATCTGAACTTCTTCCAAGTAATTATATTTTCCAAGAAAAAAAAAAGGCACAGGAGGTACACATTTCAATTTGGCTCAAAAATAATAAAAATTAATTTAAATAGTTTGCAATAACTACTAAAACATAAAATCCAATTTCCTCTATTGTCTTTGACAGAGCTCAACACACACACACACACACACACACACACACACACACACACACACACAGAAACACACAAATACCCTGACTGGTTTGCCATAATCTGGACTACACATACCGTGTGATGTTTCTACACAGACTGAACCCTAAGGACTACCCAGTCTACAAAGGAGGATCTAATAATTAATTTGAATTAAACATCTGCTTGATCAATACATTCTTTCTAATACTTAACCTATGTTCCAACTAAGTTCCTTTTGTGGAACTGAAATGATTCAGATGCTCTAATTTTCAGCTGATTATAAAAGTATTACAGTAATCTTACATACCAAGGAATACCAAGAGATGAAAAGTCAACTAGTATTATATCTGTGAAAAGTAACTCAGATTTCACTTTGATACATGTAAACCATGAATTGTAAGTTTCAAAAATAGTAGTTGTGGTCAAGTTCATATCTTATTATTATATCTTTAAAAGATAGCAGGAACATTTACTCTAACTGTAAACATAAGTCTGTATCTAAAGACAGCACAACTAGGAAAAGATGCATCCATTGTAACAATGCACCGGACGTCCCCTGACAGACTTGTGACAAGTGTAGTGTAACTAACTTTAACTGCATTGCCAAGTAGGAGTCTGGGACATGACCCAAGGGAATGATGTTTCCCACACCACTGAGCTATTTCAGCAGCAATCATCATGGTGACAAAATATATTTAATAAGTTACACATTTAAAAAGTCATTAGAACATCTCGTTCTTGTACACTAGTATAGAAAGGTCTTCCAAAGATAAATGAGTGGAGGCCTGGTTTAATTTTCTCAGCTAGAGCCATTATTATGTTAAGGTCGCCCTCTGCTGTTAAATCAAGGTCTATCTTCAGGTTCCGAAGAGACTTAAAGGGCTTTTTCCCCTTCTGCCTATAAATAATGAAGAAAAATCCTTTTTGCATATAAATACATAAATACATAAAAATATATAGAAAAAATCCAAAAGGAACAAAACAAAGCACAATGCACAAAGGTTTTTATTCCATATAGCTTTACTTACGTATCATCTTCTATATACTTTATTAGCGTCAAGGCTTTTCTGTGAAGGACGAGTAGAAACTGTGCCAAGAAAGTACTCCTGAGAGATAAACCAGGCTTCAAATGAAAGACCTACAGGAAAATCAAACATTTTAATAAATAATTTGCTCCAAATCTTCTTATACAGCATATTTCTATCACAGTGTTGACAATGTCTGGCAGCTAACACACATTAGAGCAGCTTTCCACAACCATTCCTACTGATGCCCCTAACAGACAGGAAGTACTGAATTTAGAGGCGATCATGTTTTTCTGAAGTTTTCTATTTTATCTTTGAAAATGGACTCTAATTTTGCATTCTACCTCAAATATATATCCCTATTTACTTTATTAAGAATCATGATGTAATTTGCATCCTGATGTGTACTTAACTTTTTCTGCCCATATCTCCAAATAAAATCCAAGCTCTCAGAAGTTGAGCCACGCTTATAGGCTAGGGTTTTGAGGTCTTCTTCTCTCTCTCTACTCTTGGGGTATTGAGGGTACATGTGTAATGATAGAATGATTTTATTCAGCTTGAGAAGCATGGAATTCATTGTATGGTTGTGAATTATCTCTGAACTTTGCAATATGTCACAGACCACACAGATCTGGTTCCAAAATTTTGAGTTAACTTAAGGACCTCATTATTTCAAAGCTACTTCTATGACCCTGTTCCTGGCCTGATCCCCAGAATGATATGACACAGCTCTGTTATATTAAGAAATAAGTCCCATGTAATCTATAATTTTCTTCAAATGTTAATTAAGCAGATTATTTTTGAAAAGAATAAGACAATAAAGATGTTATTATTTCAGTAGAAGTATACAAGTTTTAAAGATATTTTGGCCCAATTAAGGCAAATAAAAACCATTCTCCTCTCCCCAAAAGAAAACACCTGGAGTTATGTGTTAGTGGTTGGAATTAAAACATTTATTATTTTAACTGGGGAATACTGCATTTTTAATTGTAATATACAGCCCATGGCCATTAACAATTCAAAAGAAAAATCATGTAGACACTTTGGAAAGACATGAGACACTACGAAAAGATAGTAACTTAATTCTATGATGATATATATATATATATATAGAGAGAGAGAGAGAGAGAGCGAGAGAGAGCACATGCGCACACTCAATGTAGTATGTATTAAAAAAGATAATATGTCATACTATTCATTTTGACAATCTTAGGTTTAACATTTACCTGATCCAGGAAGGCTTTTACTAGAGTGTCTCTGTGTAAGACATCTTGAAAAATATTCCTACAAAGAAAACAGTCCAAATGTTGAAATGTCTATACAACGCTACTTTCCCAAATCCCTCACTCCAGTCAAATTAATTCTTAGAAATGGAATATTACATATAAACATATTTATAAAAATTAGATGTATATATTTGGAGATATAAAATACATATTCATTTTAACTCAAGGATACACTTGCATATTACTGGAGTTTGTCAAGACAGTATGTAATTATTTTTCTCTTAAAGATATAAGCAGTCCCAAGGGCATGTAAGTACCTATCAATCTATTTTTGTACCCTCACCTTATAAAAAAAATTTGAGAGCCTCAGAGAATTAATAAATATGATTACCAACTCCTGCCATGTCAAAAAAAATAAAAGCAACAAAAATAAACACATATTACTACCATCAAAACCCAAAATAAAATAAAAGATTAACCTTACAATAACTTGTAATAAGCTGTTCAGGAAGAAAAAGGTAAAAGGGTGAACACTAAGAAACATTCAAATGGGATTAATGAACATCTTGACCACTGAGTTGCATCAACAAACCTATCATCAGGCAAGTAACAAGAACGAATTACTTAGGAAAGTAGAAGCTACTTGGTAATGATCGGAGTAAGAAACTAAGACGTTAACTCACACTTGAGATAATGTGCACACTTGAGATAGTGTATATCTAACATACCATAAGGTAAGCAATTTTTAACTGAAAATAGTAGGGATCATCATCGAACTGACAAGACTGGCAAAGAGGTGTGTATGCATAAATAAATAGGAAAGTACCTAAAATTTCCTAGTTAAGGAGATGGGTATACCAAATTACAGAAGAAGGAAATTCAGAAGGAAAAAAAAATCAGCCTTTCGTGATCACTGGCTGTCCAACTGGTGTCCAATTTGGTAGTAACAGTACCCCTTTTCTGGCTTTGGAGAGAGAATAAGGCTAAATTATTTAAGTCCAGTGTTCTGAATATACTGTTTCACTGATTGTCTCACTAATAAGTAAATCAGATGAAGCAAATGTTAAAAAAGAATATTTCTAGTGACTGATTTTTCATGTAGTGGCAGTGAGTGTAACTATTTTTAAGAGCGTAACTATTTTTTTTAATTTTTTTTTTAACGTTTATTTGTTTTTGAGACAGAGAGAGACAGAGCATGAACGGGGGAGGGTCAGAGAGAGGGAGACACAGTATCTGAAACAGGCTCCAGGCTCTGAGCTGTCAGCACAGAGCCCGACGCGGGGCTCGAACTCACGGACCACAAGATCATGACCCGAGCCGAAGTCGGCCGCTTAACCGACTGAGCCACCCAGGCGCCCCAAGAGTGTAACTATTTTTAATAGGGGCGCCTGGGTGGCTCAGTCGGTTGAGCTCCAACTTCGGCTCAGGTCATGATCTCATGGTCTGAGTTCGAGACCCGAGTGGGGCTGAGTTCGAGACCCGACAGCTCGGAGCTTGTCTCAAAAAAATAAATAAACGTTGAAAAAAAAAAAAGTTAAAATTAAAAATATCTTAAAATTAAATATTGTTTAAAGGAAACTAAAAAATACAGTATATGTAACATATAAAAGTTAATACACAATCTAATGGTAGAAAATATCATTTTGGGCCCATTTGATGCTCAGAAAATTTACTTAGAGTTGTAAACAAATTTTAAAAATTCATGACATTATGGTTTTTTATTTTATCACCAACAAAAATAAGACTAGATGGCTAATCAACATCTGTCAAATCAGTGAAGCATTCAAACATAACTGGCTAAAATGAGTAAGAAATGTTAAAAGCATACATACACTTTCTCTAAAAAAATAAAAATAAAAATATAAATATAGGTGGTAAATCCATCCTAAAGTTCACTAAATTCCCCAAAAAGGATATCTGAAGTAACAAAAAAAAAAAAAAAACAAAGCAGAAAAAATATTAAACACTTTAGTTAAGAAGAAAATGCTTGAAAGCACAGATTAATTTTGAGAATTACTACACATGTACCAAAATTACCAATACTTGAAAACATAGTCATCACCTGGAATTCTGATTTTGACCAATTCATTTTCTTTCTTTTTTCTTTTGAAAGTTTATTTTATTTATTTTGAAAGAGAGAGTGAATGAGCAGGGCTGGGGCACAAAGAGAGGGAGAGAGAGAATCCCAAGCAGGCTCTGTGCTGTCAGTGCAGAGCCGGATGTGGGGTTCCATCTCACAAACCATGAGATCATGACCCGGGTCAAAACCAAAAGTTGGACGCTTGACGGATGGAGTCACCCACGTGCCCCTTGACCAATTCATTTTCTAAACCAATTCTCTTAAAACTTTCTAAGGAACCAACAAGATCGGTGCACGCACAGCTGAGAAAAGATGGGTCCTAATGATGCCATCTTTTAGAGACACGTGAGGCTGGGGATCCCTTGGACATGGGTGTTCCTTTTCTCTGCTTTTGGTCACCATCTTCTGTGTCACTACTGGTGCTCCACATGTCCCCTGTCTCAGCTCAAAATCTTTCTTAGAAACACAGGACAGAGTTGCATGCTCCAATTTTACTGCTGCTTTGTACACTCAGAACTGGATTATCACAGTTAACATATATTGAGCACATTATATATGCCAGGTACTTTACACTGATTAAAGAGAACCATTATACTATACTCCATTTCTTTTCCTGATGTAGAACTTAAGTATTTTCTTGGGGTTTATAATACAAATTTATAATTTTTTCTCCTCTCATTAGGTCCACTTTCAACATTTTATCACTACTTTTCCTCTTTTTTTATTTAGTGATCACACTTTATGGTAAAAAATGAGTAACACAATATGAAATGCAAATAAAAGAATGCTCTGTAAATGTATTTTTGTAGTTCTACTGTATTTTATATTCACATATCAAGAAAAAAAGACTTAGAATTATTTCTTTAGTTAAGTTAAAATGCCTTCTAATGAGTCTTATACACTAGACTAATAAGCAATGCCAAGGGTTGGGGCTATCTGGTTGGTCACTATTTTTTTTAAATATTTATTTTGAGAGAGAAAGAGAGAGTGTGAGCAGGATGAAGCAGAGAGAGAAAATCCCAAGCAGGCTCTGTGCTGTCAGTGCATAATGCAACAGGGCTCAATCCCATGAACTGTGAGATCATGACCTGAGCCAAAATCAAGAATTGGATGCTTAACTGACTGAGCCACAAAGGTGCCCCCAGTTGGTCACTACCAGCCTTAGCACCTATTACGGTGCCTAGGGCCTCAATATATATTTGTTAAATAAATACTTAAATATTTACTTAAAATTTTTTTTTGTTTATTTTTGAGAGAGACAGACTATGAGAGGGGGAGGGGCAGAGAGAGAGGGAGGCACAGAATCTGAAGCAGGCTCCAGGCTCCGAGCTGTCAGCACAGATCATGACCTGAGCCAAAGTTGGACGCTTAACCCACTGAGCTACCCAGGTGCCCCTTAAATATTTACTTTTAAAGACTAATCTAATCTCTCTATGCAAAACATAATTACATTAAGAAAAACAGACATTTAAGAAAAAAAGGCATGACTAACAAAGTTTTTCTTCAAGCATAATTCTCTTAGTAATAGTTCATTCCTTTCAAATACACACTTGATTTTACTCATAAAAGATACAACTGCACAATACCGTTTAACAATAACATTATTACGTACAAATCAGGAGTGAAGCTTTCATCTGTATAGATGATTGTATCCTGAGCCATGTCTTCTTCTGAAGTGGCTCTCCAGAATGCTGTCAGCTCAGATCTCATGTACCTGCGCTGATTGTAAATATGCTCGTGACATGGTGGCATCTGCTTGACAGTGTTGACGTCCACATCTATGTGTGTGGTGGGATAGGGAGCGTACATGACTTGCCGGAACGGGAGCACAAAGCTTCCGGTTGAATCCTGTCATAATGAAAAGAAAATTCATTGTCTTATATGTCAAAAGACATGAAGAATTATTTTTTAACCAGAAAAACTGGCTTTAACAGATCCATTGTATACAAAGTTTTAGTGATGTGTGCACTAAAGCACTGGCTGAAATAGTGAACACTAGAAAACAAGTAAGCATCCAAAAAGAGAACTGCTTAAACAAAAAATGGCTTATTATTTAGCTACTAAAAATGAATTTGCAGAACAACTGAAGTTATCAATTTGTGTTGATACAGAAAGATATTCATAACGTATTATGGAAAGAGGAGGTTAAAATATGCAGGGATAGGGACAGGGAACTATGTAAAAGATACATACAGAAGAAAAAAAGACCCGAAAGATAGATGCCAAAAGTTAATGGTGGTTATACATTGGATTATGAGAGTATGGGTAACTTTTTATTTTCTTCTTGATTATTCCTAATGTTCTTTTAAATCTCAATGAATATATAATTTTTGTAAGTAAAAAAATGTACTTCTTTCCAAGTATTGTCAGTTGGGTAGTCAACTGCCATGTAACAAATATCTGTGTATGATACACTGGTATATGTTATGAATACAATATAGAGGCTACTTTCAATTTTTTACTCTTATAATGCTATAACAAACACTTTCATAAGTAAATCTTTCTTCTTATATAACTGCTTCCCTAAGATTTCCAGAAATATAGATAGTAAGCTAAGTCTTTGAACATTTTTATTTTTTATTTTAGAGAGCAAGAGAGAAGGAGAGTGCCTGCACATGTGCATGCACTTGAGTGGGGGAGGGGGGAGAGGGAGGGGGAGAGAGAGAGAGAGAGAGAATCTTTTTTTTTTTTTTTTTTTACATTTTTTTATTTATTTTTGAGAGAGAGAGAGAGAGACAGAGCACAAGTGGGGGAGGGGCCGAGAGAGAAGGAGACATGGAATCTGAAGCAGGCTCCGAGCTGTCAGCACAGAGCCTGATGTGGGGCTTGAACCCACGAACCGTGAGATCATGACCTGAGCCGAAGTCAGTTGCTTAACTGACTGAGCCACCCAGGCGCCCCAAGACAGAGAGAGAATCTTAAGCAGGATCCATGCTCAGTGTGGAACTGGATGCAGGGCTTAATTCCACAACCCTAAGATCATGATCTGAGCTGAAATCAAGAGTCTGACACTCAACTGACTAAGCCATCCAGGCACCCCAATTTTTGAACATCTTTAAGGCTCTTGACAAAGAATGTTAAAATATTTCTGAAAGGCTTAACAATTTATACTTATATGGAAAACTCTTAACAAATATTTTTCATTAGATTATAGTTTCAAGTTTTCCTCTATGCATCTGGTATAGGTCCCTTTTAGGGATAAAATTACATAACTAAATGAGAGGGTACTGAGAAAATAAAAGTACTAAGTACCTTATCATGCTTTTGATAAAAAGAAGTTCTAATTTTCAGACTTGTAAAATTCAAATCGGAAATAGTTACATCCCTTAAGTAGTTTCTGTATTATTCTGAGCTCAAAGCATGCACACTGTTAAAAATGCAAAAGCTGAATATAATTTTTATTTGCCACAACTTATTTTTTTTTATTTTTTTTTTTATAATTTTTTTTTTTCAACGTTTATTTATTTTTGGGACAGAGAGAGACAGAGCATGAACGGGGGAGGGGCAGAGAGAGAGGGAGACACAGAATCGGAAACAGGTTCCAGGCTCTGAGCCATCAGCCCAGAGCCTGACACGGGGCTTGAACTCACGGACCGCGAGATCGTGACCTGGCTAAAGTTGGACGCTTAACCGACTGCGCCACCCAGGCGCCCCATTTTTGCCACAACTTTTAATATGTTTTGTTTCATTTTGCTATGCATAGATCCTCAAGAAAGCATTCGCTATGAGAATCACATAACCATTAGGAAATCTACCTTCTCCCATCTTTTGACTGTAATTGAAACATCAATGATAGTTTCAATAAAATGAATAAACTGTCTTCCCTGTAATTATTGAAAACAATTTCTAATTTACATTTATCTGCCTTGCTCCTTGAAAAGCAGATTCAAGCAGTCAGAGAAAGACAAGTACCATATGATTTCACCCGTCTGAGGAATTTAAGAAACAAAACAAATGAACAAAAACTATAGAGAACAAACTTATGGTTATTAGAAGGGGATGGGAGGATGGGTAAAATAGGTGATGGGGATTAAGAGTACACCTATCACGATGAACACTGAATGTACATAATTACTGGAACACTGTATTATACACCTGAAACGAATATAATGCTGTATGTTAACCATACTGGAATTAAAAAGAAAAAGAAAATAAATAAAAGAAAAATGTAAAATAATTTAAAGCTACCTACATGTGAAAATATATATGCATTGTTCAAATCCTATACACAATTTTGAAGACAGGAAGCAGCTTTAAATTTTTTTTCAATAAATGAATATAGTACATAAAAAATGCTAACACAAAAATTCAAATCCTTTTCAGAAAAAAAGTAACTATTTTAGATGTGCAATCTGATTCAACCACATATATATTTTTTAATGTTTTATTTATTTTTGAGAGAGAGACAGAGTGCAAGCTGGGAAGGAGCAGAGAGAGAGGGAGACACAGAATCCAAAGCAGACTCCAGGCTCTGAGCTGTCAGCACAGAGCCCGACGCGCGGGGCTCGAACGCACGAACCACGAGAACAAGACCTGAGCTGAAGTCAGATGCTTATCCGACTGAGCCACCCAGGCGCCCCAGATTCAACCACATATTAAAAAACAAATAATCCTGGAGCCAGACAGGCAGTTATAGGAAACCAAACAGACACACACACAAAAAGATACTCTAAGCTGTTTCACTCATACTAATTATAAATCTGTAAGATATATACTCTGTGCTCAGACTTGTGCATAACAGTCAGCTCCTTGGCATACAAACATGAGATGCACCACATGCTAATATTCACAGTGTATTTATACAGAATGTCAAAAATGATTTTAAAAAATTGCTTTCACATGTGACAAATGGAAAGTATACCTTTAGCAGGCCTTGTACAAAGAGCCCTGACTCGTATTTAAATGATGATTCTGCTTCACATAATCTGGAACATTTTCTCTCTGCTGGAGTCAGAAAAAGGCATAATGTTCTCACTATCTGTAAAAGAAAATATTTTAGCATTAAATAAATAAATAAATAAATTTTTTAAATAAATAAATTAAATTTTAATTTAATTAAAAGGCCACTGGTCTGCTTATGAAAGAAATCTGAAAAGAAACTTCAACCATACTGTCGATAAAATACATCCTGAGAAAAAAGTTTTCCTTAGTCACCTGGAGTAGTCCATGGGACATAACAGTTGTTGCCTAAAATAGGAATTCTGTGGTCAAGTAAGTTTGGCAAATGGTGGTAAATGTATGGTATCTCAAAACCTTTAGCATTGGAATATATATTGACTTTCCAGGTGATTGATATAATATGCATACTTTATCCAACTCTTTGACCATGGAACTTTTATATTTCAGTAAGAACTAATGACTTAATATAATTATTAATTCTATTTCCACCCAGCAGCAAGTATTTTTCAAATGAAAATAAACAATTTTGGATAAGAAAACTAAATGCAGTTGAATTAGGCAGAATTATGGCTTCGGTTGAACAGTTCAACATATGAAATCTCATTATAATGAATATCAGGAGTGTCCAAATCCTTCAACAGAATGAGAATTAATTCTATCAAATTTGATTTAAAATAAGCAAGCCTTTGGTTGGGGTTTAGAAATCTAGGATTCTAACAGGATTTGATCTATACCTCTATTAGGAAAAGTAAAAAGCCATGTAAGTATGTTGGAATTCAGACTATATTCAGAGTTTTTAGATTAAAGTACTAGCTTTCAATATAGAGTGATGGCATCCGTTTTCTCAAATTAAAAAGATAAAAGAGAAGTGATCATGCCAGAAGAGGATGTGGAATGAAAAAAATGTTTTAAAATACACAGGGCCCCAACCACAGAGCCTCTCTCCTTCCAGAAAGCTACTGGGAAGTCCTTCTGTGACCCTGAAGGGTCTGGGTGACACAGAGGGAAAGTTACCTCCTTGGGGTAACAGATGTAATAATAAATCACTAGACCAGTATAACAACAGAGATGCATTAACCTTTCACAAATGGATGTATGGAAAAATATAATTTTGGTAAATTAAGGGTCATGCAAGCATACAGGGTAGGTAACTTGAGAAAAAAATTACAAATATATTTGTCAAGGAAATAATTATTGCTAACATATTTCCTATATAAAACATAAAAAGAGAAGTTAGGTTTGCTTAAACTGATAGATATGTGCAATTTCTCTCTTTCTAGTTAACAGTCAGTGAAGAAAAGTACAAAATCCCTTAGTTTAGTGCCTAACACTTGGAAAAGTAAGTTAACTTCATTAATTCTTTAGTAACTCATAGAGCACTGAAGGAAGTGGTCACAGACGTTACTGAGTAAAACATAACTTCCACTGACCACTGAACAGTGATAGGTCCCTAAAAGAAACAGATTTAGGAGGAAAATAATATAAGAAATCAAAATGAATAATTAGATAACATTTCTTTGGACTTAGGATCACAAGTACATGGTTATCTTCATACTTATTAAGTGACGTCAGAAAATAGAAGACAAATTTTTTTTTTTAATTTTTTTTTTTTAACGTTTATTTATTTTTGAGACAGAGAGAGACAGAGCATGAATAGGGGAGGGCAGAAAGAGAGGGAGACACAGAATCCGAAACAGGCTCCAGGCTCTGAGCTGTCAGCACAGAGCCCGACGCGGGCTCGAACTCACAGACTGTGAGATCATGACCTGAGCCGAAGTCGGATGCTTAACCGACTGAGCCACCCAGGCGCCCCCAGAAGACAAATATTTTTTTAAAATACCTTATTTTAATGAAATTCTCAAAACCATTTATACAATACTGAGAACTGTATCATATTTATGAATATTATTAATGAATTATCAAAATGAAACTGATAAATGATTTCCTATTTAAGCAGTTTACTTCGACTTACTTCTGCACAGGGTGTCACAGTAATTTTGCTTGACTACAACCTAACTTTTAAATCACAATCCATGATATGTTAGCAGTATTAAGAAGTGAGATTATTTGCTGGATTATAAAATAAATTACCTTATTTACTTTTTCTGCACTGCTACCTACTACGACTGAACAGCCACAGGTCTGCAGGTGTGAGCTAATGGCACTGCAAGGTGGAGAAAAAAGATGAAAAACATTGGCTGTAAAGCAATTTCACAAACTAAACAAAAAAGGGGCATGCGAACTTCAAGTAACAGACTAGCTTTACATGATGAATGACAAACTGTAAGTAAAATGCCACCTTTTATTTCCACGGTACTTTACCTTTTTTCCACAGGCCTTTCACACAGATCCTCCCATTTGAACTTAAAACCCAGTTAGTAAAATATCACCGTTTTATAATGAAAGAAACTGAGGTGTTGAGAGGTTAAGTGATTTACTTAAAGTCAAATGGGATTAAAAACAAGGATATGAACAGCTGACAGTGAGTGGAAGGGGGACTAAAGTCCTTCTGATTCATACTACGTAAAGCTTCCGGGTTCAAAACACTCACACCTCTGAGTTTCCATCATGAACCTAAAGGAAAAGACTATGGACATAAAAGCAAATACTTTATCCTGTCACTTCTCATCAAAAACAAAATAAAACTTCACAATAATCTGCAATCATAAAGAATCACTGAGGTAGAAGATGAGATTCTAAGTGCAGAGAGCGCACTTAGTAGAGGGATAAATGTTGGCTGATATTACTGTCATTAACAGTCATTAACATTTTCCTTAGAAGAGACAGAAGTAGAAAATGTTAGCTATTAGCTGTTACATGCTTATACGTTCCAGGTGCTGTTTTAAGGGCTTGGTATGATTTATCTCACTCAATTCTTACAACAATCCTATTAAGTAGGTACTACTATTATTCCCATTTTACAGATGAGGAGATGGGGGCACAGAGGCTTCAGGTATCTTGCCCCAGTTTACACACAGCAATAACCCAGGAAGTCTGGTTTTAGAGCCCACACTCTTAAGTACTAAAATCTACTATAAGATGGAAAGGATAAGTAAAAATAACAAATAATTTTCTTTTCTAGGCCTAAATAACTTAAGTGCATCCACAATGCAATTCAATTTGTAAGGGTTCTGTGATACTGTGATTTTAAGAAATAACGTATTTGTTTTTTATCCACATTTCCTGGCTCACAGCTCCCATAACACTTAGAATTTCCTAAGTGCAGGAAAAGATAAAGATGCCTTTTGTTATGTTAATGAGCGACTTTTGGAAAACATCTAAGGATGGGGGCTGATTGCCAATGGAGCCAACCACTAAAGATTAGAACTTTCAGTCCCTCCAGCTGACTTCTGGGTAGGGGAGAGGGGATGGAAGTTATCACCAACGGCCAATGATTTGATCAACCATGTCTATGTAACAAAGCCTCCATGAAAACCCAAAAGGAAGGGATTTGGAGAGCTTCTGGGTTGGTGAACACGTGGAGATCTGGGGAGACATGTGTGCTCAGAGATGGTATGGAAGCTCTTCACCCTTTCCCCAAACCTTATCCTATGCATCTCTTCCATATAGATGTTCATCTGTATGTTATATTCTATCCTTTACAATAAACCAGTAATCCAGTAAATAAAATGTTTCTCTGAGTTCTGTGAGCTGTTCCAGTAAATTAATGGAACACAAGGAGGGAGTCATAGGATCTATAGCCAGTTGGTGAGAAGAACAGGTAACATCCTGGACTTGTTACTGATGTCTGAAGTCCAAGGATGGGTGGTTGGGATCTCTAATATCCAGCCAGTCAGAAGCACAGGTGAAACCTTGGGCTTGTGACTAGTGTCTGGAGGGTAGGTGGGACACAGTCTTGTGGGATTGAACCCTTAATCTGGGGAATCTGACATTATCTCTAGGCAGAAAGTGCCAGAAATGAATTAAATCGTAGGACCCACTTGGTATCTAAAGCATTGTTTGTTGGTGTGAGGAACCCCACCAACATTAGAAATGGGTCTAAGAATCCCTTTTGTTCTTAGTTTCAGATTTAATGAGAAGTAAAACAAGAAACCAGAACCAACAAGATTTTCTGTCTGGGCACTATGGAAACTCGGCTTCTTTCAGTATTAAAAAGAGTAACATCAAATATGTCACAGACATGTAACAAATTAAAAAATAACACAAAGCTAAATAATAGTTCAAATATGAAACAATGTTCCTAGAATAGTTTGGGTAGCTATTCTATTACTTTCTTCCTTCCAAATCATGTCATTGTTGAGCATAAGATTTCTATGTGCTTTATCCACCTTTTATAAAGGAAACAAAATTCTTACTTGAGAAGGAAGCCTTCATGACAACTGTCACCAATGTCATCATCATTGAGAACTGTATCAGCTATCTAAAATGTACCACAAAAAAAAGAAGTTATTCTGGTTATAATATGGCAGTGAAATAACACTCTCAAGTCTCGGTTCAACAGAACACATTGCCCTCATTTCTAAGCATCAAGAATCCTAATAAAGCCATCTCTGTGCTTCTATAAACTTTCAGGAGAACAAATGTGAAAACTTGTCAGGCAGGTTAAACAACAATTTTTATGAGAACAACTTCCTATTCTTTGCTGTCAGAATCAGGAGACGATTCTTAATGACACAGTCAGAAAGAAACCGGAAAAGTTTCCTAAAGATTTCTCTATGCACTCTTACCGTGTGATTCAAAATGTCAACATGTGATTAAGAAACTAGATTATGGAATATAAGTAAACTTGTGTTTATCACCACTGACTTGTACACTGCTTTGTTACCAAAAGTACTGCATTAAATACTGACTGCTTCTTTAAGGTCTGGAATTCTCCTACTTCTAAACTAAATAGGTGTAATTCTGTCACAACTGTCACTGACCAAAAAAGCCTCTTTTTGGCCATAAAACTCAGTATTTTATGTGTGTGTTATTAAAGTGGTTAATACTTCATAGGAATAGCATGTATGACAAAAAATGCACACTAGTAAAATTAGAATGCTACTAATATACATAATAGTAATAGAACTCAAGGGAATTGATAAGAGGTGGTACCATTGTTCTTATTTAATAATACAAGTCATGGCTTACATCTATTTCTTCAGGAACACTGTGTGATTTCATAGATGAAAGCAGCTCCATTACAGGAATTACTTCGCCAGTAAGCATTGGAATAATACTCTGACCCTGTACAAAAAAAGCAAAATGAAGCAGAAAAAAAAAAAAAATTACACAATGAAGGTATCCCCTGCTTTTCCAAAGTTCGAGTTACACCATTTTGCTTTTATCAAAGACCTACATTAGTACCTGTTTTCAGTAACCAAAAGGAATCCAAAGAGGATTTTTGCTTTCACCAAAAAAAAGGTGAAAAGCTAAAAGGGGTTGAGCACCTGTTTTGCAATGAACCCCTCTAAGAGGCAGCACATAGCCTGAGCGCAGGAGAGGCCCTGCCAAGCTCCTTCCCCAGGAACTATCCTAGGCATCTCAGCATCAAGCCACCTTAGCTTTGGATGGTGGTGAGCATCTGTGCTTTGTCTCGATTTATTTTGTGCATTTCTTAGCAGGGTGTGTTCTAAGGTATCTGAGATGTGTAAGACGGGTTATGTTTTGGGTCTGGGAATGCCCAAGAACTTTTCCATGTAAATTAATGGTAATTGCTTCCTCACTTTATGGCCATTTCAGTGTATGAAATGTTCTATGTGTATGAAATATTCTATAGGAACACTCTACTTTTGGATAGCGGGGAAAACCTGTAGAGGACCAACAGGACAATAAAATATTAAGAACCGAAACCAAGAATGACACCCTTTGATAGAAACACTCAATAGCTTGTTAGAACACAGCCCCAAACATGTCTACCATTTCAAAGCATTTCTAAAAGATGTACGTACTATTTTAAAACTGATTTTCATCACTCACCATTGGGAAAATGCAAATCACAATTACTGAGATATCACCTCATACCTGTTAGGATGGCCAATATAAAACAAAAACAAAAAGAAAACCCAGAAAATAACAAGTATTGGTGACGATATGGAGAAATTGGATCCCTGTGCACTGTTGGAAGAAATATAAAATGGTGCAGCGACTATCCAAAATACTCTGGCGGTTCTTCAAAAAATTAAAAATAGAACTAGCATATAATCCAGAAATCCTACTTCTGTATATTTATCCAAAAGAATTAGAGACAGGCTCTCAAAGAGATATTTGTACTTCCGTGTTCAATGCAGCATTATTCATAATACCCCAGGTATGGAAACAACCTAAATGTCCATCTATGGGAGCACGCATGAAGAAAATTTGGTGTATACATACAACGGACCTTAAAAAGAAGGAAATGCTGTCATACGCAACATGGATAAATCTTGAGGACACTATGCTAAATGAAATATGCCAGTCACAGAAGAACAAATAGTGCAATATTCCATTTATATGAGGTATCTAAGTAGTCAAACCCACAGAAGTCAAAAGAAGAACGGTGGTTGCTAGAGGCTGGAGGGAAGGAAAAATGGGAGGTTACTGTTCAATGGGTATATGGTTTCAGTCATACAAGATGAAGAAGCTGTAGAGATCTGCTGTATGATAATGTACATGTAGTTAGCAATATTACACAATACACTTCAAG
Source organism: Prionailurus viverrinus (assembly GCF_022837055.1). Classification (NCBI taxonomy): domain Eukaryota; kingdom Metazoa; phylum Chordata; class Mammalia; order Carnivora; family Felidae; genus Prionailurus; species Prionailurus viverrinus. The sequence continues at coordinate 37,206,625 of NC_062573.1, read as the reverse complement.
TTTTGTTGAGGATAGATTTCATGTTAAGTGTCCTTTTCCACAATTTATTTTTTTAAACTTTTTTTAATGTTTATTTATTTTTGAGAGAGAGACAGAGACAGAGACAGAACATGAGCAGGGGAGGGTCAGAGAGAGAGGAAGACAGAGAAGCCAATGCAGGCTCCAGGCTCTGAGCTGTCGGCACAGAGCCCAACGTGGGGCTCAAATGCACAGACCAAGAAATCATGACCTGAGCCAAAGTCGGATGCTTAAATGACTGAGTCACCCAGGCACCCCCCCCACTTTTTTTTTAAACTTTTTTTTTTAAGGTTTATTTATTTTTGAGAGAGAGACAGAGCATTAGCAGGGGAGGGTCCTTTACCACAATTTAAAAAATAAAAGTAAAATAGTTTATAAGAAATTGATAAATTAATAAAAGATTTGCTTGATAGGAAAAAATAAATAAACTCATTTTCATTCTTCTGGGAATGACTTTCTTTAGTCAGAGTGGAATCATTGGCTTATCATTTACTGTTACATGTTATAATTAAATTGCCATGCCAAATTTAGAAAGGATTTCCTTTGATATTTATTTGAGATATAAAAATTCTTGTTAATTAAAGGTCATTGATGCATTTTATATTTAAAAATGAGGAAAAACTTGGAGCCTGGGCGGCTCAGTTGGTTAAGCATCTGACTTCGGCTCAGGTCATGATCTCACAGTTTGTGGATTTGAGCCCTGCGTCGGGCTCTGTGCTGACATCTCAGAGCCTGGAGCCTGTTTCAGATTCTGTGTCTCCCTCTCTATCTCTGCCCCTCCCCTGCTCATGCTCTGTCTCTGTCTCAAAAATAAATAAACATTAAAAAAAAATGAGGAAAAACAAGCACAAAAAGGCTTAGAAATAGCAAATAACTCAACACTCAACGTCTACATTCACAATAAGGTTTAGTACTCAAATGCAAACTGAAATCATCACATATATGTTAACAATCAATAAAACAGACAAGTTTCCTTTAGAATTCAAGATAAAATTTGAATTATTTATCAAAAATGCAATTTTGAAATCTGCAGTTTCTAGAGTGAAATTCCAAGTTCAATATAGAACATCACAAACGCAGAGTGTCTCAAATGGATGATCTCTCATTTATTCATTACCATCACCCCTGCCCCCAAATTTCTGGACCATCCTGAATATGTAAACTTTTAGAGAGGTAGATAAATTGTCACATGTCCGTTAAATTTTAGCTAAATATGTTTTCAAAACACATAAATAAGATCAATCTAACAGCTCACTCACATCTCATGAAACTATCTTACTCAAACTTTTCAAATGTGTCTTTAAATCTCAGTCATTCCAAGAGTCATTTTTTGAGTGACTATAGCCAGTTTTTCAGAAACTTGGGCTTTAAATGTGATGCTGTCTGTGGGAATTTTATGCTAAGTCCTAAGCCTCCTTGCAAGATATAGGTTTTATTAAAAAAAAAAAAAGAATCCATCCTGTAGTAGCCTCCAAACATAACCACTCACTGTTTCTGTTTTTTAAAAGAATTTTTAAAATTCTTGTTTACAATTACAATCAACACAGGCAATTCAACAAGAATAATGACAAGCTATAAAGGGATTTCCTCATAAAGTGATTTTTATCAGATGATAGCTATAAGTATCCAAAACTTGCACTGAATGAAGTCAGTGATTGATTCCAGACTCATGTGTCATCCCCAAATAGTATTTATTTGTTCAAAATAAAGTCATTTTAAGCACATGATGGGAGATTCACAGGGATTCAGTTATCAAGCAGCTTCTTTTCAGAAAGGAAAACTGTAGGAAAATACTTTCCCTTCGGTGTAGGCATATATATAGTGCCATAAACCGTATCTCAGATATTTATCCTAAGTGAATGGATATCTTCATCACAGCTTAACAAAAAAAATTCTACGAGCCTGAACACAGAAGAGACTCTAAAGTAAATGCCTCAAGTTTCTTTTCCTCCTTTGACTTCTCTAACTTGAACTTCTCAGCAGAAGAATGTTTCCCCTTTAAAAACCTTCTGTTGGTCCAAATACACAGAAGGGACACAATAACATTTTCAAGAAGAGCCCTTAAGAGAGAAATAAAACTGGGGCACCTGGGTGACTCGGTTGACTTCAACTCAGATCCGACTTGGATCTCAGCTCAGGTCATGATCTTGGTGCATGGGATCAAGCCCCCCATAGGGCTCTGTGCTGACACTGTGGAGCCTGCTTGGGATTCTTTCTCTCTCCATCTCTGCCCCTCCCCTACTTGTGTTTGCATGTAACAAAAGTGCAGATAAATAAACAAATTTATAAACAAATAAACTTTAAAAAAAAAGAAACAAAACTTAAAAATTAACAGTGGTAAATTTCTTAAGTATAGGTTTCTAGTTTGAAAAAAAAAATCCCAGGAAAAGTAGAATTTTACTGGGTCCTAAATATCTTTATCTTGAGGAAACCCTACTAACTACTCCATAACTAGCAGGTACATCTACAGGTTGGTAAAAGTCCCCCCAGTACTTGGCACCCTGCTCATTACCAGTAAGTAAAGGCCAGGCTTTTCTGGGTAAACGGAAACATCTTCTAAGTGTCAGATCTTTCCCCAGGATTACCTCTCCTCTGGCCTGGGAAGCTATTTACAAAAGTACAGACATAACAATTTTGTAAAGTAGGTCATTCTACAGGGTTTTGTATTTTCCTGGTTTAAGTCCCTGCATATTCCAATTTTTAGAAAAGTTACTGTTCAAAGTACTATTATGTCTTAGGTATGCTAAGGAAAACCACAGTAAGGACAACCCAGCCACAGACTAGAGTTCAAACAGAAGGAACACTGAGGGTGGCCAGCCAGCAGCAATGGGAGTAAAAGCAAAGAGCCCTTTCTCCATTAGAGATTCCCCTTCAGAACATCTCTGCCCTGCACTAAAATGGTTTGCATTTAATTTCCATAAGGGAAAGCGTACCCTCGCAATCAAATATCTCAAATACTGGTGCCTGTGCCCTAAGGACATTAAAAGCCATGGGATAAACATGACATGCTTCCCTAGAGACTTATTACCAGAAGAAGGTGAGGAATATCACTGGCAGACTGTGATATTAAATAGATATAAAATATAAACTGCATGACTTTTAAAAATACAATGTGAGACTTCAAATAAATATTATGCTTAGAACTGTGCCTGTACCCCCAGATATCTTAGGAGTATACTCACTTCCCTCCTGTTATAACTTCTGTGGAAATGTCTGAGAAGCAACGCCTTAAAGAAAATCTCATATAAAACTTAAAATTTTTAGTATGGACAAGTTATTCAAAACTTGCTCTATACAAACAGAAAAAAGGTAGCAAAATTGCTATTATTCTCCACTTATTTAACTCTTCAGATCTAAGATATGGAAATTTTCATTTAGTTTATTCCATATATTTCCACAAAGGCTCTGTTCATTTTCAGATTCACTCTGTCAAAATAGTATGGCTTCAAGGCCTTAAGAAAAGTAGCCCTCAGGGGTGCCTGGGTGGCTCAGTCAGTTAAGTGTCTGACTTCAGCTTAGGTCATGATCCTGTGGTTCATGAGTTCAAGCCTGCATCTATGCTGACAGCTCAAAGCCTGGAGCCTGCTTCGGATTCTGGGTCTCCCACTGTCTCTGCCCCTCCTCTGCTCACATTCTCTCTCTTTCTCAAAAATTTATAAACATTGAAAAAAAAAATTAAAAAAAAAGAAAAAAGAAAAGTAGCCCTCAGCCTTATATAGATACATGTCATGAGGTTGTACTTTTTGATAGCAAGCATTCTGTATCTTACCTGATCTTCCATTCTTTCTGTGCCTTCTAAGACTATTTTCTGGACATTTTCTTGCCTTTCCTAAGCAAGAGAAAATTTATTAAAGTTAAAATTAAAAAAAACATCTTGATACTTGTTTAGTTTTCACTATACAGTTAAATGGTAGACATGCTGTTGTGTAATTTAGTTCATGGGAAAAATACTTTCCACATTAGGGCAGGAAAAAAAGGGAGGGGGCAGGAAATTAATCCAACAAATTCCTTCTCTTATAAACAATACAAAATAAAATAAAAACACCCTTTTTTCTGTAGTTAAAAAAAGGTAAGTTGTCAGAAAACAGTCAATGTAACATCTGCATAGTTTCACAAAGGAAACTAATGATTTGTACTTTTCAAATTAAATAAGATCAAGTTGAATCTGGGGCTTCCTGATTTTAAATGATTTTCATAAACATTTAAAATAAGAAAACATGTATGCAAACATAGTAAAACACTATTCTTTTGAAAGACGCTATTTCTCTTCACTATTTGGTAAAAGCCTTGGAAGATTAATAATGCTTTAACAGACTTCCACATTAGTATCAAAACCGTAGAGCAGAAGAGAGTTAAACTTGTTCTTTGGATCTGCCAAAAATACACGAAAATATAAATACCACTAAATATTAAACTGCAGGATTTAGGGGATGACAGTAATTTCCTCTGGCTCAATCTGCAAAATTAAAAGGAGCGTCTCCTAGAAACCATTTCGTCCAATCTCATTTTACAAATTTCAGAACTTGGTAAAGTTAAAGAGACCAAAGGCTACATGGCAGGCTGCTTATGAAACACTTGTTTTGAACTGCTTGTACCTACACACAGTACTAAGTGAAAAACAGGGTCATGCAATGCAAAAAGAAAAAAAGGTTTTATGGTTAAAGGTTCCCAAGACAAACCCATACTCTAAAACTTATTACAATATTCTTAATTTCTCTGTTTTAGCTTTTTACTTATAACAGAGAGCTATCATCCCCTGCCTTTAAGGGTTATTATGAAGATCACTGACATCAGACTACTAGACCTATCTATCTAATAGGGCAGACGCAGGGGCACCTGGGTGGCTCAGTGGGTTAAGCATCGGACTTCAGCTCATGTCATGATCTCATGGCTTGTGGGTTCAAGCCCCGCGTTGAGCTCTGTTGCTGATGGCTCAGAGCCTTGAGCCTGCTTTAGATTCTGTGTTTCCATCTCTCTCTGCCCCTCCTCTGTTCATGCTCTGTCTCTTTCTCTCTCTCAAAAATAAATAAACATTAAAAAAAAATTTAATAGGGCAGATGCAAATAATAGCTACTGCTTGTAATTAATTGCATAGAATTTCTAAAAGTTAGATATAAATGTATCAGAAGATAAACATTCAATGGCTAGATTAGCATGATTAATACGCTCAAAAATCACTCACCTTGTGCATCCATATCCTTCCTTTTCTGATAATATGTGTTAGTCTATCAACACACACTCTGTGAAGCGGGAGGTAGAAGCTAAGTTCGGTCTGTGGAAGGATAATTGATAGACCATATGTGCTCCTATCTCCATTCCAGTTTCCATCAAAGATCAATGAAACAATAATGACTCCTTTTTCAGAAAGGACAAAAAACTTCACATCTATAGCCCCACTCTCTGCGTTTCGGAGGATTTCTCCATTTAAGGTATGGTTGGCAAGAAAAGTTATTTCTCCATCGCTGAGAAGTAGCTGTTCTGTCTTAGGAGCCCAAATGTGTCTTACTCTAGGACCAAGAATATTGTCCCAGTAAGCAAAGGTAGCTGCTAATAGAGGTGATTCACCACTTAGAGCAATCTCTGTCTTGGCAACAGCTGGAGATGGTGGTGGACAGAGATTCGACATCACTGCATCCCAACTATCACATTATCCAAATGCTCCAGGGATATCTAAACAATGACATACAAAATCAATAATTAGGTTCAGCAATTTTAAATTCATAGCTCAGAAACTCAAATGATAAAGGCCTATGTGGTTTTCTCCTCTTCAGTCAAAAAGGATTTGAAAACATGTCCCACCAGCTAGCATGGCAAGTGCACATTAAATGCTTGTGAATATGATAACCTTGATACATAGTAAATTGTCACCTATATTCAGAGAATATACTTAGATATCCAAAATAATAATGACCTAAAAAAAAGGGCCTTTGAACATTAATATGAAATACTATACACTACAGCTCATGGAATAGACTCTCACTGTTCCTAAATATCTAGTCTATGTGCAATTCTATTATCACTGGATATTTGCTCCTTAAACCACAGCAACTAAAGAGGAGGAAATTGGGCAGGGGAGGGTTCTGCTACAGACCACCACACTTGTTGTGGGTTGAACCATGTCTGCCACAAAATATATGTTCAAGTCCTACCCCTCTGTATTTGTGAGTGTGACCTTATTTGAAAATAAATGTAATCAAATTAAGATGGGGTCATATTGGATGAGGGTGGATCCTAGTCCAATGATTGGTGTCCTTAGAGAGAAAGATTTAGAGACACACAGACAAAGAGGAAATGGGGTTGTGTAAAGACAGATGTAGGAATTGGAGTGATATGGCTACAAGCCAAGGAAAACCAAACGTGGCTGGTAACTGCTATGAGCTAAGGGGCAAGGAAGGATACTTCCCTACAGCCTTCAGAGGAGCATGTCCCTACAGACACCTTATTTTGGGCTTCCAGCTTCCAAAACTGTGAGAATAAACTGTTGTTGTTTTATATTACCCAGTTTGTGGTACTTTGTTATGGCAGTCTTAGAACAAGTAAAGACACCTGTCAATAAAAACATCCTAAAGCTGTTGGAGGTGGGGGGTGGGGGACAGGGAAGAAGGGAGGAAGGAAAGCAAACAAGAAACAAAAACACAACAATCTGGGACCATAACAAAAATGAGCAAAAAGTCCTGTTATTCTCAACAAGTTCTCAGGGTACTAAAGCCCAATTCAGTGTTTAACATGACACTGAAACATCAAGAGGAAGATAAATACATTTAATATGCTACTTAAATTTAAGGAAGCAGTGTAGCATTGCACTGAGTTCATTACAAAGAGAGTTCTATGCTAAATGGCTAAAATAAAAAAAAAAAAAAAAACTTTAGTTATTTAGAACATGTAAAGAGCACAGTGACTGGATGGGATACTGGCCAAGCCTTTCAAACCACTGAGATAATACACACAGAGACAAAAGCAAACTGCCCAAGGTCACAGAGTCAGGCAAGAATCGAGGTCTCATACATCTTAACCCACTGAAATATAACACTCTTAAGGTACATACTCTATGTGATATTAGTGTAAAATGGATAATTCTTTGCCTAATATTAAAACTGAGGGGCACCTGGCTGGCTCAGTTGGTGGAGCATGTGACTTTTGATCTTGAGGTTGTGGGTCTGAATCCCAGTAAAGAAATTACTTAAAAACAAAATCTTTTTTTTTTTTTTTTAACATTTATTTATTATTGAGAGACAGAGAGACACAGAGCATGAGCAGGGGAGCGGTAGAGAGAGGGGGAGGCACAGAATGCGAAGTAGGCTCCAGGCTCTGAGCTGTCAGCACAGAGCCCGATGTGGGGCTCGAACTCACGATCTGTGAGATCATAACCTGAGCCGACGTCAGTTGCCCAACCAACTGAGCCACCCAGGCGCCCCTAAAAACAAAATCTTTAAAAACAATTGAATGCATATATTTAAAGACCCAAAATGAAAAGAACCATAAGAAACTATTTAAACCAAAAGAACCATTTAACCAAGTCTAAAATTGTGGAATGTGTTCATCATAATGATAAAGGATAGCAATTAATAGGTTAGTTATGATATACCTATCTTTGATTGCAGGACTGCTTTGGGAGGTGCATTTGATCTGTAACTACAATTCATTTACTTAAAGAATTTTATCTGTATCTTGTCAAGAGTTCAGACACTGTTGAAAAGCAGTAGCTTCTATTTTTAGAGTATTAGACGAGCATTTTTATCATGCATGTCAAGGATAGGTATACGGATCTTTGCAAAAACACTTTATTGTATGCATGTGTAGAAATGATTTAACAAATAGGCAGTTTATGTATGTATCTTTTAGTTCTGTAATTCATTTAGGCAATGTTTACTTTTTAATGTGTCATATCAACTTAATAGTCTCAAAAGACTATACTGGACATACACTGTCTAGTTTATTTACAATATCTACTGTTTTGGATACAATTTCAACAGTTTACAATGACAGAATACAGGAATGTAATTTGAATTAAAACTGTAATGATGTTATTTGTCATCATTAGTAACAACAAACAACAAACTGGAGGACAAGGAGATGGATTAACACATAGCCACAAAATTGTATTGTAACATTTTTCTTTTGTTCTTCTGTTTTGAATAAAAAAGGTGAATATTTGGGGCATGTGAACCCCGGGCTCAGTCCGTTAAGCATCTGACTTCGGTGCAGGTCATGATCCCACGTTCATGGGTTCAAGACCCTGTCTGTGCTGACAGCTCAGAGCCTGGAGCCTGCTTCAGATTCTGTGTCTTCCCCCCTCCTCTCTGTGCTCCTCCCCCTCTCACACTCTCCCCAAAATAAATAAACCTTAAAAAAAAATTTTTTTTAAAAAGATGAATTATCATAAGAACAAACCTTTACCTCAAACATTTCATCATTACATTGAAAATAGAAGCATTTCCTAAAACCGAACTGAGCCCTAGAGCAAAATCTGGTTGGATTATGGGGATGGGGAGATTTTTACCAGATTGTGAAAATTCAACTATCACAGACCTTTATTACATTTAGTCTCATTGCTAGTCTCATTAGAAAGAAAAGAAAGGACAAGGTCCATGCTGAATTGTTTAGCTTAAAATCCTGTCAAAATTAATAATTTTGAGAAATGAAATGTTACAGAGAAGAATAGTTAGGAGAGCTGTAAAAATACTTTTACTAACACTTAAAGTCATCATCCTTGGTAAGGAAAATCCATATATATAAAGGTGGCTGCAAAAAATCAGGCCAAAACCAATAGTCTTTTATCTATATATCTATATGTAGTTGGCTACTCCAGAGGGTAATCAAGCAATAGCCATAAGAGTCTTTTGAGGGAAGCCAGGATCCAAATTGGGTGACACGGTGGCTTGCCACTCCTGTAAACAAAGAATAGGGTTCATGAGGATGTACCAATATACTTACTGAAAATCATCCAACATATGCAGGCATAAAGATTATATTAATTACCATCTGTAAAACTTCTGGCAGAGTAGTAGGTTTGAAGCTTTGCTTTTTCTTAAACTTTTGCTAAAAATCAGCCGTCTCTTCTCTCACCGGTATTTACAAAGTTGGCTGGCCCACTGCTGTTGTAAATCAGAACTGTGCCATCATAAGGCTCACATTTCTTGTGACCATGCTTTCAGTTTATTTTCTCCCAGCCCGAAAAGAAGCAGGATCCTTAACCAGCCCACTTCCTAAAACAGATGATGCTCAGGCCAGCTTTAATGACAGAGAACTGTTTGTTAACACCAGACTGTGGGCAACACTTTCTAAATTTTTATCAGGCGAGACTCGGAAATGAAGTTTAGGATATCACTATCAGGCTATCTCTGACAGATCCAAGTTTCTCACATAATAGGAAGCCTAACCCACACAGCTCCTTAGAACTACTTAATTACCACAGGGCCCGAGGGCAGGCTTGAAAGACAGGAGTCTTCATTGTTTTTTGTGGGGTTTTTTTTGTTTTTTTAACTTCTTTCCCTCCCAAAGCAAATTTTGGACTGCTAACAGAGCCAAATAAAGAGACTATTTTATCAACTTTATAAAGAGGGAAAAAAAAAAATCTTTAGCTCCAATGCACTGTTTCCTGGAGCAGGTTAGTGCTGGCTTAGTGCACCATCAGCAACGTTGTCTAGAATTTCTCTCATTTTTGTTTTGGATGTATAAAAAGCAGACATCACCTGGTGATTTTCCAACTAATTGAGGGTATCTGCATCACATAACACCATCGTATTCCAAGTATTCTGACTCTGTATTATTAAGCTTTCATATAATATACTCTAGCTTCCGTGAGATTTCTTCCCATTATGTTAAAAGTTTCCTTAAGCCTGAGAAAGATGGTATCAGTATTTTTCAAGTTAAAAGTACAAATTAAAAGTAATGCCATACGTGTTGTGTCCCCTTGCTTTGCATCACAGGTGAGGGATGGGAACAGTCGGAATCGAAAATTATCCACTGGCCACAACCAGGCTGTTACTTTGCTAGAGCCCAGCTAGCAATCTCCAGTGTTTCTCAAAGGGCCATCTCTCTTGGGCAAGTTCATGACCTCCCTCTGCTGAATACAGAAGACTGGTGAGTTCACGGGGTGACTCAGACCCCGTGTGGGCACAGTAGTCATGTAATCAGGGCACTTCTTTCTGCAAAAGATACCATCAGCCAAGTGATGCTCAAGTCAAAGGTCACTTCCTTTAAGTAAGTCTGTGTAACCTCGGAGCTGTGAAGCAAGTCATGACCCATACAGTGGGAGCACAGCCCAGTCTAGAATCGCTCCCCAAATTTACAAGGCATCAGCAATCTCTAGAAACTTCGATTCGAATTGGGTAGCTATGTGGTATAACCCGGGCCACCATCCCACCCCGCAGTTATCTCCTCTCGAACCCCGACTCGGGGTTCACCGCGCACCACCCGCCCCTGGCCTTCCCCAGGACCAGGCCTCTCAGTGCCGGAGGCGCCTTTCCCTCGAACCCGCGGTGCAGGTGGTGCGGCGGGCCCCTCTGGGTCTCACATAGGATTCCTGAAAGGGGACGGCTCGGGAGCTGCGGGCTGGAAAGCCGGCTAGAGGCCCGGTCTGCAGCCCTAGTCTCCCTGCCGCCGCTGCCGGGAAGGCGGGGGCCCGGATGGAGGCAACTCCACTAGTCACCAGCTGGAAAACCTGATGCCGGGTTTCGGTCAGGGAGGACCAACCAAGCCCGGAGGATAGGTGCCGCCGCGACCGCCCCCGCACGGTCCCAGGACCCCGACCCCAAACAATCGCCGGCCCGCCGGCTTCTCACTCACCCACTCGCCACCACCAGCGACTCAGCCTCCGCGGGCGCAGGGACCGCAACCGCAGCCCGGCCTCCACCCCGCCCCGCCCCCGGCCCCGCCCCAGGGCCCCGCCCCAGGGCCCGGCTCCTCGCTCGTGTTCCGGCCCCGAAAACCCCTTCACGCCGCAGTTGTTTCCCGCCTGGTGCTCCTCTGAGTAGATTTTACCCAATCTTTCGCTTGTCATCTTCAGCGAATATTGTGAAAGTAAGCGGAGGGGAGAAAGGATGAGGAAAACAAAAGCACACACCTCCGAAGCACACACCTCCTGATCTCTCTGGACCCCGCCCCCGAAGGGAAGAAACCGGGCAGCGGGGACGGTTGACGCTTCAAACGCCATCTTTTACGTGGGCGGAAGAAGTCGCTGCTTAATTTCGTTTTCCTCGTGGGACACCGTAGGTGCGTCTTGAAGTTTTCGATTTGCATTTACGTGAAGGCGGGAGGCATGTGGAAGAGGGCGGGCTCCATTTGTTCCATCCCTTTGTTCGATGACGCGTTCGGTGAAAATGGGGGGTAAGGTGTTAGCCGAGATAGTGGTGTCATTAGTGAGGAAAGCTGCTTAGACCCGAGAAAGCAGAGTTGGTAGTTGTGAATGGTTTGTGCTTTGACAGGTAGTGGGCGCTCAGTAAGTGTGTTGAATTAATGGATTTATTTTCTCCTTATGACACTATTAAGTGTGCTGTAACTTCACTTCAAGTCTGATTAGGTAATTTCCTTTTCCCGCAAAACCTAGTCACCACAGTTTTGTCTTCCTTACGTACAAGCATTTTCTTAAGCTTGATTTTCACACTTTTAAACGTCATTTTTGCTAGTTGTGCAACGTGGAGAAGTTGGGGTTTTTTAGCCTTCGATAATGTACTTCACCATTCTATTTGATGTGCCGTATGATTTGTTTCTAAACCTCGAGTTGATTAGCCTTTGGTATGCAGGTTTATATATCCATGGTACAGAGGAACAGCACTTAACATTTTTCATCTTTAAAAAGCATACAGCACAGAGGCGCCTGGGGTGGCTCAGTCGGTTGAGCGTCCGACTTGGGCTGAGGTTATGATCTCACGGCTGTGAGTTTGAGCCCCGCGTCGGACTCTGTGCTGACAGCTCAGAGCCTGGAGCCTGCTTTGGATTCTGTGCCCCACTCGTGCTCGCTCTCTCTCTCTCTCTCTCTCTCTGTCAAAAATAAATAAATATTAAAAAAAAATTTAAAAAAGCATACAGCACATCTTTATCATTGAGGAAGAAAAGAAGGAATAAATACACAAATGACTCCCTCAAACTTAACACCCTTTGCAGAATTAGATCCCTTACCCAGTCAGTGCTGTATGCTTATATCATAGCACCAAATAAGTACCATTCATTTAGTTCCTATTGTGTGTTCGGTACTGTGCTCCTTAGTCAATGTCTTTCAGTGGATTAGAGCAAAAAACTCAAGAGGGAGAAGGTAGTTGTGACTTAGTACTGTGATCCACAGTACTTGTATGGTGTAAAATTTTACATTGGAAGGTGTAAAATAGGACGACAGATATCCTAGCGTCCATCCCTTCTTCAGGGAACCAAAGAGAAAATGATACTAAATACATAGTAATGTGATCCATATTAGCAGAACCAAAGGATGGCTTGGGAATCTGGCTTTAACCCTTATTTCCTCCAGACTCTGTCAATCAGCCCAAATAAACCACCCCAAATAACTCAGCCATCTAGTGAAAATACGTTTTGTTATTGAAATGTTTCTTCAAGTAAGAGACTTAGTCCTCCATTTCCAATTCGACTAATATTCCAAGATCCTGTTTAGAAATTTTGAGCTATCCTCCTATCCACGTGTAATTAATTAGCAATCATACAAAAAGGCTCAACTAGGAGAGCAGTGAAGCAGATGGTTAAGAGGTTGGGCTCGAGAATCAGATCTGGTATAAATTCTGTCTTTGCCTTTGATCAGTTGTGAGACTGGGTGGGCAGCATGTAACTTCTCCCTCTCTCTCTTTCTTTTGTTTGTTTGTTTTTTGAGGTATGTACCTTCTCTTACCTCAGTTTCCTTAGCTACAAAATGGCAAGCAGAATAATTTCTCACCAGGTTGTTGTGAGGCTCACCTGAGATCAAGTAAGCTAAGAATTTAGAATAGCACATTCAAACAAGGGTGGCTTCAATTTTGGTTTTAGTAATCATGCAAGGATAACAGAAGAAATAAGAAATGACTTGTAAATCTCTTAAACTGTGTACATATTTATAATTTCAATAAATAGAGTATCAGAACCCAGGGAATATTATTGGTACATAACAAATGTAAGTTATTGGCAGGAAGCCTCCCCATCCTCTCTTTACTAATGTATTTCAGAAATGTCTTATGTGCTGCTTTGGAGCCGGAGCTGAGGATTTGTTGATTACCTCCCATTTACCAGGATTACAGCAAATTAGATTTAACTGTGACTGGCATGGGAACTATCTGATGTCGACATGGATGAGGAATATTGCTATATAAACCACAGTGAGTTTAATTTCTTTTAAGTAATGAGATTTTATATGGTTGCCTTATTCATTGCAGACTTATCAGTATGTACTTTATGGTGCATTGCCTTTTGGTTGCAATATAAATGAGCCAGCACCCAGCCGAGGTACTTCCAGTTACGATCTATTAAGTTAGTTCTGTGATCTAGTGTGATATAAATGGTTTAGAAAGCTCTAATGGGTCCACAATGGCTCTAATGATGCACATTGTAGGCAACACCCCTGTGAAAGAACATTAGGATCCCATGTGTATTTTCATGTCCTTCTGGGATTCACCATTGTATAAATGATAAACTTCTCATTGAGAAGAATCACATCCTCCACGAGGTACTAACCTCTGTTCCTTCCATGCTGGTGGTCTGCACCTCACAAGCAAGAGTTGTGAAAGATCTAAGGCCCAAAATAAAGAGTCCCCAGGGAGAAGAAATTCCTAGTTAATTGCAGCATCATAGAACCCATAACAAGAAAGAGAACAAGTTGGAAGACAAGCCTACTGATTTCTTAAATCTTAGATAAGGTGCCCCCGGGTGGCTCAGTTGATTAAGCATCTGACTCTTGAACAGGTCATGATCTCACAGTTGGTGGGTTTGAGCCGCATGTAGGGTTCTGTGCCCACAGCTCAGAGCCTGGAGCCTGCTTCAGATTCTGTGTCTCCCTCTCTGCCCTTCCCCCACTTGCACTTTCTCTCTCAAAAATAAACATTTAAAAAAATCTTAGACAAGATCATTAGCCAATTTCTTGTAGAGGAAGACAGATTTTGAAGTTATATCTTGGTAAGTTTGTCATAATTTGACAGAATTTAGATGCAGTGGATAGTGCAGGGGGGTAGTTTTGGTGCTGTCCTGTAATGCCTGAGTCACAGTGGAGTAGTGGCAGATAAGTGGCAGTGACTCCCTCTATAGCCACACCCTTCCCAGGCCCATTTCAGAATGTCTCCCTGAGTCCATCTGCCTGTCGGAACCCCCACTTGCAGCTCTCAGCATTTTTTTCATTTATGCTTGTACTTCACTACGCTTACTCGTATGTTGCTTTTAAGTAAGTTCTTTAGTTGTTTCATGTGTGGCTTCTGCCTCTCAACTTTGTCACAGGCTATATGACCCAGGCCCATAGGTGGGCTTACAATTTCATCTTATGACTCCTTTGTTTTTGGTACATATCAGATATAAATGCCAGCTGGCTAACTGAAACTTGATTCCTACTACTTAGAATCGTTATCCTTAGGCCAGGCTCCTGTCAGGCAAGGGCTTTTTTTGAAAATGGCCTTTGTCCTTATTCAAGGGCCAGAGTGATAGTGTTTCAGGTTCAGGATCACTTTGATTTGAAGTGGGTGAGGAGCTCATGTCGTTTTTTTGTTCTTAATTTTTTTTTAACATTTACTCAGTTTTTGAGAGAGAGAGAGAGACACACAGAGCATGAGTAGGGGAGGAACAGAGACAAAATCTGAAGCAGGCTCCAGGCTCTGAGCTGTCAGCACAGAGCCCGATGCATGTCTCAGACCCACGAACCACAAGATCATGACCTGAGTCAAAGTCAGATGCTTAACCTACAGAGCCACCCAGGCGCTCCAGAGTTCATGTCTTTTTCGTCATCAATGTCATCTTTCCTACCTCCTTTCCCACACAATTTTGTTAGCACAAAAAAGAAACAAAAAAATAACTGTCCTTGGGAGCAATCTCAGGTCACTTAGTTTTAAAATGTTTTGACATCTTTTTTTTTTTTTTAATTGAAGTCCAGTTGGCATACAATGCTATATTAGTTTTAGGAGTACAACATAGTGATTGGACAATTGTATGTATTACTTATTGCTGACCACGATAAATGCAGTCACCATCTGTCGCTTTACAGAGTTATTACAATATTGTTGACCATGTTCCCTCCGCTGTACTTTTCATCTCCGTGACTTATTTGTTTTATAAGTGGAAATTTGTACCTCTTAATCAGACATGTGTGAAGTTTTAACATCTACTCTTTTTCTTCTTCAAAATTTTCTTGACAAACTTGACCCTTTGTTTTCCATATGACTGTAATGACTGTCCTCTGAACTTATAGGTCAATTTATTGTCCTTACATTTATAAGCATGGCGTATCGCTCTACTTACAACTCCTCATATATTCTTTTTTTAAAAAATTTTTTTTTTCAACGTTTATTTATTTTTGGGACAGAGAGAGACAGAGCATGAATTGGGGAGGGGCAGAGAGAGAGGGAGACACAGAATCAGAAACAGGCTCCAGGCTCTGAGCCATCAGCCCAGAGCCTGACGCGGGGCTCGAACTCCCGGACCACGAGATCGTGACCTGGCTGAAGTCGGACGCTTAACCGACTGCGCCACCCAGGCGCCCCAAAACTCCTCATATATTCTTTAATGAGGTTATATAAGTTTCATGGAAAAGATGCTTCACATATTTTTTGACATTTTCCCCAAGTTATATTTTGTGTTGCTATTAAAATTTTTTCTTCTGGAAATGACATTTTACTTTTTTATTTACTTTTTTTTTTTAGAGAGAGAGTGAGCGAGTGGGGGAAGAGGAGAGGGAGAGACAGACAGAGGGAGAGAGAGAGAGAAAGAGAGAGAAGGAAAGTCTTAAGCAGGCCTTATGCCCAGCACAGAGCCCAATCTTGCCACTGTGAGATCATGGCCTGAGCCAAAATCAAGAGTTGGATACTTAACCGACTGAGTCACCCAGGTGCCCCTGAAAATGACATTTTAAATATTTTGTTGCTAGTGTTTAGTA
Source organism: Prionailurus viverrinus (assembly GCF_022837055.1). NCBI lineage: Eukaryota > Metazoa > Chordata > Mammalia > Carnivora > Felidae > Prionailurus > Prionailurus viverrinus. The sequence goes on along the minus strand of NC_062573.1, from coordinate 37,190,559 downwards.
TCACTAGTTTTGGATGTTCATTTTGTGTTTGGCAGTTTTGCTAACTGTTCTTATTGGGTGTAAATATTTGAAAACAACAAACCAAAGAAATAAACTCAAAACAAAAAGGTATCAGTCATTTCACTCTCATGCACAACTTTCAGTTGCTCCCTATTTCCCATAGTGTTCAGGATCCTTAGCATGACTAAAGGCTCTCCACAGTCTCTCTAGCTGAATTTTCAAGGCCTCATTCTTACTGCCCTTTCTACTAGTTGCTTGCAGATCCATGAGCGTTTACAGCTTTGTGACCACTCACATAATACACTGGCCTGGAATGCCCTTACTGCTCCAGTTCATTCTGTGTGTGTGTGTGTGTGTGTGTGTGTGTGTGTGTGTGTGTGTGTGAGAGGAAATTGCAGCCACATGTTGCCTCCTCCAGGAAGTCTCCTTGGATTTCCTTGGTTGGAATCAATGTGACATTCAGTTATGCACCCTCAACCTCCACTCCTCTTGCTATTAATATTAAAATCAAACTCTTTGTATTTACATTTTACAATTTTAGGGCAAATAATGATCATATAATATTGAAATTAGACACTATTTGCACATTTATCATGATGAGTACTGAGTAATGTATAGAATTGTTGAATCACTATATTGCACAACTGAAACTGAAACGTAACACTGTATGTTAACTACAGTGAAATTAAAATAAAAAAGTTAACAGTAAAGAAATTAGAAACCATTAAAGATAGTGGCAAAAACACAATATACTGTTTAAAGGCATCATCAGCTTTGAAGTCAGGCTAGCCTAGGTTTGAATCCTGGCTTAGCTACTTTGTATCTTTGGGCAAGTCACTTAACATCTTTGAGCCTCAATTTCCTCCCCTTGAAAACTGGGATTGCTTTGAAGATTAAATGAGATAATACACATAAAATGTTTACCCTGCAACCTGCCCCATGGTAATTGCTCATTAGGGTTAGCCACTATTATCCCATGGTAGATGCTCAGTTGGTGTTTCTAGAATAAATCTAAGCCTGATCCCTAGTTTATAGATGGAAGAGATTGAGAAGGCAAGAACAAGAAGGCCTTTCTCAAGGTCATACCTTTAGTTTGGGGCAGATCTATCACTAACAATGTAAAATGAATATAATCTATGTCCTCACCAGATTGAAATCTTCCTGAGGGCGGAGACCTTTTCTTATTCACCTTTGTCTTCCCCTTGTTTCTAGGCATAGTGCCTTGATTGTATTAGATTCTCAGTAAATATTGAGTGCAATTTAAGAAAGTTCCCATCAGAATCAAGAATAAATTAAGAAAATTCTTTTAATCTATACATAGATTTGACTTTGCAGAATTTTGCTAAGCTCCAAATATGGCACAAGATCAAGGGATCCTGATAAAGAAAAGCTTAATTTGAACATTATTGTGTTTGTAGGTGACAAAAATAACAGACCACTTTAGCGTCAAGATTTCTAGATAAACATTTCATGAACTTCCAAAGGAAGAGGTTAAGAAATTCAGACATTATTTTTAACCTACAGTTTTATCCATGGCACTAATTATGGGTTTAAATGTGATTATGAAAGATAAAAAATACTGCCTTTATAGAAGCAATGGAATTTGATGAGTTGTTAATCATGAAGGTTAATTAGTTCCCTTTGTGAGAGCAAGGAATGGAGTCACAGGTAGTGAGTCTGTTTTCAAAACCGTAAGAAGGGATGGATTAGTATGTCATTATTTTTCATCTGAAAATACATAGAGAGATATTCATCTTTTTAGTAGCTTGCCTGGGAAGTTAAAGAATGTCTTTTCTGTCAAAATTAAGATTTTGCAATTTTTCACATACATTATAAACCTGTAGACACGTGTAATTTAGTATAGAACAGTAAGCTAGATGGATAGATGAGAGATAAGTTATTACTATCAAATCATAGTGTTAGTTCTCTCAAAATTAATATCCTCTTCAGAAACGACTCCTTATTTGCTTGCCAGTATCCCATGTGCAGGGGTATAAACGAGAAATAGTGCTGGAACATTGATGATCACATCTCAAGACTATCACTTGCTTTTACCAAATAGTGCTTCAGGAAAGAATGAAAATACTGCATGGGAAATGACATAAAGATCTCATTCTAAAGCACTTTTTTCACCAATGAACTATAAGTTATAAGTCAGGAGATGTGCACTTTTTTTTCCTTCTTTTCTGAACACAGGGGGAAAAAGAAAAGAAAAACGAATGGTCTCTTTGATGAGTAGCAAATACCTAATGCCCTTCTGGTGTTGCTGCACCATGATCCAATTATCTCCCACATTTTTTTTTCTTTTTTTTTAAATATTTTTTCAACGTTTATTTATTTTTGGGACAGAGAGAAACAGAGCATAAACGGGGGAGGGGCAGAGAGAGAGGGAGACACAGAATCGGAAACAGGCTCCAGGCTCTGAGCCATCAGCCCAGAGCCCGACGCGGGGCTCGAACTCACGGACCGCGAGATCGTGACCTGGCTGAAGTTGGACGCTTAACCGACTGTGCCACCCAGGCGCCCCTACATTTCTTAACAGTGTTTACAAACTGCTTGTGCATTTAAGTTGAATTAAATGGATGACAAATCCAAATGAAGAAAAAAAAAGAAAGAACAAAATAAAGTTGAAGTCCTGATCATTTTCATGCCTAAATATTGTCATTGTGGAAAAAAAAAACAACACCGTAAAAAGTAGAGTTCAAATTCCTACTCGCTCTAGGGCAGGCAGCTTGTGTACTGTCCAGCTCTGTGTGCCAAGTGCTTGTTAAAATTAATTATCATTCAGCAGCTTTCTCTCTCTAAGTAGAACTCCCAGAAAATATGCTTGGAGTAGAGAAATGCAAATTGGGTTATGAGGTAATTTTATACTCTAGGGACAGATTTTATTTTATTTTTTTCATTTCATATTACTTCATGTCGGAAAAGGTTCATTATTATTTATATAGCAGAACAAGCCCCAAAGCCAATCCATTTCCAACCTCCTTGTCACTTTCTGCATTCCAAACACCACTAAATTCCCAAATGAGTAGGCTAATTCTTTCCTTAGAGAGCCATAAAACTTGCTTGGGGTATTACTAACTTAGCTGATAGCACTTTATTCAAAATAAGTCTTCTCCAGGAATGTGTTCAAAGACCTCATTTCTATGTGGCCGTTACCTTGGTGGAAGAGAATGTGGCTTGTCTGTTGATTATCACTTCTGAATTGTTTCCTTGAGTACCTTGGACCTAAACTAACAGGGGACTACTGAAATATTTGGGAGTGTGTGCTCGGAAGACATTTATTCTACTTATTTTACATGTTTAAGATACACTTCTGAAAACTTTATTTTTCAAGTGAATTTGGTCAACTAGATGACTAGTACATTCAAAATACCCTATTTTGCAATTAATCAAAATATTATTACCTAATTAACTTAAATGCATACCTGATACAGGTTTGTTTAGAACCATACAGGAACAACAGCAACAAGACATTATTGTTATTTTTTTAATTAAAAAAATTTTTTTGAACATTTATTTATTTTTGAGAGACAGAGAGAGACAGAGTACAAGCAGGAGAGGGGCAGAGACAGAGAGGGAGACACAGAATCCGAAGCACGCTTCAGGCTCTGAGCTGTCAGCACAGACAGGGTCTTGAACCCACGAACAGTGAAAGCATGACTTGAGCTAAAGTTGGATGCTTAACCGACTGAGCCACCCAGGTTCCCCTTTTAAAAATTCTTTAATGTTTAGTTATTTTTAGAGAGAGGGACAGCGTGCAAGTAGGGGATGGCAGAGAGACACAGAATCTGAACCAAGTTTCAGGCTCTGAGCTGTCAGCACAGAACCCCATGCGGGGCTTGGACTCACGAACCGTGAGATTATGACCTGAGCTAAAGTCGGATGCTTAACCGACTGAGCCACCCAGGTGCCCCTACAAGAAGACATTATTTACTGCCCTTCCCTATGCCACCTCAATACGCTGACTCCAGGCTAATGTAAGAGGGGTGATTCTTCTGGTGTGCCAAGTTTAACTCCTGTGAGATGAATCTGTCTTGTCTGTAGGGTTCTGGGGCTAGCAGTAGAACCAGCCGGTTGAAGAAAGGAGAGTTTTTCCATCTCAGCATAAGAACTTCCTGACAGAGTTGCATCAAGATGACATTGGTAGAGAGTTCCTCCCCTGGGAGGCATTCAGGGGTGAGCTAAGCTGTGCCAAAGAGGCCATTCAGGTAACAGATGGACAGTATGATCCTGAGAGTCTTGACAAATGACTCCTTCAAGATGGCATTCCCTCTTTTAATTGCTGCAGCTTGAAGAGCATTTACAAAGTAAAACCACTTTGTAGGTGTAGGACAGGAATGGAAACTTAAGATTCCTCTCTTGATTCTGGCCAACCCATTCAGAGACAGTGTCTGTGAAAGCTGTCAAGGAGAAAAGCTTCCCTGAGATGATGGAAACTTTTAAATTGGAAAGGAGTAAAATGAAGAAGTGAGATTTTTAAAATTGTGACTTGCAATCCAACTCTCATTTCCGTGTACTAATTTCGTTTTGAGGAAGGACTAACATGACCAGGAAAAGCTAATTTTGCAATGTTACTCACTTTTTTGAGAACTGAGTGGAAATGATGGGGCATGTGCTTCCTATCTCCTTGCTCCTCTCTCACCTGCTTCAGGAAAATCAACATAATCAGAACGGTTCTGAAAAAAATTTTTTCTACTGAAGAACTTTTGTGAGAAAGATTTAATTTATATGATACACAAGGCCCACTTCAAGCTTTTCTTCCTCTGAAGCCTTTCTGGACCAGTTCGGCCACTGGGACTTTTCCCTCTTCTGGTCTAGAACATTTTTCCTTTGGTATTTGTTTAGCACTGTTCCATACTGTTGATAGTTATCCTTATATATGTTTTGTGTCACCTCAGATGATATCCATGGTAGGCCCTGAGGAAAAGCAGTACAAAGTCAAGGATGGGACCTTTACTCGCATGTAATTTGTAAACCATGAGTTCTCTTCCTCCCCAACCTCCCATGAGTGTGTCATGTCTAGCACATAGATGCTTACAAATATTCATGCTAGCTGGTTTGAAAGTGTGACTATAGTGCCACTCACCAGGTTTTCTATGTAGCAGGTAATCAGTCAACAAATCAAGATTAATCTTATGAATAGATAACATATTCACATGTTAAAAAATCCAAATGATGTTAAAATTAATACACTGGCAAATCTTGCTCCACCCTAGTCCTCATCTGCTCTGTTCCTCCTGCCCTTTGTAGGAAACCACTTTCTTCTACTCATTTTTTTGTGTTCATCTGGTATCTCATTATGAAAATGCAGGAAAATATACATGTGTATCCATATCACCTTCCTTTCTTAGACAAAATTCTCATACTCTGTGGCCAGTTTTGTATTTTTTCATTCAGCCATCTGTTTTTCTTCCATGTCAGTATACAGAGGTCTTCCTCATGTAAGAGCTGCAGAATGTTCCATTCTGTGGCTGAATGATAGTTATATAACCAGTCACCTTTAGATGGCTGTCTGAATTGCTTCCAGGTCATGCTTTTACAAACAATATTACTACAAAGTGAATAATGTACATGATTTTCTAAGTGCACAGGTATATCCTTAAGATAAATCCCCAGAAGTAGGGTTGCTAGAATAAATGCAATTAAATTTTTAAATAGATTCCCAATTTTCCCTCTGTAGGTGTTGTATTATTTCACTCCCCCTGATAGTGAATGAAGAGTCCCTATTTCCCACAAATTCGCCAGTCAGATGTTTAACTGAGCTTGGATATTTGAGGATATGATAGGTAAAATATTGTAACTTGGTGTGCTATATTGTTGCTTTGTTTTTATTTGCATTGCCTTTTATTGTGATTACAACTGAAATCTTTTAATATGTTTCCCCAGGATCATTTGTATTTCCTTGTTCCCCCTGATTTATATTTTGCCCAGTTTTTTCTACTGGATTATTGGTCTGTGGGATTTTTTTTATTTCTAGCAATTTATTACAACTATGGAGATTAGCCCTTTGGAGAATGAGTTGCAATTAATTTTCTAGTATTATATTTGTCTTTTGATTTTGCCACATGTTTTTTGTTTTTGTTTTTGCTTTGGTATTATTTTGTAGTTGTTTGGTTGATCTTTTTTTGTTTTATGACACCTTAATTGTGAGTCATAGTTGGAAAGACCTTCTCTACTCTAAGTTTATAAATAATTCTCCATATTTCTTGTAGTTCTTTCTTGTTTCATTATAAGTGTTTGATCCATTTGGAGTTTATCCTGGTGTTTGTGTGAACTGGGGATCCAGCTGCCATCTTTTTTTTCCCTAGAAAGTTATCTAGTAGTAATCCATTGAAGGGGAGCAGGTATTGCCACCCCCAAATCCACCACTTTCATATGAGGATTATCTTGAACTGAAGTCCATCAAGACTGAGCAGACTTAAGAAAAACCTTTACTTCTCCCTTAACTACCTAAAAGAATTTAGATAGGGGGTCTGGCCTAGAAAGAGCTATTACCAGAGATAGCTTTTTATCTGAATGACCTCTTGAGATGGCAAGGCAAACATCAGTTACCAAACACCTGCTCTTCTTGCTGTTCTGTGAATACCCTTCTCCCTTTTGAAGTCCCAGGCCCCTACCTGATTTCCCAGCTTAGGATGGCGTATAAGCCTCCTCAACGGCCTGACTTGCCCTTGGGTCTCATATCTTTGTGGCTCTGGTACATATGAAATTAAATTTGTTTTTCCCCTGGTAATCTGTCCTATGTCAATTTAATTATTAGGTCAGCCACAGAACCTAGAGGGAAGAAAGGAAATTTTTTCCATCGCGATACTGTAAATATGGATTAATTGTAAATGGCTGTGATTCACGTTAATAGCCAAACCAGTAGATTGATTTCACTAATTTAGAGAAACAACTGATCAAATCAGCCAGAACAGGAACAAACCAATGAACACGCACAAAAGCAACAAAAACCAAATTAACAGATTCTTTGCATTTATCCTTAACCTTTATTTGATCTTCATGAAATGGTGTCAAAAAAGTTGTGTTAAACCTTGGTCATGATATGATATGCCTGACACTGTGCTACATGCTTCAGCTAGGTTACCGCTAATGTGGTCAGTCTGTGTCAGGTGGCTTTTATTAACCTCACTATACCCGTGAGACATCAAGCCTCAGAGAAGTAAAGCAATTTGCTCAGGGCCCATTCCTAAAGAGTGTTGGAGCAGAGTTTTGATTCAGGTGTAAGATTATAAAGTCAGAGGTCTTCATAGTTTCTGAAGACAGTGAACTACATTGTCTGAGATCTATGTAAGGGAAATAAGGACACTTGGGAGAAAAATGATGGATTTGTTAGACACTTATAAAACCACATCAGCCCTGCTTTTGCTTACCAACGCCGTTGCATTCATGTAGTTCAACTGCAAAACCAAAAATGCCGATATACAGAGTGCACCGTAGTCTCTTATAAAAATTACTTACCTTATGCAGAAAAGTAAAGAGCGAAAGCATTTAAACTTGTCACACATCTTTCTGGCTTTCTGAGTTTTAGGTCAGATTACTGGACCATGAAGCCTTCATTAAAAACCGAAGATCTTTTCTATACAAAAGTGAAATAATTTTTCCACCCCTAGGAGTGGGTCATCCAAGTCACACATGGACTTGAGGATGAATATGGAAAAGTAAAGTGTTTATGATCAGATAACTTGCTAGTTTCTTGCCATAAAAAGGGCTCAAACACTCAGCTTTGTGTCTTGGCGTCAGTGTTTGATTCGGTTTTTTTCTTTGATAGTTTAATTGTTCAGGTATTTCCATAATGCATAAAGCCAAACTTAACATAAACCTAAAATAAAAATGCATATTTTCAACATCATCTGTTAATCACTGAAGTTTCTGAGGCCCACCCATTGGGATCTGGTAGGGGCATGTGTGGCAATGAACACACAGGCAGGAGGATCCCAGGGCTAGGTATTGAATCTATGATAAGTTGTCTATGACGGTGTTGCCCAGGAGGTGAAGCCATAACTGGAAAGACTGAGGTCTTAGCCAGGCTAAATGGGAGGGGCATCCAGTGAGCAATCTGACCAAGTAGGCAAGGGAACAAAAATAGGACCTTGAATGTGAGGTACAGACACTGCTCATCAAGAAGCAGGCAGATTGTTTGAAATGTTTTAGAAAGTTAAGTCTGAGGAAAGTTCACTCTAGTAGTGTCTAGTCTGTAGGTGTGGGGACAGTCACTTCTTCTCAAAGTTACCTTTTGTGTTTGTGTGCCTTTAACATTTACATTAGTGGTATTTTGCAACTTGCTGTTTTCCAGGCAACATTGTGTTTTTGAGATGTATCAGGATGATACTACATATCGGTTGGGGGTAAGTAGAAGGAAAGTAAAAGTAGAGAAATAATGCTTGACCCAGATGCACACCAACTTTGGAAGGTGGAAGGGATAGGGATACAGACAGTGGGAGAAGAGCTCCAAGTCTGGGTAGGTGGTTGTATTATTATCTAATTGAAATATTTTATATCTCTTTTAATTTTTATTTGTGGTAAAATACTCATAACAAAATTTACCACTGTTAAGTGTACAATTCAGTATCATTGAGTATATTCATATTGCTGTGCAACCAATCTCCAGAATCTTTTCATCTTGTGCAACTGAAACTCTGTACACATCAAACCACAGCTCCCCACTTGCCATTCTTCCCAGCCCTAGCAACCATCATTCTACCTTCTGTTTCTATTAATTACTCTAGATACCTCATGTAAGTGGAATCATACCGTATTTGCCTTTTTATGACTGGCTTATTTCATTTAGCACTTAGTCACTTCTCAAGGTTCATGTATGTTGTAGCATATAGAATTTGTTTCCTTTTGAAGGCTGAATAGTACTCCATTGTATGTGTAAACCATACATTGTTTATCCATTCATTCATTGATGGACATTGTGCTGCCTCCTCCTTTGGGCTGTTGTGAACAATGCTGCTATGAACATGGCTTAAAGATCTCTTTGAGACCTTGCTTTCAATTCTCCTGGGTATATCCCAGAAAATTGCTGGATCATATGGTAATTCTATTTTCAAAAAAAATTTTTTTTGTATTCTGCTGTGTCTGCATCATTGTACATTCCCACCAATAGTGGAGAAGGGTTCCAGTTTCTCTGTATTTTTGCCAATGCTTGTTATTTTCTGGGTTTTTTTTTTTTTTTTGGATAGTAGCTATTCTGATGTATGTAAAGTGATATCTCATTGTTTGCATTTGTATTTACCTGCTGCTTCTGTATCTTTTTGAAAAGGTTTTATGCTGTGAACTAGGGTAAAGGAGATGAGTGGGACTCGGCAGTGTTGAGGAGGGGATGGGAAAGGCATGGGCCCAGTCAAGCAGGGAGAGAGGAGAGATACAGGCTTAACCTTTCCAGGTACCTAGCAGATGCAGAAGTTTCTATGAGTGATAAGGACCAGAATGAGCTGAGTGAACAGAGAAACAGGGAAGAGCCTGCAGGTGTTGCCTGAGATAAGTGAGTAAGAACGATGCAGATGCCGAAAGCACCTAATTCCTGATAATTAATTATTTTTTTCAGTAAAACTGAGTTGAAAGACATTACTTGGTAACTGCCAGTAATAGCTAGGCTCCTTTCACCAGCCAGAAAACAGTTATCATCTACTCTTGGGTATTTGAATTGATCAGACTTGCATAATGATTCATCCAGTGAAATAGTTTAGACATAAAAAAGTGCAAGCGTGCACTCACACCCTGTCCATCAGAGGCATCCATGCATGAGGAGAGCGGGGGCGGTGACTTGTCCCTGGTACACCCTGTCTCTTGGGTTCCTCTGGGAAGATATTTTACCACTTGCCACCCAGAGAAACACTAAATGCCTGCAAGTTACCAAAGGATGAGTATTTTTCATTCAGGAGGGAATTGTGTGCTTCTTGACGAGCAGCGTCTCTAGGTGCGTATTTGGGTTAGTTTTCTAGGGCTGCCATAACAAAGTACCACAACCTGGATGACTTAAAGTAACAGAACGCTATTTCCTCATAGTTCTGGAGGGCAGAAGCCCAGAATGCAGGGCTCTATTCCCTCTGAAGGCTCAAGGGGAGAGGCCTTCCTTGTCTTTCCCAGCTTCAGGTGGCTGGGTACATTCCTTGCCTTCCTTGGCTTCCTTGGCTCCCGGCCATGTCACTACAACCTCTGCCACACCAGTCTCACCTTTCCTTCTCTTCTTCTGTCTCTTATAAGGACATTTGTTGTTGAATTTAGGGTCCACTTCCATAATCCAGGATAATCTCCTCTCAAGATCCTTAATTACATCTGCAAAGACCCTTTTTTCAAATAGAGTGACTTTCGTAGCTTCTAGAGATTTGGACATGGATGCACCTTTTGCGGGGGCCTTATTCAACAGGAGTGCAAAACCTTCAGGGGAAATTCCAACCGTTTCCCTCTAACATGAGTCAGGCTGGGAGTGGGAAGAGACACTGGGACCTCAATGTCTTTGTTTGCTCTGTAACAGACACCACCCAAAGTCAGTGATGGAGCCAGCAAATTTGGCATGTGAATCAATTTAATGTCCCATACATATTGTTGGTGGTTAGAATAGAAACATGTTTTTGGTGCTCCCAGTTTTGGTTCCCAGGGACATAAGACCTCTTGTGCTCCATCCTTTTGTCATCACCCCTGTCCAAAGCCGCACCCATTCATGGAATCATTCCTGTTTTGTGCTGGGGGCAGGAAGAGTTAGTACTTACTGAGTCACTCTCAGTCCTCAGTAACCTGGGTAACCTGAGATAGAGGAATCTAGCATCCACACCCCAAAACGATCCTGTTGGAACCTTCTTATTGAAAGAAGTCATTTTCACTTGTGAGTGGTCTCCTGAACAGTGCAATTCCAGGACCAGTTATGTGTGTTAGAACAGCAAGTGTACAATTTTACAGAAATGATTTCACTTCAATAGAAACATCTTTATACCAACACAAGATCAATATTTCTGATTTCCATGCTTAGTGTTACTCTTTGAGATTGACCAGAAATTGTTATTTCTATAGAGATATATTTTATTCTGATAATGCTAGGGAACAGATAATGACTTGGGAGAACATCAAGATTAATGTCCTTAGTGTCAACATTTACCCTGTAGTCAATGTAATATTAAAGCCCCTAGTTCAGTTTACCCGAAGGCAGAATAAATCCTCTCCCCCTTTTTTTTTTGGTCAACAAATAATATATTATAGGAAATCCTGTATCTGTTGCATTTATTTTGTAAACTTCTTTTTCATTTGAAGAATATGGCACATATATGGAAGAAGGCACAGCTCAGTGAATTATCAAAAGGAAACACACCTGTGTAATCACCATCCAGGTCAAGAAAAAGTACATTGCCAGTCTCCCTGTGCCTAGAAGAAATCTTCAAGCCCCTTCTCTATCACAATCCCCTCCCTTCTCACCAAAAGTAGCCTTTGTTTTGACTGGTTTTTTTTTTTTGACAGTTTTTTGCCTACATTGAAATTTTATGTTGCATATATTCTTTAAGCTTTTTTTTTTTTTATAAAAGCATCTGGAAAGCATTCCTTTAATGATATCCCATCTCAGAGGCAGAATAATTTTTTCTTTGTAGGTATCTCTTTGTCGGGAAGATAAATAGCTAACCCCATACATCATTATCATAAAAACTTATTTGTAGTTTACATGAGAAGCCAGGATGAAGAGTAACACATGACCTTGTGATCTAACACATGAACACAAATGGAATTATTAAAAATAAAGATAAATGAGTCCTGGAAATTTTAATTTGTGAATTATGTGGTTCTCCTTGCTCTAGACTTTCTTGATAGTAAGATGACTCTAACCTTTGGGACATAGTGGCATTCTTTTGATTATGTAATTTTTTCTTTCTTTCTACCAGCTTGGTCTCTTGTTCAAATGCATTTTCCCTAACAACGTGTTTTAGTGTTTAATGGTTTAAAAAAGAAATGACTTCAAAGCCAATAATATGTAGAGAGGCTTATATTTGTCTATAATTTTTCTAGACATACTTCTAAAATTATGACTGAGCCTAATTCCCACTAACACATTATATTTACTCAATGCCAAGGGGAAAATGAAGTGGGAGATGTGATGAGGAAGGAAAAAGAAAGACCACACTGAATGTATAGTCACTCAGGTGTAAGGTATAATCTAATTTCAGAAATGTTGAAATGTGGGGGGGAATTAGAATTGAGGAGTCATATTAGTGCTATTTGCTGATATCAGTGGATGATATTGGCCAGAGGTGGTTTGATGTTAAGAGTTTTCTCTCAAAATAAACAAAATGGAAAAAAAATTAGGAAGTCACTATGGAAATTTATATTGACAAACATCAGCTGTTACTGGAGTTATGAATGTGTTACCCTTTGGAGGTAATGAGGACATTTGTACATCATGTTATTTCAGGAGTTCTACAGAAACTCTACTTGTCCTCAAAACATTTGCCCTATTGTCGGCACTTCCTTCCTGACACTTTAAGAAATCACCTTTGGGGGTCAGTCTTTGAGTACTGTTTATGTAAGATGTCTGGAGAAGGAAACTAGCTCCTGGGTTCCTCCTCTTGCTTTCCCTTCATTCACTTGCATGGCTTAATTATATATGTTAGCTAATTGTCACTATTAAAAGCACAGATCCTGACCTTAAGGGAATAAAGTGCAAAATAGATACCTCTTAATTGCCTGATGGCAGCTTCAGTTTACTGAGAATAGAAACTCCTTCCCAGGCTGTGAGTGCTTGATTAACATAGGAGTTTCCCAAGAGTGTAGAAGAGGAAGCCCAGTAGGCCAGCAAGCTATTTGTTCACCCTGTGTATCCAGGTTTGAGTACTCTTTTGTGTGAGCTTTAAGGAGTTATAAGTAAAAATCACTATTTCAAGCCATTTTACTTTGACTTCCTAGTAAATGGAGGTATTAACATAGTGCCTTTTGCCATATCCTTGTAAATATCTGAGATAACTTTCTTATATTTTTCTTTAAATCAGTGTTGGTTTTTGAAATGTAATTCATTTTATTTTGTTATTTAATTTTTTAAAAAATTTACTTAAAATTTTGAGATAGAGCATGAGCAGAGTAGGGGTAGAGAGAGGGGAGAGGGAGAATTCCAAGCAGGCTCTGCACTGTCAGTGCTGAGCCCGGTGCAGGACTCGAACTCACGAACTGTGAGATCATGACCCGAGACAAAATCAAGAGTCACACACTTAACTGACTGAGCCACCCAGGTGCCCCATAAATATAATGTATTTTAAAGGAAGATTTTATATCACTTCTATAAATAGACATCTACTATCACTTCCTATACATAAAAGATAAATGTTACATAAGTTCATAACTCTAAAACCACTTCCCACTTTGTGAAATGGCTTAGAATAGTAAATTTGGGACTTGGGATCAGAGGATCAGAGTTCTCATCTCAGCTCTGCTACTTATGAGTGCTCTGGTTTGGGGAAGGTCCCTTCTCCAAGTCCCAGTCTCCTCCACAGAAAGGAGGGGTTGGTGGGAATGATAATAATGCCCCCTGAAAAGAGTTATCATGGGGATTAGAAATGACACTTAGAACACCTGGCATTTTTTAAGTGTGGGGACTCAGAAGTTGACAATTTTTTTTTAATAATTATGTCTTTGGTATTAGTATATCAACTTATCTTTGCTCTGCTCTGAAGCTTTGCCTGCCTGCCTTTCTCCAAGTGACATGGGATAAATCAAGTTGCAAAGGAAAATGGTGTTTCCTTTCACTTTTAAGCCTAAAGTCCAAACAGTATGGTAAATGGAGTTCACCTCAAGTGCAAATGCCCATTTATCAGTAGTTCGTGCCTGGATCCCTTTATTGACAAGGGTTGTGATAGCAGTGCTGTGATTGAGTAATGCTGGCTGTATGCCCTAAACATGGGAGGGCAGAAGACTGGTACTCCCTATTTGACAACATTAACTCCTGCCTCCTTTTTGCCAAGTCTGCTTAGCTTTCCAGAATCTGCATCTTGCAAGGGGTCCCCAGTTCAGCATGGACTTCTTCAGAAGAGAGCTTCAAAGTCACTTCAAGCACATTATACTTATTTTCCTCCTGAAATAGTCTAAAATGATGGCCCTCTCAGGCCCTTCTGATTCTGTCACCTCTTTCTCACTCCCCTAGAATAGCCCACCTTTCAGTCCAACTAATTCTTCTTGTTTAGAGAGAAAAAGAGCTGTCTGTGCCATTGGGGCTGTTCTATCACTTTCCTCGCTCTCTTATATATCATAAAGGATTAGCAGGTACACACCCCAAGAAGATTGGGAGAAGGTGAAATGTGTGCAGCCTGTGCTCTGGTTAGCGATCGGGTCCTCATAGCAGCTCGCTGGATGCTTATTTGTCCAGCTCTGCAAATAGTTTTGGCAATGGGAACTGATACCAATGTGACATCGTGGAAAATCCTGGTACATAAAAGACTTTATGACACTTCCCTTTTTTCCAGCTCACACTCTGGAGTGAACCAGTAAACAAATCATTAAAACGGGAGGAAAATTATTCTTCTGGGGTTTAAGGCTCTGTCCTAGTAAGAAAAGAACACTGTAGAAAGAAACGTGATAAACAATACTTAGGAGAACTTAACTTTTAAATGACATTTTGAAGCCAACAGATTCTAAATGCTGACATCAACATTTTTAATATTTGTCCATTACTGTTTAATACAATAGGTTAAGTGTTGCTTCGGGGAGCTCGGAATTGTTCACTTCCAAGGAGTGAGAAGGATGCTCATTATTTCTCTTATTACCTCTCCTTAGAATTTGTATTGCTCTTATCGTCCACAGACTGCTCCTTGGTAATTTTTATTACTAACAAACCCATAACCTGATGGGCTTCTCTGGAAATAGAGGGTATTGTGAAGGCACTCAGGATATAGATATGGTGCTGATGGGATCAATTAAAATGAATCGTAGCCCAGGGAAAGGTGTTTTGTGGAGCATCAATGTGACAAAGATGAGTTTAAAAATAATCGCGTATTTTATGACCACATTTCACAATCTTGTTCACCCAGATAGTTGTGACAGTCACATTCTGGACCAACATAAAGAGTGAGATAGGGGAAGACAGACTGGCAAACATTATGATTTAAAGGGAATTGATGTTTATCGATGAGCACTTCATCATTTCCAAGGGCTTTCAGGAAAAGACAGCTTCTTTTATAGACAATGAAAGAAGGGACTGTTAATTCAGGTGCATCATCTGAAAGTGTTTCCAGGCCTCCTATTTACTTTCCATTCTCTTATTGCCCTCCCTGTTAGAGATCACAGCACCTGTGTGTGATAGCCTTTGAAAATCTCTCTCTCTCTTTCTCTCTCACTTACACACACACACACACACACACACACACACACACACACATACACACCACCAAACTTTGAAGGGCAAGGTTAATTGGACATGTGAGAATGTGTTGTTATTTCATATTGAATCGGGTGGCTGAGCTTTTGTGGTATTAGTTTTGTGTTATTATTTGGGGATCTGAATTTAATAATGATATAAGAACCTTCTAATAGGATGAGAGTTTAAATAACTCACTGCTAGAGTTTTCTTTTTTAATTTCAGCTTTCATCCAAAAATTCCCTTACTCAAACCCTTTCAAGGGGTGCCTTACTTCTGAGGTACTCCAAGCCTCTGGCTGGCCTTAAAGACTCCATCTCTTTGCCCTCCCTCTATCTTGTTCTTCTTCCATCCTCATCAGGGTGTTCTCTGTAATCCCCACCCCTGCCCCCAAACTGGGTCTTCTCTCTCTGTTCTTTTCTTACCTTCTCTTTTATTCCATCACCCATTTCCCAGATCTGACACACCTTTTATTCTCTCTGCTCTCTCCAAGTTCAGCAAAACCTATTCAAGGGCCATTTCTTCTAGGGGACCCAGATTATTCCCTTCTCTACTAAGCTCCCATTCCTTTGAAATACAGTTTTTTAAGCCATGCTCTCTAACAAATAAAATACAGGCATATATGTAATTTTACATTTTCTAGAAACAGGTAAAATGAATTTTAATGATATATTTTATTTCATCTGTTATTTTAAAAATATTTTCATTTCTACATGCAATCAGGTTGAGATTATTCATGAGATGTTGTTATTTCATTCTAAGCTTCAGAAATCTGGTTTATATTTTATACTTACAGAATATCCCAATTTGGATTAACCACATTTCAAGTGCTCAATGTGGCATATGACTACTGAATCTGTACCACATTCCCCAGCTCTCAAATATGTACTTTTGTGTTTCTTATCTTTTTACCTGGACCTAATTGCAAACAACTCCTTGAAGTTGGAACCCATGTTGATCCTTCTGTTTTCACACTTCATTCCTGAGTGTATAGTAAGCTGTAAGTAATTGTCTATTGATGGATTGGTAATATTCTTATCTGTGACCCCTGTTTAAGTAACTAAAATAATATTTCCTTAAGCACATTTATTCCCACTACAGCTTCCTTATGCTTGGAATTTCCCTTTTCTTCTCCATACTTACGTTATGATTCAGCTACCATATTACCTCTGTTTTGTTCGATTTGAACCTTTTGGGATATATTGGATGGGATTATAAGAAATAGATGTACATTATTTGCAGTTCTGTTGCACTAGAGAGCAGCATTTTCACATAATACTCATCATTCGTACAACTCAGGCAAAATAGGATTTATAGCTGAAATCAATAGGATAATTGCTTCCATTGTTCTTTTTTACTTTCTTAACAGAGACTGGACAAAGACTCACAAGAGTCTGTGGGTCACAAGACCCACCTGTGAAGCAGAGGCTCTCTGGTTTGATTGCATTATGGAAAAGACACAGTTTTACAAGCTGAAACCAAATCACGAGGATAGAGATAGCTTGCAAAATTGCAGGGAGGGAAAGTGGTGGGGTAGGGAAGGAGACCCTAGAGAGAATGGGGACAAACAGACGACCTGAAGTAGAGGATAAGATGAGGAGGCTTCCAAACTGTGTCAAGGGCACCAAAATGGGGGGGGGGGGGAAGCAGGAGGGAATGCAAATTGTCAACTATTCCACAATTTAATGAACAGTGTACTAATATGTGTACTATTTCTACTCTGTCACCAACTTAATTCAAGGCCAAGGTCTCAGAGACAGAATGCTGGAATATAATTCTAGAACTGTGCCAATAAACAATAAATCAAAGTCCATAGTTTTTCTCATCACGTAAAATTGTCATATTAAAGTTACAAACATTCTCTCCATACAGTCTAATGTTTAATGCATTCTATAGTCTTTATTAAGAATCTGTCAGTTGGTCCCTAAATGACCCATTTATTTAATTTTAAAATATTGTTTCTGTTTCTTGTTGCTATTATCAATCTCAGTTCCCTATTCACTTTCTCCCCATATGATAGCAAATATGTCCCCTACTGAACAAAATTACTTCACTTAGCCTAATTTTACATTTAAAAAATTTCCACATTTTAGAAGTTTGGTACCTTCACATGTTAGTAGAATTTTGACAACAGGATATTAATATCACAGCTGGCTCAGTGAAAGCAAAGGTACAAGTCAGGACCCACATTGCTTCAAATGAGGAGCTTGGGAGTTCATCATAGCCAAAGTGTGAAAATTCTGTTAAGATTTTGCTGCTGATCTGTTTTCTCTCAGGACCTATGCTTGCTTCCCATGCCCCAGCCAACTCCCTAATCCTGAGCACAGGCCTAGATGTCTTTATTCTGACTTCTGAAGGGCCTGGGAAACACCTCTGTCTCAATACCCCTATCCCAAACCAGTAGCTAGCCAATGGCTGGCTTTCTAAAATAAAGGCAGTGTACATATTTTGTCAGTAGAAATGGAAATGTCCACAAGTAGAAGATTTTGCTTTTTAATAATTTGTAGTGTTCAGTAAAGTTTAGTCTTTAGACTGGGCCAGTCCATGATACTTATTTTCTCCTGTGTTATATTTGCTTTGATTTTATATTTTGAAATGTAATTTTAAGTCTCTTGAAGCCAATAATAAAAATATTAGGACTTGTATTTTGTATATCTTTGATTTTTAAATTTTATTTTCTCATAATTTGTTTATATTGCATTTTATGAACGTATTAGCTTCAGTGGGCCCCTTTTCATAGATAGTTTGAGCAACACCAATATTATTATTTAGTGTATAAAGTAGTGAAGGAATCCACTCCCCGCCCCCCCCACCTGATAGAGTGGATTTTGATAGGAGATAGGAGAAAGGAAACACAGAGCTCTAGACACCTGTAGAATAAAAGAAAAAGAAAAATTGTTTCAGTGTAAATCATTGTTGCCTTCATTATTTTGCCAGAGTTAGCCCCTGCATCTGTTAACAAATCTACTACAAGCTTGTATTGAATGTAGAATGTATTCTGTGGTAAAGCCATTGTCCTTGGTGCTGAAAGACATGGTGTATGTCCTTATTTTCCTCTTGTAAAGCTGTAGTCTAGGCTTTCCAAACTTGGCTGCTGTACCTCAGAATCACATGGGATTCTCTATATGACAAGTATAGATTTCTGGGCTCCATCTGAAAACCTACTGATTCAATATCTCTGTGCGTGGTATCTCTGAAGCTGTATTTTAGAAGGTTTGGGATGATTTTGATGTTTGGTTTGTGTTGGGTAGACTACTTTAGGCCTTGGTCACCTCGTGAAATGAATTAAAGTGGAATTAGCAAGCATTAGAATATTAAAAATGTCATAAACTCAATAAGCATTTATTTAGTACTCTACCTGGTGGATACAAGCAAGTTGTTCTAGTCAGGATAATTAATGCTAGACACTATAACCAGAACATTGACATCTCATGGCTCATAAAATAGAACTTCAGTTTTTGCTCTCATAGAATGCAATGCAGATAGATGTTCTTGGTCAGGCTGTTCTCCTTGTGAGCTCTTTTCAAAAACAGTGAATCTGAAATCTGGGCTCTTTTAACTTGGCACCCAACCATCCTTACCACATTCCTTCTAGACATTACCTGTCTAGAAGTACTCACAGCACTTTGATTAGATGAAAGAGGGAAGGTAAATTAGATCTTTCTGAGTATCCAGGAAGGAAAAGAAATGTTTTGTTGAATACACAATATTATCTCTGCCACAGAAGTGTATAGTTTCTGTTAATGTTTTAAGCAGTTTTATTTCTTCCAAGGTAGTAGGAACCAAGACTACTAAAGAGACAAAGTTTAAGCAAATACAAGCTTATTTCAGTAGATTCTGTGAAGAAATTTACAAAGGGTGTTCTGCCCTTAATTTGCTATTCCAAGGAATAATTGTAATAGAGACCATTTGATTTTTTGTGGCATAAACCCTATCATCAATACCTCTAACAATAGAGGTAATAATAAGACCCTGCTTTCTATAGGGTCTCCAAATGCTTCTGTGGCCATTCCACATTCTATATATTTTGAGGTCAAGTTCTCTTCTGATCTACCTTATATTGTCTTTAATAGAGAAAGATTTCTTAAAATACAAAAGACAGAGATCTTGTTAGAGAAATCAGAGAATCTAAATGTCTAAAATCTGACTAAAATATAATGATATAAAAACAAAAATCTCCAAAATCGAACTCACAAATTTTGCAGTATCTTTGGGAAATAAGTCATACTTGAAATATTAGGAGTGTAGTATTATATATGATGAAATAGTAGTATAAAAGGTGGAATAACTTAGGATCCAGGATAACATAGAAGAGACAGAGATCTGTCTGGCTTGAAGAATCTTTGAAGATTTTATGATGCCTCGTGACAAAGCAGGAGTAAGCTAAATCTTAAATCTGAGCAAAAGTAATGTATACAGAGCTTTTCTAGATGATATCTCACATTATCTTTCCCAATCTTCTCAAAGATCCATCCTTTCTCATTACTGTTATATTTTTATCTCCCCAAACAGTCTTTAAGAAAGTTTGGCTGGGGGATGTTAGGAATCTTTGTCTTTATATTATATTTGATGATATATAGTACTGCCAGTATATTCACTTGGATTTGAATATCTACAACTATTCTAGTTTTCCAGGTGCTCCATATTGAATTTTGAGGCCCAGGAATCAAACAATAGGAAGAACCAGTGTGCCTTGGTTGCTCAGTTGGTTGAGTGTCCAACTATTGATTTCGGCTCAGGTCATGATCCCAGGGTTATGGAACCAAGCCACGCATCAGGCTCCATGCTCAGTGTGGAGCCTGCTTGAGGTTGTCTCTCTCTCTCTCTCTCTCTCTCTCTCTCTCTCTCTCTCTTCTCTCTCTCTTTCTCTGTCTCCCTCTCTCCCCCTTTCTCCCCCACCCCTCTCTCTCCCTCTTCCCCTCTCCCCTGCTTATATGGGCTCTCTCCCTCTCTTTCTCTTTCAAAAATGGAAAAAAAATAGGAAGAAGGGAGAGGACAGAACCAGAGAGTTTTATTTGATAGTATGATGCCCTTGTATTGGGTATAAATATTAGTTTTCTGTAAAGCTTCTTTAATATGAATTTTCCCTAGACTTATATTAATTCTCACAAATATGCTCTCATTTTTGTCCTTAATTATTCCTGTGAATTGTTACTTACTTTTGGACCCAAAATCTGAAGGCTTCTTGCTGAGTACGTTTGCTTCCGGACATGATGAAGTCCAGTAGATTTGCCCCTGCCAAAGCCATTGTCGTTTTACAGATTTTGACTGCTAATTGATTCCTTATTTGAGCAGACACCAGGTAATTGGCTATTTTGGTAAGGTTCTTTCAGTAAACATTTTTCCATTAATACTCTTATCCAGCACCAGATGGTTCTGATCTTTTAGTGGCACTTTTAGTGGTACTTCTTCCATCAGTTGATCAAGGCTGGCCTCTGGTCACTGCATACATGAGAACGCTTGAAGGAAGGTTGACCTTCTAGACATAATAATAATGGGCTTTGCATGAATTCACTTTTCCAGGGTGGTTGATTGATATCTAAGTCTTAACAGCTGGAACACACAATCCAGTCTTGTCCAATACAAAGAAGTGAAAGCTCAGTGAAATTAGGTGATCTCAACAGTCATTTAACTAGTTAAAACAGGATCTATAAAAGTTAGGTGAAGATAAAACCACCAAATGGTCTCTAAATACAAACTTCTTATTGGGTAAACTTAAAATTGTTTCCTCTTATTCGGATTATGTGCTGACTAATTTCCCTTCTGAATAATGACCTTTTTAAGTAAACAGTAAAACAGAGATTCGCTAGGAAAAGGAGGAGCTAAGGGAAGCAATATGAGGTAAAGTGTAAAATCTGTCATTTCTGTGAAGCTTGAGATATGGACAAATGAAAGGCAAGAGAGGCAGGAGGAGCTGAAGTCTGACCTATTCATCAACTTTAATGCCCTAGATTGTTGGAGACCTCACAAGGAAATAAAAAAAAGAGATGGTTTTGAAATTGTTCCTCCATGGACACTTGTCTATACAAGGTTGCAGTTTCATTGAGAGCTCTTCGTAAACTTGGGAGCATTTCAGTTATAAATATATTCAGATGATATTTGAAATTCCTCAACAAGGTGCAATTTATCTTTCAAAATAATAGCCCTTTCTGCAACGCACATGCTGCACATACAATTACTAAGTATTTGAATTTTAACAGTTTTTAGAACTGCTTTCTGCCCTTGAATTGGGTTTTGGTTAAAAGGGTCTGCGTGTGTCTCCTCTAATAGCAAAGCAGAGGATGAGCGTACACCAAGGATTCATTATTTTGCCACTGAACAATTGTAAAGATAGTATTTATTAAGCTCCTGGGAACATGTGTTAAGAACAAAACAAGTTACTCAAAGATGTCTGGGTTTTGCAAGAAGCATACCTCGACTTTGGAAGTGGACTGTCAAAGTTGTTGTATGGACCCAAGAAGCCAAAGGAGGCTTGAAGAATTGTATTTTCCATCACTTGCTTTCATGCAGGACTTCAGCTAACCTTTCCTAGAAAAATAAGGCACTGATTTTAATGACATCCAGGAGGGCATATCGTAATCGTATTGAGGAATGGCTTTGTGCATGGACAATAAGTAGGTCTGCATATCAGTGTTACCGCATTTGAAAAAGCATTACTTAAGGTGTTGAAAAACCTCAAGGATTAAAAAATGCCTATGCTTGGCAGTGGCTGTGAGGTGGCAGTTTGGTTTTCAGGATTTCCATGGTTTATGTGCCAAGAAGCAAAACGGACACACACTGTAAATTGTGCACAGTGATACACACATGCATGCTTATTATTTTTTATTAATAAAAATTATGAAACTACAACTTTCTACACAGGCCTCCATAATTAACCAGAGTTTTATTATATCAAATAATGTGCTTAGTAACTTCATAAGAGTTGTAACATCTTAGAAAATTCAATAATCTGGGGGAACCTGGGGGGCACCTGGGGGCACCTGGGTCTGACTTTGGCTGGGGTCATGATCTCATGGTTTGTGAGTTTGAGCCCAGCATCAGGCTCTCTCCTGTCAGTACATGCTTCGGATCATCTGTCCCCTCTTTCTCTGCCTCTCCCCTGCTCATTCTCTGTCACTCTCTCAAAATAAATAAATGAAAACTTAAAAAAATTATATATAAAAAGAAAATCCAGTAATCTCATTCATCTGTTTATTTAATAAATATTTATTGAGTGTTATTATGTGAAAAGTGTCATCTTAGGTGCTTTAAAATTTATATTCATTCACACACAAAAAGGTCCTAACAAATTTTGAGGGCCAGAAGGAGACACAACACAAATCAAGGAAATGTATAATAGAGAAGGGTCCTTTGCTGCCGAAGCTATTAAAGACCTTGAACTGGGCCTTAGAGGTCACATGTTCTCCCGGTAAGTACATTCATTGTCTCAATAAATATTTATTCAGTGACCGTGCTCTAGGCACTGTGTTGGTAATGAGTATACAGTGGTGAAGACAGATTTAATTCAGTTCTCTTCAAACTAACAATCTGATGGAGAGCTAGGCATGAAATGATAATCACCAAGTAAGGCTAAAATAAAATGATCTCAGGAAGGCTCAGCTGATTCTGAGGGTGAGAACCTCACTTACTGTTGACATTAGAGCAGGGCTGAATCAACTGTTTGCTATAAAGGATAGCAACGATGTAGGTCTTTGTGAAATAAATTTACTTGGAAAATGATACCTTACGAAAACTTAGTAAGCACCAGCTTTCTGCCAAAAGTTGCTATTTAGGCTCTTGCACTGCAGAAAAGAGGGAGGAAAATCCTTCAAGATTCACCTTTACCATTACTGTACTTGTATCATTTTACTATGAGAACCTATCCTTTGTTTGACATTGTGGCTGATTATATAAGTAAGTCTGGAAAACATTCAATAACTCGGTTGCTCTAGTA
Source organism: Prionailurus viverrinus (assembly GCF_022837055.1). Taxonomy (NCBI): domain Eukaryota; kingdom Metazoa; phylum Chordata; class Mammalia; order Carnivora; family Felidae; genus Prionailurus; species Prionailurus viverrinus. The sequence goes on along the minus strand of NC_062573.1, from coordinate 37,167,295 downwards.
TATGATGCCATGCATTATTGACCTCTTCCCATGAATAATAGGACGTGAAAGTCTATGTCATTACCTATAGTATCTCATTCAGTCCCATTATCTATAGCATCTCATTCTTACTATAGAATCATTTCCTACTCCTGGATACTAATTTATAGATGCACAGCAATGAAATTGTATTTAAAAATAACCATCAAAGCCAGGAGCATTACACTTAAATACCTAACCTCTCAGCATACCTGAGGCTCTTCCCTTTCAAGATGCTTCATTAGAGTATCTTTATTATTCCCAATTACACTGTGCTCAGCATTTATGTAGTAGTTCTTGATCCAAGTAGTGTGCAGCACAAGTTTATCTCATAAAAGAATTTGAGAATATTCCCTCCATAAACTTATATAGTTAACTCTGTATTGCCTATATTTATGAGTGATGGTATAGTGTAAGTCAAATTCAGAGATAATACATAGAATCGTAGCTCTGAATTGGTGATTCTCAGACTCTGTATTAGCCTTGGAAACCAGTCATTAATGTTGTGCAGTGGGCTGATGAAAACAGAGCTTCTGTTGTTAAAACGAGGGCTGGAAGGCGGAGACTCCTCTTATCTAGGCTGCAAGGCTCCCCAAGGAGTTTCAGGGCTTCTCAGAGCAGTCCTGAAGCTTCCAGCTCAGCCCAGCAGTCCCCCTAGCATGAGGTCTTCTTCCTGGTGGGCTGTGAAACAATCATTTTATAAGAAAATAATACAGAACTCTGTAGATTTTAATTTTCCCTGTGTGTCATTGAAAGCGACTTCATCATGATCGATTTGTGTGTTGTAGACACAAAAATTTGGTACTGTCTTCGTTATTTTTGTCTTGCTCTTCTTACAATTTAATTTAATTTTTTAAAGCACTGAGTTCTTTCTCTGCTGAAAAGTAGAAGCTCAAATTATAGGTGGGTCTTTGATCTTTATGTTTACCTAAATGGGCCACATGGAAAAAAAAGTTTGGAATTTTTTCTCATAAAAATACTTTCAATACTTTCAATTTCTACCGTGTCCAGGCTTGGCAACAGGTAGACAAATGAGCATGTTTTTATTCTAATATTTTGTTTCCTCTTGCCGTCTTCTGATGGAGGTGTGAAAAGCCAAAATGTGGACAGCTGGAAGGGAAAGTAGAAATAGCAAAGAGCTGCATTAATGGAACTAGCAATATGTGAAAGGGCTTCAAGGTGCTCAGAACACAGGTAATGCGTAGCTCTTCATGTGCAGATTCCAAAGCATTAGATGTCACTGCTCAGTCCCTGCCTATCTTGGAGCCTGTTGTCCTACCCTTCCTATAGCCTAAGGCTCCTGTACAGGATCAGCCCTACCCCATTGTAGGAAGCCATCCCAAATGCCACCAGGAGGGACGTAAGTAGCTGTCTCACATTCTGATGTCTGCATTACATTACTTTTCACATTCTTATCCCATTTTGCCACTGAAATGTGAGGCTTCTCGGTGCCTAGTTGACATAGGCCTCCTAGAACTCTGCTACTCAGAGCATGGTTCAAGGACCAATAGTGTCAGCATCATCTGTGATCTTGTTGGGAAATGTAGAATCTAACATCCTGCCTCAGACCCACTGAACCCAAATCTGCATTTTGACCAGACTCCCATGTGACTCATCTACCTACTGATGTTTGAGAAGCATTGGTAGAGAACCCAGTTCCTGCTCTTTCCCCCCTAGTGACCTTGAACCCCTCCCTGGGGAACACATTTCCCTAATGAAGGTCACCAGTCCACCTGCTTATCTGTCTTGTCAGTACTGCCTGCTCCCAGATTGGCCATCACTGTATTGGGCTTAGTTCTTTCGGTACTTTGTTATCATTCTCTCAGGTGGCCCAAAGCTGGTGTTGCCTTCAGTTGTCTGCCTTGATCATTTTCAGGAACTATGTACGTAGCCAACTGGAATGTCTTCCAGTACCTGTACCACCATCCACCCAGTGCCTGCCCACCCAGTCTACTGCTCCTGATGTTAACTAGTCCATACTCTCACCCAAGAAACATTTTCAAGCCAGTTACTAGTGTGAAGAATTCCTTTTAAATGATTTTTTGAAATTCTCCAATGACTGATTATCACCTATTATCCTATAAAGGACTAGACAAAGTTTCAGAGTTCTTTTTTTAATGTGTTTCTCAGGGAATGAAAATGAAACATACGTGTGTCTACAGTTTGGCTTTAAGGACCTTAAAATAACAGGTATGATTAAGATGTGCATAATTAGAGAGTAAAGCAACATTATGATAAAAATTAAAATATCTATAAGATGAAAGATACCAAAAACAAAGATAAAAAGACAAGCATTTCGTCTGGGAGAAAATATTTGCCACACATATAAAAGACAAATGATTAACATTCTGAATAAATATAGAGCTCATATAAATGAAAAGGAAAAAAAACCTAACAGTATAAAACGAAAGGATATGAACAGTCAATTCACAGAAGAAAAGCCAGTGATCCATAAAACAAAAGAATGTTGAACTTCACTAGAAATTGGGAAATGCAGATTAAAACAACAATGTGATAGTATCTTGCATCCCTCAGATTGGCATTAATTAAAAGTATTGGCTATAACCAGTGAGGGTAATAAAGCAGTGAAATAGACACGTTCTTACACTGTTGATATGGATGTAAACCATTACAGATTTTTGGTAGATCATTAAGATGTAACTGTACTTCTCAAAATAAAAATATTAAAACTCTTTGATCTCTTGGCCATTGCCTTTCTGGAAGCCTGTACTAAGGAAATGTACATGTTGCACAAAGATGCACAAAGATATATGTGTGTTAATTGTAGTATAGTTTTTAATTATGAAAAGTTAGGGAAAAAATCTAAATGCTTATAAATAGGAAAATAAGTAGAATAAATTATGACCCATGCATATTTTAGAATATTCTATAATTTTATAAAGAATGGATTATATGTATATATAGAGAAAGGAAAGTGTACTAGAGGTTATAGACAAGTTCTTCCCTGGGCCTCATTTTATATATGTGTGTGTGTGTGTGTGTGCACGTATATATATATGTATGTATACACACACACACACACACACACACACATATATATGTCAGACATGTAACTTGGTTGAAAAAGTAGGTCATAGAAGAATATTTATAGTGCAGTTCCATTTATGTTGCAAAAATCACATCTGTCTTTCTGTATATACATGCATGCACATATGTAAAAACATTGAAAAAGAGCTAGAACATTTATCAAACTAAAATAATGAATTATTTTCATGAGGAAACAGGAGTTGGCCAGGGAAGGATGAAGAGGAACCTTAATAATTTATTCTATTATCTTTATGTTGTTTAAATCTTTACAGTGAGAATATGTATAATAATTGTGCAATAAGAAAACCAATGAAGAGAGAAAAATACCCACACCAGACAGATGATAGTAAGGAGTGTGATTATGGTATGTTCAGGGTAATAATTGCTGTGGAAGATACAGACAGGTTTTTCCTTGAGGCACATATTCCTCATCTGAAAGTTCCTCAGGGTGGAGAGATGGGAGAGGGGGTGAAATACATTTATTTTCTAAGATTTTTCCAGCTCAAAATTCCATGTCTTTACAGCTGCTTCCAAAGTGTTTTCCAAAGTGGTTGTGCCGTTTTGTATTTCTACTATCACTATATGAGAATTTCAGTTGCTTTTCATCCCTGTCAGTACTTGTTATGGTCCTTAAATTTAGGCTTTCTAATATGTGTAAAGTGGTATTTCCTTGTGATTTTAATATGCATTTTCCCTAGTGACTAATGATTTTAAACATCTTTTTTTTGTGCTTATTTGCAATCTGAAATGAATCAGTGACCTAAAATCAAAACCTAAAACTATAAATCTTCTAGAAGAAAATGTATAAACTAATCTTTTTGATTAGTGTACTTAGCCTGAAGTAAGCAAAGATTTCTTAGGACAAAAAAAATCCCACGAACCTATTAAAGAAAAAAAAAACTCTTATAAATTGGGCTTCATAAAAATTACAAACTGGTCTTTGAAAGACACTATCAAGAACATGAAAAGATAGAGGCGCCTGGGTGGCTCAGTTGGTTGAGCATCCGACTTCAGCTCAGGTCATGATCTCAGTTTGTGAATTCAAGCCCTGCATTGGGCTCTGTGCTGACAGCTCGGAGCCTGGAGCCTGCTTCAGATTCTGTGTCTCCCTCTCTCTCTGCCCCTAACCCACTCGCATTCTGTCTCTGTCTCTCTCAAAAATAATAAATAAACATTAAAAAAATTAAAGAAGATGAAAAGGTAAACCACAGACTGAGAGAAAATGTTTGCAAAATATCTGATATTTGCATATCTGATAAAGGTTTTGTATCCAGAATATATGAAAAGCTTTTATAACTCAACAAAAAGAAAACAAGTCAATAGCAAATGATCTAGAGATGTGAACAGGCACTTCTGCTGCTTCTTTTAATGAAGCCTAGAATAAAAGATGAACTATCCTTCTCTGAGCATTGATTGAGTTAATAGCTGGTGATTAGAGTCCTATCCAGATGTAGTTATTTTTGCTGTAATAAATGTTCTTTTATGATTCTTACCTGGAATTTTTAATAACAAGTGATTAACCTTAGAATGGCCCATTTTCCACTACAAGTGAATAATTAACTGATTTTGTACACACACACACACACACACACACACACACACACACACGGAGATTAGATACATAGATATATAGATACATAGACTTTTTAAAAGTAAGTTTCATGCCTAGTGTGGAGTCCAATGCAGCATGGAGCCCAGCTCCAACCCTGAGATCAAGACCTGAGCTGATATCAAGAGTGGAATGCTTAACCGACTGAGCCACCCAGGAGCCCCCATAACACTTATATTTTAAAGTGTAACTAACTAAACACATTCTACAAAAAGTGAGGTAGCTTTGTCATTTACTCCTTGAGAAGGAATTAGCAAACATTCTGTGGACAAGGATAATTAGATAAAAGTCTCCTCTTCTCTTGGCTTAGTTTTCCACTTCCCCATGTTTAATAAGGTGGGAAATTTACACTATAAACCCATCACTTCTCCCTTTGTTTTGGAGCAGGGGATGGTATAATCTAAAAATGGCAAACACACACACACACCACACCCACAAAAACAAAACAAAACAAAACCACCCCAGAAACAAAAAATACCCCCAAAATGGCATTACCATTCACTGGTCGAACACCTACATGGAATCAGGTAGAATATTCTAGAAGAACTTTTGACAGGTGGTATTTCTTAACAGAACAGCATTGATTAGCTATGGCTTCTCTTTGGCTCTTCAGTTTGTTCTCCATTCCCTGTGTCCACCCTTCCAAGGGCAGAGTTATCTCCAACACCTTCTTGCTTGCATCCTCCCTGCTACCCCTGCCAGCTCCTTTTTCATCTATTTGCTCCCTTCTCTAAGTTTTGTCCTTCTTTGAGTCCAGTTCTGATGCTGGAGAGGGTGTGGAGGAGAGGAGAGGGCTGGCCTTAGGGTGAAGCTGACCTACCTCCAATATTTTCAGATTCCCAGCAGGAGTGCACATGGATAGTCTCACATAGTCTCTGATGTGGATTGAAAGTCTTCCTTTAGTTAAGAATGTGAAGTTGGAATTTTGACCTTTTCATGTTATGGATTTGATAAGAATAATTCTATTGTCTGTTGGTGTAGTTTCGATCAGTAATTAAATATCCATTATATAAGAATTTGTAATGTGTGTCATACTCAAGAGATGTCTATTCACTCCCATTGTTTTCAATTGTTAAAAATTTAAGCAGGCTGTCTCTTTAAAGATTTACAGTAATTTTTTATTTCACTTTTCTTTTTTGAGCTTCATGTTCATATATTCTATTGCTATTATAATCTTGACTTGTGCTCATTCTCAATTATTTTGGTAGGTAGAATAATTGCCCCCTAAAGATCTCCATGTCTAAACCTTGGATCCTTTTGCCATGCATAGGACATTGCCTATGTGATTACGGTTAAGGATGTAGTATCCAGGTGGGTTCATCTAATCCTATGAGTCCTTAAGGGGAATCTTCCCCAGCTGCAGTCAGAGAGGAAGATAAAGCCATAGAATAACAGTCAATAAGATAGGAGGTGAGGAATTAACTTGCGGTTGCTGGTTTTGAAGATGGAGGAAGGAAGCCATGGGCCAAGGAATGTGGGTAGACTCTAGAAGCTGGAAAAGGCAAGGAATGGATTCTTCCCTGGAGCCTCCAGAAAGGAATGCAGTTCTTGAACTTAGCTGTGTTGGACATCTGGCCTATGGAATGGCAAGATAATAAATTTATATTGTTTTAAGCCACTGAGCTGTGGTAATTTGTTACAGTAACAATGGAAAGCTAATACTAAAGGGTCAAACCATCAAATGCAATTACATTTAATGTGCATAAAATTTAGACATTTTCATCTAAAAATTAAATATAAAAATTTTAAGCTAAAATAATTTTTCATGTAGCCTTTCCAAAAACCTCATATACTTATTAAATGTTGGATGACAAACTTATCCAACATAATTAAAAGAAAACGTACAAATCATAATAAATCTAATCATTTAAAATAAAATTATTTAAATAAAGTTTTGAATTATTTTAGTTTAGTATTTATATATTTAATAAAGTCTTAAGTATTTTCATGATGATAAAGTTTTTGGGATTTTCATGTTCAATGTCCATCTAATTGCCAATACTTCAATCACATTACGCCTAAGCCTACATATACACAAATTTATGAAACACTTAGTATTGTAAAGGTTCTTAAACCACCATGTTTCATTTTCAAAAGCTGATCTAATTCATAGATACCTCCAGACCTATGAATCGGAACGTGAAGAGAAGCAAGAAAACAGGTTCGTGGTACTCCTGGGGAAACTGTATTTCATTATTCAGGAACCTATTGTATTTGGATTATCCGAGAGGAAGGATTTGACAAGTTAATTAGTCTTTTTTCTTATTTGAGCACTTCTGCCACTCAGACGCTCCCTACCTAAGTCAGTATTTGTCTCTGATTTCAACAACCCACAAACCTTCACAGAATTCGGGTACATTTGCCTTTTGATCTGAAGTCATAGGGTTAAGATATGTGAGAAGCATTTCTTGGGGGCCTCAAATGGTGAGTCATGGAAGCAGGTGTTTGTGGTTGTGGATCCTGCTATGCTGGTGCTGAGCATTGGATCTCCAGTGACAGAGCCACCTGTGTGTTCCCTGGAGAATTTGTTTAAGTCTGTGATATGCCAGGTGCTCTAAAGCACAAGGCATATAAGAGTGGCGCCTCTTTCCTGGGCTTCAGGGAAGTACTGAAATATCTAACACATGCACTCAGACCTTTTAGACCATGAGGTGTAATCTCCAGCTTATTGTGCTAACAGAGTGTTTTCTTCAGGGTTGAGTTATATGACAAATGGCTCCCATTTAATTGTTTTAATACTGGAGATGCCAGGCTCCAGAAAGAGGGAGGGGAAATATTTAAGAAAACCCATTCTTTCATTCCAGTAAGTATGACTCCCTTTACTGATCATCTCCAGTATTCCATGGCTGGGGCTTGGCCCTGTTGGGTCCAAATTCTTATGATCGAATTTTGTTTCTCACCAGACTTTGCATCATATTCTGTTCCCGCCCCCCCCCCCCAATATCTTTCTCCTGCCCACATGCTCTCTTGTGGCTGCACATTGGGCATTTGCACGGGTCTATGTCTCTACTGCCCTGGCTTAGGTCTCCCCGGGACTTCTCCCTGAGCCCTGACTGCCCTCACCCTTTGTCAGCTGGTTCTCACTTTTATTGAGTTGAAAAGGACTCAAAGATCTTTGAGATCTAAGTTTTCATTCTAGAATTCTTTCCCAGTGGTGGAATGAAAGTGGATGTTAAAGATTTCTGTAGCAGAAGAGAAAGTGTTGTCCCTACGCGAGAGTCCACCTGAGAGTGTTAGTGTAAATGGGCCAAGCCAGGTGTGATCACTAACCCTTACCCCTTGAAGACCAGCGAGCCTCTTACCAATCACTCATTATGAAGTCCTACTTTATTATCCAGCATTTATTTCAACAGGACTTGGTGACATAAAAATAAAATATGAGGATTGCTCAAATATTGTAGGATAGAGAGCAGTGTGGCTGGAGCTCAGCCATTAGCAAGCATCACTAATTTTAAATGCCCTCTTGCTGCTACCTGTCTGGGCACTAAATTTGCATACTCTGGCCACACGTCCCTTTTGCACAGTAAAAGGGACGTTTTATGCCTTGGAGAATGTTTCTGGGAAGATCAGTGTAAGTAAGCAAAGTAAACCCTTTCTCTAGACTACCTCCAGGTTATCTCTCTCAGGAGAGCCCTACAGAAGCCAAGGCTTGCCTTCCTTGAAACTCCAGAGCTGGGCAGCAAGCTGACCTTGAACTTTCTACTGTCCCCTCTGTGTAGGATTTAGGAAAGGCAGGCATGGTACGGTATTCAAATATTTGAGGAGCACCACAAAGTTCCTCTTAGTAACTACTAAAGTTCCCAAGCAGTAACTGGAAATCTCGTAAGATAAATGGTAACAGACTTTTTTTTTTTTTAAGAAAAAGGAACCAGTGAATGAAAACTTCCCCCTTTTTTATTTAACAAATGAGTTTAAAAAATCGGAGGTCTGCAATTTCTCATTTTTTTCTGTTCCTTTTCCTTTTTTGCAGCCTTATTAATATAACCATAGCCTAGAATTCTAAGATTGTTTTTTAAAAAATGGAGTTAAAACATGTTAAACTAGGGTAAGTGAATGGGATCTACCAAGCACAGGCTTTGCCAAGCCTAGGCTCCTTGACTCTTCAACAGCTGAGGCCATTTGATTCATATCTGTGGACTCAGTCCTGAGTCCTGTTCCCAGTTTTCTAAGAGTAATCGTATTGAAGTATTGAGTATTGAAGACACATTTTTTTTTTTAAATAAGTCTAGAGCAATGGTCCTCAACCCTAGCTGTGTAGGAACAACAGGTAAGGAACTTCTACAACATATTAGTGCTTAAGCTCACTACTACACCAATTAAGACAGACTTTTTGTGGGTAGAGAATCTTTTTATTTTTTATTTATTTAGACAGAGCACAAATGGGGAAGTGGGACAAGGGGAGAGAGAGAAAGAGAGAGGAAGAATCTTTTTTTTTAAATTTTTTTAAACGTTTATTTATTTTTGAGACAGAGCATGAGTTAGGGAGGGTCAGAGAGAGAGAGGGAGACATAGAATCTGAAACAGGCTCCAGGCTCTGCACTGTCAGCACAGAGCCCAATGCGGGGCTTGAACCCACGAACCATGAGATCATGACCTGAACTGAAGTCGTATGCTTAACCGACTGAGCCACCCAGGCGCCCCTTGAGAGAGGAAGAATCTTAAGCAGGCTCCACGCTCAGTGTGGAGCCTTACACAGGGATGGATCCCATGACCCTGGGATCATGACTTGAGCCAAAATCAAGGGTCAGACGCTCAACTGTTCAACTGACTGAACCACCCAGGTGCCCCCTGGGGAATCTTTTTAAAAGACCCCAGGTTCTTCTAATTTTCCACCAGGGTTAAATACCATTCTTCTAGAGTATTGGCTCCCTACTAGGGGTGATTTTTGCCTTCCAGGGAACATTTGTCCATGTCTAGAGACCTTTTTGGTTGCCACAGCAGGGATGGTGCTACTGGCATCTAGTGAGTAGAGGCCTGGACTGACTGCTGAGCTCCTGTGATACCTAGGACAGTCTCCACAGCGCAGAGTCACCTGGCTCACAATGTCCGAAGTGCCAAGGTTTAGAAACTCTGATCTAGGCAGACCCCAAGGCTCTGTGTCAAGTTCCCCTCCAGCTGATGCTGTTGAGATTCTAGTAGCATATTTCAGGTGTGATATCTGGATTCTTGCCCAATTCACAAAGCCTCCATTCCTACAACTCCCTATCCCAAACCTTAATGTTTATTAGAAGAATGAAAGATCTTCAGAAGGCTGTCTGCCTTCTTGCTCGCCTGGACAGCTGAAGAATGATTGCTCCCAATGTCCATTACTGCGCTCTGCTCTGTGCAAATGGTACCATCTATCAGACTTCATACTGCTAACTGTTTTCCTCTTTGCAAGAGTTTTTAATATTGGAGTTTTCATTCTAGCATTTTGGTTTTTTTCTTTCTGTGGTTACATGAGTAATTAATGGCAGAAAAAAACCACAAAAAACTTCAGTGGCATTTATAGATAAGGGGTCATCCAGGATTCAGGGAAGAATTGGCCAGCATTTGCAAAAAAATTCTTCTGCAACATGATTGTCAATAATGAGAATGCATGCTAGCAGGAAATTGTAAGACAAGCAGGCCATTGCCCCAGGAGACCTTTTATGAGCAGACTACTTCTAGAATCAGAATATGTCTGATTGAGAGAAGATTCAGCAATGGCAAGAATGAATGAATATAGATGGGCAAACATGAACCTAGAAAGACATATAAACTTCAGTGTTCTACCTTTTCCTGGGAGGGTCTAGCCCTCTGTCATGGTGAAGGCAGCAGAGCGAGCCATCAAAGCAGTGGAACTTTAAATTGCTCTGAACTCCTTATTTAGGCCCTAGAAAAGTCAAAATCTACCCTTTCTTACTTCTGGGTCCCTGATGTGGAGCTGGGTTTCCAGATTTAGAAAATACAAATACAGAGCCCTGGTTAGATTTGAATATCAGATAAACAACAAGTATTTTTTAGTATAAGTATGTCCCAAATATTGTATGGGATGTATTTATGCTGCACAAAACATTGTTGCCTATCTGAAATTCAGATTTAATTTGGTATCCTGTCTTTTACCTGGCAACTCTCACCTGGAGTTTCCTTCCAAGCAGAGACAATGAGGAGTAGACCAGTTAGGATAACATGGAGCTGCAAGGCCAGGACTTACTACCTACCACTGACTTAAACCAAGTTGGTAGAAGAAACAGTGGTGGGTGGTACCCAGAAGCTCTCCCATATGCTCATGCCCAATGTACTCCTTTTATGATCTTAACATCCTTTCTCCTGATGACCTCATTCTTTGCAGCTTACACACCTCCCAAATATTTCTATGCAGACAGTCCTCATTTTCTTTTCTTTTTTTTTATAAAAAAATTTTTAATGTTTATTTCTTTTTGAGAGAGAGAGAGAGAGAGAGTCAGAGAGCGAGCAGGGGAGGGGCAGAGAGAGCCGGACACACAGAACCGGAAGCAGGCTCCAGGCTCTGAGCTGTCAGCACAGAGCCTGATGCGGGGCTTGAACTCATGAATCATGAGATCATGACCTGAGCTGAAGTTGGACGCTTAACTGACTCAGCTACCCAGGCACCCCCAGACAGCCCTCATTTTCTGAATGCAAAGTTAACCAGACCTAGAATGGCTGTCCTCTGATTACTATTTCCTTCATTCATATGAAGTTTTTCCTTCTTCATTGTAATGTGATTTCCATAAGACAGGGAACCGTTTCCAGTGTAACTGCGAATGGAATATGTGCAGAAGAGTTTGACAAAGATTTTTAACTCCAGATAGTTAAGACTCCTGTGTTGTTGGCCACACTTTGTCTGGTAGTCAAAAGAATGCAGATAATTCTGTAGTCCTATTTTCTCTCTTTGTTGTTGTTGTTTTTTTTCTCTTCCCATTGTGTTTGACTTGTCTTCAAGTTTTACATCTCTTTAATTTGTTAATTTTATGATGCCTTTTCTCTTCCTGTTTCACGGATCTGCTTTTTATCCAGGACTTTCTACTCAACAAATAATAGTTAATGGACACATAAAACAGGAATGACGAACGTGCTGCAGAATGCATCACTGTCAAGGCGGTGGCATTCTCCAGGATAGAGAAAGGTAAAGTTTAAAGAGCCCTTATAATTTAAGGGTTTTGGTTTTGCCTAACTTGTGCAACCCTAGTGTTCCTGCAGAAGTAGTAGTTTATTTTTCTGAGATAGGAACTTCAACTGCAAGTACTGTGAGGCTTGTGGGCAAAAGCCTGTAACTGGTGAGTAAGCCTCGCTGATTGTTTAGCATCTGATCTGTGTTCATTCATTCATCAGATTGTATTCTAGTCCTGGAGATTCAGAAATTAATAAACCTTGCCCTCATCAAGGAAACAGATAATAAACAAGTAAATAAAAAAATAAATAATTTAATCTCAGGTAGTGGTAAGTACCATAAAGAAAAACTAAGTGGAATGAGGGATAAATATACATTAGATTGGAAAGGAGGGTGTATTTTTATTATGATGGTCAGAGAAGAGTTCCCTAAGGAGGTGGTGGCATTTGACAAAAACAAGACTGATGGGAGGGAGTAAGCCATGTCACTATCTGGGGGAACCTAGACAGAAGGAACAGAAAATGCAAAAGCTTGAGTTCAAAAGTAGCCAGAGGCTGTAACTGAAGGGTAATGATCATGGAGAGTGGTGGGAGGTAAGTCAGAGAGATAAGTGGGGGCCAGATCACAGGGGAGCTGGTAGTCCACAGAAAAGAATGCCCAGGGCAGCTATTGGATATTTTAAGCAGGGGCAAGACAGGATCTGAACTAAAATTTAATAAATCACTCTGACTACGATGTAGAGAATTGACTGGGGGAGGGAGAGTTGTAAACAAGAGTGATGAGGGAGACCAGTTAGGAGTATTGAAGTAGAACAGGCAGAAGAAGATGTTGGCTTAGGTAATAATAGTGGAGGTGGTGATAATTACTTAGACTATATGGCAAATGATGTGATTCATGGCAGGAAATAGAGGAATCAAAGATGATGTTTAGGCTTTTGACCCAGGCAACTGGGAAAATAGAGACGTCATTTCTTGAGATGAAGAAGACTACGTAGAAACAGTTTTTGTTGTTGTCTTTGAAATATTTTAAAAAAATGTTTTTAATGTTTATTTATTATTGAGAGACAGAGAGAGACAGAGCATGAGCACAGGAGGGGAAGTGAGAGGGAGGGACAGAATCTAAAGCAGGATCCAGGCTCTGAGCTGTCAGCACAGAGCCCAGTGCAGAGCTTGAACTCACAAACTGTGAGATCATGACCTGAGCTGAAGTCGGACACTCAAACAACTGAGCCACCCAGGCGCCCCATCTTTGAAATATTTTTTTGTAAATATATTTACAAAATACCCATGAATGTAATACAAGTAACTTTTTTTCCTGAACTATTTGTAAGTTGCCCACTTACAAATAGTTCAGGAACTTTTTCTTTTGTTCTTACAACTAGATGCCCCACCACTGTTGAATATGCTAGTCGTCTGTACTTCTGTATGCAAAGCATTTACTGACTATTCAATCTGTTTATATTCAAAGTATTTATTAGGGTTTAGTTACTATTCTTACTAACAAGGGTAGTCTCCTGTACAACTGTAAAACACCAAGTTGAGGAAGCTAACATTGATTTTCTTCTACCATCTAATTCTCAGACCACGTTCATGTTTTCCAGTTGTTCCAACAATGTCTAAAAATATCCAGTTCAGGGGTGCCTGGGTGGCTCTGTCGGTTATGTGCCCGACTTAAGCTCAGGTCATGATCTCACAGTTGGTGAGTTCAAGCTCCGCACTGGGCTCTGTGCTGACAGCTCAGAGCCTGAAGCCTGCTTCGGATTCTGCATCTCCCTCTCTCTGCTCCTCCCCCACTCATGCTCTGTCTCTCTCTCTCCTTCAAAAATAAAAAATAAACACATTAAATTTTTTTTTTTTAAATATCCAGTGCAGAGTCATGCAGCGTTTGGTTGTCCTATTTCTTTAGTCTTGTTTAGTCTGGAAGAGTTTCTCAGTCTTTCATTAGCTTTTTTTTTTTAAGTTTATTTTTGAGAGAGAGACACAGAGTGTGAGTGGGGGAGGGGCAGAGAGAGAGGGAGACACAGAATCTGAAGCAGGGTCCACCCTCTGAGCTGTCAGCACAGAGCCCGAAGTAGGGCTCGAACCCATGAACCGTGAGATCATGACCTGAAGTCAGATGCTTAACCAACAGAACCACCCAGGCGCCCCTTTCATCAGTTTTAATGACTGTTTTAGTTTTCTGTGTTGCATAAGAAATATCACAGATTTAGCAGCTTGAAGCAACATATGTTTATTATCTCAGTTTTTGGAGGTCAGGAGTCTAGACATGGCTAGGTTGGATCCTCTGCTTCCTGGTCCTGTCAGGCTGTAATCCACATGTCAGCCAGTGCTATGGTCCCATTAGAGGTTTGACTGGGGAAATATCTGCTTCTTAACTCCCTCACATTGTTGGCAGAATTAATTTCCTTGCTGCTGCAGCATCAAGGCTTCAGTTTATTGCTGGAGATCACCCTGAGCTCTTGCAGTTCCTTGCCACGTGGTTTTCTCCAGGGTGACCACTTACTCCATGCTGGCTTTCTTCTTCCAGGACAGTGAAGTTACCAGCACCTCTGCTAGCAAGATGGTCTTATACATATTTTAATGCAGTTGGGGAAGTGACACCCCATCACCTTTGCTATATCCCATTGGTTCTGCCCAAACTCAAGGGCATAAACACCAAGGGACAGGGATTCTTGGTGTTCAGTTTAAAGTCTGTCTACCACAATGACTTTGATGCTTTCAGAGGTACCTGTATAGAAGTTCCTCAATTAGTGTTTGATAGCTCTTCATGATTAGAATAAGCAAGTTAAAAAAAATCTTTTTACTGAATATTACAGGTATGATTTTGAATTATTCTCATTGTATTATATCTGGTGGCTCATAATTTCAGTTTGCCCCATTACTTATGTTAACTTTGATTATTTGAATTCAGTGATGTCTACTAGGGCTTCTCCACTGTAAAGTTGCTTTTTCCTTTTATAAAGTATAAGTGTTTGGTGTAGAGATACTTTAAGACCATATAAATGGCCCATTCCTCATTGTCCTTTTAATAAGTCACTCAATCATTTATTCAGAATGGATTTACAATTTCCTATTTAATTCAATGGGTTATAGCCCATTACTATAATTACTTTGATCCTTAAGTTATTCCAGATTTTTCCTTCAGAAGTCCCTTCAAAATGCCTTCTGTGTTCTTTTGACATATCTCTATCATTCTTTGAGCACTTCCTTTCAGGAGCAATAAATTACTCTAGGCTCATGTACTTTCCTTGCCCCGGTGCTGAAATCACTCATTACTTCATGGAGCCCTGGACAAGCCAAGATCTGGAGGTTAGTTAATCTCATTGGTATTGGGGTCTTGATCTGAGGCCCTCTTAGTGGCCAGAGTTAGGGAACATTTGTCTA
Organism: Prionailurus viverrinus; assembly: GCF_022837055.1. Lineage (NCBI taxonomy): Eukaryota > Metazoa > Chordata > Mammalia > Carnivora > Felidae > Prionailurus > Prionailurus viverrinus. Next base: position 37,152,144 of record NC_062573.1, on the reverse strand, counting down.
TTTGTCTGTCTATCCTCACATTTACATCTGTAATTCCCTATCTCTATTAAAAGTAATCAGTTCACACCAGTACTTCTAATTTCAGTCCAAAGTCTATTCTGTTGTTTTCCTATCCATATTTGTAATTCCCTTCTCTGACGGTGAGAAAGCTGGCTGTCATTAGCTTTATATATATTATTTGATCAGTTGCTCTGTAAATGACCCATCTTCCATTGCTGCTGCAGTATCCCGTGAGGATACCCTTCTTACCCAAGACTCTGACATCCCTAGCCGGGCTGCCATTATCCTGCAACACACCTTCCTCCCCCCAGCCAAGAGTGCCCTTGTCAACTCCCCTATGCTTCAACAATCAATCTGAGCCACACCCCTGTGCCAATCTTCCTCCTGTTGCTTAGACTCTGACACTCAAATCATGAGTTTGTTTGTTTTTTTAATCATCTTTTATCCTTACTAATTGTTGAAATTCTCTAACACAAAGTGACAGATATTTTGTGTTTGTGTGAAAACGGCCACCAATTATGTCAAATAATAAGGATTAGCTACATTTATTTGTTGATTAATGGCATAAATAAGATGAATGAAGCCAGAAAACTCATGTTAGACAACTATCCCATGACTTGAGTGAGTAATGCATTCCATGGAGCAGATTTAGTTCTTGATGTCATGATGCTAATCACTCTTGAAAGTCTCTAGAGAAGAGGGGCGCTTTGGTGGCTCAGTCGGTTAAGCATCCGACTTCGGCTCAGGTCATGGTCTCGTGGTTCGTGAGTTCAAGCCCCACGTTGGGCTCTGCGCTGACAGCTCAGAGCCTGGAGCCTGCTTTGGATTCTGTGTCTCCCTCTCTCTCTGCTCTGTCTCTCTGTCTCAAAAATAAATAAAACATTAAAAAAAGAAAATATCTAGAGAAGAAAACAAAAATTACACAAGATAACAGGAGTCCCTTCCTTATAGCAACTGCCTTCCAGAAAGAAAGGATGCAGGAAACAATACATTGTCATAAAGTTTATGGATTAAATTCTGTGTGAAATGGTAATATACTTTTTACTAGAAAACACTGAAGCTCTTTAAGAAAATTAGTAATTGGGGATCTTCAAGTATCTGGAAATGTGAGGAGTGTGATACTTAATGGTGTTGAATCCTGCAGAACTCCTTGTGGGTTATAAAACCAATTTCTTCAAGAGACACTGCTGCTGAATGCCTTTTTACCAAATAGCCTTGAGGGAAAACAGATTTGAGATTCAAGGTGCATCATTTGTTGAAAAGTACAAAAGAAAGCAAAAATAAAGTTAGGAAACAAGGCAAATTTTATTGTTAGCCATTTTATGATTTCACTAATCTTTTGCTGTAGCCATGTTTCAAAGGCAGAAATGTAAGTCAAACTCTGCATTTGATCAGATTACAAAGCCAGGTGTCAATTTAAGACTTGGTTTTGGAAAGGAATTTTAGCTGTTACAAGATCACTTTTCTGTTTTTCTCCAATATTTCGAACTTGCGCAAACTATACTTTTGAAATCAGAATCCTTACCCCTTCTTATGAAAAACAAACAGACAAAAACAATTGCAGAACCTGGACGGCCTTGGAGTATTAGTTCCAGGATGCATCTGGTATTATGCCCTTGATCTACCTCCTGTAACGTTGGGACAAGACTACAGGATCAGCCACAGCTGAGGAAATGAAATTAGTGAGACCAACAGTTCTAACATTGTGTGTCAGCATCACTTGGGAACTTAGAAATGTACATTCTGTAGACTCACTTCAGACTTATAGAATCAGGAACTTGGGGTGTCAGCAGTTATGCTTTATCAAGTTTTATAAGGTTGGAGAACTCCTGAGTTTGATTAAGCTACTATTGGCAAATATTGGATTCAGTGAATTATCTTTTTTATTCCTCCCTCATTTGCTCTTCAGGACATGAATGGTTTCTCTAGCTCCTGGCCCGATCAGGGCTACTACGTTCTGAAAACATAATTTTTCTTGTGTATTGAAAAAAAAATACTTTTTACATGTTATTCTCTTCTTAGACATGGCCTATATGCTACTTAAATATTAGCGTATGGGACCTACTCGGTAAATACAAGTTCCCTTCTCTTGTCCCTCAGGTATTTGCTTGCTATTCACTACTGAAAGGGATGGAGATAAGATGCTGGCATCCCTAAATCATCTAATGATAAATTCAGTGAGTACATTGTTAATTATTCTTTATGAAAACTGTACTTCTAAATTTTAACATACTGAATATGATAATTCTAAGAGCAAAGTGAATTAAACATAACATATTCTTTATCTTCCTGTTAAACAGACCAATCTATGTTTATATCAATAGAGTGATTAAAAAATATCTTGTGGCACCTAGGTGGCTTAGTCGGTTGAGCATCCAACTTTGGCTCACATCATGATTTCATGGTTCATGAGTTTGAGACCTGCATTGGGCTCTCTGCTGACAGTGTAGAGCCCACTTTGGAGTCTCTGTTTCCCTCTCTTTCTTCCCCCCCACCTCTCTCTCATAAATATATATATATATATATATATATATATATATATATATGTAATTTTTTCCTGCCGTTTTATTATTTTTCTCTTAAAAGCAAAAATTAAATACCCAGTGTCCTCATCATCATTTCAAAATTTCCAAAACTTATACTTTTGTGAGAAATACCCCTGTGAAGTCTGTGGATATCTAAAGCATAGCCTTCATGGTCTCCATTGTTTTAGTGTCTGAATCCTCAGATGACCCCCATTTCAGCAAAATGTCAATAATACTGATTTGGTTGCATTCTCTTTACTAAGGAAGAACCTCCAGGGTACAGGGACCTCCACAATCCCATATTTCACCTGTCTTGGCCAATTTAAATAGTACCAGTATTTATCTCAGATTACCTAGCAATGGTTCTCAGGCCCAGATCTGTGCAAAAATCTTCTCATGATCTTGTTAAGAAAATTCAGAATCTGTTCACCTCTCTAGTTTGTTGACGTAGTATTTGAGGAGTGGAATCCAGAGGAAGAATGTGTATTGTCAACAAGCATCCCAGTGTTCTTAGGTCTTCAGGGGACAACACACACTTAAAAAAACAAACTAGGTCTGTCCCTTGATTGTGTTCATGTATATAAGAGTCAGTGTAGCAAGGCTTGTCATTAGTGCAGATGCCCTTGTTCCTACCATCATTCAGACAACAACCTGTGTGATATTGGGTGGAGGAGTTAAGACAATCATGTGGATGGATGGCACCTTTCCAGGGCCAGGTTCCTTAAACTGGTTTTGGAACACCATGAAGGAAGGAGGTAATGTCAGGAGCTCACGTTGTGAGATTCTTAGCGCAGTGAGCCCCACAAAGCTCAGTGACAAAGCATGCCTTGTCCTCTGCATTCTGGCTGCCTTTAACTGGAAACTATGGGAGTGCCCAGAGACATCCTTTGTGCGAGCAGTGCTGTTCTTAGGATGGCTAACGTGGGTACTGAGATTTTCTTAGCTGACTGTGGAAAGGTGATATGGGTAATCAGACTGGATCAGGACCAGGAGGGGAGTCTGAGCTCTGAGTGGGGACTGTCCCTATTTGGAGAATATTTGAAGGACTTCCTAGGAGGCTCTTAAAGATAATAATGGGACAGCCCGAGGGGAAGGTTAAGTTCTTCTACTTATACCAGGTAGGCCTATTAAAGCTGGAGATATTTGGGCCTCATATTCTATGAACACAGGTATTTCTTTTTTATCTATTTTAGGAGATGTCATTGTACTAGACATTGTTAGACATTCACTTAGGACAATTAAAAATTGTCAGGTACTGTATAAAGTGTGGGTGATGTTATTTCACTGCAAGAGGATTTACCACACCTGGATCCTTGAGGAGGTGCATCAGTGACTGACATTTTAACCACTAGTCCCGGGTGACTTCAGCCAATCAGAAGCCTCTAGTGTCATGGCTGCAGGTGGCACACAGGAGCTCTTTACACCAGTCACCAAAATTCAATAATTAAGCTCTGTCCTGAAGCATTTGATTAACATTATAGATCAATTGAGACAATGAATTACCTGGAAGTAATGACAAATAATATATTCAAAATATAGAAAAAAAAATCCTTGTGCTATGAGAGATCATAAGAAGAGCAGAAAATTTGTAAGTCTCCAAGTTTTGACTTTGGAAGAATGCAACTTATTTGATACACATCTTCCTCCTCCCTGCCCCCCACCCCAGCCTTTTTCACTAGAGACACCTTGGATCATTTTGTTTTAGTGGCTTCACTAATGGATTAGGTGGCATGGAGGGGTGTGGTTGGGCGTCTATAGATGCCTGTTACCCTTAAGTGATAACCATACCAATTTATTATAGTCATTGAACCATTACAGTTTTCTTGAAGGTTTCCTAGAGGCCAAGAAAAGATTCCCGTGGTGGATTATGGCTTTGCTTCTACTGTTATGTATATCAGTGATTTATGTCTGATAGAGAGAATGGGCTAATATGGCCCCCAGGACATTCTTTACTTTTAAAAAATGACTCTTTGGCTTTCAAAGTAGGGATAACTACACTAAGCACCAAGGGAGGCCCAGTCATAAACAAAAAAATATATTCTAAATTATATTTACACATACAAAATGCTTAGTAGTTTCAGTTAGGGGAGAAAAATGGAAGTTGTACCTTTTATTCTGTCTCCTCAAAGTCTCTCAGACTTTTACCACTCTTAGTCAAAAACTGTATAATTAAGAATGATCAACCTTTTTAAAAATTTTTTTTAACATTTATTTATTATTGAGAGACAGAGAGACACAGAGCGTGAGCAGGGGAGGGGTAGAGAGAGGGGGAGACACAGAATCCAAAGTAGGCTCCAGGCTCCAAGCTGTCAGCACAGAGCCCGATGTGGGGCTCGAACTCTAACTGTGAGATCATGACCTGAGCCGAAGTCGGATGCTCAACCGACTGAGCCACCCAGGTGCCCCAAACCTTTTCTTTTATAAAGATGAAAATAGTAAATGTTTTCCTGCTACAGCTATGCCATAAGAACATATTGAATAACTAGATTCCATTAAATGGTGACTAAGTGAATTTAGGTAGCTGCATGAAGAATCTCTGTTGAAGTAGGTTAAATAAAAAATAGTTTGAGCATTTGTATATATAATGGCTTCACATAAGGTCACTTATGTTTCGGTAAAGGTTGGGGATGGGGTCCAGCTTTATGGTAAAGTTTTTGTTTTAAAATCAGCATTATTGCTGTCTAATTAATATGCAGTAAAATGCACTCATTTAAAAAGTGTTCAGTTCAGGGGCACCCCAGTGGCTCAGTCGGTTGAACATTCAACTCTTGATTTCGGCTCAGATCATGATCTCGCGGCTCACAAGACAGAGCCCTGCCTCAGGCTCCACGCTGAGAGTGCAGAGCCTGCCTGGGTGTCTCTCTCACCCTCTCTCTTTGCCCCTCCCCTGCTCCCCCCTCTCTCAAAATAAAAATAAATGAATGGGGGGCGCCTGGGTGGCTCAGTCGGTTAAGCGTCCGACTTCAGCTCAGGTCACTATCTCGCGGTCTGTGAGTTCGAGCCCCACGTCGGGCTCTGGGCTGATGGCTCAGAGCCTGGAGCCTGCTTCCGATTCTGTGTCTCCCTCTCTCTCTGCCCCTCCCCCATTCATGCTCTGTCTCTCTCTGTCTCAAAAATAAATAAAGGTTAAAAAAAATTAAAAAAAAATAAATGAATGAATAAAAAGTGTTCAGTTCAGTGATCTTTTGCAAATGTATATGAGTGTGTGACCACCACCATCATCAAGACCTTCCCATTTTCCCAAGGAGCTACCTCATGCTTCTTTGTAGTCTACACCCCCCTACCACCACCATCTCTGGCCTCAAACACTGGTCTGCTTTCTGTTACTATAGCTTAGTTTTGCTTTCTGGAGAATTTCATATAAGTTGAATCATACAGTATATATGCTTTTGTGTCTAATTTCTTTCTTTCACCGTAATATTATTGGTATTCATCTGTTGTTGCATAAATCATAACTTCATTCATTTCTACTTCTGAGTATTATCCATTGTGTCGATATCCACAATTTGTTTTTGTATTCTGTTACTGATGGACTTTGGCACTGTTTCCATTTTGGAGCTATTATGAATAACGCTTTCATGAAGATTCTTGTACAAGTCTTTGTATGGGCCTGCATTTTTATTTCTTTGGGATAAACGTGTAGAAGTGGAATTGCTGGTTAAAGATTTTTCTTTTAAAATTTCTTTGTTGTATTTGTTTTAAAGCGCTTGTTTGTTTGGTGATTTGTTCTATTTTCGCCTCAAATAAATACCTCCCCATTTGTAAAACAACCATTTGATCAAAGTTCTTCTGGTAGAAAGGAGCCATTGTTTCATTTTCTTTTTATCTGGTTGATTTTTAAATTGTTAGACTCTGGCAGTAGTCCAGATTCACTGCCGTTTCTTTTGTAGTGTTGCCTATATTTCTGGAAACTGGAAACTTGTCTCAGTTTATAAAGGGATAAGAGGAAATACTCTCTCTGGTAATATTTAGCAAAAAAAGAACTGGAGACAGAAGGACAATTAAGAGTCAGGATCATCAGCATATGAATTGGGTGGAAAGACACAGTTAGGCTAAAGGAGTCAGATGGACAGAGAGGAAGGAGGCTTAAAATTTCTTGAATAAACACCAAAGTATAAATGCTGAGCACAGAACAAGCTTCGAAACCAATCATCTTCAAGACTTTCCAACTTTTAAAAGACAAACATGTCACTTATTCTGAGTTCTTTAAAAACGTTCAGAGGTAAAAACGTTTAGGTATGTAGTACTTTCTCATGAAGAGAAAGCAGACATGGGTGTTTGTTTTTTAATAGTGGAGTATGTTGGGTGTTAGGTCAGAGAATCCTTTCATATCAGGATGCTCAGAAATTGTTCCCTTTTCTACCAAACACATTTTTGTTTTCTTTGCTTTTCTTAAATCCAGATATAAGCTAGTTGATCTGCCACCGTATCTTGAAAAAACATCCTTTAAATGTGGTGTTTTAATCAGTTTGTTGTCTCAAAAAGAACAGTTATTCAAATCAGTTCAAGTTAAAAAGAGGTACATGGAGATGATAGAAGGCTACATCACTAAATTGAGGTAAGAAATATGGCCAAGCTTCATGGGAACTGGACCAGGAGATAGAAAGCCAGTGGGAACTCAGGAGTTCTCTGTCTCTGATTTTGCCTCTCTGGATCTCGCGCTGTTTTTATTTCTCCTTTGTCCTGTCTCTGCAGTACAGTATGTTCTTTCCACTCTGTCATTCCCTGCAAGTCTCCTTCATTCTCTTCTCTCCTGGATAGTTTAACCTGCTGATTCATAGCCTCTGCTTCTTACTAACATGGCTTTCCTTGACACCTACTCTGATCTCATCCCTCCGTGACCTTTCAGCTTTTCTTGACCACAATCTGTATGAGTAGGAGTTTAAATTCTCCAGAGAGGTAGAATCTAACTGGTAACAGGCCAGTAGATTTACAGGCCTAGAGAAAGCTGTCCATTTTTTGTCCAGTACTAGTGTCACAGTGTTCTTTGGCCATCAAGCTCTTCCCCTTTAAATAGGGACCACGAGTGAGGCAGCTTAAGGGAGACTTGGGCAAAGCAGGCACATTGAATGAGATGTCCACTGTGAGTGGACTTGTACTTACTGGAAGTGCTAGAAAACCTGTCCTATTAGGCAGCAATCATGTAATGCTGAAGTCCAGCAGATGGACAGGCAGGCAGGCCAGGAGACCAGAGCTATCACACTAGGCAGTCAGACTTCAAACTTCTCAGGCATTTTCAAAGAACGTTCTTTCCTCGAGTCTAATTAAAATTGGTTAGATTGCCAATGCCTGCTAACTGACTTGACTTAAAATGACTGCTATTAATGAGCATTGGATGAAACATAAAGAATAAGCAAAGAAGTGAGTCAATTTAAGGGGTAGTGTCTCACGAAGTGCAATAATAATAAAGAAAATATCTGAATTTGGCTGTGTCTGCTGAGCTGCCCTCATCATCTCCGACAGTTTAGGATCCAGGCCGTGGAGCTGAAACCTGTATTTGTACTAGTGTAATGTTTCATAATACGTGAATTTAATGGAAGCCAGCTATCATCTTTGAGTTACTTTGTCTTTAACTCATCAGGGTGTAAATGGGTTTCAAGGTAATTTTTAATCTATATGTAAATTAGCAATTTCTGTAACAGCCATAGTATGAATTTGAGTGTGTGCAGAAAAGAAGGATTGGATGCAAACAATATTTTGAAAATAATGTCAAGAAAGAGGCTATACAAGTGATACATGACATTCAGTGAATTTGGATATAGGTTATATTAGGACACTTTCAATGAAATTATTGTCATTGAAAATTTTCTGAGGCTGATAATACATGAAGTAATATGTAGAACAGAGAATGAAAATAAGATTTTATTGTTGGGTTAAACTGTGTTAAAGGTCACACAGTTTTTCATTAGATATCTTCCATTTTTATGGAATCTTCCAGATTTTATGTGAAAGTTGATTGTATTCTTACGGAATTTGTTTTTTTTAAAAAAATTTTTTTTTTCAACGTTTATTTATTTTTGGGACAGAGAGAGACAGAGCATGAACGGGGGAGGGGCAGAGAGAGAGGGAGACACAGAATCGGAAACAGGCTCCAGGCTCCGAGCCATCAGCCCAGAGCCTGACGCGGGGCTCGAACTCACGGACCGCGAGATCGTGACCTGGCTGAAATCGGACGCTTAACCGACTGCGCCACCCAGGCGCCCCCAGAATTTGTTTTTTACTAAGATAGTAAAGTGACTTAAAGTTGGAGTGATTAAAACTCTTCTTTTGTTTTCTGATACAAAATAATATGCTTTATCTACTATTTAAATCTATGTTTATAAGTAAATATGCTTTCTTGTATTTATATCTGTCATGTAACATGCTAAAAATTACAAAAACCCTAATTTTTCCTAATTTTAGTCAGAATGAAAGCTGCATAAATATTTTATATCCTAAATCATCTAATTAATTATTTCTTTTTAAAGAAAGAGTGTAGCACAGGGAAATGTTCTGAAGGATATTAATAAAAATACAAGCATTCAAAGTTCATTCTAAAGTTCAGGGAGTATTAGCCTCCAAAGAGCAGTTGTCAATTACATGGAAAGAATAGAAAGCATGAAAAGATACAGAATGGGTTATTATGGCTACCATTTTCTAGTCTCTAATAGTTAAAAGAAGGGTGGGAGATTGTACTGGAGGTGGTATCTGTACCAAAATTAAGTGGTAACTTCAAAGCAAAACATGGGCCACACCACTTCAACTCTGTTAGTTGCAACTGGCTTTAATTCAGTTTGCTCTGGATTTATTTCCATTTGTTGATGAGTTGAATCATTGTCATTAGGATTGATCTCAACCTAAAATAGAAATCATTGCCTTTCTGGGGCACCTGGGTGACTCAGTTGGTTAAGTGTCTGACTCTCGATCTTGGCTCAGGTCATGATCTCACGGTTTGTGAGTTCGAGCCCCACATCAGACTCTGTGCTGATAACACAGAGCCTACTTAGAATTCTCTCTCCCTCTCTTTCTGACCCTATCTGACTTGTGCTCACTCTCTCTCTCATAATAAATAAATAAATAAATAAATAAATAAATAAACATTAAAATTTTTTTTAAATGCAAATCACTGCCTTTCAGATCAATGTTAAATCCCCTAAGTAATAAAGAACTTCTATACTTAACCAAGTTACCATTTTGATTGTCCAGGGATGTTAAGTACCCTGGTTCTTTAAATATTAACTCAAAGAATTTTTAAAATTCTGACTTTATTTGTATTTATATAACCCCCTGGAGTTTAACTACTGTTCTGGATAGTTCTCACTGTGAAGTGACTCTCATGCAATTGTATTCTTGCTGGGAAATGATTTTATTGCATAAGAAAATGAATGAGCAGAGACCAGTGAGCTGTGTCTGCTGATGGACTCTAATTTGCCAACTGTGATGTCAAAGCAGATTTGAGATTTGTGACAACAGTTTGTGATTGCACTGCACTGCAATTCTGTGGCAGCAATGAACCATGCCATGCACAATCTCATTCCACGTTTTGCACTTATATAAGTTTAGTTTACATAGTCCTATGTGGAAAACTTTCAGGGGCACAGGGAAGATTGGTTGGGATTATTGTGTTGGTACTACATGCTTCATTATAGTACTGATGGCATTGAAATCTATTTCTCCATTGTCCAGAAGGAATGGTTGTGTCCCATTCTATCAAAGAACTGATAGAAAGGGAATATTCACATTGTATTAGAGGCTATGTAATATCTGGCACAAATCATAGTTTTTGTTATTACTAAACCTACCAATCTAGGTTTTCTGCTAGCATTGCCTTAAAAATAAGACCGATGTGTTTTCTGCTAACTTGTACACTACTTTTAAGTACTCTGTCTTTCATAGCTCAAAACAGTTTGGTGTGAACCAAGTGGATTTGGTTGCTTTCTGAAGAAAGAGGCACTTCTGCATAGGGTTCTCCTCACACTCATAAAATTTCAAAGACAGCCTGGTGGTTTTGGCATCCACACTCTTTTTTTTTTTTCCTCAAAATTTTATTTAAATTCTAGTTAATTAACATATAGTGTAATACTGGTTTCAGGTGTAGAATTTTGTGATTCATCACTTACGTACAATACCCAGTGCTCTTTGCAACAAGTGCCCTCCTAAATACTCATCGCCATTTAGCCCATCCCCCATTCTGTTATAGAGTATTTGTGAGCCAGGTCTCCTAGGAAAAAATCATGCTGATGGTAGGCAGAATTTTGATTCCCATGAACTTTGCCTCCTGATGGCATGCTGTGGTTATGTTACATGGCAAAAGGGACTTTGGAGATATAATTGCAGTGAAGACTTTGACATAGGGAGGTTAGGGGTGCCTGGGTGGCTCTGTCGGTTGGGTGTCCAAATTCGGCTCAGGTCATGATCTCACGGTTCCTGAGTTTGAGCCCCATGTCGGGCTCTGTGCCAACAGCTCAGAGCCTGGAGCCTGCTTCGGATTCTGCATCTCCCTCTCTCTTTGCCCCTCCCCCATTCTCTCTCTCAAAAATAAATAAACATTTTAAAAAACAAAAAAAAAATTATTAACACAGGGAGGTTATCCAATCTGGAGGTACCAAACAGAGCATGAGAAAGAGTATGGCAGCTGTTAGGAGCAATAACCATCTCCCCACATGTCCCAGACTTATCCAGCAAAGTGGGAGCCTCAGTCCTACCACTGCAAGGAACTGAATTTGGTCAACAATCTAAATGAGCTTGGGAGCAGATTCTTCCCTAGCACCTTGAGCAAGGAATGCAGCCCTATCAAAACTTTGATTTTGGTATTGTGAGACCCTAAGGAGAGGACCCAGCCCAACCCAAATAGACTTTTGACCTTTAGAGACTGTGAGATAATACAGTAGTATTGTTTTAAGCCACTAAGTTTGTGATGATTTGTTAGAGCCTCAACAGGAAACAAATAATGTTCATTCTTGAGATATCCTAAGATGTAGTTCAGGTGTTTCCACTGGTCAGATTCTGTCTACTTCCCTGGGCTTCTATTCCTCACCATTTAAATTCTCCTAACTCCTGGCCCATCCAATGACTCCTATAGCATCCTATAACATATTATGACATCTTTTAGCATCCTGTAACTTTGATAATAAATATAAGATCCCTATAACATCCTGTAATAACCTATACCTTCTATGATATACACAAAATGAGTCTACAAAGGTAGGGAACATGGCTGGGGAAGTTACTCATCTGATCCAAGTAACCTATTTCTCTGGAAGATGACTGAATTATATCAGTATGTTTTAAAAATACACTATCTCCTTCCCACCTTCATACTTTCTGCTGACAGTCTCTTCCCTCCAAGCAATTGATTTTTAGTAGTCTGAAATTTAGATTTAGTAGACTGAGATCTATCGTATGAGACTGTAATGTTAGGCTACTTTAAGGTTGTCATTAACAAACTCCAGCACTACTTGCTCAATAGAGAATTGCCTCTCCTTGGTCCACATTAGCTCAGAGAGCAAATTAACTCATTTGTTTACTCAGAAATTTGCTCCTGGAGTTAGATGAGAAGGATATGAGTTTATCGCTGAGTTAACTATGGCTGTGAGAGCCCTTTCCATTAATTGCTGGCTATTGCAAGAAGCATGTGATGTCCATTATTTCTATTTCCTTTGCCAATTTGTGGAAACACCTGGAGGTTTAATGAGTGAATGTGCCTTTGCATCCTGAAATAAATAAGCAAGACAGCCAATTAAGGATACATGCATATAAATCAAAATTATTTTTCCACATTTGTGCTTGTGAAAAAAAAAAAGACTTAAATGGCATTTGTAAAATTTCCCCCCCAATTGTGTTGGGAGTGTTGGGAGTGTTGGGAGGTTCACTAGAATTAGAAATGGCTACCCATTTCCTCAGCTTTGGAGTCACAGAGCTGTGTGTGAATCCCAATTCCATCACTTACTGGTGTGTGATATTTATTGAGTTACCTAGCCTCTTTAGCCTCTTTGCCATGGCAATAGTGACTTATCTCTTTAATCTGTAAAGTATGTGGCACAGTTCTACCAAATACCATTAATGGTGGTGATTTTACCAAGACAGTCCATGGTCAACACCTTTTCTTTGATAGTTCTCCACACATAGCACATTCTATGTAAAACATTAAGTGAATAAGAATCTCAGATCACTTCTCCCCCAAGTATGGTTAAAGGTTTTCTGTATGTCTCTAAAACAATCAGAATAATGAAATGGGCAAGAGAGAGGGAGCATGGGGAAGGAAAATGAGATGAGGGCTAGATGTATATGGAAGCTATCCTATATAGGCTCTTGGAACAAGTAATGTAGAAATGTCACTGACAGTTGTCCCCTAGAGCCAAATCATTTTGAGAAGTCTTTAAACATAATTTTAAAATGTTTTGGTTTTCAGGCACTATCAATGATGTGCTAATATCCTGTCTTTCAAGTCAAATCTCAGACTTGAATCTGAAGTTATTTCTTGAGCATCTGAGAATAGAAATTGAACTTCCATATGCTGTGTTTCTGATGGTAGCAGGGCATGTCAAGACAGGTCTGAACATAAGGAGAATCTGAGGATCTCAGAGAGAGAGCTATCTTCTTAAATAGAGTACTAATATTTTTCCTTTGCTAGAAACTTAAACTGCAGAAAAACACTCCGTTACAACCTACCTTCATTTTCTGCTTAGATAGATATCTGTCCTGCCAGAGGCAATTTGGAAACACGTTCTTTATCTCAGTAGAGGACATTATGCTGATCACTTTAGGTAAAAAGTTTCATTGTCTTCCAAACAATAGTTTGTCAGGAAAAAAAAAGCATATTTTCTTTTAAAAATAACTTAAAATACAAATAATCTTAGGTGAGTTTGTCTTAGCTGGAAGAGAAGACATGTTAAACTGTTTGCAACAAATAAAATACTTTTTTTTTTAATAGAAGGAATGGAAGCTCACCATCTCAAAAGTACTGAATTTAGACTCAAAAGTCATAAAAACCCCGAGTTCACCCTAAGTCCCCTCACTCCAAACACTCATGTCTAAGTTTTGCACCTTCCTCCTCTTTCCTTTCTCTTTGATCTTCTCTTCTGCGCACACTTGTGGTCTTACCTCCATTTCCTCTTGCCCTAGACCTTGCAAGCCTTCTAAAATCCCTTTTTCCATTGTTGCCTCCACCCCCCCATTCATCTCTACAGTTCTGTTGATATGATCTATCTGAAACAAATTCCATCAGGTTGCTCCCTTACTTGAAAATGCACTGGCTTCCATTGCTTAGAGAATGAAGTTAGAACTTCTTTCTTTGCCACGCCAGGGATCTGGTCTTTGGCCATTTCTATTTTTCCAGTCCTACTATTGAGTGCCCCCCCTCACTCCATGCCAGAAGTAGCTTGCTATTTCCAGCATCTACCAGGCTGTTTAATTCTCTGTATCTTTGCTCAACCTGCTTTGATGATCCCCCACCCCCCATTTTCCTTATAAATATTCATCTTCTAGGCTGAGCTCAATGCCAACTCTCTGTCTCTCTCTGCCTAACCCACATAGAACTGATTTCCTCCCTCTTCAAGTCTCCTCTATATTTTGTGGAGACTTCTGGACATAGAGACTGTAATATTTTATTGCATTTGTTCACAAGCCCATTTCCCACTTCCAGACTTAATCTAAATGAGATTAAAACTATACCTTATCTAGCCAGTAGTAATGTGCATGTAACATGCAGTGGACACCCATCTGGAGAGAAGAAAGGAATGGAAAGTCCTGGGATGGAGCCATATGCATGCTAAGAATTCAGACAAGACACGTAATTTCTCTGAGCTTAGTTTTACTCACCTGTAAAATAACCACAGTATTGCCAGCTCTTTCCATTGTGTTTGGAAGAAAACCATTAGAAAAAGCCTCTAAGCACCAGCCCTAGATGCCATATACTCTTTGCTTTCCTCTGGGACTTCATTTCAGGCCTCTATCCCTCTTGTTCCCAGTTTTCCAGAGGAATTTACCTTCTGGTAGTTTACAGAATGTGCCAAACTGTTTTCTCACCCTTCCCAGCCCTCTCTTGCACATGCTGATTCCTCTGAATGAGAGGCACCCCCCTCCTCCGCCAAACTTTGCAGGGCTGCCTGCTTCTCATCAAACATCACCTTCTCAGAGATGCCTTGACTAATCTCTCTGACGTAGGTCTCTCCATGTTATGCCTGGGTATTTTTTTATAGTATTCTTTTTATTTTTTTTTTTAGATAACTCCATAGTTTATACTTCTTTTAAGTATATGTTTAGGGTTTTTTTTTTGTTTGTTTTGGTTTTTTTTGCTTGAATTCCTCACTGTAATGTCAACTCCAGGAGAGTGGGCAAAGATGACATTGTTCCTGGTGACTGTTTCATTCCTAGGGCCTGACACATAGCAAGCACTTAATAAATATTTGTTGATGATATATGAACTAATCTCTAAGGTTGATTCTGAAGACCAGGTACAGTTGGTGAGTGAAGTTTATAAACCAAGAGCACTATACAAATAATGTGAAGCATAGTTACTATCATAACCGGAACAAGCACAGAGAAACAGGGAAAATATGTGCCAACTTCCATTTTCTCAGGAAATGAATATACAGCTGGACAACAAGTAATTACTCATTTCCAAGGGTGAAATCTCAGTCTGAGTGACTAGTCCAGCAAGAGAGAGAGGACTTTTTCATGCCTAGAGGAGGTATTATTTCTTAACATGTTTTCTGCCATAAGCTGACTAGAGTCCTGGGGCTAGAGAAAGTATGCTCATACTTTTGGTGAAGGAGGAAGGTGGTGTGGGCTCTGGGACTCAGGGTCCAGCCAGAGGAAATGTCTCCCCATGTATGGCTCTTTCATATAGATCTACTTGATCTGTTTTTAGTGTGAAAAGACTTCAGTCTGGGCAATTAGTTAAAATAGGGTATATCTCAGTTAGGCAGGTAAAACACCAGCCAGTGCAGGATTGGTAAATAGATGACCAGAAAAGAAGAGATGGGTCATGGTTTTCTCCATGGTTTTCCCAGAAACATACCTTTTCTTTATCTGATTTCCCCTCTCTATACCCATTGCCTATCTGTAGAAAGGGGATAATAATATTTACTTGATAGGGCTATTGTGAGAGATGAATCAGATATGTAAAGAGTTTGGAATGTTCTAGCATGTAGTAAGCTCTTAAAAAGTGCTATTTTTATTGTCAACAGCCCATCATTTTTATAAACATGAATCAGGACTCAATTTTTCCCACCTACGGAGAGTAGGAATAACACAGTGGGTTCTCAGATGTCACCTAACTGCCAAACACATTAGCCCCAGAATATAACCAGGGACCAGGGACCTTAAAAAAGGGTGCTCCTATTTATCAGGTCAAAACCATCTTTCTCTGGTCTTTCTCCGTCATGGCTGTTGTATCAGAAGCAGGAAGATGATACATTTTTGGATTATTTTCCCTAAGGCCCAGAGAGCTCTAATGATAATGAACTCACTATTTCATAGGACATAGAAGTATAGTTTAATAAATCATAATATACTTCTGATTAGATTATTTTATCAGTTTAAAATTATTTTTAATTCTTAATTTTACGCTTCAGAAAAGTTGTAAAAATAGTACTGATATTTCTTATGTACTTTTCACCCAGCTTCCTCTACAGTTAGTCTTATTATCACAGTACGATGGTCAAAATGGAGAATGTAACCTTTGCACAATAATATTAACCCAAGTACAAATTTTATTTTGATATTAGCAGGTTCTCCACTAATGTCCTTTTTCTGTTCTAGGATTCTGTCTCAGGTCTCACTGCATTTGGTTGTCATGTCTGCTTGGTTTCCTCCACTCTACAACTGTTTTTCTCTTTCCCTGTCTTTCATGAACTTGATACTTCTGAAAAGTTCTGGTCAGCTGTTATTGTGAAGACTCAACCCTCAATTTGGTTTTATCTGGTGTTTTTCCCTTGACTAGATTGAGGGTATGCATTACCAAGAAGAATAACACAGTGATGAGCCCTTCTCAGAGCCAGATGTCTTATCACTGGTGGTGTGAACTTTGGTTACTTGGTTCAGGTGGCAGCTGCCAGGTGTCTCAAGTGTTATTATTTTCCCCTTTGTAATCAATAGATATCTTGGGCAGAGATACTTTATACTATGAAAATGACTTGTTTCTTCTCCAACTTTCATCCACCATTTTAGCATTCATCTGTGGATCTTGCCTGCAACAAGTTGTAGTGTTTTAAGAGTGATTTTCTATTCCCTCATTTCCCATGCCCTCACATTTATTAATTAGAATTCATTTGAAGAGAGAGCTATCTTTTTTCCATTTACTTATTTATTCAGTTAGTTATATCAGTATAGATGCATGTATATTAACTTGCTTTATTCTATGAGATATAATACGATGCTATCATTTTTTTTGTTTTGTTTTTGTTGCTCACGTTGTTTTACTTTTGGTCATCGTAAGCTCTTTCAGGTTGGCTCCTGTGGCCTTTCCACATCCTCCCATCCTTATTTTTTTTAAGTTTATGTATGTATGTATGTATGAATGTATGTGATCTCTACACCCAATGTGGGGCTTGAACTCATGACCCTGAGATCAAGAATCGCATGCTCTACTGACTGAGCCAGCTAGGTGCTCCTCTCCCATCCTTTTTTTGAGCATTTCTTTACTTTTTAGAATTTTAAGATGCTCCAGACTCATCTTGTATTTTCCTAGCCTCAGGCTTGGAATTAACCACTTCTTCCAAGAAACCCTTTGGTTCTTTTTTTTTTTTTTTTTTTTTTGGAGAATGGCTTTTAGAAACTAAGATCTGAGCAGTAGGTGTGTTCATTGCTGCTAGGGTGTCATTGTTCTTCCTTCTTTCCTTATTTGTGACTTCTTTCCTGAGCATGGGAAACTTGGTCCTTGTTATCTACAATATATTTACTTACTTTGTTTAACCCCTAGTAAAAGAGAAAGTGGTTCCAGAATTGCTGTCCCAGTCTCCAGAGAAACAAATTTGCTGTGAACTCATAGTTCACACAATTTTTTAAAATTCATAATATAATTCTGTGCTAAATCATACTCCCTACGTGCATGGTGATCATTATGATTTTTGGCTTCTGTTGTTTCCAAGAAAAGAAAACCTTTGCAAGAAGTACTCTCATACACAAACTAGAAGGTGCTTTACCTACTTCATTCCATTTCCTAAAAACTTCAAAAAATATTATTTGTATCTAGTAGGTATTGTTTGCAAGTTAAGATCCAAAACCTTGCATTTAATGCATAGTTTATTTATATTTTCATGCTTCACTGTTTGGATAAGTATATAGTTCTAATTAAAAAGTAAGAGATGACACATAATTTCCTTATTTTTTTTTTTTTAAGTCAGGAACAGTAATATTGTTCCCGGAATATGAAGATACAAGTCTGCTCTGGGGTCATGACAGCTGTACTTGAGATTCAGGTGCTCACATGAACAGACTAAGTAAGTAACAGTTCTTACAGAATGATATGTGAATGAAGGCAATCCCCATTTGTGGCATGTGCATGTATGAATGCAGGCACACGTATGTACAAGCACACACAGGTGCATGTACACGTATATGTGGGTACACATATAGTCCAGGCTGAGGGCTCATTTTCCAAATCAGTTTTCTCATCTAGTGAATGGAAGAAATATGTTCTTGATATTTGCTTTCTATTTTAACCCTTTGGAATTCTCTTTTGCAGTTGTGTTCAAAAACAGCTTACACGTTACTCAAGATGATAAGTTACTTTACCTTATAGTCACACCTTATATGATGATACTATTGATATTATCCAGTTTGATCTTTTTATTTATCACTCTTGGCTCTGAATAACTTTTGGCTATTTCAAATATGCTTCTTAAGGGTAAAAAATGTTCAGCCCTTAAAGAATGAAATTTTGAGGATGTTAAGAATGTGTCCCAAGGATGATAGTGACCCCAAAGAGGACTCCCCCCAGCCTAGACTGCTTCTCTCCTCTAACACAAGATGTGAAGCAATTGTAGCATTGTTAAAATAACTAGTCATCTTAAAAAGGTGCAGAATACTTAATATCCTTGATAACATTTTTGTGAGTTGATTAAAAATCCTGTACTCTTGGGGCACCTGGGTGGCTCAGTTGGTTGAACATCCAACTCTAGATTGCAGCCCAGGTCATGATCCCAGGGTCATGGGATCGAGCCCTGTATCAGGCTCCTCACTGAGCAAGGAGTCTGCTCAAGATTCTACCCCCCCACTCTCTCTAAAATAATAATAATAATAAAGATCCCATACTCTTGTTTCAGTTTCACGTTTAGAGAAATGGGAGTCCCAAAAGAATAAAAGCATATACCTCTAACAGCAAGCCAGTGACATACCATTCTGTATTACCAACAAGTCTGTCACTCCTTCACTCCTTCCATCCCTGATCCACAATCCCTCAAAGACTTGATGACAAGGCAATGATAGGAGGTTGTGATTCGGTGGGATGCATACTAGACTGGAATCAGAAGACATGGTTAGGAATCCAGGTGTTGATCAGATGAGGCAGTAGCTTTGAAATCATTTGAATGATATCAAGCACCCACAGGTTGATTGTGAATCTGAAATTGAGAAGCTAAAGCTTCAAAAGTCAAGGCTTACTATATTTTATATGAACTATTTAATACTGGGATAAAAAATATGCTAAAAGAGGTCAGGCTTTTAATAACCCAATATAGTGGATCTCTTAATTCTTAATAAAAAAGTATAAAAAGATGAAATAATCTAGCCTGTAATCATTCTGCCAAGTCATGAGGTGTAAGCAGGTAATTTTAGAATGTTCTATAACTGTACTTTAAACCACAGATTGCATTAAAAGTCAGGGTAGTAATTTTTCAGGTCTCCTACGGCAGGATTTATTTTCTTAATATAGAAATGTTCAATTCATCATGCAAGACTTTTTATATAGGTTAGACCTCTTCTCCATGTCCTCAAATTTCTTTACTTCCATCTACCCATGCTTGTCCACAGCATATATACACTGTACTTATGTGTGCATGTTCACTTACACACACACACACACACACACACACACACACACACTCCTCAGTACAGGCAAATTAAAGCTAAGTGGGCATAATTGGCCACCTCTTGCCTTATAATTTAGATTTCAGAAAAAAAAAACCACCTCTCTCCTGTTTTTCTCCTTTTGAGCAAACTATGGAGAAATGTATTAGCATCCTTACATTTCTTGGCCTCATGCACTCCCTTTCTTCCCTTGCATGTGAACCTCATGGTCTTGCCAAGGTTTTCTAATATTGGCATGTCAAATGCAGATTACAAGCCTCCACAGGCTGGGTTCACACTGGCCTCTTGGCTTTTTACAGAACCTTACATAGCCTTGTCGCTAGCTTGATGTTAAAGCAAATAATGCTAGCATCCTTAGTAAGGCCTTTGCACTGAACACCATGGAAATTCAACCACAATAAACATGCTGAGAATAAAATCAGGCCCTGCTGTAATTATTAGGTCAGAGGCAGGTAAGTGCAATTATTTCTTTACTGAACAAAGGCAGGTGGGGAGTAACTGGTTCTGCAATGAGAGGGCAAGGTGTGCGAGGGCTGGGGATGTTCAATCTGTAAGCCCACATGCGTTCAACACCCACATAGTGCTTCCTATATATTTTTCCTCTCTATGCTATTCTTTTTCTTTGTTTTTAAAAGCAGTTCTAAATTGCATGGCATTTTTTTTCCCCTTCTCACACTTCTTTCTGTGCTTACAGGCAAGGACAGTAAATTAAGCATATCTAAGGATTTAATGCTCAGAATCACCTTGGATAATTGGCTTAAGGGGTTGAAGCACGCTTTTCCCTGTGTCTCCTTGTCTTAATGCTACTTCTCCTCCGAGGATACATCTGTCAATAATTGATGGAGCTTTCTTGGGTAAATGAGCTGTTGCTTGGGACATTATAAATCATATTTGGAATCAAGTTTGTTTTCAAGCTGCTTTTAAAGTCTCAGTGCTGTGCTAACTGAATAGAAAATGCTAAATGTTTGCGGGAGTAGTACAAGCCCTCGAGTGTTAAAGGCACGAGCTGGATTTAAGAGAACAAATGGAATTTATACCCTCTAAGGGAACCAGAACACATCTATTTTATCAGAAAAATGTGGAGATTTGGCAAGGTACTTCTAGAAGGACACTGCCTGAGTACCTGCTGTGTGCTGGGCGCTGGGATCTGTGAGTCACTTTGGGTACCTGAGTTAATCCTCAAAAGACTCACCTGGCAGGTATTACGAGGACTCTTCTAGAGATGAAGCAACAGAGGCTCAGGAAGGTTGATTACCTCCTCAGTGCATGCAGGGAGCATGTGGTGGACTTGTAATTGGAATCAGTTGGACTGTGAAGTCCTTGCTGTCCTCACTCCATGCTCTGTGACATGGTCTTCAGTCTTTGTTTGGTAGTATCCTGGTGTTTTTCATGTGTTTGGTATTGAAACAGGCCAATGGCCCCTGTCACCAAACCTCTTGCAAGTCTCCCAGCTGTTCCAACCAGTGCCTTTTATCTTCACTTTTATCTGTTTGGTATTAGAGGGCTTTGGCATGAAATTTTGATAAAAAGGTCCTTCTGGTAGAAGAAATTTGAAAACTACAGCTGCATGAGAACAGTAAAAGTCTATCTCATACAGTGAAGACATTAGTATAGGTAAGAGCATGTCTGATAGGTAAGAAGTTGGGCAATATTTTGCTCCCCTCTCTGCCTCAACCTACACATCCAGACAACATCCTAGAACATCCCTACTGTAAGCCTGGCTTCAGGATGAGAGCTAAGCTCAGACTCAAGAGTCCTGGGTTTTCATCTTGCTCAGTCTACTGTGTGCTGTGATTTTCCCATCTGTTTCCACATCTATGGCTAGAGACAATACTCCTTGTTCCACCAACCTCAGAGCCTCGTTGTGATGATTGAAGGTGAAGGAAGACTGATAGCTAGAATGTAAGGTATTGTTACTATTGCATTTTTTGTTTTTTAGTTATCCATCTGAATCTTTAGTTAAGCTTTCAAAGGCAATATGCTAAAAGTTGAGGGTGTTTTAGCATGAGACAGATGGAGATGTAAAAGGGATACAATTTTTTAAAAGCTCATTCAGAACAATTATTTTAGAGACAATGGTTTATTAAGTTCATAATATCTGCCTTTGAGTTTTAGTTATTTGCAATTTTGGCTGCTGTTAATTTTCAGACTTTCTAGTGAAAAGATACGATAATGAATCACTTTGCTTTTTTTCTCTTTCCGAACTGTCAGGGCAAGTAGACACTAGATTTGAAGGATGAGATGGCTAGTATGAGACCCAAATTACTATCTGACTCATGCTGATTGAGATAAGGAGGAGCTGTTTCCTGAAAGTCTCTGTCTTTCATTCTTTCTTCCTTCCTTCCCCTCCTCCTCCTTTTCTTCCCTACTTTCCAGCAAACCCTTATTAGATACCAAATGTCTGCATATGTGAATAGAGTATAGTCTCTGTTCCAAAGATACTCAGGCCAACATCTAAATAAATACACACTTCACTGTGATCAGATACCAGGTCTGCCTTCCCCTTACAGGACACCATTGCAAACACTGCTGGGAGCCCTGAGGCCCAGATGCCCTGTGGGCTTGGGGAGGTCTGACAAGGTATCTTGGTGAGTGGTTAGCTATTAACAGCATGGATGATTTCATCTCCACATTTCTTTGGCTACTTTGTTTCTAGCCTGCTTGAAACCTGATTATTCTCTTGGCTTTGTAATACACAAGGATGCTCCTCTGCTGGAATCCTGGGAACTTTATATATTTTATGCTCTCTTTCTTGGTTATCTTAGCTACCCCTGGTTTTGACCTAAGATCTGAAATGTGTAGTACTTCCATGATTCTCCTTCTTCCCCTTTTCCCTTCCAAGACACTCCTTCTCTCCCTTGTCTCCTGCTTTTATCTCTTTCTCCTCTTTCCTTCTACCACCCCTAGCTTTGGGAGATTAGAGGTAAGAAAGTTAGATTAGTTATGGGAGACCTGAGGAGAATGTATGGAGACAATTGCGAAGAAAACAGAATTGAGAACCAGTAGTTTAATATTTTAATCTTTTTTTCCACTCTTCACTGCATCCTCTTCAGATTTTCTGGAACTTTCTTGAATTTGATTTTCAGTTATTTTGGCTCAGCAAAGGAGCAAATAGTTTCTAAGTAGTGCCTGTGGGGGCAAGCTTTTCTTTTTACAGACAAGACTCCAATTGATAGCGCTGGGCTATGCAATTAATGTCACTTGGCACAACTGAACCTATTTCTTAAAGATTCTGTGTTTTGAAGGCATTCAGTGTCTGCCATTTTAGGACAGTGGCTCCAACAGGCACTTCTCCCTGTAGCAGAGGCCAGATTTGGAGTGCACGAAAATGGAAAGGTTTGTTTGCTATGCATTAAAATGAGAATTAAATTACAGAGAAGGAGCCTCTTCTCTGTCCAGCCACATACCTAACTATGCTCACTTTTCCCTGCAGAACTATTTTTCTTTCTTGAATGCAGCTAGTGAGGCCCATGCTGTCATAGCAGGTCTGGCTCAGGAGGAACATGTCCGAGGGTCTCAGATGGGTCTGCTGCAGTCTGTCAACTGCCACAATCAGAAGCTCACAATCTTTGGGGCCAGACTGCCCTGGTTCAATCCTGGTTCTGTCATTGATTGTGAGCTTGGACAAGTGACTAATCTCTCTAAACTGTTTTTTTGTTTTCTTTTTTAATCTGTAAAATGGGACAAATAAAAATGATTTTTGTCTCCTGGATTGTGTGAGGAGTAACTGAGATAATGATAGCTTTATCTAATCCATGATAATGATAACACCTGGCAATTATTATAGTACTTAAATTCCAACAGAAATCAGTGATGAGAGTTAGGACCCTGAATGAAGATAAACTTTTTCTAATTCACCTAAGGTTAAGTGTTTGTCCAGGTGAATTTGTGTAACTCCTTTAGTGTTTGCTTATCTTAGAATATTGCTAGATGCTCACACAAGCTGACATTGAGTCAGACACTTACATGACTGTTTTAACTTCAGTATCTCATTTAATCTTCCTCGAAACTCTGCAAGGTAGATGAAAGTATCCCTGTAGCAAAGATGAGACTAGTGAGTCTTGGAAATGTTAGATAATTTGTCTGAGGGTTTCATACCTGGGTCTGTCTGTGCTAAAGCCCGTGCTCACCTACCACACCATGGCTTTTGCTCCACTGGTTTTTCTCACCAGGTAGCTTGTTTTTCTGAAATCGCCCACCATTTCCACACTAGACTTTGAAATGTCCCCTTTTCTTCCCCATGGAGCACATACTCAAAATTCTGTGTTTTACTCACTCCTGTGTCTTCTGAATATTCAGGGATCACATCCTCCTGGCTCTTCTTTGCCCATGGAATGTGACTTTTGCAGATCTAGACCTATCCTTTCTCTAAGGTTGGACTCAGAACCTATCTTCTCTAAGAAACATCCATCCTGTGGTTAAGATGCATACTCAACCTAGTGCCACATTGATCTCCCCTTTTGTGAATTCTTCTCTGTGTGTTTTAAACAGTATAATATTATATAGCATTTAGTAATTCTTACTTGAAATGGTAATCATCATCATCACTGCATTTATTGAACACTAGTTGGTGCTAAACTCTTTACAAGCATTATCTCACTTAATCTCGTGAGAACCTTACTAGTTAGGTTCATCTATTTTTTCCTCACTTTGTGGATGAGGAAGTTGAGATTTTGAGAAGTTAAGTGACAGGCTTAAGGCACAGGCTTAAAGTGCTGATGGAACCAGTAGTCAAATATTCCCTCCCTGGAGCCCAATCTCTTATTTACTATGTTTGCATCCACTATATTATTATTATTTTTAGTGTATTTATTTAGTTTGAGAGAGAGAGAGAGAGAGAGAGAGAGAGAGAGAGTGAGCATGAGCAGAGGAGGGGCAAAGGGAGAGGGAAAGACAGAATACCAGGTGGGTACTTCACTCTCAGCATGGAGCCCGATGTGGAGCTTGATCCCACAAACCATGAGATCATGACCTGAGCTGAAACCAAGAGTCGGGCACTTAACCAACTGAGCCACCCAGGTGCCCCTGCCATACACTTTAGTCCTGCGTTCTCAAATGCAATGTGAGCTATAGCCCCTAGAGTTAATCCTGTAGTACCAAGGCAGTTAACAAAGGGAGTTTTACTGATTGATTCGTTCAGTGGAAATTTTTAATGCGTATACTGTGCTTGTCATTGAGGATGGTACAAAAGGCCAATTCTAATCCTCACCTGACTGTCTTCACAGGGCATATCAAACCACTCAGTCCACAGAAAGTACTTCAACATCCCTCTGATCTATAGAATGAGGGACGGGGAGCTATTGACCTATAATCAAAAGCAGGTCACAGATCAATGTGTGGGTGTCCAATACCTTGAATTGATGATATTCGGTTCCACTACTCCATTTCTGGCAGTCAGTTGGATCCATTGATCGCATTTACCTTAATTACTTTTGAGAGGAAGCCTTTCAGTTTCTTCCATGTCTGAAGAGAAATGCATGCAACTATTTTCTTGAAAAGATGAAATGTGCAAGAAAAAGAAGATTGTTAACAATGACAATAAGGAGATCAAGGAAATTGCAGTGTAACCTGATTTTCTGCAAGTAAAATTCACACCATCATAGCAGTGGCTGCATTGTTTACCATATGTCAGGCACTGCTCTCAACACCTTGTATTTAGCTTATTTAATCCTGGTAGCAACACTATGAGGTAGAAATAGTATCTTCACATTATCACAGATTTATAAATAGTCTTAGATTAAAGAGTGTGTCCAGGTTCACAAAGGGCCATGAGTCATCACTTGGTCAGTCTGACACCAGCGGCCAAATTCTAACCACTTTATTGTACTTTCTACCAAAGTACCAGGCTGGAGAAGATGGGGGAGGGATAACTTTTTCTTACAGTTCTTGCTGAGGAAGGGGACAAGAAAGGTAACAGAAAGAGAAAGAAGCCACTTAACATTTGTTGAACTCCAAGCACTGTAGAGGCACTTTATATAACGAAAACTCTGTAAGATCAGAATTCTCTCTTCATTGTAGAGATAAGAAAACTGAGCTTCAGAGGTTAAATGACTTTCTCAATGTCATTCTCTTTTTTTTTTAAAGTAGGCTCCACCCCCAGTGTGGAGCCCATCATGGGGCTTGAACTCACAACCCCAAGATCAAGACCTGAGCTAAGATCAAGAGTTGGTTGTTTAACCAACTGAGCTGCCCAGGTATCCCTCTCAATGTCATTCTCTTGGCAAGTATAGAGTTCAGTTTTGAATCAGCCTCAGCTCTTTCTGTCACCCTGAAGGTAAATTTAAATAGAAGACTCTTCTTGTTCTATAACATATCTGTGATCCATGGAAACATCTAAATTCTAAACTATTTTCCTTTTGACAAACAGCTTGTGTTTTGGAACTCTATTTTTGTAGTCCTAATTAAGAAATCATATTTGCTACAAAGCAGATTTAGTGAAAATTTAAGTGACATGGTAGAATAAAAGGTCACTTACTAGATCAGGGTTGAAAGATGGAGCTTTTCAGGGTTTTGTGTCCTGTTCTTAACTCTTTCATCAACTAATTATACAGAGAAGTGAAAAAAACATTTTATCTTCCTCAGGTTTAGTTTCTCCAGTAGAAAAGCTGGGTAAGATGGTTTCAATGTCCTTTACGACCATAGAATTCTGTGATTGTTTGAAGACCAAACTGCAGAGAGTTCAAGCTTTGGAAATGCCCATGAGGGGATCACTTCTATTTCTCAGTCCCTCCACACCTTTGAATACTTGATGAAGGCCCTTGTATCTCTTGGATTATTACCACAGTCTCTTAGTTGGTTTTTAGGTTTGCTGTCTTGCTCCAACACCCAAAACAAATATCCTGTTTGAAACATTCTCATTTTATATAAGACGAAATAACCCATTGAAAAAATGTTGAACTATCATGAAGCTCTTTGCCTACTCAATCAATGAGGATTGAGATACAGGACAAGATACAGGGAGATACAGGACAAATACTGGAATCTGTACTAGCTCTCACCTCAAACATTTTACTAATTATATGTCCACATCTAAAGCACAGATTTGACCAGGTCACTTCCCTCCTTAAAATCCTTTAATGGCTCCATCCGTACGATTGTATCTAAGTTCTTCTCTCCCTCTCCTCTTTGTCTTGTCCTTCTTGCCCAGCACTCCTTGGATACACTGTGCTGTTTCTCACCTCTTTGCCTGTGTACTTTGTGTGGCATGCCTGGCCACCCAGCTGGTTCTTCTTCATCCATTATGTCTCATCTCTAATGCCATTTCCCTTAGACTAGGTGGGTGCCATGCCTTGATCTATAGGTAATACAGTTGCCTCTGTTTATGTTGAAAATATCTGTTATCTGTTTCTCTTAACAAACTGGGAGCCTTTTAAAGGAACTAGGTCTGTATTTTACTTACCTTTGAATTCCTGGTGCCGTCATGGTCTCTGGCATACAGTAGGTGCTCAATAAATGTTTACTAAATAAATGAATATGTTGACCCCTCAGTGATAAAGAAATACCAGTTTGTAATTGCTAAGATATTCTTTATATGCAACTGAAATTTCCTTCTCCAGTGGCCCAAATTTTGACCCCTGGAGTTATTCAGAACAATTCCCTTTCTTTCACCACAATACAACCTTTTAAGTATTTTAATTTGGTTAAATCTTCTGTTCTCTAGACTGAATATCCTTAGTTCTTCCATGTGTCTTCTTATGTCGAGATTGTACACTTCCTCACCATCCTTCCTGGCCTTCCTTGCTTGTGTTTCAGTTGTGCCTCTTAAACTGATATGCCCAGATCAGAACTCAAGGTTCTAGTAATTATTTCAAATAGCAAGCAGCTCCAGGAGGATAATCCTCTCTTCTGCCCTGTTTACTAAACTTAAAAGTTACCTATAAGTTGTATAAGGTAGCAAATGACTTTAGTAATATAATACGTATAATAAAATATGCATATAACAAAGTATATTAGTGTATTTAAAATATAGTAAAAATATATAACAAAAAATCCAAAAGCACTTTGTGCTTTATTTTAGGAATCTCTTACAATAACGCTGCAGGGGAGAGGAGGGCTGGGTAACACTGTTATTCTGTTCCTTTTACAGATGAGGAAACTCAGAGTGGAGAGAGGGTTATGTTATTTTTTGGAAGGCATAATAAAAAAGTGAGTGTGGAGACATGACTGGACCCTGGACTGACTTGTTTAGAGCAAGTCCCATGTTCTAAACCATCAGCTATACACCAATGCCCGATATGCCCTCTGTGAACTTTCAAAGTGTAGAATATACTTGTGTCTAAGGTGAAGATGATACTAATTTTTATCATGCTCTCAAAGGAGTCCTTGTCTCCAAAGAGGTTCTTAAATCTCTGCATTAAAGGCAGACTGACCTTGAGCTTGTAGCCATTTTAAACACCAAGTTTGTTTTCCTGTATACCGTTCTTAAATATCTTCCCTCAGCTAGTGTACCTGGTTTCCCGGATTTACTTTTAGCACGGTAGAACACTTATCCCTGCAGAATTTCGTCTTGGTAGTTCCGTCTGTTTCAAGGTCATTTCTCTCCATTATTGTACCACTGTTAACGTACTTGCTATGTCTTTAAATAATCTGATGAGCATTCTTTCTTGATCATTATCTAAGTCATTGCTGGTAATAAAGGCTGGCCAAGGAGAGGGTAATAGCTATGAAAATGGATTTCAAAGCCTGTGTCTCTCTGTATATATTTATCTCTTGACGTTGTTTCTCCGGAGTGAGAATATTGATGTTTAGATAAGCTGTTGCTCTCAACCACTGACAGCCTTGCTGTGTCCCTGATTCAGGATTTCTGAGAGGCTTAGTTTCACAGTGGAGGTGAGGCTTAGTTTCACAGTATGGCATTTCCTCTCCACCTTCTTTAGTACTCTTGTATTCTATGGGCTTTCCAATTAACTGGTACTTGTTTTCTTCTTATACCACTTTTGAAGCACATTCCATATTCCACCTAACCAATCCCCTACCCCCCACCTCGTAGTTTCTGAGAAGTCAAGCCCCTGTCAGGTAACAGGTAGCAGGAGTAAGGTCAACCCCAATTTCTTTTCCCCAAATTTTCAAGTCATTTTAAAGAAAAACAGAACTCTGATATTAAGGGTGGGACAGCTGCAAGTCTTCCTGTTTATTTTCCAACAAATTTGTCATATGGGCTACATCTAGAGACAGTAAAGAATTCTTTCAAGAATACATATTTTCAATTTCTGAGGAAAAATTATCCATGGCTTTAGATTTTCCTGCAAACTTTAGACTGACTCGTCTTCTCTGTGATTGGTAATAATCTACATTTTGGGCTAGTTTTAATCTTTTAGGTCACCTACCTACATTTGGTCATTTGGTTTTTCTCCTTGGTAACAAGTGTTATTTGATTCCATATTCATGATTTATACCTTTGATTCTACCTCATTTTTCAAAGCGATCTTTCCCATTAAAGGCTCTACCTGCTGATTGATTCTGGTTCCCCCACTAAATCCCTGCCCCCGACCTTCTCTAATAGCATTTTCAGCCATTTTTTTCCCAGTTTCCTATGAATCATGTTATGTTTTGTCATTACTTAGGAAATATGTAAGCTTTGGCTCATGATTCCCTTTAACTTTTAATAGCCTTCAGTGTCAACCCCAACTTCACAAGCAAGGATGTGCTGAAGTGACTCCATAGCAACCACCAATTTGCGTATCCTTTTCTAAGTTGGATGACACTTGGCACTTTGGCCTTTATGCTGGAGATTTGTAAGGAAGGTGTTTTAAATGTTACTGTTTCAAACCTTATTTTTCAAAAGTTTTCATTGTAGAGTGGAAAAAGAGAACCAGGCTTAGGTTTGCGTTTCAGCCAGATCACTTACTAATGTTTGTTACCTTGGGCACCTCCCTGTACTTCTGCGATCCTTAATATGCTCCCATTTCAAATGGGGAAGCAATGCCCACCTGTCACTGTGCAGGGACTGCTGCTTGGAATGATTGGATGAGCTTTTAAAACCCTGAAAATTACACAGCAGTCTGTGAAACAGAAGGTATTATGCACACAGATAAAGCAGAGCTAAGAATGACATACTCTGGCTATTCTCAGTTCTTCCTAATTCTTCCTTTAATTTCTGTACCTGAAGGTTTTTGAATTCCTATTTCTGCTCAGTTTCATATCCCATTTCCATTACTCTGCCTCCCTGCCCGAGTACCCGGCAGTTGGCCCCTACTTTAAGTTGCAGTCTGCACCTGGGTAGTGCCCAGGCCAGTCAGTGACTTCAGCCCTGCCCAGGCATTCTCAGTGAACAGAGCCTTGGTGTGGTAAATAGCATGGCATGGCTTGGATTCTTCACCTCTCCTTGCCTCCATTCTTTGCCGTGACTCCAGGTTTATTCTTGTGACTTGCTTTGGCCCATGGGTTACCAGCAGATGTGATGCAAGCAAAACTGTGTTTGGGACTGGCTTGTGCTCTCACTCTTGTGCCTTTGTTAATGCCCTGTGAGCATACCACGTTAGACTGCTGGTCCAAGGAAGAGGAAAGGGGCATGTGGACTAGAGTGGAACATTCCATCTTCCCATATGAGGCCAGTCCATTTCAGCCACTGGCCAGCTGACCCCAGAGATATACGCAACCCCTGCCTAGATTAGTAGAGCCACCCAGTGGACACCTAGCTGGCCTTCAAGACTGTGAACACAGTTATTGTGGTGTGGCTCTGAAGTTTTGTGGTTTTTTGTTAGACATTTTATTTCTAGCAATGGGAAATGGATACAATAGATGTCATAACCATCTGACTTTAAACCTGGCTTAAAGAACAGTAGTCTCAGAGCTTCTGATCCTGAAAAGTAACATGATAGGAAAAAAAAGTTTCATAATCAAGAGAGGACTAGGGAAGTAATGAGTAAAGTGCTATTAAATATGTTTAAATGAACAGATTCTTCAGCAAGAAAAGTCTCCTTTGGTGGGTAACCCATCTCTTGAGTCACCTTCAGTGGTTAAGGAGAAATGACCATGGCATTGTGATTTGCTGAGGCAGAGCCTCATACAAGTGTTAAGCTATTCAGAAGGCATTACTTTTAAAAGTTTTGTACAGAGCTTCTTAGTCTGAAATTGAATGTATTTTTACTTCCATTTTCCTTCCTTTCATTTTCACCAAGTGCCAGCAAAATGCTTGTGCAACTTCTGACCTCTTCACACATTATCATACTACTTAAGGACACATTTTTCCAGATCTGTTCTTTTAACTTATTGATAAGTTAAGGTGATTTTATTTCTCTGTCCAGCCTTCATAGACCCTCTCGTGTTGTCTACTAAAGGGGAAAACAATACATGGTTGATGGTGGGAAGGCAATATATGAAGTATTAATTGCTACTCACCTACCTCTGCTGACTTTTTTTAAGTTTATTTATTTATTTTGAGGGAGAGAGAGAGAGAGAGAGAGACAGAGAAAGAGAGAGAGCAAGAGGGGAAGGGGCAGAGAGAGGGAGAGACAGAATCCCAAGCAGGCTCCAAGCTGAGCCCAGTGGGGCTAGAACCCATTAACTGTGAAATCATGACTTGAACCAAGATCAAAGTCGGACATTTAACTGACTGTGCCACCCAGGCTCAGGGGCACTCAGGCGCCCCTCTACTGACTTTCAATCCCATGACTTTGCTCCCTTTCATTTGATGTGTGGCTGACATCCCACTTGGAGAGTGCAGTAAGGGAATCCATAGGACAGCAGAGGTTGTCAAGAGGACTGAGAAACAGGTGTCAGATTCCTGACTTTTAAAGTTAAAAGTCTTAGGTCATCTTTCCATATTTTTCCTTGATCTCTCCTTTTTGTAACCCCTCCCTTACTAGATAAAGATGCTTACAACTGGAGAGAGGGAAGAAAGTTAAAATATAATAAAGAGAGATAGACACTGGTTTTAGAACTAAGTCTCTATTTTGGGTCAAGTCCTGAGTAATGAATCAAATAATAGACTAGGAACCTATAAGACCCCCAGATAAGTGTTAGGATAGAGGGAACCAGTGCTGTAGAAGACATTGCTATAATTCACCGGTATTGTGCCCTGCTCTTCTTTCGGCATATGGAGCATTGTACTATCCCTGTCCCTTGAAGATAAGCATGACCCTGTGACTTGCTTTGGCCAACAAATTGTTAATGGAAGTGATATAGATCATTTTATCATTGAAGCACCTAATTGCTGGTGCAAGACTTTCCAGCCTGCTTTTTTTCGTGATAATCTGGAACCCTGAGCCAACACGTGAAAGACAGATGTCATGAAGAGTATTCTGGACTTTTGATGGATTTTATATGAGTTAGGAATGAAATTTTGTTGATCTTTTGGGTGTAATTTATTACTACAGCATGACTTACTGTATCAAATAGGATAAGTCTTCTTTTTCCCATCTGGATGGCTGAAAGGAAGAGATATTACAAAGATTATCATGCAGTTCAGCATGGGAAGGCTTGATGACGATCCTAACTGTACCATTGTCCCAGGGGAGATGTGAGGGAGCAATTGAACCTTTCTTATGTCCCAAGCAAGGATACATATCTTAGCAAGAGAGAAATTTAAATACCCAAAGGGTTCTCAAGCTCATAACAAGGGAGGCAACTGTAAGCAGCAGCTTGGATTATTCAGTCTGAGACCAGATGAGTAGAATCCCATTTTGGAGGGTGATAGCACTAAGGACCAGATATTTATGATTGTATATATCAGTGGATGTCAACTCTGAACATCCACAGAGATGCTTTCTTATAGATACTACGTTACTATGTAAACACTTGAGTTAGAATCAACTGTTGAGAGAAGAGACAAATCCATAATTTGCTCATTATTATTTTTTAAATGTTTATGTATTTTGAGGGGGGGGGGAGAGCACGTGCTTGCAAGCAGGGGAGGAGGAGAGGGGGAAGGAGGGAGAGTGAGAGAGGGAGAGGGAGAATCCCAAGCAGGCTCCTCACTGTCAGTGCAGAACCCTCTGGGGGGCTCCATCTCAAGAACCATAAGATCATGACCCGAGCTGAAATCAAGAGTCAAACGCTTAACTGAGTGAGCCACCCAGGTGCCCCTTGAGTATTATAATGAAATACCAAGAAATTATTGAAGTTGTTGAATTTACTTAGAAGTGACCAGATTCAATTTATCAGGAAACATGAAGGGCTTATAATAGAAATTATTTCAGTTATAAAGGGGCGCCTGGGTGGCTCAGTTAGTTAAGCATCCGACTTCAGCTCAGTTCATGATCTTACAGTTCATAAGCTTGAGCCCCCCATAGGGCTCCATGCTGACAGCTCAGAACTCGGAGCCCATTTTGAGTTCTGTGTACTCCCTCTCTTGCCCCTCCCCCACTCACATTATGTCTGTCTGTCTCTCTCTCTCAAAAATAAACATTTTTTAAAAAATAAATTATTTTAGTTATAAAGAAAAAGTTCTGTATTTGCAGATCTGAGCTTGTGGCTACCAAAGTCACACCCACCTCCTATGTTTGTAAGAGGATGGAACTGAAAAGAATTTTCAAAGAATGGGATTAATGATTTTATAGAAAAACACAAAGGCACGTTATTTCACAACTTGGTTATTGTTGTTGGTGGTGAGGAATTATTGTATTCCCTCACCTAATTAGAACCCTCCTGGGCCTCTTGAGAACTAGACCTGACCATTACTGTTGGACATTGGGCTGTCCCTACGCAGCTGGCCTGTAAGATCAGCCTCTTGACTCAGGCACTTGAGTGCTGGCTAACTGTGTCAGGTGGGTCTCAAGCAAGGTGCTGGCTGCCTCAGGGACAAAGCTGAGTAATCAGGCCACTTTGCCAAATGATCAGCCTGCACAATGACTCTTGGTGATTAGTGGCTCATAAAAGTGGGCACTAATGTTAGATGCATTGGATATTCTTTTGTTGGTTAGCAATTCCTCATTTATGTAGACACCTTGCAAACACACACACACACACACTCCAAAAAACTATTTAAAATATATACATGAGATAAAGATACCCACAAAGGTACAGGATAATGCCATCATTCATATCATGCTACACATTTGCTGAGTACTCATTAGAAAAATAAAGTTGCAAATATTTTAGAGTAACTGGTTAAACTAATCTTTCAAATGCTAAGAATGTGGCAAAAAAGAAAAACAGCATCACTCAGAGTGATGTAAAAATCTCAAAGGGAATTGAGAGGCACCTGGGTGGCTCAGTTTGTTGAGCGGCCGACTCTTGATTTCTGGTCAGGTCATGGTCTCGCGGTTGGTGAGTTCGAGCCCTGTGTCATGCTCTGCGCTGACAGTGTGGAGCCTGCTTGGATTCTCTCTCTTTCTCCTTTCTCTGCCCCTCCCTCTCTGTCTCTCTCTCTCTCTCAAAATAAATAAACTTAAAAAAAATTTTTTAAATCTCAAAGGGAGTTGAACCATGAGCAAACTCTTTTGTAAGCATATGAATATAGGGCTTTCACTAAATCTACTTAACAACTTCATGAGGAAGATATATGTACACTAATAGATGAGAAAACTGAGATGCAGACAATAACTTCTGCACTGTTATGTGACCAGTGGAATAATACAGTCCTTTTTTGTTTTGTATTGTTTTTGGCCATCAAGTGTAGGCTCTCTTTTAGCACCTCTCTGTATTGACTTCATACTACCTTGTTTGAAATCCTTCCACATTCTTATTGGTGTTTCTGATAGGTGAGTTGTTTTAGATAGACTTAGGTGAATGTTACCAAAAGTTTCATTTATTTTTTTCTTGGATGGACTATGGTTTGGGGAGGCAGGTTTGGATCCTGAATTATGGGAACAAAGTCCCCATTTAGGTTTGCTTAAGTCAGTAGCTCTCAGCCTTGGCTGTACATTAGAACCACCTGGGAAGCTTTCAGCTCTTACCAGTGCTTGGAGTCCACATCAGTCCAGTTAAATTATAATCCCTGTGGGTGGAGCCTGGACATTTAGAAAAGATCCCAGGTGATTCTAATGTGTAGTCAGGGCTGAGAACCACTGGCTTAACATTTTAACACATTGAAAATCAGAGTCTAACAGAAGAAAACAATTAGTGCAGGTGCTAAGCCAATGTGCCGAACAATCTGTGATATCAAAACAAGTAATCATCAGTAGGAGGTAGAGAAAAGAACTCTAATCAGTTATTAGGAAGGCCCACTGGGATCTCTACCTCAGGATGTTATTCCAGAACTTGAGAAATGAATGAGCTCTTAGTTTCAGTATTGGCACTGAAATCTCTTATTATTTCAAGTTTTAAAAGAGAGATGAAGGAAAATAAATGAGGAAACTCTTTGGGGACAAGTGCTTTGGAATTTTCCCATGTTTTCATATTTGTAAAGTAAAGTGTTTGATCAGGAATGGGATGTCTGCATATAAATAGAACACAGTCAAACGGAAGCTTCATTTACCAGGCACATGTTCTGTGCTGGGGTTGCGGGGGGGGGGGGGCGCACAATGAAGCCAGTGCCTGTCCCAGGGGGTATTTACACTCTACCTGGAAAGACTGAACATATATCAGGAGTGATCTTACAATAACGTGGCTGAATCCACAAAATACATTTTAAACTTAACTCCTCATTTAAAGTCATATCTGGTGTTTAAAAGGGTGCTACAATTAATCATGGTAGGACATCCCAAATGCTAAGGCAGTGTTACCTCAAATAATATCCTATAACTTTGAAAAAAAGGTGTAGCTGAGTCATCATCTTCTGTCTGTTTCCCTTTTCTGAACCTACACTGAGTAGCAATGCATGTTCATTTTAGCTTTCCAAGGTTACAAAACTCATCCTCTTCTTTTTCTCTTGAGTGTCTTCAGATTACGCATTTCTGTCCTGGCCTGCAGGAATAGTCTCGTGCCTGCTTGTAGCTCTTTTGAATTCTAGTCAGTTTCATCTAGAGAAGCCACAAGATGGCTCTCTGTTGTCTGCAAGAAAAGGTTCAAGATCCAAAGCATGACATTCAGGCTTACGACTCCAAGGATGATTCTCAGACCAGCAGCATTTACCTCACATGACAGCTTGTTAGAAATGTAGAATCTTAGAGGCTGCACTTCATACCTATTTAAACTAGAAACCTGAATTTTAACAAGTTCCCTAGATTATTGGAGCATACAATAAAGTTTGGGAAGCACTTGTGTGTCATACGTCTTTTACGAGTTGGCTTCAGCCTTCTTTGCTTCCTTTCTTCTCCTGGCCATTGCATGTTCCAGAAATATCAAACATACCTCAGAGGGACTATCCTTCTCAACATGGTCCTCTTTGCAAATACCAGCTTGTTCTTTAAAGATCTCTCTCTGGAGCCATTTCTTTTGTGAAGCTTCCCCTGTCATTTCCTAGACAGTTAATGCTGTCCTCCTCTGACAGCTTGCGTTATGTATAGAAAACTCCAGTGTTGAAATTACTTCTTGACATGTTGCTTTTGCTCACCAGCCCATAGGTGCCTGAAAGGCAGACCTGTGTGCTTCTGATCTCAGTATCCCTAGATTGTAGTACAGGGCAGGGCACATAGCAGTCAATTAGCATTTCAAATTTACTGTTCAGAATTTGGTCTGATAAAAGCCTTTACCTGCAGGTGTAATTCTGCTTCAGCTTCTGGGATGGTCATATATGAAGAAAAGGATTCTTAAGCTGTTCCAGTCCTTATAAGTGTAGTATTAATTTTCTTCAATACAAACCACTGAGTATCCATATTTTTTCCTATGTAATAGCTTTTCCTCTTTGTCCACAATTCCTTCATTTTGGCCCAGCCTTCTGATTTGGGCTTCTCAGTTGTATCTTAGTTTTGTTTGTTCCTTTGTTTTAATTTTAGACAGAGAGAGAACAAGTGGGGGAGAGAGAGAGAGAGAGAGAGAGAGAGAGAGAGAGAGAATCTCAAGTAGGCTTTATGCTTAGTGTGATCCTACAACCCTGGAATCGTGACCTGTGTCATATCTAAATTCGGACGCTCAACTGACTGAGCCACCCAGGTGCCCCTGTATCTTAGTTTTATTTTAGAGTTATAGCATGGCTCTGATATCAACAGGAGATGAGAAGCAGCTGGCCCAGGGCCATCTGTCCTCATAGCCTTTGGGGCTGGCAACCTTCTCCTTCTTTGGACATTGGAGTCTTTTTCTAGGCTGCTTATGGTTTCTTCTGCCTAGATATCCTCCCTCCTATGTCTTCTGAGATATTCTGCCTGTTGTGTGGATTTTCTTTCCTTTTGCTTCCTTTGTAAACTATACAAGTTTTCCCAAGGGTACAGTTGCCAGGTTTATCATATAAAAATAAAGACTGCTCAGTTAAATTTGAATTTCCGACAAACAGCAAATCATTTTCTAGCGTAAGTATATCCCATGAAAATATGGAACATATTTATATTAAAAAATGTTTTGTCATTTATCTAAAATTCAAGTTAAACTGGGCATCTGGTGTTATATCTGCCAACTCCCCCAAGGCTTAATATTTTAAAAGAACTCACACCTTTTATCTTCTCTAAAGTGAGGAGGTAGAACAGTTACCAAATTGAAAGAGAAAGAGAAAAATCACATATTAAGGAGAAAACAGTCACATATTAAGATTTTATGATATCCCATCAAAATAACCATGTTGAGTATACATATAAAACACTCATTTTCAAGCAAAATAAACAATTTTTGGTGGTATATAGAAACTTTGGTAATCTTTCGTAAGTAATTTGTATTTTCAGTGAAGTTGGTTTCAGTAAAGTTGGGACGTAGAAGAGGGTAGCACTCAAGAGTGCAAGTTACGGAGTCAACATTTCCTTTCTAATCCTGATGCCGTCACTAACTAATTGTGTGACATTGGGCCACTCACTTCTGTTTCTGGGCCTCACCTTTCCTTATCTGCAAATGGAGATATTAACTGTATCTACAAAACAGGAGTTTTTATGAGGATTAAATCAGCTAATCATGTCTCTGTCAGATGGTAAGTACTCAGTGAGAGATTATCTACCAGTAGTCCTGCTACTAAATCGTTTTCTTGAGTCGGTGTGTTGAGTGTGTTTCCAGGAAGCCAGGAAGCAGTTTTTCATTTGATTATCAGTCCATTTTCAGAGAAATAGTGTGGTTGGAGCCATATTTTAGACATAGGGGTGGTATGAACTTTGTCTTAGGTCATGGGGGTAACAATCCACTGGTATTCCCTAGCCCAATTGATTATTGCTGATTTGAGATGTATATAAAAGCACAGTTGCAGAGAATAAGTCCTATTCTCCTGAGATCCAAGTGAATAGGACTCTTTCCACATGTATCCAGTGTCTTTATCAAAATGAAATGTTGTTTTTAAGTGGTAGTGTTTTTGCTTTTTAAGAAGTATGTGAGAACAGGGTGAGGAAATAAATGTCCCCAAGACTGTATGGTTGTGTTAACCTTATTTTCCAAATAAATGAAAAGAAAGAAAGATGCTCTGATAAAGGAGCATTTTATGAATTTTAAATGCATGCTAAATTAGTCTTTTGAACAATTTTAAAATTGAATTAACAAGTGCCTTTTATTTATAATTTTAGTAATTTAAATGCATAAGTAATCCTTGATAGTTAATAGAAGAAAAGGCAGTGGAGATAAATGCAATAGGAAAAGAATTCGATTATATGGAATAAACACTGTAAATATTTTGTTGCAGAAATGTCATGTTTCAATAGGAAGTATATTTATTTGCATAACATATAAATAGTAACTGTAAATATGTATTTATACATAAATACATTTATATTTAAATATAATTATATTGTATATAATACACATATTATATGATATATAATGTACTATAAAATATATTATTGTAGAATAATAAATACAATAAATACATATTAAAAATATACATATATAGCCAGTGACTTATCTTATGTAATTTTTTTACCTGACTTTTTTACAAGATTTAACTTGGTCTTGTAAGTTATTTTTTATATATAAGGGACATTAATACAAAAGAAAATACTTTTCCAAGACAGTCTGAAGAATTCTGAAATGCATAACTGTTATACAGGTGAATTTGATCATTATGTTCCAAATGATCTGCATATTATTTTAGCAGTAACAAAACCACTAAATTTTTTGTAAGATGGTATGCCAAATGGGCATAATTTTGTAATACTAAAGTAATAAGAGCAGTTATCATAACTTAATGTTTCTGTTAATGTTAATACCCTAACTCATTCCTTTTATTCAGTTATTCAATTATTCGATCAGCCATTTATGTATCATTGGGGACATTATGGGTAAACTTACCACTAATTCTAGCTGTGGTGTGGCAGAGCACTTTAAGGTGTATATTTTTGTTGTTTTCACTGCTTACCCACTAGAGCCATTTCTAACAATTGAGGTTTTTGTAATGCCAGAGTAGCCTGGATTGATCCCTAGAGGTTAAAGTCAGCAGATGTCCATAATTAGCAGTGACAGGCTCCATTTAATTTTCCTTTCCCGTATTTATTTATTTAAGACACAACTCTGAAATGCATTTTAAAAAGATAGAGAGCTATTGGCTTTAGGACAAATTTTAGAATATTTGGAGCAATGGATACATAAATATGCTTTAGGATCTTTAGCAAACATGAATTTGGGTAGCTAAGCTTTTTGGAAGAGAGCAAGAGCAGAGTTCAAATGTCATCAGTGCTACAAGCACCTTGGATATAGTGATTACTATGTTCGGCAGATCCATGTGCTTGGACAACCAATGGGGCAGCAGATAGAATTAAGATCTTGTAGAAATATGGCCACCATCTACCCCAACAGGAATCTAAGGTATGCACTTGAATGGGTCCTCATATCCTATAGATTTAGTGGGCTTCAGACTATAGTCAGGACTAGAATCTTCTCAGAAAACTGTCCTATGTCTATTTTAACACAGAAGTTTGAAATCTCAGTGATTTGCTCTGTATTAGAGCATGATCATAGTGTATTTATCTTAGATAATTTATAAAACAGGTATTTTTGACTTTCTACCATGATTATAAACAAAAAGAAAACCCAATCAACAACATGTCTGATTGAATAGTATATCTTGTTGAATCCCGAAGAAACACTAATTAGCTATAAACTACCATTAGCTGTAGACCATCTGAATCTTGGAGGGTATTTTTCCACCTGGAGAGGTCTTGGAAATGGTGGCTATGGATGCCATCAGAGGATTTTGCCCTCCTTTCTTGCTACAGTTAGTGAGATTGAGAAGGAACCATTAATACTCACGTCGGCTCCTATGGAGAAGTCACTGCTGTAGTAGTGCCATCCTGCTGTCTTAACTGAGGAATGTCCCAGCTGTTCACTAGCCAC
Source organism: Prionailurus viverrinus (assembly GCF_022837055.1). Classification (NCBI taxonomy): domain Eukaryota; kingdom Metazoa; phylum Chordata; class Mammalia; order Carnivora; family Felidae; genus Prionailurus; species Prionailurus viverrinus. The sequence continues at coordinate 37,112,395 of NC_062573.1, read as the reverse complement.
CAGGCCCACTGCACTGCTGTGTATGCAGCTGAGACCTTTTTCATCTTAACATTGAAATGGTGAACTAAATCTTTAGGGACTGGGAGGGTGTCTTAGAAACCTTCTAAACCTTGTTATTGAGGGCACGGGCCAGTGGTTTTTGTTTGTTTGTTTGTTTTTTGTTTTTTTTTTTTTTTAACTAGAATTGGCCTTGAAAACTGAAAGACCATTTATTGATACAGCCTATAAAGCAATTTAAGATTACTTGGTAGAATTCACTGTGTGACAGTGATTATGGACCTAGAGATGTTGGGTGTTAAAAAAAGTAGCAAATTCCATCCCAGGTCACCTTTAAGTAGCTATTATAAATCTTTAAATACAAGTTACTTTTCTTCTTCGTGGGAGGCTGGTGAAGATTGCTAAGGTGACTCCCATTTATAAGGAACTAGTGTAAAAGGTCCTGGCAGCTATTGTTCTTAGTAATCAGCTCCTTCTCTACTATCCTGAAATTACTTTCAAGGTAGTTCATAAACAGGTTTACAGTTATTTTATGGCTTGCTGTTTAATAGTACCTCCCTGGTCTGAATTTTGCTCAAGATATTTTAGCTTACCAACAGGGCTTAATTTATTGGCTCTATTAGACACAGATACCAAGTTAGAGAAAGCATTGAAGTAGGTGTTTCCTTCCTGCATAAAGTATATCCACTGGGTTTTTAAGCTCACGTCTGTTACCTTGTATTTGGTGAGGGCCAATTCTATGTTTTTCTGAGGAAGAGTAAAAAGTGACTTAATTCTAGTACCTAACCTAGTACCTAGTATATAGTAGGCACCTAATGAACATTTGTTTATTGACAGTTTAAAAATGTATTGGTTGCTTACTCTGATCAGACACCATGTCTCATACATAAAGTCAGTTTGGTCAAGTGCACTGTACTTCTATGGATGAATGAATGACTCTACTCAAGGTCATTATTATCACCTATACACAAATAGTGGTAGAACTGAGTGGAATAAGGTGAATGATGGATGGCTAACAACAAAGTTTAGTTAAAACACTCAGGAGGGAAAGATTAATTCTATCTTGCAGTGATAATGATACACTTCAGAGGGAAAATTATCTCTGTGTCCCTACAAAGTATATTACCGATATTAGAGTGCTGTGCTTGAATGTAAATGACATCTGTCACCTCACTGTGACACCATGGCTCAAGGAAATATTTAATATTGGAGCTATCCATGTTTATTTCTCCAACATGATGAAAGGTTGAAGCGTTTTTATGTTTTTAATCACAGAACTCCTTAGCCTTGAACCTGAGTTTCAACTATGCTGTCCCAGAGGCTCACAACAGTGGTTGCTTTCTCCACAGAATAATGGGAGTTGTTAAGAGAGAGGAGGGAGAGGAAAAAGGAAGAGGAAAGAGAGAGGGAGACAAAACCCTCTTTGTAATGACTTCTGGAGTTCTCTAAATGGACAATAGTGATGAAGTGTTTTGCACTTCAAATGATACAAACAAAGGTTATGTGAGAGCAAGGTCAATTACTTATCTAATGGTAAATGAAAATATAAATTATATGTATATATAAATATATATAAAATATGTAAATATAAATTATTATTTATTTAATATTTAGAAATATTTGTAAATGCATAAATATCATATATATATATATATATATAAAACATACATGAAAAACTTTAACAACTGTGGAAAATCACATGCAACAAATGATCGTATTTTAACTGTGAAAACACAAACTCTTTTTTTTTTTTTAAGTAGAATCGACAGTTAAGAGAAAAGTCTTGGAAAGAAAGGAATCCCCTTCAAGACTGCTCCAAGGAGGCCATAAATTTATTTGCTTAGCATCATACAGTTTATCATAGATTATGGAGAAATGCTTTAGCTCATAATCATGCTGAATTGCTGCTTCCATTTGATGTGTGATTATAACACCAAAGTGTTCTCTGAGAGTGTTCCGAAACTCTGCTAGTCTTAGCTGGTTCACGGTCACCAAGCTAAACCTTGGATCCATGTCCCATTGGCGGCAAGTTAAGAAGAAAACAGACAGAGCTGACTGCTCATGGACGCACCACATTGTTGAGGTACAGAGAGCTCAATCGAGGCTGTGAGTGGCTTATGTGAATTGTGGAAAAAGGAGCTAGGGTCAAACTTCTCCAGCTAAAGTATTCAGTAGCCTCAGAAAGCTTCAGGGATATAAGGTTAACTAAAGTCAAATGTTAAAAAGATGCCATGTTGAAATGTTGTATCACCTCTTGTCAGGATATGGCTGATCTGCACTGGGATAAAACAAACACAATGGCACTTAAGTTCTGTTTTCTAATATGTTTTCCAGAAGAATTTACCACCAGTTAAAACTTCTCATTAATAAGTTCAACCTATAACACATGGTAGATTTATAATACCAGTAAGTTATTTGAATAATAATGTGACAAGGGCCAGACTAACTTCCTATGATAGAAATGGTATATTTCTAAAGCATTCTCTTTGTGCTTTCAGATCTAGATTAGCCCTTTTGTGTTGCACGGCACACACTCTAGAATCTCTGTTTCTTGCCAGAACAGATTCAAGGTTTCTTCTTTGGGCACAACTTTGACTCTTATTTTGGATCCCTTTGGGACACACTCGAATGTGAGAGTTTTAATCATATTGGTACCAACAAGCCTGAACTCAGCACTCGACTCATAGTAAGACCCGAATAAAGGTTTGTTAAATGAAATAAACAAACCCCTGATTTCTTTCTTCCTGTCTTCCTAGTAGCAGCATATTGGACCCTTCCGTGGAGATTGTCTGAAGTGACTTTGTGGCTTTACCATCAGTGGGGTGACTGTTTAGGTTCCCTTCCTCTTTGGGGAGTATAGGCTTCACCTTTTGCTCACCCTCGTCATTCCTTTCCTTCCCTTCACACTGGCTTCCAGTTACTGTGTGGTCTTCAGATATGATGGTGTGGTATGTCTTTGTGGTCCAAGCACCTGCCCTCCTTCTTTCCTTGGAGGTAACTTTGGAGTGAGTGTCAGCCCAATTTCCTTTTTGAAGCAACTCACATCTCAAATTCTGCCTTAAGTCACCTTAACCCAATTTAAGGCTTTCTTGTCCTCCTAGCTTTTATAGATAAGCAGCATATGTCTTGCCTAGCCATCAAATCTAATAAGAGCAGACAGTCTTGTCTCTCTGATGGTTCCCGTGTAATCATCCCACATCCATGTGTCATCTGATACAGAACCTTTTGTCAGGTTAGGAAAGTGAAATTCACGAGTTTAAAAATAGAGGACATCCTCGGTGGAGTTGCAGCCATGCCAGAGTCAGGCTTTCTTCAAAAGGGGGCTGCACAAAAGCTGGCTAGCTGCTGGCAGCAATTCAGTATACACTCTGAACTCCCTTGGGGGCTGATGGCTAAGACCACTGGTTCATCTGGTGCTGGCACTGAAGTTTTGGCCACCGATTAGCATACTTCCTGGGCTGAACATTGCCCTTTGCCTGAACTCTTTAAACCCTGGGCTTGTTGCTGTTGCTTTAGACACAAGAATGTCACATCAGCACTTTTTGATGTTACTACATTGGCTTCCTTTGGTTCAGATGCCACAGTGGTGTCCTGATAAGAGAAACATTAAGGAAGAATAAGCAAAACCAAATAATGGATAATAAATAAAATGGGATGGAAGTCACAGCATAACACAATTACCATTAGGATATTAACTCTCCAGGACTTCGAAAGAGGACTTTGCAAGTGGTAAAAAGATATAATGTTAGAATGTCCTATCATCTCTTGCCAGTTTATGGCTGAGTCTGAATTAAGATAAAGCAAAAACAATAGGAGCTAGGCTGTTTTCTAGTGTGCCCTCTGGAAGAACATACCAGCAATTAAAACTTCTCATTAATAAGTTCAACTTGTAACACACCATAGATTTATAATACAGGCTTGTTTGAATGATGATGATGATCATAAAGTCACCTACGATGTTATAAGCTAAGTGTTTTACATGTAACTCCTTTAGTACCCTAAGGAGTCCTGCGAGGAAGGATTTACTGTCCCCACTTTACAGATGATAAAACTGAAGCTTAGAGAACTGACTTCTTTGAGGACACACTGCTAGTGAGTACAAAAAACAGGTGGCCTAATTTGTAGACCCTTTATGTATCAGTTGTATTTTATCAGGGAAGCAAGAGTACCTTAACTACAAGTGATATGAAATAGATAATTTATTGTAGAGATTAGATCTTTGTCAATTGTGAGAGTTGGTGAAGTCTAAGAAAGGCTGTTGCCTCTGCATCTCTAATGATGGGCTTGAAGTCACTGTTGGTAACTGAAGGGCATTTATTACAATGATACAGACATGTCATATGGAACTTTGGGCCCCAACAAGTGCTTGGAATCAGCAGTCAGCCGGTCATCAGGGACCAACGTGTTGGTGCATTCTCTTGCTGTCTCTCTCTCTCTCTGTGTCTCTCTCCATCTCTTTCTCCCTTTTCTCTTCCCTTCCCATCTCTCCTGTTCTCTCTGAGCGTGGTCTTTTGTCTCTGTTTCTCTGTGAGCATCTGTTACATCTTCTCTTTCCAAAGGATGACTTTTCTCTTTTGTCCCTTTAGTGGAAGATGAACACTTTTATAGCTACCAAATTTATAGATTTTATATTAAGTGTCCAGCAGAGAATGACTTGGGGCCATGAACCCTAACGCATGTTCCAGGGATACAGAATCTCATTGACCCAACTTGGATCAAGGGTCCAATCAACTATGACCAGAGAGGAAGGAGTACAATGGAAGACAGAGAGTCATGGGTGGCAGTCACCTCCAAAAGTCTGTTACATCCAGGATTTTTCTGGCACTATATAAAGAATGAGCTGTAAGTAGTGATAATGGAAACATGGAAAATGATTAGAATACTATCCTATCTGCTCATTTCTGTAATTTGGGTCGGTATAATAGTGGTAGAGGTGGAAAGAAGTGGTAAGATTTTGGATATTTCTGAAAGCTGATTTGAGTTGCTTCTGTAGTGGGCTCCTGAAACTGGGTAAGAGAGCTAAGATTTTACTTATAAAGCCAATATATTCATTTCTAAGTGGATGTGAACACTGCCTTGGAAGGGTCACATTCTATCTGGATTTCACGGTTTTCAAATAATTATAGAATGGCTGTAGAGATACAATTTGACTTCCACTTTCTGAATTCATGAAAGGAGAACTTAAGATCACAGAGATGAAGGGCTTATGAAATACCTTTTTTTAATTTAATTATGCTTTTAACCATAATCTCTCATCCAAACTGCACCGATTCTTTAGGAATGTATTTAGCAAAGAAACTCAGTGATCAGAACTCCACTTAACAGATGGGGTTAATCTTCAGTTTTTCAAATGATTTGGGATTAAGCTAAATTATCCTCACTATAACTTAAAATAACTACTTTCTGTACCCAAAAGAACAAGCATTTAATTTGACAATCTCTTGGTTCTGATTCTGCAGATGTCTCTAGTTTGAACATACGGTGATTGTGCTTACCACCTGTGCCGAAATTCTTGCAAACACTGGGGAATTGAGACCAAATGTCAGCTCCAAGTTTGATATTTATTGGCTTCAGTAACTCTTTCTCATAACCTTCTCTCAACCTTAAAATATTTTAAGATTATTGTATCTGTCTGTTAGTAAAAAAGTCATTACACTATGGTGGAGAAGGGTATTTGAGAAATTGTGATCACTTGTTTCAATTCTGGAATATTATACTTTTCTTTGTCATGTTGGGGCTTTCTAAGCCACTAGCTCCTCTCCTTAAGATATCGTAAATTTTTTTTGTATTTTGTTATTTTCATTTTTATAATTTCATCATCTTAGATGAGTTTAAAGTCATTTACAAAAAGGAAAAGAGTAAAAGATTCTCCTCAGGCTCCAACACATTTAACTTTTAGTACTGAAATACTTTTATGCTGTTCTTATTTTATTGCATCTATTAATATTTATGTACAGTTAAATTCCCTTATAATATTTTCCAAGAGACCAAGCTTTAATATTATAGGCAGAACAATGTGAAATGTATAATAATACAGTGGATGTTGAGGCAATTTACAATAGTTAGCCTGCAGGTAAGACACTTCTTAGCATAATACATCGGAAAAAATATATCTCATTTCATTCTATAGACTTGAAATGGCTACTGTAACAAGGCAGATTTGAAAAAAAAATGGTTGCTATATAAGCTTTAAAGAGAAGGTTGAATAGAATTAATAGCATCAGGGGCTAAAATGGAATACACTGATGTAATGTTTATGGTCTCAGTTTAGTGAGAGGTTAAAAATTTTTGTGTCTGATAAAAGTATAGATGGATACATTCCAATTAGTTGATTTTTTTGGTTCCTCTTTGCTAAACGTTGAACATGAGTTGGTGACATATTAAATACCTTGTTCAGAGTGACTTAGTAGTAAACCACTACAGGAACTAGTATTAAAAACAAAGTGATATGTCCTAATCCTTATCTTTGCCATTATGTACTTGTATCACTTTTGGCCAAGTGGCTTATGTGAATTTGGTACATACTAGGTACTCAGTAAACACTTGTTCATTGACTGAAACATCAAGCCTCGATTTTTGCATCTCTAAAATTGGAATAATAAAATCTACCCATAGTGTGGGGAAAATTTATGATTTACATGAAGATTGTTGGAAAAATTTAATGACAGGGCAGATGAGTCATTTAGGGATTTAGAATTCTGGTTCTAGTGTTTACCTGCCATGCTTTTTTATTTTATTTTTTAGATTTTTTAAATGTTCATTTATTTTTGAGAGAGAGAGAGAGAGAGAGAGAGAGAGCGCGCATGAGCAGGGAAGTGGCAGAGAGAGAGGGAGACACAGAATCTGAAACAGCTCCCGGCTCTGATCTGTCAGCACAGAGCCCGACTCAGGGCTTGAACCCACCCATGAACCATGAGATCATAGACCTGAGCTGAAGTTGGACACTCAACTGACTGAGCCAGGCACCCGCCACCTCCCACCCCCAACACTTAAAAAAAATTTTTTTTTAGTATTCTTTTATTTTTGAGAGAGACGGAGAGAGGTAGAGAGTATGGGTAGGGAACGGGCATAGGGAGAGGGAGTTTGTTTTCAAAGAGAATGTAAAGCAAGAGAGGATGTGTCCGCTTGTGGTTAGTCAATATATGGTTGTAAAAGAGGAACATTGAGGGGCACCTGGGTGGCTCAGTCGGTTGGGCATCTGACTTCAGCTCAGGTCATGATCTCTCAGTCCGTGAGTTCAAGCCCCATGTCGGGCTCTGTGCTGACAGCTCTGAGCCTGGAGCCTGCTTCGGATTCTGTCTCCCTCTCTCTTGCCCCTCCCCTGCTCGCTCACTCTCGCTCTCTCTCTCAAAAAAAAAAATTAAATTAAATTAAAAAATAAAAAAAAGAATATTGAAAGTGTCGCAAAAATTGTGGAAAGGAAGAAAGGCCATGCAGAAAACGAAGGAAGAGCAAAGGCTAACAAAACACAAGGCCACTGCCCTCTCTCTGCGTGGGAGTCAGGGGATAGCATCGCCCCTTTGCTTTTGAGTTCCGTGCTGCTCTGTTTTCGCTCCTGCCTTTCACCTGAACATTCTTCTGAGACAGGCCCTCACGTCATCCCAGTGAGGTTGTGGGTTCACTGGTCGGTTAGAGGACTGGCTTCATATCTCATTGCCAGCATATGTTCTGTGGTGAATAACCCTTCCATTATTTGCACAGCTGTCGAGTAATATTACGTTAAAACATTACATGCACGATTATGTTCAATTATATAAAATGAATCTATTTTACCTAATGCTTATTCTCCAGGGTTTGCACATCTTTAGTTACAGGAAGTTTAGTACAGAGTAGCAGATGGTGCAACACAGTGTTTGTCAGCTAATAAATTTAAATGTCACGGCCTGCTACATTTTTTAGCATATATATCTATATATTTTAGGCAAATGCCTCAGCTTGCTTGCGAAGCAGAGGAGTGACCGTACTGAAAACTTCATGCGTTTTTATCTTTCCTTGGTGTGATGTTGTGATTATGGGGCACGAGGCAAGTGGCATTAAGCTGCAGCATATGCTTTGTCCTTTGGCCTCTCTGCCTTCCCCGAGGACACCACCTGTCAGAGGCACTCCTGTGACATTGCTCTCTGTCCTTCCTCTACTATTGCTTTTCCGGGTCCCCGTTCTTGCCAGATGATAGTGACGCTGCTGTCACATCTCTCCCGAGCCCAGTTGCTATTCCAGCAAACCCTTCAGGGGTGCCCGAGTACCCTGCCTATTCAGTCCTCATCCTGTCACTTTTGAAATGTTCTTCCTGTTCTGTTGGCTCAGGTCTTGGTTGGAGGAGGCCGGTGTTTATATTCGACATCCAGACTACGGGGAGGTATAGATGGTCCCGTTCTCGCTGAGATTGCAGAATGCCTTTCCTCCCATCCTTCCCGCCTGCCCTCTCCCCTGCATGGGAGTACTTCTCACTTCTAAGCTGCCTTTCTGGGAACTTGGGATTCTTAACACGTTTAAGGCCAGCCATCTGTTTTGAAACTGTCTGGTCAGTGGGACTCAGACTTCGTTTCTTTGAGACTAAGGGTTCACCTTTTACGTGGACCTTAAACTTCCATGAGAGGGTATGGTTTTGAAATCAGCTTGCTTCCGGCCTTCAGGTTTGGCAGATCCCTCTTCATCTCTGGCTACACGGACTACAGGCTTTCCAAGCTCCCATTGCCTTTGAACCAGAGGATCCCACAAGCTCAGGCTTATGCTGTAATCAATAGCAACATGTCTGAACCCCAAGCTGTGCTGTGTGGTCTGCCTGACTTGAAAGTCCATCTCTGTTCTCTCTCCCACCCCCGGGACCTTGTCAGAGCAACTTCATGTGGGAATCCCGGTCCATGGGGTAACACTCCCATCCCCACTCTCTGTTTTTTTTTTTTTTTTCAATATTTATTTATTTTTGAGAGAGAGAGAGAGAGCAGGGGAGACACAGAATCTGAAGCAGGCTTCAGACTCTGAGCTATCAGCACAGAGCCCAATGGGAGGCTTGAACTCATGAACTGCAAGATCATGACCTGAGCTGAAGTGGGATGTTTAACCAACTGAGCTACCCAGGTGCCCCACCCCCACTCTCTTTTAAACAATATCTGTTCTGCTTTGTAGGTTGTAGGCAAAGCTCCATGGGGGTGGGGCGGTGGGGAGGCAGGACAGCGGAATGATTAAGAGCCCAGACCTTGGTGGTGGAGGTCTGGGTTTGAAGTCCGCTTCTGTCACAGGTTAGTTTTGTAACTTCAGTCAAGTTTTTCCTCTTTCTTAGCCCCATTTCCCCATTTTGAAAATGGGGATAATAAATTCTGCCTCAGAGAAATGTTGTGGAAATTAAATAAGATAAATAATTTAAAGCACTTACCGTAGTACCTGACACAGAGAACACAAAGAAATAAACAGCAGTTATTATTCTAATGAGGTGAAGTTAGTTGGGAATCAATTTCTTCATGTGCTAACTCAGTATATTAAGTTAATAATGATAGCCCAACATTTCCTGAGCATGTGCGTGTAGCCCCTGCTCTTGTGGTGCTTTTGTTCCTCTGTGGAGTTTATGTGCTAGAATTTCCATGCTTACCTCACAGGTTGATGTCAGGGGACTTCCGGTATGTGAATCTCACCAAGTGGGTTGAGAGGAACACCAATCCCAAATTCAAAGGTGGCTTGGCCACCGATTCCTGCATGGTTTTAAATCTCACTTCTCCAACATTCTGGTTTTCTTATTTGCTAATGGTGAAACTAACACCTTCCTTTTAGTGAGACAATTAAACTGAAAATGGTGGAGAGTAATACTGCTCCCCTCATGCCCCATGGCCCATTCCTTCTTCCTTTACTTCCTCAGTTCCTTTTCTAACCAAACTCACTTCTAAATTTCTGAAATTCCTCAAATACTACTGTAAATTTCTAGGCTTGAAGTGGATCCCTTCAATTAAAGGGATCAGTGTCCATATAATGTCAGGGGGATTTAACTCATGCTCAGAGAGGGCAGAGATTTGACCTTGACCTGTGTTTTTGTCCACTGAGTAGTGATTGTGAGATAAATGCTCAAGGATGGTAGTAAATGCCTAAATGGAGATTGCCTTTTTTTTTCTTTAATGAAGTCTGCATTTGTATCGTCTTACTTTGCTCTTCAGTCCTAGCACATGCATTTCTGTAGTTATTTTTAATATTGATAAATTGAAAAGTAAAAATAAACAGACCGATAATCATCAGGGTTTCTTTCTTTGTCTTTTCTTTTCTTAATTGCCTGAATAGCTGCAGTCCAGAGGTTTGAAAGTTAGGTGATGTGTCGTCCATGACGTGGAATCATCTAGAAGCCTGTCTTGACTTTTGCCTCATCCTGAGTACTGCCTAAGCACTGACTTGTGTTTGGAGCTGACAGACATCTTCTCCCACATCTCCAAGCTTTTGATGTTGTGAGTGTCCCGCAGCTAGGATATAGTAGAATATCTGTGGAGAATCTCAATTCACGTGACCTTGATGTTTTCAGCCAACTCTCCAGGGCTGTCAGCTTCCTGGGACTTCTGGCATCTGGCAAGCATCGCTGGTTAATGGTTGCCTCAGCTGCATGTGAACCTGCATTTATTAAATAGAAACCTAATATTCAAACATACCAGTTTTGCTAAAGGAAGGCAAGGCATTTCTTTTCCCTGGCGGGGGGCTTGGGAGGATATTAACCTCACTGTTACTGTTCCTCGCAGACCTTTCTTGCTTTCTGTTTTTAGTTAGAGTTTGAATAATACCTTCAGTCCCCTCCCTTGTTTCCTTTTGAAAAGATTCATTTATTCCCCCCTGGGTGTTAAGACTATGAATGAGTGGTGAGGGAGGAGGCATTGGGGCATGAAGCTAGGGAAGCGAGAAAGAGAGCAGTTTCCTTTTCGGGACATCAGGAGCCTGGTGAGGTGATGGCATGGACGGGGCGGTGAGAAATAGAAGCTCTGCTTGACCAAGAAGGAGAGGAATATACTAATGCTAGTGGAAGGGAGAACACTGGAAGCATGAGAAGTCTGGGCAGAAGAGACCCAGACCCAGAGAAGATTGCCTTCAGAGTGCCGGTCTTAGAGATGCAGCCGGTGAGGAGGGCAACTGGCCTCTGCCTTTCTAATGTTGGGTCATGAAGGGAAAGTGTAGAAATGACCCATGGGCTATAATGTTGAAAAGACATTACCTGGCATCAGGAAGGATAGGAAGAAGACTGAGGGACATTGTTTGAAAATGCCTTTGGTTATAGAGCTTAGGTTTGAATCTTTGGTTACTACTTTAGAGAAAGAAATCGTTCTTTCATCTGTTTTACAAGTTCACAGACATTCTCCCAGCAACATACTTATAAACTGCAGCAGGGAACAAGAACATCTCCTGATTGGAAGGGGATAGTACAAAATATTTTAAGAGCCATAAAATGTTTATGCTTTGACATGGGGATTTCTCTCCTGGGAATTGCTTTTAAATAAATAATCCGATAAAGGGACAAAGCTTTATGCACAATCACATTCACTGTAGCATTGTCTGTTTTGGAGAAAATCTGAGAATTGCCTGAAAGTCCAATATTAGGAAAGCATGAAATAATCTCATGTAATCAGTGGACTGTCCTGTAACCCTAATGAGTTATAACTGAGGGCTTTGTAGCAATAGTGGAAAAAATATTTGTAACACACAGTGAAAGAAACCTACAAATACTGTATCAAAGTTGTGTCCAGCTGTGTAGCATTTATTTTTCTGTATAGCCAAGGATTAGAAAAACGAAAGTAGCAGCTTAGTGTGTGTTATGGGAATGTAGGTGATTTTCTGGTTTCTATCTTTAATGTCCTTTAATGGCTGTGCAACTATAATTTTTTTTTTTTGACCATGCTAAGGAGAAAGTAGGGGTTAGATATGTGAACAAAAGGTTTTAGTGATTCTCGTTCCTTGATCAGGGCAACCCAGTTGAGATTTTGTTTAGTCAGTAACTCCTTGTTCTTTTAAAAGAGGCTGGGGCCAGTTATTGGGGGAATTCCAGGGAGTTAGAAACAAAACCTCTTGGAAAGTGAAGAAAACATTTGTGTTTAAATGCAGTTGCAGCAAAAAAGACACTGAATGTGGGTCAAGGAGCAATTTTCCAGAGGGAAAGTTTGTTCTTGTTCTTGGAGATGTCAATGAGAATACCATGGTCTGCTAGATGTCAGCTTTATCTGGGGACAGTATAATTGATAAGGTTGCAGTGTTTGACCTTGACTGTCCTTGCGAATGCACTGAGACTAAAGGCTACCTCTGGTTGATGTAAGTGGAGATTTCTCTGGAGATTTTACAAATCTTGTTATCCTAGTTAGTGGAGAGTCATGGCCAGATATATCTCTGAGCTAAAAGAGTATACCAGCTCGGGGACAAGAGTAGGCATTAAGGAACCTATCCAGGAAAGGTTGGTTCCCAGTCCAACCACGAGTTGTTGTCAACAATAGAAACAACTAGAAGGAGAGAAGGTGAGAGAAGCTTTCCTCGAACAATGGTCCCCATCATTCAAGCAAGTGTAAGTGGGGATGGACAGAGTTGGTCCATGTTTAGGAAGAAGGATTTGGTAAGAACTCAGGCCCCTTGGTGTGGGGTGAAGCCACGCATGGGGGTGGGGTGGGTGTGGTGTAATTATTGTATTTCCTGAGGGCACACAATGCACTCGAGGCAACACAGAACTGACGGAGAACCCAGGGCCTGACATCTGTGAGCTGCTCCTCCGGGGTCTCCCATATCACAAGTCCTCACCTGTGCACAGCCTGCACATACATGAATGTACCTTTATTTAGATGGACCCCTTCCCCTTTGTGTGGTTTACTGGGTGTGCCCATTAGGGGAACCAAAAGGAGAGGATAATTAGAGATCGTCTAGTTTTAACAGCTTAACACCTTTGCTTCTTAAGAGAAACTGAACTTTTAGTCAAAGACAGAAAAAAAAAAAAAGAGAGAGAGAGAGAAGAAGCCCTTTCTCTTGCTGTGTTGGGTCCCAGGAAAGGAAATCCTCAACTCCTAGTCCAGTGACCGCTTGCCTCTGTCAGACTTCAGTGCCAGCCTGACAGCCACAAGTAAGGACTGGCATCTTTAGTTGTGTTTTTGGATTAAAAATGTGGTTTCAGGAAGACTGGCCAGAGGTCTAGTGTACTGGGATATGTTTGGGCCAGGGCTTGAGACAGAATGGGACATGGAGATCTGTGTTATCCCCGGATGAAGCAGGGTAGAGGTGTGGGAGGCAGCCGAGTGAGCTGGGGAGAAGGGGTAGGAGAGGAGTTGGGTGTGGTGAGTGTGGGATGAGGGTGCAACAGAATCAGGGCCCTACTGCAAGTATAAAGGCTGAAATGGTGATGGCTCAGGTTTAGGGAAAGTGGGGTTGGAAATGATAAGCAAGCATCCCTATCAGTGGTACCTCAAGATCAGCCCAGGTGGTCTGGCATATAATCCTGAAGATTCTCGCTGTTCATCTGACCTCCTAGGGTCTGGGGTTCCTCTGGGACCTGAGGTGGTGTGTACTGGTTTTCAGAAATAGGGCTTGGCCCCCTTTGACTCCTTTAAGGAAGACTCCTCTCCTCTCCCCTCCTCTCCTCTCCCCTTCTCTCCCCACCCTACACCACACTCCTCTTTCTTTTTTCTTTCTTCTCTCCTCTTTTTTTATGCTTAGCCTTGCCCCCATTTGTTCTTCTGGTAGAAACAATCACAGATGGGACCAGGATCAACTGTGGGCAGGAGGCCAGCGTGAATGCAGGCAAGAGGAGCAGGCCTTCTGTTGGGAATGTGGAGCCAGGGAACAGGGGCCCTGGGTGGCTGGATTTCCATAGCCTGAGTTGGGCTGTGGGATGGCATTGTGCAAAGGTGAGCCACAGACATGGTGAAAGCCCCAGAAGGCCTGGAGCCGTGAAAGGCGAGTCTTTGCTTGGTCAGGGCAGTACGGACATGGCTGTTGGCACAGTGGAGGGGCAGGTTCTGGGAAGCCAGTTTTGACAGCAGGAGAGAAAAAGCAGAATGGGCTCATGAAATGAGAACAGCTTCTGGTGCTTAGCACAAAGGGCCTTGTGCACCTTGAGGAAGCACTCAGACTTTATCGGGGAGTCAGCGTGGACCGTTGTGGCATTAGCCCACTGAACGGGATGAGCAGTGGGTCGGAGGCCGAAGACAGAGGCACAGGACAGCTAGAGGCAGATGGTACTGTTAGGAGCCATGGCAGAAAAGCAGGTGTGAAATACAAGGCCCTGACCTGAGACAGAGAGAGAGAGAGAGAGAGAGGCTAGAGAGACAGGTGTTGTCAAGAGGGAGGTGGGTTTGTTCCAGAATGAAGCAAGAGCGACTTGGAGATCACTCTCCTCTGGGGCGAACATTTCCTCCAAAATAATGTATTCATGAGAAACTTGAAGGTGCTGAATGAATAAATGTCTTCCCTCTTTCCCAAAGTTCTAGACAGACAGACAGACAAATAGAAACAAGGGAACTTCTTTGGTTGCTTATGTTTCTTTGCCTTTTTGTATCTTGCCCCAAATTCAGGGTGAGGGCACAGAGTCTCAGGGAGTGGGTCACTTCAGGACAACCTGCCTGTGATGTTTCCCACTATCTCAGTGACTGCTCTCAGTTCCAGGAAACCATTTCTAGCATCACTTCTGACATTTGAGTGTTTAGCAGAAGCTTATGGACTAGGGATAAGTGGCTCAAGGTAAGCAGTGGGAATTCTGTTCATACCACTAGAGTACACCATGATGTGACATCATCTATGAATAGGACACATAGGACAAAGGGGCTATGGATGTGGAACAGTTGGAGGAGGAACATTGCGGATTGGTTGTCCTGCTCCTGAGTGCGGCTGGGATCCTGGCTGTAGACAGAGGGAGTCTCCGTACCTGCCAGAAACTGGCAGGTACTGAGCTCTCCCAAGGCTATAAATCCAACACACCAGAGGGATGCTATTTATTTCCCTGTCTCATCAGCAAGGGAGCAGAAAGAACAGCTTTAAGTGCAGGTGGTTAGGACTCTGCTGGAAAGAAGAGACCAACAGAAAACCATACAAAGCAACACAGACCTTTGTTTTCCAGTCTAATCTGGACTTTGTGGACACTTGTGTAGTACTGACAACAATAATAGCTCCCAATAATGACTCTCTTAATGTGTGCAATGCTTTTTACATGTAGTATCTCATATAATTTTCACAATAACCAGATAAGGAAGGCATTATCTCAACTTCACACTTGACTAATGGGGACTAGGGAGATTCTGGAAGTTGTTCAAGGTCACACAGCTAGTAACTGACACAGTGGTTATTGGAACCCGGGTCAGTCTGAGTCCAGAGCCCTTGTTATCTAATCCAGTACACAGCCCTACCTCTCTTAGCCATTTATGTCCCTGCCTCTCTTGGCACAAGGATGAAAGCTTAGTAGCAGCTCAGGGACAGCAGAAGCCCCTCTGTGCACTGGGATGACTTTGTACCCCACTTCCAGAAAATCATCTGCAGGCCTGATCGCCATGTGTTGTATTTGCCCTGAAACACCACAGCCTGTCCCTAGCATTATGGCTGAGATGGGAAAGAGCTCAGAAATAGTTCTTGGTAGGGAAAGAGGGAACCAGCAGGTGGGTATGGCCTGTGAGAACAGTCAAGAAGGACCCATGCAAACATTTGAAGGGACTTTCCATGGAGAATAGGGTTTGTCTAGACATTAGAAGTAGACTGGCATATGGGCAGACTTTGGTTTACTGCAGAAAGATAATTTCTAAGAACTGGGCTTGTCAACGGGGGAAGTGGGCTGCCTCTCTTCCAATGCCTGTCCAGCGTATTGGAAGGATGGTTTCTGATATAGGTAAGAATTCGAGCAGATGGCCTCCAAGGTCCTCCTTACATTAACAGTCTAGTATCCAAAGGTCTTGAAGGTGGATGTCATATTTTACACCCCATCTAGCTAAGTGCTTGGTTAGAATGGTTGACTGAGTGCATGAATGAAGCTGGCCCCTGGGCGCTCTGCAGTAACCTGGAGTAGGTGTGTGGAGAACATTCTCCTCATCCTCTCCCCACATTCTGTGATCTCACGTTCAACAGACAAGGCTGAGACGCTATTGCTCAGTACAGCCCTATAGGGCAGAGGTGTTCTCAGGCATTTATGCAGACTATAAGCAGAGGATCAAAGCAACAGGGCCGGGAATGTCTCACAGCTCTGGTGGGATGCAGTTTCTTTAATGGAGGCAGGCGTTCCTATTCTGGGGCGGAAGAGAGAAGCAGGGCCTCTGGGCAATACGGCTGGACTGGCCTAGAAGGAACAGGTGCACACAAAGCCATGTGCATGACAAGAGTGATAGAGGCTGGAAGGTGGGGTCAGGACCTTATTGTCCTTGGGTAATGCCTTGAGGCTCTGGAAAGCTCTTTACAGAAATCTTCCTCTTCCCTGCTTTCCAGGAGCTCAAATTTTTTATGGGGAAGAAGCCTTCATTGTACACTGTACATCCAGGGCTTCAAGTGTTCAACGCAAATGACACTTTTTTTTAAATTATTTTTTTAATGTGTATTTATTTTTGAGAGAGAGACAGAATGCCAGTGGGGGAGGGACAGAGAGAGAGGGAAACACAGAATTGGAAGCAGGCTCCAGGCTCCAGGCTCCAAGCGGTCAGCACAGAGCCTGACGTGGGGCTTGAACCCACGAACTGGGAGATCATGACCTGAGCTGAAGTCAGACGCTTAACCGACTGAGTCACCCAGGTGCCCCTCAGTGCAAATGACTCTGGAACGTCATCTAGGTTAAAGTGAAGGCACATCTCTCTGAGGTAGGTTACGAGGGAGGGAAATGGGGAAATGGAATATTTTTCAGCCCTGAAAGCGGGGGCATTGGAGGAGGGAATATGCTGCAAGGTGGCAGTTGCAATCCAGACTCCTGAGGACTAATTTTCCTCTCACAGTATTGTCTCAGCTATAAGGAGAGGATAGAGATGCTCCAGTCTGAAGAAGGTCCCATAGGAGTTAGTAAAGAAGGTAGAACTTTAAAAATGGTTCATGCTTTAGGATTTTCTCAAAATGTTTAGCTCTATAAGCTATGCCTGGGAGATTTTGGCCAATGCGCAAGGATCTCATAAAGGATTCTCGAGATTCTCGAGAGCCCTATACCCAGAGAGCCCCTTTGATGGTCTCAGCAGATAGTTCTCTCTGCTCCTGCCTGTCCTTACCTGAACCACTCTGAACGCCTGCCAGAGGGACCAAGGAGCTCTGTATTGCCCACCAAGGCAAGTCTAAAAGCTTTTTCTGGTCAGAAACTTTCGCTTTCTTAGAAAATAGAAAGGTCTTCTAACAAATGTTTTTCCTAATTTTTTTTTTTTTTTTTTTTTTTTTTTTTTTTTTTGCTTTTTACACAGAGTCGCGGTTTTGGTTTGCATAGATATGGAAACTCTGTACACAATACAAAGTATGACTATGTATTTAACCAAATGTTTTAAATAGTTGTAATTTTGATTTCCACCGTCAACCAGTTGGTTTCCAAATTCAAACCATTCATACCAAATCACTGAAACCATTCACATCAAAGCATTCACGCAGTCTAAGCCTATTATTTCCGCTAATGAGCCTCTAAGGCTTTTGCAGTATTACGCCCTCAGTGCTCCGATGGCAGAGGCCTTACGTCCCCCCTCTCACCTGGCCGAGTCTGGATTCTCCATGTTACACTGATCCATGCTGGTTGGCCTTTTCCTTTATCAAGAGTACCATCCTTTCCCTTTTTCGCTATCCAAATTATGACAATACTTGGATTTGCATTTCACCTGTGGTCTCGCCCTGTTTCTCAGACACCTGCCCTGAGTTCTTACTGTCGCTTCCCCTGTGCTCCTTATTTTTTTTTTTTTAATTTTTTAAATTTTTTCCTAGCACACATTGGACATACTGATTAGTGTTCTTACCTTGGTGGAATAAGGGCACTTCTTACCTGGGGCTGTACTGAATAGCACTCCGTGGTGTTCTCTTCAAGTAGACAGAAATCAATTAGTCTAACTCCTGCCCACCCTTCATCTCCTTTATTCATAGAGATGTGGGAAGGGAGTGATTTATCTGATTGGTATATCTGGGAAGAACAAACAGGATACCAAGAGCCCAACTCCCCCTGCGCTTGCCCCCAGACCTCGCAAAGCCTGGCTGCAGAAACTATTAACTCTCCACTTTTTCTCCAGCGAAAAGTTTTCAGTTCTTTTTGGGAGGGGGTATGCCAATCTGTGTCATTCTGTGTTTCATTTTCCAGCGTGTGTGGCTCTCTCACTAAGTTATAGCCTCCAACTTAATTTTTATTGATAATAAAGGTAATGTTTTGAGCCTCAACCTGCCACTTTTTGGCTTAATTTTTAAATTTATTTTAATGCTCACATTAGGAAAGGAGGTGTCTCTAATAGAGACTTTAACACCAGGAAGTGATGCCCTTGGCATAGGTGAGCAGAGGCGGGGTTATCCTTCACTCAGAGTGCATGGTGATGTCCTCTGTGGCTGCCGTATCTCATATAATTTTGAACACAACTAAGCCTCAGGATAAGACCACTCAAGTTTGGACCCTCTGCTCCCAGATGGGGTCATCTCGTAAACAGGACTTTCAGCACCATCCATTTGGTTGCTGAGACATCCAGGCCAAAAGTGGCATCTGGGTTTTGGCACTGAGCACATTCAGCTCTTCTTTCTGATAAAAAGTGGCCAAGAGGTTCAGCTGCTTGGAGAGGCTGCTCCTGAAACTGGAAATGGTCCCAGATCACTGGGAGCTGCCAGCCTTATAGTTCACCATGGCCAAAGTCTGGCCCATCTGAACACTGGACCCCCATGGTCAATTCCAAGTTAGAAGCAGAAAGACCAGGATCAGGTGTTACATGATTAAGAATATAAATTTTAATTTTTTTTAATGTTTATTTTTTAGAGAGAGAAAGACAGAACATGAGCAGGGGAGGGGCAGAGAGAGAGGGAGACATAGAATCCAAAGCAAGCTACAAGCTCTGAGCTGTCAGCACAGAGCCCAGCGTGGGGCTTGAACTCACAAACTGTGAGATCATGGCCTGAGCCAAAGTCAAATGCTTAACTGACTGAACCACCCAGGTGCCCCAAGAATATAAAATTTAGATTAAATATTTTCTCCATCAGCAGCCTTACCTATCTTTATTGTGCCCAGCATATGGGCTTAAGAAATGCCAGGAGAAGTCCAAGAGCCCTGTATCAGAGCTGAAATGTTGCCAGTAGGTTGGTAAGAGATTTAATGGGTTTAGGATTCGAGTCTGACAACAGTGCAACAACTCTCTGAAAAGTCTCAAGTTGTCCTCAGGAGGTTTAGGTGTTAAATGAACAAATAGCAATAGCAGCTAAATGAATGGTGAAACTTCAGATGCTCCAGTAGCTCAGGCAGAGTATTAGGTTGAATGACCACAAGCCTGCAGATGACTAAGAAAACCTGGTATCCAGGTTTCAGGAGACCTTCCAGAAGACAGGTAGGTCTATAATCTAGAGTCTCAGGCATGGCTCCTTTAAGAGACTGTGTGGACAAACTATCTTAGGGTCCCTCCCAGGGATTGTGCCCAAGAAGTGAAATAAAGTGATGCTCAGAGAAAGCCATGTGCTCAGGATTCCACTTTGTATCTCTGTGTGTCTCCTGAGCTCCTACTGCGCACCCCTAGCCCTGTGTACCCATGCTAGAGTAACTGACTCATCCCGGTTTGCCCGTGGTTTTCCCGGGTTTAGTACCGAAAGTCCCCTATCCTGGGAAACCTCTTGGTCCTGGGCAAGCCAAGATGATTGGTCACTCTATGATGTGACAGATGAATGAGGGGTCACGAAGTGTTTATAGAGTGGATGAGGGCATATAAGAAAGTGCCATGACACCACACGAGTATCATTCAGAGGGAGAAGCATAAGCTTTAGCCTGAGAAGGACCTGGTTTTGAATTCTCCCTACCCCCCAACTTACTAACTGTGTGACCTTTAAAAAATTATTGGTCCTCACTGACAGGTAATGCATATACAGCACCTGAGAAAATACAGCACCTGAGAAAATGCTTTAATATCAGATGCTCAGTAAATGGCAGCTATTCTGTGATTTGAGACATAAAAGTGATATTGTGGGAAGGTTATGTACAGTTACTCCTGATTCCAGAAAAAGGTACATGGAGACCTAAAAAGGTCTGTGATGCCATTGGCCCTTTTGAGAGTTTTGATGTCTAGTGTAGTTTTATGATCTGAGTCTTTCTAGGCTGTGAAAATTTGGAGGTGTTTCTGTATTGCTCTTAATGCCACTGTGAAGACGTTTAGAAGAGGCAGAAAGACAGTGAGTTTCCCTCTCTTCTTCTAAAAGCTCATCCTGGAGCGCCTGGGTGGCTCAGTCAATTGAGCATCTGGCTCTTGGTTTTGGCTCAAGTCATGATCTCACAGTTCATGAGTTAGAGTCTGTGTCTGGCTCTGAGCTGACAGTGTGGAGCCTGCTTGGGATTCTCTCTCTCCCTTTCCCTCTTTCCCTTTTGTACATCCTTTCTTTCTTTCTCTCTCTCAAAATAAATAAATAAACTTAAAAAAAAATAAAGGCCATCCTACATGGGTGCCTGTTTCTTGAGGGCTCAGAGAAGCTAATGGTGAGCTACCATTTGGTGTGGTATGGATGGAAGGTGAGTGGCCCATGCTATGGAGGACATAGTTTCATAGGCTTGGATCTATTGGAGATTGGAGGTATCTCAGAGTTTATCCAGTTCAACTCCTTCAGAGGAAATTGAAAGTATCTCAGAGTTTATCCAGTTCAACTCCTTCCTTTTCTATGTGAGTAAACTGGATGGGACCCAGAGAAGTAATATGATTTGTCCAATATCACACTGAATTAGTGAAGAGCCAGGATCAGAACCAAGGGCTTCTGATCACTACTGTGCATGCTTTCCTCTGTATGTACTGTCATTTTGTGCACCATGGCCATATCTCCTTTCATTTTTGTTCTTATTCATAGCATACTTTTAGATTGGAATTGGTCATTGTACTAGCTTTCTGTTTTTGTGTAACAAGTCCCTGGAAACTTAGTGGTTTAAAACAACACACATCTATTATCTCACAGTTTTTGTGGGTCAGGAGTGTTGACATGGTTTAGCTTTCTCTGCTCAGGTCTCCCAAGGCTGCAATCAAGATGTTGGGTGGGCTATGTTCCTTGCTGGAGCTCAGAGTTCTCTTTCAAGTTCACATGATTGTTGGTAGAGTTTCGTTTCTTGTCATTTGTAGGACTCAGGTCTGTTTTCTTGCTGGTTGTCAGCCAGGAGCTGCTCTCAGCTTCTGAAGACACATTTTCTTGTCCATGGCCCTCTCACAACATGGTAGCCTACTTCTTCAAGACCTGCAAGAGTATATCTCCCTTCAGGAAGTGTTTTTTTAAAGGATTTGCATCTGATTAAGCAAGGCCCACCCAAGATAATCTCTCTTTTGATTAATTCATAGGCATCTGATTTGGGACCTTAATTACAGCTGCAAAATCCCTTCACTTTTGCAAGGTAACATAACCTAATCACAGGAGTAACATGCAGTCATATTCACGATCCATGCGTGTGTCTTGCCCACATTGAAGGGGAGGGGCTCTTTCAGGTTTAGGGAGGGAGCAGGGATTTTGGAGGCCAGCTTCAAATTCTGCTACTACTGAGTATAGATGGAGGAAGACTTCCCATGAAAGTCAATGCCTGAGCTCTGAGTTACTTGAGGACATATTATTCATGCTTGGTTTATTTAAGTCTCTAATGCATAACACAGTGTCTAGTACATCATTAAGTTCTCTAAGTTTTTGTTATAGAGTTAAATATACATACAAAAAAAAATCCACAAGCAGCTCTTAGAAATTTGAAAAAGCTTTTTGAGCTGTGGGAACTACCACAGGGTCAGGTTCAGGAGAAAGCTAGAGAGAGATTATGAAGCCTCTCTGACAATTTGCTCTACATTATTGCCAATGGGTTCAGAGACTCTCATTTCCAGATCTGGTTATTGCTTCCCATAGTATTACTTTCTAAAGCATCCTGGATACAATCTTTGAGCATTCTTTTGATGGAAGACCCCAGGATTTCTCTTGCTGACCCAGGTGACTATTTGTTGCATCATCACTGGTTTATCTTGGCTCTCAGATGCCTCTGTATCCACTGATGTCCAGATATATCATGGATCATTACCCCAAGAATCCAGTGATACTGTTTTTATCATTTCTAGAATCCTTGAAGGAGAATTGGGATTACAGTTACTATTCTTTAAAAAGCTTAAAATGAGCTTCAATCAAGAGGAGGAATGAAAATTGCTTAAGTCAGACCCCACAGCTAAAGGTAAAAAATGCCTAGATCCTTTGAAAACTTTAGTTTGAAAGCATTTCTAGTGTTCAGCTCAGCTAAAGGGAAGGGTGCTTTGTTACAGAATACAATGACAGCTCTGGGAAAATAGCAGCCTCTGTGGCTTGCTGACACTGGGAACATAGATGTAGGAGGGGGAATAGTTTTATGAAAAGCTACCTTATTTGGAAAAAATATTGCTTTAAGTAAAATAAAAAAAAGGGCCCTGAGCTTTGTAAGTTTGGAAATGAATAGAAACAGAGATTCCTCGGCAGACCTACCTAGCGTGTGTGCATGGGGGCCAGGATAAGAGGACTGCATTACACGGTTTATTTCCTACACGGCACTATAGATATCTAATTCTGATAAATATTTAGTTTAACTGTTTATCCACTTTCTATTTTTTTCTGTGTCCTTTACTCCAAATTATCCCTTTTTGCTCTTTTCCAGTAACTTGTACAAAAATAACATTATAAATGTAGCATTTTATTAAAAATAGTAATGAAAACACACACACACACCTCCCCACACCGCCCCTACCCCCACCACCATCACCGCCACCATCATCGTTATTTAAAAAACTCCACAAATGTAGCATCTTGGTTTCGTGTGTGCGCGCCTGCGCGTGCCGTGGAATATTCTGCATTTCTGCTGCACCTCAAGCGGTTATCTGTTTTCCTGACCTCAGTCCTCTGGGTTCTGACTTCTTTGCGTGCTGCCCTGTCCTAGTCCACGTGGGAACCTCATGTCCTTAAATCGGTCTCATCCCCAAATCTATGCAAATGACAATGAGTTTTACTAGACTTTGGGGGATGATTTTGGTTGGTACAGCTTTCTGTACCTTTCTGTACCTCACGCTGAGTTGCTGTCTTCTCTCAGTCCATCTTTTCCTGCCTTTGCCTACCTCCTGAATCCTCCTAGAAGCTCCAGATTCCTCCTTCTGTCATAAAATTTTTCTTTTTCCTTTAAGCCTTGGGGCCAGCTAATCCTTAGTTCTTAGTCTGAATAGGGGAGTGTGGGGGCCATTTCCTACCTAAGCACTTAACAAAGTTTGCTTTTTTTGTTGTTTGATGTCCTTTCCTTAACATGCATTGTAGTGTTAGCTGTTAAAATTAAGACATTTTCTCCATGCTGATATGTATGATGATATATTATATGAATATGTTCAGAATACGTATACATACATGAGGAAAATCCCAAATAGAAAAACAGAAAATATTCTCTCTCTCTCTCTGTCACACACATGTACATTCATATGCACATACACACACAAAGACACAAAGGCATTATGCCAGAATGCTACCAGTGGTCATGTCTGGGTAGTGGGATTATGGGTGATTTCTGTTTGTCCACATCCTTTACTGCATGCTATTTTAATGTTTACGCATGTATTACTTTGTGATATAAAAAGCAATGAAAAATATATCTAAAATGTAACAGAAAGAGTACAATGAGATACCCATACAGCATTCCTGCTGTCACAGAGAGTGCACTGCCCCAGTAGGCAGGGAGGAGAGGCCTGGTTCTGGCCTAGTCCATCGTGAACTAGGGAGACCATTTCTCCGCTTTTTAGTTTGTGAGGACAGAAAACTGACCATTGATTTGACAAGTGGAGGTCCTGGTGGTCTTGAAAGAGCTGTTTCAATGCTGTGGTAGGGAAAATCCTGATTTCGAAGTGGTTTTATAAATAGTGTCTACAAGAAAATAGTTGACTTATAGTCTCCCAGAAGCAATAAGTCCCTTTAAAACTTTGAGAATGTGAAACATCTCTTGTCTTTATTTTTCTGGATATGAAAATCATATAATATGGTCCACTGGAGAGGTAGGTATGGCCTCACTGTGGGTTTGAGGATGCATGGGAATTTTTTTTTCCTCAGGGAAAGGCACATTATAACTTTCTTTCCTGCAGCTGATGCTTAATGTTTATTTTCCTGTCACAGATGAAGGTGATGGTATTGATAAGTTGGTAGAATAAAATGGGACAGCATGTGTACATTCAGGCACCTTGCATTCATAAATATGTTTTCCAGAGGGTTACTGGAGGGGTTTTGGGAAGGGGGCATGGGCTAAAGGGACAAGGGGCATTAAGGAATCTACCCCTGAAATCATTGTTGCATTGTATGCTAACTAACTTGGATGTAAATTTAAAAAGAGAAAAGAAAAGAAAAAGAAAAAAAATAATAGATGTCAGTTTTCCCTCCCTAAGGAACAGAGCTTTTCTAAACTTGACCTTGGTGTTAGCTTCATGACCTTGGCCTCATGGGCAGCACCAGCCAGCTGGTCCAGTTGATCACTAAGTCATCCATAGTGTCACATGCAATTCCTATTTTGAGGCATTTTTGTCATGATGTTGTATTTATTAGGCAGCTTTCCTGCAACTTATGGGAAAACAGGCTTTTCTGCATCAGGTAAAAATCACTTATTGAACCATTGTTTTTCCACTCTGAAACAGAGGCAGAGACTGACCATATGCCGTGGTGTCAGCTATGCAAATTTTTCCTTGATCAGCCAACATCACACATACCAGGTTGAATAGGAACACCCACAGGAGTCTGGAGAAGATGCCATTGGGAATCGACATTTTGTTTATTTCCGATTTTGGCTTTCCCATTCCCCTCTCCATCTCAAAATTTAGGCCTTAAGATAAATCTTTTCATTAGGCAGGGGCTAATAAAAAGGATATTAAAGATATTCCAGCTTTTGACCTGCATGTGGGTGACAGAGTCCCGGAGTGAGCATTCTCCCAGGGACTTCATTCTCTGATGCAAAAGCAGAAACCAAAACAGTGTTGCAAAAATGACCGAGGGAAGACCAGCAGGTGGCGCTGCCGCTCCACGTGTCTCTTCCGAGGCCCACAAACGTGCACGGAGAAGAAAGTTGAGTTTCAAATGGCGGAGCAGTGTTTTAAGGATGTCTGTGAAGGGGTCTGCCAAAAAGAGTAGCCCCTTATTGTGTCAGTCAGAAGTAAGCTCCTCTTGGAAGGGGTTTAGCTCATTTGACCTTGGAAACTGAAGGCTTAGCTCCACCAAAAAGAACAGATATCAGAGGGAGATTTGCCAAGAGCCCCGCTTTCAATTCCCCCATAGAGAAATAAGGTTAGTGGTCTGGAGACAGCAGGCAAAAAACAGCACAACTAAAGACATTAGCCTTGGAGAGCCCTGAGGTTAATGTGGATGATAAGAGCTGCAAAACCCTACTACATGCTAATTTGGTTTGTTAACTTATTACATCCTTGAGAGAATATTTTTTTCCTTTGGACTGGAGGAAGAATTCCCTTGAGCAACCGAGGTTTTTGTATCAGGAGATTAAGTAGCATAGAAAATTGCAGCCCTGAATTTGTGCTGTCTGAGTGAAGGTGGTTTCAGCATTCCTATTTTAAGCCATTATTTTCAAGGGTGTGAGTTTGCCTGGGACATACTGATTCAGCCCAAGCATCACCTCAGTGCCGGCCATGTGTGGTGTGGTAGGCTCCTGTAGACAAGCAGAATCACCTGCAGGGGATATGGGTTATGGGGGTTGGCTCGCTCTCAATCTTAAACAAAAAATACAACAGAAGTGAGTTAAAAATCCATAGCAGAAGTATGTAATGAGTTAGAAAAAATGTTGCAAGAAGATTTGTAGTACAGAGACTTAGTGCTCATGCATGACAACAGAATTGACAAAAAACACACACTTCTTAGCTTTTAATGATTACTTGAGCCAGTGGTCTATGAACGGAGATAGAGCTCCTTGATACTATAATGGCCTTAAAGGGTGTCTGGGTAATAAATACATATTTTCGGGGCACCTGGGTGGCTCAGTCAGTTACGTGTCTGACCGGCTCAGGTCATGATCTCGCGGTCCGTGAGTTTGAGCCCTGCGTCGGGCTCTGTGCTGACAGCTCAGAGCCTGGAGCCTGTTTCAGATTCTGTGTCTCCCTCTCTCTCTGACACCCCCCCTCCCCCGTTTGTGCTGTGTCTCTCTCTGTCTCAAAAATAAATAAACGTTAAAAAAATTAAAAAAAAATAAATACATATTTTCAAAATTGGTTAGCACATGGCCAGGAGCAACACTGGGGAAGGCCCGTTGGCTCGGTTATATGATAACATAGCAATCATAAGGGAGGAAAGGTAATAAACACTCGCAGAGGTTTTATTATGGTTCAGATTCTGTTCTCTAATATTGGCTTACTCCCACAATGACTCCTACAGTAATCCCTGTACAGTGGAATATATTATTCCCATTTTAGAGATGAAAAAACTGAGGCTGTATGAGGTGAAGCAGCTTTCCTTGGATAGTCAGTTGGCGAGTACCTGGGACTTAAACTCAGGATTATCTATCCTGAGGCTCATGATCCTTCCACAGTAAGGTGGATACCTCACGTATCTGCTCCTTAGAAGATATTTTATTCTCCTTCTGTTGGTAACTTAATTTTTACAAGGCTGCTTAATCTCATCTATAGAATGAGGATAATATTATCAACCTCTCAGGGTTGGTGTGGAAACCACTCACCACAGGGCCAAACACACAGCACTCCACATCTGCTCCCTACCATTATTGCTGTTATATTGAAGATGAAATGGAAAACAAGACCATGGTGACCAGTGTGCTTGGACTGTAACTAGACCTTTTAGCATTTATGGGAATTGTGCCACAGAAGTGTTAGTTTCCTCAATTTTCTCAAATTCATGAGGTGCAAGAGTAGAGTGCATACATTGATTTTCCAGCCAATAAGTAGACAAAGACCAAGAAAGGAAAACAGGCATGGAAAATTGCATGTCGATACTCAGAGAAACAAGATGATTACAGTAATTGAGCAGAACCGAAGGAAGTCACATGTGTGATTATCGGTTGCCCTCAGGGTATCAGCCCTGCTCTTGTCTTCACGGTCATTGAATGGACGAGGAGGGATCATGTAGATATACGTTCATCTCAGATCAGAAATGGAGCATTATACATAGGCAATGAAGTGGTTTCAGAGAAACAAAAATGCTACCAAGGGTTTGACAACAAGTCTATGTATATAACTGTGGCTCAGCCTTCCCCAGGGTCCACTGTTATGGCTGTTGTGATGGGGGAAGTGCTCCTGTGGATGTTACCAAGATGCCCCAGTCTCCAGATGGGGAGATTAGGTTGGCAGTTTGGAGGAAGAACCTTTTGTTAGGGTCAAGAGGGGAAGTAGAAGAACAGAGACCAGGAGGAGGAAAGGGCATGCAGGGTAAGAAGCACAGAAAAGCACGGAGGAATGTGGGCTCCAAAGTGGAGGTAGATAATGAAAAATGGCCCAAAGAAGAAGCTGCCCAGGTCTTATGTTTTCAGCCAGTTCTGAATGAGAATTTTCTGTACAGTGATTTCAAACTCACTTGGATTGTGTGCGCACACACTTGGCCCATGAGCTTTAGCAAGAGACAGCTCAGAGAAAGGGACTACCTCCATGTGCTTGACTGCGTGCAAAGTGCTTCTGCACTCGTTAAACTAATCCTACTACCATGCCTGTTCCCTTTTCCCTTGTAAGGCATGAGGAAAGAGACCCTTAGCCTTAGGTCACATAGCTAGTAAGAAGCAGAACAATGGTTTAAGCCTAGTCCTAAACTTGTGTTCTTTCTAGCAAGGTCAATGACAGATAACCTCTCTGAGTTTTCATGGCGCTGCAAGATGTTGATAGCAGCACCTTTGTTGGTTATGAGGATGAAAATGGACAATATTGCATATGTATAATGCCTCTGTGGCAGGGAATTGTGCATAGTAAGTGCTCAAGAAATGTGAGTTTATCTTTGCTGCCTCATTAAGCAGTCAGAATGCATGTAGCCAAATCCCTCCCAGTCAATTACCAAGCTGGGCTTGATTCAAATCCTTGTACTTTGGGGGAGAAAGTTTTTTAGAGAAGAAACACTTTAATTTTATGAAATAGCCTCTAAGAGACCTGGGGAGGTTGCTGAGAATCAAGTTCTGTTTCATTATAAATAAAAACAATGGAAGCTGCTGGACAAGGCAGGGTAATCAATTACAGGTGACTGTCAGGAGTTGTATTTACTAGGAAGCAATCTAGAAGCACAGCAATATTGAAACACAGTGTGAATTGTGTGTTCCTTAATGGCTCTGGCCCTCTGGATACAGGCAGATGTGTAGGACATGGGCTTCCTTTAAACTACATTATTCCACCTCCTGAGGGATTTCAATTCATCTCTGCGAGCTCATCTACATACCATGCAGGTCGCCGCTGGTACAAAGTGTATCTTTGGAGCGGAAGGTGGTAAGATTCGGAATAAGGAATCAACTCCTGTTTAATGCAAAGGAAACACCAGAGCTAAGTAGAGAATGGCAAATTAACACCATCTGGGTTAATAAGGCCGATGTTGACACAGTTTAAAATTGCTTCCACAATTAAAGAACCCAAGGAAATCTATATGTTTTGTTCTCATTGAGGACACACCTACTAGTGATGAAGAATCTTTTTCTAAAAATTTAAAAAAAAAAAGTTTTACTTCACACATTTTTTTTTTAATGTTTGCTTATTTTTGAGAGAGAGGGCAAATGGAGGAGGGGCCAAGAGAGTGGGGAACAGAGGATCCAAAGGGGGCTCTGCACTGACAGAAGGGAGCCCAATGTGGAGCTTGAACTTGTGAAATGCGAGATCCTGACCTGAACCAAAGTGGGACGCTCAACTGACTGAGCCCCCCAGGTGCCTCTGCTTCACACATTTTAAAGGCAAGGGAGTGGTGTGAATTTCCCTGAACCAGGTGGATACTTCCTCCAGCATCTCTGGCACAACCCGTTTACAGAGAGGCCAGGTAACACTGTGGCTCTCCCAGCACATTCAGCTAAGCTTTGGCACGTGCCTTGGCATGGAGGAATACAGCTGTTTTCTCTCCTGGGCTCAGTGCTTTGTGGATAATGAATAGATGGTGTTCTGGGGTGAATGCAGCTGTGTGTTGCAGAGTTGGAAGTTAAGGCACGGAAAAATCCAGTCAAGGCCAGGGAGTGGCAGAGTTTGTAAGAGGATGTGCTTCACTGCTCCGCCTGCAGGGAAGGCGCACACGGGCTCTGAAGTTTGGACTCAGGCTCAGTGGCACCCTCTGTTCTCTGTTGACGAGTGACTCTTGCCTGGCAGCCATGACATCTGAGCGTCTTACCACCGAGACAGCATGGACACGGCTTGGGCGAGCCTAGACCCTTCTGTCCTAATGGTATCTCTTAACACAGACTTTATTTGAATGCACTTACTTAACTTTTGGAAATAAGCAACACGCACCTTCCTAAGGAAGCGGGCCCCCATGCCGCCACAGTGCTGGCCCGGCACGTCCTTCCTTCCCTCGTGAGGTTGGATGGGTGCTGCTTCGAGTCCTCCTCCCCAGGCCTCACCGTTCACTGTGCCTGCACATCCTCACTCCTCATGTTTCACCATATGGGACCTGTCCTCAGAGGTGCTTATGTTCCTGGAAGTTTCTTGAAACCAGCAGTTCTTTCGTTCCTTTCTTTGTGAAGGGAAGAGCAAGAACTGCCCTTGGTTTCCTCTGTGTGATTCTGTGTGATGGTCTTTACCTTTCTTTGTCTTTTCTGTCTTATCCCGCCCTCCCCCCTGACTCCCCGCCCTCATGTCAGGAGCTCTTAGGCTGGGGTCCTCCTGTGGGCTCCAAAGGGTCCATGAACCCTCAGGAATTGCACGGAAATTTGTATGTGTGCACTTTTAGATACTATGCACACGTGTTTCTGAAGAGTCTATGGTTTTCATCAGATTCCCAAAGAGGTCTTGTATCCCACCAAAAACGTGGGTTGCACGGCTCTGAATTTTCCTTGAGTGAGCAGATGATTTTTCATATTCTTTGGGTCTTTTCCTAATATTTTGTCTCCATTGTGTATTACATATCCCATTTGATTTTTAGATTTCTATAATATGGTGGAATAACAATGCCTATTTGTTGCTGCCTACTTATTACTTTTGGATTCCCAAAAATGTGGGAAAGTTTTTGTGGAGAGTCACTGTGTTTTTATTATTTTCCTGAAATTGAAGTTGCATACTGATTACCCATGGGCCAACTGTGATCTGTGAGCAATTTTTTTCGTTTTTTATTTATTTTTAATTTTTTAAAACAAATGCTTTTTAATTTGTTTTAATTTAAAATTTTTTTATTATTTTTTTAAAGTTTATTTATTTTGAGAGGGAGTGACAGAGAGTGTGAGTGGTGGGGGGCAGAGAGAGAGAGAGAGTGACAGAGAGAGAGAGAGAGAGAGAGAGAGAGAGAGAGAATCCCATGCAGGCTCCCAACTGTTAGGGCAGAGCCTGATGCAGAGTTCAAACCCATGAACTGATATCAAAGAATCAAATGCTTAACCAACTTAGCCACCCAGGCACCCCAGTTTTTTCATTTTTAAAATGATTATTATTTTATTTGAAGCCCACGGTAAGAAATTGATGAGCTTTTACAGTAAAATTGACATTACTGGTTTTTCTTAAACATTTGTAAGACCTACCAATCAAGATTCATATTCCTGCATGATAACACAGGTTACAGCTGAGTTTGTTCTTAAGCTAGCCAGTTTCTACCTCTTTTTACTCTCTCCCTGATGCCAAGATCACCTGAGTCTTATTTATTATTGCATTTGTTTATGTATCTTTTTTTCTTAAGGTAAAGAAGTATTTCTCTGTACCTACAATCATCTCATTCGTTCTCATTCCTTTTACTGCAGGCATTTAAGTCTGGGGTCCCTGTTGTGAAGTGTAATGATCAGAATATGAGAAGGGGGAAAAGAGTGAGTTACTGTGGTTACAGCTGGGTGTCCAGCCAGGTCCCACTTTCCAGGCTGGCTCCCATCCCCGACCTGGCCTGAGTGTTGGCTGCTAACAGCTTAGGGATCCCGTCTCCTCTCTTCCAACTTGCTGGCAAAGTTACTGCCCTTTGAGACCCATGCCCCTCCCAACACACACCCCGCAGCCCACAGCTGATGACTGATTAACCCGGGATGCAGAGGTAAGAAGAGCTTTGCTGTGCAGTTTTTTCTTGTGCAGTTTTTTCTTGCGCAGTTCCCATGGGATGTGACTCAAGCGAGGCTCCAGCTGAGGTCTGGCTTAGCTCAGCTGCTTTCTCCACCCTACTCTGCATCCCTCCTCCCTGTCTCCTGAGGGCACCCTCCATCCATGCCTTGTATGAGAATTCCTGCCTTAGGCTTCTTCCAGAAATCCAGCCCGATGAGGCACTGGCTTCGAAAAGGAGCTCCTGGGGATGACAGATACATCCTATGGTCAACAAGCCCAGGCTCCCTGATGGGACAAGGGGGAACCAGAATTGAAATGGAATATTCTGAAATCTTTAAGCCCTCCCTTCTTTACCAGAATAATTCAGATCCCAGGGATAGTAATTAATTCTATGTCTCATCCCCATACTGTTAGATTAGTATTCCTTAGAGTACTATGTTGGAAGTGACTCTGAGGTGCCATGACACAAATGATTGGTAGGACAGTTGGTCAGCATGTAAGGGGACTGCAGGCACACCCTTCCTATCCTATTCCTTTCACAAGGCCCAGCAAGGGTGCTAATCTTTCAGGAAGCCTCCCCTGACCCCGGAGTGAAAATTAGATGCCCTCTCTCTGAGCCTCTGTAACAACCTGTAATTATCTAGGTTGTCACATTTCCCATATTGAGTTCTTTTTTTTTTAACGTTTATTTATTTTTGAGACAGAGAGAGACAACATGAACAGGGGAGGGTCAGAGAGAGAAGGAGACACAGAATCTGAAGCAGGCTCCAGGCTCTTAGCAGTCAGCACAGAGCCTGACGCGGGGCTCGAACTCACGGACCGCGAGATCATGACCTGAGCCGAAGTCGGATGCGTACCCGACTGAGCCACCCAGGCGCCCCCCACATTGAGTTCTTAATACTTATTGAGATATAACGGAATACATATTTAATTTGTACCATCTGATAGTTTTTTTACATATGAATAACCTGTAAAACCATCACCATAATTGTGAGAGTCAACATTTCCATCCCTTCCAAAAGTTTCCTTTGCCCCTTTGTGATCTCTCCTGACAGTCTCTCCCTGCCCCTCATCCATCCATGGACACCCCGAGCAATGACTGATCCACTTTCTGTCACCATAGACTAGTTTGAGTTTTAGAGAGTTCATTTATATAAATAGAACCATTCTCTATGTATTATTATTTTTTGTTTGGCTCCTAAGCATAATTATTAATAGCTTATTTTTATTGCTGACTAGTATTCCATTGTATGGACATGTCACAATTTGTTTATCTACTCACCTGTTAATGAACCTTTATATTGTTTCTAGTTTTTGGTTATTATAAATCAAGCTGCTGTGAACATTCATGTACAAATTTGGAGAATGAAAAGGCAAGCCATAGATGAGAAAATAATTGCAAAACATATATTGAAAAGGACTTTTATCCAAAGTCTATAAAGAACCCTTAAAACAGAAATAGGAATACAACCCAATAAAGAAACGGGGAAATATTTGAAAAGACACATGACAAAATAAGATATAGAGATGAGAAGTGAGCCCATGTAAAGATTCTTAGAGTCACTGGTTATTAGGGAAAATTTAAATCAAAACAAGATATCACTGAATAGCTATTAGAAAACAGTTTGGAAGTTTCTTAAAAAGTTAAACATGTGATTTAGCCATTTTTTTAATAGATACTTATAACGAATTTTGATTTCTGATTATTTGGATGTTTCTTTCACTAGAGTGAGGTGTAAACACATTAGGAACATTTTTTTAACATTTTATTTTATCCTGTCTTTTTATTTAATGTGTATATTCCTAGACTCAAGTAGCATGTGTGGAACCTGGTAGTTGTGTACCAAGTTTAATCCTATGATTGAAAGGTGGGTAGTGGAAAATATTCCTGGATTGGAGTGTCACTGGAGGAGGATTATCACTTTCAGAAACAAAGATGAGAACATAGAGGTGCACCCTTCAGGCTCTGCCATGATTTCCTTTGCATTTCT
Organism: Prionailurus viverrinus; assembly: GCF_022837055.1. Taxonomy (NCBI): domain Eukaryota; kingdom Metazoa; phylum Chordata; class Mammalia; order Carnivora; family Felidae; genus Prionailurus; species Prionailurus viverrinus. Next base: position 37,079,181 of record NC_062573.1, on the reverse strand, counting down.
TCTTCTTCTTCTTCTTCTTCTTCTTCTTCTTCTTCTTCTCCTTCTCCTTCTCCTTCTCCTTCTCCTTCTCCTTCTTTTAAATTTTATATTTGAGAGAGAGAAAGAGAGAGAGCAGGGAAAAGAGGCAGAGGGAGAGAGAGAGAGAGTCCCAAGCAGGGGCTCGATCCCATGACTCTGGGATCATGACCTAAGCCGAAGTCAAGAGTCTTCTGCTCAGCCAGCTGAGCCACCAGGCGCCCCTTCCTTTGCAGTTCTACCACGAGATTTTCGGGGGTCCCGTCCAGAATGGCTACTACCCATTGCCCATCTAGACACTTCCCAAATCATAGTTAACACCTGGAGGGTCTTTACCCCCCGCTGGTGGCACTCATCTACTTAGTGTCATAGTTTTTATATGTAAAAGTCTGTGAGTTATTTAAGGGTAGAATTCAGTTCTTATTTATTTTCTTTCCTCCCCACAGCTTTTGTTTAACAATTTGTACATATATTTGCTCAACTAAATAAGGTGATTGCATGAATTAAACACAGCTTTAAATCCTTGTCTTTTACCATCAGGAAATATGGGAGGAATAAAAGAAGTAGACATGTATACTGTCTGTATTCAATTTGTCAGAGAATTGGCACTCTCTCTAAGACTGGACTCTGAAAAGTTTTAAGCAAAATCTAAAAGCTATTTTTCCCAGTAAAAATATTATTCATGCACATTATAGAACACATAGAAAATATGTAAAATAAAGTGTTAGTGGAAAAGTATATAGATGTGGTGGAACACCTTTCTGGGGGACAATTTGGCAATCTACCAAAATTTAAAATCTATCTCCTTTTTTTATCTAGTATTTGATTTCTATGAAATTATCCTACAGAAGAAGGTAAAAAAAGCCTTCCAGTCTTTCTCCCATGCATTTTTTAAAAGTTCTGATTATATAAAGAACATGATTTTGTAACCACTTCTTTTCATTTAACACAAGATTATTATAAAATAATCAATTCCTTGTGTTGTTTCAAAGTCTTTTGCCTATTTTTTTTTTAACACACAGTGTTTTATTAGTTTCTGGTATACAATATGGTGATTCCACAATTCCATACATTACCTCAAGCTCATCACGAGAAGTGCACTCCTTAATCCCCATCACCTCTTTAACCAATCCCCCTTCACCACCTCCCCTCTGGTAACCATCAGTGTGTTCTCTATAGTTAAGAGTTTGTTTCTTGGTTTGTCTCTCTCTTTCTCTCTTTTTCCCTTTGTTCCTTTGTTTCATTTCTTAAATTCCACACATGAGTGAAATCCTACAGTATTTGTCTTTCTCTGACTAATTTCACTTACCATTATACCCTCCACTTCCATCCATGTCCTTGCAAATGGCAAGATTTTATTCTTTTTTATGGCTGAGTAATATTTCATTATATGTATATGCCACGTCTTTATCCATTCATCAATCATTGGACACTGTGGCTGCTTCCATAATTTGGCTGTTGTAAATAATGCTGCTATAAACACAGGGGTATATGTATCCCTTTAATTTAGTGTTTTTGTATTCTTTGAATAAATACCCAGTAGTATAATTACTGGACTGTAGGGTAGTTTTATTTTTAACTTTTTGAGGAACCTCCATACTGTTTTCCACAGCGGCTGTGCCAGTTTGCATTCCCACCAACACTGTAAGAGGGTTCCCCTTTCTGCACATCCTCACCAATATCTGTTGTTATGTTTTTGATTTTGGCCATTTTGACAGGTGTGATGTGATATCTCATTGTAGTTTTTTATGTAAAAGGTTCTTATTTTTTTTGAGAGAGAGACAGAGAGAGCAAGTAGAGGAGGGGTAGAGAGAGAGGGGGAGAAAGAATCCCAAGCAGGCTCCATGCTGCCAGCACAGAGCCCAATGCAGGGCTCAAACCCACGAACCACGAGATCATGACCAGCCAAAACCAAGAGTTACATGCTCAACTGACTGAGCCACTGAGACACCCCTCACTGTAGTTCTGATTTTTATTTCCCTGATGCTGAGTGATGTTGAGTATCTTTTCACGTGTCTGTTGGCCATCTGTGTATCTTCTTTAAAGAAATGTCCGTTCATGTTTTCTGCCCACTTTTTAATTGGGTTATTTGTTTTTGGGGTGTTGATTATATAAGTTCTTTATAGATTTTGGATATTAACCTTTTGTCAGATATGTCATTTGCAAATATCTTCTCAAATTCAGTAGGTTCTCTTTTAGTTGTTGATTGTTTCCTTTGCTGTACAGAAGCTAAACTTTTTATGTTGATGTAGTCCTAATAGTTTGTTTTTGCTTTTGTTTCCCTTGGCTCAAAAGACATATCTAGAAAAAGTTGCTACAGCTGATGTCAGATAAGTTACTACCTATGTTCTTTTCTAGGATTTTTATAGTTTCATACCTCACAATTGGGTCTTTAATCCATTTTGAATTTACTTTTGTGTATGGTGTAAGAAAGTGGTCCAGTTTTATTCTTTTGCATGTTGCTGTTCAGTGTTCCCAACACCATTTGTTGAAGAAACTCTTTTCTCCATGGATATTCTTTCCTGTTTTGTTGGATGTTAATTGACCATATACTAGTGGGTTTATTTCTGGGTTTTCTATGATGTTCTGATCTATGTGTCTGATTTTGTGCCAGTACCATACTCTTTTGATTGCTACAGCTTTGTAATATAACTTCAAGTCCAGAATGGTGATGTCTCCAGCTTTGCTTCTCTTTTTCAAGATTGCTTTGGTCATTTGGTCCTTTGTGGTTCCATACAACTTTTAGCATTGTTTGCTCTAGTTCTGTGAAAAATGCTGTTTGTATTTTGATAGGGATTCCATTAATTGTGTAGACTGCTCAGGGTAGCATAGGCATTTTTAACAATATTTGCTCTTCCATCCATGGGCATGGAATGTCTTTCCATTTCTTTGTGTCCTCTTTAACTTCTTTTATCAATGTTTTATAGTTTTCAGAGTACAGGTCTTTTACTTTTTGGTTAGGTTTATTCCTAGGTATCTTATTATTTTTATTGCAATTGTAAGTGGGATTCTTAATTTCTCTTTCTGCTGCTTCATTATTGGTGGATAGAAATGCAACAGATTTCTATACATTGATTTTGTATCCTGGACTTTACTGAACTTATTTATCAGTTGTCATACTGTTTTGGGGGGAGTCTTTAGGGTTTTCTATATATAGTATCATGTCATCTGCAAATAGTGAAAATTTTGCTTCTTCCTTACTGGTTTTGAATGCTTTTATTTCTTTTTGTTGCCTGATTGCTGTGGCTAGGACTTCCAGTATTACATTGAATAAAAGTGGTGAGAGTGGACATCCTTGTCTTGCTCCTCACCTTAGGGGAAAATCTCTCAATTTTTCCCCATTAAGGATGATGTTAGCTATGTTTTTTTTTTCATATTTGGCTTTTATTATGTTGAGGTGTGCTCCAAATAAACTTACTTTGTTGAGGGTTTTTATCATAAATAGATGTTGTACTTATCAAATGCTGTTTCTGTGTCTGGTGAAATGATCATATGGTTCTTATCCTTTCTCTTATTAATGTGATGAATCACATTGATTGATTTATGAATATTGAACCATGCTTGCAACCCAAGAATAAATTCCACTTGATGGTGGTGAGTGATTTTTTTAAATGTATTGTTGGATTTGGTTTGCTAGCGTTGTGTTGAGTTTTGAATTTATGTTCATCAGGAATATTGCCTATAGTTCTCTTTTTTAGTGGTGTCTTTATCTGGTTTTGGTATCAGGGTAATGCTGGCCTCATACAATGAATTTGGAAGTTTTCCTTCTTTTTCTCTATTTTGGAATAGTTTGAGAAGAATGGGTCTTAACTGTTCTTTAAATGTTTGGTTCAATTCACCTGTGAAGCCATCTGGTCCTAGATGTTTGTTTGTTTGGATATTTTTGATTACTGATTCAATTTCTTTGCTGGTTATTGGTCTGTTCAAATTTTCTATTTATTCCTGTTTCAGTTTTGCTAGTTTATATGTTTCTAGGAATTTATCCATTTCTTCCAGGTTATCCAATTTGTTGGCATATAGTTTTTCATAATATTCTCTTATAATTATTTGTATTTCTGTGATGTTTGTTATTTCCCCTTTATCATTTGAAATTTAACTTATTTGAGTCTTTTCTCTTTTTTTCTTGATAAGTCTGGCTAGAAGGTTTATCGTTTTTATTGATTTTTCTTAAAGAACCAGCTCCTGGTTTCATTGATCTGTTCTATTGTTTTATTTGTTTGAGTTTATATATCATTTATTTCTGTTCTAATGTTTAGTTTTTCCTTCCTTTTGCTGGTTTTAGGATTTGTCTGTTACTCTTTTTATAGCTTCTTTAGGTGTAAGGTTAGGTTGTTTATTTGAGATTTTTCTTGGTTCTTGAGGTATGCCTGTATTGCTATATACTTCCCTTTTAGTATCACCGATGCTGTATCCCAAAGGATTTGGACCATTGTGTTCTCATTATTATTTGTTTCTATATAATTTTTAATTTCTTTTTTTTATTTTCTGGTTGATCCATTTATTGTTTAGTAGCATGTTATTTAACCTCCATGTATTTGTGGTCTTTCCAGATTTTTTTTCTTGTGGTTGACTTATAATTTCATAGCCTTGTTGTTAGAAAAGACTTTGGTCTTGAATTTTTTGAGGCTTGTTTTATGGGCTAATATGTAATTTATTCTGGAAACTGTTCCATGTGCACTTGAAAACTATGTATATTCTACTATTTTAGAATGGAATGGTTTTTTTTTAACATTTTTATTTATTTTTGAGAGACAGAGAGAAGAGCATGAGCGGGGGAGGGGCAGAGAGCGAGGGAGACACAGAATCTGTGCTGTCAGCACAGAGCCCGACATGGGGCTCGAACCTACCAACTGTGAGATCATGACTGGAGCTGAAGTCGGATGCTTAAACTGACTGAGCCACTCAGGCTCTCCTAGAATGGAATGTTTTAAATATGTCTGTTAAATCCATCTGTTCCAGTGTATCATTCAAAGGCATTGTTTCCTTGTTGATTTTCTGTTTACATAGTGTGTTCATTTATATAAGAGGGGTGTTAGGGTCCCCTATTATTATTGTATTATTGTGATTAGTTCCTTTATGTTTATTAACTGTGAATACATATTTACATTTTCTTTTTTTTAGAGAGAGAGAGGGAGGGAGAGAGGGAGGGAGAGAGCACTAGCAGGGGAGAGGACAGAGGGAGAGAGAGAGAGAGAGAGAGAGAGAGAGAGAGAGAGAGAGAGAGACAATGATAAGCAGGCTCCACGCTCAGCACAAAGCCCAACACAAGGCTCAATCCTGTGACCCTAGGGTCATGACCTGAGCTGAAATCAAGAGTTGGATGCTTAACCAACTGAGCCACCCTGGGACCCCCATATTTATAATTATTATATCTTCTTGTTGTACTGTCCCCTTCATTATTATAAAGTGTTCTTCTTTATCTCTTGTTACAGTCTTTGTTTTAAGTCTATTTTGTCTGATGTTAGCATTGCTACTTTGGCTTTCTTTTGATATCCATTTGCATGATAGATGTTTCTCCATCCCCTCACTTTCAATCTACAAGGGTTTTTAGGTCTAAAGTGAGTCTCTTGTAGGTGGCATATAGATGGGTCTTTTTTTTTTCCTTTTTTTCTTTTTGTTAATTTTTTTTTTTTAACGTTTATTTATTTTTGGGACAGAGAGAGACAGAGCATGAATGGGGGAGGGGCAGAGAGAGAGGGAGACACAGAATCGGAAACAGGCTCCAGGCTCTGAGCCATCAGCCCAGAGCCTGACGCGGGGCTCGAACTCATGGACCACGAGATTGTGACCTGGCTGAAGTCGGACGCTTAACTGACTGCGCCACCCAGGCGCCCCTCTTTTTGTTAATTTTTAACATTTAATTTTTTTGAGAGACAGAGAGAGACAGAGTGTGAGCAGGGGAGGGTCAGAGAGAGAGAGGGAGACACAGATTCCAAAGCAGGCTCCAGGCTCTGAGCTGTCAGCACAGAACCCGATGCAGGGCTTAAACTCAAGAACCGTGAGATCATGACCTGAGACAAAGTTGGACGCTTAACCAACTGAGCCATCCAGGCGCCCCAGGTCTTGTTTTTTCAAATCTATTCTGTCATCCTTTGTCTTTTGATTGGAATGTGTAGTCCATTTACATTGAAAGTAATTATTGATAGATATGTATTTATTGACATTTCATTATTTTGTAGTTGTTTCTGAAGACTTTCTCTGAACCTTTCTTGTCTTTCCGTCTGTCATGGTTTGCTAATTTTCTTTAGTTACAGATTTGGATTTATTTGTCTTTATTCTTTGCGTATTTATTAGTGGTTTTTGATATATGGCTACCATTAGGTTTGTATATAACATCTTTTGCATATAGCAGGCTATATTAAGTTAAGGCTATATGGTCATTTAAGTGTGAACCCATTCTTTACTCCTGTCCTCCACATAGTTTAGGTATATGGTGCCATATTTGACATCTTTTTATTTTGTAAATCCCTTGAGTGATGTTACAGAAATATTTATTTGTAGTGCTTTTGTGTTTCTAAGCATCTTACTGTCACTTTTGGTATTTCCTTTCCACTCACAGTGTCCCCTTAAATATTTCTTGCAGGACTCATGTAATGGTCATGAACCCCTTTAGATTTTATTTGTCTAGGAAACTCTTTATCTCTCCTTGTATTCTGAATGAAATCCTTGCTGGACAGAGTATTCTTGACTACAGTTTTCCCATCTAGCACTTTAAATATATCATGCCACTACCCCCTGGCTTAGAAAGTTTCTGCTGAAAACTCCCTTGATAGCCTTATTGGGTTTCGGTTGTATGAAACTGCCTTCTTTTGTATTGTTGCTTAACGTTTTTTTCTTGATCACTGTATTTTGCCAACTTAAATGCAATATGTCTTGGTGTGGGTCTGTTTTTGTTAACTTTTTTTTTGGGGGGGGGAATGTCTGTGCATCCTGGATCAAGACATCTGTTTCCTCCTCCACAATAGGGAAGTTTTCAGCTATCATTTCTTTAAATATATTTTCCCCCTTTTCTCTCTTCTGGGATTCCTCTAATATGAATGTTATTATATTTGATGCACTCACTGAGTTCCCTAAGTCTATTTTGTTTTGCATAATTCTTTTTTCTTTCTTTTGTTCAGCTTAATTATTTTCCATTACTCTGTCTACTAGGTCATTAATTTGTTCCTCTGCTTCTTGCAGCCTGCTGTTGATTCCATCAAGCATATTTCTCATTTCATTTACTGAGCCCTTTATCTCTGCTATGTTATTCCTTATCTCTGTGTTAAGGGTCTTTCTCATGTCTTCTGCTCTTTTCTCAAGTCCAGTGAGTATCCTTATGACTGTGGCTTTAAATTTTGTGTCAGGCATATTACTTATATCTATTTCTTTTAGATCTCTGGCCTAGGCCTTGTCCTGTTCTTTCATTTGAGCTAAATTTCTCTGTCTTCTCATTTTGTCTAAGTCTCTGTTCTTGTTTCTGTGTTTTAGGAAAGTCAGCTATGTCTCCTATTCTTGAGGGTAATGGCTTTATGAAGAAGAGGTCCTGTAGTGGCATGTAGTGACTCCTTATTCCCAGGCACTGATGCTTCTGGGAGTGTCTCCAATATGTGCTGTGTGTACTCTGCTTTTGTGTCATGGCTGTTTTATCTTTCAAGCTAGTTGTCTGCAGAGTCTCTTTGTCTGTTGTGGGCAGTGTTTGGTCTCTGGCCTGAATGTGGTGCATTTTAACTAGGTGTGCCCTGGTCTGCTTGTGAAATGAGACCTGTCACTGCTGCCACTGGACCTGAGGCTCCATAAACCTCTCACGGTGGGAGATGATGTGAGCAGGCGTTTGGGCAGGTCTTCTGGGGGAGGAAGACCCCAGCTGTGCTGGGACTGAGACAAACATGACTGGGAAGGGCAATCAGTTCCACTGGAGTGTGGGGGTGAAAGGCAGGGCTTGGTGTAAGCAAGTTAGGTAGTGAGTGTCTGCACTATGCTGGTTCCCACAGGTGGCCCTGTGCTTATGCTGAGGGGCAGGGGAGGGAAAAGGTGCCCACAAATTCCTTTGTTCCCAGAGGGGTCTCTCCATGAATGCTGCCTCTCTGGGATACACTCGGAAATGAGCAAAGAATCTCCCCATTGTGAGCTCCAGGCTTCTTCAGATCTCTCTTTTCACACTGAATGTCTGAGGCCTGTGTGCCTGCCTTCTCTTCAAGAGCGGTCCCAATGCCCTCCAGGCTCTATCCCAGCTAAGCTTGCTGACCTTTAAACTCCAGGCTTTAAGCCCTGCTGGTTGCCAGAAGTCAGGAAATTCAGCCTCTTTCCCTTTGTAAGCCAGTTGCTATGGGGATTCATCTTACTCAAGTGCACTCCCCTGTGTATTAGTCTGTCTTTCACTCTCTGCACAACTCTCTACCCACCACAGAAGCTATGGCCCATTTCTCTTCTAAACCATGTCTCTGCACTTCCTACCTCCTTCAGTGTTGTGGAGTGTGGGGAATAAGCTTAGGAATTCCCTGGACTTGCACTGATGGGTTAATAAGGCATAAAGAAGTACAAAGCCATAGGATGCTCACGCCCAACTTTGGGTGATCAAGATTAGGTAAATAAGTATAGAGAAGGTGGGGCAGAAGCCCTAGTATAGAGAGAGCGGGACAAAGCCCCAATATAGAACATGGATATATGAAATAACCAAAATTAGGTATTCGGGGGGAAGCACCCCCTAATTTAGTACTCCAGAAGAAAGCTGCTTTTACAGGAGGGAAGGGCCAAGTTAGGTAAACAGGTGAATAGGGCTATAGAGTGCCATGCAGGTGAAGTAGCCCAGAGTGGAGATGATTAACAAAAGAAAGGTGCCTTGTTAACCCTGAGGTCACGTGTCCTACCTGCCCCATCCCCTAGGCTAGCTAAGATAAACAGAGGTGGTGTCTCCTGTCCCCTGTAAACAACCTTTCAACCTACTGTCCTGCATCAGGTATCTGTTTTGTATTAACCCAACCCTCTAACCCCGAATATCTTCAAGACCCTCTTTCCCTCACGTCCATGTGTTAATAAGGTTCACAGATTTAGTGTCTCTTTGTGCACGTCCATCACCATGTTTGTAAGCCTACTGATCCTAATAAAAACTGGACAAGGACCATTATTTGGGGCTCTTGTCTTTTCCCGGACATTAGCCATCTCTTGCTTTCAATCCTGAGTTCTGCTCTCTTGCTAGACAAGAAAGAACTTTAGACTTAGATCTACGACAGTGGAGTTTGTTTTGCCAGTCTTCAGGTCAATTTCTGATGTATTTAGGTTGATTTGATAGTTATCTAGTTGTATTTGTGGGATGAGGTGAGTCTAGGGTCCTTCTATTCCACCACAGTCTTCTAACAACTATCTTCTTTTGCTTATTTTTAATGCCTGTATCAATGTCTACCATCAGACAGTACTACAGTTCCCCTATTGTTAGTTATTTGGTTTCTTTTGATGGGATGGGAGTAGCTTATAAATATTGCATGGCAGATTTTTTAGAATAAAGCTTTTTGAATATAGCAGATTATTTTCTTATTTATGCATATTTTTTAATTGTTCTTTAGAAAGGTTTCCAAAAGGGATGTGGCATTAATTGTACCCTCAGAAATGCATGAGTGTGTTTAAGCAAATTTAATCGCTCTCAGAAATTCACTGATTCTGAGTCAAGTACTTGATTGTATGAAAGGATAGGCTAGAATATATGGTTATTTATTCAGTCCCCGACACCAGCTAAAGATCATTTTCCTGTTATGTGCATTTTATCTTCACTGTTTGCTTATTAAATAAAGCAGAAGTTTAAATATAGAAGGAAACTAATGATTCTTCGCCACAGTTGATATTCCACAGAAGTTATGAGAACTGATCAAGGATCAAAAGAATCTTACAATTCTGTGCTCTAATTTTTGCATCAAAGCTTTCATTTGGCACTCAGACACCCCTAATTATATGAAAGTATGACAAGCAATATCCTGAATATTTTCTCTGGTTTCTACTTTCTCACTGTTTGAAACAGAGCTACCAGAATCTCCTGAAAAGTGGAATTAAAGGGATTTAATGTCCATCTTGCAGATCAGCAAAGCCACCAAATTGCTAACCCAAGATTTGCTTTTGTCCAACTTACATAGTTTTTCAGATCCATGAAGAGAGGGTACAGCTCTAATAGAGATAGATGAGATGGCAGTCATCAATATGGTATGGGTTTTAAACTGTTTATAGAAAAAAAAGAAATAATAAGAAATGTAATAGGAGAAAGTGATGTCAAGCTTTCATCTTTTCTTTTGAACATACTATTGATTCTTACATTTGTGAAGGGATTTATATTTGTTTTTACTGGAGGTATTTATATGTACCTATCCATCCATCTATCTGTCACAGTGCTAGTTATCAAATGATTGCCTCTCAGCTTTGAATTTGTTACTCTTGCTGTGCTTTGTGAGTTGGGCCTGGACATTTATAGACACTTCACTTTGAGAGCTGGTGTAACATTAGGTTTTGGCAGTATAGGGGGCTAGGGAAACAGTGCAGGCATAGCAAAGAAAGGCTTTCCCTTTGTGCTTTTTCTCTTCCTACTTCAGCTGTCCAGGTGCCAGTGGTGAGTGGGTGGCCCAGTAGCCTTCAGTCTCCTGTAAGACTATCCAGTGCCCCTGTAGAAGCCTTCCTATAGACCAACAACAATATATAGGCACCCCAGTGAGCAGCTTACATTAGAACAGCTTCATCCCGTGGCACCCACATGAACTTTACCAAAACCCTAACATGTGACCTTCTGCAGATCAGCTCTGGCCTACAACACCCAGTGGAATTTGTGCTCTTCAGCAGGTTGTAGCTGGACCCTTTCCAATGAGGTCTAAATCTCAGTGGTGAGTTGGTGCTCTTCCAAATGTTTAGTTCCCTCCTTATGTATTCTCTTTCACCTAGGGGTATAATTGCTCCCAACATTTGCTCTGAATCCTCTGTAGCTCACTTCATAATCATCTTTCACTAATTAACTATTTTTTAATATAAAAATTTTTCTGTTCACATTTCTGGTGTGTTTCAATTACAAGTAGTTACTGAGCTTCCTATTATGTGTCAGACACGGTTCCTGACCTCAAAGACCCTATGGTTTCCATGTAATAAACAAGTGAGGTATCAGGAATAGCAGGGGAACTTCTTTTAGGATGAGAGTCATGGGTTAGGGTCAAAATGTTCTGCTTAAGGAAGTGACACTTCAACCCATACTGGAGATCAGTAGAAACTGGTCAGATTAAGAGATGGGAGAAGCATGTTCCAATGAAGAGAGCAGCTTGTCCAAGGACCAGTGTCAGAACTGAGTGGCAGGTTTGCAGACCTGCAGCTTGGGAACTGTACTGCTGAGTGTCTGGGAAAAGGAACCAATGTGGAAGCAGGGGCCAGATCTCAGAGGGCACTGGAAACAATGTTAGGGATTCTGGACTTTAAGCAGCTGTCATGAGGGTTGTTGATTCACCAAAAGGTTGTTAGTAAAGCAAGGACATTGTGTTCTCTTGTGTTCTCATAAATTAGAGTGGTGGTTCTAAATCCCAGCAGCACATTTGAAACACATAGAGTACTTAAACAAAATCTGGGCCTGACCCACACCAAATAAAATAGTCTCTCCAGGCGTGAATACCAGGCCACAGTAGTTTTTACATTTTTCTCGGTGATTCCAATGTATAGGCAAGGCTGAGAACCACTGTCTTGAGAAACAAAAAAATTACATGATGGTATGATGAGGTTAAATGACCAGTTTCAGGATAAAGCCTGTTTATTAGATAGTGAAAGTCTTCCAACTTAAAGATTACTTAAACTAATACTGCTTCATTATGTCAAAGTCATTTAGAATTCCAAAGGCACTGATTTGATATTTTTCTAATTTAGGGAGTGGTTACAGGTGACAGATATTTTTGATGTAAATATCCTGAAATACTCACTCAAGGCAGGGGTGGTATCCTTGGGGAGTTAGGCAAATATCTAAAATTAATGCAACAGGGAAATTTCTAGTGAGTTTTGTTTTAGTTAAAAAACAAAAAGCTTCAGATAGTTAAACAAATATTTGCTAAGCAAGGAAATGAATAAATGACCTCGTTGTAATTAGATTCCAGCTAAATAAAAAGAAAGGGAGCATATTTGCCACCTTTTATCTTGACTAAAATTAATTAAACATTAATTTATCATCTGAGGTTAACCTCAAGATAAACCAGGTCTTAGAGCTGTGTTTGACTAATTTATGAAAATCTATATTTATTATAAGGGTGAGGAGTACCGTTATTTGATTTCATTTTTTTCTGGCACTAAAAACTAAAGACAGTTTCAAAAGAATCTTAAGCACTTTCTTTGGCTGCACAGCTGTTTCTATTGCTTTCTGACATGCTGTGCTGACCTCCAAACCACACTGTTTATGTTACTTTAGAGACTGAATCAGATGCACCACCTCTGGAGACTATGCAGGTTAAAGAAAAAAAATCATTAGGTTTTGCATCACAGAGGCATTACAGGGAGTGAGGCTTGAAATCATAACGTAGCCACAGTAGACCAGCTAATCTCACTCAAATGGGACATGGTTCTTGTATGCTGCTTACATGGCGTGACAATTGATGCACATATGGATTGCAGGCAAGAGAGAATAAATTAAATGATTATCAGGAGTATTCTAGTCAATCTATAATGTGGCTGAAACAGGAAAATTAATGCTGAAATTCCCATTTATTGAATATTGAATCAACTTCCGTGGTACTTATTATTGATTCTACTTCTTTTGGCCTGCTATTTTGGAAGGTACTGCCTTTTTCTCTAGCAGTTGGTTACATGCCTGCAAATTTCCATGGATGTAAAACCCCTTGAGATTACAGTACCAACCTCATTACGGAATGCTTTTCTTTTACTCACATGCCTGGTGGGGAACTAGGCTCAGAGTTGAGATTTGCAGTAAAGTGCTTTTTTCAATTATGTTGGAAAAAAGATGGGATTGATAGAACATTCCATAAAGAAAACATATGACTGAATCCATGGTGTCATAAAATATTACAATATGCGATAAAAGACCCCATTATTCCCTAGGGTTTCACTGTATCTTGTTTCACATTCACTTGACTTCCTCATACATATTTCATAGCTAAATTACCGTGATATAGAAAGCTATGTATAATGATATCTGAGTTACAAAAAAAAGTAGCAATCAAATATGGCCTAAACATAACGTAATGTATTTGGGTAGTACCTAAAGTAAGGCTCAAGAACAATTGTCACTGGCACAAACCTGTAATTGGAGAAGAGTGTTTTAACTAATGGCTGAGAGAATGAGGACACTTTCCAGTTGCTCAAATTAAGCTAAGTCCCTCATAGGGTTCTGTGGGGAATTACGACTACTGACATATTACTGTCTGTACTGAACTCATTCCACTTCCAGGAATACAGTGCTTGGCTTTTCATCAGTCTTCCCATCAGTTACATCTGATATTTATAGTCCCACTCGAGAAGCAGGTAGAGGAAAGAGAAGTGGGAGATGGAGGTTCTAGTCTGAGCCACTGAGTAACTGGATGGCTTTGGGAAACTCAGGGGCCTTTTTGGAGGATATGCAGAGTTGGAGGGGATTCTTGAAGTCATCCATTCTAACTTCTCTACCAACACAAAGCAATCTCTGCCATAAATCCACCTGGGGATTCAGCTTCATTTTAGGCACTTCTCTTAAGAGAGGCTAATTATATATAATATAGCCAATTCTTTTCCTGGATGTTTCCAAAGATTTGAAGGATTTTAATTATATTGAGCTGAGATCTTCTAATATGTAACATCCATATGTTACATCTAACATGTAACATCTCAAGTCCTTTGAGACACAGGGTTTAACACATAGGAAACACTATAAATGTTGGCCATCATTATCAAAACTGCCATTATAATTCTATGTTACATAATCACCTTGAAAAAGTAATCATCCTTGAAAAGCCAATATCACAGTAGAAAGAAACAATGTTTGGAGTAAGAAGATTCCAATGTGAATCCTACCTTCAGTAATTAATCTGTATTAATTCTGAGCCTCAGTTTTCTTATTTCTAATATGAGAATTTTTATCTCATAAGAACATTCTCTGTAAAATGCTACCATTGCCATCTGTTTTTTTCCTTCATATTTTGGTTCTGTCACTCACTTTTAGTGACAATTTTCTCATTCCTTGCAACTCCCTCCTTCAATTTAAAAATGCATAGGGGGGCCTGGGTGGCTCAGTCGGTTAAGTGTCCCAACTTTGGCTCAGGTCATGATCTCACAGCTTGTGAGTTCAAGTCCCACGTCGGGTTCTGTGCTGACAGCTCAGAGCCTGGAGTCTGCTTCAGATTCTGTGTCTCCCTCTCTCTCTGCCCCTCCCTTGCTCGTGCTGTGTGTGTGTGTCTCTCTCTCTCAAAAATAAATAAACATTAAATTGTTTTTAAAAAAAATAAAAACCTCTGCATAGGGGAAGGGAAGGAAAAATAAAAAGAGAGAGGGAGGCAAACCATAAGAGACTCTTAAATACAGAGAGCAAACTGAAGGTGGCTGGTAGGGTGTTGGGTGGGGAGATGAGCTAGATGTGTGATGGGTATTAAGGAGGTCACTTGTTGGGATGAGCACTGGGTTGTTACAAGTAAGTGACGAATCACTAAATTCTATTCCTGAAATCATTATAACACTCAATGTTAACTAACTTGTATTTAAATAAATAAATAAATAAATAAAAATAAAAACCTATACCATGCTGAAATGGCAGTCTAATGCCATGCCCTTCTCTGCACCACACCCGTGTCCCTTCTACTAGCCATTAGGACACATGTTGATGTTTATAACTGATTGTGAGCTCCTTGAGAGATGACTTTCTATCACTGCTTCTCTGCATCAGACAAAATCGGTTTACCCATAATGGGGGATTAATGTGAAGATCAAATATTCTATTGCATGTGAAAAAATCATTTTGGAAAAATGCTGTGTTATGCAAAACTAAGTTTCAGTTGTTGCTATTGGTACCCCATTTAAGAAAAAGAACCAAACAGCTAAGGAAACCATGATGAGGCCGTGAGGAGCAGAGGCATGTTATTTTCAACTGTTCTAAGATGGCTTCATAAACTTTTGTGTCTCTGAACCTAATTTATGATCGACTTCAGACAACACACAGGGTTTCATCAGTTCTTTTCAGCCTTATAGAACATTTCTAAGAGACCCCCAGGTCTCTCTTCTAGAACCATGGAATTCTGGAATGTTTTCTCCTTCGATTCATTTACAGACAGACTATGGATCTCCTTTCAGTCTCTAAACAAATTATCATTCTTTTGTTGCCAAAGCAGGAACTTTCCTCTTATTTGATGAAATTCATAATACAAGCTCCTTCAGCCTGTGACAACACCGTTTCATCTTTTTCTCTTAGTTTCAGTACTAAGTGCTGCCTACGACAGACATTGTCCTGCAAGGGGCCAGACGATAAATATTTTTTAGGCTTTATGGGCCAGAAGGTCTCTACTGCAGCTACTCAGCCCTGCTGAGTAGTGGAAAGCAGCTGTAGGCAATACGTAAACAATTGGGCTTGACCGTATTCCACTCACACATCATTTATGAAGACAGGCAACTGGCCGTGTTCAGCCTACGGGTCGAGGTTGCCAACCCTGATCTAGTACGTTGCTACTTAAAGTGTTGGTCTGTAGATCATGAGTGTCAGCATCACGTGAGATCTTGCTAGAAATGCAGAATCCTGGGCTCTACCCCAGACCCACTGAGTGAGGATCTGCATTTTTACAAGATCTCTAGGTGGTTCACATGCGTATGCAAGTTTGAGAACCACAGCGGCTGATGAATTACACAAAGGAGGCATCTGGGAGCATATTGTCTGTGCTTGTTGGGGTGGGCTGCCTTCTCAGAATGTAACTTGTGGGCCTTTTTCAGTCTCTCCTTCCTTTGCCAGTTTTCTTCCCTCGGTACGTTCTCACCCACGAACCGCATGGTCTGCTGCGGCTGTCAGCCTGCCTTGTCACCTCCTCAGCCTAGCAGCTGCTCATTCTCTGTGTTCTCTGTGTTCTGAGCAGGTTCTCTGTGTCCTCAGGGAGGGCACTGGGAGCTTGTCAGCTGAAAAGGGTTTGGCCTGCTTGAAACGTTTCCCCATGTCTGACTGTGACCTGTGTATTTACACTGTGCCCCTGTCTACCCACCCCCTTCTGTACCCACCTCTCCTTTCAGGTGCCGATATACATGGAAAAGGAAGCTCCCGGCAGTGAGGCAATGATTTTCCCTTTCATATTGTGATTTTGAAGAGCCTACAGCAGTGATTAACACTTTTCAGTAAAATAATAACAGCAAGGATCAGAAAACATTCTGAGAGTGCCTGGGAGCAAAGCAGTTGAATTGTCCCAGCATTTTCCTAACAGAACCCAGAAACCCTAATTATGATGGGTGTTTCTTCAGGTAAGACTTTCAAGCAATTTGGAATGGGCAATTATGTAATTTCCCTGCTGTTCTCCCCACCCCCTTCTGTCTTATCCTTCTTTATTAATGTAGACACCGATCAGAATGAAGTGGCCCCCACACAACTTTGGGTTGATGCAAGTGGGTGCAGGTTGATTATTCAGTCTAGAAATCTGATTGAAATTCTCCTTACCCCAGAGTCACCCTAGGCTGCCTTAGCTTTGCTGGGGTGGAAGACACACTCTGCTGGCTTCTGCTTTCACCAGGCCCATCCTGTACCTAAACACATCTAGCAACAGACATCTTATCTACCTGGAGCCTACTGGCTCGTACAATAGTAAGTCCTCAACGAGTATTTATTGAAGGCATGTCCTTTTTTCCAGGGCATTGCTTGATACTGGTAAGAAACACCTTCCTGTAATTTCTACCTATTAATTAATCCTTCTGTCATGTTGTAAAACCCTAACATGAGTTTAAAAAAAAAAGACAAGTAAGTAATAGTTATAATTTCCTATGTCTGGCTCTGTACATTCATTTTCTCATTTATTCTTCACCATAAGGAGTTGCTCTTATTATCCCTCTTTTAAAGATAAGGAATCTGGGACTTTTAGAGGGTAACTTATCTGAAGTCTTAGAGTTAGAAAGTGAAGTAACAGGGATTTGAATACAGGCAGTACACCTGGAAAGGAAATGCTCTTAACCGTTAACAATACCATAAGTCTCACGTTAGAAATTTAGGATGTATAGAGTTCTGTAATGACTAGCATTTTTAGAAACTTGCAAGTATCTGTTTTAAGACAAATCATGGATACTTGAGACCAATGCACAGGAAGCTATTATGCATGGGTCATCAGGAAAGGCATTGAAAACTGATGCTGGCATCCTGCTAATCCCACTAAAGTGCAGCAATGCAAAAATCCCTCCATTTGTCAAGGGCCCCATTACAATCAGAAGCATAGGTCTTGTAAACACATAAATAGTGGTGGCTCCCCACAGAATTAGCTGGTAGAGTCCCAGTGATCACCTATCACTTCCTCGACAGTGCCATCTCCAGGCTTCTCACCAAAGCCTCTAATGCAATCCCAGGATTGCTAGCTGTGCTCCTTGGTGTAAGCAATGCATTAATGGTGTGAAAAATTGCAGCTCACAAGCCCTTCCTTGAGCAACTGTGGTGACAGTAACAGGCTGCTTTTGTCGCCGTGGGGACAGGTCTCCTGGCAGAACATACAATTCCTGAGAATTAGAGCAGCCTGGTTTACCTCGAATGCATGAAAATTGACATTCCATTTGGATTTCTGTGGTTACAAGCCTGAATATTTGCCTGGAGCCCTGCTGTTTCAGGCAGTTGCTAAGGCCAGTAGAGCTGGGAGAGAGAGAGGAGGCTGAACAGCATCTCAGCTCCTCTGCAAAATCAAACCTGAAGGGGAGGTGAAAAACAACACACTGTTTTTTCTCTTCCTCTGATTGATAATGACAACAAATCATGATTTATGGCTGGATGCCACAAAAGTTGCCTTTCTGGATGGTGAAATAAGAGACCTGGAGTCATCTATGAAGTTCAAATGTGATACAAATGCAAGGTGGATGCTATTGTGGTTATCTTGGACTGGCTTCTGGCAGAAGTGCAGGGTCTAGGCAGAGAGGAAGAGGAAAGAAAACGGTGTTTTGGAGAGACCAGAATGTACATGTAAGCGGATAGCACATTCTGTTCTGTCTTGAATGTCATGTGTCAACATGGCATTAGAGTAGAGGAAGTTACTCGTGTGAGTTAAATCCAACTCAAACTAGGCTACAATTACTTGCAGCACCCATCTCTCCCTGGGAGACATACCTGTCACTGAAATGGGTGTTTGTTTCAGTCTATTGACCCCCTCTTCGAACAGTATCTAACTAACCTGATTTCCCCACACTTCTATAGCTATCCAACCAGCTTTCTATTGATACCTTTTAATTCAGATTCATTCAATCACCCAATAGATGTTTATTGAACACCTACCACATGCCAGGCACTGGTCTACACATAGCTACACAGGCAAATAAGATGGGACCCAGGCCTCAACATCTAGTAGGATGAAAGAGACAAACCTCTGCAAGTAAAAAGGTGTTGCAGGTCCTTAAATTTACTGTAAAGTTTGTATTTGGGGTACGAAGGAAGAAGGGGTTAGTTCCTTCTGAGTGGGAATGGAATGGAGGCAGGTCAGCAAAGTCTCCAAGCAAGTATCTATTTTGGTCCAGAGGTGGTTATGGCTCTGCAATGAACTTTTCATAATCTTGATCTGATCTAGTATATCCAATCCAGAAGGCAATCTTATTTTTCTTATTTCCGCATACGTACTGCACATTTACTTTGCGTCAAGCACTATGCTAGCAAGTATGGATTTGGGAGTTTGTAGTCTAGTCTGGAGGCAGGCATATAATTAATTGGGTCTAGAGAAGAGAAGTGCCCTCCAGGGAAGAAGAATTATAAGGCTTTAACACATGTTATCACCTTGGTATATGGCTGGAATTCTTTTCCTCAGGCCTCTGACCTCCCTTCCTTCTTCATGGCCCAGAGTCATTACTTGTTGTCCAAGTCATTACTGAGCACCGGGGATGATTGCACTTCCTAGTTGAATGGGGCACATGTTTAGTCTTGGCCAAAGAGAACTGAGCAGGGTGATATGTGTGACAGACCCTTAGAGTTATCTGTCTCTCTGGCTTAGCATTTGGTACCACTGGAGTTGATGGCTGTTCTCTCAGCTGGGGTTCCTGAGTAACCATGATCATCAGAGGTCCCTGGTAGACTACCATGGACATCTAGAGTTAGCAAGGAACTTTAAGTCCCTGAGACTTTGGGTTGTTAGTTACCCCAGCATACCCCAGGGTGTCCTGGTGGTGCACCTTTTTGGCAATGCTGTCACATTCCACATTCGTAAATAGGTTAGGCTTGTGATCCATGTGTGTGCGTTGCTTCCTGCCCATACTCTTTCATGTAAAAAGCCACACTTTATTACATATTTAATTGGGTAGTTATAAAAAGAGAGGAATCATATTTTGTCTTATTTATTGCCATATTCCTATTGCACAATGATTGACATATTGAAAATAAATACTGTTGAAAGAAAGAAAGAATGAATAAAGGAACTGGGGATTGTTGCATGAAATCATGTAGTTTTGAAGGAACTCAACTCTTAATATAAATAGTATACTGCTTAAAGTCTTGGGAGCATGTCAGTGAATTCAAAACATTTCTTCTACCCCTCCACCCCCAAGTGCTGTCCCTTGGTTTTAAACAAACTTAAGGTCAAAATAATCCTGATACCAATAGGACACGTTACAGTTTTGAAAGAAATCACTTTTGTGGGACCTATTAGGTGGGAACAAAGGGTTCTCTGAATTGACCTGGAATTTGCTTCATCGCCTTCCCCTACGTTGGAGGAAGTACTGTTCCCAGCTAGCTGTTGTGCTTGGGCCTCCAGTTTGTAAGCCTATGATTGGACAGGTTCCCATAGACTCTAGACCACCACACGTCTCTCAAAAATCTTTCTTTGATGAAGGGACTCCCCTCCCTGCACAAATACAACAATTAACTAAAGCAGGTAAAAGTGTGTCTTGGGAAGATAATGAGGTTTACCTCCGTGCCTGTATAATTTTGCCTGTGTGTGTCTGGTATTCTAGCTTGGATCTCATCCAGCTCACCCCAGGGAAAACATAGCTGGTATACTCCATAGTGCTTTAATGAAGCGCCTGACTGTGTTAAGAAAACATCAAAGTTGCTTGAGCTTCAAAACAAGTTAAATTTTGGCAGCTGCAGTTTTGGGGGCTGTTTGGGGAACTCTCTTTTAGGTGAACTACTGACAGGAGAACAGGAACCACTGGTGTTGTGTGTCACATGTATTCCTGAGCCCTAGGTTTCAGCCCATCTGTTTTATATACAATCCCTTCCTTTAGTCTAGGACACAGGAGGCACAGGGGAGAGGCAAGCCAGAAAAGCCTTCCACACTGGCTTATGGTCAAGAGACCTTGTTCCTTGAGGAGGTTAGACAGGCTGGGATGTGATGCAGCCAATGCCAAGTAGACCCTGCCAATCATGTCCATCCTCCTCTCACCTGTTCTTCTGCTGGCCTCAAGTTGACTTGACAGTCTGTTTTGCCTCCGGTGTAAACTTATTTCCAGCTCTCCCTCTGAAGGCTGCTGAGCATTTATGCACAGAGGCACTGGCTGTGTGGCTGAAGCAATGGTCCGTGCTCACTGCCCCCTCTTTTTGTTACGCTTGCTTCCAGTACATTCATCTTGTTGCTAGTTTTTGTTTTCCTGACTATTTGTGATTGCCCGTGTTCTGCCACTGTATGGCCACTCATCCTTATTTTCCAGTGACAAGGACAGTTTTCATTGGACAATTAGGGGCAAACAAATATAAATAGCATGATTTATAGACCAGAGTGCCCAGGGAGAAAAAAAAAAGGAGACCTCTATAAACTCCATAATGTTAATCTAGAGATACACTCACAAAATCACAAAATGCAGAAGTTAAGTTGTCCATTTCAGAGCTGTTTGCCTACAACTTGGAAGAACAATTTTCTACGTTATATTGAAGAACATACAATAAAGCTGTGTCCACATGACAGCACATCCATTTGGGCACATCTGTGGTAGGTGTGCCCAGCTGGTGAAAGCATGATGCTAATGAGGGACATCAGTTCAAGCCCTATGCAGATCTGTGTGTTTCCACATATCCTATGGCCATGGACAGAAGACTTCATCCTGGGCTTTATTGCTCAGAAAAAGCCAGGGTGGAGTGGGTATAGGAAGAAATAAATCAACAGGGGTCTATTAAGACAGTGCTCACAACTGTGCTGGAGAAATTCAAGCCAATATCCTTTGGTTATATCTCAGATCAGTTTTTTGGATTCAGTTGGTTGGAGGCTTTTTCAGATTTTGTGTGTGGTTCTGAGCCTGATCCTGGTGAACCACTCAGTCAACAATTCAATCCAAAGAACATGTATTCAGTGTCCTCTGTAAGCCAGTGGAGAGCAAAGGACCAGCCTGTCTTACTTATATTTTTCCCCTCAGTCTTTAGAATGATGCTGGGCACACAGACGCTCTACAAATGTGTATTGAAAGTTCTGAACTACTGTATGGAGAAGGAAGACTAATACATGGTGAGCATCTGCTGGATATCTGGCATGCTAGGTACTGATAATACAATGATGAATGGAACCATCTCTGCCCTTTGGAGTCCACATGTCTTGCCTCATGGATTGTGGATGAAGAAGGTTATTTGGAAAATTTATTACTGACCTTAGGTGCTCTGAGGTCAACTTTGAAATTGTCCGGGGTCATAATTAATGACTTGAAAGAGGTTTGCTGAACCTTTTTGACCATACTTTTGTGCCTATGCTTAATCTGTTGGAAGAAAGGAAATTGTAAACCTCTATCGTGCATTTGGGTATGGCATGAAAACCTGAAACATAAATCTCATGTTTTTCCTTCTTTGGCTGATAGATAGCTTAAGCTGGGTCAGAACAAAAAAGTCATTGACAGAGCTGGTCCCTTTTAGAAAAGCACTGACTCTCTGCACTGGGGTTGACTGCCAGGAGTGTCTCACAAACATACCTTGGGTTGTGTATGTAAACTAAGCTATTATTCAATAGCTATCCTGTCTAGTTCTTACCTTGCTGAAAACAGCTATAACAGAAGGCACCCTGGAAGCTCTGAATAGTCCCTCCTCGTGCTCCCCACTGGCATCTGTACATTCCTTTCCCATAGAAGTTATCACTGAAGAGCAATAATTTATTGCTGTGTCTTCTTTAGATGGCTGTGAGCTCCTTAAGGATCCAGACTGCTATCTGTATAGGTGGCCCAAAATTACCTGCATGGGAGCTCAGGGCCCTGAGGCTAAGGGATGAAGCTTTCACTGGGAGGAGTACAGCAGTTAAAATCTCTGACTTTCACGTTCTCTTTTTGGTTAGCTCCAAGCTTAAAGGACATCTCTATTTTAATTACATCTTCTGTGCTGCTAATTTGCTGTGATAGGCCCAGGAGTCCTCTCTACCCCATTCTTCAATCAATCAATCAATCAATCAATCACTCAATTAATCATTAAAAGCCAACCAGGAATCAGAGTGGGTCCTAGAAAAGTTGTGCACAAAGAGAGGTTCATGCGGGGCCACTCTTACAGTGTCGGGGTGTGCCATTCACATAGAATATGTGACTGGTGTGCCCTGGAACTGCTTCTGTGAACTTGCCTCCTCCCTTCTCAGAGGTCACTCCTGTGCACAGGGGGCAGGCGGTTCTCTAGGAGGAGAGGGAATGTGGGGATTTACAACCACAGCCTTAGCCGTGTTTGCACTTGCCCGTGGTACCTTTGAGCAGTTACTGTGCCTCAGGGCTCTGCAGTATGGACAGTCAACAGGAAGGACACAATTCTAGCTATACTTACCACCGGTTACAATCATGTCTTAATTCCTGTTCATCTCAGTATCAGTTTCAGGCATCCAGCACATGTTAGATATTCAACAGATGGTAGCTAGGACTCACTGGATGTCTTGCAGTTCCTCCTACATAATTTCTCTTACATAGTTAGGCACATTAAGAATCATAAACAAGATAAGAAGGATTAAGGCTTAAGAATATGTGGATATATTTGCTGCTCACTTATGGACTGGGTTTGCTGCTTTTTGAACACTTCAAAAAGAGCATAAGCTTTAGAGTCTTTTTTATATTTATTTTTCATTTTTTGAGAGAGAGAGAGAACATGTGAGCACTAGCAGGGAAGGGGTAGAGAGAGAATCTTAAGCAAATTCCATGCCCAGCATGAAGCCTGATGTGGGGCTTGATCCCACGACCCTGGGATCATGACCTGAGTTGAAATCACGAGTTGCATGGTCAACTGACTGAGCCATCCAGGCGCCCCTTTAGAGTAATTTTTAAATTCTAACTTTCCTACTCACTTCATGTATGACCTTGCACAAGTTCTGAGCCACCTTTTTCTTATCTGAGTAATGGGGATAATATTAACTAGCCTAAGTATTCAGTAGTTACTATTATGCTTGTTGTTATCTGTCTTCAAAACCTGGACCTCTGTCCTCCTTTGCACTCAATACTTACTTATCCTTTGTCACCATGTTTGACTTCTTTTCCACAGGCTTTTCGTATGATCATGGCATGACACGAAATTTCTATTTTTGTCCTAATACTCAGGATTGGTGTTGTCCAGTATGGTGGCCACAAACCAGAGGTATATGTTTAAATTTAAGTTAGTTAAATCAAATTGTAAGTTTATTGTGTCAGTAGCACCAGACATACTTTAATTGCTCAATAGCCATGTGTGGTTAGTAGCTACCATATTGGACAGCACAGCTATGAAACATTTTCACCACCACAGAAAGTTCTGTCGGTCTATAATGTCCTAGATACTATTTATTTCTGAACATCTGGACTGTCACAAATTGAATCCCTGAGGAAACAGACTCTGAGGTAGAGATTTGCATTCAGGAAATTGAATGGGGAGTGGTTTTAGGAATAAATGTGGAAGGGAGTGAGGGAAGTAAGATTAGGCAAAGGGAGAGGTTGAACTGTGAAATAGTCACAAAAGGGGCCTCAGTACATCTCAGGGGGAGCTCTGAACCTGAACCTGGGATCGCTCTTTAGAAATATTTGGAATTGAGGAAAGAGAGCCAGGTCCCTATACCCCTTCCCCAACAGTCATTGGATGTTGGCTGTCCCACTGTCCTCTTAAAGCAGGGGCATACTTTGGGGGAAACAGCTCTCTTTCAGTAAGGGAGAACCCTAGGAAAGGGACCAAGTTGTAAGCTAGCAGTTACCAGTACTACTGGTAGCTGAGGAATACATGCCTCAGTCCTTATGGGGCATGTGTGGCACATCACAGGGTCCCCTGCATGGCCTCATTAGAGCTTTGATGTGCTTCCACATCGCAGCCTGTTCATGCCTGAGGATCTTGTCTCTGGGCCTCTGCATCATCAACTCTTTTGTGCTGCTTTTCCTGTCCAGTGTAACACAGCTAATGGGCTCTAAGTGAGAGAGTTTTGGAGACTCAAATTACTTCTGTCTTTCTCTAATAATGGGGCTCATTAAAGCCCAAAGCAAGTGCTGTGGGCGCCATGTATATGTTATCCCTATGGGTCTTACCTTCTTACCTTTAACGTGAAGGGAAAATGTGGAGAGAATAGAACTAACTCTCCTGATGCTAGGCTAGGTCTGGTATTGTCCTTCAGTAGTCCAATGTGGAATGCTAATGACAAACACTTGTCTCTGGATGATTTTGATTGTAAGTAATAGACACCAACTCAAATTAATCTAAGCCTAAGGGAAATTTATGAGAAGGTTATTTCATGGAATCTAAGAGCAGCCCAGTTGGAATATAGTCCATACTCTTAGTCCAACTATCACATGTTCCCATGTGGAAAGACCTGTTAGTGTTGGACTCCTGGCTATGCTCCATCTTCTCACTCACTCCTCCTTGGGAAGGGGTAATTTACCTCATGGGTGAATTTGGAAGAACAAATTGGACATGTTAGGCTCAGCCTTTTCCTTTGTTTTGAGGTTATTTGCTTACAGAGTATATCCATTCTACTTGGCGCCTTCATCTGATTATGTTTAAAAACCCTGGAAGATGCCTGCAGGGAAAAACTGTGGTATAGGCCTACCTAATCTGGGATTAACAACTAGGAAGGCAACTCTGTCACACCTAAAGCTGGGATCGCCAAATGGCTCACAAATGAAGGGGGTATTTTGATGTTAGCGTATATCCTGAGTCTCCCAATTGGATCAGAACTTGGGTAGAGAAGAGGCGTCTGCATATTGGGCTGTATCAAACTTTAACACATTTCTCTTCTCTCCACATTTACTTCAGTTCAGCTTTTTCTGCCTTTTCATCCACCTGACAGAAGACGACCACATGCACATCATTCATTTCTTTTTTTTTAAATTTTACTTTTAAGTAATTTCCACACCTATCGTGGGGCTCAAACTTATAACCCCCAGATCAAGAGTTGCATGCCCCACCAACTGAGCCAGCCAGGTGCCCCTCACATCATTCATTTCTAAAGGCATTTGCAGCAACTGACTGATTGCCTTTTTTCCTAGTTGTCCTTCTGTCAAGAGAGAACCTCATTAACTGAACTTTGGACAGAAACCTATATTTGGTTGAAAAAATTGTGTAGCACTAGGGGAGGGCAAGTTCACATACTATAGAAATGACCTTTCTGGGTGGGGAATAAAGTGAGGTAGTTGTGAATGCCCAAAGTAGATTTTTACACAAACATGGTAGGGATTAGGTATTTTGGACCAATTAATTGCTTTCATCAAGTTGATGAAAAGGTGGCTGTTAAATCTATTCTGTCCTCATGTTTCTGTTGCTATGAATCTATACTTCCTATTAAACTGAACTTTCAACTCAGCTATTTAAATGCCTACCCGATTTAGCCCATTTGATGAAATCATCAGGATCATTTGATTAAATGTTCTCTTTAATCCATCTCCACCAAAGGTCATGTACTATTGAAAGTTTTGCTGGAAAATTATGTGTGAAAAGGAAAAGGAAAAGCAGGGGGTGGGAGATATATCATGGGACATAGTTCAGGTCAACAGGAAGATTTTCCCATATTTAGAATCATCTATCAGCAAGTTTATACGTATGGTAGCTTTCAATAGCATTTCAGATCATTCAGATAATCTCTTACTTGGATTGTGATGCTCTGTAATAAAATGTATGGCCAAACCAGAGCATCCTCTATGCCTTTAGTTCAAAATAACTCATATTTTCTGGAAACCCAGAGCCAGCTCAAAATAGGTTCCTTTATTAATCATTAAGGTCACCTGACCCGTGTCACACAAAAGGCAAGATATTGATGATGAGGCACCCTGCTGAGAAATTAATCTTCAATCAACATGTGTATATGTGTCTTCTAGAAGTCACCATTGATATTTCATGGCTTCTTTTATTGTAGAACTGAGGGGCATGTTACATGTCAAGATGAAATCAATGTGAAATTGATGGGCTGAGAGGAATTTGGTCTTAAGGGCTTTGCAATGGTGTAACAATCAAGTTATTCTTACCCCTGCCTTACTGAACTATTTTATTTGCAATAGCAAATTCCCCACATAAAATTCTGTATATTATTTCAACTCCTTTTTTTCAAGCAATCTTTGTTGTTATATTTATTGTTCTTTTTATTGTAACATGAATGTATACTTATTTTATAAAGCTGGAAAACAGAAAATAAGAAAGATGAAAAATTATTTATAATCCTATCACTATAACATTTTAGACTGTTTCCTATCTGTTTGCTTAGGCTTTCCAAAAAACAAAATTGAGTTTATTTTGTATCTACAATTTTGTTTCTGCTTTTTTTAACCACTATTTTTAGCAGACATTAATTGTATTGTTATAATTGTCCTTTAACATAATTTTTAATGACTGCTTAACCATTCTCCTTTTGCTGGATATTTCATTTGGTTTCAGTTTTTCATATTTATAAAAGATTACATAATTTATAGAATTGTAATAATGATACTACAGTTTGTGTGTTAGATGTTAAAATTATGTCTATAATATAGTACATATGTATTGTATATATATATTATATATATATATATTATTTTTCCTTTAGATTAGTTCCCAGATGTAGAATTATAGGGTGAATTTTTCTTTTTAATTTTTGCTTCTTTCTGATTCAGACCCCCAAAGATTTGCTGAATGCTTGAGAAAAATACACTCTCTTGGTCTGAGATTCCTCTGAACAAATAAAAGCATGTTCGCTTCATTTCACTGAAGATGATTAAGTCCCTTTTTGCCTTAGACTGTTTTGAGATGCTTTCATTCTCCCCATCCCTACCCCCAACACACACAAAAACGCACAGTATTCAATCATGGAAAATGGAAAGTTTCTGCTTATCTTGTCCTGGCTGAGAAAGAAATCTCCTGTCAATTTTGAACAATACAGTTGAAAGTAAAAAAAGTTCTAAGTGATTTTAAGATGTTTCTTTTTTTTTCTTTTTCTTTTTCCTTAGGCAAGCCATACACATTTGCTACTGAAATCAACAACTTCAATGCCTGTGGTGTTATAAACACATGGTGGGCCCTCCCTCATGGCATGGAGGAAAGTGCACTGGATTTGAAATCAGAACATCTGGCTTTGGCTGCCCCCTCTGGCCCCTCTGTGTCTTATTTCACGTCAGGTGAGGTCCTTTATTTGGAATCCATGCCGTTGGTCAATCCTTGTGGTGACCCCCTGAGCTAGCTGTCACCACTCCCGTTGTTTAGGCAGGGAAGCCAGGGTTTTGCAGTTTAAAACAGTGCCACATGGCTGCTGAATGGGAGACATTAGGAAATACAGTGCTCCTGATCCCAACATTCATTTTTCTCATTGTCCCGGGGTATTTTTATTACCCATGTTTCACTGGACAAATACTTACTCTCTCTGAGTCTTAGTCCCTTTTAGACTGTAGATATTTATATTTGGGCTTTTGTGAAGATCAGATGAAATCATTGAAATTGAATGTGCTATTTAAAGTGAAATACAAGTGTTAGGAATAAGGAGTATGCTAATGAGAAGGGTGACTTGGTATAGTGTTTACTTACATGGCTCATATTGATTTCTGAAAAATTTGAGATTATTTTTTTAGTTCCTATTTTACCAGTTTTTATTTTATCTGTTTTCCTTTTTTTAAAAAAAAATTCATTTACTAAATCCCAAGAAAATGAGATACGGAAGTATTTAATAGTGAAATGTTATGGTATTAGACTTAAGCAAAGCAAGAAGTTTGAGTTCTTTTAACATTAAGTTTCTCAGCCTCATCACTATTGACAATTTAGGTTGGGTAATTCTTTGTTATGGGGGCCTGGCCTGTGTAGTGTGGGATGTTTATCCACATTCCTTCCCTCTACCCACTGGATGCCAGTTACACACCCCTCCCAATTGTGACAATGAAAAGTATCTTTAAATATTGCCAAATGTCCCCTTGGGGGTGGGGGTATGTACAAAATTGCTCCCATTTGAGAACCACTGTTTTAACAGACGGTCTTACAAGATGCAAATTTTATTCACCATGATCTTGGTGTGTTCTAATTTCTTATTATGTCAAAGTATAATGTAAGAAAATTAATTCTTCAAAGGGAACTATCTTCAACATTTATTTGTTGCCTTGGTCTATTCAAATTTTACAACCTTTTTACTAGATCGACATCATTGTTTTCCTGACTGCCCAAACAATTTTCACTGACTGTCAATACCAAGATCTGAACCCAAGATTATAAAAAACAAGAAATAAAGAAAAAATAAAAACCCACACAATTACAATCAGAAGCCTGTTCTGGGGATATCAGCTTCTGTAAAATTTTCCCACTTTTATTACAATTTTGGTCTCAGGAATGGATTTGTGTTGTGCCATTTTCAGTTCTTGTTACCATCATTGTCATAACAGGGAATGAGCCAAATTGCAATGTGCCTCAGATAGTCTGTCACTTGCAATGGTGCGGGGCTCTGCTCTGACCTTCTGTTATTCCAGAGTGACGAGGACGCATAGTCGCTGCCCAGAGAAGATGAAGCACTCT
This sequence comes from Prionailurus viverrinus, assembly GCF_022837055.1. Lineage (NCBI taxonomy): Eukaryota > Metazoa > Chordata > Mammalia > Carnivora > Felidae > Prionailurus > Prionailurus viverrinus. The sequence goes on along the minus strand of NC_062573.1, from coordinate 37,050,215 downwards.
GGAGAGATCAAAGGCCATTGAGGCCTGAGTGGCTGTACAATTTAGCACTGGGGGTTCTATTCAGCAGTCTAAATTGCAGGTAGTCCCTCTGTCCAAAGAGCAATATGGCACATGGTTATGTGACATCACCCAGTTTAGCAAAAGGCAGTTCTCAGCAAAGGAAAGAGGAAACTAGGATGAGATCAAGTATTTCTTAACACCTACTATGTGCTCCTAGGCTAAGAAATTTACATGTGTTTGTTCACACAATCTTCATAGGAAACATGTGAGGTAAATATCATTATATCTGGTATTTTACTCCCAGAAGGCAAGTAACTTGCCTAAGGTCAGGTAGTGCTGAGAGATTCAGATCATGGCTTGAAAAGTCTCTGTTTTACTAAATCTGTGCACTTCTAGCCATTATAATCTAGTAATAGATATTATTGTGTTATGCAATTGACTCAGATATCTAAAACTTAGTCCATTATTTTGAAAAGTGGCTTGCTAATTTTGAGGAGCATGGAGGGAGGCCCCTTACACCTCCAGACTAGTCAGTGAACAGAGGAAGAGCACTGGGGGGGGGGGGTCATGGTAGTAATTAAGAACCTTTCTTTCTAAAATGTTAGAGGTTCTTTGAAAAGCAAACAAGTCTTAAAGACTTAAATCTTTGTGATTTTGCCACGTAAGTCAGTTGGCTCTTTGTTCTTCATAAGACAAGGTTTATTTATTTTTAATTACTCTAACATTTATGAAACTTCATTAGGTGAAGGGGACTGAGCTAGGTGCTAGGAATAGGTATGAAATTTAGTCCCTTCCCTTAAGGTGGCTTACTGTTTTGTGAAGGATGTAAGAAATGTTTATTAATTTCTATAAAACATAGGAGATCAGTGAAAGAGGTTAAGAAATGTTCAAAAAGGGGCACCTTGGTGTCTCAGTTGGTTAAGTGTTTGACTTCGGCTCAGGTCATGATCTCACAGTTCGTGGGTTTAAGCCCTGTTATTGGGCTCTCTGCTGTCAGCATAGACCCTGCTTCAGTTCCTCTGTCCCCCCCTCTCTCTGCCCCTCTTCAGCTTGCACTCTCTGTCTCTCAAAACTAAACATTATTAAAAAACTTAAAAAAAAAAGAAATGTTCAAATGAAAGAAATGGCATAGTTTAGAGAAAAGATATACACTCTTCGACAAGGTGGAGATCACAGCCCAGATTGTCAGAAAAGCTGCTGCTGAACAGGGAAGAGCAGACTTGTAAGATAAGCTTTAGGTCAAGGTGAAGGTCACTGATGAGTATCTGTTGATGACTCATCTCACCTTTCCAACCTCTCACCCCTGAGCTGAACATGGGCTTTCTTTCTCTAGTCACTGTGGGCTTCCTCACTGCCTACAAGCAAGCAGGTATATTTACACAAGCTGATGTTTCCTCCTGCAAGGCCCAGGCCACATTCCTCTTTGCTCATCTAAATCCGATTCTCCTTTGATTAAATCATTTTGGGCTCCATTGCTAATCACACACCTTTTTCTTGGGACTTGTTCTCTCATCCCATTTCTGCTGAAGGGATTGTCTTAGCCTCGTGAACGTGGGATCCTCTCCCTGGCAGGTAATTGAAAGAGAGTTTATGTCGGGCCAAAGGGAAACCGGTTGAGCCAAGCAGATTCTGTCAATAACCTGAACCAAGTGACACAGAGCCTCTGTAGTGGTGGTAGAGATGCATCTTGTCCGGGAGACTGACAGCCACGTTGGGCTGAGGGGGGAGAGTACAGCTGAGAAACAGAAGAAAAGCTAAGAGAAGCAGAGACAAGAGAGGAACTGCAGTCTCTGGGAAAACTACTGAAGTTGCTGACTTTCCAGGTGTACTTGTAGCTCACAGGCGACTCACTTGTTCTAATTTCCCTACTTTAGATTCCAAGAGATTTATGACCTCACACCAGTTGACTCGAGCTCATTAGAATGGCTTTCTTACCCTTTCAACCCAGTGGGCTTAGACCGACACCTCTGGCTACACTGATCTTCCCATTCTCTGACTTCCCATTCGCTTGCGCTGGGTTTCATTTTCTAGATCCATCAGATGCTACTTAGCATTTTTATTTGGCTGCTGCTGCAGTGTGTGCCCATTTTCAAGGACAGTAAGCTCTTTAAGTGTGCAGGCTGTACCTCATACGTGGGAGGCAGTGCAATATAGTGGTATAGAGCATGGACCTTGGAGATAAACTGCTTGGGTTCAAATGCCAGTGGCACCACTATTCAGCCAGAGTAGGCTGGAGCATACTGCACTAACAGACAACCCTCAAGTTTGCCCAGGCTTAACACAGCCAAGGTGTGTTTTTGTGCTCCTGTGAGATGTTCCACCTCGGCTGGCAGGAGGCCTGTAATCATCACAGTCACTCAGAAACCCAGGCTCCCTCCCAATACCTACGCCAGTGATAACCAAGCCAGAGCAAAGAGAACCTGGTGGGTCGAACAGTGGCTGTTAGCGATTTTACCTAAGTTCAATTCTATGGAAGTCTTAAGACTTCCATAATTTCTTGCTAGAGTATCACTTGGGGTATGTTGCTTTATGTCTTTATGCCTCCGTTTTCTTTCTTTTTTTTTAAGTTTATTTATTTATTTTGAGAGAGAGAGAGAGAGAGAGAGCACAAACAGCAGAGGGGCAGAGAGAAGGAGAGACAGAATCCCATGCAGGCTCCACACCATCAGCGCAGAGCCCCAAGTGGGACTTGAACTCACGAAGCATGAGATCATGACCTGAGCCGAGATCAAGAGTTGGATGCTTAATCAACTGTGCCACCCAGGCACCCTCATCAGTGTTCTTTTCTTTGAAGTGAAGACAATAATAGTACTTCCCTTTGGTGAGGAAGGATTAAATGGGGTGATATATGTAAAGTGCTTAAGACAGTGTCCAGCTCATTATGAATGCCATATAAGTGTTAGCTGGTGCTTCTTGTAAATACTTGAAGTCTGAGTTACTTGCTTGATTCTTTCACTTATTCACCTCCCTACTTGTGAATCAAAACTACTGAAGATACCGTAGTCGGCCTGCTTCAGGAATGACATCTTGATAGAATTACTTACCAATATTCTTTCATCACTTATTCATGTAGGGACAGAAGTTTCAACTAGTGGCCGTTTGTGCTGTTCTCTCACCTTATAGCTCAGCTTTCTTCTGAAAAATCAATTGTACTACAAATGCAAGGCCATCGCTTTTTTATAGCCCCACTTACCCTGCCTTCTGCATAAAATGGCATTCTAAATAATTGTCAATAATCCAAAGAAAGGAATACACACCTATTTATTAGCTCTTCATGGTGTCCATTATTGCCTTGAGAAAATAAACTTAATTACAAAGGCCACATTGAATATCTGCCAAGGTTTGACCTAAAATTTTTTATTCTTGTTGCCTTGGTAGACCGCCCTGAATAACTTATCACATCCCTAACACTACTGGGAAGGAGTTGTCTATTTGCTCAAATTGCTATGCTCAGCATTGCTTCAGGGGGAAAGCATAGGGTTACCAACTGTAGAGGCCTGACATTATTTTCAGAGTTTATATCAGAAAGTGTTCTTCTCAAACTGAGCCCTGGTTAGGAAAAAGAAAAAAAAACTTTTTTAGAAAAGCTGCCTGGAATAAAAAATGGCCTCAATTCTAACAGAGAAGAAATGTGGTTTGGCATCAATAAAGGAGTAGATAAGATGCAGTGTAACCAGAAAAATGCTGCTTCCAGCCTCATCCTGTGATCAAAGCAAGAGTGTGTTCTTTTGAATAGTTCATCGTTTGGGTATTTGCTTTAGCACACCCACCAGGGGGCCTCAGTGATTTTTTTTTCTCTCTGTGAAGGATGGTAAATAGCACTTTGATCCATCAGGAGCGTGTATATTTACATGGTGTCTCCAGCTTTGTCTCTCTAAACACACAGTCTCCCTCCTTCTGTTTAGGGCCCTGCCATGCCCAAGGGAAGCAGGCACTACACGTTGGTGGTTTGTGCCCCCCTGCCCTGCCCTGAACTCAACCTTACCCCCCATTCAGCAGGTGGTTTCTATGTTGTACTCTAACTCCTTGGGGATGCTGTGGCTCCTCTTTCTCTACTTCTTTTTTCAGTCATCTTTTTTTAAAAAAAATTTTTAATGTTTATTTTCTGATAAAGAGAGAGACACAGAGTACAAGTCAGGGAGGGGCAGAGAGAGAGAGGGAGACACAGAATCTGAAGCAGGCTCCAGGCTCTGAGCTGTCAGCTCGAAGCCACAAATTGTGAGAGATCATGACCTGAGCCAAAGTTGGGTGCTTAACTAACTGAGCCACCCAGGCGCCCCTGTTTTGGTCGTCTTTTTTTGTAACCTTTCCTCTCCTGCCATTTCGCGTGATCTCTGCTGGTCTTGCTTGGATCTCATATTTTGCTTGAGTGTCATTCAGCACAGTGGGCTGGGTGTTATTTTGTTCTGTTTCTTGAGGGATGAAAAGAAGGTATAGGTGTCTCAGAGAAGCTATTATTGGTGACACTCCCCTGAGTCCTATAACCATGTGGTGGATCTGGGCTGGAAGATAGGACTAACTAGTTGGCAAGCTACCTATCAACTGAGGTTTGACAGTGTGCCAGCCTTGGTGCTACCTGGTTTACATACAGCATTTTAGTTAACAACCCAGCGGACCCAATGAAATGTGTACCATTATATCCTTACTTTACAGATGTGAAAAAGAAAACCTGGAGAAACTAAGAGACTTATCAAGGTCATACAGATATGAACCCAGAAAGTCTGATTTTGGAGCCTGCTATAGACTGAATGTTTGCGTCCCCCACAAAATTCCTATGCTGAAACCTAACCCCTGTGTGAGGGTATTAGGAGGTGGAGCCTTGGGCCAATGATTAGGTTGGGAGGGCGGAGGCTTCATGAATGGGAATAGTGCCCTTGTAAAATAGATCCAGGAGAGCTTCCTTGGCCTATCTCCCAAATGGGGACATAACAAAAAAGATGGCCTCCTACAAACCAGGAAGGGGTTCTTACCAGACACCAAATATGCAGGCACCTTGATCTTGGACTCTCAGCCCACAATGGGAGGAAAAAAGAAAGGAACACAGTCACTTTGAAGAACTTAAAGGAAGCCCTCCTCTTTCCTCTTGGCCTGCAGCCCCTTGGTAACATTGCAGGAAAGGTTCTTGTGGTTTGGGAAAAATTAGAACAGACCTTAAACCCAGTGAGTTAATTGATGCAAATCACTTTCCTTCCAGTAAGATTTAGGTAAGGGCATATCTTAAATGACAAACCCTGCTATTTGTCATTTTCACTAAGGAAAACCCTCAGCTGCTTTCCACCAGTAAATTCCGAAGAGAGGCTGATAGGTTTCCCTCATTTAAATATAGCATAGATGCATTTTTAAGAACCCATTCCTTCTGAAGGGAGTGGAATTGACAGATCTGGACCTTGAATGTTCATTTGATATACCGATGCTCTATGGAGCTTGGCAAGGCAGTTTTTCAACCCACCCTGGAGCATTTTCTGTTTCCTTCCTTGGTTCTATTTTAAACTCCTACTTTGCATACTACCTGCAACCAAGGCCAGCAATTGTCTTCCCCAGAGAAAAGTAAGAATATTTTTCTTCTGGAGAGTTGTGAGATCCTTCTCCCTTCCCAACCCCATATCTGGACCTAAACAATATCCCCATCTTGCCTGCAATATATATACATCTTTGCCTTCTACTCATCTTCCATGTTCCAACCATTGGGTCAACTTTTTCTTTATCCAAAATCCTTTTGGTGAATGAAGCTTTGCCAGTGGGTAGGCTGGGGCCAGAGGTCTCTCTTTTGAGGTCAGGGTTTCACTTGTAAGTTTACCTTTTGAAGCAGTATCTTCACTTTCAGGGAACAGCCTCACTCAGCTTCCACCTCCCTTGCAATATCTCTTTACTTTCATCCTTCCCAATTTCTATTATGTCCTTTTCATTAGTCTTTTTCTTTTCTTTCTCACTTTCCTATGACCCTCAATCAGCATTCACAAGGGGAAGAGGTAAGAAAAAGTTATGTTTCCCACTGCCCTCTGTGCCCAGAGAGAACTCATAGACAAGGCACTTGTACCAAAGATTTATTCCACAGATGCTCATCTGATCCCTCCATGGACTTGAGACTGAATGCTGGGAGGCATATCAAATGTGCTGGGTTAAAACATCAGTGATTTTTAAAAATTGAAGCATTTCTCAAATTAAATATGCTAATATGAATTGTGAAGACAAAAGATAACAAATATAAATTTCTCAAACATGTATGATTCCATCTCTCTCTTTTCTGTTACAATGGAACATCTTACAGAGTTCTGTGCAACACATTTTGGGAAGTACCATTTTAGGATATTTCACTTGTCATATTCCAAATGCTCCTTGGAGTTCTATATCCTCGATATTTTAAAATTAAATCTCCTTGCTTTGGGATCAAACAGTGGATCTTTTTTCTTTTCTTTCTTTCTTTCTTTCTTTCTTTTTCTTTTCTTTTCTTTTCTTTTCTTTTCTTTTCTTTTCTTTTTTACAGAAAGAGAGAAAGCTCAAGCAGTGTTAAGGGACAGAGGGGGAGGAGAGAGAGAGAGAAAGAGGGAGAGAATCCCAAGCAGGTTCCATGCTCAGAGCCAAACATGGTGCTCGATCCCATGACCCTGGGATCATGACCTGAGCTGAAATCAGGAGTCATATGCTCAACTGACTGAGCCACCCAAGTGCCTCAAACAGTGGATCTTCTAATGGCTGAAAAGATTTGAACTTACAAAAGGACAGGAAGCATAGCCTAAGTAGCACACTTTGTTGAAAATTATTTTTAAAAAATTTTTTAATGTTTATTTTTGAGAGAGCGTGTGAGTGGGGGAGGGGCAGAGAGAGGGAGACACAGAATCTGAAGTGGGCTCCAGGCTCTGAGCTGTCAGCCCAGAGCCCGACGCGGGGCTCAAACTTACGAACTGGTGAGATCATGACCTGAGCCAAAGTTAGCCATCCAACCGACTGAGCCGCCCAGGTGCCCCTTCTTGAAAATTATTAAACTCACAGTGTTATATATTACTGATGTAATAAATGAGATATACTCAGTGGGAATACATATATGAAAAAGCTTTTACTTCCTTGACTTTAAAATCATGACTTTAAAAAGGCAAGAGCAGTGCTGACTTGCCCACTTCTAAATATGTTTTATGTCTATATCATGTAGCTTTATAGGCACTTTCACGTAGAAAATTGTGTCACTTGAGGTAACTAAGACTGTACATACAATATATATTTTATAATATTAACATTAATAATAATATTTATATCATATGCATGTTATTTATACTTATTTATAATGATAATAATTAATAATTATATATTTTATGACCAGCCAGGCCAGTCTAAATGACAAGGTCAATCTCACATCAAATTCAACCTTCTCCTCTCTCTCCAGCTAGCTCAAGTGGTAGCTTGGGGACTTAAAATGGAGTATATGGCATGATATTCTTCCTTACTATCTCTTGTTTTTAAAATTTCTCTTGTGAATCTTTCTCTATTTTATAGGTTTAGAGGAAGGAGAAAGACTAGAGAGAAAAGGGACAAAGGTCTTTTGCTTGTCCTTAGTGCTGCTTGCATATTTCTTGTAGCTACTGTATTTTTCATGATAGGTATATAAGTGCTGGCTTTTTGTCTGGTGCATTGATGGATTCTTTGGAGGCTGTACTGGACCGCCAATGCTGCTCCCAGTAAGGGCAAAGCACTCTCTAGCTAATTTCTGTCTTCTCCTATGCTCATGCTGGTAATGAACCCAAGGTCTTGTACTGCTGGCCAGGGTACCTTCATGATGGCCTATTTATCTTCCAAGGCATCCACATGGTTCTCAAGAAATTCATGCATCCTTGCTGGGAAGTTTGTTTTTGCCTTGCTATCACATGCTGCTCTAGCCATAATCCTACTTTTAGAATTCTCCAGATGAGAGGCAATCCAGTGTCTTTGATTGTGTATGTGAAATTTCAATGGACACATCAAACTTGGGAGAATTCCTTTATCCTTCACTTGTGAGGCTGCCCTGGTTTAGGACTACAAGTGTATGCAGCTCAGCAAACATCTAGGCAAGGTGAGGGATGCCAGCCTCCCTTCCTACAGAGATATCACTCTGTGGACACTCTTCTGGATCCTTCTCAATTTGTGAGGGAGGGCACTCTCTCCTTCCCAAAGAGAAGAGGGGGGAAAAGCCATTGATTGCAGTCTTCATCTCAGAAAAATCTCTTGCCAATTCTCTTTTATCACCTTTTGGAACTCCTACTTTTCCCTTATTGAGGCTATTAGGTCAGTGATGGGGATTAATGATTATCAAGCTAATTCTCTTTTTCTTGGCATGGATGAAACTAGCATTCTTCTTTAGTGCTACTTACCATCTATTGAATTTCAGAAGACAACAGGAAAAGATTCATTTAACATCCTGTAGCACATGGAAATTAATTCCTAAGTACAAATATTCTTCATAATATTTTGTTTTGTTGGTAGTATGTAATTTCTAAAATGATTTCCATTGTTTGAAAATCTTTTGTTATTAGAGTTAATACTGATAGGAATATCTAACTCAAATCATATGTTATATTCTTGTGTCTGTTCCTAGGAATGGCACATCTAGGCAAAAGAGAATTTCGAAATGTCCAACTCTTGCAATTTTATGGCTAAAGCCTGTAGTTAATGACTGCTAAGTGTTTAGAAATGAGTTTATGAAACTTTTGGATAATGCCAAAGCACATATGCACAGGAGTTCAAATAGTAAGCACTTAGTGGATTTTATATTTAATTTCAGTAATTAGACAATTCTCAGCTAATCATTTTTCATTTTAGCTGTTTAAAGCTGTATCCCCTTACCAATTCTGTGACCCAGCTGGGCTGGTTTCCAATACTTTCATTCTCTCTCTCTTTCTCTCTGTTCTCTCACTTTGTGGTTTGCTTAGTCGCAAGTCTCCAATAGTGTCATTTCCTGCTGGGTTCTCCAGCTGTGAGACACTCCCTCAAACCCCCCTCCCCTTCTCCAGCTGTCTCTATGGGCAACATCAAACTGCTGATTTTAACACATTTGGTTAGCATTTAGCAGGGGCCAGGGACTCCTGTTAACTTCTAAAATGTGTTTATGATGCAAAGACACATTTTGCTCCTAATTAAGCCTTTCACTAATGGGAAGAATAAAGGGGTGTAGAGGTTTGAGATTCTAAACAGCTGCCATCCCAGAAAAGGGCAAAAGCCAGTCAGATAAGTGATACAAGAGTTCAAAGGGACCTGAAGCCCACACTCTGTTTCTCATGAGTTGGGAGCTAACATTATCCTGCCTTCACTCGGGCTGGGCTGAGTGGCAGACATACTTGTTAGGCTCACAAACCCCTGAAGTGGACCACACAAGAAACTCCTTTTATGAAGGCACCAATTTTCATGTGTTCCAGTATCCTGGAAGTATGTTGTCATTTTTGCAACATTCACAACATGCAATGGCAAGAAAGAGACCCTTTGTTATCTCCATTCAAGGAGGAAAATTGAGATGCAGCTGGGAGAAGCAGGAAGCATCTAGTCAGCAAGATAGCAAGGAGAATTTATATTACATGACAGCCTGTGAACATGTTTGCTTTAAGACAGGCACAGTGCTGCTATAAGCAAGGCAGGATGTAAATGATTTTTTAAAAACAAGTATTGGCCTGGATTTTGACTCAAGATGGTGCCCCCATGTATCTTGGTATTCATTAAAAGTATTCCGAATAATGAGCAAGGCTCTAGCCTAAAGCTTGGTACAGAGTAAGCTGTCAATACATTTTTCCTAGCCTTCTTGCTATTATGTAGCATTCCTAACTTGGTGTACAAGAAGGGTAGTAATGTACATGGTCATAGAAAAGCTTTTGCATTGTCTTGATTGCAACACCATCTAAAGCAGGATTGAAGGAATATCCGTAGAGTTCCATTTCCCCTGTAAACCAGTTCATCCCTGATCACAGCATGTCTAAAGAGATCCAAGAGCTATGACGGTGTCTGGTAAAATCCAGCTCTCGTTACCTCAGCTCCGTAGCCTCTCCACCTCTCCCCAAGTGAGTCAGTTCATGTCCTCCTGGATGTGGGTGCTAAGACCAAGTTATAAGTGTGAGAGGCTTATTATGGGACATGCCTATGAAAGATAAAAGGGAAGAGGGCAGACATAGTCAAGGATAGCTTCACACCTGGCAGCAGTTTTGGCATCTGTCAAAAAAGAGGGGAAAACAAGGGGGGGTTGGATAGGAAGGGCCTCACACTATATAGGAGAGCCCTAAAAATGTCTTGACTAGGCCAATAGGGAGGCCCAAAGGCACAAAAAAGGAGTCCTGCTTTTGGCAGAATGACCTGTCTCTAGTACTTCTGCCTTGCCAGGTCTGGCTGGGAGTCACCCTAGATGATGGTGGCCTTGGTGTGAACACTGCAGTGGGTCACTAAGGTGAGGCAGCTGGAAGCTGTCAGCTAACCAGAACATTTTCTTTATCAGGGAGGTCTGAGCAGTGCACCCCCATGCTGCCATATCATGACACCATCAGCCCTTTACCATCAACTGTGAGACACCTTTGCTAGAATCAGGTTTCTGATTCTCTCCCGAGAGAGACCATCAGACCTAATCTCATTATGCCTCATATTGATGTTTACTTCATGCACTATCAAAAGTTCATGTCTCTCAGGACATCTATTACTGTCCAAAATGTAACACCCATATAGTGCTCCAAATCTTCTAATGGGACTGTCTTATGCCACTTCGAATCCATCCAAACCCTCCCACCTCCTTTTTTGAACTTTCGGAGTGTTCTGAATTAAATGTCCCGTATCTTCCAAGAATGTGCTCTTCACCTGGTTGTTCTAAATGAACCTGGCTCATCTCAAGGACACTGTTTCCCTCTTAAGTGGTAATAATAATAATCATTATTATTATTATTATTATTATTATTATTATCTCATATGAATAGATTGTGGGTTTGGAGGGAAGTAGAATGTACTTAACCATCTACCCGTTATTTCTTCTTCTGACACATTTCTCCTTCCTTGCTCCAAAAAGCATCTCCTTGGAAGAACTCATCAGAAAATACACCCCACTCACCTTCCTTGTTGTCCTCGTTTCTCAATCTCTTGGTCACTCTTCCTTCACTGAGGAATTAGCACTATTTTCCTCTTCACAATCACTTCCTTTATTATTGTTGGGAACTTTACCTTCATTGAGCTCATCTATCCAGTACTCAGACTACTCAGCTGGATGACCTCTTGGTGCTAGCTGAGGCCAGCCTCCTCACTCAGCGTGGGCTCCTTCCCCCATCTACTCATGAGAGTGACTCTTGGAACAATCTCCTCTATTCTGCATTCAAAATGTGCCCACTTACCACTTGGATGTTTCCATTCTCCTATTATATTTATTACCTTAATTACATAAGTAGCTATGTAAAAATAAATATTATTCATCCTAAAGTCAAGTTCCTGTCTTGACTCACACTTTCTACAGCATCACCCTGTTTCTCTGCATACCGCCACCCCCCCCCCCCCCCCCATTGAAGTAAATGCCACATTTACGTCTTTATGTTCTTACTTCTCTGTATCTTTGTAGCTATTCCAGTCAGGCTTTCATCCCATCTACTTTACTAATCACTGATACTGATTTTTCTGAGGTTACTAGGAACCTCCATGTTGCCAGACTCCATGATGACTTCTCTTGCCTCATCTTGTTGACCTTCTGAGAAAAAAATTGACATAGTTTAGTACCCCCCTTTCTTTGCAATATTTCCTTCACTTAGGTACAGAATCACAATACTTACTGGCTCTTTCTGCTCATTTACCTTTGTTGGCCCCTTCTGCAGTTTTTTCCAGCTTTATTGAGATATTGACAATTAACATTGGGTAAGTTTAAGGTGATGGGTAAGTTTAAGGTGATGGGTTTAAGGTGATTGGGTAAGTTTAACATGATGATTTGATATATACATATATATCAAATCATGTATATATATATATATATATACATACATATATATACATACATATATATACATACATATATACATACATATATACATACATATATATACATACATATATATACGTACATATATATATATATATATACACACACACACACATATATATGTATATAAAGTGATTACAGTAAGGTTAATTAACACATCCATCCCCTGGTGCAGCTGTTTGTACGTGTGTGTGTGTGTGTGTGTGTGTGTGTGTGTGTGTGGTTAGAGCATTTATGATCTACTGTCTTAGCAAATTTCAAATATACAATGCAGTATTGTTAACTTATAGTCACATTGCTGTATATCTCCAGAACATAGTCATCTTATAACTGAACGTTTTTGTTTCACAAACATCTCATTTCTTTCACTGTGCACCACCCTCCCCCTGAAACCACCAATCTACTGTTTCTGTGAGTTTGGCTTTTTTAGATTCCACATATAAAGGAGATCATACAGTATTTGTCTTTCTCTGCTTAACTTATTTCATGTAGCACAGTGCCCTCAAGTTCCACCCATGTTGTTGCAAATGGCAGGATTTCCTTCTCTTTTATGGCTGAATAATATTCTATTGTATTTATATCCTCCTTCCTTGTTTGGTCTATAAATGTTAGCATGCCCTGGGAATCAGTTCTTGGGCCTTGTATCTCTGTGTACACAGACTCCCTAGGTGATCTCACCTATTCTCTCCACTGATCTCTACAGTCTTACACACAACTGTCGAAGGACAGCTCCACAAGATGCATTTGAAACTTATCATAAGCAAACAGCATCTTTGGTTTTCTTCTATCTTAACATGTGCACATGTGCATGCATGTACACACACACACACACACACACACACACACACACACACACATACTTGCACCTCCTGCATTCTTTCTCTCTGTAGGAAATGGCACCACATACCTTCCAGTTCCCCAGGCCCAAAACCCAGGGGCATGTTTAATTCTGGTCTTTCCCTTACAAACCATATCATTATGCTTTTGGTTCTAGCCTCACGTTATATCCTGAACTTGACTTCTTTAGCCATCATTTTTCTCCTAGACCATGGAAACAGTCTCTTCACTGCTTTTCACTTTATCACTTTGCCCCTCACTACTGTTGATTCTCTGCATCACAGATGGTGATTCTATAGAAATCAGAGCACTTTTTGCCTCTATGGGGATCGCTATAATCACTTCACTCCAAATAAGTATTTCAATCTAGTTGAAAGCAAAAAGTATGAAATTTAATAAAAGTTTACATTGATCTTTCCATCATTCCTTTCTTTCTATATGTCTTCACCTGTGCCCGTGCTGTCCCTGAAGCCTCGACAGATGTTATTCACCCTGCCAGACCTACCCAGCCTTAATCTCTTCCATCCAGACCTCACCTTTCAGACTCCTGTGAAGAAATAACTCCTTTTCCAAGTTTAATAAGACTCTTTTGAGCCCAGTTAGTTGCTGGATCATTTATGCCTCACTGTATGTATGTGTGTGTGTGTGTGTGTGTGTATCGTTTTTACCTCTTTGTGGCATTTGCCATACTATTTTGCAAATTCTTTTTATGCAACTGTTTTCTTCAATTAGACTATTAACTCCTTATATCCTCATAGTTTAATGTAGTGCCTGGCACATGGTAGGATGCAATATGTGTTTGATGAGAAATTAAATAAACAATTTGGCATGCAAAGTTTCTGCTTCTGTTGTAGGAAGAATATAATCAGTTAGCAGGATATTGACTAATCTCCTAAAAACAAAAAACGAGTCTGTTTAGGACCAGTTACTAAGGGCACCAAAGATTGCCATCGCTTTATTAATGGAATCAGCAGAATAAAGAAGGAAGACACTCATGGCATCTAATCAACGGTAATGTGTACCTAATGAGAAAATCCCAAAGTCAATCATACACACTTTGGTTATAAAGAAATACTTACAACTTATTTCAACTTTTAAAGATAAAGGAAACAAATCTGTTTGCTGACTTTTAACAACTATTTTCTTATATTCTGTGGCTCCATTAATAACTTCTGTCTTGGTTCAGGGTAAAAATAAACCAAAAAACCAGAAACCATATGTTCAAAATAACCTTTCATTTCAAAATTATTGCTAAACTATAGACTCATTTTCCATTCACTTTTTAAAAAACAATGTCTGCTATGTGTAGTAAATAGTATTTTAATCTTTTCTGCAGAAGTGTGAGTGGTGTGCACACTAAGGGGTAATTCTGTAGGAATAGACTTTTAAATTCAATTCAGCACTTTTATCGAGAATGGAGAAGCTTAAAAATTAAGCCAGCAGGCATCCAAAGCCTGAGAGAACACTACTGGATGCATTCTTAATTAGAGCCAATAAAGTGTGTTTTTAGGGAGAGCTTTCCCGCAGAAAGCTCAATGGTAAAACTCAGAAGAAGCAAATTAAATTCTCCATATTAACTGCTTGGCACACTGCTTCTCAAGGAGTTATTTAGCCCAACATGTGAGTTGACAAAATTTCACTTTCAAAACTCCAAATAACCTGGAGATAAAGTACCAACTACTTACATATTTTACCCAAATACAAAACAATCTATACTAATTTCAAGTACCACTAGGAAACTAGGAGAAAAGAGAACACTGGAACATTAACAATGAGTTGAATGATAGATGAAGGATCACGAATCTTGGATTTTGTTTCCATCGCTACTTTTTTTTTAACCATTAGGCGTGTTTATGTTATGACTTGGAATATTTGTATGACGGTGTATGTGTTTGTGTAAGCATTAAAATAAGGTCAAGAAGAATGAAAGAATAGATTCCAAACTGTCAACAGTGAATGCATCTGGATAGTTGGATTGCAAATAGGGAGATGAAATATTCCTTTAAAAAAATTTTATCCTTATTAGTTTTTGTGCTTGTATAGAATACTTTATAATTTAAAAATTAAAGTTAAAAAGTTACCAGTTAATTTCTGGAAAGTCCTATTCTGGAACTCATTGGTGCCAAGCACAGAAAGCAAATACATAGACTTGGTTCACAGGACATTGGGCTTTTAGGTGGTGATGAGGACCGTATTTCAAATATGGTATAATAAGTAATATTTTAGTCTTTTTTGAAGATATATTAGTGGTGTACACAACTCTGTAAACTGCTCACCAAAATACTAAATCAGTATGAGCATTTTCTTTTTCTCAACTGTTCAATGGAAATATTTTCAAGTCATAAAATACAAATATGTCTAATGATTTCAATGTAAACTCATACAGACCATTGTGTGATAATTCAGAATATTTTAAAATATTTTAAGTTTATTTCCAGATTGTATTTTTTTTAAATGTTGATGCAATTATAAATGGGATTGTTTTCTTAATTTCTCTTTTGGATGGTTTGTTATTAGTTTATAGAAATGAAACAAATTTCTACGTACTGATTTTGTATCCTCCAACTTTACTGAATATATTTATTAGTTCTAACAGTGTGTTTGGTGGAATCCTTAGAGTTTTCTCTATATGGTATCATACCATCTGCAAATAGTGACAGTTTTACTTCTTTATTTCCAATTTGGATGCCTTTTATTTCTTTTTCTTGTCTGATTGCTGTGGCTAGGACTTCCAATACTGTGTTGAATAAAAGTGGTGTGAGCATTCTTGCCTTGTTCCTGTTCTTAGAGGAAAAGCTTCCAGCTTTTCACTGTTGAGTATTATGTTAGCAGTGGGTTTGTCATATATAGTCTTTATTAGGTTCAGGTATGTTCCCTCCATACCCACCTTTTGAGAGTTTTTATCATAAATGGATATTGAATTTGTCAAGTGCTTTCTCTACATATATTGAGACGGTCATATGATTTTTATCCTTCATTTTGGTAATGTGCTGTATCATGTTGATTATTATTTCTTCTTTTTAAAAACTTTATTTATTTATTCATTTGTTTATTTTTCAAATATTTATTTTTTAGAGAGAGAATGAGAGAGAGAGAGCAGGGTCAGGGCAGAGAAGGGGGTGGGAGCAGAGGATCCAAAATAGGCTCTGAGCTGACAGCAGAAAGTCCAATGCAGGGCTTGAACTCATGAGCCACAAGATCATGACCTGAGCTGATGTTGGATGCTCAACCAACCAGGAGCCCCAATGTTGATTTATTTTTAAGACAGAGAGATAGAGCATGTACAGGGATGGGGCAGAGAGAGAGGAGACAGATCAGGCTTCACATTGACAGCCTGACATATGAAGCAGGCTTCACATTGACAGCAGAGAGCCTGATGCAGGGTTTGAACTAACGAATCATGAATTCATGACCTGAGCTGAAGTTGGATGCACAACCAACTGAGCCACCCAGGCACCCCTATTTTTCTTTTTGTGTGGTGTTCTTGTCTGGATTTTGATATCAGGGGAATATTGGCCTCATAAAATGAGTTTGGAAGTATTCCCTTTCTCTCAACTTTTTGGAAAAGTTTGAGAAGGATGGGTATTAAATCTTCTTTGGATGTTTGCCAGAATTCCCTGGTGAAACCATCTGGTCCTGGACTTTTGTTTGTTGGGAGATTTTTCATTACTTATTCAAGTCACTTACTAATCTATTTAGATTTTCTTTTCATCATGATTCAGTCTTAGAAGCTCATATATTCCTATGAATTTATTCATTTATTCTGTGTTGTTCAATTTGTTGACATGTAATTATTCATAGTAGACTTTTTTGTCCTTAATATTTCTGTGGCATAAATTGTAACTTATCCTTCATTTTTTATTTTATTTATTTGAGCCTTCTTTTTTTTCCCCTTGATGAGTCTAGCTAATGTTTGTTAATTTTGTTTATTTTTTCTGAAGAATCAGCTCTTAGTTTCATTGATTTTTTTAAATTGTTCTTCAGGCCTCTATTTTATTTACTTCTCCTTTGATCTTTATCACTTCCTTCCTTCTACTAACTTCAGGCTTCATTTTTTCTTCTGATTCCTTTAGGTGTAAAGTTAGATTGCTTATTTGAGATTTTTCTTGTGTCTTGAGGTAGGCCTGTATTGGTATGAAGTTTCCTCTTAGAACTGCTTTTACTGCTTTTTGATGATTTTGTATTGTTGTACTTCCATTTTTACTTGTCTCAAGGTCTTTTTTGAATTCCCATTTGATTTCTTCATTGATCCATTTGTTGTCCTGTAGCATGTGGTTTAATCCCCAGATATTTGTCATTTTTCCTGTTTTCTTTCCAAAATTGATTTCTAGTTTCATACCATTTTGGTCAGAGAAGATGCTAGATATGATATCAGTCTTCTTAAATTTATTGAGACTTGTTTTGTGGCCTAATGTATTATCTATCCTGGAGAATGTTCCATAAGCACTTGAGAATGTGTATTCTGTTGGTTTTGGAGGGAATGTTCTGTATACATCTATTAGGTCCATCTGGTCTAAATGTATCATGTAAGATGTCATGGCTGATGTTTCCTTATTGATTTTCTGTCTGGTTGATCTAGCCACTGATGTAAGTGGGGTAGTAAAGCCCCATACTATTATTGTATTTATATCCATTTCTCCCTTTATATGTGTTATTATTTGCTTTATATATTTAGGTGCTTCTGTGTTGGATGTATAAACATCACAAATGTTGTATCCTGTTGTTGGATTGACCCTCTTATCATTATACAGTGCCCTTCTTTGTGTTTTATTACACTCTTTGTGTTAAAGTCTCTTTTGTCTGCTATATAATATAACTACACCATCTTTCTTTTTGTTTCCATTTGCATGAAATATCTTTTTTCACACTTTAACTTAGTCTGTGTATCCTCAGTTTTGAAGCGAGAGTCTTGCAGGTAGCATGATGTAGATGAGCTGTTTTTTAATCCATTCAGCCACTGTGTCTTTTGATTGGAAAATTTAGTCCATTTACATTTGAAAGTAATTATTGATAGGTATGTGCTTATTGTTAATCACTTTGTTAATTGTGTTCTGGCCATTTTTGTATTTCCTCTTTGTTACTTTCTTCTTCTCTTGCTCTCTTCCCTTGTGGTTTGCTACTTTTCTTTAGTGTTAAGTTTAGATTCCTTTCTTATTTGTCTTTTGTGTATTTAGCATAGGTTTTTGCTTTGTGGTTACCAAGAGGTTCACATATAATGGGCTATATATATAGCAGTCTATTTTATGTTGATAGCAACTTAAATTAATACATTCTAAAAACTCCATATATTTTGCTACCTCTCCATCCACATTTTATGTTTTGATGTCATATTTTACATCTTTTTATTTTATGTGTTCACTACTTTTGTCTTTTAACCTTTATGATAGATTTATAAGTTGTTAATCTATTAACTTTACTATATATTTGTCTTTATCAGTGAGATTTTTACTTTCATATGTTTTCTTATTATTAGTTATTACTTTTTCTTTCACCTTAAAAAAGTCCCTTTAATATTTGCTGTAAGCCTGGTTTAGTGGTGTTGAACTCCTTTAGCTTTTGCTTATCTGGAAAACGGTCCGTCACTTCTGAATTACAGTGTTGCTGGGTACAGTGTTCTTGTTTGAAAGTTTTCTCCTTTCAGCACTTTGAATATATCTTGCCACTTTCTCTGGCGTGCAAAGTTTCTGCTGAGAGATTAGTTGACAGTCTTAAGCGGGTTCCCTTGTATTTGGGAGGAGGTGAGTTCAGTGTATTCCTATGCCACCATCTTCGACTGCCTCTGAAAACATTTTAAGGGGGACTAATGTGTAAAAGCTCCAGGGAGATTTCAGTTTATGATGTAAGGATGTTTTAACTGTTTTATACTGCTTTATACTGTGAGTTTCTCCTCACTAAAAGAAACTAACAACAGTGAGATAATCTTTTGAACAAGCTGAGGAGAGCATTTCAGGATTAGATGTTTGATTGGAGTGGATGGCTTGGAAGGTCTTTTCTAACACTGGAATTCTTTGGTGAAATAAAGGAAGAACATGTGATTCCCCCAATCCACTTGAGTATAAGCACTGGGTACTTTAAAACTATGTCTTCCCATAGCCTTTCTGGAAATAATTTCTGTTCTCCTAAAGACTTGGATAAATACAAAACTAAGGAGAAATATATTACTTAGAAAAGGTACTAATTTCTCTTGATTTCTTATAATAAAACACTTTAAATCTGTCATGCTTTTAGATGACTCCCTATAACATTTCAGTTGGTACTACTCCAAAAAAATGTGTGTGTGGAGAGGGTGGAAAGTAGGGATGGTTTTAGGGGTTGGGAACTTCTTTAAGGGATAAACTTGGTAAAAGTGAATTTATTCTGATTTTTCCATTTCTGTAAATGAGTAATCATATAAGTCTAAGAGCTATTGCTTTATTTCCTCGATGAAAGTGTTTTCCAGATATGTCTCTTTAAGCTCATACATACTAAATGGGCAATAAAGAAAAATAATTAGCTTCTATGTGAATAAAGAACTCACAGTCTTTTCAGCATTTCAATGGAATGTTCTGAAGAATTTTGCATGAGTTTGGGGTTAACTATTAACCACCAGTCAACTCTTAATGTTTAAGCTATAATTAGTTTGCAAATGATTATAAGCAAAAACTGTTAAGTTTTTTTCCTTCTGAAAGGCAATGCTAAAGAGGAAATAACATTATTATTTATAACATTCTATTCAAGTTCAATTTCTATGTTAAATTGCCACTGAAGAATTTAAATTGACTGCATTTATGTTTATTGCACAGCATAAACCATGTAAACAGAATAATACCATGTGCCTTCAAAATAAGTACCTACTAATGTAATAAGTACCTGAAGTAAAACCTAATTATGTTTTATGAACTCATAATGGTACATGTGGTATTTCATTATTTCATTTTTTAAATAATCAATTACCCTTTCTCTCTGAAAATGAAAAGGAAGAGAAATTGATGCAGTTTCAGTGGAGACCATTCAAAATTCTAACTAAATTATTGGTACAATGAGATCAATGAGTAAAATATCACAAAATTAGAGAGTTAAAAGTATATATAAAAGACAATCGGGAGTTCTTCCAAAAGGAAGAAAAATTAAGAAAATTTATAGCAAAGACCGATGCAAAAGAAGAGAAAACACTCACATGAGGCCCTGTGGTTCTGAGTAACTATTACATTGCAGATAGTTTCAATAAATATACTGAGAACACTTGATAAAATCAATTGTAGTAATCAAAAATACATATGAAAAATACTGGACATTTTTGGGTTTTGGGGGGAGAGAGAGAGCAAGAGAGTGTACATGAGCCAGGGAGGGGCAGAGGGAGAGGGAGAGAGAGAATCTTAAGCAGGCTCCATGCCCAGCACAGACCTTGACACAGAGCTTAATCTCATTACCTGAGCTGAAATCAAGAGATTCTCAACTGACTGAGCCACTCAGGCACCCCTTTATGTCTTATTTTCATTAGATTAAACTACATATATAAAAAATAAAAACATATTTTTGTATTTGTAACAAATTTAAAAAAATTTTAATGTTTATTTATTTTGAGATTAGAAGAGAGAGAGAAAGCAAGCTGAGGGACAGAGAGAGAGAAAGATGGAGGGAGAGAATCCCAAGCAGGACCCATGCTGCCAGCACAGAGCCTGACATGGGGCTCAAACTTACAAACTGTGAGATCATGACCTGAGCTGAAATCCAGTCAGATGCTCAACTGACTGAGTGACCCAGGCGCCCCATAAAATTTTGATGAAAAAAACTCCACGAGAGATTTCTGTTTATAGTTATCATGGAGTAACTTGTTGTAGATCCATGCTGTCACTGAGGACAATGAATAAAGATGAATTTAAAAAAAAATCTGTTTAAAGACACAAGAGAGCTGTTAAAGTAATCAGGTCTTGAGGGGCCAAGATTGTATAGAAAGGGGAACTGGAGAGAGGTGAGCTGAACTTGTGTTGCAACATTTGTCCTGGGGGCATCTGCTGATTGCACATTCAGAGCAGAAGGCTGAGTATCTGTGGTTTTCTTAGGCAGAACAGCTGTGTTGAAAGACAAAGTGATCAAGAGAGGCTTGGGTGGCCTTATGGGGCTCATGAGATATAAGTGGAGACTTTGGAGGCCAAGATCCCAGTGAGAAGGGAGGTGTGGAGAACAGACTAAATAACTGCTTGTATCCCCTTCTGGGTATTTGTTGAATTCTGAAGCTACAAGGGGCAGGAGACCATAAAGCCAAGCATAAGGTCTCTGAGAAAACAAAGCAAGGTATTTTATAAGCCTCAAGGCACTAATGTGGATAGACACAGGATTCACCAGTACCCACTAGGTGGATGGTCCTGCACCAATCTCAAGTAAGAAACCCTGGGGACATACACCCTAGTAGGAGGGATGAACTAGAGGTAAATGGAGCCTTACCAGAATTGCTGCCCAGTTCTGATTCATTTATGTTTCAGAGGAAAGGGTGAAACTTTTCTGAAGGAAGGTAAAATGTAGAGACTATGTATATTTTCTTAAAGATAGTACCTGACACTCAAAAAAATATTACTAGACATGCCAAGAATCAGGGCCATAGCCTGAAATATAAGATTATTTAAAAAGAGTTTCACAGGTGATTTGGATATTGGTGTTAGAAGTGCAAGGACTCTAAGGTAACTGTAACTAATATGTCCCCAAATAGAGGGAAATAATGGGCAAAACAGATGAGGATATAGACAACCTCACCAAAGTCTTGGAATATATAAAAAAAGAATTAAATAGAAATTTTAGAATTGAAAAATATAATAATTAAAATTTTAATAATCAGTAATAGATGGTTTAAAGAAAAGCCTGCACATGAGAAGACAGGATTAGGGAAGGTACATCAATAGAAACCACACTGAAGCTCAGGAAGAAAAAGAGTGGAAAGTCAGGAAAAAAGTCAAAGACATGTTGACTTGGTGCAAAAGACTTCCAAACAGGAAATAAAAATCTCAGAAGGAGGAGACAGAGATAAAGAGTCAAGAGAATGTTTGAAGAGTTAAAGAACAGAAAGGAAGGAAAATTATAGCCTGATCTGTCTCTTAAAATTTATTAAGCTGAAGAGATTTGGTTTGCACACTTTTCTGTATGTTACCCTTAAATAAACAATTTTAAAAGCAAATGCATGTCTTACGGGGCAAAATTTGACATTTTGTTCTACTGATGTACTCATCTATGGCACTGAAATTCTTGCCATACTAGCATTTAACAGAACTGAAACAGAATAGCAAAGGTTTTTAGTTTTTTTATTTTCTGACTGGAAAATTATTTGCTTAAAATTTTATGGTATAAAAGTATAAAGTAGAGGTGTGCCTGGATGGCTCAGTCGGTTAAGTGTCCAACTTCAGCTCAGATCATGATCTCACGGTTTGTGGGTTCGAGCCCCACATCAGGCTCTGTGCTGACAGCTCAGAGCCTGGAACCTACTTCGAATTCTGTGTCTCCCTCTGTCTCTGCTCCTCCTCCCATCTCTCTCAAACATAAATAAACATTAAAAAGTATAAAGTAGAAAATGAACAACTCCCTGTAAAATCCTATTGTGTGTGTCTGTGTGCATTTATAATTGTATCAAATTACATATGATGTCTAAATTACATATTTTTTATTATTCATTTATTTTTTTGTTTTTTTTAGAGAGAGAGTGCACACACACACTTGCACTAATGTGGGAGGGGCAGAGAGGGAGGGAGAGAATCCTTAGCAGTCTCCATGCTCAGCATAGGGCACGACCTCTTGACTGACTGAGATCATGACCTGATCTTAAATCAAGAGTCAGACTCTCTTCACTGACTAAGGCACCCAGGCACCCCTAAATTACATATTTTGCATTAAAACTTATCATGGATATCTAGTTACATACTTCATTTTAATTAATGGATACATAATATTCCATTATAGTTGGGGTTGAAAATATTTTTCCAAAAATATTTCTTCTTATGGAAAATATTGCTGTTTTCTCAAGGGAAATGAACAAGATCTCCATCTTATTGAATATTTGTACTTCCTCATGAATATAAGTTGGGGGTAAGTTTTCCTTGGTGGCAATAGCACACTTAGTTTTTCCTCCATCTGAGTATATTTATTTGTTCCCTTGTATGTATCAGGCACAGTGCTAGATAATGAAAATAAGAGTAAATGAAACAGATGTATTTGCTGCCCTCATGGAATTTAGCATCAAATGGGAACACATCCCTTGGACAATGCTCTGCTGATGTATAGCAAGATCAAGTGTCAGGAGGGCTGATGTCTGGAAAGTGTTCCCTAAAGAAGACTCAGAGCTTAAGTTTCTGTGTGAATAGGGACAAGGTATGGGTATTTGTAGGCTGGGAGACTTGATTAGATTCAACAAAAGTGATTTCATATGATCTCAAAGCCTTATATAGTAAAATTTGAAAAAGAAACAATTTTCCTAGAAATTTAAGGCGCTGGTGTGCATATGTTGTTCTCCCATAGAAAGTTTACTGACTATATAAACTGGTAAATGATTTATATGTAGTATGGACATCAATTTCATTCAGATAAACATATTCTTTTTCTCCAAAGAATTTTGGAACATTTATTGATCAAAAGTCATAAGAATATGATGTCCTAAATCAAAAACTTATTTAAAAGTCTGATTTAAGACAGCCTGTTTTGAGAATAAAGTTTCCAAAGATCCCCTTATTTTAAAACGTACAATATTGTAGTGTGTGAGGAAAATGCAAGTGAGAACAGTACACCACTCATGAATAAAGAGGAGTGCTCCCCATCCTAGATTCTCGGGCACAGTTTGGGTGGTCATGGCACCTGTCCAAGCTGTCTGGGCTCCCCTGTGAGTTCTGTCAGCGAGGCCAGGCAGTGCCAGCTTCCTGCGATCAGGAAGTGAGCTGCAGGAGAGCCCAAAGCAGCCAGTACTCCCAGGACAAAGACCTAGTATAAAGGCATGACAGCTCACCCCACAAAGCCAGGCAATCGCAAGCATTTTCTTATCGTGTCCCCAGAGGGAAATCTTGAATAGTGAAATGCTTGCATCTGAAGTGCCTTCACTTAGAGTTGGAGAGCCGCTGGTATTGTTCAGCTGAAGGTCAAACAAGCATGCAGAAGGGTACTCCAGAAAGTACTGAACAGTCCCATTCAGGAAGTGATCACAATAATGGAAATGCTCCATCACTTTCTGTTTTGGGGCAGGGAATGAGAAACAGCAATATGGAGAGGAAGCGAGACCAGAAATAAGAGAAAACTGCTAAGTAACAGATTTTGTCTATGAGACCTCTGAGATGCAATTTCTGATCATTTATTTATCCCCCAAAGCGAATGAGATTTTAAATAAACAGTTTAATGCCTGTTTGGCAGTGTGTTTGGTACTTCCTGTAAATTAGATGGTGGAGATCTCTATTGTAAGTTAATACTGGAGTTGTTGCCATTACTTTTTTTTTTTTTTTTTGAAAGAGAGAGAGAAACAGAGAAAGAGAGAGAAAGAGGATCTTAAACAGCCTCCACGTCCAGAGCCTCCTGACACGAGGCTTGATCTCCTGAACCAAGAGATCAAGATCTGAGCCGAAAGCAAGAGTCAGACGCTTAATTGACTGAGCCACCCAGGAGCCCATGTTGCCATTAATTTTAAAAAAGCTAACTAGCTTGGTTATGGTTTTTTTTTTGTCTTTAGTCTATTGAAATGGTGAATTATATTAAGTAATTTTCAAATGTTAAACTAACCTAGCATTCCCAGGGTAAATTCCACTGGGTCATGATTTTTGTTCTTTTTATATATTTCTGAATTTGTTTTGCTAAAATTGAATATTTTCACTCATTTTCGTGAGGTATATTGGTCTATGGTTTTCTTGTAACTGTGCTATCAGTATAATGCTGGTCTCATAAACTAATTGGGAAGTGTTTTCTCCTCTTATTTTCTGGAAGAGTTTATGTGGAGTTGGTATTATTCTCCTTTAAATATTTGACCTAGTTTATTAGTGAAGCCATTTGACTTGGGTTTTTTTGTTGTTGCAAAGTTTTTAACAATGAATTCAATTTCCTTCATACATAATCATAATTCAGATTATCTTTTTTTGTTTATTTGAGTGAACTTTAGTAGTTTGTGTCTTTCAAGGAATTTGCATGTTTCATCTAAATTAGTAAGTTTATGCACATAAAGCTATTTGTGCTATTTTCTTATCCTTCTAATGTCTGTGGGGGTCTTTGTGAGATCTCCTCTTTTGCTCTTTATGATAGTTATTTGTGTCTTTGTTTCTGGCTAGAGGTTTATCAATTTTATTGATTTTTTTTTCAAAAGCCATTTTTTGCTTTTATTTATAACTAAACTTTTCTCTTTCCGGTTTCATTGATTTCTTCTCTGTTATTATTTCCTTCTGTCTTCTTTCTCTGAATTTAACTTATTGTTATTTTCTAATTTTTAAGGACAAGTCATAGATAATTGGTTTGAGATCTTTTTTTATGGAAGTATTTAATATTATAAATCATCCTTAAAAATTTTTTTAATGTTTATTTATTTTGAGACAGAGAGATAGAGCACAAGCAAGGGAGGTGCAGAGAGAAAGGGAGGCACAGAATCTGAAGCAGGCTCCAAACTCTGAGCTGTCAGCACAGAGCCTGATGCGGGGCTCAAACTCATGAACCATGAGGTCATGAACTGAGCCAAAGTCGGATACTTAACTGACTGAGCCACCCAGGTGCCACATATTATAAATCTTCCTTAAAGTACTGCTTTAATTGCATCCCACACAGTTTGATGTTGTATTTTACTTTTTATTCAACTCAAAATATTTCCAAATTTCCCTTGTAACTTTGTTTTTGACCCATGGGCTATTTAGAAATGGGTTGTTTAATTTTTTGATATTTGGGGATTTTCCAGCTACCTTTCTGTTACTGATTTCTAGCTTAATTCCATTGTAGTCAGGAGAACCTACTTGTGAGATTTCACTTGTTTTAAATATGTTGAAGTTTGCTTCATGGTTCAGAATATAGTCTGTTTTGGAGAATGTTTCATGCGGACTTGACAATAATGTATATTCTGCTGTCGTTGGGAGTGTTCTATAAATGTCAGCTACATCAAATTAGTTGATAATCTTGTTCAGGTCTTGTATATTCTCATTGATTTTTCTGTCAACTTGTTCTGTTGATTTCCGAGAAGAGTGCTGAAGCCTCCAAATAAAACTGGATTTTTTTTTTCTGTTTCTCTTCCGTCAGGTTTTGCTTCATGTATTTTGAGGCTCTACCAATAGGTCCATAGATACTTAGAGTTGTTTCATATTCTTTTATCATTTGTAATGTATGTCTTTATCCCTAGTAATGTTCCTTGTTCTAGAGACTGTTGACTGTTTTTGTGGTTGTTGTTGTTTTAGCAAATTGTCAATCTGTTTATCATAGTTTTCTTTCATCTTCTGTGGGAGGTGCTTCTAATCCAGTTCTTTGCTCTGATGCTTTGGGCCTGTCCTGCACACGTGCCTCTCAGATGTTCTGTGATTTCAGTTGTGGTTGGAATCTTAGGTCCATTCTCTAAAAAAAATTTTTTTAATGCTCATTTATTTTGAGAGAGAAAAAGAGCACAAGCAGGGGAGGAGCAGAGAGAGAGAGAGAGGGAGAGAGAGAATCCCAAGCAGGCTCTGCGTTATTGGCACAGAGCCCAATGCAGGGTTCGAACTCATGAACCGTGAGATCATGACCTGAACTGAAATCAAGAGCCAGAGGCTCATCCAACTGAGCTATCCAGGCTCCCTCTTAGTTCCATTCTTAAAGCCTATGCTTTGCTGTTTGAGTCTCCATCACACATTAAGGCTCAGTGGTGAGCCTGAGAGTTATCTTCAGAATAAGGGTGTCTCCTGCTTTAGGTGTTGCCTTGCTCAAATTGCAAACTCTCCATCCCCTCCTCTAACCTGCCAGGCTCTTTATCCCATTCCTCTGGCCATAAATATGATGTTTCTATTAAGTTTTAGCTATCCGAATTACTGTTCAACCATCCTGTGTTTTTCTTTCTTCTTTAAATATATGTATATTTTTAAATGTTTTTACTTACTTATTGTTGAGAGAGAGCAAAAGTGTGAAGGGGGGGCAGGGAGAGAGGGGGACAGAGGATTTGAAGCAGGCTCCAGGCTCTGAGCTTACAGCAGAGAACCTGACGTGAGGCTCAAACTCACAAACCATGAGACGATGACCTGAGCCAAAGTCGGACGCTTAACCAACTGAGCCACCCAGGTGCCCCCCTGGGTGTTTTTCTTTTCTAACTTCCGACTTTCCAATCTACCACCTTCTTTGTACTTTTCAGAGTCCCCAGGTAGCTGCTTTCTGCACTTTGGTAGGTAGGTTTACTTGTAATAAGAGGATAAGATAGGCTGGAATGGAGTTTTCCTACCATGTCGGAGGAGAACCTCTACTTCCTCTTGAGAAGAATCTGGGGCAGGCTGAAAAATGCTTAAACTATGGATCATCAAGAAAATGGAGAAGCCTTCCAGATTTGGGGAGAATTGAGAAAAATCATGGTTATAGAAGGTGTGGAAAGCTACATGGGCAAGAAAAAAAAAAAAGAAGATTCCAGCACAGCTTTGTCTTTAACTGCTTTTTCCTATCCCCTCCCCACCCCATTCCAAAGAAGTTTACTGGGTTTTTCCTGTAAAACTATTTGAAGAAACTCTGAACCCAGTACTTTTACAAAGGATATAAATCTATTCTTCTGAAAAGTCTGTTGCCCAAATTTGAAA
The DNA here is from genome assembly GCF_022837055.1 of Prionailurus viverrinus. Lineage (NCBI taxonomy): Eukaryota > Metazoa > Chordata > Mammalia > Carnivora > Felidae > Prionailurus > Prionailurus viverrinus. The sequence goes on along the minus strand of NC_062573.1, from coordinate 37,022,711 downwards.
TTGTTCGTTCAATTGGCATATTGCCCCTGCAGGACTACTCTTTCCTTCTTAGGGTGGGAATTGATTTTTCTTCTCTTATTTTGTCATATGAGACTACTGAGTATATTACAACCTCAGAATTTTCACACATTATTTAAAAACCTGTTCACAATGTGAGAAGGTCTTGCATAGGCTTGCCTACATCAATGTGTAAAAACTTCCAGCTGCGTTTGAAATTGTGAAGACAAGCTATGTTCCTTATTAAATGTACAGATTAATGTCTGAAGAAAACAGGAGCTTTCTACTAACTTCTTCCAAAATTTTGATTTTTTTTTAATTTAAAGTGACTTCACCCTAACCTCTAAGTTTATACATGCAAGTTAATGCAATTTTCTTTCTTCTTTAAATATATATGTATTTTAAATGCTTTTATTTACTTATTTTTGAGAGAGAGCAAGAGTGTGAATGGTGGGGGTCAGGGAGAGAGGGGGACAGAGGATCTGAAGCAGGCTCCAGGCTCTGAGCTGACAGCAGAGAACCTGATGTGAGGCTCAAACTCACAAACAATGAGACCATGACCTGAGCCAAAGTTGGACGCTTACAAATATTTGCTTACAAAAAATACACCTGGGCCTTTATATTTTTAATTTATTTATTTTTAAAGTGTATTCATTTTGAGAGAGAGAGTGGGGGAGGGGCAGAGAGAGAGGGAGAGAGAATCCCAAGCAGGGTCCACAGGGCAGAGCCTGATGCAGGGCTCGAACTCACAAGCCATGAGATCACAACTTAAGCAGTTATTAGACACTTAACCAATTGAGACACCCAGGTGCTCCAAATGATTATTTATTTATTTATTTATTTATTTATTTATTTATTTATTTATGTTTGAGAGAGACAGCATGCGAGAGGGAGGGACGGAGAGCGAGGGAGAGAGAGAATCCCAAGCATGTCTTGTGCTGTCAGTGCAGTGCCTGATGTAGGGCTCGAACTCACGAACCTGAACCAAAATCCAGAGTTGGACGCTTAATGAACTGAACCTCTAGGCCTTTAAAATTAGTGAGTTTACCTAGTTGAGGTTTTTGATTTATATAAATTAGTGCTTTAGAATAAGCAAATCTAAGTATTTATACTCAAAATACTTGTTTGCACACATCCTGTATTCGTAAAGTTAGATGATCTTTTAAAGACTGGTTTTGAAATTGAAACACTAACTGGTTGATCTCTACTTTCAGATTTAGCTTTGCCACATTTGGGTCTGTGTTCTATTCAGTCGTTTGCTCTGCCCCCTCAGCCCCCACTTCCTTTAATTGTCCACTCTCAGTACAGGTAGGCTATTCAAACTTTCCTTTTTCTGTTATTGAAATAAATTGAAATGTTAAAAAAGGAAAATAAAAAATAAAGTATGATGACATTTTCATAGCATAACTCATGAACTGGGCTTGTCCAAACATGGTACCGACTAGAATCCACAGAAAGAAGGATTAGAAGATGCACTGATCTCACGTCCTCTCAAAAGGTTATATCTGGCCATATCCTGGGGATAGAATTTAGAAAGAGCCTCACCCTCCTTTGTTGTACATTTTTATAAAGCACACATGAGAGTTGTCTTGCCACCAGAGACATAGATTGAGAGACTGCCAAATAGTCTGGGCTTTAGTGCCAGTTGTTTATAAGATTTTTTGGAGACCTTGCAGGTAGTTGAGGTCATGTCCAGGCTCTCCTTCTAGGGGAAAGGCAGCTCCCAAGTAACTCAGAGAGAGCTCTAAGGGGCTTTAGACATTCCTGCTTATTCTTCCATATCTATCTTGAATACACTAATTTTTGGATAATTCTTGATTTACAGAAAAGTTGCAAGGGTAGTTGCTAGAGACTGAATAAATGTGACACCCCAGAATTCATAAGTTGAAACCTAATCCCCAATGTGATGATATTTGGAGGTGGGGTCTTTGGGAAGTGGTTAGGTATATGGGATTATACCTTTATAAAAGAGAGTCTAAGGGTTTCCTCACCCCTTCCACCAGGTGAGGCTATCTATAATGAAAAAATGGTGGTCTATGAATGAGGAAGTTGGTCCTCACCAGATACCAAATCTGTGGCACCTTGACTTTGAACTTGCCAGCGTCCAGAACTGTGAGAAACATATGCCATTGTTTAAGCCACCCAGGGTAAGGTATTTTCGTTATAGCATCCTGAACAGACTAAGACAACAGTGCAGACAATTCCTAAGCATTCTCATTCAGTTTCCCCTGATATTGCATTCCTGTGATAGATTTGTTGAAACTAAGAAATTAATTCCTGTTGACTCAACTTCAGACTTTAATCAGATTTTGTCAGTTTTTCCACTAATATTTTGTTTCCATTTCAGGATCCAATCCAGGATACTAGATTGCATTGAGTCATATCTATTTTTAAGGTGGAAGGATGAACACTATGGCTGTATGTCACTGAAAATTTTCTGATCATAACCTTTTTTGGATGTAGTCATAAGCAAAACCGTATGTAAAGGTGAAATGATTGGAAAATTCAGTCAGGAATATGCTGTGTTGACATTTCTCTTTACAGATTTATCCACTCCAGGTGCCAGGTCCTGATCAGAATTATTGGAGGTCAGGGAGTTTTCTTTCTACTACATCTATTCTACTTAGCACAGTGCCTTGTGCACTGGGGACATGCAGACCGTGTTCTGAAGTTAATGAACAAATGAATGTCACTCCCTGAAGCTTACTCATGATAACCTAGCCTAATGTGTCAGCATGTCAAAACTGCTTTATTTTTAGAATTCAGATGGTGTTCTGATGAATCTTTAGTTTCACAACAATATGAATTCTTCCAGAAAAATAGAAAATATTCCATCCTTTTTTTTTTAAAGCAAAACTGATCAACTATCACTTGAGCCATTATTCACACACAGGCTAGATTCTGCTGGGAATTCCCATTCACCACTAGCACCTCCTCTTTTTATTTTATTTTTTAAAGAAACATTCATTTATCCAGGGAGACTTCCAAGAAAACGGATCTTCAAGGTTTTACTTGACCTCTCCATGTAAACGAACAAGGTTTGCTTACAGATTTCCAGTGAGTTAAGGTCCACATCTGAAGAGATGACAGGTGAAGTAAGTTAGGATAATCGAAAGTCGTGCTGGAAGATCTTTCTGATAATTAGGTATGTATATTTGTAAATGGTGCTGCTGACACTGTCCATAGACACACACACACACACACACACACACACACACACACACACACACACAGACACACACACACACACACACACACCCTCTCCAAATGAACTGATCTGTCGACACACTTTGAATGAAGCTCCTATGACAAGAATAAAAACAAGGCAATGAGCCCATTAAAAAATGTGTTTCCAATAGAGAAGTCACTAGCCCCATATTAACTATTTAAATCAACTCAAATGAAATATAAATAAAAATTTATACCCGTCACTGAGTAGCCATGTTTCAAGTACTCAGTAATCGTACGAGATGAGTAGCCACTATATTGGACCCCAAGAACATTTCCACTATCATAGAAAGTTCTTTTGGCCAGGGCTGCATGTAATGCTACTTGTGAGGATTTGGCACCTTTTGAGGATGGAGCTTAAATGTTTCTGAAACCAGCAGATCTGGTTCATTTGGTTGAGCTTAAATGTTTTACTTTAATTCTGCTTAGGTTCAATCTGAGCAAATAGCTCTAAAAGATATGAACCACTCTAACCAGTATTTTCAACTTAATTTGTGCCAATTTTTCCATTTGCAAGGCTACCTGAAAATGGACAGATTTTTTATAATATATATACTGTTGTATAAATAAATTTCTGACTTTATGCTGTAGTCTAGTAAATACTGTTGCATTTTCAGGGTGTTTTTCTGGTTACATACTATGCTTTATTTAGTACTAGTTATAGCTCTACATTGTGGTTCTGTTCCTAGTCGACATAGATTATTTTTCAAGCCCAGTTATTTCTTTTGTATTTTGCCTTTTCATATTTTATCTATCATTGCTTTGTTTTTGGAAGAGTGTAGTGGTAGTGGGCAGAAACATACATGAAAGTGTGAACTTATACCATTTGTACAGAAAAGAGTTAACAGCTTGCTCAAGACTGTTATCTTTAGAAAAGTCTGCGTACAAAGTGGCCGTTAGCTGGAAGCTGGGAACTTGGCTGTCAGGGCATTTCCAGAAGTCAACAAATAACTAATAAAATTGGTTCACTGTGCCTAGACAGTTCAAATATGATTTATTCCAAATACTTGTATTCTTTCTAGGAGTTTAGAATTTTGGTTTGTGCTGGGCAGAGGGTGCCTATGTGACTAATCTCCACTAAAAACCATGGGCACTGAGTCTCTTAATAGGCTTTGTTGGGCAAAAGCATGACACATGACATTTTTGTTGCAGGGGGAAGAATGTGCTCTGTATGACCCCTCACGGGAGGAAGAGAACATTAGAAAACATGTATATGGATTTTCCCAGACTCTGCCTGCACATTTCCCCTTTATGATCCAGATGTTTATCCATACACTTCGCTATAATAAATCTTAGCCATGAATACAACCATATCTGAATGCCATGAATCCTTCTAAGCGAATTTCCAAATATGGGGTAGTCTTGAGGACTAATGACACACTATATTTAGAATTGCTATTTTTATTTTCTATTGCTTTTAAATATTTATTTTTGAGAGAGAGAGAATGAGCGAGGGAGGGGAAGAGAGAAGGAGCCAGAGGATCTGAAGCAGGCTCTGCACTGACAGCAGAGAGTCCGACATGGGGCTCAAACTCACCAACTGTGAGATCAAGACCTGAGTCAAAGTCAGATGCTTAACCAACTGACCCACCCAGGCACCACCTGTTTTTTATTTTTTAAAGGAATGATAAAAAAGCTTTTGTTGTGGGCAAATAACAAGTCCTACAGCTCAAATTGAGACAGACTTAAAATCTACCCAGACTGCAAATGTTTTCCTGACCAGGCTAGAGAAAATGAAATAATGTTTAAAATATATATCAAGGTATGCAGCACATAGTAGGAATTCAAATAATATTACCTATATTTTTCTTTCTCTTATTTCTCCTACCTCAGCACCATTAGAATTTAATGTGGGCTAGACACATTTTACGTGGGCAGACGTTATGAGACATTGGTGTTGCCCATTTTCTTTCTGCTTTTTCTTTGCTAGAAAGAACACGATATATTTAAAAGTCAGGGGTGCCTGGGTGGTTCAGTTGGTTAAGTGTCTGACTTCAGCTTGGGTCATGATCTCACTGTTCATGAGTTCAAGCCCCGCGTCGGGCTCTGTGCTGACAGCTCAGAGCCTGGAGCCTGCTTCAGATTCTGTGTCTCCCTCTCTCTCTGCCCCTCCCCTGCTCGTGCTCTATTTCTCTATTTCTCCCTCTCTCTCTCTCTCTCTGTCTCTCAAAAATAAACATTAAAAAAATAAAAGATCATTATCCAGGTTTGTTCTTTTGGAATCTGGTATTTAAGGCAATTTTCAGTTTTCACTCCAAGTTTTTTGGTCATGTGTTCCTACCTATTGAATTTCACTTGTTCTTTTTAAAAGGAGAAATATGCAACACAGAGAGGAATCATTTTATGGTTTCCAATCCGGCCGGGTCAACCAGGAGAGCTTATAACTGAAATCTAAAATGTATGTTGTTTTATTCTTTGGAAGCCAAAAAGAAGAGAAGGGGCCATGACCCAAGCCGCTAGCACTTACTTCTGCTGATGGAGAATGGTAGACATTGAGGCAATTTACTACAACGTAAGTTTCAGGTCTGGGTTCTGGGGGAAAGGTCCATAGGCCTTAACCAGGAAATCAGTCATTCAAGAAATTTCCTTTTCCTGCTGCTGGGCCCAGTGACTTCAGTTTTTACTATGAAATATACAGAATAAATGGCCGTAAGTTGGGTCACTGACCAACTGGTGATCAAAATATTGTAAGTGATAAGGTTAAAGACATGCAATGTGATGCTCAGCCTCTAGAATAGGGTTATCTGGCCCACAAATGCACAGTTACCAGTGACCCATATCCATTTCCAGCCCTTCCCATTTGCACCAACCTGCCTGTCTTGTTCGAACTTGAGGCCATATCTTCAGTAGTGTCCCACTGAATACTGGTATTTCCACGTGACAGTCCTTAGGCATCTCAAATTTACTGTGTGCCGAGATGAACTCGGTTCAGAGAAAGTATCAGCCTTTAGAGAATACCTTTTATGCATCACTTGTTATGCTGAGGATGCCTGCATATATGACCTAGTCTCATATCTGAGATGTCCTGTCATGCCCCTGTAGAGGCAATGGTCTTGGCAGTAAATGTCTATGGGGTGAGAAAAGCCTCAGTTACGCATCTTGAGGTGTTCCTTTAGTGGTCCCTGGCCTCCACAGAGGATTCATGGATAAAAGTGGTGATGACTGGCCATCTTCTACCTTTGTGAAGCAGTCCCGTGTAGGAAATGGGAGAATTTCATCTCCATCCCTGTGCTATCCCTGGACAAATTGTAAGTACCTTGCAGTCAGAGGGAAAATAACTCAATCTAGCTCTCCATTTTCAACCTGGCTTCTTTGATGAATGATACAATTATAAAAAGGGCCAGAAATACTCAAACGCAGTGCTGCAAACTCTGAGCCCAGCAAACACCCAGAGGCCATCTCTCAAGTCTGAGACTGTTTGTTCGATGCTTTTTGTTCCTTATCTGTTCCACCTGCTGTTGTTTCTTCTGGCTTCTTTCTTACCTGTTGATCACACATTGACCTTTCTGATGCTGGACACTTCTAAGCCCTGTAGCTAACTTCAGTTGTTATTTTCCCTTCTCTTACTACAAAGTTACTAAATGTTCTGCTTCAAAAAAACATTGGCCAGGAATACATCTGGTTATCTATCATTTACTCACACATGCAGCTTGTAGCACATTGATTCCCTCAATGGAGACTTTTATTTTCACACATTATGATCTCCTGGCTCAAATAAAAAAAGAGGGTAGATGCAGGTGCAGGAGAATTAAAAAAACAAAAAAAAAAAACAAAACAGAAAAGGGTGGTTGCACGATTTGATGTAGCCCTGAGCACATTTACTATGAAATTAAAATTGTACATCTATGGGAGCTGTAGAATTTTTAAAAACCATGAAAGTTATGGAATTACAGTATGCCACCCTATATTCATCTTTGATGTGGTTGAGGTTAGATAGAGCTAGGAGGAGTGGCACAACATTTGTTGAACATCTACCACGGCCTCATTAATTCTTAGACTGACCCTAAGGATGTGTGGTTGGTGAGAGGGGTTATTCAATCTGAGACCATCACCTGAAACATCTGTGAAAACAGTTACCTAAGAATAGAAAATGATACCCTAGAGGTTAGAATGTCATTTGTTTTTTTTAAACAAGTGTTGTACAAACATTTCTAAATCAATGGAATCTTTTTTCCTCAAATTAAATAGTAATAATTATACAATAAATATCACTGAGCATGTTTTGGACATCCTCAAAATCAAGACAGGGCTGGAGCTTTGTTTCTGTCCTCTCTTCTTGAGAGGGCCCTGAGATAATACCCCAGAGCCCTGGAGCCCCATGGAACACAGAGGACTATATGTTCTTCTGGAAAGAGAACAACTCTCAAGTTAGATAGACACAGTTTGAATCCCAGTTCTGCCAATACTACCTCTCAATTTCAGCAATTTATTCAGTTTCTCTGAACATCAGTGTTACCAACTTCAACAACATAGGGATAAATACTACATATATTTCAACAGATATTTATCAGAAGTGATAAATGCAGTGAAGTGGTAAGCAGTGATAAGAAATGATATGTACCAATGTGGCACACAGTAGTTATTTAACAGATGTTAGTTTTCTTTCTCCCTTTCTTTAGGTCCCTCCCTTTCTTAAGTCTCTCTTCCTTAGGTTAGAATTAAAGGAGGAGACATTGTTAAAATGTAGGGATGGTATTTGGGAAGGAGATTTTGAGCACTGCTTTGGACCTTCTTCCATTGATGAAGATTGGTTTAGATAGGCTTGGAGAGCTGGCCTGGAGAAGATAAGAGTGACGGCTTGTCACTAGGTGAGGAAGAGGAAAGCTTAGTGTCAGGGAGAGGCAGCTAATGGGAACTGACTGAACTTAAGTGTTGAGAGGGTCTCCTTGCATTAGGAGGTATGGAGGATGGTGAAAAGTGTCTGGACAAAAAAAGGAACATCACAGACTGATGTCCAAGGGAAGGGATCCTATTTAGATTGTAAATCATAGATTTCCAAGATAATTTTCACTACTTCATATTGGATACCAAAGGGATAGACCAATCACAGAATCATTGAACTTCTCAGCTGGTAGGGAATTTATCTTTCTTCTGGTCTACCTGCCTTGGTTTATAGATGAGGAAACGGAGGCTGAGAGGTTAAGTGGCTAGCACAGAGTTCCTCAGTGAGTTAATAATAGGGTTACAGCCTGGTAGGTTTCCTCTGTAATATATCATCTGCTCCTCCACATTTTCTTCTTATTTCCAGGTCAAACTGCATAGAATTCCATAGTCTTCCTTAGCAACTGGTTATAATGTTCATGATCCAGAATATAATTCTCAAATAAGAAATTGTTTTACATATATTTAAATATCAGCCACTAAACATATTTTCTGCTCTTTTCTAAAAGCCACTCTACCTACAATAACTTGACTACCTTAGGCAAAATTAGTGGTGTGTTAAATGCGGTAAACCCTTACACATGAAGAGCAAATTCACATAGATAAAAAGAAAGAGTTTTGAAAGCATAAAAATCACATTTCCCTTTGCCAAAGAGGGGCCATAGTCTGATCAAGAGTAGAAACATTAAAATACTTCACCAAATTTAGATATAATTAAGTTACAATCAAGGAGTGTATTCTGGCCAAGGCATAAAAAGCACAGAGGCTTTAGGAAGAGTTTTAGAAGAGAGATGAAAATTTTAAAAAAGTCATATGAAATGAAAACTGCTTTGGTATAAAAAACACAGAGATTTAAAAATCATGCCTGTTATAGTTTGAGGAAGCAAACAATAAAACGATCCCTGGAGGGACGGGAGGTTAGTAGTACATTGGTGTGATCACCACCTTCTAGGGGAAGTTATGAAGCTCTGGGGAATATATTCACATAATAACATTCATAAACATTGAACACATAAATAAGATTTCACTTTTATTAATTTTTATTTTTTAATTAAATTTTTTTTTTTGAGAGAGAGAAAGTGCATGTGTGCATGCAAGAAGGGGAGGGGCAGAAAGAGAGAGAGAATCTTAAGCAGACTCCAAGCTCAGCACAGAGCCTTCCATGAAGCTCGATCCCTTGACTATGAGATCATGACCTGAGCCAAAATCAAGAATCAGACGTTCAACTGACGGAGCCACCCAGGCACCCCAACTTTATTTTTAATAAAAAAATAATTGTCACAAGGACAAGAGAATTTAAGCTTATGAGACATAGGCATATTCTCAGCATGGATAATCTATATGTCTAAAAAGAAAATAATAACTGGAAAGTGACTGGGGGAGTATACAGTCAGCACAATGAAAGTTATTGCAATAATCTTAGTGGCAGTTTCATTAAGCTATGACATAAGCCATGTCATAAGCTGTGACAATCTGATGAATCCATCTTCCTCCTATAGGGTTAGTCTCAATTTTGACCTGATTTCTATAGTTTTAGGTAAGAGACCCTTTTTCATGGATGGTTTGAGGAACACACTTTACCAATATAATTGTTGTGAACTCTAAAAAGGAGAACATTTCCTTTATGATTGATATATATTCTTTTCTCAGTCATTGATTCAAAAAGTATTTAATGTGGGGCACCTAGGTGGCTCAGTTTGTTAAGCATCCGACTTCAGCTCAGGTCATTATCTCACGGTTCCTGAGTTCAAACCCGCATCAGTCTCGGTGCTGACAGCCCAGAGCTTGGAGTCTGCTTTGGATTCTGTGTCTCCCTCTCTCTCTCTCTGTCCCTCTCCCCGCTCCTGCTCTGTCTGTCTCCCTCTTTTTTAAAGAAAAAAGTTTTTTTCAACGTTTATTTATTTTTGGGACAGAGAGAGACAGAGCATGAACGGGGGAGGGGCAGAGAGAGAGGGAGACACAGAATTGGAAACAGGCTCCAGGCTCTGAGCCATCAGCCCAGAGCCTGACGCGGGGCTCGAACTCCTGGACCGCGAGATCGTGACCTGGCTGAAGTCGGACGCTTAACCGACTGCGCCACCCAGGCGCCCCTGTCTCCCTCTTTTTAAATAAACATTTAAAAAAAGCATTTAATGAATACCTACAATTTGTCAGGCATTGTGCTAATGTTGGGCATAAAAGAGGGAGCAAGACAGACACAGCCCTATGGAGATTTAAGTCTCCTGCCCCACAGAAATTAAGGTCTGGATCTTAATTGAGATTGAAGGTATACTACAAGTTGTGACCACAGAGTATAAATGATAGTAGAGGAAGTACAGGATGCCACAGAAGCCAGTAAGAGGGACATCTAAGATCAGGGAAGTCTTCCTATAGGAAGTGGTATCTTACTCAGGACTTAAAGGTTAAGCACCACTTAGCTAGGTAAGGGGCAGAATGTGTCCTAAGCAGGGGCCAGCATGAATGAGGATCTAGAAAGAAAAGAAAGAATACGCTTAAGACAGACAAGAAAAACACAGTTAGATATTCTTTCTTGACAAGTATGCAAAGTTTTTTTTTTAAAAAGCTAATATGGGGGCGCCTGGGTGGCGCAGTTGGTTAAGCGTCCGACTTCAGCCAGGTCACGATCTCGCAGTCCGGGAGTTCGAGCCCCGCGTCGGGCTCTGGACTGATGGCTCAGAGCCTGGAGCCTGTTTCCGATTCTGTGTCTCCCTCTCTCTCTGCCCCTCCCCCGTTCATGCTCTGTCTCTCTCTGTCCCAAAAATAAATAAACGTTGAAAAAAAAAATTTTTTTAAATAAAAAGCTAATATGCCTTGTTGATTAGTTTGTGGGTACATAGTCTCATACATTGCTGATAGGAGTATAAATTAGCATGAAATTTATAGAGGTAATTTGGTAATATTATGCCAAAAGTCTAAAGGGATATATATATATGTTTGACACTGTAATTTTCAATATTCTAAAGAAATAATTATAGATGTGTAAAAAGACATAAAACATCCTAGGTCTTGGTTTTATAAAGAGAAAAAATGGCATTAGAGAAATGGTATAATCTATCTAATGAAAGACATACTAAAAAAATAAAAAATAAAAAATAAAAAATATTGCTAATAAAAAATATTGCCAGAGCATCTAATGTCTAAGTCAGGAGTTAGCAAACCACAGCCAGATATGCCAATGGCCTACCATCTGCTTTTTTTTTTTTTTAACTTTTTATTTTGCAGGAACTATGGATTCATGGGAAGTTGCAGATAGTACAGAAAGGTCCTGTGTAGCCTTCACCTGATATCCTTCATGGGTCACAGTTTACATGTAGCAAGAGTACAAAGTCAAAACTGGGAATTGACGTTATTAGTCAATTACAATGTGGGTTTATTTGTCAATGTGGGTAGATTAGTCAATCTACAATGTGGGTGTAGATTCTTATAATCATGACCACAATCGAGATCTAAAACTATGCCATCATCGTAAAGATCTCCCTTGTGCTAATCTTTTATAGTCACGCCCACCCCTTCTTCCTTACCATTTCCAAACCTTGCTCTCCGTCTCTGTAATTTTGTTATTTGGGGAATGTTACAAAAGTGAAATCATGCAGTATGTAACTTTTGAAATTGGCTTTTTTGGTCCACTCAGCATCATGTCCTTGGATGTATCTAAATTTTACCTGAAGTTCAGTTCTTTTTTAGTGCTGAATAATATTCTATGGTATGTATATATCACATTTTGTTTAACCATTCTTATTGAAGGACATTATAGTTGTACCTGATTTTGGCTGTTACAAATAAAACTGCTGTGACCATTTGTGTATAGGTTTTTGTATGAACATAAATTTTTATTTTACTGTGATAATTGCTTGTCAGTGTGACTGGTAGGTTGGATGGTAAGTGTATGATTAGCCATTTACATAGCTGCGGAGTGGCTTTAAAAATAAAATAAAATAAAATAAAATAAAATAAAATAAAATAGGGACACCTGGATGGCTCAGTCACTTAAGCATCCGACTCTTGATTTCTGCTCAGGTCATGATCTTATGCTCTTGAGATCGAACCCTGCGTCAGGCTCCGTGCTGAGCTTGGAACCTGCTTGGGAGTCTCTGTCTCCCCCTCTCTCTTCCCCTTGCCTGCTCGCATGTGCATGCATGATCCTGCACACTCTCTGTCTCAAAAATTAAAAAAAACAAAAACTTCTAAGTGGCTATACCATTTTATAATCTCCTGAAAAATGTATAAGAGATCCAGTTTCTCTGCATCCTTGCCAGCAGTTGGTATTGTTATTATTTTATTATTTTAGCTGTTCTGATAGGTCTGTAGTAATATCTAATTATGTGAGGTTTTCTTTTTTTTCTCAGATACATAGTTTGTACTACCACATGGTTTTGATTTTGGTAGCTAAAAAACATGTCTTGAAACTGGACAGAATGATTTCTCCCAGTATAGTCTTCTCTGAAAATTGTTTCAGCTCTTCTCATTCTTTGCCTCTTCATATACATTTTAGAATAATCTTGTCTATATCTCCAAAAAGAAATGTCAAGAATATGATGGGAGTTATGTTAAACTTGTATATAAGCTTAAGGAGAATTGAGATTTTTACTAATTTGAGTCTTTCAGTCCATGAACACAATGTGTCTACTACCTGTTTTTGTATAATAAGGTTTTATGGGAACGCTGTCATGCCTATTAATTTGCATGCCATAATTTACATATCACACATATTTGCATATTTCTTTCTTGCTATAACACCAGAGTAGAGACTGTAATATTTACTCTCTGACCCTTTCAGAAAAATTTGCCAACCTCTGGATCAGATAAATATTTATACTATACTGTTAAGTGAAAACAGCATATTATAAGACAGTATAAATGGTATGGTATCATTTTAATTTTAAATACTAAATTTTAACCACACGCATATATGCACATATACATACATATGCATATATACGTACATATGCATACGTATGTATATATACATACATATATACATACGTATGCATATGTACGTATATATATGCAAAGTAAGATGACTGAAAGAATATAAAACAAAACTTTAACCTTGGTTCTTTCAGGAAAGTAGTATTAATGGTGACTTTTAGAAATTTTCTTTGTGGTTGCTTGTGTCTTCCATTTTCTATCCTGGCTGGCTAAAAGGAATTTATCAGGTTAAGGAAGGATTCTCCTTTAAAATCTCTCTCACCAATCTTAAGAGACTTTTTCCTTTTTTAGGCTTAAAGAACCTTTAAAATTATAGAAGATATGATAATCAATTGTTAGAGATAGTGAATGATGTTTTTTTCAATATGCCTTTTCAAAGCATGGATTTAAGCATACCCTTAGCTGTTAAGCACAGATAAGAAAATGCCATTAAGACATTAAGAGTCTTAATTTTTGGTTTATTTTTGATAATAGCAGTGGAGTGAGTTTAAACTCAGTAAATAAACACTTAAGGTTTATTTACCAGTTACTGCATGCAAATGCAATGTGCTTAAGCCTGAACACCAAAATGAGCAAATTGATTACTGATGAATGACCATTTCAAATTATGGATCCTGGGAAAGTGAACACTTGCAATTTTGCTGCTCTAACTCCCTGGTAACTATTACTGCAGAGCGACAGGTTTTTTCTAGTTACGGTGGTGGATTAATATAGGTTTGGACAGATCCCATAGCAAGTCATACCCTGGGAATAACCTGCTACTTGCGAAACTTAGTGTATGGCATAAAACATAGTGATTGTAGCTATGCTTTCATCTGGAAAGGGTTCTGATAAGATCATGAAAGACAAAAGAGGTGTTTGGAAGGAACGCCGGTACCTGATGGGTTAATAACCTACTTCACAAAGTCACGTTGCACCTCAGGTGACTTATTTCTGTTCCTGCAGTGATTATTTCTTAAACCCTAATCTTTATTCTCAGCTCTCTTCTACATCGACTCGCAAAGGATTCATTTATATGGTGTGAATTAAAATCAATTGGCACTACTTTAATAACTCTAGGAATTACACGTTAATAGTTCCCTCATCATAACCACTGAAGAAAGTTTGTACAAGAAGATAAGCAATTCTAAAAGGCTCTGATCTTACTCAGAAAAAGGCACAATTTTTCTTAAATGAAAACACACTTATTACATAAAGGCTGCAGATGCTCGGAACAGCCTGTCATCCCTGTACTTTTAGGTGATGTCCAATACTGACAACAACAGAGATCTGGCAATTTTATAATTAAATGTGATCACTATTGACAACCAAACAGCATCATTCTGGCCCTGGAGTAGATTTCTGGGTCACAATTACCTTATTTGTCTGTCTACGTTGCTCAGAGTAACTGGATAAATTGACTTATCAAATCTCCACTTCTGTAATACCAGCCTGAAGGAGACAGGTTTAGGGATTTGCACAACAGTAGAGAATGAATAAAAGGTGTTCACTGGTTCATCCATTCTTTTAACAAAGGTTGATGGCTGCTCACTTCTACTGTGCATGGTATACGGAGATTACAATAATGAGTAAGGCATGGGTCCTTCTCCACCAGAAACTTAGAAATTGTGATAAAAAATAGGATGCATACTCACGAAGGTATGCACTAAGGCAGATATGTCATCAGAAGTCTATAAATGCACTGCTGTAGGAATTTATAGGATGAAGACATTATTTCTGTCTGGGGGGATTAGAAAGAGGTTTCTGGAGAAAGTTACCTTGAGCAGGGACTTGAAGGCAGAGTGTAGGTAAGGCAAAGGTACAGATAGGTGTGCATAATAATTAAGTAGAATAAGCTTCAGGGAGGGGGAAATTATTGTAAGGATTCAGGGAAACTCAAAGGCACACGGATCCAGCCCTCAGGAAGGATTGGCGTCAGGGCTGGGAAACAACCAAGAACCCAGAGTTCTCTTTTCACTTGTGCTTCATTATTTTTCTCTCTGTAGACTTGTTTTCTTCGCTTCTCCATTCACGTGGTGGACTCTGGCCACTCCCAACTCCTGAATTAAAAGACAGCAAAAGAATCTTCTTGCCCTACTTATGTTAGTTTCATGAACTGCACCAAGGAGAGTGAAGTCTCAAACATAGCCTCCAGGGGAAGATCTGGAAATTCCTAGCTAAGGGGAGGTAACTTGCATGCTGGTCACATAGTCCCTAAGGGACATCTACTGTAGGTACAACGTGTGGGGGATTGTAGAGCAGTGTGATTGGAATACAGGTTTGGAAGGTCAGTTGAGGGAAAACAATGAAAGACTTTGGAGGAATCACTGAAAAGAGTGGTAATAGGAAATGAATGCTCTGGATAAATTAATCTGACAGCACTGAGCATGCTAAAATGAAGTATAGATTTCCTCTTGTCTTATTTTTGTGTTCATTGTTCTCGCCGCATTATGTGCACCTTTGTAAGCCACTTTAACTCCTTTGAAAGATGATACAGTAATTGTCAATTAAAAAAAAGAATACGGGTGATAGGTAATAAAAATTCAACTTAGAATTTGTGTTATCCACTAATTGGTTCTGTGATCATTCATTGTCACTAAACCACTGTGGGTTCCATTCTTCCTATTTTTTTAAAAAAATCTGAGATTCAACTAGAAAAATGGCTCTGGGTGTCCTTCATTCTACTCACCCGATCCAGACACTATTAAAGTTCTTGGCTCTTTCCCTCTGAGCTTAGACTGAGCATCAGAATCTTTCTCCATTCTCCAGGCAGCTCATAAAAACCAATCTACTGCAGGTGTCACTGGAGGCCAAAATACTTGCCATCTCTTGACTACGATTCCAAATGCTAGGTTTTCATAATACCACAGGATGCTGATGGGACTGTTTTGCCAACGCCTTTGTTTTACAGGTGAGAAAACTGAGATACAGAAAGAGTAAAATGGCATAACATCACACAAGCTAGTAAGTTAGATCCTGAAATCAGACTCTTCTTTTAGTAATTTTAACAAAAAAATTATCTTTGCCATTGTAATCCTTCCTCTATGTGATCAATGAACTTTGATTTGGAATTGTTCTTCTAAATGATGCAATTGGGTTTCTGAGGTTGTTTTGAATTTTATATTTTCTAACAAACTGATGAGACATAACTGCTTGAATTCACATTTTCTGGTTACTGAAATGTGATTTTTAGTGGACCACCACCGACATTCTAGAATTTGGCAATTTGGCTAAAGTGATTTTTTTACTATTGTGAAATTGGGACTTTAACCTGCTTATGAATTAATGGATGCTTTCTATTTTGGTGTTGTTAAAAAAAAAAAAAGAAAGAAAAAGAAAGAAAAAAGAAAGACATTACCCCTTAGTGAGTATTATTACCTGTTCTGCTTAGCAAATCTGAGTACATACTGTTCTTGGGGTTCTGTTACTCTTATATTCCTCTTTCTGCCTGTGTGCTGTGATTTCTCAGCTGCTGTGGGAGTGAAAAATTAGAATCCTAGAGATGCAAGATTTTTCAAGGGGTCACCTGATCTGGACTTTGGAGTTCAGGGAGATGAACTTCTTAGTCAACCCAGACAGAAAACTACCAAACTTATGAACTCAGTAGAGACAGACCATATCAGGATTTTGTATCCTCCTTTGGTAGAGACATTTGTTTCATTTATAAACGCCTTTCAGGTGATATGCATTGCATTTTGTTGCCATTACCTGTTTACCTGTTGAATCTTCCCTATGAGGCCTCTGAGGACAGGGATGCAGATCTATCATCACTTAAGAGTATCCAGTACATAGTAGGAGCTAATAAACGCCCATTGTTCATTGAACAATGTCCCTGCTGATTGAATTCTATTTTGTTATAAAACATAGTGGAAACTGTTTTTTATTTGTTTGTTGTTTTATCCCTTCAGAGGGCCCGCATGTCCCACTGGGCACAGGGACTAATGCAAAATGACCAATCAGGAGGTATTTGTTGAATGGAGAGATGAATAAAAGATGACTGTGCATCTCTTGAAAGCCTCCTCACACGTTCATTATTGTGTTATCCCTATGTTCCCAATTTGTATTGATGTATTTATTTTTTTCCCATATAAACCTGTTCATGCCCTGTTAAACTTCAAAATATTAGTCAAACTAGAAGACATAAAAGGCAGAGAATCCCAATTATATCATAGCTTCTCATCTTGGGCCTTTTTTTACATTGCCAATTAAATTTAACAAGCAATGTTGAACATCTCTATGTATAAGGCACAGCAGATGGGGCAGATCGGTAAGGAATTCTAGCTGAGGTATGACGCGACCAAACACTCACCCTTTTGGCCCTTCAATACGACCCATCCTTGCTAACTGCTTGACAGTCAGCATGTTGCCTCCCATGTCTTGGCTTCCTCTCATGCTGTTCCTCTCCCTAGGCATGCTGGCTTTTGGGTCAAACATCCTGAGTTTGATTCCTGACTACTACTGCAATGACTGCCTAGTTGTGTGACCTTGGCCAAGTTATTTAATCTCTTTGCGCCTCGGTCTCCTCTTCTACAAAATGGGCATACTTACACTTTGGAGGTTTGTTGGCAGGAGTGTATGAAATCATGCACATGAAGTGCTTGCCACAGTGCCTGGCACACAATGAACGCCCATCGTTTCCATTATTAGTATAAAAATTCTTTCACTCTGCATTTCCTCATTCCCTAGTCTGTTGTCAAGGCCCAGCTCAAATGTTGCTAGCACCAGGAAGATTTCCTCTGATGCCAGCCAACCTGATCTTTCCCTTTTCAGAAGTCTTTTGTATTTACTCACTCTACTTCAGAATCACTCCCTTGTGACACGGCAGCGAGCATTGTTTCCTGGTTTTCCAATGGCCTGTGGCACACAGCTCCGCGCTCGGATATAAAGATATTCTGTAGCTTACTGCCTTGTTCATGAGATAATTATTCCCTACCTTTGTCTTCCTTTCCAATGTGGTTTAAGCAACGCTTGAGGTGAAGCAACAGGGTTGTGTGAGGTAAAACACAGAATCTTAGGAAAATACTTTCTGACTTAACAACTGAAGGGGCCAGACAACACCCTAGCTTTCTCTCTCTCCAATTTTTGTCTCTTGTTAACTCCTGATTTCAGTTGGCTTTCTGATTTACATGAGCCCATTTTTTCTTTTAAAAGGCTGCTGCACTCAATTTCTGGGCCTAAAACACTGTGACGATCACTGGTTTGTGAAAGTTTTTGGTGCCAAATTCCCCCGTTTCCTCGGTCAAATGGTCAGCATTCTGCACAGCTGTATGGAATTGGCATTTCTATATTAACCACATCAAATAAGCTTGGGAAATAGCCACATCCAGGTCTTTATCCATTAATTCAAACAGTGGTGGGAAATAGTCCCAAGGACTTGTCAGCCAGTTGTGGGCTAGGCAGCAGAGAATTGTCTTTTACCAAGTTAGTGGGGGCTCATAATGTTAGGGGTCAGCAGGTCTCCCTTGCTTCACACATTTTCCTGGACCCCAGATAACAATAGCCCACCAAATTGTGAAGGGAATGACACCCACAAATTCCAGGTAAGTGTTTTGGGTTGGGGGTTGAGAGACAGAAGGGAGATGGGAAGGGAAAGTAACAGAGGACTTTCAAATACAATGCTAACATTCTGTGAATTGTTAGTGGTTGCTTGCTTGTGGGTTGTGTTGGGTTTTTTTTATACTCTACAGTATAATAATTTTGTATGTGCCTAATATATAATTATTTTTAAAGTAGAAAAACTGGGAAATATAAGCCAGTGAATATTTTTCCTTTGCCATCTTAGTCCTACATCCAAAATGCAGTCATCCAACACTTTGATGACTTCCAGCCACATTTGATTCTGTGTTGTATGTTAAGAATCTGGGTAAGAAATGGTAAAACAAACAAACAAAACAAAACAAAAAAAAAACTGGGAGGGAGAGCAGTATAGATATTTTCTGGGTTTTGAAGGCTATCAAATGAAATTAGACTGCAGGTTGCTTGAGGCAGACCAAGTTTATGCCTTTCTGCCTGATGTCCCAGGGAAATTACTAATAGCACCTCCTTCCACATCCCAGTTTGGATGAGAAGTTGTAAGGTCATCCTAGTTATAAAGAATACTTTTCTAACAACTTTATCTAAGATTGCAAAGGACTAGTTCCCAAAGCTGAAGCAAGGAGTAAAAAAAAAACAAAGAGGACCAATTAGGGCACTTTCTTGACCAGTTTTTTCAAACTTTTTTTTTTTTTTAAGCAGAATTTTTCCTTTATTTTTAAACCATTTTTTTTTTCCGGAGGCAGATTCAGATAGGTTCAGATTCCTGACCCTGTTGGTCACTGTGCTCTTGATGTGTTTCATTTTTTTTTTCATCCTGAAGTCTTCAAAAATAACAATGATATTTTAAATGTCATCTATTCAGAGTGGATTAAGAGGCTCTCAGGATATAGAATGTTTGTATTAAAAGGAAAGAAAAGATCATCTCCAAAGGATGGATATGGGGAACTCTGCTGTCAGCCACTTACATAAGAACCACTAGGGAAATTTGTGATGCATGCACATTTCCAGACTTGCTCTAGAGATTCTTTTTCTTTTGTCTTTCTTTCTTTCTTTCTTTCTTTCTTTCTTTCTTTCTTTCTTTCTTTCTTTCTTTCTTTTTTCTTTCCTGTTCTTGGAGATTCTCATTAGGTTGCTCTGGATTAGAACCTAAAATGGGAAGCTGAATTTTAACGGTCTCCAGTGAATCTATTGCCTGGCCATTTTGGGGGAATCCCCAGGGATCCCACTGGTTCCCAATTTGTGGGATGTTCAGTGAAGAAAAGAGTTTTATGGTTGAATAGAAATGGGAAACGTGGAATACTCCTATATGAGAGCTGCCCCCCCATACCTTTGGAAAATCACAGTCCATAGTCACAAATTAATGTCTATGAACAATCTTGCAGACAGATATACACTTTCTTTGGTCTGATCTAGCTTTTCCAAAATTTATTCAAGCATTGGACCCTTTCATCACTGATTCCTACTTAAACTCCATGGACTATGCTTTGGGAAATGCTGACCCAACAGTATATAGCAGCATCTGTCTTATGGCATTTCAAAATTTATATTTCATATTGGATTAGTATTTACTTTCCCACAACTGAATGATGGCCCCCTTTGCACCATTTGAATTGCATATGGAGAAAGACTGACATATTCTGAGATCAATGACTGACCCAGCCCTTCAGGCTTCAGTGGCCAGTCCTGCCTGTCTTCTAGGATTCCTTTTCCTCTTCCCTTGGATCTCTTAGCTGGCATAAAAGAATGTTCTTTTTAATATGAGAAACAATTTTTACATGAAAGAACTACCAGATCGTACTTCTGTTTTCTTTACTCAAATATACATGACTAGAATGGGCGGTAGAGAATGGGCAGATGTGAATGAGGATAAAGAAGTAGGATTAGAAGGAAATAGGGTAATAGAGGACCGTGACAATCAGGTAGAGTAATTTA
Source organism: Prionailurus viverrinus (assembly GCF_022837055.1). Taxonomy (NCBI): domain Eukaryota; kingdom Metazoa; phylum Chordata; class Mammalia; order Carnivora; family Felidae; genus Prionailurus; species Prionailurus viverrinus. The sequence continues at coordinate 37,002,230 of NC_062573.1, read as the reverse complement.
AATGTGAAGATGTTAAGAAACAGGAAATGGAACAGCTGCCCTCTTTCTTTTGTTCTTGAGCAGCTCCTTCAAGAGAAAGAAGTAATGCCTGTATTGAAATAGCTCATTTATAATGCACTTGTTTCTTTTTCTTAGATAATGACATGGCTTTAAGCTTGAGCAACACCTAATGTGACCCAGTTGGCTCATGTAAGCCTGTTTCTGCTGTTGATTCGTGCATTGGTAATCCTTGACTTCTTCACCTTTTTCCCATGTGGGGCTTCTGTGCTGGATTCATTGCAACTGTGCCATTTGGTACTCAGCCTTGGCTCCCTTGGCAATAGTCTTGAATTTCCTCATTGAACAGGGTGATATCCTTGGAGAATCAAACAGGCCCAAAAAGAACAATAAGGTTACTAGTATTTTTTTTTCCATTGGTGCCCAATGGAATTATATGATTACTTTGAATTTCTCTCCATGAGACTTCTTGTCTGGGGAATATCTATTCCACAATTGATTAAATCCATACCTGCAGGGAATAGAAATACTTTACCAACCATCATTGCTCTGAATACGTTTACCTGTCCCAAGAGTCCGTGAAAGAAATGTGGGAACATTTTAATGCTGCCTCTTCCATTGCCTCTATTAACCCATGTCTTCTTTGGAGAAGAGCTTGCTGTCATGAATGCCCTACAGCTTACCTCTTCAGCCAGGCTGGCTACTTGATGCTTGCCAAACGTTTAGTCTTCAGCCCACCCACAACCTAATTCTAATTTCCAAAGCTTCTCCAGTTAAGTCTCTTTTTTTCCTGTGTGTACCTGATCTTGCGATATAGGTCTCAGTGTACTCACCTTTTTATGGGACTTCCAGGAATTTGCTCTCCCACTCAAATCTGAAAGCAGGCTTGTTAAGAAAACCGATTCTTTACAAGCGGCCAGCTAATTTGGAGAGTCAGTGTTGGAACCTTCTTAATCTTTTGTTCCCTTGCACCTTAGCTGTTTCTAGGAGCTCCCTGTGGAACTTGGATGGAAAATGTGGTTGGAATTTCTAAAGGATTCTATTACAGACTGTTGAGTGTGGTACTCCCCAGTGATGAGCTGAGCTGAGTACACAGGTACACCCCACCCACAGGCACACAGGTGTTTTGAGTAGGCTTTAATCATTTCCATGTTTTTGCTGTTTGCTTTATTATCCTTGGTCCTATATTAACAGCTGGCCTTCCCGTTCACAGTTTATCTGCAGGCAGAGAGGGGGCTCAGTCAGACGCGTTTATTCCTGGTAAGAGCTCAAGGCCGCTTTCAATTTATTCGGCTTCTTGTGTATCTTCTTGATGCTTGAATTTCTGACCTTTGTGATTTGGTGCTTATGATTTCCTTTGGGATCTGTGGCTTTTGACCATTTGGAACTTTTTCCTGCTTATAAACTGTTTTCTATCTGAACCTCTTGCCGGGTATGCTTTCTGACTTCCACACTCCTTAAAATTTCAAATGAATGATGTTCATATAAGTTTTGACCCATGTGAACCCCTATCAGCTGGGCTGGGCCACTTAACCTAGGGAGAAGGGAGTTTTGGAATTTTATTTAGAACCAAAAGTCGTTTCTTCGCTTAACAGATAACACAGAAGGGGCTCCTTGCTGACAGCAACAAGCCAGATATGGGGCTCGAGCTTACAAACCATGAGATCATGACCTGAGTTGAAGTTGGACGCTCAATCGACTGAGCCACCCAGGTGCCCCTGGAGGTCATCTTTTGATGGATGGATGGTGGGCAACAGGGAGGACACATTCAAGTGATAGCCTTGGTGCTAAGGTAACTGAAGCACTTGGGTCTATCGGGAGTCGTTTAAATCACTACTTGGCAGATAATGTATATCACATGATAGGGAACCCAGGAGAGGATTTGAAAATATGAGAAGACCCTCATTTAGAAACCTCAAATATTCCTCTGATTTTCCTGATAGGTTCTTTAAAATTTTTTTTTCTCAACGTTTATTTATTTTGGGGACAGAGAGAGACAGAGCATGAACGGGGGAGGGGCAGAGAGAGAGGGAAACACAGAATCGGAAACAGGCCCCAGGCTCTGAGCCATCAGCCCAGAGCCTGACGCGGGGCTCGAACTCCCGGACCGCGAGATCGTGACCTGGCTGAAGTCGGACGCTTAACCGACTGCGCCACCCAGGCGCCCCCCTGATAGGTTCTTTAAATTACAGCATAATGAGAGAAGTTAGAGAAGTTAAATTGGGAGTGGATTACAGAAGACCTTTTTCCCCTCCATATCAAAGTTTTTGCTTGAGATAATAGTAAATTTACACGCAAGTATAAGGCAGTAGTACAGAGACATCCCTTGTAAGCTTTTCCTAGTATTCCCTGATGGAAACATTTTGCAGAATTACAGTATAGCATCACAACCAAGGTACAACATTGATACAATCCATGGTATCCCGTGCAGCCATTTGTGTGTCTGTATCTTTGTGTGTGCTACATTCTGTACAATTGATTCATCTATGCAGGTTCATGTATCCACCACAGTCAAGATCCCAAACAACTCCAACGCTGTTAAGTACCCTTAGTGTCGCCTTCTAAAGCCATACTGACTTCTACCTGTCCCTATTCTTTACTTCTTCTTGCCCCAGACCTTTTGCAACTACCAATCTGTCCTCCATTTCTAAAAATCGATCACTTGAAAACTGTCACACAAATGGATCACACAGTATGTAACCTTTTGGATAAACTTTTTTGTGTCTAATTCCCTGAATATTCAGTCAAGTTTTTGTGTGTATCAAGAGTGAATTCTTTTTCTTGCTGAGTAGTATTCCACAGTTTATGTAACCCTTCATCCCTTGAAGGACATCTGGGCTGATTTCAGGTTTTGGCTATTACAAATAAAAGGGCTATGAACATTCATGTGCAATATTTTTGTATGAAAATAAGTTTTTATTTCTCTGATAGATCCTTACAAGTGCCTTTGTTTGTATAGTAGTTGTGTCTTAAGCTTTAAGCAAACTGCCAGACATTTTTCTTTTTTTTTTCAGAATGACTGTATCATTTACTTCTCTGACATTTGGTATTGTCACTATTTTTTATTGTAGCCATTCTGACAGGTGTGTAGTAATACCTCATTGTGGTTTTAGTTTGCACTTAAAAAGTGACTAACAAAGCTGAATATCTTTTCACATGATTTTTTGCCATCTGCATATCTTCATCCGTATACTGTCTCTTCATGTCTTTTGCACATTTTTTAATTAGATTTTTTTTACCATTGAGTTATGAGGATTCTCTATATACTCAGAAGTCCTTTGTCACAAATGTGGTTTGCAGATAGCTTCTCCCCATCTGTAACATGTCACTTCATGCTCTTTATATGGGCTTTGACAGAACAAAAAAAATAAATTTTCAATTTTGATGAGGTTCAATTATTTTTCCTTTTATAGATTATAATTTTAGTGTCAAGTCTAGGAACTCTGCATAGCCCTAGATTCCAAAGACATGCCTCCCTTTTCTTTTGGTTTTATAGTTTCAGATGGTAACAAGTGTATGATCCATTAGGAGTTAATTTTTATATAAGGTGTAAGGTTTAAGTTGAGATTTTATCCCCCTTGGGGATATCTAGTTGCTCCAGCACTATTGGCTAAAAAAAGATGATTCAATATAAAACTGGCCTAAATTAGCATCAGCAAAATGTTGTTCTTCAGTTTGGGCTTGCAATTCTGTTACTCTGCTCATAGGTGCTCCTGTTGATTGTGAAGGTTTTAAAGGTCCTGTTGATTGTGAAGATCCTGTAAAGGAAAATTGTGATTGACTCCCACATTTCATGGAAGACCTTCCTGGTAAAGGTTCCAAGTGACTGGAAGGTCAGGTCTGGGGTTGCCTGGTAGCCATTGACTGTAAAACATTACCCTTTCATCACAAGATTGAGTGTAATAAGATGAGTCCCTGGTTCTAATTCCAGAAGGCCAGAAAGACCTTAGTTAGAGGTGACTGCATGATCAATAGCGTTGACAAATAGACTTCCCACCTCAGGCCCTGTGGGAGGCCAGTCCTCCTCCCAAGTATTCTCCATGCAGCCTTGATGTCTCAGAAGCCACAGGACAATTGGGTTTTCTAGGATTTCAGTCAATGGACATACCCTCATAAGAATTAACCTGGCTCCTTTTACTTCCAGTTCAAAGGTCTTTGCTCTCAGTTGTCAAAATAAAGGGTGGCAGAAAGGTATTTTTGCAACTCTAATGCTAAAAAGATTTCAGGAGCAGTCAAACCAAACACACACCATTACTGACCAGAGTCAAGAATTACCTTTTCTTGGAAGGGTCTCAAGTTAATTACCCTTTGGACCATTGCCATCCAGCTCAGGTACCAGGGGAGCAGTGAGCTGCATGGGAAGCACTACTAAATTACAGCTCCCAGGGCCAGAATCATTGACTGGGGGACCTGAGGTAAAGCCTCTGATGTCTTTGCACTTCAGTTCCCCTTTCCTCACAATGGCAGTAAGACCTGTCTTAGCTTCTTCATGGTGCCACTGTGGGGTTCAAATTAGATACTAAAAGGGACAGTTCTCTGAAAACCTGATAGTTGTCCAGATTAAGAAGGCCTGTGATGTACACACACACACACACACACACACACACACACACACACACACACACAGCAGGCTTCCCTGCCTATTTGGTCCGTACCCCCACACTGCAGCAGTGTGTAATTAAAAATTTCCTCTGCCTGCCCCGTCCTGCTGCCACACAGAAAAAAAGTCCCCTGAAATTAGGCTTATCAATAAAGACCTGAAGAGTGTCTGGTAGCAAAGTGCTCAATAAATTATAGCTGTCATAATTACCCTGTGACATTTCATTATACCTTGCCACTCACTAGATGACAGCTTGGTTGGGGGCAATGGTGGGGGTGGCCGACTGTCTACTAGATAGCTGTGTTCCCCTTCTGGAGCGCACAGTCCTGACTGTGAAGAGCTGCCCATACCCATCCTAGACTACATTTCTAAAACCCTTGAAGTTAGATGTGGCCATATGGCTGGATTTAGCCAAAGGAATGTGAAACATAGTCATGGGTGGTACTTAAGACAGTGGCCCTGATGGCTCTCCTCATGCTCTTGCCTCCCAGCTGGATAGCTGAAATGGTGGTGTTGACCAAAGAGACTAGAAGGAATACAAAGAAAAGAGCAGAGTGTCTGTCAGCCTCCCTGACATCCCACAATGTCTACACAGGGTAGCACTGCTCTGTCAAGCTTTCTGTTTTCTTTGATTAGTTGTATAGTTTGATTTCATTATTTTTTTTTAACAGAAGCTGCCCTATCCTAAGTCGTGACTCACCTTGTCATTTCATTTTTTATGTGAACATGTGAATGTGTTAGCAGACTTCAGACATGTGATATGTTGTACTTTTATTTTTCCCTTGTGACGTGAAAATCAAATTACACAGAAAAGTAGGGTATGAACATCTCGGGTTCAAATAAATCTTGAAGAAATAACTTCTGAAAGTACAGTTCTTTCAAGACTGCATTTTTCAAGAGTTGCCTTGATTAGGTAAAACGAGTGTCACCTACAAATATTAGCCAGACCAATTTTTGAGATAAGTTTGACAGAAAGCATTTTCTCTCTGAAAGGAGTCTTATCTCATCAGATTTTCTTAATGTCGCCTACATCTGGTGCAGTCACAGAGACTATGAACTCCTCCAATCTTTACTTTTCATTCCCCCTGGGTTTTGTGCAGCCACTGGCCCTTGAGATATCCTAAGTATTTGAACAAACAAAACCCCAGGACTGGGAAATCATAACACATCACGTGGGCAGTTGAGTGACTGTCACCTCAGCCTCTGAAACCAAAGGGATCCAGGTTTTAGCTCCAGTTTAACCATCTGATCAGTCATGGATCCAGTAAAAACTGACCCAGGACTTTGTTCCCTCAACCAAAAGCAGTCTAATAATAGTAGCCACTTGTGTGGAGTCCATGGGGTAATGCATGCAGATGGCACAGATGCTCAAAATGTACCCAATAAAGTCAGCTATTCTGTTCACAAGTACGTTTGGTAAATAACTGCACTAAAAGCAATTTGAAACTATTTTGCTGCAAGTATATAGTTAGACTACCAGCCTAAAACAAATACAATTTCTACTAGGGAGAGTCCTACTTGGTTAGTGATCACTGGGATATATAACTGTGCACATGAGACAGAGAGATAGACAGAGAGACAGAGGAAGAGAGACGAAGGGAGGAGGAGGGAGAGTGAGAGGGAGAGTGAGATACAGAGCAATGGAGACAGGGAGAATGACAGAGCTACAGAGATAGTGATAGAGACAAAGAGAGGTGAGGGACAAAGAGAGAGTGTAAGAGACAGGGAGATAGACACAGAGGGGGACAAAAAGGAGGGGCATGGAGAGAGAAGAGAATGTAAATACAAATCAAAGTCAATAGAACAACCTCTCTGAAGTACTGAAAGGAAAGCTAAAACAACTTTCAATGCAAATTCTATACCCAACTGAGTATTTACCATTAGAAAAGAATTCCATTTATAACTCTCTTAATTTTTGTGCAGATGCAAGTTTTGGCTTGGTATGGTATTACTGCTGCTTGAAGAATTGGACATTTCTTACAGTGTAGGTCTTCTGTTGCTGAATTTTCTCTGTGTTTTGTTAGTCTGCAAAAGTCTGTACTTGGCTTGATTATTGCTCAGTGTGGCCACAGCAAGCACTCTACCTTTTGCAGTAGGAAGAGGTCTCATCACTACCTCAGGGGTGAAAATTGCTTCAAGACATGCGGCTACATACTTTACTTGTAGCTCTTCTTATCCCCTAGAATGTCAGTCCCTTGAGAGCAGATTTCCCAGCGTTTAGTTCAGGACCTCACCCCAGCTGCCCTTTCCTGGGCAGCTACCATCTTGGCCACCTCCTTCTTGGTGGCAGCCTCATTGTGGCCCTCTGCTGGCCCCTCTGCTGCCCCCACCAGCACCTCAGGGGCCTTTGCTGTCTGTCACTGCCACCCACCACTACTACAGTCATTTTGGTGGAGGGTTGAAGTGACAAGGCTCTACTGTCCTATCTGCCCGGAACACAGTAAAGCCACCAGCTGTGAGGAGTCAACTGGTGGTGTGGAGGTAGAGATAGAAGAAGTGATAGGGCAATAACAGGACAGAGGTGGCCCAGGGGAGGACCATATCAGGTATGGGCAGGGGCTGAGGACACCTGTGACTGTGGAGGCAGAAATGGCATTCAGAGGAGGAAGTATTGCTGAGGGAGATGATGGTGATGGGGTTAGAACCTCACAGAGAGGGATGAGTGGGGACAAAGGTGCATGTGTATTTAAATTTAGTGGAATTTATGGTTAGCTGATTGGGAAGACTTTAAAAACAGGAGTTATTTGGGGGTACCTGGGTGGCTCATTTGGTTAAGTGTCCTACTCTTTATCGCAGCTCAGGTCATGATCTCACAGTTCATGGACTCAAGCCCCGCATTGGACTGTGCAGAGCTTGGGATTCTCTCCCTCTTTCTCTCTGCCCCTCCCTCTCTGTCTCTGCCTGGCCCTGTTTCTCTCTGTCTCTCCCTCTCTTTGTCTCAAAAAAAATAAACAAACATTAAAAAAATAAAAATAAAAATAGGTATTTAATAAGCAAAGTAATGAAATAATTATTACATTTTAATTATTTTCATTAAATAAAATAGCATGTACAGTGCCCTAGTGTTACATCTAGCATGTTGGAGCTACACAGTGAATGCTGTTAGTATTAAACCACATGAAGTTGAAAATTAAAAGACTTGTCAAAATAGGATTTACCTGACTTTCTAATTTGAATAAAGAAGTCTACATATTCATGACTTCATTGGCTCTTCTAGGGTTTATCTATTCTTTGCGAATTCCATGACATGATTCCTTGGATTTTAAGTTGTAATTTGCATGCTAGCGAGACAGACAAATGCATGTATAGAAAAGGCTTGAATAGTTTTCCAGATATTCTAATTATTCATCTTGGTGATTTTGTTTCAGGAAAAATTCCTCGAAGAATTGAGTATCATCACCACTTGTCAAAATTAAGTAAATTCAGAATGTTTGGTCGGCTATTTGCTCGTATAAATGAAACTACTGTTACAGAAATAACAGAAAGAATAATTGAGCTCATATTAAGTTGCCTCCCTGCTTCACATTTTCCTCCTCTCACAGTCAGCTTTTCTGCCTTACCAGATTTGTATTTCTCTAGAGAACACAGATGTGAGCATATCTCCTCCCCAACCCACAGCCTCCAGGGCTTCCCATTGTCAAATGGCTTGGTCTGACATGCCTGGCCCTTTCTAGCCTCAATACTTACAGTGCCCCTCAGAGACTGTTATGTCCTAGAGAAACTGAGATACATTTTATGCCATATCCTATGCTTTTTCAGTGGCAGTCTTTAAATTCTACCCATGTTTGAAGACACAGTTGAAATGGCAATTCTTTTTGAAGCTTTATCTATCGAATTCCCATGCCTACATCAAGGCTGATAATTATTGTCTGTAAACTATCACAACACTTTATTTTACCTGTGTTGGGGGCACCTGAGTGACTCAGTCAGTTAATTGTCCGACTCTTGATCACAGCCCAGGTCTTGATCCCGCAGTACATGGGGTTTAAGCCCTGCATGGGGCTCTGTGCTGACTGTGCAGGGGCTACTTGGGATTCTGTCTCTCCCTCTCTCTCTCTGCCCTTTCTGCACTCAGGCTTGCTTGCTCTCTCTCTCTCAAAATAAATAAATAAACTTATTGTTTTTTAATTTTACCTGTGTTGTACCAGATTGTGCCCACCTATTTGTTTTCCTTCCTTCCTTCCTTTCACATTTTGTGCACATACTAGGTCACATGCTGTGTTACATGCTGAGCATGCAGCAAGGAATAAATCAAGAGACATCCATGCTCTTCGGGATATAATGCACTGGGGGAAAGAGCCACTAAATAATCAAAAAGTACCTTTGGGGTCCGTTGGTGGCTCAGTAGCAGACTTTGGCTCAGGTCGTGATCTCACAGTCCCTGAATTCGAGCCCTGAGTCGGACTCTGTGCTTACAGCTCAGAGCCTGGAGCCTGCTTCGGATTCTGTGTCTCCCTCTCTGTCTGCCCCTCCCCTGTGGGTGCTGTCTCTCTGTCTCTCTGTCTCTCTGTTTCTGTCTCTCTCTCTCTCTCAAAAATATTAACATTTTTTAACAACTATGTTTATAATTAAAAAATGAATGCTACCAAGGGAACAGCACCGTAAACTGGCACAGCAGAGGACAACATTTAGATTTTGAAATACAAAAGGAATTTTGGTCAGGGAGGTAGTGCAGAACTGGTACTGGCAAAGGACGCCCAGAGTCCTACTTTCAGAGGTTCTAGCCGGCAGCCTACAGCCACACAGTCGGGCTCTCCTGGAGAGTCCATAAAAACCTTTCTCTTGCGTGTGCATCCATTTGCCTAAGTGCAGAATGCCTTGATGAGCCTCTCCTAGCTAACTATTGATTGATCCAAGTTTCACCCAAAATGTCTGTGGTTTTCCACCCCCGCCCCCACTTCTTTCCTTCTTACAAATCCTGATTTTGCTTTTGGTAAATGGAATCAATTAATTACTAATTTATTATTGGTTCCTTCCCCATATAAATAAATAACATGCAAATAAAATAAACATCTGCTTGTTAGTTCATTTTTGGGAGAAGTTACCATTTACTGAGCTCTCATGAGTGCCAGGCATGGTATGTGAGTTTTAAATACATGATCTACTTTGATTTTCACCTTGAAACTCTAAACTCAATGATGACTTTTTTGTCCTCACAATGGAAACTAAAGCACAGAAATGGAAAGTAAGAGGACCAATACTTGAATCTAGTTCAAGTTGACTCCAAAGCCTGTGTTTGTAATCACTCATTACCAGACCAAGACCAATTGGACAAGTTCTTTAAAGGGAGGGAAAATACTTTATCACTAGTGATTCCTCTTGTGAAATGGAAAATCAGGTAGAAAAACATACTTGATACCATTATATTTCAGAAATAAAGGGACTTTAGCTAATGTTCTAAAAGTTTGTCTCTCAATTTTAAGAATCAATTAAAATTCTAATACCAGTCTTCCATAATAACTAAAATGAATCTGGTTTATAAACGATAATTCTATGTGATTTTTCAAAGAACTATTAGATAATATTGTAAATATGTTTTTCCTTTGTTGTCTCTCAGCACATTTTTACCAAATAGACTTTAATCTATTTTTCTGTCTTTCCAAGTGTCTGCCTGTCTTATTTCCCTTTTTCTCTTTGCTTCTTTATTTTGGGCTGTCTCTATTTTCCTTGTTCTTTTTTTACTTTTTCCCTCTTTCCTTCATGCCTTCATTTCTATCCATCTGTCATCTGTCCATGCATCCTCTTTGCTCATTCAATACATAAATCAAGAAGCTGCAAAATAGTTGAAATTCCCAGAAATTGTCAACATCATTTCCTCCAACAAAAATGGTTTCCATGCATTAAAATTGCCAGCTATGGCTGAATTAATTAGTTGTCATATGAGTTAACTTCTCTGAATAGTTGAAGCATCTCCTGTTGAGGGTGATTCCTAACTTTATTAGGAAAGAATTTTTTTTTCTAAAAACAATTGAGAAGTACTGCTTGTTCTCTACCTGAGGGAATTTCTAAAACCTTCAGAAAGCACTCCACCATGAATGAAAAATGAGACCATCTGATAAATAGGTAGACCTTGAAACCTTGAACATTGAGATGCTTATTGGATCCTAAACTATGCTTCAGTAGAATAACCTGATTAACTTCCAAGGTTTGACACTTCCTGTTCCAGTCAAGCCAGGATATCTCTAAGGAATAGTCACTGAGCTGTCATGTTGGTGCTGTCCTTCAAAAACTCAAAATGTTACAGAAAGTACTTTGAAAAATTTGGTAATGTGCACTTGTGGGTGTATATTCAGGCATACACATACAGGATTAAATTTAGACATGAAGGCATTATGAGCAGCTTGATGAGGTGACATCTCCTTAAAGCAATATTTTTAAAATAATTATACACATATATTTAGTAATATAGAGAAGTGTCTAATTTTCTGTTAATACTGTATTCCTCTCTTTGCATTCAGAATAATAAACTTGTTAAATGTATTAGGTAAAATAATACTTGTAATTTCATTCCATGTTTTTTAGTGATGCATAATTTAGTGTTTCTTGGGGTGCCTGGCTGACTCAGGCAGTGGAGTATGCGACTCTTGATCTCTGGTCATAAGTTCAAGCCCTACATTATACATGGAGCCTACCTAAAAAAATCATCTGAATGACCATAACTTAATGTTTCTTTTTTTAAATAACAGATCTTATTTTATTTATCTTCACAACAGATTTTATTTTTAGCCTTTGATCTACACTTTATTTTTTTAATTTTCATTCCTGTTAACATACAGTGCAACGTTAGTTTCAGATGTACAGTGTAGAGATTTAACACATCTATACAACACCTGGTGCTCATCCCCCTCCCCATCAGTTCTCTATAGTTAAGATCCTAACCCATTTAACCCATCCCCCCATCAGATCTCTATAGTTAAGAGTCTGTTTCTTGGTATGCCTCTCTTTTTTTCCTCCCTTTCTCATTTGTTTTGTTGCTTAAATTCCACATATGAGTGAAATGATACGGTATTTGTCTGACCATATTTCTCTTAGCATAATACTCTCTAGCACCATCTAGTCATTGCAAATGGCAAAATTTCATTCGTTTTTATGTCTGAACATTATTCCATTATATATACACCACATCTTCTTTATCCATTCATCAGTCAATGGACTTTTGGGCTCTTTCCATAATTTGACTATTGTTGATAATACTGCTATAAACATCGAGGTGTATGTACCCCTTCACATTTGCATTTTTGCATCCTTTGGATAAATATCTAGTAGTGTAATTGTTGGGTCATAGGGTAGTTCTATTTTTAACTTTCTGAGGAACCTCCATACTGTTTTCCAGAGTGACTGCACCAGTTTGCATTCCCACCAGGATTGGAAGAGGGTTCCTTTTTATCCACATCCTCACCAACACTTGTTTCTTGTGTTGTTGATTTTAGTAACTCTGATAGGTATGAGGTGGTATCTTTTGTAGTTTTGATTTGCATTCCCCTAATTATCAGTGATGTTGAGCATCTTTTCATGTGTCTATTGGCTGTCTGTAGGTCTTTGGAGAAATGTCTGTTCATGTGTTCTGCCCATTTTTAATTAGATTATTTGTTTTCTGGGGTGTTGTATGAGTTATTTATATATTTTGGATATTAACCCTTTGATTTGGTATGTCATTTGTAAATATCTTCTCCCATTCAGTAGGTTGCCTTTTAGTTTTGTTGATTGTTTGCTGTGCAGAAGCTTTTTATTTTGAGGTAGTCCTAATAGTTTATTTTTGCTTTTATTTCCCATGCCTCAGGGGACATGTTAGAAGGAAGTTATTATGGCCCAGGTCAAAAAGGTTACTGCCTGTGTTCTCCTCCAGGATTTTGATGGTTTCCTGTCTCACATTTAGGTCTTTAATCCCTTTTGAATTTATTTTTGTGTTTGGTGTAAGAAGGTGGTCTAGTTTTATTTTTTTACATGAGGCTGTCCAGTTCCCAACACCATTTGTAGAAGAGACTGTCTTTTTTTCCCATTGGGTATGCTTTCCTGCTTTGCTAAGTAATTGACCAAATAGTGGTGGGTTTATTGGTGAGTTTTCTATTCTGTTCTATTGATCTAGGTGTCTATTTTTGTACCAGTACCATACTCTTTTGATCACTAAAACTTTGTAATATAACTTGAAGTCTGGAATTGTGATGACTCCAAAAAAATCCAGTGATCTAGAACCTCTGTGATGCAGCAAAAGTGGTCTTAAGAGGGAAGTATATAGGAATATAGGCCTACAGCAAGAAGCAAGAAAAAATTTCAAATAAAGAATTTAACCTTATACCTAAAGGAGCTAGAAAAAGAACAACCAGTGAAGGCTAAAGCCAGCAGAAGGAAGGGAGTAATAAAGGTTAGAGCAGAAATAAATGATAGAGAAACTAAAAAAACAGTGGAAGAAATCAGTGAGACTAGGAGCTGGGTCTTTGAAAAATTAATAAAATTGATAAACCTCTAGCTAGACTTACTAAGAAAAAAATAGGACTCAAAATTATTAATTAGAAAGGAGTAATAACAACCAACACTACAGAAATGAAAACAATTAAAAGAATATTATGAAAAACCATATGCCAACAAATTGGAAAAACTGGAAGAAATGGGTAAATTCCTGGAAACATACAGACTACCAAAACTAAAACAGGAAGAAATAGAAAACTTGAACAGACTGATAAATTGCATCAGTAGTCAGAAATTTCTTAACAAACAAAGTCCAGGACCAGATGGCTTCCCAGGAGAATTCTACCAAACATTTAAAGAAGAATTAAGACCTATTCTTCTCAAACTATTCCAAAACAGAGAAAAGGAAGGAAACTGCCAAATTCATTCTGGTAAGGCCAGCATTGCCCTTATACCAAAACTGGTAAAAATCTACAGAAAACTACAGGCCAATATCTTTGAACATGGATGCAAAAATTCTCCATAAAATACTAGCAAACTGAATCCAACAAAACATTAAAAAAATAATTCACCATAATCAAGTGAGATTTATTTCTGGGTTGCAAGGTGGTCCAGTAGTTGCAAATTGATCAATTTCTTATACTACATAAATAAATCTTATGGATAAGAACCATAAGATTATTTCAATAGATGGGCAAATGAATTTGCCAAAGTACAGCATCTGTTCATGGTAAAAACGCTCAACAGTAGGTTAGAGGGAAAATACCGCAACATGATAAAGGCCATATATGAAAAACCCATGGCTGACATCCTCCTCAATGGGGAAAAACTGAGTTTCTTCTACAGTCAGGAATATGAAAGGGATGTCCACTCTCACTACTGTTACCTGGCACTGTATTGCAAGTCCTAGCCACAGCAATTAAAAACAAAAAGAAATAAAAGGCATCCAAATTGGCAAGGAAGAAATAAAACTTTCACTATTTGCAGATGGCTTGATACTCTATATAGAAAACCCAAAAGGCTCCACCAAAAAAATTACTAGAACTGATAAACAAATTCAATAAAGTTGCAGGACACAAAATCAATGTACAGTAATCTGTTGTGTTTCCATACACCATGAATTAAGCAGAAGAAAGAGAAACTTATGAATCAATTCCATTTGTAATTGTACCAAAAATAATAAGATACCAAGGCATAAACCTAAACAAAGGGGTGAAAGACCTAACTCTGAAAACTTTAAAACACTACTGAAAGAAATTGAAGATGACACAAAGAAATGTAAAGACATTCCATGTTCATAGACTGGAATAAACAATATTGTTAAAATTTCTATACTATCCCAAACAATCTACACATTTAATGTAATCCCTATCAAAATACTACCAACATTTTTTTTTTTTTTACAGAGCTACAACAAACAACCTAAAAATGCTTATGGAACCACTAACGGCCCTAAATAGCCATAATAACCTTGAATAATTTAATAATTCTTACCTACATTCACTAAAGATAGAAGTAATTCACATGAATATGGCTACAGGTTTGTTTAAAAGTACTGAATTTAAAGTGTTGTTTTTTTTTTCTTTCTGGTTTCTTTTTGGCTCAATATTTCCAATTTTACTGTGGTTCTAATTTTCCATTGTTGTTAAACTGGAAAACCTATTGGAAAGCACTGAAATTTTTAAAATTTAGCTAAATAACATTTCATTACAGCATGCACTGAATTGTACTTTTTTATATTTCAGGTTTTTCTTTGATTTCATTTTATATTCAACAGATTGCTCTCAATATTGGTGGCTTGGTTTCAAGTGTGTGGAATAGAAGATTGCTATACCTGTAGATTTACAGCAAGAAAATGGATGATGGGTTCTTCAGATATGTGAGTTTTTGCACTAATTTGAATTAATTTGAGATTGCTTTGTCAGAAATGAGAGAAATTTTCACATTTTTCTCATTCACATCGCAAAGAAATTTTTAGGCCTATGGCTTTATAGAAAGAAAGGTAAATCTGACTGGATCCTCAGAGATTGTATGATGAGGCTCTTTTGTGTTTCAGAGAAAAAGGAACTCAAACTCAGACAGGTGAAGGGAGGCTTCCCAAGCCTGCTGAAAGAAGTTGCCTTTTTTTATATGCAGGAGGACAGTGGTTGTTTTGTGGTCCTTTTGGGTTTCTTTAGTTTTCATGCTTCAGTGGTAGTCAAGGGAGTTTTTGAAGCATCAAGAGCCTTTTGAATGTCTATTCCTTGTCTTATTTTCATGGAGCACCTACTTTGCGGTCTGAGAACAAGATGTAGGAAGAGATACACATTAAACAGAGTTATTCAAGAATTATTTAAATACTTTGGTAAAAACTATGAAGGGGAAGTAGAGTACTAGGCGTATGTATATTAAAAAAGAGGGATCTGACCTTGTCAGGTGGATTAGGGAATGTCTTCAAGAGGAAAGCAAATCTAAGCTGAGACCTGAAGGATAATTTGGAATTGTACAATGAAGACAATTCCATTAATAACAGTATCATGAGAAACATTGAATAGTACTGGGAATGTAGGATTTGAGACGTTGGGTTGTGATAATGACTGCCTGAGTGAAAATCTCTCTTTGAACAAGTCTGTTTCTATAAGTAAGACCTTGAGCTTCTCTGTTCCTCACCAGTGTTTTTCTGTAAAATGAGGATTATAATGCTGTTAGCATGTTACACTGTTAACATATTATTATGAAAATCCCATGTGAAACAGTGCATGTAAAGTGCCTTAATGCATGCCCAGCACGTAGTAAACAACGACAAACAGCTGTTATTATTCTAGCATTTTGCAGATTACAAAACACTTTTATGGGCATCATGTATCATTTGGTCAGCAATGCTTCCCTATAGTACTCAGTCCTCGGGGCATACTGGTACTGCCCTCTGCTACTGGTACTGTGATTCTTTTTGGAGAAAATAAATGGACACTGTGAACCCCTCTTTAGCTCTGTCAAGGGCCAGGAGTATGCCAGAGAGAAAACACAGACATAGCCTAGGTCTCAGAGTCCCAAATAATATTCAAGAATCCTTTTTTCTAGACTGGAAGTTGGTTAGTACTTAAAATGCTGATAGTAGTTCAAGAAGAAAGGAAACACATATTTAAAGGGCTAGGTTATACTAAAGATTTTGACAACATGACATTTATGATTTAAGTGCCCCTCAGGAATCATGTCCTTGAACTGTTCAATAATGATATAAGATGGGTGAGCAAACAATTTAAGTGTTACTCTGAAATAATCTCAGCAGGAGCACCGTATTGTCAACAGTCATCTCCACATCTCTGTTCTGTGAAGTAGCTGTTCATTGTTGTCCATTTATTCCTTTACAGCTATAAGTCTTTGACCAAGTCACTTAGCATCTTCTAACAGTTCTTAAAAGATATTCTAAAGAAATCAAATGTAAGATGGTGTGACTATTACACTAACTGTAAAATAAAGGGTGTCATTTCTATTGTAAAGAGAATCTCTTTCACTGAATACTTTTATCCTTCTTTTATCTGGTATTGTGACTCTTCTGAGGGTCTGGATGGTGGCATTTATTGTCACAACTCTAGAGCATTTAACCTTGGTGGATTTTTTTGACATATGCAAAATATTTTACCCATCTTATCACATATAGTCTTGCCCAACTTTTAGTTAGTGAAATAGAGAATAGGAGATGTTCAACAAGTTGTCCAAGTTCATATACTTGGTTAGTGGCAATGCTGCGACTTGACCCAAATGTTTGTCTCCAAATAGAATGCTCTGGCCACGAAGCTGTGATTTTTTTACCTTGTTTTCAAAGCTTTTACATAAAGACGAAAGCAAGCATTTTATTTTTATTATTTTTAATATTTTAGAGTTGTAAGATTAGTAAAACACAGAAGACTGTCTTTCAGCAGTATTACACTGAGGACACCACTCAGTGTAGATTCAATTCCAAGGAAGTATTAGGGCTTTAGAGGCCAGGCAAGAGGATGTCACTGCTGAGCAGGATAGACTGGATGCAGCCAATGCTGTAACCAACTGACCCCCTGGGAGAGGATTGTTGTATAGACTTAGATTTGGCCACCCTGAGGATCCACATCTGAAATTCCCCAGAGGCCATAAGGCGAATGTCCTCCTGAAGCCTTTGGAAGATTTCCAGCCCTATTTGAAAAAGACAACCTCCAACCATTTCTCATTTAAGGCAGCCACTGACGAGCTGTTAATGATTCCCCTAGGGTCTCTCACTTCAGGCACTTTAAGAATTGTTTCAGTTGAACTTGAATCAGGGCATTTTTTACAGAAGATCCAGCTTGCTTTTTACCATCCTCCTTTGGGATTAAGTTAAGGAAACCAAAGCCATTATCTGCTTGTGGCTTTGCTGAATCAATGAATTTTACTCACTATAAACCCACATGAAGTAATTCTTTTTCATGAAAAGATGGCCTAGGCAGTTTTGAGCCTTGAATTTTGAAGAATACACAGAAGGCTCTCTCACACTGGTAATTAGAGCTGGCATCAAGGCAGTGCACACAAGCAGTGAAGGGGCTTTTCCATGTTTGCCACACGGAGAGACAGAGGGACAGAGGGACAGATTGTGTTGAAAGTGAAGTAACAAACATATGAAAGAGGGATTCATAATCTTTGGGAGCACAAAAATGTTTTTTCCCTTAATGTTGTTCTACATTGTACTTCCCTTCAGTTGCTTGAGATACCTGTTGTTCGAAGTGTATACAAATTCAATGATACTGCTTTTCTGGGGCAAACATCATGGACTGCATACATGGTTTGGGCATATCTGCCATACTTTGTTACATCTATGACTTCACTGAGTCTAAGATGTACCATAGCATGTTAATGTATCACTGAGCAGCTGGTCATACCAGTCTCTTCTGGCTTTGACACATATCTTGCCTTTCTTGATGGTATTTTTAGTGTCTCCTGCCATTATTCTATTGCTTGCACTTGAGTACCAATAACAAATAGCACAGCTATTCTGATGTACAAAATGTACATCTTTGTTGTAGCTTCATCTAAAGAACTTGTTTGCCTTGAAAGAAAATAGGAAGTTTTGATCATTATTTGGACAATAAGTATTTACTTCATGAATAATAAATTTATATACAATGACTCATTTTAACCAAATGACTCCGTTTCATCAATAAATGACAGTGTAGTCTTTTGGAGACTGACTACTAATGGCATTTTATATGTCCCACTCCTGCTGGCCAACAGTAATAGTAAGACACCATTGACTATAAAACATATCCCCAATTTGAAAAATTTAGCATGTGAAAAAAAATGTGTGATTAAAAACTGATGAACTATGATAGTTCATCAGCCTAAATCGTCAAGAGATGAGGAAAACATCCAGCCAGAGGAATTTAAGGTCCAACGACAAGAAAGAACTAAAGCAGTAAGCTAGTGGACAATGTCTTAAGGTTCCCCTCAGGTTGACTAAACTTTAAACATTGATTGTAGGCCTCTGACATCCCTTTTATTGGTGCATTTACTTTAGAAAACTTGAAATTATAAATTCTTTCTCTCCCCCTTTTAAGATGTAAATTTTCTACAATCTCAATTTGTCTTTTCAAGGAACATCCCTTTAAAATGTAATCATCAGGGGCGCCTGGGTGGTTCAGTAGGTTGAGTGGCCAACTTCGGCTCAGGTCATGATCTCACGGTCAGTGAGTTCAAGCCCCGCGTCGGGCTCTGTGCTGACAGCTCAGAGCCTGGAGCCTGTCTCAGATTCTGTGTCTCCCTCTCTCTGACCCTCCCCTGTTCATGCTCTGTCTCTCTCTGTCTCAAAAATAAATAAACGTTAAAAAAAAATTAAAAAAAAAATAAAATAAAATGTAATCATCAAAGGAGATAGTCCCCTAACCTCCCAGTCTCACCAGTTAGCAAACACAGATGGCCTAATCACAGTGACCAACCCTCCCTGCCAAAGTCCTTTTGTACTTTTCCACTAGCTTACCCAGTTCTTAAAAGTTCCCCACCTTTTGTTTGGGTTGACTTGAGTTTGATCTCTCTCCCTTATTACAGTAGGGTTGCATAAAGTCTTCCTTGCCTGTTTAAGTGATCCAGTGAAATTGTTGTTGTATGCTAGTAACCTAGTTCTAGAGAAATGACCAGCATTAAAATGATCCTTTATATGTTCTTAACACATCCTACTTTGAATTTTTTTTTGCACATGCTTTTGTCTCCCACATAGCAATATTTTCTGAGAGTAAAATCCCTGTAATGTATTTTCCTCTGTAGTATTTCCATGTTGTAAATGCTGAGTGTAAGGTGTTGAGAATTATAATTCATGGTTAGAACTGGTCATTTTTATTGCTTCAAACCATAGGAGTTGAGAGGTGAAAAATTCTTTATAATTAATATACCTAATTTTTCAGCCTAATATTTTGTGGCCCAGAGATTGATGCTTTTCTCAGGATCACATAACTAGCATATGGTTGACCAAGAACAATCTTGTGTTGTTTCCACTAGATTAATGATAACTAATATTGAGCCATGTATTTGACACCTGTGTAGCTTAAAAAATGCTGATGCACATTTACTATCCCGATCAGTTTATTCATAGTCTCTGGTTATGGGCCTAGGCATTTGTGGTTTGTAAAAGCTCACTAAGGTGGTTTTTTGTTGGTGTTTCTAAAGTTCATCTAAAGTATAGCCAGAACCATCAGAATATGCTGTCTCCCTATACATAATACACTAAAACCTAGCAAGAAACTAATTACTACTGGACATCAGGCACAGAAGAGCAGAAGGCAAAATTTTGAATGCTTTTTAGCTTTTATGTACTTACCAATTGCCATTTTTAAAGCACCTGACACTGAGTTATTACTTCCATTGCTTTCTTGCCCTAGAAGTGTATACAGTTGCATATGGTACTACTATTTGACTGGTTATGGAGAACCTGGGAAGGTGACCTTTGTACCAAAGCAAATAGCACTTGATGTATCTTTGTAACTGACGTATTCGCAGATGCGGCTGTTGGGCCCAGAGGGAAAGAGTTTTCTGTGAACGTGTCCGTAATGTTACCCATCTACTAGATTGCTATACAGGCAATGGGATATTTTTTGTGGGTGAGATATGCTTCATGAGAATGTGAGCTCCTAGGAAGAAAGGAATTGTATAAATGCAAATGATTATTTTATTATGCAAATAAATGAACCTAATACAGTAATAATTGCAATTAAAAAGAAAGCTAAGTCCCTATGCCCTGGAGAGCAGTATCTTTGTAAGGAAATTTAACAAAGCCTTTTATAACTATTATTACAGGCCTTAAGTGCAAGGTTTTGAGTAGGAAACAAACTTTTAAGTGGGTGTTTTTTTTTAATCCATTAGACATAAATTAAACCAAACCAGTAGATTGAAGTGTCTCCTCCCTCTTCCTCCCACACCACTGTGGGCCTCACCTTAATTTGCTGATCTTGGCAGTATTTGTAGAAGCTCTGCTATCTTCTGGAGCAAAAGCAATACCAGTGTGATGATTCAGGGAAAGGATTAGAAACTATATATTTTTAAAGTTTTTCTTTTATGAGCAATTTAAATTGGCAGGAAAAACACAATTAAGCAATTTCAAAGGTGTAATTTTATGGAGATTTAAACACTACATCTCTAAACAGTGCTTAAAAAAAGAAATTTGTAATTAAGTTTTTCTATTATTTATAGTTCTAATCTTTGTGAGACAGTGGTGAAGAAAATTGCCAAGAATGTGATTTTTTTTTTTTTTTACCAAGTACACTTTGAAAGCTCCAAGCCTAAAATGTTGAAACAGAAAAAAGGGAGAGAGACTCGGGATTTCAGATGTGGAAATGAGAAGAGCTGGCCCATTGGCACCACTCGTGAGATCATTAACTAAGGAAGTCCTACGGACTCCATCCCTCAGCAGCTCATAGAAAAAAATGTCTTACCTGTAAGTTGGAGAGGTATTGCCATAGATAGTGCAGAAGGTACAGGAAATCACCAGGTGTCTTTAACCCTTCTTTTTTCACACCTTATCTTTGTAACCCTCCAATACAAGGTTTCGTTTTAAAATTCTCTCTGCATCAAAATCGGCTTCAATTCCCTGGAGTGCAGGGAAGCCCTGGTTTTTGAGAGAATCAGTTCCATGGTGCAGTTTTGCTGATGGTAAAATACTTCAGTATAGCAATAAAAATCTGTTTCCATTTTTCTTTTTCCTAAAGTTTCCCCCCTTCATAACCTGCCTTCAGTGACATTAGGTTGGAGGTTGAAATTGGCCATTGTGAGAATGTTTAATCAGGGAACTCTGAGAACACTGCTACTCATCAGGGAATCCTTGGAAAGCCCGTTGTTCAGTGTTGGCCAGAATACCACAGCCTCTGGAGCTAAGCAGAGGAAGTCTGCTTCCTGTCAGACACTTGAAAGGTTTCTCCTCCCATCCCTCAGAAATCCAAGCCATGTGAGATAGGAAGGACCTTAGCAGGGTCTCTTCCTGCGTCTCTCTAATCCTAGAAGGGTATATGTGTGTTTCTTTGTATGTGTGTCCTCCTCTAAGATACACTGCTTGTCTTACTAAATTCTTACAGGAATGAAACAGAAGCATGTCTGCAAAATGCTTAGCACTGAGACTTGTACATATTAAGATCTTGGGTTCTGTTAACTGTTACTACTTTTAGTATAAGGGTTTATTGTACTGGAACAGCCTTTGCTTACTCTCCTCTCCTAGCTAATGAGGTTAATAAAAAGTTCATCTTAAATAGAGCTTTTGCTTTTTTCCAGATGGTTTCATCTGACTAAAATGTGTAGGGTTCTGATTAGACACTAAGGCTAGGAATACATTTATTTCCAACTTCAAATTAAATACAATGTCCTGTTCGGATACTTGGTGGATTGTTGGGGATCTCCATCCTTGGGGTCTCTCCCTATTCTCTTGCAAAGAGAACTCCAATCTATTAGGAATTACATGTTCCAATACAATCTCTCATAATAAGAGTGTTATCTCTGGTCTGAGGAGAGACTGCAGCATGTGTAGTAATTTCCCATACTATCTTTTCTGGTCTGTTTTTCTGTCTCTCAAAGCCTATCACCCTCTTGGTCCTTTGTCCATGATGACCTACCTTTCTAAGGTCCTTAAGACTCAACACCATTCTCAACACCGAAAGAGTAACTCACCTGTGGTTGGTGACATGCTAAATGGCCTTCAAGTTTTCTTTGCCTGGGACACATTTCCTGTATAATCCTCTCCCTTGGAGTATGGGTGTGAATATAGTTGTAATGGGATAACATCCCCATGATTAGGTTCTGTTATGTGGCACAGTTGAATTTAAGACAGGGAGATTATGCTTTGTGGACCTGGCCTAATCAGGTGAATTCTTAAAAGGGCTGGACTCTTTGTGAAATCTGAGATTTGAAGTATGAGATAGATTTCATGTGATGGAGAGTGACTATTGCTGGCTTTGCATATGGTAGAAGCCAATTTTCAAGGGTCCAGGAACAGTCTGTGAGCTGAGTGACCTCCAGCCAACAGCCAGCCAGAAGACATGACCACTGGTATACAGCATCAAAGAAATGAATTCTCTCAATACCCTGAAGGAGCTTGGAAATTCTTCCCTGGAGCCTCCAAAAGAGGATTTGACTGGCTGACATCTTGAGTTTGAGACTCTGATTAAACAACCCAACTTAGCCAGAATGGACTTCTGACCTCTAAAACTTTGTGATAATAAATGTTTATTGCTTTAAGCTGCTAAATTGGTGGGACTTGGTTACACAGCTGTAGGAAACTAATGCGGCAGATGTCATGCATCTTTATAGTATTATCTTCAGTGTAAACAGCTTCAATTTGGTCACTATGTTGCCAGGTTCTCTCCTGAACCATGGGTGTTTCCTTCTGGGTTTTTCTTCCTTCCCCAGTGTTACCACTCATATGCTGTGTAGAATGACGGCATTAAGTCTGCATTTCATCTAGCTCTAGCTCAGTGATAATGCTGTGCACAGGTAGGACATGGACTAAAATGATCCCAGAGTTAGTCCAAAATGAGGTAAATACAGTAAATAAGCTAAGAAAGACAAAATTCTGAAGTGGCATGCACAAGTTAAATCAACATGAAAAAGTGTAAATCTTTTCTGAAACAAGGCAGAATAGGGATAATTGAATAAAAAAGCCTCTAGTTACAAGTTAGACACATCTCTCTACTGGGGCATTCTTGGCATGGCCATGTGATTATTTTCATGTTGGTCTATTCTATGAACTCCTTGCACATGAGGGACTGCATTCTGTTCATCTCTAATCTGCAAGGACAGTACTCAGTATATCATAGGTGCTCACGAAATGCCTTCTACATTTGCCTGAAAGAGAAGCATTTACAAATGATGGGATTTACAGCTTGCTGAGATTAATTGAAGTTTTTTCTCCACACTTGAAAAGGAACAAAGAGAACTATATGTTCAGAAAAGATGTGAAGGGCTGAGGAATATACTAGAGAGTAAATGTTTTTTTTCAGAAAGCAATTTTTATGAAGCAGGAGGTGTTGGTGAGTTGTTTCCGGGTGGGAGATGAAGAATTGAACAAAAATAAAAACGAGACACCTCAGAATTTGCCATAGAACAAACAAGACAGAAGGTAATAACAGTGGTAGTTGAGAGCCGCTCTCAAAGCATTTTTTCTCTGGTTGGGGAAGGGCACCGTCTATCAGCTAAGAGAGACTGGGTTATACACACAGACATAGCCAGGGGGATTTGTCCACAGTAAAATAGCCAAACTAATACTAAGAGAAGAAAATCCACTCACAGCTGAAAGATAAATGGAACAAAGGGAAAGAAGCTGAAATGCTTCAGGCAAGTCTAGGCTCCCCTACAGGGAACCCAATTAGTACTTTCCTGACTTGGGCTAGCAGTTTCTCAGAGCACAATCTGGGGAGCATCTGAAGGAAGCAGGCGATTGAGGAATAACAACCAAAACCACAACTGATGTGAATTGCGGTGTATATACTGCATGCTAACGTGTAATATCACGACAGTGGTACGATTCCTTCGTTGGGGAAACCGAGGCTCAGAAGGTACATGACCTGCGAACGGTTGTGGAGCCCATAACTGATAGGGAGGGATGTGACCTAGTACAAGATTCTGATGTCAATCTCTGTGTTCTTCAGAACATCCAATTGTCTCTCCAGGGAGGAACAGAGAATAGAAGAATACTTCTGTATTTTGACATTAATACCCCACCTCATCAGGTCTGCTGTGAGAATCAGATGAAAGTGTTGTGTTCTTGGAAAGACTCTACTGGATTTTTTTTCCCAGAGAAATTAATCTATTAAATTCTGACAATCTCTGACTGCTTGATACCTATAATTGGAATACCTAAGATAAATAAGGTGCCAGGACTGGGATATTACAGCAAATAGAGAAAACCTGAGACTCTTTGTGCCTCTATATTCATTTATTTGAGACATCTATTAAAAATACACTTTTCCAGGCAGATACTAGGGAATGTCCCACAATATTCTGGGACCATTTCCTTTATCGACCAATTAGGCCGAGTTTTTTTATTGAAACCAAAAAGACCAAGGTTTTTTATTGAAAATTGGCTTCTAGATTCCCACTTTCTCTGATACCAGGCCTACAAAAATCATGTCCCTACCAACAGATGTTACCTGTTGCCCAAATCTCCTTCTAAAAACAATTGCTTTCTCATTCACTGTTGAAATGTCACATTTAACTTGAAAGTAAAGATTATGATTGTGTTTGTTTTCCATAGCTGCTGGGTAATGAACCACTGACCACCACTTTTTATTACAGAAAATATGCCTCACTTTGAGATACTGGTTTATTTTATAATTTTTGGAAAATGAAAAATGTATAATTCACTTTTGAGGTCTATCACTGAAAAAAATTTTGCCAGGTAATTAATGGTGAATACCCTTGTGGTACAAAAAGTTGTTTTGATGACTTACTATCTCTTTACAAAGTATTCTGTTGTTTCCTTTGCCAAGTACTCTATCATTTGAGATACTGTAGTCTACAAATTCCTTTAATGAGCCAGACTCAAAATGTGAATCAAGTAAGTATGCCAAAAGTGAACCCACGAGGACGCTACTCACTGTCGCCCCCCCTCCCTCTGGTGGAAGTCAGGATAGACGGCTTGCTGTAAGTGATACATATTTCTCTAACTTGACAGGAAATCATACAGAGAAGTTGTAATATTTTCTCTCCTTATTCTGATGGATCAGTTTGCTCCATCTTCTACCACTATGCTCATCACTGCCTCCCTGCCATCAGACTCCCTCATCCCAGGTGACAGCAGCTCATTTGGGAGAGCACCATTTAAATAATGCATGCTGATTGCAGAAAAACTTAACACAGATATGTGTAAGGGAGAAATTAAACATAACCCATAATCCACCACCTCAAAATAAACATAATTAACATAGCTGAAAATTTTTGTGCTTGTGGTGGTTACTGGGGGTGTGTGTATATGTGTGTATGTATATAGCCTTAAATTTTTTTTTATCTCCTGTGTATGTATACAGCCTTAAGTTTTCTTTATCTCAACACCTTTAACTGTTTTCTTGCCGTTTCTATTGGGTTATTGGTATAAATAGAAGCAATTTTTAATTACTTTGTATTTATTTAATTTACATTTTATCCAGCATCTTACTAAGCTCTCATGTTACTTCTTGGTGTATGTGTGTATGTGTGCACACATGCGTGCATGCATTTAACTGAAGCTTCTTGAATTTCCTGGCATACAGTAAAATAATCAGCAAAAATATATATACGTTCAATATTTAAACTGATTGATTAATTTTCTAGCCGTATAGCATTTTCTAGAGCCTCCAAGATAAAATGGAATGAAATAAATATATTTAACAATTACAGTACAATTATATTACTAACCTGCCATCATCCTTTGGATTTAGTGCCATGAACTGCTAGGTTCATGGCTTACCACTGATCCTTCTATATTTCATCTTCCCGTATCTTTAGAGAAGCCCTCCATTCAGTAGATAACTCTTAATGTGCATGAACTAAATCTGGTCCTTGGCTCAGTCTAGTTTTACCTGTTGGTTAACGCCAGGATCCTTGTATGTCTGTACTGACAGTTCTAGTAGCACCAACTCCCGAGTCTTCCATGTCTTTCCTGATAAACTCATTACGTGCATTCAGACCATTGGCTGGTGGTTTTAGTCACAGGGTTGAAAAGTCACTTGTGTCACTTCACCCACCACTGACCCTTTGCTTTTCTATCATTGATAGGATTCTTGGTGTTGTCTGTCATGTCTATATGCATCCTAGAAGTCCAGATATGGTGCTTTAGCTGTGATAGCACTGTTTGTATATGAAAGTACCTGAAATATTCAAAAGACAAAAATGAAGCAATTGACATACAGTGTCTGTATTTGCTTCTGACACAGTTGTCAAACTAAAGCTGTCAGTTTCTCTGTTTCCATGTATATAAATGAAAAAAGCAAAACTAGGTTTTTTTGATTCTCAAAAGAGCCTTGCTAATAGTCTCTTCATATTTGTAGCACTTTCTGTATCTATGACTAGATCTCTGTGTCTCTCTGTCTCTGTGCTGACCTTTGGAAAACTGGTTGGTCCTAATACTTGATTTGTGTGCACTTCAGGGTTATCTTATTCAGACAGATCCATCATTCAGCCATTCATTCATTCACTCATTCATTATTATTATTTTAAAGTAAGCTCTAGGCCCAACGTGGAGCTTGAACTCATAACCCCAAGATTAAGAGATGCATGCTCTACCAACTGAGACAGTCAGGTGCCCCCAGACCTACCATTTTTAAAGAGAAGGGAATTTAATTCTAAATGGTAATGAGTTTTGCTTGTTTTTTTTTTTTTTAACAATGCTTATATAAAAAAGCATGAGTATGTATGGAAAGGAAAATGCACATTGAATGGGAATTACTGCTTTTGGTTTATCTTGAGTTTCATGTTCCCTCATTAAGAACTGAAAAAATCTGAAGTATTCTGAGTGCGTGGCCTTTTCTCCTCTCTCTTGAAAGAAACAGAACAATTCTATAGAAATTTATAAATGAACTAAATCAAGATGTGAGGAAAACCTTTGAGTGGCTTGAGCAAAGTATAAACAGACCTTAGAGTTAAGCCCTTATATTAACATGCAATCCAGTTGGACAAGTGTTAAAGAAAACGGCTTCTTCTCTGAAGAAGAAATAGCCTCTAACAATGAACTCCTTATATTGGAGTTAGGAAATTCTGTTCCCAAGCTAAGATACCTATCCGAGAATTAGCACCAGAGAAAAATGACTCTGTGCCATGGGGAATATCTGCCTTCAAATTTCCCTGCCTTGATCAAGCTACTGAGAATATTCCTTCACTGTGTATTACATGGTTTTCTAAGCAAATAGGTTGAAATGCATGTATGTATTTTGGAGGAGATGAATAAATTATATTATAAAGCCTCTTTAAGAAGTTCTTATTCAGATTGATTTATAGGATATATTTATTACTTCTGTCTGCCACTTACTGTCTGTCTGTCCTTATCTCCAGTATAAGAAAATTCAAGAGTTTCTAGACCTAGGAAATTTAACTCCTATGCTTTAAATGCCCTGGCTTGTTAAGAAAGCTCTAGACCCTCAGTGAAGCCGTAAATCAGGGAGGAAAAAACTGTGAGTTAAATTAGTGGATGTTGTTAGGTTATAGTAGGTGATACCCATCTTGTGAAACACACACACACACACACACATACACACACACACACACACACACACAATGCCAAGAGTTTTAGTATTAAGACTTAATTTAAGAATTGTCTTTTTCCTGATTTTATTTGAGTGAAAAATGAATATTCTTGTCCATATAAGACTTGGGACCACTTAACAATACTTTTCTCTCCACTTGTCTTCCAAATTCCTCCATTTAAATTCTTCAAACTGGGGTGCCTGGTTGGCTCAGTCAGTTCAGCATCTGACTATTTTGGCTCAGGTCATGATCTCATGAGTTCGTGAGTTCCAGCCCCATGGCAGGCTGTGCACTGATAGCACAGAGCCTGCTTGGAATTCTCTCTTCCTCTCTCTCTCTCTGCCTCTCTGCCCCCTCAAAATAATAAACTTTAAAAAAAATCTTCAAACTCCCTAACTGTACCATTTTCAAGCAATTTCAATGGTTGACAGTTGTCTTTTCAGCTCTTGGGTTTGACATCTGGCTCCAGACTCCTCTGGTGAGGTTCTTACCAAACATGTATAGCTATGTTTCCTTTTGTAGTCAATACAGAAACATAACCGTAACAACTAACTGCTATCAATAATATCTTACAGAGCCTCAAAGAAATTAAAAGGAAAGGGATAAATATAAACATGGAATTATGGTACAATTATTCCTCATAAAGGTACACAGGAATTATTACAAGATCTGTTCAATTTCACCAATTTGTTTGTCCTTGACCGTAGTCAAACCCATTAAGACCAGAGAGTAATGGATATCAGCTGTTTATCATAAATAGCACATTTGCAGGTTTTCAAAATGCAAATCTCAGGGTGGTGTGTATGTGTGTTCAGGTGGTCTTCCTGTGCTTACCACATCAAAACATGACCTATACTTTTGATAGGGCCATTTGCATTCCCTTGTACTAAAAGGCACACCTCCCCCCCTGCAGTTAGTACTGATTTATTTAGTGCCTGACAATAATTTAAATGTGAGACACTGGATGTCATTTGTAAATGAGAGGACTAATACCCAATTTCTAACTTCCCATGCTAGAATATCTGATCCAAAACTCAAGGCTGCTCAGATAGCAAATAAAGCAGCTCAAGCTTTAGAGACCCAACTGACTAGCAGAAACCGTTCTGGATAATAAATTTTCTCTTGACTATTTATCGGCCAATCACAGCAAAGTTTACAAATGACTAAAACACCTTCTTATGTCTGGGTAAAGCTTTAGGAAAAAAAATGAAGCTATCATTAACTTAGAGTAAAGGTCACTTAGTTATTTAAAGTTAGCTGCCATTATCCATTTGATTTGGTTAGGTCTAGGCTACATACAAATCAGGTTCCAAGTTTTTTAAAGAATTTTTGATCATCTTTCTACTTCTGGATATCCACCTTTATCTAATATGTGGTTGCTTATATGTTACTATGGAGCCAGTATCTCAAGTGGATTCTCAGTTAATTAATTATCAGTTAATTCTCAGCAGAACCAAAGAGTAAAGTCCCCCTGGTCAATTTAGCTTAAATGGGATCTGAGTTAGAAATAAAGTGGAATGTAGAACTAATGAAGAGATGCTGGATACTTAACTGAAATGCCAATGATAGGTTACCAGCAGCCATAACTCGGAGACAGACACATTATACCTCTGAAATAGCAGTGTTTCTTAGAAACTTCTCAAATAATTGGGGTGCCAGGGTAGCTCAGTCAGTAGAGTGTGTCTGACTCTTGATTTTTGGCTCAGGCCATGATCGAGCCCTACATCAGGCCCTATGCTCAGTGTGGAGCCTGTCCAAGATTATCTTTCTTTCTTCCCTCTCTTCCCCGCCCCCCCCCCCCCGCCCCTCCCTTGCTTGTGCTCTTTCTCTCTCAAATGAACAAACCAACCCTCCTCAAATAATGGAAATTGCCTCCCTCAACAACTCCATCTCTACTGCTCTAGGACAAACTGTTTTCCTTGATAGGTTTCTTTTCTTTTCTTTTCTTTTCTTTTCTTTTCTTTTCTTTTCTTTTCTTAATGGCCAAGTAACATTCCATTGTGTGTGTGTGTGTGTGTGTGTGTGTGTGTGTGTGCATGTTGTGTATACAACTTCTTTATCCACATACCCATCAGTAGACATTTAGGTGGTTTCCATGTCTTGGCTACTGTAAATAATGCTACAGTGAATATGGGGGTGCAGATATTTTTTAACATAGTGTGTTCATCTCCTTGGATATAGTTCCAGAAGTGGAATTGCTGGATCATGTGGTAGCTATATATTTAATTTTTTGAGGAATTTCTGTGCTATTTTCCATAGTGACTATACCAATTTACAATCCCACAAACAGTGCACAAGGGTTTTCTTTTCTCTACATTCTCACCAACATTTGTTATTCCATGTATTTTTGATGACAGCTGTTCTAAACAGGCATGAGGTGATATCCCATCATGGTTTTGATTTGCATTTCCCTGATGATAAGTGATTTTGAACACCTTTCATGTTTCTTTTGGCCATTCATATATCATCTTTGGAAAAATGTCTATTCAGGTCTTTTGCCCATTCTTATTTGAATAATTTTTTTGTTTTTTTTTTTTTTTTGCTATTGAGTTGTATGAGTTTTTCAAATGTATGTGTATATATATATAATTTTAAATATAAAATGTTTTTAATATTTATGTATAGGATATTAAATCCTTATCACATATATGGTTTGCAAATATTTTTTCCTTTTGTAGTTTCCCTTTTCATTTTGTTGATTATTTATTTGCTGTATAGAAACTTTTTAGTTTGATGTAGTCTCACTTGTTTATTTTTTATCTTGGTGCTTGTGTTTTAGGTGTAATATGCAAAAAATGCTTGCCAAAATCTATATTTAGGAGCTTTTTCTCCTATGTTTTCTTCTGAAAGTTTTAGGGTTTCCAGTCTTAGGTTTAAATCTTTAATCTAATTTTAATTAAGTTTTTATAAATGGTTTAAAATAGGGTCTAGTTTCTTTCTTTTTCTAGTATTTTCTAAGCCTATTTACCAAAGAGACTGTCTCTGTCTTTTCTCCATTCAGTATTCGTAGCTTCCTTGTCAAATATTCATTGACTGTATATGCATGATTTATTTCTGGGCTCTTGATTCTGTTCCATTATTCTATGTGTCTGTTTTTATGCCAATACCATACTGTTTTGATTATAATAACTTTATACATTAGCTTGAAACGAGAAATTGTGATGCCTCCTGTTTTGCAGTTATTGCTCAAGATTGCTTTTTAAATTTGAGGTCTTTTGTGGTTCCAAATGAATTTTAAAATTGTTTTTTCTACTTCTATAAAAAACACTATTGAAGTCTTGATAAGGATTGCGTTGAACCCATAGATGGCTTTGGCTAGTATGCACATTTTCACAATATTAATTTTTTTAATATGAAATTTATTGTCAAATTGGTTTCCATACAACAGCCAGTGCTCATCCCAACAGGTGCCCTCCTCAATGCCCATTACCCACTTTCCCATCCCTCCCACCACCACCCCCCACCAACCCTAAGTTTATTCTCAGTTTTTTAAGAGTCTCTTATGGTTTGCTTCCATCCCTCTCTAACTTTTTTCTTCCCCTTCCCCCCACCCCATGGTCTTCTGTTAAGTTTCTCAGGATCCACATAGGAGTGAAACCATATGGTAGCTGTCTTTCTCTGTATGACTTATTGCACTTAGCATAACACTCTCCAGTTCCATCCACGTTGCTACAAAAGGCCATATTTCATTCTTTCTCATTGCCAAGTAGTATTCCATCGTATATATAAACCACAATTTCTTTATCCATTCATCAGCTGATGGACATTTAGGCTTTTTCCATAATTTAGCTATTGTTGAAAGTGCTGCTATAAACATTGGGGTACAAGTGCCCCTACGCATCAGCACTCCTATATCCCTTGGGTAAATTCCTAGCAATGCTATTGCTGGCTCATAGGTAGATTTATTTTTAATTTTTTGAGGAACCTCCACACTGTTTTCCAGAGTGGCTGCACCAGTTTGCATTCCCACCAACAGTACAAGAAGGTTCCCGTTTTTCCACATCCTCTCCAGCATCTATAGTCTCCTGATTTGTTCATTTCAGCCACTCTGACTGGTGTAAGGTGATATCTGAGTGTGGTTTTGATTTGTATTTCCCTGATGAGAAGCGACGTTGAGCATCTTTTCATGTGCCTATTGGCCATCCGGATGTCTTCTTTAGAGAAGTGTCTATTCATGTTTTCTGCCCATTTCTTCACTGGGTTATTTGTTTTTCAGGTGTGGAGTTTGGTGAACTCTTTATAGATTTTGAATACTAGCCCTTTGTCTGATATGTCATTTGCAAATATCTTTTCCCATTCCATTGGTTGCCTTTTAGTTTTGTTGATTGTTTCTTTTGCAGTGCAGAAGCTTTTTATCTTGATGAGGTCCCAATAGTTCATTTTTGCTTTTAATTTCCTTGCCTTTGGAGATGTGTCAAGTAAGAAATTGCTGTGGCTGAGGTCAGAGAGGTTTTTTTCCTCCTTTCTCCTCTAGGGTTTTGATAGCTTCCTGTCTCACATTCAGGTCCTTTATCCATTTTGAGTTTATTTTTGTGAATGGTGTAAGAAAGTGGTCTAGTTTCATTCTTCTGCATGTTGCTGTCCAGTTCTCCCAGCACCATTTGTTAAAGAGTCTGTCTTTTTTCCATTGGATATTCTTCCCTGCTTTGTCAAAGATTGGTTGGCCATACTTTTGTGGGTCGAGTTCTGGAGTCTCTATTCTATTCCATTGGTCTATGTGTCTGTTTTTGTGCCAATACCATACTGTCTTGATGATTACAGCTTTGTAGTAGAGGCTAAAGTCTGGGATTGTGATGCCTCCCGCTTTTGTCTTTTTCTTCAATATTACTTTGGGTATTCGGGGTCTTTTGTGGTTCCATACAAATTTTAGGATTGCTTGTTCTAGCTTCAAGAATGCTGGTGCAATTTTGATTGGGATTGCATTGAATGTGTAGATTGCTTTGGGTAGAATTGACATTTTAACATATTTATTCTTCCAATCCATGAGCATAGAACGTTTTTCCATTTTTTTTGTATCTTCTTCAATTTCCTTCATAAGCTTTGTATAGTTTTCAGCATGGTTTCAGATATTTTGCATCTTTGGTTAGGTTTATTCCTAGGTATTTTATGATTCTTGGTGCAGTTGTGAATGGGATCTGTTGCTTTATCTGTCTTTCTGTTGCTTCATTATTAGTGTATAAGAATTCAACTGATTTCTGTACATTGATGTTGTATCCTGCGACTTTGCTGAATTCGTGTATCAGTTCTAGCAGACTTTTGGTGGTGTCTATTGGGTTTTCCATGTATAGTATCATGTCATCTGCGAAAAGTGAAAGCTTGACTTCATCTTTGCCAATTTTGATGCCTTTGATTTCCTTTTGTTGTCTGATTGCTGATTCTAGAACTTCCAACACTATGTTAAACAATAGCAGTGTGAGTGGACATCCCTGTCGTGTTCCTGATCTCAGGGGGAAAGATCTCATTCTTTCCCCATTAAGGATGATATTAGCTGTGGGCTTTTCATAAATGGCTTTTGTGATGTTTAAGTATGTTCCTTCTATCCTGACTTTCTTGAGGGTTTTTATTAAGAAAGGATGCTGAATTTTGTCAAATGCTTTTTCTGTATCTATTGACCAGATCATATGGTTCTTATCTCTTCTTTTATTAATGTGATGTATCACATTGATTGATTTGCGAATG
Organism: Prionailurus viverrinus; assembly: GCF_022837055.1. Taxonomy (NCBI): domain Eukaryota; kingdom Metazoa; phylum Chordata; class Mammalia; order Carnivora; family Felidae; genus Prionailurus; species Prionailurus viverrinus. Next base: position 36,968,875 of record NC_062573.1, on the reverse strand, counting down.
TTGAACCAGCCCTGCAGCCCAGGAATGAATCCCACTTGACATGGTGAATAATTGTTTTTATATGCTGTTGAATTCGATTTGCTAGTATCTTGTTGAGAATTTTGGCATCTATATTCATCAGGGATATTGGCCTGTAGTTGTCTTTTTTTGCTGGGTCTCTGTCTGGTTTGGGAATCAAAGTAATGCTGGCTTCATAGAATGAGTCTGGAAGTTATCCTTCCCTTTCTATTTTTTGGAATAGCTTGAGAAGGATAGGTATTATCTCTGCTTTAAATGTCTGGTAGAACTCCCCTGGGAAGCCATCTGGTCCTGGACTCTTATTTGTTGGGAGATTTTTGATAACTGATTCAATTTCTTCACTGATTATGGGTCTGTTCTGTTCAAGCTTTCTATTTCCTCCTGAATGAGTTTTGGAAGTGTGTGGGTGTTTAGGTATTTGTCCATTTCTTCCAGGTTGTCCAATTTGTTGGCATATAATTTTTCATAGTATTCCCTGATAGTTGCTTATATTTCTGAGGGATTGGTTGTAATAATTCCATTTTCATTCATGATTTTATCTATTTGGGTCATCTCCCTTTTCTTTTTGAGAAGCCTGGCTAGAGGTTTATCAATTTTGTTTATTTTTTCAAAAAACCAACTCTTGGTGTCGTTGATCTGCTCTACAGTTTTTTTAGATTCTATATTGTTTATTTCTGCTCTGATCTTTATTATTTCTCTTCTTCTGCTGGTTTCGGGGTGTTTTTGCTGCTCTGCTTCTATTTCCTTTAGGTGTGCTGTTAGATTTTGTATTTGGGATTTTTCTTGTTTCTTGAGATAGGCCTGGATTGCAATGTATTTTCCTCTCAGGACTGCCTTCGCTGCATCCCAAAGGGTTTGGATTGTTGAATTTTCATTTTCATTTGTTTCCATATATTTTTAAATTTCTTCTCTAATTGCCTGGTTGAACCATTCATTCTTTAGTAGGGTGTTATTTAACCTCCATGCTTTTGGAGGTTTTCCAGAGTTTTTCCTGTGGTTTATTTTAAGTTTCATAGCATTGTGATCTGCAAGTGTGCATGGTATGATCTCAATTCTTTTATACTTACGAAGGGCTGTTTTGTGACCCAGTATGTGATCTATCTTGGAGAATGTTCCATGTGCATTCGAGAAGAAAGTATATTCTGTTTTTTTGGGAGTTCTAAATATATCTATCAAGTCCATCTGATCCAGTATATCATTCAGGGCCCTTGCTTCTTTATTGATCCTGTGTCTAGATGGTCTATCCATTGTTGTAAGTGGAGTAGTAAAGTCTCCTGCAATTACCACATTCTTATCAATAAGGTTGCTTATGTTTGTGATTAACTGTTTTACATATTTGGGGGCCTCCGTGTTAGGTGCATAGACAGTTAAAATTGTTAGCTCTTCCTGATGGATAGACCCTGCAATAATTATATAATGCCCTTCTTCATCTCTCTTTACAGCCTTTAGTATAAAGTCTAGTTTGTCTGATATAAATATTGTTATTCCAGCTTTCTTTTGACTTCCAGTAGCATGATAGATAGTTCTCCATCCCCTCACTTTCAATCTGAAGGTGTTCTCAGGTCTAAAATGAGTCTCTTGTAGACAGCAAATAGATCCATTCTATTTTTTGGATTTCTATTAATGGATTTTTTAATCCATTCTGATACCCTATGTCTTTTGGTTGGAGCATTTAGTCCATTTACATTCAGTGTTATTATTGAAAGATATGGGTTTAAAGTCATTGTGATGTCTGTAGGTTTCATGCTTGTAGTGATGTCTCTCGTACATTGTCTCACAGGATCCCCCTTAGGATCTCTTGTAGGGCTGGTTTAATGGTGATGAATTCCTTCAGTTTTTGTTTGTTTGGGAAGACCTTTATCTCCCCTTCTATTCTAAATGACAGATTTGCTGGATAAAGGATTCTCGGCTGCATATTTTTTCTGTTCATCACATTGAAGATTTCCTGCCATTCCTTTCTGGCTGTCCAAGTTTCAGTAGATAGGTGTGCTACTACTCTTATATGTCTACCTTTGTAAGTTAGAGCCTGTTTATCCCTAGCTCCTTTCAGAATTTCCTCTTTATCCTTGTATTTTGCCAGTTTCACTATGATATGTCATGCAGAAGATCGATTCAAGTTATGTCTGAAGGGAGTTCTCCATGCCTCTTGGGTTTCAGTGCCTTTTACCTTCCCCAGATCAGGGAAGTTCTCAGCTATGATTTGTTCAAGTACACCTTCAGCCCCTTTCTCTTCTTCTTCTGGAATTCCTTTGATACAGATATTGTTCTGTTTGATTGCATCACTTAGTTCTCTAATTCTCCCCCTCATACTCCTGGATTTTTTAATCTCTTCTTTTTCTCAGCTTCTTCTTTTTCCATAATTTCATCTTCTAATTCACCTATTCTCTCCTCTGCCTCTTCATTCCATGCTATGGTCGCCTCCATTTTATTTTGCACCTCATTTATAGCATCTTTCAGTTCCTCATTATGATTTCTTAGTCCCTTGATCTCCGTAGCAATAGATTCTCTCCTGTCCTCTATACTTTTTTCAAGCCCAGCGATTAATTTTATGAATGTTATTCTAAATTCTTGTTCTGTTATATTGCCTAAATAGGTTTTGATCAATTCGTTAGCTGTCACTACTTCCTGGAATTTCTTTTGAGGAGAATTCTTCTGTTTTGTAATTTTGGGTAGTCCCTGTGGTAGCTCCAAACTGCAGGGCACTTCCTCTGTGTTGTCTGGAGTAACTTGTGTTGGTGGGCAGGGTTGTAGTCAGACCTGATGTCTTCCCCCAGCCCACCACTGGGGCCACAGTCAGACTGGTGTGTACCTTATCTTCCCCTCTCCCAGGGGCAGGACTCCCTGTGGAGTAGTGTGGCCCCTGTCTGTGCTGCTTGCACACTTCCAGGCTTGTGATGCTGCTTTGATGGGATTTGGCCAAGGGCGTATTAGCTGGGGTGGATCTGCAAGGTGGGGGCAGGAGTGGCAGGCTTAGCTAGCTTTGCCATAGGTGGTCCCCTGCAGGAGAGGCCCTGCAGCACAGGGACGGATGCAGGCCCTTCAGCAGGATGGATCCACAGAAGCACAGCATTGCAAGAAAGTTAGGTGATAGGAACTGGTTCCCTTTGGAATTTCAGCTGGGGGGTGGGAGAGGTAAATGGCACTTGCCTTTGTTCCCCCGATGAGCTGAGCTCTGTCTTCTGGGGCTCAACAACCCTCCCTCCCGGTGTCCTCTCCTTCGCAGTATTAATTCTTGAAATTCATTAGCACAGAATACCTTTCCATTTATTTAAATCTTCAATTTGTTTGATCAGTGTCTTACAGTTTTTAGTGGCATTCTTTGACCTCCTGGCCTCTATTCCTAAGTATTTTATTGTTTTTAGTGCTATTGTAAATACAGTTATATTTCTTTTTCAGATTATTTGTGGTTAGTGTATAGAAATGCTACTGAGTTTTGTATATTAATTTTGTATCCTGCAACTTTCCTCAATCCATTGTTTATATATGATGGTTTTTTAATAAATAATTTTTTTGATGTTTATTTATTATTGAGAGACAGAGAGACACAGAGTGTGAGCAGGGGAGGAGGAGAGAGAAGGGGAGACAGAGAATCTGAAGCAGGCTCCAGGGTCTGAGCTGTCAGCACAGAGCCCTATGCAGGGCTCTGACTCACAAATCATGAGATCATGACCTGAGCCAAAGTTGGATGCTTAACCAACTGAGCCACCCAGGCACCCCAGGTGTGACAATTTTTTGATGGAGTCTTTAGCATTTTCTCTATATAAAATCATGTCATCTGAAAATAGAGGAAAATTTTAATTCTTTAATTCTGAAGCCTTGTATTTCCATGTCTTGCTGATTGCTTTGGCTAGGACTTCCAATACTGTCTTGCATAGGGGTGGTGAGAGTGGGCACCTTTTTCTTGTATCTGATCTCAGAGGAAAACTTGCCGTTTCTCACCATTGAATATATTAGCTATGGGCTTGCCACAAATGGCCTTTATTCTTAGGAGGTATGTTCTTTTTATACTTAATTTGTTAAATTTTTATCCATGAACAGATGTTGACTTTTGCCAAATAATGTTTTGTGCATCTATTGAGATGATCATAAGGTTTCTTTTATTGCATTAATGTGATGTATTGGATTTGTTGATTAGTGTGCTCTGAGCGACTGTTGTATTCTAAGGATAAATCCCACTTGATAATGGTGAGTGATCCTTTTAATGTGCTGCTGAATTTGTTTTACTAGTATTTTGTTGATAAAATACTTGTTTTATTTATTTGTTTTTATTGTTTTATTTATTTACCTTTTGTGGTGCCTTTTTCTGGTTTTGGTGTCAGGTAATGTTAGCCTCATAAAATGAGTTTAGAAGCATTCCCTTATTGTCAATTTTTAGAAGAGTTTGGGAAAGAATGGCATTAAGTCTTCTCTGTAAATGTTTGAAAGTCTACCAGTGAAGTCATCTGGTACTGGTCTTTTCATTGGGAGATTTGGGTTACTGATTAAATCTCCTTTCTAGTAATGGTCTGTTCATATTTTCTGTTTCTTCCTGATTCAGTCTTAGTAGGTTGTATATTTCTAAGAATTGTTTCTATTATTTTGGGTTGTCTAATTTTTTGGCATATAGTTGTGTTATAATACTGTCTTGTGATTCTTTGTATTTCTGTGTCATTATTTGTAAAGCCTTTTTTTAATTTACAATTTTGATTTGTATTCTCTTTTCTCCTTAGTTTAGCTAAAGGCTTGTCAATTTTGTTTACCTTTCCAAAAAAATACTCTTAGTTTTACTAATCTTTTCTATTTGCCTGTTCTCTATTTTATTCTGCTCTAATCTTTATTATTGTCTTCCTTCTGCTAACTTTGGGCTCAGTTTATTCTTTTTTTGAGGTGCAGAATTTGATGGAGATCTTTGTTTCTTAATGTAGGCATTTACTGCTATGAACTGTCCTCTTAGAACTGCTTATGCTGCATCCCATAATTTCTGTTATGTTTCCATTTTCATTTGTCTCAAGATCCTTATTTCCCCTTTTAATTTTTTCTTTGACCCATTGGTTGTTCAGAAGAGTGTTAAATTTCCATATACTTTGTGGATTTCCAGTTTTTCTCTTGTTATTGAAACCTAGCTTTATGCTTTGTAGTGAGAAAAGACATGTGGTATGATTGTATTCTTTTTGAATTTTCTAAGGCTTGTTTCTGGACTACCATATTGTCTACCCTAGAAAATCTTTCATGTGTGCTTGAGAAAAATGTTATATTCTGTTGCTGGATAGAACATTTTATATATATGTCTGTTAGGTTTGTTTGGTTTATAGTGTGTTCAGATCCAGTGTTTCCCTATTGATTCTCTGTCTGGATGATCTGGATGATTCATTGCACAACTATTATTGTATTGCTGTTTATTTCTTCTCTTAGCTCTGGTAATTTTTGCTTTAAGTATTTTGGTGTTCTCATACAGGGTGCATAAATATTTACAGTTGTTATATCTTATGGATGGATCAGCCCCTTTATTAATATAATCACTTTGTCTCTTGTAACCATTTTTAGTTTTTATTTGTCTGATATATATATATATATATATGTGTGTGTGTGTGTATGTATACATGTGTGTGTATATGTGTGTGTATGTATGTGTATATGTATATATAGCTACCCCTGCTTTTTTGTTGTTGATGTTACCATTTGCTTGAAGTATCTTCTCCCATCCCTTCACTCTAAATCTATGTGTGTCTTTAAGACTAAAGTGAGTCTCTTATAGGCTGTGAATTTTCTCTCCTGCCTGGTCAGAATGGGAGGACAATTTCAAGTAGCCTCCCAGGTATGCCTGCTTAGTCTTTCTGGCTCAGAGAGATCAAGAGCTATACTCATCTGTGGATGGAGCTAAGGATTAGCTCTCCCACTTTGGACCAGCTCCAAGCATCCTTCCAGGTGTATTGGGTCAGGATTTCTGGTAGGTAGTATGGGAGCTATACTCATTATTAGGCTGTAGCCTGAAAAGGTTCTTTTTGTGGACTTTACTAAAGCTGACCTGTTCCCCAAGTTCCCTGGCTGAACAGTGCCACTGGCTTTGTTATTCAGACAATCATCTCTTTCTGCCATATTCTTCACTTGAGCATTGCTGAGCTAAGCCACTTTCAGGCGTTCTGGTTAGCATTTTTGGTCAGGTGGAGCCAGGAGCTACACTTAACAGTGAGCTGTGACTCAGTTCTTCTGTTTGGGCGGGGACAGATATGGCTCTAGGGCTGGCAAAGTTCTTTGTTTGAGGTTCCAAATCAAGCAGACCTGCACTCTGCCTGGTTCCCTGGTCAGACTGTGCCACTGCCTTGGCTCTGCAGATGAGAAAAACTGCTGGTTGGGACTGCTTAGTTGGGTGTTGCAGATGGGAACATGATCTACTAAGATCCACATGCTGGTTGTTGCAAGGCTCTCTCCACTTCTCCATCACAATCAGATTCCCAGTGGTCAAACCCCGCAGATTCTTCTGAAACCATGAACTGAATGAAAGCAGAATAGGGGCTCCCAAGAAGTGACCCATATACTTGGGAAGCTGAATGTTCAGCCTGGTCTCTCTTTTTTCACTGGAGGACCCTAGGCTGAGGAGAGACCTCTTTGTGTGGTGCTGACCAGCCTGAGGGAAGGCCAATGTGGTCAGTGTGAAGCTACTCCTATTACCCTCCTAATGGTTTTTGTCTTGGTCTCTGAGGTGAAGTGGACCAAAGTCAGGAAGGTGGCAAATATCATCTTTGTTATTTACAGATACCAAAATTTGGTTTTCTTCTAGTGTTTTGTGTTGTGCAATACTGTTCTTCTTTTGATTTATTATTAATCATTTAAAAATGCAAAAAAAAAAAAAGAGAAATTTTGAGTTCATGGACTGTATAAAAACAGGAAAAGGCTGAATTTGGCCCACGGGTTGTAGTCTGGTAAGTAATGCTTCAACTGAGTATTTCTGCGTTGTTCTTTGACAAGGTGTGATGTGTAGAAAAATATAGGGAAACAAGAGGAATTTAAGGGGAAAAATCTTGAAATGAGCTGATTGTGTGAGAAGAGGGAGTGCCTGCTGGGAAATGTTAGCCCTGAGGACATTCTTGGTTTTAAAAAGAAAGAAAGAAAGAAAGAAAGAAAGAAAGAAAGAAAGAAAGAAAGAAAGAAAGAAAGAAGAAAGAAAGGGGAAATAAATGAACTGCAAGATGAGTTAGATATATTTCTCATTTCTCCTTTTATTATTTTTTCTATTTGATGGATTTCAAGCTTCACAATGGAAACTGCTATCACCTGCTTATCTAATAAATAGCCTGCAAAAGAAGGATTAGAAATATTATTTGAAGTCATCCAACTCCTCTGGTATACACACACTGCAACATATTTATATCTTCCTGATGGGCTTTTCACCTCCCATGCTAATAGTGAATTAGATTTTTGTTTCAAAGAAGCAGAGCAGCGTAATCTTTTCTAGAAAAATTGAGACAAACAGTACTAGTGTCTTGTGAGTGATTTGGTCAGGGAGCTTGTAGGAAGAGGAAGAAATAAACGAACCTTACTGAGTAGTTATCATGAACCAGATATTGTGCTAATATGTGTCAGATGCTTAGTATAGTGTTTAGCACAGAGCCAGAACTAAATACACTAAGTATAGTATTTATAATTATCATCTAGCCTCCTTGGTCTTAATAGCACTTCAGGCATATGTTGTTTTATTATGTCTGTTTTGCATTTAGAGAAAAACAATCCTTATGAAAATAAGTAATTTTTCTCATATTACATAAGTAGTAAGTTGTGGCACTGGGTACATAGTAGCCTCTCCATAAATACTTGTTAACATTTTTTACTGTGGTAAGGATACTTAACATGAGATCTACCCTCTTAACAAAATTTTAAGTGTACAACACAGCATTGTTAACTATAGGTACAATGTTGTACAGCAGATCTATAGAAATGTCTTGCATGGCTGATACTCCTACCCATTGATTTGCAATTCTCAAATAGGGAGATTTTTCAATTTTAGAGGAGTGAAGCTTTCTTCTAAATGGCACAGAGTATAGTCTATCCAGGTGACAATTTTAATGCTAAAGTAGCTCCTTGACGTGCTGCAGAGGTCATACCCAATGAATCCAAGAAAAGAAATTCATTAGCCACTAAGGGAGAGTGAACTTCTTGACCCAGAATAAATGATGCTGTTAAGGGATTAGCAGTGCCATGCATAGAGTTATGATTAGCTAAATAATTGGTGACACTTAACATAGGGCTTTTGCCAAGAGGCGAAAAAAAATAACACTATTTGTTGTTCATATAATTAGATTTTTCACCTCAAGTGAAAAAGTAAATTGAGCACAAGATGTGGGCAGACCTTGAAGTGGCTGCTCAAAGGTGATGTAGGTCTTTAATTATAGGACTCATCAGATGTAGGACTTCTGACACACCAGGTGGTGCTGATTTGAATTCACAAACGTTAAAACCTCTGAGACAACAGATAACTGGTCAGCTCCGCACCCACTCTGGCCGCCAGGAAATGTGAATCATTTATACTGACTGGCACTTCATAAGGATGTGCAATCAGATCCCACTTGAGGTGCCTTTAAATAATTCTGCTTTTGCCCTGGAAACTTCTGTCAATCAGTAATGGGGGCTGTCCTTCCTTCCCTCTCTGCTCTCCAGCTTGGCAGCAGCTAAACCTTTGTGGTCAGAGATTTGCTAATGCATGGGCTCACAGGCACACATTTCATGTTTCCTGTGCCCTCTCATTTCCTGTCTCTCAAGACACTACCTCTCTAAGGATCCATTTCAGTGTTTCTAATAATTGCCCTACTCCTGAGACAGTGACGAGACTGGCCTCTCATTTTCTAAAATATGTTCTTCTATTGCCTTGTGTGAGTGTCCTGGAAAATCATATCTTTCCTTTGCAATACTAGGATCCAGACTAAGAGGAGTGGAAGATGAGGAGAGAGAGCAATTTTGTAGTTGGGGAATGAGGTGAGGGGAAGGAGGAGTGTTTTCTGAGTCTTTAAAATACAGTTTTAATCACAACCAATCATGGGCATCATTTCCTGTAGGCTTCTAAGTAGCTTCCTGTAGCTTCTCTGACCAATTTTATTCCAACAAATCACCTTTTCCAAATCTCCTAACCCACTAGAAACTGAAGAATAAATTCTTTTTGCCAACATAATGATATTCTTCTTTATACTGTTTGTGAATTTCTACTTTTTGTGTAGAATCCCTTTGTTGCCTGTATTTTCTGATATCTCTTAATTTTGTTTTAATTTATCTATTGAATATAAGCTCATATTTTAGCATGACCTACCTCAGACACTTTTTGAAAGTGGGACTCAATAAGGCATATGCCTAAAGGGGCAAATCCCTCCGACTAAAAGGATAAGATCTAAAGATTCAAAATAGATCTAAAAAGCCCTTCTCTGGTTCTGCTTTATCCTATTTTTTATTGTGAGTGCTGACTGGTTTTTGAACAGTGGGCTTATATTTAACAGCAAACAGCTACATCATAATTTGGTTTATATAAGTTGAATTTGAGGTTTGCTTTAAATGCTGCTATTTGTAGATGTGAACACAGAAGGAGTTTGGCCTGGCAGGATCCTTTCATCAGAGAAAACTTAGGAGAGGTTCATGAGCCATAGGTTGAAAAGTCTTGAGGACATTGCTGGAGATGCTGAGATAGAAGAGTGGCCAGCAGGTGGCCCTCTCCCCAGAGCTCTGTGAGGGACATCACCTGGACCAGGCCTGCTTAGGAAGCATACCTAAGGGAGAAGAAGTTCCTATGAGTAATATTGCTATAGCTATTTTATGGGAAAATTGACGTACACATGAGCCCCACTGGGAAGTGGTTTCTTAGAGAGATTGGTGACACAAGTGGCAGATCTTATAAGGATAAGAAAAGATTTTCTCTCTTTAAATCTGGTACCCTGTGTTCCCCTTGACTGCAGTTTGGTTCATTCTGTCAGCCTTGTATTACATGTTGGTGTCATGTATTGAATGAGCATTCTTCCAGGTTTGCCTTGGAGAGGTGTAGTTGATTGCTGTTGTCCTGTTATAATTTGAGTAGCATCCCCTTACATTTTCAAGGCATGGTTGGCATACATCGGCCAGTCAGTGAGGTGGTAGCTGTGCTGAGAAATGGGACTGGGGTTGGGCAGAGGAGGAACAGCCATGGTGCTGCAACGATCAGTCAACGTGTGCGTCCACGACAGTGCTGTCCTTTTCAGCAGTGCCCTTGTAGTGGAATGAAATTCTCCAGTGCCTCTGTGTCAATATTATAATTTATTATTTAAGTTTTAAAAAGAGAGGAGGAAGAATTGCCTTATGTGCCACAAATAAATCATATTCAGCACCTGCTTGTGTACCCCACCTTCTACCAACTCTTGTCACTGGTCGCCTCAACCCGACGGGAGTTAGGAGCACTGAGAGGTTGTAGCTGTTTCAGCTCAAGCAATCACCACTTAAAGCCTTGCTCCCTTGTCCCCTTCACTGCTTTACCAGTATTCTCCAGTGTTCTAGCAGAAAGAGAGACTGATCTCTCCTGGGTCCCACATACAGTGGGGGAGAGTAGCACACTGACTTAGTCTGTCACTCAAATATAATTTCATTTTTTAAGGGAGTCATAAAATGTGTATAAAGGCATTCCTCAGAAAAACATTTCTTATCATTATACTTATTAAAGCTCTACCCACTTGACTAACCTGTTGCTTGTGTTTTATAACTGACACATGTCAAAATCAAGGTTGTGGAATGTTGGTAGGACCTTCCAGTTAAGAGTCTCATACTTTGGAAAGAAGATTCTGTAATGCTGCTGTGGTCTGGGATACTGTTAAAACACGTTTACTGTAAACACTGCCCTGTTCTTAAATTCATACAAGGAATAACAGGTCTGTCTGGCTTATACCCAAATTCATTCAGAAGCTTTATTAAGGCAGAGGTTTTCAAACATTCAGGATAAGTTCAAGTATTTAGGACTTGATGGAGACAGCAAACGTCAAGGGATTGAAATTATTGAAATAGTATAGCAATCAGAATATCTTTAACAACCTACTCTCCACCTGAAGCAAATCTTAGAGTATGCTTTCTCAATTTGCTCAATTGTGATACTTTGATTAAAAGTAAATTGGGTTATTAGTTAGTTAAAATGAAGACTAAGTACCTCAGAGGAGTTGGCTGCATTCCAGAAGGAAAGGAAGAACACATTCAGAGAGATTTACCTGGGGAAAGTTGTGTTTAGTCAATAACTTAGTTATTACTTGCCAGGAGTCCGAAATCTTTGAATCTAAGAGCATTTTTCCCTTAAGAAATCACCAGAGTCCGCCTTTTAATCACCTTTTTTTAAAATTTAAAGGTGGTTAACTATTTAGCATTTTGCCTGAGAGGATCGCTTGATATCTGTGCCTAATTGGGAAATTTTCTAAACTGAAGTGATTTACTTAATGTAATAATCTCAAACAGAAGAGTTTATTTCTGATTTCACCTTCAATTATGACATCTTTGGGGACAGATGGTTCAAGCATCCTTAAACAGTAATGATAAATTGATGAATGCATTAATTATGCGAAAACCTTCTCACATAGGATTAACTAACATTGTGCCAGGATCTGTGTTAAAAACACTGTAGTACAAGCTTAAGTGACACTCCTTACCTAGAGGGATATTACAGACTGGGGTGGTGGGAGGTGTGAAGTCAGAACTAGAAACAAATAAAAGATACTGCCATGTGTTAAGTGCCCTAACAAGGGGCCATAAAGAGAAGAGTGAAGCTCAGAGAATGGACCTACTCATTCTGTCTGAGGTAGTAAAGCAAAGTTCCCTGAGGAGGTGGTGTTTCACTGGTCCTAAAGGCAGAAAGAGGGGGGGGAAAGCAGAGAGAGAAAGGGAAGGATATTCAAGGCCGAGGGAGGAGGAGGGGCCAGGCACAGAGTGCTGAAAGGGCCTGATGCATTTCACTACAATGGTGACACTGGTATTTGGATCAGAGATGAAGGTGGAGGAGAAGATGGGGCTCTTGTTAGCCAAGCTGGGGAGATGGGCCATAATCCTGTATATAAGAGCAGTTGCTTCCTTCTTTGAAGATAGCCAGTTGATTAGACAGGAAATGCTCACTGAGGTACAATCAGAAAATATCTTAATTTTTATCTTCTAAATCTTTTCTGTTTCTCTGCCTAAATTGGAAGATTTCATTGCTTTTTGTCACTTTGAGTTATAAATGTTCAGAACCTCATCAGCCTAAAGTGCTAGGAGTCCACATTCCGACATCTCATTCAACTAAGGACATCTCCCTTCATCACAGCTACAACCTGACGGAGGTGCAGAAGAGGGTGGGCACAGCGCCTGGACTAGCATGAGCACTTCCTGAAATGTTGCTCCCTAGGTGCCTCACTGGCCTCCCCCTATCCCTGCTCCATCTGTTTTAATTTTTCTCCGATCTCTTACTCTCCCCTCGTCTCTTATTTACTTTGCTGTTTCTGGTTGCTTCAAGGTTGGGAAAGAGGAGGGAGGGTACACATACCTTTTCACTCAGCTAGTACAGGTCATTTTTCTTGACTATTAATGCCCTTTGTCAGAGTAGACATTGAAGTCTACTTTTCATGGTGTAACTTGGTGGATTCTTCAGAGACCTCTGGAGCTTAGAACTGGACAATTTTCAGATGTGTGTTCAACATTATTTAGCTGGCATCTTTGACTCCTCCTCAGTTCCTACACCAGTTACATAACCCACTTATGGAAGAGGACTTACCCTGAAGGCAGTGATGCTTAAGCCTTAGGGCCCCTCATGTGCACAGGCTCCTACCAAGGCCCCAGGAACGCCCCTCACAGTGTATTCACGTGATCATCTGCTTGGGTAAAATTTGTAAGAGTAAGCTATTTTAACACAAGCAGATAAGCCTGAAGCCTCTTTCCATTCTGGTTTTTCCCTTTGAAATACTTCCTCTTATGTCTCGGAAACTTGGGGTTTTGTAGGCATCTGGGGAGCTGACTAAGGAAAAGTTGTTTTGGAGATTCATTTAGCCAGGATTTAGTGGGATACATTTGTGTGACTCAAAACCTGTGAGATTTTGCTAGCCATCCTATGTGAAATGGCTTCCAGAAATATTGTAATCACTCATGGTGACAGGAAGATGCAGAGATAGAGGTGTTTTATTTTTATTTTTGCTTTTAAATTTTATTTTTTGACTTTTGAAGTGTTCTGTGTCACCTGGCCTCAGAAGCATGTGGGCAATGAAGAAGAAACAAGATTTAAAACATACAGGACTCAGAGCTAGCATGTGTGAAATTCTTCCAAATATTAAGGATAGGAAGGAAATTAGAGTTTCCTAAATTTCATGACAATTCTAAAATTTACATGACATTGTCAAAATAAGATTTAAAGCAAAGAGAAACTTTCTTACATATAAAAATTAAAGCAAAAATAATTCAGCCATACCTAAGGAAAAACTAAATGATCTTTAAATTTTCTCTTCTATTATTGTAATATGGAATAGGTATAAAAAATTGTGCTGCCAAAAATTTAGGGAAAGAATTACTACAGAGGAATGTCAGATAATTAATAAAAATATTTTCTAGATTTTTGATGTTTCTGATATTTGTCAACTTTTAAATATTTGTATTTTATTGTTACTTATTTTCTCATTCTAAACAAGCCTTGAATTTGGGCCTAATTTTGTACATGTCAGAGAAGACCTCCCAAATTACATGTACTTCAGGTCCCATGAAACCTAGAATCATCCTTTCTGATAGGCTCATCTTCTCTGGTGGGGGTCCTCTTGAATAGTATGCTGTCAAGGTAACTTAAGCTCTGTGACTTTCGCCCCTGGGGAAATATTTGCATCCCTGTCTTGCCTAACTTGGGAAGAGTGACTTATTTCAAAGAATTTATTCTCACTCAGCTCTGAGAATCAGGCGGATGAGTGCTTGTTTCTGCTCATCAAACCTCTTGCCGAGTTGTTAAGAAAACAGAGTGCCCTCAGGCAAGGACTCTCCTATCCCCCATCCCATCCTGTACACAAAAAATAGTGCTTTTGATGCCTGTTCTATTTACCTGGAGGCAGAAGAGAACAGGAGATGGGAAATCCTTAGACTCACTCTCCTAGGTCTGTAACTAAATGGCTTCAAACAAATCTGCCCTGACTATTCTCCACAAAGATCCTGTAGCCTCCTCAGGTTGTTCATATTGGACAAAGGACCCATAACTGGTTTCGCTTTATCTGATACGCAAGTCCTCTAGGCTATGGAGCATCTCTTGTTAGAGAACTAGGATACTCGTTCCGTTGCACTTTTAAGGGAAGTGAATTTGGGAGCAACGACTTTTGTCCAAATAAGCAGTCCTACATTGGCCCAAAGGCTTTATAAATTTTCCAGTAATCAGCTCAGGAATCAAACGAAAGAAAGGAATTCCAAGCAGATAGCTGGGGCCATGCCAAAGCATTAAGGATAGAAAGAAAGTGGATGGGGCTCTGGAAGCCCCAGCTTATTAAGGCTGCTGCAGCAGAGGACATATGAGATGAGGTGCAGAGTTGATATTCGGAAAGGGCCATATTGTGACCTTTTCCAGGATGTTTAATTGTTTCTCAAAAGATCGATGGTAAAACCTTAGGCAAGGTGGATGGACCTAGAAGGTATTATGCTAAGTGAAATAAGTTCGAGAAAGACAAATGCTGAATGATTTCGCTTAAATGTGGAATCTGGAAAACAAAACAAATGAACAAACAAAACAGCAACAGACTCAGGAAAGAAACCATTGGTTACCAGAGAGGGGAGGGGTTGGGGCAGGCGAAATAGGTCAAGGGGATCAAGAGCTACAAACTTTGAGTTACAGAATACATAAGTCATGGTGGTGTGATGTACTGCATAAGCAATATGGTCAATAATATTGTAAGAACTTTGCTGACACATGGTAACCAGAGTTCTGGTGGGGATCATTTTGTAATGTATAAAAATATCAAATCACTGTGATATGTACTTGAAACTAACAAGATATTATATATCAATTATACGGGAAGAAAAGATTTGAGGCAGCTCTTTAGTAATTTTCACCTTCCTTCCTCCTTCGTTTATACTTCCTTTTTTTATTTACACCCTAAAAGTCTAATTTTGTGCCTCCACAAAAGTGTTAGCACCCTGCTTTCAGCTCTTCAGGTAATTGATAGCCAGAACATACTTCTTTGCCCTCTGAATCACTTCCCTTCCAACTTGTCACAGACTTTGACCACTTCCAAAGCCAAACCTCTTTCTCTTTATAAAAAGATACAATGGCAGAGGAATCAAGAGGCCCTTCATGGTCTTTTAAGAAAATACTAAGAATGGAATGCAGAAATTGGGATTATAGTGATGGCTTTTCTTTCTTGTACTATTTCGGAATGTCACTCTCTGTTCTTTTGTTTGTGCTCTCTTTGTTAAAGTTCAGAATAGCAATGCAGTTGTTTGAAGGCTGAAAGATAGTGGGGGAAAGACATGGGTATTGTGCATAACACACTGCTCTTTTCAAAACGATTTATTGGGTCCAGTCTCATCGTATTTTCACAATGAGCATGGGAAATATGATTCTAACCATTATACAAAACTAAGTAGAGTGGATTGGCTAAGGTCACTCAGCTAGTTAGAGACAAGTGCAGGACTCTCAATTTCACTTTTCTATGTGATGTTCTTTCTTTCCCTGAAAAGCCTCTGGACAAGGAAACAGAGAGACCAGAGCAAATGGAGAAAGTGGAGTGAGGACAGATCCAGGTTGTTGACTAGCTTGCCTCACATGACAGGAGGACCTTGGGTGTAGCTTGGGACTGTGGGTGTCAGCTTTGGCCCAAAGGAAGCCATTTGGACAAACAGCAGGGTGGATCAACTCCCAGCAAGTCCTCCGTAAATGAGATAGTGCAGATGTCTCCTTAAACAGAACAGAGAAGGTATTTAGGGACAATTCTATTGGAATTAGTGGGAACTTTCAGAAGGCTTGGTGTCCTGGAGAGTGTCACATTAAACAAATGTTATTTTGTATGTTTAGGTGAATTCATATCTTTAGTAAATAGTCTCCATTTTGTGATTGTGTAAGACGAATTTTTCTTAGAGTCAGTAGGTAGGATAAAATGTCCACTGTTGTGTGTTATTAAAGGAAAGGACATCCAGCATGCGATTTTTGCTTTCACTTTTCTTTTCCTACCTATCCATCTGATCAAGAAAGCTACAGGTGACAAGATATAACATGATATAATTAGGCTATTTTTTGAGACCAACATTTGAAGGTATGACATGATATAAATGGAGGTTTTATTTTAACAACTTAATACTTTAATCACTCTCCAGGTATTTATTTCTTACCACATCTATCTAGTTAATAGTCCAGGGACCATGAGGAATTAACATCTCACTCAGAGATTATGTGACTATTAATGCTTCTCTAGTTCTTCTATTTTGTAATTAATAGCATGCATATGATGGGAACAAATTTAACAAATTACTTTTGTTGCTTTACTTACATATGTCTGAAATAAAAAGTCTTATGGAACTGCATGTTAGCTATTATGCAAAAAAGGAGTGATTTATGTACTGGCGAGAATAAAACTATTACAGTACATTTTCAATATTTATGGTAAGTCTTTTTCATGGAAAATGAATATGCAACCAATTTTGTATCATTTTAGTAATATTTTGGTTGGCATACAACATGGTATCTTTACTCAAATATAGCTACATATGTCTACAAGGTTTTGAGTTACTGATCTGTTCAGTGAAAACCAATATACACATACCAGTATTTAAGAGCAGGGAGAGAAAAAAGCTCTAGGACATTTATCCAAAGGAACACTATCTAATATGAATTCAGGTAAAAGGAAGGGGCTTCAATCTCTTCACTGTAAAAAAAAAAATTGGATAAAACCAATGCATTCCTGATGGGTTTGATTGAATCTAGCAAATACTTTTGTGCATCTACCACCAGAAAAAAATGCCTTTATTGAAGCCCTAAATAGTCCAGGGTGGCTCAGTGCAGAATGCATGACACTAAGTGGGAAAGATAGTGGGTAAAATTCTGTACAGAATTTTGGGATTTTGGATATTTGGACTTTATTTTAAAGGTAGCACAGAGCCACTGAAGGCAGTGAACAAGATGTAGCAGGAAAATTAATTCAGAAGCATAGCATGAGATGTATTAGAGCATGGTAGAGACAGGAAGTAGAGGCATTAATAGTGTATTAATATACTTTTAAGGTAATAGTACAATAGTGTAAGCCCGTAGGGAAGCAAATCCAAGAACCAGAATAAGGGCAGAGGTTTTGTGAATTGGGGAACCTGGGTGGCTCAGTTGGTTGAGCATCCGACTCTTGATTTTGGCTCAGGTCATGATCCTAGGGTTGTAGGATCGAGCCCTGTGTTGGGCTCAGCACTGAGTGTGGAGCCCGCTTAAGATTCTCTCTTTCTCTTTCTCTGTCTCTCTCTCATCCCCTGCTCATGCATGCACACCCTCCGTAAAAACAAACAAAAAAAGTTTTGTGAATTGAAAGGCTTGGTTGGGAGATACAACCAGTTATAAAATAACTAAGTCCTGTGGATGTAATATACAGCATGGAGACTGTAGTTAATAATACTGTATGCTACATGTTAAAGTTGCTAAGAGAGTAAAGATTAAAAGTTGTCATCACAAGAAAAACTTTTAACTATATGTGATTATGGATCTTGACGAGATTTAGTGTGCTGATCATTTTGAAATATATACAAATTTTAAATCATCATGTTGTATACTTGAAGCTAATATAATGGTATATGTCAACTAAAACAATGTTATATGTCAATTATATCTCAAAAAAAAAGAGGTCAAAGGAGGAAGCATTTGGGGAATATGGCAAGTCATGGGGTATTCATGTAAAATTTCATTGTAAATGGGTAATGTGTTATTTGGGACATAGTGAGGAAGATAGGACGTTAGGGTACACATTGGGGAGTCTTTTGGAGACATTGATCATGTGAAAAGAGCATGGGGCTTAAGGAGAGGGTGGTTGCCAGACTTTGACACTTTGTATTTTTGAGATCCTGGGCCAGGAACTACTCCTGTATGAGTCTCTGTTTACTCCTCTGCAAAATAAATATCAGTTAGTTGTTGGTAGTATTAAAGGAAATGCTATGTACATTCTGTAAACTTCTAGACAAACACAAGGTATAATTGTGGGGAAAGAGCTGATGGTAAATGTGTGGTGGGAGAGCTGATGAGCTTGCCAGGGAGTTGAGTGCAAGGAGGCAGGATGGACTCTTTGGGAATGCCTTTACAGAGAGGGCCTGGGGAAGAGCTACTTGCAAAAGAGCTGAGAGGATTAGTCAAAGTGGAGAATCACCTTAATATCACCCAAGTCAAGAGTTTGAAAAGTAAGTAGGAGGTCAATGCCACATGGTATCAAAGAATGCTTGGAGGACTCTCATTAATAATTTGATGGTTACCAGTGATCCTCAGAAAAGCTTTTCAGTGAAGGTAAAAAAGCAGAAAACAGAGAGGTAAAAAAGTGGGAGGGTGAGGTAACTTTGATATCTACCTTTGCCATTCAGCATTGCCACAGATCCTTAGTGCTTACATGGAGACCAACATGCTCCTTCTTCTTCCTCTCTAGTGTCTCTGCCCTAATACCCTCAGTAGTCAGGGAACAGGTTTACGAGGGGAAACAGAAGCAAAGTTTGCAACTGCTTTTCCTGCAAACGAGTATGTAATACTATTTTTCTCATTAAAAATTTTTTTAACGTATATTCATTTTTGAGTATGATATTATTTATTTTACCTTTACTCCTATATCCATAATTACATTCTTATGTCACTTCTCCATGTAAATAATCATTCCAAGAGCCATGAGTAGAGTATGCTGAAGTAGTCATTTTTTTTATTCTTATTCTTCACCAAGCTTCTGCTGCTGTTTTCTGTATGGTAATAGTTATTTATATTTTGGATATTAGTTCTTATAAACTCTCTGAGTCCTAATAGCCTTTATTCTTATCCTTCATGCCTCTTAGTCAAATCTGAATATGTTGCAGTCTGTATTTGTGGTGGTAGTGATGCTATGTTTGCAAATAGTTCCATAGAATGATATACTCTACCTTCCTTATAATGTTTCTCATTCTCATGGAATGATTTCCTTCTATTAAATCATATTCCTTGGTGAACTCAAAAGTGAGAAGTCACCATCTTCCTCCTAGCCAAATTATACGCCAAAACAGGAAAAAAAATTCTAGCTTGTCAAAGTTCCATAAAGATTATAGAGAAATTTGTCTCACTTATAGTGTGATTTTAATGGCACCTGTGAAGAATCAAGTTTAAAAAGTCTATGTTCTTGTGTTCTGTTTATGAGGTTTTATTAAATACTGGTGATCTGTACTTTGAGAACCATGAGAAGCCAAAATTCATTTTCATGTGAAAAGAAATTTGAATTTCTGTTGAATTTGTCTTTTTCTCCATATAACAGATACATCCCAAAGAGGAAATTAGCATAGTAAAATACCCTGTATTAGGAATTTCTTTATGATCATAAGTCAATATCCTAACAATGTTTAAGATTCTACAGATCTTGACTATGGTTAAATCTCTTATTGAGATCATTTAAAAAATGTCCATTTTGGAGCACAAGTTGTGCAAGTGAACTGGCTAGATATGACAGATAATGTTCTGTCAAATCACATGCATTATCACTGATTGATTTTATCAGTTCCTAGGCTAGAAAGATGTCACCTATGATAGTATATTGTCCCTGCTTATCAAGTTTTTATCTTTATCGTTGTCAGATGAATTTGTGGCACAGATCAAAATGAGTGTCTTGGAAGGAATATTAGACTAAAAGAGGTATCCTAAGGGCTTAAATATCACATCTATACTGAACCAACTATGTATGTGACCTTGGGAAAACCACTCTACCTCTTCTGACCTTGTTCACTTTCTTCAACTATAAAATGAAAGTTTGACTAGATCATCTCTAAGGCTCCCTGGTGCTTTTGTCAGCCCTGGGCTTTTCTTCATAGAGAGTGCCTACAGGCTGAAGCACTCTCATGTCTAGTGTTTGAACATCTCCTGCATTTTTCATGTATATTTTTATCCCTGGTTCTCATTAACTGAATTAAGTCACATCAAGTGGCTATGAACCATATGTTTCCCTATACACCCAATGATCCCTCAGGTGTCCATATTCAGATTGCTTTAACTCAGGTATACCTGCTAATCAGTCCACTCAGTTATTTTGTACTCTTTCCTACATCCAAAGAATATTGTTACAAGAGGATGTTAATTGCTATACAAAATGGTTTTATTCACTGCTATCTCATCTTAATTTTCTCTTACATATAGGTTCATAGGTCCCTCAGTCTTTCAGTCTCCCCTATCTTCAATTTGTAGTCTTCAAGAGACTAATAAACACATCCTTCCTCAAGGGTTCAGCTGCATTCCTTTCCTCTTCTTGCTGGTGTTGTTATAGAGGCTCACCAGAGCCTAAGTCCTTCAGTATCCTTACTTGTGCTGAAGCTAACCCACTCTGTTAGGGCGTCTTGGTCTCTGTTGTAATTGAGAGTAGATGCAAAAGGATCAGGTAATGCAAGGGATTCTTAAATTCCCTTTCTGAACACTCTGCCTTCACTTTTTGGCATCTTAGTTGTCAATACCCATTAATGTTTGTATTAATTCAAGCCCAGCTATGTTTTTGTCTCCATGGGAAGCTGCATTCTTTCCCTATGAGCTCTGCTGTCTTCCAAGCCTTTATTACTGCAAGGGAACCAAGAGGAGGTAGATACACATTGAATGCAAAAACGATAGCCTTCCCCATTCTTGTAAAAGATCCCTCAGAAACTCCCCCAAAGAAGTTCCCTGAGTGCCAGAAATCTCATGGCAGGTTTTTCCTTCTGTCACCTCAAGATGGAAGCAACTCCACGTTAGTCACACTCTTCAATGGTCTTATCTGCTAGCCTAAATTCACCCCTTCTCCAATTTCATGTCCTGGCTGTTCAACTATTGATATAGAAAGAATGAAATTTTTGCACATATTTTAATGACCACCTCAGGTTTGGTCATGAAGTTATATGAAACCATATTTCTAGATCCCAAGAAGGTAACAAAAGACAGAGGGACTCTTCTTTTTTGTCCCCTCAAAAGAGCTTACATTTCTGATTATTTTTGGGGGGAGGGTCTGTCTTTGTTCAGTTCGGACTTTACAGGGCACAGGTGATTGAGCCAGCTCCTTGGAAGGCAGCCATGCCTGGTAAGTCAGCTTATTGAATTTTGTGATTTCCTCTATTTTTGTTTTCATATCACCTACCCTATCTCCTAACCTTCATTAAGATTAAAGTCTTAGATCTTTTTCAGCTGTGACTCACTTATTAAGGGAATCACTTGTTCGTCTTGGGCCAGAATCTTTTTTCTTGTAGTTTTCATGGTAGTGATGGTTATTAATAGCAAAAGTTTTAGGGCCATTTGTTAACTAGAGTTTATGATAAATTGGTAGTGTCTGTATGCATGGGCACATACACATGTGTGTGTGCACACACATGTTGGGGGAAGTAGAGTAATCCAAGGATTAAAAACAATATATTTTATGCATGTGAATATATATATATTTTTTTTTACCGTAAAGTAACAAAATTTTCATGAGATTCTCAAAGAGATTCATGTGCCTAAAAAGTTGAGATCTACTGTTACAGAAGAGTATAAATCTGGGAATATAGTTCTGGGTTATAATATCCACAGGTATTTCCCTTTACGGAACTTTCCCTCTGTCATAAACTATAGAACATATGTTTCTCTTTTACTAAGAATGGTAAAAATTTATGCCTACCATAAATTGATACCTCAATCGGCCATAATGAGAATTGATATCTTAATCAATTTGAGTCAGCAACAAGGCCCTTAGGTGGGTCACTGGGCTCAACTTTTGTTTCTTTTCCCTGCTGTTGAGATACGTTTTGATGCAACTAGGAAAAAAACTAAAAAAGTAGATGTTTGTAGACTGGTGATAGATCTTTTAGAAGCCTCCAAAGGATAGCATGTACAAGGTAAAAATTTCAGTGGAGCTATTACCTTCAAGGGTAAAACTCTTTAAGAAGCAAGCTGATAGTTCTCCCTTCTTTCTTTTATCACATTAGCTCCCCCCCCCCCCCCAAAAAAAAAACATCACTAACTTATTTGATAGAGTAATTCTGTCTTTTCTGTCTTTGTCTCAGGTCATGCCTCTCTGTTAGGAAGGAAAAGTAATTGCTATGTTAGTGTTCAGACATAAGTGAAAAACAAAGAG
Source organism: Prionailurus viverrinus (assembly GCF_022837055.1). Taxonomy (NCBI): domain Eukaryota; kingdom Metazoa; phylum Chordata; class Mammalia; order Carnivora; family Felidae; genus Prionailurus; species Prionailurus viverrinus. Next base: position 36,946,655 of record NC_062573.1, on the reverse strand, counting down.
AAAATACTCTAAATGTATGTTTAAGTGATAGGGTCTCTGATGCCACTTAAGACCTTTTAAGATTTCCTCAGGTCCAAAGAGAGAAAAGGACCATGTGCAATTATAAAAAGTAGCCTATGGGGCAACCTCACACCATTCTGTCTCCTTCAAATGGAAGAGTCTTGGCTCCCAGGAAGCCCACTGGTTAATTCTCTAAGAAAAAAAAAGTCATTAACTGTGTATATTTAACCTCTACAGAGGATTTAGGAATTTGAAAACAAGCTGAATCTCTCCTAGGCTCCCCAGTGTGTTCTTCCTGAGGCACTCAAAGAGTTAGAACTCCATAAGCCTGATTAATAAGACCGCCCAAATCAAAAGTTCTAATCTTGACAGAACCAGTGTGGAGTTATTTTAGTTCTTATTACAAATAGCATATGATTAGTACTGCTGCTTTAACATATACTAAACTTAGGCAATTTAATCAAGGTGGTGCTCCAATCTGTTCCTCTTTTGATCACCTTCAAGCCCAAACCAGCTCTGGACAGACTTAGAACTGTAAAGAAAGCAAACTCATTATATTCAGTACAAAGCACAACTAACAGAGAAAGAGCCACCACAAGGTAGATATGTACTGCCTGATTCCCAGAGCTTGCACAAGGTTGAGAGACATTTGAATTTGCACAGCCAGAGTGGAGAGACTTTGTAGAACTTGGGACTTTAAGTCCCAAGAAGGACCACCTCTGTTGTATGGCTAACCTATTCCCATAGTGTTATTTTTGACCTGCCTTCAAGGTATTAAAAGAAAGCTCAAAAATATCAGACTGAAATCTGTCTTGGAAAAAACCCCGCTTAACCCTCTTTAAAGGAAGACAACAAAATCCAGACACTCTGTACCATAAAATATACAATTCCTAGCATATCATACAAAGCTATTAGACATGCAAAGAAGTAGGAAAATGTGACCTATAACCAGAATACATTAACAGAAAGAGATTGAGAAATGATAAGGATTATGAAATTATCAGACAAGGACTTTAAGACAGTATTATAAAATGTTCAGTGAGTTAAAGAAAAACACGAATATATTGATGAGAAATAAAATGTATAAAAAATACTCAAGTGGAATGTCTGAAGCTGAAAATTGTAGTACCTGATATGAAAAATTCACTGGTTTGGTTTAATAGTGGATAAGATAATATAAAAATAATCAGTGAACCTAAGAGCAATAGAAACCATTCAAATCAAAGCTTTCACACACAAAAGGCTTGGAGAAAACCAGTATACAGAGTATCAATAACCTGTGGGACAATGTCAAGCAAGCTAACATTCATGAAATTAGTGTTTCAAGAAGAGGGAGTATCAGGATAAATATTAAAAGAAATACTGAGATAAAAATTCTTTATTTTTTAAAGTTAATTTATTAGAGAGAGAGAGAGAGAGAGCGTGCACATGCATGAGCAGGAGAGGGGAAGGGAGAGAGGTAGAGGGAGAAACCCAGTAGGCTCTGTGCTGTCAGTGCAGAGCCTGACAGAGGGCTCAGCCTCACCAACCGTGAGATCATGACCTGAGCCAAAATCAAGAGTCAGATGCTTAACTGACTGAGCCACCCAGGCACCCCCAAATTTCCTTTTTGATTAAAACTACATATAGAGAGCTTGGTGAAGCTAAAAGAATCTAAGCAAGAAGCCACCTACCCCACCGCCGCCCCCCCCCCCCGACACCAACCAAATAAAAAAAAAAATCAGGGCATATCATGATTAAGGTGCTGAAATGCAGTGATAAAGAGAAAATATTAAAAGTAGACATTTTTTGTAGAGGGGAACAAAGATAGGAAATATTGTTGACTTCTCATTAGAAACCATGCAAGCCAGAATACAAAGGAATGGCTTCTGTACAGGCCTGAAAGAAATGAAAAAGTCAAACTAGAATTCTACACTCAGTAAAAATCTATAAAGGAAGGCAAAAAAGAGAGACATTTTTTAGGCGAGCAAAATCTGAGAAAATTTATTGCTAGTTGACCTCTACTACAAGAAACATAAAAAGAAAATAATATGAGGTGAATAGCTGGGTCTACCAGACAGCACTAAAATGGTTAATATGTGGATAAATAGAAAAATATTTTTCTTTCCAATTTTTTTGTTTCTTCAAATTTAATTGAGTGTTTAAGTCTCCAACAGTGTATTGTGTAGCTCATAAAATGTAATAATAAAAACTGTAACAATAACATGAGTGGTAGGTGGGGCAGGGTTATAGAATATGTTGTTCTATCTGAAGTAGTATAACATTAGTGAGGGAAGACTATATTGGGCTCATAATGCATATTATAAATCCTAGAGGAGTGACTTAAAATAAAAACATTAAGTTGTATAGCTAATAAATCAATAGATTAGATAAAATGGGAGGTACTAGAAGTACTCAGCCTGATTGTCCTCCTCCAGCCCTCCCCTACAAAGAGAGAAAAAGGTTGACAAGAGGAAAAGCAGTAAGAAAGCCATGATCGTCTCTCTTTTCTCTGTGAATTTGGAATTCTGCTGACAGTTCATCTGCTGAGAAGTGAATTCATCTGCTGGGGACTGTTTGAAAAAGAAGAGGAAAGGGAAGGGAGAAGAAAGTTGCTTCCCATAGGGCTCATCTGAAGATGGAAAGCATACATTTGTGGTAATGTTATTCCACATGGTCATACCTTTTTCTCCAGCAGTGTTTAACCATTTGGATGAAGGGAAGGGAAGCCAGGGATTTGGCTGATAGAAGTTGGGCATGCTAGAAATAATGAAATAGTAGGAGTTGATGAGTTTGAATGATAGGTGAGATCTAGGCTAAATATGTGAGGAAATGAGTTTGCTATGGGGCTCAGAGTTGGAGGGATTAAAGAGCTCAAGGTGCTAGACGTTGTGATAAGGTTAAAGGATAGGTATAATATAAGTGATACAATGAGAAAGTGAGGGCACACAGATTCAAGGTAGGAAATGGAAGCTGAAGATTTCAGAGATAGGACAGTTGCGGGTGAGGGCAAGAAGTGGAGAGCAACTGTCTGTCCATGGATGAGATTGTCACCAATTTTGTCAGGGCAGCCTGTTTGGAGAGCAACTGTCTGTCCATGGATGAGATTGTCACCAATTTTGTCAGGGCAGCCTGTTTGGTGCGCGTGCACATGGGTGTTACTAAAGGTGATGGCGAGACATAATATGAGGCGAATAGAAAGACTGAACCAGATGCCATAAGCCTCTAATCAATAGTACTTTCAGGGAATAGGAAATGTTTTTATTTTATTTTTTAAAAATTTAATGTTTATTTATTTTTGAGAGAAAGAGAGAGACAGAGTGGGAGCAGGGAAGGGCAGAGAGAGAGGGAGACACAGAATCCAAAGCACGCTCCAGGCTCTGAGCTGTCACACAGAGCTCAATGCTGCGCTCAAACTTATGAACTGTGAGATCATGACCTGAACCGAAGTAAGATGCTTAACTGACTAAGCTACCCAGGTGCCCCCCATTTTACTTTATTTTTAAGCCACTTTATTGAGGTATGATTTAAATATACTAAGCTTTACATATTTAATGTGTCTAAATTAAGTTTGGGAATAAGCATACAACCTTGAAACCGCCATCAATGCCAGAAACCTATCCATCATCTCCCAAAGTTTCTTCCTGCCTTTATTGTTATTGCTGTTCTTTGGGGAGGGTAAGGACATTTAATATAAGATTTGCTCTCTTAGCAATCTTCGTATATACAATATGGTATTGTTAGCTATTGGCACTGTACTGTGTAGTAGATCTCCAGAACTTATTTGTCTTGTGTAATTGAAACTTTGTACCTCCCCCAGCCCCTAGCAACCACCGTTCCATTCTTTCCTTCTGTGAGTCTATTTTAGATTCTGCATGTAAGTGAGAAAATCCAGCATTTGACTTTCTGTGTCTGGATTATTTCATTTAGCATAATGCCCTTTAGGTCTACTCCTATTGTTGCAAATGTTAGGGTTCCTTTCTCTTTTAAGGTAGAATAATATTCCATTGTATGCCTATACCACATTTACCTTATCCATTCATCTCTTAATGGGCACTTGGGTTGTTTCCATATCTTGACTGTAGTGAATAACACTGCAGTGAACATGGGGGTTCAGATACCTCTTTTAAGATCTTGACTCTTTTGGATACATACTCAGAAGTGAAATTGCTGGATCATGTAGTAGTTCTATTTTTACCTTCTTGAAGAATTTCCAGACCGCTTAATGAGGTCTATGAATTTTGAACTCCCTGTTCTTTGATATTGTCAGCTGAACTAACCAGCCACAGGTACTCAGTAAGGGGTGAATATCTATGATGAAATAACAAGGGGGAAATTAGTAGAAATCTCTTTATGGATAGAATTCAATACCTACTAATCCCTATCTATACTCTTTCCAGTAGTGTGTCAAGTGTCAAAACTGAGTGAATCACTTCTGCCATACATTATTTAGAGACCATAAAAGAAGACATGATTGTGACCACTGACATCTACCCTTGGATATTACAAGAGTCATTATGTAATGTAAGGAAAGGTGGGGAGGAGCCTCAGCACAGATTTACAGTTGGCTAGAGTTAATATGTGATGTGCTTTTTATTGGTTTAGTGAGGTTTGAATTCTTAGAATCACTTCACAGTTGAGGAAACTGAGGCTCAGAGAACACATGTTATCTCCCTGCATTGTATTTGGCTGCTGTGGAGAAAACTGAGTCACCTTTCTATTAGGAAGTTATCTGAAAAAATAACTTCAACTTTGAAATAAAATGGATAAAATTGCTTCTGCAGTCATCTGGAGTTTTTATTCACTAGTTTGGTCATTGTAATTAGAAGTCTGCAGAGTGAAGAGAATTACTGATAGATTTGGTAAGAATATGTATAGCTTTAAGGGTTGAGTTAATAATTTCTTTTTACTTTAATTTGAAAATTTCCACTAAACTACATAGAATAACAGATTGACAATTTGGTTCTTATTTGTGATCTTTTTCTGTATGTATTTCTTTGTTTCTTATTTCTTTGGACTGTTTATTTTTCACACACAATATTGATAAAAACTTGTGGTTGCTTGCTTTGATACTTGGCTCCATGACAAATACTGATGGTTTGTCAGTTATTTTAATAATCAATACCTGTCAAAAAATAAGTTGTTCCATCTTGATTTTGTTCTTGCATTTTTGCATCTAGACAATAAACCATGGTAATTTCTAGAAACACTTTGTACAGACAGAAGTGAATTTGGCCCAAATTTTTTGCAGGATAACTTTTTGGGTTAAACTGTTATATCATTTTATGTTTACTTCCTAATGAAGTTCTTAAATATTAATGAAAGTCTGTGGACTGCTCACCTGTCTCTTTCACTTTTACTGGAACTCAGTATTTTGCAATAGGAGGGAATATGCCAGTCATTTCTTTCTTTCTTGGCCTTTGCGTTCAGACCTTTATCTCTTCTCAGGCAAGGGTAGTGCTCTTCCCTCCTCTACCTGTAATACGGTATGAAGCAAGATGGTCTGTGTCTTCCTTCTTGAGATTAGAACTGTTGGAGGTGGACAGTAGGGAGCGATGTGGATTACTTCCCTCTGGTCACTGTAAAGAATAAAAGGAGTAAAATTAACATTTATTGAGTTGACATTTAGCCTGTCACTATTCTAAGTTATTAACATATATCTCATTAATCCTCATGTCAAGTATATTCTGTATTATCTTAATATTATTAATGAGAAAAACTGAAGCTTGGGGGGTGGTATCTGATTTCCCAGCACATTGTTTTTTCTATTACACTGTAGTGCCTCTAAAATAGTTTGTAGCTGAATCCATAGGTCTGGAAATGAGAGAGAATAAGATTCTGAGAGCCCTAAGGGGAAAAAAAATTAATGGAAGATAAAAGTTGACAATGTGAGCAACTGTGAAGAACTATAATAATACAGCATAAAAGATAAGATTAACTAAACTGGATTTCATTAAGGGATTAGACATGGTTCTCAAACTTTAATATGAATGAGAGTCAACTGTGGTATATGATCAAATACAAATTCCTGGGCCTGACTCCAGACCTGCTCAATCAGAAACTATTGGAATGGATCATTAATGATGATAGTCTACATTATATATTTAAAGACACTAGAATATAGCAAAAAATAAGGTTAAAAAGGTGAAATTGATTTTTCAGTTTTACTCATCAAATGTTGAACGAATTAATGGAACCACTGATGCCCTCCTGCTCAGGCCATCCTTGGTGCCCTCCCAGTTTTTCTGAGACTTTATGGCTGGTGAGGTCAGGAGTTCTGGCTTATTTTTCCCTGGTCACAGCCTCAGTAGACCACATGATCACCGGGCTCCAGGCCTCTGCTGCCCTCTCATGGTGACGTGCAGTACTGTACACACCTTGACTCCATGTGGGCCAGAAGCTGTTGTTCAGGCTTAGCAGTAGAGACTTCAAAGAATTGGACTAAGGTGATAAAGCTGAGAATAAACTTTGATTTTGATTTGGAGAGAAAAGGAGAAGAGAGTAAACAATAGACTTACTGTTTGGAGCTGCTGGTGTAAGTACCTATGATGAGATGGAGGCCCTGTCACTTAAATCCTAGACTTCTGTTTTTTTCTCCATAACCAATGTATGACAGAAGAGACTGCACAACTAACAGCATTTAAAAAGTGGAATAGAATAGGACCACCCAAAAGGGCTCAACTTTCCTGATCAATATTAAATAATCTAAGAACATTGTTAGAACTTTTAGAAGAGATTCCCAAACAGTGCTGTTGATCCTAAAGATAGATGGAAACAAGAGGAGTCAGAAGTAAAGATGGGACCAGGGTGCCTGGGTGGCTCAGTCAATTAAGTGTCGGACTTCGGCTCAGGTTGTGATCTCATGGTTTGTGAGTTTGAGTCCCACGTTGGGCTCTGTGTTGACAGCTTGGAGCCTGGAGCCTGCGTCAGATTCTGTCTCCTCCTCTCTCTGTTCCTCCCCCACTTGTGCGCTCTCTTGTTCTCTCTCTCTGAAAAATAAATAAACATTAAACAAAATTTAAAAGAAGTGAAGTTGGGACTATGTAATTCTGATTTTCCAAAAAATAAATAGAAAAGCCTCTGGAATATGATCTATTAATGCTGATGGAGCTTGTAGGAAAAACTTCAATAATATTCTTACAGTTGTTTTGAATCCATGTAAAAGGAAGTGGTCATCACAAAGCACGAGTATGTCAGGAACAAACTAGGTCAGATAGGGTTCACTTCCTTCTTTTGTAAGACCACTAAATTAGTGGTTCCAGGAGAGTGTAGAACTAGGACATCTCGTGTCCTCTTGCACTTGAATTAAAGTCTTTCAAGCCACAGTCCATAGAAGTTTTGGACATCTTTCCATCTTGGTTTACTAACTTCCCTAATCTTCCATACATCTTCACTTAGATCAGAGGTTGCAATGTGGAGAAAAGTAGAAGGTTCGCAGGGCAAATGATCATTGTGGCCTATTAATAGGCATGTCTGTCAAAACATAAAAGGCCAAATGATTACATAATTACCAAATCAATAGTTTCGGCATCTCTAGTAGGAAATGTGAGGCTCCCCTCAGATTATTTCCGCTTCATAATATTTTCTTAACTGTTACATGCTTCATTTATTAACTATTTGTTTCTATTCTTTAAAACTAATAGATATACATGCTTTAAAAAGTTCACAAAAGCATACAAGTACAGAAAAAATATCACTGGGTCCTTAGTCTCTCCTTCTCTTCAAGAAATACTGCTGTTACAGTTGTAAAAGTTTTCTGAAACAAAAAAATATGTGCTACCCATATACTTACATGCGTTAGATCATATGATCGGTATGTACTCTTTTATATCTTCCTTTTTTCCATTAGATTATATGTCAGATATCTTTCCATATCAATACATAGGAAAGTTCCTATTCTATTGCTTGAATTTATGAAGTAGTCTATACTTGTGATGTTCAGTATGTTAGCCACTTGCTACCTAAGTACTTGAAATGTGGCTAGTTCAGTTTGAGATGGGCTATATGCATAAAATATATACTAGCTTTGAAAGCTTTAGTGTAATAATATAGAAAATATTTCATTGGCAATTTTTACATATGGATTACCTATTGAAATGATATTTTGGATATATTGAATTACACAAAATGTTATTAAAATGTTTCATTTGTTTCATTTTTTAACATGAGGCCAGCAGAAATTTCAAAATTATGTATGTGGCTCACATCTGTGGCTTGCATTATATGACTATTTGGAAGTGCTGTTAAACATATACAAAAATATAATATATACCCTATGTTGTAAGGAATCATTCATGTACCTAGTGATATTTATTATTCAGGTGGTAGGCACTACTGTGGCTACACTTACTGATTGTTGAAATGTATCCATACTGGCTGGTAGGTAGCTGCTGATCTGAACCTCCTTCGCCACTGCCACTGCTGTTTGGATCTAAAACTCTCCAAGATTGATTTCCTAAAGATATAATGCCTGGGAAGACTTGGGTACTGATAAATTACTACAGGAGTTGTCCTTTTAGATTTTTTGAGTAGTCAGACCATTCAGATGGTTGCATATTTTGAAGATCAAGCCTGACTATATCTACCACCTAGTGTAAGGAAAGATTACTAATATTTCTGAAGCCCTTTATGTAACTTTCCTGTTAGTATTTTCATTTTACTTCCTTTCCCCTCACATAGAGTTAACAATTTTTCTTCATAGTTTTACTATAAAAGTTACATCTATAAGTGATAAATTATTTAGCTTTGTTGGTTTCAAATCTATGTATGAGTGCAATTACAATGTGAGTATTCAACTTGGTTTTTTTTTTTTTAATTGAATTGCTTAGGGTATTTATTTATGTAACTACAGTTTGTTATTTTTATTTTTATTTTTATTTTTTTTTCAACGTTTATTTATTTTTGGGACAGAGAGAGACAGAGCATGAACGGGGGAGGGGCAGAGAGAAAGGGAGGCACAGAATTGGAAACAGGCTCCAGGCTCTGAGCCATCAGCCCAGAGCCTGACGCGGGGCTCGAACTCATGGACCGCGAGATCGTGACCTGGCTGAAGTCAGACGCTTAACCGACTGCGCCACCCAGGCGCCCCAGTTTGTTATTTTTAAATCATTTTTATTATTATGAAGTATTCTACGTCATAAGTACATTGTATCTATTTTCTTTTTGGTGGACATGTTTTTGTTCTTCCAGTAGTGCTGCTATGGGCATTCTTGAATATATCTCTCCACATATCCAAGAATTTCTCCTGTGGAGTTCTTCCATTTTTATTTTGTATCGCAACTCAGTGTCAAATACATTTTATAATGCATGGAACCCACGTGCACATACATGTACGTGATTTCTTCTTCTTCTCTCTGCTCTCTTCTCCTCTTCACTTCTTATTTTATACTGGGACAGGTTAAACCACACTCTTCTTTGAGTCTGTTGGCTATTCTTGGCCCTTCACTATTGGATATAAATTTCACAGTTGGCTTGTCAGCTTCCATGGAGGTCCTTGTCAGGATTTTGATTGGAATTGAATGTACTGATTCATTAGTGGACAGTTGATATTCATATCCTTCAGAAATTTGTCTATTTTAGTAGTTATTTTCCTCAAATAATCAACTATCAGTTTTGTTTATCATCTTAGTTCTTTTTTTTTTTTTTTTTTTTTTGCCTTTCATTAATTTCTGTTCTTAGCATCAAGTTTTACTTCTTTGGTAACAAGCATTTAAGGTTTGACTGCATCATTGAGGCTGTCGGTGCCTCTTCACCATACAACCACTGTGAGATTCACAGGGTAAGTGAATCTCCTTACCCTAGTCTTACATTTGTCTTCCAACAGTCTGCCAGCCAGGCTATCCTGGCAAAAAAATAACATACTTGAGTGTTTCTTGACTTAAACATGGGTGTCACACAGTGCTCTCCTTTGTCCATCTTTTGTCTTCCTCTTATCTCCCAGCTTTCATTTTTCACTAAGAAATATTTTGCAATTACTTCTAAGCTAGCTATCTTAAATACATATTTTAGCATTTTAATGTAGTGCTAAAATTCTTTTAAAAATAATTGATGTGTCCTTCAATATCAAAGTGCATTTTTATTAAAAAGAATAACTTGCCAACTAAAATTTGTCAGTTTATCTCAGCCTTGGAAGTGGTGAATACACATTAAAAAGAGTCTCAGATATGTGGAAAATTCATCATGTCTGCAGCACTCTGCTTTGTATTGGCTAACAGTAAGATAGGTGGTTTTTTTTTGTTTTTTGTTTTTTGGTTTTTTTTGAGGCCAGAGTTGTTCAAATCTGAATGTCATCACCATGGGGGGAAAAAAGAGAGCCCTTCTCCATCTTCTTTATGATGAAGTATTTATCAGGTCCTTGGAGGGAATAACATCTCTTGGTACTCAGGTATATTTTTTGAGTAGCTGCCCCTAATTCATTTCAAATGGTTCAAAATTCTATATCAATTCAACTGTCAAAATGAAGAAAAAATTAGTGTCGAGGTTGAGCACTGAGTATCTGGAGATTGAATTTTAGTGTTTAGTGTTTAGATAGTAGGTACTTGACATTACCATGTCTTAAATAATTCAATTCTCATAGCAACCTGCAATTTGGCACATTATTGAGATACTGAACTATATCCTCAGAAATTAAATTATTTGTCCCAATTTCGATTCTTGATATGGTTTCCAGAGTAGAAAACTATGGTATATCACTTGTATATCTGAGTGACCATTTAAAGTCAGACATTGAAAGCTCTTACATGGGAACATCAAGTAATTCTTTATTACTCCATGCCTATTGAATTTTATTTAGTGGGAAAGAAACAATGATCATTGTTAACCTGTTTAGCCCTTCTTTAAGTAGATGGAACGAATCAGATTTATCTCACACACTGTCAGTTATTTAAATTTGATCAAATGATATTCTTATTAAGAGGGCTGTTCTCTGTGGAGATATCTGAAAGGTATAAATTTCTCAGTTCAGGAATTTCATGTTGATTTCCAAGATTGGGATTTGAGTCATCCAAAATGATCCTGTCAGTAAATGAGAGCTAGTCTATCTCTTTGATCTCATGATCAGCATCTATACCAGTGTTGTTTTTGTTTTTGTTTGTTTGTTTGTTTTTTGGATATGCATCTTTCAATGGGATGGATTGGAACCTCTTTTGTTTTCAGTTCATGTATTCATGCTACTACTAAATGAGATAAGAATCAACATCAGTTCTATTCCTAGTTCATGTCTGAGAAATATTATTTACTGTAAAGGAGGTGGGAATGGAAGTTTTGTTATGGCAGCGTTACTCACTTTAGAATCCTTTTGAGATATATGACAAAAAGAATCACATAATGATCATCAGAAATAGTTTTTATGAATAGCTGTCAACTTGATAAGTTCTTCAATCAGTCTTGAATGCAAAGAATTGGAAACTCTTGACTTACAAAAGAATTTTTAAAAATCCAGTCATTGCAGTCATTCATTTTCTTAATACTAACACCAATATTTAAATCACCCACTTGTTTGACATCCTGGAAACAGTTAGAATTGGGGCAATGAAACATAGTAAAATTAAAGATGGGTGAATGACAAGGTTTTACCAACTTCTGTGAGCTCCAGTTTCTTTCTCTGTGAAAATTGGATGATAGAGTGCCTACCTCTCATGGTTATTGTGAAATATACATGAATAATGCATATAGCATAGTAATTGTAAGAACTTCTCAGTAAGTGGTTAACTGTTACATGATGAACTTGAACTTAATGTAGGTAGGCAGTCTTCTCCAAGGGTGAGTGCAGCACAATAGTGAGATTTTCAGGAACAGGCAGTACTATCAGGATCTTTGGTATATATCACATTTATAATAGAATTTTGTCAAGTAGTGGCATCTCATCTATTTGGGGAGGAGATTGACAAAAGCAGTTTGGGGATCAGGAGTCCATAATATGGGCTTAGGCTAAGAGAAAACTCTAATTTCCAGTAGGCACAGAGTACAGGGGAGAAAACTGAGCCTGAAGTTCAGATAAAGAGGTGAGACCAACATAGCAGCAAAGTATGGAGGTGTAAGGGATGGCTGTAGATAGGTGTGCAAAGCCAGGTTTCATCTTCTCCATGCACACATGCATGCATTAAATACAGAACCCAGGAAAGGGAAGGCTGCTGAGTGTCCTCTTTGGTGCCATTTCCTATACATTAGTAGGTGATTTCTGGAGTGATAAGAAGGGTTCTGAGGCCACATAAGGATTTATTAAAGATAAAACATCCTGGTGGATGGGGTAAGTTAGTATTCTTACTTCTTTGTTATGCCAGGCCCATAGCAATAAAACTAATTTTGCTCATGGTGATCACCTTCCCAATGAACTCTGTTTTGCTTAGAACTGGCTTTAATAACTGTATACAATGAGGCTCAATGAAATAACAGAGCTTCTTTAATTAAGTTTTGAATTTCTTAAGTGGGAAGCAGTAGTATTTTATAATATTTTTATCCCTAGTAATTCTGACTCCAAAGTTGCACACATAAATGACTGAACTTAAAATGGCTATCACCTACTGTATTAACTTCCTATGGCTGCCTTAACAAAGTTCCAAAAGGGGGGTGGCTTACAAAAACAGGAAATTGTTTTCTCACATTTCTGGAGGCTAGAACTGTACAACCAAGGCATTAGTGGGGTTCATTCCTTCTGAAGGGTGTGCGTGAAAATCTGTTCCATGACTAATTCCTAGCATCTAACAGCCTCAGGTGTACTTTGGCTTGTAGACGGCATTCTGTGTTGTCACATCATCTTCATTCTGTCCATCTCTCTCTCTGTCTCTCTCTTTCTCTCTCTGTCTCTGTGTCCAAATTTATTTTTCTATTAGGACACCAGTTGCATTGGATTAGGGTGCACCCTAATGACCTCATCTTAACTTGATCATCTTCTCTATAAAGACCCTATTTCCAACTAAGGTCATATTTACAGATCCTGGGAGATGGGACTTCAACATCTTTTTGGGGAATACAATTCAATCCATAGCATTGATAGATCCTTAAGTAAGAGATAAGTAAACCATAGAGCCATGAAAACACGGGTTTCCCTAGAGAATGAAAAACAATGATTAGGAATGAGCTTTTGTTTAAGCCCTCCATCTGTCACTTACTGGCTGTAATACCCCAGCAAGTTCTTTAGCCCTTTTAATCTGTTTTCTTATCTGTACAATGGCAGTAATGATTCACAGTTTTGTTAAAAGTATTATAATAGATGAGAATATATAGTGATGTACAAACTGTTACACAAATATTGTCTATAATTATAGCTATTTTTAATTTGTCTTGTGTCCTGTCATTTGTAGATTATTCCAAGCACTAAGTTGGAAAGCTGTAAAGTAGTTTAAAAAAAAGTAGAAGTAGAGACCATTTTCTGTATAATTAGCTCTTGAATTAGCAATGAATTTCATTATAAGCATTAACATGGTTTAATAACTAGCTATCATAAACATGATTTAAAATACATTACATGTTTCACAGTTTCATATATGGAATTATTTTCTTTTTTAATATACAGAATATTGAGAGCCAAACAACTTTAAAAATACTTGCAGTTCTTTGGATATATATAAATACATATAAATATATATATAAATATATATATTTCCTCTGTCAAAACACTGTTGGTATAAAAATGTGTAGGGTCAAACTGGGTTCTAACTGCTATGAGTTAAACTTCTATGCTAGCCAAATGAATTTCCTCAGTGTTTTATTCTACATGCTTGGTAAAGGTTTTGGGGACTGACAGATTGCTATTATGACCACTACAGACATTGAAGAATGACTTAGGAGAAACAGCCACTGCTAGGAAGAGACAAATAGCTTCCCAGGAGAAAGTGATTCATACAAGGGGTCGTTAGCACATATTCAACTACTTGAACCTCAAATATGTACAGACAGTTCAGTATTTGGCAGAATCAGTACCAAAGTTACCTTCAAATCCCTCCTATTTCTTCCTTCTCTCTCCCCCTTCTGTCCTTTGATCCTCATACCCTCTTCCATCCCCTCTCTAGGCACCAAACAGATAGAAACCAAGAGAAAATGAGCACAGTTTATTGCCTAGTCCCTGTACCTTTTAATCAGCATGGTCTATGTGTTTTAGGTGGATAGCACACATAACCATAAGCAAGACTACACAATGTATAATAGGTGCCTACTACATTAACTAGTTAACATTGGGTAAAAATTAATGGGCAGAAACTATGGCAGGCACTATCCTAAGTCCAGAAGGTAGAGCAAGAAATTGGACAATCCCCATCAAGCATTTGTGGTCCAATGAGGGGGTACACTAAGCAGACAATTATAGGGCATTACAAATGAAGCAATTGGGGATATACAGGGTGTTCTGGAGTAGAGGAGGAGTACTTTACCTACACTGGGGGATGGGTGTAATGATGGGTAAGGAAGATGTCTTCAGGAAGCATTTTCACTTTCATAGTCTGTTGAAGATGTTAGCCTAGCAAAGTTTATTCACTTCCTCATTATTGTATAGGAGGAGAGGAAAATTAAGTTTTAAGCTGTTACTGAGAAGAAATATTAGGTCTTTATTTATGAATTAGACATGCTCTTAAGGGAATGGCAACTTGACTTTTTCAATTCATTTGCCTTAGCAACCAAGTTGAGGTATAACCTGTGTATGGGAAATCCAGTACTCCAAATGGCTAGGATCTTTCCTTAGAGTTGTCCTACATCTCTTGGCTCAAATTTCCACTTGAGAAAAGTCTCTCAACATAAAGTATGATAAACACACACTAACTTCATGCCTCAAAAGTACAAAGGACATGAAGTGTGAGACAGTTCATCTATTAAAATGTAAGAAAAACCAATAAATGTAGGAAGGAAAATTGACCGCAGAAACCCAGAGTCCCACAGTGTATCTAGATCATAAATGGATTAAAGCCTTATGTGACTTGCCATTTCTGGATATAAGATTATTTTCATAGCACACTTTTCATCAGCAGGGTACTCCGATAAAGTCAACTGTATTCCCCTTTAGCTGGAAGGATCTCTCCTCTGGGATGTCAGCCCTGGGTTTGCCTCTTTTCAACCATAGTCTTTGTCATATATGCACCCAGCACCTTTCTTTGCTGTGAGACTACTGTAATAATTATGCTGTGCTCTTTGGGCAAGCCAGCCCTCAAGTTGTTTTCCCTGCAATGAAAAATTATTGCTAGTAACTTCTGTTTCCCAGAACTACTTGGGAATACAACAAGGAGGTATCTGTTAAAACAAAATCATGGTGGCCAGGGAAAGTTTACTAATCTTTCCCTCACTTATTCAGAATGCCACTTTATGTTAACATACATATTTCTAAAAACATCTCTCTCTCTCTCTCTCTCTCTCTCTCTATCTCTATCTCATATCTCTATCTCTATATATATCTGGCCTTTCAGTTTTCATTGATTTGTCTATTCTTAAACTATTAACACATTTTAAAAATATTGTGGGAGCACCTGGGTGGCTCAGTTAATTACATGTCCAACTCTTTCTTTTTTTTTTAATGTTTATTTTTTGAGAGAGAGAAAGAGAAAGAGAAAGAGAAAGAGAAAGAGCACACATGTAAGTGGGGAAGGGACAGGGAGACACAGAATCCTAAGCAGGCTCCAGGCTCTGAGCTGTTAGGATAGCACAGAGCCCAACATGAGGCTCGAACTCACAGACAGGGAGATCATGACCTGAGCTGAAGTCTGACACTTAACTGACTGAGCTACCCCGGGGCCCCAGACATCCATCTCTTGATTTTGGCTCAGGTCATGATCTCAGGGTTGTGAGATTAAGCCTCATATCGGACTCTGTGCTAGGCATGGAGTCTGCTTAAGATTCTCTTTTTTTTCTTTCTGTCTATCTCTACTGTTTGTGCATGCTGTCTCTAAAAAAATATCTATAATATTTTATACTATGCACATATTCAAATTTATAATACATCCAAATTATTTTTCACAGGGGATATATCAATTTGTACTTACACAGTTGGATGTGAAAATTGTGTTTTTCTAGATTTCCTCCAGCAGTTGAAATTAACATAGTTTTTTTTTGATTATTGTCAGTCTTATGGTTGAGATCTGATAGTATTCGTCATTTTAATTTGAATGTCCTTTATTACTAGTGAGGCTAAAAATGTTTTTACCTATTTGTTTTCAATTCACATTTTATCTTCTGTAATTGATTTGTCTTTCATATTCTGGCCTTCAAAAATTATCTTCTCTTGGGGCAACTGGGTGGCTCAGTTGGTTAAGCATCCAACTTTGGCTCCAGTCACGATCTCACTGTTTATGAGTTCAAGACTTGCATCAGGCTTTCTGCTGTCAGTGTGGAGCCTGCTCCTCTGTCTTCCTTTCTCTCTTCTCTCTCTCTCTCTTTCTGCTTGTGTGTGTGCGCTCTCTCTCTCTTTCTCTTTCTCTTTCTCTCTGTCTCAAAAATAAACAAATGTTAATTTAAAAAATTATCTTCTCTTATTTGCTTTACATAATTACTTTATATTTTGATTATAATCCTTTATCTTTTAAACATATTTTAAATATCATCTTCCAGTCTGTTGTTTGCTTTTTAATTTTGATTATGATCCTTTTTTATAGGACAGAAGTTTTCAGTTTCAATATGGTCAAATCAAGGAGTCTTTTTTCCCTTTTGTTGTCATTTTTCTCATTTGATTTTTATGTCTTCTTTAATTAAACACTTCAAAAGATATTCTCCAAACTTTCTTCTAATTTTAAAGTTTTGGGTTTTGTTTTTTTTTTTTGGCTATGTCTTTAGTTTTTGTTTAGTTCAAGATTGGGTATATTGTAAACTTCAAAATGTTCATATATTAGGTCAGAACAACTCTACTTATAGGAATAGTCTTCAGTGAAACCTTTGTACGTGTATGCAAAGAATTATGGATTCATTATTTTAAATAAAGCAATATTTTAAAGTGGAAAATAACAACCTAAATGTCAAAATGGAATGAAAAATGACATGTGATAAATTCATGTGGTGGAGTAGTATACAAAAATTATAAGGATAGAAAATAATCAGTGCAGATAGATCTAAAAAAAATAGGGTAAAAAGTGATTGATTGAAGAAAACCATGCTACGTGTGATACTTTTTTAGTTAAGTTTTTATTTTAATTCCCTTATAGTTAACATAGAGTGTTCTGTTAGTTTCAGGTATACGTAATAGTGATTCAACACTTCCATACAACACCCAATCCTCATCACAAGTGCACTCCTTAATCCCCATCACCCACTTAACCCATCCCATATACCACCACCCCTCCCCGCCCCCGGTAACCAATCATTTCATTCTCTATAGTTATGACTCTGTTTCTTGGTTTCTGTCTCTATTTTTCCCTTTGTTTGTTTTGTTTCCTATATTCCACATGTGAGTGAAATCATATGATATTTGTCTTTCCCTTACTGACTTATTTCACTTAGCAGTAGACTCCCTAGTTCCATCCATGTCATTGCAAAGGGCAAGATTTCATTCCTTTTTTTTTTTTTTTTTTTTGCCTGAGTACTATTTCAGTGTTTGTGTACACATACATACATACATACATACATACATACATACATATCATCTCTTGTATATCCATCAATCAGTGGACACTTGAACTGCTTCCATAATTTGGCTATTTTGGTGCTACAAACATAGGGGTGCATATATCCCTTTGATTTAGTGTTTTTGTAATTATGGGGTCAATACCCAGTAGTGCAATTACTGGATCATAAAGTTGTATTTTCAATTTTTTCAGGAAACTTTGTCCTGTTTTCCAGTTTGCATTCTCACTAGGAATACAAGAGGGTTTCTTTTTCTCCACATCCTCACCAACACTTGTTGTTTCTTGTGTTTTTGAGTTTAGCTATTCTGAAAGGTATAAGGTGATATCTCATTGTAGTTTTGATTTGCATTTCCCTGATGATGAGTGAAGTTGAGCATCTATTCATGGTTCTTTTGGTTATTGGGATGTCTTCTTGGGAGAAATATCTGTTCATGTATTCTACTCATTTTTTAATCGGATTATGTGTTTTTTGTTGAGTTGTAAAAGTTCTTTATATATTTTTATCTATATCTATCTATATCTCTAACCCTTTATCAGATATGTCATTTGCAAGTATCTTCTGCTATTCAGTAGCTTACCTTTTAGTTTTATTGATTGTTTCCTTCACTGTGCAGAGGCTTTTTATGTAACCCCCAATAGTTTATTTTTACTTTTGTTTCCCTTGCCTCAGGGGACATATCTACAAAAATGTTGCTATGCCAATGTCAGAGATATTACTGCCTGTGCTCTCTTCTGGGATTTTTATGGTTTCAGTTCCCACATTTAGGTCTTTAATCCAGTTTGAGTTGATTTTTATGTATGCTGTAAAAAAAAAAGTGGTCCAGTTTTTATTCTTTTGTATGTAGCCATCTATTTTTCTCAACACCATTTGTTGAAGACACTGTCTTTTCCCCTTCCATTTTCTTTCCTGCTTTGTTGAAGATTAATTGATCATATACTGGTGAGTTTGTTGCTGGGTTTTCTGTTCTGTTCCATTGATGTTTTTGTGCTGGTACAATACTGTTTTTATTACTACAGCTTTGTAATATAACTTGAATCTGGAATTGTGATACCTTCAGTTTTGTTCTTCGTTTCCAAGATTGCTTTGGCTATTCTCAGTCCTTTGTAGTTCCACACAAATTTTGAGATTTTTTGTTCATTCCGGTTCTATGAAAAATGCTACTGGTATTTTGATAGAGATTGCATTAATTGTATAGATTCATTTGAGTAGTATAGACATTTTAACAATATTTGTTTTTCCAGTAAACGAACATGGAATGTCTGCATTTTCTTTGTGTCCTTTTCAATTTCTTTCATCGATGTTTTATAGTTTTCAGAGTAGAGGTCTTTCACCTCTTCGTTTAAGTTCATAGATACTTTATTATTTTGGGGAAATTCTAAATGGGATTGCTTTCTTAATTTCTCTTATTGCTGCTTTATTATTAATATATAGAAATGCAACAGATTTCTGTACATTGAGTTTTGTATTCTGAGTCTTTACTGAATTCATTTATCAGCTGTAGTTTTTGCAGGGAGTCTTTAGGGCTTTCTATATATAGTAGCATGTCATCTGCAAATAGTGAGTTTTACTTCTTCCTCACCAATTTGGATTCCTTTTATTTCTTTTAGTTGTCTCATTTCTATGGCTAGAACTATGTTGAATAAAAGTGGTAAGAAGAGACATCCTTGCCTTGTTCCCAACCTTAGGGGAAAAGCTCTCAGTTTTTCCCTATTGAATAGGATGTTCACTGTGGGTTTTTCATAGAAAGTCTTTATTATGTTGAAGTATGTTCCCTCTAAGCCTACTTTGTTAAGGGTTTTTTTTTATCATGAATAGACGCTGTACCTTGTCAGATTCTTTCTCTGTGTCTGTTGAAATGATCATATTGTTTATCCTTTCTCTTCTTGATGTGGTATATCACATTGATTGATTTGGGAATATTGAACCACCTTGCATTGCAAGAATAAATTACACTTGATTATAGTGAATGATTTTTTGGTTTGTTTTATTTTTATTTTTTTTTAATTTTATTTTTTAAATTTACATCTAAATTAGCATATAGTGCAACAATGATGTCAGGAGTAGATTCCTTAGTGCCCCTTACCCATTTAGCCCATCTCCCCTCCCACAACCCCTTCAGTAACCCTCTGTTCTCCATATTTAAGAGTCTCTTATGTTTTGTCCCCCTCCCTGTTTTTATATTATTTTTGCTTCCCTTCCCTTATGTTCATCTGTTCTGTGTCTTAAAGTCCTTATATGAGTGAAGTCATAAGATATTTGTCTTTCTCTGACTAATTTTGCTTAGCATAATAACCTCTAGTTCCATCTACGTAATTGCACATGACAAGATTTCATTCTTTCTGATTGCCGAGTAATACTCCATTGTATATATATATACCACATCTTCTTTATCCTTTCATCCATCGATGGACTTTTGGGCTCTTTCAATACTTTGGCTTTTGTTGATAGTGCTGCTGTAAACATTGGGGTGCATGTGTCCCTTCAAAACAGCATACCTGTATCCTTGGATAACTACTTAGTAGTGCAATTGCTGCTACTACTCATAGAGTAGTTCTATTTTTAATTTTTTGAGGAACCTCCATACTGTTTTCCAGAGTGGCTGCACCAGCTTGCATTCCCACCATCAATGCAAAAGAGATCCTCTTTCTCCACATCCTCGTCAACATCTGTTGTTGCCTGAGTTGTTAATGTTAGCCATTCTGACAGGTGTCAGGTGGTATCTCATTGTGGTTTTGATTTGTATTTCCCTGATGATGAGTGATGTGGAGCATTTTTTCATGTGTTGGTTGGCCATCTGGATGTCTTCCTTGGAGAAGTGTCTATTCATGTCTTTGCCCATTTCTTCACTGGATTATTTGTTTTTTGGGTGTTGAGTTTGAGAAGTTCTTTATAGATTTTGGATATTAACCCTTTATCTGATATGTCGTTTACAAATATCTTCTCCCATTCTGTTGGTTGCCTTTTAGTTTTGCTGATTGTTTCCTTTGCTGTGCGAAAGCTTTTCATTTTGATGAGGTCCCAGTAGTTCATTTTTGCTTTTGTTTCCATTGCCTCCAGAGATGTGTTGAGTAAGAAGTTGCTGTGGCCAAGATCATAGAGGTTTTTGCCTGATTTCTCCTCGAGGATTTTGATGGCTTCCTGTCTTCCATTGAGGTATTTCATCCGTTTTGAGTTTATTTTTGTGTATGGTGTAAGAAAGTGGTCCAGGTTCATTCTTCTTCATGTTGCTGTCCAGTTTCCCAGCACCACTTGCTGAGGAGACTGTCTTTATTCCATTGGATATTCTTTCCTGCTTTGTCAAAATTAGTTGGCCATACATTTGTGGGTCCATTTCTGGGTTCTCTATTCTGTTCCATTGATCTGAGTGTCTGTTCTTGTGCCAGTACCATACTGTCTTGATGATTACAGCTTTGTAGTATAGCTTAAAGTCTGGGATTGTGATACCTCCTGCTTTGGTTTCCTTTTTCAAGATTGCTTTGGCTATTCGGGGTCTTTTCTGGTTCCATACAAATTTTAGAATTATTTGTTCTAGTTCTGTGAAGAATGCTGGTATTATTTTGATAGGGATTGCATTGAATATGTAGATTGCTTTGAGCAGTACTGACATTTTAACAATATTTGTTCTTCCTATCCAGAAGCATGAAATATTTTTCCATTTTTGTGTCTTCTTCAATTTCTTTCATATGGTTTCTGTAGTTTTCGGCGTATAGATTTTTCACCACTTTGGTTAGATTTATTCCTGGGTATTTTATGGTTTTTGGTGCAATTGTACATGGGATCGATTCCTTGATTTCTCTTTCTGTTGCTTCATTGTTGGCGTATGGGAATGCAACTGATTTCTGTTCACTGATTTTGTATCCTGCAACTTTGCTGAATTCATCAATCAGTTCTAGCAGTTTTTTGGTGGAATCTTTTTGGTTTTCCATGTAGAGTATCATGGCATCTGTGAAGAGTGAAAGTTTGACCTCCTCCTGGCCAATTTGGATGCCTTTTATTTCCTTGTGTTGTCTGATTGCAGAGGCTAAGACTTCTAATACTATGTTGAATAACAGTGGCAAGAATGGACATCCCTGTCTTGTTCCTGACCTTAGGGGAAAGCTCTCAGTTTTTCCCCATTGAGGATGATATTAGTGTTGGGTCATTCATATATGGCTTTTTTGATATCGAAGTATACTCCTTCTATCCTGACTTTCTTGAGGGTTTTTATCAAGAAATGATGCTCTATTTTGTCAAAGGCTTTCTCTGCATCTATTGAGAGAATGATATGGTTCTTGTCCTTTCTTTTATTGATGTGATGAATCACGTTAATTGTTTTGCAGATATTGAACCAGCCCTGTATCCCAGGTATAAATCCCACTTGGTTGTGGTGAATAATTTTTTTAATGTATTGTTGGATCCTGTTGGCTAATATCATGTGGAGGATTTTTGCATTCATGTTCATCAGGGAAATTGGTTTATAGTTCTCATTTTTAGTGGGGTCTCTGTCTGTTTTTGGAATCAAGGTAATGCTGGATTCATAGAAAGAGTTTGGAGCTTTAAGAGGATAGGTGTTAACCCTTCCTTAAATGTTTGGTAGATTTCCCCTGGAAAGCCATCTGGCCCTGGACTCTTGTTTTTGGGAGATTTTTGATTACTAATTTGATTTCCTTACTGGTTATGGGTCTGTTCCAATTTTCTATTTCTTCCTGTTTCAGTTTTGGTAGTGTATATGTTTCTAGGAATTTGTCCATTTCTTCCAGATTGCCCATTTTATTGTCATATAATTGCTCATAATATTCTCTTATTATTGTTTTTATTTCTGCTGTGTTGGTTGTGATCTCTCCTCTTTCATTTTTGATTTTATTTATTTGGGTCCTTTCCTTTTTCTTTTTGATCAAACTGGCTAGTGGTTTATCAATTTTGTTAATTCTTTCAAAGAACAAGCTTCTGGTTTCATTGATCTGTTCTACTGTTTTGTTTTGTTTTTTTATAGTGTTGATTTCTGCTTTAATCTTTATTATTTCCTGTCTTTTGCTGGTTTTGGGTTTTATTTGTTGTTCTTTTTTCCAAATCTTTAAGGTTTAAGGTTAGGTTGTGTATCTGAGATCTTTCTTCCTTCTTTAGGAAGGATTGCTATATACTTCCCTCTTATGACCACCTTTCCTGTATCTCAGAGGTTTTGGGTTGTGGTGTTATCATTTTCATTGGCTTCCATGAACTTTTTAATTTCCTCTTTAACTTTTTGGTTAGCCCATTCATTCTTTAGTAGGATGTTCTTCAGTCTCCAAGTATTTGTTACCTTTCCAAATTTTTTCTTGTGGTTGATTTTGAGTTTAATAGCATTGTGGTCTGAAAATATGCACAGTATGATCTCCTGGTGTGGACCAAGAACCTCCCCGACCCCATTTGCCCTTCCCACCAGAGCACTGCCAGGTATTGGGCTGCGGAGTTTGAGACTCTGTGCTCCCCCTGTTTATGGTCTTAATGGAATTTAGACTTTCTCCTTTCTTCTTCATCCCATTTTAGTTCAGTCCCTGTGGCTGTTTCCAATTTTCCACTTTCTCCAGCTGCTTTTGGGGAGGGGTGCTTTTCCCGTATTCTCCACCCCTTCCCCCCACCCATCTCCATCCTTTCTCTGCACATACAAAAGCGGCTCCCTGCTCTCCATGGCTTCTCTCTCCCCAAGTTCACCTCTCTGTGCTGCGTACCTACTGAATTCTGTGGTTCAGGTTGTGCAGATTGTTGTGGTAATCCTCAGATCAGTTTTCTAGGTGTGCAGGATGGGTTAGTGTTGGTCTAGCTGTATTTCATGGACATGAGACACACAAAAAAATTTCCATGCTGTTCTGCCATGTTGGCTCCTCCCTGTGGTGAATGATTTTTTAAATGTATTGTTTGAATCTGTTTGGTAGTAGTTTGTTGAGTATTTTTCTATCTATGTTCATCAGGGATATTGGCCAGTAGTTCTCTTTTTTTTGGTTGTGTCTTTATCTGGTTTTGGTATTAGAGTAATGCTGGCCTCATAAAATGAATTAGGAAAATTTTCTCCCTTTGAGAAGAGTAGGTATTCACTCCTCTTTAAATGTTTGGTAGAATTCACCTGTGAAGCCACCTGGTCCTAGACATTTTGTTTGTTGAGGGTTTTTTATTAGATTCTTTGGTAGTAATTGGTCTTTTGAAGTTTTCTATTTCTTCCTGCTTCAGTTTTGGTAATTTATATGTTTCTAGGAATTTATCTATTTCTTCTAGTTTGTCTAATTGGTTGGCATATAGTTTTTCATAATATTTTCTTAGAATTGTGTTTCTGTGGTGTTTGCTGTTATTTCTCTCACATTTGTAGTTTTGTTTATTTTAAGTCCTTTCTTTTTGATGAGTCTGGCTGAAGGTTTATCAATTTTGTTGAGTTTTTCAAAGAACCAGCTCCTGGTTTCATTGATCTCTTCTGTTATATATTTTTTATGTGTTTGTTTTTAGTTTCTATATCATTTATCTCTGTTCTAATCCTTATTGTTTCCTTCCTTCTGCTGGGTTTGTGTTTTGTTGTTCTTTTTCTAGCTTCTTTATGTGTAATGTTAGGTTGTTTATTTGAGACTTTTCTTCTTGAGGTAGGTCTGTATTATTATAAACTTCCCTCTTGGAACCACTTTTGCTGCATTCGAAAGATTTTGGACCGTTGTGTTTTCATTTTCATTTGTTTCCATGTAATTTTTAATTTCTTCTTTGATTTCCTGGTTGACCCATTCATTGTTTAGTAGGATGTTATTTAACTTCCATTAATTTGTAGTCTTTGCAAATTTTTTTTCTTGTGTCTTGACTTCTAGTTTCATAACATTATGATCAGAAAAGATGCATGGTATGACATTGGTCTTTTTGAATTTATTGAGACTTGATTGGAGGGCGGCAAGATGGCGGCTTAGGAGGACGCTGGGCTCACCGCACGTCCTGCTGATCACTTAGATTCCATCTACATCTGCCTAAATAACCCAGAAAACCGCCAGAGGATTAGCAGAACGGAGTCGCCGGAGCCAAACGCAGACGAGAGGCCCACGGAAGAGGGTAGGAAGGGCGGCGAGGCGGTGCGCGCTCCACGGACTGGCGGGAGGGAGCCGGGGCGGAGGGGCGGCTCGCCAGCCAAGCACAGCCACCGAGTCTGGCTTGCAAAAGCGGAGGGGCCTGACGGACTGTGTTCCCACAACAAGCGCGACTTAGCGTCTGGGAGGTCATAAGTTAACAGCTCTGCTCGGAAAGCGGGAAGGCTGGAGGACAAAGGGAGGGAGAGCTGCTGAGCCCCCTGACAACAGAGCTCAGTTTGGTGGGGAACAAAGGCGCTCGCCAGTGCCATCTCCCCCGCCCATCCCCCAGCCGAAATCCCAAAGAGAACCTGTTCCTGCCGGGGAACTTGCTCGATCCGCGCAAACACCCAACTCTGCGCTTCGGCGGAGCCAAACCTCCGGCAGCGGATCTGACTCCCTCCCGCTGCCACAGGGCCCCTCCTGAAGTGGATCACCTAAGGAGAAGCGATCTAAGCCTGCCCCTCCTGCCCCCGAGCACCTTGCCTACCCACCCCAGCTAATACGCCAGATCCCCAGCATCACAAGCCTGGCACGGTGCAAGTAGCCCAGACGAGCCACACCACCCCACAGTGAATCCCGCCCCTAGGAGAGGGGAAGAGAAGGCACACACCAGTCTCACCGTGGCCCCAGCGGTGGGCTGGGGACAGACATCAGGTCTGACTGCGGCCCCGCCCACCAACTCCAGTTATACACTACAGCACAGGGGAAGTGCCCTGCAGGTCCGCACCACTCCAGGGACTATCCAAAATGACCAAGCGGAAGAACTCCCCTCAGAAGAATCTCCAGGAAATAACAACAGCTAATGAGCTGATCAAAAAGGATTTAAATAATATAACAGAAAGTGAATTTAGAATAATAGTCATAAAATTAATCGCTGGGCTTGAAAACAGTATACAGGACAGCAGAGAATCTCTTGCTACAGAGATCAAGGGACTAAGGAACAGTCACGAGGAGCTGAAAAACGCTTTAAACGAAATGCATAACAAAATGGAAACCACCACAGCTCGGCTTGAAGAGGCAGAGGAGAGAATAGGTGAACTAGAAGATAAAGTTATGGAAAAAGAGGAAGCTGAGAAAAAGAGAGATAAAAAAATCCAGGAGTATGAGGGGAAAATTAGAGAATTAAGTGATACACTAAAAAGAAATAATATACGCATAATTGGTATCCCAGAGGAGGAAGAGAGAGGGAAAGGTGCTGAAGGGGTACTTGAAGAAATCATAGCTGAGAACTTCCCTGAACTGGGGAAGGAAAAAGGCATTGAAATCCAAGAGGCACAGAGAACTCCCTTCAGACGTAACTTGAATCGATCTTCTGCACGACATATCATAGTGAAACTGGCAAAATACAAGGATAAAGAGAAAATTCTGAAAGCAGCAAGGGGTAAACGTGCCCTCACATATAAAGGGAGACCTATAAGACTCGTGACTGATCTCTCTTTTGAAACTTGGCAGGCCAGAAAGAATTGGCACGAGATTTTCAGGGTGCTAGACAGAAAAAATATGCAGCCGAGAATCCTTTATCCAGCAAGTCTGTCATTTAGAATAGAAGGAGAGATAAAGGTCTTCCCAAACAAACAAAAACTGAAGGAATTTGTCACCACTAAACCAGCCCTACAAGAGATCCTAAGGGGGACCCTGTGAGACAAAGTCCCAGAGACATCACTACAAGCATAAAACATACAGACATCACAATGACTCTAAACCCGTATCTTTCTATAATAACACTGAATGTAAATGGATTAAATGCGCCAACCAAAAGACATAGGGTATCAGAATGGGTAAAAAAACAAGACCCATCTATTTGCTGTCTACAAGAGACTCATTTTAGACCTGAGGACACCTTTAGATTGAGAGTGAGGGGATGGAGAATTATTTATCATGCGACTGGAAGCCAAAAGAAAGCTGGAGTAGCCATACTTATATCAGACAAACTAGACTTTAAATTAAAGGCTGTAACAAGAGATGAAGAAGGACATTATATAATAGTTACAGGGTCTATCCATCAGGAAGAGCTAACAATTATAAATGTCTATGCACCGAATACCGGAGCCCCCAAATATATAAAACAATTACTCATAAACATAAGCAACCTTATTGATAAGAATGTGGTAATTGCAGGGGACTTTAATACACCACTTACAGAAATGGATAGATCATCTAGACACACGGTCAATAAAGAAACAAGGGCCCTGAATGAGACATTGGATCAGATGGACTTGACAGATATATTTAGAACTCTGCATCCCAAAGCAACAGAATATACTTTCTTCTTGAGTGCACATGGAACATTCTCCAAGATAGATCATATACTGGGTCACAAAACAGCCCTTCATAAGTTTACAAGAATTGAAATTATACCATGCTTACTTTCAGACCACAATGCTATGAAGCTTGAAATCAACCACAGAAAAAAGTCTGGAAAACCTCCAAAAGCATGGAGGTTAAAGAACACCCTACTAACGAATGAGTGGGTCAACCAGGCAATTAGAGAAGAAATTAAAAAATATATGGAAACAAATGAAAATGAAAATACAACAATCCAAACGCTTTGGGACGCAGCAAAGGCAGTCCTGAGAGGAAAATACATTGCAATCCAGGCCTATCTCAAGAAACAAGAAAAATCCCAAATACAAAATCTAACAGCACACCTAAAGGAACTAGAAGCAGAACAGCAAAGGCAGCCTAAGCCCAGCAGAAGAAGAGAAATAATAAAGATCAGGGCAGAAATAAACAATATAGAAACTAAAAAAACTGTAGAGCAGATCAACGAAACCAAGAGTTGGTTTTTTGAAAAAATAAACAAAATTGACAAACCTCTAGCCAGGCTTCTCAAAAAGAAAAGGGAGATGACCCAAATAGATAAAATCATGAATGAAAATGGAATTATTACAACCAATCCCTCAGAGATACAAACAATTATCAGGGAATACTATGAAAAATTATATGCCAACAAACTGGACAACCTGGAAGAAATGGACAAATTCCTGAACAACCACACTCTTCCAAAACTCAATCAGGAGGAAATAGAAAGCTTGAACAGACCCATAACCAGCGAAGAAATTGAATCGGTTATCAAAAATCTCCCAACAAATAAGAGTCCAGGACCAGATGGCTTCCCAGGGGAGTTCTACCAGACGTTTAAAGCAGAGATAATACCTATCCTTCTCAAGCTATTCCAAGAAATAGAAAGGGAAGGAAAACTTCCAGACTCATTCTATGAAGCCAGTATTACTTTGATTCCTAAACCAGACAGAGACCCAGTAAAAAAAGAGAACTACAGGCCAATATCCCTGATGAATATGGATGCAAAACTTCTCAATAAGGTACTAGCAAATCGAATTCAACGGCATATAAAAAGAATTATTCACCATGATCAAGTGGGATTCATTCCTGGGATGCAGGGCTGGTTCAACATTCGCAAATCAATCAACGTGATACATCACATTAACAAAAAAAAAGAGAAGAACCATATGATCCTGTCAATCGATGCAGAAAAGGCCTTCGACAAAATCCAGCACCCTTTCTTAATAAAAACCCTTGAGAAAGTCGGGATAGAAGGAACATACTTAAAGATCATAAAAGCCATTTATGAAAAGCCCACAGCTAACATCATCCTCAACGGGGAAAAACTGAGCGCTTTTTCCCTGAGATCAGGAACACGACAAGGATGCCCACTCTCACCGCTGCTGTTTAACATAGTGCTGGAAGTTCTAGCATCAGCAATCAGACAACAAAAGGAAATCAAAGGCATCCAAATTGGCAAAGATGAAGTTAAGCTTTCGCTTTTTGCAGATGACATGATATTATACATGGAAAATCCGATAGACTCCACCAAAAGTCTGCTAGAACTGATACAGGAATTCAGCAAAGTTGCAGGATACAAAATCAATGTACAGAAATCAGTTGCATTCTTATACACTAACAATGAAGCAACAGAAAGACAAATAAAGAAACTGATCCCATTCACAATTGCACCAAGAAGCATAAAATACCTAGGAATAAATCTAACCAAAGATGTAAAGGATCTGTATGCTGAAAATTATAGAAAGCTTATGAAGGAAATTGAAGAAGATTTAAAGAAATGGAAAGACATTCCCTGCTCATGGATTGGAAAAATAAATATTGTCAAAATGTCAATACTACCCAAAGCTATCTACACATTCAATGCAATCCCAATCAAAATTGCACCAGCATTCTTCTCGAAACTAGAACAAGCAATCCTAAAATTCATATGGAACCACAAAAGGCCCCGAATAGCCAAAGGAATTTTGAAGAAGAAGACCAAAGCAGGAGGCATCACAATCCCAGACTTTAGCCTCTACTACAAAGCTGTCATCATCAAGACAGCATGGTATTGGCACCAAAACAGACACATAGACCAATGGAATAGAATAGAAACCCCAGAACTAGACCCACAAACGTATGGCCAACTCATCTTTGACAAAGCAGGAAAGAACATCCAATGGAAAAAAGACAGCCTCTTTAACAAATGGTGCTGGGAGAACTGGACAGCAACATGCAGAAGGTTGAAACTAGACCACTTTCTCACACCATTCACAAAAATAAACTCAAAATGGATAAAGGACCTAAATGTGAGACAGGAAACCATCAAAACCTTAGAGGAGAAAGCAGGAAAAGACCTCTCTGACCTCAGCCGTAGCAATCTCTTACTGGACACATCCCCAAAGGCAAGGGAATTAAAAGCAAAAGTGAATTACTGGGACCTTATGAAGATAAAAAGCTTCTGCACAGCCAAGGAAACAACCAACAAAACTAAAAGGCAACCAACGGAATGGGAAAAGATATTCGCAAATGACATATCGGACAAAGGCTAGTATCCAAAATCTATAAAGAGCTCACCAAACTCCACACCCGAAAAACAAATAACCCAGTGAAGAAATGGGCAGAAAACATGAATAGACACTTCTCTAAAGAAGACATCCGGATGGCCAACAGGCACATGAAAAGATGTTCAGCGTCGCTCCTTATCAGGGAAATACAAATCAAAACCACACTCAGGTATCACCTCACGCCAGTCACTGTGGCCAAAATGAACAAATCCGGAGACTATAGATGCTGGAGAGGATGTGGAGAAACGGGAACCCTCTTGCACTGTTGGTGGGAATGCAAATTGGTGCAGCCGCTCTGGAAAGCAGTGTGGAGGTTCCTCAGAAAATTAAAAATAGACCTACCCTATGACCCAGCAATAGCACTGCTAGGAATTTATCCAAGGGATACAGGAGCACTGATGCATAGGGCCACGTGTACCCCAATGTTCATAGCAGCACTCTCAACAATAGCCAAATTATGGAAAGAGCCTAAATGTCCATCAACTGATGAATGGATAAAGAAATTGTGGTTTATATACACAATGGAATATTACGTGGCAATGAGAAAAAATGAAATATGGCCTTTCGTAGCAACGTGGATGGAACTGGAGAGTGTGATGCTAAGTGAAATAAGCCATACAGAGAAAGACAGATACCATATGGTTTCACTCTTATGTGGATCCTGAGAAACTTCACAGGAACCCATGGGGGAGGGGAAGGAAAAAAAAAAAGAGGTTAGAATGGGAGAGAGCCAAAGCATAAGAGACTTAAAAACTGAGAACAAACTGAGGGTTGATGGGGGGTGGGAGGGAGGAGAGGGTGGGTGATGGGTATTGAGGAGGGCACCTTTTGGGATGAGCACTGGGTGTTGTATGGAAACCAATTTGTCAATAAATTTCATAAAAAAAAAAATGAATTTATTGAGACTTGTTTGGCGGCCTAATATATGATCTATTCTGGAGAATGTTCCATGTACACTTGAAAAGAATGTGTATTCTGTTTTAGGATGGAATGTTCTGAATATATCTGGTAAATCTATCTGATCCAATGTGTCATTAAAGCCATTATTTCTTTTTTGATTTTCTTTTTGGATGATCTTTCCATTGATGTAAGAGGGCTGGTAAAACCCCTATTATTATTGTATTATTATTGATTAGTTTCTTCATGTTTTTTATTAACTGTTTTGTGTATTTGGGTGCTTCATGTTGGGCGTGTAAATATTTACAATTTTTATATCTTCTTATTGGATTTTCTCCTTTATTATTATATAGTGTCCTTCTTTGTCTCCTGTTACAGAGTTTGTTTTAAAGTCTTTTTGTCCAATAAAAGTATTGCTGCCCTGGCTTTCTGTTGACATCCCTTTTCATGATAAATGTTTCTCCATCCCCTCACTTTCAATCTGTAGGTGTCTGTAGGTCTGAAATTAGTCCCTTGTGGTTAGCATATAGATGGATCTTGCTTTTTTAATCCACTTTGTCACTCTATGTGTTTTTATAGGAATGTTTAGTCCATTCACATTGAAACTAATTAATAGATAGGTATTTATTGCCATTTTGTAACTTGTTTTGTGCTTGTTTCTAAAATTTATCTCTGATGCTTTCTTCTCTTGCTCTCTTTCATGGATTGCTGGTTTTCTGAGTGATATACTTGGGTTTACTTCTCTTTATTCTTTGCATATCTATTACTGGTTTTTCATGTGTGGTTACCATGAGTTTTGTATATAACCTCTTCTGCGTATAGCACTCTGTATTAAGTTGATGGTCACTTTAGTTTGAATCCATTCTTTACTACTCTCTTCATGTTTTAGGTACAAGGTGTCATATTTTACATCCTTTTATTTTGTGAATCCTTTGACTGATTGTTACAGATATACTTATTTTTCATACTCTCATTTATGGTCTTTCCTTTTCATTCAAAGGGTCACCTTTAATATTTCTTTAAAAAGTTTTTTTTTAATGCTTATTTTTGAGAGAGATAGACAAAGTGTGAGCAAGGAAGGGGCAGAGAGAAAGGGAGACACAGAATCTGAAGCAAGCTCCAGGCTCTGACTTACCAACACAGAATCCGACCCAGGGTTTGAACCCATGAGCTATGAGATCATGACCTGAGCTGAAGTCAGATGCTTAACTGACTGAGCCACCCAGGTACCCCACCTTTAATATTTCTTTAGGGATGGTTTAGTGGTCATGAACTCCTTTAGTTTTTGGTTGAGAAAATCTTTATCTCTCATTCTGAATAATAGCCTTGCTGGATAGGGTATTCTTGGCTGCAGGTTTTTCCCTTTTAGCTCTTTGAATATGTCTTCCCACTCCCTTCTGGCCTGCAAAGTTTCTGCTGAAAAATCCACTGATAACCTTACCAGGTTTCCCTTACTTGTAACTGTCTTCTTTTCTTTCGCTGCTTTAAAAGTTCTTCCTTTATCTATACATTTTGCCATTTTAATTACTATATGTCTTGGTATGGACCTCCTTAGGTTGATTTTGTTGAGGGATCTCTGTGCTTCCTGGATCTGGATATCTGTTAACTTCCCCAGATTAAAGTCATTTTCAGCTGTTACTTCTTCAAATAAATCTTCACCTCCTTGTCTCTCTCTTTTTTTCTTCTGGGATCCCTATAACTCTAATATCATTATCCTTGGTAGAGTCACTGAGTTCCCTAATTCTATTCCTGTTTAGCATGACTCTTTTTTCTTTCATTTGGTCAGCCTGCTTAATTTCCATTACTCTGTCTTACAGGTCATTAATCCATTCCTTTGCTTCGTCTAGCTTTCTATATATTCCATCAAGTGTTTTTGTTTAATTAATATTTGATTTTTGAAAGATAGAGAGAGACAGGAAGGAGTCTAGAGAGGGAGAGAGAGGAAATCCCAAGCACACTGTCAGTGCAGAGACCAACATAGGGCTCAAACCCATGAACCACGAGATCATGATCTGAGCTGAAGTCAAGAATTGGATGCTTCACTGCACCCCTATCAAGTGTATTTTTAACTTCATATATTGCATTCTTCATCTATGATTGGTTCTTTTTATGTTTTTCCTCTATCTGTTAAGGGTCTCACACAAATAGGTTGAAAGTGAGAGGATGGAAAAATACATTTTAGGCAAAAAGTAACCAAAGGAGAACCTAGATAGCTATGCTTATATCAGACAAAATACACTTTAAATCAAAAGCCTATTTAAATCAAAAGATTACAAGGGACAAATAAACACATTATATGTTAATAAAAGTTGCAATACAGCAAGAAGATACAACAATTACAAACATTTATGTATACAATACACAGACCATCAAAAAAGTATAAAGCAAAAACTGACAGAATTAAAGGGAGAGGTAGACATTTCTATAATAAAAGTTAAAAATTTCAGTATCTCATTCTTAACAATGGATAGAAAAACCAGGCAGAAGGGAGGGAAACAAGGAACTTGAACTACACATAAACCAGTTAGATCTAACTTATATGGAACAGACTACCAAAGTCAACAGCAACAAAATACACATTCTTCTCAAGTGCACATGGGACATTCTCCAGGATAGATGGTGTATTATGCTACAAATTAAATCTCAATGGATTTTAAAACATAGATATAGCACTAATTATCTTCTCTGACCACAACGGGATAAAGCTAGAGATCAGTAACAAAAGGAAACCTGGAAAACACAATTTTGTTGAAATTCAACAACAACTCTTAAGCAGCCAATAAATCAAATAAAAACATTACAAGAGAAATTAGGAAATATTTTGAGAGAATTTACAACAAAAACAACATAGCAAAACTTATGGGACACAGTGAAAACAGTGCTGATGGGGAAATTTACAATTATAAATCCTTACCTTAAAGAAAGAAGAAACATGCTAAGCCAACAATGTAACTTTACAACTTAGACAACTAGGAAAAGAACAAGCTATGCCCAAAACTAGCCAAAAAAAAAAAATAAATAAATAAATAATAAAAAGAGTAGACAAATGAAATAGAGGATAGAAAATCTATAGAGAAAAACAATAAAACCAAAAATTGTTTCTTCAAAAAGATCAAGAAAATTTAGCTAGATGGACTAAGAAATAAAGAGGGAAGCCTCAATTGCTAACATCAGAACCAAAAGTGGGGCCAGCAGTTAGGTCAGTACCAATGGCATGGGCCTGTGACTTTTTTCATGCTTGACCACTTACTTGTCATGCAGCCATGGTGTGGAAGTTAAACCTGCCTTTGCTTTTAGTCTTGCTTCTTCTCAGCCCAGCCTTGATGCACAGTTCAGGCCTTCTGATTTTAGTCCTTAACATTTGGCCTCTTAAGAATCAACTGAGACAGTGTGGACAGCATGAACATCTGAAGGTTATATTCTGGATACAATTGAAAGCAGCTGTGCTTTCTGTGAGATAGAGCAGTGTGATGGCACTGTAGGCTTTGGAGGAAGGCCTGATGAGTTTGGAAAATCCATAAGATGGGATTTACTGTTACACCTACAAATAGTATAATATTCAAAACATGATCAAATAGGATATTTGCCAATAAATGGAGCTCAGGACTATGCTGATGATGCTTCAGTGATAGCCTTAGCCATTGGGCTTGGTGATATATTGATGTGCTTCCTACCAAGCTACCAAGGATGTAGAAATTATGAGAATAGGAGAATATCTAACTATAGCTTGCTAAGAAGTGATTTTAAGAATTCAGAAATATTTTTTGAAACCCTTTGGGGGCTGTTAAATACAATTGTGTAACTATCAGTTATGATGTTGCTTATAATCAACTTCCAACCTTTACTTGGTTTAGTCTTATAGTTTATAATTCTCTAAAAAAATCAGTCAACTGAGGAAAAAGTAGATTGAATCTAGTTCATCTTTTCTGTTAGCATCTATATTTAAAGAAAGAAGCAAAGACTTAAAAGGTTACACATTATCATCTCATAGTGTGCTTCAAGTATTCTAAATTCTTTGTAAAATAAGTGCAAAAATAAATTTATACTGAAGGAGAAAAAAAAGAAATGAAAGTGGGGACATTACTGCTGATGCTATAGAAATAGAAAGAATTATGAGAGAGTACTGTAAAATAATGTATCCCAAAAAATTGGATAATCAAGATGAAATCAACAAATTCCTAGAAACATGAAACCTATTAAGACTAAATCACAAAGAAATAGAAAATAAGAACAGGCTTAAAACTAGTAAGGAGATTAAATCATCAATAAAAAAATTCATCCAACAAAGAAAAGCTCCGGACCTGATGATTTTACTGGTGAATTCTACCAAACATTAAAGCAACAACTATCACCAATCCTTCTCAAATGTTTCCAAAAGATTGAAGAGTAGAGAACATTCCCTAACTCATTCTGTGATACCAGCAATTCATTGCTCCAAAGCCAGAGAAAAACAATGTAAGAAAACTATTGGTCAATACCCCTTATAAACATTAATACAAAAATCTTCAAAATGCTATCAAACCAAATTCAGTATATTAAAAGTATTATACACCATGACCAATTGGATTTATTCCTGGAATGCAAGGATGGCTCAATTATGAAAATCAATGCATATAATATAGCACATTAATAGAATGAAGGGGAAAACAACACGATTATCTCAATTGATATATAAAAAGCATTTGATAAAATTCATTAGCCCTTGATGGTAATAACACCTGATAAAATTAGAAGGAAGCTATCTCAACATAATAAAACCACATATGAAAACCTGATGGCAAACATCATAGTCAATAGAGAAACACTAAAAGATCTTTTAAAATCAGGAACAAAACAAGGATGTCCACTTCTGCCATTTGTGTTCAACATAGTACTAGAATTTCTAACCAGAGCAAT
This sequence comes from Prionailurus viverrinus, assembly GCF_022837055.1. Taxonomy (NCBI): domain Eukaryota; kingdom Metazoa; phylum Chordata; class Mammalia; order Carnivora; family Felidae; genus Prionailurus; species Prionailurus viverrinus. The sequence goes on along the minus strand of NC_062573.1, from coordinate 36,911,446 downwards.
TAGGCAAGAGAAAGAAATGAAAGGATCCAAATTGGAAAGGCAGAAGTAAAATAATCTGTTTGCAAATTATAGAGTCTTAGATGTAGAAAATCCTAATGACTCTACAAAAGAAAACCTGATAGAAATAATAAATGAATTTGCAAAGTTTCAGGATACAAAATCACCTCACAAAAATCAATTACATTTCTATAGCCTAATAATGAACAATCTGAAGAGGAAATTAAATAAATCATTCCACTTAAGATAGCATCAAAACCAAGGGGGTGAAAGACTTCTACAATGCAAACTACAGCCCATTACTGAAAGAAATTAAAGGCATAAGTAGGTGAAGACATCATATATTCATGGATTGGAAGACTTAATCTTATTAAGATACCAATATTATTCAGAGATCTACAAAATTTATACAATATCTACCAAATCTCAACAATGTTTTTGTAGAAATAGAAAACAAAAAACACTTTGTAAAATTTATATGGAATCTCCAGAGACTATGGTTAGTCAAAATAATTCCAAAAAAGAAAAGTTGGCGGACTCACATTTCCTGATTTCAAAACTTACTACAAAGTTGCATTTGTCAAAAAAGGGAGGCACTGGCATAAAGACAGATATGTAGACGAATGGAACAGAATAGAGACCCCAGAAATAAGTTCTCATATAATGAGTTTTGAGAAGGGTGCCAGGATAATTCAGTGGGGGAGAAAACAGTCTTCAACAAATGGTTTTGGGAAAACTGGATATCCACATGCAAAAGAGTTGGACCCTTACCTAATACTATGTCTAAAAAAATTAACTCAAAATCAATCAAAGACCTAAATATAAGAGTTAAAACTATAAAGTGCTTAGAAGAAAACCTATGACAAAATCTTTGCAACATTGGATTTGGCATTTTCTTGGATATGACACCAAAAGCACAGACAACAAAAGAAAAAATAGACTAACTGGATTTCATGAAAATTAAAAACTTTTGTGCATAAAAAATACTATTAACAGAATAAAAAGTTAATCTACAAAAAAGGTTAAAATATTCACAAATCCTGTATCTGGTAAGGGTGTTAACATCAGGAATATGTAGAGAATTCTAAAACTCAACAACAAAAAACAGCCTCTGGGCAGGATATATGTCAGCATGTAAATGCATGCTAGTAAAGCTGGACCCTCGAGCTGCAGCTTCTAGAGTATGCAGTCAAATACCTTCCAGGGAAAGACTAGGAGATAAGCACTTTTTTAAAAAAGTTTTCAATGTTTATTTATTTTTGAGCGAGAGAGGCAAAGCATGGGTGGGGGAGGGGCAGAGAGAGAGGGAGTCACAGAATCCAAAGCAGGCTCCAGCCTCCAAGCTGTCAGCACAGAGCCTGACGCGGGGCCTGAACTCACGAACTGTGAGATCATGACCTGAGCCAAAGTCGGATGCTTAACTGACTGAGCCACCCAGGCACCCCAGAGATAAGCAATTTTGCTTGTTCTCTCTGCACTGAGCCCTGGGAAGATAGCTGTGGCAAGTGTTCACCACCTGTTACCAACTGCTTCTTTGTTTGCCCCAGTAGCTTTCAGAACTAGGTCCCTTTGGTGACAGCTTTAAAAGCTGAGGTATCAGATAGGTGGTCCAAACCCTTCACTCCTCAGGAAGAAGCTGGGGTTTGGGAGTTCCCTCCTGATTGTATGGCACTGGGCCAAAGGTGAGTTTATTATGAGAGTGTTTCAGCACACTCTACCAGTTTTAATATGGGTATTTTTTCAGTTGCCCGATGTGTAGGAGTCACACAACTAGTTTCTGGGTGTCTCCCAGAGGGAATTGCTTCATGTGTAGCTATATATTTGGAATATCCATGGGAGGAGGGAAATTCAGGAGCCTCTGGTGTCTCCATCTTTGTCTGGGGTCCCTGCTAGACTTTATTAAAAGCACTTTGGAGTTATTAAGTACTTCAAACTTCACAGGAAGCCATCAGATAAGAAAGTCTTGGTGTTCAGGAAATATACAGAAATGACTTTCAATGAAAGGGGAAGGTGACTATAGAGACTAAGATGTCCCACGATCTGCTACCTGCAAACTGGAGACCCCCAAAAGCCAGTAGTTATAATTTAGCCCAAGTCTAAAGGCCTGAGAATCAGAGGAGCAAATTGCTTAAATCCTTCTCCAAGGTCCAGAGAAGATGAAGTGAGATATTCCAACTCAAGTAGGAAACCAGGAAGCAAAGAAGACTATTTCATCAATTTGTATACTTATTGTTTATCCCTCTTGTAAATTTTGCTGGGATATATAGTTATATTTTTTTTTATCATTTTTCATAATAGTTTTTATAAAGTTGGCTAAATAAGAGCAATCTCAATCCATGTACCAAAACATTTTCTCTGCAGTTCTAAAATTAGCACCATTCAAATAACCCCACCAAATACTAGATAATGTTACCGTGAAAGTATCTGTGAGAGGAGGGAGTGGCTAACAGGGAAGTTTTTCTCTACTCCCAGAATGGACAAAATGTGGCAAAGTTTTAGAGCTACATAAATTAAGATGCATTTACTGATCAAAACCATTTCTACCATGAACTGTGACAATGCCACAATCAGTCTAGAGACTGGGGGGTGTGTGAATCAGAGGAGGCAGCAAGCTGGATCGGCATCACAGTGAAATCTTTAAAGTTAGGATAAGGTCTGAGATTTTACTCCAAGAAGTTCCTATAACATATTCCTACAATGCTTAAAACATAAATGACGCTAACTAAATTAGCTAATTTCATAATTTGTACACCAAGAAGGGAAGCAATAACCTGCTTCATGTGTGCCTGGGTAAGCGGTGCCCATTCATATTGGAATAGGTGTTATTCAGTATCATGAAGTAGGAGATGTCATTAACCTTCTCTAATCTCATGCAAAAGGATATTAGCTAGTACAGGAATTCAAATGCATTTCCTTAATATTATTCCTCTCCCCAGTTTTTTTCTTTGCTCAAGATTTTGTAAAGATAGTAAAATAATGTGGAAGAAATAGACCCCACCAGATGAGCTGAACAGTGCATGTTAAACAGTTAATAAATATTTTGTACTGTGAGGGTACATGTTCCACTATTCATTTCTCATTCCTTCTTACCAGAATTCAAGTGATCTTCTATTTTTATGCAAACTATGATATAGTCACTATTTCAATCCTGGTTTTCATTGCTTTTATTCCATTGCAAACTAATTAGTGGTAGTCATCAATATTTGTCTCAGAATATATCCAGCATTCTACCTTCCAGACACATGATAGGATTGCACTGTTTGGCTTCTTCGTGGTTAATAGGGATGTTATTATGACTCAGATAGGGATGATGTTGCCAATTCAGTTGAAGGAGTTTTAAGCAGAAGTGACATGTGTCACTTCCAGAAGGAGTTTCTAATTACCTGTGGGCAATTCTTCAAAATTTCCTTGTCTCTTTGGGATGGATTGGCAACACTCAATATGGTGAGTTCTTCATCAGACTGCTTCCTTTGGTGTCGAGTTTCCTTGTAGATCCAAGAAGAGTATGTAGTGTGAATAAGTAATATGCCTTTCTTCCTTAAGGCATTAAGAATTGGGGGATTATTACTGAAACATAAATTAGCCTTTATCGACTAATATCCATGAAGTTTTACCTCTTATACTACTGGACACCATTTCTTATCAGTCAGGTAAACATGTATATCCTAATTATGAGGTATTCTCAGTCTCTGCTGCTCTTGTTTCAAGGTCAGGCATTAAAGTACAGAAACTTTATGCTTAGACTAAATAGCAACCTACTAAATGAATTTTATCGCTCAAGGATTTTAGTTACCACGTACCATTGTACACATTTATATAGATTCACAAAATTCTAGCTATATGAGTGAGACCACACATTGCCCTCTAAAATAATGCCTCTTCAAAATTCTGTTGCTATAATTGCATGTTTTATAGACCTTGACAATATGTGATAAAGTAAAAATAATTGACTCAGTGTTTTCTAGAAGATGCTCCCATTTCTTGGAAAACTTTCCATGTACTGTTATTCTCTGTCTCACAGTAATAAATGAACCTCTGCTATCGCCACTGGTTGTTGGTATCTTGTAACAACAAAAAAGTGGATTAAATACATACTTAACACATTATGAACAACATTGAAAGGAATTTCAAAGACCATTCAGTCTTCTTGGTCTCTGTAAAATCTTGCAATTGTTTCTTACCAGGCTGTCTTGGCTATGTTTTTAGACATCTCCAAAGCACTGGAAAATCATATGCATCAGTAGCATAGGTAATGGTGCATCATGAAGGTGCTAAGGTGATTGCCTCTATTGGGAGGAAGAAGTCTTGCACTCTACAGAACTGGTGCTTGCAATAAATATGAACCTCAATAGAGAATTCTAAGGGTGTAGTGAATACTTCAAAAGGTTAAGGATTATTAAAGTAAATGGAAGCAAAGGGACCAAAATTAATAAGTAAAGGGAGAAATAGGCTAATTCTGACTACATATAGTTTCATGGAATGGTTTTTGACTTAAAAGCAACAACAAAAAAGCCTTTGGAAACTTCATTTATGTAACCACCAATTGAAAGTGAAACGTGAACACTGTGTTAGGGTACTCGAGAGAAACAGAACCAACAGGAGAGATTTAGATACATGTTTAGAAAAAGAGATTTACAGGGCACCTGTGTGGCTCAGTTGGTTAAGCATCTGACTCTTGATTTCAACTCAAGTCATGATCTCTGTCTTGAGATCAATCTCTGTGTCAGGCTCTGCACTGAGCTTGAACCCTGCTTCAGATTCTCTCTCCTTCTCTCTTTCCTTCTGCTTTCCCTCTCTCTCTCTCTTCTGGAAATAAATAAACATTAAAAAAGAAGAAGAGATTTACTACAGGAATTGGCTCATGTAGTCATGGAGGCTGAGATAAGCCATGATGCAACCTGCTGTCTGCAAATCTAGAAAGCTAGTGATAGAATTCAGTCCAAGTTCAAAGACCTGATCACCAGAGGAGCTGATGATATAACTCCTAGTGGAAAGCTGAAGGCCTGAGAAGGGGTGGGGAGAGACCCTTGTGTAAGTCTAAAGGTCTCAAAGCCAGAAGATGAGACAGATGCCAGAGTGCAAGAGAAGATAGACATTCTAGCTTATATAGAATGAGAATTTGCTTTTTTTCTGCCTTTTTGTCCTCAGAAGATCAGATGATGCCCTCCCACATTAGTGAGGACACATCAGACTCCTCACAGATTCAAGTGCCAATCTCTTCTAGAATCATCCTCACAGACCTTGAAAAATCATGTTTTTTTTCATGTCTTATGCCCATTTCTTCACTGGATTGTTTGTTTTTTGGGTCTTGAGTTTGGTAAGTTCTTTACACATTTTTGTTACTAACCCTCTATTCAGTATGTCATTTGCAAACATCTTATCCCATTCCATTGGTTGCCTTTTAATTTTGTTGATTTTTTCCTTTGCTGTGCAGAAGGCTTTTATCTTGATGAGGTCCCAATAGTTCATTTTTGCTTCTACTTCCCTTGCCTTTGGAAACATGTCAAATAAGAATCTGCTGTGGCCAGATGGCTAACAGACACATGAGAAGATGCTCAACATCACTTATCATCAGGGAAATACAAATTAAAACCACAATGATATACCACCTCAAACCAGTCAGAGTGGCTAACATTAACTCAGGAAACAAGTGATGTTGGTGAGGATGTGGAGAAAGGGGAACCCTTTTGCAGTGTTGATGGGAATGCAAACTGGTGTAGCCACTCTGGAAAGCAGTGTGGAGGTTCCTCAAAAAATTTAAAATGGAACTATCCTACAACCCAGTGATTGCTCTACTATTCCTAGGATACAGGATACAGGAGTGCTGATTTGAAGAGGCACATACACCTCAATGTTTATAGCAGCAGTATCAACAATAGCCAAATTATGGAAAGAGCCCAAATGTCCATTGACTAATGAATGGATTAAAATTTGTTATTACACACACACACACACACACACACACACACACACACACACACACACACTGGAATACTATTCATCGATGAAGAATAATGAAATCTTGCCATTTGTAACAACGTGGATAGAACTGATGGATTTAGGAGTTGATGTGAGCTAATCAGGTCAATGAAAGTTTATGAATAACAGCTCTAAGAGTTTTGCTGAAACTGTTGGGAAACATGTTCTGTTCTACCTCTATTATTGCCCAGCAGGTAGAATATAAGCCTGAAGTTTTCAAAGACCTTCTTTGTTTCTTCTTGAGGAGGGCCTTTCTGAGAATGAAGCCAATAGAAGAGTGGCTTCACAAGAGAAGAGTGAAGAGAGACAGTTCACTGTTAGGCCCCTTTAAATGCCTAGATTCAGCCTGTCCTGAGGTCCACTACCTAGATATTTTGATTATGTGAGATAATTCAGTTTTTTTTTTCATTTAAAGTATTTTGAATGGTGTTTCTGCACCTGTAGGCAAAATATGTCTGATTTATATACTTTATATGAAGAAGCTAAGACCCAGGAAAGTAATGTGATTTTCTTCAGCTTCACAACCCTGGGTCATAATCTAAAACTGAATCATTCTAATCTAGAGCTCTTTGCAGTTCACACCCTCCCTCTATGGAAGGGGGCTGTTACATTACCAATTTGGGGAGCTGACAATTTTCCATTTTGCTATATGTTCATTTTGAATTCACTGAGTATATCAACTTTCTTATGTCACATACAGAATGAAGTTCCCAATTTTACATGCTCTTAACACAGAAGGTAATAGATTGACCGATTGAGAAGGAATGAAAAAAAAAAGTCTTATCTCTGGATGTTTGTCTTGTCAGAAATAAATAAGGTTGAGCTTTGATAGGATGCCTTTTAAATTCTTAGGTGAATATACAGAATACTCACTTTGCCAAGTCTATGGCAGCTATTATAAATTGAGAGGATGTGCTTTCTTCTACCTAAATGAATTTTTAAAAAGCAAATGTTTAATCTTTCTTCTAACATGAATATTTTTAAATTTTTTTTAATGTTTTTATTTATTTTTGAGACAGAGAGAGTCAGGGCATGAACAGGGGAGGGGCAGAGAGAGAGGGAGACACAGAATCTGAAGCAGGCTCCAGGCTCTGAGCTGTCAGCACAGAGCCTGACGTGGGGCTCGAACTCACGGATTGGGAGATCATGACCTGAGCTGAAGTTGGACAATTAACCGACTGAGTCACCCAGGTGCCCCTAACGTGAAGATTTTGAAAACTCTCCCTTAGAAATTCCAAAGCAAGGGAATTCTATATAACTTATTTTGATGAGAATATGACCACTATGTTTAATGTTCCAAATCTAAATTTTGGGAAAACACAAGATACTATTCTCTAGGTAAAAGGCATCTAAGGCATAATTCAAATGAGGTTTTGGTTTTTCTGCATGGTCATATTCTTATATGAATGTTGATTGAGTTTTTTCTGACTGCCATCAGACCAGCTTGAGAAGAAAAGTATTCAGTCTGTGGTATTTGAAAAAGTTGGCTGTGACTTAAAGGTAACTATTGCTGAGGATTCTTACTGCTGGATTTCTGTTCTGTCTGAATACTTGGGAGGCACTCTGAGTATTACAGTAAATTTATCTTTTATAGTGCTTGAGTTTGTTCAAGCCAACAGCTAAGGTTGTAGTTACAGCTTTTCCTCCTTCCTTTTTGCCCTTATAATATCATAATCTTCAAGGTGGCCAATATGGCACCAGTGTTGAAATGAGTCAGTTGCCTCTGAATTCACTAAGAGTGCCCCAAGCAACAAAACAAAACAAACATCACCAATAAATGAACATAACAAACAAAAATTCTGACTGTAATTAAGAACTTCTATCTCCTATCTCATGTATGGTTGATGGAAGGCAAGAAATGGTTTTCATCATAAGAATTTTCCTTATATATGTATGAATAAAGCTGTTTTTTTTAATATTTCTAATTTATTTTTGAGAGAGAGAGAGCATGTGTGGGGAAGGGTCAAAGAGAAGGAGACAGAGGATCTGAAGCAGGCTCTGTGCTGACATCAGCAAGCCCAATGCAGGGCTTGAAGTTATTAACTGTGAGATCATGACTTGAGCTGAAGTGGGCTCCCTCAACCGACTGAGCCACTCAGGCCCCCCAGTAGTCACTGTTTTTAAAACATAGCTGAGGCTGTTCTGTTTTGAATGGATTTGGTTTTGATAGGATTTTTTTTTTCTTTCTGAACTAATGTGTAAATTCTACCTTCTAAATTGGATTTGATACTTGAGAGCTGGCAGTTGGCTGGGAACAGTTAACTGGGGAATAATTCAGATTACCCACATTTACAGTCGTTGGCTGGGTGGATGCAGACATAGCCACACTGCTGATGTAGGTTGTTGAATTGAGGGCTACATTTTAGATTTTAGATCAAAATGTACTTTCACTGAACAGGTAACTTAGTCCTCATGTGCAGCTTCTTGACACTTCTCCTGTTTCTGTATTCCCACCATCTTCTGAGTCCTATTTGGACTGAGTACAACCCCTGTGAACTGTTGACTTACATCTCATTTGAACTATTCAGAATAAGGGAGAAAAGGATGACTTCATCAATTTAGAATCTGGGGAGAGTCATGGAGATAAGTGCCTTCAGATTTGACTAACTCCTTTCTTTTTTTAGCTCTCTTAGTAGGAGGGGTGGAATCAGGAGGACTATTTCATGTGATTGAACTCAGTTACTTAGGGATTAGAAATTGCTGAAGTGTGTGTGTGTGTGTGTGTGTGTGTGTGTGTGTGTGTGTGTGTGTATTTCTGTTTTAAGACATGCAGTGAAAGAATTTTGGAAGTGGATACCACCAATACTCTTAAAATATAGCTTCATAGTTACCATTTACTGAATGGTACATAGCCAGCCTGAACACTTGTGAACAATTTCTGTTTTCCTCTGGGAAGTTCCTGTTGATTCTCTAAAACCTATTGATTTCCTAAGAACAGACGTGGGAAACTGATGTACAGAAAGGATGGGGACCTTCTTTGTCACTGATTGCCTTGATGGATAAGCCATGTCAGAAGCTTCACTCATTTCTGAGAAGACAAGAAACAATGATATCCAAAGAATATACTTTTATAGTTTGGCCATCTTGGGAAGGACAGACCCTACAATGCACAACACCAAATGTCAAACAGGACAAACAAAAAGAAATGTTATTTTAAATCCCTGAGAGAGGAATAGTACAGATCGATTTTGTAAGACCTGACAAGGAGGCTTGCTCACTGTGACACATCATTTTACCAGAAAAAATGTTGATTCGAGAGATACTTTGGAGAGTGCAGGAGGCAGAGTCTGTGGCTTACAATGAAATCAGTTGATCATTCAGGCTCTAAAGGTTTAATGAGATCTTCAGAATGCCTTTCTTTGCTTTGGGCACAGTGTTGCTGAAAATTATCTTCAGCTGTTTGCTGATATATGCAGGTCTTTGTTAATTCTGGGTAGCTGGCATCATGGCAAATTGGGAAACTGAATTGCTCTAGTAATTTAACATTTTGGCCAACTGTTAGACACCTGCTTTCTCCCAACATTAGGATCACCTCTGTGTGTGTGTGTGTGTGTGTGTGTGTGTGTGTGTGTGTATTTGTGTGTCTGTGTGTCTTCCTCTCTTCTCGGTCTTCACTTTTTCTTGAAAGTTTTCTCCTGGTATGTCCATAGAGAATAAAGACTTGAGAAGGGCCAAATCAAGTTTCCTTGATTTTGGCAAGAAGGACACCTTGCAAAAATGTGGACTATATATTTAGTAGACATTTTAGAGTTCAGTTGTAGACCAAGGAAAAGAAAATCTCAAGCAGAGATGCTCAGCAATAGGACAGTCTATTCTAGATGATTGTGAGTTCTCCCATTCTTTGGAAGTTCAAACAGAATAAGTGAAGCCTGACATTGATAAATGGATTTTGGAGACAGACCGCCCTGGTTTAAACCCTAGCTTCACCTCATGACAGCTGTGTGACTTGGACAAATTGTTCACCTCAGGAAACTCAACCATCTCATTTGTAAAAAAGAGACAGTAATACCTACCTTTTAAGGTAATTTTGAGTATTAATTAAAACATAGTAAATAAAGATCCTTATAAAGTGACGTATAGTAGGAGCCTGAACTACAATTGTTATGGCCACCTATTACAGATGGTGTAGAAACTTAAGTTTTAAATTTCAGGTTTAAGTCTTCATACTACCATAATGTTCTGCTCTTCTTTTAGAAAGTAATGATCTTTCTGGTATTGACTTTCATTATCCTACCTCAGGAGTTTCTTCTAAGAACCCATGATAGTACCATGTCACTACTTGGCTAACACAAATTTTGGGGGAAGAGTTAGCCACCTAAACTTTCAAATTTAGGAAGTCTGAAGAATTCAGTGAGATACAAGAATAAGCTTTATTGTATAGCACTTTGGATTTGACAAGCTTATACATGCAATATTGTTTCTAACATTTTATTATGAAAATTTCCAAACATGAACAATTTGAAAGAATTGTATACTGAGCACCCATATTCTGCCATCAATATTTTAATATACTTGCCCCATCATATATCTCTTTACCTACCAATTAAATTTTTAAATGTTTATTTTTGAGAGAGAGAGAGAGACAGAGTGTGAACAGGGAAGGGGCAGAGAGAGAGGGAGACACAGAATCTGAAGGAGGTTCCAGGCTCTGAGGTGTCAGCACAGAGCCTGATTTGTGGCTCGAATGCATGAACCACGAGATCATCACCTGAGCCAGTCAGATGCGTAACCGACTGAGCCACCAGGCACCCCGTCCATCTATCAATTTTTGATGCATTTTAAACTAAGAGATATTAGTATACCTATCCCTAAATTGTCAATATCTATGTCATTAATTATAGTTCAATATTTATAGTGCTTTTATTTAGACAAAATTTGTATATAATGAAATGTATACATCTTAAGTGCACTATTCTATGACTTTTGATGAATGCATACACTTGTGTGGCCTCCACCACACTCAGGATATAAAACATTTTGCTTAACTCAGAAAGTTCCCTTATGCCTCTTCCTAGTTATGGGATTACCTCCATGGGTCATCTTTGTCCTGATATTTTGTTCATTTTGTTTTAGTTAGGTATGTTCTACAGCCTTGCATCAGTGGAAGCCTGAAGTGTGTACTCTTTTGTGAAAGGATTCTGTCATTCAGTTAAATATTTTTGATATTTATGCTTTATTACTGAGCAGTATTTCATTGTATATTATATGCCCTATTTAAATATGTATTTTGTTGATAAATGTCTCAGCTGTTTCTATTTTTTGGCTTGGATGAATAAATCCGTGAAATTTCTTCTATAAGATTTTTTGTGGACATAGGCTTTCACATCTCTTTGGTTGATTCCTGTAATTTATAAGATTCATAGTTGCTGTACTTGCTCTTCAACAATTGGAATTATTAGTCTTTTTAATTTTAGCTGTTCTAGTAGAAGGGTAGTAGTATCTCATTATGGTTTAATAGGAATTTCTATTGAAGAATGATTATATTAAGCACTTTTTAATGTGCATATTGACCATGTTATATCCTCTTTCCCCAAAGCATCTGTTCAAAACTTTTGTCCAGTTTTTGAACTGGGTAATTTTTATTTTTATTACTGGGTTATAGAATTTCCAGTTATAGAATGGTGTGAGGTAGAGGTCAACATTTATTTATTCCATATGAATATCCACTTCTTCTAGCATCATATGTTATAAAGATTTTGATTTACTCATGGATTTCTTTGGTGACTTTGAAAAAAATGGAATGATCATATAAATTCAAGTTTGTTTCCAGACTCTATGTTTTGTTCTACTGACTATTTTGTCAACTGTTGGGCCAATAGCATACTGTCCTGTAACTCTATAGAAAGTTCTCATCAGGCAGCTGTATTCCAGCTTTATTCTCCTTTTCAAGGTTGCTTTTGCTATCCTAGATCATTGACATTTCTATGTCATTTTTAAAATTGGCTTGTCAATTTCTGTAAAAAGCCTAGTGGAATTATGATTATGATTTCATTGGTTTTGTAGATTATTTTGGGAGAGAATTGACATCTAAGCTATATTAAATATCCTAATCCATAAGGATGATATATTTGTCCATTTACTGTTGTTTTGTTTTGTTTTGTTTTAATTCACTCTCAGCAAAGTTTCGTAGTCTTCCTTGCAGAGAAGTCTTAAGGTCTTCTGTTAAATTTATTCCTTAGTATGTATGTTTTGTTTTTTTGTTTTTTTTTTTTTATTTTTTTTTTTAACGTTTATTTATTTTTGGGACAGAGAGAGACAGAGCATGAATGGGGGAGGGGCAGAGAGAGAGGGAGACACAGAATTGGAAACAGGCTCCAGGCTCTGAGCCATCAGCCCAGAGCCTGACGCGGGGCTCGAACTCACGGACCGCAAGATCGTGACCTGGCTGAAGCCGGACGCTTAACCGACTGCGCCACCCAGGCGCCCCTGTATGTTTTGTTTTTTGATGCCACTATAAATGAAACTATTCTTTTAATTTTGCAATTGATGCCACTAGTATACAAAAATACAACAGACTTTAAATATTGATGTTACATTCTGCAACCTTGCTAAATTTACTTATTAATTCTGGTAGTTGGTGACTCCTTAGAATTTTTACAGCAGCAATCATGTGTAATCTGAATAAAGAGGGCTGATCTTTTCCTTGATACTCTTTCTTTATCTTGCCTTAGGCCTTATGCACCACTAAGACATCCTGTAAAATGTTGAATAAATGTGTTAAGAGTAGATATCGTTGCTTTGTTCTAAGATTGAAGAAGAACGCCTTAAACCTTAAATATGTCATCCTTAAGTATGAGTTCATTTGCAGATTTTTCACAACTACCCCTATGAGATTTAGGAAGTTCTCTTAAGTTTCTAATATTCCTAATTACTGAGATGCTCTGTTATGAATAGGCAATTAAATTTTGTCAAATGTTATCCCCTTACCTTTTGAGGTGACTATTTGGATTCCTACTTTAATGAATTACATGATTGATACTTGAATGTTAAACATACCAAGTATTTCTGGGCTAAATCCTCCTTGGTAATGATGCAGTTCCATTTGTATATATTTCTAGAGTTGATTTGAAAATAGATTATTGAAGATTTCATAAATAAAAAATATTTTTTCTCATTTAAAAAATCCTTTAAGATAATTGAGTGGTTAAAAAATAATGTGTCATGAAGTTTATGATAATGTAGAAGTAAAATATTTGACAATAGTTCAAAGGATGGAGTATATTTTTTATACTTTCATAGAGGTCATTTTATATGATGTATTATAATTTGAAGTGTAATTAAGATATATGAAAGATGCATGTTATGAAGCATAGCATAACCATTGAAACATAAAACAGAGGTAAAGCTAATTAGCCAATGAAGAAAAACAGAATTATATGAAATATTCAGTTAACCCAAAAGAAGGCTGTAAGGTAGGAAAAAAAAGAGTTAAAAACCAGAAGGGTGAAATAAAACACAAATAACAAGATAATAGATTTAAGCCCAGTAATATTGATAATTACATTAAATGTACATAGTCAGAATATTCCAATTAAAAGATAGAGATTGTCAAACTTGATCGAAAAGACCCAACTAAGGACACCTGTGTGGCTCAGTTGGTTGAGTGTCTGACTCCTTATTTGGGCTCAGTTCATGAGATCTTGCAGTTCATGAGATCAAGCCCTGCATCAGGTTCTACACTGATGATGCGGAGCGTGCTGGAGATTGTCTCTCTCTCTTTTTCTCTTGCTACCCCTCACCCCCCCCCCACTCTCTTAAAATAAGTAAAAACTTAAAAAAAAGACCCAACTATATTAGACAGGAAACACACTTTACTCCCATGACACTCTAATTTTTACTTTAAACAGTCATATGCATTTAAAGAAAAGTAAGGGAAAAGTTAATTTCCCTTGATTGGACGTTTTTAAATGTAATGAATTATATCATTTTTTTCTGTTATGCTTATTGTTCCTTATGTCTTGTTAAAGAAACATTTGCCTATCTCCACGTGGCACACAGATATTCGAGCAGAAGCCACATTTCCTCATTATAAGTCCAGTGATAATGTCACTATGCCATGGTGAAATTCTGCGTGTGTGAGTGCTATGTTCACTATCAAGCACCACACAAATGAATATAAAATGTAGTTGTTTTAGGTATCCCTGGAATGTAACCATTGCAGGAGGTACCTTCAGTCAGTGGCCTCCATGAGGTTAGGAGTTGTGCCCTCAGCAGCTGGACACTCCTGCTATGGGAGATTTCTAATCCAGGTGTCTGGCATCTATGAGTGCCTGCAACCTTTTTTGCCTGCCAGGGCAGGGTTGGCAATGGCATATGCTAAAAGACTATCATTTGACTCTCTGTCTTCATTCTAGTCCTGTTCCCAAAGCCTCTACCATTTCATCAAACACATGGTAACACATAGCATGTATATGAATATGTAAAGCACAAGCTTGGATTAGTGTGCCCTTCTCCATTCAAGGAGTGAACATGAACTAGATCTGGAAGTGGGAGGCTGTGGTGAGACAAGGAAAAGGTAAATGGAGAACATCCTTTGGTGTACAGTTCTTATGAGTTCCTTTGGAGATAGTGTGGATTAAGTGTGTCAATGTCTGGTTTTCCAAATTGCAGTTTAACAGAGAAATGAGCTTCAGGTTTTTTCTCCATAATTTAGAAGTATATCTTTCTTCATATGAAAATTTTATATAAAACATTATTAAAAGATAAAATCTGATCTGCTCTGTAAAAGCAAGTAAATAGCTTAGATATCTACTCCTTACCCTCTGTGGAAGCCTTGGACACAGCCTGAAAGGTTAGCAAAGATTATTTATTGTTAAGACTGGGAAGTAAATCTAGTTAAATCTACACTATGCTATGTTCATTTAGCTGGATGAGCCACTATAAAGCAAGCATTATATTCCTACAAACCTAACAAAGAAGATTGATAAATTTACCTTGATAAAAGTTTAAAATTGTGTAATGGCAAAAAAATTAGTCAAAGAGGATAGCGATCAAAGAAACAGATTTTCAACATAGAAATGACTAACTCCCTTAGTTCACTAAGTGTTCATACAAATCAGTATAATTAAATGATGGGAAACCTTAAAAAAATAAGGCAAAGCACATAAGAGAGTTTATAGAAAAAATAAATGCAAATTGTAAAACAAAACAAAACAAAACCATGAAATGAAGCTCAACTTCATTCTTAATTAAGAAAATGCAAATCAAAGGAACGAGATACTACTCCCCTTCCTTCCCATCAGATGGGGAAAAAAAAATTAGTGTTTAACGGGGAACATCCCTCTTCCCCAGCAAGGGGAAGTTTTTGAGAGGGAAATTTAACAGTATCTATGAAGCTAAAGATGACCTAGAAGTCCCTTTGTTCAGAATTTATTCTATGGGTATGCTTGCAAAAAAATTGCAGAGATAAATCTTTTGGGAGAGAGGGGGAATCCTTTCCTTTATACTCCTGATGCTTTTTCCTATGTTGGAGGGACTTAACACCAGTATCAGACTGGCTCTTGATTTTGCTCCCTCATTCACTCCTAATCTTGTCTGTGAGTTTGGGTTAGGGTTAGAAGCAGAGACAGGGATAGGTAGTTCTGCCCCATCCTTTCTCCCTTCTTTTGGAAGCTGCCTGCCTGCAGGGAACACACATTCCACTGTGCCCTTCCATGTTGTAGTTTCAAGATATGTATGTGTATAGGGGAAGAATACTTATTGAAATGTTCTAATTCTGAGTTAAATTATCAGAAAGTGCTGTTGCAGGCATTAATTAATTAATTAACTAAGAGAGGGAGGGGCAGAGGGAGAGAGAGAGAAGGGGGGAATCCTAAGCAGGCTCCACACTCAGTGTGGAACACGACACAGGGCTCAGTCCATGACCCTGGGATCATGACCTGAGCTGAAATCAAAAGTCAAACACTTAACTGACTGAGCCACCCAGGCACCCCATGTTGCAGACAATTTTCAGCCACATTCTCCCGTATCAGGTTTACAGTGATGAAAGTAGCATTTTGGCCTCTGTATGCCTTAGTATTTATTGTATCTTTTATTTGGTTGAGAACTAGCATGAGACAAAAAAGATAAGCCTTGAGAAATATAAAAAGAATGGAAATTCAGGTATGAAAGGAACCATGGAAGTTTTTACCTTGACAGATTCATGTGGACTTAAATCAGGTAATGGGCTACTTTTCTAGAGTTCTGCCCCTGTTTTTAATTGGTGCAAGTGGAATCCATAGGTTTTAAGACTTATTTCACATGGCATTTTGGCTTTAGCAAGATGAACCAGCTTATGGCATCTTTGTCCACCAGCTAATGGTTATTTTTATATGAGCTACACCAGACTTCCATAAGCACTCATGGGCACAGGAAAACACAGGCCTCAGCAAATGTGCCAGCCTCGACAAGCACACACACACCCCTATACCCACAGTACCCCCAGGCAGCTAGTTTTGCACAAGAAGGATGATCTTTGCAATAAATCCTGTCTCTCTTACTGCCATATCAGTTAAGTGCCTATCTGGATATTAGTGATCTTAAAGGAACTGTAGGGTATGAATACTTTGGTCTTGGTTGCTAAGCAGATAATAAATTAACACACACCAGAAACCCTAGTTCATTCAGTTATTTCTGTATCTAAGGTAGAAGTAGAAATAAAGTCTAATCTCTATCAGAGGATCTTCTCCTCTGATCAGGGCACTCTTTTTTTTTCCCCATTATCTATGCCTGTGGCTCCTCAGAGCACATAGAGATAAGACAACACTACCATAACTCTTGTGTCAGTGTCCTTGCTCTGTGTATGTAACCGCCCTGCCTGAATGACCCTGTCCATAGTCTTCAAAGCCCAGGTGATGTCTCCTCCTTGAAACCATTCTTCATAGCTAACACTTGACATCTTTCTTCTATGAGTAAGGAATTTCATAACAAAGAGTCTTGTATTCACTAATGTTTCTCATGTGTTTGCTTTAATTTATTACAGACCCTAAACACTGTGGGGGCAGGATTTTACTTGTACTTCTTCCCTCTTCTCCTTCTGCCAACAAATCAGAGTGTTCTGTCAATCTATAAGTACCTTATGATGACTGGGTAGTTTATCATTTTATAATTGACCAGTTATAAATCTGATATTAATTAATCTTTGAAAAGTCAGGAGACAATTTTAATTTCACTAACTCTCTCCAAAAACTATTTTTATTTTCTTCAACTGTATTACCTATCTTTCTTTGGTTGGCAGTCTCCTTGCAGACGTACACTGCATATAATGTTCTGGATTCTACTCCCTGCCCCTTCCCATATCATCACGAATAACCCCATATATCTATATAATCAAAATTATCATTTGTAATGTAGCTTGTTAATAGTCCTTGGCCACTGTGCAATTTTCTTATTAAGCATAAAAATTATTTTTAGTTTCTTGCCATAATGTACAATTAACATTTTCAAATGTGTACCTTTTTGGCTTCGTTATATTTTGGAGATAAATTCCCAGGGTGTTGTCTGACTCATAATAGGTACTCAGTAAATGAATGCCATTGATTTTGTCCCCATTTTTGAGTAACTTTATGGGCTGAGTCAGTATAAAAGTTACTAATTTTATCTTTGGTTAACAGGCCTACCAAAAATTTACAAAGGCATTTTTTTCTAAGCTCCATTGTCCAGCTTCTTTGGGAAATGCGGAAGCACTGGAATCAGTCTTCCAGGCTGTATGTTTTTCCCTTTGGAACCTCAGAGCATCTGATGTAACAGCAATAAAACCACCCATATTTAGCTTGCAAGGATGAAACTTTCTTTTTAAAAAAAATTTTTTTTAAATGTTTATTTATTCTTGAGACAGAGACAGAGCGTGAACAGGGGATGGACAGAGAGAGAGGGAGACACAGAATCTGAAACAGGCTCCAGGCTCTGAGCTGTCAGCACAGAGCCCGATGCGGGGCTCGAACCCACGAACTGTGAGATCATGACCTGAGCCGAAGTTGGATGCTTAACTCACTGAGCCACCTAGGCACCCCAAGAATGAAACTTTCATACAGAAAATCTTGTAACCCAAATGTCATTGTCTCAGGGCACATGGTGAACATAGAAGTGTCTTCAGAGAAATATGTATTGGTCCCTCACATGCCTTTGTTTACAGTTCAGATTCTTCTGTCCATTAAAAAATGCAGGATTTTTTTTTTTTGTATTTATCATGGGCTTACCAGCCTCCCCTCCTTTACAAAAATAATCACAAACTATAAAACATGTAAGGATTGAAACAGAATGTATGACACTCATATAAAGATGGTTGTGATTTAAGAGACAGGAAATGTAATTATGTGCAGCTGAAGTTCTTGTCCTTGCTTATGCAAGGGCACAGTAAATATAAAGTTGCCATACCCCAGGCAGTACAAAGTATTGCTGTAACTTGTTGAAGAGATATCAAGAATCAAATTTGAAGATCTCCTTTCCTGACATAGCACTTTGTGAACTGCCACAAATAGATTTGTATTTATTTTAGGTGTATGTTGTTCAATGAATGAATCAATGAATAAAAGCCAGAAGTGTCCATCTCCAAAACTCATATGGTGATAGAGTATCTCTGTCCTTTACATACAGGATTTCTGGGTAGTGTCTCCTTCCCATTTTGTTCTTTTAGGAATCAACCTTCATATTCTGCAACTTATGGACTAAATGGGAAAGATAACCACTGCCAGTATTTCTAATGTAACTAATAAGGGAAAGGAAGAGGGAAGAGAAAGATGCAAGAACACTCAAGTAGATGCATCACCATGTTTCTGCGGTGAGTCTTGAGGCCACAACTGCTGTCTGCTATTTTTGTTTCCCATTATTAACCCTTTAAGGGTTTCTCTATCTAGAATTTAATATAGTTAGGGTTCCTTGCCTGGTATGGTAATTAAATATTATTTCTGAAAGACAAAGTTGGTGTTGGTCCTACTTATGTGTGGTTTGACAGGGTCTGCCCTTAACAGCAGAGTGATATAGGAGGTGGTTTAGGGTATTCTCTGGGTTCAAAAATCCTTATGGTCCCCACTGTGTAGCTATAGCAACATTTCCTATAATTGTGAGGCGACCCCATGTGATAAGATATAAGATATATGGTTGCATAAGATTTACAGTTCCAAAATGTCCATACTGAGACTCAGCTTTCATTTTGTGGCAGTATTATCTGTGCCCCAGTAGAAGTGTCCCCCCCCCACCCCCCATAGATGTTAAATCTGTGGACAAGTGGAGTGCTAAGCATGGGATCAAGCTGCAAACATTTTGAATGTGGGCCATTAAATGTATCATTAAGGGGTACCATTGACACTTTGACCATTTGGTTCCCAGATATGTTATTTTGGTTGTGGGTAAAAGACATGATATCTTGTCCTTAGTTCAGGTATATATACATAAGTTGTAAGACTTCCCTCCACCTTTACTAGATATTTGCTCCCAGCTGGTACTACATCCACTTTCAGTGATCTATTTTAATATCCTCCAGTATCAGCTACTTTTGGATGATGACGCATATAATAAGATCTCTGGATCTAAAGAGGATTTAGGATGGAGGGCCTGGTTGTCACAAAATATTCCGCTAAAGAATTTACAATTCAGTTGAGAGGTAAGTCATGGGAAGAAATTTGCCAGATGAAGGGAGGAAGGGGCAAAAGTGTTTTAGGCAGAGGAAATAGAACATGCAAAGAACTTGTGGGGGGAGAAAGGATAGTGTGTTTGAGAAACATAAAAGTGGGTAACAGTAGAGCGAAGCACAGAGGTTGAATAAGAGAGAAGTATGAAAGGAAGGTTGGAGATGCAGGGGCCAGAGCATACAGAGCCTTATAGATCGTGTTAAGTATTTTTGGCATTTATCCTAAGCATGATGGGAAGCTATAAAAAATGTTCTCTGTGTGTGTGCATGTGTACAGAGAAGGGGAAAAGGTTTGACATAATCAAATTTGCTCTATAAGATGTTCATTGTCCTTATGGCATGGGAAATACATTGTAAGGGTGCCAAAAAGGATATAGGGAGAGTAATTGTGTTTAGGTTGGGGGGGGGGGCACAACAATAATATGAGAAAAAAATGGTGTTAGATGGGTGGCAATGAAGACTGGAATGAATGTTCTCTGGAATACTCTGAAATTCAAGAATTCTCTGGAATTCATGAGATTTTCAGAATATAATTGACTACGTGTAAATAGAGACAGTTTTCCAAGGAGGGAGAATACCAAAGGGCTAAATTTGGGACCTGAGAGCCTTGAAGATTTGATAGTGAAAGGGAGGAGGATAAACCTGTAAAGAAGGCTGATAAAGAGATCATAGGGAGGAAACCAGGAGAGACTTCTTTTATGGAAGCCAAGGGACAGAAGTGTTTTAAGTGATGGGTGTGGTCAACAGTGTGAATTGTCAGTGAGAGAAGTCAGGTGATTTGCACACTGAAAAATGTCCCTTGGATTTAGCCTCAGAGGGGCACTGGTAATCCTCAGCAAAAGTTGTTTTGGTAGATAAATGTAGGTGGAGGAAAGAGTGAGAATTGAGGAAATAAAAACAAAGGGATAGCAACTAAGTATTTGAAGAATTCTGGAAGGAGGTAAAGGAAGAAAGATTGATTGCTGGGAAGGAATGTGGGTTAGTGGATAGAGGTGGTATTTTAATGGGAGACTTCTAGGAGAAATGGTATGTGAGGGTCAACTGGGTGGCTCAGTTAGTTAAACATCCGACTTTGGATTTTTGCCTCCAGTCACAGTCTCATGGTTCCTGGGATTGAGCCCTGCATCAGGTTCTGCATTGACAGCACAGAGCCTGCTTGGGATTCTCCTTCTCACTCATTCTTGCTCCTCCCATGCTTGTGCTCTCTCTCTCTCTCTCTCTCTCTCTCTCTCTCTCTCTCTCTCTCAAAATAAATAAACTTTTTTTAAAAGAATATTTGGTAACGTAAATTTACTGAGATGGCAGAAGGATAGGATTTGAATAAGGAGGGGCCAGATAGCTCCTCTATTGTGACAAGACAGGTGCATTAGATGTGGGACTAGGAGTTTGCTAGCAGAATCCCAAGGAGTTCCCATGTGATGGCTTCCAGTTTCTTAAAGTGAAGAGTATCTGCTGAGGGTGAAGGGAAATGGGGAGAAGATGGGAAATTTGAGCAGAGTTTTGAAATTGCGATTAGGGAGGATGGAAGAGTGAGATGATCCTCAAAGGAAAAAAGGAAACAGCAGGACTGTTGGGCACTGTCGGCAATGATAAATTTATAGCATCTGAATAGGTAGGCTGAGGGGTAGATTATGGAGGATCCAGAGCTAAGTTCAAATGTATTTATCTAGTCTTGTGATTCTCAGACTTGTCCATCTTCCAACGCACTGCCTCCCTTCCCATTCTCCTGGACTACTTACATTTCTTTAAAATCCCAACATATCTTTTCTCAAGTTCTTTGCTCATAATGTTCCTTTAGCCTAGAACATCTTCAACTATTTTTCACATGACTGTCTTGATATAGAAATGACTGAGGCCAGAAATCCTTCCTAGAATGGTCCAAGCTTTGTGTCCACTGTCTCTATTTAATCTGCGTGCCTGTCCTCAAGTCATACATCCAGACTCCTGTGTGCTTGTAGTCTCCCCCACTGGGCTGTAAACAATTCAAAGCAAGGAAATTTGCCTTCTTTAGCATGTCTCCCGGGCACCAACACAGGGTTCATTCATAGGACACACTCTGCAAATGGCTGGGGAGCCAATGATACATGGTCCTTCCGCTCACTTTGAGCAGGGCAGGGGGGAAGTGCGTGATTCCTAGGGGTGCTACAGCAGGGGCATCTGGCCCAGGGTGAAGTCATTGAATCAGCAGGCTCAATGCTGGTGCTGGAGCCTTACATTCATATAGTTTGTTTCTGCCCCTGTTAGCCTACATACAGTTACACGTATGCTGTACCCACACGTGCGTCCCCAAATGCATGCAGATGTCTATACACCCAGATGGGCATACAATTTGCATTCTCTCTTTTCTCAGCTTTTACTTCTATCTCCTCCATCTGCCCCAGATTCCTTATGGAGTTATGGTTGTTTTCATACTCTTCATATTCATCTTGATCTCTTTCCCTCCCCTTATAACATTTCCCGTATTCATTCCTCTGGGCCTTGTGCCCTTTAATTTTGTCTTTAATTTCTGCTGCTTCTTTCCAAGCTGCTTAAAGCACCTCCCAGCAGACTCTCAATAGGAATACGGAGGATCGCTTTGGCAGTGCAGATGTTCTACAATGGAGCGTTTGGTGCTTTTTTTTTTTTTTTTTTCTACTGGGACTAGATGCATACAGTGTTTCACTGCTCACTCTTTGTAATAGTACTGCACAGGCAAAATGTTAATCAATTATAGCAGCAGAACTAATTAAAAGGCATGCATTATACATCTTGTGGACACATTCTTCATTAGCATAGATTCTCAGCATTACGCATTCGTGTCAGAGGGAATTAAGGGGAGAAACTTAAAAATAAAGAACGTACATAGACAGAACAAGACGCTTTGGTTTTCCCAAGATTTTTTGCTGAGTGTATGTCCTTGTGGATTTAGAAGTCTCTCTTATTTTGTGTGTGATTTTAAAAGAAAAACACTATGTCTTGTTTTTAACGTACTTCAAAAACCCAATGATCCTTAAGATGATAAAGTTAATCCCCCTCTTTCCTGCATCAAAAGCTTAAATAGTATTCAGTGAACAGTTTTCTAGAAATAGAAAGAAGCTTTTAATTTATCTCTACCATATTTCCTAACAGATATTTAATTATAAATAGCTTAATAACTAGACTCTTAGATTTGCAATACTATTGCTTTTAATTCAGTTTTTGTTCCAGAGCCCAGCTTGATCAGTAGGGAGGCAAGCCAGGGGTCATAGGGAAAAGGCAGCTCAGAATTTCCCTATAGTCCCCCTTGGTTATTTGACTTCTTCTTTAGGAGACTACATTGATTTAGGCCTTTGGTGTGACAGTCTGGGCTTCCCACTACCGGACCGCATGTTATCTGTGCTGACAGAGTGTTCTTGTATGTTAGCAATTCTCATAAGTTGCCCTGTGAACATCTTCACCAGGAAACCAATCTGAGAGAGGTAGAAGTGGTGATACAGAGATGACCAGGCAGCCTAAGGCTTTTCATGTAGCTGTTGAGCCAGGTGATTGGATACTGCTTTTAACCACGAATATTCATATCACTTGTTAGTTTCTTGCTTCTTTCCAAAACAGGATTCAGGAGCTTGAAATACCCAGCTGCCTAACAACTATCACAAGAGCTGTTCAACTCTTCTGTTGCCTATAATTTATTCTCCACTCAGTTGTTCAAATGAGATTTGTAAAATATAAATTGGATCACATTGCACCCTTTTGTAAAACCTTCAAATGCTTCCCATCATTTAGAAGAAAATTCGAAGTCCTCTAAATGGTCTGCCAAGCCCTACTTGATTTCGTGTCTTCTTGAATCTCATTTCTTACTGTCTTTTCTACTTTGCTCTAGTCGTACTGGAATTTCTTTGTTCTCTGAGCATGTTCAACTCACTTCCTGCTCAGGAACTTTGTACATTCTGTTCCTTTTCTCCGACAGTCTCTTACCTCAGATGTAAGCATGGTTTGACCAGTAAGTTCATCCAGGTGTCTCTTCAGAAGGGACTTCTCTGACTACCTTATTTAGAACACTGGGTAGTGTTTACAGCTACCTATTATTACACTGTATATTTATTTGAGTGTTTTCTCTCTTCTCTGTCAAAATTTGAGTTCCTTGTGGTTACAGGTTTTTTCTGTCTGGTTCAGGATTTTTATAGCCCTGGTCTGCAAGAGTGCCTGGTACATTGAAAGTATTCACTGTGTGTTGATTGAATGAATGAATGAGTGAATCTTCCTTCCTGAAGTCAAATGAATACTGCTATTTGGATTTAACCAGTTACTGAACTCAGAAGAACCCATTAGGCACATGCCTCCTAATGCAAGAACTTGAGAGGAAATTACACAGGACAATGAAAAATATTGTAAACAAAGAGTCTAGTAGTGTTGTAGGACAATGATATAGGGTCAGGTGGAATCTAAATGTATTTCATAGAAAAGGACACGGTGACAATCTTTATTATAGATGCTTTCAGCAAAACCTACAGTATTTCATGAGGGTTCAGGGAAAAGAGTCCCCTTTTCCCTTATTATTCAAACTGTAAACCAGCACCTCTCTGGTATCACTACCTATCAAAAGCTTCAAAAAGTTATATTAATTTTTGAGTCGCAATTCTACTCCAGATAATTTAGCATAAAGAAATGACTATGAACATTGGTATAGATTTAGCTCCAAAGACCCTTAATACATAGTCGTTTAAAATATGGAAAAAAAAAAGTTGGAAGCAACCCAGGGGAGCCTGGGTGGCTCAGTCAGTTAAGCATCCAACTATTGGTTTCTGCTCAGGTCATGATCTCTCAGTTTGTGAGACTGAGCCTCACATTGAGCTCTGTGCTGACAGTGTAGAGACTGCTTGGGATTTTCTCTCCCTGTCTCCGCCCCTCTCCCCCCATCACACATGCACTCAATCTCTCTCTAAAAATTAATTAAAAAAATTTTTTTTTAATTGGAAGCAACCTAACTACCCTACAACAGGGCATTGGTAAGGTGAATTATAATACAATTAGACAAGGAAATTCTGTGCAGCCATTTATGATGGAAAGAGATTCACAATAAAATGTTAAGTGAAAGAAAAGAAAAAGAAAAAGAAAAAAAATGCTAAGTGAAAAAATTTTTGAAATAATAGATATCCATTAAAAATCCATATGTACTATATAGAAAAATTGTTTTATGCTTAAGTTGGCTTAACCACCTAAATGATAACAGTGTGTTATCTCTGGCTTACTGGAAATTTTAAGTTATCTATTTTCTATTGTTTTTTTTAATGGACATTCTATTATTTAATGGACATTCTATAGTGGACATTTACTGTCTAATTAAAAATACACACCAATAACCCCCACAGTAAGTGAATGATTTGTTAAAGAGCTTCAGGCAGGTGAGCTCCTACTCCTGGTCTATGAATATGCTTCCCCATGATGTGTCCTTTTAGGCTATGTATCCATTTATGTGACATTCATTTACTAAGCATCTCCTGTATGCCCAACTTGGTATCAGGCTATCCCTTTACCCTGGGGGTGTTGACTTCTCATAGTCCTTCACCACCTTTGTAAGAATTTCCCTGGGAAAGAGGATAGATTTGCACATATCATCTTCTTTTTTTCCTTGAAGATAGTTCTAAAATGGGAAGTGTCCATATTAGCTCCATCTCAAGGCTTTTCATTTTGGATAATCCACTCTAAGGAGGTTTTTTGCCCAGGAGAGTAGCTCCTTGAAAGTAAACTTGAACCTTTGGCCTGCAACAGTTCTGTCCAAAAACTTCTCATTGTATCACTGGAGTAAATGCTAAGCCCAGCTCCCCATGACAGGGCTGATACACATTGTTTCCCACCTTACAAGGTGGACAAAGGCAGGAATAAAAGCTTGCTGAAAGGCTTCCAGACAGAATGGTAGCTACAGAACAGGCACTGCCTGGGTATCTCCTTTTCCAGGTGTCTGGTTTAATGCAGGATTCCCAGAGCCTACCATATTAACTGGCCCAGAGTAGGGACTCGATAAATGCTTGAGTGAATGATTTAGAGACAAGATATATCAGCTCAACTGTTTCTAATCTCACTGAACGCATCCAAGACTATAGAGTCTTTTCTGTGAACATGTAAAAATGTAAGGAATTTGCAAGCGTATACTATGCATGTTATGACTCTGACAAATGAAAGTATGTTATGGGAAAGTGACAGAGATGAGAAGACTCATAAATAATCCATGCTGCATTGTAAAGATTGCAGGAGCACATATGGACAATTGGCCTTGTTTCTGTTAACACGTAGGTGTTTAATTGGAAACCTAAATAATATATTAAGGTTTCTTTGTTGGAATCACTCTGTGTCATTCTGCTTATCTGTCTCTGAATGAGATGAATTTCCAGTGGCATGCTTAGAAAGCTTTATTCAACAGTAGCCAGGAACCCCTGTTAATGATCCTTCCTGGTAGGGGCTCCTGGGTGGCTCAGTTGGTTGAGCATCCAACTTCGGCTCAGGTCATGATCTCGTGGTCTGTGAGTTCAAGCCCCGCGTCGGGCTCTGTGCTGACATCTTAGAGCCTAGAGCCTGCTTCAGATTTTGTGTCTCCCTTTCTCTCTGACCCCCCGCTCATGCTCTGTCTCTCTCTCTCTGTCAAAAATAAATAAACATTTAAAAAAATGATCCTTCCTGGTAGGTGGAAGATTGATTTCATCCTCCAGGGAGAGTTGGTTGTGATATTTGGGTCAGAGTTGCCACAAAGTGTCCATCTGTCCCATTAAGCTCTCTCCTTCCCCAATTAGCCGAAGTTTCCAGCCTTACACCATACCCAGGTTTCCCAAATGAGGCAAGCATGCTTCTGTGTTTCATTTATCGCAAGAATTATCTTCCTTCCATAAAAGTTCTGTAGAACAGACAGAAATGGTTTCTTATAAAAAGAAGATGGGGTTTCCTCTACCTGTGGGTGGCGCAGCCTCCTTTTATTTTTGGTTTTACCTTGGTTCCAGGAAAATGTCATTCTCATCAAGAAAAATGTGTCAGAAAAAAAATCTAGACAACTATGTTGTATTTGGGTTACATAAGCAAATTTCCAAACTAGCTAATAAAAAGAGTCTGTATTAACATGAGGGCAGAAGACGTGTCAAGGTGATGAAGCGCAACAACATTTGCCCCTGAGGTGGCTGTAATCGCATACATGGGATGGTAATTTCAGAGGAACAAAAATGCTCCTTTGCCCATTAAGACGCTCATGCTATTACGAGCAGGCAGAAAGAGTACACTGTGCTATCCTTTTAATTGATACCAAATTACAATTGTATTTTTACAGCATCTCCTGTTAGATCCACATTAGCTGTAAGAAAGTTCACCCGGCTGGATGTTACTGCAAAGAACATCAGGAGAATGAATAAGGGATCCAGGGCTGCTGGGAGGTAAGGCAGGGGCAGCACAAACACAAAACAAAACAAAAACAACAAACAAACAACCCCCCCCCCCCACCCAAGTCTCAACTAAAAGCAAAGGGAGCTTGAGAAGCTGAATGTCATGTGTATGGCAATGATAGAGGCCTCTTTTTGAAATGACTAAAGTACTGTTCTACTTAGGGGACTTGCAAAGTTGGGGGCAGCATGGCAGAGTGGAAAGAAGATGGATTTTGGAATTGGTATCAGGTGAAAATCCTATAAAATGAAAAAGATAGTGCCCACTTCTGGGGCTTCGGAGAAGATTAATGTGCTTATTAAAAGTCCCAGGTACATGGTAGATGCTGTTGGTATCTATTGGTATCCATTGGTAGCCTTCATTAACCTCTAGTTTTGGGCTCTGTAAATTTCTCAGAAGACCATATCGACTGGCCTGGGAGTAACTTTCTTTAAGAAAATGAACTTTTAAAGATCCATTTCTCATCATGATCACTACAGGGGATTTTCTCAGAAAGTGTTGGCTTATCACCTGGGCCTGGCACCCTGGTTCTGTATTATCCACAAAACCAGTAGGAATATCCACAGGGGAACTTGTGGGCATCTGATCAGAATTCAATTTAGATACTTCTCTGCTTCAAACACACAGTTTGGGTTTCTACATTTTATTCACCAGAATTCTTTAGGTCAAGCAAATGGTCATGGTAAATGCTGTTGTTCTTGCTTAGACCAGAGCACCTTTTTCATACTAACATAACTATGGATAACAAGTAAATAGCCTATCAGTTGGCTCACACGAGTAAGCCAATCTCATCCTAAAAATGGTATAGCCGACCCAGAGTGTGAGTAAATTTGGGATCATGAGAATATTGTCATATCTTTTTCCTTGAAATGGATTTTTTTTGGTGAATGGGGAGGGGGTCACAGTCAAAATAGAACTTGAAGTGTTTGAGAGGAGCATCAGACAAGGGATGGGGATTCCAGAAAGAAGTTAACTCACAGTATTGAATAAGAAAGGAATTTAAGAGATGAATATTTCTGAGAAATGCTCTGCGGGTGTTATGAGAAATTGGGAGACACAGAAGCTATTTAAAAACTTTGGTGATGTAGAATGAAAAAGTCATATGTAATTGTTGAGAAGTAGTACAACAAGTGAAACAAGGAAAGGAATCTTTGCTAGTTGTTGAAACCTTTTTTCAATGCCCTTCATTTGTTTATATCAACTTTCCTAACTTGCCTTCCTAACATTGTACACCATCTCTCATGCTCATGATCAATAAGGGTGATGTAGCACTTTGATTAATGTTCATGAACCAATGGCTATGGTCTGAATTGTGTTCCTCCTTCCCCTCCCAAATTGATATGTAAAGCCCTAACCCTTCCAGTGTGTTTGTATTTGGAGACAGGACTTCTAGGAGGAAATTAAAGTTAAATGAGGTCATAAGAAGGGTGGGGTCCTAATCTGATAGGGTTGGTGGGCTTTATGAAAAGTGGGAGAGAATGAGATCTCTCTCATGTCCCATGTGCATGCACCAAGGAAAGGCAGGTTACATGAGGGCAGAGAGAAAGTAGCTGTCAGCAACCCAATGAAAGAGCTCTTGCCAGACCCTGAGCCTGCCGACTCCTTGATCTTGGAATTTCCAGCTTCCAGAACTGTGAGAAATAAGTTTCTGTTGTTTAAACAACCCAGTCTCTGGTATTTTGTGATGGCAGCCCAAGTGCAGATACCAGTGTGGTTTTTTTGCAGTGGAGGGTGGGTGGGTGACTAAAGTAACTTTAAATTATTATGGCAGAATCTTGGCCTACAGATTTTTTTTTTTAATCAAGCTGGTACTTTCATCTCACTTTTAAAAGTTTCCTGACTGATTTAAAAAAAAAGTATCTCCTGGTCATTTTCCATCACTTGGAGTAACATTTTCCACTGGGGTGGCGGTGGGGAGTGGGAGGTCCTGTTTCCATATAGCTTGGAAGGATTTTCTTCATAACTGTTTATCTTAGGTAATTCCGTAGTCAGCCTTGAATTGCAGATCCTTGAGAATGGCTCTTCCTGATTTCTTTCAATTCTAAATCTTGAACAATTTTATTTTATTCTTTCCCAAGTATATATAAAAAAGAACTGAGCAATGCCAATGAATATAGGAGAAGGCTAAACTTCATTATAATATGATTAATGATGCAATACCATTAATGAAACATTAAAAAGATTTAGAATAAATGCCTTTTTAGAACATTCAAAAACCAAGTACATTTTTTTAGGAAATTATTTTATTTCTGTGTCTCAACAGATGAAATTCATAACCTTGTATTCTGATAAGACAATTCAAACATACAAATCAATTACAACAATGTGCTTATCAGCTCCCCCCTCCCACCCCTGTATTTTAAAGCAACTGACAGTTATGAAGGACACCAGGACAATAGGGCTTAGCTAAACAATATGGCAATCAAAAACGGCCCTCTAAGAAAATAATTACAATAGTTGTTGAAAAGAATTTGTCCTTTGAGCAAAACAGACTTCATTAAAAGAATCATCATGAACCAAGGAGAATTATAGTTTCCCTTTCCAATGAAAAGGAAAAGGGGATGTATGTTAGAACAATGGTACAAAAAGCTGGGGAGTCAGGCTGAAAACAACAGAAAGCCCTAAGCAATAAATTTCTCCAATAAAATGCATCCCCTTGAAGATATCCATTCAAACTCTTATATCATATTGAAATAAACAACTTTTCCCAATCCCCAGCACCTGGAAGTGAATCATTTTATTATCCTTTGCTAAAATTAATTTAATAATTTTCCCAAGCCAGCATCTCTCAGAGTGGAGTTTGTGATAAATCTTGTAGAGATCATACTAAGATAAACCAAGCCAATTGATGGTCAATGCCATGTTAGATTCTAGTTGTAAAGGGAGTAGATATAAACTAGCAGACCTGGGACTCCCAGGGGGAGAGGGGTTCATACTCAATAACTTTATCCAACCAACTCTAAATCCTGTAGCACCTTTGTAATAGGCCCCTGATTCTACATACCATTCCCTCATGCTTTCATGGTAAGCCTCACAACACCCTTGTGAGGTAGGTAGTGTTATGGTCATTTTGAGAGATGGGGATGCAGAGATGTTAAGTAGCTTGCTCATAAAGGAACAATGAATCCAGTGACAGAGCCCTGGGGACTCTTACCCCAGATCCTTGTCTTTTTAGTACTTAACCATTCTGTCTCCCTGAGAGTGGATTATTAAAGCAGGTAGGTCCTTAAAGTCAGATTAGTACCTGGCCATTTGGACACTAAGGCCCATCTCTAAACCACGTGATTTGGATGGTAGAATGAGATACAGGTTGTGATCATCAAAGAAGTTAATGTGGAGAAATGCAGCAATAAAGTCTGGACCACAATTTGATAATGACTTTATTTATTGATGTGCTCTTAAGTTACAATGATAACAAACACTTAGTAGATGTTGCATGATTAAATGGATGGATGGATGGATGGATGGAAAGAGATTGTGCTTGGATAAATGGAAAATTAAACTTTCTATGTATTTTAAAACAAAAGCTGGAGAAATCTGATTTGCAATCTCTAAAGGATAAAAAGGAAAGAGTTAATAGATTCCTGAATTTCCTGTGGGCATATATTTGAGCTAATACTGACAACATTTAAAAAGATGAAAATACACAAACATTTAAATTAATTATTAACAACGAATTTGTGCACTTACTGGTTAGGAACCTGAACTACAAAGACCAATACTAGAGGCAGTAGTGGTACATACATAAACATGATCCATTTTCCTTTGAAATGAAGTTGTCTTGGAAATTCCTAATTTCTCATTGCCATTCAGTTGAAAAGCTTGTGTTATCCGGTTCTTGTCAAATGCTATTTTTAAAATACACTGAAGTAAAACAATAAACTTCTCTTCTCTTGACTGACCAGCCAGTGTACACTTGTCAGTGACTTTCTGTTTCTGTGAACTCATTTTTTTTTTCACTCCAGAAAACTCAGGAC
Organism: Prionailurus viverrinus; assembly: GCF_022837055.1. NCBI lineage: Eukaryota > Metazoa > Chordata > Mammalia > Carnivora > Felidae > Prionailurus > Prionailurus viverrinus. Next base: position 36,880,510 of record NC_062573.1, on the reverse strand, counting down.
TGAAAAGAGCTTCCATGTATTGAAACCAGCCCTGCATTAATACCAGCAAATTTCTTGTTTAGTGCCACGGAAGGCTCTTGAGGCCACTGAAGCAGAGGCAACCAACTCTGCAGGTGTTGCTTAGAAGAGTTGATATAAATCCAGAGGGTGGAGCTAACTGGGTAGTCACTTAGCATTGCGTATTTGCTCTGTGTTCGGTGAATTAATTTCCAGTAGAATATTTGATATACATTGAGGCTTAAGAAACTCTGGATGCCATGGTATGGATCTGTGTGTATGTGTTTAAGGAAGTGTTTAATTGTCATGAGAGCCCTGAATGTATATAATAAATGCAATCTATTAGTCTTTTGTACATCCAGCTAATAGCCCATGGCGAATGGAATAGATTAAATGTAGTGAATTGCCTCTGTGCTATGGTACTACCATGCTTGAACTCTTGTGCTTAGGAAGAATATGACCAGTGATGCTGCACGTAGAAAGGGCTCATAAAATGTTACCTTGGCCTCAGAAGTGGGGGAGGGAGGTCTGTAAATAAATTTATTTCCCAACGTGACCATGAATAAACTCTTTCAGTATAGATGTCACTTTTGCAACCACATGTAAGATTTAGATCTTCCAATCAAGAGGTAACTGGTCTGGTAGGTTTTTTTTTGTTTGTTTGTTTTTTGTTTTTTTTTGTGGACACTGCTCGGATTTTCATCTTTCAGACCCTGACTCCTTAGTGATTGAGTTCTTAGTTTTCCTTATGAGAGGCCAAATAGAACAGTGAGAATCCTCAGGTAAGATGCATGTTTTCCATCTGCCTTTTATTATTCGTCCAGGTGGTTCTTGGTTATATGTGTGTGTATTTGGCATTAAAATACATATACTATTTAGAGAGATTTATGGACATTTCCTAGCATTCTGACTTACCCAGACTAGAGTATTATGGAATGAAATACTGCCTACATAGCTCTACCAAGGAGTTTCCTTCTAAAATTTTTTGATAGGTTATAATTTTTGCATTTTGTTCTTATAAGGGTTCATGAAAAGCACCATAGTGAGAAGCCTTAGCAGCCCGTGTTTTCAGGTTTTGTACCAGCCAGTGGCAGAATTCTAGGTGAATTTCCCCTTGGGAATTCCATTAAGGCTTCTCAATTTACTCCTCTTTATTCCACATTAATCTTCATGTCCTAGGTTTTAGTTCTGACAATGAGGTAATTAAGAATATCGGGTTCTATAATAAACTTACCTGCCTTAAAGGGAATAGGTAGGGACTTAAAATATTTATTTTCACTATATTAAATAACACAGAAAAATTAACAGCCAGCTAGCTGGAGCAGTATGCTCATAACTGAGGAAAATTAGGGGAAAACAAAACAAAAACCTGATTAACTTCTAAGTTTACAAAGCAGCACATGGCCAGAGGGTCTCTATAAGTAGAACCAAGAGACAGGCTGAGTTAGAAGTATGTTTTAGCTTCCATTTAAAAATTTGACTTAGTTATGTTACCTTATTCCCATTGTTAAAGACTAAGTCCTGAAGTACTGGAACCATTTTCTCCCTGATCAGTGTGTTTACTGGGCAACCTAACTTGTGATATATTTGTTGGTTTAGGTGTATACTCAACAATTCAAAATTCCACTCATGGATAATCTGTTTTAGTCATGTGAGTTTAGTAGTATAAAATGAAAGTCACGTCAGAGATGTGACTCTTACCCAAGCAGCTCTGGCATTATTAGAAAATCTTCAGGGAGAAGGAAATCCCTCTCTGGTGGCAAGCTCTTCATTTTGCAATTAAAGAGGCCAGCAGTCTCAGAATTCTAGTATTTGTTGCTGTGTAGAGGTGAATCCCAGGCTTTCTTGTCATATATCAATATGGCTTCCAGGTACCATTCCTGGCAGCATGGTGCCACCTCCTCCACTTATTTCTTCCCTGGAAGGCACCTGACAAACTACAGGCAGAGGGGAGATGAAATAGATGACAGCTACCTGAACACAACTCCCCTGAAGCCCATTCCCTTAAGTACCAAAGGTAAGGAGAGAGAAGCCCATTCCCTTAAGCACCAAAGTTCAGTAGAAAGATTGCATGTTGGTTTTTATGTTCTTAACTCTTTCACTCTTTAACACTGGGCAACCTCCTTCCTTTGTTACCAATTTGCCTGAAGACAAGATATTTTTCTTCTTAAATTCATTCATTATGTCTTGAATCATTGATAGTTGGCTGAGTGAAAAGTAACTCAAAATAACTAGATGTTATATGTATGCCTGGCTGAAACCTTCATGCCTAAAGTCATGCCCATTACTTGCTCATGTAAACAAGTCAAATGGCTTTGGGGTAATTTTTCAAGTGATATAGGATTTATCTTCACTAAACTAGAATATAGTGTGTTAATATTACCTAGATTTGGATATCCAACAGATCAAACCTTGGCCCCTTGGTAATTTTGTGTAGAAAGAACTTAACAGCTTGGTCTCTGATTTCTGCTCTGAGAAGTCTTCACCTACTGTGGCATTAGAATCAGATTCCACTGGATCTGCATTTTCCCTGACTGAAGATTATTAGATTATTAGATCTAGTAACAGTGCTAAAAATACTTAAGCAACCTCAGGTTCCTGGTAAGGCTCACAGACCTTACCTCTATCAATAAGGAAGTATTTTCTGATGTATGACTCCAGTTGGCTTTTCTTACTCTCATTTCTTAATAATACCCCATTGGATTTAACTGAGATGTCAGATGCTTAAGCCCTTTGCATCTGTGAAGAAAACATGTTTTTTTATTTTACGTATTAATAAGTGAATAAGTAAAAATAAGTGAACTTGTTTTTACATGTTGAAAAACATGCCTGCAACAATAAATCATTCATAGTCAATAAGACACCACAGACCTAAATTGAGATACTTTAGTCATTAGCACTGATTATTTGAGAACAAAAACCATGAGGCATTAAAAAAAAAAAAAAGAGGGTTGTAGCTTCCAATCATGGGATGTTCCCAGAATCAGCTTTTTAGGAAAAAAAATCAAAGTAAAACACAGACACATAATCTTTTCTCTTTTTGTCTTTTCCCCTCCTACTCCATATCAGTCTTCAAAACAGTTACATTTTAAACACTTATAAAATCAAACCACCCTCTCCTACATATTTATATATGCATGTATAAACAATAGCTCTTAAATTATGATTTGGGGCATTACAAACTATATGGAAAAAACATAAGACAATTGACTTGCATTTCAAGCTACCCATGTGTGTAATATATCTGATTTTAGAACTAGGGAGGAAGAGTATGTTTTCTTCGAAATAGCCTCTTAACAAAGTTTGTGACTCAATTCCTGTCTCTTGCTATCACATAGGTATGTATATGAATCAGTGTGTTGCTAAACACACATGGTTTTTTGTTTTTTTCAAGTCTGAATCTCCTAAATATAACAAATCTCATATTTGTTAATTATGTGGTATAATAGATTGTACTGATTATATTGTAGTGGAGATTAAAGATATTAATTTAGAATAGGAGGTGTGCACCAAAATGAAGAATGTTAACATGGCAACCAAATTTCTGGACTTTTTTCTCTTTGGTCATATAGAGTAGATGTAAAATATTTGACCCATTTTCAGTATAGAAAGTTATCTTTTGAACTCTACTGGAATTAATACAGTTAACCAATTTAATAGTATGTAAATTTGCATTTTTGTTGTCTTCTAATGGCTACTTTGCATATTAAAGGTAAAGCCTTCCTTAAAATATGCAGTACACTCTTGATTATGCCAGCTCTTTTCTCATTCTGCTAAGGCTATAAATAAAGCTTCTATTTAGGGCTGGCATTATATCAACCCACCTGCTTCTAGAAGAGAGAAAAAAAATCAGAATCACTCAACCTGCAGATTGCTGTCAGCTTGTGATTATGTGAATGGTAAGTCTTAACTTTTAAAGTGTTATGTGAGATAGGTTGGAGCTTCTCTTCTCTTTTCTTTTTTTTAAGGCAATTTCCAGTTTAACAATTACCCTAAAATTTCTGAGTACCAATGAAAGAAGACATTTCCCTGGAGAGAGCATTCATTGATGAAGTGTGACAGCAGCAGGGAGATAGATGACGATGCAGAGGAGGGCAGAGCTGGAGAATGAGGGGTAATTTCAGTTGTAGTCTCAGGAAAGGAGGCAGGAATGGGGGGAGGCACCAAAGCTTTCCTCTCTGTGGGCTCTCAGGGGACTTCCTAGTCCCTGCTCTCTTCCTCCTTCTCATTCAGGATCTTCTTTCCAGGGAGATGGGGGTAGGGGAGGGAAAAGTAGTGTTAAAGACCTTGACAAACTGAAAAGAGCTGTCTGAGGCACAGGCCAGTGTCTTTTGACCAGATTCCCATATTTTGAAGGAATAACATCAGCTCCAGGCCTGTTTTAGAAAAATAAACCTTTTATAAACCTCTTATTCATATATATATATATATATATATATATATATATACACACACACATATATATATATACACACACACACACATATATATATAATATATACTTACGTATATATATTACATATATTTTTTCTTTCTTTTTTTTTTGGCTGCGAACATTTTTTCTTATTTTTCTTAGGCAAAGCTCACACAAGACTAGCAATTTTTTCTTTCTTTGTTTTTTGTTTTTTGGTTTTTTTTGTTTTTTTTTTTTTGCGAAATATAGCCACATTTACAGCTCCCAAAACAGACCAACCAATTTCAGAATTGGAAACTTGTCATTGTTGATTTAAACCATGGTTTACTTGGCTAAACCTTGCAAATTTAGATTTATGGCCCCTAGACCGAGTTTTTGTTATGTGACTTAGCTAAATATCATAGTAAATCAGCTATCATTTTGAGCATGTAGACTTCATTTGTGAAGTTGTCCTTTCCCTATAGCCATATTTTCACTACAGTGAGAATAAGATGGCTCTCTTGGGGATAAGGAGCTAAGGGAACAATGACCTAGAGATTTGTCAAGTGTGTGCCAAAGTACCAGGAAGCACCTACTGTGCCTAACCAACACATGTCATTCTGAAATCAACAATTCAGATAAAATTTCATTATCAAGGCTTCCCACAAAAAGAGGCAGAGTTGCTCTTAAACTCCTCAATCAGAAAATATCAAGGACTTTACAGAAAGAATGGAGCTCCCAAAGGCAGTGGTGGAAGGTCTGTGGAAATAACGAGGCACATACATGATGTACTTGTCCCATGGGGAATGTTGCTAGGCCCTAATGCTAGTAATAAAGAATGATGTATCTTTACCTAAGTACCCAGTAGAATGAATAGCTTTCACCCCAAAGGTTTGGTTACTAGATTCACATGTCATAAAATCCCTTTGGAATAGATCATGTGAGCTATATAAAGGTGACCAGGACATAGGAAATAGGGATGAAAGATAACCTAAGTTTAAAGAATTTAGGATTCTTTCTTGGAAGATAGGAACTACGAATTTTAGCAATAAAGGAAATAGAATTAAAATGGATTCAAGTATCTCCTCTAACCTTTCATTAAATTTGGTAATGTCCTTTTGTCAGGTCTTAGGTTTCTACACTGAAAATGATCTATTTTTTCTTTTCTAAAAAGCCTGAAGACATATTACATGTTGCTGAACAGTTTCTGAGCATAGCCCATGGAGTTAAAACAAATGTCTTGACACAGAGATGAAGGGAAAACCTGGAAGGGTGAGTTCATTTACATGGAGCTGTACTTAATTTTTCTTCTCCAAGATCACATCCTCTCTTTCATACTGTCTAAAATATAAATATGTTTGTTCCTACTTGAGTCATGGAAAGTGACAAAAGTCAGGCTTCAATGCAGGTGAGATTTATATAATCCCTTTAAAAAATAGTCATCGAAGGGGTGTCTGGTTGGCTCAGTCAGTAGAGCACATGACTCTTGATCTTGGGGTTGTAGGTTTGAACCCTATTCTGGGTGCAGAGATAACTTAAAAAATAAAAACCTAAAAAAGATACTCATAGAAGATTATACAACTTCTGGGTTTCTCTGAGAACTGAGGAGAACAAAATAGTTGACAGAACAATGAAAAAAGAATCTGCCTTCAACACTGTAGAGCACATCCTGAATGCTTTTGTACTATGGGGGAGTTGTTGGTGATAAGCAAAATTTCTGAGAAAGCTTGAGCAAAACTAGAAATCTGACAAATGTCCTCAGGAACTAGGAAGTATAAGTCTGGCAATTATGGTTTACATTTTTAAATTTTGAGACTATTGGAAGAGTTCATAATTACAAATGCAATGAAAATGAAATGAGGTTTAAAAAAGTGAGTACTACGAAAATTTGGACAAATAGAAATCCCTCACCAGGAACACACTAAGCCAGATTGGTTGGGTTACCTTACTCTAATGATATGCATTTCAGACACCTGGGGACATAGATCATTTCTCTCAGACTATTAGAACTCTAGCCAGAGAATTTGTTCTTCTAGAGATTTAATGGCTAGAGAAAACAAATATTTCTCTGAAAATGCTTCATATATATTATGTATGTGATACACACACTCACACACACACAAAACTGAAATGCTGAATCAACCCAGCAGTTCAATTCAGAACTAAATGCAGAGCCAAAGAACTGTATTTCTTCTTGAGATACTTTAAGACAAATCCTCTGGGAAGAAGAGGAGTCAGAGATGACTACTAAGAAGAGAATTTGGCCCATGTGCTCTCTGAGCTGTTACTCTCTACCATGGCCTACTTTGCTTTAACAAAGATGTAATTTAAAGCTATAAGGGAAAATTCCTTGTGTGTAACTCCATACTAAGCCCCAGAGCAAGTTAATGGAACCCCTGGTCAGAGCTTTACAGATGTAAAAAAGAATCCAAGATCTGCTCCACTAGTGAAGACTGTAGACAATTAAGTAGCCTCAAGTTAATTGTAAATCCATTAGGTGATATTTCTGGCAGAAAGCAGCAGATTCTCCTAGAAATATCTGGCTAATACATTTTTATGATCATATCACTTAATGTAGGTGGTATTTTTTTTTGTAATCTATTGGAGCCCAATTCAAGTAGTAAATTTTACTCTTATTGGAAACAGTGGGTTTAGGAATACTTCAGAAGAGGACTACTTTAGTCCACTGTTGACCAAACTGAGTTTGCTGGAACTCTAGTTTTTCAAGATGTTAACCATTACATCATAAAAGGAAGTGCTTCATGCTCAAGTAAATTAGAGAAACCCTAAGGAGACAATATTAAACAGAATTCTTTTTTACAGGACTTTCAGAGGATTTATTAGGGTCATGTAGATTTTGAACTTCAAGAGGTGGTTAAAGAATGCAGCATTTTCCCCACTTAGTAGTCTATCAAATTTCTTTTGGAACAGTGCTTGTTAATATCTTAAATACATATTATTCCACAGATCAGGGTATGGAAACCCCTGAAAAAGTGCAGTCTTTCTTCTTCCAATGGAATAATCACAAAATCTTTTAATCTTTTCATGGATGGGTTAACTTTAATCCAATTTCATTTGACTAAGCTGTGTTTGGTTAACTTTTAACAGAAAATAGCAGAATCGAAAAGCCCTTTTGTTAATTGCTCAGTGTTTTCTCTTTTTGTTGGACAATAAGATGAAGTATTTTCTATTAAGTTTTGAAAGACTAGCCCTCCAGTTTGTTCTCTTTTCAGTTTGAAAGATTGCATTCCACCTGCACACAAGAAATAGAAATTGCAGAAAAATCTTGATCTGTATTATTGGATATATAATATAAAGTAATTGCCATGAGTGGAAAATGAATTTCTAAAAGATCGATGATAATCACTAGGAAAGTCAAATGAAAAATGACTTAAACAGGCAATTCTTCAATCTTTCTATCTCATTTCTACCCTTTATTAAGGGAGAAAGGGGTTTTACTGTGCTACTATCCAACTGGCAAAACAATTTCTAGACCTGTCACTTTTTTATTGGGGTCAATTTAATTTTATTGAAGCTCCTCAAAATTTCAAATGCTAAAAAAAAAAAGCCAGCTTTTTGAAAGTCATACCCCCAATCAGGTATGTCAAGAACCAAACCTCAGACAGCTCCTATTCACTGTCCAAAAGGGGGCTCATTTTCAGGTCCCTCTCAAAATGTAGAAAGTATAGACATTTCCTATCTTTTGCTGATTAAATAGATCATATTTCATGAATACACTCTATATTCAGTGCTTTCTCAGGTCATATGAATATATGCCTTGAAAACCATTCACTGAACATTTAGCCAAATGGAATTATGGCTCATTTGAACCAGATCATTGGTGGTAGTGGCAGGATGCCATTTTTTTTTTAAACTATGTTTTAAGTAACAATCATTAATACAAACTGAATTGGACAGAGATTCTTGGGTTAGAGGGGTAAAAGTATCTGCACCATTTAACATATTTGTAGGGCTAGTGATCTTAGTTTTTCCTCACTGAGAAAAAACTAAGTGCTGTTTAATTCACCTTTTTTTCCTCACCTCTCTATAAACAAGATCAATACTTCTTGTGTACACAAGATAATTTTCAAAATAAAGGAAGCAGGGAAAAAACCCTGAAGTTACCCATTCAAGATAATACTGTATGTACAGTAAATAGTTGAATAGAAAACATCAGAATGGTAGCTAGATATTTCCTGGCAGCAATCCAGCCTTCAGACAGCTATCATTGTAACAGATCCTCAGTTGCATTAACATCATGGTATGCCTGGATCACCCTGGTTTGTGTTGGCATCTGAGAAAAACTCCTTTTCATCCAGAGAGCTTTTGAACATCGAATTCTTGATCTAGGCTACAAGGTAAATTATCACCGTATGAGTATATACAACGACTATATGTGCTTCGATTTCCTATTAACCCATTAGTCTCAACTGATGAAAGTAAAATCAAGTTGTGTTTAAATGGATCATCTTCATTATTAACACCTACCTTGCATTTTGCATTTTATAGGTACAACTAGTGGCACACAACCTTCTGGAGAAACCAAGGGCTTTGTTACAGTAAACTGGTCCAGTGTGATATCACAAGTATAAAAAATATTCCATTCTGTATCAAAACTAGGCACATGCCTTTATTTATAGTAACAGAAGTTAACAGAGTTGAGCAGTTTTTCCTTGGGTCCTACTTCTTGGCATCCTACATCAGACAAACTCCTCATTCCACATATCTCCGCCCATAACTCCAGGGATCTAGTCTCAGGGTCATCTCTATGTAAAGGAAGGTGAAATCACACTTGGATCTATAATGGTGAGTAACTAAAAGCACAACCTCTCATTCATATTGCTTTAAAACATATACAGCATATATGTTTCAAAAAAAAGAGTAAAGAATATATTGATTTCTTTGTGGTGCTGAATCAACAATATGGTATGATGCAAGGCTTTAACAAATGATAATCAGAGATACAAATTTTTCTGTAGAGTATGTTTTAGACAAATGTGTCTTTTTAATATGTAAATCCTACATTGTAGGTTGTTCCTTTATATTTTTTTTTCTTTTGTTTTTGCAGTGGTAGAAAATGTTGAGTAATTGTCCATGAGCATGAGCCAAAGGTTCAGGTTCATTACTGAGATCCCCAGAATGCCAATATTTGCAATGCAAACAATTAGTATCCCACTGTGAAGGGCTCTGACACATGTCTGCCTGCCTGTAGGTGGAGAGTCTCCATAAGAAGTCCTCCTGCTTCCATGGACCCTGCTTTGACACAGGGGCAGCTGTACTTGGCTGCCTTTTAACCTAGTAATTCACTGTGCCAGCTGTCTCACTGGTTACCCACAATGACACAGAAACAATAGTGTGAACGGTAGACCCTCAAATCATTTTCATGTTGAACCTCCTGGGTCCAGCCACCTCCCCTTCCACAACAGCACCATTGTTTTTTCGGGGTACATATTCAAGGTCAATGCTGTTTTTGTGCTTGCCTTTCCCTCGGCTCCACACAAAAAGGAGGAGAAAACAAAATAAAACCACTCCCAGGAATGTGAAACAGCCCATGGCTGTAGATACCAGTATTGTTTTAAGGTCCAGGGAAAAGGTATTGACATTGGTGCCATTGGAAATGGTGTCATTGGAGTCAGTCATGTACATAGGGGTCCTGTTGGCATAAAGGAAGCGATCTGAAGTGAATCCTTTCACCGTTAAAGAGGCTGTGAAGGTGTCGTTCCCAGCGGCATTGCTAGCGATGCAAACATACATCCCACTGTCTTGATCCTGGGCAAAGCGGATTTCCAAGGTGCCGTCACCCAACACGGTGGCTCTTCCATTGGACTTGGTGGTGATAAAACGCCTTCGAGGGGTCACCCAGGAAATCACAGGCTGAGGGTCTCCATCAGCATTGCATTCTAGCTGGACCGTCTGCCCTTCATCCACTAGCAGATGCTGCAACTTCTTTTCACGGATTTTGGGTTTTTTGCAGGTAAAGTAAAAAGAAAGGGCAGTGCTATGGAAATCCTTGAAGGATCTCTCACGGATGGTGTCTGGACCAGCACACATGGGCTGCTGGCCGCCAAATTGCAGAGTGGGATGCCGCTGCAGGATCCAGAGGAGACGGCAGTCACAGGCCAGTGGGTTGTTATTGATGCTCAGGACCTCCAAAGCCCTAGGGGAGGAGAAGACATTCTCTTCCAAAGTTTCCAGTAGGTTCTGAGACACGTTGAGCACACGAAGGAAGCGGAGCCCTTGGAAGGAGTGAGGCTCAATGGTGCGGAGCTGGGCCCCCACGATATGGAGCTCCTGAAGGCGGATCAGGTCAGAGAACATGCCTGCTTCAATAGTGCTGATGGGATTGTAGGAGAGGTTAAGATGGGTCAGATATACCAGGTGTTTAAAGGCAAGGAAGGGAACAGTGGACAGGTTGGTATTGGTGATGGAGAGGGATGTGAGGTTAAGACCATAGAGGCTATTGGCAGGCATCATATCCAGTAAAGGCCAATAGTCAATCTCTAGATGTTTCAGGTGGAATAATCTTTTAAAGGCATACACAGGCATATTGTTGATATTGAGATGCTTCAGATGCAGGCTGATGAGGCTGCGGAGGTGGGAGAGGGCTTCTGTTGGTACTGCTGTTAGGTTACATTTCTCCAGGGTGAGCTGCTCCAAGCTCAGCAGCCCACTGAAGGCCCTGTGTGATATGTAAACCAAATCATTGTCCCCCACTTCTAGAAACTTCAGGTTATGAAGGTCTTGGAACATGTAGTCCAGTAAAATGACAATCTTATTCTCACTAATGTCCAGCTTGGTGAGGTTGGATAGCCCCGTGAATACTCCCAAAGGGACCAGCTTTAGGCGATTGCCTTTTAGGCGGAGGGAACGAAGGTTAAAGAGATTGTTAAATGCTCCTGGCTCCACATTGGCGATGATATTGTCACTCAAGTCTATCTCCTCCAGCAGAGGATATGATATGAATTCCTCAGGGTTGACACTTTTCAGCCTGTTCTTGCTGAGGTCCAAGATTTTGGTCTCGATGGGAATGCCCTCTGGGATGGCGATCAGCCGCCTTCTGTGGCAGCTAACAGATTTGTTCTGGGCGGAGCACTCACAGCGAGCAGGGCAGCCGATGGTGGATCCCATGAAGAGTAACACCACAGCCAGACCCAGGAATGGCTGCCAACATGATATGGCGGTGTGAAGCATGACTCCACTTCTTAGTCTACACCTCGGTCACGGGCCTGCAGGAGAAAGGAGCACGAAAAGTTGAGTTTGGACATGGATAGGTAGATGAAACAGCAAGTACAATGGAATGGACCCTGGATATGGAATCACACCCATGTGGGTTGAAAGCTGAGAGCTGTCCTTATTGCTACATGAGGTAAGTTGTTTTGCTCCCTGTAGTTTGGTTTTCTTGGCTGTAAAATGAGGGTGATAATATTAATAGCATCCTATACTTATGACAATGTCAGTATTTGACAATGAAAGAGAGACACTGGCAGAGACTTTGAGGCCCAACAGCATACATTTCACAAAAGGCTCTATTTTGAACTCAGACAACGACAACAGAGGTCAATGGTTAAGAGGAAACCTATTCAGTTTGAATCCTTGTTTGTGTCTCTAATGTTGGGATATCATCCTCTGTTCAGAATGAAGCTAATAGAAGCTTCATTCAATGTCAGGCTCTGAGGTTCAAAGTACAAACAAAGGTACATCCACTATAAGAGGTTGGGGCTTTATTTGCTTCATATATAAACTTTCTATTAAAAACTTTCAGTTAGAAGGTATACATCCTTCAGAATTCAGTCAGTCTTAATTTATGAAGGGGTTTTCTTTTTTGAGGTAAGCAGAAAGATCTTAAACATATCTTCATATTCTTGGTATTTTAATTATAGGGGAGAGGCAGAAACAAGGCACCATAATGGCTACTATGATGATGAAAATGCTTTCTTTAAGATTTTGGGTTACACGGACACCTGTGTGGCTCAGTTATTTAAGCATCTGACTCTTGATTTCCATTCAGGTCTTTACCTCACGATTGTGAGTTTGAGCCTGACCTTGGGCTCTGAACTGACAGCATGGAGCATGCTTGGGTTTCTCTCTTTCTGCCCCTCCCCAGTATGTATTCTCTCACTCTCTCTCAAATAAAGAACAAAAAAAAAATTGGGGGTTACATAGTGAAGAGTGTAAAGAGTCGTACCTCTAAGAAAAAAAAAATAAATGAACTTTCATATTAAATTCCAACCCAGTGAACATGTTAAACTGCAATTAAATAGGCATCAAATGATGTTGGAAATGAGTATGCATTAACTGGAGATAGTTAACAGACACTGAACTCGCTGTTCATGTGAAGAGCAAGAGATGTGTTGTTGGGCTTTGCTTCTCGACATGAGATCCTGAGGCATACACTTCATCCACAAACACCTTTTTTGTTATAAGTCTCAGTAGTGAAAACCAATATTTGTAGATAAAAAGTTATTGATCAATTTTAATATTCACTCCTAGATTGTACAAGAGCAATTAAAAGTACATTCTCCAATCACAGTGTTTACATATATGTTATACATGTAAAGCTATGTCTACATCCACATAAATGTATCTGTGAAAAAATAACTAGGATCAAACTTAATGGTGGATCACTAGAGGAATGCCTCCCAAATGTAGAAATAAGGCAAAGATTGAGAAAGTGCTAGCGACATCAATTATATAGGAACACAGGAATTATTATTATTGGAAAAGATAATGGTAAAACTATAATTGTTGGTAAATTAATGTCTACCTTGAAAATCAAAGCAAATCACCCAAAAATAATTAGAATAGGAGAATAAGTAAATTAACATGTTACAAAATGAAAACATTTAGAAAACATAGTTGCAAATGAGTAGTCATGGCACCCCTGAGAAAGTTAAGTACCTCAGAATAAATTTTAATGAGAAATACATAGAATGCGACAAATATTCAGTCTTGAGAAAAAAGAGACATATACTATGTATTTTGATAGATTCAATATTATAAAGACATTGGTTCTCAATATATACATATGTCACAGAGATAATATTTTTGGATTTGAATATTCTTAAGTGCATTTCAAAGAAGATAAAGTAATTAGAAATATTAAATAATAATGGCAATAGACTTACTCTACAAGATATTTAAATATAAGTTGTAAAACTACAATAATAAAACAGCATGATACACAAAAATGGAGTCAATGAAACAGAAAATAAGGAATTATATATAAGTATATCTGAAAAGTTAGTATAGGTAAAAGGTGGCATGTTAATTTAGTGAGAAAAATATAAATGTTTGGCTATTTAGTGGGAAAAGTTACACGACTTTACTTGTTCCAATAAAATAAATTCTAGATGAATTGAGAACTAAAATGCATGAACAAATAATGTATTAGGAGGAAATTCAATAATTTTATAATAGAGCTGAAAGGAATTTTCTAGGAATAAAGCTAGAAACTGTGAAAGAAAATGATTTGATTGTATGTATTTAAAAAAACAATAGCATAACAAATGAATAAGCAGCATATCTATTTAACACCCAAAGGCAATTGTCAAATTGGAGAATAGAGTCATAATAGATAAGGGATTAAAGATAGTATTAAATAAACAGCTCTTATTAATCATCAAGGAAAAGAGGTAAATATCAATGGAAAATAAGGCAATGAATGTAATACAAACTTAAAACAGCTAACCAATATATGAAAAAGTGACCAACTTCACGGGTATAAGAGAAGAAATGTAAATTAAGCAACAGGGGCATATCATTTTTACCTTTCATATTAACAAAGTTTAGTAATTACTTTTATCCAGAATTAAGAGTAGAAGAAACTGATAGAAGAAATATAAGCTGAGACAACCTTCAATAAGTTCAGGGAGAACAATGATGAAGGTTACTTGATACATTAAATATATCTCAGTTCCATATGTTCACCCCTTTGAACCATTTTTTTTCCTAACTCGTGATTTTTTTAAAGTTTTTTTTTTTCATTTATTTATTTAGAGAGCATGACAGTTTGTGCTCACATGCTCACCTGCAAGTGGGGGAGGGGCAGAAGAGAGGGAGAGAGAGAATCCCAAGCAGGCTTTGAGTTATCAGCATGTAGCCCCATGAGGGTCTCCATCTCAGGAACCATGAGATCATGATCTTAGCTGAAATCTAAAGTCGGATGCTTAACTAACTGAGTGACCCAGGTGCCCCCTAACTTGTAATCTTTAAAAACCACTTTATTGAGGTGAGATTGACATACAAAAAACTGGGTATATTTAAGACATACAAGTTGATGAGTTGGGAGATAAGTACACATCCGTGAATTCATCATCACAATCTATGCCAATAAACATCCATGCTTCAAGTAGAGGGTGGATCTGATGAACAATTTTTTTTTTCTGAAGATCTATCATAAGGAAATAATTTAACTAATGTACATCGATGGATGTTTGGTACAGGTTCATCTGGGTTCACTTTGCTCTTTTTATTTTCTTCGTAGGGTGGAACCCTAGATCATTGATTTTGAACCTTTCTCATTTCTAATACAAGCTTTTAAAACTATAAATCCATGCATTGCTTTAACTGCATTTCAGAAATTTTAGTGTGTGTGTGTGTGTAATTATTCATTGAAAATATTTTTCTAATTTACTTTGTTCTTTTTTGAGCCATGGATGATTTAGGATTGAGTTAGCTTATTCCAAGTATTTAGGTAGATCTTTTCTAGAATCTTTATTTTATTTATGTAATTCTGTTGTGGTCAGAGAACTACTCTGCACCTTCCAATCTTATGAAATTTACTGAGATTGTTTTACAGATCTTTTATGATTAGAAAGAGTCCATCTTTGTCTCTGATAATACTCATTGTCTTTTGAGTATTGTCTTTTGTATAATACAATGAGTATTGACTCATTGTCAACTCATTTTGAATGATTAATATAGCCACTCTAGCTTTCTTGAGCTTAATGTTTTTATGGTATATCTTTTTACATCCTTCAACTCTAAACATATTTGTGTCTTTGTAGTTTCTTTTATAGCCACCATGTGGCTAGTTGTCACTTTTGAATCAATTTCATGATCTCTGCAATCTCTGCCTTCTGTTAGATTGCTTTCTCCACTTACATTCTGATTGCATTCTGGGGTGCCATTTTGCTATTTGTTGTCTACTGGTCACTATTTGAATTTTTTGTTCCTTTCTCATCTTAATCTAATTTTAGTATAACATTTCAATTCTTTTGACTTTCTCTATATTTATGTACATTTTATTTAATGCTCTAGGGATTACAGTACACATCTTTAATTTATCACAATCTATTTAGAGTTATCAAAGTGCTTTAGGCAAAATACATGGTAACCTTGCAACAGTGTATTTCCATTTCCATCCCCTCCCCTCCAACATCATCCTTCATGGAGAGAGATACAGTAATTTCTAGGCACAGAAAACAGAACAATGGCATGGACACAGTGGAAACACTGTGATTGGAGAATTAAAGTAGTCCACAATAGATGGAGCAAATACAGGAGAGAAATAGAAAAGAGGCTGAAGAGGTAATTAGAGGAATGATTTAGAATGGGCTTGTAAACTGTGATAAGCTCTGTGCACTTTATCCTGAGGGCAACAGAAAGCCATTAAAGTGTTTTATGCAAAAGAGTGATATGATCAGATTTATATTTGGGGACGATTAATCTGACTGCAGCATGAAAAATAGATAGGCAGGAGGGAAAAAGTTGAAACTCTGGAAGCTGTTAAATTCATTCAAGCCAGAATAAAAGTGGTCTCGATTAGGGCCATAGGAATAGGTTTGGGTAAATGGACAGACTCAATATGTGTTTAGAAATGATTTAGTTATGGATGGGCTATGAGAGATATAGGAGAAGAAGATGCCAAGATGATTTCTAGCCTTTTGTCAACTGGATAGGACTTAGTGTCATCCATTGAGATGGAAAGCTTAAGGAGAGTTACTGGATGAGGAATTCCTGGTTTCCTCAAATGTGTCCATCAGTGGGCCAAGATGTGTGGGTTCTCTGGGCAGTTTACTGTTTTTACTCCTTGAAAATGTTTTTCAAATGCTTTTAAAGTATTTCTTTGGTAGAAAAGGGAAAGTGTATTTTCTATTACAACTGCAGGACTCTTTATGTTCTAGATAAAAGTTTGATTACACACTCTGTATTTCTCAGTTTATTTTGAATTGAAGGTAAAAAGTGAGGTTTTCTTTTCTTTTTTTCTTTTTATAAATTCTACTAGAGAGTTTAATCTTCTTTGGCAGAGTTTGTCCAATCTGCATATCACCAGTTAGATAAGGAGATAACTGGCATTCTATTTCAGATTTGTTCCAGTAATGCTGTAGGGAAAGTTTATTTATTTTATTGTTTGGGTCCCTTAATCTGGCTGAGTGTGTCTAACATACGGAATGGCAGTATCTAATTTCAGTCATAGCTGCAATTTAATCAGAAAGGAGCTTGAATAAGATGGATAGTATCTGGAATTTTTTCCTTAAAAATTGGTTATTTTGGTTCCAGTAGAAGGGTGGATAAGTACTTAGCAAGCAGGCAGCAGACAAGCTCCCATCAGATGTGGAGTACCTTTCCTGTTTTACCATAGTCTTTCAGTGAGGCAGAAGTGGATACTTTGGGGCCATAT
This sequence comes from Prionailurus viverrinus, assembly GCF_022837055.1. Taxonomy (NCBI): domain Eukaryota; kingdom Metazoa; phylum Chordata; class Mammalia; order Carnivora; family Felidae; genus Prionailurus; species Prionailurus viverrinus. The sequence continues at coordinate 36,863,498 of NC_062573.1, read as the reverse complement.
CTCCTCATCATTCTTTGATGTAGTTTGGAAACTGTGTAGGAAGGCTGTGTTTTATTATTCTCATCACAAATATTGTTCACTTTTAGTCCAGAAGGGCCAACTGCTGACTCCACTTAGCTTTCACTGTCAGCAGAAGCCTTACAATCAAAGCTTTCTTGTCATGTCTGACTGTGACCAAGGTTTGACAAGATGAACTTCATTTCATTAAGAATAAAGCAGGAACTAAAATCTGTAGGGAGCTGACTAGGGCCTTTCTATTAATTCTGATCAAAGGGACTCTCAGGTACACTGATTATACCTTTCTAAACCTAGTAGGTAAAGTTGGATATTTTCATACTTAGACTTTTTGTGTGCTGGGTATTTATTTTAGAGCTTGTGCTATTAATGTAAGAAACAAAAACTAAAACATCAGGAAGTAGGCTTAAAGAAGGAACAGAAATAGCAAAAATGTGGATCCAGAAATACCTAGATCACACTCTGAGTTCGACCTTTGTTAGCTGTTGAACATAAGTAGGAGGATGATGTCTCTGATTCCCAACTTCTCTGTGAATTTGTGGTAATAAAGGAGAATAAGTGTAAGGATCAAAGATGGTCCATGTAAGGTGCCTAGCACATAGATAGCAGTGGTCATTATCACTTTTTTATGGGATGATGGTTTGGTTTGTTGAGATATCATGCCAAATAAAAAAAAATGCCAAATCATGCATTTCCTCTGAGTATAGACTGTGAGAATATTAGAGAAAAAGGTCCTCAAATGGATGATACAGTGAGAAGGAAAAATGGAAAGCTTTAAGCAGCCTACATCTAAGAAAACAAGCAGTAAAGGAAAGAAGTGATAGTTGCTGGATGTTGTTTAAAAAGTAAGTTTAGAAAAGAAATAGCTGCATTAATAGATGATAAGGTAATGATAAATTGTTTATGCTGGGAATCCTATGATTAGTTCTCTGGCAGATGAACAAGGGAACAAAAACAATAAATGGAGAGCTGAGAAATCTCTTTTAAATGTTCACACTAGCTAATGGTAGGATTTTTTCCCCCAATAAAGCTATTTTGCAATAGAGAGAGGTGGGTGCTGAGGGAGGTGGGGAAGAAAAAGAAAGGATTTAATGAAAAAGGTGTCCAAAATACACCTGAGGGGATAGTGTCAAGGTGTCTAGAACTGTAAATTCAGAACTTCCGGTCTGTGCTAAAATCAGATCCTGAAGAGCTGTGGAAGTTGTTTAAGACATTTGAAAACTAAGAAATCAATTTTAGTGTAAGTCTTGAAATTCACGAGGGTTTCCTATGTTCTTTGAAGGACCCCCAGTGTACACTGGATTTGAACTTTCTACAGAATAAAATTTATCCTTCTACATGATCTCCAATTACCCTCCCAAGCATTGTATTTTTACCTTTTTCTCTTGACTCAATTTTTGTAGGGTGGAAATAGAAACTTTCAATATCGAGGCTCAACCTGAAAAGCATTCAAGGAGAAAGTGAAAACAGCCAACATGAAAGCCAGATTTGGACAGCATCCATGGTTTTTTATATTATAAAATAATATTTTTTAAACACAAGTCACAAATGTAATGATTAAATCACTCAGTGGCTCATGTAAGTAGGTGTACAGTTACCCACTACTGCAGATACCTCCCTTAATTACATGCAGATTGCCAATTGTGTAAATAGCTGAAGATAGCATTTTGATCTGTAGTTGGTTAGATAACTCACATTATCTATATAGGCTTGAAACCAAATGATAATTGCAAATATCTATCTGTATAAAAAATAGCAGTTAATATGATTTAATGCAATGAAATTAATATAAAATGGTCATACAACTAGTAAATTGAACAAGCAGGACTCACAGATGTAGTCAGACAGCATATTAAGATTTTTTTTTTTTCTATTGTCCCTTTGTAATTGATTCAAGAGAGATCAGGAAACTTCTTATTTACCTGGAGCTTTTATAAATAACTTAGTGTCCTCTGAGACTGGGATATTTGAAAACTGGTTCCTCTTATGGGGCAAATTCTGGGGCTCTTTGGGACTCACATGATCACAGGCTATCTCAGCTATATTTCCCTTGATCTGGAAGAGTGAATCTCTATTCTGGCTTGTGGAGTACTCCTGCCACTGTCCCTAGGAATAATCACCAGCTAATTTTTGCTGAGGCCCCATTAACGTCCCAGTGGCATTCTTGAAAGGACCTGAGACATGTATTGGTGCTCTCATGCTTATTGCTCTCATTTTGCATGGGGGAAAACTCAGTTGCCCAGAAAAACTCTGTCAATGCAGAATAATCCCAATACAGCGGCAACTTCGTCCACTCTGCCACAAAAGAGGCTGTCTAGCCTAATATGTATTCTCTAGATTTCTCAGGAAGAAGTCAGAAGTCATGATGTGCCCTTAACTACAGTGGAAGACTAGGAAGGATTCCACACATCTTCTGGAAGCACTTATGTCTCTACCCTGCTTGTTGGTTGAGTCATTTGCCAAAGGTCATATAGCCTTAATCAGTAATGGCACCACCATTTCTATGAAAATTGTTCAGCTTCATAGGCAGAGCTCTTAACTTTTATCCTGTGCTCCTTTAATCCTTTCTCATATAGTATGACTAAATACAACTCATCTCAGATAGCAACTATTTAAGCAACGAAGAAAGTAATGCTTCCTTTTAAAATTTCCTCATTTTTCCCTCTGGGCTATGCTTTGGTGTCTTTTTTCATGGTTCTGATTCCACTTTCCACTGGACTGTATCTATTTCAAAACACAAGTTCATTTTGTATTCAAGTGACTAGTAAACAATTAGCAGAGCTTGTTTTAAGTCATTAATTAATAGTTTCCGTTTAATCTTTCCTCAAATTGGAGAGCCCTCTGTTCTTGTGATTATTTTCATCTCTTTGAAATGCAAATTATTTGCTCTTCTCCCACAGTTCTGAGTTTTTTTGGCCTACATAGAAATACTTGGACATACAGAATATGCACATTCTACTTAAACCTTTTAAAGATGAAAGTGCTTTTTGTCTAGCTTTGAGATCTCTCTTTGAAATTAATATTATTAAAGGGTAGTTGGCTAAGATGCTGAGGGCCTCACAAATGTGATATGCAGTGCTTCAAATCTGTATGGCATTATAAGGTAATGGCTAAGAGGATAGATACACAAAATAAAGTGTTTAAGTCTGAACTATCTCTTATTCTCAGTTTTCTTACCTTAAAATGGGAATTATAGTAACTACCCTACTGTTATTGTGAGAATAGAATGTCATATGCATATGATGTCAGAGTTCCATACATGTTGGCTATTACTGTTCTTTATTTGGAGAATTTATTTGAGAATTATTATTGTTATTTATCTGGAGAAAGGGAAATATTACAGATGATGGCTCTTAGACATATAAAATTTCTTACTTGAAGGGAGTACTAAAAGCCTATCCATCCTGTAGGGATAGTTTTCTGGAAGCACTGGGTTAACCTTTTGAGGTAGATGTTAAGATTTGGTTAGGTATCTCATATCACAAATGAGAAAATTCAGGAAACCACAATCTAGGGTAAAAATTCCTGCCGGTTAGTCATTTAAATCCCTCTGAAGGTAGAGTTAAAAAAATAAAATGTTGCCTGCCTTTCTGTACTAACTGCTCAGTCCTCAAGATCCACTCAGGCCACTCTCTATGAAATGTCCACATTTCTATGAAGAAATGTCCACTTTTCTATGAAGTGACCACAGAGGACCAGTATTTCTATTTCATAAGATTATTAAATTTTACTTGGGAAAATAAAATCAAATGGAGTAGAATTCTGTTAAGTAGTTCCCCTTTTAAATTCTTGATTTTTATCTATTGTCTTGTGAAAAACTAGACTCTTTTTGAAGTATGAGTCTTCATGAATGAAGGGGAATCTGGCTGGAGATTACCTAGTTTTAATTAGTTGGTGCTGAAAGCACCTAGACATTTTAGCTACTTTCTTATTTAAAGCTGTTCAGACAAGATAGCTGTCTTAAATCCCATCTGGAACATTCTGGAAATGAACAAATATAAATTTCTGCAGGCTTTTGTAACAGATAAATCCTGAAATCCCAGGGGCTTAAACCAGTAGTTTATTAGTTCTGCTCCATTAAAACACCGAGGGACTTGTGCCTGTGTATTTTTTGTCTCCACACTCATTGAGATCTTTGAAGTCCTTTACATTCCATATGGAGAAAGAAGGAGGATTATGGGTAAGAGAGCCAGACCTGACAATAGCACTTGTAATTACTGCTCACATTTCTTAGCCAGAACTCAGTCTCATGGGCACATCTAACTGCATGGGAGGCTGGCAAATCGGTTTGGTAAGCAGCTAGCCATTCTCTTCCCCAAAAAAAATATTAATTGATCTTAATTATCAATCTAGTATGCAAGGATATATTAAAGCTTCTATTATTAGCTTATTTACAAATTATTCCAGAAAAGATTTAGACATCTGGAAAATTACCTTATCATCTATCTAAAATATCATTGATGTAATTTTGCATTCAGCTGACTTTTTTACACATTAGAGAAACAATCATATCTTGCTACACTAAAGTTCAACTGTGGCATTTAGTGATGTACCCATCTTTGTCAGATACAGAATCGCATCTAAAATTCCCATTTTTCTATTCTTAATTCATACTAAGTCATTATTAGATTCCTAGGTGACAGGATTTCTAACATTTTTCCAGCTACTTTCTAGATGAGAAAATGAAGGTGAAATGCAGCTTTTTTTTTTTAACAAAAAAGCTATACAGTAAACAGACTATGCAAGAGTATGTAGTTTTTATATCCCAAGACATTCATAACAGATTTTAATGTCTAAGTAGATACTTGTAGAGGTTCCCTTCATTTAACAACTGATGACTGCCAAGTGATTTCTTAAATTCCCTCTGCGAAAGAGCTGGGAAACTATCAAAGAAAAAAGTATATTTAATTCAACTCCATATACATACATTAGGTACCTTCTACATGCAAGGCAGAGCTGGGGACATAGAGATGAGTAAATGGAATTCTTGTTTTCAAACATTTGGTAGTCTAGTAAGGAAATTCTGTCCAGTAAACAAATTAATGATATTAATATTCTCCCAAATTGGAATCAAATTATAACTTTAAACATCAAAGACACATGTTACTACATTATTTAATAAATTCAAATATTGCATAAAACCATGACCAGTCATGGAGAAGTAATTTCATTATCTGTGATTCATCTTCTCAAGTTGACTATTATGCAGGCATTAAAACTATTGTTATAGGAGATACTTAACAACTTGAAAGATTTTTACATAAAAAATGTAAATTGAACAAAGTGGGATATGAATTTGTATCTCTATTGTGAATATAATGAAGGGAAAAATACCCTTAGGTACTGAAAGATTGTAAAGAAGTACACCAAAGTGTTAAGTGTCAGAATATCCACTGCTCATAGCACAATCAATTCTATTTGTTTCTTGTTCAACAAATGTTTTCAATGTCCATTATATTACACTAATTTTGAAAAAAACCCACAACATAAAAACATGATGAAAACCTTTTGAAATTCAATCACAGCAAACCTCTGTGCTAGTGGATAACTGATATATTGACATGACCTGCTATGTTTTTTATTAGTTACTTAAAGGGTCGCCTTCCAAAGTTAGGGAAGAATTTAAGTCCCATTTTGGTGACGGTTTCTGTTTTCACTGTGACTATCATAGTGCTTGTCAGTATCTTAGTATTCCCCTGCATATATTAGGTATGCTCGTGTCTCATCTGCTCTAGTAGAATCTGGGTTCTTGAAGTCGCACCTATTTGCCTTCTTGGAATAGCACTTCTTAACCATGGTAGGCTCAAACTGCAGGTGGAGAGTAAGTGACAAAGGAAGGACTCAAAGTCATGGATGCTAGAAAGGGAACTATCCATAAGCCTCAGCCCGACATGTAGAGTAGATCTTTCCATGTATACATGTACTTTTTATTGCCTATTTGTCTCATGAAGGAAGAAAGGTGGAGGACAGTACTCTTTTGCTCAGCGCAGTACCTTGAGCAAAGCAGGTGGTAAGCCTCTGCTGATAGGTGATAATAACAGTAGCAGTTTCCAAATGTCATTCTTGTTATCACTGTCTTAACTTTTGTTGACTCTATACAGTAAATAGGATAAACAACACAAAATTTTCTTTAAAAATTATGAGAGAGAGAGAGAGAGTGTGTGAGTGAGCGAGGAAGGGGCAGACAGAGAATCCCAAGCAGGTTTCCTGATGCCAACACAGAGCCTGCTGTGGGGCTCAAACCCACGAACTATGAGATCATGACCTGAGCTGAAACCAAGAGTCAGACGTTTAACCATCTGAGCCACTCAGGCGCCCCTTACTGTATAATTGAAATAGAGAATCAGAATGGAAATTAATAAATGGAAAAGAATTAAAAAAAAACATACAATGGAAGCAAAAGGCTATTTTCTAGCTAAAATTTCTTATTTTCCAAAGCTCTGAACCAGAGACCTGTTCTCCTTCAGAGAGGTGTTCAAACTGAGTCTCCTCACTGTAGTAGGAGCATGGTAAAGTTAAAAGGCACTAACTTTATGCTTATTAATTCATGGTTACTAAACGTTTTGTACAATCTAAATTCAGAGTATTGCATTGGAATGCATTGCACACTTTGGGGGAAATATATTAAAGACTTATGGAACAGGCTTTTTGCTCCCGACATTTCATATGTTGGGATTCTGTAAGAGCAGTAGGAGTCAAACATGGGACAGATGCTGGAATGGGGACTCTCACTCAGCCCTCTGTGGACACTCTCTACCTTCCATGCTCCCACTCTCTCTCCCAGTGCAGTGCTGGGCATGGCTTTCCATCTTACTGCTTGGCACCAATTGGTACAGATAGAGTATTAGTGAATATTCTTCTTTCATTTGAGTTACTTCTAATGAGGGAACTGAGAAATCACATCTTAATTGATTTCTTGGTTTATTTCTTTCAGTTGCAAATATATACAAAGGGATGAGAACTTTATATGTATACATATACACATGTGTGCATGTGAGTTGATACCTATTTATCTCTTTGGAGATTATAGTCACACACTACATACAAATACACTATACATGGTAATACTGTATAAAGTGTGTGTGTGTATACACTGTATAAAGTGTGTGTGTGTATAGTCACATGTATTAGGGAAGCTTGTATGTATTTGCCAGTTGATTTGTATTTTGGTAAACATTTCCTAGAGTCCTAGGGAATCATATTACCTGCTAATTAACCTCATCTGGATAAATTGTCTTGAAAGAAAACTAATAAATGACTCAGCAAACCCAAATTTTCATGACTAAAGATTACAGTCAAAATCAGAGTATGAAAGAGCTCAGCATTTAAAATAGCTTGCATAAGGTAATGGATTGTAGCAATTCCAACTTTGTTCTATGGAAAACAATGTCATTTGAGGTTTTAGTTCAGCCACTTCAAGGGTATAATTTATGTTATGTTTGTGTGAAAACTTGAGTATTTAAAAGCAAGTGAAACCTTAATTTGGTATTTTGATAAGAAAACTGATTTAAACTAGGCCTATTAGTACCTAATAATGTGTGGCCAGAAAAAAAAAAGGCAATACTAACTAAATTTCTGGTACAATTTATTTATAGGCCTTATTAAGGACTGTCCCATTTTATATTTCAAAATAATGATAATAAATTTATGACATGCTTACTTGAATATGCACTATATTCTTCAGTCCTCAAGACAACCTCCACTGAGAGAGCAACTGTTCTTACCATCTTATAGAGATGCCGAAACTGAGTTCTAGGTCAATTTTCTTGTACAAGGTTATATAGCAAAGAAGGGGTAGAAGTGGGATTTCAGCTGAGGTCTTTCTGGCTCTAAAGCCCAGTTACTCTGTTAAAAACAACTCTGGGGATGCCTGGGTGGCTCAGTCAGTTAAGCATCTGACTTCTGCTCAGGTCATGATCTAGTGGTTCGAGGGTTCAAGCCTCACATTGGGCTCTGTGTTGACGACTCAGAGCCTAGAGCCTGCTTCAGATTCTGTGTCTCCCTCTCTCTCTGCCCCTCCCCCACTCACACTCTGTCTCTTGCTCTCTCAAAAATAAACAAACATTAAAAAAATAATTTAAAAAACTCAACTTATGCTAACTAATTTGGATGTAAATTAAACAACAACAACAACTCTGGGTGACAGGTGGTATTATTTCTTTTCTATTTTTTTTTTTTATGAAATTTATTGTCAAACTGGTTTCCATACAACACCCAGTGCTCATCCCAACAGGTGCCCTCCCTATTATTTCCCTGTCCTTAATGGAATATGCAACTGGGGCTTAGGGAAGTCTGAGCAACTACATCAAGGCCATTCATGCAGTAAGTGGTAGGGCTAGGATTCAAACTCAAGTCTGTCACTGACTACATAGTCTAGCTTAACTCCTCCATTTATCTCTGCAAAGACACAGAATCCACCATAGCAGAAGGACAAAGAACTGCTACTTCTCAACATATTTTATAGATTAAATAAGTAACATTCATTATATAACTTACTGGTTTTAGCTTTACTAAGGTCTCATACTGGTGTGTTAATATTGCACGTTCTCAGCATGGCAAAACCCAAGATGGGAAACACATTTGTGTTTGCTTTGGTGATCTAGGTTTTCCATAGATAGAATGGCCACAGAGTACACCACCCAAACTGGGACACTTCTGTGAAGGGGTGGGGGCAGTATTCATAATAGTGCTGGGTAAGAGGTGAAAACACTGCCCAAGGCAAAGAAGGATACATGGCCACTATCCTGGAAGCATATAGATTTCCTTCCTCATAGCCATATGTCGGTGTTTCCCTTGGATTCTGGGTTCTCCTGTAACACTTTTTATCCTGGAGGCTGATCTCAAAACTGAGTACTTTCAATGTAAATCTGAAGAAAAATATATTTGTTTCATCTTAATGGATTAATATAGTTTTAGGAAAAAACTCTCTAAGATCAAGTAAGAGGTATGGGGTTAGAATCAAGAAAATTCTCCTGTCTTTTGAGGGCTATGCTATCTTTACAGCCAAAAGACTATAATAGTAAGGAGTTTGTATTTTAACCCCAACTAAACATCACTGATTTTTGTGTTGTTTTTGCTGTGAGAAGAGAGATGCTTATGAATTCTGTTATCCCTTGAGGAAATATGTTGCCTTTGTCTCTCCATTGTTGTTTTGAAGTCCAATGTGAGAAATTCTGGATAATGGGCTGTGCTATTTTCATATCAACCATTTCATAATTAGGGGCTGAGTTCATGCTCAAAGACTTGGAATTCACAACCAATGATCAAGAAATCATAGACATAAAGGCATGCCATGGAAACAGAAACACATCATGGAAACAGCACAGAAAGGTTCCAATGCCTGATCTTGCAACTGCTGATTAATTCTGTTAATCATGGCACTTAAACCCAGGGAGCCTGTTTCCTAAGGTCAAAGATAATACATATTTTTCAACTATTTGTTGAGGTTTTTAAATGAGTTGAAGCACATAACATGGTTGGCATGTAGGAAGCCCTCAGCAAATCTTGGTTCTCCCTTTGTTATTAACTTAAAATAGCAAAGTCTCACTGTAAGTTTTATAACTACACTGCATAACTGCATTTTTTCACATCAATAACATAAAAAGTCACTGTCTTTCTTTTCTAATCCCTCTTTCCATTTTCCTTTTTTTTCTTGTTCTACTTTATTCCTTCTCCCCTTCTACCTCCCCCTCCTTCTCCTCTTACTCAAAGATTTAAGGTAGCCAACATGTTGTAAAATATACATAATGTACATGAAAAATTCTATTTGACCTTTTTAAAAATACTTATCTTTTAGAGTGAGAGAGTGAGTGGAAGAGGGGAAGAGAGAAAGGGTGACACTATCTGAAGCAGACTCCAGGCTCTGAGCTGTCAGAGCCCAACGCAGGACTCAAACTCACAAACCCCAAGATCATGACCTGAGCCAAAGTCAAACGCTTGACCAACTGAGCCACCCAAGTGCCCCAGTGATTAATTTTTAAAAGGCCAAATTTGGGGGGCACCTGAGTGGCTTAGTTAAATGTCTCACTTTGGCTCAAGTCATGATCTCACAGTTTGTAGGTTTGGGCCCAAGCATCAAGCCCAAGCATCAGGCTCTGTGCAGACAGCTCAGAGCCTGGAGCTTGCTTCACATTCTGTGTCTCACTCTTTCTCTGCCCCTCTTCCATCCTCTCTTTCTCTCTCTTAAAAAATAGACATTAAAAATTTTAATAAAATAAAAATTATTAACCAATCTAATAAGTCAAGTTTGTAATGCCTTTGGGGAAAGATTTCAATGACCACATCTCTTATAAAGCTAACACTTAAAGAACATGCAAACGGATGACAACATTTTTCCTCTGGAGGGTAAAATTCTCTGGAGCAAATACACACATGAATATTAACTTTAGATAAAATGCTCTTCAAAATTAGTTTGATTCCTTAAAAGCAAAGAATATGTAAATATTTAAATCCCTTACAATCCTTACATGGAAACTTCTGTGTTCGTGTTCAGGTTTGTCTTTCTTTTTAAGTTTATTTATTTTTGAGAGAGAGTGTGGGGGAGAGGCAGAGAGAATCCCAAGAAGGCTCAACACTGTCAGCACAGAGCCCCACTCAGGGCTTGAACTCACAAACTGTGAGACCATGGCCTGAAATCAAGAGTCATTCCCTTAACCAACTGAGCCACCTATGCACCCCTGTTCATATTTATTTATTTTTTTTGACTCTTGCCTTGTGGCCTTCAGTAATGGGTTTGGACAGAACCAAAGTCACAAAAGGATTCATAAAAAGGGAATGAAGGTACATGGGTAAAAGAGGGGGCAGTTGAAGAATCAAATTGCTTTGTCTTCATTTAGGTGATGATGAGGGCATTTAAGGATTTATTATAGGAATTTGATTTTTCAGTACTTTTTAGCATCAGCAGCTGGGTTCCAGTAATTGAACAGTGATTACTGTGTAAAGATGTGAAAAATAGATGTTAATTAGATAAAATTGCCTGAAGAGAACAGCAACGTTTGGGAAACCTGGGACAAAAGAAAGACTTTCTGCAGGTTTAACAAGGGAACGTTTCCCCTCCTGACCCCAAATCCTCCTTTTTCTATCCACTCAAAAATCCCCCTAAAACTCCTCCAACAACTTCTGTCTGTCACAAACAAGTCACTATTCCAGACTACCTGGCCTGGGGCAACGCTGAGTTATACAGGAAGCAAATGCTGTGATTTGAACTGGACTCACCACCACCACCACTCTTGTATCTTTTTTTTTTTTTTTTAAACCAGTGAGGCCAATGTAAAGAATGAAAGGCTTTACTGTATTTTTCATGCAAGTGGAGATTTTTGGTGTTCCCAAGGGAGAGAGCTGGCTTTGTATTTTCTGGTCCTGAGAGAATGAATGAAGGTCCTAGGCAGCCATGGTGGGATTCAGGAGAGCAGCTGCCCAGAGCTACAATCCTCAACGATGCCCTCATCTGGGTCCCTTTCCCTTTCTGTCAAGACTGAGGAAAACAGCTGCCATGGAAGATCTTTTGTTTCTCTGCACTCTTCTATTAGGAGTTAAACAGGTCTTCAGAGAAAGCTTTTCAGTGGCTTTAGAGTGCTGGGGGTAGGGGGTCAGTGTAGTTTTGTAGAATGAAATTCTACAAATTGTGAAATCCCTTGAAAAACCTTCAACACCATCCGTACAATGCTGGTCACCATAAATGTGTTCATTGCCACATGGTATTGCACGCTTTCATTCAGGGATTATGATATCAGTAAAAGTTCCATCTAACAACACTTTTCTAATTACCAAATTGAATTCTTGACCATCAGTTTGGGGTTAACAGGGAGTAGGTTAGTAACAAAAGGTTAGTATATAAAATATATAAAGAACTTATACAACTCAAAATCCCAATAAAACAAATAATCCAATTAAAAATGGGCAAAAGTCATGAACAAACATTTCTCCAAAGACGACATATAGTTGGCCAAAAGATAATGAAAAGTTGCTCAACTTCACTCATCATCAGGGAAATGCAAATGAAAACCACAATGAGATACCAACTCACACCTGTCAGAATGGCTAAAATCAACAACACAAGAAATGACAAGTGTTGGGGAGGATGTGGAGAAAAAGGAATCCTCTTGCACTATGGATGGGAATGCAAACTGGTGTAGCTACTTTGGCAGACAGTATGGAATTTCCTTAAAAAAATAAAAATAGAACTACCATACGATCCAGTAATTGAACTCCTGGGTATTTGCTCAAAGAATACAGAAACACTAGTTCAAAAGGATATATGCATCCCTATGTTTATTGCAGCATTATTTACAAGAGCCAAAATATGGAGCAGCTCGAGTGTACATCAATAGATGAAGGAGAAAGAAGATGTGACATATGTATATATGTGTATGTGTATATATACATGTGTGTACATATGTATATATGTATGTGTACATATATATGTATATATGTATATGTGTATAATATACATATACATATATGTATAATGGAATATTATTCAGCCATAAAAAGAGTGAAATCTTGCCATTTGTAAGAACATGGATAGATCTAATAGCACTAAGTGAACTAAGCCAGTCAGAGAAATAAAAAAACTGGACTTTAACTATACAGAACAAACAGATGGTTACCAGAGGGGAGATGCATGGGGGAATGGGTGAAATAGGTGATGGGAATTAAGAGTACATTTATCTTGATGAGCCTTGAGTAATATATGGAATTATTTAATCATTATATTGTACACTTAAAATTAATATCCTACTCTGTTAATTATACTGGAATTAAAATAAAAAATTACAAGGAGTAGGTAATTAAAATACTATTGAATGCATTTAATTTACTCAGAGATTGAAACTGCAGCCACTACTAATGTAAGTAAAGAGAAAATTTCTTATCATTTTAGGGAAAGAAAGGGTCAACAGGTTGAGATTATTTACATATTTGCCCTAATTATGTGGGGAAATTCCAAGCCTATTTAAAGCTAGAAAATTCCAAAATGTGACTTGATTTTAAGAAACGATACAACACTCAAAGACAAGAAACTTAGAAGCAAAGTACGATATTAACTTATCAAGCCTACTCCAGATACACTCCACATTCTTCATTCTGTTACCAGAGGAGTTATTACACATCTCAGCTTCTGATCGCCATTCTAGGACTCTAAGAACAAGAACCTGGGGGCACCTTTCCCTAATCATGTGTTTTAGCTTTAGGGACGTTGACTACAGAATAATTATTTAGATACTTAATAGCAAAGGGATAGGAGATAAATTCTGTGTGTCTAATCTACATTTTTGGTTAGTGGCAAGAATTCAGTGATTAAAGTTAAGAAGTCAATACCGTGATTAACATTCTATTTAATGTGCCCATATTAGTAACGTACCACTTAAAATATCTTCCTTCTTAGAAGTCACTATTCAGGAAAAATGTGTGTAATGTGTGTATTTGGTTTGGAATATACGACCAGTGGTATGCTGGTAAGTGTTTAACAACCTATTCTCCAAAGAAAAAACTTCCTGTTGACAGTGTGTTATCAGCACATCTATATAGTTATGTCAAAAAATAACAATTGCCTTTTGCAAAGCTGGTGTTGGATCCATCACGCATAGTAAATACACCCAACTGCTTTGAATTAAATAGCTCCATATATATATTAACCAGGGCAACATTTTGTATGTTGTATACAATTTTGTATATCAACCCTATGTGATCCACTACACTATAAAAAGTTGTTACTGGGTGTAGTAGGAGCATTTGGTTGGCTCAGTTGGTAGACCATGCAACTCTTGATCTTGGGGTCCTGAGTTCAGACTCCACATTTGGTGTAGAGATTACTTAAATATAGATTTTTTAGAATTGTTATTGGGTACAAAATACTGGTATGCCTCATTTTACAGAACTTCCTATACAGCTGCAAGTAATTTGTGAATTTCTCAAATTCATTACAGCAGAAACTAACAAAAGGAATTTTATTTGCATGTGTTAAAATGAAAATTCCTTCTGTCAAAAAAAAAGCACATATTTATCTTTTGTGTTACTACATTTTACATCTGGGAGCTATGTGGTAAGTGAGAGGCTCTCAACCAAATTTAGTGCTGAGGATTTGTAAGCAAGTGTCTGTGAGGCTTTGTCTTGAGGACTGGAAGACAGCACAGACTGGTGGTTCTGGGATTTGATTGGTTCTCTCACTAACCACCTGAATGAATGAAGTTGGGGAAGTTACTAAACCTGTCTGCCTCAATTTCCCCTCAGTAAACTGGGATAATAGTATCTCCCTCATGTAACTATTGCAAGCTTAAACAAGTTAGTATATTTAAGTGGTTGAAACAGTCCCTGCAACCTAGTAAGGACCACAAATACTGCTGTTTTTATGGCCATTTCAGGTTTTATTTTGAAAGGAACTTAAGTTATGAGTGTAGAACCTCATAAATACTGCTTTGGATGGTTGATTCTCCAAGAAGAGGAGCCAGCCATCTGTGTCCAAGCCCTGCAGGTCATTCTGATACACACTCAAGTGTGAAGAGGACTGTTTGAGCTTCCCACAAGGGGTTTCTGTATTCTAGAAGCATCAGTATTCTTTCCAGAGGAGTTGACTGATCAGCTGAAGACTACCTGCACCGGAATCATTGGTGGAACTTGCTTAAAATGAGCCAAATTATGTGAAAATATTGGGGCACCTGGGTGGCTCAGTTGGGTAAGCCTCAAACTTCGGCTCAGGTCATGATCTCATGGTCTGTGTGTTGGAGCCCTGTGACGGACTCTGTGCTGACAGCTCAGAGCCTGGAGCCTGCTTTGGATTCTGTGTCTCCCTTTCTCTCTGCCCCCTCCCTTACTCACACTCTGTCTCTCTCTCAAAATAAGCATTAAAAATTATTAAATATTTTCTCATAATTTGTTTTTTTAACTATGTCTTTGCACGGTATGTTAATAAAATAGCTCTAGAAGAATACCAAGATGATATTGGTTCCAGGGAAAGAAATTGGGTAGATGAGAGGCAGAGGAAGGAAAGAAAAATTTTTGTCTATTCTTGTCTCTTTTGAATTATAAATGATATACAATTTAAATAATATTGAAGTTAATAAGACATAGCATTATAAATATATATAATAAATATAAATGTATATATTACATTATATATATAATTTAAATGATATAAAATATATAATTTAATATACAATTTAAATTATATATATAATGTAATATTAATTTAACTTAATATAATTTAAAACAATCTAATTTATATATACTTTAATATATTATATATAATTTAATATAGAATTTAATAATTATATATATATATATATAACATTTATATATAATTTAATATATAGTGAGATGTTTGGGTTTTACCCACAACATACTAAATTAGAACCCAGAATAGAACCTGCCCAATCAGAATCCTTGTGGTAGATTTTCAGAATCTTCATGTAGTTTAGTTGCCTTGGTTATCATGGTAATAGACAGGCAGAAACCTACCCTTTGCTAATTTCCATGGTGTAAATGTGCTGTGCTGGTTGCTTGATGTTTCATGAATTGCTCTCTTCACTAGACCAAAGGACAAAAGGAGACTTCTCCGTATGTGGATTGATGGAAACCATTATTATGGCTTGTATCACTTAGAAAGGCTTTATGTGTGATGGGATATTATTGGGACTATGAGATAGGAAACATGGGTTCTAATCTAGCCCTGCCACTAACTGCATAACTGGGTAAGACCCTTACCTTTTCTGTCCCGGAGTTTCCTTATCTATCAAATGGGGGCATTAACAACTGCTCTGTGAACATCACTGGGTCAAATGAGAATAGATCTAGATCTGACACAATTTCTAAAGTACAAAATTAATGTAAAAGGTAATTTAATCTGGCATTGATTGATGGCACATTTTTGACATTTTAATAACATTTAGAATCTAGTTGGGACAGAAATCTCATAGGAAAAATGGGACACGAGTTTCTAAATAATTTAAAAGTTGTACAAAACTTCCGTCTAAAAATCTATTTTCCCTGATAAGAAAATGCAGAGAAGATTAATTACCTGTCTTTAATCCCATTCAGGTTGTACACAGTCTGTGGATTTTATAGTATCTCTAATACTATGAAAGAGTTTATTATTCCAACAGCACTGGACATATTTGACTTAAATTGATCTACAGTGCCCTTGCCAAAAGAAAAGCATTTGCTTTATCTGAATTATTATTAATTAGCTTCCCACAAGCTGTAAAATTGCCACATGTGAATCTGCCCAAACATAAGATGGAAGTAAATGAAGTGATGGCTTGAGCAATGAAATAAAATACAGGCAAGGTGCTTTTACTTCCCGGCACACAGGCCTTTCGCCTCTCTGCCCTTTGCTACAGCAGAGAAGCCGACATCTGAGTACTACATGGAAGCTGCTGGGCCTCCTCAGTCAGGACACACTCCTCCACATCTCTGCCTGGAAGTCAGTTTTCTGGGACGGAAAGTGAACTCATTCTCATGAGCCATTAAATTCTCCAGTTTCGAAGGAGAGTCCTTTCTTCCTTGCAGTCGAGCTGTTGCCTCATGATGCAAATTAAACTACTCTTTTCAGCTGAGGTAGGTCCCAAGTTTGCTTTTCCAGAGAATAGTTTTTGAGACCAAATGGCCTGGATTAAGAAAACTCCATGATAATAAAAGAATAACTATAATGTATATGCCAGATGTTGTGCTGGGTTCTTTCCGTGTATCATCACATTTACTCATCACCTCTGTGAGGGAGGAACTGAGTCACCTCTAGACAGAAGACACAGATTCTCAGAGCCCTTTGGAAATGTGCCTGATTTCACAGACTAGTAATAGGTTTGGCTCTATCATCTCTACTTTCACCGACTGCAATACATGGACCCTTCTTTCTAAAAGAAGACTATTTAAAACTTTACTTTCATTTTTTTTAAGGGATGAAGTGGTAGGAAGGAAATTCACTAGGTTGTAGGAAGGTACAAATTTAAATTCTGTACCCTTTATAGAGTTCCCAGGTGAGTATGCACTAGGGCAGCAGGCAGGCTAGCTGGGAAAGAATTATTTGTGTGACAGTAATATACTATGAGATCCATCACTCCCATGATACTTTACAGAACCTTCTGTATACTTTTTTTGATCTAAGTTTGGTTCCAAACACATAAATCTCTGAGAAATCCCATGAGAAGATCCCACTAAGGCACTAACAAAGATGCCTGTTCCAAGTGACTTTCTATGTAAATGCAAAAAAAAAAAAAAAACTGTAAGCAAATACCTTCAAATTCATAAGATACTATCTTTCAATAATTATGCAATATTCATGGAAGAGTCGCTAGGCATTAGGATAAAATTTGGACTTTGTCTACATTTTCAAAAAGCGTTGGACCCAAAGGGAGAAAAGATGGTAGCATCACACCGTGGCAGAAGGAGGCACTTCACTGTCACTCCTACTGGTAAGATTCTGACAATTAAACCTTCCTGGACAACAGGGCAAGCTTCTGCTGCTGGGAACATTCATGCCCTTCTGGATGACTAATTCATTACTTTAGTAGGTAGAAAGCTCCACAGGTGCCGAGCAGTGTTTTTTCGGTGGCTTCCCCTTATCTCCTCAATGATAATTATTTTTTTTTGCTTTTGTACTTCCCCCGGTTGCCCTGACTCCCCGGCTGCTAGTATAAACAAAAATAAACTATATAGGAGCATCCATTACAAATGATGATATTCTAGGGAGAGCTTTTGACTGCATATCCTCAGAAGACAAGCTTTCTTGGAAATAAAGGAATAAGTATGATAAACAGCATTATCACTATACGCTTTTTAAATATTTACTACTGTGTTAGTGAAATATTTAAAGTGATTATCTGAAATGTGCCCCCCCCATCACAGGGGAGCCTGAATATGTCACTGTCTAATACAACTGCCTAACAATCTCACATTGCCACAATGCTTTCCAGAAAACAATTCATGCTGAAGAGTGAATGCAACTGTTTTTATTTTTAATAGGCAAGAAATAGATCCCAAATTAACTAAGTGCTGAGACTAGGCATTAAGAGATGCAGCAAGCTGTTTGCCCCAGATTCAGGCTGTGCAAACAAGCCCCAGTAGGCTTCTATGAAAACATCATTTTTGTTTCAGTGGAGTATGTGCTTGACTGCTTTTAGCTTGCTCTTCCTGGATAGTGTCACTGGAAAGAACAGCTAATAAAAGTACCCATCAGACCTGGCTACCCTGTGTGTGTTCTTTGTGCCTTGCACCCTTTGCTCCTGGGATGGGATGTAAGAATGCTTCATCTCCAGATTTAGCTTTAGTAATGATTCCATCCTGCATTCTAAAAACTTTTCAGGCTTCTTTAGACTCTAAATGAGCCATCTTTAGCTGAACTGCAGTTCAGTGTAACAGATACCTTTAGAGGGACACTGAACATGTGGCTGAAAGTGGATTTAGCAGGTCCTAGCAGCTAGATTTTATTTAATGAAGTGTCTCCGTGACTGATATATAATTTTCTTTAATATAACATCTAGCAGCAAAGCCTAAGGCACCACCAGGTAGCTCTGTAGAACTCTCCTGCACACCTTTTACTAAATCTAGTGATGCAAAGTTGAAAGATGGAAAATACAGAGAAGTAGTTCTTTTGGATTTGTAATCAATATCATTGAGAGCTTACTGTATGCCACATACTGTGCTTAGCACTTTCTACATCATCGAACTCCCCTAAGAGAAAAATGGCAGTATTTCTATTTTATAGAAGAACACAAAGCTGAGAGAAATTAAGTCATTTGCTCAAGCTCATGTAAGTGGTAGAACTGGCAAGTGCTAAGTGGTAGAACTGGAACTTGAGTGTTGGTCAATCCTGTTCTAAACTCCATGCACTCAACTGCTGAACCAGAGAGAGGAAATTCACTTCACATTGTGAATTCACTTCACTAATCTGTGGGAGTGGCTAGATGCAGCACTGGGTTGAGATGGCTTCAGAGGCTGAGTGTGTGAAATCAGCAAGAAGGAGAATCAGATTGATCAGCAGTGCCAGGATTTGCCATCTTTGCTTCATCTTACTGTCCCTTGGTCACTCATCCATATGTCCTATTTTGGTTTCTTGTAAGTTTCACATTACGGAAAGAAAAGCAGTGAGGGGGAAGACTTATGGCTGGGTATACCCCTGGCCTCTGTTTTACTTGGTGATCTTGGGGGTAGTCACTTAGTGTGTCTTTTATTTATGATTTGAAGAAATAAAATTGGTTGGTCTTCACTATTACAGACTTTATGTGTAAATATGCATTTTAAAATGATAATATCAACTAAGTAATTTCTAAATTGCCTTGTGATTTTTGTTTTATATTGTTTTATAGTCCCCTTCTGTTAGTAATCTACCTAAATGACAAGAGAAAATAGAGTAGAGGTACAATAAAATATATAATATTCACATAAAGCAGAATCTTGCCTTTACTTCCCCTCTAGCTCATGTCTGCACCTCACCACAAATATTTGGAAGAGTATTCTGCTGTGATCCTTTGATATTAATGGCAATAATAAAATGAAACATCTCCTGGTTATATAACATTAAAAACTTCTGTTATCACATATTGAAGGACAAAGGCTTACAAAGGAAAAAAAATCCTAAAAGCAACCCCTTCTAGATTTAAGAACCCAAACCCTTCATATACCTGAGAATGGATGAAAATCAGTGTTGTTTTATGGTCATGAAAATGTGGCTCCTCAAAGGAGGGATCACATCTCTGCTGTGTCGTAATCGCCACTTCACTAATTAAGGCTGCCTGATTCCACCTCCCATCCTGTGTTGACATACGAAGGGGCCGGAGCCTGGGGTATGTAGTTCCTTTCTCCATCAACAGATATTCTGAGTGCTTTTGCTTCTCCTTCAGTGGGTAACATGAATTTTGTCTTGATACCAAAATGCCAAGGTGCAAAGGAAGGATCCCTGTCTAGTCAGGAGGAAGAAAATAATGTGTTCCTTTATTATCTCTTCCTTTGACACAGAGGAAGACAAAGGCCTGGCTCTAGCTGTAATGTCCTCAAACCTGCAACATGCCAAGTACCTTTTTATGCCACCGCTCACTCATTCCCCTGGAAATGAACTCACAAGAAAATTTATGAATAATCCATGTTGCAGGTTAAATCTGAGGCCCTCAAAGTGAACTGCTTTTCTAGCAAGATGGTGCAGGACATAGCCACTGGAGGCACACTGTTCAGCATTCTGACCACCCAGCGTTGCACATTATTTCGTTTCCCTGAGTTCAGGAGACAGAACATATTGCCATTGCCTTTCAAGAAAGTATCTTCAATGTTTTGACCGCCATCGACAAGATGATTAGCGTGCCTTTAGCCATCTTTGTGAAACAGCAGATGTTTGCCTTGGCATTTTTCCAGCCCTCCTTGTGTCCTCAAGCCTAATGTTTGTTTTTTATTAGTCGGTGTGTTTCTCATCTCTCATCCTGTGTGATGGGGTTGCTTCTTGGCCTTGCCATACAGTTGCTTTAATTTCACATATAAGAAGTTGGCCTACTTGGGGTGGCTGAAGATATTCCCTTAGCCCTGGCCCATGTCATCTGGGAAGAGGCTTAGGCAGGTGGGGGTGGGGATGGGGGGTGGGGGGGCGGGGAATGCAGAAGGCAAAAGGATCCTGAAGTGCTATTTTCTTGATGAGGACTCTGTGTTTCTGTTTAGCTTCTAATGTGACATAATGAATTATGAACTAAAGGTAATTGGGAGATTTGTGCCCTCAGTGCAGAACAGAAGTTTAATGTATGAAAGCAAACCACAGGTCAATTAGGGGAGTTGATCAATATTTATATTGCTCTTTAATGAAAGGAAATAACCCTGATAGATTTGCCTTGAAATTGCTGATGAGTATGTATTTGTAGTCAACACATGGAGCTTTTCATTGATCTCAGTCAAATTAAAATTTTATTAACAAGTCAGACACCCATCTGTATATTTCCAGAAGTTCCCTTTAAAAGCCAGTTAATACTACTGCCTTCTGTTTCTCTCCCTCTGCCCCCTCCCTCTCTCTCTGAACTAACATGTAAGTACCTGGTATGTGCTAAACACTTTCCCGTTTATATCTCACTTAATCCTCCTAACAAAGTTGTAAGGCAATATTATCTCCATTTACAGATAAGGAAATTGAGGCAGAGCAAAGCTAAGTGTCCTGCCCTTTATCACACAAGAAATAAAAAGGAAAACAAGGACTCAGACAGTCCAGGTTTTCTCTGACCCTGAAGTTCATGTTATTTCTGTAATCCCACACCATCTCCTGGAGGCAGGAGGAGGGTAATTTTGTAGCCGGCCCTTATTTGAGTGTAGAAGATGGGGAAGGTTGAATGATGACGCTGGCAGGAAATGTGCCCAGACAGTGAGCCTAGGAGTTGACTCAACCCACCCGGGAGGGGAAGGCCTTGGGGCTGCGGCTCCTGCCTCGTTTAGAGAGCAGAGCTTCATGTCCATTTAGATTAGTGGAGGACCAACCAGTCAGCATGGTGCCTCCAGGTCAAGTGATAGAATTTAGCACACGCGACCCCACCACCTTCTGCAATTCAGTTTGGTCCCTTGGTTTTTAGAGGCTATAAAGCAAATACAACAGAATTCTGCACAGTATTTTCACTCCCTGACTGTTTGGATTGAGTCTCCTCACTTTGTTCAAAAGCCGGTTTTAGACATCCAAGCCACATGCAGCACGTTAGATAGCGTGAAGTTTAATCAATAAAATTGACTAGGAAGGAACTCAAAAGCCACACCGCCTGTTTCCATGCTTGATACACTGGGAAGACACTTAGTTCTCATCTTGTGTTTGATCTACAGACTCTTTGTGAGAACTCTAACTTTTCCTTCCTGCATGAAATTTTAAATTATAGCTTGTGTTATGTGCTGTGGGCTGCGGGGTTACTGTGGCAATTCACTCTGAGAAGCGTCTTAATGAAGATCACACTAGAGGTCAGAGTTTTTTCTCTGCTTCTCTTCTACACATTGGGACCCTGTTCCCAAATGTGTGGTCTGATGCATATTCACAATCTCCTCATGAATATACTACACATAATTCATAATTAGGTTACTGTTAGGAATCAGCTCTTTGGTATAAAGGAAATGAAACATACTTAAGGAACTAATGTGTGAGAGATTTCCAGAAACGTGAGCAACAGTTCAAACCAGTGAAAACACACTGGCATGCAAATGGACACACACACGCGTGCACATGTACACCCACAGGCCCAGATGCACACACACACTCAATTCAGTGCTGCCTGCCGGTCAGTTCTGTCATAGGAACATTACAAGCATTAACTCAATCATGGTAGGTTCCATTTTCTTCCTGCTTTGAGAATGGGAAACGGAGGCATGAAAAGGTTAGGTGACTTGCCTCATTTTGCTTGCCAGGCTGATAAAGGGCAAAATGGGGATGTTAATACTAAGCAGTCCAGGTATAGAGGATGCATTCTTAACTATGCTACTATCCTGGCTCAAGATTTGTTCTGAAAGCAGAGACCATAGATGTGAATCTCAAACCCAGCTCTGTGATCTTGGAGGAGTCACTTAAATGATGCTCATCTTCAGTTTCCTATCTATACGCTGTGGTTAATAATATCAACCCCGTGTGACAGATGAGAGGAGTTAATCAGAACACAAGGGCATTATGTAAACTGTAAAGTGCCATACCCATGGCATGAATCAGTTGTGGATGCAGCACACAATCTACATTGTGTCTTCCCTACTTTGTTCTCCTCTGTTACCGACTCCATCCCACAATGGATGGGACACTTAAAAAAACATAACACTTGAAAATAACAATTTCTAATTAAATCCAAGCAATTCTTGAAATGTCTTCATAAATCATGATGCTAGCAATAAGTGTATGAATATGTGATCTTATGTCTCAGAAAAATGAGGAAATAATTTCAGAGCAGTGGGAACAGTTTTTTTTTTTTGCCGCCTACTTATGGAAAATATGTGCAACTCGGAGGCTCTGTAAGTCCAAGTGCTAACTCAATATTTATTAATAGAGACACTGTCATCATCAAAACCATGAAACAGGTGAAGACTGGTATTCTGCACCCTAAGTGCAAGGACCAGAAGTGCTCCTCAATCGTCCGACGCAGGTGCAACCTCAGCAGAAAAGAGGCACCATGAGGAGGTGATGTACAAAGTGGGATAGGTCCCAGGTTAACTCAGGGTTTACAAAACTGAGTTCAAGTCTGGCGTCTATCCCCAAGTCATGGAATGCTTCCTACTGTGCCAAGCCCTGTAAGGTAGGTAGGGGAGCTAAAGAAGCATAGAAGGACCTGGTTCTTGCATTCCCTGGGGCTCTCCTGCTTTGCTGGTAGCTATGTGGCCTTAGGTCAGTCATTCATCTAAGAAAAGCCTTGGTTTCCATATCAATAAAAGGGAGCAAATGAAGATTCAGAGAGGTAAAGTCCCCTTTGAAAGTTCATAGGCTAACTGGAGTCACCACAAACACTGGAATGAACCCTTCAGACTCCAATTCTGTGCTTTCCACGCCTGGATTTCATTATCCCTTCTGCAATTTGTAGCAGAGCTCGCTGCATTTACTTAAATTTGGCTACAATATGCTGAGATATAGGTAATTTGTGTTCACATTCTGCTAGGGTTTGCTTTTCATTGCCAATGTCCTCTTTTTTTTTTCCCCAAGACTAGAAATGACTGTTCTTTGAAAAAACATAAATAGTTAAGAAAAGCCACAGACTGGATATATTTTTGCAAATATGTATCTGACAAAGGGCTTTAATCCAATTTATAAAGAACTATAAGTGATTAATTGTAGAGTGTTCTCAGATTTTTTTTTTCTCTTCTTACGCACTAGAGATTTCTGGCAAGGTCTGCATCAGAACCTCCCCTTCTCCGTCCCTCCTCTGCCCCAGATGGGTGTAGTTTGGGCCAGTTCCTGGGCTCTGCAGGGGTAAACTGATAGAAAAGGGGACAGGAGAGAGGGAAATAGGAGAAAACAAAATCAAGGGCTGTGGGAGTTTTCACAGGTCTGGGAAGGGGAGCTGTAGTTGTGTGGGGCAGTGGATTGGGAAGAATCTACAAAGAGATTTTAAAATTTATTGCTGGGGGATTTCCTGTCCCCTTTATAATATAGAATCATGCTAGTTTGAGTTGTTTTAAAATTATTCTTGGTTGCTGGAACCATGTTCATTTAAGTACAATACTGCTCTGAAATTGATCTATGAGGGTCACAGGTTTATGAACCTTACAGCAACTGCTGGCTTAATCGTATTAGTGGAAGGCTACATGTGGACCTTCCCAATGCATCTTGGATGTGAGAACCAACCAGGCTTTAATAGGTGAGCAATAAGCTGTAGCACAACTGGCTGAAATCTACCAGGGGATATGGTATCAGCAAATGGAATCGGATCTTCTGAACAGTTGTCTTGTTAAGTACAAATACCTACTTCAACACTTCTTCAAAGCTCCGAGTTAGAAGGAAGATACCTTACAGTCTATTCTTTCATTATTATGCCACCTGGTGGCTGAAACTAGCAGTCAATAGGCCTGAGCTTTGGTCTCTCTAGATTGAGGTCTGGGGAAAATACAGAAAGAGCTTTGGTCTTTTCTGGGCTGAGGAGATGGAATTCGAGGACACTGACAAAATCAGCGTAATATTTAATCTACTTTATGTGCTTCGAACTCTGAAGCAGAGATCATGGCTAGCTCTTACCCTTTAAAATGTTACATTCTAGAAACAGAGGAGGGGAGGAGATTGGCATTTACTGAGATCTATTAGTTTATATTCATCCTCTTTTACTTTTTAAAATCACTGCAACACCCCATGTTGTCGTTTTAGTAGAATTCCCATTTTACAACTGGGGAAAGACTTAGCTTAAATGACTTGCTCAAGTTATAATTATCACAGTAGATGTTAAGGAGAAGAGAATGGTGTATTTAATTATAAAATAAAAGCTGTAAACAATGGTGTTTGGGGGGAGAAGTTTAACTGAAGTAAGAATTTCTGTTTAAAAAGAGAAATTCGGCACATGTGTGTCTTGACTCTGAATTATTTTAGTTTGACAGTTTAGGTGTGATATAAATACATGGAAATGAGACAACAGAACTGTTAGGACATTCTTTCTGAATCGGAAGAGAGGGCGTGTCTAACTGTAGCTTCTCACTCCTCAAGATGGGTGTCACAACACATCAGCTATGTGCATCATGTGTATACAACATGGATTTATTTTTCTCCCACTTTTTGGTTCTGAATGTGCTTTGATGTGAATATGTGATAATTTTAGTTAGTCAAAATAGTATTTCAAAGTTTACAGCTATACAGGATGAGTAAGTTCCCAGCAATCTGCCGTACAAGATAGTACCTATAGTTAACAGTAAATTATTGTGTACTTAAACATTTGTGAAGAGAGTAGGTCTCCAAGTAAGTGTTCTTAACACAAAACAAAGAACAAAAGGACAGAAGAAAACTTCTGGAGGTGATGGAAATATTTAGTACCTGAGTTGTGATGACGGTAACAAGAGTGTAGACATGTGTCCAAACTCACAAAATTGTATATGTTAATTAGACGCAGTTTTTTGGTATACCAATTATACCTCAACAAAGCTGGGGCAATGAGAAAATAAACGTGATCCTATTTTCCTCTTAGAAAAAAATAATTAAGCAGCTGCAGGGCAAGGAATCAGGCATATGGTTCACAGTATGCATCCAACAAAAAATGTCACGATACCCCTGTTTTTCCCTCTTGTTCTTAGATACAAACAAGATAGTGCTATCAGATTCTCAAAGTCCTTGGCTTGAACCCTGACCTTAACACTTAGTTGTACGTCTTTGCATTTTTTGTAATGGTACCAACTCCCTCAGTCTTTGTTTCCTCATCTGGAAAGATGATAATGCCTTTCAGGTATTATCAGGAGTATTACTGGTATGAAGTGAAAAAAAAAAAAAGAAAATACTTGGGCACAATGTAAAGCATGTAGCAGTTGGTAAAAATAATGGTCCCCAATTAGTCTTTATTATTATTGTTATTGCTCTTACAACTTTTATTATTTTACTATTCTTCCAGTGGTTTAGAGAAAATAGTCTTTATATGCAAAATCATCTTGCAGTTTCCTACCACTTTCCCAAATATTTCAGTTAACAGAGCAGAAGAAAGGTAGATAACATATCAGGTGCAAACAGATAGCAGTGAGGTAAAAATTGCAGTGGTGAGAGGTTGATAGTAAAAATCAAACTAAACACGTTCTTTTGTCATTGACTGACTGGAACTGAGGATTTTCAATTCCCTCTCTAGCTTGAGAAACTTCTTCCCACTGGGAAGCTTTCACACCATGTTTATAACAGAGGAGAGACAATGTTATTTTCAGAAATTCCTCTGAGAAAGGGAATTGCATTTTGGGGGAAAGTATTTTGCTGGGTGGTAGATGTTGAGGTACTGAGGGGCTTGGTGTGGGCAGAATTATTATTATAAGCCTTCGGGTGGACATGATTTGGGAGAGGGAGAGAGAGAAGGGAAAGAGCATGAGAAGACAGAAGGAAAGAGCAGAAGACAGCCCACTGCCTGGTGTGATGTCCCACCTCTGCCCCTCCCCCCACAATCTTCAGTACATCCTCCAAAAAACAGAAAAGTAAAAAGAGGGATAAAATCACTAACCACTGAGAAATGATTGACTGAGGCAAAGGGGCAGAGTACTTTTGAAGAAGTACCAGTGACCATGGAAGCAGGAGTAGATGTAAGAGCAGGCATGAGGAAGGGAGCCATTCATGGCCATTATGGAATGAGTTTAATACTCCCAGGCTATGTGTTGGGTGTGAGGGCACAATTTAACCAGAATGTTAGGAGTCGGGGCTTCTTAGTAGCATTCATTCATTCAACAATACTTACTGAGGGCCTACGATGGGCCAGAAAGGCTGAGGGCCTCTCTCTGGTTTAGCACAAGAATGCAAATGAAAGAAGAGAAATACAGGTCTGACTCTGAGGGGAAGTGAGGTGAAAGTAGACCATGACTGGAGCAAGGAGAGGTTCTTCCTTGAGCACTTTCTCCCCAAAGGCTCCAAAGCTATTCTCTAAATGATGCAAAATCATACATTCTAAAATCAACACTTTTTTAACACTTACTTATCCTTGAGACAGAGACAGAGCATGAACAGAGGAGGGGCAGAGAGAGAGGGAGACACAGAACCAAAACAGGCTCCAGGCTCTGAGCTGTCAGCACAGAGCCTGATGCGGGGCTTGAACCCACAAACTGTGAGATCATGACCTGAGCCGAAGTCGGACGCTTAACTGACTGAGCCACCCAGGTGCCTCTAAAATCAACATTTTAAAGGTAAGTATGTGACAGGATGATGTTGAAGACTACAGGGAAAGAAGCTAAAGAGAGTGAGATATGCACAAAGGTAGAAAATCTATGGTACCTTTTTTGGGATGCTCTATCACCACCCAAGATGATAAAGGACGTGAAGAAATTTCCCTGCAGATCATTTTCTCAACTCAGACTCAGGAAGAACTACTCATGGGGAGATCGTCTATAGGGTGAGGGTGGGATGTAGTAATTGCCACTTTTTCATACCATCTCACTTAGGATTAACTTGTTTTGTGAGCTTGTATACCTATTATCCTTTCTACATCTCAGTCTCCTACTCAGTTGAGTTCAAAAGCCCACCTTAAAGGGTATTTATGAGGATAAATGATAGGACATAAAATAAGCCAAATTTCTGTCACTCTAGATTTTCTTGGTAAGTAGTTACTAGTTTTGAATTTGAATGATAAACATTTTCAAGGTGGCAAAATATGTCTATAGTCACAGAACAGTTTCTCACTTTAAAAATTAATTGGTTTAAGTACAGACTAGAATTTGAACTTTAGCTTTGAAGGTCCCATGCTCCAAACAGCTGAGATAATAACTCTAGATCACTTTTACAATAAATAAACAAAATGTTTATTTTACAACCATTTACTCTGAATGCCAAAAAAAAAAATCATTTGGCCCTGGGAGAAATAAGATTACATGTGTAAGTAACCTCTTGGCTTTATACATGAATGCTATTATCTATTGCTCAGACTATAGTCTTAGAAAAATATCATAAATTCATGTGGAGCTACTAAGTTCAATTTATATTGGAATGAGGTGTCCAACTTCATTTATGACTCTTATCCAAAAGAAAAAGACCCAAATTCAACTGACCTCTGCCAAAACCCCATCTTCTCTGACTCTTCTCATCTCTATCCATGGCACCACCCAGCATCCAGTTACTCTGGGCAAAAACCAAGAAGAGCTATCCTGATTACTCTCTTTCTCACACTCCCCTCCTCTCTGCCCCACACAGATTCAATTCATCAGCAAATGGATTGACTGTGCTATCTTAACAAATAATAAAACTTGAGATATTATTTTGCACTTCTTCCATCCTGCTACCCTCATTCAAACCATAATTATCTTTTGCCTCAAAGACTGCAACAGCCTCTTCATACCCTGCCTCTGACCTACCTGCCCTTCTCATTTCCATGCAGTATCCAAGGCAATCAGGTCACTCTTCAACCTCACTGTTTCCAAAGTACACATCAGAGACTCTTGCATATTTTTGAGAGAGAAAGAGAAAGAGAGAGAGAGAGTGGGGGAGCAGCAGAGAGAGAGAGAGAGAGAGAGTGGGGGAGCAGCAGAGAGAGAGGGAGGCACAGAATCTGAAGCAGGCTTCAGGCTCTGAGCTGTCAGCACAGAGCCCGATGCGTGGCTTGAACTCACGAACCGTGAGATCATGACCTAAGCCGAAGTCAGCCGCCCAATGGAATGAGCCACCCAGGAGCCCCTATATTTTTAACATTCAGGTTTGTCTTCATCCCTTAATCGTTCTTCTGCAACTATGCTAGCTTTATTAATACCTTTGAACTTTGCCAGATCTTTCCCACCTTGAGACGTATGCCATCTCTCTTCCTCCCACCTGGAAAGCCTTCCCAGAAAGCCTTTTGCATGGCTTGCTCCTTCACTTAGTTCAGGCCCCCATCCAAAGTCCTCTTATTATCCTTTGCTCTCACCCTGATTTATTAGTGTCCAAAGCCATTCTTCTTCTCTGAAACTGTATTGTATGTTTATTTACCTTGATCATGTAGTTTCCCGACAGAATAGAAGTTCCATTCAGACGGGGTCTTTGTCCTATCCACTGCCTCATTTTTAAAGTATGCAGAGTGTTTCTAATAAATACATGCTGAATGAATGACAGATTGAGGTGGGCATGCGTATGTATACAGAAACACCATTAATGGAAGGTTCTGGTAGGCACTGGGTGACAACATGCTTTGGGCAGACATGAGATCATTGAGAAAGGCCAGAATCATCATTGTTTACGCAGCAACTGTATCATCATTATGTTCATTATATAGCCAAAGACCTATGACCAGAACGAAAGGACAAACAACCATGGGTCAAACACTATCTGCACACTTGCATACACACTGTCTCACTTAGTTCTAACCCCAGTGAGACAGTTATTTTTCTCATTTAGGCCAGATGAAGAAATAGAGACATGAAAAGGTAACATCACTTGACCAAGTTCATACAAAAAAGCAGTGGAACTGGGATTTGAACTTAGGTTTTATGACTTTAAGTCTAATGTTCTCCCCTAAACCTGTTCCTCCTATATTGCTACTAATGTTAGAAAAGATCAATAGAAGGAAAGAAGATGAGCACCTGGGTGGCTGAGTCAGTTAAGCGTCCGACTTCAGGCAGGTCATGATCTCATGGTTTGTGAATTTGAGCCCCATGTTGGACTCTGTGCTGATAGCTCAGAGCCTGGAGCCTGCTTCAGATTCTGTCTCTCCCTCTCTTGCTCTGCCTCTCCCCTGCTCACACAGTCTCTCTCTCAAGAATAAATAAACATTACATTTTTTTCTAAGAAGAACATTTATAAAAGAAAAATTACTAGCAATAACTACCCTCTATGCTAAGCACTTTATGTATATTATCACAATGAGTCTTTATCACAGTCTTGTGAGAAGAAATAACATCCCCATTTCAAAGATGAGGAGATTAAAGTATTCAGTGGTTGACTAAGTTGACCAATGTTACAAAGCTGGTAAGTGGAAGAGTCAGAATTAGAACTCAGGTCTGTCTGACATGGAGTCTGTGTGCTTAACCACTCTGCTCTACCACATGATCTCTGACAACAGGCATCAAGCTCCTTGCTCCCTGTAGGAATGAGATGTTCAGAGTGTCATGGAAACAAGCCTCACACACTCACTCTGCTATCTGGCGTCTATTTCCTCACTGTGCCTAAAAACAGAGAACTAATTTTGATTTGCTGAAGAAGCCCAAGAGTTCGGGGGCACTGTTGTAAAGAGCCACTCTTCATGGCTAAGTAGCCTCTCTCAGCTTAGTTCTCACTGAATACAGATGGGTCAGGGCCACCCCAGGAAACCTCATACTTAACACAGAAGAACAAAGCATCAAAAATCAAGGAAAAATAATGCAAACCCTAATTATTCTAAGCTCTGCTTTTCTTCCTCAAAGCATTTATGTGCAGGTACTCACACCACTGCATAAGGACTATGGTTCAACGCAAATGCAAACACACACACACACACACACACACACACACACAGAAGTGCTTCTCCACATTAAGGTGTCCTATTGAGCTTGTCTATAGCTTTCTCTGAAGGGCTTACAGAGGGTGTAGTTTTTCTCTCCAGGAGGATTCATTTGTGGTTTGATCTTTTTACCTCAGAGCAAGCATATGGACTATATGACCTCTAAGGTTGTCCCATAAGCCCTCAAGATCTGTGCTCATATGATAAATCAAAACAAGATAGTTCAAGGCTCTACTTGCATTGTTTTTCACTGGCAACCACAATAGTGTACTTCTTTCAGGTTTGGGCAGATGCCAGTGTGAGAATAGCTTTATTTTTAGAACATTGGAATCGGCTGCCCAGGAAAGGATCTAGACAGAAAGGGAGGACGAGACAATATGAAGGGCAATGTCATACACTTAGGAACATAAGTGTTCCTAAGTGGTTATGCACACATAGGGATGATATAACTTCACATCTGGCAGACATTGCCACTGGTTGTTTCTCCCACCTCACCAGACTCCTATAGAGCAGTTTTGAAGACAAACACTGAGGAACACATATTATGTTCTTTTTGTCCAAGAAAGTCTATTAGGTATTTGCATTATTTTGTGGGTAACAGGCAGTCATACTAAAATGTGTATTTCAATGCTTGCCACTAGTCATCTCAGATATCTTCCATTTAAAAAATTGTCTTTGTGTCCAGTCTTCCTTCACCTGCCTCTCAATCACAAGATTCCAGTTGTTATCAAAAGCATACATGCACTTTCACTGCTATCTCTAGTCAAACCCATAACCTGGTGATGGGAAATCCCCATCCTGGGTATTCAGATTGATTTGTATTACTTTTCTGTTTCTGTTGAGTTACTGGAAAACATGATACTGATAATACAGTTGGCTGTATCCCCAAATAACTCACCATTAGTTTGATTGCAAACACCCCTTCTGTCCTTTACTGGAACCTATTACTTACAACACTCACTTTATATACCTTCTAAGATCCTTATATATTCTAACATTTGAATCCTAATCTCAGGAAGGGCTAAATATAGGTGAAAAAATAGTAAACCATTCACATCTCAGCCACAGAAATAATAGCTACCTAAATTATATTTTGGCTCAGAGTAAGATATACAACTTTCATTAATTTATTCAACATTTATTCTTTGCACCATACCCTGTGCAAATTGCTAGAGCAGAGGCAAAGGAAAATGATCTCTTGGTGGAATGGTGGGTAGATAAGGAAAAGAATAAAAGCAGAGCAAAGCAAAACAAAATAACCCTAAAAACTGCAGTTCTACAACAGGGTAAATAGTATAAGAGAGGTGAGAACAGCATGCTATGAGAGAAGAGAGGAAGGAGTGATCAAAGCAGACAGAAAACTAGTAATTATAGAGGTTTGTGTGACAATATAAAATAGCCTAATGATATAATGTAAAGTGAAAATGAATAAATAATTCATTGGATTGATATATGGATAGGCATGAAAAGACAGTGGAAGTTGATAGGGTAATATGGCAGATTTCTGGTTTTTCTGTTTTACTTTCTCTTTAATTTTTGCAATAAATAAAAAATTTAATGAGGAAGCATTAACTAAGCTAATGGAACCTCGTGTGAAGCATCACTTTCTAAAATAGATCTTGCCTAATTAAGACAAGGCACAAAAACCTGACAGACTTCCTGTAATAGGAACATGAAGGCCATGTCAGGATCAGTCTCAATGCCACTGAAAAGACCACATGTGGCAATGATGGGAACTATATTTTCCTTTTATTAACTGGAATATGTTGTCATTAGATAGGAAGCCAACCGCAGAATCAATAATTCTCTGGATAAAAGGCATTAATCACTTGACCATGGATAATGCAAGAGATATACTGACCAATATGCTAAATTTATGGGGATCGCTAATTTTCTGGACAAAGGGCTAATGTTTGAAGTATAGGTGAATTTGGGGTTCTTTTAATATTATACAACATATTTGGTAACTTTTTCTTCTTTTTCTTTTCCATTTCACACGTATCCCAGGTTAAGATGTAGATTTTTTCTTTTTTGGTAACTAGCATTTTGAGGCTGGATTGTGGATAATTTAAGGATTATCCTTGGTTCTTCATAAACAATATGTCGTTATTATCTTTGACTTCTTCCTGTTCATATCCTATTTATCACTAAAAGTGCATCTCAAAGGAGTGCATACTCCTTCTATGTAGTCTTTCTTGTCAACACAAACCCTAAATGGATGATTTTTTCCCCTTTCTTCTCTCCTGCCTCTTTATTTATTTATTTAAAAAAAAAATTTTTTTTTCAACGTTTATTTATTTTTGGGACAGAGAGAGACAGAGCATGAAGGGGGGAGGGGCAGAGAGAGAGGGAGACACAGAATCGGAAACAGGCTCCAGGCTCCGAGCCATCAGCCCAGAGCCCGACTCGGGGCTCGAACTCCCGGACCGTGAGATCGTGACCTGGCTGAAGTCGGACACTTAACCAACTGCGCCACCCAGGCGCCCCTCTCCTGCCTCTTTAAGCATAGGTTAGTAATCAATTGTTGCTTAGTGTCTAAATATTTATGTGTACTAGCCTTTACTCATACACTTAATTGTAAATTCCTTAAAGAGAGGCAATTTGATCTTTTACCACTTACCCTTAGTAAGTAGCACAGGGCCATAAACATATGGAGAACTCAATAGACACCTATTTTTTTTAAAGGATCAATTTATATTATCATGGCACACACATACATATCTATTGTTTTCTGCTTTAGTTGACTTGGGTTTCAAAACACCTCTTGTGTAGGCATATATCAAATTGAATTTTTAATCTCCCAAAGAGGAATGTAATATTCACATACTTATAGTCAGCAAGAGTCCTTACAAAACCATCAAGTTACTTCTGACACATAATGGTTTCTGCTGGTTTTCCACCAAATTTAATCAAAGCCCAGGACAACTTTCTGCACTATCTTTAACTGGGTGAACCACAGTGTGCCCAAGGTCAGGGCTAATTATCCACATTTACACCCACCTGGCAGATGTGAAACACTCAAGACATGCATGCACTCGTTAATTGAGGGTCAAGCTGTTCTCCGCAGAATTCAGCAAAACTCCAGCTGCAATATAATGGCATTCATTTTGAGGTAAAATTCCCAGGTCATTAAGCACTTTGACATGTGGTTCCTTTTGTATCAAGTGAGAGGATTTGAGTCCAGATAAACTCCATTCTGGATCTGTTCCTAAAACTGTGTGGCTTCGGTCAGCAACCTTCCCCTTGCTGAGTGTCAGACTCCTACCTTAAAACATAAAGTTGTCTTTCTAATGCATCACTAAGTACTGTTTCTGCTCAGACTATGATGCTCTAGTATTTAATTGAATACTTAAAGCTATTTTTTATTGTGCACTTACTATGTGCTAAGCAGTATATTTTTATGAGTTTGCACTGTGAACTAGGCAGAAATTAAGCCAGCTTGGGTTCAACCATAATGAAGATGTCTTTGGTAAAATAGGTCTGTTTTTTGCCTTGTCTGAAAGCTACTTATAAAGCCAGCATTTGTTTTCTAAGTTCTAATGGTTCTAAAGCAAATTGCATACTACTTTTAATGCTGTCATTTTCCAGCTACCAAGTAAGTCATTCATTCTCAAATTGTGTTCAGTGGAGCAGTTGATACTCCTTCCAAAGTGTAGGCTTCCAAGGTATTTATTCTGAATGGATTTCAGGAAATAACTTTACACAAGCTTTTTTTCTAAAGTGGACATAAGTCTGTGATTTAAAAATTGGAATTAAAAAATTGCTATTAAAAATTAGAATGCGTTACTTTTTGTTTAAAATTTTTTTTCAACGTTTATTTATTTTTTTTGGGACGGAGAGAGACAAAGCATGAACGGGGGAGGGGCAGAGAGAGAGGGAGACACAGAATCGGAAACAGGCTCCAGGCTCCGAGCCATCAGCCCAGAGCCTGACGCGGGGCTCAAACTCCCGGACCGCGAGATCGTGACCTGGCTGAAGTCGGACGCTTAACCGACTGTGCCACCCAGGCGCCCCGTTACTTTTTGTTTATAATACACTTTACTTGATACCTACTGTGACAGCTTGTCTCTAAGATGACAAAGGCTTTGACATCTTTTATCCCCATATACATGGCCATTCTGCTCTTGAAAGGGAAGGTCCTTTCTTCTTCCCACTTGAATTAGAGCTGGCCAATGATTACGTTGACCAATAGAATATAAAGAAAATGGTGCTGTGGCTTCTGAGGCTAGGTCATATGAAGTTTTTCAGCTTCTACCTGAGCATTACAGAACGCCACTCTGGGGAGGCCCGCTGCCATGTCAGAAGCCTAAGTGTTTTTAGACCACCATGCTATGCAAAAACTTAAGCTAGCCATGTGAAGAAGCTTCATGTAGCCCTCAGCTGTTTCAGCCATTCCAGCCCAGGCATCTGTGAGGGAGCCTTCTGATGACTTCTGTCTTAGCCATCATCTGACTGAAGGTGTACAAGAACCCAAGCAAGTACTGCCCATTTGAGGTCTATAATTACCAGTGCATGAAAAATAAAAACAAATTATTATTTTAAGCCACTACATTTTGGAGGTGATTTGTTGTCACACTATATAAGTGGAAAATATGCTAAGCTCAAAAGACTGTCTTAGGTAGAAATTTATTTTTATATACCTTGAGTACCTCAGATTCTATTAGAGGGTATAGATTTCAGGGTCAGCCCAGAGTTCCTACATACTTTTTGTGCTGGTTAAAATCTTATAGAGAGTAGAGAATTTAGGCATACTCAGGAATGCAGAATCAAGATGGAAAAGGTTCATAGAGCCAAACCTCAAATATATCTAGAGGAGGAAAGACACCTTCGGCCCTGGACCTCAGGTTATTCAGACATACTGATTGGGTAATTAGAAGGAAGAGGAATAAAGGTCTGAAAAGAAAAAGAGAGGCCAATGACGGACTTCTTTGTATAGAAGAACACCAAAACCAGTATCCTGCCATACTTTGGATAAAGCTCTTAATGGCCCCAGGCCTAGAGAGCAATCAGAAACAAAGGCATTCACTCCCTTGGTGACCACATGGTGACTGAAAATCAAACAAACAACACACACACACACACACACACACACACACACACACACACAAAACAAGACAGAAAGCAGATGGTGTAGGAAGGCCAGTGTCACAAAGCATAAAGCACATCAAGGATAATGGATGAATGCCTGGCTGAGAGGCTTCGGTGGAAAGAGAAAATTATACTGTGCGTGCAGTATTCACGCACACAATTGCAATTCACATTTGATTTCCCTGTTTCCACTTAATCGTGGTGCCTAATTGTGAGAGCATGAGGGTGTGCATGTGAGGGTGGGGTAGATTTTCTATGAAGGATGCCCATTAAACTTCTGTCCTCGAGGTAATATAGTTATGGTGGGTGACCTGTTCCCTCTGATGTCTCCCTGGCACGGACTGCCCGCTGCCCATGGCATCTGGGATGCCATGCTGGAAGTCTTCCTTGGAAATGTTAGAGAAGTCAGTGTATGTGATAATGGTATCTCTAAGTCCATTAAAAGACAGACTGTCCAAAGGAACATTAGGAGAGAGAGAGAGGCAGATGCTGACTCTGAGGACTTGGGAATTCTCAAGTACATGTTATTTAACATAGAATGGAAATTGTACGTAAAAAGTTAGAGGGCAGAATAGATTTTAAATGACAAAATTCTCCTCTCATTCAGTATTAGATCCTCTATACATGATGTCAAATAATTGTTGTTATGGTACTTGAAATGAGCTTTTGAGGGGATTGAATTGTTTTCTAAAACATCTTTCTCAGATATGCAACAATGATGTGATATTGATTTTAGATACTTACAAGGATAAGCTCAATGAAGAGATCAGACGTAAGTGAAAGAGAGCCTAAATACCACATGTTTACTAAAGAAGTGCTACAGAGGGGATCATATTAAAATGTGAGAAGTAGGAGCAGCATTCAAATCACAGAATGGCAAAATTCCAAAAAAATCAACGTCTAAGCAAATTTTTCCAACTTGCAATATGTTTTTAACTGAAACAACATTAAAAAGGATGGTTGGCTTTACTGGGCAGCCTTCAGAAGACAGACACAATAAAGCATGGAAGCAAACAATAGTACGAACAGGCCTAACAGAAGGGATAGGACAAAGAAGAAGAAAATGAGAAGGAAGATCAGATATTTTCCTTCTGGCTCATTCATTATAAAGTTAAAAAATTTGACCCAATCGGATTTGGCCAAATTCTTTAATAAAGGTATTGTAGAAAATCCTCTCTTTAGACAAAGGACATTTAGATAAACATTCCATGTTTATCAGGTATCTAACGCTATTGACTAGAACACAATCACTGCATTCTTGACACCCTATTCAATCAGACAAGCATTTATTGAGTGCCACCTGAATGCCTAACACTGTGCTAAATTTTATAAGGGCTAGTTCTGACATTTTTGCATTTTAGAGACTTAAAGAATTTTAATAAGTGGAGAAAGTACCATAAAGTTGACAAGTTTTTTAAAATTTTGCCAAGAAAGCACACATAAAAGAATATAACTCCTGTCTATTCTTACAATTATGCTTCACTATAGCCTAGTAGAAACATTAGCCAGACTCTCAGTTGGGAGCCACTGCATTGTGCAGTACCTAAAATTAATATAAAACATATTTCCACCTGCCTAGACTCCTTCTTATGACACTTTAACTTAATTTTTAGTTGAGCAGTGCTTAAACCTGATATCACTTTCAAGACAATTGCAAATTAGTGTTGTAAACTGTTTTAGATTAGCTGATGAGTACATAGCCTTTCAATCTTTAATTTGGACATTATCTGTTTAGGATCCATAATCACCATCAACTTATTTTTACACAATTTCAAAAGAAGATTCTTAATCTAGTACAGAGATGTTCAAAACTCCTTTAAGAGACCATAGAATCCTTTCTTCAAACGAAATCATATTCAGGAAGACCAATATCTAAAATAGATCAAAGTGAGCTGTTCTGATTGAAGCAGTCTGCTTGCTTCCCCCACCCCACACACACCGCAGTAGGCTCCAAGGCACCTCCACACAACCCCTAGGGCTCCAGAGAGCAGTCGTGAACAGCTAACTGATCTAACAGAGCCATAGACTTACAGAATTTCTAAATCAGAAGATACCTTAGAAATGATTACAAATGATAGAATAGCAGGGCATAAGAACTTTAGAGCTCAACTAGTTTACCCCTCTGAAATCACAGATAAGAAAACTGGGGCCCAGACAGGTTTCAAAGGAATTCCCTAGTGTCACATTCATTGCTACTTAGCTGCAGACACCCGACTAAACATTAGGACTCTTTGACTCCATTCGAATGCTTTTCTTATCTTAATGCAACTCTCCTGGAAGTACTATGCACAGGGAAAATGGCAGGGCCATTTGGAAAAGAATTAATTAAAGCACAGACAGTATATAGCAGAGAAGAGGAAAATCAGGAAGAAAAAGGAACGGACAAGTGGATCGTATCTATTCCTAATTCCTGTTGAATTCAGAAGAAATAGAAATGGAATCATTGTCACAACAGGCTCACAGTCTAGTTAGTATAAAGACAAAGAATGAGGTGCAAAGGCATGTTAATGACTCCTGTGAGGTTCTAAGAAAACCCAGCTCCAAGTGATGATGTGAAGTTACCCAAACTCTTGGTAATCAATTGGAAGTTACACAGGATGAGGAAAACTTCCTGCCTCATAATCATAGTGGGTTAAAAATTAAAGTTTAGACCATAATGTGACAATCACATTTCTTAAAGTTTGGTTGTTTCCCCACAGCAAAACTTTCATAGGCCAGAAAGAGGTTTGTATTTTCATCTGACATAATTTATAAAATCACTAAGAAACCCAGTAATACTCAATAGTGGCCGATATGAAAGACATTTATGAAAAAATTATTTTTAATGTTTATTTATTTTTGAGAGAGAGACACAGAGACAGAGACAAAGCACAAGCAGGGGAAGGGCAGAGGCAGAGGGAGACACAGAAACTAAGGCAGGCTCCAGGCCTCTGAGCTGTCAGCAGAGCTCAATGCAGGGCTTGAACCCAGGAACTGTGAGATGGTGACCTGTGCCAAAGGCGGAAGTTTAACTGACTGAGCCACCCAGGCACCCCTGAAAGGCATTTATTTAGACACCTGCAGCTAGGCTGCCTTTGTTATGCAAAAAGAGGAATTTTCCATCATGCACATAAATAGGCAGTGTTTTTGAAAGTGGCAGGTTACGGTGGTTTCCCTAAGTTGGAAAAAGGAAAGATTTAACCACTTTTTTTCCAACAGCATGTGACTTT
Organism: Prionailurus viverrinus; assembly: GCF_022837055.1. Lineage (NCBI taxonomy): Eukaryota > Metazoa > Chordata > Mammalia > Carnivora > Felidae > Prionailurus > Prionailurus viverrinus. Next base: position 36,824,680 of record NC_062573.1, on the reverse strand, counting down.
CAACTGGGATTTTACCTTAAAAATGGTATGATTAGCTGAGATCATACCAATTCAGTGGTCCTCCTTCGTAGTCATGTCAGAACTTGTCCGCTTTTCTGGAATGTTCTCTGCCCACCATGGACATTTTTAAAATTTAGAACATAAGCAGCCATTTTAATCTTAGGTGATTTGGTTGCCAGGCTTCTTATCTTGATCTGGTGTGGACATAATTATTTCTGTGCTTCCCAAATCCTCCGAGAAGATGTGAGAACAAATGAGATTAGCTTCCAAAATTTTTCTCACGTCTTCTTTTTTCCTCCTCCTTCCTCCATTTTTTTTTTTTTTTTTTTGCTAGTTCTGTTTCCCTCCTCCCTTCTTCTCCATAGCATATATACTATATCTAATTCTCCACATATCTTGGGACATTTGGAGTTCAATGTCCCAAACTGGTATATTTATTTTGTATGTAGAAAGTTCAATCTTTACTTTTCCCCCCAAGTTTTATTCAAAGAATGTGGCTACTCCAAAGTGTCTTGCTGGGCTGTAGGCCTGTCTACTTTGAGTGTGTTATGTTTGGGTGATTTCTAAGATTCCTTTTTTAGTTGCTGAGCAAAGTAAAAGTGGCAGTGAGTTTGGATATATTTTTTCATATATAATCTTTTATTTTGATTGTAGCTTTGACAGGAATGCATTTTGCAAATCCTCACCTCTCCAGGGCAGCCAATTCAGAGCAGAGGAAAAAAAAAAGACTTCATGAGAAAGCATCCCAAAATGCATAGATGGTCTTATCGTTTTGAGATAGTCAACCTGGCCCAGTATCCCTTCTTTGTCTGGTTTCTATTAAAGCTATTAAGAATGGATTCAGCAGACTGCACTTCCTGTCTATCTTCCTGGAGATGTAAACCCCCATGGCATCAGAGTCATATGAATAGGCCTGTATGTACAGATAAGCAATTATCACTGGGGTAGAAGAAGAATGATAAGGTCTAGGCCTATCACAGGGCAAAGACATTAAGATTTATTTCCAGTGTTATCAGGAGAGCTTTGCTACCCATGCAAAGCTCCTTCTGGGAGGAAAAAAAAGGAAGAGAAAAGCATAAGAGGAGATTATATTTCTTGCAAACATTTATCAATCAAAACAAGTAACTCTGAATGCAAAACTGAAACACAATCACAAAGTCAATTTTAAATGGGGGGAAAAAGCCACAGAAAACATGGGTCTTCTGAGGATTAAAAGGAAGAAATCCTTACCTAAGATTAAGCACACACACACACACACACACACACACACACGCACACACACACCTTACCGGAGATCAAAATAAAGAAAGGCTATGAGAGGGAGGAATCGTCAAGAGATTGCTTTTACAAATGATTTGGGATTGAAATAATTTATACAGCTCGTATTCTGCCATTGAGAGCAAGATGAAAAATTTATGGAACTGTATAAAATGGCTTGCATTAGATCAGAACTATAAAAAATAGAACACAAGCTCAACTCCAGAGACTCAGCAAGATTTTTTTTTTTTATTAGGAAATCCAAGTTGTCCATGGAATGCAATTTTAATCAGGAACTGGATGATGATGCATATTAATTCCAACAAACCCTTTTAACCACAGTATCTTTTGCCCCAGTAGGTCTACAATGAATTCTCAACGAAAGATGAAAACACTATTAGGGAACACTTCCTACTGTGTGTTCTTTCTTAAGGGCATCTTGTATGAAATGAAAACTTCAAGGAATCAGCCAGTTCAGGAGCTAACTAGTAGATCAAGGAATACTAAAATAATTTATCACAATCAACTTCCATGGTTCCATGTCTTAGAAATGCCTTCCACTAACATTGAACAGCAATGCCTGATGAATATTTATGACTGAACAAACTGAGGGAGCAGCTAATCCACATATAATGAGGTAGTCTTATTCATTTCATTCACTCATTCATTCACATAACAATTTTTTACGGAACACCTAATATGTGTTAGGCACCAAAGTGCTGGAGATGATGAAGTCAACAGACAAGACATCTGTCCTTTTGTGACTCACGCAAACTTGTATTTCACTAGTCTGTTAGTTTGTATTTAAATCCTTTTTTGAAGCCAGGAACTCCTTCTTCAAACAAAATCACTTATAAAGCATAGAATAACAGACTTTTACACATAGAAAGGATTTTAGATAGGAAAAAAGCTCAGAGGCATGCCATCTAAAACAACTCCTTAATTTAAGAAATGTAAAACCTAGAGTAATTTGTCCAGTGCATTACATTCTGTATCACAAGGAAGTCTAAAACCCAGCAAATGGTGATATGCACAATAATAACTGAAACCTAAGAGAGTGCTTTATAGGAGAATTGAAAACAATTGCATTGGTAGAAGAAGTAGGCAGGAAAGGCAAAAAGAGCTATGCATGACAAAAGCAAAGAAATTGTCCTTGGTCAAATAGAGCCTTCAGATTCCTACTCCAAAAATAAGCAGTAAGCCTGACTATGAAAATATCCTTTTAATTATTTTCTTTCCAAAAGGATAACCCCACTTATCTTTATTTCTGGAGTATTAAATTACTCTGTTGAGAGTTAAAATGAAATGCCCTTGGTGGAACTTCTATCAGTCACCAGATGCCCTTATGAACAGAACAAAATGTTGGAAAAAATAGAAAGAAAATGATTTTTTATCACTGTTATAGCTAACTTCCAACAGATTCATACCTATTAAGAGTCTGTATAACTGCAATAGCCATTCCTAGCAGTTGCAGAGCAATGTACCATTTCCTAAGGATTATCACATTGTATGTGCACAACTAACACCAATTTCTAGTCAATTAGTGACTTGGTCAAAACCAAAAGAAATCAAGATTAGACACCAGGTTTTCTGACTCCAAGTTTGGTCTTCTTTCTACTGTATCATGATGCCACTCATGAACAGCCTTATGTCCAAAAGGTTCTGCAGGTGACCTCTTTCTCTACTTATGATAACATTCATGCGCCATCTTCCACAGAACTTGGACATGTAGATTCTCCATGCATATTTGCCAAATGACCATTTTTTGGTGAAACCAGGGGCTTTTATTATGTGTTCTAGCATTGCTCCCAGCTCATAACATCTGTCAGGAGAATTACTCCACCCCACTCTCTGATCACTTTCTGTGACAAGTAATAAAGTAGGGAGAAATTCAAACATTCTTTGTTGATGTGAAAACTAATGGAAAACACTAAAGTTTCACTTAATTCCCTTATGATTTTTCTCAGTATTCTAGTATTTATCCATCCAGTAGCTGTAACATATCTGTTCTTACAAAATATACATTTATCTATCAGTATTATACATACAGTTATATGATAAATAATGTGTATAATATATACTGTAACCTATGCAAATATAATTAGGAAGGCATAGCTATACTTCTCCCAAATCACAATGAATATATCAAAGTTAAGTATAATTCTACTCTTGCTATTTCTATGCAACACTGTATTGGAGTTTTCACCCAGGGTAATTAAGCAAGAAAAAGAAATAAAGGACATACAGATTGGAAAGGAAGAAGTAAAACTATCTTTTTTTTTTTTTGCCATATGATCTTGCATATAGAGAATTCAAAGGAAATCATTCATAAACAATTAGAGTAAATGAGTCCATCAGTGACTCAGGATACACTATCAATATAAATATATAAATGTAAGTTGCATTTTTATGTATTAGCAATGAACAACCTGGAAATTAAATTCTGAATTCAATTCCATTTATAGTAACATCAAGAATAAAATAGGACTTTATCTATCTATCTATCTATCTATCTATCTATCTATCTTTTAAAGTTTATTTAGAGAGAGTGAGAGTGTTGAGCAGGGGAGGGGCAGTAGGAGGGGTGGAGTGAGAGAGAGAGAGAATCCCAAGCAGGCTCTGAGCTGTCAGCACAGAGCCTGATGTGGGGCTTGATCCCAAGAACTTGAGATCATGATCTGAACTGAAATCAAGAGTCAGATGCTTAACCTGCTGAGCCACTCAGGTGCCCCAGGACTATATTTAACAAAACAAATGCAAAGATATAAAACATTGCGAAAAAATCTTAAAAGACCTAAATAAATGGAAAGACAGTCTACATTCATGGATTGGAAGATTTAATATTGTTAAGATGGTAATACTGTCCAAAATAATTTACAGGGTCAGTGTAATCCTTATCAATAGCCCAATTACCTGCTTTGGAGAAATGGAAAAGCTTATCTTAAAATTCATATACAGTAATAAAGAACACAAGTAGTCAAGACAATCTTAAAAAATAAAAATAAGGGGCGCCTGGGTGGCGCAGTCGGTTAAGCGTCCGACTTTGGCCAGGTCACGATCTCGCGGTCCGGGAGTTCGAGCCCCGCGTCAGGCTCTGGGCTGATGGCTCAGAGCCTGGAGCCAGTTTCCGATTCTGTGTCTCCCTCTCTCTCTGCCCCTCCCCCGTTCATGCTCTGTCTCTCTCTGTCCCAAAATTAAATTAACGTTGAAAAAAAAATTAAAAAAATAAATAAAAAATAAATAAATAAAAATAAAGTCAGAAGACTTCTACTTCTTAATTTCAAAACTTACTACTAACAGTGTAACAACCACACTTATCCTTATTCATAAAGGATTGTCAATTCCCTACGTCATATACCTAAAACTAATACAACATTGTAAGTCAACTATACTTCAATAAGAAAAAATTTTTGAAGTAACAGCACTTAAAATACTGTGGCAATAACATAAGGATAGACATACAGACCAATGGAATAGAACTGAGAATCCCAAAGTAAATCCTTACATTTACAGTTACCAATTTTTAAAAAGGTGCCAAGAAAATTCAAAGGAGAAACAATCATTTTTTCAATAAATAATCCTGGGGTAACTGGATAGCCATATGCAAAAGAATGTAGTTGGACCCCTACTTCCCAATATACTCTGAATGGATCATAGGCCTCAGTGTAAGTGTGAAAACTATAAAGTCTGAGAAAAAAAAAAGGATGAGTAAACCTTTACGACTTGGCATTAGGTAAAGCCTTCTTAGATACAACACTAAAAGCAGAAGTGAAAAAAAAAAGATGAGCTGGACCTCATCAATATGAAAGACTTTTGTGCTACAAATAATACCATGAAGAAAGTACACAGATAACCCTCAGAAGGGGAGAAATTATTTGTAAGTCATACATAAAGGGGCTTTAATCTAGACTGTATAAAAATGCTTTTAATTCAGTAATAAAAAGATAAGTAATTCAATTAAAAATGGGCAAAGGATTTAAGCAGATGCCTCTCCAAAGAAGATGCAAGTATGTAATATTTTACACACACTAAGTATGTAAAAGGATACTCAACATCATTAGGTGCTGGGCGGGGGTGGGGGGAGAGGCATATCAAAATCACAGAGAAATGTCACTCACCCAGCAGGATAGCTATAACAAAAAAAGACAAACAACAAGCATATTGGCAATTATGTGTAGACGTGGGAACACTCGTACATTCGTTGTTGATGGGAATAAAAACCAGTGCTGTCTCTATGGGAAACAGTTTGGCAGTTTCTCAAAAAGTTGCTATGGTAACATTGATTTATAATATGACCCAGCAATTCCATTCCTGGGTATATACCCAGGAGAAATGACAATATATATCCACAAAATACCCCTGTATGTGAACATTCATAGTATCATTATCCATAATAGTAAAAAAGTGGAAACTACCCAAATGTCCATCAGCTGAATGAAAAGATAAAATTTGATGTATCTGTACAAAGAATTATTTTTTGGCAATAAAAAGGGATGAAATCATGATACGTGTTACAATATGGATAAACTTTGTAAACATTATGACAAGTGAAAGAAATTAGTCACCAATGACCACATATTGCATGTTTCCATTCATATATAATGTTCACAGTGGCAGAAAGTTAATTTGTATTTTTCAGGGACTGAGGCATGGTGGTGAAAGAATAGATAGAAAGGTCACTGCGAAAGGGTACAAGGTTTTCTTGGTGGTGGTGAGGGGGAGGTGAGAGAAATGTTTTAAAATCGATTGTGAATAAGTGTACATCTCTCTGAATATTCTAAAAACCATTGAATTGTACACTTAAAAATATGTACAGTCAACAAATTTTGGCCATAAAACCATTCTAACAGAGGAAAAGTTAAGTATAACTGATTTATAGGGAGGTACTTTGAGTTGTGAGAACAATGACTCAGCAAGATTCTGTCCTAACTAGTTTGCAGTCTGGACACTGAGTCTCAGTTTCCTCACCAATATTATTCCAGGTGATTATTTTTCAAACGTTATAAAGGTTTTTTGTTTTGTTTTGTTTTTTTAAACTTTGTTTATTGATTGATTGATTGAGATAAAGAGACAGAGTACAAGCAAGGGAGGGGTAGAGAGAGAGGGAGACACAGAATCTAAAGCAGGCCCCAAGCTCTAACTCACACACCTCAAGATCATGACCCGAGCTGAAGTCAGACGCTTAACTGACTGAGTCACCTAGGTGCCCAAATTTTTTTTCTTTTTTAAATAAACTCTTACAGGGAATCTCAGTGTATAACGGAGAAAAGAGCCCAATATCCTTGGCTGAAATGGGAGTGGTGTTTCTAGGTCCTGCCCATGCAGGTTTCTCAGGTAGCTCCTGCAGCATCCTCAGGCAGGAACACTGTGGGCTCCATGGTGTTCCATAGAACACTGTTTAAAAAGCAATCTAGGGGCACCTGGGTGGCTCAGTCAGTTGAGCGTCTGACTTCAGCTCAGGTCATGATCTCACAGCTTGTGAGTCGGAGCCCCGCGTCACACTATGTGCTAACAGCTCAGAGCCTGGAGCTGCTTCAGATTCTGTATTTCCCTCTCTCTCTTCCCCTAACCCACTCGCATTCTGTCTCTGTCTCTCTCAACAAAAAAATAAACATTAAAAAAATTAAAAAACAAAGCAATCTAAATGGGTTCAGGGATGCTTTCCAACCTTAACATTATAGTGTTCACTGCACACTGCCTACCATCATGGGGTTTTAAGCACTCAAGCAGGTGTGACCCCCGCATGCTTCCAGGAAGAGCTGGGTGAAGATCAAGGACATTAAATCAGTCAGTTGGTCTGGGGATATGGGGTGTGAGTGAGTAGGGATGCAAGAGAATAAGGAACAATGTCAAAAGTATAGAACCGGGTCAAATTGATTTTCAGATCAACAGTGAGAAACAAAGGCTAGATTTTTTGTGACATTAAAAAAAAAATTAACTGATGGCACCAGAATTCTTCTGATGGAAAGAGATACATTTGTTTAGGAAAATTCCTTTAAATGTCCTTTGGGAGTAGATGAGTCCCTAAAGGTGTGAGTATTTGGAGAAAAGGAACCAAGTACTGTGTAAATTGTTCCATATTGGAGAGTAGCAGGAATTTGGGAGTACAGGGGTGCAGGGAAAATAATAAGAATCCCTGACTTGGGAACATGAATGGATATGTGAAAAGGTTTTTAAGAACAGGAAGAAGTAACCATTTCTGTGATGCTAACTCCTCTCTACCTCCCTGCCCCGACCCTGATCTTAAGTTTGCTGCACACATAAATGCTTGGTGATTCAACAGTAGAAAGTGAGGCAGATGGGTGAGGTTAGAAATGTCTTTGTCCCATTCTTCTGCATTAGAAGTGATGGAATTTGATTTCCTGTATATGTGGGTTAGAAGCTTCATCACCCTAGAGATTGTTGAGGTCTGTGCATTGGCATTCTTCAAGGAAAGATTAAATACTCTAGCCATAGTCACAAACTATGAGGAAGCCTCAGGCTAATCATTTGTGATGGTATTTCCAGCAAGAGAAGTAGCCTGATGAAGATCCCTCCTATGGTGGACAGCCAGAAAAGACAGACAGAACTTGAACTTGGATCCAAGGAACAACTCCTATGCGCCAACACCTGTCCTACAGTCCTGGAAAATGTGCGTCGCACCTGGAAACCCCATGTTTCTTTAGGATAGGCACACTGTTACTCTTACGATAACAGGATTATGAAATGTAACTCTTCTAGAGCCCAGTAGAGCTAGATTATTTTCTTTTATGCCAGCTTCATGTCAAAACAATGCTACCTTGCTTTTTTCCTATATGGGTTGAGAACCTCATTACAGGGAATTAGATTCCTCTTATAATGGTGCAAAATAAAACACATTTCCCTATCTGTCTTTGGGTACAGGTACGGGTAGGAGTGGAAGGGAAGGGCAATTCTGAGTTCACATGTACGTGAGTTCATTCATGGGGAGGGTGTGAAGGTGGGTAGGAGTTACTCTCATGTTGACTTTTTGCCCTTCCTACTTCTGAGAGGATGGAGAATTTGTAAAGTGCTGGCTTACCTTGCTTTCTAGATGTGACCAAAAGGGTTATAGATTTTTCATAGTTTACCCTTCAAGGGTAAAAATAATGGAGCATTTGTTAGTCAAAGTCAGGGTCTTCTAGTTTTTACCCTCTCTACTGCCTTTACCAAGGTCCATTCAAGGACAGTGAATGGAAAGTAATGCTGATCATATAATCTGGCACACTTACTCAATCTGATCTCATGCTCATGAAAGAATCCCTTTAGGGCAATAGCCAACTTGTCTCTTGCTGACCCCTTTACATAGCCTGTCTAAGCCACTTTACAGTTTATATTCAATTGAGATAGGGAAACTCAAAGACTCCATAAAAATTTGCTTTTTATGCCTAGTCCTCCTTCTATTCTTTTTTATTTTTTTTTAACGTTTATTTATTTTTGAGACGGAGAGAGACACAGCATGAACGGGGGAGGGGCAGAGAGAGAGGGAAACACAGAATCGGAAGCAGGCTCCAGGCTCTGAGCCATCAGCCCAGAACCCGACGGGGGGCTCGAACTCCCGGACGGCGAGATCCTGACCTGAGCCTAAGTCAGATGCTCAACCGACTGAGCCACCCAGACGCCCCGATTTCCTCCTTCTGTTCTTGATAAGACCTGCACCTCCACCTTATTCACGCCTCAGAATGCAAATAGTATATGTCCTCCTGGTAGGGGATGAGCAGTTAATTATTTCTTTGGAATAGAAAACATTTTTTTAAATTTTTTTTAACGTTTATTTATTTTTGAGACAGAGAGAGACAAAGCATGAATGGGGGAGGATCAGAGAGAGGGAGACACAGAATCTGAAACAGGCTCCAGGCTCTGAGCTGTCAGCACAGAGCCTGACGTGGGGCTCGAACTCACGGACCGCGAGATCATGACCTGAGCCGAAGTCAGCCGCTTAACTGACTGAGCCACCCAGGCGCCCCTGGAATAGAAAACATTTAAGGAAGGACCAGCTGAGAATGACCAAAGCTATCGTAAGCATATTCCAGACTACCAGCACTAGATATCTCCATGTCAAGATCCCCTGGCTTAAACCCTCATCTTTGTTCTAACCAGTTCCTGGATGCCTGAGAGGACATGTACAACAGACCACAATCCTCTGTAAAGACCCCCCAGATCCCAAGCAAGGCCAAGACTCCCTCCTTTCGTGAGTCTTCCAGACACTCGCACCTGCACTCACTCTATACCTTCAATAAACTCTGCTTTCACCTCCCACTGGCTCGAGTGTGCTTTCTATCCTGAAAGCAGCCAAGGACTCTCTTGGGTGCTTGGACCTAGCCTGACAGCATCACAATGACTCACCTAGAGTTTATATTAACTAGGGTTCACAGCTTCCCAAGATGATCTTTTGCTCACAGCTGTCACTTACCTGGACAACACTCAGTAATACCCCAGGGAGATTCCTTTTCTTGCCATTGACAGTATTCCCATTCAAAAACTGTCGATCTCAAATTGACTATTAAAAGAAACACCATTGCTTTAAGGTTCTATTGCTTTTCTGTGATTCTCACTCTTTGGAAAGCATTAGAATCACCTCTAAGGCTTGTTCACACAGTATGCTGGGCTCCACCCTGATTCTGATTGTGTAGATATATAGTGGGGCTTGCCTGACAATTAGATTTTCTAACAAGTTGACAGGTTTGACATTGTCGGTTCAGGGTTAGCAAGTTGAGAACTATTGTTTTAGAAACTTTAAAGCTATAAAATATTTGAATTCTATCTTAGCATAGGATATCTTGGGTGTCCTTTCTGGGCACTGGAGTGTTATTCACAATCATGTTTTTAAAAGGGTGGTGACAGATAAGACATTTGATATACAGTTTTTTCCATTTCTGCTTTCTATTTCTTTAACAAAAATTTTTTTAATGTTTGTTTATTCTTGAGAGAGAGAGAGACAGAGTACGAGTGGGGGAGTGCCGTGAGAGAGGGAGACACAGAATCTAAAACAGGCTCCAGGCTGTAAGCTGTCAGCACAGAGCCTGACACAGGGCTCAAACCACCAAACTGCGGGATCATGACCTGAGCCAAAGTCAGATGCTTAATCAACTGAGCCACCCAGGCGCCCCTCTGCTTTCTATTTCTGATCTTCTTCTTCCTTTGTGTTTGTTGTTGTTATTCTTGTTTTATGGCTCTTTGGTTTTGTTCTTTCTTTCTTCCTGCCCTCAGCCTGAGTCAGGAGAATGGCTTCCCACATTCCTGATGATTAGAATTTATAATAGGAATGGTGGGAGAAAGAAGCACCAAAGTAAAGCTAATCTGCTCATCTGCTATACTTAGGGAAAGCTCTCTTGTTAAACTGGTGCAGTCAGTCCTTCTGTCTAGTCAGTTAGGAATCCATCCATCCATCCATCCATCCAGTAATCAATCATCCAAATATCTGATTTGATCCTATTTTTATAAAAGCTTATTTGTTTATTAAATTTTTTTTACATTTATTCATTTTTTTGAGAGAGAGAGAGCACAAGCAGGGGAGGGGCAGAGAGAGGGGGAGACACAGAATCCGAAGCAGGCTCCAGGCTCCGAGCTATCAGCACAGAGCCTGATGTGGGGCTTGAACTCATGAAACTCGAGATCATGACCTGAGCATAAGTCAGGTGTTCAACCGACTGAGCCACCCAAGCGCTCCTATTTATTTATTTTTGAAAGAGAGAGAGAGAGTAGGAGGAGGGGAGAGGCAGAGAGAGAGGGAGAGAGAATCCCAAGCAGTCTCCATTCTGTCAGCACAGAGCCCCATGAGGGACTCGATCTTTCAAACCATGAGATTATGACCGGAGCTGAAATCAAGAGCAGGGCACTCAACCAAATGAGCCACCCAGGTGCCCCTTGACTTGACCCTTTTATTACTATTTATAAATACTAAATACACCTGTCCAGAGGAGTGTGGAAAATACGGGTACAAGTTTAGCAGAGGCTGATAGGTTAACTCTATCATTAGTTTCCTAATGTCTACATTGGCTTTCCACTTTGAAGGCTTTGCCTTGCTTTATGGAAGGGTTCTAGCTTGCTAATAGGAAGTAAAGTGTTCCCACAAAGAATAAACTTAAGATTCTTCTTTTCTGTACACAGACTTGTACTTGGAATCAAGTAAATCAATTGCAAGGTCATTTATTGCCATAATTCTCTTAGCATTGCTAATTGGTTGATGACAGGGTTTTAACTAATCTTCTGAGTTTTAGATATAAGGATATTTTTAACTAAAGAATGCGGCATTCATTGCCCTTATTTTCTTTTCAGTTATTTCTTCAATTCCTAGAAAGCACTAGTTACATCACTAAGGTGAGGAGGCACATGACCTGATATTCTGCTCTGTTATTTCTGCAGTGAAGTTCTTCATGCCTTGGTATTTTGTGATCCCACATATCAATCACCATTTCTAGCATGTACAGTCTTCTTGCCACCACTGTGAACAATGTGGTTACCACCCAGAAATTACAGCAAGTTAATTTAAAGGTTTTATTAAATCACTCTTAGAAACACATGAACACAGCTGGTGTTCTTGAGCATTTGGAAAATTAAATCATTCTTTAGAATTAGCCAACTGAGCTAGAAGAAAATAAAGAACACCCACCAAAGGGGGAAAACTGAGAAAAATTCCAATGACTAATGGTTTTTAATTATAATTGCCTAATAGTCCCTTGGTAGAAGTGCTACTTAGGGTTTTGTTAATTCCTGCCACTGATCCATTAGGCCGCTTCATACATGCGCAGGCACCTAGACTAGAGCACACAAGAACATCAGAATATTATCTAACTGCACTCAAGTGCCTTGAATTAGATCCATTTGATGGCACTCTAAACCATCCTATTAGCAAATGCTGGGAGTATGAGAAATGATAAGCAGCTTCCAGATGATATAGTAGTTAATAGTTTTATGCTGGGGCAGGGAAAAAAAATAGAATGTAACAAAGGTAATATTTCGTTTATGTTAAGATTTTAGTTTTAAGTCCCTGATGATCATGAACGCTATTATAAACATGTGCTAGTTTTTATGTGGCCATAGTTCTCATTTCTCTAGAATAAATTCCCAGAAATTAGATTGTTGTGTCACATGGCAATGTGTAGAGGGTCTGACTATGAAGGATCCCATGAGCTAATTCTGTCTGTGACGGTGGTTATAAATCTAGGCATTTGTTCTATGTGTCAGTACACACAGAACTATGTACAGAATTGAGTCCACAATTTCTAACGGACATTAAAAGTTTTGATTATGGGGGCGCCTGGGTGGCGCAGTCGGTTAAGCGTCCGACTTCAGCCAGGTCACGATCTCGAGGTCCGTGAGTTCAAGCCCCGCGTCAGGCTCTGGGCTGATGGCTCAGAGCCTGGAGCCTGTTTCTGATTCTGTGTCTCCCTCTCTCTCTGCCCCTCCCCCGTTCATGCTCTGTCTCTCTCTGTCCCAAAAAAATAAATAAACGTTCAAAAAAAATAAAAAAAAAAGTTTTGATTATGAATATGCATAGGACAAGCACCAAATGGGACCATCATGTATTGAAAATTTCAAACACAGAATTTTTATAGCCAAGTCCCTAAAGAGCAAATCACTAATGAAAGAATTTTGAGGTTTGATGTTTAAGAAGAGAAGACCACTACTCTTTCTTCCATCTCTAAACTTTTAAGTGTTTAAGACCATCTGGCAAATTTTAACAATAATTATTTGGCATTATATTAGGAAAACAGGCCTTAGAATCAAAGATCATTTCCATGAAGGGGCAGAGATACCAGAGTAATCCTGCTTTGATGAACATAGTAAATAGAATATAAGAGCAATAATCACAAAGCTGGAGGTGTTTCTGTCCTTTTTCTATTCTCAGGAGGAGCCCCACTTAGATGATCATTCCAACTTCTCTTAAATGCTTGGATGAGAGATGAGATGTAAAGAAATCTTGAACTCTTAGTTATTCATTCGTTAGTAACAAGTATACTTTGGATACAACTACATACCATGCACTCTGCTAAATGTTTAGGATTCAGTGGTGAGCAAACCGGACTCTGACTTTACAAGAGAAGAGGGCAAATAATCGTACAAATATTTAATTAGAGATTGTGTCCCATTTTGAAGGGAAATTTAAAAAGACCCCTGAAAAGATACCTCAGGGATACTTTAAGGAAATGTATCATTTCTCAAGTTCAAAGAAGGTGTCCTTGGGGAGGTGGAATTTGATCTTAATTTTGTGACCAACTACCTGCATTTCCAGATTCTGTTTGCTTCTGCCTTTGCATTCTGGCTAATATCTATGAATGGTTACTTAGGTTATTTGCTTTAAGGACCTAAAATTACATTAACCTTGTTAGTAGATACAATGGCAGGGGCTTAGGCAGCACTCTGAGCAGAGGCCTCGCATTATCCCCAAGGTTTCTGATCAAATTCCCACTGATGAAAACACACCAGATCATCTGAGGTACAGCATTAAGTTGCAAGACCTCTCATCCCCTAATTTACTTTGATGATGAAGGGTTTAATTCTTAGATGTGTTATCTGGAAATAGGAAGGAAAAATGATCTCTGTCTGACAAACGGAACATTTCCAATTGGAGGCAAAAGCCATTATATTGAGAAACAGCCATTTTCAACTATGGGAAATAGGGGAATTCTTTTTTCCATTATTTAGCAACGGATTAGCAAACATACACTAAAAACTCACTATGAATAGGGAGCATTGGGTTAAGTACTTTGAGAGGAAACAAAAGAAAACAGAACCTTGATCTGGTCCTTCATGGTACTCTGGATGGAGAAGTACAAAACACACCAATTAAATGAACTAAAGACAGTATCAGGGAATATTATAAGTGAGAAATAACCAGACATATTTACTCTATGAATGTGAAAGAAATGCCAAATAAAACATTGGTCAGATACATAAAAATTTAGCAGGGTTTATCTTGAAGCAGTGGACTTATGGCAGATTGCTAATTTATTCTTTTTGCTAGTCTATACTTTCTAACTTTCCTTCCATAAACTTTTTTCTCTAGGAATACAAAAACAATAAAAGTTGCATTAAAAAAATTGTGTTACTATGGACCTCATATCTTCAAGCTCATTGTTTCTTTCTTTGGCTGTGTCATCTACTAATGAGCCCATCAAAGGATTTATTTTATTTTTATTTATAGCATTTCCTTTTGATTTTTTTCCCCTCAGTTTCTACTTCTGTGATTGCATTACCTATTTCTGCAGGTTTTCTACATCTTCCACTAAAGCCTTTAAGATATTTATTTTAAATTCTCTAGTTCCAAAATCTGTTTCATGTCTGAATCTGATTCGGTTGCTTACTTTGTTTCTTTAAATTGTTTTTGTTTTCTTTTGTTTGTTTGTGTGTTTTTGAGTTTTAAAAGGCCTTGTAATTTTTGCTGAGAGATGGACATGATTTATCAGGTAATAGGAACTGAGGTAAATAAGCATTTACCTAGGAGTTTCTCTGGCTAGCAGTTGGATTATTTTTAATGTTTACTGGATCTGCAGGTATCAGAGGCTTCAAATTCCTCAAATAACTTTGCTTTTGCCTCCTAAAATAGTCTATGCCTTGCAGTTCTTTTAGCTGTAATCCACTACAATTATACCAGGATACTTAGTGGTGATGAGGTATGAGGAGGAGAAATGTTCTATAATCTTATGAACAAATCTCAGCCTTTTAGTGGTACTACGCTTCTTGGCTCTGACCTTCACATGTATTTTTTAGCTTCTCTAACCCTCAGGTCAACAGGAAAGCTAGCGAGTGCCCGAGTCAGAGAAATGTCCTTTCCCCTGGAGGGATAAAGCTCTGGTAGGCTTTTTTTGTTTTGTTTCCTCAGTTGACATTTGCTATGGAGAATGCTGTGGGCACAGTTCACAATAGTTACTCTTCCCCTTCACTGTGAGAACCCAGTAAGGTTTCTGGAGTTAAAATCCACAAAATATGGAGGTCCTCCTAAGACTGTGGTCCCTAAGAATTTCTCACTCTTCAGCTAGCTTATACTCTGCCTCTAGCAATTTACTGTAATTACCATTTAAGTTTTCCTACCAGCTTATGTCTCCAGAAGCTTCAGTCCATCTAAGCAAATCTCAGCTATGAGTCCTCAGAGTCAGTTATGGACTGAATATTTGCATCCTTATAGAAAGGACAACAGAAAGAGGAAGACATTAGAGTGTGCTCTCTCCACCATGTGAGGATGAGCAAGAAGGCAGCCATCTGTAAGCCAGGAAGTGGGTCCTCACAGACATCAAATCTGCACCCCCTTGATCTTAGACTTTCCAGCCTCCCGAAGTGTGAGAAATAAATGTCAATCTTGTAAGCCACTCAGTCTATGGAATTTTGTTATAGCAGTCTGAACTAAGACGTCCTCTCTCTGTAGGTTTCAGGGGGAAGTTTGCCTTGCCTCCTCAATTCTCTGATGGGTCCAAGAAAAATCACTGATTTTCATTTTGTTTAGCTTTTTCTAGTTATAAGAACAGGAGTGACAGCTTCCAATTTCTGTATTGGAAGTGGAACCAGAAATAGCCTCTTCTTTTTTATAATTAGGCATATCTGGTGATACCTTTGAACAAAACTATATGATTTTAAACATATAAGTGTTTTCAGGGTCTGTTGTTTAAGTGGTGAAGGCTGTGCTCTACTCATGGGTGTTCAACCTAGGAGACAAGAAGAGATGGCATTTAACTCGTACAAAGGTGCCCCAAGGGCTGACTGCTGACTTTCCTTGGCAGGCTGGGGCAAGGGAGATCCAAGCCCGAAGTTGTCCATCGCAGCCATTCTAGGAAGTGATCAGCAGCCCTTCCCAGCTGTTTTGGAGTACATTCAGACCTACCCTTAGAAGTTCTCTGCCCTGCTGAGGACTTGATAGAACAGGACCACCAGCAGAAAGTCCTTTCAGATGCTTCACTCACTCCCAACCTCACTCTCTCTGGGAAGATCAGTTTTCCTCGGTAATTCCTTCACCTCTATTGTGTTTCTTGCTGCCTCTAGCCTGCCTGGAGCCTGGCTGACAATTAACATTTGTAAGCAACAAGTGCCTCTCCGTGTTCCACGGTCACTGCCACTTAATGGACACCCTCTTCCTTCTGGGGAGCAAAGGGGTGAATGTGAACTTGACTTCAGTAGAGGGGGGTTGGGCAAGGCAGCCAACTTCCCCAGTGTGGAGCCAAAGGCTGCTTCTAATGGGGCAATTTGACCAGCATTTTCCCAGCCCCAACAAGGAAATCAGGCCCTTACTGGAAGGGAGGGGCTGGTGGCTATAGAATCTGGTAATGATTCTGGCACTGCACCAACAGCAGGCAGCCCTCATTTGTTTTGCTGCCTAGCACTAGGGCAAGATCATTGTTTATTATGGCTCCAAGGCAGTCATCATTTCACATAATGTGAAGATTTTTTTCACTCAATTTACTTTCATGCTTTGGGCTGATGAGAATAATAATCACATGTTGATTACTGGTACCTTGACAGATGATGCTCGGAAAAACGCAGGTCACTGCGCATTCTAACCCTGTTTTCCCCTCAAACATTGAAGGTTGTGATTTGGAATCTCACTCAGTCGCTCCTTTTCACATCCCCAAGTTTCTGATGCCAGGAAGACCAAGACAAAATATTTCTTTCAGGGGCCCCCAATTCCTGCAGTCTGTGCTATGGGATAATTTATGCTGATTTGTTTTAAAGAGACAGGCATACATAATTCATGTCCCGTGCATTGCAGTTTTTGGCCATTGAAAATACTATCTCTCTTTTGGCAGCACTTGCAGGAACTAGCTACAATAAACATTTCATACCTCAGTGGACACTCTTTTCTCAGCTAATAGGAGCCTGACTAAATGTAGAGACTCCATCATGAGAGGAGTGTATTTAATGGTGAATTCAGCTGAGTATTTTTTTTCTTCCAAAGCATAAAATGAGCTTATTATCAGTATCAATAGTTGGTTTTTCTCGAAAGGAGTCAAGGTGTGAATGGGCATGAAAGGGAAATTAAATTGAAAGTCTTGGTGGTTTCATGGTTGGAGGCCAGTTTAAAACTCAAACTTACTAATTGCTTTTGAACTAGCCAGGAGAGTTGTAGGGTCAGAAAGTGCACAGATATGAAGGGAGGCATCGGGGCAAGGCTTCCCACTTGAAAGGCAGAGGGCCAAACTGGAGACTTCTGTGGCTATCGAGGGGCACTGCTAAGGATGGCTGAATTTATACCTGTGTATACTATAGTGGTATTAAGTATAATCTATACAAATAGAGCCAAAGTGGTCTTTAAAAATGCAAATCTCATCAAGCTGTTCCTCTCCAGAAACCCCTTCAATGGCTTTTCTATTTCAAATGGGATGAAGGCCAAGGAGCCTGAATGACCAGGGCTCTGCTTAAGCCTCAACCTTGTCACGCCTGCTGCCCCCTTCTTTACTGTGCCCTAGCGAAGAAGGCTACTTTTCACTTGTCCATAACTGCAGGCCTTCACCTGAGAAAGTCTTGCTCTTACCGCAAAATTCATCCTAAGTGCCACTTCTTCAGGAAATTGTCCTATTTTTTCTGGCAAGCTTAAGTTCTCCTGATAAATGTGCTTAGGTACTTTTTTGCTTCTGTAATTTTTTGGTTATTTGTAATATTTGACTTTTCTGTCATTGCACGAAATAGACTAGTAAGCTCCTTAAGGGAACCTAGACTCTGACTCACAGATACATCCTTTTTGGGCATAATAAGCCCTCTATAAGTAGTTGCAATCTGAGTGAATCAATTAGAACAGTGGTTCTCAAACATTTTGAGCAGCTGGTTAAGGCACAGACTGCTGGGCTTCAAGCATTCTGGTTCATGGGAGTAGGATTCCAAAATCTGCAATGAGTTCTCAGATGGTGCTGGAACCACGCCTTGAGAACCTCCAGTATTGGGAAAGCTTTCTACACCTGCACTCGTACCATGGGGATCCCAAGTCAGAAGATTTGCACTAGGTTCCATCTCTGCAACTAGCCAGCTGGAAGTCCCTAAGCAATCCCTTCTAGTTTCTTCCTAATCAGTTAATAAATCCTTTTTGCTTCTTCCTTTATGGTATTCCTTGTACCTCCCTATTCTTTCCCTTCTGCTATATTTCTGGGTGAGGACATTATAACCTCAAACTTCAACTACTATAACCACATCCTAATCATTTTCTTGGTCCCCCTGTCTGCCCCTGGAATCCCTCACTTATTTTATTGCCACTTTTAAGTGCCTCAGAGGCCTGTGTGACCATGCCCTGCCCTTATCTAAAATCTTATTGGTGACCTCAGCATTCAAGGCTTTTCACAACTTGGACCTTCTGCTATGCGTGTTGCTTCCCTGGCCCTAATTCAGCATGAGACTCCTTGTAGCCTACTGCACTTACTATTTATCCATCTTTCCTTACAGCCTGCCACCTCTAAAGGGGCAATCACCATGCCAGCCTTGACTTAACTAACATAACCTTGACCTATAGGTGTTGCAACATAAAACATTACTTATATTTTTAAGTAGGCTCCACTCCCAACATGGGGCTTGAACTCACGACCCTGAGATTGAGTCATATGCCCTACCAATTGAGTCAGCCAAGTGCCCCAGAACATTACTTAACAGAAAAATCACTGAACAACAGTGAGGCCCCCATGCTAGTAATAATCTTAGAAGGCACTTAACTGGGGTTATTCTATGCCAGATTTCTTCTCATCACTTTACACGTATCAATTTACTTAATCCTTACAAGTTCCCTCATTTTACAGACAAGCAAACCGAGGCAGAGAAATTAAGTGACACATTCAAGGTCTTGCTCAAGGATTCAAACCCAGGAATTTGGCTGTAGGAGTTCATGATCTGACTTACCATGCTATACTGATGGAGGAGTAGCCCGAAATCATGCCTAAAATTATCTAGAGTACGAAGAATTTGTGCCAGTTTATTGAGCATAACAAAATAACATGAGAAAATAAATTTCTGAGTACCTGTTATGTGTGGGGACCTAAGACACATACTGGGCAATTAAGCATGGATATGATACAGCACCTAAGAGGCAATCTAGTACTATTGATGGAGTCACTGAGTTGCTGTGTCCTGTTTCTCACCTTTAAGTGAAGAAAATAAATTCTATTTCACAAAGTTTCTGCCAGGATTAAATGTGAAGGGTGTATGAAAAGCATGTATCACAATAACAGACACACTGTGCCTCTTTAGGAATTGAGAACTACCATTTTATCCCTGTTCTTGAGCAGTTTTCTATATATTTGGGAAACAGGAATTGGTTGTGGTCCTCTTGATTTAAAAATTCAGCTACTGTAAATAGTAGCCTCAACATATCCAAGAAAGAACGCCAATTATGTCCAGGGTAGCCCCCAAAAGCTGTTTAGGAGGGATGGGTAACATCAAACTAAACAGGAAATCAAACTTATAAGTCATAAAACTATTCCCAATGAAGTTTTTTAAACCATTCACTTATTTAATAGTTACTTATTGAGAACCTAGGCATTAACAAGTATGCAAAGCTCCAAGAATACAAGAAAAAAACAATAGTGCTTGTCTTTTTTCTCTCCAAACTGTTTTCATCAGCCATGCTATATTTTGATTGGCTGGTATTGACCCCTTTGACCACTGTGTTAAGAATGATTCTGAGGCTGAGTTGGGCTTATATGGAAAACATACCAAAGACCTTACACTTGAATGAAACTGGAAGGCTTGGGTGGGTAGGTTCTTTTTTTTTTTTTTTTTTTTACATTTATTTATTTTTGAGAGAGAGAGAGAGAGACAGGGCACAAGTGAGGGAGGGGCAGAGAGAGGGAGACACAGAATCCAAAGCAGGCTCCAGGCTCTGAGCCGTCAGCACAGAGCCTGATACTCACTGACAGCGAAATCATGACCTGAGCCGAAGTCGGACACTCAACCGACTGAACCACCTAGGTGCCCCAGGGTGGGTAGGTTCTTAACATAACTTTTCAATAACTAGGCAGGTACAATACCACCACATAAAATCTATACTTCATCCATTCTCATCTTTCATTTTCTCAGCTTTTCAAGTTCCTCTGCCTGCCAAAGCAACAGTTGTATCATGAGCTGATATTATGGACATTTAAAATATAAATGGTAGAAGTGGGATTTGGGTTTCTATATCTACTAAATATACACAATACCCACAAGAGACTCTACTGATACACATATGATCATTGAAGGTAACACCTGCACATGTACACTCACACATAATCCATATGCATGTGTGTATACAGACACACATACTTAACACATATATGTAATAATCCAAAATTTACCTCTTTGGGACATATGGGACCGGTTTAATTTTGGTGTAGCAGGCCCTAAGGCCCATCAAACACTGCACAGATAAGCATGTATTAGATGCTTACTTGGAAGGCTCACAGAAGCTTTCATAAATAGGACTGGCAGGCATAGATGAGAGAAGTATATAAAAAGGCTCTGTGTAGAGAAACTCCAGCACTGTGTCTTTCTCCCTATGAAGAAATCTGTTTAATTCTTATTTTGTTTGGTGATTTTAAAACATCCCAAAAATAAGACCCCTTTAAAAGTAAAGACAATTTTCCATCTCAAACAGTGACTTTCAAATTTTATTGCATATTATTATTACTAGAGACTATCAGACAAACACAAGGTCAGACCCACCAATCATCATTTCTTGAGGGTGGGATCCAGGAATCTGAATTTTAACAAGTGTCCCAACTGTTTTGCTGCTTTTCATCTGTGGCCAACACATTGAAAATCGCTAAGGTGTAAATTAAAAACAGGCAGGGCACTACTCCCTAGAGCTGTTCAGAAGACAGAAAGAAGATGCAAGGCTTGTTGATCTATTTGGCAGAAGAAATGACTAAGCCGCTTCAAAATTGAGAGGCAGGTGGGGAAGTTTAGCACTCAGATTACCAGCAGCAGGAGCAGCTAGGATGCGAGCCACATTGACAATGCAAAGAACAGTAAAAAATAAGACAGGAAGTTGCTGTCAGGGAGATACGCTAAGTGTCCTGAATATGCAATAATAAAAGACAACTTTAAAAAGCATATATTGAGATATTAAAAGTTTATTAGGGGCACCTGGGTGCCTCAGTCAGTTAAGCATCCGACTTTGGCTCAGGTCATGACCTCAAGGTTAGTGAGTTTAAGCCCTTACTGGGGTTTGTGCTGACAGGTCAGAGCCTGGAGCCTTTTTGGATTCTGTCTCCTTCTCTCTCTGCCCCTCCTGTCTCTCTCTCTCTCTCTCCGTTTCTCAAAAATAAATGTAAAAATTTATTTAAAAATTTTCTAATACTTAGTATAAAGGTATTAGATTGCTTTCAGATTTTTATTTCTTTTAAAACTTCTCTGAGTGGTTATTTTACTACTTAAAAATAGAAATACCTTTTTCCTGTTGTCTAAATAAACATTTTCTCTTCACTCATATACATATGCATATACTGATATAGGTTTCACATAAATTTCATCACTGGCTAATGGGAATTGTTAACTGTTTTAGAGAGTAAGGGTAAATATCATGACATGCTGTGAAGATTAAATGCAACACTGTGTGGAAAGCACTTAGAATAGTTCCTGGCAACTAGACATTGTCCGACAAATTATATTTATTATTATTAATTATTAATGTGCAATTACATGACTTCAAAAGCATTTCCTGTTGGTTCAATCAAGGTTGTCAGTCAGAGAGCAAAGCTATAAAGGTGCCATCATTCAATAGTCCCCAGGTAAGTAGTCAGGCTCCTACTGAAGGAGACACAGATCTCAAGTGATGAATCTGGAATCCCAGAAATCAGAGTGGATGATGCAAGGTTCCAAAGATCAGAAGATAGGAGTAAACCTGATCTCTAAGGAGAAGCTATTCTGACCTGTAAAATCCTTCTTATATTTTAGGACATACCTGTTTGTCACGGAAACTGAAGGTACAGTCAAAGTTTGGGGAAGTAGCAGTAGGTGTGCACTTGGGCAACAGTGACTTGTGCTCAGCACAAACAGAGGCTTGAGAAAACACCTTCCTTGAGTGAAGCCATTTCTGAGATTCTGAGATAGAAAAGTATAAAACCAAGTGTATATTTACCTTTCACTTTTTTTTTAAGTTTTATTTATTTAGAGACAGAAAACACAAGGGGGGAGGGGCAGAGAGAGAGGAGGACAGAGAGAATCTCAAGCAGTCTCTGCACTGTCAGCTCAGAACCTGATGTGGGGCTTGAACCTACGAACTGGGAGATCATGACCTGAGCCCAAGTCAGATGCTTAACTGACTGAGCCACCTGGGTGCCCCACTTTCTACTTTTTCATCTTAATTTCCCTTTATCAAAGATGTTGAATTTTATTGAATTGACACACTAGATATTTACATATGGACGAGTAAGTACAATACTCTAAACTAATAGACCCACTGGCATTTCAGGAAGTTAGAAAAAAAATATCTTACAAAACTCCTATTGCACCCAAGATGAGACACAAGGCCCAGACACGCTTGCCTCATGAGCTAAATATCTGGCAATCACAAATACATAAAATGGTTTGGGAATGTCAAACAAAGGAAGCACTGATCAGCCAATGTGCTTTGCTAACAGCAAAGTGCTAACAGCAGACACTAAGTGGCTGTGCAGGGTCCTCGTATCACTGACCCTGAGGTAATATGCACCATCACTGCAGTCTGAGGGAAGCTAATAAATATTCTTAGAGGCAAAATTCTAATATGTTGCGGCCCTACCATACATTATAAACAACAGACCAGAATGTAGTTTGAAAAGGTGGTACTGGTAAGAGCAGAAAATGAGAGAGACTGGTCCGTTTATGATGGAAGAAATAAAAATCTGTAAAAGGCAGACAAAGATTCCAAATGAAACCATGGAGACATTTAGCTACTATTTCTGAAATATAAACTCACTTCGTCTTTTAAAAATGGAAACAAATCGAAACAACGGGACATAGTATTATTTCGTTTGCAAACTACACATGATTCCGTCACACCCTCAGAGACTCTGATAATGTACATCTTAGCGTGCAGGGAGGGCCTTAGCAGGAGTTAAGAAGATGCCCCTTAATTCAAAGGGTAATTAATTACACGGGCTTTAGTAAGTACCTATGTGCTAGACACTCTTCTAGGGGCTGGGACGAGAACAGCAAACCAGAAGGACACGAATCCCTAGCCTCATTTTGCTTACATTCTGATGTGTGTGAAATCCAAAGAATGAGGACACATCTATAGTCTGTCAGTGCTAAGCGCCATGGAAAGAAAGCTGGGAAGGAGGAAAGAGAGTGCCAGGTAAGGAGGCGATAATTTTAAACAGGAGGCCAAGGAAGGCCTCACTGCAAAATGACATTTGAACAAACACTTGAAGGGAGGCAGCAGGTGTGGTGATACCTGGAGGAAGAGCATTCCTGACAAATGGAACAGCAGATGCAAAGGGCTCAAGATGGAGGCATGCATGGCATATTTGAGCACCAGCAAGGAGGAAGTGGGAGCAAGAGGGAGAATGGGGGTGGGGTGCTGGGGTGGGGAAACAGGTGAGTAAGATGAGCCAACTCGTGGAGGTCTCTATAGACTGTAAGACCTGGCATTACATGCAAAACCATCACAGGGTTTGACACATCTTACAATGAAGAAACATTTTTTTAATGTTTATTTCTTTTTGAGGGACAGAGAGACACAGCATGAGTGGGGGAGGGGCAGAGAGATGGAAACACAGAATCCAAAGCAGGATCCAGGCTCTGAGCCATCAGCACAGAGCCTGATGCAGGGCTTGAACCCACAAAGCGCAAGATCATGATCTGCGTTGAAGTTTGACGCTTAACCAACTGAGCCACCCAGATGCCCCTTGTCTTCCAATTTTAAAGGGTAACAAAAGATTCCAAGGAGGAAAGAGCAGAAACAGAGGGCTTTAGAAAACTACGGGAACAATCCTGCTTAAAGAAGATGTGCCTTGCACCAGCATGCGAGGGGGACGGTAAGAAGCCATCAGATTCTGGGCATCTATTGAGGGAGACCTGATAGGCAGTATGAGAAAAAGGACTTAAGACTGATGCCCAGGCTTTTGGGCTGAACAACCTAAGGATAAAGAAATCAGTGTATGCTGTTCAACAGTGCATGCAAATGTACTCAGCCCAATGAAAAAGATATGGATCCGGAACGGATATCACAAAACTATGTTTGATGCTTAAAAGGCGATGGATGCAGAATTGGAAAACTCTCACATGATCCTTTCAGTCTCCAAAGATGGTGACAAGACACATTGCTGCCCTTGAGAATCAGGCTCTTCCTTTTTCTTTAAAAGGTACCAAGTCTTTCTACTTCACATTGAATAGCAATATCAATCAAGGAAATAAAATTTCAATTTCTTAATATGTGCTAATACGAACATTTACATGGCAGCTAACAAACCTATTTGGTCTATGCAGTACAGATTAATCCAGAGTCGTGTTTTTCAGGGGACAGTAGATAGCATTGGTCATTCTTGAATTCTTTCTACCCCAGTGCTGCCCATGTGGTCTTAACCACTTATGAGTGGAAAACTTATGACCTCCTGAGAACAAACTAAAGAATTAAACTTCTGTGGGCCTTTTCTAAACAGGAATCCTATCTTACCAGCTTCTGGATTGCCAGTGCCCAATAGTACCTGGCATGTAGCATGCATTCAATATATGTTTCTTTCATTTCAGTTTGGGGGTAGGAAGGCCAGATGCCTGTTTAATCCAATGGAAAATCAGAATTAAAATAGTTTGTTTTCCTAAGATAGATATGCTGTTCTCTATATTCAGAAATGGTAACTTGAAGTTGTACCTGATATAGGTCCTTAGGGAGCAGGCTTTAATGAAGAGATAAGAATGACTTATAATTAGTGTATCAATCATTTGCATGTGAATGGATGCTTGAAAGCAATTTATTCTCTTAAGTAGCTTAAATATTCCATGGTAAGTGTGTTTACCCTATTAATTTGCTAAGCAAACATTATCTTCTGAGTCAGAACAAGGCTAAACTTCAGCCCACCCTCCTGTCCTCATCAGTAGAAATTCTGAATCCTGTATTTGACTTGTACATCTTTGACAAACTGAACTTGCCAGGCCCACACTGCATTTTGCGGGAGCCAGAGGGTCTGAGGGAGCAGGAGGGTGGGTAGGCAGCAGGGAAGAAATTTTCCTGAGAACAAGGTTTTAAACCATAAAATCACTTCCCTACTTTTCTAACTCTGAGGTTTGGTTCTAGAATCATTGATGGAGTCTAGTTGATGGAGACTTTATAATGTTAGGTCAAGTTCTCCCCATACCAAGCTCCTTTTTGGCTCTGAACAGATTATTAAAATTCAAGAAGTAGTAACTCTTTCTGGAGACAGCCCATACAGAGGATGTAATTTCTCTGTTACATTCAAAATATCAGTGGTGGGTTTTGTTAGGGTTTGGAGACTCTTATTAAAAAAACTGGAACCACCCACCATGTGTTTATTTTGTTTGGCTTTGCATAAATCGAGCAGTCTACGCCTCTATCCACTTCAGTAGAAGTGGATGCATTTTGACAAATTGTTTTCGCGGGAACTTGGGGTCGGCCATGGTCTTGCAATGCAACCTTACTTAACCTCTCAAAAACTCAGTTTCCTCATCTATGAAATGGGGACAGTGAGCTATCCGCTCTGTATGTTGTTAACCATGATTATTGTTTTTCCAGGGCTGGTTGGGCACATCCGGGAGAGGCCTGCCAGCTCCTTTTCAATTCTATACTATAGGGCAGCAAGCTGTCTGGAACACACTCATCTGTCAAAGGAAAACAAATCATTGCAGGGAGATATTAGTGATTCTATTCTTAAACTGTTGGGCAAAATGACACTTCATCATAATCCTCAGGATCCTCCTTAAAATACCTGCAATCTGGCATGTTGTTGTGGTAGCCAACTGCGTGCAAGGCAGGCAATCCCTATTAAAAGTTGTTTGGAGATTAGAACTCAGAGAACAGCTGGGTACCTTTGTTACCAGCAGGCTGCTGACTCAAAATGAAGGGAAGAGAAAAAAAAAATCCTCACTGGGATGAAGAGAGGAGAGAAAAACCGCAGAGCTGGGGGCGAAAAAACAGCTTTGGCCTTTGAAAACAGATTGCTCTGCTGTCCTGTTATGAAGTAGGTGTATGGGCATTCACAATTCCACACGGAGCCTAATCCAATTCTCTGGGAAAAAAAAAAAAACCACAACAACAAAAAAAACACAACATGATAAAAAACCCAGGGCCAGGTGCAGGCTGTTTTCTCTTGGTACTTCCTTTGAGGAGGCGTTTGTTGCTCTATTTATATTATGAAAGTGCACACACTGCCCTGTCTCTCACTGCCCGCACTCCCGTCAGCCTCCAGGACTGCAGCAGTGCTGACCGTAGAAAGGATCCCTGGGAGGAAACAGAGGGAGATGCTGTCCTTGTCAACAATTTAATATGATTCACATAACTAACTGCTCACGCCTCACCCAGGCAGGCAACTCTTCATGGATTTAGGTGCAGAGAGGTAAGAGAAAATATTCCAACTCGAGAGTACTTCAGGCACTCCCACGCAGGCTTAATGTAGCTTGCTGAGATGGGCAGAATTGATTTTCTTAGCCCCTTTTACAGATGAAAACACTGAGACCCAGAGTGGTCAAGCAACCTGCCCAAGGTCACAGAACGAGGTCACCAGAACTAAGTGACAAACCTGGAACCATGGCATGAGAACTCATGATCCACTGCTGAACATACATGTACATAGGCAGATCCTGTGGCATCCCAACATACTTTGGTTTAGCTGAGTCATGACTGATCCAGGCAGCAGTGCCCGTGACACAGAGGAAACAGTGGACAGCCAAAGGGATACAATGTTAAATGGGGATTTCCACCAGGCTTTGCCTTATCTTGTTTGAGAAAGAGCTCTGAACCTGAACATTTTAGAAGATCAGCCTTTGTAGCTTCCTCCTTTCTCTGGTTATTTATCGAAATGAAATTCCTTCAGCTCTCAAGTGAGATGAGCAGTGTGCCAGAAAACTAGAAAACACAGCACAAGCAGAAGCCAGTACTAATGCAACGAATAATTCAAAGTCTGTACCATTCTCAATTTGCTTCCACCATCTCATTAGTTATTTAGATGGTGTCAATGGTCTATGTGAGGATGGAGGTACCTTTGGTTCCCTTTGCGCACGTCCAATGGGCACAGCAGCATGCGCTACACTACATAGGGATGCTTGAATTCTTTTACCAAATGCTCACTGAATTAGTAGTGTGTCTTCAGAACAATATTCACTCAATTAAGAAATAGTTGCAAGAATGCCAGGGAAGGTGAAGAGCTGGGAATGGTGAAAGATTCAGTGCCCTCTGAAATGGGAGAGTGTTGGAGACACTGTGGCAATTCTGGTGGGATGGGGTGAGGGGATAACTGCCTAGTAGCAGTTATCAAAGTTTCTTGCCCCTCTGCACAGGCTTACTTCTCTGCCATACTAAACGTCAGGCAGGCAGCTTTATAGGTGGTAGCGAGGGGTACAGCAGAAGGGGTATAAGTTGCTATGTTACAGGGTTTTTTAATGTTTATTTATTTATTTTGAGAGAGAGAGAGACAATGTGCCTGCATGCACATATGTGAGCAGGGGAGGGGCAGAGAGAGAAGGAGAGAGAGAATCCCAAGTAGGCTCCATGCTCTCAGAACAGAACCCCATGCGGGGCTTCGTCTCAGGAACTGTGAGATCACTGACCTATGCTGAAATCAAGAGTCTGATGCTCAACCAACTGGGCCACCCAGGCGTCTTGCCATGTTATGGTTTGAAAAGCCTTCTGGGAAGTAAATACATCAAAATTATCAATTAGATATTTTCATCATGGGCTGATGATTTTTTCTCCTCTTTTTTGTATATTTTGAGGATGGGATTTACTTTCATGTTGGCAAAATCCCAATAATTACCTTAATTTTTTTGAACTGTTTCCATTCTGCCTATGATTAATACTGTTCATAATGAGCTCATGGCATCTGTGAAATATTAATAAGCATGAAGAAATAACCAGGATCATCTACCAAATTTATCAGGAAGAGTGAAGATTTTGCTGAGTTCAGTTAGTCAGAGCTTGGCATGAATTCAGCCCAGTCATGTGTTTAGTCTCCTCGAAGGGCATTTATTTGGCAGATAATGATTTCATCCCCGCCCCAGTCTGTCCCTTTCCTCTGGGCCCTTGTGAGTTCTATTCTTGTAAACACAACTTCAAATATCACTTTCTCGAAGAAGGGGTGGTTTATTTTTATGAACTTCGGCAGGTATTCCTTCTAAGAGATGCCTTCACAAAGCTTCATTTGCTCTGGAGGTCTTCAGCCCTCCCCATAGCCTAGCAGCCTCTTCCTAAGTGAGCCAGCTGTATCTCCCCTTTTGCTCTACCTTAAACCTGGGAGGTGTTTGCTTCCTGGGGCCAGGGCTTGCTAGGGCGTTCAGCCGCCTGCACACCAGCTGCTGCTCTGTTCCCCAGTGCACATCTTGTAACAACACAGCTCCTTTGCCAGTTGTTGAATAGGGAGAGGGGCAGCTGTGAAGGGCAGAAGAAAGCTGATTATTCATTTTCTTTCCTTTGGAAATTGTGCTTTGGGATCCTGGTCCTACTCAGAATGTTTCCCCAGAAGCCCATTCCATTTAGTGCTTTTGCTGGGGAGCATTTTCTGTTCATTTTCCAAAATATATCTATTCCAAGCAGTTGGTTAGTTGGGAGAACACACACACACACACACACACATTCCTAGTTAGGAAAGCTCAGCCTGGCGCCTGGCTTTTCTTTGTGTCCCAGAGGCCTAGAATTTTAGCAATGCACAAAAAACTCAAGTATCCTTATGTGTGATACTTGAATGATAGGGATTCTCAATTCAGTCTATAAAACAATGATAGTATCTCTAGGCTGCAGAGCACACTGAAAATTCATCCTGTTCTGGCTTGGAGAACAAGGTTTTATTCCCAAAAAAAGTTCTCAGGGATGACAGCCAGTGACCTGTCATTTTTCTCTTATGTGTTCAAAAACACTAGGTAAGCTAATAATTGCTGTCCTGTCTTGAGAGACCCTTTGTTTCCTCATACTTGTGTGGCTCCAGTCTTTAGAAGCCAAAGCAAACCACCTCTTCAGGTGGGTCAGTTAGGAAATGCTCAGAAGTATTAGTTGTGGATTTTTGAATATACAGGAGTCTGGGGCTAGCTATGAGCACTGGGCAGACTATATCTACCACTGGAGTTCCTTTCCATTCCACAGCTACTGCAAATCACAGAACATCGATGCATCTCATTAACTAATGTGCCTGTTTTGATATTCAAATATTTCCTAAAGAAGCAAAAATTATTTATTAGCTTGTAGCACCTGCACTCGAGAAAATTCAGCCCTCAGGGTCTTTTGGTTACAATGGTCTGAAGTTGCTTTTATTTTCCTAGTTCTTGTCAGCACAGTGCTGCTCAGTTGATACGTGTTCTTTTCTGTTTTATGATTTATGCTTCAGGGGGATTTGTATAGGCAAAATGGATAAAACCATAAATTTCCTTATAGGACATATTTTAAGGGACATTACTTTGAATTTGGAACCTGTGTTCTCACTGTGGATATCAATGGCTTTCTCAATACAATTCAATAAATAATTTCAAGGGCAAAGTCTCATTTGTGAAGGCCCTTGACAGTTAATAGGACTAACTTCAGACAACTATAGTAGTGATTCTGTATGCTACCATGTAAAATAGAATCCAGCATTAGTAACCAGGAACTAGAATAGTAGAATTTGTTAAATTCAACATAATGTGATCATCAGCCACATATGCTATTATCCAGCACGGAGCCTCATAATTAATAAATCTTATACACATTTGTCTTCAGTTTGAAACATTTAAGTATCTTGATTTTTCCCTTAATAATTACATGCATTTCAGGGGCAACATTCTTATTGAAATTTGAAGACTGTCTTAGGGCATTAAAATTGAAGTTAAGTCAATCTTTCAAACATACAGGACTGACATCACAGTAGGGATATGTATATTGAAAATGTATTGTTACTTATTAGTGAGAAAGGTCTGTATGAATGTAAAAGCTTATTAGCTTTTTTAGAGCCTCTTGCTTTTAATCTTTTATTATTTAAACAAGGCAGAAATTGAAAGAGCAGAATAACACATGCATTATAATACTAATACTCATCAGGGTATTGATCTGATGTGGTCATTCAATTCCCATCCTTCAGTTTTGAAAATTAATTCTGGTTGGAACGGTGCCAAAGAAGAATGTAGTTCCTTTATTTAGTTAGTAAAGTGCTTTGAGACGTAGGAAATCCTCCGGGAGAATGTCAGAAAAGGGTTAAATTTAAATGAGCCCCACCAATACAAAGGGGATTTTGTATTGGTGAGGCAGCAACTATAGTAGAAGCCAGAGCATCACACATTAAGCAGGTTTATTTTGTTTTGTAGGTGAAAAGGCAAATTTTTGAAAGGGAAACTCTAGACCATGTGGAACTTATGTACTGTTCTGAGGTGATCTTCTTATCAGCAATTTCCGCATTAGTTATTTATTTTCACCAAAAGCAAAAGGACACATGGGTGCTCCAGATGATGAGAAAGAAGAGGGGCCATCACGACAGGGTGGAGGTGTGTGATATCCAGAGTAGGGCAAGCTTTATCTGGAGAGCCAGATTCTGTCCTGGGGCTCCTGGTTAGCTAAACCATGGTTGTCAGGAAAACCACAAAGATTGAAGTTGGCAATCTAGCTCTAGTAGACTATGGCTATTTCTTTGTCTAGAGGGCAGAGTTTGTAATCGATGAAGGCAATAATCTTTTGGCGAAAAATGGCTTTCATTTGAGAAATGTCCAAAGAAAAAGTGCTGCTTTGGGAAAGTTGAAAAGGATGGCAATCAAAGGGAAAATACATTAGCTCAAAGATTAACACAGCCTAAATAAAACAAGATGCCTCCTGAGTATCTCTTTAGATGGAGGAAAGAGTTTTCTTCTCAGCAGGACACTTGAGTATCATGAATGGAAAAATGCAAATAGACATGTGTCAGACTGAAGATGAATTAGGGGAAAGGGCTCTTTAGCAAGTTAAAAAAATTCAGAGGAAGCGTTGATAATCAAGAATATTTCTAGAAACAGGAAATGATGGGGGTGCCTGGGTGGCTCAGTTGGTTAAGCATCTGACTTTGGTTCAGGACATGATCTCACAGTTTGTGGGTTCGAGCCCCGCATCGGGCTCTGTGCTGATAGCTCAGAGCCTGGAGCCTGCTTCAGATTCTGTGTCTCCCTCTCTCTCTCTGCCCCTCCCCAGCTCACACTCTGTCTGTCTCTCTCTCAAAAATAAATAAACATTAAAAAGTTAAAAAAAAAAGAAACAGGAAATGATGGTTAGCTTAGTCTGGACAAAAGGTTCTAAGCAAAACTTGGGCCTGGAAAATAGCAAACTATCTATCTCTGCAAATGAGGAACTGGTGTTTAAATAAGAAAGGTGTCATGCTCATTATATATCAGGGCCTCTGCACACATCTTGATGCATCTGTGTGTAATTCATTCATCTGTGGATGAATTTGCTTATTCTGGATGAGTTCTTGGTTCCAAAGTTCCAAACTTCGGCACTCCATTCAAGTGGTGCTAATATAGGAAAACAGGAGTCTGGGTGGAACCAAGCAAGGGACTGGTCATAACCAATGTCTGCTCCAGGTATGGAGGCAACTCTGAGTTGGACCTATGGTTACACGAACACTAGTTTTGCAACCAACAGCAGCCCTCTCTGACTTCAGTCTAGGTTCTTAGCAAGACCCACAAGGTCTTTTCATGTCTCCTGTCCACTGCTCTAGCACCATCTATTGCCATTCTTTGACTCAAACTATAGACTCCAGTCAGACTAAATTGCTCACTGTTTCATAAATTTGGACACTATTTACTTTGCCTGGAATTGATTTCTTCTGCTTGTTTGCTTGGTAGGTGCCTATTAACCTTTCAACAGCTCAGATAATCTTTTATCTCATTCAGGAAGTCTTCCCAATCCCTTGGATAGTTTTATTTACTTCTTTCTTTGCACTGGCTTTGTACCTTATAGGCTTTTTATTCATTGCACTTCCCCATTGTATTAAAATTTTTTTGTTAGATGCTTATTCTCTCTGTTGTCTATGAACACTTTTGGGGGCAGCGACTGTGTCTTATTCATTTTTGTGCCATGATTGCTGGCCTAATGCCAGAACTTCCAAGACAGGGGTTCAGTGAATCATCACTGAATGAGTGAATGAATAAACTAAGAACTCAGGAACTCAAATAGGGATCTCTATATATCGTCGCCTTCAACTCTACCAACTTTTGATGCAGTATCTCCAAGTTGACTTTTTTTTTTTCCAACGTTTATTTATTTTTGGGACAGAGAGAGACAGAGCATGAACGGGGGAGGGGCAGAGAGAGAGGGAGACACAGAATCGGAAACAGGCTCCAGGCTCTGAGCCATCAGCCCAGAGCCTGACACGGGGCTCGAACTCACAGACTGCGAAATCGTGACCTGGCTGAAGCTGGACGCCCAACCGACTGCGCCACCCAGGCGCCCCACCCAAGTTGACTTCTTAAACTACCTCCTTTTGCAAGGCAGTTATGTTAGGTGCCAGCTACTCTTGAGTTCTTTACATTAAATAACTCATTTAGAATGCCACCACAGCGCTGTGAGGTTAGCATTAGGGATATTCTGAGGCATAGCAAGGTCAAGTAATTTTTCCAAGATTACACAGACATCAGTAACTGAACTAGCACTGAAACATGAGAATGAGTTGCAGAGCTGAGCTCTTAACCACCAGGCTACACAACCTTAATAATGAGTGAATTTATGAGTGTAGGGCTCTTAGCTACTTCTGAAAAATGCGCTTGCAATTTCATTTTCTGGGATGATAAGAGTATTTTAGCCTAAGCAACCCAACATTTATAATGAATTTAATTTGAGATCATGCTAGGATAGACATTTATCATGGTTCACTTAAGTAACTGTTCATTAAGTGGCTGGGGAAAAGGAAACCACTATGAGACCAGAAGAGGCCTCTAATGAGAAAAAGAAAAGGATGTGGGAAACCAAGAATCTGAGGTATTGGGAACATGTATTATAGAAATTTATGTAGATGTGCACATGCTCACCTTCATAAATTGTAAAAGCATTGCTTATATAACTATTATCCATGTAGTTGTCCATAGCCATGTAGAGGTCACAGAAAAACACTCCAACAATGTAGTTCCAAAAAACACAGGATTTTTTGCCTGTATTTTTCAAACATTCACGAAATATATCCACAAACCACAGCAATGTATTAAAATGTATTAAATATATTAAAATTCCTATTTGTTTTCTGTATTCATAACACCAAGGTTGCTTGCTTCCTAGCATATTTTTCTAAATATTTTCTAAATGAACTGTCTGAATTTCCTTCTCCTGGGCCATGATTCTTTTTGATTCTCTACTACAAAATGCCAAAGTAGGAGCTTGGCATGGAGAGACCATCCTGAGAAAATAGGGCAGGAAAAGAAGGTTAGGGCAAAGGCAGATCTCTTTTAGTAGAAAAGGGGAAGAGGGCCTCTGTATATCATTGTTGTTCCTCCAACTCACAGAATTGAAACACAAATACAAGCTGCCTGTGGGGCTCCATTAACTGAACGTTCAAGAAATATACTTTTCTATAAATGCTTCTCAATAACCTAAGGTTGTGGCCTTAATTTAAAAAAGTTACACTAACAAAGGTACATATCAATAGATTTGACTACATAATTTAAAAAGTTTTTAAAGTTGCACACATAAAGAATTTAACTGCAAAGAGAATCAGACTTTCACATAGGCAAAATGCAAGAGAACACATTACTGTCTATACATTCTTATAGAGGAAGCACAATTCATGGTTGGGAAGAGGAGAAGAAATATGAGAAAGCTTAAGAAGAAATGCCAGCTAGGCCACCTTGAAGCATAGGAGGTGTGCATGTGAGCATTTGTGTGTATTTGTGTGTGTGTGTGTGTGTGTGTGTGTGTACATGCAATTTAAGTGGGATCTCTTATGATTCCACTGAGTATGTTTAAGACTTTAGGACCCTGAGTGTAAACAGCCTCATATCTGGGCTGACCTGCTATTCACTGCTGAAGAGAAAGGGATGAGAATATTTGTGACTTTATCACATATACTCTCTGAGTGAGGGCTAACTTACTCATGAAAAATCTCAAATTCCTGATGTCATTTGACCAGACGAACTATTTAGTCTAATAGTCTCTGAGTTAAAATTTTGTTCCTTAATAGATACAAATACCAGTGCCCCACTTATTTGGTGTTGGGGCTCACAAGAATGTCAATTTCTGTTAGATTTTGTCTAGGAAAGTTTCCCTCTCTGACCCACTCCTCCATGGGGTCACACAGGGCTGAATTTACTCCTCCTCACACATTTGCCACACTCCCCCAAAATGGAAACTTTATTAAAACACATGCCAAGCTTGAGCCCATATGCTAATCAGCATTAGATAAGGTAAGCTATTTTATTTTGGTCCTAGCAAAATTTTCAAAACCATTTTGCTAAATTTGCTCCATTCAGAGTATAAATCAAATATTGAATGATTATCATTGCCTCCTTACACACTACACTTTGCCTTATTATTTTTTTGTTGATGGTAGCAAAACAGAACAATGTGGCTTGGTGTTTGGGAAGGTTTCACTACCAAAAATGAACCCAGATTTCAAAACCTGTTGAATTGGCAATTTTCTAGCAATGGTCTAGTGTGACTTTATTCTCAACTTTAAGTGGTTATTCAAACAAAGAGTGCTTTAAGTCTTTTTTTTTCCCAAGCATAAGACAGATCACTCAATTGTTAAAATACTTTTCTTTTCTTTGCATTTTAAATGAGAAATTTCTTCTTGATAGATTCATGACAGTTGCTCTATTATGACGCATTGGTTTATAACCCAACTTTTTATAATGATTCTATTGTTCCAACATTGACTTAGGGCTGCCTAACTTAAGGACTGCTGCTGTTGGCTATCACCCCTTGAGCTCCTACTACTCAAGAGCTACTTTGCCCAAGCTGCCTCCAAACCTTAAACAACATTCCAAGGAAGTTTTTTATTAATCCTAATTTACTGACAAAACACCTGAGGCTCAGACAATTTAACCACCATCTCCCATAACACACAGACTAATTAGTAGAACCACAACTTTGAACCTGGGGATGACTGGTTCCAAAATTAATGTTTTTTTTCCCTACTACAAAAATACACACTATTTTCTTGATGTACTGCCCACTACATATCGGGCACTGAGCTGGGTGCTACAACAATAAAGGGATGTTTACAGTATATGTTCTGCCCTTGAGAAGTTTTCAATGTGGAAGGAAAGACAGTCACTTGCTGACAGTATCTATGGTAGGAAGGCTTCATCAAGCGGAGTCTCATTCTCTGGCTAGGTATAATCATATCAGAGGACTGCTGCTAACATTTCCTCCATAGAGCCCAGGGTCTAAATACAGTGAAATACCAGAAAGTTACCACTGTGGAAGCTGAAAAAATGTCCTTTCAAAAGATAGCCAAGACTTGCTTTGTCTAAATCTAACACCTATCTCTTCATATAACACTTTGTTAACTGTTTTCCCAGAATTTGGAGGTAGAAGAGACTCATAGCAAAGAAGCCAAAGTCTAGCCTTAGGTCCAGATCAACAACCCTCCATGAGTTCATAAGGAATGGTAGAGAACAGTGGAATGGACACTTAGGCTGTTGTCTTAATATTCAAACTGTGCTGAATAACTGAACTTCCGGAAACCACTTCTTATGTGTGTGCTTTGCGTATAAAATCTACTCTGAATTTCCCTTGAGTAAAAATAGTAATACCAATTGTGTAGGGTATAAGGTGTGCTGCGTGTTTTTGTGCACATATGTGGGTGTATGCGTGAGAGAGAGTATGCAAGACAGCATGGAAAATATTGGCTAAAACAGAAGGTCATTTTAAGAAGGGGATTTTTAAAATCCAATCAAAATTAACTTTCTGATTTTTTAAAATCTCGGTTCTGATTTACCAAGGCTTACAGTCTATCAACAACAAAAAAAGAGAGTTACAGAAGAAAAGGATAATTTGAACTTGATCTAATCAAATCACTTCATATTTGACAGAGATGATTTGGACCCAGAGAACTTACACATTCTCTCAGGGGTGCGTATGTAGTGACAGATTATAATTTATGTATTTTTTTCCTTCTTCATGGCACTTTACCTTACAACATACAAGTTTGTAGTTGTGATTATTGCAATTTGGAAATTTTTACAACTTGTTCAATTTGGAGTGAGGAGTGCAGACATAGGTGTCAACCCCAAGTAAAAAGATTTCTTCTTTCAAAACCCACCAACTATTCTAGCACCACCTCCTTTGCAGTAACTAAGCCAATGAGGTATGGTAGAAATAAAACAGTGTTAGATTCAGACAGAGCTGGTTTATAAGTTTAGCCCTATGACTTTGACTTTCCTAGCTGTATGATTTTGGCTAAGTTACAGAAATTATCTGAAGTGGGGAGAATAAAATTTACCTCGCTACATGCTTCTGAAGATTTAATTAAATAAAGTATATTAAGCACCCAGTTTAATACTGGTACAAATATTAGTTACTGTCCAAGTCTGGTGAAAATGGTGGATACAAATGAGTTAGGGTCTACATAGGTCATACTTCCTTTTCTTCCACATTTGCTTTCCATTTAAAACTCTAACTTCCTGACTTTGAAAGGCTGACTGTAGGACCACCTCTTGAAATAAGATAAGTGACCTAATTTACTTCATTATGAACTGACCTGATTTACTTTGTTATGATACATGGAGTAAGATGCTAAGACTATACATGAGGGTTCTAAAATAATGGCTCTGTGAAGGATGGAGGCTCAACTTAGTGCTATGGAATGTCTGCAACTGGGTCCACGGCAGTGTCATTCTTTAAATCCTTATCTATGCCCTCTTTCATCAGGAAGTATCTACAGCTGACGTTACCCCTATCCCTCAAGAATGAGAAATGGTCAAAAGCCAGGATGTCATTGGCCCACAAGAACCCAACAGCTACCATTTTGTTGCTAAATCTTTGCTACATTTATTGCCTGTAAAACATCTGTCTTGTCACCATTGCCTTGCCTTGTTGATGTTCTGTCCTGCTGCATCAGGAAACATCTTCTTGTTGTGGGAATAGCTGTTTTTGAAAGACTGAGAATAGAAAATTCACCCCATTAATACCTATTAATCCACCATAATCATCACCTACCATTTGGCCCTTCTTGCTCTACTCTGCAGAAATCAGTGTGTTCCAAGTCAAACTGTCAACTTATATAAAACTGTCAAGGCCAACAAGAGGGTTCAGGGAGGAAAAGATATGAAAAAGTCACTGGTATACATTGGGAGTTTGATGATGAGATAGGTCTTTGACTGTCATGTGAATATTTTTAATGACATACTCTGGTTTCCTTGAATTTTGTATAGATGTTATAGCAAAGAAGGTTACTTAACCAAAGGCCATCATTTTTCATCCTGAATGCTGGTATTAGCTTGTACAGGATATGAAAGGGAACTATAAAGCTTAAAGGAATTTTTTTCTACACATTAAATTTCATTGTGTGCCTTATGGAAAAATTCACACCTTTAATCTATTTTTCAGTGTTTTGTATCCATTTCAAAATCCCACTAGAATCTCAAGATGATAATGTGCTTCCTTCCTTCCTGTTCTGCAAGGAACAATACCTTACATTCTTTACTCTCCCTCCCCTTCTCCTCCTTGTATGTTACGTTTGACTGCTTTCCTCCTTCTTCCCTTTAACAACTATTAATAATTATATAAGTGACAATTCTTAATAATATCGGAGAAAAGTAATTAATGTTGCCTTCTCTTATGGATCTAGAATTGCCAGATGCCTGGTGCAGTAGCATGGGGGAGGGGTGAGGAGCAGAAATAGTGTAAACATTTCCACAGAAAACAAGTACATTCTGGTCTAATGTAATGTAATATAATTTTAGTACCTTTCATGAATCAAATAAAAACAGTTCCCAGAAGCACCCATGCAAAAATAGGGGCACCCTGCCTGATCTAACCCCTGGTGCTAATGAGACACTCTGTGGGACAGTCTGGCTGCACTGACCAGACAAGTAGAAGATGTCAGTGTGTACCTCTTGGGCATTTGAAGCTGGCACTTTTCAAATTTCCTTGCTGCCTGGCAGGGGAAACACTTCCTCAGACACATGTTAAAATTGTAGTAAGAGTGGAATAATAAGGCTCTGGCAAGTCCTATTTCAGAGAACCAGCTTGCTTACCAAGTGTGTTGATCATGTGTCCTCAACACATACATACACACATCACTTAAGAGCATTGACTACTAT
Source organism: Prionailurus viverrinus (assembly GCF_022837055.1). Lineage (NCBI taxonomy): Eukaryota > Metazoa > Chordata > Mammalia > Carnivora > Felidae > Prionailurus > Prionailurus viverrinus. Next base: position 36,786,151 of record NC_062573.1, on the reverse strand, counting down.
TTATATCTCATATGGAGGAAGAATTTTCATTTGAGAAAGCTCACCCAAAAGTAATCTGTTGAGTGATATACAGTATGTAAAAGAAATGTGGTTGAGGGTGAGGAGTCAGAGAATTGGAGATGGGAACCAAAATCATGCAAATGCCTATCTGCTTAATAATATTAAAAAAAGAACACTTCCTTGTTCAAAGCTTAAAAAGCATAGGAAATGCTATTGTAGCTGTTGCTCTATTTTTAAAAATATTTATGAAAAGTTTCAAGCATATACAAAAGAATGAGATAATGAATTCCCATGTACCCATCACCAAACTTCAGCAATGATTAAATTACGGCCAATTTTTTTTCATCTGCCCTCCTCATCTCCACCCAATCCTCCACCCTTGTATTAGACTGAAACAATCCTGACCTGATTACATTTTTGATAATTCAGTATATATCTCTAAAAACTCTTTAAAAGTCAGTAAAAGCTAGAAACTCAAAACTTCCTTATTATCATCAAATATCCATTTAATCAATGTTCACTTTCCCCAATTAATTCCATTTTTTAAAAAATTCTATTTTTTACATTGTGTTTGGATCAAGTCTCAACTAAGGTCATCAAATTGCAATTGATAGGTGATATATCTTTTACTTATCTTTCAATCTAAGTTTTTTTTTTTAATTTTTTTTCCAACGTTTTTTATTTATTTTTGGGACAGAGAGAGACAGAGCATGAACGGGGGAAGGGCCGAGAGAGAGGGAGACACAGAATCGGAAACAGGCTCCAGGCTCCGAGCCATCAGCCCAGAGCCTGACGCGGGGCTCGAACTCCCAGACCGCGAGATCGTGACCTGGCTGAAGTCGGACGCTCAACCGACTGCGCCACCCAGGCGCCCCTCAATCTAAGTTTTTAATCACAGGGTTTCAAGTAACCTTTGAATTCTAAACTCCTGTTCCTTGTACTAGAGATTGTAAATCTGCCTTTAAAACAACTTGAGCCAACATAAATGTCCAAATATGGAGAAGTAGTTAAATAAACAGTGGTGTGTGCTTTTGGTTAAATATAGTTGAAAGAATGCCCTCTCTGGGGAACCTAGGAGAAGTTATTTTTGAACTTCATTGTATCATTTGTAAAATGAGAATAAAGGAATAAATTAAACTCAAAGACTAAATAAATTGATATACATGCATCTATCACAGTGATCAGTGCATAACATCATGACATGCTGGGATGTTTTTGATATAATTTTAACATATTTAATACTCAGACATTTTAAATGGACACTCTATATTTCCCTCTCAGTTAAAAATGCTAAGTTGTAGCTGAGCAATGAGGTTACTATCCCAGGGAACAAGAAATGGACACTGCCTCAGATATCATTGGTTTCCTAGGAGACTATCTGAAAGTCACATCTGTGAAGTAACAGCAGGAATTTCCAAATTTCAAAGTTGCCCTTTTTTTCACATGAATAGTTTGGCATTATAAGGTTCACACCAAAACATATAGTAGTTAAAGAGAATTTTAAAAGCATCAAGAAAAAAGAAGACAGCTACATACTAGGGAAACTCCATAAAGCTATAAGCAGATTTTACAGCAGAAAGTTTGCAGGCCTGAAGGGAGTGCCATGATGCATTCAAAGAGCTGAAAATAATATCTTCAGATTTTTCAGCCAAAAATCTTCAGATCTATCCAGCAAGGCTAGATCATTCAGAATAGAGGAAGAGATAAAGAGTTTCTCAGACAAACAAAAGTTAAAGGAATTCATGACTACTAAACCAACCCTACAAGAAATGTTAAAGGAGACTCTCTGAGTGGAAAGGAAAGACCATAAGTAAGAATAAGAAAAGTAGGAAGCATAAAAGCAGTAAAAATAAGTAAAAATCAGTCAAGGGACTCACAAAATAAAAGGATGTAAAGTATAGTACCATATACCTAAAACATAGGAAGAGGAGGAGTAAAGAGTGGGTTTAACCATAAGCCACCATCAACTTAATACAGATTGCTATATGCAGAGGATGCTATATACAAACCTAATGGTAATCACAGATGAAAACCCAGCAACAAATATATAAAAATAAAGAGAAATGAATCCAAGCATATCACTAGAGAAAGTCAACTTATGGTGAGAGAAAAAAGTAAGAGAAGAAAGCAATGGAGATAAACTACAAAAACAACAATAAAACAAGTAAAAAATGGCAATAAATAAATACATACTTATGAATAATCACTTTCAATGTAAATATACTAAATATTGTAATCAAAAGACATAGGGTAACTGAATAAATAAAAAGAATAGTAAGACCCATCTCTGCCTAGAAGAGACCCATTTCAGATTTAAAGACACCTGCAGATTGAAAGCGAAGGGATGGAAAAATATTTATCAGTCAAATGGCTGTTGAAAGAAAGCTAGGATAGCAATACTTATATTTGAAAAAAACTTTAACACTGTAACAAGAGATAAACAAGGGCACTATATAATCATTAAGGGAAGACTAACGAGAGGATGTAAGAATTATTAATTTTTATGCACCCAAATACATAAAGCAATAAATAATTAACAAAAAATAATCAATTGTAATATGAAAATAGTAGGGTGCTTTTAATACCCCACTTACATCAATGGACAGATCATCCAAACATAGAATCAACAAGCAAACAGTGACTATGAACGACACATTAGAACAGATGGATTTAACAGATATATTCAGAATACTCAACCCTACAACAGAATATACATTCTTTTAAAGTACACATAGAATACTTTCTGCATGGATCACTTACTAGGCTACAAAACAATTCTCAACAAATTCAAAAAGACTGAAGTCATACCATGCATCTTTTCTTACCACAACACTATGAAACTAGAAGTCAACCACAAGAAAAAAATCTGGAAAGACCACAAATACATGGAGATTAAATAATATGCTACTAAACAATAAATAGGTCAAGCAGGAAATCAAAGGAGAAATCAATAAATACATGGAAACAAATGAAAATGAAAACACAACAGTTCAAAACTTTTGGGATGCAGTAAAAGCAGTTCTAAGAGGGAAGTATATAGCAGTGCAGGTGTATCTCAAGAAGCAAGACCAATCTCAAATAAACAATATAACCTTATACATAAAAGAGCTAGAAAAAGAATAAACAAAACCTAAAAGTACCAAAAGGAAGGAAATAATAAAGACTGGAGCAGAAATAAATGATACAGAAACAAACAAACAAAAAAGAACAGATCAATGAAATCAGAAACTCGTTCTTTGAAAAAAAAATCAACAAAACTGACACAACTTTAGGCTGACTCAAAAAAAAAAAAGAGGTGCGGCGCCTGGGTGGCGCAGTCGGTTAAGCGTCCGACTTCAGCCAGGTCACGATCTCGCGGTCTGTGAGTTCGAGCCCCGCGTCGGGCTCTGGGCTGATGGCTCAGAGCCTGGAGCCTGTTTCCGATTCTGTGTCTCCCTCTCTCTCTGCCCCTCCCCCGTTCATGCTCTGTCTCTCTCTGTCCCAAAAATAAATAAAAACGTTGAAAAAAAAATTAAAAAAAAAAAAAGAGGATTTAAGCAAAATCAGAAATATAGGAGAACAGCCAACACTACAAAAATACAAAGGATTTTAAGAGAATATTATGAAAAATTACATGCTAACATGTTGAACAACCTAGAAGAAATGGATAAATTCCTAAAAACATATAACCTACCAAAACTAAATCAGAGAGAAAGAGAAAGGTTTAACAAACTGATTATCAGCAATAAAATTGAATCAGTAATCAAAAAACTTCCAAGAAACAAAAGTCCCAAGTGAATTCTTCAAACATTTAAAGAAGAGTTAATACCTAATCTTCTCAAACTATTCCAAAGAAATAGAAGAGGAAGGAAAACTTCTAGATTCATTCTATGAGGCCAAGATTACCCTGATACCAAAACCAAATAAAGACAGCACTAACAGGGGCGCCTGGGTGGCGCAGTCGGTTAAGCGTCCGACTTCAGCCAGGTCATGGTCTTGCGGTCTGTGAGTTCGAGCCCCGCATCAGGCTCTGGGCTGATGGCTCAGAGCCTGGAGCCTGTTTCCGATTCTGTGTCTCCCTCTCTCTCTGCCCCTCCCCCGTTCATGCTCTGTCTCTCTCTGTCCCAAAAATAAATAAACGTTGAAAAAAAAAAGACAGCACTAACAAAGGGAACTACAGGCCAGTATCTCTGATCAGCATAGATGCAAAAATCCTCAACAAAATACTCATAAACAGAATCCAACAATACATTAAAAAATCATTCACCATGATCAAGTGGGATTTATTCCTGGGATGCAAGGTTGATTTAATATTCACAAATCAGTCAATATGCTACATCACATCAATAAGAGAAAGTATAAAAACTATATGATCATTTCAATAGATGCAAGAAAAAACATTTGACCAAGTACAACATACATTCATGATGAAAAACCCTTAACAAAACAGGTTTAGCAGAAACATACCTCTACATAATAAAGGCCATATATGAAAAAACCACATCTAACATCATACTCGATGGTGAAAACCAGAGTTCTTCCTTAAGGTCAGCAACAAGGCAAGGATGTCCACTCTTGCCATTTTTATTCAACATAGTACTGGAAGTCCTAGCCACACCAACCTGACAAGAAATAAAAAGCATCCTATTTGGTAAAGAAGAGATAAAACTTTCACTATTTGCAGATGACCTGATACTATATACAGAAAACCTGAAAGACTCCACCAAAAACCACTATAGCTGAAAAATGAGTTCAGCAAAGTCACAGGATACAAAATTAATCTACAGAAATCTGTTGCATTTCTATACACTAATAATGAAGCAGCAGAAAGAGGAATTAAGAAAATACTCCCACTTACAATTGCATCAAAAATAATAAAATACCTCAGAATAAGCTTAAGCAAGGGGATAAAAGACCTCTTCTCTGATGAAACACTGATGAAAGAAATTGAAGGTACACAAACATGTGGAAAGACATCACATGGTCATGGATTGTAAAAACAAATATTGTCAAAACGTCTATACTACCCAAAGCAACTTACATATTCAATGCAATCCCCATCAAAATACAAACAGTATTTTGCAGAGGATGAGAACAATCAATCCTAAAATTGTATGGAACCACAAAAGACCTTGAAGAGCTAAAGCAATCTTGAAAAAGAAAAATAAATTTGGAGGTATCACAATTCCAGACTTCAAGTTATAGTACAAAACTATAGTAATCAAAACAGTATGGTACTGGCATAAAAACAGATACATAGATCAATGGAACAGAATAGAAAGCCCAGAAACAAACCCACAGTTAAATGGTCAATTAATATTCAACAAAAGAGACAAGAATATGTAATGGGGAAAAGACAGTCTCTTCAACAATTGGTGTTGGGAAAACTGGACAGGTGCATGCCAAAGAATGAAACTGGACTGCTTTCTTACATCATACACAAAAGTAAACTCAAAATGGGTTAGAACCTAAATTTGAGACCAGGAACCATAAACACCATAGAAGACAGCACAATCAGTAATTTCTCTGACATCAGCCATAGCAAGATTTTTTTCTAGATATGTCTCTTGAGGCAAGAGAAACAAAAGCAAAAAACTCTTGGGACTATATCAAAAAAGAAAAAAAAAAACCTTCTTCACAGCAAAGGAAATAACCAACAAAACTAAAAGATCATCTACAGAATGGGAAAATATATTTGCAAATGACATATCTGATAAAGAGTTAGTACCCAAAATAAAGAACTTCTGTAACTCAGAACCAAAAAAAGAAATAAACCAATTTAAAAATGGGCAGAAGACAGAACAGATACTTTTCCAAAGAAGACACAGATGGCCACCAGACACATGAAAAGATGCTCAACTTCACTCATTATCAGGAAAATACAAATCAAAACCAATGAGATATCACCTCACACCTGTCAGAATGGCTAAAAATCAAAACTCAAGAAATAACAAGTATTGGTGAGGATGTGGAGAAAAATAAACCCTTGTGCACTGTTGGTGGGAATGCAAATTGGTGCAGTTACTGCAGAAGACAGTATTGAGTTTCCTCAAAAAATTAAAAATAGGACTTCCCTACCATCTAGTAACCTCGATATTAAGTACTTACTCAAATATGGAAGCACTAATTCAAAAGGATATATGCACTCGTATGTTTATTGCAGCACTATTTACAATAGCCAAATTATGGAAGCAGCCCAAGTGTCCAATGATAGATTAGTGGATAAAGAAGATGCGGCATACACAACAGAATATTATTCAGCCATTTAAAAGAATGACAAACACCAAACCAGACTCTTACCTATAGAAAACAGATCATTAACAGAGGGGAGAAGGGTGGGGGGATGGGTAAAAAGGTAAAGGGTATTAACAGTACACTTATTTTGATAAGCACTGGGAGAAAAAAGAGTTTAGCCTCATGAAAATGTTTTGAGATTTGTTTGGTTTCATTTTTTTAAGTACATAGAAAACGTAGAATCAACAATATGGTAGTTCTAACCAGGCAAGATGAGGGAACAATTTAACCCATGCTGACACAAGGGAGAGTCCAGAAAGAAGGGAGAATTAGGAGAGGTAGGTGAGAAGCTCATGTGTCTTGACTTTTCCTATGAAGCAGATGTTTTCAAGTGTGGGGAGACTCTTCCCAATGTTGAAGAGAAAGCTGAAGGCACAGGGCTGTTACCTTTTGTCCATTTGGAAGAACCTCACCTTCAACTCAAGATGACATCCAAAGTAATGTAGGAGAGATGGTGTAAAACTGGTTAATAAAGATGGCTCAATAGATGAGCATAAAAACAGTTCCCCTGACTCCCTCCAAATCCTTCATGCATATTCCATTCTGGATTCTCACTGTCTCAGTAAGCTCAGGAAGGTGGATATGAGGGTTCTGAGGTGGCCAGTGAGCTGGCAGAAGTAGGCTTTGGAAGAAAAGAAAAACCTGAAAACTCTTCCCCAATACCATGATCTCACATAAGCCATTTACCTGTCTACCTCACCTCCCTGCTCCAAACAAACAAACAAACAAACAAACAAACAAAATCCTCCCAGATGCTATCTTGTAAAGAGGCAGAGGGAGGGAAGGAAATCTGAAATATGCTTAGATTTAACCCAATCCTGAGGAAGGAAGAGGGTTGAACTTTACTGACTCTTTCACAGACACAGGCTGTTTAAGCTAGAAAAGGCTAAGACATCAATCGTCAAGTTTAAGTGTTCCAACTACTTACCAACTACTTACTACTTACCAGGTTGATGAGAAAATTAAATCAGCTCTAGCAATTTAAAAATCTGTATTCTCTTGGCACATGTAGTTGTATTATGTAATTTGATTCCTTAATACACAATGATAAAGGGAAAAAAGAATTTAAAATTTAATGCCAAGTTAGATTATATAGCCATGTAGAACAAAGCTTTAGAAAATGGAAAAAAGATCAAGAATAATCACTATAAAATGTAAATAATGGTTGTCTTTAGTTTTGGGATCCGAGGGTTCTATGCTTCCCTGTTTTATTTAATCATAATACTTTCACTTGATATGGAAAACATATTTTTAAACCTGGGGAATTTACCACATGGAACACATTACATTTAATAAACAATGATTGAGCACTGATGTTTCACAAGCACTGCACTAAGCACCATGGTAGATACAAAGATAGATGAGACATTGTCCCAATGCCAAAGGAATTCACAGCATGGTGGGAGAAACAAATGGGTAAGTGGCAAGGGGAATTCAACATCTACTGTGCCCTAGCTACAAGAAATTGAATTTTGCCATCTAATTCTACCCACCCTCAGAGGACTTCAATTCAGTTTGATGAGGAAAAAGAAAGAGGAAAATGAGGATCATTCCTCAATGTTTCCTTCATTTACACATCTGTGCTTTAAAAAAAAATAGGTATACAATGAGGGTGCTCTATGCCTTCACTAATGGACAAAGCTTGATATTTATGTATTGGAGACTTTCATGCATTTATTGGGATACTTGAGGTTCAACTGAAACACTTTCTTAGGGATGACATCATGAAGCCATCTATTGGATGCACCACTTAAAAATGAGGTCTGTTATTTCAAAAATTAACTTGCTTTAGATGCAGTACACAACTCATCTATTCACAAATATAGTTTACTTTTGTGTGATAAACAATTAAGAGTCAAACTTTAGAGTTGTAAAGGACATTAGAGTTCATCTAGGTTAGTAGTTTTCAAACTTGAGCATCCATCATATCACCTGGGGGTCTTGTTAAAACAGACTATCTATCGGGTGCCTGTATGGCTCAGTTGGTTGGACATCCGACTTTTGATTTCAGCTCAGGTCATTATCTTGCAGTTTGTGAATTTGAGCCCCATATTGGGCTTCACGCTGACAGTGCGCAGTCTGCTTGGGATTCTTTCTCTCTCTCTCTCTCTCAAAAATAAATAGTCAACTTAAAAAAAAAAAACAAACATAGATTGCTACCTGATTGACTTCTGGGGTGGGCTCCACTCATTTGCATGCCTAACAACTGTGGTTTCCGGCTGATGTTAGTGGTCCTCAACCTACACTTTGAAATCACTCATCTACACTCTCTCTCTCTCTCTCTCTCTCTCTCTATTTCTCTCTCTCATTCATAAATAAATAAATAAATAAACAAATAAATAAATAAATAAATTTTAAAAAGGAGCACCTGGGTGGCTCAGTTAGTTAAGTGTCCAATTCTTGATTTTGGGTCAGGTCATGATCTCACAGACAGTCATGAGATTGAGCCCCATTTAAGATTCTCTCTCTCTTCCCCTCTCTCTACCCCTCCCCCACTCACTCTCTCAAATAAACAAACAAGTAAATTAAATAAATAAATAAATAAATAAATAAATAAATAAATAAATAAAATAGAAATCGCTAATCTAGATCAACTTCCTTTGTAATTTAGCAATCTTTTCCTGTAAACTTGGTCTCTGCTCAAATACCTCAAAGGAGGAGACACTCACTAAATTCAAAAAAACACCTATAAACAAAACAAGCCATGATATGAATACAAAAATACATAGTGAAATATCAATAATAAAGAAACACAGGGGAGAAGACCATCCCTGATGAAGACCATCCTTGATGAGATAATTTACCGTTCATTGCCTATTAAAGTAGCTAAAAAGTTAGAAACATTGTTCTTATTGCTGGTCAAAGTGTAGGCAATCTGTTATTTTCATTTATTTAGAGTGACCATTTAATTTGACATACTACTTTTGGAAAGCAAAATTGAAGAATAAAAAAGATGAATATATTCCTATCCAGTCATTTTAGTCTCTAGAATTTCTTCTAACGACATAATTCAACAGAAACAAAAGTGTATGCACAGAACAGCTATGTATGATTCCAAAAGACTAAAAAAAAGCATAAATGTCTTAGAGGAAGAGATTCAATAAAATCAACTCACTGAAATATTATGCAGTAATTAAAATAGTTATGAATACATAGAAATGTTTAAAACAACATAATCAATGAAAAAAGCAACATACATGTACTTTTGCATTTTATATCTTTAGGGTATATGCTATTCTGACTGTAAAAAGGTAAATGCATGTGTATGTAAAATGGAAAATGCGGAGGTGCTAATAGAGGAGGATTATGTTTTTATTAAACTAATTTAGTATTCCTTAAATTATTAGTAAACATTTAAAAATTTTAAACTGTTCCCATTATAAATTAAAAATAATTTTGAATTCTCATTCTGTCATGGATTTAGTTATCTCTTAACTGAAAATTTGTGTCTGAAAATGTGATAAATGTATATAAAATCCTTATGCACATTAGCAATGTGCAACATGGCAGCATCAAGCGCTTTGTGGCATTATCATCATCCATGCATTCACCTAGCAAATTTTTTTTGTAATTATTTTTTTTTTTTGAGAGAGAGAGAGAGAGAGAGAGAGAGAGAGAGAGAGAGAGAGAGAGAACCCCAAGCAGGCTTTGTGCTGTCAGTGTAGAACCTGACACAGGACTCAGTCCCACGAACTGGGAGATCATGACCTGGGCCCAAACCAAGAGTTGGACGCTCAAGTGACTAAGCTACCCAGGCACCCCTTAATACTAATACTCCCCACTCTGGGATAACAGTTAAAAGGATATCACTATGATAATTGGGGACATTTGAGTATGGATCATAAATAATGTTGTCCTACCACTGTCAAATGCCTTATATGTACTAATGTTTTCATGGTTATGTAGAAGAGAATTGTAGGTACTCACACATACATGCTGAAATAGTTAAATAGTCGGAACAATATGCCATCGTTTGTAATTTATTTACAAATATTTATGCCATTAAAATGTTTATGTATTTATTATATAGGTCTGTGAATATATATTGAGAGAGCACTTGTGTGCATGTGGGAAAATGTTCAAATTTGGTGATTTTAGATGAAGCATATTGTATGTTCACTTTGTTACCTTCTTCCTTCAAGTAAAATCACCAAATTTGAACATTTGTATGCTATCCTATCAGAAGAAATTGAAGAAAGGATGAAACACAGTTCTGTTTTTAGCTAACCCCTTTCTCCAAGATATTCTCCATGCTTTTATTTACCTATATATAATGCTGTGTGACAACCATCATTTCAGGAGGACTTCTGGCTGTGACAGCTAGGTGAGGCACATTTCATGGTATCAGAAAAACAGACATCATCCTAACTCCAGCATTCTCAGCCAGTATAAATTTTGTTTACTCCAATGGAAAGACCAAGCCCATAAGAAAGGATACACTCAGACATTATTGGAACAAGTTCGTAACAAACATGACAAATCCTCAGTCTCCTGCAGAAAAGTTCATCTATTTTCAAAGTATCTCTCTACAGCATTCTACGTTCTTACATCTGGTCTACTGAGTATACATTATTTTTCACATCTCTCATTAATTCTGGAAACAAGCCTAGCAACTTCCATTTGTTGAATACCCATATGCACCAGGTCTTTTGGCTATTTGCATATGTGATATTCACTTATCCAAAAATGTATTTATTAAATGAATATTACATACCAGGCACTGTTCTAGGCATTGGTGATAAAGCAGGGAACAACAGATATAAATCTCTACCTCTTAGATCTGATTATATCCTGATGATCTCACTCAAACCTCATTTTTGATCTTTAATTTTCACAGTAAACCCCAAAGGGAGTCTCGGTAAGATTTCAAACCTTGCCTAATATAACAGTTGCATTCCAATCATACCCTTTCAAATTCCAAAGTACCATTTTTCTTCTGTAGCAGCCTCCTTCTTTCCAATAAAACAGCATCACTGGAACTTGAGGAAATTTGCAAGGTGATGTAGTGTTTTAAACAGAGTTATGATCAAGAATAAAGGTGTGCCTGTCATAGAACCATGCCATCCTCTGCCCACCTCCTCCCACCCCCACAAAAAAAGGATACATAGGTTAAGAATATTTAAGAGTCTGGGATGCAGAGTTTGCACAGTGAAATGTTGAAATTCTTGCATTTAATAATAAAACTGAGTATAGAATATTCAAAGTCACAATTGCCCTGGGCACTGTAGGCATTGCCTCCAATTCCATGTGTCCTGTCTCTCATTATACAGTTTGGGTTGTCTCTTGCACTGTGGTCTCATCACTTTGATATGCTAAGGAGCTCTGAATCAGCAGTGGGTGAATTGGGCCCAGCCAGTGTTCCAAATTTAAATTTTAATTCATTAAAGAAGCACGCAGTTCTCTGCAGTGAATTGAACAACAAAATTATAAATTCTGAAAAAGCCCAAATATATTCCTATGGCAACTTGATCTTTGACAAAGTAGGAAAGTGCTTCAAGTTTGAGAACTGCTTAATAATGAATACAACAATAATCCTCAAGAATAGAAATTTAAAGTACTAATACCAGCAATTAGAAGTAATGACTAGTTTATTAGGCTATCATTTGAACATTATTTCCGCTTCAACACAAAGCACACTGCTCACACCTCATGCATAGGAGGCAGTATCCACTGTAGGGATTTGGGGGCTTCCACCAAGTCAAAGAGCATAGTTCTGGGACTGTTGGTTGTTACTATTGAGTGCATCATTTCACACAGACAGGCCAGGACTGGCTCTAGCACCATCTGCCAGGGAGGACACAATGCAGCCAGGAGGTCCTTCATCACCAGCACTCGACACCTATTTTTATAGCATGGATTTTTCATGTGAACTTGTGGCACAGGTCCTCAAGGATGGGACTGAGCAATCCTAGCTCTCACAGCAAGAAAGAACCTCTGCTATTCACTCTTAAGCTTTCAGACATAAAGGGTCTCACAATGACAGATGATGAATTAAAGCCCCAAGGAGATCAAAGGTAAGTGGGAGAGACGGGATGTCTATTAGTTCTCAAATGCAATAAATTTGGCATGAAAGTGTGTCCTCACAGGAAAATACCAATTATTTGGAAATTTTATGTGAAAGTTATTTGAGCTTGCAGACACTAGATAATTCATACTGTAGTTCACTTATTGTATATATGCATAAATAAAAATCTGCACTCAAATTTGGTTCTGAGTCCTTTTCTGGAATACCATAGTTTGTTGCAGGTTCGGGTAGTGTTCACAATCAAGGCATTATGGCCAGTGTCAGGGGTTGCAAACTAAACCTCTAGTCTAGAGGTTCTCAACTCTCGCTGTGAGTTAGGATCACCTGGACAATTTTAAAATAAAGTCATGTCCAGACTTCAGACAAGATTCTGATATAATAGGTCTATATTGGATACTGGTATTTTTTAAAAAGCAGGGATATAAATGCTAAAGGCAGGGAATATTCTCAGCTACTTTTGATTCTCAAAGCTGATTATGTCTTCCCAGATGGACCATAAGTTGCTTGCAAATGGGATTATGGCTCCTGATTTATTATTATCAGTAATAATAATAGCAGTATTATTTACAATAGCTAGCCCCAGGAAAGATATTCAATAAAATACAAACAACTATTAATTAACAATAGTCATGGTCAGGGGAGGGAAGGAAGGCCAAGTACTATATAGTCAGTGCTTACTATCAGTTACAGGTTGTTGAGGGTCCACTATATGCACTTCTGTATCTCTAGTAATTTGTATAGAATATGTCACAAAGTGTTTGCTATAATAAATACATACTGAATGAGCAAGCTAATATCTACTGTAGATAAGAAAAAGAAGAAAATGAAGCTTGAAATTCCTTATCTGGGGTCACATAATTATGTGATTCAAGATAAAGCTCATCACACCAAAAAAAGCAAACTCTTTTCCAATGTACCATGCTCACGAGATTTGTCCAAAGGTACTCTATGGACAACAACCTTCATAGATATCTTGCCTTTCAGAACTAGGGGAGATGTCTGATCTATTTGTAACTTCGGTGAAAATTTTATCCCCCTCCACCAGCCAATGCTATTACTTAAAAATGTAAACTTATTACAGACACCTTTTATACAGGGCAACCTTAGCCCACCTTGTGCCATTGACCCAGCATTCCCTGAAGAGCAGAAACAAGTGGTGGACCAGCAGGTAGAAAACACAATCCAGAGAATAGAATTGATAATGTTACAGAGCTGTACCTAAGTGTGATGTGGGGGCGGGGCTCTGATGGGAGAAGGGAGGAGACTGTAATAGAACTCAAGGTGCCCATGTTCTGAGATGCACTGGTGACCTTTTCCTTTCATGTACTTATCAGGTTGGTAAGAGAAATGCTGACCACAAGAGAAGAATGAGAGACAAATTCATGGAGAATCTAGGATCTTCTCTCACCTTCTTTTCCTCTCAGTTGAGCTAGAGGAACTGTGGTTGCATCTTAGTCTTTCCTTGTGACTTTGCATTTTTGCTGGTTTGGCTGTTTTTAGCATTTTTACTTAGAGGCACCAGAAGGTGTCAAAAGGTCATTAGTAATTGATCAGAAGACAGACATTTGGTAAGACCTGCCTTGGTCTCCCTGTGTTACTGCCACACCCACATGCATATACACCGACTTCTTCCTGTCTATACCTTAACTGACGTGCAATATGTTATGAATTTTAGAGAATTAATATATGTTATATTTATTGGATGAAGTTTGAAGTTCTATAGCCAATATTTATCAAGTTTTAGAAACAGGAAACTTAAAATTCTTATCAGTGCTTCTTTTTATTCCTACCTCTAAAGTAAAGAAGGAGTAGCAATGATTTGAGTTTGTCTTTCTTTTGGTGAACAGTGACTCTCCTAATAAATAGAAAATTATAGTAAATAGATTTATAAGTAAAAACCAAAAAATCATATTGATATTATCCATGGGTATCAAATCATAAAGAGAGATGATTATATTATAAATTATGATTTCCAAGGTTTTTTAAGTGTTAAGTTTTTACACTTACACCTAAGTCTTTGTTTTTTAATACTGTTATTTTATAAATATAGCCTTTCAACTATCTGAACACTACTTTCACACATTCTTCAGTCTTTCCCACCTGCCTAAGGTTACAATATTATATAAATGAGAGATTCCTTTCTATTTTTCTAAAATGTCAACACCTTTCACATAGGCTTTACTAAAACTTAATTTGCTTTCTGATGAAAACAAACCTTCCCTCCACCTCCCTGAAATAAACCTTAACAATAAAATGCGTAGCCTCCCAGAGGGAAGGTAGATTTTAATCAAGAATTTCTAGAAATCATAGTATGCTTTACTTACAGAATGCATTTCAAAGAAAAATGCTGAAAACTCTTTTCTTCTTTTCCTTATGATTTATCCTCCTGTATGAATTGGCTTTATTTCTTACATTCTTGCAGGTTTAATTCCTTATGACAGAGAAGATCTCAAATTCTCTTCCTTTTCCCTGTAGTCACATGGTCTTCTCCTCTGTTTTTAAGTGGCTTGATAGCATCCTGATAGAGAAGGAAGGCATAGGTGGTGGAGAAGGGCTGTTCAGAGGAATAAGTCCCAGACGTGGACTCTGAATGGATCGTACGCCTTTCCCATTTCTTTCATGCTCAATATTGCATCTCTGTTGGGTCTCAAGACTTTTATGTCAAGTCTATATGCATAAAGCATAAGAACTTAGAAAAGGAAGAAGGCCCAACTGTAATCAAGGGTGAAGTACTTTTGTGGCTTCCACACTGAATTGGACTCTTCACTGGAACATTAAGGGCTTCAATACATTTTCTCATCATTTTTCATTACTATCATGGACTTGCATAAAAAAAAACTAGGCTTGCTTTTAAGTTAGGTTTTCATGGAAGAAAAAACTGAATTCTTCTTTGTTAACCATCTGCTATGTTACTTTAAAAATTTATCTTTTTTTAAGAGATATATTCTGAAAATTCAGTATCTTTTAAATTTTTAAATAGCTTTCTTTAGTCCTATTTGAAGCCTTTGGTCATAATTTGAGTAAGTCTTGCTTCATCTATGTGGTCACAACCTATATTGGTTTCAGAGTAGGATATGGCAACTGTGAAGAGTTTATGTTTTCATCCTAAGCACTCTTTCCATGGGAAAATTGCCCTTCCCACATCCTTTGATAAATATGCAGAGTTCATGTGGTTCATCTAATCTCCTTCCCATCCAGTGATGCTCCAGTGATTTGCATATAACCCAGAACTGACTGGACAACTCTGTTCCTGGCAAAGTGATCAGCCTAAGCCAATCAGTCAATGGCAGGATCTATCAAGGAAAATATATTTTGGGATCTGCTGCTCTAAGAATGATCTTGAAGCTGACACCAGCCATTCTGTTGGTGTATGGAGAAGAACCAGGGCCCATGGTTAAGCTTATTTGAGTTGTATTTTTGTCACTTGCAACTCCAAAGATTTATACAGAAAGTTGATATGCTGGCATTTCTTTTGCAGTGGAGTGTCATACTATCTTTAGCATCTTTACACTCAGCCCATTATTTTTTTATAGAATGACAGGAATGGATATGACCTTAGATTAAAATGCTACATTGTTTTTACAAAAATACTATGTTATATTAGATGTTAAGAGACTGTCTTAATTTAGGTTAATCTTAGAAGCACTTTCCATAGAGAACCCTATATAAAATGACTGCAGAGCACTATGAAATACAATTAAAATCTACAGGTTGATATAATGTTTGCTATTCTACTTTTGAAGTTACAAGTGTTATACTTACAAATGGGGTAATTGATAATTCATTACCAAAAAAGTCTACATTAAACCAACTTGTTCTTGTCTATCCTGATAAGGTATTGGATACACTAATTTTTTCCAAAGTCTTTGTTCAGAGGAAATATATTCCCAAGGAAATACATTCCATACCTAACTCATTTCAGAATCATCAAGCTAAGCAAGGTTAAACTTTTCTTACTTGTTATTTGCAGGACTTCTCAAAACTCTATGTTAATGGATACTGTCAATCTACAAAAAGGAGACAGTATTCAGCCTTTCTTAATATTATTTAACCATGGAATCATTTGTCACTAAGCATTGTCAGAGACTAGTGTTCTACAAGATACACTTTGGGAAATTCCAGTCCATATTGTTAAAATGGGCCTTGTACACAGTGCTTGCCAGTTAACAAGGCATATTAAGAGAAGTCTTTTCACATGTCCAAGTGAAAAAGAGATCTCTCTTCTTTACGTAATTTATAAAGCAGTAGGGTTGAGAATCCAGAATAAGAGGATGTGAACACCAGATCTCCCACTTACTAACTGCTCATTGAGACTGTGGTCAATAGATATTTTCTGTGAACAACAAATAGAATCTTCTCTCTTCCCAGGCTCTTCTTTTCCCACTTTTACCTGAAGTTAATTCCTTATTCTTCAAGAGAAAGCTCAATCATTGCCAACCTTCCCTAATGCCCTCTCTGTTCCTATGTACTGTTATATCATAAGACATACCACACTGCATCTTGACCCCCATTATGCTTTGAGCTATCTTAAAGCAAAAAAAATGATTTGGTCATTTTTATATCTCTGGAGATAAGCATAATTCCTGACATTTAGGCAGTTCTCAATAAACAGCTCTACCAATTCAAAAATCATCCCTCTTAACTGTTTATGTTTGCTAATGAAGAGCTCCAGCTGCCAGTTGATATTAAAAGCCTTAATAGGTCAAAATATTTGATGCTTTCATCACTAAAATCTATTCCATTCCAGTAGACTCCAACATTGGTTGCTCTCACTAACGGTGGGAGTGAAGGTGTGCAATACAATCACTACCATGCCAAAAGAAAATAGAATTTATATTCATATATTTTTTTTCTAATTAAGAAAAACTTTACAGCTATCTAAAATACTCATTGTCTTCCATACACAGTCTATATTGCAAAAGGTACTCAAGGTAGTTTAAGGCAAGAGAGGAAGTGCTACCATACATAGGTATAAAAGTGATGACCTAATTCAATCCTGGTTTTTCAACATACTTCAGTTGCTTAATTTAAGTTCAAAGTTTCTATTCCTGGGCTTAAACTACATGTCACAAAATAGATAAATGGCTTTTAAAAACACTCTGCCAGCAAACCACAGTTTGAAGATACAGCAGAAATAAAAATTATACAAACACAGATGAACTATAGGCAAACTGCAAAATAGACTTTCCTGTAATTTCTAATATAGCCTTCCAGCCAATTTACAAGGTCAACACAGTAAGTCTAATTAGGAAAAAAAATCCAAATTTATCAAGGAATTTTAAAATATGGACTTAAACCTACTTTTTAAAATGTAATAGATTGGCTGAGATTAGCTGATGAGATGAAGACACTGCAATTCCTAAGACATTAAAAAATACACCTTATTCAATGTAATGTAATCTACTATTAAACATTTACATTTTCCTAGGTATGTTATATATATATATATATATATATATACATATATATGTATATATATATACATGTATAATAGTTATATATACATATATAATAGTTATATATATTTACTATATTTTAATATATATTGTTAGTATATGATATGTGTAATTATGAGTTTTATATATAGTTTATTTCTTAAGAACTGGGAGTAAGTAGGATGAGTTGGGGCATGAAAGGGCATAAAGGTATTCTGTATCACTGCCAGAAAGTCTTAAGACCAATGCTTTGTTGGAACTTCCCAGAGGGACAGGCTTGATAGTGTTCAGATGTTTAAACATTACAGACACAGATAAAAAAAAAAAACCTATACTGGAAGAGAGAGGTCAGATATCAGATTCAGATGTGAAGCTGATACAGCTTGCCAGATTCCCATGGAATGCAGTCCTTAGTATTACTCTGTATTGCTACAGGATTGATAACTACCTTCTGCTCTTCCTCTTTTTCTATTCAAAGATTTCATTGAGGAATCAGTATATTCCATTTCAGGGCCGTACGTTCATCAATATCCAGTTCTAGCACCATGTATCCTAATATATATCATAATACATATATGTACTTACACACATACATGCATTATACATATATAATTATATATACATATATATAAAATTTCTAAATGTACTTTTTTGAATAACAGCTTTATTGACATAATTTATATATAATACAATGCACCTATTTTAAATGTACAATTCAATGGTTTTTAGGGTGTTCATAGGGTTGTGCAATCATCACCACACTTTCATCAATTCCCCAAAAAGTCCTGTACTCATTAGCAGTCACTCTGGCAACCAGTCATCTACTTTCTGTCTCTACAGATTTGCCTGTTCTGGACATTTCACATGCCTAATATATTTCCAGTATTACCTTTACTCCTAATGCTACAATTGATTTCTACCCACATCAGATGGACATAACTTTCTCTGACATTTTTCTTGCTCTGATAGAAAGGTATCATAGAGGCAAGGCAAAAAGCCTCAGTATCAGGTTAGTTTCTGGAAAAATATAGAAATTGCTAAATACAGCTAGGAACAATTCATACTTTTTTGTTTGTATGTATAGAAATGGAGGAATATAATAAAATGTCATCCATCATTACAGATTCTTTTGTTTTTAAGGCTTACACATTACACTTGATTGTTAATGCTTAATACATTTGGAACATTTTTTTTCTGGACTATGCATATTTTTTAATCCTGCCAGTCTTTCATTTACATAGTATTAATTGGGCCATGTAATATATGGCAGTTGCTTTGTGTGATTTTTACAATAATCCTATGGCAGAAAGTAGGTCAGTATAATTATCCACATTTTAAAGTAAGGAAATTGAGACTAGAAGTAAAGTAAATGCTCCAATCATGCAACTAATACAAGGAAGAAATAAGAACTGAATTTAGGTCTTCACACTCTATCATGTGCACTTCCCACCACATTACATTCTCTACAAGCAAACCACCATAGTCCTGACATAAAGACTGTGTAAGAGCTAACTCCATAGACAACTTTAGGAAAAGACCATTTTCCTAAGTTACCTATGATTATAGTTCGGACATTTCTACATGCAACAGAAAGATTTCATTTTAAGTGCTATTGTGGGTCTGGGCATAAAGCCTTATGTAAAAAAAAAAAAAAAAAAAAAAGAAAAAGAAAATCCCTTTTCTGGTCTGCTGTCTTCTCCAATGGTCCCAAACACAGAAAGGCTTAGATATTTGAGCTCTAGAATTCACCATTTCCTCATCCACACCTCAGTACACAATATTCTCTACTAGTTATTAAATCCCAGTGGGTTTGTTGCAAAAAAAAAAAAAAAAAAAAGAATGAGACAAAAACTAATGTGCGATCATTTTACACAAAGATTCTTAAGCTAGGAATTCAGTAGGGGGAAAAAAAAACACAAGGGGAAGAGAACTGGCAGATTACAAGGTCAGCCCCCATTGGCTACAGCAGTGGCATAACAACATCAGAGCAATGTCTAATCACCTTACCAATCATTGTGGTCTCTTGCTGTGTCTAATACAGTGTCTCAGGGTAGACTGCCGCTCTTCTAGCTTTTAAGTGCCTTCAGCTTGAAGACACTGACATTTCCATGAGGTGTACATATTTAACCTGGGGCTGGAATCATCTTCTGCAGTCAACAGGCTGCCTATATGCAGGCTGGGTTTCCAGAATCCATTGGCACAAGTCCTCTGAGGCAAAACAGGGCTAAGCCAGGTAGGCCTGTAGTGATGGATCAGCTGGGCTTGTCTTGGTACAGTAACCTAATAAACTCCAACTGTGGAAGGCACCACTGGTTCTGCGAAACCCGACTGTTCATAGTAACAGGACTTTTTCCAAGGCGGTTGGTGAGAAATTCAAGTGGTCCTGTCTGCTAGTAATATCTGGGGCACTACCTCATCCATTTAATTAACCCCCAGAGAGCTAGCTAAAGAACTGCTCTGATTACAAAATAATGGGTCCATCAGGCACAATTAGTACCCACGTGAAACATGGTAGTTTGCATGAAAACGACTGAAGTAAACAATACTAGGCCCTGAAAGGGGCTGTCTTCCTAATTAACCCTTAGAGGGCTAATCTGTTTGCCAGAACAAAACCTAATGTCATGCCTTTGCCAATTGGCATGCTAGGGAAAGAGTTTTTGCATCAGATCTTGCTAGGCACGGCACTGGCAGGTGGAAATGCCTAATCCCTAACGACTTACACCATGGAACACGTGTAAGACACACAGGGCTTCATGAATTTATCAAGCAGTGATTTGCTAAGGCATTAATGGATATATTATAAAGAATGAATCCTGGAAAGAGTCTTAGAAAAATCCCAATTCTTGGAAACATTGCATTCATACTCTTGCTACTTGAGAGCAAGACTTTTTTTCTGATGGTTCCATAGAACCTAGCATAATGCCCTGCATGCAGGACATGCACAGACTCAGTTGTGGGTGTGGTTTGATTCAGAGTGATATTGGGAAAGAAAAAAACTAGTGTTTTTTCTGGACTCTCAGTAAGATAAACCAATCACTGTTTGAAAATCAATTTTAATCATCACATTTTTATTCTGAATTCTGATGAGACTTTGTATTTGTTCTTTCACTGCCATTTCTTTAGCCCCTAGAGCAGTGCCTGATATACAGCAGGTGCTTTCTAAAATATTTGTTGAATAAGGGTATGAATGGCTTAAGAAGGGGTTACTGTGAATGAGATGGTGGGTGGGCAGCAATAACCCAAAAACACAAGTTGTTTAAGAGCTGAGTGATAGAAAGGGCAATGATTTATATTTGATGTGGTAGGGTTTTTATTACCTTTACATACATGTATGATCTAAAGTATCTCCTTATTTTCAAATTATACATCTTCTAAGAGTCCAAGGTGGTCAGATTAAAGATGGTGGTTACTATTTTTAAAAAGGGGGGGCACCTGCGTGGCTCAGTCAGTTGAGTGTCCCACTTCAGCTCAGGTCATGATCTCACAGTCAGTGAGTTCGAGCCCCACATTGGGCTCTGTGCTGACAGGTCAGAGCCTGGAGCCTGTTCTGGATTCTGTCTCCCTCTCTCTCTGCCCCTCCCCCGTTCATGCTCTGTTCTGTCTCTCAAAATGAATAAACATTAAAAAAAAAAAAAGATGGTGCTTCCTAACTGAAGCAAAACTCTTCCATTAATCCTCAGGTTTTAAGTCTTCCAGGGGCCGGCATGTGTTGGATGCAGTATGATGTGATGGTAAAATGAAACCCATTTGGATCCACAGACCCTAACTTTGAACAGGGACTTTGCCAAAATTCTCCTATGTAAACATCTTTTATGTCTCTAAACCAAAGTTACCTTACCTATGAGAGTAATACTACTCACCTTTATCTTCATGTAAAGGACTCATAATTGTTAGTGGTGATGATGATGATTACAATAGTGATTATAATGATAAACTTTTAATTCTGATGAATAAGAAAATTATGACAGCAGCTCAAAAATTAAGCAGAGCCATACTCAATTGTTCACAGGTACAGGAAAAAACTTTGATTCAGTTATACACATGTGCACACACACTTCCGTGCAGTAATGTTCTGGATAGAGATCTTGGGTATGTTTACCCAGAATAAAAGTAGCCAAAGAGGTTCTTTTGTGGCTTCTTCTATACCCAGAACAGTGTATTGGGGAGGTGTGTCCTGTACCAGGATGCAGCAGCCAGATTTGTTCAAAGCCTCTGTTGACATTCATTGTGGCAGAACCGGCACCCTGTGACATTATTTTACCTAATCTTTAAGCAAATGAAACTTACTGGCTGGATACCAAAGGACAGCCTCAATTTTCTTCATAATTTTGATTATCAGATCAGCTAAGCACATATCAGATTCTCAATATGTTTGTCATCAGGAGGAGAGAACAAAGTCTGAGAAATATAACTAGTTGGCTTATATTTCACTTGGGCAAAGGAATACCAACAATCCTGGCTTTTATTTGTTTGTTAATCACAATTATTTAGATCTATGCTGTGGCACCATGGCTAGCTATCACAGTAAGAAGTCATGATCTTATGCTTAAAGGAAAAGCTTCTCAGTTGGGCTCTTTGCTCCTTGTGGTCCTAAAATTGTATCATGACCTCAGTCAGCCCCTTTGGGGCTTCCTAGATGGAAACCTTAGCTAGGAGAATAGGAATGCTCCTGAGGACTGAGCCAGGTCCCTTTCCACACTACACTTAAAGTCCCGAGCTTAGTCTCCTCTTATTGAACTGCCATTGAATGACAAGATTTACAGGGAGGGAAATGTATTCCACTCCATGAAAAGAAGTATCTTCTGTTCTTCCTCCAAGTCTGACTTAACAAGATCTTTAAAAAATAGAAGGGGTCTTAAAGAAACCCATCTGGCTTCTGCATACCAAATTTGCTCTAAATTCCGGGAGTCAGGTTAGGCTGTCAATATAATCTGAGCCATCATGTGTTATTCATGTTTCTCTGAGGTCATCAATGTCTTTCTTGCTATTGTTACTATTCTACAAAAGAATGGTGCTTAGTGAAGTAATTTCTTCTTAACTTCTACCATGTGCCTTCTATAGACTACATTCAAAAGCCTATTTTAAAATTCTATACCTCATCACCATCCTTCCTCTAGAAACTTAAATGCAATCAAGACCTCCCTACCTATATTGTTTTTTTAATAACTTACTCACTTAATAACTAGTATGTACAGATAAGGAATATGCACCTCAGTCTTCTTATTCTATGCCAGCACTGAAAATTCCAAAGATGCAGGATCACACACCTTTTTTTTTTATGATTTATAAGCATAAAACATTTTGTAGTAATGGGCCATTTAAAAATCCGTGTGAAAAATTATCCATCAGCAACACAGGTACCCTGCCAATCTGATCTCCAGGGACCCATTGTTAATTGCACCTGTAAAATAAGTCACCAATAAGAATACTGTACGTTTACCAAAATTTATATTAAAGGGTAGAAGATTTCATAAAATCTCAGATATTATCATTACTGCATTGAATGTGATAATAAGAGAAACTAAGTCTCACTGACAATAAAACCTATGGTATTTGAAAACAAGAGGGCTCAGATCTTTGGGCTTTAATGCAAAGAGCTCCCTATCTGCAGTTATTAGATGTGTGTTGGAAACCTAGTTGTGCTATCAGCAAGCTGTGTGGCCCTGGACGATTTCCTTTGCCTCTGTGGAACAGTTTTTCCCTGCCAAACATGGCCCACAGGATTGTTGTGTGGTCTGAGAAATTAACGCCTCATTAAATTCTAGGATGCTAGCAATTTCTAGATCCTAAGTAAATCTTGGGTAAGAACGTTAATTTTGAGAAACAAAGGATGTGGCACAAACCATGAGTCTTTAATGGCAAGCTATTACTAATAATACCTCACATTTTATTGACAATAGTTTATAAGTCATTCATCAACACGTAAACTTTCTTGGTCATCACCACCATGCCAGGAGGCAGACATGTTGGGCATTTTAATCTTCATTTTATAGATAAGACAGTAGACAGTGAGAGAGTTAAAGTGACTTGCCCAAAGGTACCTGCTGAGATTTCAGTCTCTTAATACACAGTTTAATTCTTTCCATTTTGCTCTGAATGTAGGAGAAAGCTGATCTCAGGAAATACACTCAGTAAAGTTATAGCACAACACTTTTAAGCATCAACTAATTCTTTGAAATGGCTGAAGCCTGTGTCACCTCCGGAGTGCCTTTATTTACCTTTTGATTGAATCCCTAAATTGCCCAGACTTCACAAAAACCTATCTTTTCCTTCTTACGCATTCATGCTTTATCTCAGACTGCCATACAGAATACTACAGATTGGGTGGCTTAAACACCAGAAATTTATCACAGTTTTGGAGACTGAGAGGCCTAAGATCAAGGGGCTGGTAAGGTAGATTTTATCCTGAGCCCTTTTCTCTTACCTTGCTGGTGGCTGCTGTCTCCCTATGTGCTCATGTGTCTTGTTTGTGCCCCGCATGAGGTGACATGGGGGAGGGAGGAGCTATTTCTCATGTCTTTTTTTATAAAGGATAAACCCCATCAGGAAAGCTCCACCCTCATAACCTCATCTAACCCGAATTC
This sequence comes from Prionailurus viverrinus, assembly GCF_022837055.1. Classification (NCBI taxonomy): domain Eukaryota; kingdom Metazoa; phylum Chordata; class Mammalia; order Carnivora; family Felidae; genus Prionailurus; species Prionailurus viverrinus. The sequence goes on along the minus strand of NC_062573.1, from coordinate 36,761,834 downwards.
TCTTCCAAAGACCCCATCTCTAAATCCCATCATGTTGGGAATTAGAGTTTCAACATATGAATTTTAGTGGGAGCACATACATTATACAATACATACATTTAGTCTATAATACACACATTTGGTCTATAATATATTCATTTATTCAACAGTAATCATTATGGGCTTAGGTGTAATAACCTGTACTCATTTACTAGTGAACAAACAAGTTCTTTTCCAGAGATATCACACTATTAGATCTTCAAAAACAATTCTTTTATGTGAGTAAAGCAAAAATATTATTACCATCTTATAGAGGAAGCTGAGTCTCAGAAGAAAAATCAGTTTTGAGCTTTTAAAAAAAAATTTTTTTTTAAACATTTGTTCAGGTTTGAGAGGCAGGGAGAGACACAGCATCAGCAGGGGAGGGCAGAGAGAGAAGGAGACACAGAATCTGAAGCAGGCTCCAGGCTCTGAGCTGTCAGCACAGAGCGCGACACGGGGCTTGAACTGATGAACCACGACATCATGACCTGAGCCAAAGTTGGACGCTTAACCGACTGAGCCACCCAGGTGGCCCTCGAGCTTAGTTTTAAATCCAGGAATTTTGAGTGCAAATCCAATTCTTTCTCTATATCAAAGCAATGTGCGGGATACAAAGGTATCCACTCATGCAAAATAGTTATAGAGAACGTGCTATTTGTCCACTACAGTTATTGGGGACACATGGTGAATAAAACACACTGAATCATGCTTCCCTTCTGAAAGCATATTTCCAGACCTTTCACCATCCAGCAACAAGCAGTTAGGAAAGACATATAAAAACAAAACAAAACAAAACAAAACAAACAAACAAAAAAAAACAACTCTACAGGGAAGCTAACAATAAAAAGCCACCTAGCAGCAAAAGCAGGAAAATGGTACAGAACTTCAGAGGACACACAGATTGTGTGTGATAAATAAAACACAGAAAAACTTTCACCTAAGGGGAAACTCTTGAAGTGAAGTCTGGAGGAGAGGTGGAATGGAGGTGCAAGCAAGGAAAATAAAGAGAGTCTAGCAGGTCCACTAGACTGTCAGTTCCCAGAGGAAAGGGGTTTTGTCTCTTTTATTAAGTGCCTAGAACACAGTTATTGTCATACATTAAGTGCTCAATGTTGACTGAGCTAGCAAAGGATAATTCTAAACATAGAAATACTATAAATGCCATCCTGAAGGAGGGGAGATAAAGCTCAAGGTGTGTCTGTGGGAGCTACCATGGGACGAACAGATAGGCAACCTACTGCCTTTAACCTAAAGACCAAACAGAGATTAGTTACTTAGTTCCCTTAAATACATTATAATACTCTCCCTGATAGATAAGGAGATCAAGCCTCAAAGATATTTGAGTACCTTGATATTCTGTACCTTCCACAGAATCAATCAATAAATGAATGATAAAACTGGATTTATATTATATATCCATGTCCAATTAATTCTAAAGTTTAAGTCCTGTCTGCAATGCATTCTCTTCATTCTGAGAATAAATACAAATGCAGATATGAATATAGATATAGATATAAAAATGTACTCTGGAATTGTATTTGTTACCCCAGAGTGAAAACAAAAAGAGTCCAAGACAGATCGTTCATGAAATGACTTTATGAGTTTCAAACATTCAGCTGCCGATGTATTTGTATCCTAGTATATGCTGCATAAGTCCTCAGAAAGCATATATGTAATTGTCTAGGTGAAACATAGGCTCGTTGGAACAAGAAAGGCCAATCTTATCTTCATCCTTCTACACCTAAGTGCTTACTCACAAATACCCTCTCTTGTGTCACCTAGTATGAAGCAGGATTTACTTAATGAGTAATAAAGAAGGCTAAATCCTTTTATTTTCCTTCTCTTGTGATTTCTGGGAGAGCGTTATTTTAACATTTTTATTTATTGACATTTGCTGTTGATATCTTGCATGCACTGTGGACAGATCTGGAAGCTTGACTTCTCTATTCTACATTTTAAGAGCCACCTTCCCTAAGAAAACACAGCTATAGGCATACCTTTTGACCTTCCTCTTCAGAGATGTTCCCAAGAGGTGGCCATGCAGGAGAATATTAAGTAGAGTTTGTACTCGTTTGCCTCAGAACATTCCCCACCTCTGAGTTTCAGCAGAAGCAAAAGCCTTCAAAATCCCAACCACAGAGCTCACTTTGTGAAGTGACTGCTCTGTCAAGAAATGAATCTTGACAACACAAAGTAATACTTCACCTAGACTACACCTATCAGGCCAAAAGGTCTAGTGCAATTTCTTTGGAGTGAAGAATCATATATGCCTTCCCACTAGGGCTTTGAAATATTCCATTTCCTGACTTGAGCTTTTAAACTATAACCACTTGGTAAATGAAGGAGAAACTACCCCTTTGGGTTTTTTTTTTTTAATTGCTAGGAAGTAAGGTAGAAACACAGCAAATATCTTTTGATTATTTCATCTCTATCTTCACCAATATCAAATTGTCTCACTCAAATATTGCTGAGGTATCAGGAGCTTTTCTTTTCTTTTTTTTTTTTTTCTCCTTTTTAAAAACATATATTCAAGGCTAGGGAATGAGACCCTACCAGTACATTTGGTGCTTTTTAGGCCACTCATAGAACGACACGGCTTCTGGGATATCATCATTGGCACATATCTGAATTCGGTTCAGATTGGTCTCCTGTTCATCATTGATCACATGTTGGATGGGTATTTACTTAAGCTCCCTTGATCTTTGGTTTGACTTCCTAGCTCATATATTCATCCTGATTCATGACATCTTCACCACATATCCTAGTCCTGGGCTTAGCTGATCTGGATCTCAACAGATCCAATCTCGAATTCTCTTCCTGATCACCCACCAGACTTCTCACAGGTTTTACCAGCATTTGAAGGAAAAGAATGAATACAAGCCCAACCCACCTTCTTAGCTCAAGTCAAAGGCCACCCCTTAGCTGGGCTACCTCAAACTTGACACTTACTTTCTCCTGTCTTTCTCTTTCCTGGTATGTTGAATAAGGATAGAAATAAATGGCCTGGCCTGCCCTAGTTTTATTGTGGGGATGCCGTAAGTTCATATATATGAATCATTCATATAGAAGACAAACCTCTTTTTAGGTTAGTTCTCTGCTGCCCCTCCCTGGCTCCAAGTTTCTATAATTAATTTAGCCCTTTTAAATCAATTTAAATTTGGGTGGGAATTGGCCCTTTAAGTCTTGATAGCATCAGTAACTAAACCAGTGATAAGAAAAACTTTTAAAAAATATATTCTCGTTTATATATAAAAAGTATAAGCCATATATATTGGTTAAGGTTTTCCTCAAGTCTATTTACATTTAGCATCCAACCCTTCGGACTTATTTTTCAACTCTGATTTCTTTAGCTCTGTGTTTTTCAAATCAATCTTTATTTCTGTGCCATCAAGAACATTTTTTTATGGAGATTTTCTTCCTTCCTTCCATCCTTCTTTCTTTTCTCCCTCCCCGCCCCCCTTTCTTTCTCTCTCTTTCTTAAAAGATTTTAAAGTAGTTTCTACACCCAATGTAGGGCTTACACTTAAAACCCCAAGATCAAGACTCATATGCTATACCAACTGAGCCAGCCAGGTGCCTCTGATGGAGATTTTCTTGGAAGAGTTATCTACAGTATCTCCAAGATTTTCTTCTGAAATATCAGGATATCCATTTTACTATTTTTAAAGTTGGATTTTCTTGATTTTATGAGAATATATCAATGGAGACTTTTCAGAGAGGACAAGGAGGATTCATTCTTTCCTTATATGATTTGTTGACTAAAGCATCAAGGGAATTCTGTTGTTTATCATACCATCCAGAATAATTGCTTAGTTTGTTTATAGTCAGGCAATGACAACTGCATCCCAACTGCTGTCTGCCTGACAACAGTTGAAAAGGTCTCATCTACTTTAAGACCTAACTTGATTTCAGAGAAGACAAAATGTGAAAATTGTCTATCTTAAAACTGATGAAAGGTTCATCTTTCTGAAACTTTATTACTCATGATCCCTGCAATGGTGGTATAATGCCATCCATTTTGTTTTATAATGATTTCCAGGATATGATGAGATGCTAGCATGCCCAACATTCACTAGCATATAATGCCAGAATCCTTTATTCCACTGATCTTTATCTGACCATCTAGCATATTCCAGGTACTTTACCTAGGCATTGCAGGTACAAGTGATAAAAGACATAGCTGCCTGCAGAACACCACATTTTGTAATCCAAACTGTATAGCAGACTAGTACAATGGAAACTTACTGCAGGAAAAACTACCAAGTCTGTTGATCCAATCACCTCAGTTGACAGATAAAGAAACTAAGGCTTGGAGATAAGAAATGCCAGATACATGGGCTAATTAATGACAGTTGTATGTACTGTATTTTGATTTTTTTTTTCTGGAAAAATTTAGGAATCTATCAGGTGAAAAAAGATTAACACTATGACTCTAATATACTTTAAAAGAAGATTTGTCATGCACTCATGCTATTTTGATGGTTTTATTTTATATGAGGATAAATAATAACACTGGTGAATGGTCATTTAACTTTTTATTTTCTTAAATTATGGAATTTCAACGTTTATTTATTTATTTATTTATTTATTTATTTATTTATTTATTTATTTATTTATTTATTTTTGGGGGGGCAGAGAGAGACAGAGCATGAACGGGGGAGGGGCAGAGAGAGAGGGAGACACAGAATCCAAAACAGGCTCCAGGCTCTGAGCCATCAGCCCAGAGCCCGACGCGGGGCTCAATCTCACGGACCGCGAGATCGTGACCTGGCTGAAGTCGGACGCTTAACCGACTGTGCCACCCAGGTGCCCCTTAAATTATGGAATTTAATTTTTAAATTATAGAGTATTTTATACTTATGAAATCATATTTAATGTATTCTATAGAAGATGCATGAAAAGGGCTAAAAGAAAACCTACATTAAGAAACAGAGTATTTCATGTATCATTGCATCCTCTTATGTAGCCATTCCCTCCCCTCCCTTTATAGGTCATCAGCATTCAGAACCTATTCCCTGGCATTTCTTTGTAGTTATAATACATATGTATGGAGCCTGAAATATTGTTTAGTTTTGCATATTTTTGAATTTTATATAAGGAGAATCCAAGCAAATGTATTATTCTCCTGACTTCTTTTCTGTTCAACATTACATTTATGAGATTCATGTTGATCTAAGTGGCTGTTTCATTTACTTCACTGATGTTTAGTTAACACTGAACCAAAATTTATCTCTTCATTCTCCTGTTGGATATTTGTGTTATGTCCAGTTTTTATTATTATAATCAATGCTGTACATTTATTCTGTTGTACATATATGACTGTTTCTAGCTTATATATATATATATATATATATATATATATGAAAAGAATTGCTAGTTCATTAAATGTGCACATCAGCAATTCTCCTGGATAATTTACACAGATACTAGAAATATATGAAAGTTCTTTCTTCATAGCCTCACCAAAACTGCTTGTTCTGCTTAAAATTTTTTTCCAACTTAGTGGATGTAACAGTGGCATATTGTGATATTAATTTGCATTTCCTTGGTTAAAAATGAGACTAATTATGTTGTCATGTACTTATTGCTGTGTTGAGTTTTCCCCTCTATGAAATGCCTGTTTATTCTTCTGCCTTTATGTTTTTTAAGAAGCTTGTCTTTTTCTTAGTGAAGAAGTTCTTTATATATTATGGATACAAATTCCTTTTTGGTTTTTTATGCTTGAAATACCTTCTATTTTGTGGCTGCTCTTCTCATTTTTTCATATCTTTTGATGAATAGTTTGCCATTTTAAGTAGTCAAATTTGTTAATTTTTCCTTTATTATTTCTGCTTTTTGTGTCATATGTTAGAGGGAAATATTCAGTTATTTTTTTCTTCATATGGATTAACAATTGTTTCAGGAGTATCTCCTGAGTGGCTAATGTTTCCCTCATTTATTTTCAGTATTTTGTCTGTCATATTATTCTTTGGTCTATTTTTCTATTCTTTCTACTGTGTCATGTCTTAAAAAAAAATAATTAAGTAGGCTCCACACCCAATGTGGGGCTCAAACTCACAACACTGAGATCAAGAGTCACATTCTCCACCAACTGAGCCAGACAAGCATCACTTAATTACAATTGTTTCTTAATCAGTTTTTGATTTCTGGTACTAGAACTACCTGTTCTTCTTCATGAATTAGCTTTCCCTGATCCTTTGCTTTTCTGTATACATCTTAAAATTATATTAGGGTTTTAATTGGAAATGCATTTGATTGACTGAATTTTTTTCTCAATATTTTCCCCTACTGGTTTGATACGTATACACAATAATTCCATTCTGTTAGGGGATACCATTAAAAGTGTCAACATGCCAAATCAATGTAGTCTAAAGTTAATCAGTATCTTTAACCACCTCTCAAACAGTAAAAGGATCTTAGATGTTTTCATACTGACCTCCTCCTGGCTTACTTTATATTGCTTTTAAACAGCTTTTTTCCCCCCTCTCTCATTTTTACTTCTGTAAATTACACACTATTACGTTTGTTTTCAAAGGATACTGCTTAAATCTACCAACATATTTTATTTTCTTTGCTCACTTTTCTTTTCTCATCTCCAATTTTTCTCCAGTATCACTTATTTCTCTCTGAAATTATTCTTCATAAGTGAAGATCTTTTGTTAGCAAACTTCAGTTATTAAAATTTTTTATGATTGGATTTATTTCACCCTGGGTCTTGAAAACAGCATTCCATTGGGTTTAAAATTTTAGATTGACAGCTATCTTTTGTGGCACATTCCAGATTCATTCCACAATTGTCTTCTGGATTCCACAATTGCTGTTGAAAAGTTACCTGTAAAAACTCATTGTTGATTCTTTGTAGGTGAGCCATCTTTTTCCTCTGGCTGCTTTTAAGAGCTAAACCAAGGAGTTCATTGAAATTCTAAAGCCTGTTCTTTCATCCTTTGTTTTGGTCTTCAACACAAGACACTGAAGTATATAGCGACGGTAGCACTTAAGGATGCTTTTCACTAACATTTTTTACATGTCTGAATAAAGTTTGACTTTACAGCTCAGAGGTTTCTATCTCATACAGAACCACAGTAAGCTATTCTAAGAGAGAAACACTTTGGCAATGTTGACAAAAGGCCAGAAAAAATTCTGAAACCACAAGAGTACTGACAGTCAATGGGACACCAAGATATATTCCTACTACATGTTATACACTTACTACTTGTTTGTAGAATAAATGAGAGAGTATTCAGCCCACAACTTAATAAATCAAAATGTTCAAAAGGGAGTAAGAGTTAAGAACAAAAGGATGGAGTTCATTGACTATGATTAATTCATTTCCAAAAATCACATATGAAATATATTTTCATCTACTCAAGTGAGCCTTACTAAAATGTGGTCATATTTTACTTACTATCCTATAGTAAGTGATAGGAATTTGACAACTTATGAATTTACATATAAGTATGACATTTATTTGTCATATTTTATTAGCTATATTTACTCATTCATGAATGAATTCATTTACTGAAAAATACTGTTTAAGGTCTTCTATACTCACCCATATTTTTATCAATTAAATGAGTCAAAACCAAAGGCTTATTTTTTTCACAGAGAAAGTAAGCAAAAACTCTTAGGCTATGAAGGAATCACATCACGAGGGTGCTATTTCATCACCACTGGGGAAGAATATTTTCATTGAAATGCCAACTAAATTGAATCAAACAGTTGCAAAAACTAATAACCAATGGTCACTCCAATGTTACCTAGAGATCCTTAGACATCTCTACTTTTTCTTTGATGCCAAAAAAAAAGAAGAAAGGACCGAAAAAAATAAAAAATTTAAAAATGGAAGAAAGCATCCTCAAGTCATGTTCACCTTGCAGCTACTTCCCTTTGTCAAAGGAATCTAGCCTACTGCTCCTTTGAAGGAAAAGGGCAGGCCTGATTTGATGATTAGGCTTGCGGTCTAGAGAAGGATGGGCTTATAATTTATCTGCCACGTATGTTATTGTTAAGCAGTGGTAAACAATACATTTTAAAAAAAAGTTTATTTATTTACAGAGACAGAGAGAGAGAGAATCCCAAGCAGGCTCTGCACTGTCAGTGCAGAGCCCGATGCGGGGCTTGATCCCATGAACTGTGAGATCATGAACTGATCTGAAACCAAGAGTCAGATGTTTAACAAACTGAGCCACCCAGGCTCTGAAAATACATGTTTTTTTGAAACTCAAAGCACAATAAATACAGCTCTTGCCTAAAAATATGCTGGTGAAGTATTTATCGACAGAAAAAACAAACTCCTTTATTTCTACTTTGAGTCCATTGTCTCTGCCAGTGAGAAGGATGATCAAGCTAGTCTGAGAGGGACACACACTAGTGAGAAGATACTGAAGCCCACTCTGGTGGCATAACTCTCAGGAAGCATGTGTCTCCTTCCCAGATGCAACTGAAGATAAGATTGTACAAGTGCTGTCAGCAACATTTGAGGCACATCTAGAGCAGAACAGGCACTAAAAGACTGCTTAGAACAGTTTATTTTCCAAACACCTTAGTGACCTTAAAGAGAGTTCTAAATATTATTTTAAAATAGACTACATTAAAAATACATTTGTGAGCAATTAAAAAAGAAATGTCAATCCTGGGAGGTCCCGTATTTTCTCTATCAACAACTTCTATCATACTGACTTTAACTGATTTGAGGGTAACATCTCTAGACTCTTTTGCTAGTGACTTCTTAGAGTGGGAACACATTTCAGTTAGATAGTTTGGATTTAAAAAATGGAGGCAAAGATGAAAATAAGTGTTTAATATCTAGTGCATGACTAATTGTTATTACCCAAAGTGAACTGTATTGTCTAACAAGATGGAGACCTTTGGTGAAATGGGGAACCCTTTCAGGTCCTTGGTTTTCATCTGACCAACATTTTAATTAAACTTAGAGGTAACAAAAAACTAGAAAGACAATTATTACATTTTATAGCAGAATCAAGTTTTGAAACAGTCTCAATAGCCTAGAAAGAGAGTCTAACATTTGGATGTAAACATGACTTACCGAACAAAATTTGACAACTTGGCAGGTTAAAAACACTAGGGTTTTAGAAGAGTGTATTCAATATAAGAAGGTGATGATAAAAAGCAAGGACTCTACTGCCTACATCAAAAAGACTCTGGAAAGTACTTGATGAGCATAAGTTAACCTTTCCAGAGGCATTCTAAACCTTTTCTTTTTATTTCAGTATAGTGTAGGTTATAGATAGTATAGGCTTCTGATACTCTTGTAAGTTACTTTAAAAGAACTAATCATGTTACCTTACATTTATTATACTACATCATGATTTTACAACTTGTTCTTTCTCTCCCCCCACACCTTCTTTTACACTCTACACACACACACACACACACACACACACACACACACACACACAGTTTGGTTTAGAGCACACTAAGTGGGCATAATGTTTCAGATGGCCTCTGCTCCATGTGGTACCTCTTGTATACATGTTGATACTTGCAATTCTTTTTATCAAGGATAGATGTCAAAATGTATACACTTCTCAGACTATCTCCTTCACTTTGAAGGTTTAAAATGCAATTTGCATGACGCCAACACCCAAATTTACACCTCCATCTCTGATCTCCTTGCTATCTCCAGAATCACCTATCTCAAATTGTTGACAACTTTACTTAAATGTCACAAACATAACAGTTTCAAACAGACCATGAAACATTTCTTTCTCATATGTTCAGTTGTTAGTGTGCTACATCACAGTGAATAGCATCATTCTCCATCCAGTTGCCCAAGTCAAAAAATTTACGTATCACCTTTGATCTATCTTCCCCTTACACCCTGCTCATCATCAAGTCTATCAGCCCTATCTTTAAAGTAACTCCTGATAACAACCAATTATGTCCATCTCCATTGCTACCCACAACATTTCCCACCATTTCCAAAAGCATCCTTGGGACTCCCAATTCCACTTGTGCCTCCCATAGGACGTTCTTCAAATAGCCAAAGTCATCTTCCAAAGAACACACCAGATTTTCTCATGTCCTTGTTAAAATCCTCTAATGGCATTTTATTCCAATAAAAAGTTATCTGAATTTCTACCATAGCATATGAACCCTACCTGATCTGGTCTGGTATAATTTTTCCAGCCCTTTTTCCGCTTATGCTCACTTATTCACTAGAATCAAAGCATGATGGCTTTCTTCTATTCATTTGAACACCTGATTGGATTTTTCTACTTCCCTTGTCTGAAATTCTTTGCTTCCAGACTTTTAAATGGTTTTCTTCCTGTCACTTGCATCTTAGTTTAAATGTTACCTCTTAAATGACAACTCCTTTTACCTCCCCCAGTTACTATCAGAACATCCTATTTGATTGTCTTCAAAGCAAGCACCACTGTATGACAATTATCTTGTCTATTTCTTTACTGCTTATCTCCCTTTCACAAGAGCATATGCAGTAATGGGATCCTATCTGTAACTGCTTAAAACCTAGAACAGAGCATGGTGCATAGTAGTCGATAAATGTTTGTTGAATGCATGGATCTTGGAATAAGTGAAGAAAGGTTTAAAGTATGGGTACTTAAATTTCATCAAAAGTGTAGTGTTAATCAAGAAAAACAACTTAGAGCAGATACTTTTAGCTTGGATGGGAGGAGGCCACAAGGAGAACATCTTTGGACCTCTGAAATGGAAATGTCATCAGTGGTTGGACAACAGCAAGTGGAAAAAAATTTATGGGGGGAGGGAGGGCCACCTGGAACACAAGACAAATTGCATTTTCATTGGTTTGAGTCCAGAACTTCCTTTCTGGAGGATTCACTAATGGGGCGTAACACTATAAACCAGGGTTTTCAACATCAACACTACTGACATCTTGGGTGAAACAATTCTTTGTTGTATGGGCTGTTCTAGGCATCGGAGAATATTTAGCTGCATCCCTGGCCTTTGTTCACCAGATACAATTGCATTTTTCCACTTGTCACCATCAAATATCCTCAGAGAGGAGGTGAGGCAAATCACCTTTGGTTGAGATTAACTACAGTAAAATTTTTTTTGACACTGGCCTTTTTATCTAGTTTTTACACAAAATTATTTGGAAGAAATCACCTATTAGGGTGAACCATTGCAAAATCCTCAAAAAAGGGAATAAAATAGGGGGCAAAATGCCTTAATTTTAGAGTTGGCTGTGGCTTTTATGAGGATATATAATGGCAATGTTTCTTTGGGCCCAATGGTAACATTCAGAATTTTATTTTATTTTTTATTTATTTAGTTTTTCAAAGCAAATAGAAGTTTATTGAACACACCGCAGGACAGCAAAGGAGAGACCATCTATAATGAGGCAGTGGGTGGGGGCTATTGCTTTGTTTTGTTTTTAATGTAATTTATTGTCAAATTGGCTAACATAGAGTGTATAAAGCATGCTCTTGGTTTTGGGGGTAGATTCCCATGGTTCATTGCTTATATACAACACCCAGTGCTCATCCTAACATGTGCCCTCCTCAATTCCCATCACTCATTTTCCCCTCTCCCCATCCATCTTCAGTTTGATTGCTGTATTTAAGAGTCTCTTATGGTTGCTTCCCTCACTCTCTGTTTGTAACTATTTTTTCCCCTTCCCTCATGGTCTTCTGTTAAGTTTATCAAGATCCAAATATGAGTAAAAACATATAGTATCTGTCTCCCTATCACTGACTTATTTCACTTAACATAATACCTTCCAGTTCCATCCATGTTCCTGCAAATGGCATGATTTCATTCTTTCTCATTGCCAACTAGTATTCCATTGTGTATATAAACCACAATTTCTTTATCCATTCATCAGTTGATGGACATTTAGGCTCTTCCCATAATTTGGCTGCTTTTGAAAGTGCTGCTATAAACATTGGGGTACATGTACCCCTATGTATCAGCAGTCAACATCACTCATCATCAGGGAAATACAAATCAAAACCACACTGAAATACCACCTCAAGAGTGGCTAAAATGAACAAATGAGGAAACTACAGATACTGGCGAGGATGTGGAGAAAGGGGAACCCTCTTGCACTATTGGTGGGAATACAAACTGGTATAGCCACTCTGGAAAACAGTGTGGAGGTTCCTCAAAAAAAATTAAAAAAAATAGAACTACCCTACAACCCAGAAATAGCACTACTAGGAATTTACCCAAGGGATACAGGAGAGCTGTTTTGAATCTCAGCTCTGCAACTCACTATTTACTAGCTGTGTGACCTTGGATGACTTACTCAGTGAAGCTGAACATCAGTTTCCTCCTCTGTACAATGGGAAATGCAATCTGTTTTTTTGTTTTTTTTTTTGAGAGGTATTGTAAAGATTAAATCAAGTAATGCATGAGAATGGCCTGGATGAGTGTGTAATGCAGAATAGATTCTTTTTGAATGAAGGCATTTTTTTTAATCAAAGCACGTTTTCTTTTCATATCACACAAAAGTAGCTAATGCAAATGTATACAATGGTACAGAATCAATATACAGTGAAAACGCTGAGGGAATGTCTATTATTTCCATGCAAATAGAATTTGACAGGAGTCAAGTATCAATTAAGGTACTGCTTTCTGATTACACATTGGACTTCTTGATCATAGAAACCTTCTTAATTAAATCTGATCTTTATGCTTGACATGTGCTATCACACTCTCAACTTCTGATTCAATAATTTCATTTTGTTGAGGTATGCCTTCCTGCCAGAAGCAGGTGGGGGTGCTCCTATGTCACCTTGGGCTTTGAAGCACATCAAAGGTGAACGAAATAGAAAATCATCCTTTGAAACTTTATTAAAAGAGATGAAACTTTAGGGCCATGACCTTTAATTGCTGATTTTGAAAGACCTCATCTCAAATTGGTAATGGAAAGTTACATCATCTCAGCAAGATTCTAATAACCAGTCTGCACCCAAACTGAACACAAAACTTTCAATACAATTACAAAGTGTCAGATTAGAAAAAAAATCCTGTTGTTGATTGTGTGATTTAGGGGCAAACCTCTAGGTCTATCTTGGCATGGAAATGAGTCCCATCTTAATAAAACATTTTAATTCTTACAAAGCTGGGAGGACGGCCTCTTACTATAAACCATGGGCATGGCATTGGGGTAGAGCTTTGTAAAAATACATTTTGAAAATGGCGGTAGATAAATAGGCAAATAACACGCTTTGCAAACCTAAACTTGGGCTTTTGAAGCCTGTCTTATTCGGTGTCTCTAATCTCAGTTTTATTAACTTCTTTATTTTATCTTAAAAAATTTTTTTTAACGTTTATTAATATGAGAGAGAGAGAGAGAGAGAGAGAGAGAGAGAGAGAGAAGCAGAGCTTGAGCAGGAGAGGGTCAGGGAGAAAGGGAGACACAGAATCCAAAGGAGGCTCCAGGCTCTGATCTGCCATCACAGAGCCAGACACAGGGCTTGAACTCACAGACTGTGAAATCATGACCTGAGCTGAAGGCAGAAGCTTAACCAGCCACCCAGGTGCCCCCCACTCCCTCCTTTTTAAAAATTTTTATTTACTTATCACACACACACACACACACACACACACACACACACACAGTGTGAGCCAGCGGGGGAGGGGCAGAGAGAGAGGACAAAACAGAATCCCAAGCAGGCTGCAGGTTCTGAGCTGTCAACACAGAGCAAGACAGGGTGCTCAAACCGCGAGATCATGACCTGAGCGGAAGAGCTGCTTAAGCTCTGTCTTAGTTCTTACCTGTGACATTTTATCTTTCTCCTTCCTTGCTGGCTTCCCCAGTACATTGAAAGCACCTTCCAGTTTTCAATGCCTTCTTTCAAGAATAGGATTATACCTGGGATGCCTGGGTGGCTCAGTTGGTTAAGCGTCCGACTTCAGCTCAGGTCATGATCTCACACTCTGTGAATTCGAGCCCTGCGTCCAGTCCTGTGCTGTCAGTTCAGAGCCTAGAGCTTGTTTCAGATTCTGTGTCTCCCTTACTCTCTGCTCCTCCCCCACTCATGCTCTGTCTCTATCAAAAAATGAATAAACATTTAAAAAAAAGAGTAGAATTATATTCTGAAACCCACATGCTTTGCTAAACATCTTCTGTGAACAAGATTCCCAAACAAGGGATGCTTTTAGCAAGCACCGATGTCCCTGTAGACAGGAAGTCTGAACACTTGCTCCAGGATAGCCAAGTGGAACTCTGTAATCTTTAGCCTTGGCCCCTTTTGACTCTGTAGAATAAGTCTGGTTCTCCAAGGAGTGATAAATCTTATATGGCTGAGCCACTGGATGTTATTTAGAACCTACTTCCATAAGATGCTTTTGTTCTAAGGGGTTAGATTACAAGAAAAATATGCCACTTCCTCTTCCCAAAAGATTGATCATCCCTGACTGTTGGTTATTGAATTGGCATAAATGCATCGCATTCTAAAATTTCCTTTGTATTACAAAGCAAAAGCCAGGAATTTTGTTTCCTGGAGTCCCCTTCTCTTTATAGTTTCAGGATAAACTATGAAGATTAAATAAAATGTCACATGTGAAATGCCAGACACAATGCCTGGCACAGAGTAAGTATGTAATCAATTTAAGGTGTATTCTCACTCTTCCTCAACTTTGGATACTGATGCTACATTAAGAACATGCATAACAAATCTAATGAATGTCTAATCCTGAGAAGGTGATCAGATATATTAATTAATCAATAGTGATCAATTTTTATTGAAAAGTGTTAACTGTAATAACAGCAAAACCTGGAACTGACCTAGAAGTCAAAGTGGGGAAGGAATAAAGAAAAGTTAAGAGGACACATGTGTTGAGAAATTCATATCCAAGTAATTGTACATTGTATGTCACTTCAAGATTAGGATCCATTTTTTAATTAACTAACAATGATTATGCTGTCATTTTACTGTATTATGCCTATCTTCCTAGGCCCTCTTGGACCTTAGAGTATAATCTGATGAATTATTAATTAAAACAGAATCGGTACATTCTGAAAAGTAAGGGCAGAAAATGAAGTGGCTCTACTCACAGCCCTCACAGCGTAGAGTCTTAAAGAATTTGTTTTAGTCTGGCTTGGGATATTAAGTTTTCCCTAAAAAGGACAACCTTTGTTGGTATCAGAATCATTTTAATTAAACTCTGTATTTTTTTGGCTTTCAAACAGAATTTAAAAGTATCATTTACTTAGCATCTATTACATACTTTGAGGTCATCTAACAATTCAAGATGGAAGAAGAGAAGTAAAATGTTTGCAATAAAACACAATCTATGTCCATCCCAAGGAAATAACTAAATAGGTGTCAAGCACACGGGCTGAAGTTAAGGAAATAAATTATTAGTTTACAGGCACACGGTATGTGTCAGGTACTTATTAATATTATCATAGCTAATTCCTCAAATTTATTAAGATACCGTGTTAAAAACTTACGAAGGAGGTCTTCTTATTCTCATGTAAAACATGAGGAAATGAAGACTCATTTTGCCTAATGTTACAGAATAGATGAAAGAACTAGAAACCAAACCCTCTGGTGACAAATCCTGTTCATCTATATACTGCCATCTTACCTCAAAAAAACAAAATCAAAAGTTCAAAAAAAATGAAACACTTTTGATTAGTTGTGAATACCAAAGACATTGACTTGCCCTTAATAGGTACTATATCGAGCACTACTGGGCATTGTGGAGATTCATGGGCTAGAGAGTCTGTATAAGTAATTCCCCTGGGAATACAGAAAGCCAGTGGTTGGGAAAGCTTTGAAACAGATGAGGGGCCCTGGAGGGTGAATGTATGAGAAAATCTTTTGTAGGAGCATGTACATGGGGCTTTGGTTTAAGGTTATAGCTGCCACTGACTACTGTATCAGACACTTTGTGGGAATTTTACACACAGCATTTTAATTTAAATTTCAAAATACACTTATAGCTCTAAAGCATTATTTTTATTTTACTGATAAAGATTCACAGACAGGTCAAATAACTTGTCCCAGTTCACAGAGTCTAGCTGATCCTTAAGTTACAGTCAGAAACATTATACCATAATTTACAATTAAATGTTATAGTATATAAAATGCTTATCAGTCATAAATTTGACTTCAGTGAGATGTAACAGTCCCAGCCTGAGAAATCTTGTTTTATCTGTAACTCCCAGACCATGAAAACTGTAGGAGAAATGGGTACCTTCAAAATGACCCATCCCAAGCACCTTCCATACCTTTGGGATACACAAGAACGGACAAGGTAAGGTATCAATCTTTAGTGGTTCTTACATCTTAGTATCTTTTCTGAGGGCCTCAGAGACACTACAGCTGTCATAGTCTGGTTTTTAACTGAAAACACCAGCAGAGTAAGATTAATTGTTTAGCATTGAGGAAATGTATTTCTGATGTATCAAAAAACAAAAACAAAAACAAAAAAATCGTACTGAGTTAGAAGCTGAGAAGTGACATTGTCCAAGGTGACTATTCTGTGTATTATTATTAGAACTAGTGATGGTCAGTCTTACACCTGATTGGTAAAGCTGAGCCAGAGCAGCCCTGTGTCACGGACAACATTCCAGCTATCCCAGAAAGTGAAACATGAAAAAAAAGGATGGATACCTGGTTAGCTCATGAGAGTGATCAAGGTAGCAGGACTCATCTGGGACACATAAAGTCACCAATATGGGAAAGGAAGTCCGCAAGAATAACATGTGGTCAACTGGCAAAGAGAAACAATTTAAGGGGCACCTGGGAAGTATTTTACCAAGCAGCATGATACTTAAGGAAAGTTATGTGTTTGTAAGTAAACTGAGGCAGCTCTCTATGTTCAGAGATAAGGAAATCTCTAAAGGTAAATTATTAAGTAAACCAAATGTCATAAAGAAAACCACAGGCCCAAAATGGCATCACTTAGATTAAGGCAGTGAACAAAGACTTAATACCTAACTGCAGATGTACCACCACAGGAGCTTGACCAGTCAACATGGCATTTCCTGGTCAATTCTGATGGAAATTTCCTGATAGACCCCTTTTGCTGCCCTGAGGAGCAATGCATTCCTTGCTAATATACTATTTTTTTCTTCTTTTTTAAATGTCCTCTCTTTGCCTTAGCAATGCATTCCTTGCTAATACTATTCCTTTCTTCTTTTTTTTAATGCCCTCTCTTTGTTTTTAAAAACCTACCTTTTGGGCACCTGGGTGGTTCAGTCGGACACCTGGGTGTCTGACTTTGGCTCATGGCATGATCTCAAGGTTTCTGAGTTGGAGCTCTGCCATCCTGCTCTGTGCTGACAGCTTAGAGCCTGGGGCCTGCTTCGGATTCTGTGTCTCCCTCTCTCTCTGCCCCTCCCCTCCTTGAGCTCTGTCTCTGTCTCTCTCACAAAAATAAACATGAAAAACAATTTAAAAAAATGTTCTTATATGTGGCACAGCAGAGTTCCCCTCTGCTTGCTAGATGGAAGGCTGCCCAATTCATGAATCATTTAATAAAGCCAATGGGATCTTCAAACGCTCTTGTTGAATTTTGTTTTTTAACACAAGTAAAAAACAGTGTGTGTGTGTAGTGTGTTCATATTTATATTAAGAGAAATAAACAGATTTATACAAATACTTACATCACTTATATTTACATGGGACAACTCCAGAGGAGTATCTCCCACTTAGAAGGAGCTGGGGGACAGAAGCACGAAGCAAACTAACTTTCCACTGAAAACCTTTTATGTCACAGCACAATCATATATTACTTTATCTGGAAAATAAATATTTGAAATAATAAAACATCCGTGTGTGCACAAATGTTTCTGAGCTGGAAAAAACAAACAAACAAAACCCCAAAACAAATGAATCCAAAAAAACAAAACAACAACAAAAAAGCCCCCAAAACCCGAAAAACCCTGTTGAGAAATGCTGCACTGTTTTCAGAGTGAAAAGATAATGCTGGTTCACACTCAAAAAGGAGACAAGTAGACTAGGAAGAATAGAAACAGCCCACATTCTGTTGCTCTCCCCTTAAAACCTGGACTCTCTAGATACAGTTTTTACAAGATAGGCAGCCAGTATTACTAACTTTAAAATGCAGTTTTCCTTCCCAAACACCTCTGTTATTTTCCCTCATTGGAAGCAAAGAATACACTCCAATACATCCAAGCTGGGCTCCACGAGGTCCTAATCTCATTTCTCCTGCCTAAGAAAAGGTAAGGAGATCTTAAAGCTAGCTCAGGCATACTTTATCTCGAAGCTATACACTGTGAGTTTACATATGTCAAAAGTGAGCTTAATGGTCATTTTCTAAGAAAAAAACACAGCTCAGATGGTATCATGAACAATGCAGTGAACCCTGGCTGACTGAGAGAGCAAAAACCTGAGTTCCAACTTGGTCACATGCTTGTAAGACTTTAGTGGAATCACTTCATCAGTTTCTCTACCATTTACCTCAAATCTATAATTTTACTTAAGTTCCCTTCAGTACAGGGAAAATTTAAATAGCCAATATGCTAGGTTGACTGCAAAAATGGCTCTAATTCTTTCTCTCCCTGTATCTATAACACTTACAACATAACTTTGAAGTTCCTTTCATTAAAAGAATGAATTTTCCCAACCTGTGGATTGGGGCTGGCCTCATGACTTGCTTTAGCAACTACAGTGTAGTCAAGTGACAATGTGCCAGTTTCAAGCTCAGGTCTTACATGACCTTGCAAGCTTGTGCTCACTCTCCTGTACCTCTGACACAAGGACAGGTCCAGGCCAGCCTTCTGGAGAACCAGAGAACAAGAGGGCCAAGTCATTCAGGTATCACAAACAATAGCTAGTGGTTGTTTTACCTTTTAAATTTTGTTTTAAAGTAGGCTTCACACCCAGCACAGAGCACAATATGGGGCTTGAACTCACAATGTCGAGATCAAGACCTGAGGAGAAACCTAGAGCCTGATGCTTAACCGACTAAGCCACCCAGGGGTCCCATTAAACCCCTTAGTTTGGAGGTTGTTACTTGTGTCTTATTGCAACAAGACACAAATTGTACAGTAAGAACACATGGCACTTTTAAAACATTGTGTTTTACTAGTATTTGTCCTAACCATCATTTTTATGAATATTTCATTTGCAGGAAAAAAAAGAAGCACTTCTAGGTAGAAATATAAGTGTATCATATCCATGGGGAAATTATTTTTCTCTTGAGTTTCCTATGTTTGAAAGGTTGTCTATCAATAAGAGTAAGCTTCTTCCACTCTTCATGCAATCTTGATCCCATCTGGGTGTTTTTTTTTTTTTTTTCTTTTTTTCTTTTGTTGTCTTCTTGAGTTAACCATAGAATAGATCCTTTTATGGAGTGTTCAGCACTGAGATGCAGAAATATACCAAGAGTATCCAACATGTATCTCTATTCTCTTGCCCCCCACCCACCCCCATGCCATTGCCAGCAGCTTTGAGCCAAGGACACAGAGAGCCCTCACCTAGTTCCTGAGATAATCACAGCTGAAAGAGCAGCTCATTGTTTCATGTTTCCAGATCTGTGACATGAGTGGCCAGCCACCAGCCATAGCTGCTAGCCTTCAACAGGCCCCACTTTCTGACATAGCTAGCAAGGAAAAGCCTTTAACACTAGTGGGAGAAACCCTTTGACTACAGCACTCCCAACCATTAATATTAATATATAAATATATTATATATATATATATATATATATATATATATAACTTATCTATTATATATATTAGTCAACTGTCCAGAATGCCATGTCCCACATCAGCAAAGCTTAGTTTCTGTGTTGGTTTTCCTAGAAGAGAAATGCCTATTCTCACAAATCAGTTGCTTAGCACCTAACCTAGCTCCAAGACCTTCCTTTGCTCCATGAAGTAGTCTGCTGTAACCAATCAGCAGGTGACTAGTATGACTTCCTTGTTCCTTCATGCTTTTGTCTAAAAAAATTTCTCACCTTGTATAGCTCTTCTACCCTCCTTTCTGTCAGCTAGATTGGATGCTCCCCAATTCATGAACTGCTGAATAAAAGCCTACCGTATCAGTAAATTGCCTCCAAAAAGTGTTCTTGTAAATAAATATACATATGAACATGTCTATCTACCTATCTACTTATCTACATGTCTGTATGTAGTGACGACTCCTGAAATTCAGATATGTTATAGACAACACACAAGACCTGCATCTAGGATGCACATTTAGACCCTGGCTGGGACAGCTATGCCCTTTAGATTCTGGCCTTTATCATCAGGGTACCTTGATAAAAGCCAAATTTTAGAACCAAGTTCTTCTATCTTTACAAACACCATAGTAGTCAGGATTCGGTCCAGTTGTGGCTTCTGTCCCACCCAACACTCCACCTTGGGGTGTGTGGATGAAGCCCTGGGACATCTCAAGTCCACGTTCTCTCAGGGTTGAAAAACATATAGAATGCAATTGAGCAATGACCACAGAAATAGAGTCCTTAGCATGGGGTTCAGATCAAACCTAAAAAAAACTCAAAGACAGTTTTCATTATCCAAGACCAAGCAGCTTCTTTCCTTATTTGTGTGAACAATAACAAGAACATCACATCTTAAATGATAGTGAACATTTTATAACATCAGGCCACATAAACAGTTTATTGAGCCCTTACCATGCACCAGGCATTGGACTAAGTGCTTTGTATGCTTTACATGCTTTTAATTCTTATCACAACCTCATGAGTTAACTGCTATCACTATTTCTACTCCATGGCAGGGATAAGTAATGCCAAGAGAGGCTAAGTAACTTGTCCAAGGTCACGGAGTTAGCAAGGGGTAGAAGTAAGATTTAAACCTGGTTGTCAGACCTCCAAATCCATACTTTTTATCTTTCTCCTAGTTCTCCTAGCTGCAGTGTTCAAGGGGCCTGGGTTCTGCCTCCACATGAATTCGAAGACTAGTTCTAAGACTTTGTCGCCTAAGAGATAGGAATGTGAGAGGCAATTTATACAGCACATTTTCTTCTAGAATGAAAGGACTCATTTCCTTGACATACTGCTGCAGACACCTCAGTGGAAAAGATCCCTGGTCATTACCAGGAGCATTAGTGGCAATACCTGACAAGAAGCAAAGGTTCCTTTGTTCTGATAATGACAAAGATGGGTGTGTGGGTGAATCAGGCTATGGCACTGCAGTATAACTTGCTTTCAGCATACCAACATCTTTGGGTCACAGTGAGTCTTAAAAGAAATCATTCACAGATTGTATTTATTGCAGCAATTAACACACAGTAAGTACTCATTAAACATCAGTTTCCTACAACTGTCACCTTTGGCAAAACTTTAATATTTTTCCAATTCAATGTTTAATATCAGTCACATTTTGACACATTTTCAACACTCAAGAAACCCCTTTGTTTCTGGAAAATGGCATTTTAAAAGCACCAGCTTCTAGGCTGAAAATGCAGTGTGCTACTAGCCTCAAAAACCCCTTGCCATTACAGGGTCATTTGTACACTCTCAACTAGGAGCCTCAGTGTTGGTGGACCGAGGCATGAGAAAACAAGGACTGCTAACCATGTCCTGGAAAGATCTTGAAATATGAATGCCTTTCCCAGAAGCTAAACATGTTTTATTTAACTTTTTGTGACCATGCACGACTTTGGAGATGGGGTCAGAGCCATCTTTTAGGAGTTTGTAATGAAGATACATGCTCGAGGAAGATCACTATTATGTCACTCACCATGTTTATTGAAAATTCTGAATCCTCTAAACACATCTTGGGTCTGGTACCCAGCAGAGGACCTGGCACACGGTAGACACTCAATAATTATGATTTGAACAAGGAGCTCCTTGAAAAGGCCAAATGGCCAAATGCTGTTTATAATTAGTGTGAAATATCTCCTGAGTCCCAGAATTATTTTCACAAAATTTGGTATAATGGATATGACCTAATTAGGGAAGAAAACGGCTGTGAGATATATAAATTGACTGCCAAAGGAGGAAGAGTAGCTTAATTAAAAAGACTACCTTGGATAAAACACTGGGAAGAATGTTAGCTATTGCCAAAATAACACATCCCTGTGGTTGCTCATATTTTAGCGAGCTATAGGAAGGGACAAGAAGTAGTTTGTCTGTATCTCTGTAAGATCCCTTGCTCACCTCCACAACCCAGAATCTCCCAAAGTGAATTCAGTGTATGCCATGGTTTATATTATAAGGAAGACCATCTTGGACATAGTCTCTAAACCTGGTAAAAACAAACAAAAAAAAAATCTATGTAGCTGTATTTTGCAAGATGAAGCAACAGAGAGGATAAACAATTTCATTTTATCTATATGTTTTATACTAAAAAATCTGTTCTTCTGATATTATAATAACCATGCATTTGATAACCTATGGGAAAAGTCCTATGTATGTTATTGATCTTTTTTTTTTCCCATTAAGCATCTAAAACAGTAAATACACTACACATGAGACTAGCACTCAATTTTCATGTCTTTAATTAACAACATTTGAAATGAAACTGTAGGAGCCAAGCAAGGGCAGGCTGGTATAGCATGAAGATTACTTTGAATTAAAAAAGTAATGAAAACACATAAGATTCAGGAAAAGCCCTTTAATTCCTCCTTGACTGCCTGAATATCATTGATATAGAAGACTGCTCTGGAAAGAGAGCTATCACCATAGATATCTACATTATGGTATGAACTAGGCATGGTAGGCAGGGAGGAACCTCCCAAGGCCTGTTAGATCAAAGTCCTCTCTGGCTCACTGTTTGAGCAGCCCTGCAAAGCTTTGTTTACTACACATTTACTCTTTTCATCTTCCTGTAAATTACATTCCTTCCCTTTGATGTCCCAGACCCCTACACCCTTCTCCTTAATTCAGGATGACATATATACCTCATTTTGTCTGTCTTTGGAATTTCCGTATCTGTATGGATTCCCTGTATGTACAAAATTAAATTTTGTTTTCTCTTGTTAGTCTGTCTCATGTCAACGTGATTCTTAGTCTAGCTAGAAGG
The DNA here is from genome assembly GCF_022837055.1 of Prionailurus viverrinus. Taxonomy (NCBI): domain Eukaryota; kingdom Metazoa; phylum Chordata; class Mammalia; order Carnivora; family Felidae; genus Prionailurus; species Prionailurus viverrinus. The sequence goes on along the minus strand of NC_062573.1, from coordinate 36,738,895 downwards.
ACCTTCAGCAGCAGAGGGAATTCTTGCTTTTGATGATACCACGCCAAAAAGTAGGACTGTGCCACACCATACGGTTTCTCCCATTCCATCAGGCCCTCCAAGTTAAATGCGAAGTCCCTATGATGGAGCTATAGAAGTCCTCACATGTAAAGTTGCTTGGAAGCATACTGCACCCTAGGTGGCCTCTTAGTGGGACTAGGAGATAGGATTTAAACAGACACTAATTGCATAAAATCCATTGCAGAAGTAATGAGAAGATAATCATACATATATATCTAAACCGGTAACATGATATTTTAAAAATTTAATAGCGGGGCGCCTGGGTGGCACAGTCGGTTAAGCATCCGACTTCAGCCAGGTCATGATCTCGCGGTCCAGGAGTTCAAGCCCCTCGTCAGGCTCTGGGCTGATGGCTCCGAGCCTGGGGCCTGTTTCCGATTCTGTGTCTCCCTCTCTCTCTGCCCCTCCCCCGTTCATGCTCTGTCTCTCTCTGTCCCCAAAATAAATAAACGTTGGAAAAAAAAATAAATAAAAATTTAATAGTAATCTAATTAGAATTCCACAATTAAAAGTTTACCATTTGTACTATGTCTGAACTCAGGAAACTTTTCACTCAGAATCTGAAAGAAATTAAAAATCTTATTTCTCCCTGAAGGCAGAGGAACACCTTCAGTATGACCTGCAAAAGCCTTTCAAGAGGCACCTGGGTGGCTCAGTCAGTTGAGCATCCAGCTCTTGATTTTGGCTCAGGTCATAATTTCAAGGTTCCTGGGTTGGTTCTTGCATGGGGCTCTGCACTGACAGCATGGGGCCTCCTTGGGATTCCCTGTCTCCCTCTCTCTGCCCTTCCCTATGCTGTCTCTCTCTCTCTCTCAAAAATAAATAAAAAGAAACATTTAAAAAATGCCATTCAAGGGGTGCCTGGGTGGCTCAGTCGGTTAAGCGGCCGACTTCGGCTCAGGTCATGATCTTGCAGTCTGTGAGTTCGAGCCCCGCATCGGGCTCTGTGCTGACTGCTCAGAGCCTGGAGCCTGTTTCAGATTCTGTGTCTCCCTCTCTCTCTGACCCTCCCTGGTTCATGCTCTGTCTCTCTCTGTCTCAAAATAAATAAACGTTAAAAAAAAAAAAAAAAGAAAATTAAAAAAAAAAAAAGAAAAAAAATGCCATTAAAGAAAAATACATACTTCAGCATAAGAATACATACAGGTCCAGCAGGGCCCACCACCACTGACAGGTTGTGCTGGCTTTACAACTCAATTAGCATTTGGTACAAAGATAATCCCCACTTCCTCCCTGCAACTACTCAATTATGAACCTCAACAAGATGTCCACGCCTCCCTGCCTTTGGCCAGCAGGTAGTAAGTGACATAAAGGTGGGCTTAAAACTGAGGAAGCTTACAAGAAAGGGGGTAGATAGGCTGAACCCCTAGTTTAAGGGATGTCTATAAATGGGTCTTGACCAATGCTTCTCTTGATTTGTTCTAGAAACTGATTTTTAAAATTCTGTAATGTTACACATTTCTTTGTTACTGTTTATTTCTTAAGCTTGCCCCAGTGGTTTGCCTGCACTCAGCTCACTTCTGTTCCTCAATATAATGTGTCTATGTCAGATTATAGATGGTTTAGCACCTAGCCTTTCCTGATTTAACACAGTTTTACCCTCAGGGCATGGATTCTTCTCCATTCCTCTTTGTGGTAGATATCCTCCCTGTAACTTTGATATTTTAATGTGGGGATGCTGGTCACTGGTGAAAGCACATATGGATTAAAAGAGGAATTCCTAGCTCCATATGGAGATGATACTAGTGCCAACTGGTAGGTGTTATACATTATAAGATGTCGAGAGTTCACAAGAATGTAAGAACATCATATGTAATGAAGAAAGTGGAGCCACCAGAGCTTGCACCCATCTTGACAAGGGTCCATAGCTTACTTGGGATACAGAATATTTTGATAATGAGATGATGCTGTGATAAGACGAAACAGAATATGTTTGTATTTTGGACATGAGAGGAAGACTATTTTACATAACCTTTAGGTTTAGGGTAGTCTTACAGTTAGCTTTGAAATGTGTTTCATGCTGTAAGGGTGCTAGAGCCTCCCCCCCCCCCCCGACCCTTTTTTTTTTTTTTTTTTAGAGAGAGAAAGAAAGTGACAGAGAGACAGACAAAGAATAAACTCTAAGCAGGCTCCGTGCCCAGCACAGAGCACAACACAGGTCTCGATCTCATGACCATGAGGCACCCCAGCCCCCCTCCGCAAATTTAAAAGAAATCTTAGAAGTTATAGGTCACACTGACTTTGAATTCAAAACATTATGATCAAATTATAGAAAGACCTTAAGTACCAGGCAGGGTAACAGCATTAATAACATTACTGATTAGATTAACAAAGTAGGCAAGGACTCCTAAAGGTGAATTTTTTCTATCTTGTCACCTCCAACATACAAAAGCCTAGGTCCCTCTCATATATACTTTAAGAGTATCAGTGGGGCTAAGTATCCAGCAGTAATTATAATATGGCCATTTGAATCATTACAACAAAGTAACAATACACAAAAAAGACTTTTTAAAAAATATATATCTGCACAATTCATCTGACCTTTTGTTTTGTTTGTTTGTTTTGTTATAGCATAGTGTTCATTCTATGAGGGAGGCTTAAATACAGTGTGGATAAAGAATGGAAGAAACCTAGGCTTGATCCTCTCCCTCAATTCCTACATATAATCAGTGAATAAGCCTTGCTGATTTAGTCCATTAGTATATATGGATACTGTCCATTGTCTCCATTGTAACTGCCACTACCCTGGCCTAAGCCACCACTGTATCTCACCCGGGTCATCACAATACCCTCCTGTCACTGAACGTTTATTTTGTTCTATTTTTTATATTAAAGACAGAATTATTTTAAAAATGTAAATATGATCCTACTAATCTCTTTTTTATTTTTTTATTATTATTATTTTTTTAACATTTATTCATTTTTTGAGACAGAGAGAGACAGAGCATGAATGGGGGAAGGTCAGAGAGAGAGGGAGACACAGAATCTAAAACAAGCTCCAGGCTCTGAGCTGTCAGCACAGAGCCTGACACGGGGCCCGAACTCACAGACTGCGAGATCATGACCTGAGCCGAAGTCAGATACCCAACCGACTGAGCCACCCAGGCGCCTCTGATCCCACTAATCTCTTAATACACTTAAAACCCTAACAAGTCTTTGGAAAATGGACCCATATTGACAAACTAGTTTTTTTTTTTTAAGTTTTTTTAATCTTTATTCATTTTATCAGAGAGAGAGACAGAGACAGAGACAGAGACAGAGTGTGAACAGGGGAAGGGCAAAGAGAGGGAGATACAGAATGTGAAGCTGGCTGACTCCAGGCTCTGAGCTGTCAGCACAAAGCCTGACACGAGGCTGGAACTCACGAACTGAGATCATGACCTGAGCTGAAGTTGGATGCTTAACGGACTAAGCCACCTAAGTGCCCCGACAAACTGGCTTTTGAGTCCAGGAAGAGTCTGGTCTCGGCAAACCATCTCCAGTTTCATTTCCCACCACTCTATCCCCAAATCATCAAGGCCTAGTCTCTCTTAATAGTCCAGATTAGGCCTTTCCATTATGCTGCTCCCACTGTCTAGAATCTTCTTTCACTTTTTCTTTACTTGACCAAGAGCTGCACATTCAAGTGTGACCCTACTATCAATTCTCCACCATGTTCTTGCCCCCAGTATCTGCAGTATTTTCTAGTCTTGCAGCTCTGTGTAATTTTCCTTTTAGCATTTAATACAATTACATACAAAATATTTGTGAAATCATTTGTTTCAATTGTTTTTCCATTATATTGTAAGCTGCAGGGGGCAAGGGCTGCGTTACTTACTATTTTATGCTTCACACCTAGCACTGTACTGAAAACATAACAGGAGTTCAAAAATTATTTGATAAATCAGAGAATGAATTAAATCAGGAAAGAATACCATATGAGGGCCTCTCCCACAGTAACACCAGTGGGACCACCCAGTCTAGAGAAACAAGAGACTCCTACTATGGGCTGTCAGTGTGTGTCAGGCACGAAATATCCAAACATAAGGCAATACTCCTTGCTTTCAAACAACTAACTCCTAGTTTAGTGGGGCTCAGACAGAAGCAATGGTAGATAAATCAAAATATAATGTAGTAATGCTAACACAAGTTTGAACAATGTAATACGAACTGCAGAGAAATGAACACATGCAGAATGAGGAATTAAAAGCTTACTCTTTTGTAAGATTATAAAATATAGTCACATTTGAATCTCAAAAAGAAAACTAATGGAAATTCAGTGTTCAGATGATGTTGTCAGCCCACACTACTGTCAGGCTTGCTTCTGGCCATTAATGGCTTTTCACCAATTGAGAACTGAAGCAAAAGGACCCCTGTGGAAATCACGGTTACAGTTACCTTCTTCATTTCAGGCAAGATCACTTCTCATCCTCCAGTTTCACCTGTTCTGTCTTCATTGAGTTGATTCAACTTCTAATCCACAATCTCTTTTTATATCTAACTTCTAAGATTGAGGGCTCTGCGATTGAGCTTTGTTTATGATTTCTTTCACTCTAAGCTCTGCTTTTACATTTGCTGTCTCTTCCTGAACCCTAAAACGGCAATTTGACAGGGTATTTTAGAGTAATTACATCATTCAACACGAATGAGTAAAGATGTGGGGGGTGGAGGTGAGAGGAAGCTTAGAGAGAGACTGTCCCTCTTGAATAGCTTCTAAAGTTATACAATTTTAAAAAGTTGGAGGGGAGAGTAATATGTTCTCATGTGGTTTAAAAGAAAGGATAAAACAAAGTTACTTGGAGGCATTTTAAAGCAAAGCCATAAAGCAATAATAGAAAGCAGGAGAATGATGCTGGTTTTTAATCCATTGTAGCTCCCTCTAATCCAACACCAGTACTGTTCCCCCTCTCCACTTCTGGACCCATTCTGTCTATAGTTAGACCTTGACTTAACTATTCCATTGATGAGGTACCCATTCCAAAGGCAAATCTTGAGCATAGAACCATATTTTTTTTTCAGCTTTTGATGAATAAGTCCTGAATTTGCCAAAGGCTATATATTCCTACTAACAGAGAAACCAAATGTTGGTCTACAAAATTAAAGTTAAGACAGCACTTCAAAAAAAGAAAAAAGAAATAAAACTATAAACATGATTTTAACTAGGTCACTTCAAGGCTATTGGTAAGGGGGAGAAAAAAGGCTTCTAATTGCTTGCTATTGTCAATGCTGCACACAGCCTAATACCTCACAGTGTGCAGAGTAAATTAGAATGACTTTTCATTGACAAAGATTAAACTTTTTCATCATTCCCAAATTCCTGGGGATTTCTCCTACTGCTTCCATGTGTTTTAAGCTTTTCAATTAAATCTCCTGGGTAGTAGTTACAAAAATGCCCACTAACAAGGGAGTATTTGTCTCTGGGAGAGTTAAACTATTTTGGGAGCAGTTAGTCTAGGTTGTTCCTGTGTATGTTGTATCTCTCAGCAATGGTACCTCATCAGCCCACAGAGCTAAAAGCCACATAAGTTTATATTCTCCTGCCATCAGAACTGAACTAATGATAAATTTAGTTTTGGAAGAGAAGGAGTTTGTGAAAAGTCAGGAAGTCAAGAACAGTCAACCTTGATAACTCACTTGTTTTTTTGTGGGATAATTTATTTTGACATTTAGGAGCATGCACCAGGAATAAAAGCCCTGGTGAACATGCCACTGTAGACTGGTGTGACAAATATAAGCCTCTGCCTTCCAATTTTCCATCAGCTTTGCCTCCAACTCACCTTGATCCCTCCCACTGAGTGTTTTGAATGCTTTAGTGGGCTGCCACAGAGACCATGCTGGAATCACAACTGTTTTCGTCTGTCCCTGGGCTGGAGCAGTCAATTAAAATCAGCTTAGAAGCAGCCCTGGGAAAGGTTGTATTTTTTTCTAGAAAGTATTTCTGGTGGGACTAAGGGAAAAGACAGCTTTCAATTTTAAACAGTATATATATGCTTGTATGATAGATCAAAACGGCCATGAGGGAAACCGGCAGCGTGGAAGGCTATGGTGGAAATAACAATAATATTTTAAATTCAAGTATTAATTCTGATTGAAAAGCACAAACCAGAGAAGGGGGATCCCTAGCTGCCAGGATCGAGGTAAAAGATAAATCTGTTTAAGAGATCTTTATTTCCTAAAACACAAACTTGCCTTAAGCAAAAGAACATTTGCGAGGTATTATAGATGCAAGAAGAGGGCAAACAGATCACCAATTTTATTTTAAATATGCTGTATGTGTTTAATTAGTTTCAAAACAAGGATTAGTGAGACTGCAGCTGGGAAGAAGGTTTTTTTTTTGTTTGTTTTAATTGAGGAGCTTAAAATTAAGCTCAATTCAGATTTGACATACACTTAAAACCCACAGCATCAGTGATAAATTGGGCATCTCAAACCATAAAGAGGCATATGACTGTGATCCCTTCTTACTACTCATAGGCATGAAAAAAATCTTCATCAGCTTTTATTCCAAGATTTTATTCATAACAGCTTGTAGCTACTATGCCTACTTTAAAAATGGGATACAGGAAAAATTAAATGACATGCTTCCATGGAAGCCTGGTAGTCCAGTATTTACCTTAGCATTTACTGAGATTGGGAAACTGGAGGACTGTAGAAACAGCCTGTTCCATAGTGATTTATTCTTAGGATCGCTGCTTGAAAAGCCAAGCTGGAATGTTAACTCCCAAGGATCCATACTGAATCCAAGATACTCTGTGGTTTGCCTTACTGCATTTTCTGCTTAGTTCAACCTAAAATATACTTCTAGCTAGGCCATTAGCACTTCTCCAAATTTATATTATCTATAAGTTCAGGAAGAATTCTTAGTACAGATTTCTGCTTTGGAAATATGTGACCTATAAAAATAGAACCTAAGACTCCTTGAACTTTTAAGGACAGTTGAAAAGCATAATTAAGTTAAAAAGTAAAGAAAAATGCAGCTGCATTTTTACTTATATGCACTGTGGCAGATAACAAAAATGATCATGACTCTTCTCAGCTCCCCTCATCAAGAGATGGAGTCTATTATCACCCTCCCTTGAGCTGAGAGTTGAGCTGCCCTGCAGCTTGCTTTGGCCAGTGGGATGTGGTAGAAGTGAGGCTATCTATGTTGATTTGGGTCCCAAGATGCTCTACCTGCATGTATTCATTCTTAAAACCCTGAGCCACCATGTTAACACATCAAAATTAGCTTGCTGGATGCTCAGAGATACATGGTCTCATTTACCTCATGCCCCCATAGCCAACAGCCAGCAAGGAACAGAGATGGCAAACCTGACCAGCAGCCAGGTCTGCATTTCTCAGGGCCACCCTCTAGCAGGAAGATTCAAATGAACGCTCTTATAAATCGCATTCTCCCTCTTATGACCTCATTTTTGGTTTGAAGCACAAACCTGCCATCAATTCCTCCCCCTGACCTTCCCCAGCATATAGCACAGTTAAGGGGCACTTCCTCTAATGAACATTTCATTTATATATTTTTTTCTTTTCTTTTCTTTTCTTTTCTTTTCTCTCTTTTCTTTTTAATGTTGTTTTTTTCATTTTTGAGTGAGAAAGAGAGAGAGAGCAAGGGATGGGCAGAGAGAGAGGGAGACACAGAATCTGAAACAGGCTCCAGGCTCTGAGTTGTCAGCACAGAGCCCGATGTGGGGCTCAAACCCATGCACTGTGAGATCATGATCTGGGCTGAGGTCAGACGCTCAACTGACTGATCCACCTAGGTGCCACAAATGTGTATATTTTTCAATGATAATTTCACTATCATTAAGAGAGAATACTCTAGCTTCTCTAATCTTGTGGTAAAAATAATCTCAGTCATTGTCTACTCCTGTTTTCTATCTCTTTCCACAAAGGTGGAACAAGTTCTTGAATTTACCATAAATTAGCTGAGTCATCCTAACAAAATTTGATGTTCCTCCTTCTTTGTTAATGCCAATTTGATCAAACTTCACATTCCAAAAAAATGAAAGAAATGTTATTTCGTTTCCATTCAAGAAATACATTCTTTATAGTCAAAAGATAAAATATAGTATGGTAAAAATAAAGGTAGACTCTCTGCCAACCCCCCCCCCCCAAAAAAAAAGAATAAAAAAGAAATGTGTTAATATGCAATTTTAACTGAACTGCTGGGCTCACTATATAACTGAAAACATCCTCCTTTAGGCATAGATCAATCTGCTGTATGCACAATCTCGGAAGCATGGGGACCCAGATTCACTCATCATTTCAACCTGATTGCAATTAGAGTTCGGAAGTCAGATTGGCACACTTTATTCTCTGGGTATGCAGTAATGGATATCTAGAGAGAAGGTAAGAATATGCATGAACAGCTGAAGACAAAAATATTCTACTTCTGTTTTCCCTCTGAAGAACTATTCTGAAACATCAGGGGGTATTTTTTTCTTGTACTAATGAGAAGTCACATTATTAGGAAGTACTCAGAGAATGTGCTCTCTGGTGAAGTTCTCATAGAGTATGCTTTTTTTTTTTTCATTCTGCTACTATTCTCTGGTGTCCTATTTGTGTTAAGCACTCTTTTAGGCTCTCAGAGTATCATGACAAACAAGGCAAAACAGTGTACCAATGAACCTTTTATGTCAGTCTGGGGATATAAATAATAATGAAAAACAAAGAGATAAATAAATGAACAAGAAAAATACCAAGTAGTGATAACTGTCACTCTGAATTCAATAGGGCGACTAAATAAAAGAAAGATGGAGAGGTGCTATGAGCTGAACTGGGTCCCAAAATTCATCTGCTCTAACCCTTAATGTGACTATAGTCACATTAGAGCTTTAGAAGGCAATTAAAGTTAAATGAGGTCAGAAAGATGGGCCCCCATCTGATAATACTGGTGGCCTGACATGAGGATAAAGATCTCTGTCTCTCCATTCTCTCTCTCCCATGTGCACAAACAGGAAAATCTACATGAGGCCATAAGCTTGATCTTGGACTCCAGACCAGAGAAAATCAATTTCTAGTGTTTAAGCCTCCTCAACTACTATATTTTTTCCAGCTTTGTCAAAATATAATTGCCATATAATAGTGTGTAAGTTTAAGGTGTACAATGTGCTGATTTGCTGTACTTACATATTGCAAAATGATTACCACCATAATGTGGTCTGTCATCTCCATCATGTCACACAATTACCACTTCTTTTTTGTTGTGAAAACATTGAAAATATACTTTTAACAACTTTCAAGTATATAATACAATATAATTAACTAGTGCACCCCCTCCCTCACATGGATAACATTAAAGAATATGAGAGAATGAGATTTTGAAGAGGTAGACTTATTTCATCTCACCCCTGACCTAGAAATTTACTGTAGAGGCTACATTACTCTCAAGTGATTTGCCTATTTCCTACTCATGTACACATCCCCAATTCATTGTTCTTGTCTTACTTTCTTCTTCTTTCAGCGTCTCTCCCCAGATCCCTCTTTTTCTCTCTGCTTCCCTGCCATCTCCAGGAAAACCCACAATGTATTCTTAAATTCAACCATCCAACATTTCTGTTCACTAGCTGTGAAGCCTTCTCAAGTTATTTAAACTATACAAACCTTGGTTTACTTATCTGTAAATTGGGGACAGAAGGGCTATATCACAGAGCTATTGGGAGGATTAAATAAAATAGTACAAATAAAAGTGACTTGTCCAGGAAAAAACAAGTGCTATTTACTTATATTTTTCTTTCCCTATCTTAGTTAAGTCTCTCGTGCTTATGCAACTACTCACTACACAAGCAAAAATTTCTGAGTTTTCTCATGATGTTCTGATGGTGTTTCTTTCTCTGGAATGCTCCATGCACCTCTCCTCCATTCCTTAACTACTCCTCCTGGTTAATTCTTCTACTTCTTTGTAGTTTTTCAAATCTCACTTCACTCCTGGTTATGTGTTTTCATAGCACCATGCAACCCCTCACATTTAGCACTCATCACAATTGTGTCTTTACACTCATTTGTATGATTGTTTGGTATCTTCCACTCAATAGTCAGACCTATAGAAGAGCAGGGATTTATCTTTTTGTTCCATTTTTTTTTTATCTCTAGCAGCTGTCATAGTTCTTAGTGTCTAAAAGTTACAAAAATAGTTTTAATCATTTTCAAAACTTCATTCTAATTGCTTTTCTTCACTATTAGCAATTCCAATTTTTTATTTTGGAATATAAAATAATTTGTGGAAAGTTACTCAACATTGTATCTCTTTTTTTTTTTAATTCAACCTGTAAATCATGGGGTAACTCTGTTTCTTCTCCTTCGAAAAAATCTATGACCATCTCTACTTTGAAATTTTTTGAACCACCCCATCTGTTTGTTTCAAAAAATTCCTACTATTTTACCTCTAATAGTTGTATACTTACCCCCAATAGTTATAGGACAGTGTGTTTCTTTATAGTAATTTGAAAGGCTAAACTTTTCCCTAAACACATAGAGCACAAAGCAAGGAGGACCAGTGCTAATTGTCTGGTACAATTTCAGATGTAAACTTCTGTTAGCTGGTTTGCTTGACCTCATTCAGGCTTCATTTCTAGGGGCACTATGTAGTGTATTTTTTTTTTTTTTTAGCTAAAACATCCCATATGCTTGACCATTTTTAAAAATAGGTCAGTCATCAAAGCCTAAAATTCGGATCTACTGAAACCTCCCCTATACTTATCTCTTCTAAGAAAAAGAAAGTCATTTTAGAGACTGGCTTCATGTTCCAGGACAAAATCGAAGAGCCTGAGGTATAGTCTTCTATAAGAGTTGTTCTAAAAGGAACACAGATAGGAGAATAATAGCAGTGCAAATTCATTGATGCTCAGACATAAATGCAAGCAAAAAGTCAGCTGCACTGCCAGAAACTTGTTCAAATGGGGGTAGATACAGGCCTTAGAGCTCTCCCTGAATGGGCTTTCCCTTTGCACTTGATTCTGAAAGCTCTCTCCAGCTACGATGCCAGTGACTCAATGCCGAATGCCATCTTTGAAAGAGAACATAGACTCTGAGGTCCCTTCAAAGTTGTAATTAGGTTGTTTCCCTTATGAAAAGACTGGAGGAAAGGGGTGTAAGCCAGTTCTCTCTTCTTAGATAAAATTACCTTTGAAGAGTCTTCAGGCAGCCAAGTATGCTACAACTATTAAACAGCATGCCACGCCTGATGCAATGATTTAATGCTCTGCTATACTTCCATGTAAGGAGAGTGCAGTGGAAAATTCCTTTCTCCTTACACTGGCCATTGATGTTTTATACACACTCCATGGCACCTTCATCTCACTTAGAAAGGTCTGAGAGTAACATCAAACCCAACAAAGGGGGAGTGAAGAGAAGGAAGCATTAGACTTTTACTCAGGAGTGTAACTTGCTGAGCCAGAGGCCTCTCAGAGCTGCCCAGGTTACTTTTCCTGTTAGGTTTGTTAAGAATAAGAAAGACAATGAGTAGTACAGAATACAGCATGGGTCTATTAGTTTCTGGCAGCCAAGGTCTCAAAAGGATGAAAATCAATATTCAAGGATGATTGTTGATTAAGTGTCAAGCATCATTCCAACACTTTGTTGGATTTTCCCATGTAATACATCAACCCGGTGAAATAAATATTTTATCATATTTTGTAGATGAAGAAACTGAGTCACAGCAAGGTATAAAATCTGCTGAGGCTCACACATGGATATCAGCCTCAAAGCCATCCAGGTCTATCTGAGACTTAAGCCTGTGCTTTGTCTTCTACTCTATGCTATTTAAAAATGGGGGGGGGGGGGAAGAGGCTAAGATTATGAACTTCTATTTCTGTGAGCTTCATGGAATTACATGGAGAAAAATGGCTGGGGGGAACTTTTAACTCTGACCATGTATCTTATTAAATTGGAACCTGTTTTAGGAAGGGTCTCGTCACAGTGAATGTGACTAAGTCATGGTTATTGCTCTCCTTCAATCACTTATTCATGCAACAAGTATTCACTACCCCTTTCCCCAAGAAGTTTAAAATCTACTAGAAATGGGGCAGATTGGGAAAAGGTGATTATAGTGCAATCAACATTAATTTTACAAAGTAACATGTAAAAGGCTTTTAAAAGACTTATCTCCCATTGCTGGAAATAGGAAAGAAAGCTACAATAGAGATATACAAGAATTTTTAGGGGCATGTAAGGAGAGGGGTAAGTAATTTCTAGCGAAGTCATCATATGTGAAAGTGATATTTAAGTCCCATCTTACAGGATGACTGAATATTTACTAGTAAGATTAGGCTGATGAATATAACAGTAACAAGAAATGGGCATGGCAAGAATAAAGGCACAGAGCATGAGAGAGTCTGGAGAGTAGAGGAGTGTGAATTGAATGTGGAATACTGACAGAAAAGTACTGCAGGTCTTACTTTTCTAAGTGGATAGCACATTTTATTTAGATTGATTTGGAACTACTGGAGTGTCATGCCACCCATGTAATACAAAATATCGTTATCTCTAGGTTTTAAGAAACCTTACTGATTTTTTTCATCAAATTTGAATTGTAAGTATAATGTTAGCATAGTGAACATAAAACAGTGCTTCTAACAGTACAATAGCAGGGACGCCTGGGTGGCTCAGTCAGTTAAGGATCCAACTCTTGATTTTGGCTCAGGTCATGATCTTGAGGTTAGTGGGTTCAAGCTCCAGGTTGGGCTCTGCACTGATGGCGTAGAGCCTGCTTGGGATTCTTTCTCTCCTTTTCTCTCTGCCCTCCCCTGCTCATGCTCTCTCTCTCTCTCTAAATCTCTCTCAAGGTAAATAAATAAACTTAAAAAACCCCACAAAAAACAGCTTAATAATATATTCCAAAAGCTATCCAATTTTGGGGGTAGTAAGAATGGATATAAGGATCAGAGAGCTTGACAGTGGGGGGGGGATGAGAAGATTGTTTATCATGATTTTTGGAAGGCTTACTGGCTGATATGTAATCTTCAAAGATCAATACAGGAATAAATTCTAACTGCAGTACACATACACAAGTGTATATACAGTCATTACTATAAAAGCTAGTAAGTACTAATTATTTTGTGCTCATCCTTTTGAGGTTTATTAAAATGTATCATGTATTAAAATGTATCATGCAATATATGGAATATACATTTAGCAGAGAACAAAACATAAATATATAATGAATACAGTACACGATAAAAGCAATCCTTAACATGAGTCTGGGATGTTAATTGCAGAATAATCCTCTTCTATTTAGTGACCTAAGGCAAAATATTCTGTGACATTTTATATAGAACTTGAGGTTACATATTTATGGTGAAGGGTTTGGAATTAATTGTATAATTTGCCCTTGGTCCTTGAATCTTTACCAGCCTGACCTCAGGAAAATCTTGGTTAAAACATTCTACCTTTGGAAATAAAGTAAAAAAAGTAGAGGGGGTTGTTTTATTTTATTTTAGTTTTTACTTTAGAGAAAGGGAGGAGTGAACATGAGCAGAGGAGGGGGCAGAGGGAGAGAGAGAGAGAGAGAGAGAGAGAGAGAGAGAGAGAGAGAGACTCTAAAGCAGGATCCATGCTCAACAAGGATCCTGACACAGGCTTGATCCCAAGACCTCAAATCATGACTTGAGCTGAAACCAAGAGTTGGACACTCAACCGAAGGAGCCCCCTAGGCACCCCAAAAGTAGTGTTTTTTTAAAGGAAGTTCTTTTCTGAGCCTCTGATAATGGAAGAACCCACTTGGAATAAATTCTGGAAAACTCTGGGTCTTGAAAGGAACCACAGGTGTGTCAAAATGTTTAAGCACCTAGGATAGCAATGACCAAACCCAAAGACCCTTGTCAGCATTCCCAACCTGGAAAATCGAATCTTAGAAAGCTAGAATCAGAGATTGTATATTATAAAAAGGTGAGACAACCTCATTTTATAGATGACAAAACTGAGGCCCAATAGATGTCACATAAGTTCACTCAGGTAGGTAAGAGACATAGATCATCCAGATGTCTTTATTCCTATTGCAGTTATTTCCCCCTTATAGTCTATGTCACTCAGTGCTCTAAGTCAACCCTTTGAATGCCAGAATCATATTTAGGCCATCTTGGTATGCTCCTAAGCCTAAGGCTTTGCACATATTAAGGTCTTAGAAAATAATTGATTGTCTCAACAAATTAGGACTGAGTGAGTTGAATTCCTATGGAATGAACATAAAAGAATAATTGAAAAATCCTACAGGATGAAGTCTCAGTTCCCAAATTATTATCAATCAGTCCACCTAGATCTGTATTGGAATTCCAATGTGCATGCATTAGCAACTATCTGTATAAAATGCAGTCTTCTGCTGGTTCAGGCAATTAGAGACCCATGTTGAAAAGGGGTTAGGAGTTCAAGCTATATTCAAGCTGGTTTATCTTAGATTCTTTCCACCCATAATCTACAATCACTAGTGAGTTTTATTCTCAAAAAATGGAGATTGGACAAGTTTACTGAAAAATACCTTACTTCTTTACTATAAAAGACAAAATCACTTTAAAATGTGATATTTAGTCATAATGAAGTAGTTAAAGATAGGCTCTGAAACTAGAACGCCTGCAATTGAATCATATGCAACCCTGGGCAAGTTCATATAATGTAAGTGTCTATTTCTTAATTTTTAAAATAATCATTGTCCCATTACAATACATATATAAATCATAGAAATGGGATAACTTAATAAGGTGATGACTAAGTAAGATATATAAAGTACTTAGCATTGCAACTGATACAGAATAAACACTCAATTAATGGTAAGTTTTATTAATTGTACCATACCTGGTATGTGATATCTAATTCTACCTTTTAGGAAGATGTGTTACTCCCTTTCTGGATTTATTAATTAAAAAAACTGCTAATGAGTCTGATTCTTTTTGGAAAACATGACAGAGGACATGATTAATTAAAAGTCTAAACTATTTATCAATAGTTCTTGAGTAAAATTTAAAACCAATCACCTGTATTATATTTACTCTTAGAAATAGGGGTACATGCACCAGGGAACAAAAATCTTTCCAGATTTCTAGTCAAATCTTAAGCAATTGAACCTGAATTCACAGATCAGACCACAGCTTAAAATACTGTATTTCCTTTCTTCCCATATACATATTGTGGAGAAGATGGGGGAAGGTGGAATAAATGAAAAACAAATGCGGTTTAATTTTGACATCTCTGAGCTATACTTAACTTTCAGTTGGGAGTGGTTCCTTAAAAGGTAAAATGGCAACTTAACAAGTAAATTTTCCCTAAAACAAACTGGAAAGAAATAGGATTGATGCAAATGGAACTAAGGAGAGAACTAAATAGACTATAAAAGCCCAGGCTGCTATCCCAAGCACAAAAAGATGTGGAAAACCAATCTAAGGTAATTTAGTTCATCACAAAAACACATTGTCCAATTGGAGGTACTGTGAATAATACCTTAGCGCCTGTCACAATAGATGGGGACAGTCTTTCTTTTATTCTTTTATTCTGAGGCAATCTCTTTGTGGAACTTTATTTGTATAGCTAACAATCTGAATGAGGGAGCTCTTGTGAAGACTTGTGCACCGTTATTGTTGCCAGGGAAACTGGGTCTTAATTTTCAGTGGCTTAATGCCAAAGAAAACAGGCTATAGAAAGGGAAAAAAAACACACACACAAAAAAACCACAACTTGGTAGCACTGAATTTGTTGGAGATTTTCAATGTTAAAGGGTCCTCTTTTGGGGCCCACAATTTCAAGTCTAACTGTAAGTCTCCCTCCCTCTCTTCACCCCACTGGATTCAAATGCTCCACCAAATAGTAGTTTGATTTTCAGTTGATATGGCAATATAGTGATTATCATTCAGAGCAATTTTAGATTCAAAATGGAAACAAAAATTAATAGAGTATAGGTCCTTGTTCACTTCTAATGGAAACAAGGCCTAATTATCTTTCTGACAGGTCAAACCAGCTTATGGGGAAAAGCCTACTGTTTCAATTTATAAGGTTCTTCATGCCCAGATCAGAGAGCTTTTGTATGAGCTTTTGTGACATACCATTTAAGGGCACACAATAGTGAGTATTTCATGTGAAATAGATGACATAAAAGCAAACCTGTTTGGAAAGAAGGAAAGAAGAACGAAGAAAGAAAGAAAGAGAAAAGCTTCACATCATCATACCCAAAAAAGATCTGTTCTATATCGATTTACTTACAATCTGTTTCATTTGAATTTTTTTAAAGATTTTTTTTAACATTTATTTATTTTTGAGAGACAGAGAGAGACAGAGTATGAGCAGAAAGGGGCATAGTGAGAGAGAGAGAGACACACAGAGTTCGAAGCAGGCTCCAGGCTCCAAGCTGTCAGCACAGAGTCCGACACAGGGCTAGAACTCACAAACTGTCAGATCATGACCTGAGCTGAAGCCATATGTTTAACTGACTGAGCCACCCAGGTGCCCCACCATTTGAATTTTTTATTTCTCTCAAAGTTATATTTTAAATACATTAATAGATGATTTTGGGTATTCATGGCCAAAATAAAATCTGGACTGTACATTCATGGCAAAAAAAAAAAAAAAAAAAAAAAAAAAAAAAAAAAAATCACGTAAAACAAACCAGTCCTTGAAAGAAGTAAGAGTGAAAGGAAAGGAAAAATAGGGAAAAAGTGCTCAGAAGAGAGTGTATATGTTATGCTACCTTTCAGTACATAGGTTTATTTTTCTCACAGCATACAGAAATTTACTTATTTGTAATGAAAGTGAAAGTAGCTTTTAAATACCGGTAGATGTTTTTGGTTTTATTTCACATATATTACGAAGGCATAACTCACACATGCTCTTTTAGGACTGACGGTCTTTCCCTGCTCTTAAAAGGAATTTAACCTCCTCAAATTGTCTATCCTTTGTCTTTGATTATACTTACTTCTTTTTGCATTCTTCCCCCCAACCCTACCCCCCCTTTTTTTTTGTTGGACTTGGTGGTACTCCCATGGAACCTTCAGGAAAACAAAAGGACCTAGTCCTTTTTGTGCTTGGAGCTACTGTAGGCTGCAGATAGGCAATCTAAATGAAATCAGCTGTGTCTGCTGGCAGAGAGCCACGAAAGACAATAGGACAATAGAATCTAAAATGTGCCCCTTACAAGAATGTTCCTCAGAGAAATACTCAAAGATTTATGAAATCTATCTTTGAGAAGATTGTTTTACTTAAGGGAGGGAGCAAACTCTTCTAAAAACTAGTGAATAGAGAAAATCCAGGCACTTAAGAAATCTAATTTCTTATCTTTACTCCACTAGAATATCAATTAGTGAAAATAGGCACAGAAACTAAAGAACTGAATTATGTATATAGCCTTTGTGCTACTAAAAATAACTATCTTGTAAAAATCTAATAGTTAATTCTCTTTTAAATTCCTAAGAATTGAAATATTCACAATATTGCCCCAAAATAAAGGCCATTACCTTCATTTTATGTATGGAAGAGGATTAGCTAGCAAAGGACTTGGCTTACCTGGAAAAACCAGAACCCCCCCCCCAAAAAAAAAAATTCCTGCTCTGTGTGAAACTAGCAAATAACAATTCTCTTTACTTCATTTCCTCACCTTAATATCTTCAACGTTTATTTATTTTTGGGACAGACAGAGACAGAGCATGAACGGGGGAGGGGCAGAGAGAGAGGGAGACACAGAATCGGAAACAGGCTCCAGGCTCTGAGCCATCAGCCCAGAGCCCGATGCGGGGCTCGAACTCACGGACCGCAAGATGGTGACCTGGCTGAAGTCAGACGCTTAACCGACTGCGCCACCCAGGGGCCCCAATATCTTCAAGTGTCTTGAGATAGTATGTAAGGAAGGTGCCAACATAGCACATAGTAGTGTATGTTTTTGTAGTGTTCAGCTTTGGGGGATAAATAACTAGCTTGAAAAACAATTACAAGTAATTTTTAGCGAAGAAAGACACACGCTATAAGATATTAGCAGTGCAGTATTTTAATATTGTTAAAATGTGTTGAAAATTTATAGTGAAACCAAACTATATATGCAAACACAGGAATTCGGAGGAGGAAAATAACACGTGTTTAGTATCCACTATGTGCCAAATACAAAACCTCACCAAAACTCAACATCTCGTAGTGTTGATTTCAACATTATTATTTTATATATGGGAACAGAGAATTATTACATTTCTCTCACCTGTCAAGTCTCACAGGTCCAGAAAGGGATAGGACAGATATGTTTGGTTCCTGAACCCTTATTTTCCCACCATGCTACAGAAGGGGAGCTCTATGGGTCTCAGTGTGAATGAACACTGTGCATATAATTCCCCTTCTGTACTTCTCCTGGGAGTCAAGAGCAGGACATCCTCAAATTAATGCTGACTTGGCCTTTTCTCAACTTTTCCATTCCAATACCACCATCATGGCATTAACAAAACCACATTATGTTTTGTAATTGATGTGTCTTATTTCATGTACTTTTGAGAGTTCTATTACATTTCCAGCTATTGTAATTCTTCTGTGAAATTTGTTGGGAAGCAAGTGTGTAGAATACATGCTCACTGGTACCTATTTTCTGAGGATAGGATTAGAAATATTCAATTTATCAGAATATATGTATGGCATGTAAGAAATTTCTTTTATATTCTTTAGGTTTTTTGTTTTAAGTCTTTGGGCCAAATTCTTAACATTTGAAAAATACTGTATTACTGGTGAGTATTTTTTTTCTCATTTTTGTGTTCACCTACTTCTTGTTGGAACCAACGTTGAACTAAATAGTTGACAAGGCTTGAATAATGCTGAATAGAGGAAAGGGACTTCACAATTCTCAGGCTTTTTAAAACTAAAACTAAGAATAGTAATATTTCTCCTATTTTCAAGGATGGGATTACTGAGAATTACATTCATGTTTCCAAAAGACTATCAATCTATTTAGAAAAATATGGATAAGGAAACAACTAAAAAAATGTGCTATACACTTTGATTTATATTTTATCATTATTCGTAGTATCTGAGACATGTAAATAACCTAAGTGTCTCTCAGTGGATGAATGGATAAAGAAAATGGAGAACAGAATGGGATATTCTTTATAAATGAATATTATTCAGCCACAAAAAAAGGAAATCCTGCACTTACATGTGTAATAATAAAATAAAAACGTCAAAATCATAGAAACACAGCAGAAAAGTGATTGCCAGGAGTTGGTGATGGGTACTTACTAGTTTTTAGGTGTTAGATGGATAAGTTAAGAGGATCCAAAGTAAAATATAGTGCTTATAGTTGATAGCACTGTATTGAATAACTGAAATTTGCTAAGAGAGTAGAACTTAATTGTTCTCACCACCAACAGAAAAAGGTAACTATGTGAGGTGATGGATGTATTAAGTAAATGGGGGTATCCTTTCACAATGTACACGTATGCCAAATCACAACAGTATACACTTTAAATATCCTACAACTTTAGTTGTTAATTATACTTCAATGAAGCTGAAAGTAGAAACAAAAACAAACCACCTTGATTTACTTGGCTATGTGAATGCACAGGCAATCTGGATTTGATGACAGCATTGGTTCTGTTAATCTACCTGGTCCTTCCATGTCTTCTTACTCCTCTCTCTTTTCTCAGCTGTAGGTAAGTCCTTCCCAAAGTGCATTCTCAGGAATTTAGGAAGCTTTCCAAAGAGATGGAACCTAACTTCTTTTAAGAGTGCACTTGCCTTGGGTAAATTCCTAGGAGTGCTATTGCTGGGTCATAGGGTAGGTCTATTTTTAATTTTTTGAGGAACCTCCACACTGTTTTCCAGAGTGGCTGCACCAATTTGCATTCCTACCAACAGTGCAAGAGGGATCCCGTTTCTCCACATCCCCGCCAGCATCTATAGTCTCCTGATTTGTTCATTTTGGCCACTCTGACTGGTGTGAGGTGATATCTGAGTGTGGTTTTGATTTGTATTTCCCTGATGAGGAGCGACGTTGAGCATCTTTTCATGTGCCTGTTGGCCATCTGGATGTCTTCTTTAGAAAAGTGTCTATTCATGTATTCTGCCCATTTCTTCACTAGATTATTTGTTTTTCGGGTGTGGAGTTTGGTGAGCTCTTTATAGATTTTGGATACTCGCCCTTTGTCCGATATGTCATTTGCAAATATCTTTTCCCATTCCGTTGTTTGCCTTTTAGTTTAGTTGGTTGTTTCTTTGCTGTACAGAAGCTTTTTATCTTCATAAGGTCCCAGTAGTTCATTTTTGCTTTTAATTCCCTTGCCTTTTGGGGATGGGGTACAGGAGTACTGATGCACAGGGACACTTGTACCCCAATGTTTACAGCAGCACTCTCAACAATAGCCAAATTATGGAAGGAGCCTAAATGTCCATCAACTGATGAATGGATAAAGAAATTGTGGTTTATATACACAATGGAGTACTATGTGGCAATGAGAAAGAATGAAATATGGCCCTTTGTAGCAACATGGATGGAACTGGAGAGTGTTATGTTAAGTGAAATAAGCCATACAGAGAAAGACAGATACCATATGGTTTCACTCTTATGTGGATCCTGAGAAACTTAACAGAAACCCATGGGGGAGGGGAAGGAAAAAAAAAAAGAGGTTAGAGTGGGAGAGCCAAAGCATAAGAGACTCTTAAAAACTGAGAACAAACTGAGGGTTGATGGGGGGTGGGAGGGAGGGGAGGGTGGGTGATGGGTATTGAGGAAGGCACCTTTTGGGATGAGCACTGGGTGTTGTATGGAAACCAATGTGACAATAAATTTCATACATTGAAAAAAAAAGAGTGCACTTGCCTATGTTGTCCTCATAACACAGAGTATTGTGTTTAGCACATAGCCCCACTCAAAACACTTTTGTAATTGATCTCGTTAAGCAAAATGGGAGCCCTTTCATAAAAGACAGACAAGTAACTGTTGATTCTTCAAAATTGACATTAACAATATATCTAATTCTTGGCATAGAAAAAAAACCCACAATCTTATGGGCTATATTATGGGATTAGCCTTGTCTTAATCTATTTTGAGGGGCAGAAATACAATCCCCACTATGATAGAGATATCATTTGTAGTGTGGCTTAAAGGACAAGTGGCTTATTCCTTAAAACACGTGTTTGTTAATAGTCTGAAGGATCCCATATGGCTCAGCGGCCACGAACCTTGGTCATAATCGACAGTTTTAACCCCAGCTAGATTCCAGAAATCTGATTCCACCCTTTTACTTTAAAAACCATGTTGAAATTACCCTGTTAAAGTTATATACTCAAGTTTAAGAACAAGATCTAAGGTAAGACTTTGGGAGAACTAGTTTACTTCTTTTTATACTCATGGAAGATTGTACTTCAGTTGTTTACCATCACCAGTAATCTCAAAATCAAATAGGTGCAAAGAAATGAAGGTTTTCTTGAGCACAGACATATTACATTTATAATAGTGCACATTATACCATCTGCACACTCCTATTAAGAGACAACAAGAAAGGACCTCAGGGACAAGCTATATTTATCTTGTTCTTACCTTCCTTTTTAATAGTTACACGCATATGGTCCAGATATGATTTTATTTATCTCTGAGTAAACAGAGATCAAAATTCTTTCCCCTCCTGAGTAAAAATACTAGCCTCATTGGTAATACCCCATTGGCTATCTGAGAAATGGGATAACTAGTGAGGCAGCTGCTAACACTTTTAGCAATGTGCTGGAACACCAAACAGCTGTTAAAAGGAGGTCTAGCAAATGCAGGAAAATAAAAACAGGACCAAAGGATATAGGTATCTTTCTTCTGTGGTCCTTACCCTGGCTTTTCATTCAATTCAAGCAATCTATAGTGAATAAATATTAGTAATACCAACAATCCTACAAGGGGTGACTGCTCAAAAGATGATGATACTTTTGTGTCATAAAACAGAGGGCTATATATCATTCACACTAAACATTCAGGATGAGATAGATTCATAAAATGGAGGTTGGCAGCTAGCGGTCTCCTAAATGCCCTTTCAAATCTTTAACTGTGACAAGGATTGTGCTTCTGATAGAACATTGAAACTTTAGAGCCAGAAAACACAGTTAAGTACATACATATTTTTAGCAAACACACTGTAGGAAGTAGAAAGAGGAGGAAAAATGTGTGTGTGCATGGGCTATTTAGCTATTTAAGCTTGTCAATACTAGAAGCGAGGTGGAGCAACAAATTTCTTAAGACCTTTAAAAACCCTGAGAAGTATGACAATCTATTGGTTTAAAAGGAATTAAGGGGTATGTGGTTTATTACAAAATTAAAAATAACTTTTGATTTGAGACATCTATTTATTTGTTTCAGCAGTATGTATTTACAAATGTGTTTGTTTCAGAAGGTACTATACACAGAACAGCTTAAATATTAACACATAAAGAAACTTCTTTTAGCATGTTTACTTGTTGAATATTTTAGTATCGCTTTTGGAAACAGTGTGTGATACAGTGTCTGTCCAAATGCTGAAACTAGGTTACTATGGTTCCTCTAGTATTTTTGTAGAGCCAAATTAGATGCAACCTTATTAACATATGCTGGAGAGTACAAGATTTTCTTATTGTCTCATCCCTGGGATAGAAGAGGTTTCAGTTCCAGATCATTATGGTGCACTTAGATTTTCAAGCCCAGAACTCAGGGGAAATAAGAAGAGAAATACAGGAGAAGAAATTAAGTGACCTTGTCTTTTGGGGAAACAAAAGAGTGTGGGCTGAATCCATGAAACTAAATAGTGACATTAATGAAAGACTATAATACTGCCTACAGCTGATCAATCACTGAGAACAGAGCAGTTACATCTAAATCTAATTCCAGAGGTCCATTTTTTACATTCCCCAAATGTCTTTAATTGCTAGCATATTTATCCCATCATCTGTGATAAATGCCCTCTAGTGAAAGTTGAGTACCCACCAAACTGCCCCTGGACGCCATACCAATAGGATCTCAAATTCACATCATTCAAATTAATCTTAGCATGGCTGACTTACATGAAGAGGCTCCAATATTAAGCAGCTCTGTAATGGCAGAAACAAAATCACTCTCCTCTTCAACAGTCTGTGATGCTAATTCCTCCACATCATTCTGTAGCCAAAGTATGTATTATCATATTGTGTTTTATTTTAGCCAAGTGAATTCAAATAAAATTTCTAAAGGTTCAAAATAGCAGATACCTGTATTTCATGGACTGTGGCCATCATAAAAACATGAAACCTACTATAACTACTAAATAATCCCATCTGTCAGGATATTTGGAGGAGGTTCAATCAGAAGAATATAGCCAATAATGATAGCTTTAAGTACACAAAAACCGTCCTGACTGTTCAGTGAGACTGATAACACAATGAGAGCTGTTTATGGAACTCTAACATTTTATAGTGAATCTCCCTGATGTCTCTGTCCCTTTATTACCACACCCATTGAAACCTGCTGCATGATATTCCCAAATAGGAATTATGTGTTTGAGATGGTTTGAGTTAAATTAACACGCTACTTGGCAGAGATTAAGTTCACTTTGGGGTACCTCAAAGAGGCAGTCACACAACAATTAGAGGCTTGTGACTCTCAGTTGGCAGAGATTTGCCATATGAATTAACAAGCCACTGACAGAACAAACAAGCATCAATTTTAAATATATGGGACAAAAAACCCATGACAGTGACACTATTTTCAGGCATTAACTTAGTTCCATTAATAGCTTTTCAAGTAGAGCAGCTCAGTGGTGACCAATATGATAATACTCTCCTTTATAGAAACAACATTCTTCAGGAGAGCATTAAGGGAAAAGAAAAATAAATATGTACATAGCATTTTCTATGAATGAAACATTATGTTGGATACTTTACATGCATCATTTATACTAGTCCTTGTAGTCTTAAAAGGAGCTATTTTAAAGATGAGAAAATTGGGACTTACGGAAGTCCCTTAGGTATTAAGTAGAAGGAGTTATGTTGGAGCTCAGTTCTGATACTGCCACAAAGATGGCCACTAGCAATTCCTTCCTTCCTTGTATGTATATGCCACTGCTCCCATGTAGAAGTGGAAATCAAAGTTCCTTCCTTTGAACGCGGGATGACTTTGTGAATTTTGGCCAAAAGAGAAAGGCAAGCGATGTTTGTGTTCACTCTTCAAAGACAGTGCCTGTGTTCAGTACAACTGCACTGTTTGAACAGAGAGGTCCTGGAAGATGAGATATTACACTAGCCCCAGTCAAGCTGCCAAAGCCAGCACTAAATAAGGCAGAGATGAACTTCTTCCCATTAAGCCCTGCCCAAAGTGCTTAATTATGTGGCAAAAAACCTGGACATTGTGGTTCTAAGCCACTAAGTTCTTGAGAGGTTTATTATACAACAATAGGTAAATAAAGAAGATTCCAAAACCCTGGCTATTTCTATTTTGTGTTATGGCTTCCATGGTTATCCAGACTTCCTTCACTATTAATTTAGTGAGGGATGAGGAAACACTTGAGACAAAGGGGTGCTCAGCATGTACCAGTGGAAAAGAACAACTTTAAGGGTTGTTATTTTAAGAAAAAAATGCATCGAGTAATTACATAGTGCCTGGCACTGTATTAGGGCATTTTTCCTCACTATAACACTGTGAGCTAGGTACTATTTTGAATCCCTGTTTTATAGGTGAAGAAAGTAAAGCATAGTGATCAATACTTGGCAGCTAGGAAGTTGTAAATTCAGAATCATAACTATGCAGTCAAATTCCAGAGACTAACTCTTAATTCCTGAGTTATATTGCCTGGATTTTCTTGCCATTGGTATTTGAATCTAGCCAATTGAAAAAAGTAGCTATGACAACAGTCCTACTTTTATAACTCTCAACTGTAATGCTTGATTTGAAAATGTTGGACTGTATACTACCCTAAAGAAATTTCCTTGGAGAGTACATAGAGAGCATAAAAAATATCTCCTGGTTGGAATGCCACAAATACAGAATTAGAAAACAGGACACTTCACATAGCATCAGATAAGATAACACAGACTACAGAATGCAAACCTTGGCATATGAAGAGTCCTCTCTCTAAGGTGTGTTGTCACCATGTTCCTTGCCATATGTGAGGGCAATTCCGTGGCATGGAAATAAAATTAGTATTTACATACTTAATGCCACTTTTGCTGTGATTCTTCTGGTTCAGTGCAGAGTTTGGTGTTGGAAAGACCTGAGTTGGAGTAGTGGCTTGCCACTGACCAACTCTGTGACCTGAGAAAGTTCCTGACTTATATGGACAAAATGGGGACGGTGAGGTCTAACCAAGGGAATTCTTGTGAGGTTTAAGTGAGATTGTGTGTGAATATATTTGCACATATGTATATGTGGGCTACTATTTTTATGTATTTCTCCTTCTGTTGCTTTTAATCACTATAATCAGAGGTGATAAATTTGGAGGCTAAAAGAAAGAATGCAAGACTGGAAGAGATTCAAGAAATCTGCATTAGACAATAAGGTGGAAACAAATGAAGAAGGTATGATTCTTCAAAATCCAAAAGAGGAAATTCAATCACATAGCCTTTTCATTAAGGGTCTCCATTTAAAAAGACTGAATCAGATTTCTATTGTCCAAAATCTCCACATGTAGAACCCAATTAGACAGTGTGTTATTAAATGTTCTAGAAAGCTCTTGTCAGATGTCAAGCTTGTTTAATAGAGTTGTAGGATGATAGATTAAAAAAAATACCTTTGAGATTATATAGCTCAGCCCCTTTATTTCATAGATGTAAGAGAGCTTTAGAGAGGGAAAGTGATTTGTGCAAGGACATCCAGCTTGTGAGTTACAGAATAGGCATTGGGATAAGGTTTCCTGACTCCCCAGCAAAAATTCTATCAAAAACTGAACGTTCTCTTAAATGATGGAAATGTAACTTGAAATAGCAGTAACTGGTACATAGTACTGTGACTCTTGATCAGCCTACATACCTCATCACTGGAGGAGCCTGCCCAATTATATCTTTTCAATCAGTTCCCAGAATAAGCCAAATCCTCCTTAGGTGAATGGATCTAGGACCGTTTATTTAACTCTTCCCAATACACTTCTGGTAAGTAAACAGCTATGATAACATCAACTACCTGAACTAGGACAATATGGGGAGGGGGCATCCCTTAAAAATAGCTCATCAGTTTTTATTAGTGGTCCAGTTTCACATTTGGAAATTTTCATTGACTAAGTATACAAATATGTGGTGTACAGCTATTCCTGGTAATAATAATATAAAAAACATAGACTTATGGGGTGCCTGGGTGGCTCAGGTAAGCCTCTGACTTCAGCTCAGGTCATGATCTTGTGGTTCATGAGTTCGAGCCCCATGCTGGGCTCTGTGCTGACACCTCAGAGCCTGGAGACTGCTTTGGATTCTATGGTTCCCTCTCTCTCTGCACCTTCCCAGCAATTGCACTACTAGGTATTTATTCACGGGATACAGGTATGCTGTTTTGAAGGGACACATGCACCCCCATGTTTATAGCGGTACTATCAACAATAGCCAAAGTATGGAAAGAGCCCATATGTCCATCGATGGATGAATGGATAAAGAAAAAGTGGTATACACACACACACACACACACACACACACACACACACACCCCCCCCCCACACACACACACACACACACAATGGAGTATTACTCAGCAGTCAAAAATAATGAAATCTTGCCATTTGCAACTACATGGATCCAACTAGAGGGTATTATGCTAAGTGAAATTAGTCAGACAAAGACAAATATCATGACTTCACTCATATGAGGACTTTAAGAGACAAAACAGATGAACATAAGGGAAGCAAAAATAATATAAAAACAGGGAGGGGGACAAAACATAAGAGACTCTTAAATATGGAGAACAAATAGAGGGTTACTGGAAGGGGTGTGGGAAGGGGGATGGGCTAAATGGGTAAGGGGCATTAAGGAATCTACTTCTGAAATCATTGTTGCACTATATGCTAACTAATTTGGATGTAAATTAAAAAAATAAAATTAAAAAATAAAAAACTAAATAAGTAAAACAAACACTAAAAAAGAAAAAAAGAGACTTATGACTGGGTTATTAAGGTTTTTTTTGGTTTATAAAATTAAAAACATTAATAATATAATACTTGGGAAAAAAGAAAAGCAGATAGGAGAAAAATAGGCTTTTCTTTTTATAGAATGAGAAATAACTCTAAACAGGTCTTTGATTTGACCCAGAACATATGAATCTTTGTAGTACAGTAACTTATGTTCCAATGGACTTCTATTTTAGTTGAATTTCTTTCCCCCTAAAATACGAAACCACACAGTTACCTTTTCAGACTACTTCATATGTTTCAGGGTCCCAAAAATATATTTATTGATCTTCCAGTAAACTCTTGGGGATTGTGTTGATTCTGGTGTTGATTCCTGTGTGCAATAGAGGACTTTTCCAGATTTAGAGTTGTGACTTAGTTTTAACCATGAGTGTGAACTCCAGACCCTCTAAAATAGATCTTAAGACTGCTCATCAGAGTTTTGAAACTTGCTGCTTATTTTCTGATTCAGCTGTATTTGTTCTGCTATGATTGTATTACTTTTGGATTCAAGGTCAGCTACCAATAAGTCTGATATTCAACTCTCCCTCCAGCTCTGAGGCTGTAGCATCTATTTAAGCTGTTCACAAGGAGGAGGGTATGTTGGAAAGCAGTGGCAGACTTGCTAAACTTGAAGTTATTTTTCTTCCAGATGTAAATTTTAGTCAAGTTTTTGAGAACCTCTTACCATGTGTCCACTGACAACCATTTAACCTCTAGTAGGATAATCTGTAAAAATAGAACATTGTTCATACCCCTATCTGGAACACCAGGTAGTACACATTAGTACATGTGCTAATATAACCAATGGTATTCGAAACCACACTATAAAAGGCATTTAGAAATAGGATAATAGTTTGTGCCACAGTATTGGAGTTAAAGGATGGGGGAGTTACTTTAAGGCTAGTTAGACCAAAATTTGGGATAATAGAGCAAAGTAATACATATTCTGATTGGCAGATATGCTGGGCCAAATGTACAGACATAAGAAAAAAAGTTTAGATTTTTAAGCAGTCTAGTTTGGCTACAAAATAAATCTTATGCTTATCTATTTCAATACAACCATTTGGGGCTTCCACAATAGAGCCCCACATCTGTGTGTGTTTCAGTTCTCTATCTCCATGTATAGGCTGACAGCAGTCAACCTGATAGACTTGGGATTTCCCAAACATTTCTATTCTTCCCCCTTGCTGCTTTTTTTAATGTTTCTTTATCTTCTAGCCTATCATCTGCCCCACCCCCAAATATACTTGTAATGAAGTTTAAAAAAAGCAAGTAAGTTCGTTTTGTGGTCCACTCAGATAAACTTATAGGCTTTTTTTGGGGGGGGGGGTAACATGTGGGAAAAGATTTTCAAGTCATTTTCCAGGAAGAAAAATGAAACAAAGCCCTCCATAAATGATTAGTAATGTCAACCAAGGTGTGAATTTGGGAGTGGCAGTACAGATATCATGTATTTTGCCAACACTATTCAAGGCCTAGATAAAGTATCCACCCACGTCCTAAGGTTGTTTTGGGTCCTTTTCATCAGATGGACATTTTCTTCCTTGAAATCCCACTACGTTTTGTATTTGTTTTATGCCATTTAACTTATTCCACTTTATATGCTTGTACTTGGCTTATCACTGGCAATAGATTTAAGCTCTTTAGAAGTAAAGACTATCTAAATCATCTTTTTTATCTCCCCAAAATGCCTAGCATAATAACTATATACTTAATAAATATTTCATGAAGTGAATATAATGTAGGGAAGGAGGAGGATCTAAGGCTGAAAAAGTAAATTGCAGATAGATTATTGAAGCATAAATAAGAGAGGTCAACTACTAATTGTTCTAGAATGGTTTCATGTATATTAGTTTTATACCCATAATAATTAGATGCTATAGGGCATGGCCCTTAATATATCCCTACTCACAGATTCCAACAAGAGTAGGTTACTGACCCACCATGTAGCAGCTGGAAAGAATCAAAGAAAACAAAATTTGTCAATGTATCATAGCTCCAAGCTGCTTCCAGGGAAATTTTAATTTTGGGAGAAAAAGTAGGTTGAATAAAAAAGGAAAGATACACCTGGGATGAAACCTGAGTTTATAAAAGAATGAAACCTCCTTGGCACATTGTGATAGAGCATAGATTTAGGAGATCAGTGCTTGAAATCCATAATCAGATCTTAAGGGTGCCTGGATGGCTCAGAGGGTTAAGCAACTGACTCTTGGCTTTGGCTCAGGTCATGATCTCTCCATTTGTGGGTTCAAGCCCCAGGTTGGGCTCTGTGCTGTCAGCACAGAGATGCTTGAAATTCTCTCTCTCCCTCTCTCTCTGACCCTCCTTTGCTCCTGTGCAGCATGTGCTCTTACTCTCTCTCTCAAAATAAATAAATAAACGTAAAAAAAAAAAATAGTAATAATAAAAAATTTTAGCTCTACCTTCACCTTTGTGCCCTGGGGCACATTAAGTAGCTTCTCTAAACTTAAATCCCTTCCATTGTTTATTGTTTTTGTTTTGTTTTCATTTTAAAGAGAAAGAGAGCATGTGTGTCTGTGGGGGAGAGGGCAGAGGGAGATAGAACCTTAAGCTGACTCCACACTGAGTGTGGCTCAGGGCTAGATCCCATGAACCTGGGATCATGACCTGAGCCAAAAATCAAGAGTTGTATGCTCAGCAGACTCAACCTCCCAGGCTCCCCAATCCCTTCCATTGTAAAAGAAGTATAATTCGATTGAGTGCCAAAAAGTTCAGTTAAATATGCAGCCTAATGTTAATAAGTTACTTTAGGAAATCCAGAGACATGTAAAGCTTGCCTATGCACATATGATCTTTTTCCATATTATACCTCTCTGCGATCTGTGTTGCCACTGATCCTGATTTCCTTTTATAGTTGATTATATTGATTGAATTACTAAAAACCATTTCTAAATATTTGTGATTCTAGATGGCCTATAAAAAATATAAAACTCATTTTGTACAAACTTATTTGTAGAACTGTTGGAGAATAAAATGAAATAATGTCTTAAAAAAACTTTCACATAGCTTAATAAATGTGATTTCCTCCAATCCTATTATATCTCCAATCAAAATCATGATCAAGAGACCTTCTAAGTCAAGAAGGAAATGCCAAGGGTTATGGCTATCAGTTATAATCATTTCAGTTACTTCAACTAGATAACTTTCATTTCTATGGCTAGTACTTTGGATTTCCTCAGGTTCCATGGTTTGACAGAAAATATTAAGTATAACTTAAAATAAAATCTTTAGTTAACTGCTTTATACAATCTTACTCATTTATGTCAAAGTCCATCATTTAAAAAAATCAGTGCTTTTACACGTAATGTAACTACGGGTGCTTTTGGTTTTCTTATTTTGACTCCTTGAAAAGACTGAGTTTCACTCTGTTGCTCCATGAGGTGAAAAGTACTTTGTGTCATTAAGGTCCTAGAGCATTTCATGCCCTTCCTTTGGATGATACACTTTCAAGGGGGAAACAAAGATGACCCTGACCTGTTTGCTTTCATTGAACACTTATACGAATAGCAACAGTTGACACTTGTTCCAAACTGAGACACTGCATCAATTTGAGCAGACACTCCTGTCTATCAAAAGGTAATCTCCACATTCATGAAGAAAACAAAGTAAGCTGTAGGTAAGGCTTTCAGTTCATACATTTAATGCTAATATCCTAAGAACAAGCAACTCAAATGTCACAAAATCCAGAGAAAGGCAGAACTAGGCATCTGCCTCATATCAAACCACAGAACAGCTGACATTTATTAAGAGGATTATTTGAACAAAACTGTTCAAGAAACCTAAGATTGTCCTGCTCACAAGTAACCTTTGGAGATATTAGGAAGATAAACAAAAAGTATATAAAAGATTGAATTATGTTAGTTCTTGAATATGTATATTAGAAAGTGCCAGATATATTAATCATACACTATATATGTATTTTGAAACTATGATGTATCATCTATTTAAACTTGGGAGGGGATGTATTACTATGGTTTGTTATAAAAACTAAAAAATAATTACCTATTTTCCATATTAAAGGTATGCTCTATATTTATAATTATGGAATTATATGTTGAAATCCCATTAGCCATTTAAGTAGCACTGTCAATTAGAAGGATGATGTATGAGCTCTGAGAAAGGATCTGGACTAAAATTGAAGTTAACAACATACAGACAGTCTATAAAATTAAGTCTAAGATATCAGAAATATTACTTGCTAGGTAAACCTACACAGCACGAGTGAAGTTTTGAATTTTAATTATCTTGGATCACTGAACTGAAGAGCAGTTTGTTCAAGGACAAGTTCAGGGAACACCAACACACAGCTTAGAAGCATGGGTCACAGAACTCAAATTCCTTTTGAGTGAAATGCAGTTGTCTGTCTACCTTAATGCCATTCCTCCTCAATCTTCTTTTCTGGATCCTCTACCTTCCCTTATTTTTAAATGTTGGTCTTCTTAAGGTTTAGTATTGGATCCTTTATATTCATTACCCTCTCCAGATATGATTTCATCAAATTCCATGTTTCATCAAATTCCATTTGCAATTTACTGATACCCCAATTTAAATCTCCTGTCCAGGACCATCACATTAGTTCCAGATTTGCCATTTCTTTTTCAGATGTCTTACAGTATTATCTAACATACTAAAATGGCATGTCTGAAAAGAACTCTCAATGTGTTGTACCACCATCCATCCTGCTCCACAAAATTAAAGTTGATCAGACTTTCCTGGATTACTTTTTCTCACTTGCATACCACTCTCAGTAAACAGGACTAAAGGAGGCTGTCATTAGGGAGAAGTTGCGAAGATGATGTGTCTAATAGCAATGGCCTATCAAGGAAATGTTACCAAAACACAGAGGATTCATAAAGGAGGGAAACAGTTTAAATCTGGGGAGAAGGGGTCACTGTTTATAGTCTGGAAGGCTACTTACACCATCAGCTAGGAACCTTTGCAAATAGCTGATTCAGTGAAGTCGTATCTATTCAAACACAAGTAACAGAACAGTAATGGGCATGGCATGGTTACAAACATTCTTTCAACAAGGTGGTAAGAAGAAGCAAAATACAACAATGGATGAAAAATATTCTCAAAAAAAATCATGATAGAAAAGAAACGATGTAATCAAATATTTCACCATAGACTAATGTTTACGAAGTGACTGCCATGAACAATGACTAATCAAGAAATGTAAGAACTTGGGGCGCCTGGGTGGCGCAGTCGGTTAAGCATCCGACTTCAGCCAGGTCATGATCTCGCGGCCCGTGAGTTCGAGCCCCGCGTCAGGCTCTGGGCTGATGGCTCAGAGCCTGGAGCCTGTTTCCGATTCTGTGTCTCCCTCTCTCTCTGCCCCTCCCCCGTTCATGCTCTGTCTCTCTCTGTCCCAAAAAAATAAATAAATAAACGTTGAAAAAAAAATTAAAAAAAAAAAAGAAATGTAAGAACTGAAGGAAGAAATGTTTGGACAATGAGAAAAGATCAAACACCAGGTGATGGAATATAAGAGAGTACTCAAGAAATTTCCCATGGAAGAAA
Source organism: Prionailurus viverrinus (assembly GCF_022837055.1). Classification (NCBI taxonomy): domain Eukaryota; kingdom Metazoa; phylum Chordata; class Mammalia; order Carnivora; family Felidae; genus Prionailurus; species Prionailurus viverrinus. The sequence continues at coordinate 36,706,301 of NC_062573.1, read as the reverse complement.
ATATAAAATTACTGAAGAAGGAAGATTAAAGGAAGCATACAAGAGAATAATGGAAAGCAGAAATGGACTCAGAAGACAGTAATGAGTAGAGGCAACAGAATAAAACCTTGTTCTATTGATTTATGAACCCTGTGGTGGTATTATCTACTCAAAAATAAAATTCACAGCAAAAAGAAGGAAATCATAGTGGGTCACTACCATTCTTCAAACCCGCCAATGGCCACTGATGGATTTTAGAGTGAAATCTAAATTCTTTGTCATTGTCTGTCTTATGTCACTGGCTCCCACTCTCTTAACAATCTCAAGTCTTTCTCCTTTCCCATCAGCCACATTGATCTCTTTTTATTTATATGGCTGTTCCTTCAACCTCATACATGGTTCCTTAGAACTTCCCACAGCTGAGGCTCAACATATTGTCATAAAAAAGCCTTGCCTCTAACCCTTCACTGACATCTAAAGTATTTACTAGTGATACTTTGTTCCACCATCCTATTTCTTTCTTTGATAGCCCTTATCACAACCACAGTTATCTAATTATTTACTTTGTTCACTTAGATTCTCCCTTCACGGAAATGTAAGGGTCCCCCAAACAGAGGCCTGTATAGTCCAGCACTTAGCAGGCTGCCAGCACTTGATGAAGTCCGATGCTACAGGAAGGAGAAATAACTTCTTTTTAGGGTTTCTTCTAGTTCTAATGTGCTAGGACTTATATACAGTACTTCACTTTGTAGAAGCTGACAAACCCCACCAAAAACATGTAAAAAAACTTTGTCTTTATCTTGATTTATCAAGCTAGTAATCACATCATTAATTTCATTTATCCATGTAATTATATATATATATATACACACACACACGTGTGTGTATATATATATATATATACACACACACACACGTGTGTGTATATATATATATATATATATATATATATATATATGTGTGTGTGTGTGTGTGTATATATATCCATCTATCCCATTGGTTCTTTTTATCTGGAGAACTATGATGATATAGATTTTGATAAGAGTGGTTCTAGAGGAAGAGAATGTTAAAGATTAGTTTTCCCATTTGGTTCTTGGGTTTCTGGAATTGGCTCTCTAATGTGATTAAAGCTGCTACTGGCTATTCCTAGTAGTAAACAGAATACTCATAATCCATGGCATGAACTGGAAATGGGGGGCATGCAAAATATCTCCACTGAATATTCCCAATCATGTAAGAAGCACGAAGCTAAGTGGCTGTGTATATGATACTTCTGAACAGTTCTAGAAAACTAACAAATATAAGATAGGCCAGTTGTTCCTAATGTCACTGAACAAAGTGGTAAAAAATAAATAAATAAAAAATAGTTAAGGGTTTAGAACTCCCAGCTCAAGCACTGCATAAATGACCTGAAACCTTCTGTCTGTGCCCTGAAAGAGACCCATGTTCCTTGTACCCATAGGGCTAAGCTTGTTTAAAATGAAAATGGAATCTCATAACGGGCTGAATTACAAAGCAAGCTGAACTTCCAGCCTTGCAGAGTGTCTACTATTAAAATAAAGCATTGATTGGAAAAGATAGGATCCTGTAAATTAGAGAGGGGCATGTGAAAAGACCCTGATGAAGCTGGGGGCATTTAGCCCCTCATGAATCTTCTGTGTCAGTCAAAGAAGACTTTCCCACCTCCAGTGGATGCAGCCCTCCACATCCAGTAAAAGTAGCCTACTCAGCCCCAGGAATAGTGGCCTCTCTACTCCCATCTAATAGGACTAACTGCATTGCCTGAAGAAACAAGAATGGTCTTCCCTAAGGCAGTTGCCATGCAATACAATGCTGATTCCCCTCAGGACCCCCATCAATCACCCTTTTTTGCTTCTAGGCCTGTAAGTAGATTCAAGTCTCATCAGGTCTCTAAAGGTGAGGTACATAGTGTGACCCATAAGGAGGTGCTTTATGCTCCAAAAGAACTATTTGAGTTTTCTAACTTATTAAGACTAAAATCTGGGGAACATACATGAGAAGAGATATTAAGATGGTGGGTTGATGGTGGAAGGAACATGAAGTTCAATCAGGCTGAATTTATTGATTTTGGTTCACTAAGCACAGATTCTGCATTATAGTTGAAGCTCAGGAAATTAGAGCTCTAAAAATTTGGTTGGTTAGCTAAAACATGGACCAAAAGGTAGCCCACAGTGAGTAAATTAGAAATGTCAGAACTACTTTGGTTTAATGCAGGGGAAGGAAGTCAAAGGCTTAAGGAGATTGGAATATTAGAGTGGCTTTGTCATGTAAGAGTTTCATCCACACTGGGAAGGCCCAGAAAACATACCTTTACCAATACTTAAGATAAAAATTTGTGTGTAGAACCTGTCCATTTTTGAAGAACTCTGTTATCACTATTCTCTGTAGGCCAGGGGAAAATAGTGGAAACTCATTTATAGTGGAAACTATAGTCACGGATTTGGAAAATTTAAATGCAATGGTAGTAGTTGGATCCTGGGTGGCAGAGGCTAAGTGGTAGTACTCAACTGCCCCAATACAAAGTAGACATAGTTGCTTCAATGGACAGCAAACTCAAGTAGCCGTTTGGACATAATATGTTGGCCAGTTGGTCATAGTATTCCCAGGAGTAAAACAGGGAGAAAGTCTACTAAATTATCACTTGATCTATATAGGCAGAAAAGTTTTAAGTCAAGTGAATCCAAGTCTAATCCAAGTCATAGAAACAAAATCACAGCCCCTCAACGAATTCCCTGAATTGAGCTAGGTTGCAAACACAGAACTAGCTGAATGAAAGAACCAGTGGGTCCTCTCAGGGAAGGTCCCTAGTACACTATCCAAAATATATACTGTTAGTATTTCTCCTAGCCATCCCTAAAGGGACCTACAACCTTTACCAAGGTGCACTGGAGAAAAAGAAATAATCAGACCTTTTGAGCACTACTAGACAGTGGCTCTGAACAGTACTTATCAGTGACCCAGCATGTAACTGTGGTCCAACAGTCAGAGTAGGGGCTTATAGAAGTCAGTTGGTCAATGGTGTTTCAGCTTAGGTCCATATCACAGTGGACCCAGTGTGTTCTCACACCCATTCTATCACGGGGATGCCTTCTACAAGGTATCATATTGGTCCATTACGTTGATGACATCATGCAGATTGGATCTAATGAGAAGTAGTAATAGTAAGATATTTGCATAAAAGAGAAGGGCCTGTTTTCTCAGTGAAATTTCTAGGGATCCAGTGGCATGGGATATGTCAATTTATCCTATTTGTTTATTTATTTATTTATTTTTAAAGTGTTTATTTTTGAGAGAGAGAGAGAGACAGACAGACAGACAGACAGCGTTGAGCTGCTCTGCCACTTGGGCCATATGGTCCAGCAGATCCAATGGTGCTTGAAGTGTTAATGGCAGATATGCATACTGTTCCAAGTCTTTGAAAGGTCCCTATAGGTGAATCACAGTTCAGGCCCTTAGCCTTTTAGAACAAAGCCCTGACATTCTCTGCAGAAAATCACTCTCCTTTTGGGAAATAGCTCTTGGCCTGCTGCTGGGCTTTAGTAGAAACTGATCACTTAAACATGTGCCACCAAGTTACCATGCAACCTGGGTTGCCCATCATGAACTGGGTTTTATCTCACCTACCAAGCCATAAAATTGGGCATGCACAAGAACATTTTATCAAATGGAAGTGGTATATACAAGATTAGGCCAAGAAAACCCTGAAGACACAAATAAATTACATGAAGAAGTAGCCCAAATGTCAATGATTCCCTCTTTTGCTATACTACTTTTTTTGATATGGCCTCATAGTAAATTTAATACTCGTTGACAGAAGAACACATTTTGGCCTGGTTTACAGATGGCTCTGTAGAATATGAAGGCATCATCCCAAAGTGGGCAGCTGTAGCACCATAAGCTTAGACATCCCTGAAAGACATTGGTGAAAGGAAATCCTTCTAGTGAGTAGAACCTTGCGGCCTGGCTGTTCATTTTGTTTGGAAGGACAAATGGCAAGATGTGTGATCTTATACAGATTCATGAGCTATGGCCAATGGTTTGGCTAGATGGTCAGGGACTTGAAAGGAGTATGGTTGAAAAACTGGTGACAATAAAATTTGGGTAAGAGGTATATGGAAAGACTACTCATGGGCACAAAACATGAAGATATTTGTATCCCACATGAATGTTTACCAAATGATCTTGGCAGAGGAACATTTTAATAATCAATTGGATAGGATGACCTGTTCAGTTAATGTCAGTCAGCCTATTTCTCCAGCCATTACTGTCATCGCCCAGTGGCTCCTGGACAAAATGGCCCCAGTGGCAGAGATGTGGGTTATCAATGGGCCCAGCAATATGGACATCCACTTACCAAGGCTGATTTGGCTAAGACTACTGCTTAGTGCTCAATCCGCTATCAAGAGACCAACAGGAAGTCCCCAGTCTGGTACTATTTCCTCAGAGTAATCATCCAGCTACCTGGTGGCAGGTTAATTACCACTTCCATCATGAAAGGAGTAGTGTTTTTTTCATGCTGAGTATGAGGTAAGAGAAAGAGTTTCTAGAAAATATATGAAAAGTAAATCACTCAAGCCTGAATAGACAAGCTCAACATAAGAAACACAACGTGAGTATTTTTCTGTTCATTTAACAAATTACCCACTTTTGGGAAATAGAAATAAAACTCCTCTAAGACATCTATCTACTATTAGCTACTGAGTGCCCAACTCTTTGCTGCTAAATGCTTTATATACTACCAGTTTATCCTGATAAAATCCCTGGAAAGTACATATCATCCTCACTTACTAGTAAACAGGTCTCAAATAAATTAAGTTTGCTCAAGATCACTCTGACACCTAAAATCAAAGTAACCAGTGACCAAAGTCTGATCGTAGCCCCATCTGACTCAAGACCCTCAGTCTTTACCATTTGACTTAGGTCACTTTTTCCAAAGATTAAAGGCAAACCAATCATCAATTAACTTAGACTACTGCTCAGTATATCTCCCTGAACTCTTCTGATATTTTTTCTTTTGCTTTTACTTCAATAGTATCTATAATAAGTTAGAAATCCTTATCTTTATTAACAGACATGGCTGAAGATTTTAAAATGTACTTTGTCTACATGTATCCAAAAGGAGAGGCAAACAAAGATGCCTTTCCAATACAATCAATGACAGATTTGGGGATTTTATAACTCTGTCCCTCTCATCAAATGCAGAGTTGATGCATTTTTTTCCCATGAGGCCATTTTTTATATTTTAATCCAAATTAAGTGATGTAGTGCGATAGTGTAATTTTCTTTTATTTGCCCCCAGTCTTTGATTAAAGAACTATAGCCTTGCTTTGAAAAGCAGACATTTTTTCAGTGACTCATTAAAATAATCATGAACTTTATTTCACTTCCTTTTGTAATAATACTCATGTCCTTGAGTCTCTTGTAAGATCATATAAAAGGTTAATGATGATAAAATTAACAAGCATCTAAAATAACTGTTCTAATAATCAATCCTAAAGAATTTATATAAGCTAATACATTCATGGCCATTTCCATGTATATAAATCAATAAATCTGCGCAAAATTGGACTTCCAAAAGGCAAGATCTTTTCTTACATTTCACAAATGAAAAATCCAGGGACAAGGAAGGTGAGAAAGCTCCCCTCATCTCCAATATTTAAGCACTGTTATTCGTCCAAGTAAAGGATAGGTTATTTCTCCTCTAATGGTCAATTTCACTGAAATTTTATCCCTTTTCTATCAGTGATCCTTAAAAAGGCCTGGCTTCTAGCAGGGAGTGGTCTGTTCAATCACACCTGAAGCTATTTTTCAGGTTACTTAAGTATCAAAAAACTTGGACGAGTCTGGCTGAGTGCATCATTATCTACCACGGCAGAGTAAAAGCCACACATGTACAACTCATCAATGCAGGGTCTGGATTTAGCAATGACTATATTGGCCTCTTAGTTATTACGAAAAAGTCACCAGAGTCATAACCTTAGCACTGGCAACTTGCTCTTGGCAAACGAAATCTTAGTTTCCAACAGCTTTCTGGAGCTGGTTTTAAACACAAGATCCATACACCCTTATTTATATAGTATATACACATGGTGAGTATATATGCCTATGAAGTAAGGTCTCCTGGAGTGGAATACATCCTTTTAAATTTATTATCTTTTCCTATTCATCCAATTATGATACAAGCCTGGTATATCAACTACATTACTGTATATTCACTGGGGTACAAAAGCAGGAAGCAAAACTGATAAGAAATGTAGATTTTAATTAAAGGACAGAAAGTGGAGCATTTCCCATGGTTAACAATGGAAATGCTTAGATTCTGTACGTGGCTCTTTTCACTGACTTCACTTCTTACTATGAGATTTAATTTAAAATGCAAAGAAATTTTACTGCCAGAAAGGTTTATAGAAATTGCTTATAAAATACATTGAGGGGCGCCTGGGTGGCACAGTCGGTTAAGCGTCCGACTTCAGCCAGGTCACGATCTCACGGTCTGGGAGTTCGAGCCCCACGTCAGGCTCTGGGCTGATGGCTCAGAGCCTGGAGCCTGTTTCCGATTCTGTGTCTCCCTCTCTCTCTGCCCCTCCCCCGTTCATGCTCTGTCTCTCTCTGTCCCAAAAATAAAAAAAATAAAAAAATAAAAAAACACGTTAAAATACATTGAGATGTGCATATTGGAAATTAAGAAAGGTATCACAAAAACATTTTTTAGGTGAAAATATAATGAACACTCTAGGTATAAATATAAAAAATTTTATGTTTTTGTTTTGGGGGAAAAAGGTCAAATTAAATCATTCTCAGTCATCCAAAAGGACCACTGAACTCACTCATTAACGCCCTGGGTTAACATTTGGTCTTGCAATTATCAAAAAACATCTATGGCATGCCATTCAATTCACTTTACCAACACTTTCCTTAAATTTCTTGAGAGGTCTTTTAGGTAAAAGTTACTTTTATATGAGATTGATGTGCATGCAGAAATAGACAACAATTCCAAGATAACCTTGGTCCTTCAATCAAAACAAAATTTTACTCTTCCATCTAAGAAAACCTGAATCTTAAAGACCTAAATAGTTGGACTTAACTAGCCTATCTCACAAAACAAAATGAATAAATAATACTTCTGGGTTATCATGAAAATTTATTTAATGTTCCCTGTAGACAATGAGCCTAGGGAGGCCAAGACAATCTAACCAGTGGTAATCAAAAACATTTTTCCCCTTTAACTTCACAAAAATTGAAAAGTTTAATCTGTAACACAAACTCAGAAGTGTTTACTGAATACACCAGATGTGTTAATGCATATGATAGAGTGATTTAACGTTTGCAAACTGTGTAACTTGTCACTGCCATGTTAAATTACTCAGAGGTCATGTTTACCAAAGGAGAGAAGCTGTACTTCTGATCACATATTCCTTTGAATGTACACACATCACTGGTCTCATTTCTTGACTTTTTTTTTTCTTTTCCATCCTCACTGAACTGCTGGGGTGCATAGGTGGCTCAGTTAGTTAAGTGTCTGACTTCGGCTCAGGTCACAATCTCACGGTTCCTGGGTTCCAGCCCCGCATTAGGCTCTGTGTTGACAGCTCAGAGCCTGGAGCCAACTTTGGGTTCTGTGTGTATGTGTGTCTCTACCCGACCCCCACTCATGCTCTGACTCTCTCCCTCACAAATAAGTAAACATTAAAACAAAGAAATGTGTAAGGAAGATATAATTTTGAAAAAAAAAAAAATACCTCTATGTCTTTTCCCATAAAGTTCCGAGTCACTGCAAGCTATTTTCCATTTGAGAAACTTCTACTCATACCTTAAAACCTGGCTCAAATTATTATCTTCTTGGAAGTGCTCTTTAACCCCACAGAGTTACCACAACTCCCCGAATTTTCCCATAGTGTTTTGTACATATATTTTCTGTATTACTTGGCAAATTATCTGGTAATTATTTGGCTAATAGTCTGCCTTTCATACTAAGTTGTAGGCTCCATGAAAACAGAGGATTCTTACTCATGTATGTATCTCTAATGTCTATTACACGGCTTCACACATGGTAGAGTAATCAATATTGTTTTCTTAAATAAACGACAAGTGTTCTCTGCTAATTTCTTTGTTTCATAATTACTTAATAAGGTCACTAGTAATTATCAATATAACAGAGTTCATACCAAACATCACATTGCTTTGAGCCCAAACCAGTAATGTTCAAATTAAAATTTGGTTGCGTATCCTAATACAGAAAATTGCTTTAACTATTCAACCTGAATGAGAAAACAAAGTGTTTGTTAGCTGATTACAGAAATGTTAACTTATTTTGGTCATGATATTAGCTGGAAATGGGAAATAGAACAGACTCTCATTTGTCAATATTTCTTAATTATAGGCCTGGCCCTCGTTTTTGGAATTTTTAGAAACTATACTTCCTTTCAGTGGTTCTCAACTGAGGGCAGAACCCCTGTCAACTATAGGAGGGTTATTCATCAATGTGGTATAGGGACACTGACTGTCGCAAAATTGGAGGATGCTGGTGGCATTTAGGAGTGAGGAGCTAGGAAAGCCCACTCTCCTGAAATGCTTTGGAAAACCCCACATGAAAAAAAAAAAGCATTCACCCCAAACCTTAATGTTTCATTACATAACACTTCAAGTGATCCAAGAGTCATTCTGTATTGATTTGTACTACTAACTTTTGCAGACTTAATTACACCATGAAATACATTCCAGTCTCCACATATTAGTCTATACATATAATGTTATCTCATGGTCAAGAACAGTCTTTAGCTATACTTGTTAACCAGGTAGTATTCATAATGGAAAATTATAAGTAAAAAAGTAATACACTTCTTTAGCATGTCTCTAGGTTGCTGAGACATTAAGAAGAATTTTATGGATGAGTTAGGAACAGAAAGTTATTTTGTGCATAACTTTTTTACTTTTCTTGCATGTATCACAAAGACTAGTTTTTTTTTCTTTTGAAACTGACTGGGGTTTACTTTCTTCCACTGTGGCAATTATTAATGTATATGGCTAGTGATAAGGTGTTTCCAGAATTTCCTAGTAAGTTCACCCTCTAAGAGTTAAAGCAGGAAGGCTAGCACATGACATCAAATATGTGTAGTGTTTCCTCTAAGTATTTTAAACAAAGAAAGACATTTAGTGACAGGTGTTGTTGATAATTTGACCTACAAGCTGTGTAGCATTGGGTGACTTACCTTTTCTGACCCACCTTTCTCCAAAGGTGACTGAGGATTTTTTATTCAGTTAAATGATTAAATAACCTAGTATATTTCATATATGTAGCAAAGAATCTGGCTCAGGAAACAGTACATAAGATGATTAATGTCAAAGAAAACAGTTTATCAGTAGTACTTACATACCTGAAGAAAGAACAGGTGAATAAAACAGAGCAAACATAATTTTGACTTCATCAGTGGTGAGCAGTGACTTAAGAATAAGCTTCTTTGACTCGCCCATCCTGAGGGTTTTTATTTCACTGACAGAAATATCAGTGAAATATTCCTTGATAGGTGGAAAATACTAGCTCTTGAGATCACCAATAATTCAAAACATTTGCTTCCCTGCTCACCAAATAAACAACTTCTTTTGTTTATTCATTCTGGTTTTCCTAACCTGAGTACGTGTGCTGAATGGAATATGTAAGCACTGTAGTTCTACTGGAAGTCTCTATTTTCATTATGGATTAATACCTTTCTAGGTGGTTCACATGAAGTTTGGTTACTAAAAAGCTATTCAAGTAGCTTTCCATTTGATCAATTCTAGATGCATTGGCAAAAATGGAATTACTGCAGCTACAAAGCTAAGAGTAGGACTCCCAATGAACTATTTGTCCAGATCCCAGCTTGGAAGGCGTTGTGGGGGGGGGGGCCCTGAGTGGCAAGTGATTCCTACCCCATAATCACTCTCATGTGGTATGACCGCAACAAGCAGTAAATTTGGGGGAAATACCCAATTTGATATCTCTTTTGATCCTTCAGCTTTGTGTCTCAATGGAATATTTAAAGCAATCAAGATTCAAAGTCCTAGAGAGTCAAAGAAAGCAGAAGTGGTAAGTCAAATATAGACAGTAATGACTAGAAAATGAAGAGCCAGTCAAATATTTTAGATGGAGAAAGGATAAGTGCTGTTTTGACTCTGTGCGGATACTTTACATTTTGAAGTTGATAATCCCCCTTTTTAAAAATAATCTACTTTTTATTTTAAAGAGAGAGAGAATGAGCTGGGGAGAAGGGCAGAGGGAGAGACAGAGAGAATGCAAAGCAGACTCTATGCTCAGTGCTGAGCCCCACGTGGGGCTTGATCCTGCCACTCTGGGATCATGGACTGAGACAAACAAACAAAATCAAGAGTCATACACTCAACTAACTGAGCGACCCAGGCACCCAGACAACCCCGTTTGTACAGAAGACTAGTAAAATCCCATCTCTTCAGTTTCAAGAGGCAGAGGATCATAGTAGTCAAATATGGAATGAACAGGCAAATGAGCAAATAGTTAAGATGGTTAAGGAAATAGTTGAACTAGTGAATGAAACTGCTCAGCATTTTCAGTATGGACTAAGTAATGACTGAAAAGAAAAAAAAAGTTTTCAGTTGAGTTTTACATATGACTGATAAACATCAACAAAAAAAGGTATTTAGCATTGAACAAAAACTTAAATAGAAAACCTGGTGATGAAAAAAGAGAAAATGAGGCTTTAGCATCAATAGCAAGTACATTTTTCTAATCAAAAGAGCTAGTAGATTACTTAAATTACTCCTAAGAAGGAGAAGGAACTCAGATCCCCAAGAGATATTTCAATCATAAGGAAAAACTGATGAAATAAGATGTAATTCTTAAACCTTTTGGGTAAATTAGTTTCTACAAAAATTTCAGTTTTGACTCCTTGCCCTAGCATATGCCACCTTTAGGAAGGATAAATTATTAGTGTGGGAATGCCTTAAATTAACAAGGTTCACGGTAGATATACAGGATGTAGATAAATAGATTAGTACGGAGGTAGTCAGATCAATGGATGAAAACTGATGGACAGAAAGATAAATTACTTTATTTTTTTAAGAATTTTTTTTAATGTTTATTTATTTTTGAGACAGAGACAGAGCACGGACAGGGGAGGGGCAGAAAGAGAGGGAGACACAGAATCTGAAGCAGGCTCCAGGCTCCGAGCTGTCAGCACAGAGCCCGACGTGGGGCTTGAACTCACAAACTGTGAGATTATGACCTGAGCTGAAGTCGGACACTTAACCGACTGAGCCACCCAGGCGCCCCTAGATAAATTAGTTTATAATCTCCTTTAAATTAATTGATATTTGAAGTCCTTCAGTAATTGTGTAAATGGTCTTGTGTTATAGAAATATATGCTATTTCCTTGGAGTTTCAAGGTAAACAGTAAGTATTTAAAATGAGAAAAATACTTTTTCAAGACTTCCCAGATATAGGCTTATTTTGGCTAATTCACTATTTCTTAAAAGTGGCTACAAGCCAGAATCCCCTGGGTTGCTTGCTGAAGATACAAATTGCCAGATTCTATACCAACCCACTGAAACAGAAAATTCCAGGGTAGGAGTCTGGGAATAGGAAGTTTTAAAAAGCACTTCTGAGATTCTTCTGGTTCCAGGATTTAGTATAACCACCTCCATAATTACAGGAATAAGAGTTCAAGATGTACTCTTTCAAAGAATCAATTTCAGTTTGGGAGGAAAGTAAGATAATAAAAGTTATCTGCTGGGGTGTATATTTAGTTCAGTTCTGCAAGAATGGCCTAAAGGCAACTGACTATGTTTAAGCCTCTGCTAAGTACTGGAGGATGGGGGTGGGTTAAAGGGAGGTGGTTATTGCCCAACAACAACCACAGAAGATGAAACTCCTGCTCACCGAGAGATCTGTCTTGTTTGGTCAACATGAATAACAAGACAAGTTGAAGCTTATGTAAGACAGTATATGATCCATATATGATTGAGCAAGCTCAGTGATATTGTCAAAAGGATTATTAGTGTGGGCTTGGGTTTAATCAGTTGCAAAACCAGATGGACTCCTACATCCATCTTTGTCCAGTGGGGAGGGTATTTTCCAGTAGAAACATCTGAAAGGTGAGATTTCAATACACAGGCAAACAGCCATCTTAAGTAAATGAACTCAGTGAGGAATAGAAGCAGAAAAGAGGATGGGAGCTGTCAGATCAGGAAGGACACCATCCAAGGAGAACAATCCAGCATTTCTTCTCCTTTCTCTAGTCAGTCATTTTATACTCATGATGTTCTGTGAACCAGAATTATTAGGCTGTAAAAAGAAATGCTCCACTCTAAGTTTCAAGATAAAGTGATGGTAGAAATCACCAATGTTTACTAGAAGCTGAAGATATTGGGGGTAGGATAGGGAGGAAGGCAAGGATTGGGGTGGAGGGATGCAGCGATCTGTCAGTGATAACTGCATAGTGTTTTTAATACATTTGACAATTTATAGTTTAAGCTATGAGGTACTATGGATTTGCATGCTTTGGGTATTTTAAACAATTTTCTAATGCTGCAGAATATGAAATAGTCTAGAATAGTATTATGTTTTATAGCATAATAATATCAAAATGCTTTCTCAAGAGTACCACATTATCATCTCTTTTTAAGGAAGGAATTCTGATGCATAATTAGAGTTAGGACTAGATGTCTGTACTCTATTTCAGTTTGGAGATCTGCCTCTGACCTACTGTTGTGAACACTTGGAAAAGGTTTGTTCCATATATGAGCATACCATGTGTTAATTTTCTTTCTTCCTCTTCCCCCACAGAATTTCTTTCTTGCCTCACCAAATATGAAATTTGAGCAGAGGGTCTTCAAGTTCCCAGTCTTAAGCATTTTTAAACATTTTGTGTACAATTTCATTGTAAAAAGTTCTTCCTTTTCTTTCTTTTATTCACAAGTAGTTTCAGCAGAAGTGGCAGAAACTCCTTTATTCTCTCCCAGGCTCAATACTTCAATGTTCCTGGATGAGAATTCTTCCTAATAAAACTTTGTATTTCCCAAATTATCTGGGCCTGAGCCCCTTTGGCTAATTTGTTCTGTGCTAAGGTTAATCCTGATCTCCATGTCTCTTTGTTGAGCAAACAGATGGGAAGGGACAAATTTGTACAGCACTGTCAAGAACGATTTAAATAAAGTTCCACTTTTATTTTTAAACAGCATCTTGAGAGAAAGTATTTTCACAGTCAGCCCTCTCTAGGGCTCCAATCACAACAGGACCAAACATCCCTCATGGGTTATGAGCTACTAGCTATACCACCATTGGCCCTCTTCAGATCTAACTGCCCACAGCTTAAGAGCAAGCAGTCAGTCTTAAACTGCCTCAATAGTCAATGGAGTGGTTATCTCTGGGCCTCTTTCCCCAACAATCCTTGCCTTTAGGAGGTGTCAGAATTTGGAAGGAGATGAGCCGACGCCAATTTCTACATAATCACCTTACCCTACTACCATCTACAGTGATCTCAACTTTTTCTTTTTTTCTTTTTAGTTTTTTTTTAAGTTTATATATTTATTTTGAGAGAGGGGAAAGGAGGAGAGACAGAAGAGAGAGAGAATCCTAGGCAGGCTCCACACTGTCAATGCAGAGCCCAATGCAGGGGCTCAAAATCATGAACCATGAGATCATTGCCTGAGCCCAAGTCATACGCTAACTGACTGAGCCACCCAGGCACCCCTCAGTGTTTTCTGAAATGAAGACATCAACAGTGCTCACTCTATGCTGGGATCTGCTAGGCACTCTAAGCATTTCCAAAATACAAACTCCTCTAATTTACTTGATCCTCATAATGACCTTAAGAGATACAAACTATTATTATCTACAATTTACAGACGAGGAAACTGGTTTGAAGAGGTTAAGTGATCTATGCAAGGTCACACACCTAATAAGACTTCCAGAAAAAAGAAATTAGATCACCTCCACCAAATGACAGAGATATTTAACTTTCAGGAAAGCCATGTGAGTAAAAATGTAATTAACATATATTTGTGGGGATCTTTTATTTTCTATGCCTGTATTTTATTCACCCCTAGACATATCAGGTTAGGGCCAAAGTGAAAGAAGACTAGACATCAAGTAGGCAGAACTGGTAGTAAGTGTGTGTGTGTGTGTGTGTGTGTGTGTGTGTGTGTGGAGGGGGGTCTGAAATTCTGGAAAAGTTCACTGATGACATCCTTTTCATAAGGTTGCAGTAGCCAAGAGGATCATACCACTCTATAAAATTCCCTCTAAAACCCCTTTTCCTTCAATATACATAACAAAGACTTCACCAAAAAGCTGCTAGAACTGATACATGAATTCAGCAAAGTTGCAGGATACACAATCAATATACAGAAATCAGTTGCATTTCTATACACCAATAATGAAGCAATAGAAAGAGAAATCAAGAAATTGATCCCATTTACAACTGCACCAAGAACCATAAAATACCTAGGAAGAAACCTAACCAAAGATATAAAAGATCTGTATGCTGAAAAGTATAGAAAACTTATGAAAGAAACTGAAGAAGACACAAAGAAATGGAAAAAAAAATCCATGCTCATGGATTGGAAGAAGAAATATTGTTACAATGTTGATACTACCCAAAGCAATCTACACATTCAATGCAAGCCCAATCAAAATTGCATCAGGATTCTTCTCAGACGTAGAACTAACAATCCTAAAATTTGTATGGAACCAGAAAAGACCCTGAATAGCCAAAGTAATGTTGAAAGAGAAAACCAAAGTGGGAGGCATCACAATTCTGGACTTTAGCCTCTACTACAAAGCCGTAATCTTCAAGAATGTATGGTATTGTCACAAAAACAGACACACAGACCAGTGGAATAGAATAGAAAACCCAGAAATGGGCCCACAAATGTATGGCCAACTAATCTTTGACAAAGCAGGGAAGAGTGTTCAATGGAAAAAAGACAGTGTCTTTATCAAATGGTGCTGGGAGAACTGGACAGCAACATGCAGAAGATGAAACTGGACTACTTTCTTACACCATACACAGCAATAAATTCAAAATGGATGAAAGACCTAAATGTGAGACAGGAAACCATAAAAACCCTAGAGGAGAAAACAGGCAACAACCTCTTTGACCTCAACTGCAGCAATATTTTGCTCCACACATCCCCAAAGGCAAGGGGAATGAAAGCAAAAATGAACTATTGAGACCTCATCAAGATAAAAATCCTCTTCACTTTACAGGAAACAATCAATAAAACTAAAAGGCAACCGACAATATGGAAGAAGATATTTGCAAATGACATATCGGATAGGGGTTAGTATCCAAAATCTATAATGAACTTAGCAAATTCAACACCTGAGAAACAAATAATCCAGGGAAGAAATGGGCAGAAGACATGAATAAACACTTTTCCAAAGAAGACATCCAGATGGCCAACAGACACATGAAAAGATGCTCAACATCATTCATCATCAGGAAAATACAAATCAAAACTATCATGAGATACCACCTCACACCAGTCAGAGTGGCTAAAATTAACAACTCAGGAAACAACAGATGTTGATAAGGGTGTGGAGAAAGGGGAACCCTCTTGCACTGTTGTTGGGAATGCAAACTGGTGAAGCTGCTCTGGAAAACAGTGTGGAGGTTCCTCAAAAAATTAAAAAAAGAACTATCCCACGACCCAGCAATAGCACCACTAGGAATCTATCCAAAGGATACAGGAGTGCTGATTCATAGGGGCACATGTACCCCCATGTTCATAGCAGTGCTTTCAACAATAGCCAAATTATGGAAAGAGCCTAAATGTCGATCAACTGATGAATGGATAAAGAAGATGTGGTTTATATATACAATGGAATACTACTTGGCAATGAGGAAGAATGAAATCCTGCCATTTGAAACAACATGGATAGAACTGGAAGATACTAAGCCAGGTGAAATAAGTCAGTCCAAGAAAGACAGATACCATGTTTTCACTCATATGTGGAATTTGAGAAAGTAAAGCAGAAGACCATGGGGGAAGGGAAGGGGAAAAATGTTTTCAAATAAAGAAGGAGGCAAACCATAAGAGACTATTAAATATAGAGAACAAACTGAGGGTTTATGGGGGGATATGGCAGACAGGGGAAAATGGTTGACGAGCATTGAGGAGGGAAGTTGTTGGGGTGAGCACTGGGTGTTGTACATAAGTGAATCACAGGAATCTACCCATGAAACCAAGAGCACACTTTATACACTCTATGTTAGCTAATTTGACAATAAATTATATTAAAAGAAAATAGCAACGCTACTAAAGCAACAAGACTCCTAGGAGTTCACATTGCTTTTCACCCATTGTCAGGTGTAAGATAAGAGAAGCTCTATACTGAAGATTTGATAGAAAAGAAAGAAAAAGTAAAAATCAAAAGCAAAAATGAAAAAGTTAGAGGGATAAAATCTATAGTTTGTTTTCTTAAGTTGTTTATTTATTTAGAGTGAGAGAGCAGTGGAAGGGCACAGAGAGAGGAGAGAGAATCCCAAGCAGGCTCTGCACTGTCAGCTCAGAGCCTGACATGGGAAACGAACTCACGAACCATGAGATCATGATTTGAGCCAAAATCAAGAGTTGGACACTCAGGTGACTGAACCATCCAGGCACTGCTATGGTTTGTACTTTAAAAGAAACTAATAAAATAAATAACCGCTAGCTAGTCTAATCTAGAAACACTAAGAAAGTACAAAATACTGATCATAGTTTGAGAAAGGGGAAAGAATCTGGACTATAAAGAAAATTAAATGTTTCAAAGCCTAGATAAAATGATTGATTTTCTAGGAAAACATAAACTACCAAAATTGACATGAGAAGAGATAAAAACCCTAAACAGGTCAACAATCTTGAAGATATTAAGAATGTTTCCAGAAGTTACTTCCTGAAGTAGTGTCAAACTTAGTTGGAACATTAAATTGTTTTATCCTTAAAAGGAACACATAATTCTTATAATACTTAGGGTATTTCAGAAAATAATAAAGGCAGGTTTGTTATTTACAAAGGCAGAGAAACACTTAGACCAAACCCTGAGAAATCCAACACGCTCAAATGAGATAACTATACACTAATTTCACTTACTATGACCAATGGAAAAAAAAACTTAAATAAAATTTAGCAGTATACTATGAAAATAATTAATTATGACCAAGTTGAGATTATTCTTGAAAAGCAAAGATATTTAAGTATTAGGATACCAATAACTGTAACTGACTATTGGAGATCCATAGAGAGAGAGACCATATGATTCCTTTAATAGATGCTTAAGAGACATTTGATGGCATCCAACATTCTTTCCTCATAAAAATCTTTAATAAATGAAGATTATAAATTAACTAAATATGAACTTATATTTATACAGGAACACATACAGCTACATATACACTATATATATAAAATATCAAAGGTCAATACAATGTTTAGATTTAAAAGTGATATTCTAGAAGCAATGCTAATAAAATCAAGAGAACTTAAGCCTCTCTTTTATCACCAGTGATGTTTAACATTACTCTGGATATGCTAACAAATATAGCTAGACAATAGTATTATTATGATTAAATAAAATGTTGTAATCATTTAAAGATGATATGATTATTACAACTAGAAAATCTAAAACAATAAAATAAATTTGATTTTAACAGAACTTAGATTTTTTTTTACATTGTAAACAATGATATGTAAGAAAATTTAATGAAAACAACCCTACTTACTATGGCAATAAGACCATAAAAATTCTTGAGAATGAACTTAAGAAATGTAGAGGTTGTAGAAATTATAAACTAATGAAGAACTGAATAGAAAGACATATTTTGTCCTTGGAGTAGATGATTCAAAGTTGTAAAGATATCAATGTTTCCTACATTAATGTAGAAATGAGATGCTTCCTTCCCATAAAAATACCAACAAAACTAAAGAATTGATTTAGAAGACGAATACATAATAATGTACAGAAAAATCTTAAGTATAATGAAGGTTTATTAACTCTACCAAAGATAAAATCTCTATTAGTAGATTATGGTAGTTGTCAAACAAGAGATTGATCAATGTTTAGTCCTCAACTTAAGAGGGGACTCCAAAATAAATCCAAGTATATACGGGAATTTAATGTGTTTAAAAATACATTTTAAAGTAGTAGGAAAATAGCTCTTAAGTAAATGTCACTAGGACAACTGGAAGCTATTTGAAACTAGTAAAGGTAGTACTTCACTTTATTCCTTATTCAAATTCCATAGTGGATCAAATGTTTAAACACAAAAATAAAAATACAAGAGTACTAGGAAAAAATGTAAGTGGATGTAACTTGGGGGTAGGAAATGCTTGGATTATGACAAAATCTTAGAGTCATAAAAACACTGATAGATTTAAATAATAAAAGTCAAAACCATCTATTAGTTTACCTTCAACAAATTGTTAATGACTGAAAAAATGTAGCTTAAAAATAATTAGAAGCCAATAGACTAATATCCATAATATATAAAATGCCTAAATATCAATGAGGAAAAAAGGTAAATAACTGGCAATGCTCAATATTAATAAAGTTATAAAAATAATGTATTTGTGATTAAAATACTGAAGTACGAATAAAATATTCCTCTATTCCTTTATACTAGAGCTATGTTATTTGGCATCACCTATATCCTGGGGAGGCAAGGACAAAAAACAACAACAACAACAACAACAACAACAACAACAACAACGGAGAGTATATGTAAGGAATTCACACTGAAGAAAGCAAGTATGATTGACACAAGCTAGGCTTATCTCAGCTTCATGAATGGGGGTCTACCAAGTACTTTCACATACACATTCATTTAGTGCTCAGATTATTTGTACTTAAAGATGACAAGAGTAATATTTAGGAAAAAAGATCCACAATTAGTAATGGAGAATCAAGACTTGAAAGTGCTTCCACTACTCCATTTTATTGCTAGTGCTATGACAAACATCACTGTACAGTTAAGTGCTTCTGTTTGAAGATACACTATTTTTTTGGGGTATAGGGAAGGAAGAGGTGCATATGGGAGTTGGATGGCAAAATCCAAATTTCCATCTAAAACATGACTGTAGAGCCCATTTATTACCATAACAATTTATTTACTTGTGATATTTCTTCACTTATAAAGAAAAACTCAGACTTTGGGCCAGACTACTAAGACAGTTTGTCTACTCAAACTAAAGCTCACTCTCTTCCCTGTGGGGCCAAATTTCAATTTGTAAAGCCTATAAATCAAATATGAGCACATGCTGATCCAGATGTAAAAAAAATCCAGGAAAAAAATACAGTCTTTCCATTTCTGTATTGTTTGGTCTGTCTGGACACATACCTGTGAGTGGGTTTTTATTTATAAAGACACAGTACAGATTGTATATTATTTTCCTGTTATGGAAGAAATGAGGCTATATTCACCATGTACCGTATTTCTGGGCATGAAAATTACCTTCTACCTGTATCAAATCCCTGTGTTTCCATAATGAAGAGAAAGTCTTTGTGTTCTAATGAATGATACCGTTCAATTTATCATCAAAGTTCATGAATTTCCATTTTGCAGCATTCCCTTTTCAAACACCTATGGACTTGCAATATGTGTTCCAATTACATTTACAGAGATAAGAATCTCATCCTAATAATGCCCTAATATTGGATTATAAGGAAGAACACAATATTGGGTTAAAATGAAAGAGTTTTTCTCAAATGAAGCAAATTGAAGAAACAAACTAACAAACAGCCAACTGAACTGTTTTCATTTCTTACTTTTAGAAGTTTTAGAAATAATTTGCTTTATATTTCAATCACTAAATCCCTAAACTATTAAAATGCAGAAGTAAAAAATATCAATATATGGCAACTGCTTATTGGATTTTAATTCTCCCCTGTGAATTCCAGTCAGAAATTCTCATTATTGGTACTTTATTTATTGGTAGTTTATTTATTTGTAGATATTCTATCTGAGAGCATTAAAATTCATTAAAGATAAAAAAAATATGTAAACCATTGACAGGTAATGGTTTCCAGCTTTGGGGAAACAAGTTTACCTTTATAATATAATAAATTTACTCTAAGAATTCAATTTCTCTATGCTTAGATTTCCCACAAATTTAACAGCAGAGATCATAGCCAGGAATCTACAAGTAATGGAAAACAAGGTCTCTGAGAAGCCACATGCTAAATCAAAGGATCAGTCATGAAGAGTTATGCCCACAAGAGGGGTCCCTATGTTCTCAACGAAACTTTAACTTTTTCTTCGTACACAATCCTAAAATGTCCTATTTCCTCACATCCACTTTTTATAACCTCCTTCTTTTTATACAATGGTCAGAGTGGTCTTTGTAGGATAAAAATGTGATAATGCTACACCCTGCTTGACATAGAATATGCCCAATATATGTTTGTAGAAATCAAATTTTTAAAAATATGCTCTACTGAAATGGTAGAATATTAAATCACATGGAGATGTATACGACTGCTTACAATTATAAGACAAAAATAGATTCTGGATTTGTGGAAATAGAGGGTATAAGGTAGTTTAGCTAGATGACTAACAACTACTGATTGGAATCTCTTATTTGTAATTATTCACTAAAAATAGAAAAAAAACATCTCTATTGCAACAAGTTTCTAAGAAGTTTTGGGACTTATTCCCTTTTCCTCTTATGTGCTTCTTAAATATACATTGAAGAGACAGTTTCAGACATGGTGGCTTCACAATATAGAATATTCTCCATAAACTGAGAACAGGCCAAAAGATGCTACTCCCTTTAATAGAAACCAACAGTAGTCAATATAATTCAGTGACAGCAACCACTCCCAGGTATGGTTTTTAAATATGCAGTAGCTTCGATTAGCATTGTTAAAGAATAACTACTCATCAGGCAATGTGCTAGGCATTTTAAAAATATATTCTCTTATTCAGTCACAAAATACTCACATCTATCTTATCACACAGGCATTTTAATTTCCATTTTGCGAATGAAAGTCAGAGACTCAACTGCTCTTAGTGAAAATAAGATGTCTGAGGAATCTTTGGTAAATCAAAATATCATTAGCATAATTTTCTGTGACATCATAAAGGAAATGGATTGCTAATTTGCATTGAGTCTAGGAAAATGAAAATCAGCCAGGTATAATATTAGCATTAAGCCAGTAATATCCAGAGAAGAGTCTCTGCATCACATAGATGATGGAGCATTCCACCTGCTGAAAATAAATAAATCAACTCTTTAATGGAACAAGATGTACCTTTAGACTGCTTGGGTACATTTTAACACTAATGATAATGATAATGCTAACTAATATTGCAACTTAGGGGCACTTTCTATGAATCTCACATTGGGCTCTGTTTATATGTGTTATCTTATTTAAGTAGTTCAACTCTTTCTTAGAAGTTATTTTTACATTTTTAGATGAAAAGACTGAAGATCAGGTAGCTTAAAATAATCTCTTAGAGGAACAGAAGTTTTGGATGAAGGCTTCTGTGATTCCAAACTCTGTGTTCTTTACTTCGAGCACATGAACTCCCTGAACAACTGTCTGAAGATATCATATCTCTGTCTTTACATGACCATGTGCTCACCAAAACTCCTGGTTATCCATATGGCTTCCCACATACTTGACCGAGATATCATCCTAGATAATGAACACTCAAGCTCTTTGAAGGCAGTTATCCTTATTGTAGATAAATGTACTGGCCTTCTTAGTTTACTCCTCTAGAGTAAGCTTAGTTACGGATATTCAGTCCCTCAGTCTCAGAATTCTGGGAGCAAATTAAAGAATTAATTTCTGAGGTTGAATGTCTCCAGAACAGAAAGACCACACCCATGCAAACCCCCGACACTCGGGTGTCTCTTTTTGAAAACTGGGGTTTATAATCAGTCATTTTGTCACATTCTGCAGACAATAGAAGACCCTCTGATGAAGTGCCCCATATCCAAGCCAAGAATTCAACAAGAATTTCTTGAGAAGAGATCTTTATATTAGAAGCACAAGCCTCTGATATGCCAATGAAGAGTTCTTGGGTAAAAGAAAAGATACTCAAAGATGGTTAGATAGGGGCACCTGTGTGGCTCAGCCGAGCATCTGACTTTGGCTCAGGTCTCACAGTTCTTGAGTTCGAGCCCCACATTGGGCTTGCTGCGGTCAGCACAGAGCCCACTTTGGGTCCTCTGTTCCCCTTTCCCTCGCTCTCTTTCAAAAAAATAAATAAAACATTAAAAAAAAGAAGGTTAGATAAAGGAGGGTTTCTTAAGGTTGTTGGGGGAGTCTGGAGGCCAAGGGAAGCAGGCTTCACTTCTACTATCCATTTCCTTTCTTAGCATTCATAGGGTCTTTCCTTCCATTTGCCAGTTTCTCTCTCTCAAAATTGGATTAAAAGTACCTCAGAGTTCATCAGAGCATGTCTAATAGACAAGGCCATGGCAGCGGGCACTGAAGGACCATTAGGTCATACACAGGAGAGGATTACCCTTGCAGTTGCTATTTCCACTTACAGCTTCTCTATATAGGTATACAGTAATTCCTGAAGAGAAGTTACACAGGGGAGGAATCCATGCAGTCAGTATTCAGCTAAGCAACTGTCCTTCACACAGTATGTGCTAAGGAAGAAGCTCATTTTGCTTCCAAAGTGTCTGTGTGTGTGTGTGTGTGTGTCTGTGTGTATAATAGAAAGGTATACAATACATAAAAAGGTCAGAGCAAGGAGAAAAGAGTATAATAAAGCAAAGCTAAATTAGAAGCTGCATGGACATGTACATGAGGACAGACTTGAATAATCAATAAATTCTCAGAGAATCCATCACTTTCATGCTTGGTTTAAGGAGATAACGGTTTCACAGATGTATCAAAATGATGGCTGAAAACATTTATTTTGCTACCTAGATTGTCAATTGGCATATATAATAAAGTATTTAATTTTGTTCTATGAATTCTTTAAAAAAGTTGTCTATACAAGGTTTCCAGGCATTATAAATGAGGTAAATGCACAGAGAATTAAAATTCTGGAACTATGTTATGGCATATTTTAAAGTCAAAGTCCTCTCAGCTAAAAAAAAAAAAAGTAATAAATTCTTTGTTTCAAATAAGTTTTAATTGGTATATGTGCAGATTTATTTTTTTAGATAACTGACATATGAACCATTTTTCTGATATTAAATTTTATTAGAATAAAAAGATTACTAAAAAAATACACGTGAAATTTTAGATTCCATGATAACTTTCTGGGATTTCCAAGGAGGATTTGGAAGTCTGATCAACAAGAACCAAACGGGGTGTTTCCTGCTTTACCTGATTACTTAGCTAAATAAAGACAGTAACATTTATTTCAACTATGTTTCAGGTAACTAAGAACATCTGCTATAATTGAACACAGACTGTTCCTTTGTCCTCTCTTGTAAGATAGCCTATTACCTACAGTTGTGGGGTAACTGAGATTTTTTTTTTTAACTATGAAAAGGTGACTGATATTCGTTCAAAACAGAGAGCTGACTGGAAGCTCTGAACCCAGACCCATTGAATGGGAGATGTTGGTTCATTTGATTGCTGACATCATATTATGAGTGCCTAACAACTTCCGGGGAATGTGCTGCCTTATAAAAGGGAATCTACAGCAATTGTGAAAAAAATTAATTACTCTAGGACATTAAGGTTAATAGGATCATTGTCTAATGTTCTAAGAGGCAGGGAAGATCTGCTGAACTGAGCATGTCAGGATATTAATTGCACTGATTGGAGTCTATTGGAGTCCAACAGAAATAGTGTCCACCTCGTGTGGTATCTCAAGAGAGGGCTCTGGCTTACAGTGATTTCTGTGAAGTGGCCCATTCATTAAAGGGGATGATGGTCCTGTAGACCTATCACATTAAAAAATAAAAGGAATGAGAAAAAAATTCTAGTGCTAACTTATTTGTTGCCTCACCAATGTTCAGAATTGGACAAAATTTCATCCTAATTATCTGCTACTTTTATGCTCCTTTATATCAGGTTCTACTCATCAATTCACATGGCTAAATTGTCCCATAAAGACAAAAATCAGTATTTGTCTTTTATTTATTTTTTATAATTTGTCTTTTCTGTTACACCTTTACTTCTACTGTTTGCTCTTCATATCTATGATTTGATACTCTACAAATGTGAATTAATTCATTCTTCCCTACCCATTCATTTACTTACCAAATATTTAATGATGGTTTCTAAAGAGGGGTACATTTTTCATATTTTGTTCATTATTGTACTTTCAGTGTCTGGCTCTATCCAACAATGGTTACTGTATGAAAGACTGAATGAATGACCGAATGAACTTAGTGTCAAGCACCATACTGACTGCTGGTTTTGGCTCCATACCCCAGTCTATTAGTCTCTTTGATACTATCCTTTGTTTCCCTTCCTAGCATTTTAGACATTCATACCCATGACCAGTATTTGATGTTATTCCATCTTCCAATTGTGATCTTTCCAGTGTTTGCAGAAGGGGACTTAAATCTGGCCTCACAGAATCTCATCCATTGCATCAATAGCTAGACCAATGTTCAGCCAAAGGTTGAAGAACATGGAAGGCAAGGTTAAGATCACAATATAAATGCATAATATTTACATATAGCAATTTCTAATAGGCTTTCAGTTGTATAAATATATCTTTGGGCCATAAGATTTCTCAAGGAAAGTCTATTGTTCCCTAATCCCCCAGCACCACTTGGGGGTAAAAGAGACTTAAAGTACAGGGAAAAGGCATTTGGATGCATGATGATATGAATACCATTAAGAGCAAAAATATGTTGGCCGGGAACTTGAATATTGTTATCCAGGTTATTTTGCCAATTAAAATACACAACATTTAAGTGCAACTAATGATTTTTCATTGAAAGCAAGTGAAAGAACTTAAACACAAACTCATTAAAAATCATTCAGCACCAGTAGCAACCAAAAGATAGTATTAGCCTCATTTGCTGGTGAAAAAACCTGAGACAAAAATCAGGTAATCCTCCTAAAACTAGAAAGGAAGTCCATTATGACAATTTCTCACCTTCACTTATATTGCAAATCAAGCGAGAAGGATTCATGTATAATAGCAACCAGCTAGCAGAGAGTAACTTTCTAGGATGCAGAATTCAGACACCATTTATCTCCTCTCATAGGCAGATTCTGGGAGACTATTACCAAATGCTACTTTAGAACTTTTCACCTTTGGAAGTTTTCACCATTTCATTACATCTCTGTAAAAACTTGCATTTTCTATTATATTCATTACTAACAATCCATTCCTTCCAGTTAAACTTTACCCAAAAACAGTATTCATAATTTTCCCAAAGTTTCATAAAACAGTGTTCCTCAAAATGTTTCACTATTATGTGTTAGAATGGCTATTATCAAAATGACAAAAGAGAGCAAGTGTTGGTGAGGCTCCTCAAAAATTAGAAATAGAGCTGCCATATGATTCATCAATACCACTTTTGGACAAATATTTAAAGGACAAGCAGTCAGTATCTTGCAGAGATATCTGCACCCATATATCCATTACAGCATTATTTATAACAGCCAAGATATGGAAATAACCTAAATGTCTATGGGTGGGTGAATAAAAAAACATAATATATATATTCACAGACACACACACATATACACATACACAGTGGAATATTATTCAGCTTTAGAAAAGAAACCTTGCCATTTGCAACAACATAGATGAACTTGGTAGACATTATGTTAAATGAAATAAACCAGATCTAGAAAGAGAAATACTGCATGACCTCATTTATATGGGGGATTTAAAAATGTTGAACTTATAAAAGCAAAGAGTAAAACGGTGGTTGCCAGGGGCTGGGAGGGTAGGGGAAAGGAGTAAATGTTTGTCAAAGGGTACAAACTTCAAGCTACAACATGAATAAGTTCTGGGGATCTAATGTACAACGTGGTGATTATAGTTAATAAAACTGTATTAAATAGTTGAAACTTGCTCATTGAGTTGGTCTTAAGTGTTCTCAGTATACACACACACACACGCAAAAGAAACCATAATTATATGAAGTGATATGGTAATTAGTTTGAGAGCAATAATTTCACTCTATATGTTTATCAAAACATCACCTTGTATACCTGACATATATACATTTTTTTTAAATTTTCTAAGTATGCCACAACAAAACAGCCAACCCCTCATCCTCACCTCTGCTCTTTGAATCTAATAAAGCTTCAACCTCTAAAGCTCACTTACTCAAATAACTGCTAGCTCCCTTACCTCACATCTTCTACCTTTGGGATAAAGGAAGTCATCTTAAATTCCAGAAACTGGTTGAAAAATTACAGGAAAAGACTGATTCACCTGGCTTGGGTCAGCTACACAGCAGATCAACAAACTGGAGCTACTGAGGCAGAGAAATGGTGTAATACAGAAATTCTCTCAGAACCACATGGCTTTAGTCAAGGAGTAAGCCTTTCCCCACTGCAGGACAGAATACTAGGGAGATCCAACAGCAGTAACAAGTCTACTACATGGCTTATTTTAATATGAAATGTAATCATTCCTTTACTATACATTGCACTCTGCATTTCAGGAAGATATTTTATATTTTTTTCTGCATTATTTGTATCTTCTTATGTATTACTCTCTACTCTGGAGATGACTGGATGGTGGCAGTCTGGGTGGGGTTCTGGGATCCCAGCAACTGCCCATAGAAGCTATTGCTTACATGTGGCTTAGAGAGGTGCATGTTAACTAAACAAAAAATACAGGATGGCACAGTCAAGAATGACAGTGAGACTACCTTTTGGTGCATGATTCAACACCGGTGAGGATAAGGTGTCAGGAGGTGCTTGTGGAAGGCCAAGTGCTGAAACATTCTAAGTAACAGGTTTAGAGGTTTAGATTTTATTCTTTAGGCAACACAGATAAATCAGAAATTTTAGAGATGGAAGTTACACTTATATTAATGTTTCAGAAAACAATTCTAGCAACAATGTGTATGGCCAATTAGAGGGACGAGAAACCAGAGGCAAAAGATTACTTTAATAAGTTTATTATAAATACTCCACACATTTGAGAGACATTGAAAAGGAGGCATCCACATAATCTGGAGCTAACTGGTAGTTAAGAAAAGAGCAATAGTCAAAGGTAGGACAGACTTTGAGCTACAGGGGGAACATCAGGCTAAGAGGTTAAAATTAGTAGATACTTAATGTAACCTGAAATTAATGAGTTGTTAATTGAAACTCTTTCTGTCCTTTTTAAATAGACCATAAAGATATTTGCAATAATCTTTTTTTTAAGTCATCTATACACCCAGTGGAAGGCTTGAACCCACAACCCTGAGATCAAGAGTTGCATGCTCCACCAATTGAGCCAGCCGGGTAGATATTTGAAATAATGCTAAGGTTAAAATTTTTCCAAAGGACAGAAGATTCTAAAATTCACTCAAAATAACCTTTTGAATTCAGATGGTAAGATTCGGGAGAAGTGAGTCACAAGGCCTAAAATTAATGTGTGATGGTACCATATGTTGCTTCTCTCAATAACTTTTTTACTTGTTCTTAAAGACAAAAATAAATAAAAATAAAGATACATGTTCAAAGATCCATCAACAATATCAAGAGTACAGATCATGGTGGATAGTTACTTTTCCTTTGTGGACTACAGAGTCTGCCTAATTCAATAATCATTACCACACATACCACAATCCTACAGCCCAATTTTCTGCCTAAACAAGCTCCAACTTGCCTATTTACAATTCACTGGATTTTATTAAAACTCTATTAACAATTGTTCAACTGATTTGACTTCTTGGTATAAGTAACAAAGTCCACAACAGCCCAGAATTAAGATGTGTTTTGGCCCTGACTTGTAACGTTGATCAAGTTGCAACCAAGGAGTTCAGCTTTCATTTGTTCAGGAAATGATTCTGCCTCTATTTTTATCTAAGCCAAAAATGTCAAATTAATCAGGAAGGAAACTTTATAAATGTTGGGAATTATTCTTTGCTTGAATTCAATAAAAAAAATTGAAGCCCTATTCTACTAGTGGTATCATAGGTAAATGTTATCAAAAGTGACAACTCTAAAGAAATAGCTGGTGCCAATCTAAATTGTTCATTTTCATTTGAACTACAGGTATATATTTTGACCTCTGCAAATGCTTTATAAACTTAGGATTCATGATATTTCATTCACATGAATGAAATTCTAGTGAATTTGTATTCGCTGGATATTTACAGATCACTGGCAATGTGTCAGGCACTATGGTAAAATATAAGATGATAATAATGAGTATATTAATAAAAAATAATTTTTCATGTTACTCTTTGCCAGAAAATTCTAAGAATTTCTCATGTATTTATCATTAACTTTCCTTAAAAATGTTATGAGATTTGGAAACTTTTATTACCTCTGTTTTACAGATGAAAATACAAATGCAAAGTAATTTGCTCAATGATACATAGCTTTAAAAGTATGGAAGCTGTAATTTTGAACCAGATTAATTGTTTCTAAAGTCATTCTATGGTAAAAGATGAATAATGATGAATTACACTGGAGCATGACAAATAAATGTCTTGAGAGCACACAAAAAAATCATCTTGACATCCAGCAATCGGGAAAGCCATCAGGGAGGTAACATAGGCAAAGTGTCTGGATAGCTTTATGCCTTTGACGTGGCTGGTCCACTCCCACATACATGGTTAGCAGGCACCATACCATCAGGATAAGTTCTTGACATCCTGTCTGTAGGTATGAGCACCAAATCTTGAACAACTCTCTCAACTCTCAGGACCCAGTTCCATATGTCCTTTGCTCCCTGTCTCTTGTTAGTATATTGACAGAAGACTTTCACTCATCATATTGAATATTGCTGGCAATTTCTCCTCCACTAACAATTTTGTCTTTCAGCTTGAGTTTGACACCCACAGGTTCCTTGGTACAGTTTTATCTAGAGTCATTTGGACTGTGCTACAGTGAAGCACCAACCTCATCCCTGTGCAACTCTTAGGCTGGGACAGTCTTCTTCCCAGTTAATCTTGGACAAGAAAGTAGACATGGAGTCCTCTTAATTTTTCATTGTTAGTTTTTCTAATTTTTACAAAGCTACTTTGAGTGCAAACCCAGATTTCTAAAATAAGAACAAGTGCAGTCATAAAATTTACCGTCTCTCTAAAGAACAATGTTTTTTTATAGTTCACTGTACAACATTTGCTCAAAACAGAAGTGAATCAATAGTATTTTATTGGTCTCTTTCACGCTAACTCTTTGTTAATGGCACACTAAATCTTGTTACTTTGTTGAACTTCATTGCAGAGACCCTATAACATGTATTGGGATATCAAGGGCACAAAGTTTGGGGTTAAGGAGTCTGATTGTGGAGGAAGGTCAAGTACAAAAAGGATGGGAGATAATTCTTGGATCTACTTTCCACTATTCCTGGTTTTACACAGAAGATGCTTAGTTTTGTTCTTTCAAGTCATACAGTAGCCTAACCAAAAAATCTGCATTCCCAAATACATTATTACCATGCCGCTCCCCATTCATTTTCAGGTGTAGGGGAAAGCAAAGTAAATGCGATAAAATGAATGATGAAATTAAAAAAAAATCATTGAGCCTGTAAAGCTTGTGGTTTTACCTATAATTGTTTTCCATTTCTTCCTTATCCATTTTGAACTGGCATTTTTTCCTCTAGAAAGCTGAGGAAGGCTTCTTTTCAATGACTTTAGCTATTTTCCTCTCTCCATTTGCCAAATCTAAGTATACTAAAGGAATTTCATACTTAATGATTAGAATTGATCACTAAATTTGCTAGCTCTGAAAACAATCTATTTTATATGTCAAAAACTTTATTTTTCTTCACAATCCCAGCCTAATGGGAAAACAAAACGAAGAGAATAGTCTAAAACAAAAAAAAAATCAAAGCAATTCAATGGAACTATTATTTACCAAACACAAAACCACCAAACACATCAATAATATGCCTCTTACCCTTTAGGCATCACCTTCCAAAACATACTTATAATTTTCATGCATTTATTCATTTAACAAACGTCCCCCCCCCCCAACCAACTACAAACCAAACATTGTGCTAAGTACAGAGCATATGGAGATGAAAAAGACATAGCTTTTGTCTACAAGGAGCTTCTAAACAAGAAAAAGAAACCAAGTACTCACAATATAGTGGATCCAACGAACTTGTTTTCTGGAGCCTGACTGCTTGTGTATAACTCTTGGTTTTGTTACTTACTAGCTCTCTCAACCTCAGCTTCCTCCGTGAGGAAAGAAAGATATAGAAGGGTTCTCATCCATGTGTTTGTTGTTAAGATTAAATGAAATAAGGTGCACATGCTTCGAGCAGTAACTATCTCACAGGGATCAAGAATTAATTATTATTGTGAACAATTGCTACTTCACAATACTAAAACACTCTCACATGCACTCACAAAGGTTTAGAAGCCATGGGGCATTCAAATACAGTGGTTCAAAGGAGAGATGATTTATTTTTATTTGGTGTTAGAAGGATGCTCAGGAAGACTTTAGGGCATTTGTGGCAGACAGTAAAGAAAGAATGTGATTATAATTTATTGAGATGAGGCAGGACACAGGAGATGGATTTGTTTTTAATTTTATTTTGAGAATGGAATAAGTGTTGCTTTCCAGAACTGTAGAATTTGACACACCCCCCAAATATCTAATGGGGTTTTCTCTAATCAATGGTATTAGCAATTTCTTTCTTTCTTTCTTTTCTTTCCCAAATTCTAAACTTGGGTTCTTC
Source organism: Prionailurus viverrinus (assembly GCF_022837055.1). NCBI lineage: Eukaryota > Metazoa > Chordata > Mammalia > Carnivora > Felidae > Prionailurus > Prionailurus viverrinus. The sequence goes on along the minus strand of NC_062573.1, from coordinate 36,675,567 downwards.
TATCTGGTGGAAAAACAAATGGGCTTTTAGATTCTATCAAGTCCTGTCTAAATTAAGAATAACTACTACTACTTCTTCTGCTACTAGTCTGTGCTAGTTTATTTACCTACTTGGATGTGACTCTTTTGGGGTATCTACTGAACACCAAAGATGGTCAATGATTTCTAATTGATTATGGTGAGAGAAAAGTCTGTTGTAGCTCATGCCATTATGGCTAAAGCAGAAATTGTTCAAATTGGCATCTGATGGATTTAAAAATGTCCCAGGTGACTCTAATAGAAAGCCAAGTTTGCAAACAATTAGTTTAGGCATAGTAGTCATCTCCTTCCCTATGCATTTGGAAAGTTCTTCATAGGAGTAAGGAGGTGGTTTTTCTAGCCAGTTTAAGTGATTATATGAATGGTTGGAGCCAAGACCTAAAGATTTCTGGGACTTAAATTGCACTAAAGTAAAGCAACAGGAATATACATGCTCTACACTTGGACAATATAAATAAATAAACAAAACTGTCAGTTCCATCTGCACACAGTGGGAAATGTTCTCACAAACGACATTAGAATAACCATGTGTGGTTTTGCCACCCAGTATTCCTTCAGACGTCTTATCCTTGAGACATACCTTATCCCATTTAAAAATGAACCACAAGAAAAAAAAAAGTTAGAGAGGGAGAGAGGCAAACCATAAGAGACTCTCAAAAACTGAGAATAAACTGAGGGTTGATGGGGGGTGGGAGGGAGGGGAAAGTGGGTGATGGGCATTGAGGAGGGAACCTGTTGGGATGAGCACTGGATGTTGTATAGAAACCCAATTTAACAATAAATTTCATATTAAATAAATAAAGAAATAAATAAATAAAATTAATATATAATGCAAGATATAAAATAATGTATAAATAAATAAATAAATAAATAAATAAGAACCATATATCTGCATCTATGAGTTCAATTCTTTCAAGCTTTTAACAGGCAAACAAAATACCCTGTCCAAACAAAATGAAAAAAAATACAAACTTCTATGACTCATACATGCACTAACATTTTGTAATCATGTCTTAAAGGATATGAAGAGCTCTATCATTTTCCTTATTATTATTTTTTTAAGTAGTCTACATGCCCAGCATGCAGCCCAATGTAGGGCTTGAACTCACGACCCTGAGACCAAGACCTGAGCTGAGATCAAGAGTTGGAGGCTTAACCGACTGGGGCACCCAAGTGCCCCCCACTTTTGATTTGTATATTTTGAAAATTGAACTCATTCTTCCATAGAGTTGAGGCAGCAGCACACACAACAAAAAAATACCAGATCAGCCATTACCCATACACTAATTTTTTTTGGCTAACATTGGAATATTCTTTAAAATAAGTAGAGTTGGTGAGAGACAGTAAAGGGCAATTTTTTTGTAGAAAAGATTTATTTTCATTGTATTTGAAATATAGTAGTCCAGAAGCCAAAATGAAGCTTTTAGAAATGAAGACTTACTGGGGGGGGGGGGGGACAGAAGAAAATATATTTAATAATAACATATAATAAGTATAGGGGTTCTAACTTATTGATTCTTTCAAAATTATTCATTATTTTATCCATTCAAAAATTATTAATCAACTGCCTATTGTGTCTAGGCACCATTCTAGATTCTGATTCTAGATCGTGATAATGTAGCAATGAATAAAATAGACAAAATCCCTGTCTTTATGGGGCTTGCAATTTATTAGGGGGACAGACATGAGGCAAATAAATAAATATATGTAATATATAGTTAAGGACATAGACTATACAATATGGAAGCCAGAACTGAAAGATGAAATGGCAGCTGGAAGGGAGAGTGAGGTAAAAAATGAGTTATCTGCTTTGTTTTGTTTATTTATTTACCAAGTGAGAGAAATCATAGCATGAACTTTGCTCTGGAATTCTTTCTGTCTGGATTGCTTTTTTTCCCCCGAACACAAATCTAATTTTCTTATATGCTTTGCTCAAATGTCATCTTTTCAGTGAGGCCTTTACTGGTCATCTTATTTAAGATTGTGCCCCTCTTCACCTATCAGCACTCCCTATCTGATCTATATCTTCTATATTTTCATTACTGCTCTTGGTTATTATCTGCCTTAGCCTCATAACAATGCAAGCTCCATGAGGGCAAGAATTACTTTCTGTTATGTTCACTGCTGAATCCCCAGCGATTTCAACAGTTCCAGACATATACCTGGTACTAAATACATACATCTGAATGAATGTTTGAATGAATTAACAAATAAGCAGCCAGCAGAGTGTTTTAACATATAGGCGAGGCACAGAAAGGACATCGGTTGGGGTGAATATAATGAACACTACAATGAACAATGGACAATAATAGTCTCTGCCATCAGTACCCACCTTCTAGTGACTGGAAATAAACAGACAATCCTACTCCAATGTGATGAGAGTTCTGGGTGTTCTGGAAACACAGGAATTTCCTCCTCTGCTGTGAAATGAAGACAAGCTAATTGAGATGGGGTAATAGCTAAATGAAGACTTGAATATTAGAGCTACCCAGGTGACGAAAGGCAGAGAGAACAGCATGTGCAAAGTAACTGATGATAAGGGAGAGCTTGCTACCTTCTGGGAACTGTAAATATTTGAGGGTAGTGGAAGTTTAAAGGGTATTTTAGGACACCCTGAACATAAAGGACTTGATGCAGAGGACAAGCGAGAGTCACTGAAGGGTTTTACATAGGGAGTCACAAGATCATATCTGTAATGTTGGAGAGAATGATTGGAATGTGGATACTAGCAATAGTTAACTTGGCATTAGGTGATAGTGGACTCAACCTACATAGTGGCATTAAGGGTGGGAAGAAGCATAGAAAATCTGATGATAGTGCATGCCCTTCCCCAGAACAAAAGAGAGAATTTGTAGTTCAAGAAAGAATAATAAATCCATTGATGCCTTCCAGTGGTCAATAGGTTATTTGCAAAGTAAGATTAGCTCCTAGAAAAGTTCCATAGCTGAACCTTTCTATCTGTTCTCCTTTAAGTGCCCACAAGTGTGCATTGCTTCTCTAAGTATCATTGTGCATGCATGGAGCTTCAAGGCTAAACAGCAGAACTGGGGAGGGACCCTGGTTCTGTTGTGTCAACTATCTGAAGCATCAGGATGTAGAAGTATCTTTTGTAGGAGCCAGAAAAGGTATCAGGTGTTAGTCTAGGAAAGAAATTGTCTAGAAGGGCAGAAGACAACTTTCTGGACCTTTTTTCCTACTACCTTCACTAAGCCCTTGTTCCTTTCTTTCCCTTGGCTTCACCCAAGAGCATTGTGTTTTGCCCTTAGCTTGAAGTAAACAGACATTGTATTCTGTTCAACCTCTGATGTTAATTCTGCCTCTTAAGTCACCCTTTCGTCTTCTTCATCTTGCTCATATATCTCACACACATACATGCGTGTGCACACAGACACACACACACAGACACATACACACATCCTACATTTTTACTCTGGAAGCTCTACCATAATACTTGGCATCTATTCTTCCTGATTTTGCATCTCTGTCATGCAACACAGGTTTTACTCTCAAAAAATGTTGGAATGAATGCAGGTGTGCTAGATATGAAATGAGAAATAGTGTTTCATATTTATAGGAACACCGACTGAAATACCTGAAGTCGAAAGAAGAAAAAAAAACAGAGTAACTGTACCAAGAGGAAGAGAGGAGATGCCAGTATAAGTGTGTCTTAGTCCAGTCAGTCTGCCATAACCAGATACCACAGACTGATTGACTTAACTAACAGAAGTTTATTTTCTCATAATTCTGAAGACTGAGAAGTCCAAGATCAAGATGCAGGCTTATTTGGTTCCTGATAAGGATTCTTTTCCTTGCTCATAGTCAGCTGCCTTCTCACCTCAATGGTGAAGAAAAAGAGAGAACTCTGGTGTCTCTTCCTTTTCTTATAAGGACACATGCCCTATTGAGTTAGGGCTCAATCTTATGACCTCATTTAACCTTTATCTCCTCCTCATAGGTCCTATTTCTAAATACAGTCACATGGGGGATAGGGCTTCAACACATGAATTTTAGGGAAACACAATTCATTCCATAGCAATATGCCCATTTAGTGAATCTCTGACAGATGTTCACAAACTCAGTGCTTTTATGTTCAAGTGTTTCCCAGCTTTTTTACATCCATTATCAGCTTTTAAAATGTCATGCATTAGGCATGTGGGCAGTGCTCTAGGGACTAGTGGTTTGTTGCACTGCAAGAGTCTGCACAATGACCTACAAAGAGGCTTGCTGTTTAAGCCAGATGACCTACATTTGAAGTCTAGTTTTGACACTCCCACTTCTGGGCAAGTAAAGTTATTTACATTCTCAGTGCTCATCTATAAGATGGAGATAATACATCCTGCCATGTTGTTGTGAAGCCTGAAGGAGTGACATGTATGGAAACATTTGAGGTACGAAAGATGTTCTACAAGTACACGGCCTTTAGACTTCATTCAATCTAGTCACTTGTCTCAGCAACCACTATCAAGATTTCATTTCTTATTGGTAGTGTGCTGATAATTGGCATTTACTGTGTGCCAGACAGTGTTATAAGTCACTTCAAGTTTATGTAGTATCTAAATTAATCTTCACAAACATGAAGTAGCTGTTATTATTACTCTCAAGAAACAAATTCAGCTTCTACCTAAATAGAAGAACCTAGTGGCTATGGTTCAGCCTATTCAGAGACAGAAAAAAAAGCTAGAATATGTAAGACAAGAAGTCCCTAAATTCTGAGAAACTACTTAAAATTTTTCTTAAGTTTCTTTATTTATTTTGAGAGAGGCAGAGAGAATGCAAGTGGGGAGGGGAAGAGAGAGAGAGAGAGAGAGACAGAGAGAGACAGAGAGAGAGAGACAGAGACAGAGAGAGAGAGAGAGAGAGAGAATCCCAAGCAGGCTCCACACTGTCAGTGCAGAGCCCGGCATGGGACTCAAACCCACAAAACCATGAGATTATGACCTGAGCCGAAATCAAGTCAGATGCGCAACTGAGCCACCTAGGTGTCCCAAGAAACTACTTTTGATTTCATTGAGATTCCTGAGATTATGGAGGAAGGTGGCTGGCATTAACAACCTCTAATGACTGCCCCTACTTCTGAAAGGGGTGGTCTGTTAGTTTCCTATTTCTAGTGTAACAAGAAGCAAGACCATCGTCACCACAGTAAACCAAAACCAAGCACAACCTGAAATAGGAGAGAGGGGTGGGGGCAGAGACTATGAGGAAACAAACACCAAGTCTATAAGGAAGTGAATGGAACAAACATGCAGAAAAGAGGCAGAGATTTAGGATGTCCTTCATTAACAAGCTCTTTATTCCTTATTAGATACCTTTCAAACTCCTGCTTCTCGCAACCAGAACAGTTTTAATTAGAAGCATGCTTGAGCAGGGTGGAGGCTGTACCTGAAAAATCCTCCACCTACCCTAAAACCCCATGAAAGCATGGAAAGGGGTTGTTGCAGGCGTCACAGAGGATGGGAGGCTTGGAGGGTAAAAGATAAAGAAACTACACGCATGGACAGAAGTCCTAAAATCCAGGACTGCAGGGTTTTCATACTATCCCCATATGTACTGGAGTTTCCCTACTCAATAATTTGTTGTCATGTTTCTGCTCTCCCAATTCCAACAAACCCAAAAGCACAGCTCTGGTTCCTGTGAAGCTCTGATGGCTGAACTGCAGTGAAAACAGCATCTGCACCATGGCATCAGCTGCCACTGCTATATCTGATGTTACTGAGGATTCACCAGGTACTGTGCTAAACACTTTCCCTGCATTATCTCACAGAGTTCATACAAGAAGACTACAAAGCAGAAAGTAGTATTATTTTCATTGTAAACATCTTAACATTGAGGTAATCTTAACCTACATGCTGAATGTTTCTGTGATGAAAATACATTAATCCTTTTAACATAAATCCATAATAAAACTAACACAGTTACAGGCAGAAAAAGGAGCTTTGGAGAGAAATTTTAGGGAAGGATAGAGAAAGGAGTTCCAAGGGTTTGCAGTGATGAAAATGTATGGTCTGGCTTCAATTCATTGTCTTTAGGCATGAATTTCTTTAATTTTTTTTCCCCTGAAGCTTTCTTCTAGCTCCAACTCCTTTTTTTCAGTCTGACAGAAATGTCTTGCATTTTCATCTTCTACAAATGAATGTTAAGGAAAAGAATACTGGCTGAAATACTGCCTTTTGCCTATGGCCTATAGCTCACATGCATTCATGGACTGCGGAAACAGGGGCTTGGGGCAGATGCCAACTCCTGGAGTCCAGCATATGTCATTCCAAGCTTGAAACTCTTCTCTTTGACTGTGGTTATTAGATTCAGCCTCTGGGTGCTCACCTGTTTTAAACTATTTTTTAAGTTTATTTATTTATTTATTTTGAGAGAGAGAGAGAGAGAGAGAGAGAGAGAGAGCGCGTGAGCAGGGTAGGGGCAGAAAGAGAGGGAGAGAGAAAATCCCAAGCAGGCTCCATGCTGTGAAGTGCAGGGCCCAACATGGGGCTTGAACTCATGAACTGTGAGATCATAACCTGACCTGAAACCAAGACTTGGGCACTTAACCAACTGAGCACCCCCAGGTGAAGGCTCTAATTCAGCAGAGGCAGTTTCCCCTTCAAAGATTCTCTTTGATTATAGTTTTAAAGACAGCTTAAAGATTTCAAATGTTTATTTTATATATGTAAAAACGAGCCATGTTAGGATCATTGGAGTTTATCAGTGAATGAAAGTGGGAAACCATGGAGCATCCAATAATATGCTACTGAAATCACTGCTTCACCTGCTTCACATTGCCCACCTTTCCATTCTGGAAAGATGTGGAAGATCATTCTCCTTAAAATGCATTTATATCTGCTATTTTCTCTTATATGGCAGGACCATACTGTGAGGCAGACAGCTGAACTCTAGGGGAGTGGAAAATTGGAAAGTGAGATATAACAGGAGAAAAAAATTAAAAAATATATAGTCTTCTTGTTGAGGCTTAAAAAGATATCACCAACTTTCTGGCTTGTACATGGAAGCCAGGAGACCATAACATGAACAAACCATCCACTGCCAGGAAAAGAAGGTACATTTTGAAGAGAGATGCAGAGGGGATAGGACCATCTGTGAACCACCAGTCCAATCTAGAAATGCCATACAATGCAAGTACTTTGACATACAGGCCTTTTAACGACAGAATGATTATTAGGGTGTTTCAGTTTTGGGGTGTCTGGGTGGCTCAGTCAGTAGGAGGCTGACACTTGATTTCAGCTCAGGTCATGATCTCAGGGTCATGGGATCGGTACTGACACTGGAGCCTGCTTGGGATTCTCAGTCTCTCTCTCTCTCTCTCTCTCTCTCTCTCTCTGTCTGTCTCCCTCTCTGTCTGTCTCCCTCTCTTTCTCTCTTTCAAAATAATACATAAACTTAAACTTAAACATAAACTTAAAAAAAATAATGTTTCAGTTTTACTCTGTGTATAACTAGTGAGGAAATAGTTTTCATTGATTTATTTAGTCTAGTATGTATACATTAAGAATCTCCTGTATACTGTGCCTGGTGTGTTTTATCTTGTTTAGCCACTAGTAATTTCCTTTATCTTTAGGGAGTATAAATTATTCACTTAAAGTCAGAAAATCTTAACTTCTTTATCCACCTACTTTTTCAATGGCTAAAATCCAGGGCTAGTATAAAAGTTAGCTGGTTTCTACAAACTCTGCTTAAAGATTTTACTAATCCTTTATAGTCTACCAAGCTAAGGGAAATCATATCCAAATTAAAGAAATATATAATGTAAAAAGTTGACATTTTTTTGTTTAAAATAAAGACAATAAAATAAATATTTGCTAAGGTATTGGTGTGGGTGCACTAATCAAGGGCTTACGAAGGCTAACTTTTTATAGACAAACAGAACAATTAAAAAATGCATAGGGGCGCCTGGGTGGCGCAGTCGGTTAAGCGTCCGACTTCAGCCAGGTCACGATCTCACGGTCCGTGAGTTCGAGCCCCGCGTCAGGCTCTGGGCTGATGGCTCGGAGCCTGGAGCCTGTTTCCGATTCTGTGTCTCCCTCTTTCTCTGCCCCTCCCCCATTCATGCTCTGTCTCTCTCTGTCCCAAAAATAAATAAAAATGTTGAAAAAAAATTAAAAAAAAATGCATACACCATGTTTCTGTTAAGTTATTCCAAGGGCCATTTTCTTGGTAGAGGATTTGGATTAATAGGGTGACAGCTGCTTGGTGTGAGCTACAACATTTCTAAAATGAGAACCCACTCAGAATTATGAGCCTTCATCCCTGCATTAATTGTAAACGTGCAAAAAAAGAAATGTTCCATTCTTAAAGATGGAGAAGTAGACTGAAATCAACACATAATAGGTCAGAATAGCACTATGCGAAATGACTAGCTTTCAGGTTACAAAATGCCACTCGTTCATGAGACTTTATACATGCCATTCCTTCTTTGTCCCACATCTCTTGCTCTGTTTCTCTTTCCATCACACACACACACACACACACACGCACGCACGCACACACACACACACACATACACACACTCTACATAAACATATGCACTTCTTCAAACTATTTATCACACAACTGTCTCATTTCAGTTTAAAGGTAACCTCATACAGGGAGATGACTCTGATTTAAGTCTATTATTATGTGCTTCTCTTAGTTTCTTTCACTGCATCCTACACTTGCATCACAACACATGCCATACTGTAGATGACTGCCTGAACACACGTTTGTATCTTCCAATATACCATACATTCTGATGAAGTAGGAACTATATCTACACATACTTAGTCCATTTCTGATTCATAAAAGAAACTCACAAACTGGCTATGAAGTTAGTGCTTCAATGAAGAAATGTTAAAGAATGACTTGTAAGTTATAATGAAGTTTATTGAATGGATGAACACATTTAGTGACACAATGTGTCAGTCAGTTGAGGTGAGAGGAGGGTAGGTTTATCAATGACAAAATGAGAAAAATAACAGTCCACAGAGGCAAAGAGCCCTTCCAAACTGTCTCTAGGAGAAGGGGCACCCTCAGCAAATCTTCATCCTTCTGGTTCTGCCAGTGGATGTGTGTTCATCATTGAAATGAGTGAGTTAAACTTCCTAAACCTGATATCACTGGACATTTGAATCATATAACAAACTCTTGTGGATCTGGTTCCAGGTGCTCCAAAGCAAACTTATGCTTATAAATCAACTATAAGGTGTTATGATGAGAGATTATTCTATGAGAGAGAGAGAGACAGAGGGAGAGAATCTTACTCTTATGCTCTAGGCACTTATGAATCAGATTCCTGGGCCTGCAGAACAGAGAGCAAGACCCTAGACTAGGGTAAATTCATGAAAGTAATGCCTGTAATGGCCAGTCCATATGTCTGACCAACTGGGAATTTTGACAAAGCAATTCTGTCTGGTCACGTCATTCAAACTTCTATATTAAAAGCTAAGCAAAGCAGAAGCCCTCCAAACAGTAGCCTTTGAAATAGAAAAACAAATAGAAACCCATTAATTTGCTAATTGCTCTATATATCCTGTTATTGTTAGCAATTTAAAAGGTTTTATTGAGCATAGAGTATGCCTAATTCTTAATTATGCCACAAGGAATATAGATGATGTGTTAAGTAATGTTTTTAAAATTCAGGATTTGGGGCGCCTGGGTGGCGCAGTCGGTTAAGCGTGCGACTTCAGCCAGGTCACGATCTCGCGGTCCGTGAGTTTGAGCCCCGCGTCGGGCTCTAGGCTAATGGCTCAGAGCCTGGAGCCTGTTTCCGATTCTGTGTCTCCCTCTCTCTCTACCCCTCCCCTGTTCATGCTCTGTCTCTCTCTGTCCCAAAAATAAATAAAACGTTGGAAAAAAAAATTTTAAATTCAGGATTTATTAAAAATTTTTTAACGTTTATTTCTTATTGAGAGACAGAGAGAGACAGAGCGTGAGCAGGGGAGGGGCAGAGAGAGGGGGAGACACAGAATCTGAAGCAGGCTCCAGGCTCTGAACTGTCAGCACAGACCCCCACACAGGGTTCAAACTCACAAACTGTGAGATCATGACCTAATCCGAAGTTGGATGCTTAACCAACTGAGCAACTCAGGTGCCCCAAAGTCAGGATTTATTTTATGGAAAAAATTGTCATGCAATCTGAATAAACTTATGTCAAATTACACTATTATTTGGTCAGATGGAAATTGTTAATCCTTAAAGTCCTTACACAACTATATAAAAAAAGAACATTTAAAATTAAATGCAGGGGTGTTTGGATGGCTCAGTTGAGCGTCAACTCTTGATTTCAGCTCATGTCATGATCCCAGGGTCATGGTATTGAACCCCACCTTGGGCTCTGCTTGGGATATTCTCTCTCTTTCTCCCTCTTCCTCTGCCCCTCTCCCCCACTTTCCCTATATCTCTTTCAAAAATAAATAAATAAAATAAAATAAATTATTAAAAAGTAAATGCACATAAGACTGAAAATTCAATTAAATTCAAATTAACAAAATAAAGGACAATTAATGGTATTACTATTTTGAAAGTAAAACCATTATTTGTAACAAAAACACTAAAACATGGAATTCATTGCTAAGGGAAGTTTTTTTTTTCTTTTTCACATGTGTATACTGTCTGGTTTATGTAATATTAGCTCAGGGAGAAAGAGAGACAATGAGAATAGGGGCAGGGGGAAGACAAAGATGCCTTGTCTATTTTGTTAATCACTCTATCCTTGATGTAAGATGCCTGCACATGGTAAGTGCTTGATAAAAACTTGTACATTTAATAAAAAATAAATTTTCTGACTGCTTTTCATTATTTAAAATTCTGTGTAGCCATTGCTGATGCAGTGGCATTGTTTTGCATTTACTTAGTGGTAAAGCTTCATTTTCCTATTCAGTAACTTTCTGTCCTTTATTCATTAGTCTGGAGCAATAAGATTATTATTATTTGGTATTATTGTAAATTCAAACATGGTCAAACATGGTCCTTTATTCATTAGTCTGGAGCAATAAGATTATTATTATTTGGCATTATTGTAAATTCAAACATGGTCAAACATGGTCAAACAAGCAACAAGGCTATTATAATGTGGTCATCAAGATCCAAGTTATACATATATTCTTATTTTCAAACCATAGGGCAAAACTATAACCAGAGTTCTGGATTGGACCTTGGAACAGAAAAGCACATTAATGAAAAAACTGGTGAAAGACAGGCCAGAGTTTAGTCAATAGTAATGAACCAGCGTTTGCTTTTAGTTTTGGCTAATGTGCCATAGCAACATATGAAAATAACATTAGGGGAGACTGAGGAGCATAGCGAAATCTCTATAATATCTTTGCAATGTTTTGGCAAAGATACATGTACCTCAATATCTTAAAACTTGTTTTTTTTTTAAAGTAAAGAAAAAATTAAAAAAAATTCTCTTTGGTATTTTCCAATGTCCCCAGAGTTTTATGTCAATTCTAGAAATACTGTGCAAATCATGGTTCTTTCACAAAGCAATCTATAATCCAGTTGAGACAAAGGAGACACAAACTAATCTGAGAACAGCTAAGTGATACTGAATAGAAGTACAGTAAGATACCAGAGAAAAAGGGATGTGGGTATATAAACTATGGTCATCAGATAAGACTTGATGGGCCTCTTGAGGTGGAAACTGATTTTGTTGATATATACACGCTTCAGATAGGTAGGGGGCAGAGAAAATATTCCAGGTAGGGGAACAGGATGAGGGAGAGTATGGAAGAAGACATGATGACAGTGGATGAAAGGACTAAAACTGGACAGGAAGTAAGGATTAGAAAAGAATGAGATGTAAGATTAGATAAGGTAGCTGAGGTTTGACAGTGGTGGGCTATGAAGCTGAGATGGTTGATTAGCCCTGAAGAGGAGTAAATTACATCTGACTGTGCTTTGAGATCCATGAAGGCAGCAAATGAGTCTTATTCATCTCTTTGTGCTCAGAAACCAGCACAAAACTAGATGCAAAGAGTATTTCTTAATGTGGGGCAAATAATTTTGCACATACATCTTTGCATACATTTTCATTATAAGTTGAGATCACTTCCTAGAAGTAGGAGTTCCTGGATATATATAATCACTAATACCTATTGGCAGGTGGCTTTCTATTGTGTAAGGTGACTATCTGGCCACACCTGCATCAGTGAGTGTATTGAGAAGAATTCAATTCACTCTACGCATTCCATGTATAGCAGGTTTTAACATAGGGAACTTGAGGCTTACATATCATTGGAAGGTCCCAGAAAGCAAATTTGACTGTCATCCAAAATCTCAACCTATAGCAACACCATCTGTGGTTCTCAGTAGGTCACCTAGAAGCTTCTTTGAGCCTCAATAACCTCTGACGACACCCACAAACTATTTCAGTCTGCCCCCTAATGCAGATGATCTTCAAGAGGCTAACCCTGAGGCCACTTCAAAGTCTAGACCTGCCTTGTGTCTAACTGTAACTGCCTCCAGAGAAAATTGTTCCCTGTTTCTTTTCTTCCTTCCAAAGCTCTCCCAAGTTCCTCTCATTGGCAGACCGGGACATGGAGCCACAGGAGAGGGAGGTTCTTAGAAATCTAGTTTTAACCTTTCCATGATTCAGACAATCCAATACAACATCTTCAATGAAACACTGGTAACCTAATGAATGGATGTCATTATTGTAGAAATTTTATTACCACTCATGTAATATAAATGATATATCAAATATTTAAAAATCTGCTTTATAATGTAATGACTATGAGATAAGATCCTAGTTCAGGGACAGTCTCACTTCTGGACCATATGTGGTAAGTCATTAGGGCAAACACTGAATTAGTTATGGTTAGTCTAAGGAGGGTTCCAGATCTAGTTCACTCTTATTAAGGTGTTTATTTCTAGATCCTCTCCATCTTAGACACTTGATCTGTAGATGACCTGTATTATCTCCAATAACTCTAAGCTATACTGGATGAAGCTTCTGGTCTGGTCTCAGCCTAGGTTCCAGTTCTGATAGTGAAGGTTAAGGGGCCAAAATGCCTGTGAATATATTGATATCACATCCTCAGTATGAAGACAAACATCTTAAGGGCAAGAATGACACAACCTTCACTCTTACCTGTCTTCTAAAGTAAGAGAGAGAGGCGGGGCGTGGGGGAGAGCGAGCTATGTGTCACTTTCTGGTTGAAAATATTTTTCCATGGCATCTCCTAGTATTAGAGATAAAACTCTAACTCTTCAGTATTGCATTCAAAAATCTTCACATCTAACCTTCAAACCTGTCTTTTAAACTCATCTCCTACTATCTCGTCACGTGCCTTCTGCAGTCCAGTCACAAGAGACTGCTTTGTTGTGCTTCTGTATGGATGCCCTCCTAGGATGTTCTTACCTGGAAGATTTTATCCTCCAAAAAAATTCCATCACAGCTTTCAGAGAAATCTCAATATACCAGCCTCCTTGAAACTTCCCCCCAAAATAACCTCTTTTCCCTAAATTAATTGTGACCCTTATTTCTACAGCACCACAGAACTTTGTCTATTTATCTAGAGTAGCAGTTTTCATAACAAATTTAAATTGTTTAGATAAGATGCATATCTTCTCTATTAGATAGCTATATCATTAAGGGTGAAATAACCTACATTTTACTCTTAGGATTTCTATCACCAAGTAGATTATGCTCAATAAAGGTTTAATTGCCTGAATTTAATAAAATGGCTGACATTTGTATAATACTTTAGAGTTTACAAAATGCTTTTGCATGCATTCTTCCAATTAATTCTTACAACAACCCAATGAGGCAGATATTTTTATTATTTCTATATTGCAGATAAGGAAATTAAAGCTCAGGAATATTTAGGATCTGTTCAGCACACCAAAGACTCACCACAAATGCTTCCTGATTGATGGCTTAATGTAGACAAGTGCTCACTGCTGTCTGTGCTTTTATAGGAAACAAAAACACAGGCAGTCTTCATTCTTGAGCTTGGTGTCAGTGGCCTGTGCTTCACATATGCTATTCCATCATTAAAAACACAATAATCACATTTTCAATCTTTCCTTACAACTCCGCACACAAATATGAGTCAAGATATGGTTCTGGCCTCATCTTTCTTACCTTTCTTGTAAAAGTAGCACCATAATACTCACTTGCCAAGCCTTCTGAATCTAATATAATTAGGTAGCATTTGCAAAGTCCTAAGTATCCCTTAAAATTTAGGAGTTGTATAAATGCAAATGTTATTATGGAAAGGCGGAGATGGCACTACCAAATGAACATTTCTTATTTCAACATGAAGGATTCCTCCTGTTATCTTCTGATAATATTTTACCACTGTGCTGCGTATTTAGATACAATTAGAGACAACTTCATAAAGGATGGGGATTTGAGTACACATATGAACAGAAACAGGACAGAAAACTTGGGGTATAACTAGCTTGTTGCAATAGGGCTTACAAAAAGTTCTGAATCAGAACTGGCCAAATTTCTAAAAGATTTTTCACTCTGTATCCCAGTCACTCCCAGGGCTTCTAGGGAATTAATTTATTCCTTCTAGTTATCTAACGTCAGATGCTTCGGGAACTTCTGGGTTAACATGTATATGTTCAAATCCCCAATCCATTGCTAACTTCTATGCACCTTTCTGAGCCCCAGCATCTTTGTCTGGTAAGTGGAAATAAAAGAAGTAGGTACCTGTCTCATAGGATTCTTTTGTAGATTACACATAATGATGAACGTAAACCTTGGCTTAATGCTTGAAACATATTAAATGTCAAAAAATATTATGATTTACAGTGGTGGCAACAAAATAAGAGAAGCAATAAAAAGAATGGCTTCAGAATTCTAAGGGACCAGATGTCCTTTTGGGCATTTCAGCACATTCTTAAAAGAACTTTCTGAGGTAATTTTCAGCAGCATCCCCATTTTACAGGCCAGGAAACTCCAGCCCAAATCGTGGGTGATTTGGAGGTCTCACTATGCACTATTGACACTGCCAATATAAATGGCCTGTGACTTTTGATGGTTCGGCTTCATATTTTCACTTTATGATGGTGCAAAAACAATACCATTGAGTAGAAAACACACGTTGAATTTTGATCTTTTCCCAGACTAGTGATATGGTGTAAGATCTTCTCTCATGATGCTGGACAGTGACAGCAGGCCTCGGCTCCCAGGCAGCCACACGATCGCGAGGGTCAACAACTGATATGCTTACAGCCATTCTGTACCCATACAACTATTCTATTTTTCACTTTCAGTACAGTATTCAATAAATTCCATGAGATATTCAACACTTTAAAATTTTTTTTTTCAACATTTATTTATTTTTTGGGACAGAGAGAGACAGAGCATGAACGAGGGAGGGGCAGAGAGAGAGGGAGACACAGAATCGGAAGCAGGTTCCAGGCTCTGAGCCATCAGCCCAGAGCCCGACGCGGGGCTCGAACTCCCGGACCGCGAGATCGTGACCTGGCTGAAGTCCGACGCTTAACCGACTGCGCCACCCAGGCGCCCCGATATTCAACACTTTAAAGTAGGCTTTGTGTTAGATGATTCTGCTCAAATAATGGTATTGTAAGTGTTCGAGTGCATTTAAGGTAGGCAAATCTAAACTATGATGTTCAGTAGGTTAGCTGTATTAAATGCATGTTTGACTTATGATATTTTCACCTTATGATGAGCTTACTGGGACATAACCCTATCATAAGTCAAGGAAGATCTGTAATTCATTTATTCTACAGCCAACCACTTATTTTTTGCTTTTTCGTTCTTCTTTTTTAAAAGGGGGCATCTGTTTTAGACCTCCCAATCTCCACCAAGTGTTCTGAAGTCATACAAAAAACTATGCAAATTAAGATTTTTCTTCCTTTTACTGCCCTCTGGACAGATCCTGAAGCCTTGGGGCCATGAAGCCCACTTGTAAATCATTGCCAACAATCAGCCTTCCATCACTTTATCTCTGCCTTGCTCCCTGAGCTTTAACAGGCTGAAACTGATTGGCACAGTGCTGTCTATCTGCCTGACACTTCAGGGCATAAACCATAGGGTGAAATCAAGCTGCAGACACTAGCAGATCCCGCAGTGTTATGATAAAACTTAAATTACAACTCAGAGAAGACAGTGTATACGTTATATTAAAATGTCTGGGCTCTTAGTCTTGCTCTTAAATAGCAAGAGGAAACTTGAAACCACAGCTTACAGTCTCATTGAACTTGTAGGATTAAATGTTGCATATGAATGGAATACACATTCAAAATATATAGCAAAATGGCAATAGATACTTCTGCAAAAACTTGCTAAATATTAATATGGATAAAGGCTCTCAGTTAATTTACACACCAGAGGCGTTTTGATTTTAAAGTACTACAAGCATTAATATTCATTACAGAAATAAGATTTGATAAGCAAAGAAGGAACATGCACAAAGCGTTGGTGATAACAGGAAATTATCTTCTCAATGTTTAGAGAACACTTTGCTCTCCATCCTCACAAGTTAGAGTTGACACTGAAAGTTATGTTCCCTCTAGACTGTGGGTTTTCTTCTATAAATGTGCTCTTTTCATAGCTGGATTCTTGTGTTTTTATTCTAGTGATGACAATATAATTGATTCTAGTCAAATGCATATTATGGATGCTATTATTGATAGCTGGAGGGTTTCCAATCCAAGAAACTTTCCAGTGGGAAAGAGGAGTCAAGTGAATAATCTAGTGCAGCAAAATTACTTCTATTAGTTTCTTTCTAAGTTGGAAATGATACATACTCCACTTTCAATTTTTCTGAATCCATGCTCCATTGAGCTATATCGGTTTTCACCTTTAACATCAGCCAAATAGATTTGAAAGGAGATGAATTGAGATTCAAAGGATTATATAGTTTTTGAAGGTATAATAGAGCCAACTAAAATGAATTGTAGTTAGAGAGGGAGGGAGCCAAACCATAAGAGACTCTTAAAAACTGAGAATAAACTGAGGGTTGATGGGGAATGGGAGGGAGGGGAAAGTGGGTGATAGGCATTGAGGAGGGCATCTGCTGGGATGAGCACTGGGTGTTGTATGTAAACCAATTTGACAATAAATTTCATATAAAAAATAAAATGAATTGAGTAGCAGCTTGGAGTAAGTGTTAATTTTTTTAAATAAATGGAATTGGTGTCTATTAGAACCACTTATTTAAAGGTCTTCTCATATTTTATTAGAAACCGATACTTGAAAAGATTTATAGCATGGCCAATAGATTCTCCTAGAGCTGGACCACTGTGTGTATGTGTGGAAGCATTCTGTTTTAACTCATTTTTTTATATCATAAAATGGATATATAGGATTTCCCCTTAAATAATTACTTACAGAAATATACAGAATCCCAGGCTTATGATTACTTATTCACTTTGCTTTCTTTCTTACTTTTTTCCTCACTGGGAAAAACATGGTTTCTAAGAGTGCCAATTAGACAGGAATTTGTGGCTAGAACTCTTTGGTATATTAAATGAGGGAGAAAAAAAAAAGAACCAACTCCTAAATTAAATGCTTGAAGTGAATCATCTATTCTCTTTTTTAAGTGTATTAATATAAGGACAATTTAGGTAATCACAGGTTCAGAAGTCTATAACAGTATTAGCCCTCATATCTGTATTTTCTATCCTGATCATTGATCTGCCACTCACGATGTGACCTTGGGTGAGCAGCAGTCTTCTGGTGCTTCACTGTGGATTAGGGAAGTAAAAGCAGATAACTTTTCTATAAGCCAAAGACAGCTCTTCAAGGTTGGAAAAGCACTGGGAAAACAGGGCAGAGTCTGTTTTATCAGCCACCATTGGGCTGCCTCCATTGCAGGTGCTGACTCACTCAGGTGAACTTTCTTTCAGTTGCTATGCGGTCAGGCATATTGTCAGAGATCAGGAAGGTTCCTGGTGAACTCAGCAATACTTTGCTGGAGCATCTGTCCTATTAATGAGTGTGAAGTTTTGTATTTTTGGATTGTAAATGAAATTTCCACATATCTATTATGCATGTGAGAATAAAGATACACATGTGTGAAAAGCATTTACAAATTCTCCCCTCTGTTTAGTATTTGCATGCTTGCTGCTAGAATCTTTCTTAGCAAAAGGCAGAAAGGCCAGTTCCTTGACGTTGCCTCCCTATTCTGTTTTTTCATCTCCCTTCACTGTGTTCTCCTTCCCATTTCATCTTCTTTTTAGTTTCACTCAGGTATAAAGGATTGTTAACAGCATAAAGGTCAGCTAAACAACATGGTTCAAAAGATAGAATTCAAGCAATAGCTGGAGAGTAGAAGATTTTTGTGGGCAACAGGATGGTTGCCAGTTCCACTTATTGAATAAATATCATTTTTTTTCCTATCCTCTCCCAAGAAAGAGAACTCCAGGAGTATCAACACACACACACACACACACACACACACACACATTGAAGGATGCACACTATTTGCGGAAGGGATGAATAAACAATAGACTGTTCACTAGTCTAGCCAATATGGTTATTCAAATTGGAAGCTATATGCCAACGTAGTCTCCTATGCACTTTCATAGAAGCAAAAATCACATGAGAAATGTAGATTGTGTTAATATGTTTGGAAATCTACTGTTTTGATTTTTGTTAGTCTCCATTCAGATGGAGACTCATTTTCCTAACCCTCTGCTGTAGAGACTAAGGTAAGTTTCTACCACTGTCCAGCAGAGATGGATGGATGGGGAGGAAAACAGCAAGCACAGGAAGTCTAGGACTGGGCCTCTTTGGGGCTGTTGCTCTTACTACCAACCAGCACATCCACTGATTTCAGATTATACTTTCTGAGCTGCCTGCAATAGGCATCAAAATTGCCAATAGTTTGTCAAGCAGAAACATTAAACAAGAAGTTTTCTATGAGCAGGGTTTGGAGGATTAATCAATTCCATTCATTGTTGTTTGAATAATGCCTCATTATTAAACACCTCAGATTTTCTAGGCAAAGGGGATGGCTTAGGCCAGTGGCTCCCTAAGTGTAATCCCCAGACCAGCAGCATCCATATCCACTGAAAAGTTGTTGGAAATGTAAATTCCTAGGCCCTGTTCCAGACCTATTGAGTTAGAAATGCCAATGGTGGGGCCAGAAATCTATGTGTTAGTAAGCCCTTCAGATGATCCTGATGTACATTCAAGTTTGAGAACCATGGGCATAGGGAATTTTGTGAAGCCCAGTGAAAAGTTTTCAAACTGACAGCAAGGACCAAACCCTGCTTACAGTTCATTGAAAGTCACAAAACATTAAGGCCTATTCAGATTTCTCTGACAATGTCAGCAGCAGGGCCAATTCTTGTGTCCCAGCATCCAGAATTGTAGGGAATAAGTTTAGGAATTCCCTTAGCTTGCACCGATGGGCTAACAAGGCATAAAGAATTAGAAAGCCATAGGATGTACACACCCAAGTTTGGGTAAACAAGATTAGGTAAACGGGGCAAAGGCCCCCATTATAGGACAAGCAGGGCAAAGGTCCCAGAATAGGACAAAGGTATAGGAATAGGGAATCTCAGGATGAAACGTCCAAGATGAGGTAAACAAGATTAGGTATTCAGGGTGGAAACGCACCCCCCCCTCCAAATTTACAATAGCAGAAAGCTGCTTTGGCCAAACAAATTAGGTAAACAGGTAAATAGGGCTATAGACCTCAGCAGGGCTAAGTTGCCCAGAGCAGAGCTAATTAGCAAAAGAAAGGTGTCTTGTTGACCCTGAGGTAGCTTGCTCTGTCTTTCTTGTCCCCTAGACCAGTTTAAGTAAACACAGGTGATGCCTCATGTCTGCTATAAACAACCTTCCAACCGGTGCCAGGATTTTGTTTTGTATTAACCCAACCTCCTAACACCACATATCTTCAAAATGCCCTTTCCCTCACGCCCATGAGTTAATGTTCATGATTTCATTGTCTTTTTGTGCACACCCATCACCATGTTTGTTAGCCTTCTGATCCTAATAAAAACGGAGCAAGGGTCCTTACTCTGGCCTCTTGTCTCCTCCTGACATTAGCCTCTCTCACATTCTTAATCCTGTGTCCTGCTTTCTTGCTGGACAAGAGCGAACTCCATACCCAGAGTCTACAACAGAGAATCACTGCTGAGTTAGTGTGCACAGAATGTACCTTTCATGCAGGGAACAGCAACTATGATGCATGGTTGAAATCTAGTTCACTGCATATTTTTGTAGATAAAGTTTTATTGGAACACAGCCACACTCATTGATTTGCTTTGTATCTATGATTGCTTTCATGCAGCAATGGCAGAGCTGAGTCATTGCAGCAGAGACCTTATAGATGAGAGTTCCATAATGTGGCTACAGAAAACTGTGGCAAGGACACTGCATGGCATTCCACCATCAGATTGAGATCAAGCCTGTAAATATATAAGTATCCATGCAGGGAAGTATACAGGGTACCATCAGCCCACACTGGTATCTTCTTGGGAATGAGCTTATGTAAAAATATACTATTTTGGAAGGCTGCTTGAAGAGCGCAAGAAGATGGGGCTCATCATAGTAAAATTTGGGGAAGGAAAAAGAAGAAAAACAGTTGGAGTAGGATTGGAAAATTCATATGTTGCAGTTTCCTTCTCATGCAAAAGACAGACATTACCAACCAGTCATGATGCTCCTATTCTCAGAGCCCTAACTGGGTTCACAACCCTTCTCAATACAACCCTCTAGGCAGACATTACTAATCTTTTGAAGTTGGTCTTTAGAGTAAACTTATTGGTCATAATGTTCCTGGATTAAAGAATAAGTCCAGGAAAGGTTTCCATGAAGTCGCTCTCTACAACATATGTGGGAGAGTTCTGGGGGACTCAGGAGCGTAATCAGGAATGAGAGGTCCCCTATAGGAAGTATGAATTAGAAAGGAGGAGGTAGCCTCCTCTTTTCCAGAGAAGGAATGGAAACAAACAATATTCCAGGTACTTTCATATATGCTGTTTTAATCTTCTCTATACTCCCAAAAATTAGATTCCACCATCTTTTATGGTAACTGTAGCTCTTAATAACTTGTTAGAGGTAACATACCTAACAAATGACATGATGAGGCTCATCTGGTCAACACTAAAGTCGCTATTTTTCTGCTACCACTTCTACCACTACACTGTTTTGTCAAAGGCTGCATTCTTCACAAATCTTACTTTTGAAATTGAACTTGAGGGGCACCTGGGTGGCGCAGTCGGTTAAGCGTCCGACTTCAGCCAGGTCACGATCTTGCGGTCCATGAGTTTGAGCCCGGCGTCAGGCTCTGGGCTGATGGCTCTGGCCTGGAGCCTGTTTCCGATTCTGTGTCTCCCTCGCTCTCTGCCCCTCCCCCATTCATGCTCTGTCTCTCTCTGTCCCCCCAAAAATAAATAAACGTTGAAAAAAAAATTGAAATTGAACTTGAAAGTATGGTTTATTTAAATGAATGACAAAGTTGGATTGAGGAAAGGAGAGGGAAAAGAGAAAAGAGGAAGATGGAGAGGGAGGGAGGGAGGGAGAGAGAAAGAGAGAGAGACTCAGGCGGATAGAGACACAGAGAAAGGTAGAGAGAGATAGGCTAGGGATATAATTCAGAAAGTATATAGAAATTTCTTCTAAAAGGAGAAAGCAATGACAATAGAAAACTTCAACATCAAACTTTCAAGAAGAAAGCTAAATGAAAAAGGCCTAAAATAACTACCTCTACACATAGTACAAGAAAACATCTGCTGCTTTATCTGACCCAGGAGGCAAATATTCATGTACAAATTCTTCCTTCTCTGGAGAGCCTACTAAAGGTGTTATGGCTAAAGAAGGACAGGAGGAATTAAAAAAAAAAATAAGCTCTTTCCAAAACTTTTAAGAGACAAGATCAGAGCTGGATTTATGGGTAGGTGAAGTAGGCGATTGCTTTGAGAACTGTTAGGAAGGCCCAGCTACTCTGAAGTAGTACCCATCCTAGGTACCAGTTTTCCCAGAACAGCACCTTTTGAAAATTATTCCTTTGACCTAAGCATTGCCCTCTTCTGGATCTCCTTTTAAGGGTAACTAAATTTGGTAGTGATAACACATTCAATCAGAGTTCACCAGTGTGCAAAAAACAAAGAGTGAGCAATAATGTCTTTTTTCAATACTATACACAATGCAGAATGTTTGAAGCATTCTTTCAGGCCTTTAAAACTGTAATAAAATCTGTCTTGTAAATACCATAACACTATGCCAGTGTTCATCAGATGTGTTTCCTAGAATACTCATTCTACATAATTCCCCTTGATTAAACAGTATAATGGTAAAAAAAAAAAAGTAAGTGTGGAAAATGTTGCCTATTTTATTCCCTTTATGGTATATAAAAATTAGTAGAAGTCATCAGTGGCTCTGAGAAGCCCTATAGTAATGGTATTGAACCAATTTTTGCCCAAATGTATTTGTTCAAAAGAGTCTTCCCCTTCTACTCCTCGGCGGTCACATTCATCAAAAGACTGGAACGCAGTTTTGGAAACTGAGCTGCTAAAATACAATTTCTAGCACTTCTTTCCACTCACAGACTTTTTATCCCTTAGTCATATTGGAAGCTTTGATGGCTAAAGACACTCCTACAACTTTATAGTCCATAAGAGTTACCTGGAGGACTTTTCGAAACAGTTTTTAGACATGCTTGAAATCAGTTATTCTAAGTAGTGGTCAGGAAATTTGCACTTTTATATCCTACAGTCTGGCAGCTTACATAAGAATAATTTATAAGAGTATATTTTGAGACATAAAAGAGATAAAAGACTCTCCACCTTAGGAAGCCTAAATTTTAATCATTAAATGATCTTATCTAGGTGGATTTGATAAAATCAGAGAGCAAAGTCTTACCATCACAGATGTTAGATTTTGGAGGACTTGTCTGTACCCAACTATCTTCTTTCATCTTCCATTTATCTGGCTAAAGCCTTTATTCACCCTGTAACTCCAGAACCCCTCATCCCATTCTGGATCCAGCTTCATGCCCTTGCCTTCTTGACCTTATTGCATGACTAGACCTTTGACAGAAGCACATCTGATACTCATCCATCCCTCTGAGGTTCGCAAACACATCTCCTTCTCTCCAAGGAGTCTCTGGGTACCGTATTCTTTCTCAGCTAGGATCCATGGGGTCCACACAAACATGAACAAGTTCAGGTTTCTTTTGTACTTCTTCTAGAGGGATAGAAGGGATAAAAATGGCATTACAGCATCTGAGGTGCTGGATCAGAGAAGAACTACCAGGACAGAGTCATAATCCTTCATTTTATCTGTCTTTCACCCAGTCATTCACATCCCTCCTGGTCTCAGTGCTTGCCTTGACCTCATCTAATAGAAGAACTAGAATATTCTGGAGAGATGGAGACTCCTACGCAAGCTAATATTTCTTAAATAAAAAGGGGATCCTACAGTACACAGGGTAAGTCCCATGGAGGCTCTTGTCTTACTCTCTGACACTATGAGGTACAGCAAGTGAAGTTGTATTGCTCCAGTGTCTGTTTAGGTTAATGCAATCATAAATGGGAGACATACTTCATTAAACAAATACTTTTGAAGACTTGCTGTAGGCCAGGTACTGCTCTAAGTCCCAGGGATTCAACAATGAAAAAGAGACAGAAAAAAAATCCCTATTCCCATAATGCTTATGTTCCAGACATATGAGACAGATTATGAACAAAATAAACAAGAAAAATATATATTACACTATACAGAGATAGGTTTTATGGAGAAAATAATAATTAAAATGACTAGGAAGTATTGATGTGTGTGTGTGTGGGGGGGTATATAACTGTAATTTTATTTAAGGTGGTCCAGGAAGATTTAAGTGAGGAAAGAATAGTAAAAGGTAAGAGAAGGAAACCAAACAGATATCTGGGGAAAAACAGTGTCCCAGATAGAGGAAACACAGGTGCAAAGGCCCTGAGGTGGAAACGACCCTGGCATGTATGACAAATAGCCAGAATGCTGGAGAGGATGAATAAGAACAGGCCTAGCAGTAGATGAGACCAGAGAAACAACTGAGACAAAATCCCCAGGACTTTATAGGCTATTGTGGTTTTTTCTCTACCTTTTATTGGAGGTTTAGAGCAGAGAAATGTCATGATCTTGCATATGCTTAACAGGATCTCTCTGGCTGCTGTGTTCAGAACAGATGCAACGGGTCAGTAGTAGACACAGTAGACTGGGAACTATAGCAGTCATCCAGGAAACAGATAATGGTGGCTGAGATGGGGATAGACACAGTGAAGGCAGATGTGGGTACATTTTAAAGAAAGAGTCATCAGGATTTCCTGACAGAAAATAAAGAGAGGGTTCAGAGACCACTCCCAGGTTCTGGGCTTGTACTACTAGATGACGAGAACTGCCATTAAACAAAAAGGGGAAGACTGAAGGAGGAACAATTTGAGGGTGAAGATCAGATTGGTTTCTGACATTCTAAGTTTGCAGCACATATTTCAAATCTAGAGTTCATAGTAAAGATCTGGGGTGGGCACAAATGCTTTAAAATTAAAGAGAAGGAAGGAGTTACAAGTCTTTTGTGTTAGGCAAACACATGCAAGCTGACTAAACAATGGTGCACAATCGATTACTTCTTAATACATATATGATAGCATGATCTTTAAGGCTTTTCCATGGTCTAAACTTCTGGTTTAATTTCATGCTAAAACTAGAAAAATAATTTAAAGCACTGAAACTCCTTAGTACGGGATAATTGCCTTATAATTCCAAATGATGATTCACTCCTTTATCATTCTCCCTTATACTAGTCACCTCAGACATTTTCATAGCTTCTGGTCTCAGCTATCCAAGCTTGTAATTAGTTGCTCTTTAGAATAGGTTCATTAATCCCTTTAAATTTTTCTCTGCTACTTGCTTTGGACTCTAAATGTTTCTACTTGGCCCTTCTTTAGGCCAAATCATTTCTTCTGCTGTCCAAAGCTTAGAGCCTTTGTAACTAGATGACTGGAGGGCTTTTCAAATGAGCTGCCCCACACTAACTCCTAATTCCTTTTTACCTATTCACTCAGGGCTTCTCTTTCCATGTGGGTGAACATTACACTGCACTACCTGTTTTTTTTAATAGTTCAGATAATTCCTTTTGATAAATAAAATACAGCATATATATATATATATGTATATATATATATATATATATATATATATATATATATATGTATATGTATTTAAGCTAAATTGTTTCCTTCTCTCAGGTGCAGCATACCCTGACTTGTCAACATCATATTAATAAACAGCCCCTACTTAGGAATGGCCAGGCTCTTACCACCACCTCAAGGGCACTACAAGGGCAGAGTTGATGGGACCAGAGGGGAGAGGTCTGAGACTACTATCTCTCCTCTAACTTTGCCTGGGAGAGGCTCAGCCTTAAGGAATTAAAATTGACTCTTATCTTTTCCTCTATCACCAAAAGTTGGGATGAGTGAATTTCTTCCCACTGCTTTTGGATATAAGAGACAGAAAGATGACAAGATTTTCCTAGACATTCTGATGGTTTCTAAGGACAATGTTTAGAATATGGAGATAAGCCAAAGAAAATGCAGATATGGTGACCATATCTAGAGCTATGGTTCCCTCTTACCAGAATCAAGAAATAATTAGGTCAAAGAGGCCATCTAGGCTGGGATGGCAGCACCATCATTTATGTATGATTACCACAACACGATGTGTTCAAATTTTAAAACAAAGGATTTTCAAATTAATTTTTGGAACACAATCCATCCTTAATGGTGTATAAAGAAAAAGCCTATGTTAAGCAACTGCTTAAGATTTGGAAGGGGGAATAAGGAAAGAAAAAAATAATAAATGGGTCTAAAGATTTGTATCAGTTACGAAGAGAATCGTGGGAAAGATTAGAGACTGTGTAGTAGAAAGTTCACATTCTGAGGCCAATTTTTGCATTAGGTACAGACTGTCCTGAAGATTCAGAACAGAGTTCCTGAGGTTATCTTTATACACCTTCTGAAGCCACTCAGAAATGAAAGATAGTTAAAGCAGTGATCATTTTTCTTATATTAATCAGAATGGAAAGAAGCAAGATTTAAGAGATGATTAAATTTTCAGTGCTTCAACCAGTGCCTAATATTCCATGAAGAACAGAAAACTTGAAGCTGTTCTGATCAAGACAGCACTAGGCGTGTGTATGAGCAAGTGTGTTCGTGGGGTGTGTGTGTTAACTCATGCACGCTTATGTGGTGTGTGTTTGAGGGGTAGTAGGTAGTGATGGAGGAAGAGTGAAGAAGTATTGAAAATAATTAAGTGACACAGTGTTTTCTACTGTTTAGAACAGATCTACTTGGAGGGGGTGCAGTTAACTAAGATCTTTTAGTCCAGAATCCATGAACCCCTGGGTTACTAACATTGTACTATTATAAAAGTTTCAAATCTTTAATAAATGTAGAAATTCTGACTCATTATGGCCAAGAAAGCCATGTTTTCAATAGTCTCCTCAGGTCTGCACTGATTCAGATGCCAGATTATCTCCCCCACACTTTCAGAATTTCTAGGCTGATCTGTCTGTAAATGGAGTTGATAAACTCCCCCAAGTTTTAAATTTTGGGATGTGATTGTCTTTTTCTCGGGAGGAAATCCATAGCTTATGCATCGTCTCATGGGGTTCTATAACCTCACCAATATCCTAAAAACAAAAACAAAAAAGGACTGTGTCAATGGAAATCAAAATTTCTGGTATTTGAAGTTTTTCTATTTATTCAACCTACAGGTACAAAGTAGCTATTCATCAGTAGAAGCTGGGGCAGGGCATACCACAACTGGGTCAAATTAACTGATGACACATAATTATGCTGAAGAAACATCTAAATAAAAATATAATTATATTAAAGAATTATGAGAATTTAAGAACCAAACAGATGTCTACTCTCTTGTGGTTTTGTACTGTGATGACCAAATGATCTGTAATTGCATAAGTGGAGAAAATTATCTTGCTCTTTATCAGCCAGGTGCCAATTAGGATTTTGAAGGCAGCCTGTCTTAAGCATCAAAGAAGGTGCTCAGTCTCTGTTTCTTAATTTCTTTAAAATAAATGACCAGTCTGAAATCATAGCCCCCTGAACAGAGTTTAAGAGAAAGCATGAAAAAGGTCCATGGCTAAGCTTGCTCTAGGCATGCAAGGCTGGGCTTATTGCCAAGGAGACAACTCTGTGTAAAAAAAGATAAATGACTGAAATAACTCCTGGTCATAGTGGTAAATGGAGAAGGTATTTTACAATCAAGTCTGCAGCCTTCCACTTTTTCCTGGACTTTGATTTCACTCCCTAATCAACATCTCACAAAATCAAGTATCAGTTTTTGTCCAGGCAAGAAGAATGCAATTTATTATTATCACCTTGATTATCCAGGCACCCCTTCCTCCTTTTACTCCTTCCCGCCTCCTTCTTTCCTTCCTTTCTTGCCTGCCTCCCCTTCCTTTTTTCTTTCTCTTCACAAATATTTAATGAGCATTTACTATGTCCATGCTCAATGTCAGGAACATTACATAGGCTTAGGAAAAACATATGGTATGAATAAATGTTACCAATAACCTCAATGATAAATCCAGTGATGACATTTCTATCCTCATCTTTCTTGACCTCTCAGCAGCATCTATAGATCTAACCACTCCTTCTTTCTTGCAACATTATCTTCCCCTGACTTTCATAAAATTACAATGATCTGATTTTCCTCTGATTCATTGGTCTACTTGCCAATTTATTTCTCTGGGTCCTCATCCCCTATGTGACCATTAAATGTTGCACAGGTGTATGTCTTAGGTCACCTTCTATTTTCTGTCTAGTTATCTCCTCTACTCCTTGGGCTGTACATGCTATCTATATGCTGATGACTCCCAAATTTTCATGTTCATCCTGAGCCTCTGTACGGAGCACTAGATTTGTATATCCAACTTCTTACTTGATATCTAAATAAGACGCTCTCTCTCTCTCATCTTTGGTTATACCCCCCTGGCCTGACTGTGGTGGTGACATGTCTCTTAGTGCAGATTATTTAACCAAAGCCAATCTGTCTCTATGTACTTGTAAACATTATCACTGCAAAAATCTATGTGTCATAATTTTTTTAAAAAACACTAAATATTTATGCTCAGTGCTGGCTTTATTTTTGATTAATCAGTTTATCAGAGTGGCCAAACTGGGATCTCTTTTGAAACAGTATATACACAAACCCACAATATTTGATATGTGGTGTAGGCTGCATAATTTTGAAAATACATTTTTTTGTGTGTGTTAAAATTTTTGTCTTTGAAGCTGCTGTTTCCTTCCCAGGGGGCATGAGAAAAAACAATTCCAACAGTATCCAGTGAGTCACATACTAAAGACATTAAGGGCAAGAGATAATTGTGGAGATGGAGAAGAATTTAACTAGTATGTCATAATATATACTGCTGAATGGCTCACAATTGATGGTTACTGGCATAGTACAAATTTAATTTATTCCTAGAGGAATCAGGATGCAAAGATAGGTTACCCTGATGCTCTTAAAATTTATGCTGGGATTTCAAATGTTTTGTGAAATATTTTTCATGTTATGACTAATGTTATTATTATAAATATGGTTTCAACCCCAATGCTTTTTCTCAGGGTAGTCCCATTTATCCTTAGCTATAACAGCTAGATTCACATTTACCAAAACTGCTTTCCATTTACTGTGCTATTTTAATGCAAAATATGATTAATTAGGAATATGTGTTTCAAACTCATATATGTGTTGTTGCTCTTTCATTTTTTAAACTATTTGCAATGTGTGAAAAATTAAATGAATGTCTCCTATGATTTCTTAAATATTAAATATATGTGGAAATAAAATAAGAGATTACTTGAATGACAGATACTCAAAATGCATTTTCAATGGATACTGCTGTGTCATTAATGCTTACTGCTGTCAGCAGAAATGTTCTTTTGAAAACCACTTTACTGAAGAGATCTCTACTTGTAACTATTTTCAGCAGTAAGATAGTGTATTAAGATATATATGCAGTAAGCAGGTTGCTAAAAAACATGATTTAGCAAGAAAAGCTAGCTTCATACTCTTGTAAGTGGTATAATTAGGGCTAAGAGATATTTAAGTAAATAGCAAGCAAAAATTTAAGGAGTTTGAAAGGTATAAAAGTGAGTGCCAAGTAAAACTCTTTATAATAATTGGACAGTAAAATAAGGCAAGAGGTGGAAATCTATTAATTACATCAAGAATCCTAAGGAGCCAACAGATAATTTCTCAGAAAATAGAAAATACATAGAAAAGCATGATATCTAAATGTAACCACTAGAACCAGAATACAAACTGCTCATTCTCTTTAGCTATTATACAACAAATCTCATAACTCATTAATTTATGACAGCAACAATCATTTTATCTCTCATCTGTTCTGTGGGTAAGGCATTTGGAAATGACTTTCGGCAGTTCTGATGCAGAGTCCCTTACGTTATCCCAGTCATGTGGTGGCTGGAACTGGCACTACCAAAATCTAGGGCAACTAGAACCAGTCTAGGCATCCCCTACACTTTGTGTGGTCTCTATAAGCTGGTTAATTCTTCATGACAGTCTGGTAGTCTCAGTGCAATCAGACTGCTTGTGTAGAAGCTGCTTTTTTTCCAGAATGACCAACCCTAGAAAGTAAAGTGGAAGTGCTTGGAATTTTTGTGACTTTTCTTTGGAAATCATACGGCATCTCTTGTACCTTAATTTGTTGGGCAAGGCAGACAAAGTCCAGTCCAAGTTCAAAGGGAGGAGATACAGACCCCATCTTTCCAAAAGGGGACTGTCAAAGTAAAATTGCAAGAATGAATGAAATGGGAGATATTGTTGGTGCCATTTCTGGAAAATACAATCTGCCAAACCTTCCATATTTTCAGAAGAAATATATAAGAGAAGAAACTGAATATAGACAATGAATTACGGCATAAAATATAATAGTAACGAACAGCATGTGCCAAGTACTTTTCTAAATTCTTTACAAATACTAGCCCAATTAATCCTTACAATTCTGTGAAAGATACCAGTAGAATCCTTATTTTTTTGTTTATAAAAATTTTAATGCTTATTTATTTTTGAGAGAGAGAGAGAGAGAGAGAGAGAGACAGAGAGAGAGAGAGAGAGTCGAGACAGAGCACCAGCAGGGGAGGGACAGAGAGAGGGAGACACAGAACTCAAAGCAGGCTCCAGGCTCTGAGATGTCAGCACAGAGCAGAATGTCCAGGGCTTGAACACACGAATTGTGAGATCATGACCTGAGCTCAAGTCAGATGCTTAATCAACTGAGCCATCCAGGTGCCCCAAATCTTTATTTTATAGATGAGGAAACCAAGACAAGAAAAGTAAAATAAATTGCCAAAGGTGCTGCAGCTGATTGTTGAGCTTGTATCTGAAGCCAGTAATCTGACTCCAGGGTACATTCTCCCAATCCCTTAGTCATATTTCTCTCATAAGAATAGAATGAAAACCTAACTTATGTATCCTAACAAAAAGTGGCGAAATGCGTTAGTTAGAAGGAAAAGCCAATAAATTCAATTAAAAAAAACTCCAAGTAAATGCTACCTGAGAAATGTATGTAAAACAAAGTGACACTGGAATTATAGAAAGAAATGAAGGGTTTTGTAAAACATATCTGTCAATGAAAATGACTAGAAAAAGTTAAGAGCATTGTGTTAGGTAGTTGCTCAAAATTAGCATGTTGGAATATATATATATACATATATATACATATATATTATACATACACACACACACACACACAAACTAGTCATTTACAAAGAAAATTATAGGAAAAGACTAATTTACAATGGAAACAAAAATGTATATCTAGGAATAAGCTTGACAAAAAGTAAGAAGAATTTAAATAAATTTTAAACTTAATTCATTTAAGTACTTCTATTTGACAAGGAAACAAAAAGATTTAAACATATGTAAAATTGTTCCATTTTCTTGATAGGAAGATTCAGCATTATAGGGATGTCTGTGCTCCTAAGCTAATCTATAAAAACTGATGGAATCTTCATAAAAATACCTCTAGATTTCTTGGTGTGCCTGGCTGGTCCAGTTGGCAGAGCATGTGACTCATGATCTCAAGGTCTTGAGTTCAAGCCCCACATTGGGTGTAGAGATTACTAAATAAATTAAAAAATAAACTTAAAAATTGATTAAAAAATCTAGACAAGTTAAATCTAAAACTTATATGGGAAAATATAAACAAGACTATCTGGGAAATTTATGAGGAAAATGAACAGAATAATTAAAAGAAGTTAGTCTAGATAATATTTAAACATGTTATAAGGCTAAAATAACCAAAACAGTATAGTATAAATTAGTAAAATTGATTAAAAGGATAAGAAATGAAATGTAGTACAGTATATAATAAAAATAATAAAGATAACACGGCAAATCAGTAGGAATAGCATGGATTGTTCAATAAAATGCTATTAGTCTACAGTAATCTGGAAAACTAATAAAGTTGGATTATTCCTCATATTCTTTTGGAATCTCAGATCTGTGAAGGTTTCTCTAAATATTATATAACACTTTAAAACTATTAAAAGGAAAGTGTATAAATTCAATTTATAAATACTCAGGAGAATTTGCATGGCATAAAATTTATTAAGTCAAAAGATAAATAGCAAACCAGGAAAAAAATGTTTAGAATTCATACTACAAAGAGCTGTCAATTATTTTACAAAGCTTTCCCAAACCAACAAGAAATAGACTATTTGGATAGAAAAAAACCACAAAAGGCTATTGATCATCCCCACTTATTATAAAAGAATTCAAAGTAAAAATAGTGGGATTTTTTTTGTGTGTGTGTATAACAGATTGGGAAAAATAGAACAAGTTTGATAATGCACCATGCTAATAAAGGTATTGGTAGACACACTCTGTAAATGGGAGAGATATCTGGTTAAAACTTTAGGATGATAATTTGGCATAACTATCAAAATTACATATGCACGTAACACTGTGACTCAAGCATTTTGTCTAGGGAGTTTATTCCATAGAAATGTATTTAAGGAATGACACAGAAAAACAGAGTAAAAATATCTAAAGTTCCATCAATAGTGGTCTCTCAAGGTAAATTAGAATGTTTTATTAAAAGTCATGTGAGTCCTATATGCACAGATATGAAAAGATTGCTGAAAGCCTGTTACAGAATGATATGTACAGAGTTAGCATTCGTATTACTTATAAAGGTGCGCCTCATTTACTTACATCACATGCTCAAGTATGCATACATTTTCTTTGCATGGATACATGTAAGAAACTGGTCACAGAGGTCGCTTCTAGGAGGAGTGGGAGTAAAGACAGAGGTGAATTTACTTTTCACCAACCACATATGTTTGCTTAAAATGGAAAAAAAATGTTTCCATTTTCAACTCATTTTGACATTTTGCCATTCTTCCTTTTTTTAACTATGCTAAACATGGAACTCATTTTTAAAATGGAACTGTCTTGGGCCATCTGGCTGGCTCAGCCAGTAAAGCATGAGACTGTTGACCTCAGAGTTGTGAGTTCAAGCCCCATGTTGGGTGTAGAGATTACTTACAAATAAAGTCTTTAAAAAACTACAATGACATAAAGAAGATGTTGGGTTGCTAGACTGTGGCAAGGGGGTGACTGCAAAAAGGCATGAGGGAATAGTTTTGAGGTTATGGAAATGTTCTGTATCTTGATTTTGGTGGCTATTCCACAGCTGTATACATTTGTCAAAATACTGAATTATACCCTTAAAATTGGTGACTTCTATTGTAGGCAAATTAATTTCAATAAAGTTGATTAAAAATTAAAAAAAAAATACAATCTTAAAATGAAATAAAATAAAATGGAACTGTCTTGAGGAAATTCCAGCTGCTGAAAGGTCTCAACTACCATCAAAAATCATCATTATTGAAAAAAAAATCATGATCATTTTTCCCCTGATACTTTTTAGTTTCTTTTCTTTACCTTTCTTTTTTTTTTTTTAAGGACAACTCTCAAGGAGACCTGGTAGCAGTTGCTAAGAAAAAGATGACCTATTATTTAGTGCATTTCCAACATCTAGTTTGGTAAAGTTTAGGACAGATGTGCCATTATGTCCATATATAATCTCATGGAATCATAGGATCTCAGAGTCAGTTAAATGTCCCATCTACATTTTTAGGATCTTTTGAATGATTTCCTGACAGTGCTCTGGCTCAGTCTCTGCTGAAAGATAAAAGTTTGACAATTGTCTTTGCTGTAATGAAATTAAACATTTTATTGAACGATTTGCTCAGAATATTATGAAGATTTCTTAGATGATTTCTTTTCCATGTATGGCTTGAAAAAAAGTCATCACCTACAATCCTGTTTTTCTGTGAAACCCAATTTTGCCAGAACACTAACCCTGTGTGCATACATGTATCATGTCTCTTATTCCACAGCATTGCAATCTCTTATGTATTTATCTAACTTCCCTGTAGATTGTTACTTATCTTTATTCTCACTGCCTGCTTAGCACATCACTGACACATTACAAGTAATCAGTAGATGCTTTGTAATGAAGGCATGCATTCCATTAAATCCCAGAGTTATTTTTTCCATTATGCTCAGTAGTTTGGAAGATTATGGGCAACTTTCTTCATTTTGAGGTAATTCAGCTTTGATTCTTACGTTGCAAATGAATGTGTCTGTCTCCATCAATAACTGTTTTTGATAATCTGAATTGACAAATGCCTAATAAATTTCCTATTTTCAAACTTACATTATACCAATAATCAAGAGAAATATGATATATCATCCTACTGAATCTAATTCCAGAAAATACGTGAAAATACAAGTTCCCCAAAACAATTAACATATGATAATCAGAATTGTAACCATAATAATTTAAAGTATTACTACAAGACTCCAAAACCACAAATCATAAAGATAACCAAATAAAGACCTTCATGGTTACTTTGTATAAACTGAAATTCAATTTCAAATGTCAGTTAAACTTAATTTAGGAAGAAAGGGAAACTCCCTGTGTAAAATGAAGTCTGATTAGAAAACAAACAAGCAAACACAATGACAACAAAACACTCTCCACAACAGGGAATTTTTAAAAGCAAAAAGGAGTTCTACCTTCACAAATAATCCAGAGCCATTAGGGGCTCCCTTATTGAATAAGTATTTAAGCTAATGTAGTTCCTGCTAATAGAATAGAGTTTTACACTGAAAAGTAATGACTAAGACAGGTAACTTTCCTTCTGGGTTTATTTTAAACAAAAAGTGTGTTACCTAGGTTTGAGTTGCATTTAATGACTTCTCAAATTTCCTTCCAGTTTTATCATTTTTAAAAAAATTTTTTTTCAACGTTTATTTATTTTTGGGACAGAGAGAGACAGAGCATGAACGGGGGAGGGGCAGAGAGAGAGGGAGACACAGAATCGGAAACAGGCTCCAGGCTCCCAGCCATCAGCCCAGAGCCTGACGCGGGGCTCGAACTCACGGACCGCAAGATCGTGACCTGGCTGAAGTCGGAGGCCCAACCGACTGCGCCACCCAGGCGCCCCTCCAGTTTTATCATTTTATTCCTTTTAGAAAAAAAATAAAAGGCCTACAAATTTGGGAGATGAAATAAGACGTTTCTAAGATGAATCACATAGGCTTTATCTGAGGTAGCATTCTCATTGTATAAAAGAGAACTAGGCCATGTAGGTTAGAGTAATGATTTTCCCAAAGCAGAGACAGTTTTTTAAGGAAAAATCAAACATTTACATATGCCTTCAAAAATACAATTCCTCCTAAAAAATAAGTATTTAATCAGAATATACTTTCTCCAAAGGCATGACTCTTTTTGTGCAAAGTATTCTTGATAAAAATCTGCATGTAAGTTTAGTTGTTCTGTGAAGTGGAATATTTTAATTGTAATAGATCTGTTTAATATAGAAAGAATAACATAAGTAACTAAGTACTCATCAAGCATCTATTTTGATTACAAAAAATTTTTCTGTGCAGAATAATATCAGCATTTTACAATTCCTTTTATAAAATGTTAGAAAATAAAAAGGAGTTATTCGAAGTAATGTTGGTTAAAAACAATGGATCAATTTCTATCCATTTGAATACTAAGGTGATTCTACAAAGAAATGATTTTTTAATAAATAAATCACTGTGCAAGAACTGTGACCAGGTTACTAGCTTTAGCTACTGGGCTGGAAGATTTCAGAATTTTGTTTGTTTTTTCCTGTTGCCTCTTGATTCAAAATCATACAGCTATCTTTAAGACCCGGGTGTTTCTGGTTTGTCTTCCTTCCTTCCTTCCTTCCTCCCTCCCTTCCTTCCTTCCTTCCTTCCTTTCTTTCATCTTTCTTTCTTTTTTCTCCTTCTCCTCCATCTTCTTCTCCTTCCTTCTTCCTTCTTCCTCCTCCTCCTCTCCTTCTCCTTCACCTTCTCCTCCTCCTTCCCTCTTCCTTCCTTCCTCCTCCACCTCCTCCTCTCCTTCTCCTTCTCCTTCTTCTTTTTTCCCTTTCCTGAGGAAGAAATTGTGTCACTTGAGCCAGGTTGCCCTCTGATGATGTCTCCTCCTCCCACACTCCTTTTCTCTCCTCCTCTCCTCCTGCTCCTCTTCCTCCTTCTCTCTCTACCTTTTAAATTCCCTTGGTACCTTTAAATTCTTAAAATAAATTTTCCATTGCTCTGGCACCTGCTGTCCTCCTCTCTCTCAGATGAGCTGATTCTAGTTCATTGGTCCACAGACTTTAGAGTTCATCAGAATCACCTGGCATACTTGCTCTAAAATTCTGGTTCTCCCATACATCAGTTTGCTAGGGCTGCTGTAACAAAGTAACACAAAGTGAATAGCTTAAACAAACAGAAATTTACTGTTTTACAATTTCAGAGGCTAGAAGTCCAAAATCAAGGTGTTGCCAGAGTTGATCCCTTCTAAGGGCTGTGGGAGAGAATCTATTCTTTCTCTTTCTACTTCTGCTGCTTTGCTGGTAATCTAGCATTTCTTGGCTTTTAGATATCTGCCTTCATTTTCAGATGGCATTTTTCCTGTGTGTTTGTGTACATGTTTCGCCTTTTTGTAAGGACACCATTCAATTGGATTAGAGACCAACCTTATTCCAGTATGACTTCATCTTAGCTTGATAATTACATCTGCAATGACACTATTTCTAAGAAAGATTGCATTCTGAGTTACTAGGGGCTAAGAATTATAACATGGGATATTTTAAGGGTACACAGCTGAATATATAATACCCTTTTTGAAAGTTTGACTCAACAGGGCCAAGATGGCAGCTGGTGAATTGTATTTTTAACAGATACAATTGGGAATTTTGATGCAGAGCTTATCAGCTAACAACTCTTTGAAAGCCACTAAAATACTTGGAAGTGCAAGCTCACTTATGAGTTTTTAGAGGTGGTTGCAAAGCTTTTTCTGGCTTTTCCACCAGAAAGACGTTACACTAACATTTCCTTCAGAGTCCCATATATTGCCTGGAAAACAAAACAAAACAAAACAAAACAAAACAAAACAAAACAAAAGAGAGACTTTCAATGCAGAAAAACGTAGCTCAAATCCTGTTCCTGTGATTTCATCTTTCGTTAGTATATAATCTTGGACGAGTAAAC
Source organism: Prionailurus viverrinus (assembly GCF_022837055.1). Classification (NCBI taxonomy): domain Eukaryota; kingdom Metazoa; phylum Chordata; class Mammalia; order Carnivora; family Felidae; genus Prionailurus; species Prionailurus viverrinus. The sequence continues at coordinate 36,639,003 of NC_062573.1, read as the reverse complement.
TAACTTTTGTGACCCTTTATTTTCACAAATGTAAAATAGGAATAATATGAGCTGGGAGAAATATAGGAAATATGCCTAGAACAAATTAAATGGTAAATAAATAATAGTTATAACCCCCTATTCCTAAGCTTGGGTCATGACACAAAATAATATTCTTGGAATATCTGCGGTAATGGACATTTCTCAGACATATATTTTCTATCTAAATTTATGTAAACAAACAGGGAGTGGGAAAACTCATTAAAATAATTCTATTTTTTTTAAACGTTTATTTATTTTTGAGACAGAGAGAGACAAAGCATGAATGGGGGAGGGGCAGAGAGAGAGGGAGACACAGAATCTGAAACAGGCTCCAGGCTCTGAGCTGTCAGCACAGAGCCCGATGCAGGGCTTGAACTCACGGACCGCAAGATCAAGACCTGAGCCGAAGTCGGACGCTTAACCGACTGAGCCACCCAGGCGCCCCTCTAAGCTATTTTTTAATGTGCAAAACAGTGGATGTTTAGTGTGCACTATAATGGAAACTCTTTAAGGAGTTTTGTTTTGTTCACTGCTGTAATCTTAGTATGTATTGCAGTACGTAGGGCTAGTAGGTGCTCAATAAATAATTAAGCATTAAGCAAATTTCCAGATAATTAGATAAACAAAAGGCAGTGAATTATTCCATTTAAAAAATTTTTTTTAATGTTTTATTTTATTTTTGAGAGACAGAGAGAGACAGAGCATGAGTGGGGGAGGAGAAGAGAGAGAGGGAGACAGAATCTGAAGCCGGCTCCAGGCTCTAGGCTGTCAGCACAGAGCCTAATGAGGGGCTTGAACCCATGAACACAGGATCATGACCTGAGCCGAAGTCAGATGCTCAACCAACTGAGCCACCCAGGCACCCCAGGAATTATTCCATTTTTAAAACTACAACAAAATCTATAGCCTTCGACATATAACGACTAAGGCCATATTTTACACGATAATATACAGTGAAAAAATTATGTGACATTAAGTATTCCTATAAAAGATGAGTTTATTTATTTTTCTGTCATTCAATAAATTTATTTATTTATTAAATTTAAATCCAAGTTAGTTAACATATAGTGTAATAATGATTTCAGAAATAGAATCTAGTGATTCACCACTTACGTATAATAACCAATGCTCATTCCAACAAGTGTCTTCCTTAATGCTCCTTGCCCATTTAGCCTATCCTTCCACCCCACACCCCACCAGCAACCCTCCGTTTGTTCTCTGTATTTAAGAGTCTCTTATGGTTTGCCTCCTTCTCTGTTTTTATCTTATTTTTCCTTCAATTCCCCTATGTTCCTCTGTTTTGTTTCTGAAATTCCACATATAAGTGAAATCATATGATATTTGTCTTCCTGTGACTGACTTATTTCACTTAGCATAATATACTCTAGTTCCATCCACATTATTGTAAATGGCAAGACTTCATTCCTTTTAATTTCTGAGTAATGTTCCATTACATAAACACATAAGTTCTTTACAGATTTCGTATACTACCCCTTTATCTGATATGTCATTTGCAAATATCTTCTCCCATTCTGTCGGTTGCCTTTTAGTTTTGTTGATTGTTTCCTTTGCTGTGCTTTTTATCTTGATGAGGTCCCAATAGTTCATTTTTGTTTTTGTTTCCCTTGCAACCAGAGACATGTCAAATAAGAAGCTGCTGTGGCCAAGTCAAAGAAGTTGTTGCCTGTTTTCTCCTCTTGTGTTCTGATGACTTCCTGTCTCACATTTAGGTCTTTCATCCATTTTGAGCTTATTTTTGTGTATGGTATAAGAAAGTGGTCCAGGTTCATTCTTCTGCATGTTGCTGTCAGTTTTCCCAGCACCATTTGCTGAAGAGACTTTTTTTCCCCATTGGATATTCTTACCTGCTTTGTCAAAGATTAGTTGGCCACACTTGTCAGTCTATTTCTGGGTTCTCTATTCTGTTCCACTGATCTATGTGTTTGTCTTTGTGCCAGTACCATACTGTTCTGTTGATTACAGCTTTGTAATGCAGCTTGAAGTCTGGAAATGTGATGACTCCAGCTTTGGTTTTCTTTTTCAGGATTTCTTTGGCTATTTGGGATCTTTTCTGGTTTCTTACAAATTTTAGGATTGTTTGTTCTAGCTCTGTGAAGAATGCTGGTGTTATTTTGATAGAGATTGCATTGAATATGTAGATTTCTTTGGGTAGTATCAACATTTTAACAATATATGTTCTTCCAATCCATGAGCATGCAATGTTTTTCCATTTTTTTGTGTGTCTTCTTCAATTTCTTTCATAAGCTTTCTATAGTTTTCAGTGTATAGATTTTTCACCTCTTTGGTTAGGTTTATTCCTAGTTATTTTATGGTTTTCATGCAAATGTAAATGGGATCTATTCCTTGATTTCTCTTTCTGCTGCTCCATTATTGGTGTATAGAAATGCAACTGATTTCTGTACATCGATTTTTATATCCTGCGATTTTGCTGAATTCATGCATCAGTTCTAGCAGTTTTTTTGGTGGAGTCTTTTGGGTCTTCCAAATAGACCCACCTCTGAGAGTAGTGAAAGTTTGACAGTCTTCTTGCTGATTTAGATGCCTTTTATTTCTTTGTGTTGTCTGATTGCTGACGTTAGGACTTCCAACTCTATGTTGAATAACAGTGGTGAGAGTGGACATCTTTGTCATGTTTCTGACCTTAGGGGGAAAGATCTCAGTTTTTTCCTACTGAGGACATAGCAGTGGGTCTTTCATATTTGGCCTTTATGATCTTGAGGTATGATCCTTCTATCCCTACTTTCTTGAGGGTTTTCATCAAAGAAAAGATGATGTATTTTGTCAAATGCTTTTTCCACATCTATTGAGAGGATCATGTGGTTCTTATTTCTTTTATTCATGAGATGTATCACATTGATTGATTTGCAGATATTGAACCAGCCCTGCATCTCAGGAATAAATCCCACTTGATTATGGTGAATAATTCTTTTAATGCATTGTTGGATCTGGTTGGCTAATATCTTGTTGAGAATTTTTGCAACAATGTTCATCAGAAAATTTGGTCGGTATTTCTTCTCCTTTTTAGTGGGGTGTTTGTCTGGTTATGGAATCAAGTTAATGCTGGACTTGTAGAATGAGTTTGCACGTTTTCCTTACATTTCTATATTTTGGAACAGCTTCAAAAGAATGGCTGTTAACTCTTCTTTAAGTGTTTAGCAGAATTCCCCTGGAATGCCATCTAGCCCTGGACTCTTGTTTGTTGGGAGAGTTTGATTACTGATTCAATTTCTTTACTCGTTATTGGTCTGTTCAAATTTTGTATTTCTTCCTGTTTCAGTTTTGGTAGTTTATATGTTTCTAGGAATTTGTCCATTTCTTCCAGATTGCCCAATTTGTTGCCATATAATTGCTCATAATATTCTCTGACTTCTCTAAGTCTTGTATCATGATACATTACCTTTGTTTCCCTCATTTTTACTGCTTAATTAGTCTCCATAACTTTATCATCTATATCGCTGATTCGCTGCTGTGCTTCATCTATCATTGCTGTCATGGCATCCATTCAAGATTGTATCTTGGTTACATTTTTAATTTCATCCTGACTAGATTTTCTTTCTTACATCTCTGTTGAAAGGGATTCTATGTCTTTTTTCAACCCCAGCTAGTGTTCTTATTATCGTGGTTCTAAATTCGAGTTCAGGTATCTGGCTTATACCTATGTTGATTAAGCCCATTGCTGTCATTTCTTCCTGTTCTTTCTTTTGGGGTGAATTCCTTAGTTTTGTCATTTTGGAGGAAAAATAAAATTAATAAAATAAAAAATAAATATTAAAAAATAAAAAAACAAAAAAATTTAAATAAAGGAAGCTAGATCCTTGGTGTGTTTTGGTTTTCTTGTTGAAGGAAGCTTAATAGAATAGAGAGAAAGGGAAAGAAAAGTAAGAAAAAATTAAAAAATTAAAAAATACATATATAATAAAATAGAATAAAACAAAATGAAATACAATAAGAATTTTAAAAAATAAAAAAGGTAAAAAAATAAAACAAAATTTTCTCTCTCTGTATCCAAGAAAGAAGAAAAAAAGAAAGAAAAAACAATTTAAGCAAAAACAGAAGCAAAGAAAATGAACAAATAAAGGAACCAGCAAACAGAATGAAACGTGAATAAAGTTATATCCAGTTTCCCCAAGAACTGAAACTGTGAAGCACTCTATAATCCATACACTAAGCAGGTGGAATGACTTGTGCTGGTCTTCTAGGGAATGTGCTTGTAGGGTACCATTAGGTGGGGGTTGGTGTAACAGCTCTGTTCTCCACTAGGTGGCACTACTTAGCTTACTGGGGTGGATCAGTGTGGCGCTCATGTGCAGGAGAGGTGGAAATGGCTTCACCCTACTCCTTAGTGTTTGGTACAGGATTTTTGTGCTCTCACCAAACTGGGACCAAAGACCGCTCTTTTGACTCAGGCCTCATCCACCACCCCACCTCTACCCTTTCTGTTTCCAAGCTGTCCCTCCAGAGTTTTATCTCAGGTGGGGTTGTGTTTCAAAACCTCACACTTCAGAGTACCCCGTGGCTTGGGCCCCTGCCAACTCTCTGTGGGAAGGTCTCACTGAGCAATGGCTGGGTGCTGGCTTGCCCCAGAAAACATTCATGTGATCACGCAGTGCCAGAGGTTCAGAGATTATGGTGAAGCACAACATACAGCTGGCACCAGATTTCACTGCACTCTGGCGTCTTTGTCACAAAACCAGCAAACATGGCTGCTCTCTGGGGTCTGCTGGACCTCTGTCTGTGGGGAGACGGTATGGCATCTACTAAACACACTATAGGCAGGGGAACCTCTTTTCTCCTTGTGGCACATGGACTCCTTAGACCATGCTGCCTGCTCCTGGGGATTTGCCCTACTTCCTCACCAGAGCACCACCAGGCACTGAGTTCTGAAAATTCAGACTCTGTGTTCTACTGTTTATAGAATCCTGGTGGTACTGAAAACCTCTCCCTTTCTTCCTATCAATGGCTTTTGGGAACAGATTTCTTGTCCAGTACCCTGTAAGTGTTTTCACTCTTTTTCTCTCTTTGTCTCCAGCTACTTTCAGAGAAGTACTTTTCTTGCATGATCCTGATGAGATGCACTCTCCCTCTTTCTCTTTCTCTGTCTTCTCTCTGCAAAAACAGCTCCCTACCCTCTGCAGCTTTTCTCATCTACAGTTCGCCTCTCTGGACCCCACACCTGCCGAATTCTGTTTCTCAAGTTATGCAGATTGTTGTGTGAATCCTGAGATCAATTTCCTAGATGTTGAAAATGGCTTGGTGCTGATCTAGCTGCAATTCAGGGAAGAGACAAGCTCAGGATCTCCACTCTGCTCCCTCATCTTAACTCCTCTCCTCTTTTAATAAATTTAGATGATACTTTGTTGAACAATATTTTATGACATGATGAACAAGGATTAGTGGCAGCAAGTTGCCCTATCTGCCAAAATATTCCATCTATATACAAGCCATGCTTTTTCAGGTAGGATAGATTAAGTCAAATTAAACAAAAGTACTAGAAATCTGACTGACCTCCTGGACACTCCAGGTTAATGAACATGTAACAGGCAGAGGAACTGAAAGATGATTTCAAATGACAGCATAGTATTTTAATGTGTTCATACAGCATAATTCATTTAATTCATTGGAGAGACTTTTATTTTTTTTTCTGAGGCAGGTGAAGTGTAAGGAACCCATAATGACATATGGAAGGATTCTGAAAATCAAAGTCATGGTTGAATTGGGATAAGCATTGCTTAATTAGTTAATCTCTCATCAGAGATTTCCATAAAGAATATAAATGGACCCAAAAGAAATATATACTATAAAATAAGACAATAATAAAATGCTCAATAAATAGAATCAAGAAAAATGCCATATCATACAAAGTATTATTGCCAATGGAATAAATAAAATAGACATATCTGCATCACCAAAGGTTATAATTAGAATACAACACTTTTTATTGACTTCCTGAAAGCTACTAGCACTGAGCTCTGGATCACAGAGTGTTTAGTGGAACACGATTTCATGGGAATATAATGGGTGTAAAAAGAAACAAACAAATACAAATAGATTACGTGGTCATTATGTTTGGGAAACAATAGGCTAAAAAACATGAAATTTTTTTCCTGTGGTTCATCAGATATTAAATATTCCAGTGTGCACTTTGAGTCCTCAAAAAGGATCACAGAGTGTATTTGGCCTTTTAAAAACTTATTTGACAGTGAGCACTTTTATTTACTGCATGTCACCAGGGGCTAGTGTTCCATGGAGTGCCCTTTAATATTGGTTTTCAGGATATTCAAAGCCAGGTTTGCAATGTCACTGCAGCAACTATTTTTTTTTCTTAGTTCTATTTTTCCTAGCCCTCATTCATATCCAGATATATGTATCTATAATTATATCTCCATCTTTATATATCTCCCCTAGACACACACACACACACACACACACATGCACACACACACCATCATTTTTCTATTGTATGTATTCCTTGTGAATCTTTTGTGGAACTGTTTGTGCAGAGGATTAATTACTAGTTATCTCATTAAATCATGAGTATTGTTTTCACATTTGTTCTGTAACAAGAGGACCCAGACAAATTGTAAAACAGTGATGCTCCTTCTCCAACTGTATTATTATACTTTTCCTTTGTTTCTGTGTCATCTTTCTCACTATATTTCCATAGTTACTTATTCTGGTCATGCTCTCAATTAGTTGCTAGCTACATTTATCTTTACATAGCCATATGGCAAAACTGCCTCCTAGGCACATATTGCGTGTAGCTGGTGTATGGGCATAACATTGAATGACCATCCCTGAGTTTCAGAACCTGCATTGAGGTTGTCTTCACCAAAGTATTGTTGGAAGAGATCATTGAGAGGACAGGCCTACTGGTTGACCTAAGAGCCAGACTCAGGCAATTGAAAGCTCCCCACCCCCTCCCCTGTCCTTGGAATGTATATTCTGCCCACTGTTTCCCTAGCCGGAGCCACTTCAAGGACATAACCTTGAATAGTAATGTGTTTTTGAGACCATCTGGATGGTACACATAACTGAACTCATGAACCCATTAAAGCTTCTGTATAAACATTTAAGAATCAGGTGGCTGGGGGCGGAGAGCTATTCATCTTACAGCTACCTAAGACAAGCCTTGCAAGTAAATTTCCTTGCTTATTAAAACTGCCACCTACCAATGTAGAGTGGCTTCTTGCTTTTGTCTCTCCTTGCTCCCCATGTTTGGGGTCACATTCAAATTTCTCTTTACAAGCTATGGGTAGGGACAGATCAACCATTCTCACCCTGGGGAGCCCCCTAGGTTTCAATCCAAAAAGTATTAAAGAGATTGATTGCTTATTTAAAATGGAACTCTCTCCAGGAGAACTTTTGTATTTAGTGTTAACTTTTTTTTTCATTGTTCAATAAGTGGTCTTAACTGGCACCTCTGTAAATGATATCAAAGAACTGCTTCTTTCACCTGGAAACAGAGAAGAAACTATTGGAATTGTTAAGAAGTGGGTCTTCGGAAATTTTTGAGAACTGTTTCAAGGGAAAAATGGGTACTAGCTTCCTTAGCTATCTAAATGCTTGGGGTTCATGTGAATTATGGGGACTTTCCCCCCTGAGTTTAAAGGGCATATGTCAGTGTCAAAATCAGGTGCCAGTTGTGCAGAGAATGGGCCCAGTAGACTGGTCCTTTGTGTAATTTTGTGAAAGGATATTGCTACTGAATTACAAGGAATGACCTTGATATGTGACCATTAATGCACTTCAAAAATATGTGTTAAGTTTGCAATCCCAAAGCCATAGCTGACTCTGTTCTAGGTAATGGGGGACACAGAAATGACAAAGACCCCATCTTTTGGGGTTTATATCTGATTTAAATTTAACTCACAAGCAGGCAGTCAGAAATATTTGTGTTTTAATAGCATGTTGACATAACTTGATGATCCCATGTGTAGAGTCAGGAATGAATATCTCTTACCCAAATGTTTCCTTTTCCGACATGCATGTTTGTTTCGTTGGTCCTTTTCCCTGGAATTCCTTTCTCCAGATACTCACATCTGGATCCTACCTGTCCTGCGGATTTTAGCCCTAATGGCACATTGGCAGAGATGCCTTTCCTGACCTATAGCAATCCTTTATTCTTGGTCGTATGATCTTCTTCATATTTATTCCTCCATAACACCTAACACCACCTGATAGTAATCTATTTAATCTACTACACCTTTGGTTTTTCTGTGATCTCTAACTAGTATGTTAACTGAAGACAGAAGTCTTGTCTACCTTGAACATCATATTTTAAGTTACTTAACTAGTTATTAAACTGAACTCATTTTAATTTAACCCATTAAATTAACATACTTAACTAGTTATTGAATGAATACTACTCAATTAAAAGAAAAATGAAGAGAAAAAAATGGCAATATTTACCACTTTCAACCAGGTAGGGAATCATTTATTTTGGTGGCAGGAATATTCTAGTCACTAGAGAGTTGTACTCTATGATGAAGTGTAGATGATTCATTAGTCCTCCTCATTGTCCAGAAGAAATAAACCATATATATATATATATATATATATATATATAATGTTATATATATATTGTTTTATATATATATTGTTTTATATATATATTGTTTTATATATATTGTTTTATATATATATATATATATATATATATATATAAATTTTTTATTGAGTCCAAGCTCAGCAAAGAAGTGCAGTCTAAAATGTTAACTTCTCAGATACCCTGACTTCCATTGAAATTGATACTATAGCTCAGGTCACCAGACAGTCTTTATAAATAAATACACTGGAATTTGGTTTAAGTATCTCTATCTTATGAATTTCAGTATGTCAAGCCAGATTTCTTGTGCTGGATAATCTCTAACTATAATTATAATTGACTGCCTTATCTATAAAGCTGAAAGTAAGATATTTGAGTATAGTGATCACATAAAAAGAAGTTACTCTAGAACGCCTTCTCTGAGTAACCAGCAGAATTTTTAGAAGACATCTCCAAGAGTGATGTGAGTTCTATAAACTTAATAATATTGAAATCAAATATAAAAATATGAAAATGCCCAGTTTGGTACTAAGTATAAAGCTTAAAAATTTTTTTAAAAATTATTTATTTTTGAGAGACAGAGAGACGGACAGAGTGTGAGTGGGGGAGGGGCAGAGAGAGAGGGAGACATAGAATTTGAAGCAGGATCCAGGCTCTGAGCCTTCAGCACAGAGCCCAATGCAGGGCTTGAACTCACTGACTGTGAGATTACGACCTGAGCTGAAGTCCAACGCTTAACTAACTAAGCCACCTCAGCACCCCTAAGTATAAGGCTTTTAAACAGTGTTATTTGTAATCTCTTACTCGACACATCCCCAAAGGCAAGGGAATTAAAAGCAGAAATGAATTACTGGGACCTTATGAAGATAAAAAGCTTCTGCACAGCAAGGAAACAACCAACAAAACTAAAAGGCAACCAACGGAATGGGAAAAGATATTTGCAAATGACATATCGGACAAAGGGCTAGTATTCAAAATCTATAAAGAGCTCACCAAACTCCACACCCGAAAAACAAATAACCCAGTGAAGAAATGGGCAGAAAACATGAATAGACACTTCTCTAAAGAAGACATCCGGATGGCCAACAGGCACATGAAAAGATGCTCAACGTCGCTCCTCATCAGGGAAATACAAATCAAAACAACACTCAGATATCACCTCACGCCAGTCAGAGTGGCCAAAATGAACAAATCAGGAGACTATAGATGCTGGTGGGGATGTGGAGAAACAGGAACCCTCTTGCACTGTTGGTGGGAATGCAAATTGGTGCAGCCACTCTGGAAAGCAGTGTGGAGGTTCCTCAGAAAATTAAAAATAGACCTACCCTATGACCCAGCAATAGCACTCCTAGGAATTTACCCAAGGGATACAGGAGTACTGATGCATAGGGGCACTTGTACCCCAATGTTTATAGCAGCACTCTCAACAATAGCCAAATTGTGGAAAGAGCCTAAATGCCCATCAACTGATGAATGGATAAAGAAATTGTGGTTTATATACACAATGGAGTACTACATGGCAATGAGAAAGATCGAAATATGGCCCTTTGTAGCAACGTGGATGGAACTGGAGAGTGATGCTAAGTGAAATAAGCCATACAGAGAAAGACAGATACCATATGGTTTCACTCTTATGTGGATCCTGAGAAACTTAACAGAAACCCATGGAGGAGGGGAAGGAAAAAAAAAAGAGAGGTTAGAGTGGGAGAGAGCCAAAGCATAAGAGACTCTTAAAAACTGAGAACAAACTGAGGGTTGATGGGGGGTGGGAGGGAGGAGAGGGTGGGTGATGAGTATTGAGGAGGGCACCTTTTGGGATGAGCACTGGGTGTTGTATGGAAACCAATGTGACAATAAATTTCATATATTGAAAAAAAAATAAACAGTGTTATTTGTTTGATGTAAATGCCAGTCATTTTAAGAAAATTTCAGTCTCTACCATCCAAGTTTTCAAAAGAAATCATTGCTAAAGGCAATCTCTCTGGGGATAAAGATCACCACCTAATAGCAACTATTTAATTTTTTTTTTTTGCCTCTTTGGTTTTCTGTAATATCCAATTAGAATATCTCTGGAATTTGCATATTTAACCAATAAGTATATTTCCATATATTAGTAAAATATTATCTCTTCAAAATACATAAGTCACAAAAAATTTATATTTTGAGAAACTTGAGAAGTCAAGAACAAACCAGTATTGACAATCTGAAGCATTAATACATTAAGATCAGAAGGATGAAATGCACTTCCTTCTACAGCTTTCTTACAAGGAATCTTCTATGCACTAGTTTAAATGAATTATTGAAATACCTTATAGATTACTACTGACTGATTCAATGGTTAATTTACTCCTTTCTGCCAGCATGGTAGTCATGCAAATCCAACTAATTTTGCACATTTTGATAATTTTTGTTCATGTAAGATCCAACTATGTATTTTCACTTTAGACCAGAAATATTAATCAACTTCAGACACATTAGGTGTACCCTTTGGGATACAGATAAAAAAATATTTCTTATTTTCACTGATAAATATATGAAAAATTCTTAAAAGTTACACCATCAAAAATTAAAAGTTTAATCACATGGTCTGATTTAAGTCCCATATATTATGTATTTGCCACTATTGGTAACATATCTATGATAATTTTTCACTCTATCTAAATACAGTTATTTTTAATATGCTTACCTATAAATAACTGGCATTCAAAGAAAGGTTACCATTGAAATTCATGTCAAATGTAATTATTTCCAAATTTCCAACTGGAAACTAGTCAACTGGAATAATCACAGCTTGGTAAGAAGATTTAGACCAGTTAATATCATTTAGGATTCTTAAATGCCAATTTCATATCTTTTTGTTACTTTACATAAATTATAAAGAATTTATAAAGATTTCAGGTAAGCTAATTAATGCCTTTAAAAGTCTTTCTTAATGTTTTATCCTTTTCTTAAAGACTTGCATGATTTCTTACGATAAACAGGCATTTGTCATGAAAATAAAATGTAAAACTGACCAATAAATTTCTCATTAGGAGAAAAAACTCTCTACTCTCATATTCAATCTAAGAACAAAAAAAAAGATCTCCATTCTAAATTATCTTTTTTTTTCTCAATCCCCATTCTGATTCATTAAAAAGCTAATAGAGATTCCCATATTTTAAGTTTATGTTTATATCTCAGCTCTGGAATATGAGTTATAGGAGCCCAAGAGAAAAGTCCATAAACCAATTTTGGAAACCTCTGAATCTGAAGACATGAGCTGTTGATTCCATGCCTAAAAATAATTATCTATGCTTAATTCCGAAAATAGGCTTTCAGGGTCTGCCAGTATTTTAAGAACTGAAGGAGAAACTTGAGTTGTTTTTTCTTCCTTCCTTCCTTCCTTCCTTCCTTCCTTCTTCTTTCTTTCTTTTTTTCCTCTTTCCTTTCCTTTCCTTTCCTTTCCTTTTAATTAAACTTGGCTTTTGCTTATGTCCTCATGGGGCCCAGATAATATTTCTATGCATTTGTGAATAAGTAGATTGGAAATTCAAGGCCTGCTTTTTGGCTTACATGAATGCTACCAGGTAGATATACTTTCCAATTCGATCTCCAAACATAGCTCTTTCTACACAAGTACTAGACCATTATTTTGTCCGCCAGTGTCCATTATTCTGTGGCTGATTTATTTTTTGTTAAAACTAATGTTGGAATGCTTACAGTTGTGCTTAAGAATGTTTCAAGGTTATAAATATACAATTGTCAATTCATATTCCAAATGCATTCAAAACAGACTTTATGTTTACAATTTTTAGTTTTGGCTTTAAAAATGACTATAAGCCTCAGGGCCAAAACTATTGTCCCTTACTCTATCAGCACCCCAGGAGGAATCATATGTAATCCTTAATATTTTGATACAAATCATAATATTTTGAAACTCATTTAAAGTATTTTACAGCAATGCATCTTGTGGTGGATCTTCTTTATTCATTGCCTGTATCTCTAGAGAATAATTTTCCAATCTCATATTTAAGGAGATAAGAGGAGATTGGAATTATAAGCCTTATTGCAAAGTTCTGGTGGGGGTGGGCTAAGGGAAAAGTTTGGCGAGGGGCACAGTGGGTTTTGGAGGGAGAGTCACAGCTATTTCTAATTCCCTGCATTCAGAATGGTCCCTTATCTTTATTGTATATGGTTTCCTGGACTACAGAGCCTTCTTAATTTAATTTCTATAAAAAATAAAGCTCCCAAACGATTTTGGATGGGTGAACAGATCTGGGCTTCTAATTTTCATATAGTCTTTGAAACAAGACTTCATCTTCAATCTCAGCTTTCTCCATGTCTTCATAGCACATGACGTCTATAACTTCCAAGCATCTGGGGGATCTACAACCTGAATCACCTCACTTCACACCTGCTTCACTCTTTGCTGACATTTAGACTTCCAGCTCCTTTGCTTTGCCAAGTCCTTAGCATGTGGCTATTTAATTTCTATTTCCCATCATTTCATTGATACCACTTCTCTGCTGTGACCTCTTCTCTCCTCATTGTCATTTCTGGGTGTATTCCTGTATAGCTAAATTAATGAAGTTTCAGGAGAGAAGTAGAGATAATGCATGCACTCCATATGCCATATTTGTTTTTCATCCATTTATCACACAGAGAAAAATCTCTAGAATAAGCATATGTAATCTTGAAAGCAGTTATGAAATTGTGCATCCAATCTCCCATGTTCTTTCTAGATTTTTTTTTAAAGCACCCTCTCATGGATTTTGTTGATCCACCCTCTAAACATTTTATGATGATATTGGCTTTAGTTTTAACATTAGAGATTTTCATACATCAAACATATATTGAACATCTGATATATGTGATATCTGGGTTTGGTGGTGGTAACATTCTGTTAGATTCATTGCACATATCATTCTTTCTGTCTTACTCTGTTAGTTGGATTTATCTGTATTGAACACATAAATTTTATGAACACTTTCTAACAGAACCTAGCTTTAGTTTCCTTTGGGAATTGTGTTCATACTGCAATTAGTCTCACAACGCTGTTGGTACTCTCTGGTTACAGTGGCCATATTTTCTAAAACAAAAATCAGGATCTACTGTCTGTTGGTCTTAAAAAGAATTCTTTTTCCTGACTTGTGGATTTATCTTAATGGAAGTATAAACATCAAATCACCTTTAGTAATAGTTCAGTTTAACAAAAATATTTTTAAGTATGAGTGAGCACTGAGCTAGTTTGAGGAGATAAAAATATCTCTTAAAGGAACTTAAAGGATAAGTATATAGTTAATAAATTCCCCATTTTGAAAGAATGCATCTGCAGGAAATCAGAATTATTCTAGAGGATCTTAGGAGTGTGGTGGAATGAATAGTATGGTGTTGTTAACCAGCGACTGGTAATATTTTAGGAAATGAACACCTTTCTCAGTGTATTTTATATTTTATTTAAACAGATAAGAAAACAGATTCACCCTTCCAGGCTTATAAACATGGGAAGACAAGCTGTGAAACTACTCACACAAAAATAAAAAATTCTAACAACTTATCTTCTTAGCTTTAGGGCTATAGGCATAAATAATTTAAAAGAACCTCCAATTTGCTTGCTCTAAAGCCATTTCAATGCAAACAAGCAAAATCCTGAATGAATTTCTTTCACTCTTTCAAGGCAAAAACAATCTGTGTTCTTTGTGGCATGAGTAAATCACATTGACTTGGTTGTGTTAAACTCAGAGCCTAGTTATTTCAATGTTTCCCCAATTCCTAATGGGTTCTTGGTAGTGGCTACAGCTCTAACCATGCTTCTCAGTGACTTAAGGCACTGAATCAGATTTTATTCTATTTTATTTATTTTTTTTTTTGAGTATAGTTGGAACACAATGTTACATTAGTTTCAGGTGTATAACACAGTGAAACAATTTCTCTCTCTATTATGCTGTGCTCAGCACAAGTGTAGATACCATGTGTCACCATACAACTCTATGACAGTATCATTGACTATATTCCCTATGCTGTGTCTTTTATTCCCATGACTTATTCATTCCATAACTGGAAGTCTGAATCTACCACTCCCCTTCATCCCTTTTGCCCATCTTCCCACCCCCCTGTCCCTCTGGCATCCATTTTGTTCTTTGTATGTATAGGTTGGATTCTGCCTTTTTTTTTCTTATTTATTTGTTTTGTTACTTTAGTTCCACATATGAGTGACATCTAATTGTATTTGTCTTTCTCTGTCTGACCTATTTCACTTAGCATAATATCCTCTATGTCTATCCATTTGTTGCAACCTTGTTTATGGCTGCATAAACAGCCTCTGTGTGTGTGTGTGTGTGTGTGTGTGTGTGTGTGACATCTTCTCTTCCCACTCATCTATCAATGTACACTTAGGTTGCTGTCATAACTTGGCTCTTGTAAATAATGCTGCAATAAACATAGGGCGCATATGCCTTTTTAAATTAATATTGTTGTTTTCTTTGGGTAAGTACCCAGTATTGGAATTATTGGATTCTATGATATTTCTATTTTTAATTTTTTGAAGAATGTCCATACTGTTTCCTACAATGGTTGCACCAATTTACATTCCCATCAACAGTTCATGAGGGTTCCTTTATCTACACATCCTCACCAACACTTGTGACCTCTTGTCTTTTTGATCATAGTCATTCAAACAGGTGTGAGGTGATATCTCATCATGGTTTTGATTTGCATTTCCCTGATGATTAGTTATGTTGAACATAGTTTCATGTGTCTGCTGGCCATCTATATATCCTCTTTGGAAATATGTCTATTCAGTTTCTCTGCCCTTTTTTAAATCAGACTGGTTTTTTTTTTGTTTTGTTTTTTGGTTTTTGGTGTTTTTTTTTGGTGTTGAGTAGTAGAAGTTCTTTATGTATTTTGGATATTAATTCCTTATCAACTATATCATTTGCAAAACATCATTTGCAAATACTTTCTCCCATTCAGTAGGTGCTTTATGGATTCATTGATGGTTTCCCTCACTATGCAAAAGCTTTTTATTCTGATGTAGTCCCAAGAGTTTATTTTTACTTTTGCTTCCCTTGTCTGAAAAGACATATCTAGAAAAATGTTACTGCTGATGTCAGAGAAATTGGTGCCTATACTCTATGTTAGGATATTTATGGCCTCAGGTCTCACATTTAGGTCTTTAATCCATTTTTTTAAATGTGTGGTGTTAGAATGTGGTCCAGCTCCATTCTTTTGCATGTAGCAGTCCAGTTTTCCCAGCACCATTTATTGAGATGATTTCCCCCCATTATATATTCTTGCCTCCTTTATCATAAGTTAATTGATCATATAAATGTGATCCATTTATCTCTGGACTCTTTATTCTGTTCCACTGATCTATGTGTAGAGTATATTTCTGTGCCAGTACCTTACTGTTTTAATCACCGCAGCTCTGAAATATAACTTGAAATCTGGAATTGTGATACCTCCTGCTTTGTTCTTCTTTCTCAGGATTGCTTTGGGTATTTGAGGTCTTTTGTGGTTCCATACAAATTTTAGTATTACTTGTTCTAGTATGTGAAAAAAGCTGTTGGTGTTTTGACACACATTGCTTTGAAACTGCAGATTGCTTTGAGCAGTATGGATATTTTAACAATATTAATTTTTCCCATCCATGAGCATGAGGCATCTTTCCATTTGTTTGTGTCATCTTCAATTTCTTTCATCAGTGTTTTATAGTTCAGAGTACAGGTCTTTCATCTTCTTGGTTAAGTTTATTCCTAGGTGTTTTACTCTTTTTGGTGCAATTGTAAATGGAATTATTTTCTTATTTTCTCTTTCAATGATTCTTTTAATGTATTGTTGAATGTAGTTTGTCAGTATTTTGTAGAGAATTTTTGCATCTACGTTCATCAGGGATATTGACCTGTAGTCTTCTGCTTTTGTGGTGTCTTTGTCTGGTTTTGGGATCAGGGTAATGCTGGCCTTCTGGAATGTATTTGGAACTTTCCTTCCTCTTCTATCTTTTGGGAATAGTTTGAGGAGAATAGGTATTAATTCCTCTTTACATGTTTGATAGAATTCACTTGTGAATCCATCTGGGTCCTGGACTTTTGTTTTTTGGTAGTTTTTTAATTACTGTGAATCAGTGGATTTTAAATTAATAGTGTTCAAGACAAATATATTGAACAATTTCTTCATGCTTCAGTAGTCCCTAGACCACAGATTTGTAAAACAGAACCTGATAGAGTAATTGGGAATTTTGTCATTTTCTATCATTAAAGTCAGGTTAATGTGGTAATGTTAACATACAGAAACTTTTTAGCCTGAAGAATAAAACAAGTAAACAACTTGTTTTCTTTATACTAGATGCTATTCATTTGAGCTAACAAGCCAGGAGATGGCACAAGTGATATTTTTATAATATTACAATTAATAGCAAGTTTTGTAACTCTTCTAAAAATGTAACTATATTACTTTAAATGGAAAATCTGCTGTGTATGCTTAATATGGCTGAATCAAAAGCTTCCACACTTATGTAGAATTTGTGTAGAGAACAGAATAACCAGCTGCAAAACTGCTACAGTTCTATGAACGTTGTTCTCACATCTACCCTCTGATGGAGTCTATGGATACTTTGTGGTTTTTGGGGAAATACTATGTTTTTAAAATTAATTTCTTCATGCAACTTCTATCCAGTAAGACAGGAATTCCAAATGTAAGTGTAAAGATCATATAACCAAGAAAGGAGCATCATCCTCAGGAAGCTATCAGAAATGTCTAATAGAGCCAAGAACTGAGCTTTAGCCTAAAAGTCTACTATTCAAACCAAATTCTTAATGATGAGGATTCCCTCATGATGCCATTATTAGTATTTCTTATATAAGTTAAGTGAGAAGATGTATAATTTTATAAGAATTCTGAATTCTTGTTTTAAATCAATATATATTTTCCTAATCAAACCACATCTCTAAGCTTTTAACAAGTTGTAACATGGGGCACCTGGGTGGTTCAGTCAGTTAAGTGTCTGACTTCAGCTTAGGTCATCATCTCGTGATTCGTGAGTTTGAGCTCCACATAGGGCTCTGTGCTGACCGTGCAAAACCTGCTTGGGATTCTTTCTCCCTCTCTCTGCCTCTCCCTCCCCCTCCACTTTCTCTCTCTCTCTATCTCTCTCTCTCTCAAAATAAATAAAAAGTTTATTAAAAATAAAAATACTAAGTTGTAACAAATAGTGCTGCTATAAACATTGAGGTGCATGTGCCCCTTTGTATCAACATTCTTATATCCTTTGGATAAATACCTAGTAATGCAATTGCTGGGTCACAGGGTAATTCTATTTTTAATTTTTTCAGGAACCTCTATATTGTTTCCCAGAGTGGCTGCACAAATTTGCATTCCCACCAGCAGTGCAAAAGGGGTCCATTTTCTCCACATCCTTACTAACATCTGCTGTTTTCTGAGTTGTTAATTTTAGTCATTTTGACAGGTGTGAGGTGATATCTCATTTGTTTTGTATTTCTCTGATTTGTTTTGTTTTGCTTTGATTTGTATTTCTCTGATGATGAGTGATGGTGAGCATCTTTTCATGTGCATGTCAGTCATCTGGATGTCTTCTTGGGAAAAGTGTCTGTTCATATCTTCTGCCCATTTCATTTCTTTGCTGGATGATTTTTTTGGGGGGGGGGTGGAGGGGTGTTGGCTTTGGTAAATTCTTTATAGATTTTGGATACTAACCTTTATCTGATATGTCATTTACAAATATCTTTTCCTATTCCATCGGTTGCCTTTTAGTTTTGTTGATTCCTTCCTTTGCTGTGCAGAAGTTTTTTATTTTGATGAGGTCCCAATAGTTCATTTTTACTTTTGTTTCCCTTACCACTGGAGACATGTTGAGTAAGAAGCTGCTGTGGCTAAGGCCAAAGAGGTTCTTTCTTCTTTTCTCCTCTAGGGTTTTGATGGTTTCCTCTCTCACATTTAGGTCTTTCATGCATTTTGAATTTATTTTTGTGTATGGTGTAAGAAAGTGGTCCAGTTTCAATCTTCATGTCACTGTTCAGTTTTCCCACCACCACTTGCTGAAGAGACTGTCTTTTTTTTCCCCATTGGATACACTTTCCTGTTTTGTTGAAGAGTAGTTGGCCATTTGTGGGTCCATTTCTGGGTTCTCTATTCTTTTCCATTGATCTATGTGTCTGTTTTTGTGTAATTACCATACTGTCTTGATAATTACAGTTTTGTAATGCAGCTTGAAGTCTAAAATTGTGATGCCTCCAGCTTTGGTTTTCCTTTTCAAAATTGCTTTAGCTGTTTGGGGTCTTTTCTGGTTCCATACAAATTTTAGGACTGTTTGTTCTAGCTCTGTGAAGAATGCTGGTGTTATTTTGATAGAGATTGCATTGAATATGTAGATTGTTTTGGGTAGTATCAATATTTTAACAATATTTGTTCCTCCAATCTGTGAGCATGGAATGTTTTTCCATTTCATTGTGTCTTCTTCAATTTCTTTCATAAGTTTTCTATGGTTTTCAGCACACAGATCTTTTACATCTTTGGTTAGGTTTATTTCCAGGTATCTTACGTGTTTTTATTGGTGCAAGTATAAATGGGATCAATTCCTTGATTTCTTTTTCTATTGTTTCATTATTGGTGTATAAAATGTAAATGATTTCTGTATGTTGATTTTATATCCTGTGACTTTGCTGAATTCACATATCAGTTCTAGCAGTTTTTTTGATATATATATATATATATGTATATATATATACACACAATAGAATACTGTGTGTATGTATGTATGTATGTATATATATACATATACATATACCATATATACATATATACATATACCATACGCACACACACACACACACACACACTAGAATACTACCTGGTGATCAAAAAGAACCAAATCTTGCCATTTGCAACAATGTGCATGAAACTAGAGTGTATTATGCTTAGTGAAATAGTCAGAGAAAGACAAACATCATATGATTTATTCATAGGTGGAATTTAAGAAACACAACAGATGAACATAGGGGAATTGAAGGAAAAATAAGATAAAAACAGAGAGGGAGGCAAACCATAAGAGACTCTTAAATACAGGGAACAAACAGAATTGATGCGGGTGGCATAAATGGGTGATGGGCATTAAGGAGGGCACTTGTTGGGATGAGCACTGGGTGTTATATGTAAGTGATGAATCACTGGGTTATACTCCTGAAACCAATACTACACTGTATATTAACTGATGTGAATTTAAATACATAAATTTTACAAATTGTGACAAATATGTGCAGGATACATAATGTTTATTTATTCAGTCTGCCAATCATGGACTAACACACAGATTTTTCAAGCTCTTGTAATTAATTACTATAGCCCATCAAGGGTCAGTTATTTATCAGTTAGGAATCATGACCTAGGTTTCTTGGATTTACCAAGAAAAATGTCAATTCCATCTCTGGAGTTTGAAGGCAACTTTATTTCCTGGCACTGAATTATAACATAAATCACTCTCATCTCTAGAGAGCACTTGTCAAAAGGTTTAAGCACTCAGGTATCAGAATATATACACTAATTTTGAAGGTATATTTTTAAGGTCTTTCTGGCATTGTCAAATGTAGAAGTGACTTGACTCCTCTTATGGCTGGAGTTTTGTCTCTCTATTTCCACTCCAAGGAGGAAGGAGTTGCTAGTTTGATTAATTGATGCTGGACATGATGGTGGTAATGGAAAGACATGGACAGAGTTGTTTTTTAAAAGACAGAAATCTATATTCTGCAACCCTTATCTTGCATTTTCTGCTTGAAAGATGTAAGCAGAACCAGAAAGGGCTTTAACCCTCAAGATAGTTCATTCATATTCATGTGTTCTGAAATTCCCCTTCTCTCCCTCTCAGTCACCTCCTCCATGCCTTCTCTCAGAAATGAGCAAATGTATATTCCTCAAATATGGATTCTGGAAGAGTAACTTCTCTTTTTTCTTGCTTGCTTTATTCTTTCCTTTCTCTTCCTTTCTTTTTCCTTTCCTTTCCTTTCCTTTCCTTTCCTTTACTTTCTCTTCCCTTCCCTTCCCTTCCCTTTCTTCATTCCTCCAGTATAAAAGTTCAGTTTAGTATTCTTATGAATAAATATGATTTAAATATCACCTTCAGAGTGATATACTTGTAGTTGAGAATGACTAGTTTAGACTTTTAACTGGAGGTCTAATTGGTTCTACCAATAGAGACAATTGTGGCAGAATGAAAAGAATAGGCTTTTAACTAGACTTATAATTCAAATTTTGGACTGGTTAAGTAATCTTGAAAATAATAACTCTGAACTTCAGTTTTCCCAACTGGGGAAATGGAAAATAGTATTTTTAACAGACATAAGGATTAAATGAGTTCAGTTGTATGAAGATAACACCATCATAACCGGGGTCATAATTACCATCATTACTTCTCTGTGTTGAATGATAAGCCTGTTACAGACACAATTTCATTATTAATAGCCCAACTACAACTTGGAAAACAAGGACTCAAGGAAATTTGACCATTTTCTCTAAGGTAACATGGCATGTGAGGTTCAGAGACAGAATTCGAGCTTATCTGTTACATTCTAAAGCCTAAACTCTGACCTAGTATGACTTCCCACATGTTCCTTTTATTAATATTACTGGTTTCTCTCAGAGAAAGAATTATGGGCCCCTTTAGGTCTGGATCTCTGAAGATACTCAGCTACATTATACAAAATAATGATTTTAATCACATCAAGCTCATTTATATATCGACTGGATCTATGTTGTTCAATACAGAGGCCACCAGTTACAAATAGCTATTTAAAAAAAAATTAAATGTTTATTTATTTTTGAGAGACAGAGAGAGACAGAGCATGAGTAGGGGAGGAGCAGAGAGAGGGAGACATAGAATCTGAAGCAGGCTCCAGGCTCAGTCCGCACAGAGTTTGATGCGGGGCTGGAACTCATGAACCGTGAGATCATGACCTGAGCTGAAGTCAGATGCTCAACTCAGTGAGCCATCCAGATGCCTCTAAAAATAGCTACTTAAATTTAAGTTAATTAAAACTAAAGAAAATTTGATTGACTTATTTTGCTTAGCATAATATATTCTAGGTCCATCTATGTCATTGCAAATGTTAAGATTTCATTCTTTTTGGTGGCTAAGTAATATTGCACTGTATGATAGCTAACTAAAATTTAAATTTAAAAAAATCTAAGTAAAATTTGAAAATTCAAATCCTTAGTCACACTAACCACATTTCAAGCACTCAGAAGCCACATGTAGCTTTACCATATTGAGCAGCACAGGTATAGAATGTTTCTATTAATGCATACATTTCTATTAGACAGCCCTGAACTAAATTACTTTCAATGGGGACATGAAGAAATTTGTTCATCAAGGAATTTGTTTGTAACTAATCCTTTGCCACAGAAGAGAAAGCATTTAATAAGAAAATTATTGCGTTAGATCTTAACACACACATACACATACACATATGCCCAAATAGGCAAACCAAATATACAGAGAGCTAACACTCGTTCTATAATATTTTTCATTTATGGTCACCCTGAATCTGTCATTGTACACAAAACTTTGTTCTGTGTAATAACATTCTTAAGCAAAACATAGCAGATATACTGCAGTGTTGATACTTATCCACTTCAACAGATTCTAATCTTGGATAGTCCAATATATATGCAGGCCTATAAAACTGCATAAACATTATTCATCCTCATTATTTGAAAGTTTCCAGAGAGTTCATTTCATTGGAGAAGCTTCAATAAGAGAGGAAGGGAGTATAGTTATTTAAGAATCCCTGTGTTTTTCTAGAGGAAATTTAACAAGGCAGGAGGGATGGGATTCTGATGTGCTGAGCCAATCTTCAGAAATAGTCCATACAGCCACAAAAATATGGAAAATGAAAAGCCAGAGTGATCAAAGAATTTCAGGAAAATAAACAGATAAGCACACAGACATAAAATGAAATGAATCAGCATGCCTTTGTTTTGCCTGGTTTCCTGAGGATCTATAGCAACTGGTGGTAGAACAGAGGCTTATTAAGAAACACATACATTCTTTTAGTTACTGGATCCTGGTTTTTCTGTGTTTGTTTGTTTTTTGTCTTTTTAAAGGAAGCAGAAGCCACTTGTGGAACATTCATTTATCTTCCTGTTCTTTTTCTGTTGGTCAATAAAGGTAAAATTACCTAGCTCAGTTTATAAGCAGCCACTTATCAAATACTTAATAAAAATAAGTATCTCTAGGAATCACTGGACATTATATTATCTAGAATTATATACGTATTAAATTAAATTAATTATTATTTTTGGGGGGGGGGCGCCTGGGTGGCTCAGTCAGCTAAGCATCGACTTCAGTTCAGGCCATGATCTCACCACTCATGAATTCGAGCCCCGCATTAGGCTCTGTGCTGACAGCTCAGAGCCTGGAGCCTGTTTCCAGTTCTGTGTCTCCTTCTCTCTCTGCCCCTCTCCCATTCACGCTCTGTCTCTTTCTCTCAAAAACAAACAAACGTTAATTTTTTTTAATTATTGTTATTTTTTTTTTAACTTAAGAAGGCTTCATGCCTAGCATGGAGCCCAATGCAGGGCATAAACTCATGACCCTGAGATCATGATGTGAGCTGAGATCAAGAGTCAGTTGCTTAACCAACTGAGCCACCCAGGCGCCCCTGTACATGTGTCTTAAATGCTGTATATTGTTATTTATTAAATGCATAGCATTGGATTAATTTACCTCTGGAAAATGGCTTTTCAAAATTACTATCAACAAAGTAGGGTGAATGTTTTTAATGTAAAGAACAGCTACCCTCCAGCTTGCATTTTGCAATTATCAACTACATTCTAAGTATGTAATAGTCTTTGGTTCATCCTTCAGTGTACATATTTAAAAAGAATGGACATAACTTTACCATTAGGTAGATACTTAAAAGGTGTTTATGAGAGATATATTATTTTTGACATTTACACTCAGAAGACATAAGGAAATTCAACAAAATGAAAAAATATTTTTCCTATTTCAACAGCTCTCTCAGATATTAGATAGGCAGATATAATTTTAACATTATGATAGAGACAGCAAGAGCTAAAGATGGAGTTTTTTAAAAGTACGCTGGCATCTTTAGTAGTAAATAAAATAAACTCTTCTTGATTAAGGATTCCTTTATATTTGCATATATAAAGCTAGTGAAATAAAAATTGCGGATGGACTGTGACATCTGCAGAGTCAGTGGTCTTAATATCTACTCTCCCAATAGCTGACAGTTACTGAAGTCTTGAAGATACAATATTCAATCATTTGTGAACATTTTTTATCCAATAGTGTTGCATCAATCTGTAGAAAGTTTCGTTTACACTTGAAAGTACACTAAAGGATTCTGTCACCTCCTCAAAGAAAATTTGTTTCATTCCAACTACTGAGTTTCATTTTCTCCAGAGAAAATGTTAGAGTGCATTTCAGAAGGGTCCCCATGGGGACTTTTCCAACTCTGTCTGAATGACAGTATGAAGGTGGTACTATAATTCTGTCTGGGTGATTTTTTTCATATTCTTTACCATCAGTCCATACTGGGAGCCCACAGAAATGCAGCTCTGAAATAGAACCTAGCTCAGAACACTAAGAAAATGATGACAAGTATGAAAATAACTATTGAATATGTAAAATAATCAGAAAAGCTATAGGTCATAATTATTTACATTGAGTGAAAATTCAATCAGAGTAGGGCCAATGGTTGTACATACATTCCATGGTCTTTGGAGTAATCTGGTGCTATATGGGAAACAATACTAATCTCAAAATGGAGACAAATAAGCTTCTTTTTCCATCTTGTCTGCAAAATATAATTTTTTTTCTCCGTTTTTATTTATTTTTGGGACAGAGAGAGAGGGAGACACAGAATCGGAAACAGGCTCCAGGCTCCGAGCCATCAGCCCAGAGCCCGACGAGGGGCTCAAACTCACGGACCGCGAGATCGTGACCTGGCTGAAGTCAGACGCTTAACCGACTGCGCCACCCAGGCGCCCCCAAAATATAATTTAATTATAATCACACAGTAAGGGTACATTCCAAGGCTCTTAAAACCTGAGTTTAAATGTGAGCACCAGGCAGATCAAATGGCATGTTCTACACATCCCTACTGTGCTTTTAATAATATGGAGAATTTTTAAAGCAGAGATACTCTTGCTTCTACAGGAAGTGCCAAAATTCTCTTCATGGTTGCTTGGCTTATCAGCAAGGCAGGGATACCCTAAATGTCACTGCCATTGCTGCTTTTCCACTACCAGGGCCAGGATGTCAGCCAATGAAGACATTACCAAATGGTGAAAGACAAGTTTGAACGTGGGTAGTCTGGTTCTGGTATCCAGTATTAAGGTCCTCCTTTAGAATTCATGTACACATTTCTTACAGGAAAATAAGACACAGAGAAGTCATCATTCCCCTTCACTCCCCATCTGTAAGACTTCAAGGTTTGTGCCTGAGGAATCAGCACGTGGTAGAAGGGCAAAAGCCGACCTAATGAATTAGTATAGGAAAATATGGGCAGTCATTGATTACCATGAAGGTTTCAAGAGTCAAAAATGATTAGAAGTCCACATGGAATAATATTATGCAAATATCAGTCATAAGTTGAAATGCATGCTCATTTGTACACGTAAATTAGAACCTTTATAATTAAAGCAAAGACTTTTTTCAGTGTGATGCTTAAATCACATTTTTGACATGAAAAAACAAATGAATCTCTTCTTTTTAGGTGTTTGATGATTCAGTGTCTATAAACAACTGGGAAGCCAAAGAACTAAACAATAAATTTGGTATAAAAGAAATGTGAGTTAAGCATTTTTCATGCATGTGTGTGTGTGTGTGTGTGTGTGTGTGAACTGAATTGATCGAAGTGTCTAATGCATTACATTGACATGATTATGGCAGCATATAAAATACACAGGACCACAACTCATCATGTAAACAGTCTTCAAAGTCATGGTATTGATTTCAATTATGATGTCTTTCTTGCTAATGCATTCTGTACACCTGTTGGTATGCAGAGAAAGCAGGATTAAATCAAATAGAAAGCCGTGCCTATAACAAAAAAGGCTTCATGTAGCCCGAAAAAAAAAAAAAAAAGGAAAGAAGCAAACACTGTGAGCTATGAGAGCCATTCAGAGAAATGTGCTCAATGGCATGAGTTTTAAAATCGCCCATAAAAATGAATGCATTATCTATCTTTTTCTCTCTTGGCACTTCTGCAGTTGACATTACCACTGTCTGCTGTGTTAAGATTGGGAGAACTAAGCTGGAAAATGTGATAGCAAATCCCTAACTCAAGCTGCAGTATATGGAACAGGCTGTTAAACTGCCATGTTAGTGGAATGCATAAATGTCAACATTATTTTAGAATGATTTATTATATCCATAACAGTCAAAATAAATAAATGTGGCCCCATAGTACACAACCCATTGATGGCTATTCTAATTCAGGATTTTGCAGATGACATTTTCTATCAGGATGACATTTCAGACCTTTAAAAACAAAATTGAGACTTTTGCTGGGCATTTCTAAAGTTCTCAGCATAGTATTTCAATTATTTTGGAAGGAAGTGTGGTTAGCAGAAGAGTGCTATCAAGTATGTAAATGAAAGAAGGCAAGAAAACAGAATATGTGATATAATTTATTTTGATGTGCACTAGTACAGAAATGGCAATTATAAAGATGGCTGCTTTGTGAAAGTGTCTTCAATCTGATTGCTGTGTTGACAACACAAAGAACTTTACAGATGAATTCTACTGACCAGAAATCGCAGAGTAAGAATAACTATGTGGGTTTAGAGTGCAAAACAAAAAATTATACCTGCATACATGATTTAATATTCATTTTTTAGCATTTATGGAATACAGTGGATTATCTACTGGAATTTTTACAATAAAACGCAATAAGAGCTTCTAATGGCAGCAATATTTTTTAGAATTTAGATGGCTCATTTATGATCATTATTGAAGTCAGTGAATTTCATAGTTGCCATCTTTAAAAAAGACTATTCTAAGAAGTGGATTAATAAATGAGAAAATTTCCATAATATGAAAGAAAAAGATATTTGGAGGTATTCATATGATATTTTAAACTTCATTCTCTTACAAAAATAAGAAGTCCAATTGTTATGCCAACATTCTTTGCATTCTGCAGATAGAAAATGGTACAAAAACTGTAATACACTTGTTTTAGATCAATGGGAAGAGATAAAGAGACATATATTAATTTAATTATACAATCATCAGTGCTGATAAGTATATATGCGTGTAGTATACATATGGATTAAGTGGTGTAGTTTTATATATTTAAAAAATTTTTAATTTAAAAACTGTTTAATGTTTATTTATTTTTGAGAAAGAGAGAGAGAGAGAGAGAGAGAGAGCCAGGTGCAGAGAGAGAGAGGGAGACAGACTCTGAAGCAGGCTCCAGGCTCTGAACTGTTGGCACAGGGCCTGACGCAGGGCTCGAACTCACAGACTGCGAGATCATGACCTGAGCCAAAGTCGGATGCTTAGCTGACTAAGTCACCCAGGCGCCCCTTTTATATATATTTTTTAAACCACAGTACCGTCTTCAGGGTGAACTTCTGAAATAAATCCCAGTAAAACTGATTACGTGATTTAGCCTTTAAGTTAACAAATACCAAACATAAATGAAATAATTCCTATGTCTCTCTAGGGTAATATACTTAATTTTTTTTCAAGTTTTTAAGTTGAAAAAATAAAGACAAGTGGAATCAAAAAAGAAAAAAAAAGAAAAAAAAGATTTTATAAATATGAGGACGTTCAGTAATATAGCAGATCAATTCATACCCTTTTGCACAGAATACTCACATTTTTACTCTGTATAAGCAAATATCATCATAGAAAAGTCACTATTTTAAAATGGAATCTTGGAAACAATTTTTCTTGAAATGCTTTCTTTATATTTTTCTTCTAATTTCCTTATTTTCCCAAACTGAGGTTGTCTCTTTTATTGTCCTGATTTCCAAAATAGCCTCCACATTTTGAGTTCTATAAAAGATACGTGGTGATTAATAATGCATACTGGTCCAAAATACACCCCCCAAACTAACTTTTGTCTCTCAAATATTGAGAACATTTATGACTACATGAAACAGGAACTTTTTTTTTTTAAATTTTTTTTTCAACGTTTATTTATTTTTGGGGGGACAGAGAGAGACAGAGCATGAACGGGGGAGGGGCAGAGAGAGAGGGAGACACAGAATCGGAAACAGGCTCCAGGCTCCGAGCTGTCAGCCCAGAGCCTGACGCGGGGCTCGAACTCACGGACCGCGAGATCGTGACCTGGCTGAAGTCGGACGCTTAACCGACTGCGCCACCCAGGCGCCCCAAAACAGGAACTTCTTTTAATGTGTAAGATTAACAAGGAAAAACATAGTGTTCACAAAAGACAGGGTATGTAGTTTTGTGATACTCTGTTACTAGAAATAACATATCCAAGTGAAATAAAAATAGGAAAATTATCTATGATGAGAATTGAGGTGATAAGTAAATCGCACATTCTAATGAAATAAATTAGAAAAAGGCTTATTTTTAAATGGCCCAAAATATATACTAAATACAAAACCTACTTTGGAAGGGACAGAGTGAAGATAGAGTGACAGATATGCAGACCTAGATCTATAGACTGGAGTCTGGATTTTGGCTCTGCGATGTGATATTAACCCCATGTAAAGTTAAGAATTTAATCTTGAATTTCAAATTCAGTTTTTTTAGTTACATAAATGCAGACAGAGTCTGTTCAAAGAAAAGCAAAGTGTGAAAGCTGGGTAAGTGTGCACTTAAAAGCAGACTACATCTTCAGGAACTCCATCTCACACTCCACTTAATCATCAGGGCCAGTCCCCTTCCCAGCTTGAAAATCAGATCTACCTGTGTCACCAAAACCAAACCTATCCTGAAGTAGGGGAGTCACATGCTCTCCACCATGAAGAACAGGGGTGAATAAGCATGGCCTCCATGAATTTTGTGTCATTTCACAGCCCAATATCCCTTGCCACAACCCTATTTCCTATAAACGGATTTCTTCCCTGAACACTGGATGAGGAACACAAGATCCTGATATGCCAATGTTTGACTATTCTCTTCCTGGACGCTGACAGACAGATGACTGACTTGTCATCACAGACACAAGGACCTTGACCTTGCCCTTGACCACACTTTGCCCATGAGCTTAGACAACCTAAAATTCTTCTGCACTGGTGATCATTGGCCAGAAGTTCTAATCACTTACTCTTTTGGATATCATCTCAGCCAGACAAACATTCAGGTTTATCAGGCATCATCTAGATTGGTTTTTTTCAGAGTCTAGGTGACTTGGCCCAGTCAGTCACTACTGGTATCTTAGCAACCACATCCTATTAACTCTCCCTTGCTACTCCTCTGAATTCCAACTGGAGTAGACAGGAAATATTTATGAATGCCTTTATGCACAGGCATCCTTGTAGATCCTGGGCATATAAAAGGTAGCTAGAAGGAAAGAATCTCTGTTTCAAGAAGCTTAACACTCAGATGTATCAGCTGCTTTAGCCACATTTGCTCTTTCTTTAGACTGTTTGAAGAATGGATATTTAACTTGGGGCTTCCTGTTCAGTTACACTCCTTTATATTTCAAAATGATAGATATGCTTGCCTCATTCCTTACTTTAGAAATTCTTTTTTTAACGTCACATAAACAGGAAAAATAATGTCAAGCAAAACTTCATATTATTGCTGTCAAATTGTCAATATATTTATTTCTCTTATTGGAGGCAATATGAATACATATTCTTCAAATTACAATTTTCCTACAGAATGCCTGTCACATAGATCTTGTATCAAGATTATATTAAGGTTCTGTTTTGGCAAATGATTTTAACTTCGTTCAAAAAGTTATCATGAAACATAGTCTAGATATGTGGCTTTTCTTGTGAATTTTTAATTTATACCCTTCATAGTTACTTATGCATGTTGTAGACAAGTGCTCTACAAAGTGTGTTTGTTCTACAGGACACTGGAGCTGCTATACAGTGTGTGGAAAGAAGTTTTCATAGGGCAATAAAATTGTGAAATGCTACATATTATATTTCCTTCTTAGAGATTCATAATGAAGATTAAAATATTAAGAATTCCAATCCTACTGTAGAAAAAAACTGGGTGAATTTTAATACTAAACTTTCCAAACTTATTTCACTATGGAACCCTTTTTTTAAAAATGTAGTACTGCTTTTCACAATGGGTTAACCATTTGAAATCACATCTTTTATTTTTTGTCTCCTATCAGGCAAAAATCAATTCCACGGGAAAGGAAACACTTGGGCACCAGTAACACATAGTAAGTATTCACATAAATGGGTCCAAATGAGAGAATAAAATACTTCTGTGTGTATTTATTAAAGTAATGTTATTTGAAATTATATTCAGAAATGTTTTTGACTAAAGGCTTTTAATATAGCTTAAAAAAGGGTAGAATTTTTCAGATTTTTCAAGTCAACTAGGAAAAGGATCCCTTTACTGTGAACTCATCCATTTGATTTGTCGGTAATAAGTTCTCTTCCCATGTGTGTTGGTTTAGATAGTTCCATTTTACAAGGTACTTAAATCCCAGAGTTCTGACCAGCAAAATTGGCATCAGACACCTCATAAATGCCAACAATTAGGCTCCAGGGAAATGGAGGAGGAGATGCCACTGATTGCATGCCAAATTTGTACCTCTAGTGCCAAACAGGAAAGCAAAATAAACAGGCACATTGCTACCAGAAAGGGAAAAAAACATGAAAAAGGAAAAGACAACCATAAGACCCAAAATCTGAATCAAAAGAACTTTCCTACTCTTCATTGGGGATAGGTGGAGGTGTGGGGGTCAAAACTCTCTTTACACAGAAAGCATATCATTCTGTGGTTCATCATCATGTAAGAAATAATCAGGCAATTTTTTAAAATTACTGGTAGGGGCACCTGGGTAGCTCAGTCAGTTAAATGTCTGACTTCGGCTCAGGTCATGATCTCATAGTTCATGGGTTCAAGCCCCAAGTCGGGCTCTGTGCTGACAGCTCAGAGCCTGGAACCTGCTCCAGATTCTGTGTCTCCCTCTCTCTCTGCCCCTCCCCTGCTTGCACTCTCTCTCAAAATTAAATAAACATTAAAACAATTTTTAAATTATTGGTAGTAAGGGGAGATATTAAACTTTTCAATTATTGGTCTGAATTAAAAATACAGACTATGTGAATTGTAGCTATTTCTGGACAACAGATGAAACTAAGATATTCAATACTTCCTCTTACAACATAACAGATGAAGAAATGTTGATAATTCTTATAGATTCCTGACTATTTTTTACAGAGTCAGGGGGTTCTTTGGGTATCTCAACTTTATTTCACATTCACTAATGTACTTAGTTGTCACTACATTAAGTAGTGTGGCTGTAAACTCCACACTTTTCCAAAGAAGACCTCCAGATGGCCAACAGGCACATGAAAAGATGCTCAATGTCACTCCTCATCAGGGAAATGCAAATCAAAACCACACTCAGATACTACCTCATGCTGGTCAGAGTGGTTAAAATGAACAAATCAGGAGACTACAGATGCTGGAGAGGATGTGGAGAAACAGGAACCCTCTTGCACTGTTGGTGGGAATGCAAACTGGTGCAGCCACTCTGGAAAACAGTGTGGAGGGTCCTCAAAAAGTTAAAAATAGACCTACCCTATGACTCAGCAGTAGCACTGCTAGGAATTTACCCAGGGGATACAGGAGTACTGATGCATAGGGGCACTTGTACCCCAATGTTTATAGCAGCACTCTCAACAATAGCCTTTCTTTTATGGAAAGAGCCTAAATGTCCATCAACTGATGAATGAATAAAGAAATTGTGGTTTATATACACAATGGAGTACTACGTGGCAATGAGAAAGAATGAAATCATGCCGTTTGCAGCAGTGTGGATGGAACTGGAGAGTGTTATGCTAAGTGAAATAAGTCAGGCAGAGAAAGACAGATACCATAAGTTTTCACTCATATATATATATGTATATATATATATATATATATATATATATATATATGAAGTGTGGTTGTTTCTTTCCTCCAGAATATACTAAGGCCTTGTTTGGATTTCCATCAGAGTAAATAAATATTTTTAGCTAAGACACGTCCATCTCTGAATATTCCAGTCTAAATCTATTTTGGAAAAAAGGCCCTCACAACATTTATCAGAAAATTGTATCTATATTACCTTTTGTAAAATGTGCTATGGGTTTAGATTTGGGATATGTTATAAATCCCACTTCAAAAGGAAAAATCCAGGGGCATGAATATATTTATTTTAAAAATAAAAATGAAATTCAAAGAACAAAGACAAAAATATATACCTGAACATGTTTCTCATTTGATTAATTATTCAACAGTAACATTTTTGTGGCAGAAATGTTTCCCATTCAATAATTTTGAATTCAATTCTACTCTGATAAAAAGTGTGGCAAATGTAGGGAAGCACTGAATATTACTTTTTAAATATTGCTGCAACTTAGTATAAGTGTAATTTAAATAGTGAATGAAAATAAATGGCATTTTCAGGTATTATATGACATTGTTCCTATAAAATTCCAGTCTAAGTCATAAATCACGGCTTCTGAATCAAATACCTAGGTGCAATGATGCATTTCTAACAAATAACTCATTTTAACTATAAAAAGCACATTGACATGCAGGATTTTGTAATCAGAGGTTTTCAGCTGCTCACCTTAAATTAAAACCTGAATTAGGAAGGGACAAAATGAAAAAAAAATCAGCGTTATTTCGGGCTTTATTTTAACCAAGCCACCTTTTGAATCCAATCAAAATTAGGCATTTGCTTCTTAGTCTGAATCACAGACAATTCCTGTGATAATTAGGCCTATTTAATTTGGTTTAATAAATATTTAGAAGATTCTAAATGTACACAAAGCACTGAGTAAAATGGGAGGTAAGTCAGATAAATTTTTGCAGTTAAGGAGCTGAAAAATCCAGAAATGGAGAAAAGTCAACTATATAAACAGTGTTATATTCGAGTCATGCCATGATAAGTTTCCAAAACGAAGATATGAGGAGAGGGAGATAACACACAGTTTTAAATAAGCTAGGATTTACTAGGCAGAAATGAGCAAGAAGGTACTCTAGGGAGCAGCTGGAGTATGACCATATTGGCCACAGAAATAAAAATTATCAGACATTTCTAGAGAAAAGCAATAGTCCAATTGCAGGATAGTATCATGACTTGAAGAGGAGACTGACCTGAAAAGGAGAATGGAAAGGAAATTGGAGTAAGAGGTCTTGCTTTCTAAATCAGAAAATTAATACTAAGTTAGGTAAGTAGCTACTACAGACCATTGAATGGCCCCGAGTAAAAGAGAGATTGAACCGATGTTATATCATAGAAAGAATAATAAGATGGCAATCTGGTTGGGATGGAAGGAAAGAAGGTGGAAGCATGAAGGCCGATTTGAAGACCAATGCAATAATCCAGATAAGAGCTGGGGACAGGACAGTCGATGGTAGTTATATGGAAATGGAGACAAAGGGATGGATGCTGGAAACAGCATAGAACTTAACTTAAAGCTTCAAGGCCTGACTGTAGATTGCACATAGAAAAAGAGAGTGAGAGGAAAGGAAAAGCTAACTCTTAAGATTTTGAATTTAGATGATAATCACAAAACCATTAACCAAAATATGGAAGTAAAATGTATGAATGTATCCTCAGAAATAAAATAATGAGTTTAGGTTCTGAATACTCCGAGTTTGGGATACTAATGACACCTAGTAGAGAAGGCCACAGGTAATTATACCCTGGGTCAGTGGGTAAACTGGAAATCACCTTTGTATAGGTGATGACTATAATCATCGGTCTGGATGAAAGAGCATAATCACACAGTTTAAGAAACTAAAAGACAAAAGTTTTTTAATGTCCACATTTGATGGGGCAGGGAGAGGAGCAGACAAAGGGGCCAGCAGGTGAGAAAGAGAATAGCAAGAAAAAAAAATGAAATACCTATAAATTAATAAGAAATATGTTAGATCTAAAATATCATTACTGAAGGATATAACATATTATTGGGGAATATTCAAAACACCTTAATGACAGGACTATGTCATGTTCCTGGGTGGTAAGACTGAATATTTAAAGAATATTTATAGATGTCAAATTTCCTCAAACTACTGTATGTTAGACATAATGCCGATCAAAAACCCAACAGTGTTTTTCTAGCAATTTGATAAAATGTTGCAACATTTATGCCAATAGCTAAAATATAACTTTCTACACACAACACCATGACAATCCAAAGGAAAACAATGACAGTTTTAAATGCAGTAAAAATGTAAATTTCTTAAAAACCAAACCAAACTAAACAAACAGCCACAGAAATGGAATGTCAGAGGAGATTAGACCAAGGGCCCTTAGTGGTCAAAGAACGCTGGATGACTCAGGCACAATATGGTTAGCTCATCGGTGGTTTTCCTCAGAAATAGGCAATTTAAAGCATTATCAGCATTCGTAAGTACTAGGTCAATTTCTCCTAAAATTTTAGAATAAATAGGGTTCTTAAGATTTAAATTGTTTTCAGGTATACAGGTTAGCTCTGAGGCAGGTCAAAGTTCTAATCAGTATCATTTGGGGAACATCTCTAACCCACTGGTTTGTGGTGAAGACAAGAAATAATAATACATGTAAAGTGCTTATCACAGTGCTTGGCACATAGCCAAGCACTCAATATGTCAGTGGATGGTATTGTAGCTAATGGTATACCCCTCCAATTTTTAGATGAGGGATGTGAAGCTCTGATAATGCACACAAATCCAACAGGAGTTGGCAGAAGAGGAACTAAAGTCCAGAGACCCCTGAAGTCATCAAGCTATTTTTAAACACTAATAAACGTTTGGTCCTCCTTTATCATGGCCACCCTCCTGTATAGGGCAGATAGAGTAGGAGCCCAGAAAGGAAAAAAAAAATAGAAGTTCAACATCTCTTTACCATTTTCCTCTAGGTTCTTTCAAGCCATCTGGTCCAGCTATAATTTATGTCATATTTAAAAGTGAGAATGGTGCACTGCATATTTAGCTACCCTTCTCTAAAATGGAAATTCAGATTCTATATTCTTGTTCTATTCTTCCCTTCTATGTGGCTGGTATAAATTCCTTAACAATAAAAGCAGCTCTCTCTATTTTTTTTGTCTATGTTAAACATTAAATATTTAGACTACACACTCAAGTAACATTCGAAACTCAGCAATTAAAACAAAAAAGCATAAAATGGCTCCTAAAAGAACTGTTTAGAATCCCTCTAGTTAACAGCCACATACTATGCAATGGAGTTACAAACAGATCTTCCACCAGAGGGCTTTTGTTTTGGTTATAATCCTTCTGGGGATTCCAGTGTGAGCACTATGGATGCATAGCTTACCATCATGTGGCATTCAAAGGAGAGCTCAGGACAAATGGCAGGTAAAGGTGCCATAGCATCTACAGAATACCTGAAATGCAAGCTTTCCCCATTCACCATGTAGCAAAAGCCTGTGACACTCTGACAAATAATAGGCTATTTATTAATTATCCAAAGAAATGAGGGCTTTATTATGCCTCATAAATAACTAAATAAATAAATAAATAAATAAATACTCAATGTATAGCAAGACTCATCTAGATTCCATCCAAATATAATTTACTGAGCATTATTTTTGGAGTCAGGTAATTATCCAAGGAAAAGTTTCCCTCCTCTTAAAATCATCTAGCATAAACTCCCCTGCACAGTATCTTGAGAGAAAGGCAACAAGTCACTGCAGTAATACTTGTACTATATTATATGAATTTCTAAGATAGATCTGCTTCTGTCTTTAGAAAGCTCTGTGTGTTAAAGAGATCAACTTTTTACTCAGCCAACTTCCTATATAGTTTCTACCCTTTGATCTTAGTTTTGCCCTGTGGAATTACACAGACTAACTCTAATCCCTTTTGCACACAACAATATCATGACTTTATCCCACACATATATTCCTTCTTTTGGTTTAAGTACCTCTAATTCCTCAGGGGAAAATGTTGGGATTTAAAACTTTATATCTAGAAAGTTATTATTTATATTAATAGCAGTATAGCGATATTCACAGATAAAGCAAAAGTTTAGGAAGTATTACATCTGTGTATCATTCTTTAAAATACTACCTGAACCTATTCAAGGAGATTGAGAATGTAATCTGAACTAAAAATGGGGAGATATGTTATACACTGATTTGTGATAAATATAAAAACTACTTAGGTAAATCTTAAAGTAGCTGAAGATGTGTATGAGAGTAAATATATGTCAAAATTCTTAGAATAATATTTGAAAACAGTAATTTAAAAATATTTTGGAACTCTAAACATACATACTCACAAAGAATAGGATGAGGAAAGTAAAAGTATACAAAACACCTCCTCTTACCTCTAGCACAGGTTAGAAAATATCATTTTTGTTCTTATTTCACTAAAAAATGTGATTT
Source organism: Prionailurus viverrinus (assembly GCF_022837055.1). Taxonomy (NCBI): domain Eukaryota; kingdom Metazoa; phylum Chordata; class Mammalia; order Carnivora; family Felidae; genus Prionailurus; species Prionailurus viverrinus. The sequence goes on along the minus strand of NC_062573.1, from coordinate 36,602,909 downwards.
TTAAAATAAAAAGTTAAGGAGAGAAGTTCATACATACTTTCTAAAATATTGAAAACAAAGCAAACAATTTTGGGTTATGACAATCAATATGTGTTAAATTTCCTAGTAAAAGTCTCTGATACCTTTAGAAGGAAAAAGGAAAGTAAACTTAATATATGTGGTTTACAAGGAAATTACTTAAAATAAATGTAGGGACATGGGGTGCCTGAGTGGCTCAGTCAGTTAAGCACCAACTCTTAATTTCAGCTCAGGTCATGGTCTCTCAGTTCATGAGAAAGAGCCCTGCAGCAGGGCGTCTGCTTGGGATTCTCTCTTTCCCTCTGTCTCTAATCCTCCCCCACTCATGTTCTGCCTCTCCCTCTTTCTCTCTCTGTCTCTCTCTCAAAAACAAACTTCAAAAAAAAAAGTGGGGACAAATATCAGAGAAGTAAAGAAAAACAGCAAAAACACTAGGTGTGGGCATATAATTTTAGATAAAAAAAATAATGCAAATACACAGTCAACACAAAAGAGGTATATAAATAAAAAGAAAATACCCTAATGATGTAACAGTCACAAAACTTCTGAGCTCAATAACTTAACATCAAAGTGTATGCAGCAAAACTGTAAAAAACACAATGATAATTAAACAGAAATATATTAGAAAATTTAATACATTCTCTTTCAGTTTTTGCATAGACCAAATAAAAAATGAGAAATGAGGTCATAAAATTTTAATAAGATTGATGACATAAATGTTGAATTATGTACAATCCTAATAGATAATTCACCTTTTCATGTGTCTATAGACCATTAATAAAAACTGTAAATAATCTACTGCAAAATAAAAATAAATTAATTGAGTTCCAGAAAAGAACACCTTGTAGAAGCCAGTGATCTGACTTTAAGGCAATAAAAGTTAATAACTAAATATTTACATACATACAGAAGCTAATTAATTAAAATGTGAAAGTGTTGAATTGATAAATGAATTCAAGAACTGATTCTTTAAAAATAAAACAGGTAAACTCCACTAGGAAAGCTACTCAAAAATTAAAAGCATACACAGATTCCTAAACTAGAATGTAAAAGAGAATAGATGTCGTTTTTATCATACATAAAATCATTCTATCAAGTCTATTTCTGGGCCAAGTATCTTTTTTAACTTAATATCTTATATTTTAACTACTGTAGCTTTATCATGTGGTTTGATAGGACAAATCCTCATCTTACTAATTTAAAATATGTTGTATATCACCACCCAGTTTTTATATTAATAATTTTTACATGGTTGAAAAACACAATATTTATTGAGATTTTAATTGAATTGTGATACATCTACAAGTTAATTTGGAAATAATTTACATTTATAAAACATCTTCATCCCATACAGGAAATGCCTTTGTATACCCATTTATTTCTTGTATGCCTGTCCGTTATGCTTTTTCTAGATACTACTCCACATAAATCTTCCACAGTTAATCTTAAGTATGTTAAGTATGTATTTTTGAAATCAAAATGCTACCCATCATATTTTTTTGCTTGCTTTTAACCAGTTAGACTAAAAAATCAGGAAGATAAAAAACTTTACTGAAACAAATAATGTATTTCTGATAAGTAATCAGAATTTCAACTGTGATCATTATTTATTTAGCACACATTTCTTCCTTACCTATCATATAAGGAGGTAAGGACACATAACATGGAGATCTTGATATGTAGTTAGGAAAACAGATCAGTGTTGAGCAGCAGAAAATTTGAGGGTAGAGAAAAATGAGACAAAGTGGTTAGCCTTGGGGAAAAGGAATGATACCACCCCTATGACCAAATAAAAACAGTAAAGATATGCAAGGATATCATTGAATTACAGGGTGAAGGAGGTCAGCAAGAGAAAGGAGTTCAGGATATATGCTTAAAGCAGAGCATAAAGGAGAAAGGATTTTCCCCTATGCAGAAGCCATTCACTGATATGCCACTTCCAAGAAAATCTGAACTTTTAGAATAGTGATGTGGGAAAACTAGTTTTCTATTGGTACTTAAAAAGTATAAACACTGAAGAATTCTAAAATGTTAAAGAAATTTTTGATATTTTTTATTAAAAAGAAGTGTAGAAATCTGGGATTTAGGAATGATCCTAAATTTAAAAAAATACTTGTTTATTTTTGGGAGAATGCAAGCAGTGTGGGGGCAGAGGGAAGGGGACAGAGAATTCGAAGCAGGCTCTGCTCTGACAGGCTGACAGCAGAGAGTGGGATGTGGGGCTCGAACTTAGGAACTGCGAGACCATGACCTGAGTGGAAACCAAAAGTCGGATGCTCAACCGACTGATTCAACAGGTGCCGCTAGCAATTATCCTAATTTCTAAAATTAAAGAGAAAACAAGATTATGGTCTCCAGCCATCTCTTACATTTGGAAACCAGGGTAAGATATATTAAGTTCTAAGACACCTAACACTCTCTTCTCCAATGGGTTTCAAAGGACATATTCCCAGATACAGTAAAACTCTATAATGGTTTTTGAGAAACTCCTTGAAAAGTCCTATTATCCCTCACCATGTCTCTGTAAGGTAAATAAAGAAAAGGGGCTGTTGCCTCCATTTTACAGACGAAACCATCAAGACACTCAGTTTCAATGATCAGTATAAGATGCTAAGTATCTTATCATGAAAAGACCCAAAATATTCTGATTGCTAGGCGTTAGGCATGAGGATACATCTCATGCTTTACTTATGTCTAGCCTGATCCTTTACACTTATTTGTTTCCGTAATATTTTCAATGTTAATATTTAATGTCTATATTTTAAATAAAAGTAAACAGAATAAAATCAATACACACATCCTCTTCCTCATTATATGTATAAATACATGTAATATGTATATACATTCTCATATTCAAAGCCCATCATAACAGATGATTCTAGAAAATTGTTTCTTTCCTGTATGGCATCTTTTGCAAGAAACTCAGCATGAACAAACAGCTGAAAGGTAATGTTAGTTGGAAAGAAGTCTGTGTTAGTTCCACTGCTGTGACTGTTGATAGCCAGTCACCCTTTTTCAATGTGAAATACTTCTAAGGGCCATCCAAACCTAGCTCTAGTCTTTTATGATTCCATAATCAAGAGAACAAATTAGGGGCTTACATTTCTCATAAGAGAGACACTATGACATGTAAAATATATGTGTGTCATATCTCCACTGATATAAACAACATATATTTTCCTAATACCTTTGTCCTCTGCTCTATCTTTTGCAAAACAAGACAGATGACCTAATGAATTGAACAAACTTGAGATATAGTGAGTTTGGACATCTAAACATATCACCCTCTTCCTTTTTGAAATTTTTTGACAACACGAACTCCATGACAAATCTTAAGTCAAATTATCAGATGCTTACATATATTTGGCATGATGACATTGCCTTTAAGGTGATATATGGGAAACAAAGGAAGGGCAATCCCAAACACCTCACGTGAAATCCTTTGGGAAATCTCATAATTTACACATGTAAATTATGCCTGATTTGATGAAGAAGGGAAAATAAAATGATATTTGTCATTATAGAATAGAACTGGGTGTGAGTTGATATGTTGGTATATACAGTTACTTCCTTTTAGTGTTTATTAAAAGTTCCTGTGTTGATTCAGCAAGTAAAGTCTCTTAACATAGGTCTCTCATTTAACCATGCTAGTGTTGAGAAACAGCAATTTTTTTTCTTTTTCTTTTTAAAGTTTGTTTATTTAGTTTTGAGAGAGAGAGAGAGAAACAGCATGAGTGGGGGGGGGGAGGGAGGGACAGAGAGAGAAGGAGAGAGATAATCCCAAGCAGGTTGTGCACTGCCATCACAGAGCCTGACACAGGCCTCAAACTCACGAAACAATGAGATCATGACCTGAGCCAAAACCCAGAGTCGGACGCTTAACAAACCGAGCCACACAGGTGCCCCGAGAAACAGCAATTTCTATAAATAAACTAGAATTAAATGTCTGGCTTCAGTTAACTTTGGGAATCCCAAGCTTGGAGATGGTATTATTAATCTAAGTCATCTATTAATGGCATAGCTAAACAGTAAGTAAACATAAGTAACTACGTTGTCATTTGGAATACCTCTTACCCCACCGCAAACATGTATAGTCACTAATGTACACAGTTATATATTTACTAACATGATTCTTAGGAAGATATTTTTTTAGGAAAAAAAAAGGAAGCACAGTATACTTTGGAAAATTCTTTTCAACATATTATACATATATACATGTACATATATATGTATACATCATATATACATACATATGTATTATAGGATATCATATATAAGATATATGTGTATATATAATGTTTATATGTAAATTCACTTTGGCTCATGTGGCTATTTTAACCATAGGAAAATCTTAAACTTTTACTCAAAATCCTCTAGAGGAATTAAACTCAGAAATGTATATTTCTTCTGGTGGAAATACACTTCTTATGCTGTAAAGGAAGTTTAATATATTTGATATGCTCAGGCCAGTAACTGAATTTGGATCAGCATATTAATCTTTATTGTTCAAGATGCTAGAATCACCATGACTAGGAGTGTATTTAATGAGCTTATGGCAAGTGAATTGCAAGAAGAATTCTTTAAAACAAAGAATAAGAGTCAAAGGAAGGGAAGAGATAAGGACAATCCTTAATTTTTTTCTGCTTTTTTTTTTCATTTCATAATCATGTGCTTTACAAAGAACGTTCTTTAAATTAATGGGCCATAAGAGATTTTTTTTCTGGATTGAAGTAGGTTGATTAAATAATCAAATTCCACAGCCTAAAGGAAATAATAAACCTCCTAAAGTCCAACCTTGCAAAAAAAATCCCACTTGAGTTTTATTGGAGAGAATTTTATATCAATGCTAAATGAGATGGCAAGCATGCATGAATAATTATTTCTACTTACTGTTCTCATTAAAGAAAAAGACGAGTATCATTCTTTTAGTCAGAAGTAAAAATTCTTCCCCTATCATTATCATTAACTTGACTTGTTTTATATTTTTAAAAAGTGTTACTTTTAAATTCTTCCTTGAAGTAATAGAAGGAATAAGTAATTTTAATCAAACAAAAGGGGCCACCTTTCCCTGGATCAAACAATTATCTTAAGTTTTCAAGAAGAGTGCTACAAATATTCTAATGGAAGGGCAACATTTGGGTGCCATGCCGATTGTCTTCTATTTCAACATTCACTCTCAGATATGAAAAACTTGATTATAAAGATAAGAAAATGTTTTGTCTTTACACCAACAACAAATGACTGAAAGTTGCCCAAGAGTGAGTAAAACTCATAGCTCCTGACCTCATGGGCCTTAAAATTTAGTGGTTAGAAAAGCAGTGTTTTGGGAATTTCTGGATATTAGTAACATCCTTTTGAGTCTTTATAACACAAATGACCTTCATGTCACTATTTTCAAAATACGCAGATAGACTTCTGCTTCTGGGAAAAAGGAGTATATGTACTTTTCCCTATTTGTCCATGGCATACACACAAAACAAACATAACACTGTGAATGGTGGAGAACAGTCAGATTGGCCACAGAATTTAACATCATGGTGAGTTCCCTGGGTTTTCTTTTCACCTTAGATATCCCACACTTGGAACTGAAGAAAATGGCAAAACAGAAATACCAACAGGTACAAACAAACAAACAAAAAAGCTCCATCAAAGGTCTTCTTTCTAGTGAAAAGGCCAGGAAAGGGGCAGCTTCACAAGGCAAGAAACTTATAAAAAATAACTGCTCTATTCCAGCCAACACCACGGAAACGTCTATAGTCCTATCTCCACTCATGCCAGTAAAGGCTGAATGAGGAAACAAGGCTTCCATCTTGAGAGGTTATAAAAAGACACCAAACGCCCTTGCCAGAGGTGTGTCAGAAAAGGATCAAGTAGGAGGCTGAGATTCTCATCCTTGCCAGTAAATCGTGATGCCAGTGGAGGTCACGTGGGGAGTCTGCACTTTCACTCCCATGTGGAAGTAATGAGGTATCAGTCCCCTTCCCCTTGAGGGGGTATCATAAGAGGACTAGTGGAGTGTCAGGACTTTCATCATTATCCAGTGGTGATGAGGCCACCCCCACCCCCACCATGGTGTCAGTGGAGACCAAATGGTCAGCTGGAAGTCCCACCCTGTTCAGCAGTATTGAGGAGCTCTCCCCATCAGGGTCAATATAGGCCACATGAGGAACTTGGATTTCACTTCCACCTGGCAGTACAGGCTTATCTTATTTGATTGTGCTTCATTTCATTGTGCTTCACAGATATTGTTTTCTACAAATTTAAGGTTTGTGGAAACCCTGCATTGAGGAAATCTATCAGTGCCATTTTCTAATAGCATTTGTTCATTTTATGTAGTTGTGTCACATTTTAGTATTTCTCACAATATTTCCAACTTTTTTCATTATTATTATTTTTGTTATGGTGATCTATAATCTATGATCTTTGATGTTACTACTGTAATTGTTTTGAGGCATCAAAAATCATGCCCGTATAAGAAGGCAAATTTAATCAATGAATGCTGTGTGTGTTCTGACTGCTCCACCATTGAGCTGTTCCCCCATCTCTCTTCCTCTCCTGTCACCCTGTCACCCAAGAGCTCTGATGGAGATGTACTATGAGGTTCATGTTATTTTCATTCCTGCTAACACAACTCTTATTCTGCAGCCCAGTGATCAGGGAGTCTTCAATTTTTAAGTCTTATTGTTGAAGAAATACATTTTGTAAAGCTATAGTTGTCATGGACAGTGATTTCTGATAGATCTGGGCAAAGTACATTGAAAACCTTCTGGAAAGGATTCCTGATGCCATTAAGAACATTTGTGATTCATGGGAAGAAGTCAAATTATCAACATGAACAGGAGTTTGGAAGACGTTTGTTCTAAAACCCATGGATGACTTACAGGGGTTCAAAACGTCAGTGGAGAAGTAAGTGAAGTTGTGGTGGAAATAGCAAGATAAGTAGAATTAGAAGTGGAGCTTGAAGATGAGACTGAATTGCTGCAATCCCATGATACAACTTTAATGAATGACAATTTCTCTGTATGGATGACCAAAAACAGTGATTTGTTTGAGATGGAATATACTCCTAGTGAAGATGCTTAAAGATAGTTGAAATGACAACAAAAATTTAGAATAACACAAAAGCTTAATTGCTAAGGCAGCAACAAACTTTGAGAAGATTCACTCCAATTGTTAAAGTTCTACCATGGGTAAAATGCTATTAATCAGGATTTCGTGCTGCAAAAATTACTTATGAAAAGAAAAAGTCAATGCAGCAAACTTCATTGTTGTCTTGTTTTAAGAATTTGCCCCAACTTCAGCAACCACCACCATCATCATTCAGTAGCCATCAACATTGAGGCATGGTTAGCATTTTTTAGCAATATTTTTAATTAAAGTATATATGTTGTTTTTTCAACATAAAGCCATTGCACACTTAAGAGACTATAGTATAGGGTAAAAATAACTTATATGTGCACTGGGTAACAAAAAAATTCACTTGACTCACTTTATTGTGATGGTGTGGAAACAAATCCAAAGTATCCTGTAATAAGGTGCCTTCTCTCTTTCTGTAAGGGTCAATACAAATTTTGAAAAAAGAAAAAAAAAAGAAGGAGCTTAAATTTCTCAAGGTAGTTGTAAAACTACTTCTTGTCCTAAAGAGATAAGGAGTTTAATTTTCATTTAGATGTGTATATTAATTCCATTTTATGTATATTAATATATTATACATTTACATACAATATATAATAATATATGACACTAATGTATATTAATGACAGATACATTTAAGTTAAGAATAAAAAAAAATCAAAACCAAGAGGGACATTATATAAGGGAAAAGGGTGAATCCCTCAAGAAGACATAGCAATATATCCCAGTGTATCCTAAATATGTATATCCCAAACAACAGAGATGCAAAATACGCTAGAGATTATGGGCAAGACTGTAGAGGGAAGAAATGCTGGAGAGAGTTAGGAGATCTTTTTTTTAATGTTTTTTTTTTTAATTATTTTTTAGAGAGAAAGAGAGAGAAGGAGAGAGAGCAGGAGCAGGGGAAGGGCAGAGAAAGAGGGGGACAGAGGATCCAAAGCAGGCTCAAAGCTGTCAGCACAGAGCCTCATCCTGGGCTCAAACTCACAAACTGTGAGAACATAACCTGAGCTGAAGTCCCAATTTAGCTACCCAGGCACTCCTAGAATTAGGAGATTCAAATTTATTCACTCAATAGCTATGTGACCTTGAACAATTCACTTAATCTCCTCACACCTGTTTCTCTATTTTCCATAAAATGTGTAGTTAAATCCACTCTAAAATTTTAGATCTCTCAGCAATTAGGTAATTCCATATGTTCTGGAATTTTCAGAACAAGCACAAACATTTATAATGGTAATTTTTAAATAGATATTTTTATGTTTCTAAAGAACATTTGAAATGGTTTATACAGAGATTATTATATAGACGAAATGGAGGTTAAGAAACTATAGTCAACAAATTTTAAAACAAATCATGTAAATGTCTTACTTGAAGATAGCATACCACTTTTCAAACATCCTTAGAACAACTAAATTACACCCCTAAGCCTAATGCCCGAATTCACAAATCAAAGTATAAATTATTTAAAAAATAGAAACCATAATTGAGAGAATTCAGCAGAACATATTTCCACTCTAAGCCAACATTATTCTGACCTTGAATCATGAGTTGTATCTTAAGAAATCCAATCAAATCACAATAGTCAGTGAAAATAATACTATATTTACTATATACAGTAACACAAATATGCAGAGTATATAATATAATAGTATTAGAAAATATTACCCTTTAAAAACCTTGGAAATGATCTCCTTCAACTCCTTTTTTTTTAAGTTTATTCATCTGAGAGAGAGAGAGAGAGAGAGAGAGAGAGAGAGAACACAAGTAGGGGAGGGGGAGAGAGGAGAGAGAGAATCCCAAGCAGATCCTGCACTGCCAGCATGGAGCTCAATGTGGGGCTAGGACCTCAATGTGGGACTCAGACCCACAAACTGCAAGATTGTGACCTGAGCTGAGGTTGGGGGCTTAACTGACTGACCCACCCAGGCACCCCCTCTTTCTTTATACCAGTTAGGAAATTAATAATGGAGAATTTGAGGTATATACCGAGTAGTAGAAGCACTGGATGAGGGACTCCAGGTCACTTGGTATTTACTTATGTCAATATGGAGGCTGTTACAACTACAACAAAATCATAATGTAGATTGGACATTAATTTACAGAAAAAACATTAATAGATGGTCTCAATTTCACATATGCAAAGTAAACAAAAGAAGCTAGTGTTTAAAGACTAAAACTTTAATAAGCTACCTGTTGAAGTGAAAGGTAAGCAACTAGTAAGCATTTTCAGAGCAATTATCTAAGAAACTGCCTCATGTTTCAACTTGCTAAAAAAAACCCAGTTATTATTTTCGTCAATAAACAGGTGAGAAAACAAAGCAGAGAAAAATTAATGAATGTTTTCAAGTCACTATAGTACGTATATAGATTTTCAAGGGGTATTAGAATAGATGCACTTTTTTTTTTTTACAAGAGTATGGTTTCATTAAATCTGAAAAAGTACACTGTAGGCTACTGACAGGTGCCCAATGAGAAAGCTGTCGACAAACATTTTTTTTTGAATGCTTTAACTCTGCAAGGTACTGTACCAAACACAATGATATGTCACAAAAGAAATAGAAGGCATGACCCCTGACCTTGTAGAAATTAAAAACAAAGACTGGTGTATGCCAATAATTTTTAAATGTATGATAATCTGTCATCATAGGTGAGCAAGGAAACATGATTATTTCCTTCACCCAATCAAGAAGTAAATATATTCCTAAATATTCTCAGCAGTAAGTTAAATGTTTCCTCTTACTCACATTATATTTGTGTAACCATGGTTTAGTAGTCTCTCTTGGAAGGTAAATAAATGTTAAATGAAGAAACTCTTAAATTCAAATGACATGGTTGCTTAAGATGGTAGGAGTTAAAATCCCAGGGTTTGGGGTCTCACCTGGGGCCAAATGCCATTTCCACCACTCTAACCATGTGGCCTCAGGGCCCTAGCATGACTTCCTGGATCTCAATTCTCAGAGTCCTCATTTGCTAATAAAAGGATACTAAAAAGCTAACCTCAGAGCATAATTTTAGAAACTAAATTATAATACACTCAAGTGCTTGGCATACTTCCTAATACATAATAGTTACTTAATAAATTCTAGCTATTATTAACATTAATATTAATAGTACTATAATTAATTCTAAAATGTGTTAGATTATATGAAAGAACACTTATATTTGGGTGCTGTTTCCACTGTATTATTAAAATATGGCAATAAAATGGCATTTAAAAATAACTAAAATGTGCACAAAGGTTGCCCCTATTTTCTCTCAACTATTTCTTAATATACTACAACCAGTTTTTGAGAATAAACAGACAACCTTTTAGGGCACTTGATTTACCTGCCTAGATAAAAGATAGACATATATGTATTTATTTCACATCTAGTAGAAGACTACATCATCATGACACTCAATGAAGAAAAACCTTATAGTTTGTGGCAATTGATAGCTTTTAAAGGTACTTTAAATTCCATGAGAGTGTTCACTTCCATCATACCAATCTTTTAACCTATTTATAAAGGTGCCAGGGAATTTGTCCTTTTACTGAAAGACAAAACTTACTTTTGTCTAAAAGATACAGTTCCCTGAAGGCTGTCACTCAAACAAACATTTTACATTATGGAATACCGCATCTAATACATAAATTAATGTAAAATCAAAATGTACTAGAGTTCCTCATTTACTAGAGTCCCTCCGTTACTTATCTTGAAAAATGGTACTTCTTTTTCTCAATTTTATGTCAAAATAGTTGTAAAAATAGATTTCCATATAGCGCAAGGGAATTAATTAATTCTGTTTTGTTGTGTTTTTAGCACTCAAAATTACTTAGCTGTTTCTGGACTTATAGTAACATCTGTGCAGGTGTTAAAGCATCCTCTCACTGGGAATGTCTCTTGGCCTTCTTCTCTAGTGATTCAGATCTTACTCTTCTGGATAGCAGTACTCTACAATGACAAAGAAAGATGAGCCAGCTTCAGACTGGCTTGAAACTGCTCTACCATTTATTAGCTGAATATTCTGGGGAAAATTACTGAATCTCTCTGTTTCACTTTTCCTTGAAATTAGGATTATTGTGAGGATTTGGAAATATGATATATGTAAAACACTTAATAAAGTGCCTAGTACTTGCAATGTACTCGATAAACACAAGCTATTATTTTATTATTATGATCACTCTTCAAGATACAGTTCAGATGCCATCTTTTCCATGAAACTTTTATTGACCTGCTGTAGTGGGACAAACATTCTTCTCTGACTTTGCTTCTAACACAACTCTGCTGGTTCTCCAATTTGGCAAGTTCCTTAGCATTGCAACTCCATTTCTTAGCCTAGAGATAGTAACAGCTAACTGTGCTCATATGTGCGATGTGTGCTCTCTCTGAGAGGCTAAAGTAGAACATTTGCCCTTTTCTTAGATGTAATTTCAACTTTTTGAAGAATTGTTTTTAATTTTATTTTTTGATAGAAAGAAGAAGGAGAGTGAGAAAGTGAGAGAGAGTGGGGGGAGAGGTGAACAGAGAGAGAGAAGGGGGGGGGGGGAGAGAGAGAGAGAGAGAGAGAGAGAGAGAGAGAGAGAGAGAGAATGGATCCCAAGCAGGCTCTGCACTAATCACAGAGCCTAAGGTGAGGCTCAGTCTCCCGACCCTGAGATCACAGCCTGAGCCAAAATCAAGAGTTGGACACTCAACCAACTGAGCTACCCAGGTGCCCCTCAACTTCTTGGAGATTTTTAACTCAATGGATCCCAAACTTTATAACTTGTTATGTTTCCCAGATAGGACAGAGAAGTAGCTTTTATTGTATAATTCATGCACCATTAGAATGCTCTGTGAATCTGCAGAAACTGTGAGCAAAACGTCATGTATATTACAAATATGCATGAGCATTTTTCTGAGAAAATGTTTCCGATTTTTTGTTGGATCTGCAAAGGGGTCCATCAACCAACACGGAAAGATATGGAGCACTGATTTAGAGACAGATTTGTGACCTGACTTCAGTATCTGAATAGGACTTCCTGACATTAATTTTATGAGCTATCCTCATTCTTTGCTTCATTTTTAAAATTTCTTAACGTTCATATTCTCCTTCAAAAGTAAGATGGGTTTTGCCTTACCAATGGCCAAAACAGAATAGGTTTACATTAGTCCCTTTCTTCTCAATATACCTGATTGTTATTATATACACATTGTAAAGTTTTAATTTTTAACATTACCTCCTTTTATTTAACAAATATGAATTTGGTGCCTCCTTTATTCCAGATAGGGTTCTAGGACGTGGGGACTTAAAATTAACAAGACAGAAGTTTCCTGCTGCCCTCATATATTTGTTTACTAATGCAAAAGACAGACACTAAACAAAGAATTAGATTAAATAATAGGTTAATGATATAATTTTAGATAGTTCCATGAAGAAAATGAAGATAATGGAATAAGAATGATGGTGGTAGGGTACATTCCATAGAGCAGCTTTGTAAAGTTTCACTGAGAAAGTGATGTTTGGGCACGGTCATAAAATGATATAAAGTAACTAGCCATGAGAATAGGAAAAGAACAGTGCAGACAGAGAAAACAGAGAGCACCAAAGAACAAAGTTGACATACTTGAGAAACTGAAACAATTCATTAAAATGATAATAACAAAGTAAAAATATTAATTGTTTTAGGCTGATTAAGGTTACATTTTATTTTCATTGTAGAAAATTTAGAAGATATATAAAGGAATAAAAATAGAATAAACAGTTCACAAAAAGCCTTTTAAAAGTTTGGTAAGGCACCTGGATGGCTCATTTGGTTAAGCATCTGACTCTTGATTTCAGCTCAGGTCATGATTTTATGGTCATGAAATCTAGCATGGCATCTGGCTCTGTGCTGAGCATGAGGCCTGCTTCAGATTATCTCTCTCCCTTTCTCTCTGCCCCTCCCCTGCTCATGCTCGCTCGCTCTCTCTCTCTCTCTCTCTCTCTCTCAAAATAAATAAATAAATAAGTACTATATTAAAAAATTTAAAAAGTCTTGATATTTTGGTATATTTCCTCCCAGAATTTTTAGATACACATATAGAAAATGGAAAGATATAAAATATCCAGCTGTGTACAATTTTTGTTCTGCCTTTTTAATTTATGTTTTTTAGTTAATTTATTGTGAGGAACATCTTTCTAGGTCACTAAAATTATTCATAAGCATAATTGTGAATGACTGCATATTATTGCATCATACAAAAAGTATCTTTTATGTAATCAATCCTTATGTTGGACTTTTAGGTTGCTTTTTAATTTTTGTTTTTTTTCTGGAATAAATTCTGCAATCAACACACTGGTGGAAATATTTTTGTCATTATCTTTATATAGTTTCTTGGATTAGAAGTCTGGAAGTAGAATTCATTTTGATCTTACATGTCAAAATAGCATAGAACCTGTCTTAGACTTATTTGACTTAATGCACACTTAATATAAAACAAAACCTTTAGAGCACCTTTTCAACCTACCATTTTTTCTATATCAGGCATACGGTATTACATTTATATATCCCCCGGTCATTTAAAAGTATTCCTCAAGATAGAACACCATTCTAGCCTGCAGGAGAGTGGTCTTTAACAGAGAAAGAACACTTCATGATTTAAAAGAAGTCTTTAGTGAAATGACCTCCCAGGGACTCATTAAAATTATAAGTACCAGAAGCCTGTGATTCAGAATTTAGAAAAAAATAATCTTTGTTTCTTCAAAATTCAGAAAATAATTCCAAAACTGAGATAACATTTTGGCAATGATGGATATATTAAAATTTGTACTTACAACTTTACTTTGAGCTACCTTGATCGCCACTGTGTTTTGGCAACTCTCTAATCCATTTGATTATTTATTGTCTCTCTACCTTATCCTAGAGCTATTTTTGCCCAGTGGAAGAGCAACATCAATAAACTACAAGACTTTATTAGGTTTATTCAACAAATGTTGATCTCTCCTGTTGGGCTTAATTTGTTGGTGTGTTATCATGATTCTTTTAATACATCATTTAGTGACCTTTCCTTCTTAATATTGTAGAGCCTGTGTAACATTAATACTTTTATGTACTTGCATTTGAAGATGAATTATTGGTGTGCAATTACCATTCGTGATAATTATAGTGTTGTTGACTAATACATGAAAAAGAGACATAGAGCTAAGCAACCAAGGCAATACACTAAAAGCTACAGGGTAACAAGTTGTGTACCCTTGTCTTCCATTGACTTGGAAGACCAACTTGAACAGGCAACTTAACCTCTTTCCTAATAAATACACCCTTTTGATGATGCATCTGTGCTATCTGTCAAGTGCAAATGATATCCTGTATTGATTCTTTTCTTCAATGATAGAGTGTGTGTCTAATCAAGCTCATTTTAAAGTACTTCACAAATACAAAGGCTAGAAAAATATTGAATAAAGCTTCTATGTTCACTGAAGTAAAAATGCTTCCTGAAAAAATATATTTCTAATTAAGTGTTATAAGAAAAGAGAAAAATATTTGTCTCCCATTGTAACAGAGGAACCACTCTTATGACTCTTACCTTGTTTTTCCCAAAAGTGAAAATCGAGAACAAAGGTCTCTACTAACATAAATGTAAGATATCTAAAATTAAATTAAATTAAATTAAATTAAATTAAATTAAATTAAATTAAATTAAATGTAAGATATCTAAATTAAATTAAATTAAATTATGTACAAATACTACCTATTTGTACATAAATATATTAAAATATCATTACAGAAAACTGTTGGCCTAAACATTATTGAAGACACACACACACACCTAATACCATTAGAATTTGCAACTCTTTCTTTAATATTCTGCTCAACTTAAGCTTCTTATGTATGCTTCATTAAAAATATCTTCTAGGATTTTTTTCCCAGTCTGTTGAGATTAATAGTTGTTTCACCAGAGAGCTTTTTCAGAGAGGTTTAGAAATAAATCTGAATTCCACAGCCTAACAGAAGCTGTGAACTACAACATGGAACATCTTTGACAGTCATTGGGGTATTACTTTTCCCCTTCTCATCTGTATGTTCACTGACTTGCCAACCATAGCAAAGCTTCTACGATGTGTCTAAGTCATATCCAAGAGGAATTACTTTTTTTCTTCTGAAGCCTGGAAGCTTAAGCATGCATGTTTTTGACTTTTCAAAAAATGTATTGAATATTTCATAAGTTAAGAAATTTAAGTTTTAAGGCCAAAATTCACAGGAGATTTGGTCCCATATCACCTTTATTTGTCTTCTGGGTAGATGTGTATGGGTTTTGTTTTTATTTTACTATCTAAAATTTTTTTAACTTTTCTGGAATTAATCTGTATGCATGCAATGTAGAACATGCCCTAATGATAAAACGCTTTGTTCAGGTGCTGTAAAGTGTGTAAAGGGTGCTGCTTACCTGATCCTCCTTGTGTTGGTACCAGAATCCTGACTGAATTTGCTAGTTAGAATATACACAATTTATCTTTTGTAATATCAACAGAGGTTCCTAAACTTGAGATTTAATCAGGATAAAATAAGAATTAGCTGAGATTAACTTAAACCAAAATATATGATTGTGGTAGGATATATACATTCAGCCTCTTTCAATTGGAAGCCTAATTATTTTTGTTTCTCTACATGGTACTTAAAGAAGGGTGTAAGGATCTTTTCCTTTACATCCTAGAAAGGTTTGGAGATTAATTTCTCCCGCCCCTACAAGAGAAGGAGTAATAATTTTGCTTGGCAATACTTTGGAATTTGGATTTATGAGCCATATGAAGTCTACTGAGGAAACAAGAAAAGAATTTTGACAGAAGAAGAAGAGATAGAGGGAGGGAGAGAGATGGACAGGGGAGAGGGGGGAGGGAGAGAAACAGACACAGGGAAAGACAGAATGAGAGAGAAGCTTACTGAACGAAACAGAAAAAAGCCTTTCCTCAGATTACAAGGAGATTAGTAGATGTAGCTGGGGATATAAATTGGTCCTGAAAGTCCAAGAGGAATGGTTCAAGAAGGGAAAGACTAACAAGTGAAACTAAAAAAGAATGCTGAAAGGGATATTACCTAAAGGTCCAGAAGCCAAATGGTAGCTCAGTGAATATGTAGCAATGACCAGCCCTGATTAGAACAAGATTCTCCCTTTCCTAATTCAAAGCCTTGGCCAGTTAACTCTTCCATCTGCACCAGTAACTAATATCTCAGAAAATGAACACCCAGCAAGAACAGTGACTGCCTTTTCTACAAATTTTAGCAGGAAGTCAGCAATTATTGTCTCCTGTGGGCACCCAATTTTTAAGAAGCTGTAAGAGCAAAAATGAGCAGTAGACTTGCACACTTACACCATAGAAGGGATGGACTTGACCTGAAGAAACTTCAGACTCCATTACCTCAGATGGTGATAACACTAACAAATGATTATTTGTCTTGAAGAGTGAATGTATGTAGGGGTGCCTATGTGGCACAGTAGGTTAAGCATCTGACTCTTGATCTGTGCTCAGGTCATGATCTCACAGTTCGTGAGTCTGAGCCCCACATTGGGCTCTGTGCTGATGGCATGGAGCCTGCTTGAGATTCTGTCTCTCCTTTTCTCTGCCCCTCCGCTGCTTTTTTTTTCTTCTCTCTCTCTCTCTCTCTCTCTCTCTCTCTCTCTCTCTCTCAAAATAAACAAATCAATTTAAAAAAGAGTGAACGTGTGTACAATCATATATACAATGACCACATCCACTATTCAGAATGTATCAAATGGTAACTTTTTTTAAAAGTTTACTTATTTATTTTGAGAGAGAGAGAAGAAGAAGTGGGGGAGAGGGAGAGAGGGGGGCAGGGAGAGAGAGAATCCCAAGCAGGTTCTGCACGGTCAGCACAGAGCCTGATGTGGGGCTTGAACTCAAAAACCATGAGATCATGACTTAAGTCAAGGTTGATGCTTAACCAACTGAACCACCAGGCACCCCTCAAATGGTAATTTTTAATTTTTTTTCATTTGGGAACATAGTAATTTCTAAAATGGGAATTATACTTGGTCACAATAGCAAGCATAATAAGGAGAGTCCTCTCTATTAGGTAAAAAGAAAGACTAATGGAATTAAAAACTATCTGAATTAGAAGGGATTTTAAAATCTTCTAGGCAAAGATAAATTCCATTTCACTCTTTTGTTTTGTTTTGTTTTGTCCCCCAGCCATGCTTAAATCCTACCAGGAATATTGACATCACCAGTTACTAACAAAGGTCATGGCATTTCCAACATACCTACAGTAATATTTCAATCATTACTTCTTGGATGTAAATGTAACAGGACTTGTCTCTGCAACATAGGAAACTTCTATCCACAAAATCTCACTATAGTAGTATCTGAAAGGAAAATCTGGGCACATAGTCCTTTCTGTGTTCTTAATAATACTCATTTAGGTTTCAAATGCTTTAAATCAGACTAAAGAGTTGTCTTTTATTCCCTACCAGGTGAAAAACACATCTAGAAAAAAATAATAACCCTCCTTAAGATTAGATGACAGCATGTTACTCAAGCAAAGAACCATGCAATTGCCCAGAGATGGTAATTATAGACTGCAATACAGACAATTAGTATTTGCTAAGCAATGGGAAATTTCATGTTAAGCTGTCATAACAGTAGGTTTTATTATTAGGAGATGCTGTAGTTTAATGGGCAAACTTTGGACTGGTGTTAAAAGGTCATAAATTAATTTTGTAATTGACAACCATCTTGCTTGTGATTACAGACAAGGTATCTAATTACTTTGCTCCATCATCTGTTGAAATACAAATACTCATATTTTTAAAGGACAGTTTATTTTTTTAATTTTTTTTATTTAAAAAAAATTTTTTTTTCAACGTTTATTTATTTTTTGGGGGGGACAGAGAGAGACAGAGCATGAACGGGGGAGGGGCAGAGAGAGAGGGAGACAGAATCGGAGACAGGCTCCAGGCTCCGAGCCATCAGCCCAGAGCCTGACACGGGGCTCGAACTCATGGACCATGAGATCGTGACCTGGCTGAAGTCAGACGCTTAACCGACTGCGCCACCCAGGCACCCCGAAGGACAGTTTAAATTATATGTGCAATAAACCCATTTATGCTAAGATACCAAGCAAAAATTAGAAAACAAAATATCCATCTGCATATCACTTTGGTAGGACCTTACTTTTAGGGTTATTCAGTCTTTCTGGGCTTTTTTTTTCTTTTCCTTAAAATGGAAGCAACAATAGTACTTCACCTCCTCGAGATGTTATGAAGAATAACTCACATAAGATAATGCTTATAAATCACTGAGGAATGTACTTGTTATCTAAAAATGCTTGGTGAATATTACTTCTGTGACTGGTATTTACTATTTAAAATGCCCTACAATGGACGAAACTTTTTCTAATGTTTAGGATAACTGTCAAGGTAAACCATGGGTTCTGAGAGCACTTGTTGGGAGGAGCACTGGGTATTAGATGTAAGTGATGAAACACTAAATTCTATTCCTGAAAACAATACTGCACTATATGTTAACTAACTAGGATTTAAATAAATAAAAAAGTAAAGGGAAAACAAGAAAAAATAGGCCATGAAATTGTCCTCAAAATAAAGGTATAAGGATACAAATGACTCATTAGAATATATGAAGTTTGTATTTACCTAAGAGTATTTTACAATTGATTGTGAGAAGCAAGGCTTTTCCCTAAAGTCTCATTTGTTCTCTGTGGTCTCTTAACAGATCTTCCAAATAGTAGCACTAGTTTGAAATTCCCTGAAAACTATAAATAATGTAGGCTCATGGAAAAAATTAAAAGGGTGCAATTACCTGTCTATTCTGATGAGAGGTACTAACTGAATACAAAGGCATCTACACATAAAAAATATTATATTTCAATAAGAAAACAACCTTAAAACACATTATTTTAAAGTTTACTTATTTATTTTGAGGGGTGGAGGGAGAGAGAGAGAAGGTGGGGAGGGGCAGAGACAGAGGAGAGAGAGAATCCCAAGGAGGCTCTTCACTGTTAGCACAGAGCCCGAGGTGGGGGTCAAACTCATGAACCATGAGATTATGGCCTGAGCTGAAATTAATAGTTGATGCTTAACCGATTGAGCCATCCAGGTGCTCCCTAAAACACATTTTTAAAAACATACTATAGAGTCATAAAGGCAAATGGGATTTGAAAAGACACATAGCACGAGCTTTTATTTCAGGCTTGAAACATTTCTGTAATATTATTGATAGCTAGTCACTCAGGCCATGTTTATATACCATCAGTGACTGGAAACATCACTTGCCAAATCATCTCAAGCTAAAGTTGGGCAAAAGAGGAGCCATGGCCATTGAAGAAGCACAGGTTTTTGGAGTGGGATACACTGGGTTTATATTCTGGTTCAGCCATGTATGATGAGTGTCCTCAATAAAAACAGTGGTACTAAGTCTCAAGACTCCTCATACGTAACATGTAGGGGATGGTCTCTACCTCTGGTAGCTTTCTGAGTTAACTTGTCTAGGCCAGTTATTGAATTAAACACTAAGCCAGGTGTTGCTGTGAAGGTATCTTGTAGATGTGGCTAACAGCCATGAAGATTTCTTGGGGAAGAAGAAGCTCTGTCTCAGGAGTGCCTATGTTGCTCAGTTGGTTAAAACTCTGACTTTGGCTCAGGGCATGAACTCACAGTTTGGGAGTTTGAGCCCCACATTGGGCTCTCTGCTCTCAGCACAGAGCCCACTTGGGAAAATCTGTCCCCTCTCTCTGCCCCTTCCCTGCACATGCATGTTCTGCTTCTCAAAAATAAATAAAAACACTTCAAAAAAGAAGCTGTGCCTCAAGACTGTAGTCAACTCCTGCTGAGTTTCTGGTCTACCCTGCCCTGCAGGTTTTGAACTGGTCTGACACTATTACTTATGTCTCTCTTTTGTGTACTTTCAAAGGATGGATGGATGGATGGATGGATGGAAGGATGGATAGATAGATGTTTAAAATTTTTCTATGCAATGATAAATTCCATCTCATTTTTTTCCCATCAGGAATAATGACACCACAAGTTTCTAAGAAAGCTCACAGCATTTCATTGTGTTCACAACAATATTTGAATTGTTACTATCATTACCATGTATTATATATGAATATATTATTTAATGCATTTAATATAAAATTAGAGATATACAAACTTATACAATGTATAAATAGGATATATAATAATATCCTATTGGCTTTGTTTCTCTGGAGAACACTGACTGACAGACTACCTCATAGGAATCCATCTTCTGGAAATAAAAAGGCACTCAATAAATCTGACTCCTCATGGCTCCTTTCCAAACATTCTCTGAAAATGGTTTTCCTGTAGCCTCTTCTGCTAGTCAAAGTTCTACCAGAGTAAGTGTAGTGAATAACCCTAGACTGGATATGGTATTGGTACTATAAATAATATCACTAGGACAATTGAAAAATTCAATATGGGCTATAGCTTGAAGTATTGCCCTTAATAAATACAGTGTATTTATAAAAGAGAATATTCTTGTTTTTAGGAAATATGCACTCAAGTAATTAAAGGGTACAGAAGCATGACATATACAACCTACTCTCAAATGGTTCTAGGAAAAGACGAATGTATGGAGAATTATAAAGCAAATGTGGCAAAACTATAACAATTGTTGATTCTCAGTAAAGAAAACATGTAAACGCCCTGCACTATTCTTTCAAGTTTTCTGTGTGTTTAAGATTATTTTAAAATAAAAAGTATAAAAAAGAGGCAAGTGGAAAAGGGAAGTAAAATGGTACAAATGGACCCAAAACAAAGCCTTGGTCTTGTTAGCACCTTTATCAGAGCACCTGACCTAGTTTGTGTTCTCTGGCAGTACTCTTTGCTTAAGCTTTAAGGCATTAGACCATCAGACTTATTGATAATCTTGTGCCTTACAAACTGACTGATCCCATAGTCACATTCAAAGTGGGAAAGGGGTTTGGCATATGACATAATCTGACTGAAGCTTGAAGATGGAAAAACACAGTCATTCTTCCATCACTGGCTTATATTTCCATGTTTGGCTGACTTAGTCGTAGTTTTAAAACTTAATGTAGTTTAATAACATTTAAACACAGTCTGTTTTTTCTTCAACTTGCTCAGGATTTATGTGTCATTTCAAAATCCCTCCTAAGTTAAAGCTTGCCAAAGCTGCTTCTTGGGTAAAATGAGGCACCAAGACAGTCCAACAGGCCCCATTTGACAAAACACCCCAAGAGCACCATTTACTTTGGGGCTTTGTAAGGAAGTTGTCAGCACATTACTTGAATAGTAAAATGATTCACAGAGAATGAACTTTACTCAGATGATTACTACCAAAAAGTTACAACTTCCGGATGAAACTTCTCACCATTTTCTCTGATGCAACTAATTGTGACCCACCTAATGGAAATAAAAAGCCATGCAGATCCTGCTGTTTTCAGAGCGAATGAGCCTCAAAATTCCCAGATTGCTCTCAGAACTCAGCTTCCTAGAAAATGTACATTTGGTTAGATACCCTATCATTTCAAGTCCAAAGAACATAAAAGTGTTTCTCTTTTCTCTTCTCCACCTCAGAGTTCTTGTTGTGTGTACATCTCATGGGTTCTCTCTTCCATTTTCTTGACATCTGGATGTCTGTGGCCTCTTGATCCACAGGCAATCGAACCAGAAAATCAAAACTCAAACCAGGTTCAGCTCCTTGCTCTCTGCCTCTTCAGAGATCACAAGGACTTAGGTAAGATTGTCTGTAACTGCCTGTGAACCTTCCCCTGACTCAGTCATTCCTGTCCCTTGTGCCCTAGTAAGCCCTGACCATTATTAATGCCCACCTCAAAGTAGCACATATATCATCATCCTGCACCACAGGACAGCCATAAACATCTTAAAATAATGTACTAACTGTGCTCCTTTGCACATCTATCTTGGGCAAACCTATCACCAGAGTACAGAAAAAAATGTTAAAGAATTGTGTTGCTCATGTCTTCAGAGTACAGAGAGGAACTGAAGAATGGGTTCTTCCAGATTTCAAGATGGTGGGAAAAGTCCTGTTGATGTAGAGTGGGCGAGACTTCATAACTGCACCTTTTCTGCTATAGCAAAGTTACAGATTGTCTCAGTTTGTATTTCAGAGTTAAGATGCTTCATAAATCTCTGTTCTTTTTGTTTTTGTTGTTCTTGATGAAGCATTTAATTCCATTAGTGTAACAGCCATTTTCTCCTTTCAAATCTTCTTGTTTCACTTGATCAATCCTATACATGACTGCCTAATTGATCTTCCCTCATTTTATTCTTTAGCGTAAAAACTAATAAAACACCCAAATCTTTACATCAAGAATGAATTTCAGGGGCGCCTGGGTGGCGCAGTCGGTTAAGCGTCCGACTTCAGCCAGGTCACAATCTCGCGGTCCGTGAGTTCGAGCCCCGCGTCGGGCTCTGGGCTGATGGCTCAGAGCCTGGAGCCTGTTTCCGATTCTGTGTCTCCCTCTCTCTCTGCCCCTCCCCCGTTCATGCTTTGTCTCTCTCTGTCCCAAAAATAAATAAACGTTGAAAAAAAAAAAAAAAGAATGAATTTCAGACTCTCTTATCCAGGATTTAAAGTTCTTTGGAATTTGCTACGACCCCCCTTTTCAATAATTTTCCTCCAATAACTTTCTTTCACGCTGGCTCTCCACATCACTCCAGACAAACTGGGTCATGTATTGTCCTCTAAATACACCTTGTTCTCCTCCATCTGTGGGCTCCTGTGGGCAATCTCCAGCCTACAGTGCCATCTTAACCCTGATCTGACAAGATTCCACCAATCCTTTAGGTCTGGTTTCAATGTCTCCTCTTTTATGAGTCCTTAATGATTACCTCAGACACAAACTCTTCCTATTCTGTATTTCTGAAGTAGTTCTCATATGGCTAAATAACCCGTACTTCCACTGTGAACTCCAGGAGGTCTTAGTTTCCTTCCAGGATATGGAGTCTAGTGCAGTGTCTAAGAGCAGAGGCTCTAAACCCAGATAACACAAGCTCAATTCTTGCCTCCTCCATTTCCTGGCTTATGATCTAAGCAAATTACTTACTAATCTTCCCTAGCCTCACTTTTCTCATTTATAAAATGGGGATTTAAAGAGGTTCTCTTTTTACACAAGGATTAAATGTGTTAATATATAAAAAACACTTAGACTAATGCCTTACAACACAGTATCTACTATGTGAGTATCTGCCAATATTGGTGTTATTTCTGCACATCCCTACACACATACAAATGCAATAGTGCTTTGCATATAAGGATTCTAAAAATATAGGTCAACAAGTATCGGACTAATCCAGGCAGCTTATGGAGATGTGCTCTTGATTTTCTATAGTCACTCATCTCATGCACTGACAAAATTGGGGGAACTGATTTTTAAGAGGAAGATGTTTGGTTAAACACTTCTTTGGCTAAAACTAAATAAAATTTTAAACTAAATTATAAAACAAAATCTGTGAAGTTATTGGAGATAAAGAATGAACAATCTTATAAGTTAGATACTCAAAGTCCCGCAGGAAAGGTTGGTGACATAACTCTAGAACAGAGTTGGCATGACACAGCTAAGAAGATAAAATATCACCTTCCAGGTTTTCAGGTTCTCACATTTGTTGAGCTGAGTGATTTCATAAGAAAGTCAATGTGTGGGAAACCAGGGGTCCTAGATTTTATTTCTGACTTGTCAGAGAGTCCATTTTGAGTATAAGAAGATTCTCCACATGGCCTAAAGTAAAACCGTGGTGATATTTTTTCCAAGGAATTTTTTCTGATTTGTAAAATAATGTATATCTAATTGACAAAAGGCTGTAAAGTTAAATCACATTATTACATTTTAAATCAACTGTCTTTCCCAAAAGAATTAAAAGCACATCAGATCAGGACTACATAACCACTGAACATGGTTTTCCACCTGTCAAAGTGGAATTACAATACACTCTTTAGGCAAGACATGTCAATACCTGGAAAATCACTTATCCCTGATTACTACATTCTCTAGTTATGCATCATCTGCATGGAGGGATCATTTTGAACCCAAGGTTTAGTGTACAAGTCCTGAGTGATTTTCTCCATTTATCTTTCTCATCTCATCCCTTCCTCATCCACAGCCCCAAGTCATGAGCACACACAAGTACTGGCATTTCCCAGAATGCACCCTGTTCTTCCCAGCCCCTCTATGTCTGCACATGTAGTACCTCTTTTCCCCTCCTGGCATGGCAAAATTCCATACATCCTTTAAATTATAGTCCCTATGTCACCATTTGCTCCTTTCTAGATTTGTCTGAGCATGGTTAAACATCTCCATCTCTTGTGTTTCTGTAGTGCCATAATCACACCTCCATTGTTTTGCTATTACAATCACTTATTCATGTATCTACTACATGATTGAACCGTGAAGGCCCAGAGGACTGTGATGTGGATCAATTCATCTGTTGGTCTATTGTATCCAGTATGAAGTAGGTCCTCAAAAAATACTATTTCAACCAGTGCATGGATGAATTTCTATCTCTTTCTTAATGGAGCATTCAGCTTTCTGTCCATGTAAATCTCCTACAGATTCAACATATCTTACTTTTATATAAACCAAATCTGTTTTAATTTTCATTTAAAATGTCATGTTTGTCACCGACATCCATTTATACTTTTCAGAACACTTTCTTCATTCATTCCAAATTCTCCCCCAAATTACTTAGGGGTTTTAAGGACAAAGTGACTGCTCTCATGCCTAATATAGGATCTCACATTTGACAGCAAAATAAGTATTCTGAATTTCAAAACCAGGATTTTTATCAATAATTCCTCCCCTCCCCCGTGCCCATCCTTTAATCACAGAGTATTTGCATATGTACACAGTCCACTGTGCTGGTGTATTGTCTTTTCCCCAGTTTCATTAGTATAGCCATTCACTGATCCATTCACCAATCCATCCATCCATGCAGCCAACGATTCCTGTTAAGCACTTATTGCCTATCAGGCACTGAGCTCAGGCCTGGAGATCCAGTGATTAAAAAGACTTGCCCTCACAGAGCACCCAGTCCACAGAGCAAGCCAAATAACAACCACCACCACCACAAGAGATAACACGCGTTCACTTCTAGACAACAGTGCAAAATACAAAGGATGGAATGCAGGAAAGCACGGATTCTCTGATACTTCGTAAAGACAGATTTGAAATACCTCAAATGCCATACCTGTAAGGATCCGAGGATACCTTGATGTCCCCCCAGTTCATCCTCTCCACTGACTTTAGCAAAGTAACAGGAACCACATCCTAACCTCTCCACGGAATCTCTCAGTGGCTCTCAACTACAGTCAGGAAGCACTTTATTTGAAACTCACAGAGCCCTTTCCCCCTCAGCTAGCCTGTGGGGTGATGAAAACATGGGAGCCGAGCCTATCAGTGCTCATATCAAGCAGCTGAAAAAGTTGTAGCCCATGAGTCATGGCTCTTTTCATGTGTTTCCAGATCTGTGGGAGGAGAGGCCTTTGGCTGGCAGCACTGGCAATCTAGCACCTATGATCATCACTGGGTGGGGGGCAGGGGAGAGAAAGATGCTAGAGCCACCAGGAGAGCTACATAACCCTCCCACCTCCCTAGAGTGTGCATATCCCCACTGCCACCACCAGACCATGCCTCAAAATAGTGTGAGAGCCAAAACCCACATTTTCAAAAAAAGGGACAAATAAATTAAGCTTCTCCCACCCACCTCCCTTATGTGCAGCTAAGGAAAATCAAATGAAATAAACAAGCAAATTAGCAGCTGGTAGGTGAGCTTCAGATCATGCATATGTTTTGAAGGCTCTGCCAAAGGGCTCTTCCTGAATTGGATTTGTTCTGTTGGGAAGATAATAGTGATCATACTACTAATATTAAGGCCTAACATCTATTGAAAGCTTACTGTGTACCAGACACCAAGCTTACAATTTACATGCATATTCTATTTAACTGTTAGAAACTTCATGAGCTATGACTGTAATCGAGACTTTACAGATGAGGAATTTAAGGCTCAGAAGGTCCTAACCCATTTGCCATGGTTCACACAGGTAGCAGGTCCCCGAGTGGATCCCATGCCCATTAATGTCTGAAACCTGATGCTATTACACAATATACTTTCTTAAACAGGAAGGAAAATATTCAAGTAAGATCATTAAAGCATTGGCATTTTTCCCTATCATCAATTATTAAGCAACCTATAAATTCATGTGATTTACATTTCAGCAGCAAAGTCATCTTGCCCCCTTGCTCTGTATTGGTAAGAAACAGTAAAAAGAAAATACTTAGGACTTGAGTTGATCACAGGGGGAAAAATAATTTTTCTCCATTGTTCCTAGTTTCTTTAGGGAATGTTTCAGCCAAATTACTACCTTTATAGACACATATTTACAAATGCCTTTTATCTAGTAAGGCATTGGCTTTATATTATTATTTAGCATAATTTAGAAGGAATTTTCATATTTAGAAAGGAACAAATATTTTTAGTGTCTGTCATCTGCAGTCTAGAAGGTTCCCAATAAAGAAAAACATAGCTCCTGGGGCGCCTGGGTGGCTCACTTGGTTAGGCACTCACTTCAGCTCAGGTCATGATCTCATGGTTCATGGGTTCGAGTCCTGCATTGGGCTCTGTGCTGACAGCTCAGAGCCTAGATCCTGCTTTGGATTTTGTGTCTTTGTCTCTCTCTGCCCCTCCCTCACTTGTGCTCATCTCTCAAAATTAAACGTTAATTTTTTTTTAAAGACATAGCTCTTTTTTTTCAATATATGAAATTTATTGTCAAATTGGTTTCCATACAACACCCAGTGCTCATCCCAAAAGGTGCCCTCCTCAATACCCATTACCCACCCTTCCCTCCCTCCCACCCCCATCAACCCTCAGTTTGTTCTCAGTAAGACATAGCTCTTTAAATAAGAAGTGAGAAATCTGGTATTTTCATTTAACAGTTATTAGTTAGGGCACCTGGGTGGCTCAGTCATTTGAGCATCTGACTCTTGATTTCGGCTCAGGCTGTGATCTTCCAGGTTGTGAAATCAACCTGTGGGCTCTGCACTGACAGTAAGGAGCCTCTCTCTGCCCCTCTCCAGCTCTCACTCTCAAAATAAAGAAATAAACATTAAAAACAAGTTATTACTCTTCCTCAGAGATCACACAGAACTTGTAAATAGCGTATCTGTAGAATATTGAAGATGCCTGGATAGAAGGAGATTTAAATAGCTTTAACAATTTTTTAATTTAAACTGGAAACCTCCCAGAAACCAGCCCTCTAAAAAGATCACAGAGTTTTCAGGTGGGGTAAGAAACAGACCTAGAAAAAGCCCTCCCATGGAACTCTGAATGCTGAAGAAGAACAAAACATGGCTGTATCCATTCTGATGCCTTCAGTATCTGGGGCAGTTGGAGAGAAGAGAGGGGTCTCCAACGAAGCCCCTGAAGGCTTTTTACTCAGGGAGCTCTTCAACTGTCCTCCCCCTATAAAATCCCAACCTGGCTTCAACTTGAAGAGTTACCTGGTCTTTAGGTGCTTCTGATGCACATCAGCTTATTAAAGACTTTAACCTCTTTGGGGGGGTCACTTGAATTAGTTTCTTTTGACATCATTAATTATATGCCTCTCTGCATTAGAATGTAAGCTTCTTATTAGTCCTTATCACTAGGATCCATCTTTCTGGTTCTCCACCATCACTAGAACTTAGGCTTCTCTCATGGTAGGCACTCAACAAATATTTGTGGGCTGACTTTTATTTTAAAAGGGAAATAACTCCTTCCTAACAACCTATACAATTGGTTCTTGCAGATCATGTGAGCTACCACTTGTACTCTGGCTCCTTGGAAAGAATGTTTATTCCAAACGCCCTAGTTATCTTGCTCTTGAATGCAGCCCCAGTAAATGAAGCTTCTTATAATTCTATTTACACTGATTTTATGGCCTTAACTATCAGTTAATCCTGTCAGAGGAAAAAGCATAGTGGTCCTTTTGTATAGACAAATGAAACAGGGCTAAAATTAACCACACTTGAAAAAGGAAGCCACAAAAACTATACAGAATCTTCCATTCAGGGAAAATGGTCACTTAATATTTTTTTGCTAACCAAGCCCTTAACAGTGAGCACTATTTGAAAAGCTCTCAAATACCCTGGAGCCCAGGAAAGTCAGGAAAGGACTGCACAAAAAATTCCAAGCTACCAATCAGAGGAAGGAGGCCATCAGATTGAAATCTGTCATATTATGTCCATTTTGCTTTGTTCCTTACTATTTCATTTAATTAACTCCTTCTGCATAAAAGGAGGTTAGGATTGTGGAAGAATTGTTACTATGACTTTGGGTAAGCAAGGGTCCCATTGGTACAAAAAGGGAGGAAATGCTTTAATCCCTTAGTAGGAGCTACAGCTAAATGAATGGTTCCTGGCATTGATATTTAGAAAGTCAGCCTGACAGAATCTCTGTGATCTTCTGACATGACAACGTTTACACTTTTATGGACCAACAGGAGGAGAACTAATTTCTTTAGCAAATGCTCCAGGCACAGTTATTATCTCCCTACCTGGAGAGCAATGGACAAAAGGAACTCGATCTTCCTCCAAATGCTAAGTCCCATTTGATGGCAAACAGACTGAGCAGGGGCCAGACTTGAGCTATAGAGAATAGTTAAGAGACAATTGTATCAATCCAGGAGCAGAGAGGATGGGGAAAATTGGACATATTTGAGAGCTAAAGTGGATTTAGAATTAATATTTACTGTAGATGATGGTATATATGAACATATTCTTTAGAATTCATGTTATTGCATTACATCAGTGACCAAAGCATAAAAACATTAGTTCTAATGATATTTGTCAAAATTATGTTTCTAAGACACTAATTTATTTTCAGCCATTCTCTCCTCTGTTCCACTGCTGCCCCTTATGCAAACCTCTATTGTATTATTCTAAGTTCCATTTGTAAGAGTACAGTTACAAGAGTAACTAAGGTCTTTTTATGAGGATTTTTTTTTCCGGAAATTTGAAAATGCATGACTAATGTTTGGGTTACAGTGACATCCAGATATATTTGATAGCACATTTTAATTTTTCACTGAGTCCATAAATAACTTGGAAAACTTCTTCCATTAAAAATTAGAAGAAAACCACATGCATAATGCTAACTGAACTGCGCATATTGCAGATTTTTCTTCATTTGTCTCTTAAAATTGGATTTATCTCCCAATTATTTCAAATTTCCAAGACAAATTCACATACAATTTTATTAAAATGCAGTTTCTTTGTGGGCTACTTTTGCTAGGTCAAACACATTCACTCAGTTAAGATGAAGTGCGATTAAACCAGTTTTACATGAAGCAGTAGGAATGGTAGCAGAGTAGCTTGCTCCCTCAAAGATGGCACCCTCTTGCAACACCCAACATGGTATGTTATTTCTATCTTCCAACCAACTTTAAGATGTTGCATTTACCACTGTCATCTTTCCTCAACAGTAGCTCATGCCCTTAGTGGTGCTCAAGTATATTCACAGCAGTTTTAACAGGGTCTTGGGAATGAATTAAGTTTGTTGCTCATAGGCATTTAGAGTAGATAGAAGGTTTATCCTCTTTCAGCTGTAGAGAAAGCTTTTACCGATTTCCGGTCATTGTGGGCATCTTCATTTCTGGACCCAAGTCATGTCTATTTTCAGTTCAGAATGCTGGTCTTGTCTCCTCTGAAGTCCATTTTCTAGATAGAGCAAGTCAAGACTACTCGTTCCCCACCCATGTCAGTCCTCTGTGACTTCAGTCTCTTCTGTCTTCAACACTTCTTATGCTTGCCTCATCCTCCTTTATAAAGCCTATTCCTTTCTCCCATATGATCTCCTTTAATTCTTAAACTCTGCCCCTAAGTTATTGAGGGCACAAGAAATACCACACACATGATCTCTTCTAGCATTAACATGCCAAGGCAAACCACTCAAGTCAGATTCATCACAAGGCACTAAAATTTAAAAAAAAAAAAAAAAAATCAAGGCCTGTGACTTTAAAAAATGTCAGGTAAAGTGAATATCAAAACATGTCAGGTGAAGTGAAAAGAAGGGATTTTAAGAAGTGAGAGACCCACCATTCATGTTTTTGCTATCTGTGTATAGTATGGAATCACTATTATCCAAAGACATAGAACAGAGTGGGAAAGACTTGATGCTATGGAGATCAGGGTGTGGATCAGAGTACAGTTAGAAGAGGGTGGCAATGGTATATGAACTATACATATCTGCTCTTGATTCCTGGCTCCTGGCTCAAATGTTAATGTGTCATGTTGGGCAAATTATTTAAACTTTATAAGCTTTAATTTTGATTTACATAAAACAAACATAATAATACTTCCTCATAGAGCTTTTGAAAATGAAAGATAAGTGAAGTGCTCACTGCATGGCTCGAGTCAGAGGGATTTTACTATCAAAAATTCTGAAATCTTCGTATCAGGAACCTACTATTTTTGGATTTTTAATGTGATGCAGCTCTAGGCTTCTTTAATTTTGGCACTTATTTCCATTTTTTTAAGTTTATTTATTTATTTTGAGAGTGAGACAGAGAGAGAGCAAGCAGGGGAGGGGCAGATAGAGAGGGAGAGAGAATCCCAAACAGGCTCTATGCTGTCAGCATGGAGCCTGACACGGGGCTCAATCTCACAAACTGTGAGAACATGACCTGAGCTGAAACCGAGAGTTGGGATGCTTAACCGACTGAGCCACCCAGGTGAACCCTGTGATATCCATTTCTAATGTAGTTGTTTACCATCCTTTTAATGCACCCACAGCTATAGTCACAGTGCTATGTTCACGGTTTCCCATACAGACCACAAATACTTCTTTGTCTTCGCTCATCTTCATTTTCAGTACCACCTTTCCCCACTATCTTCCTCTCTCCTTATACACCTAGATCCTGCCTCATGAAGCTTTCCCAGATTGCACCGTGGCTCAGTCAACTCACCTTTCTCAAAATATCTATTCGGTATGTAACATGCCATTTGCCCATATCCTCTCTTGGGTCTTGCCCTAGGTATTTTGAGATATCACTGAAGGGAATCAACATGGACTCAAAAATATGAATAGTCACTACTACCCTTTCCTTCTTCGTCAGTAACACTGATATTTCAGTTAGGTGCTGCTACCTTCACTGAGCACTGATGTCTCTGCGTGACACCGGGGATACTTCCAGACCCTACCTGTTTGAGTACTATTAATTAGCTGAGTAGCCAGGTCCTTGTTTGGGTAGTCAGTGATTAGCCAGTGATTAGTGTTTGAGCAGCCAGTGGAACCCTCCAGTTCGTCAAATGGACACTATTCCTTAGGCGAAGTGGGAGACAATGCCTCCGTTCCATTTGCTATCATCTATTAAATGATAAAAACTTGGTATCCATGACCTTATAGATGTAAGAGTAATATCTCATGAATATTAACATATTACAGAGGAATTTCAGCTCTATGTCACAGTTCTTTATTTCTCTTTAAAATTCTCATATGACTCATTTGTGAACGGAAATGCTATGTTGGGGACAAATTCAACCAGCTCATCACATCACTCTGCCCCTCTGATGACTAAGACTTGCTTATTAGGTCAGGTTTGTCTACTGATTCTCTTCGTTTAGATTTTTTCTTCTTGGAAGCCCCTCAGTCCCCAGCTCTGGAAGCTGCCCCCAAGGAATCTCAGGTTTTCCCAAATACGAATCTTCTAAATGGATGTAGCTTAGGCATAATCACAGAACACACTATCTTCATATCATTTATGCTGTTCATTTCACCCTTAATCATTTACTCATTCAAGTCATAATTTAGTCTTTTATGTGTTTTTTGTCTTATCTCTCCATCTGGATTGTAAGTTCCCTTGGGACAATGAGGGGAGTATCACAAGATCTGAGAAGGAAAACACTATGTTACGACATTGTACATATTAATAAACATTTTCTGAGTGATTTTGGGGGAAATGTTAAATGAAGCAATAGACAGAATGGCAAAGAATGGACATCTGAAGATGATATGAAAAGTGTGCAGGCAGTGCTCATTAATTCAGCAAACATTTATTGGGGAGGTACTAAATATTCATCACTTGGGTAGTTACACCAGGGACAAAAGGAGATCTCAGTCTAACAAAGGTATTCAGTATGTTCAAAGGTATATCTTTTTTTTCTTTCATGACTGTAACAAATATAAACTTCGGGTAGTATGGGAATGAAGGCATGCAAAGAAACCCAAGAATGTTAAAAGGTTATGAATTTCATTTCTTACCAATAAACACAGTATACTACTGATGAAGTTATTAGATCACCTAAGGATCATCTTTGTGTGATTTCCTTTATGTATAGCTACTACTTGGAAGTTTGTTTCAATGAAGACAACATCCCTTTGCAGAAGTACAGGGTTCAGGGCAGAAGTAAAGCACCTTCAAGTTGTTTAGATGTCATGGTGATCTGAATGGTTGGTCTTTATATATCCAGTAGTAAATACATTTGGTGCTCTCCAATTAAAGAACTGGGTCGTTCTCCCTGCAGGCAATTCTAAGTGGGTAAAGGCAATGTGTGTGCCAGGCCAGTGCCCAGTTTTCTGGAGTGACTTTTCTATTGGATAAGTGCAAAATGTGTGTTTTTCCTAACAGTCACATGGCAAGTGCCTAAACTTTCCCTAGAATAGTCAGACCTTGAATTGACTCACATTTAAATATTAAAACCCAGTGATTGTTTTGTCTATAACAAATAACCCTTATATCCCTTTTTCCTAACCACATAAGATAAACAATATAACATATATCATACAAAATTATTTAAAATGGTCCTTTTAAAGAATTTCATTCAAATACAAAATATCTGCTGACCTGCAAACTCTGAAAAGTAGCTGTTTTAATTTTGTTTTAAACAGGAAGAGTTACTGAAAATGAAGGTAGGTGGGATATGAATGCATGGGCAGAACAGGGTGAAATTTACAAATACCTAGCACACACTATAAATGTCACTCTTTGCCAGTAGGAAGATAATTTTATTTTAAAACATTAGAATAGAGTGTGCAATTTGGAAATGCTGGCAAGGAATTTTACTTTTTTTTTTTTTAACACACTTAATTATTGTTGACAGAGACAGACAGAACATGAGCCGGGGAGGGGCAGAGAGAGAGGGAAACACAGAACCTGAAGCAGGCTCCAGGCTCTGAGCTGTCAGCACAGAGCCTGACGCGGGGCTCGAACCCATGAACCATGAGATCATGACCTGAGCCTAAATCTGACACTTAACCAACTGAGCCACCCAGGCGCCCCTAGGAATTTTACTTCTAATTTTTTTAATGTAATATTCAAATTTGAATGTCAGTCTAATTGATTACTAAACTAAATAAGAGAGTGCACATCCTTTTGTTTTGACCAAAGCCTCAACTGGCTATTAAAATATATCCACTGTGATAAAATGTCATGTGCCTATTCATTCTTTCATCCATTCATTAATTCACTTATTCATAAATACCTATTAAGGGACTGTTAGGAGTCAGGCTTTTTTTTTTTTTTTTTTTTTTTTTTTTTTTATTCATTCACTTATCATCACTTCTTTTTGTCAGGACTTATTTTAGGGGTAAATATTCCTACAATAGGTAAGAACCAGTTCTGGGCCTTAAAATTTTTTTAATCTGGTGGGAAAGGGAAATAGAGATGTGGACACTAATACAGAGTCCTAATCAGCTAATACAGTGGGACGTGAAATCACAAATAGCAGTGTGTTTGTTACTAACTGAATTATACTACCCTAAGGCAGATCTGGCATATATTTACATTCATCTTTATGCATTTGGAATTACTTGATTCTCATTTGTAACAGATTTGTTTCCAAGTCTAAATTGCAAATACCTCCCTGATATATTCAAACCTCAGCTACTGGGTTTCTGCATTTGAAAGATTCCTGTTTGAACCCATGACTGTGTCCAAATAGGAAAGAAAATGCCTTGTGGAAAAGGCAAGCTGAATTTGCTATTGATATTTATAATCCAAGCATTTGAGGAAACTTCTATGTCCGGTCCCTGAGTTCCACTTAAATTACACCCGTGATTACATTTCACAAAGGATGCCAGATACAGAGGCCAGCCACACACTCGCCTAGGTAGAAGATGATTACACTTGGCAACTAGAAAGTTACTTAATGCAGTTGCCTTCTCATTCATTAGAGAACACAGTTTGAAACAGGAAGGTTATTTCCAAGATATGAGTCCCTTTAGTAGTAAATGCATCCAATTGACTAGAATGAGTTATGGGACATATCACCTAAGGGTGAGACAACTACAGCTCGTGGATGAATGATATGCAGAATTTAGGACAAATGAGAT
Organism: Prionailurus viverrinus; assembly: GCF_022837055.1. NCBI lineage: Eukaryota > Metazoa > Chordata > Mammalia > Carnivora > Felidae > Prionailurus > Prionailurus viverrinus. The sequence continues at coordinate 36,568,467 of NC_062573.1, read as the reverse complement.
CACACTATAGTTTACCATTCTTTTCAGAACAGGTATTTTTTTCTCTTTTTTGGAAGTTCTCCAAATTATATCTTTTAGAAGGTTCTGGTTTAAGAATTCCCTTGGATGAAAGATCAGTAGGAGAAAATACTACCCATTCCGCTGATGAAGCATGTTTTCATTCTGCTGCAGGCTCATCCAGGAAACAAAATGTTACTTTTTTAATAAAAATTATCATAAATTAGCTTAAACATTATACTGTAATAACTGTACTCTTTTGGCTTACATCATATCAGATTTGATAAATGAATTTATATCAACTACATACAGGAGATATTCAGAAGTAGGGTAGGAGACTTTCTACTAGAGGATATTTACAAAGCTTTAGAGCCTAACTAAATTCCAGTAACATAGACTCATAAAAAGGTATTTAAGCTCTTAAAATTTTTCTATCAGTATTAGTTTTCCGTGTACTTTGAATTGTTCATATAAATACTAACATTTTCATGAAATCACATTTTCGAGTTACATTTAAATACCATCTGAAATATTTCCAGTGCTGCAGATAGAATTTTTGTTTTTAATCCTGATAATTTACATCATATTTGGCAGCCCACAACACTTTTACTAAACATTCTAGAACACACTGTTCTTTTCAACCATCCCATAAAGGCATTTTGGCTAAGCAAAGGCATAGAAGAGAGTAAGGTTGGATTACCAGTCATCAAAACTGACAAAAAATTAAGTGAGCTAGTCCTAATGTGATTGAGAAGAAAAGGGGTATGTTCATTTATACATGCCAGCTCTGTGGGATACAATCATTCTGGGAAAACAGGAATAAGTTAGAATTGATCTCTGCCTTAGAGGACTCACATTGTGGTTACAGAAGCAGATGTAATGGAAGTATGGAGAAGGAGAAGTATGGAGAAGTATGGTAAGGGGTTGAGAAGGACAAATAATAGCCAGATACGCATGACAGATGGTAACAAGCACTGTGTAGTAACACTAAGAACCAAATAAAGTGCATGCATATGAATGTCTCAAGAGGCAAAAAGAGACACATTGAGAAATAGCGCTTTATCCTCAAGGTATGGAAATGACATGTTGCTATTTGCTCTCAGCTGTAGGTTTGAATGGATGGAAGACAAAACCAAAGATAAGGAAAGGTGAAAAGACTTCTGTAGCCAAGCATTTTTTAAAACCAAAGACAATTCTTAATCTTTGAGACTCAGTTCTGGATCCACCTCCTTCATAAAGCTTCCCTGAGACCTCTAGCCTCCCAGGACTTTTTCTTCCTCTGAATCTGTTGTTTCTGTCATCTATCCAAGTTCCTGCCTGAAACTTACAGTACTGTCTTTTTTCTTTTTTGCTAGTGTTACATATCTGTGTTGCTTGGCACAGGCATCATAAACTCCTTCAGGGTAAAGTTAATATTTAAGAGTAGCAACGGTCTTTAATCTATGTGGAAGTGAAAGCAGACAGAAATGGAGACTGTTTCCTATGGCATTGTGCCCCCACAAAAAAGGCTCTCAGCAAATGTTTCCTAATGATGGTGCTAATGATGTAGCCTAACACTAACTGGCTTTGGCTTCATAATTAGGGCTGCATTTTGAATGTGTAAAATGTAGCTGTGTATATAGGATTCTCCTACCAAGAATATGAAAGTGAGGTTACCCTCTGAAGAGTAATTCCCTGCTAAAAGGGACTCTATCTATAAGGGTTGCCTTAAAATTACAATGTCTCTCTGGTTAAAAACAAGGAGATGGAGAACAGTGTCAAGACTTGGCTGATATGAAAAAGAAAGTTATAACCTCATATCTAGAGTAACATATCTAGAGAAGGGATATACTAGAGGTGATGGTATGTTTGGATCAAAACACGGGAAATCCCAAAGACGGGAAAATGTTAGCATGCTCATAGGTTGGGAGGAGAGAAAAAAAGAGGGAAGAGTATGTGTGTATGGGGCAGGCAGGGGGGAGAGGTAGAAGAAGAGGAAGAAGAAGAAAGAGGAAGAGGAGGGGGAAAAGGAGGGAGAAGGAAAAAGGAAGAAGAGGGAAGGAGGAAGGAGAGGAAAAAAGAGAAGAAAAGAAATGGGAGGGAAAAAAAAAAAGAATAAGAATGTGACTGGCCAAAACCTCTGTACTTAACATCAGAGTTGTAATCTTGTGGGAAAAGATGGTTCAAGATCATTCATATTCCTCTGATCAACAATCCTCCATTTATTCAGGAAGGGAGTGGCAATTGTTGCAGGCAAACCTAAACTTTTTCTTTTTGAGCCAGTCCTTATCATAAATTACTACACCAGCAAAATGCAATTGGCTGCAAAACCCTTTGTATATGGAACATACACCTCCAGATCAGTGTTCCACAAAAGCACGCTGGAAAATGATGTTAAATCACTCTGGTGCTCTCTGTTAGGGGAAAGAAATGCTACATAGATGAAAGACAATACATTACTCAAATTATTTTTAAAGTTTACTTATTTTGAGAGAGAGACAGAGAGACAGAGAGAGAAAGAGAGAGAGGCAGAGAGAGGGAGAGAGAACCCCAAGCAGACTCTGTGCTGTTAGCATGGAGCCTGACATGGGACTTGAACTCACAAACTGTGAGATCATGATCCAAGCTGATTAAGAGTCAGATGCTTAACCGACAGAGCCATCCAGTCGCCCTTCTCAAATTATTTTAATTGTGGCCATTTATGTAGGTATTCAAAAAATTACAGGTACATAAATTGTGGCATTTATGCCAAGAGTTATTTATGAAGTCTATGTAAATTCTCTGTTGAAAAGAGGAAACCAGTTTGTTAACTGGTATCATTAGCAGCAAACACGTGCTCAGAATCAGGGCCCATCATAATGGCCCTGCCCTGCATAATGGCCCAGGACTAGCACTAATGGGCCCTCCATAAAAAAGAGATACTCTACCTCTTAAGCAACTTTCAAATCCATGGAAAAGCAATATGCACACATATGCAAGAAAAAATTAAAAAATATAAAAATACATAGTACAGCAAATGTACTCGCATATATAATGGCATAAAGATTGGAACAGTAGTCTCAGGAACTGAAAAATAGGATAATAATATAATGGAATACACACAGGTTTTAGACAAAGGAGATCTTGGGAGATCTTGCCCTCACACATAGGAGCTGTGTGAGCTTGGAAAAGTAACTAACCTTTCCAAGTCCCGGTTTCTTCATCTTGAATATGTGTATAACTGTGTCTATATTTCAGGGTTATTGATATAAAAGACTTACATTGATCCCAATATTCAAAATTTATTTATTTTTGGGACAGAGAGAGACAGAGCATGAACGGGGGAGGGGCAGAAAGAGAGAGGGAGACACAGAATCGGAAACAGGCTCCAGGCTCTGAGCCATCAGCCCAGAGCCTGACGCGGGGCTGGAACTCACGGAGCGCGAGATCGTGACCTGGCTGAAGTCGGACGCTTAACCGACTGCGCCACCCAGGCGCCCCGATCCCAATATTCAATTGAGGGTGGGTACCATTATTATTTCATTCCTACTGTCCTGTTGGATGCAGTAGAAAGAGACATGATATAATCAGGTGTTGGTTATCATATTTCTGCAGAAGAGACTTTGTAAAGATTGACTTCAGCAGCATCTTAATTTCATGCTAAATCTTATTCTTAGAATAAATAACTCCCTTCTAATGAAATGTTCCCCGTGCTCACTCAGGGATTTCTTGCCACTCAGTTCAAACTCATCACACACATGCTATCGAGCTGGTAACCCCTGGCATGATTCTGCTTCTTGACTGCCCAATTAACTGCACAGCCCATCACTTCAGCTACTTCCAAACCACGGTGCATCCCTGAATCTCTCTCCTCTCCACCAATGGCTTCCTCTGCCCCTCACCAAGGGCAGCGGTGAGCTGCCAGGGCAAGATGAGCATCTTTGTGGACCTGGCTCTTTGCAGAAACTCACAGTCCAATACTAGAAAGTCCTTCGCCAAAGCCTGGAATCCTTTATTTACCTCAGAGTGATTCATTTTCAACAGACCCTCCATTGGTTTTCTAGTCTACTTGTCTTCCCTCACATCTCAGCTGATTTATCTAGATTCTGCCATTTGTTGACAAGAATAGGGCCACCCAAAACCAACAGTCTATGAAGCACAGGCCAGAAATTCATGGAATTGTCTCTAATTTATCCCCGTTCTTCTCCTATATGGTTTTAGGTGGCATGTTGTGAAACTAATCATGACAGTTAATTTTTAAAGTATTGTTTTACCACGTTAAAAGTAGTTTTAATCCTAAATTTTCATTTTAAAATTAATAACAGTATTTTTGTGTAAAATACATGTAACAAAAGGAAAGGTTAAAGGCATAATTACATATATACTGCTTGATTAATGTCAGGGACCTCTAAAGACAGTATCTATGAGTATATGTTAAAGTAGTATTTCCATATTAGAGAATTATGTCAACAGATCAGGATGATTTGTTTGCTACTGTCAGATATATGTTAATGTTTCCTTTAGTGGCTTTCAATGTGTTTTATTGATTCTAAAGACTATAATTTGGTATGAAAAACCATTCTGGTCATATTTGGTTTTAAAGAAAATGCTATTCACCTCAATATCAAGGCACCCAGCAATGTGATTATAATATAACCAATAACAGATTGGGCCTTATCTTAAAGTCATAACACTAACCACAATACACAGACTTGCCATCATCCTAAGAAGGAAGTTGTTGCTATAAAGAGATTAGACCCAAGATCTCCTCAAAGAGCCTGAAGAAGAGAAGTGCTTATATAGGAAAATGACAATTAAAACTAGCACCACAACAACTAACAGTAATTGAGTGCTTATGAGGTGTGTAAATGCTAAGCATTTTACATATCATTTACTTCTAGGGACTAAGGATAAAATATTCTGACATTTCACTGAAACAAATGAACTTCTAGGTAGAACTGCTACATCTATAGACTATTAGTAGTAATAATAACAATAGACTATTAGTGGTAATAATAATAATAATAAATATCAGTAACTTTTATATATCAGTAATTTATAAATCAATATATCAGTAATTTATAGATATATTTTTATATATATCACTTATTTATAATGTGTCAGATATTCTGCTGAGTGTTTTATATGTGTGATCTCACTTAATCCTCACAATTATACATGGGACAGCTACTACTACGTGCGTGTTACCAGTTGGGAATCAAAGTTCTCAGATGATAAATGACTTACCCAAGGTCATATAATTTGTAAGTGTCAGAGTCTGGATTCAAATCCAGGCTTTACTTAAAGACAGGGCCTTTAATTGAGATAGTATATTCACAACCACAATTTGCTATAACCTTCTTGAAATATGAAAGGGTAGCTTGCTAGGATAGCAGTAGTCTAGTGACTTCTACCCAGAGAAATTCACACCCAATAGCATGGAAACAGGGAAAGCCTTACTTCTTTCTTCTAAGCATTTGGGATCTATAAAAATAAAAATTCAAAATTTGTGACTGTAAAATAGAACCATACTTTACTTATAAAAGCCACAAGGCATTTAATAATTTTTTTCTTGATCCTTTATTTTATATTAAATCATTCATATGCATAAAAAATTTTGTCATCATATGATTTAAAAAAAAAATCTTTGGCTCATGTCATGATCTCATAGTTCGTGAGTTCAAGCCCCATGTCAGGCTCTCTGTGCAGAGTCCTCTTCGGATCCTGTCTCCTTCTCTCTCCCCTTCCCCGCTTGCACATGTGCACTCTCTCTCAAAACTAAACCTAAAAAAAATCTTTCACTAAATAATGGCAGTACTGCAATCTATAAGATGCCTTTGATCTAACACTGGGCAAGATGAACCAAATGCTAGCTGGCCTCACTAAGAAGAGAGCAATTGTATTTGCTGCTGTTAACACAGAAGTTATGAATTTGATCTCAAGCACAATTTTTGATATTCATTCATTCACTCATCAGATATATTTATTGAAAATGAATGTGTCCCTGAAATTAAGGTCTTAAGAAAGACAAAGATCTTGGTCTCACAAATATTACATTACACTGAATCATATCTACATTTCCTTAGGTATGCATGTTTTGAAAGAAATTCTTGGATTTTTCCCAGACTACAAGAGAAGTTCACTGAAAATAGATGATTCAGTCATACAAAATGTACTGAATTTGGTGTACTACTGGGGAGCCTTCAACAATGGTAATTTTCAACAAAATAATTGGGGTGAAAGCTGGGCTGTGAGTTAGGAGTTTCCTATAGCAGAAGTGTGAATGCACCCCAGCTCATTAGAGGACTATGTCAAGGAAGGTTGGGCTGAAGTTCACCATCATTCAATTTGTGTCTTCTTCAGGCTCCCTACCCCCGTTATTTTCCACAGCTTTAAAGTGTTCCCTATCATTTTGGCCAAATGTGCACAGTGCTGGAAAGGACATACTTTCAGCAGAATTATTTAATTAGGTTTAAGTAAGCACTACATGCCAAGTAGGGTAGCTTTGCTTTCTGGCCATAAAAATGTGCCTGCGATGCACGCTGTGTTCCCAAGGAGTGAAACAGTGATTGATGGGATGATAAAACAATGAAGGGAAGGATAAAGCCTGAGAGATAAAAGTCTCAAAAGGGAAATAAAGTAGGGTAGCAGCTGCCCCCATCTTAATTGAGGCATAAATTTCAGGAACAGGATCTGAGGTTTAATTTCAAGCACATACTGGGAGAGAGTTGTGAGTGTGTGTGTGTGTGTGTGTGTGTGTGTGTGTGTGTGTGTTACCCATGTACATAATGGAAAACATGTACGTTAACTTTTCATCCTTTGTATTAAGAGTTTTCAAACCACTTATAAAAAAGGAGAAAGTTGCAAATGTAGAAGTTTCTGGATTATCACTGAGAGATACTCATTTAGTCTGAATCAGTGATGAGTAGGACCTGTTCCAGGCACTGGTGACACAGCACTAGAAATGACACATTTATGCACTCATAGAACTGTATACTCTGAGTTTACCATTTGTCTCTGCACATACCTTCCTTGCCCCTAGGCATCCCATGCTGTGTCTTTAAGCACAGATTCAATTACATCAGGTCCATATGATAACACTGTAGCTGTGCACACCAAACACTCCAGTCCAGCCCCTACCTATATCCTCCATCTCTTCCTGTATGTCTCCCTACTTTCCAGGGGCAAGTCTCCCATTCTCCAAAGGCAACATATATTTTTACATCATGGTGGCTTTGCCATACTGTTCCCTGAACTTAGAATGCTGTTACACCTATTTCCCATCAATTAAAATTCTCCCTACTTTTTTTGTTTATTTATTTTTATGAGAGAGACAGACAGACAGACAGAGAGACAGAGAGAGCACATGAGCAGGAGAGGGGGAGAGAGAATCCCAAGTAGGCTCCCCGTTGTTAGCACAGGGTCCCATGAGGGGCTCGATTCCATGAACCCTGAGATCATTACCTGAGCTGAAATCAAGAGTCAGAAGCTTAACCGACTGAACCACCTGAGTGCCCTTCTCCCTACTTTTTAGCGATGCAGCTGAAATGCCTCTTAAGCCTCAAGACCTTTGAATACTCCTATCAGTTACAACAGTCCTTCATCTTAGTTTCTGGAGAATTCTGTTTGAAATACATCATCAAACTTTTTAGTTCATTTCACCCAAAGTTGAGCTGTTTACATGGCAGTTTCACCCTGCTAGATGAATTCAGGGCAAGGAAGGTTGTTAATTTGTTACTGGCCACCCAGTGCTTTACATCCTGTTGACATTCAAAAACTGAATTGTAAATAAATAGGTAGCTAAAAGTATTTAAGATTCCTACAAGACTTTTTATGATGAAATCAGTTGCCTCGCTAAGTTCTCCAGGTTCTTAGAAGACCTCAAAATAAGAATAGTTGCACAGGTAAGAATGTCCATTGCTCTCTGCAGAAAGTAAGGGACACATGGCATACATGGGTGCTGTGTAAATGTTTTCGTGAATCATGCTGGAGACTGCATATCCCATGACATGGGGCATGCTGTTATCAGAAGTGCTTTTGAAAACCTCACCTTTTATATTTTGTCTTTCTTGCTTAATATATATTCTCCATACAAACATACAACAATGTAATCCTGAGCTAGGCAAACCTTTACTTTTAAAATGCATTAAGAAAGAAAAATTGCTTTTAAGCTAAGGAACAGTACAAATTGTTATGGCCTTGTTATAAACTTGTGAGAAGCAGAATTGGGAAGCCTTGACACTCTTAACTTTATGGAGGAGCTAACATGCATCCCTATAAAAAACACAACTACCATCGTTACAACAGAGAACAAAAATGAATTTAAAACTAATATAAGCTACAAAACTATAATGTATAAATTTTCTGTTCCTTTTTAAAGAGTTAACCTTTCACTGGGAAAATACATGAATTCACTGTCAAATCTTTTATGTGCTTGGGGCCCTTCTACAATATATGTTTTAATACAGAACAGTAGAGTGTACTATCTCTGTACCTCCTAATCAATAGGATTCACTTTCAAAAGGTTGACTGAAGAGAAAAGAAGTTATGTTTCTTGGATCAAAAGCGCGTGTACACTTTTTCTATATTGCTAACTTACAAAGTTCAGAAAGGTATTCTAAAGAACAAAAATGCTGATCTCACAGTACAGGAGAACTCTTCCTTGTGACAAGATTAAAGAAGTGCTAGTAATTGCATTATCACATGAGGCCCTTCAAAACTGGTTTCATTTTATCCTTCTTTTTGTCTTTTTCTTCTAAGTCTGATGTTTTAACATGGAACCCAATTTTGTTGAAAATAGAGAAATAAGCACAATCAGGATGGAATTTATTTTGGACTCAGATATTAAGACTTAAACATTTAAGAATATGTAAATCTGGGGCACGTGGGTGGCTCAGTCCACTAAGCATCTGACTTCTCTCTGACCACTCACGGTTTGTGGGTTTCAGTCCTGCATCGGGCTCTGTGCTAACAGCTCAGAACCTGGAACCTGCTTCAGATTCTGTGTTTCCCTCTCTCTCTGCCCCTCCCCTGCTTTTGCTCTCTCTCTCTCTCTCTCTCTCTCTCTCAAAAATAAATAAATAAATAAATAAATAAATAAATAAGTAAATAAAACAGGTAAATCTATCATGAAGCATTCTTGTTATAATCGTTTGCTTCATTCTAATGCTACAAAGCACGGAAGCAGGTTGAGGTATAGTCCCTTTTATTTACAGACTAGCAGAACTCTTGTAAGTGTGCATAACTCCCCCTTGCCACTAAGCACGACAATTGTCCACAACTCAGTTTATCAGTAAGGATTTCTGCCATGAGTCTAGTCATCTATACTACTTCTAATAAATTTGAAATCTGTGAGTATTTTGAGTTTTTCTCTCTTGATATCATCACAGACAAATAAGTTATTATGGGATTGGGAAGGCTTATTTATTATACTTTAAAGAATCAATTATTTTCAGTCACTTCAGAAGTTCTCTTTTATATCCAAATAATTATCTTAGGCTATAATTTATTTATTGATGACTGAGTTCTACCTACTTTATTTTCAGAAAGTAAGAAAGCTGTATTGGTTTAAATAGTTCAAGTGACTTAGAATAATCTCCCTCCTTTTTTCTCAATTAATGCATTTTACTTATATTTTCTGTTTCTATAATTGAACTTAAAGAAAATCATGCTTTGGGATGCCTAAAATTCAAAGAATCTGAAAAAGCTTTGATGGTCTTAAAGTCAGAGCACAAGAATGACTCCTGCTTCTCCCAGGTAATTGTTGATAGCAGATTTAAATTATATTATGGAGGAGGCAGACAGTTAAGGAGAGAGATAAGAAGGTCTGACAAACTATAGGTAATGGTTGAGAAGAGTTTCCAGAATGCAATAGATAAAAGTAGCAAAAAGAATACTTGAATAAAAGCGTAACATTTTAAAATCTAAGAGCCACAATAATAATGAAGGATGTCATTGTATCGCCATTTTAAATAATACTTACATGAACCGAAATTGGAATGATAAATACTTACAAAAAAATAAACGGCAGAATAATGGTATAATCTTCTAAATTAGAGTAACCCTGAGGCATATTTATAAGATCATATGCTATAAACCGACACTCACATTTCGATATCGTGTATAGTACAACAACTTAACAGCAACACTTTTCCTACAACACCTTCAAAAGTACACCTGCTTATTCCATTATAGTTCAGAGTAGTGACTTAAAGAGGAAATCTCCTTAGCTTGCAATTTTGGGCTATTGCATCCATAGTATCTTGGGTCTGCTTTATATGTATCTTAAAATAACTCCTTTCTCCTCTTGAGAAAAAATTGACTCAATTATTACTCTATACATTCTCCTAAATCCAAGGGAGTACCATTCTTCAACAACCTGTTCAGTGGACTTAGAAAATAAATAGAAAAGCTGTACATTATTCAATGCATCTTGGCAACACACTAAAACCCTTAGAGCAAATGATAAATGATCCAATGTCTTCTTCAAATCTTACCTGGTTTACTCTTTTTAAAAATCCAACCCTTGCTGTCTACCATGCAAAGCTCCTGGCCACTGGCTGAAATCCAAACTGGGTAGTTGATCATGATAATTCCAACATGTCATGGGCGGCAGCATCTCTCAGAGTCCCACAAGCCAACTGCTTGAAGTGAACCTGCAACAAACACGGTATTTCTTCATTTTAATGGAAAAATAGTGAACCATGATCTAGGTCTAGCAGGCATCACTAGTTAATCAATAATGGAATCATGAAAGAGTATGTGAAGGGGCATAAATGCCTCTCAAGATGCTGATAAACATTAAAGCCAGAAGACTGAAGTTTATGAGCTACAGAAGGTGTTTTTGCAGAGTGCACGGTCCTCTTATTGATCTATTTAAGCTGTCGGTATAAATAAACATTATTGATATTAAAACCCACATATTTTTGGTGTGTACCCCTTCTCTTTCATGTAGGTGACCACTTGGGGTAATCAGAATAATTTTCTGACTCTACCTATAGAACTTTTAGGGTAACTGAGCAAAGAGATTCAAAAAGGCCAAACTCATCACCAGCTAAAGAAAATTCCACATGTTGGTTTAGATCAAGGATAGTTTCCTTTGTGAGTTCTGACACTCTGGTCAGTGTCAACATTCACTGTAAAAAACGTCCATCACGTCTGTAGGAGAGCATGTGAAAAACACCTTTAAGGGGCATATATGAGGTACTGCATATTCCACAGCTACCTTATCCATGTTGAGACAGACTATAAAACAGTAACCAACATGAACGTATTGTAGTCAGAATCTGTACACAAAGGAAATGCCCACAGCCCAGGGAAGTAATTACATGACTGAATTTGGGGACAGTGTACTACATACCTAATGTTTCAACTATCAATGTCCGTATGACTAAATATGGTGTTTAAACCTTTAAGCATGTTTGATTGCCATTCAAGGAGGAAAAAAAAAACATGCATAATCAACAACTCTTATTATACTCGTACCTGCCACACAAATAACTCTGTTCAACAGAAATTTAGGAAACCAGTGAACAGATTAGCTTATTGGGCTTTCCAGGATAGACTTTAATAACTATTAGTTAGTTTTTTTTTTTTAGCTACAGCAACCATATTTAGTTATGCAAATACAAAACCAGAATTACTATTATTTTCTAAATAGTGCAACAGAAATGGTTGAGAAGCTATTCTAAGTCTGTAGGGGGACTCATGTGGATGATTATGTGCTGCAGATTCATGGACACAGGTGCAAAAGCTGATTTTAACAAGCCACAAAATGATATATCCTCATGCACCTGTGATTAGAGCTTCAAGTATTCCCAGAAGTCAATGGGGAGACTTCGTTAAAAGGCACAGTAGTGAGATATCCTATTGTGCCATTTCAGCAGAAATGGTAAGAAGGCAACGGGTTGAAGTCAAGTACATACTTCAGACTAAAATGCAATATTTCAAAGTAAATCCTTAAAAGGAGAAATGTATACCTGGACACTAAGCGATCATTCTGCAATTCAGAACAGGAATGCAGACACTATTACTGACACACCCAGATCCCCACCTCCACAACAAACACATCCAGACACACACATGCACACACAAGGCTAAAATGTTCTAATCTGTTGATTTAAGCCCTGGTATTTGTTAAGTTAAAATCTTAGTCAACTTATGGATGCAAAATGTTTCTATGCATGCCAAAAATCATTATTACTTCTTTTCTGCATTATGTATGCTCTAAAAATTCAAATCAATTCCCTTATAAAACAAATATGTTCTCATGAGTGGTAATCCTTTTTGGTATCTTGGAAGCCATGTAGGATACTGAAAGATGTCATATGCTGGTGGACCTAATGACAGGGAAGTGTTTATAAACATAATCTCCAAGCTCCCAAATTAACTTTAAATGAAAACATTTTGAAAGCCTCTTGCTTTAGAAGCAGCTATCTGTGCCCTGGTGTGACTTCTTACACTTCAGTTCTGCTACTTACAACAAAAAAGTAAATATAAGTAAATCAATGTAGCTACTTGCTTTCTAAAATGAGCTTTATTTCATTATTCAAAGAGGATGCTATTGACCCCTTCTTTGAAGGGACAGGTTTTGTGTATTTCCTTCAGTACTGATGGTTTTCCACTGACTGTTGATAACTGACTTATCCATGACCCCACTTATTTATTCCACAAATTTTAATTGAGTACCTCAGTTGTTCCAGGTATGGGATTAGGTGCCTGGATACAAAATGGAAAGACACATTCTCTTCCCATAAAAAAGACTGTCATCTATTCTATTCTGATTTGTTAGCATATATTTGTAACAACGAAAGGAAGCAACATTAGACCAAATAAAACGAATTGGCTTTATTTTTTATCCTACTCATATATGACAGACCATGGGATTTTCTGAAGTTTGTCACTGAGCACAGCATTATAGGTCAAAGACAAAGCTACAATATCAAATGACTGATTCACACAGTTCACGCACATAAAGTGTTTACTGGATGTGATGGTTTTGTATCACTGTTAAGTTTTTCTCCATAAGCCAATTAACTGTCAAAATGGTTCAGAAAAATCCAACCAACTTGTACATTGATGTTTCTAGCATCCAACATAGAGTCAGTGCCTCCCAGATGTGTGTGCTGGGCTTCACATACAATCAATCCTTTTCTGTCTACATCATAGTTCATGTATGTATATATATATTTAACAGGTGGGGGTGTTGTACAACAAGTTGCTTCACACACTTTTTGTATTATCTATTCCATGCGTTTTCTCAGATAAGATACACAAAATTAAATGCATATATTTTTCTCAAAGAGAAGTCCATGGGTATTCGTAAGAAATACTAATTCCATGACATTGGTTTAAAACCTTATTCTAATACCAATGCTCAGAATGAAGAAAAAAAAAGACTTAAATTTTTCACTTTTCTCTCTTTCAAATATGCTATCAAATAGGAAAACGAAAACAAAAGGTATAGATAATGCTTTAAATAATACTCTTGGAAATTAAGTGATTTTTACTAAAATCAGTATGGTTTCCAAACATTATAATTTTCTTCTATTTTCTCATCTTACATTTTTTGAGCCTCTGCTTATTACTGAGATGACTCATCTGAGACCAAGCCTTTTTAAAAAATAAATGCGGGACACCTGGGTGGCTCAGTTGGTTGGGCATCTGACTTCAGCTCAGGTCATGATCTCATGGCTTGTGAGTTCAAACCCTCAGTCTGGCTCCGTGCTGACAGCTCAGAGCCTGGAGCTTGCTTTGGATTCTGTCTCTCTCTCTCTCTCTCTCTCTCTCTCTCTCTCTCTCTCTCTCTTTCTCTCTGCCCCTCCCTCACTCACTCTGTCTTCTCCCTCTCTCAAAAATAAATAAAAACATTACATTTTTTAAATAAAAAAATAAAAAATAAATGTTATCCTTATTTTTAAGAAACATATATTTTTTTTTCTTGAGAGACAGAAAGAGAGAGAAAAGTAGGGGAGAAGAACAGAGGGAGAGAGAGAGAATCACAAGCAGTCTCCATGTTTAGCATGGAGCCTGACACGAGCTCAATCTCAGGACTCTGGGATCATGACCTGGGCAGACACCAAGAGTCGCTCAACTGACTGAGCCACCCAGATGCCCTGAAACTTGTATTCTTTGAAACTGAATTTTGAATGAGGGCTTTTTACTGCACATAAATTATACCTCAATACTGTATTCATGAATTGTTGACAATGTTCAAAGAGGTTCTAGATAGGGGCATGGTCTATAGAACCTATTGATAAAATCCTGTTGTGCATGAATTTAAAACAAAACAAGACCAAAATAAAATTTGAAAAAAGTAGAAGAAATTCAAACACTCACAAACAGTATTTTCTTGTTTCTTGGTCTGGCCTTAAGTGCTCTGAAATTGAATTTTGGTCTTCTTTTTCTTTAGGCACACTACCACTACCCTTTTAGTTTATCTTATTGCTTTGAAGAAAGCTTTCTAAAGGATCCCCTCAGCACTTAGGCATTCATTTTATAAACTATTGATTTGTACTTGTTGATATGTTGCTCTTTAAACTTTATCTCAGGGATGTGCTTCATCTTCCCCATAGAGGAATGCTGCACAGCCCTCTGGGTAGCCGGCAGAACTGGAAGAGCATTCAGCACTCTGAGCTCAGTGCATTTGTTAAATGACTGCTTGGTGCATTTTGCAAGCTGTGTATCCAGGTTACTCATTTTCCCGCACAAACATCAAGAATATAGGAATAAGTAGGTTACCAACAATCAAAGTAATGAGGCTTTCCGCCTTAGAAGTTTCAAATATGTTCCTTTTATCGGTGATATTGGAAAAGAGAAGGTGCTACCATTTTTATTTACAAAATGATTGCTTCCAAATTCCTTTTTTCCTTCTTCTTCATTTAGTCAGATGTAAAAGTCACAGATTATTTCCCAGCAGGCAGGGGTCATCAAAAAAATCTATGTGCCTATTGCTGTTTCATATATGGTTTCACATTTAATTTTGTCAAAAAAACATGCAAAGTAATGTAATAACGCCCACTTCAAGGTGATTGAAATAAGAATCAGAGAGTGGAAGTTATTGTCCAAAGACATAGAAGCTTTGAAAAATGGAGCTTAAATGCAGTTAATTGATAGTGCTGTACTGTCAATTCCAAATTCTTATAAATTGAGTTTGAGAGATGTGCTCAATATATATATGGAAATCTGAGTCTCAGGGAAATGAAGTGACATACCAGAGGTCATTAGGATCACAGTAGGATCTGAATGAGTACATAACCCCATGATACACCTGTATTTCTAATACACCACTCTCTCACCCAGCTTACTTGGCATGGTGTCTAAACAACTTTATAGATTTCCAACTCACTTGATTTTAAATAACCAAGCTCTGAGTAGGTTTTATTTTGGAAAGAAGATACCAAAAGTCAACAAACAAAATAACAGGATTTCTGAGTACTCAATTTTAAATGAGTTTAATTTTCTGAAAGCAACAGATGACATTTTTCTCTCTCTCTTTAAAGCCATGTTTTTCCAATGGAAAAAACATAGACACAAGGAGAAGACTGTGATGATAGATTGTGACAAAGACGATGATTAGATTAAAATATAAATAGCACATTGGCATTTTTTTGATGCTCATTTGGTGTTTAGCTACATTGTAAGTAATTAAAAACTTAAAATAATCTTCCAAGATACTCATTTAATATTTTTACTTCAGAAACCTGGCAGGAAGCCCCATGGGTGACAAAAGCAAAATTTAGGGTATTCTGTCAATATCTGAGAATACAGTGCCTGATACTAAAACACAAACAATTCTCTTCGTTTCTATCTTGGCTCAAAGATGCCTAATTCTGAATTTGACTATGTTCTATAAACTTTGAGAATTAAAGTAGTCCATATTCCTGTTGGTATTTTCCTAAAATGAGGGATCCAATTAGTCACATTTCTAAATTTTCTACAAATGACACTTGTCTCAGTACTTTTTCCTTTCTTTCCTGTTTTTTCTCCTTCTTTCCTCCTTTTCTTCTTTTCTCCATTGTCTTTTTCTTTACCTTCCTTCCTCCCATCCTTCCTTCCACTCTCTCTTCTTTTCCGCCTTTGCGTTTCAACAAACATTTAAGCATCTATTGCATTCTGTATAATGTGCTGGCTCCGATCACAAGGCAAGTCCAAAGATTCAGTTCCTGCCCATGTATTGCTCATCATCTGGCCAAGTGGACAGAGAAGTGAACTGGTGCCTCATGGAAGAGGGGCAGGGACCCAATATGCCTTCACTTCAGAATATATTATACTTGAATACAAAAGTAGTTCTTAAAAATTTGACCCTAGCTTGACAAGCCTTGTCAAATTAGAATTTACAAACCAAATTTAATCATGTGCTGGAAGTTCCCAAATACCTCACTCTGAGTTTACGCTTTGTAGAACAATGCTTTAAATTCTCAGAGCTCATCAACAAATGTCTAAGGGTCAGTTGTATCGCTTAAATGTGAGCTACAACCAGAAGCCCATGAGCCAGACAAAAGTGAGCTGAAGAAAGCAAACTGAGCTTAAGGACATTCCAAGCAACATTCTAAATGTGATTTTTGTCAGACAGAACACATCTGTGAACTGGTTTTGGTCCTCGGCCAACGGTTTGAGATCCTGCTTTACAACCACTGAGGGGTCATCACTCACTGCTAGTTTTGCAAAATCCCCGGTAGTTAAAATTTTCTCTTCAAAAAGTCTCTCAAAAGGGGTAGAAAAAATCCCTCTAGCCTAGCAACTAGCTCATCAAAATCACCAAAGAGTGTGTTTAATAATGTGGATCCTTGGGCTCTTTCCCAGAATTAATAATTCCCCATTTTTGGAGTGATATTGGGAATTCTGCAGATGACAGTTCCCTAGATTACACTTAGACATACTACTCTTTAAGAACTACTCTCCTAGAACAAAACATAGTTTTGACATGTCTCATTATTTCTCCACAACTTTTAATTTATTACACTTATTTCTCTTTTAATTTCAAACCAATTAGTCTATTTTGGAAGAAATATTCTTCCACGAGTTGCATAAATTGAGAGATCCCCTTCAATGATCAATATTTTTCCTTCAAATATTTAAGAACTTAATATTCAATATACACATGATCTTCATCACTTTTATCTAATACAGCTTTATTGTTTTCATTACTAAGGAGACTCCCTAAGAATAAAGAGAAACCATGATGAAAGACTATTATGTAACAATTGTAAGAAAGGAGGAATCAAGATAAACATTAATAAAAGAGTTGGGGAGCACCTGGATGGTTCAGTGGTTAAGCCTCCGACTTCGGCTCAAGTCATGATATCCCAGTTTGTGAGTTTGAGCCCTGCACCAGGCTCACTGCTGTTGGCCAGATCCCACTTTGGGTCCTCTGTCCTCCTCTCTCTCTGCCCCTCCTCCCCCCCTCAAATAAATAAACATTAAAAAAAGGAAGAATCAAGTTCTCTTTGGTGTAAGGAAGCACTGTACAAGGAATGTGAAACAAGAAATGCAGGGGCTTCGTAATCTCATTACGAGTTTCATTTCAAACTTGATGTCTCTGTACATGACCACCATCAATAACAGGGCCACGCATAGCATGAGTTTCACAGCAATTACACTTCCTGATGGATGCAGTCAGTATATTTGAGATTTGTAGCCCCAGTTACAGAGGTGGTGATGGTGGAGTTTTTTAGGAGTTAGATAGTTTTCTAGAGAGAAGGATAGGAAACTAACAAGTATTTGGCAAGTAGCCACTGTAAATCAGTGTGCCATGCTGAGCGCTTTCCACATATTTTCTCATTCATCTTCATGACAAACCTGGGAGACAGACGTTTTCATTCCCACCTGGCGACTGAGAAGAACTGGAGTCAGAGGCAGTGAGTGGCTGGCAGGTGGCCCAAAAGCTAAAAGGGAGACTGACTTCTTGATTGAATAGGCCGTGTTTTTTCTGATATAAATAAATGGTCTGCATGTTGTTTGCCTATCAATTTGCTTTTTTCCAGGTATAAGTTCATGTCAACCATTTCTCTTTTCTATTTCTAATGCTTGCTTTCCTCTAACCACTACATTCCACATTATCCCAAAATCAGGAACTGAGGGGTAAAATACAAGAGAGACAGGGTAATGTTTTTTCTTTATGGCTGTCCAAAAACCAACACACTCCTCTTCCCATGAGCTCTCTGACTTTTACTAGGAAAACAGGATGGAGCTTGAATTATTGCATTATTATTGCATGTTGTATTATTAACATAAAGATAATCTTGGAGAAAAGAAACATTTCCCCTACTACCTGGGGGAATGAGAGGGGCTTAGATGTGCTCTCACTCAACCAATATGACCTAAGCTTGGATGTTTGAGACAATGACACAAAGATTAAAAAAAAAAAAAGTGTGTGTGTGTGTGTGTGTGTGTGTGTGTGTGTGTGCATTTTAAGGTCAGACTCGTGCCAGTGGTGGCTAAAACACTAGGCTTTCCTGCAGTGTGACCTTGTTTATTTACCCAGCACCTAGCCTCCTAAGCTTTCTTGTTCTTTTCCAGAAGCTATTTTTGTGAGGTTTGCATCTCCTGCTAAATTCTTTTTCTGCTTAAGAGAGCCAGAGTCATTTTCCAATACTTTCAACTAAAACCTCTGATACATAGATCTGCTTTTCAGGTTGATAGGAAATCTACTAGGACCCACCTGGGAGACTGACCCAAAGTAACATGGAGTATATCAAAGAGAATAGCAAAAGAGAGAGGAAAGCAGGAAAAAGAAAATTTAAATAGAAAAACGGTGTCTCAAGTTATGAGGCTTGATTTCCGCTCAGGTCAAGATCTCACGGTTTGTGTGATGGAGCCCTGCATCAGGCTCCATGCTGACAGTGCAGAACCTGCTGGAGATTCTCTCTCTCCCTCTCTCACTGCTCCTCTCCTGCACATGCTCTCTCTCTTTCTTTTTCTCTCTCAAATAAAATAAAATAAAATAAAACTATAAAAAAGAGAAATATCTGCACTCGCATGTTCATTGTAGCATTATTCACAGTAACCAAGTAGTAAAAACAACCTAAATGTCTATCAAAGGATGATTGCAAAAAGATGTTTTATAAATACACACACACACACATTTCAGTCATGAGAAAGAAGAAGTCTTGTCATTTGCTACACCATGAATGGACCTGACCTTGAGGGCATTATGCTAAGTGAAATAAGTAAGATAGACAAAGATAAACACTGTATGACATAATTTATATTTAGACTCTAAAAAGCCAAAATCATCAAACCAGAGAATAGCATGATAGTTACCAGAGACTGGAGGTTAGGAACATAATGGGATGTTGGTTAAAAAGTATAAACTTTCAGTTAGAAGATGAATAAGCTCTGAAGATCTAATGCATAGCATTGTGATTATGATTAGTAATGGTATATGTTTATAATATGGTATCATACACTTGAAAGTTGCTAAGAGAGCAGATATTTAATGTCTTACTACAAAAACAAAATGTTAAGTATGTGATGTGATGGAAGTATTAGCTAACAGTATGGTGGTAATCATTTTGCAATATGAGCCTGCATCGGGCTCTGTGCTGATGGTGGGGAGCCTGCTTGGGATTCTCTCTCTCTCTCTCTCTCTCTCTCTCAATACATAAATAAACTTAATAATAAATAAATAAATAAAAGTTTTGGGGGGACAGAGGCCATTCTAGGTTCTTTTCATTTTCACATGAATTTTGGAATCAGTTTGTAATCTCTGTAAAAAAAATCCTACTGAAGTTGTGGTGGTATTAAATGTATAAACTACTTTTGGAGGAAATTTATACCTTAACAATAATGAGTTTCCCAACTCACAAACACAGTATATTTCTACATTTATTTAAGTCTTCTTCAATTTCTGTCAGCAATGTTTAGCAGTATTCAGTATATAGGCCTTGCACATATTTTGTGCAAGATTTATCTCCATGTATTTAATATAATTTTATGCTATTATAAATGGTATTGAAGCTTTTTGTAGATTTCAAGTGCCTAATGCTTTGTTGCCAAAATATGGAATTACAGTTACTGTTTGTCTGTAGTTCTTGTATTCTGCAACCATGCTAAACACAAACATCAATCAGTCCTAGTACTTTTTGTGTGGATTCCAATGGATTTTCCACATAGAAAATCATATTATCTGTACTTAAAAGCAGTTTACCTCTTCTTTTTCAATTTGGATGCCTTTCATTTCTTGCCTTATTGAGCTGGCTAGGACTTACGTTACAATGTTGAATAGCAATTATGGGAGCTAACATCCTTATTTTTTTCTGACCTTAGGAGGAAAGTATCTTTCACCATTAAGAATGATATTAGCTATAGCTGTTTGTAGTGTCCTATTATCGGTTGATGAAATTATGATTTATTCATAGTTTGTTCAAGGTATTTTTTAAAATCAAGAATTGATGTTGGGGGCACCTGGGTGGCTCAGTCAGTTAAGCGTCTGACTTCAGCTCAGGTCATGATCTCACAGTCCAAGAGTTCCAGCCCCGCATCGGGCTCTGTGCTGACAGCTCAGAGCCTGGAGCCTGCTTCAGATTCTGTGCCTCCCTCTCTTTCTCTGCCCCTCCCCTGCTCATGCTCTGTCTCTCTCTATCTCAAAAATAAATTTAAAGAACATTTAAAAAATTAAAAAAAAGAATAGATGTTGGATTTTGTCAAATGCTTATTCTGTATCTACTAAAATGATAATGATTTTTCTTTAGTTTGTTAGTATAGTTAATATGGTTGCATTGATTATTTTCTAAGTGTTAAGCCAAAATTTTCCCTCCCAGATGTTTTTAAATATAACTGACATAAGCATTGTGTAATTTTAAGGTGTACAGTGTGTTGATTTGATATGCATATACATTGTGAAAGGATTTCGTTGGGTAACACCAACTGCCACCTCACATATTTATTTGGTGGGGGGAGGGGTCAGTGAGAACATTTAAGTTCTACTTTCTTATCAAATTTCATTTACGCAATACAGTGTTATCAGGTATAATCACCATGAATAGATTACATCTGCGGATCTTATTCATCTTATAACTGGAAGTTTATACTCTTTTACCAATCTCTCCTATTTCCCTCACCCTCCAGCATTTGGCAACCAGTGGAAAATAGTTTGAAGTTTCTCAAGAATTTTTTAACATATGTTTTCTTTTTTGTAATGTTTATTTATTTTTGAGAGATAGGGGGAGAGAGCATGAGCAGGGGAGGAGCAGAGAGAGAGGGAGACAGAAGCTCCAGAGATGGCTCTGCACTGACAGCAGTGAGCCCAATGCAGGGCTCAAAGTCACAAACTGAATGGTGAGACTATGACCTGAGCTGAAGTTGAACACTCAACTGACAGAGCCACCCAGGTGCCCCATGAAGTTTCTTAAGAATTTTAACATATACCAATTACAAAATCTAGTCATTTGACTTCTAGGTCTTTATTCATAAGAAAGAAAACATATGTCCATACAAAGATTTATATACATCTATTCAGAGCAGCTTTTCGGTTTTAGTCAATGGTTGGAAATTACTTAGATGTCCCTCAATAAGTAAATGAATAAATAGTGTTATATCCATATAGGAGAATTCTACTCTGTATTAGAAAGGAATGAATTATTGTTTTATGTAACATAGTAATGATTCACAAAATAATTATGCTACATGAAATATGCCAGATTCTCCCACCCTAAAAAAGAGTATAAACTCTATTATTCCATTTATATAAAATTCTAGGGGAAAAATTCAAATTAATTATGGTTACAGATAGCTGTTAAGTGTTTGCCTGGTGATGGGGAGAAGGAACAGAAAGGAGAAATTAAAAGGACATGCAAGAAAACTTTTGAGGGTGATTGATAACGTTTATAACTCGACTGTGATGATCGTTTCATGAGTGTATGCATGTGTCAAAACATACAAAAAAAAGTACACTTTAAATATGTGCAGTTTTTATATTTAAATAACACTTCAATAAAACTGGTTTAAAAAACATATGAGATATAAATATAAAGTTTCATCTAATTATCTCTTTGAAAAAATCTTTTCTATCTGTAGTAGCTGACAAAGAAAAACTGTCCCAAATCTTGCTGGGAACAGAATTTCCTTGAGCAGAGAAACTCTTGCCCTTCTACTAGGAAGAAGTTTACAACCCTGATAAAATGTGGAAGAAATTTCTAATGAACTTTCACAATAGTATGGCCTCTTTTAAAATTAAGAAGCCACTCAATAGCTGTTAATCAGGCATTCTAATGCTCTTTAGCTACATATTCTTTTTTCTTGCATCCAGATAGCAATGATTACATAATCAATCTTTTTACTTTAAAAGTATCTCTACTGAGAAAGAATATTTTTTGGTCAGCTTAGCTCTATGCTCTTGCAGACTTTTAAAGAATATTGTGACATAGGCTCTTAACAAATTGCTATATTTTTCATTTTTAACAGGAATCATTTAAACAAAGATGAGAAGGATGGAAGGAGGTAGGGGGAGAGGGGAAGAGAGGATAGTCCAAAGGAACAGAGAATGACTAGTGGAATATAAGTGAAATTTTGAGGAGGAAACAAAAGACTTTAACATTTTTTAATGAAAGTGGATGACTATGAATTAGATTTTGAAATTAATGGTAAACTTGCAGAGTAGCTGAGTAAGAGGATCACAGGGGCATGCACAGTACTGTGTAGTATTGTAATGTTTTATTCTGATTAAGTGACTTCATAGTATCTACAAAATCATTAGTTTGGGTTCAAATAACTCCCTCTCCCTCTACCAAAAATATATTTCTGCCTTTACATAAGATAGAGTACAATTACTATTGGCCTGAGAAAACTTTAATAGTTTTATTAGCATGTGCTAATGTGAAATAAACTCACAAGTGGCTTATTGAGGTTGCTGTTTCCATTTGAAATAATTGCTTATATTACATTCATCCTATAGGAGATTTCACGATGGAAGAAATCACCTTGTGCCTTTACACTTAATCAGAGCTCTGCTGTGTCAGGAAAAAAGGAAAGCCTGACCTTCTTGCTTTTAATGACCCAAAGGGAGCTATATATTACATTAAATGCCATGACAACCCACAAAATATAAAGGATTTAAGGCAGAGACAATATATCATCCCAACTTCTCATACAAACTGATTAATAGTCCAGGTACTAAGCAAAATACCAACAGAGAATAATCCTGACACCTGTTCCAAGGACTGATGAAGAAACTATGCTGAATGAAAGTTTAATCACTGATTTCCTTTGCACATCCAGTTTCCTAACGAGACCACATAATTACAAGTGAGAAGATTCAAATCCTTGGCTAATACATAATTATATCTGGAAGCATAACTACTAAACTAGGAAATTGAATCATTTCAAGAGGATGTTTTTCACACACAAAATAGTCAGGGATATATTTAACAAGGGGGACTCTGGGTTTCTGTTTACAGATATAAAATCTTAGGTACAATTTTGGAAAGACCCAAAAAGCTCAGCAAAAGGATTCTGATACTTTGTGGAAGAAAAATTCAGTAAAAAAAAAAAATAGTATATGATATTTTGTAAAGGAAGCTTTTGCTAAGCTTCAACTCTAAAGTGTTCATTACATTTTGGAAACAGTTGACAATAGACATTTTTAAGGGATGATTCAGATACCTGCAGTTTCACATGTAAAGATGAGAAGAAATTGAAATCTGTCAAACATTGTCATCATCATCTATCTTTAAGGCAGCCCACTGTTAGATTGTTGGGCAGAGAGGCTGCAAACTCTTAGAAACACCTTGCATTTTTTATCTTAAATTCTCTTTTGAAGAAAGTTGCTTCTCAAGTTCAAGTTTTAAATGAAATCAGTGTCAAGTAATAAATGCTTTCCCTAATGTAAACTGAGAACTAGGAGAAATGTAAGGAGAACCAATGAATATTAACTAGAAGTCCTATCCATATTATCACTCAGCTTGATGGTACTTTGTGTGTGTATGTTAACGGTTCTTGTTTGAAGAAGACCTCAAAATGTGGATAGACAGACTCAGGTGCTGGACACCATGAGGACTTCAAACATTGTGACCAATGAGAACTGACTTAATCTTGTTAAGTCCTGTAATAAGATTGTAGCATGGAATCCTATGCTTGAATGCAGCTGGATCCATGGTTATGGTGATCAAAGAGTTGATCACTAAAACCCCAAATCTTCCAATTTTAAGCTCAAAACAAAATTTAGAAATGAGAGAGTCATTGAATTTTAAGGTACTTGAGAAACCTAACCCTGTCCTCTAACTCCTCCCCTTCTAACTCTCTCCTGTTCCATTTTCAAGAAATAACTGAGCACCTTCTATATTCAAGGCAATGAGTTTATTTTACAGTTAAAGAAGTTGGCATACAAAAAGATTAGATGGTTTCTCCAAAGCAATTTGTGTGATTTGGCCTGTTTTGTAATTACCATCACAAAATCAAATTCTCTAGTCCATTGCCCTTTGGCTATGTCATGTTATATCACATTAAAAATGTGAATTTATGAACTTCAGTAGAAAACAGTGGCAAATAATAAATATGGGAAAATTATAGGGGTAGAGAAATCTTTATGATATTCTAATAATCTCCAAACAACCATTGTCAGTCATAGATCAATAGAGACATACCGTTGGCATATCTGATGTAATGTGATTTTTAATAAGGAAAACATTTACATCTTAAACTTGTTCCCTGAATGTTCTTTATTTCTGGAACCTTTCTAGGTGACCAGCAGTTCTCTCTTTTTTTAATATAAGCTATTTTTATCACTTAAAAACACCATATTCATATTGCTAGATTTAATAAAAAGATGAGATGGTCAATTAACTGAGAGAGACTCAGTAAGTATTGGTTGGATTATTTAGTGGTTTAGATCATCTCACCAATATTATCCAAGAGGAGTGTGTCACTCCCCAGAATGCACAAGAATGCCTAATGGAGACCAGCAAGAAAATTCCAGAACTTCATTTAAATGTTTTGCCTTATTCTTCCCTAATTTCTATTTTAAGTGTCTTTATTAGAGTAAAAGCTATGCATATCTGCTTCAAAGTACACAATTCCTTGCATAGGGTACAATGAAGATGGAGGATTCATAAAGATGTTAAGGGCACAGACTCCAGGGCCAGGCTGAATTTAAAGTTTAAAATAGCTCTATCATTTACCACTTACCTACCTGCTTAGTACAATGATGCAAACAGAAGACATCAAGGAGATGTAAAAAAAAAACACACACACACACACACAAACTAAGTACATAACAGTGTAAAGGAGGGTGTATAATTTATACTGAGAAGTCAAAGAAGACCTTCCAGATAAACATTTTAATCTGACACTTGACTGGTAAGTAAGAATTAGGATGGGGACTCTTAGCTAACGCTTAGCTGCCAGGCACCCAAAGAATACAGAAGGCCCCTATTTATTTTGCTTCCATTCGTTGGTAAAACTCTTTCACTGCAACTGAGCATATACTATGTATGAGGCATTCTTTTAGCTATTTCACATGTGCGACAGCATCCATGCCTCATGATAACCTTACGTTGAAGATACTCTCTTCTTTAGAAAAATAAAGCTCAGAGAAGCATACCTTTTTCATTACATTTATGTATGCCAGTTAAAAAAAGAAAAGTTACACAGGCCAAAGTGAAATTTTGAACCATGAAGATTCAGCTCAGCTATTCTTGAGGCATTCAGTTAGCACACTGGGCATTTTGTTAGTATGAGTTCCAACATGTGTATTTGTCAGAGAGAGACGTATAATTATCTTGAACGCAATATAGAATACACATTGTATATTGAGCTTACATTATTTCTCTCAGTTTGGAGACCTAGAAGCAAAATTTTATCTGATGATACTTATTTCTTTCCAATATGTGTCACACAATAGCATCCCAAGTAGACTTAACTAAAAATCTTATAAAAGTGGCTAAGAAATGTTTCTAGCTTAGTTTAAACATGTTTGGTAGCTTTACCAGTGAAAACTTTTCAGATTGTCATTATAAGTAGAATGTGTCAAATAGCTAAAAGTAAAGTTGTTCTAGGTGAAATACGGTTGAGGTAGGCCAGGAGAGTTCTAATGAACATAATTTGAAATTTGAATATTGTACGGTTGAAATTTAATGGATTGAACAGCCACTTCATTAATCTGAAAAACAGTATTTTTGTAAAAGATATCTTTTCAACAGGAACTTATTTTATTTGCCTCCTCCCCATTCTGTTGTCCTTGTTCCCATGAAAGTGGGTTGATGGTAGGGATGAAATATTGTATTAATTCGTACACAGTACAAGAACAGCGAGCAGTGTTAGCAGTTACTAACTTGCAAAAGCTCCCAGTCTGCTCATTTAAGTCACACTTTTGTCTGCCACAAAGGCTATGGTCTAACTTTTAGAGGCTCAATGATGCAATCCCGTCAAGTCCAGCTCCAGATTTTGTTGGAATTAAGCATATCAAAACAAGAAGAGATAAAGAGGTAGCTTGAATGGTCATTCTCTCAGACATCTGTGCAGTAAGTCAAATCAAAAGATCATCAGCAAGTAATTCACATATGCTGCAGCCATACAAGAAACAATAGAGTTAAAACAGGTACGGGCGGGGGAGGTGCCTGGGTGGCTCAGTCAGTTGAGCAACTGACTTTGGCTCAGGTCATGATCTCATGGTTTGTGGATTCAAGCCCCGCATCAGGCTCTGTGCTGACAGCTCAGAGCCTGGAGCTTGCTTCACATTCTTTGTCTCCCTCTCTCTCTGCCCCTCCCCACTCATGCTGTCTCTCTCTGTCTCAGAAATAAATAAACATAAAAAAAAAAAAACAGGTACTGGCCCTTCATCCTGCCATGATTCCCACATCCTTTCAAGGTTCATTGAGTGCATACCAGGCTGCTATTATACTGATGTGCTTCACAATTGGAATAAAAAGATTCAAAGCACTTCTACCCTCAAAAACACTTAAGAGAGGCAAAGGAAGGAGGTTTAATTTATTTCTCTGGACACTATTGATTTATTTGTGAATGTGTATCATACTGTTGGTTAATCCCCACATTTCTTTTGTGGAAGAGAAAATTCATGTTTGCAAAGCATGTACTGGGTTGGTCTTGGTAGAAGTCTCACCAAGAGATTCGTTCACCAAGTCTGAAGAGGTTAAATGGCATCCCCAAAGTCACTGGATTTGCAGCTATCAGCAGTAGAAGGAGACGTTGAATTGGCTGGAACTGAAGCTCGTGTTTCTCCAAAACCATGGTCAAAATGGTTTGTTCAGTTATCAAGCTTCAAAGGGCAAAAACCAAAATTGACTGTCCTAGTGATGAGATTCGGCCTGGCATTATTAGCCCTGTGGTGTTTTGTTTTTTTTTTTTTAATTTTTTTTAAACGTTTATTTATTTTTGAGACAGAGAGAGACAGAGCATGAACGGGGGAGGGCCAGAGAGAGGGAGACACAGAATCTGAAACAGGCTCCAGGCTCTGAGCTGTCAGCACAAAGCCCGACGCGGGGCTCGAACTCACGGACCGTGAGATCATGACCTGAGCCGAAGTCGGCCGCTTAACCGACTGAGCCACCCAGGTGCCCCTAGCCTTGTGGTGTTTAATTAGCAGGTGTGATCCACAAAAAATATCCCAACATCTGAAAATATGTGGCCATAAAAAGCTATACTTGGAAATGTTCATGTTATTAAAAATTGTAATAATCATAAAACCCTCACTTCTTGAATGCTTTCTCTAGGCCAGGCACTGTTCCAAGCAAAAGCTTAAGAAACTATCTTATTGAATCCTCATGAAAACCTTATTATTTTCCCCCTCTTACAAATCACAAACTGAGGCTTAGAGAAGCTCAGATACTTGCTATGTTCACATGGTCAGTGAGTGACAAGCACAGCCTTAGAATCAAGGGCTGACTTAAAAGCTTATTTCTTCAGTTAACAATGTAAAACTTCTTACAGTGAGTGACAACTTACCTGTTATATTTACCCTAATAAATAATCATTAGATTGTCATATAATCTAATCACCAGATAACCTAACCATTGGGAAGTAATAACTGCCCAAACACACAGAAAGGGAAGAAACTTTTAAAGCAAGAGTCAAGAGATCCAGGTGAGCTCAAATTTAACATAACACAATGTGTAGTAGGAAAATTATGGCTTCCATATAAATTTCAAAGTAATAGGAGGGTCAACCATATTCATTGGCTTGTGGTTCTCTCCTCTTCTTCATTTTCAAAGCCACCAATGGTAGGGTGAGTCCCTCTTATGCTTCAAATTCCCTCTCCCCTTCTTCTATCTCACCTCTCTCTTTACTAGAGCCAAGAAAGGTTCTATCCCTTTGAAGAATTTATATGGTTAGATTGGTTTCTTCCCATTTAATCCAGGAAAATCTCCATCCCCTTGTAATGTTAATCATACCTGTAAATTTGCATACCTGTAAATTTCCACATAAGGTAAATTATTCACAGGTTCCAGGGATTAGGGGGTAGTCATCCATGGGGGATGAGAGTAGGGTCATTACACTGCCTACCGCAATCCCTATTCAGCAATATAAAGAAGTAAACTACTGACATGCGCAACATAGATGAATCTCAAATTTACCACGCTAAATGAAAATGCTATATACTGCATGATTCCACCTATAGGACTGACATTTGGAAAAGGCAAAATTATAGAGGTAGGAACAGATCAGTGATTTTCAGCCATTGAGGATGAGAGAAAGGGACAGACTACAAAGAAGCTTGAGGCAACTTTTTGAAATAAGAGAAACACTTTACCTTTTTTTGTGTGTGTGATGATGGTTATATTATTATATGCATTAGTCAAAATTCATATAACTGAACTCCAGAAATAATGAATTTTACTGTGTGTAAATTATAATACGGCAATAAACCTGATTTTTTTAAAAAAGAGAAGAAAAAAAGTACTAATGGCTCACTAAGTCACTTTGAATCTCATGCTAGAACTGGAAGGAGGGCTTATTAATATGGTGATACTATGTCCCTAATTTTTTGAGACTTTCCTGAGTGCTTTAGATTTCATGCATTCCTTCTGTGGAACTCCAAATACGTCAATATTTTAGAAGGCCAAATATATTTCTTACACCCAGGAAAAATCCCATCACATCTCAGTTGTTCCAGTTTTGGACTGGAAACATAATTACTATCATTCTCAAAGGTCACAGAGCCTATTCCCATCATTTTAAAGAAGAAGCCAGTGAGACAGAGTAATTTGCTTGAGGTCACATATCTCATTAGTATGAGAATCAGAAGTAGAACTCAGGTCTCCCAGCTTCAGCCCAAAACTCTATCAGTGAACTGAAGGATTCCTACAAGTCTAAGGGAAACTATAATTGTTTCTGTCAATCCCTATATTTAAGCATTAATGAGACACCTGTGCAACCACACACATTGTGAACAGGAGCTGGAGTTAGCACACATAATTGGAAACAATTTTAGCAATTACATTTACTTTCCAGATGTGTATACTACTCTTGGACCCTTGAGGAATGAAGTCATATAGCATTAGATTTAGAAATTGATTAAACAACCAGATACCTTTCGGTGTATTGGCTTTAACCAATGCGTTCTAGAAACGGGTTGGGGGAAGTAACTTTGGCACAGGACACAGACATGGAAAAGGCAGAGAGGCAGTACTATGCTGCATACTTTAATGAGGAAGGCCAGATCACTCTCTCTCTGTGAATGGCAGCTTCATTCCCTTCAAAAGATCTCTTCTCAAAGATGCAATTCAACAGAGGATTCTCAATCCACACTGAGAATGGGCTTTGTTTACCTGCCAAGTCCTTCACACATCTGTTCCCCTTCTGTTTCTTTCTTGCTGTTAAAAAGCCCTGTTTCATCATGGCAGGACACTGAAACTCAGGGAGCACTTCTCCTAGCTTCAAGTAACAAACAGATTCTTATGGTACAGAATTACAGTATGATCTGATTGACAGCATCAGTAATGAAATGCACTTTGTCTTGCAGCTGGCAATTGGTGGCATAAAATACAGCTCCTTTAATCACATTTCTTAGGATGAATGAGTTTAGGTTTCTTTAATTTTTGTTGCTTTAAAACAATTTTAATAATAAAAAAATTCATGCATTTGCACTCATTCACACCTTTCTCCCACTCAAATTAAAACACTCCCTTTGATTAAAGAAATGCTTAACAAAGAGTTGAACACTAGCTATTCCACGTGTCTGTGTATATCTGTCCTGAGAAAATGCCCCCAAAATTTTGCCTCCTGAAATTTAAGAATGAAGAAGTCTGAGATTTGCTCAAGAAGTGAAACATTTAGCAAACATGTTACCACAGTAAGCTACAAAGATACACTCATCCCAAAAGTTCTAATATGTTATTGTAAGTAGAGAAAATTAACCGCTGGTAGTCAAGCAGAAACTACCTGAAAGGCATACAGAAGCCAGTTTGATGAAGACTGAAAGTTAGGAAGCCTGAGTTCAAGTTCAGTTCTATCATAAATCCTAATAGTTATTGAGGGCCTACCATCCTCCAGGGAATTGATGTACCACATTAGTTAGGGCTTTGGTTACAAGCAACTGAAACTGTCACTGGCTAAAGAGATTGTGTTGGAAGTATATTAGATTATCAAACTCAGTGGAAAGGACAGAGAAGCAGATCTGGAACCAGGTAAGAGCTATGCATAGGACAAGAAAGTAGAAACTACCGTGTCCATTCAGTGTGAACAGACACCACACATTTTCAATTTCACTGTTAATCTTGCTTCACATTCAGATTGCAGAATGGAAACATATGCTCAATTTGTCTCAGGACATGTCTTGGGTTGGGGCATTTTCAGGGCCCACACAACTACATTCCCCAAAGAAGAGATAATTTCCCAAAAGGAATTTCAGTTGAAGTTAGGATGAAGAATGGTATACTAGATGAGGAAAACAAAAACAATTCTTTACATCCAATGCGTGAGCCTTCACACATTCACCAAGGAGATTTACTGTAAATAAAACTAAATAACATCATTGTAACAGCTTTCCATTCTATTTGGAATGATCCAAATTACTTATCTTGGTGACTAAACCTCCTCTCCGATTCTGTCTCGCAGCACTCCCCCCTTCACACACTAATGCTGAGACATACTGGGATTTTTTTCTCTTTTTTAGACATATCAGGCTCATTCTAGTCTTGGGCCTGATATTAACTATCTCATTTGTGTGAAATGTTTATCCTCCCTTACTTTTCAGGGATGAATCCTTCTAGTGGATGTTGGCTCAAATGTCCTCTTCTCGAAGAGGTTTTCCCTGGTCATCCAACTTAAAATGAACCAGTGACTTTCTATCATACAACACTATTTTTCATCACTGCTTTAAAAATATATTTATTGTCTCTTTCCCCTAACTAAATCACAAGATTCCATGGGAGTAGGAAATCTCTTTGTATACTGGACAGTTCCCAGACACAGCAGCCACTCAGAATATATTTATTAGATAAATAATTCTCACAATAACCATATGTAACAGGTATTACTATTTCTATTTTATAGAAGAGGATACTGAATTTAATAAAAGATAAGAAATTTGCATGTCAGAAATTTATGTATGGCATAATTCAAACTCAGATATGTTTATCTGGATCCAAGGCCAGGATCTTAAATGCTGACATATATTGATTCTCTACCATTAGCTGTGTGACTTGAGGTGAGTCACTAAACAGAATAATGATTTCCAATTTTCTAGCAGCAGAATCTTTTCTTCTCTCTGAATAAAATAATATGTATAACCTCAATAAACTGTTCATTTGTATTTCCAGAGATAAAATATTTACTTATTGTGAAATCAACCAATGGAAGTAACAAGGTTGCCTTGACAAACACACATTTTAACAATTTATTTTGGTTGTATAGGATGAGAAAATCCTGATTTATGCATACAGTGAGCTTAAAAAAATCTCCTTCAAATCTCATACTCAATGATTGGAGATAGGACAGGGAAATCTTTATTCCAACAGTGCACCAAAGGGAGTTAACTTGGAAGCATGTGTTCATGTACTGTTGGTCCCTAATGCATTAATATTTGATGCATAATGCTATTCAGAGAACGGGCTGTTTATTATTATACCCTCTAAAATACAGTGTTTATATGTTACCTCTGCAAGGAAAATTTGTGGAATTCCTGAAACATCCTCAAGGAAATACCAATTTAGAATTGGTGTGCTAATGTTATTCAGGACTACATATACTCTGTAGGCATGCTCCATGTCTTCTGATACAACTATGATAATTCTGATAAAAGAACTTAAGACATAAGTCACAAAGACCCTAAGCAGTCTTAAAATAAGCTGCAAATACTCAAAAACAGCATCAAAGCAAATATGTTTTCAGGGAACTATGGCAGAATAATGGACACAGGGCAGTAACCAGTTGCGATTAGTCACATCTGCTTTAAAAAACCGAAGGCTAATAGCAGCACTATGTATCAGAATAAGAGAGTGAGAAGGAATAGTCGGATACCTAGTTTGTAAAAAAGCTGATAGAATTAATCCATGGCATTATAAAAAAAAAAAACAACACACCTATAAAGCCTACCCTTCAAACACAGACAGGTGATCAAAGCAGACATGTTACCATGAAACAAACTGGAAAGCTGAATGATAGAATCACTTTTCTAAGTACCTTCCTTTCTTTGCAGATTCTATAGAAAGTCACAAGAACTGATACAGTCAAAAGCATTGGTGTGATACACTGGGGAAAATATTTGTCTAAAAGCACAATGTTGGACAAGTGAGGTTAATAAGTAGAGTCAGAAGGGATTAACAATAAAGCTAAGGAAGCTTAGGAGTCAGAACGTCTTGCTGGCATGGAGCCCAGTCAAGGCTCAATTCCTAGTTTTGTAATAGTGATTTTTCATCCCTTTTCTTAATGAACCACCCCTACCCCCAATTTTATAAGCTTCACACCCCAAAAAACATGAATCTGCTACTGGTTTCAGTACTGGATTTTAATAGCGAGAGAACCAGGTACAGGCATTCATGTTAGTGTGAGTAGGGCACCATGTTGGCTATCACAAGTCTCTGCCCCACCTCACGGCCCCCTCATTCTCTCTTCTGTTCTCTCACTCCTGTCATATCACCCCTCCCCCTTTTCTCTTCCCGCCCTCCCTCCCCTCTCTTTCTCATTTTCTCTCGTACACATACTCCCTTAATCTGTCTCTCCTCTTCTGCCTCTTTCTTCTTTCAATCTTTCTCCTCTCTTTCCAACTCTCTATTTCTGTTTCTGTGTCTCTGCCTATCAATCTCTCTCTCTTTTTCTCATACTTGCCAAGACAGATTTACCATTCCACTCAGCTTAACTAAACTTCAGACAGTAAGGCTGAATTGTAGAGTTCTTCCTGACTGTAAACCCATGACCTTTCTCCTTTGTTTATTTTTAGCTCCTTTACTTTACAAAACTTGCAGTTGTAAATTCCTTCTCTTCCCCTTTGAGATATAAATCTTCTTCCAGCTCTTCTCAGTTTTATAACTCAGGAAAATCTTGGGCAGTGCCATAACACAGGAATGGGCCTGGGAGCCATTCCTTTGAAACGTAATCATCAAGAAAGATTGGGCTCCTATTTCTCAGTGTCCACGGAGGGTAGGAGCCTAACAAGCCCCACTGATGGCCAAGTCTATTGCCTACCTTTCTGTTTCATGTCGCCAACACTTTCCCACCAGCTCAGCCCAGGGCTTACAAACTCATTTATCTTGTTTCAATGAGTTAATCTCAGTCTCTCTCTCCTATTGCAATAGTTCAGAATAAATTCATCCTTGCCTGGCTGGTTCTATCCAGTGTCATTTTCTTTGACAATGTGTACATACAACCTATTTCTATATTGTTGCAGATAAAGCATTTAGTGCATCTCATTGTCTGTCCTTCCTCAGAGACTTTAACCTTGTTTTTTCTATTCTCCCTGATTCTTCATTTCCTTTGAGTGTTCACTTAAATCTGACTTTCTTTGATATTCCTACCTATAAAAACTTGTACTTCTATATCACTACCCTTGTTTATTTCTTGTATAACGTTCTCTACAATTAGTAATTATTTGTTGTTTATTTGTTTATTGTCTGGTTTCTGCATTGGACTATATAAGTCTGTATAGATCAGCAACTATAATTTGAATTGTTCACTGTTGTTTTGTTTTGTTTTGTTTCTGCTTTTTTTTCCCTCAGAATCTAGCACAGTGCCCTGACACACAATATATAATAAATATTTTAAAAATAAGTCATTGAGTAAAACACATCAACAGTATTTTTCTAATCCTAAATTACAGCCTCTGTGATCCACAGACATTAAGAAGGCTCAATATTCTCTGGAGATCACATTCTCGAGGGAATCAGTATATTACATAACATATGTGGTAACTGTGGCCTGTTTGCTGTGTGGTCAGTCCTGGGCACATAGGTGCCATCATTGATAGAGGTGTTAGGGGAAAGCTAAGGACATCATTCAAGTTTTCACACCCATTAGCCTGCTGCCTTCATCCCCACCCACTGCTGAATGAGTGTTAGGTAGGCAGGAAGAAAGACATTCAGAACCGCTGGCAATGTAGTTCTTCAAGTGAGGGGAAGGTACCAGCCTGATTCAAAATTCTTCCTCAATCTCATTTTGTGAATTAGGTGGAAAACCTCCCTCTCATTTTTGTTTTCTTCCAGGCGTAGCCCAGCCCCACCTCTACCTCTGTGGAAGGCCCTGAGTATGGAGGGTCCTCGTCCCAGAGTTTAATAACTACAGACCATAATTCCTATTACAGTCAACCTGGCAAATTTCCTCCCAGAATTTTATGTTTGTGTTTCAAAAATAGAAATAGGCACTCTCGCTTCTGTCATCTTTGTGACAAGTCTGCCCTGATATTACACAGGTATGGGCTTTGTACTGCAATAAAATAATTCATTAATTTTAGTTTCATGTGATAAAATCTGCTGGCAGCTGTTCTACTAAAGCCAGGATCTACTAAAGCCTGATGGCAACACAGAAGTCACTTGTAAACAGGAAGAGTTACTTATGTGCCTGCACAACCTGCAGTCTCAGCAGCCAGCATCCCGGATACTCCTTTCAAACCTTCTGACTCTGTGAACGTAGGCATCTAAAAGCTCTAACCAGGAGAATAACAACAAATGTGAAGCAAGAAGAATCACAATGGAGGAACTTGAGGAAAGAGAAAAATCACATAGGGGATCTAGGGGAAATTGTTGGGAAAAAAAAAGAAACCTTTGTCATTTATAGGATGTCTAACAGGAAGAAGATAATACTTCTCAGCTGAGCGTTACGGGGAACATTTGAAGAAAGCTGTCACTTGCCTTTTCATAGGAAGAGAATGGATGTTAAGAAAGTAATAAAGTATCAAGAGAAGAAAAGGTTGTCAGTGATAATATTTATGCCAATCATTATGGAAAAGTCCACTGTGCTTCCATAAGTAGATCTGGATTACTTGGAAAGCAAGGACAAAACTAAATAAAGAGCAAAGAAAATATTTGAGATACTTTCACAATCAAACACACATCTTCCGAATCCTTACAGAATATATGATGCTTATCACTGAGGAGCTAGGTATTATTTTGAGAACCAAGGAAGGCAGGGAGGCATTTCCAGAGAGATTAGAAAAGGAAAAAAGGCATCTTTGGAAATGCATAAAAAGAAAAAAAGAAAAAAAACAGGCATAGTGATGGCAATCATTTAAAATACTAACCTTAATTTCAGTATTGGGAATGGCAATTAAAACAAATCATTAAGATTTTTAAGGCACTAAGCACAACATGAGGAAATTCATATTATGCCAGATCACTTTAATTTGCTTCATTAAGGAAGTAATGCAATGTACATAAAGAACACCATATGTAATTCATCCAAATGCAAATAAGTAGCAGGATTCTGTCAGTTAACTTTTCAGTGAGCTGAAAATACCATCTCAATATCACATATTGATCAGGTGAATAAGTGATAGGTAGGTAAACCAAAGGTAGGTAGGTAGGTGAGGAGAAATGCCCCACTGAGATTAACAAAACAGAACATCTAATACAAATCTTTTACTTTGTTGACCCTAAGTAGCCTGATTAACACCACTTAGGGAATATTAATAGAATAAAATTAATACCCTTGACTCTCAACTTCGCAGGCTCTCATTCTTGTCTATATAATACCAGGCCTTATCTCTTACAAAATCATTCCTCAAATATTTCTTTGGTGCCTCACTCAGGCTCCAGCCACTTGCTAAGTCACAAAAAGGGCTCCTAAATCTTGAACCCTGTCCTCAACTTCCAAAGAAGCCCAAACTTCCTTATACATTTATTTCTACTCAGGTCATTCCAGCTCTGTCAAGTGGGGAAAGGTCCTCCTGTGACAATTCTCCCCCAAGGTACATGGCGAGTTCCTTATTCTCCTGCGTCCCAAAGACCCTCTTGAAGGCAGTCTGTTTTGCTTCTTACTGAACCTCCTTCTCTTTACTGGGCTCAGACTTGAGGGCATGGGGCTGAGGTAGTGGCACACGCCACTCTGTCTCTTCAGCCAAGTCATTATTTCTGGCATCGATGCATAAGTTTTGGCTCTTGTCCAGTTAAAAATCCTCATGCTAATTAACTAGTGGTATAACGCATATGTACAGACATGATTGAATCAGAGCTTGGGTCAAGCCTGAACATACCAGCATATACACAAAGGCTCTACACCATTGGCCTAGGTGTTATGTCTGGAGTGTCTTCCTTTCCCATCCTCTTGTCTTTTCCCTCAATTTCTACTGCCACCACTACAGTCCGCACATTCCTTGTCCAGCTAATTCTAATTTGTCCTTCAAGACTTCATAGGGCATGACTTTTTCCAGAACTAGATACCCCTTCTCTGTGGTCCTATAACCCCTTATGTATAAATCCATTAAAGCACTCACCATTATTATTGGCTAGGTATTTAGCTCTTCTGCTAGTTATATTTTTAATTTTAAAAATAGGGTTTATTATTTTTTAGCATGCTATGGTCTAAATTTTTTCCTTCCCCTCAAATTTTTACACTGAAGCCCTAACTTCCCATTCTCTTTTATTTGGAGATGATATTTTTGGGAGGTACAACTGACCCTTAACAAAATAGGCTTGAAATGTGCAGGTTCACTTATACATGGATTTTTTTTTTTTACAAATATAGTATGGTTCTGTAAATATATTTTCTCTTCCTTATGATATTCCTAATATTTTCTTTTCTGTAGCTTACTTTATTGTAACAATACAGTATATTATACATAAAGCATGCAAAATACATGTTAACCAACTGTTTATGTTATTGGTAAGGCTTTGAGTCAACAGTAGGCTATTAAGTACCTAAGTTTTGGAGGAATCAAAAGTTACATGTACATCGACACCCCTAACCTCAGCATTGTTGAAGAGTCAACTGTAATTATGGCTAGATGAGGTCATGAGAATGGAGCTTGCTTTCTCTCTACACACACACACAAAGAAGAGGTCAGGTGAGCACACAGAGAGATGACAGCCACCTACAAGCCAAGAGACGAGACCTCAGAATGAAACTGAAACTCACCTTGTAAGCACCTTGATCATTTTTTTTAAATATAACTTATTGTTAAATTTTCTAACATACAGTGTGTACAGTATGCTCTTGGTTTTGGGGGTAGATTCCCGTGATTCATCGTAAGCACCTTGGTCTTGGACTTCTCAGCCTCCAGAACTGTGAGAGATAAATTTCTTGTTTTTAAGTCACCTAGTCTATGGTATTTTACTATGTCAACCTGGGCTGACTACGACCAGTTTTGTTAGGTTTAGAGAACAATTGAGCAGAAAGTAGAGTGCCCAAATGGGTCCTCATCACTCCTCCACAAGTTTTCCTAATTACTAACATCACGTATTTATAGGTTACCTTTGTTACCATTGATGAGTCAATATCGATAAATGATTACCAGAAAGTCATTTTTAAAAATCTCCACATCCTCAGGGATGTGCCTGATACATTGCAGGTGCTCACTCATTGTTAAAAAATTTTTTTTAATGTTTATTTTATTTTTGAGAGACACAGAGTGCAAGTGGAGGAGGAGCAGAGAGAGAGGGAGACACAGAATCCGAAGCAGGCTCCAGGCTCTGAGCTGTCAGCACAAAGCTCGATGCGGGGCTCAAACTCACAAACTGTGAGATCATGACCTGAGCTGAAGTCAGACGCTTAACCAACTGAGCCACCCAGGCACCCCACTCACTCATTTTTTATTAAAATCATGAAAAACCAAAAGAATGAATAATTGGATGAATAACACATATCTCTTGAACACATGATTCAGCCGAAAGAAGATCTAGCATAATGAATTGCTGATGAACTTTTCTCTGTCCCTACTGTAGATAGAAGGGGCAGAGAGAGCTTCATCATCTCTCAATGTCCTCTTGTATGCTAGGTGCTTTATAGTACGTTCTATTCTCACCTTCACTTTCAAAGACATATGGTGTTCAAAATTTACCCAATCATTACAATACTGAGAGTAAATTTGGGACTAGAGAATGATTTTGGTACTTTATATATGAACTCTCATATTTCATCAATTCTGTCTGCCTCATTTAAAAAAATGAGACAGATTTTTCAAGGAGTATCCAGATCTGGTAGGCTCCTATTCTTGTCTGTAATCTATTTTTAGGTTACTCATCCTCTTACTACCCACCCTCCCCCAGTACAAACTTAAGACTTAACTGAATACTGTCATTGTGTCAGCATTGCCCCCCCACTGCTCCCCAAATTGGTCATGGCCCCAAGGGTTTTTTCTTTGTCAGAGATAGCAAACCCAGGCTGCTTTCTAAGCACAAGAGTAAGAGTAATGGTGAGCATTACAGACCTCTACAGTTATTTCTGGAAAGTTCTGGAAGAACCTTCGTTAACACATCTTTAAACATTTCAAGATTCTACAGTAACATTTTACTTTCAGCTCTAGAATATGATAAAAGCACCAAGCCCCAAACACAGTAAATAACTCAGATAAATATTGTTGATTGACTGAGTCACTCTAAAATATAATCTGAGTAGTACTATAGTGCTACTCTTTCTTAGAAGGATTTCACTTTTGTTTTTGTTTTGAAGGATACAAGATATGAAATAATCCCAACATTTAGTGATTATATCAATAATGTGGGTTTTACCATTGATAAAATGTTTATTACAATTTAAGGAACTACCAAATGTGATGGCTTTTTAGAATTGTATCCAACACAATAAAAGGAATATTGTAATTTTAACAGTCATTCATAAAGGTTAATAAAATAAATCTTAAAAATGAGTCTTCCATAATACAACTGACTAAATAACAGAGCTATTGCTTGACACTAAAATAATACAGAATTCAGAGCCACACTGTCTGGCAAGCTACCTTTTCTTTCCTTAATTCTGGCCAGGTTTTCCCTGTCAGTATTTATAGTTTTAGGAAAGATTGAAAATGCTGAGAAACAAAATGGAAGCTGTTATGTTAAGTAAGATTAAACAGATTTTATTATTGTAGGCCTTTTCAGAGCTTGTAATATGCTAATGTAACTCAATTATCTGAGAGGAAACTTAATATGCATTCCAATCATATTTTGAGCACAACACTGTTTTTGAAGTATACAAGTTAACACCTTGAGGAACAGAGTCCAATAGAACACAAATTTGGGAAAAGGACGGAATTAAGCATAATAAAACAGAGCTTTTTCTTTACAATGTACTGAATCAGTTGTAGGACTATGGTGCTGGGAAGTCCTCAAATTTTGTGTACTTGGTCTCACCCTAGTCTGGCCCTGCCTGATATGTTTCTCGACCTTAGAGCGACTGGTCCTTGATCATGCCCTGGCTGAGTCTTAGGCCCTAGGGTCATAGGTCATGCCCTGGGTCATGCCCTGGGTTACATGAATTGTTCAATCCAGTACTCATCCCCTTCCTCTCCTTCAAGAAAAAACATCCCTTACCTTTGAATGGGGTTTTACAATTTTCAAAGTGCTTTCAAATACAAACAATCTCCTTCAAAAAAGTAGTAAATCACACAAAAAATTCCTGCGCGGGAATGTTTATGGCAGACTTACTCATAATTGCCAAAACTTGGAAGTAATCAAGGTGTCCTTCAGTAAGTAAATTGATATATGAACTGTGGTACATCAAGACTAAGGAATCTTATTCAGTACTAAAAAGAAATGAGCTATCAAGCCATGAAAAGACATAGAATAACCTTACGTGCATATTACTAAGTGAAAAACACCAATCTGAAAGGGCTACATAATGTACAATTCACACTATAGGGCATTCTGGAAAGAGCAAAATTATGGTGACAGTAAAAAGATCCGTGATGGCCAGGGTTGGGGGAGAGAGAGGTGGGATGAATAGGCAGAGCACAGAGGATTTTGGGGGCAGTGATTATGATTATGATACCATAATGATGGATACTTGTCATTATACATTTGTCCAACCCAATAGAATGTACCATATGAAGAGTGAATCCTAAGGTAAATTATGGACTTTGGGTGATTATGATGTGCCAGTGTGGATTCATCAGCTATAACAAATGTACCACTCTTGGTGGATATGTTGATAAAGAAGGAGGCTATGGATGTGGGGGGTGGGAGGGTGGGTAGAGAGTATATGGGAAGTGTCTGTACCTCTCCCTCAATTCTGTTATGAACTTAAAACTATCTTGAAATATAAAGTCTTTAAAAAATGTTAGCCAATATGTTTGAAAATGTTAATAAAATATAAAATAAAGTAATGAATTAGAGTATCTTTGCTTGGTTAATCATGAAACAGAGGATTTAGACTCTAAGGACCTGCCCACAGTTACCTGGCCAGTAGATTGCTACCTAGCCTGGGGTTATAGTTTCTAATTCAAGCCACTACACTGAATTTACTCTTCAAAATATACCTGGCTTGCGACTTACATCTGAGGTTCTCTGGAGATGAAAACAAAACACATCTTCAGTGGTTTAGAAATCTTACAAAGGTACTTCTTACTGTGGTACTACCTAAATTGGCCCAGTTGAGGGGCACCTGGGTGGCTTAGTCAGTTAAGTGTCTGACTCTGGATTTTGGCTCAGGTCATGATCTTATGTTTTAGTCTGTGAGATCCAGTCCTGCATAAGGCATCAGTGTGGGGCCTCCTTGGGATTCTCTCTTTCCCTCTCTCTCTCTGCTCCTCCCCACTCACCCATGTCCTCTCTCTATCTCTCAAAAAAAAATAAAATAAAAAAAATAAATTGGCCCTATTGAAATGGGATAAAAATTAAGTTA
The DNA here is from genome assembly GCF_022837055.1 of Prionailurus viverrinus. Classification (NCBI taxonomy): domain Eukaryota; kingdom Metazoa; phylum Chordata; class Mammalia; order Carnivora; family Felidae; genus Prionailurus; species Prionailurus viverrinus. Next base: position 36,527,358 of record NC_062573.1, on the reverse strand, counting down.
CTATAGGGAAGAGGGATGGGAAAAAGTTTAGTAACAGCCAACCTCAAGATGGAGATGTGTTCATGTAAAATTGTGACTTGTTTCTTCCATCCAAAGAAAATAAAACAAAAGGAAGTGAATAGATTTTGATTGAAGCAAATCTTGTTTAGTCATAAGGAACTGGATCATGCCTGGAAGAATATTTAAATTCCTAAAGGGGTTTCCAAGGGAAACCTATAAAACTCTGGTCCAGGAAAAGTCCCTATGAAGGCATGCATTGGGCTGGGGGTACCCACTGGCCTGGGGGCAGGGGCAGACTCAGTGACTTTACTTAAATTATTTTCTAGTTCTGTGAGCTGGTGATCAAATGCAGAAGGAGATGGGGATCAGGTAGATGTCCCCAGCCCTGAAATTTAAGGTGAGCTGTTTTAACAGGAAAACAAAAATGTTATGATTCAGAAATATGTATCTTTAATGTGTACAGTTTTACTGATCAGAATCCAGCTGGTTTCTTCAAAAATCAGCCGGTGGAACGTGGAGGCCCATCTAACAGGAAACATTACAATATCAGCGTTCTAACAAGTCATGAGTCATAAAAACAAGTGATTAAGTTAGGGGAGCATCGTGTCCATATCTTTGTGTGTGAACAATTGAAGGCAAATTCTTTTATTTTAGAACACAAGTGATTAAACAGGAAGAATCATTGATTCCATAAAAACTAACTACAGCTGCTCTAAACCTTCTTTAAAAGAAAGAGATCTTTCGGGGTATGGATAATGGAGGTCAATCAGCAATTCTGCAAGGACACCAGAGACTTTTAAAGGGCCATTTTGTATAAGGTTAATCTAGGTGGGAGGCCAAGGCACATTCAAATGTAAAATAGTAAGACCTTTAGGAGAGCTGCCTAGCAAAGTCAAGCCACAATGCTAACTTGATGGAGCTGATTAGAGAGGAAACTTTTTTTCCTTCTAATCCAGTGCTAACCCACTCTTCACTTTCAAAGTACATCAAATAAAAAAAATGTACATTACTATTCAGGAAATTAAACTAAATTGAAACCAGACAATTCTCAAGTGTACATATTAAGGCTATGATGGACTCTAAGGGTATTGTTAATGAACTTTCAAAATGCAATCATGTCAGGGCCTTGCCATATCCTTTGGTTTATGCATACATAGTTATTTAAAACCCACAGAAATACTATGAAAGACATTCTAAAATGGTATCATCCTTTTTCCAAATCATTTAAAAAGTGTACATGAGTGGACATCTTCTCAGTGCATTAAAACTAACATTGTATCCATTTGAAAGAGGAAAGGAAATGAAAATATTGCTTACAAATGACCTTATTATATAATTTTGTCAGCTCACTGTTTCACAAAAGTAAAGGAACCATCAATTTGGAGCACAGTAACATTAGCAAAATTATCAAGAATTTATCTAATGTTGATTTATATTTCATATTTGAAGATGTTAAGATATGATTATAGGCTTCCCCTTGCGCTGCAGGATTTCCTTCTTTGCAAAAGCAGGAACTGCTTCTGCCTGGAAGGTTTGCTTGAACACAAAGTCACTGTTCTGCCAGGTGGATATTATGGATGCGTATATATTAAGTATTGCAGGAAATTCAATGAATATAGGAAAGAGAATCACCTGAGAGCTTCCAATCTTTTTAGGAAAATAAGCAAAAAAAAAGATAGTATGAGTGAAAAACCTCTATTTTCATAACCTATGTTTCTATTTCTTTTGATGGCGGATTAGCAAGCTAAACCAACTATAAAATAAATACTATTCAACCAATTATAACGTACATCCTTTCAATTGGAGAGTAATTAATGAATTTAATTGGAAACTATCCACAAAATACAGTTCAATGAAATGATACATGTTTATTTTCTGGAATTATATACTTGAACTCTGTGCCTGCTTTCTCATCTACAAGTGGGATAATAATGGTATCTACCACCCAGAGTTTTTGTAAGGATCAATGAGTTACTAGTGTAAGGCACTTACACACAATGCCTGGTATATATATATATATATATAGAGAGAGAGAGAGAGAGAGAGAGAGAGAGAGAGAGTACATTTTAAATGAGTGTTATCCTTACAGAATAGGTTTCTGGTGGGGTTGAGAAGTAGAGTAGTTGGATGGGAATTATCTGTGAAATATCTGTGCCTTGCTGTGTAGAAGCATGAAGACGTGGTGAACCACAAAAGGTATGGATTAAAGTGCCCCAAGGAGCTAAGCTTGGTCCTCTCATGTCCAAGGTAAACACTGGAGCACTATGGCCATGAACCTGAAAGAATCCTGAGGTTAGGACAGTGGACACCATGACAGTATCTAGAGAACTATGAAAGAGGCCTCCTAAGGCCTTGGCACTATTTAAAACACCAGAATTCAGGCACAAAGACAGGGCAAGGGTGATGTGAGGTTGGTTGGAAAAGCCTAGGAATGACTGAGCCAAAATTCCCTGCCAAACCAGTGAGATAAAGACCAGGAATGGAAGTTAGTATAGAGATAATAAAGATATGTGATGTTTCTTGCCTATCCATGCTGGTGGAATTAGCTTCATTTCTGCTAAAATCATTCAGTTATTATTATTTTTATCATCTTCCTCATTCTCTAGCGACCCACCATTTCTGATCCACCCTCTCTAGGACTTCTGAGGCTAGCAGATAATGCTGGGTCTAGGAGGGGGTGCTGGTGTCACATTCCGAATACCCACCAAATAATGGATAGAAACCACAAAAGTCTTAGCATTTAAGGCATTGTTAAATTCCATGCATATACTACCTGCAAAACCAAGACATTTTGCAATCATCTGTGATGTGTCAAAAATATACATGAATTTCACATTCTATCACACAAGATATTCATGCTTGTATAATGTGAAAATAGTTCCTTCTGTACACCGTCCACTCCCAATTTTCAAGGAAAACTGATGTTCCAGGAGAATGTACTTATCCTGTGGATTTGTGAAATGTTGGGCACCTGGCTGTGGGGCTTCCTTAACTGTAATCTTTGCCCAGTTTGAGAAACATGTTCTATTTTCTCCTTAAAAAATTCATTAAATGACTTTTTTAGATTTTAGAAACCATACACACTAATAGTTAACAAGATGAAAAATATAAAAAATACCAAACAAAAAAAAAACAAAACAAAAAATTTTAAATGAAAAGTGTTGACCCACAGAAAAGACACAGTTGACTTTTTCCCTTCATTCATTTTGTAAAACGTCTGTGTAATTCTATGAGATTTTTTCCACATGTACAGATTCCTATACGACCACTGCCATCAATACAAAGTCCTGTTCTACCACCCATGGAAACTATATGTTGCCTTGTATAGTCCTGCCTTCCTCCCTTTCCCCATTATTCTGACAATCCCACACATCACCTCTATCTCTGTAATCGTGCCACTTTAGAGATCATGCAATATGCAATTTTTTGATACTGGCTTTCCCACCCCCAGTATAATACCCTTAAGATCCGTCCTAAATTGTTACATGTATCAGAAGTTTGTTCCCTTTTATTGCTGAATAGTATTGGCATGGATGTACCACAGTTTACCTATTCATCCATTGAAGGATATTTGAATTGTTTCCAGATTTTGGCTATCATCAGTAAAACTGCTATGGACATTCTTATATAAGTTTTCATGTTTTCTTCTTCATAAATAAGTTCCCAGGAGCATAATTGTTGGTTGTGGCAATTATACATTTATTTACTTTTTTTTTAAAGAAACTGCTAAACTGATTTCCAGAGTGGCTTTACCATTTGCCAGCAATATATATGAGAGATTTATATTTTCATCCTGAAATCATTGTTGCACTATATGCTAACTAATTCGGATGTAAATTTAAAAAACAAAAAATAAAACAAGTTAAAAAATAACAACAAAAAAGAGAGATATATATTTTCACATTCTTGACAACATTTGGTATTGTCTTCTACTTTTGTTATTTCTGTATATGTGTAATGGTATCGTACTGTGGTTTTAGTTGGTATTTCTCTAATAGCTAATCATGTTGAATATCTTTTCAGGAGTTTATTCACCATTCGCATATATTTTTTAGTGAAATGTCTGAGTCTTTTAACCATTTTTTAATTGGAGTTTTTTTTTTATTGTTGAATTTAGACAGTACTTTATATATTAGGGTTATGAGTCCTTTGCTGGATATAGGATTTGGAAATATTTTCTCCCAAGCAGCAATTTGTCTTTTATTCCCTTGACAAAGTCATTTGCAGAGCAAAAGTTTTAGTTTGAAGTTTATTTTGGAGGCTACTGGTCCCCAATTATTCTAGCACCATTTCTTAAAGAGACTCTTTTTTCATTGCACTGATTTTCCACTTTTGTTAAACATTAGTTGGGTATATTTATGTGCATTTATTTCTGGGTTCAGAAGCATGCTTGTCATAAAACTATTTGGTCACTACCAGTGCAAATTTTGCCTAAAAAAACCTTGTGCTGTATAGCAATACATTTAAAATATTTTACTTATTACTATTATACTTTTTTTAAGACATATATACACTTACAAATATCAAAAAAAAAATTGGGGGCTGGCCACACAAATCACAGAATGAATTCTATCAGTAATCCTTTAAACAGCCAACTGCTCTGCTATAATAAAATATGGTTCAATTTAGTTAAAAATTTGCACATTGCGTTTAAATGTTTTAATAGTTTAAAATACTATGTAAATTAATATAACATAATTTCATATTGTAAACAATAGGTAGGATATTAAAAGCATAAATATTATATACAGAATACATAGCCCTGTATACAGATAATATTCCTGAAAGCACAATCTCATACTTTATAGAGTAACGGTAGAATCATGAAAAACAATGCTATTTCTGTCTTTTGTGCTTTTCTGTATTTTACAAATTTTCTACACAGCTCATGTATCACTTTTGTAAAATGGAAATAAATCAATACTCAAAAATAAAGACTAGAATTTAGCTGGAAAAATTGTCCTCTAAATTAAAATAAAAATTTGAGGCTAAAAATAAAATACAATAAGACAAATCACTTTGTAACTCTACTGAATTATTAAACTACGGGCCTGACTCATCCTTTTCTCTCTCTTCCGCTCTCTCTCCCTCAAAGTTTAATTGAACACCAATGGTAATCAAAACATTTTCCTATGGTCTGTGGGACAAATGATGCAGAGTTCTGATAGTTCTTCGGAGAAGTTGCAAACTAAAGGGCCCCTTCACCCTAAATTCAGAATGACTTTTTTTCTTTCTTTCTTTCTTTTTTTTTTTTTTTTAGGGAAGGAAGACAATTAAAACTACAAGAAAAACTCTGAAACTGACTATAGTTTTGTATGAAGCTATTAGTGGCTCAATGTGGTTACTAAAGTTTCATTTTCATAATACTGAAGTTCACCGTATGATTATCTATCCAACCTCTATTCATGGTAATTCTTAAATGTTTGAATGTCTGTGTTAGCTGGTAACTATAATATCTACCTTCCATGAAACAGTAAAAACACGGGAAGTGGATTAATACTGATGCAGAAGAAGTTTTTTAATGACTAATCTAGTAGTGCAGAAATACTTTTCCATGTACTGAATTTCATTTATATACCATCAATTTCCACACCTTTTTGATAGCCCTCCACCAAACACACAAACAAAACTATAAAAACATTAAAACAATGGCAGATGGGAGTAAACAAGTGTCTCCCAAATCTTGGAAAATGACCTAAAGCACATTCTGTAAGCAGAAAACTCCTTTCTTTTGTTTTTTCTTAAAATGTAATGTGACTTTGTTTATTCACCAGACATAACAAAATGTCCTTTATGACCTTTCCTAACTTTTTCACCCCTTTCAGAAAAGATAAGATATAAGGCACTAATGAATTTTACCAATAAAATAATGATTTGTCTTCCACTACCATTATTACAACTAATAATAATAATCAGTTAACTTTTACTGCCTTTGACTTAGAATGTGCGGTTTTAAATTTGTTATCCACTTAATCTTTAAAAAAGTATTTATAATAGGTGGTATTTAGAAATTTGAAATTGATGTTCAATTTCTACATCTGAAAAATAGGATAATGATAGAATTTATCACCTAGATTGTTATAAGTGCAGAGTGTGCTTAGGATTCTCTCTCTCTCTCTCTCTCTCTCTCTGACCCTCCTCACTCAAAATAAATAAATAAACTTAAAAAAAAGTGTTAACTTAAATGGCTGGCAAAATAGTAAGTTCTCATTAAATGTTCAGGACTGCATAAGTTCAATAGTGCTGTGGCTGCAAACATTTTTAAGTGTGAGAACACATTTTAATGTCAACACATTTCTGAACCTAAATTTAATTACATCTGTTAACTAGTGATATTAGCATTTACCAACTGAAGAAATATTTAAAGACAAGACTCAATTCAATAAAGCCTTAAAATAAATTTCTATTTTATTTACTATAATACAATCTGCAAGTACCTGGAAAATGTAGTGAACAATATTTATTGTTTCCAGGCAATGCTTAGAACATTGTGAGAATGTTCTCATGTGAGAATCTAGTGCAAGAACCCATCTCCCTATTTGTCAGAAGCAGGGAGCTCCGTTCACCGCAATGAAAGGTACTGCGTAACTCTGTTGATTGGGGCCACTGCACCGGAGCTTTGCCCTCTCTGCCTGTAGCCTGTTCAGCCACAGGTACCTACAGGCCCTACCTGGCCTTGGATGGCCTCCCAAAGCCTTGTCCCTTACTCTTGGTCAGCCTCCCTCCTAGATGTAGTCTGCTTCATAGAAGACCTGGCCTTACCTCTGCAGCTCAGTAAAACAGGGAAATGGTATAGACACACTGTTGATTCACCATCAGGCAAAACAAACTGCTAGTGAAGAGCACAGATTCTGTTATCAGCTACACCTAAGGTTGAATTCTGACCCTTGTTCTGTGACAAGAAGGAAGTAATGCAATTAACGTCAGTCTCAGTTTCCTTATAGATGTAAGGTGATAATTTCTAACTCATAACGTTAATGTAAGGATTCAATGAGATAAATTATGGAAAGCTCTCGAGCACAATGTGAGGCACATAATAAGTCCTCAGCTGGGGCGCCTGGGTGGCTTAGTCGGTTGAGCATCCGACTTCAGCTCAGGTCAGGATCTTGCAGTTTGTGAGTTCAAGCCCCGCGTCGGGCTCTGTGCTAACAGCTCGGAGCCTGGAGCCTGTTTTAGATTCTGTGTCTCCCTCTCTCTGCCCCTTCCCTGCTCATGCTGTCTCTCTCTGTCTCTCAAAAATGAATAAACGTTATTTCTGGGTCATAGGGTAGATCTATTTTTAATTTTTTGAGGAACCTCCACACTGTTTTCCAGAGTGGCTGCACCAGTTTGCATTCCCACCAACAGTGCAAGAGGGTTCCCGTTTCTCCACATCCTCTCCAGCATCTATAGTCTTCTGATTTGTTCATTTTAGCCACTCTGGCTGGTGTGAGATGGTATCTGAGTGTAGTTTTGATTTGTATTTCCCTGACGAGGAGCGATGTTGAGCATCTTTTCATGTGCCTGTTGGCCATCTGGATGTCTTCTTTAGAGAAGTGTCTATTCATGTTTTCTGCCCATTTCTTCACTGGGTTATTTGTTTTTCGGGTGTGGAGTTTGGTGAGTTCTTTATAGAAGAACTATAAAGGGTTCCAACTGAGGGTTGGATACCAACCCTCAGTTTGTTCTCAGTTTTTAAGAGTCTCTTATGTTTTGGCTCTCTCCCTCTCTAACCTTTCTTTCTTTCTTTTTTTTTTTTTCCTTCCCCTCCCCCATGGTCTTCTGTTACGTTTCTCAGGATCCACATAAGACTGAAAACGTATGGTATGTGTCTTTCTCTTTATGACTTATTTCACTTAGCATAATACTCTCCAGTTCCATCCACGTTGCTACCAAAGGCCATATTTCATTCTTTCTCATTGCCATGTAGTATTCCATTGTGTATATAAACCACAATTTCTTTATCCATTCATCAGTTGATGGACACTTAGGCTCTTTCCATAATTTGGCTGTTATTGAAAGTGCTGCTATAAACATTGGGGTACAAGTGCCCCTATGCATCAGCATCCCTGTATCCCTCGGGTAAATTCCTAGCAGTGGAGGGGAGGGTGGGTGATGGGTATTGAGGAGGGCACCTGTTGGGATGAGCACTGGGTGTTGTATGGAAACCAATTTGACAATAAATTTCATATTAAAAAAATAATAAATAAATAAAAATGAATAAACATTAAAAACATAAGTCCTCAGTAGTAGCTAATGTTATTTTACTAAAACAGGAAATAGTTCAGCAGGACAGAACTCTTTATGAAATGCACAATACTTGAAAAATGCATCATACACCCTCTGAATGAAATATAAAGCATTTATAAATATACTAAAATTGATCTGAAGTCATAACAGTATTATTCTAACATATATCACACCGAAAGAAATAGAACAATGCTTATTTTGGAATTCTATGAGAGGAAAGAAGGTATCTATAAGCAAGAGACATCTTTTTTTTTTCTTTTGCCATATTCTTGACAAACTTTCTGAACAAAAGTGACCTAGTAAAGAGCTTCCCTCTATTGGCTTATTTAAACTCAAGTAGTGGATGTAACTGGGAAGAGTTTGGCTAATTTCTAAACAGTGCAAAACAATTTAAAGAAAAAAATACTCTAAAGAATAAACAACCTGTTTTCAGAGCATGAAGAAGAGGCATGGGTTTCTGATGTTCATTACAGAAAATATGTAAAATACTGAGGTTTTAATAGAAAAAATTGTTATTAGGTCACTCAGTGCAGTAATAAATAAAGTAATCACAAGGATATTTTAGTAACAGAATCATTCCTTCATGCCATTATTTTCTTAGAAAATCTAGCAATAAGTTCAAGAGCACAATGCAACCTTTTCCCATTCTCTTTAAAGGGCAAATATTATGCATAGCAATAAAACAACCTAATGAGTCCTTAAAGGAAAATACATCATGAAACAAAAAAACTAAGGACAGTAAGGACTAATTTCTCATTACATACTGTTATCTAGTTGTGTAATGAACAAAGAAAGTTTACATAAGTAGATATAAAAGAAGTTTTCAGCTGAGACAAATCTTCAGTGAAAAGAATATATATACCTGGGCCATTTAAAAATCTGTCTCTATCACATATAAGAAATCTAAAAGTTGTAACTCTGTTTTTTAAAAAATATGCTGACAACAGAGGTAACTAGAAAAAGGTGTTTTGACATTCTAATAACAGACTGTGGATAGAGATTTAGTTCTATCTCATATATTACTTATTTGTTCAGTCTCATTTTACTACTAAATACGTTACTAGTCATTTCAGTCATGTGTTACTGCTATATTTTGTTACTTAGACTTACTTAAATCAACTCTTTATTGTTGCGATATTGTTTTGTGAAACACAACTCTGTAATGGTGACATCTAAAACACAGTGCAGACTGAACACTAGCCAAGAAAAGACCCATTTTATAGTGATGAGGACTCATTCCTCCATGGAAAGAAGTTAACAAAACAATTGGAGAAAAATACAACCAAACCAAAAGATGATGTTTGTAATAAATATATTCAGAAAAGACAGGAATTGTAGAGTAATTGCTGTTTCCTGAAAAGAATAGTCTATCCCTAAAAGGATCATAATTATAAGGTGTATAACGCTTTCTACTTCACATTATCTTTTCCAAAATTCAATCATAATTGATCATCATGTGTATTTTATAGTTTGTGTTGCTTCCCTTAAGTCTCACACTTAGTGGGCAAATATCCCAGGACTGGTTTCCAAACTACGAATCCTTAGCTTTTACCAGTCTACCATAATGTTCACAGAAACAAGTTAACCTTAGTATCCCATTATTGTAAATGGTAGAACTTGCCCATATACCCACAATGGAATAACATTTCTAAGTTTCTTCCAACCTCAGATCCTCACTGTGACGAATCACACATTACCAACCTGTCTTCATCATGGGGGAGAGTAAGTAAACAAGTTGCAGGAAGTACAAGCCTCCTGTATGACATATTTCCAACTCCCCCAAAAGGAAAGAAAATTGTTTTTTTAAAACTGATGGTCAGGAAAGACTCTCCTTCTTCTGAGATATTGTATGTTAACACCCTTCTCTCTGAAAAATGCTGACACTAGAAATGACTAGTCTCCCGTTTCTGGACTTCAAGGAAGTACAAAGCAAAATCTGCAACAAAAATGATGGCTCTCTGTGGTTGTCTGTCTGTGCTCTCCTTCTCTGGTGTTGTTTAACCTTGTCTTTGAATCCATATCTTTGCTTGTCTTTTATTTTTTATGTTTATATTGCCATTGTCAAATAAATATTTCCACTGAAAGGTGTCTCAAATGCTACATGGCCAGTTTAGCGAACTTAGAAACTTCATCCCCACAACCTCCCATGCCCATCCTGACCAGACATGTGCAATTCTGGCCCCAGCAATGCACCACCATTCGGTGCTGCTGGGACCTAAAACCTGCTGGCAGGTCTCTTCCTGGCTGCTTTTTAAGCTTTAAGCCTTTGGTGAATATCCGTCCTCCCCCCCTGCTTGACTTCTCATGTAGAATGTTAAGAGTTCAATTCTGGAATATCAAAGAGGTTTTTCCATCAGAAAATAACCTCAGATAAGCACCATATATGTGGAGAGAAATGTTACTAATTAAAGCATATCCTAGAGGAGGTTGTGTGAATTAAAAAAAAACAACTCACAAATGTAGTTTAAAAATAATTAAATATTGTTTGTAAAAGACTCTACAAGGTTAAAACATACCTTTTTTTTTTTCTCCTTTAGGAAATGGGATGGCCAGAAAAATGACCCTCAGTGAGTGAGCCGTTTCTATTCATTTAAATGAAACCTACAGACAAAACAGCTAGAATTGGTCTTGGTGCTCCTGATGATCAAAGTTTTCCATTTGTTTTAGGTAAGGGTTTTATTAGGAGATTTTTGATGGCAGCAAAAAGCTTCTGCTGGATGAACAATGATTTCCAAGGGATTGCAAAATGGACTTAAAGATCTGCTCTAATCATAACACAGAATTTCCATATGGTCACTTTACAAACCATATGACAATCATCTTTCATCAGTGTTTCCCACAGAAAACTTAGGACACAGTTAAGCATGATGTCAAACAGATAAGGATTATCTGATTGGAAGTCCAGAATATCATTCAGGATAGTCAGAGTAAGCCATGGAATGAAGGTTTATAAGGAGATAATTACCAGTTAAATTTTTATTTTACCTATTGTCTATAAATAAATTGCCAACAGCAAATACTATTGATAGAACACACACACGCATACACACGCACACACACACAATTGCACATCTCTTCCATTTCTTGGTCTGAAGGGCTCTGGCCCTGCTTATTTTGTAATGGAAATAGACAATAAGTAGGACTGAGAAGAATGTTGAGGTAAAAGTTTGGAGAGTTCTGGCAAATTAACAAAGCTAAGCACAACTTGGCCTGTATAGGTAACCTATTTATAAGCATGGTGATAAAAGCACTTGGGACTGACATGAGAATTTCAATTCAACTTTAAGATTTAGGGCATCTTAAATACTATTGAGTTTCTCATTATAATGACTTAATCAACATAATAGAAAAAAGTCCATATTCTTTCTGAAAACTGGTTAAGGCTCTTACTTACAGACCTTAATCCTTAAGGCCTTAGCTAAGAAATGGTGCAAGTGAGAAACAAATGGTGGTAGCTTCCCAATGGTTCTGTAAAATACACACAGAGTTTCACAAAGCTGTCCTTATCTGTGGGGGCTGGGAATCAGACATGTTCACAACCCACTCAGTCTACAGGTTGTAAGAATTGCCTGGTAAGCGAACCAGGAAACATTATAAATGAAATGTCTCCGTCGGGCATCAAGGAGGAGTAAGCATTTCTGGTTCAATTGTTTTTATGGCAACCAAGGATGAAATTTTCAGATTTATCAAAATTTCAAAGGAAAACTTTCCAGAACAAAACTGATTCACCTGTATCCACTAATGTGTTCTCCCTGCCTGTAGCCCTGTCCCTAGCTATCCCCTTGGCTTGTCAAGGAAAGTTTGCAACATTAAGTGTCTACATTTATTTGTAACAATAACAACAAAATGACAGAAACAGTGACCTTAATTCTTCACAGATTCCACTTCATAGCTGAAGAACAACCTAGATCTCTTCTAAAAGGCTAAGACAGAAAAAAAAAACAGAGAAAATGAAAAGTCTCAATAGTTCAAAAGAAAGAGATCATATGAGCACTAAGAAGAAATGTTGCCCAGTGAAACAGAGGTATTATAAAGCAGGAGAGAACTTTATAAACACTCTAAATAGTAAAACCTAAAAGTAGAAAAACACAGTCAATAACAAGCTATGACTAACTAGGGGAACTCTAAAAACAGTGATAGCAGTGAAAGCATGTTCCATATATTTACCAAGAGACCACAGTACTAGTTACTGACAGATTTGTAGTTTCCAAAGTATATAATTAGTGAATTAGGATATGAGATCAAGGATCAACAGAAAGCAAAAATTTGGAAGCTAGATTAAGAGATAGAAATTATGAGAAAATACAATCATATACATGGAAACTATATCAAGAGCTCCAATATACATGGAACATAAAATTAAAAGATGGGAACACTATCTCTGAATTGGGGAAAAAGTTAAAAGGTCATGAAGAACCTGGTAAAAATCAATGCAAAAAGACCTTTACCTGCATATGGTGAAGTTCCAAATTCAAAGCATATAGGAAAAAAAAAACCAAAAACCTATAGGCACCCAGAGAGGGGGGGAAAATATATATACATATATTACATATTATATATTATATATACATATATTACATATTACATATTATATATATTACATATTATATATTATACATATATATTACTCTCTCTATATATTTTGTATGTATATGTGTATACAGACCAAGTACAATTTTTGTGTCCTTCTGATGAAATAATAAATAACATCCATCTGAAAAGGTATTCCAATCAGTCAGTGAGAGCAAAGGGTCAAGAGTCAAGAAAGGGAAAATATGTAGAATGATGGGAAAACAATGGTAACTAAAATCTTACAACATGGGGGCACCTGGATGGCTCAGTTGGTTGAGCGTTGATTTCGACTCAGGTTGTGAACTCACTGTGGGTTTGAGCCCCACCTCGGTCAGGCTCTGTGCTGGCAGCTAGGAGCCTGGAGCCTGGTCTGGATCATCTGTCTCCCTCTCTCCCTGCTCCTCCCCTGCTTGCACTGTGTCTCTCTCTCAAAAATTAATGAACATTAAAAAAATTTAAAAAAATTCTTAAACATGGTCCATGGAAAGTAATCAATAAATATCAGTTAAATCCATGAAGCCTATACATTCAAGTGTTAATCTAGGGTTTGATCTGAAAATACATATGAAGACATAATCCCTGAAGTAGCTATTTAATGTAAAAAAAACAAAGCAATACTTTCAGATTATTTCCACAAAACATTGAAGATGAGAATGTACTGACTTGCCAAAGTATTTATCTTACCCAAAGAAGAATCCATTCATACAGTTTCATTCCTGAAATTGGTAAAGATATGCAAATATATATTTAAATCTCCCACAGTTAAGGGTATATAGAAGGTTATTAGAATGTGAAATCTCTCTTATCCTCCTGTGGGAGGATACTAGTTGCAGGCCATGGAAGATGAGAACACTTGACCATTACAGAAAAGGTTAGGATACAAAAAAAATCCTAAGAAGTCATAACAACAGATAAGATAAAATAAGACAAGAGGAAGGAGATCAAAACATCAATTATCACAATATAGGTGACTGGTTTAAACTTTCCTTTTAAAAGACAAATGAGTTTAGTTTATGATCAAAAGAAAATTTTACCTATTTGATATTAACTAGAATCATACCTAAAATAAAATAATATCTTGAAAAGGATAACAAGAAATTTGTGGAAAAGTATTTATTAGGCAAATGCAAAGTAAAAATATTAATATCAGAAAACAAAACTCACAACTAAGATTTTTATAGTCTACTGTTAAAACCTATAAACCAGAATTCAGATCTAAACATGGACCTTTATGCACATGGCAGGAACATATAAAAAAATTAAAGCTATTTAGAAGAACATCTACAAAAATTAAAAGCTATTTAGAAGCTATTTAGAAAAACACAAAATTAAAAATTTTGGGGGGATTAACATACTGTTCTAAGTCAAACAGATCAATTATTCAAAACATAAATAGGGAAAAACAGTATCTTGATTCAGTACTATATATTGAAACTGAACTGCATAAATAATGATCATATACTCTTTTCCATACATAAATAGCATACTTGCAAAATAATTACATTAGGTGTCAAAAATCAGTCATTCTATTAAAATAAAATTTACCATTAATATTAATAGTAAAAAATAACAAATTATTGGTAATACCTTAAAATTATTAATTAATTCTCATCTGGATAATTATATCAAAATAAAAATTTAGTATTCTTTAAAAAAAATCAACCAAAATTAAAATGGTATTTGGTCAAAATGGTATCAAAGAAAAAACATATAACCTCAAATGTATTTTACTTATTTATTTATTTATTTATAGAGAGTGTGTGCACATGAGTGAGTGAGAGGTGAAGCAGGGAGGCAGAGGGAAAGGGAGAGAGAGAATCCTAAGCAGGTTCCATGCCTGGTGCAGAGCCCAATGTGGGGCTGGATCCCACAACACTGAGCTCATGACCTTTGCCAAAAATCAAGAGTTGGCTGCTTAACCAATTGAGCTACCCAGGTGTCTCTGAATGTATTTATATTTAAATGAGAAAAAAATTAATACCTCAATTAAGCATTTGTTATAATTAAGAAATTTAAAAATGACAAATACTTTACAATATATGCAAACTTGTGCAGCTACTCTGGAAAACAGTATGGAGGTTCCTCAAAAAAATTAAAAATAGAACTACCCTACAACCCAGCAACTGAACTACTAGGTATTTATCCAAGCTATATAGGTATGCTGTTTCAAAGGGACACATGCACCCCCATGTTTATAGCAGCACTATCTACAATAGCCAAAGTATGGAAAAAGCCCAAACGTCCATCGATGGATGAATGGATAAAGAAGATATGGTACATATATATACAATGGAGTATTATTCAGCAATCGAAAAGAATGAAATCTTGCCATTTGCAACTACATGGATGGAACTAGAGGGTATTTTGCTAAGGGAAATTAGTCAGAGAAAGACAACTATCATACGACTTCACTCATATGAGGACTTTAAGATACAAAACAGATGAACATAAGGAGAACAGAGTTTGTTACTGGAGGGGTTGTGGGAGGGGGGATGGGCTAAATGGGTAAGTGGCATTAAGGAACCTACTCCTGAAATCATTGTTGCACTATAATGCTAACTAACTTGGATGTAAATTCATAAAAAAATAAATTACAAAAAATGTATGGAAGAAGGAATTAACAAAGATAATAATTATACAAATAAATCAGATACAATAGACAAAGGTAGTCTTGATAAATACCAATAATTGGTTCCTTAAGAGAACTACAAAATAGACAACTTCATAATACTGATAAAGAATAAAAAACAGTCTGGGGTGCCTGGGTGGCTCAGTCGGTTGAACATCTGACTTCAGCTCAGGTCATGATCTCATGGCTTGAGTTTGAGCCCCGCGTTAGGCTCTGTGCTGACAGCTCAGAGCCTGGAGCCTGCTTCAGATTTTGTGTCTCCCTCTCTCTCTCTGCCCCTCTCCCACTCACTCTGTGTCTCTCTCAAAAATAAATTAAAAACATTAAAAAAAGAATAAAAACAGGCTACTTAAACACTTATTCAAAAAGGAAGAAGCAAAATATAAAAATAGAAAATTTGAAACTATATAAGAAAACATTCAATATTTACTAATTAATATCAAAACCTGGAAAATTATGTTGGTCATGAACAATTTAAATCATAAAATATCAGGAAGTTTCAGTTAAAACACTAATGAAATAAGCATTACAAAAAAAGAAAGATTATTCAAAAATCTATCCTCTCATAAGAGGATAACTGGTAAAGGCCCAGTTAATTTTTCAGACGAGTTCTGTAAAACTTTCGAAGGATGGAGAAGTCCTAGGCAACTTTATCTTAGAACAGAGGGAAAATAATTTTTCTGTAAAAGGTCAGACAATAAAAATATAGTGGCTTTGAGAGTCATCAAGTCTCTTGCAATTACTCAACTTTGCAGCCATAGGATGAAAGCAGACACAGACAGCATGTACTCCAGTGGGCACGACTGTGTTTCAATACAGTTTTATTTATAAAAACAGGTGGTGGGCAGGTGGTAGACTGCACATCATAATATGCCGATTCTTGCACTAACATAAGGTGATATAGACTTTCCTAATTCGCTTTAAAAAGGTAATATAAAAACCCTAAAATCCGACCATGAGAAAACACAAAGAGAAGAAAAGACTACTCTCACTAGAATTATATATGCAAAAAGTCTTAACTGAAAATTAATGAGTACATTCCAGGATTATATTAAAAGAATAACACATTAATTAAAAGGATTAATCCTAGTAATGTAAAGACAGTTCCTCTTTACATATCTGTTACATTAGTAACTCTTCATATTAAAAAGGCAAAGGAGAAAATATGATCTGTATTGATATTCCTAAAACACTTGAAAAGGCTCTTTCATAATATTTTTTCATAAAAATAATAACATATAAAAACATTAATAACAATATAGAAGAAATTTTAATTAAATTGAAAAAGTATTTATATGAAACTACCTGGAAAAATTTTTTAATGATAAAACGCCAGATATATTCCAAATTAAGATAAGAAATCAGTTGTATTAGTATTAGTTTTATTCTTTTGCATGCATTATAAGAATAAACAAAAGACACAAATAATGAAACATAAGTTTAGCAAGATAACTTGTGTGAATTTTTTCAAACAATTTTGTCCATATAAATTATAACCAAATACATATTCTTAAGAAAATATATTTGGAAAATTATATTTATAATAAAACCAAAAATATAAAAAATTCCATTAAGCTTAAGAAATACATAGGATAAAGAAATTTTTTAAATTCATAAGTAATATCAAAGGAAATAAGTAGACAGAAACTATAACTCTATAAAACAACAATATTGTACAGATATCTCTTCCAAAATTAACCCATAAATGGTATTCAATTGCAACTAAAATCCTGAAGGCATTTTAATGAGGGGTGAAGGTGATAAGGAAGGCATCTATACAAATCAAATACACAGCAATAGATAAGATTAGTCTAGAACATATCAATGAAATATGTTGGAGGAGTATTTGGAACTCCATTATTGTATGCTGAAATCAGGCATAAAGAAATATAATTAAATAACTATGCAATGAAGCCACTACAGACAAAGAGATTCATGGAAAAGAATACAAAATTTAGAGACTGAACTCAATGGCCATTAACAATTCATTATATAGTAAAAGTAATAATTCAAACAAGTGAGGAGAAAGTGAATTATTAATAAATATTATTGGGGCCACCTTCTAACCAAATTTATACAACTTTTCTGAGAGAAAATTAGCAATATATAAAGAGTTTTCTAATATATGTATCCTTTAAGGTAATTTGACTTTAGGAATGCTTCCCAAGAAAATAATCAGACAACTGCCTGATTATCACTTTTATTACATAGTGTATGCAATAGGAAAAACTCAAAATAACCCAAATATCCACCAACTGAAATTGGTTAAATAAAATGTAGTACAACATACAACCAAAAAGTGGAACACCATGTAGCCATGAAAGTTTTTAATGTGTATATATATGTATGCATGCACACATCTATGTCTAAATATATCTATGTGTATAAATATATAGATTAGGATGAATATATATATGCATATTGGATATATATGTATATTATGTATGTTGGATATAAACATACATATACACATTACATATATATCCCTACATATACATATATATGTCTACACACATTCACATATACATACTTGGAAACATATCTAACATATACAGTTTATATGACTAAGTGAATAAAGTACAATAGACTATAAAATGGTATAAAACTATTTTTATAAAATGTTAATAAAAATGTACCTGTCTATTCATCTATAATTAAGAAAAAAAAAGTGTCTGGATATAAATACATACAAATATTGATGCTATTTATTCCCAAATGTTGGGATTAGAGATTATTTTTATTCTTTCTTCTTTGCTTTTTTGCATTCAATGAAATTTGTTGGCTTGAAATTTGTTTGAGCTTTATTCTCAGGGTAGAAAAAAGAGCCATTTAATTAAAAAATCTATAAATGAGTAAGTGGCACCAATATCTGTTCTCAAAAAGATACTATTTTAATGATTTCAGCTAATAAAAACTCAAGGATTTAGCAAATTAAGTTTGCAATCCATATTGCCTTAGATTGCATTGCCCAACATTTGGCATAGTTAGCTCCAGAATAAAGTATGGCTAACTGAGAAACTAGTTGTCTAAAAAAAGAAAATAAAAACAGTTTAACTCCACTGTTCCCAAACTTTCCACTTTCCATGGAAGCAACCCAGGGCATTACAGTAAACTTATAAAAGTGCCATAATTATTTTAAAATTTCAAGGGAAATAAAGTACTAATAGACAAATATAAAATACTGTACAAACTATTAGCTGGTGGTAGTTCACAATCTCAACATTAAACTTTGTTTCTTTCCTTTTGATGATGTCCTATCTTTGTGAAGCTGGGTTTTTAATGATTGATATGATAAAAAAGCAAGTATCAATTGAGAATCAATTTGGAGCAGGAGATAAGGGTTACAGCATTCAATCTGATTCTAAGATTTTAGAGAAACTGTAGTGTCTAACAAGTACAAACATCTGCTTAGTAAGTGTGGTTATTTAAGAATGAAATTAAATATTTTTTTCTTTTAATTTAATTTATGTGTGTTATTTTTTCAACTAGCTATCAAGTTGTTGGGACATAAATACTTAGAAAGTTATTTGAGCCTAACTATTTGGTAAATGGAATTGTTAAAGATCTCATTTGGCCTATTACTAAGACACTATGCAGAGGATGCATCATGAACCTAGAAAGATTGGAAATGTCTAGCCCATATCATAAACTAGTACACATCAACCTAGTAGTAGGACACATTCAACTATAGGGTAGTCCCAGCAGCCTGGTTTCAAACTATGAGGGTTAGATCGAGTAATAATTACAACTGAACCTGATCATGTTTAATTCCTCCGAAATTCCATCACAAAATTGAGGCATTTTGAAGGATGCCTTTCAAAAGGAAACAAGACTTGAATGAAACCCCACATTGCAATGAACTTAAAACTGAGCTTTGTCCAATACTCTTTCAGCAAAGCAAACTCTTTTGACTTTCATTGTTATAATATAATCACTAATGTGGACCATACACATGATTTTCCAAACAGCGCTCATTAAATATAAAGTTTGAATGTTTCTGTGACCGTTAAGACTGCCAACTGCTCAATGGTGACAATGGCGAAGGATTAGTTAAAATGAATGTTTCTTAAAACAAATCACTGAGTATTTTGGATAGCTGAAGGCATCTTCCACAGATTTCTGGATTTATCAGAAACTAAAAGAATAATTTTTACAGATGAAAAATATAAACTTAATGTTGTTTTCCAAGGAAAAAACAGGTATTTTAGGATATACCATGTTAATCCATGGTAATTTAAAAGAATAAAAAATAAAAGTTCTTACAGGGGAGTTGATAAAATACATAATTTAATTTAGCAAAACCTATTAAACTTATTACAGGCTTTACTGGATAAATTGAGAATCCCAGTTGCAACCTTTAAGATCCTTTTAAATTAGAAGATAATGACTAGATTGGCACCTTACTATAGTCTCTCAGATAATTCACCTGAGTGAAAGGAAGAGATTTTTAGGTCAACTTATTTGATATACATACTAAAAGATCTATATACCCAAGATTCACAAAGATAAGTTAAGTTGCCCCAAACCACCCACCCACCCATCCATCCATCTATTCATTCATCCATCCATCCATCCATCCATCGTTCAATATTTAGACTCTACTCTGTACCAGACATTGAGTTATTCATGGAAGAGAAGGTCCTCCTGTCACTAACCTTGCAGTCAAGTGCATGGTTTTCCTGGGTCATGTTAGAGTACTCTAGGTTACTGGATTTTAAAAACCTTGATCTCCAAAAAGAATGAAATATGGCCTTTTGTAGCAACGTGGATGGAACTGGAGAGTGTGATGCTAAGTGAAATAAGCCATACAGAGAAAGACAGATACCATATGGTTTCACTCTTATGTGGATCTTGAGAAACTTAACAGAAACCCATGGGGGAGGGGAAGGAAAAAAAAAAAAGAGGTTAGAGTGGGAGAGAGCCAAAGCATGAGAGACTGTTAAAAACTGAGAACAAACTGAGGGTTGATGGGGGGTGGGAGGGAGGGGAGGGTGGGTGATGGGTATTGAGGAGGGCACCTTTTGGGATGAGCACTGGGTGTTGTATGGAAACCAATTTGACAATAAATTTCATATATTGAAAAAAATAAATAAATAAAATAAAAACCTTGATCTCCAGACCCCACTCTAGGATTAACTAAATAAGAATTTGTAGAGTACCACCCAGGCATCAGTATTGTTTTGTTAAAGATATGAAATCATTCCAATGAGCATTCAAGGTTGAGAACCTCTCAAGTGGCAAGACAGATACTGACTCAGTGATTACAAACACCCAGAGTGCTGTGTGTTAACTACTGACAAGTGTGAAGTCTCCTGCCCAGCTCAAGGATGTTTCCACTTTATGTTGTTCCTCTCTTGAGGTAGCTAAACATTATCGTTTATGAAAATATTGATTAAAAGGTTTGGATGTAAGGTATGACACTGATCCTCAACAAAGTGGAATAGGTTATTCTTGAAAGCCTAGTTACTTTGCAAGGCTCTAATAAATAAATCATAGGATTATAGGTACAGTGAATATAAGCAGGGATTGTGAGGTGCCTGGGTGGCTCAGTGGGTTAAGCAACTGTCTCTAGATTTTGGTTCAGGTCACGATCTTATGGTTTGTGAATTCAAGTCCCACACTGGACTCTACAATGACAGTGTGGAGCCTGCTTGGGATTCTCTTTCTCCCTCTTTCTCTCTATCTCTGCCCCTCCCCTGCTTGCTCTCTATCTCAAAATAAATAAACTTAAAAAAAAAAAAACAAAAAAAACCAGGGATTGTGACCTGTAAAAGAAATCTTTCATGAAAGTGGAAATATTATAGGTCGTTCACATCATAAAAATTCTGGTTAAAATTGTTAAGACCCATCATTGTGTTTTTCCAAATATATAGTATAAGCTTTTTCTTTTCGGGGGATAGTGCTCACACCAATAAATTTGGGAAATACAAGGATGCCCCAGGGTGATATTCATTGTTATTACTATTTTTTAATTTTTTTTACCGTTTATTTATTATTAAGACACAGAGAGACACAGAGTGTGAGCAGGGGAGGGGTAGAGAAAGGGGGAGACACAGAATCTGAAGTAGGTTCCAGGCTCTGAGCTGTCAGCACAGAGTCCAACGCGGGGCTTAAACTCACAAACTGTGAGATCATGACCTGAGCCGAAGTCGGTTGCCTAACGAACTGAGCCACCCAGGTGCCCCTGTTATTATTTTTTTTCTAAAGTAAACTCTGTGCCCAATGGGGGCTCAAACTTATGACTCAGAGATGAAGAGTCACATGCTCTATGGACTAAGCAAGCCAGGTGCCCTGATGCTAATTATTATTAATTTTGCTTTATTTTATGGTAAATATGAAAATAAGTTTAACTTCTTACTCAAAGAAATATAAAGCAAATAAGGCATAGGCCCATAAAAATTTCATAAATACTACCTATGACTCTAAAATTACATAGCCCAATGATTGTGTCTTGTCTTTAGAAGTTCTAAGACTTCAGAAATCCAAATGCAATTATATTTTTAAATTCTCTCAAGTCATAAATACATCAATCTTCAAACAGTAGCTTTTATTTTTTTAATTTTTTTTTCAACGTTTTTTTATTTATTTTTGGGACAGAGAGAGACAGAGCATGAACGGGGGAGGGGCAGAGAGAGAGGGAGACACAGAATCGGAAACAGGTTCCAGGCTCGGAGCCATCAGCCCAGAGCCCGACGCGGGGCTCGAACTCACGGACCGCGAGATCGTGACCTGGCTGAAGTCGGACGCTTAACCGACTGCGCCACCCAGGCGCCCCCAAACAGTAGCTTTTAAAGTGAAATGCCAAAACTCCTGCTCAAGACAAAGAGGGTGCAATGAGTTTTTAAAACAGTATCTTGCAAGCTATTTTTTTGTCACTTTAAATACCTGCAACATCCAGATTACCATATAGCTTCACAGAAATTTTATCTCCTTGTTTGACCAAATAGCAAACAACTTATGCATTTCAAAGAGTAAGAGTTTCTTACAGTCTTTTTTAAAAAAATTTGTCCTATCATATAAATTCACATTGAAAATTCTTCTGATACAGCTTTGCATCTATCAACTCCTAATTCACAATAAATTCAATATAAGATATATTGTAAACAGCTAAAAGCAGCCAAATAGAATCTAATGATATCATGTAGAAAGTGAAATGCCAACTGGAACCAGAGCAGTGTCCTACTTCATATTGCTGAATTCATACTGTAAACTGGAGCCATGTGAATGTGGCAGTTCCCACCATGATTTAACTCACGTCCAGAAGGAAATGGGCTCTCGCTTATAAATGGTGCCAACAGACCTACCCAGGAAATTCTGAAGCTGCCTCTAATCGAAACAGAAATCCACTCTAACTTTAAACCAGAGGAAACTGGTCTTTTAAACATATCAGTCTAGGGGCACCTGGGTGGTTCAGTCAGTTAAACATCTGACTCTTGATTTTAGCCCAAGTCATGATCTCACAGTTCGTGGGTTCAAGCCCCACATTGGGTTCTGCTCTGACAGTGTGGAGCCTGCTTGGGATTCTGCCTCCCTTTATCTCTGCCCCTCCTCTGTTCGCTCTCTCTGTCTCTCTCAAAATAAATAAACAAAATAAACTTAAAATAAGTCATTAAAAAATAAAATAAACATATCACTCTTAGGCACTCACATCTATAATGCTACTTGCCTGTCTTGATATTTCATCTATTATTTCTCTCATCACTCCAGGATTCATTACCAATCTCAGATCCCAAACGTACCTCTCTGTGTGTATGTGTATGAGCATGTGTTGTTCCGAAAAGTCATCCTTTCCAAAATAACATGTGACCCCTACAGTAAACTGCTGAGCATTTCTGCATTCTCTGCCAAAAGGTATTAGACACCAGCAGAAACATACATCTATTTTCACTTCTGAAGTAACAAAAGGTTTCTTTAGGAGAGCAAGTGAGGATGGGTCTGTGGAATTACATATGGAGCCTTTCTCCCCCTACAGATGCAGTGAGATCCCTAGAGATCTCTGTGTATTTCTCTGGAACTTGGTTCTGCATGCTGATCAGCAGGCCCCACAAGGATTCCCGGTGAAGAATCGAAACCCCAGGCTAAGAAAGACTTGTTTTGTGTAGTTTCAGCACGTAAAGCTCACACTGTACTTCTTGGGAAACGTGGCCTGCATAAAGGCATGTGTATATGTGCATGAAGAGGAAACATCTATCAGCAGAGGTTTAATTTATTGCCACAAGCATGGGTACCATCATGCCACACAAATGTGCAAGAAAACCTTTACTGGTCAGATGAATTTGGCCTGACAGAAAGTGATAAATATGAACTGAGAGATTATGTGATAGAAAGCAGATTTGCAGGAAATTGCAATCATGTTTATAGTGTTTAGTTGGATGTTTAATCACTTCTAGCATCTGTAAAGAGTGATTGATCTAATGATAGATTATGGAATTATCTCTGAAAGAAAGCAATGAATCATAAACCCCTCATCCATACAATTGTCAAAGTGTTGTAACTGTCATACATCTGTCACAAAGACATTTGTTTCTGGATGTCATAAACTAAATATGTGTCAAAGTGGTCAAATGACACTATAGACACTATAGACACTATGGAAACAAATCATTGGAGATCACAGCTGTTTTCCTAGCTCCAACCAGTGTTCATGTCTCAATTATTTTTCTCCCTGTCCTTTGAAAGACACAGGTTCCCAATTCTTTAGACACAGACCCAATTCACATTTTGAACAGCCACTACACATGAGATATTTTTACACATATGCACTTGGTCTACACCACTCACTTACCAGATTTGGTTCTTCTGCAGCTACAGAAACTGTCTGTGAGAAAGCTGAATAAGTGCCTTATGGTCATCCAGCTGGCAGCAAGGATCAGATCCCAGGTCTGTTGGTTTTACCATAAAGTTGGTGCTTTTAACCACTGCACTATGCAGGTGTTTTTTCCCCGGAAAACAACGTTAGGCTAGATACAAACTTCCACAATCAAAACAAAATCCTAGAGTTACAAGGAAATGTAGAAATCAGACAACCAAAGTCCTAACACTTGAGTTATCCTGAGCCACATTTCTAAGTGATAATCACCCAGTGTCTGCCTGAATAAGGTCTATAACAATACTGCCCATAATGCAATAGTGGTCACTACCACACTGTTAGATAGGATATCTTTGGAGGGACATACTATGTCCACTTATTAGAAAAAATTGATGTTTCCAAAAATAACAAAAAAACCCTCAATATTTCCAAACTTTACTACTTTCAAATTTATCCCACTAACACACTATATTAGTAATCACTACGCTTAATGTATTTTGGAGATTATCAAACCAATTCTACAATTGATTTAGAAATACAAAGTAATGTGAATAATTTAGGACCATGGTGGATTAAATTAAAAAAAAAAACATAGCTGGGACATTTCCTTGAACAGATTTTAAACCACCACATTTCGGTCTATGTAAAAAAAAAAAAAAATCCCCTCAAATCCAGACCATATCTGATGTCAGAGGCCACTTGAATTATTAGAAAGCTCATCCTTCTACTGAGCTGAAATGTTTCCCCTAGCAGCTTTTACTATTAGATCCTATTTCTAACCTCTGGAGGAACACTGGATAAGTTTACTTCTTCCACTGAGCGATGACATATGTCTTGGAACAAATATAGAAATGGGGGTAGAAACTACTCCAAGAATTTTAAATGTGCTATATACTAACTTGAAGGTAAAATTGTGTTTATTTTTTTTTTAATTTTTTTTCAACGTTTATTTATTTTGGGGACAGAGAGAGACAAAGCATGAACGGGCGAGGGACAGAGAGAGAGGGAGACACAGAATCGGAAACAGGCTCCAGGCTCTGGGCCATCAGCCCAGAGCCCGACGCGGGGCTCGAACTCACGGACTGCGAGATCGTGACCTGGCTGAAGCTGGACGCTTAACCGACTGCGCCACCCAGGCGCCCCAAAATTGTGTTTATTTAAATAGACATAGCTAGGCTCCCATGCAATCAATGTCCCTAAATGAATATACTAATGCATTCCAGAGCAGAATATATGATTTGTTGCCATTTATTCCAGAAACAGAGATCTTGGTGAACACTCGGGATGATGAGTAGTTAAAACAGATGAAGCACTTTAAACCTTCTAATAATGTATGGATCTTTCAAGTTTGCAAAGTGAGTTGTGCTTACTTATCCTTCAGGTTTTAAATTAACCATCTGTAAAATGGGAACAACTAGAAAATACAGCCTTCTACTGGGTAAGCTTCTAGACACTCCTCAGCCACAGAAGTAAAGCAAACAAAAAAAATTATTATTTTACTTGAGAGACAGACACTTCTTGGTCTTTTCAAGAAAATAATTCCATTATATGGCATAAGATTAAATTAATTTAGAAGTAGAGCAAATATTCAGGGTTAGAAACAGTATATATAACATGTATATAAAACATGTTAGGTTTTCATATGACAAATACTCCAAAACAGAATCTTAAATTTGCTGTGTTTCAAAAGTCAGAAGTCTCTTTGAGTGGAAACAATTAATATAAGCAAGAATTGGGTTACAGATAGGCATATAGCAACATTTTCGCTTTAGATAATGCTTTTTTACTCTGAGCAAATGAACTGCAGAAATGTAGTAAATGATATGTCAAACAATAATGAGGTATCATTTTTTCTTGCATTATACAGCATCACTTACAGACAGGTTCAGTGTTAATTACAATTTCATGTTAATGTTTTCAAAAAGACATCAAGTGGAAGAGTGGGGAACTCTCACAGAACAAGGATTCTACAAATTTTGTGTAAGAAAATTCCCAGAACCTAGTAGGGAATTGATATATATCAGCAATATCAATTAAATAAATTAAATTAAGAAATTTAAAAAGTCTATATGCATTCTTTGGACACAAAAGGGTAGCTAATAAAAGTTTTAACATTTGTAGTGATTTTAATTAATGTTTTAAAATTTCAACTAATTTCATAAAAAGGATAGACTTAGAGTAATATATTTCTCTCTTCATCTAGACTATTAAAACAAACTATCAAAACCATTTTCCTTTTTTTTTTTTTTTTGGTGAAAAATAGCACAGTGTAGTAGCTATAACAATAAAAGTTACTGAGTTCTTACTTTGTGCCAAGCGCTATTTTAATTGATTTGCATTAATTAACTTAGTTGATTCCTGTAACAGCCCTATGAAGAAGGTATAATTATTATCTCTAATTTTAGATGATAAAACTGAGGAGCACAAAGGTATTTTTCCAGGGTCACAACTGGGAAGTGGATTCTAATCCAGGAGGCCTGCTCCAGGGTCCACGTCAGCCACCAAGCAATATTTCCTGTCATACATAACAGTGTCTAGTTTGTAGCGGATGCTAAAACCTTAGTTTTCAACTGACGAGTCATAAACGGAAAGAACGGTTCACCAGATACTCTGCCCCAAATGTGATGAAATGTAACCAAGCCCTTTTCCATGGGTTTCAAGATGAGGCCCTTTGTCAAAGAAGCTCAGAATTCAAATGTGCACTTTGCCGTTCTTGCTCTGATGGTGAGAAAGATACAGTAGCTGGGCCCAAGACTCCTGGAGTAGGTATGTGGGCCAAAGGAAGAAAATGTAACCTGTCTGTGCTTCAGTTCCCTTATTTATGAAATGGGGAAGATGCTGATGCAGGTGGCGGGAAAGATGGTACCCATGCTGTAGGGCGGACGTGAAAACTATATGGCCGGTGTCAGAGTCTTAGCTGCTATGGTCATTATTATAGCTCAGTTTCTTTACTGACTCCCTTCTTAGCACACTTGAGGTGAGGAAATCTTTTTATTCATTCCAGAAAGAGGTTATTTGGGCTGATTTGCCTGTCTTGTAAAGGTTGAATCCAATCCAACCACTGCAAAAGGGGAATCTGTGTGTCTGTTCACTCTCATTAGCTGTTGTCAAGGCTTGCTAATTCCAGATTGTTCCGAGACACCAGGGAGAGTGGAGAGGATCACAGAATGCAAATTTTCATGTGTTAGATGCCCTTGAAAATCAGCAGTTCTGTTGCCTATTTCCTCTACCTAACCCAAAACTCTGCTTCCAAAAGCATCAACTACAGGGAGGGAGGACATGTCCTACACCTCTCCCAGTTTGGGAAGGGGAGTAAGGAAACTGCTCTCAGCCATGCAATGTGGACAAGAACTGGGGAGAAGTGCCCCCCTCCCAGACTGCCAGAGTTCTGAGAGTCCACCCCAGCTGCCTCACCCTTTCTTTCATCTGAACCCTCACAGGATGTGCACAGCAAACAGATTTGGGGTTAAGTTGCCCAGAGAATACTGTACTCTCTCCAAGCGATACCTCCTTCCATACAGCATAATTTCTGGATAAAATTAACATCAACCTTCTTAACTGCAAAATGCAAACAAACAAAACATGGATCCCAGAGTAACCCCCACCTCTCAGATACCCACACACCTGCCCTACCCCTGGCTCTGAAATTACAAAAATATATGAAATTATTTCTTTCCTAATTATATTCCGTGTAATCAGAAATACATTTTTTAGCATGATGCTTTTTTCATCTCAATCACTAGTATTTAGATGACAGGATGCAAATAGATTTATGGAGTGTGACACAAAATTAATATTTAAAAGAGCAAAGAATGAGCAGTTGCTCTTTTTCTTCAAGTCCCTTTAGAATCCACAGAGGAAAAAAAGGTACAATGCATACACATTGCAGATAGTTACAAAATGAAGATGTTGAAACATTGAGCCTTTGCAGCAGAAATTGAACAGGTAATGCACACTTGCATTTTGCCTAATTGCTTGACTTTGCAGGCACACTTCCCTCTTAGAATCAGTGTTCTGTATGGCGATGACCTTCCAAAACTAGTCTATTAGCTGAGGCAGTGAGATGTAGCTGCAAGTTCCATAGAGACCTAGGTGTGAGTCCTGCTTTTATCATTTGCCACTCATGTGAATTGAGGTTAATTAGTTAATTTCTCTGAGCTCCAGGAAGATCATCTATAAAGCATCAACACTACAACTTTTCTCCTGAGGTTCCAGTAGACCAGAGATTATAGTCGGAGCCTCCTTAGCATATAATATGCACTTACAAAGTGATGGTCATTAGTGTAAACACTGAATAGTGCACACAATTTATTATTTTAACTGTACCTAGCTATTAGGTTAGAGCAACAGGGTTTTATTTGTTTTTGTTGTAATGGGAAAATATAAATTACAAGGCTCACTCTTAGATGGTAGAGCATTATTCCCTTAACCTGGCAGCCAGAGAAAGACTCTATGCTTCATCATAGCCCCAGACTTTGGTTTCAATAGAGGTAGTTGGGGAATAGGAGAGTGAGTGGTACACCAAAGAAAGAGTAACTCCAGCAAAGTATTACCTTCCCTCACCAGTGTGCTTTATAATTACAACGTTTGTACACACAAGCAGATTGCCCACCTCTTCCAGCTTTCTAGGATATTTTATCTACTTATTTCCAAATGAAGCTGCTCCAGCACTCCTTTCTACATGACCTGAGAAGTCTAGTGCCTTCCATAAGATTCTTGAGGGCAACAGAGATGCACATATTCTCCTGCCCTTCCCGCTATATTCTTGATTCTCTCACACCATCTCACCCATGGATGCTGTTTACAGGCTACTCTGCTGTGCTTCCAATGCCAGCCACAACCTCATCTCTTTCATTCCTAAGTATGATGTCCAAACATGAGTCAGAATATATAGGGATCAGCTGGAGGGAAACAGGGGAAGGATACAGGAGAGCACAAAGACAAATACATTTAACTATCAGAGACTCTACTCTAAACTCCTTCCTACGGGCAAGGTGCTATGATAGTTTCTACCTTGTCTTAGCCTTCCCCTCTCTTCCCTTTCTATCCTATCCTATCCTATCCTATCCTATCCTATCCTGTTTTAAAAATGCTGGAGTCACCACCAAACTGTTTCATAGTCCCCTAATGAGTCATGACTTGTGGTTTAACACACTGTTCAGGATCCCGTATATCTATTCCATCTGGAGGGGTTAGTTCACATCTATGGGGCCCTGATTTTCAAAACAAAAAACAAAACAAAACAAAACAGTTATCTGCCTGTAAAAAGTTATATTATCCTATTCCTAGATTGTGAAACAAGATGGTCATTTAATTACTTAATAGATTTTTTTCTTCCTGTTTCAGATATTATTTCATTTATTTTTATAGAAACTTTATGATTTAGGTAGACAGACTTTATAGATTTCTGTATCTTTTAAAGATGAATAAACTGAATCATAGACAGGTTGGGTGATTTTCTAAGGTCGCACGGATGGTGACCGAGTCTGATTTGGAAGCCAGATTCATTTCCATCTCTTTCCTACTTGCTTATCAAGAATGGCAGAATGTTCAATCAATGTTCTGGATGAATAGTATTTATTAAAAAAGATACAGATCCCTGGCTCCACTCTGATCTATAGAATCAGAATCTCTAGAGTTGGTCACAGGAATATGCACTTTTAAAAAGGTCCCACAGGGAACTGGTATAGACCGAACTAACTGAATCATTTTCCTAAGTGCCCTATATGAGGGGCAGGGGGGAGGAGTGGGGAGGAGGAGGGGGGAAAAGGGGGGTAAGGAAGGGGAAAAGAGGGGAAGGGACAGAGGAAGGGACAGGGGAAGGGAGGAGAGAAGGGAAGGGAAAGAAAGGGGAGGGGAGGGAAGAAGGGAGAGGGCAGGGGGAAAGTAAGGGAGGAAGCGAAGGAAAAGAAAGGGAAGAGGAGAGGAATGAAAGAGAGAAACCAGAACTTCTGGACGCCTGAGTAATGGTTTCATTGTTTTGTTTCAAAAGGATTTGAGGAATATAAAAGTCAAATACCAATGAACATTGTGCAATTATAGGTAAAGCAAGAACAAAGACTGAGTAACGGAAGAACTAAGCCTTCAAGAAAAGTCACTTGGCTTTGACTTGGACTGTAATTCTTCTAACAGCTAAAATCAATTAAAACAGTGTTTTGAAAAGTTTTTAAATCTGATGGTATTAATTTGGTTCTAATTCTCCCAGCATCTGAACAAAAGAAGAGATGTCTGTTGCATTTTTATTTTCTAAGTCAGAACTCAAGGGAACTGCTTATACATATGGTCAAAGTGCAGAGAAACTGTGAGTTTGGAAACCACTTATGCATCTCTTCCCCAACCCAGCATAATCACAGAATTGTGGTAACAATACCAAAGGAGTACCTACTGCACATCAAGCACGGTGAACGGATTATCCTATTTAATATTCATGAAACTCCTAGGATGCATCCGCATGTTATGGGCAAGAAAACTCCAAGTTAGGGATTTTATGCAACTTTTCCAAAGACATACACAGTAAGTGGCAAAACAGGGCTTCGACTCGGGATAGTTCACCTCCAGAGCCCATGCCCAGCTGACTCTCAGGTAAATGAACAGTGAAATAACTGAGATAGGCAAGCAGTGGTCCTACTGGGAGGGAGAACTAAATTAAGGCTGAGAAAATGGAGAGAAGGAACAGTATGTAAGAAAACCAGCAACCAGGCTGAATCAGTAATTGTTTACCAGGAAGCTGCAGAGGGCGGCTCCTCTGCTGGGATGTAATTCCATTTGAGCCAATGGAGGCCATATCTTATCTTTGGCTCCCAGTAATAAGCCTTCAGGTAATAGTCATGCTAACTAATAGAGGTTTGGGTTTCTTTAACAATAAAAAGAAACTCAGTACCACCGACTAGAAAAGGTAAAACATAGGACTTTGTCATTATTTGACCTTTGATAGGCTCACAAATTAATCATTCCCACCAATCAGTGGGTTCACTGGCATTAGCCAGTCAGACAAGACTATATGGACATTGTCACCTGAAAAAGAAATCCTTTATTTCAGACAAACTGTACATTAAAAAAAATTCCTACTATTGTCTTCCTGATGAATTTCTGAGATTTCTACATTCATTAGATGTCTTTGGGGTTGACGATTAGTTTGGGGTAGAGTTGAGCAGATTAGCACATTTAAATATTTATTATGTGATAATTAGCATGTACTTAAACTATACAAGGTAATTATTTAAATATAGATTGAAGGCTAGGGAGTTTCCACAGCCTTTTTTTGTAAGCTCAGCCTCCTCTCTTATAAATAATTTGGACTCCTAGATTTGCCTCACAAGCCTAAGACCTGAAAGTAAATCAGACATTATAAGATGGGCTGTTTGAGTTTTATGGGGTAAACCGATAAGGTCCTCTGCAGATATTAATGCCTTATATACAAAATCAGTCTTATGTACAATGTTTTATACTATATACACTGGTATTTTTGTTAACTTTGAGTTATTCATTTAAGACAAATATATACAGTAATATATTCTCTGTGAAGCACTTAGCACACAAAGCTCAGCACTTAGTAAGTGCTAGAAATGTTTCTCTGTCTTCCTCCTTTCCAAACCTAGAACTTTTCTACTGTATAACTTATACCTGTCTCTCTGCTTCTCTTCTAGCCCATATTCATACTTTATTCCCCACATTGCCTTTATCTCCAAAGAGGAGATGGTTTGTCAAAGAAAGATCAAAAGAGAAAATATTAATTGTAATTATATTCCTGAGGTACAAAAATGCAAAACATTTTTAGTGTTTGCTTTGTAGATAAAGATGGTTATGATCCCTGCTGGTCACATGAGTCAGCAGAACAAATATCACCCAATTCATTTCTATCTTAAAATAGTAGTAATCCTAAACTCCCTGAGAAACTGGAAGAGAAAGTAAGCCACAATGTCGACTCCCTCTGAAGAGGATGTTTTGGGATCCTTTACATGATTAGACATTATGATCTATTCTGTGAAAGCCAAGGATGTTCTGTAAGTGACCGACTAGAAATAATTCTTCATTTTCTTTTGCGAGAGTTTGGTTTTGTTTCAGATGCCGTCTCTCTGTTCCAAGTACCATCTACTGCTGCCTGCTTTATTTTTTCCCTGTTGTTTTTGGTAAGATGAGCACCACAGTCAGATTGGCACCATGCTGCTAAAGCTGACAGCAAGCACTTTTGGTGGTCCTCTGAAAACAGCAGCACTTTGTTCTGTGTTTAACGCCTAAGATGTGCAATCTGCCGAGGCACCTGCCATTTTATACAACTCTCTAATCTTCCTCTTTATTAGCTGTCTGGCAACATTATCACACTGGCTGCTTGGTTTAAATCTTATTCACTCTTGTAATATAAAAAGACAAGAGAATGTCCCTGAAGATAGAAACTTAGTCTCTTGCACTGTAGACAGTTACTTTTTTTTTTTTCAATGTAATTTTCCTTGAAACAAAAATCCTTTTATATTTCCACAGGAAAAGAGAATATCTCTTTAACTCCTAAGTAAATATTTTGCATAACAATTGTCCAGATGTGCAAGATGCCTACTGAAGCTTTCTCTAATGACTAATCCTTTAGATCAGTTGTTTAAAAAGGCATACGCTGTAGTATATATTCTGATTCATTTACTTATTTATTTCATTCATTCAGACAACATTTATTGGTTCTTGCTATGAATCACACACTATGCTAGGTTTTGTGAATACCAAAAAGAATAGCATTCTTTGGGGAAAACAAGTAGGGAAGATAAACTCACAAAGACATGAGCCACAACATGTCAAGTGTTATGATAGAAGTAATGGCCGAATGTCCTGGGAACAAAGAAGGATTTCTGTCTAGTTTCGAACAGGGGAGTATGAGGAGATTTCACAGAGGAGGAGGAGATATTTGAGTTCACCTAGTCAATATGTGCTAGAAAGGAAAGAAGAGGGAAGGACATTCTCAGTAGAGAAGATCTGAAGAGTTCAGCTGGAATAAGGGGAGCTTGGTAGGGAAGACCAGGAAAAGAGACTGGACATGCCACTTGGACCAGAATGTAAAAAATTAATTGGAACTAATTAGCTGGAATTCATTGCCTAGGTACTGCATGGCCAATAGAAACATGGCTCAAAGCTAAGAGCCGGAACTGGGCTGCAGAAGCAGTCACTATAATACAAGAACAGTCATTACCAGAAAGCAAATCGGCAACATCCTATGATGCAAGATCCTGGAGCCACACTTCTGTCCTAAAAAGGAGCTCCAACAGGCCTGGGTGAAAGTTTATCACAGAGGTGGCAGCTGAGGAGAAAAAGAGCAGCTGATGGGGCCTGGGAGAAAGCCAAGCTAGGGAGGAGAGAGAGAAAAGGAGGGCAAAGGAAGTTTCTCTATCTGTTTGGGGGTTTAACCTTACCCTTCAGAGTTAAAGAATAAGAGTGAGAGCTGGAGGTACAAAGTTCCGCCTGCCACGGGCCCCTTTTGTTTCTCCCCTCCTCTTCTTCCCACAGGGAATATACCTAGTTTGAGGCTAGCTCAGAGACCTAAGAGGCAGAGGAAAGGAAGGGTGTTCCTGGGCGGAGGATATATACAGGTCTGACTGTGTGTGCCTAGGGGTCCAGAGTAAAAAGCAAGCCCTCACCTTTTATGGGGTCTCTGGACTTTTCACAATGTTAAATCTGGGGTCAAATTTGGCTCTGATTGCTGTGATTCTTTACATTTTTCTTACTTCTTTAAGCAGTCAAAGCCTGTTGTTTTCTCTTGCAATCCCTGCGGCTACTATACTAACTACAGCCTGCTTCCCTAGTGGTCTTTGCGTTTCTGGAGCAGCAACAGGGCACAGCATCATCTAGTTTATATGAAAGAAAAACCTGAAACATAAACTGGTTGGCCTCCCGGTGCTAGCGTTTCCTCTATATTTCACCCATTATATGATCATCTGGCTGTTTGAAAGAGTACTTGGGAGGAACTCACAAGTTACCTGTGCCCCGGGATAGCCATGTTTTACAGTAATGTTCCTCCTTATATTGAGCTGGATATGTTTCCTTCTGCTTTCTGGTTTCTCATATTATCACGTGGAACCATAGGCTTAATCACATCTCTCTTCCACATCAGACTCCTTTTGAGATTTGAAAATAGCTAACACATTTTGCAGCTTCTTCAAGGGGGAAATGAAATAAACGTTGGAGGACTCACTCATCAGATATTAAGCTGGGATCATTCACCTGAATTAGCTCCTTTAATGGGGAAAATTAAAATGAAACCCAATATTTAAGCAAACAAACCAGAAAAAGAAAAAAACAATAAAGGAAGAAATGATTTCCCCAAGGTAAGTGGCAAGGTCAAGATTTAGAGCTAGAATAAATTACAAATTATTTATACTTAAAACTATATTTACATTTAGCTTTTAGTTTTATCAAGGTAATATAGCTTCAGAGTTTAAAAAGCCAGGTAACGCAATACTATAGTAATAACATACTAATAATCATCACCTACCTCATCAGCTGATTCAATTAGAAGTGAGTCCATTGCTCAGTCCACTAT
Source organism: Prionailurus viverrinus (assembly GCF_022837055.1). Taxonomy (NCBI): domain Eukaryota; kingdom Metazoa; phylum Chordata; class Mammalia; order Carnivora; family Felidae; genus Prionailurus; species Prionailurus viverrinus. The sequence goes on along the minus strand of NC_062573.1, from coordinate 36,492,600 downwards.
GTATGGTGCCTCTGTCCAACTAATAGTGTTATTTGCATCCATCCCCATCTTTATTGCTGGACATATATATACATGTACATGTGCTGTATTTGTATTATGTATTCATATACAGAATATATATGGCTAGGACAAAATTTGCTAACATTCGAATATATTTAGCATTTCTATAATCTGCCAATTCCCAAGATTAAAATTCTGAATGTCTTTTTGACTTATTAGGCTTATTTATTTGGTATGTTAAGTTACTTTGAAAGCACTGTCAAACCAATAATGATAAGTCTTAGGTTGCTTTAGCTTTTTAATTTCTCTCATTAGAAAACCTGGAGTATATGCCAAGATAAAATCAGAGAGGTGTGAGGGACAGAGGAAAGATTTTAGTCAGAGAGACTAGGGTTGAACTACATTATAAAATGTTGGGAAAAAAAGGAGAGAGAGATATATACAATGAAACCTGCAAGAACTAGGGCGTAAGGGGAATTTAATGGTTTGACATTTGATAAGATTTGAAACATTGCATTGTGAATACACTGATAAATGGGGAAATGCAATTATGAAAATGGTTTCTGTGGTTTATAAATCTGATCACCTTAAGTCATCTTTGAAAGAGTCACATGAATACTGGAATTTCTTTAATTAATAATCATCATCTAATCTGTGTTTCTGTGAATGACACTTGATACAGAAGTGCAAGAAAATAGGTAATTAACAGCCTTCTGCATTTGTGGTGCTCAAATCTACAGACACCACTCCCAGGGTGAAAGTATTAAACAGCACTGACATGGAAATAAGAGCTACATCGTATTTTCAAATACACAGGAAGGACAAAAGGAAATTAGATTCAGAATCTGTAATAAAAAGGAAATTAGTTTTTTTATTTGTAGCCTTTCATCTATGTTTTTAAAAAAAAATAAGTCCATTAATATTTAACCTCCGAACCCTTCTTGCTATCTGCTAAAGAGATAAACATACATTCATATTTTCAATTGGTCTTCTTTTCTCACTGGCACTTCTAATGGTTTAGGTTGCAAATCATTAAACCCAAGTCATCCCAGCTAAATGAAATGTTTAAATGTACTTTTTAACCACCCTCTCATATTCTAATATATATACATATATATTTACACATATATACATATATATTATACATATATATACATATACATATATACGTATGTATACATATATACATGTATACATGTATACATATATACATATATACATATATACACACACACGCACACACACACACAAGCACATACTATGGCAATGAGTTGATTTTGATCTATTTACTTTTCTCCATTCCTGTAGCAAAGTTGGCAAAAACAAAACAAAAGAGAATTCAACTTAAACCCAATAATATTTGCTGGCTTTCTAGTAACCTTCAGTGATTTAGATTTTTTTTTTTCTGGGTCTTCTACAAATGTCAGTGGAATTCACAGAGCTGAAAGAGAGGTAGGGGTTCTTGACAAGGTTTAGAGTCAAAATAAACTGCACAATATTTACTTAGAATCCTATAAATATGGTAAAACACAAAGAAATAGTAGCCATGAGCTCTCAGCTTATGGAATTCATGATATAGTCAGGGAAGTGAGATGGTCTGAGAAGCGCCTAACAGTGGAAGAGATGAATAATAATTTTAGTCAACAGGATGGTATTCAAATGCAGAGTTTCAGAAATAGTTTCCATTCCAAACAAAAGATCTTCCTATCTTCTTTACCAAAAAGTCTGGGATGGCCCCTGGTAAGGAAGGAGTTAAGCAATGTGATTGTGGTCCCTATTTCATCACTAGTGAACTCAGTAACTTAAAAGAGTTGCTTAACTTCTGTGGGCCTGACTTTCATTATCTCAAGGGAAAATAGATTAAAATGAGTAATAGTTGAAGTATTTTTTAGACCTAAAAATCTGTAACTGTGACTTCTTTTCATGAAAAGGGCATGAGTATACCTCCAGTGGCTAATGCAAACCATAAGAAAAGTCTACATACAGCAGATGTAAGTGACAGAGAGTCTAGGGCATACTGTAGGGATACATTGGGTGTCTGAGGCAGGTTCAGAAATGAGGCACTTCCATCAAATATCTAAGTATTTCCTGGAGGTGGTTCTGGAGTCATCAATATATATTTTTTCTTTTTATTTCTCCTTAACAACTGTACTTTCACAAGATTGCAGATCATGAAGTTTTACCATTTATCCATGGAATCCAGTGTAGGCACCATAATCTCATTTCAACTGGTAATGTTTCAGACCCTTACAGATGAGAAACCTTGTCACTGCAGAGCTACAATCCCCTTTCATCAAGTGTGTTTATGCGATTTGGAATCTTGCTATCTCAGAGGCCAGATTAAGAACTTTTAGTAGTATCCTGCATTGCTGGGACTATGATATTCCTGGCATTTTTTATGAGACTGAATTAGAAATGTCATTTTCTCCAATGGATCAGAATTATTTCCCTATAGAAAGTCTAAGTTTAACATGTATATATACTTGACAGAATATGTGTCAAAATGAACCTTGGGGCTTGGATGTGAAGATGGCAAATTTCTCTTCCTTATGTCATCAATCTAGTGGACTTTGAAGTGTCTGTTGCCTCTCTAAGGGAGACTGAACAAAGTGGAATCATTTCACTCAGACCTCTAGCTTTTGGGCTTACGATGAGCTCCAGCACTGAGAGGCTGCTGTTGGATGACCCTTGTATATTGGTGACTTGGCATAAGATCACTGGCCAGTCTAGTTGAGGGAAGGCTGACTTTCCTCATCTATTTTGATACACATAGACAATGCATACATACGGAACTACAGATGTCACCAAGAGATCCAGTTCCCTCCCTTTCTATTGTTCTTCTACTCTGCCCTTCAGATTTCTTAGCATTTTTACTGCTATGGATGAATGATTTCCAATCTGTCCTTAATGTTTTCTCTTTCCCACCAATCTGCAGTCTCTCCTCTGTCTACCAGGCCTCATCACTATGAATTAGGGACTCTGCACACAAAGGCACAGGCAATGCTCATTTCTGTAAAAGCAAGATTTGAAAGCTGGTACCAAACCTCTCCTTCAAAGCATTGACTCCTTCCTTATTACTATTGTTTCTCTTCTCCCCACAGCAACCACTCAAATTGCTTATTTCTCTCACCTTGGTGATATTTTTCAAAATCTTATATTTAGAAAAAAGTAGATGTGGTTTGCCACAAGATGTCACAGTTCGATGGGAAATCCCAGGTTATATTTTCACATGGAACAAAGTTTACCACATAATGAATACATCTCTGATGGTGAAACATTAAAGATCAAGTCCATGAGAGAAATTTAATTCAGAGAAGTAAAGATGCTGCCTACCTCTAATAATAATGTTTTACAATAACGATAATGAAACAAAGTAATAATGGTAACTATCATTTACTGCATTCTTACAATATGGCAAAGTGATTTGTAGGTAAATCATCTCATGTATTCCCTAAAAACCTTATGAGGTAAGGATTCCTATTTCTCACACTTTACAACAAGGGAAAGAAAGTATTAGAGATGTTAATAAGCTCACCCAACACACAAATAGTAGATGGGTAAACAGGATTCAAACTTGGGCAAGTTGATTCTAGAGCCTAACATCTCAACCACTACTTACTGCCTCCCAATAAGTATTATAATTAAAGAGATTGATGGCTGAGATAATTTAGACTATTTTAATCTAGATTAGTAAAATTAAATTAGGTTGGCACACAGACACTAGAGTCCCTTCCCAATTACGACAGTTAAGTTTCTGAAAATACCTCTGGTTACAGAATTTTCTACTGAGGACCTCAAGACCTTATTTTTTAAAAAATTAGATTGGAGAAATCAAAGACAATAAGGGAATAATTGAGAAAGCCTTTTTAACGTAAGTATACCGAAAATAAATAAATAATACATACCTATAATAAATAAATAAATAAATAAATAAATAAATAAATAAAATTTTGAAATTTTAAACATAAAGCATACTCATGTTCATTAAAATGGAACAATAAAACAGCCCTCCAAATTAAAACAATATTTATTCATTTTAATGTTAGGACTACTGTACTTTCAAATTTCCACTTACTAACCCTTTGTCAGCAGAAAATTTTCAGTCTGCTTCCCATGAAGTTTGCTTCAATCTACTTCTGATGTTCTTACAAAGAGCCATTTCATGTGCATCTGGAATTCTTTGTTCTTTTTAAAAATTTATAGTATAACACATCTATCTTGGTCAGAAAGTCTTAAAATTGCTAACAAGGTAAAAGGAAAGAACTGTATATTAGAATTTTGAGGAAGGGTGACTGATTAAATTATAGACTACTGTATGTGGATATACTTCTCAGCTATGTGATGGCAATCTACATATAATAATATATATCGCACAAGAGTGAAAGACATTACACAATACATCATCATACACAGAAGACTCTTTTCCTTATTATCACACTGATTTCCTTTTTTACCCTAATTATTTGGGAGTAGACATATCTGAACACTTATTAGCTGAGCAATATCATGGAAACATTGCTCCTTTATCAAATACAGCAAGCTAACTTGAAGACCTGTGATAACAGGTAAAAGTTTGCTGCCAGAGATGGAGAGAAGGGTTGGAAGTGGGTGTAGGGTTGGGAATATGGTGAAGGTAAGACAACAAAATATTCACAGTAGAAGATCGATGGCAGGGCTTATATACAATACATAAGTACAAAGCATTTACTGAAAAAAAAAACGGTAAATGGATTAATGGATTAATGGGTGAATGGATAAATGAATGGATGAGGTAGAAAAATATTGAATATTTCCAACTTTACAATTTTGACAAGGATTTAATCAGGTATTATATTTGATTGTTATCTTGCATTCTGTTACAATCTCTGTTGTACTTTTCCATCCACGAATGAGAAAAATAAAAACATAATGTCCTCTAATCACTATTTGTGAGAAGCTAAGGATGTATTTTGCTTTGCTTCTTTTATACTGTTTCATATTAACAAGAGGTTTTAAAACATCATGAAAAGTACCAACCTTGAAAGCTGCATTTTGTTTTTCTCATCTCACCTAAAAAATAAAAAAGACAAGAAAAAAATAGCAAAATTTAAGTGAAAGCCAATTAAGGCAAACAGCAGTAAAAAGAGCATTTAAAAAAAAAACTTTTACCCATTTTCCCTTGACAAAGGAGACACATTTAACTGTGAAGAGAGAAACAATCTGATAAAACTTTTTTCTTCCTAAATAGTTTTTTAAAAATATATTTTGTGCTTTTTGTACTTTGTGATAGTTTGCTTTTTAAAATTTTGGAAGGCATAGCAATTATGAGTGACAATGAGTAAAAATACAGAGGAGATGTTTAATAGAAATGATAAAACTAAATTGCATGTAAGGAGAAAATATATAGGCAGCAATTAATCAACCCGTGGAAATTTGCCACCATGATAAGATTTGTCGATAAATTCAGACAAGAGTATCTAAGAGGCTATTACAATTTATTCTCAGATTCTGTATTTCTATTCTTGAATGCTTATTAGAATATAGGCTTTTGCTTCTTCTCCCTCTTTGCTCCCCCAATAATCTGTTCTCCCTTATGGACCAAGTGATTGTTGTGTTGTTTATAATAACTGTTCTACATTCCTTATGGAAATTGTAATTATGATGCTGAATATTCAAACTGCAAGCCACTTTTCTCAGGGAAATGGTAATTATGATAATGCAGTATTTACCCAACCAATGTTTTCTAGTCATTGTTCTCTTTGAGGAATGAGGAGGTGAGAGAAAAAGCACTGAAATAAAACATCCTGTTGGGATCTCAGATATGTATTCTGGAAAAGCATCATCATCATAACAACAACAACAACAATAGCTAATAATTGCTATATTGCAGGTGTGGCACAATCAGGTTGACACGTGTAGGAACAGGTGTGTATTTCACGCAGGTGTACGTGAATTACACGTTTCTCATTTAACCGTCACACCAATCCCCAGAGGTAAATAATATTACTATCCTAATTTTATGAGGCTCAGAAATATTGAGTAACTTACCTAATATCACACAGTAGTAAATATTAGAGTAAGGTTTAAACTCAGGTCTGTTGGACTTGAAAAATCTATTTATGAGCTCATTGTCAAAAGCCTCCCTTTCGTTCACTGGTATCAGTGCACATTGGTGAATTGATTCCCCTGCAGTCTCTCTTTTCCAAAACCAGTGTTTCTTAGTCTGTGTGTGGCATAGTCAGCTCCATGGCAGATAGACACTGGCTATAACCCTTACTCCCCAAATATGGAATTTCTTACCCTTACCTTGAGAATGGGAATAAACCTCTGTGCAGAGTGAAATTCAATGCCATCTTTTTGAAGGGCAATTTGGCATTATTCAGTAAGATTAAAATTTTTCATGCGCTCTGATCCACAGTTGCACCTCTAGAATTTATGTTAGAGGTATCTAAGTACTCATTACAACATTGTTTTAAATAGTGTAAACCTACAGAAGCAGCCTGAATGTCTCCCAAATACTTCGTGCTACAATAGAATACAATAGCATATTAAAGTTATTAAAAAGACGGGTTCATGCTATGTGTGCTGGAAAAATGCCCAGAAAACACTGTTAGGTTAAAACAGTAAGTTGTGAAAACAGTATATATAATTTGATTCTGCTTTTGTTAAAATATAGATGTTTATTTATGTATATGTACCATCTGATTTTGCATAGAAGAAAAAGTAGGGGAATAGATACTGAATACTTACAGTATTTTTTAATAATAAGTCGAAAGGGGAACTTCCCCTCATGATTAATGAGTTCTCAGTGCTTGAAATGTTTATAGTGAACATGCATTTTTTGATAAGCAGAAAAGAAATTTTTAAAAATAGAAAAAGACAGAATCAAGGACATCCAAAAGTAAACACAAATATTATAGTATTTCAAAAAGAAATCCAGCAAAACAAATAAAGGTAAATCCAATGTCAATCAGTGAAAATTATTAATAAGTGAGCCCCTAGATAGGATGGGAACTGGGTCTCTCCTTAACTCCTCTCATCTGCTTGCCTTACCTCTACTTTGCAAGATCTATACAACCAGGGCCCCAAGCAAGGATGGAGACCCTATCCTTTACTCTCTAGGAAATCAGCAGTAATTGTTTAGGATTTTTTCAATATTAATAAACAGTGCTTGAGTACCTATCATATACAAGAACTTTACAGACGTGCTTTTAAATCCTGTAATTGCAAGACAGGTATTTTTACTTTCGGTTTTATACATGAAGAAAATTAGGATCACTGAAATAATTTATTTACCCAAAGAGTCCAAGTTATCCTTCGTTCTCTCTCTCAGATCTCTTTTTTCGTTTTTTAACCTGGCAAATTTACGAGGCTTGATCAAAAAAGAAACTAAGATTAAAAAGAAACTCAGAAACTAAAACAAAACAGGAAATAAAAGACAAGAACAAAAATATATAAACTAATGGTTTCTTTTTTAGCAGACTACATTCTAGCCACCTGATAACTGTCTTATGCAGCTTGAAGATTTCCAATATCTGTTCTTGGTTCTTCTCTCAGCTTTACTCTCTGATACCCTGCCCAAAGAGTTCCACTGCCCTCTTTCATTTCTTTTCTAAGTCTTAGAATAACCTCTCCCTTGTTCTTTCAGTGGAACCCATTTATTTCATATATAGGCCACACAATGAATATTTCTGTTCTCCCACACATGGAAAGGTTAATGAGCTGTCCAGCCTGGTAACAATAGGGGTCAATTTCAAGCCTCAATTTCAGCACTAGCCCTCAGGGAGACGGACCAGCCACTTGACTGAAAGCTGATTATGACCCTGGACTTCTTCCACCTAAGAAGGAGCAGTGAATCATTTTCACTTAAACTGAAGCAAATTCCAAATATGTGTTTGCTTACTTGCTTGCAGGGCTTTGTTTAGCACCATAATCTGACAACCTATAGTGTTTGATGCATCATTACATGATCCTCCATAATATCACCCAGTGGAAATACTTTCGACATCAGCAGTGGGCACATGTTCATGGCATCTACTCATCTCAACACATATGGCATGACACAGAAGCTCTGGCCTGATAGTCCCATGCAACACCCTTTTGACAGTATGGCTGAAACACCCGTGTGAAGATGGTATCCGACAATGATGGGGTGTCACCAGAAGAATACGATAAATATTCCAAATCAGGACCTTTATTTAGTACTTCATTCTCAGTAGACAGAATGTATACATGGGTCTAGGAACCAAGGAGAGGAGGTGGAATTGGTTGAACTTAGCATCACTCCCAGTGGCATAAATGGGGAATTGGTGGCTCCTGTTTCCACAAATTTAGGGTCTGGATCTAGAGATCCCAATTTTCAGAAGTAGAATGCTTCCGTGAGGGGACACATTAGGAGTCCTATTAAACTTTAAAATGTATTTTGTATCCAATCACTTTGAGCATCCTATATCAGCTGTCTGGCAATAAGAAGAGCCACCATATTGGCAGGATAACTGATTGATCATCGTGAGGAAGTAGAGCTGCTGTTCTACAACAAGGGAAGGGAAGAGCTTCTGGTAACCAGGTAGTTCATAGAGCATTTTCTTTAGTATTTTCCTGCCTATTTTTGATAATAAATGGACAAGTACAGCAGGCATGACCTATGCGAATGGTGAGGAGGTTCAGACCCCTCAGTAATGGTCTGTGCCAGCCCACAAGGTAAACTACATATATCAGTAGGTACGAGCCGAGGAAGAAGGGATTCTAGAATGGGTAGTAGAAGAGAGAAGACAATAGGAAGACAATATGTATCAGTTGTGGCCTTGAGACTAGCTGTGCTGGCAGGGGCTGTAGTCCCCCATAATCTTCTTCTTGTAGGTTTCTCAAGAAAGGTGACTACTAAGGAATCCTGGAGGAGCTGTTCCCAGATAGAATAAACTTATTATATGAAGCAAAAAAAAGCCAAGTATCACAAGGAGTAAACACAGTAGATGCTGCAGGACATTGCCCACATCTGCCTTTAGGAAATGGGAGTCATTTCCCCAGTTGCCTGAAGGGTTGGCCTCCGATGGCTCACAGCTGACTCCCTCTCTGGAGATTTCCCTCCTTCTACCAAAGGGAGCTGCCTTACCCAGATTATTTACCGTCCCACAGGCAGCTCACATCTAATGACTCACCAGTATAGGAGTACAAAAGCCAAGCCCCCTTTTCTCTACTTGGGACAACTCCAATGATGTTGATCTCAAGTACACTACCCAGAAAACTTCCTGCATAAAATCTTCCATCACAGGGGCGCCTGGGTGGCTCAGGTGGTTAAACATCTGACTCTTGATTTCTGCTTAGGTCATGATCTCACAGTTTGTGGAATCGAGTCCCTCATCTGGCTCTGTGCTGACAGTGTGGAGTCTGCTTAGGATTCTCTCTCTCATTCTCTCTATGCCCTTCCCCTGCTTGTGAACACACACTCTCTCTCTCTCAAAATAAATAAACTTAAAAAAAACAAAACAACACTTCCATCTCAGTGTCTCTCAGGAAAACTGACCTAAAGAAAGATTACAAAACTCAGAAGACTTGATACTGAGCACTGAACATAGATATGACTGCCTCTTAAGCCCATAGCATATCCATTGTATCTTCCTGTTTCCCATAAAGAACAGTTTAATTTAATTTTAAACATATATTTGTTTAGGCAGTAAACACAGTCAATAATGATATGTTTAAGCCTATAAATCAGAAAGCATTCTTCAGTGTTACACAGTATCTACAATTATGCTGCCATTGGAACATTAAACTAATGTATTTATACCTCTTGAAATCCAGACTGAGATAAATTAATAGACATCTATACACACACACATACTAATTTATATTATAGTAAAATATGTATGCACATGCCTCTGCATATATGTGTGTACATCTCTATCTATGTTATAAAACATACCTCAAGGCTAATTTCAAGGTTAATTTGGCCAAAATCCCCAGTTATGCTAGCCTATTTTCTTTTTTTTTCTTTTTACTTTTGATGTTTATTTATATTTTTAGAGAGACAGAGAGAGACAGAGAGTGAGCAGGGGAGGTGCAGAGAGAGACAGAGACTGAATCTGTGATATCATGACCCGAGCCAAAGTTAGGCACCTAAACGATTGAGCCACCCAAGTGCCCCAATGCTAGTCTATTTTCAAAGAACAAAATGATAACTTTTGATCATGCCATTTTTCTAGGAAAAAAATCAAGACTTCTCTGTTGCAAAAAACTTAAAAGATTAGTTATGGAACAAAGGCTTACATTTGCTACCATAAATGTAAGGATTTTATCAAGCATGAAATGCAGTCAGAACGATTTACAGTCCAGTAAAATATTACCTCAGGCAGCCTTTACAATCAGAACACACAAGCTACCTAATTCTCTACAGTTTTGAGAGAATGCAGTTAGGATTTTACAACCAGTGAACAGAGCAACTCAGTGGTCACCATGTCTCTGTAGTCTCTTTTCTGCAAATCATTGTACCTCTTCACTCTGTTCCTAAAGACATTTTGCATCACAAATTACTTGATCTCATCTACCAACTCTTAAGACTGGATCAAATTATTACCCTCTTCTGCCTCGATGTATGTGGCATCTTTACTTATGCTCTCCTACCATTATACTTCATTACGGGCTCCACAGGAAAAATAAACACAGGGTGTTAGGTGGTATTGCTCTGACACAAAACTGAGAATAGAAAATTTCAAGAAACTGGCTAGAAAGAGGGCAGAAAAGAGTGGTTACACAGAGAAGAAGGCCTCCTAACTTTAGTTTTATCTTACTCGTCTTTGGTTATTGGACAAAAGGTTATCATTACATTATTCCATTGGGAGCTAGGTTTTGACAAAGTCTGAGATATCTGAGGGATGTTAAAAGTTTCAACTTGTGATAACTGGGAACCTGTAGGAACCTCCCCCACAGGACTGCATTATACATCCGCTGTGGAGATGTGGGTCAATAAAGCAAAGCACAGGAAATATTTTGAATGAAGCATGAAGCTAAAGAATTGGATGCTTTACTAAGAAGTAGCAGGTTTTGTACAGGACACTCCACACATTGAGCTTTAAGTTAAAGACATCCAGACTTCCAGAAACACCTCTACAAGACCATTGTTCACCTAATGATTGATAATTCTGTAGGACTGTACAGTCGGTCATTCTAAATTTATTCTGGGGCCATTCATTATTCTTAAGGAAAGTCATTAACATGTAAACCTGTAAACCTCAGGAAGACAGCAACATAGATTCAAATCAGTTCATTAATCATTATAATTGGGGTTGTGGAAGATACAGAGATGTTCACGACCTACTCACAAGGAGCTTACCTTGACTTGTAAGGCCAGTACAATTGGCATTCTCTCAAACCTGCAACAGCATGTGACTACTCAGTTCCTAATGAGTAATATTTTTGGGTTCAGGGAAGAGAGTCAACTTTTTGCCCATGACACCCAGAATGAGCATAGCTGAGTGAAGTCAGTACAGAAAGTGACATGCTATATATTATATTTAACATCACGCTAGTACATATGAAAACACAGACCAACAAACAGATAAAGACTTACATATAAAGGCATGGGGTTGACTCTGTAACCCCAGGGTCTCTCCAGCACAGAGCATATCAGAGTGGAAAATTATGTTCTAAGAATTTAATTTTGATGCATTTTTTAAAGAATATTTGAAATTAAATAACAGAGAGATGTTGGGGAATTGTCTGAATTTGCAGGCTGGAACCAGAGAAATGGTTTGGAGATGAGTAGGGAGTTTATAAGAACCGTTGAAGTGGCACTTGCCAGAGAGTAAAGGCAGGTTGTTTTATGTTCGTCTGCTTTAGTGCTCCTGACAGAGATGGCAAATAGAACCCAAATTAACTAAGGTGAAATCATGCCTTTCTACAACTCTGGGAAAGCAGTATCATTTAAAAAGTACTGAACAAGGAATCAGGAGGCCAGGGTTTAGTCTGTACCCCGCCTCCAAAGGGTTATCTGTTTCCAGACAAGGTGTTTTCTCAACCTGAGGTACAAGTTAAGTCTCAAGAGGCAAACTAAGCACAGGAAAGGTATACAGCTTGACACATTCTAAATAAGTGACAGCTAGTAAGGTATATCCAAGCCCAGAATCCCAAGGGGAACCTAAAGGGATACTGAGACAGACAAAACCTAAGTGGAAAACAAAGGAGAAGGAATAGAATGAAAATATGAACCTGAAACAAATGTCAGGGAACATATGGAAAACTGACTTAATCCCACAGTAAGTGAATGTTTGGATACACAACCTAGATCCTAGAGATCATATGACACAGCAAGAAAATGTGGATTGTGTTGATTGCTCAGGAATCACATGGTGCATTTGTGGCCTGATGTCAAGGCAGACTGTAAGCACTGTGCAAAAGGGACATCTCTCTTTTTCTCACAGTAAATGGCATGTGGTTAGTACTCAATACATATCTTAGAATGAGTGAATGGTGTGACTAGATGAGATAAAAGGGATAGAACTAAATGGGACAAATATAGCAAATAACTGAGTGATGGACTAAAGGTAACAAGATGCATTTGATGAATGTCATTGGTTAAAAAAGCACTGGCCTAGGAATCAGGGAGCCATTGTGTCATTACAGGTGCCTTATAATTTTTAAACTAGTCCTTAACATCATTCATTCTTTTAAAATAAAGTAAGAAAGCAATATAATGAAAAACATGAGATTCTTTACTTGGTGCTCTCCCCCCATCCTGTTCTGCCAAGTAATCACCTCCCCACTATGTCAATTAACATAGAGTGATTTAGACAAGAGTACGGAATGGAAGTATGACTTTTGAATCAATAGGAAATGTGATGTGTCTCCCACACACTTTAGTGCTATCTTAGGCTTTGTTATTACACCCACAGTATATAAAGGAAGGTAGGAAATGAACCTGCTTTAGTGTTCAGTTGTCATATCAATAGGGAGCATTGCTTTTGTTTTGGAAACCAGATTTTATGAGATCCACAAACAAATCGAACATAATCTGGGAGAAAGGCTGAGTTAGTGAAGAAATTCAAAACAAAATAAGGTATGGCTGAAGGAACTGAACATGATCAGGGGAAGCATGCAAATTGTTTTGGAACATCTGAATAAGAACCATAAAATTTTAGCTGGAAAGATTCAATGTAACATGATGAAGAATACTAAAAACGGTCTCAAGATGGCTTTTATTGCCTAAAGACAGAGTCTGGCAAACTACAGGCTGCCTAATCTAGCCCCACTCTTTATGCTCTTTATATATTGTTTATGTTGGCTCTCCTGCTGCAAGAGCAGAGACGAGCAATTTCGACAGAGACCATACAGCTCACAAATATGTTCACTATGCAACCATTTACAGAAAAAGTCAGCTGGCCTTGAGAGATGGACAACCATTCCTTCATTTATTCATTCACTTAGGAAACATGTTTGAAGCACATACTTGACTCTAAAATGTATAAGACACTGGCAATATATAGTAATACACAGTATGTACCTTAGCCTAGGTACCAATTTCCCTGTCACCAAACATAAATAAACTAGGTGATCATTAACAGAGGATATTTTAGAGGGGAGAAAAATCATGAAATAAATTATTGGATTCAATGACTTCAAAGGTTTCTTTCAAATGCAAAAAAAATTTAAAGGGAAAGTTTCATGGAAGAAAAAGCCTTGAAAAACTGGTAAATGGAAACAGAGAAGTAGGAAGTGGGGTTCCTTCAGGTATGGAGAAGGGTCAAGGTGGGTGATCAGAAAATAAAAATCAGTCAATTTGGATAAGCATATTAGAGTAGGAGTGAGGAAATACAGAGGAGGTATGTTTGGAAAGGCCAAAAGAACCATAGTGTGAAGGGTATTCTATGTGAAGCTTAATATTTTTCAGGTATTTCAGACAATAGGAGGCTACAAAGTGTTTTTAAAAAGAGGTAGTATAAATAAAGTTAAATCCTGGAAAGATTGATCTGACAATGATATGTAGGACAAATTGGAGAAGAAAGAAAACTAGAGACTCAAGAAAAGCACAAAATCTACAGACTGGATAGAAAGAGAGAAGCAGAAATGGATGTGTATTTCACATGAAGGACATGTATCGGGTCTACAGCAACTCAGGCTTTTCAAGAACAAGGAGCAGGAGCTGGATGTGACTGGGGCCTGTCCCTAACTGTGTATTTCTTTCTCAGGGCCAAGGGTTTCCTTTATACAAAATCCAAAGAGTCATGGCAAACTCCATCTTGATTTGAGTCAATACCCAAGGAAGTCCAACACTGGCGGGTAGAAAACAGTGTGTTCAAAACAGGGTCCCTGACAGTAATTATGGTTATATAGGATGGTGTTTGGAATCTTACAGCAGAACCCATCAGCTTTTTCAGGGCACTAGTTAAAAGGTAACAATTGACAACTTGGTGTGTCAAGTCTGGAAGGAAAGTGCAGAGCAAAACAAACAGCCAGAAATTCAGTAATAGAGTTCTGATTAACATGGTAGAAATAGAAAAAAAAAAGTGTGTCTGCGGGTATTTGTATACCAAGGGCTGCAAGAATAATTACAGTCCATGGTTGGTGTGCTTGAGGCTGTTGATGTATTATGTAATTTGGAACTGGGTGCGGCCATGCATGCAGATAGCAGATTTCAAGGAACACAAGGACTGCCCATAGAATAATTGTAACTACTTTTATAGGTAGTTCAAATGTGTCCTTAGCAATTTGGGATGGAGTGTACACGTATATATATCAAATACACAAAAGATGCTTATGTCTGAATGGGCACCATCAAGAAGAAAAATAGACAACAAACTTTTCAAAGATTATTATTATTCATAGATTGTAATTGTGGCTCTAAAAGGAAATCTTCATCTTCTGCCCATAGTCTACTCAATTGTATCTGATGGAAGTCCTCAGCTTGCAGAAAGTTGATCATATATTGACAAATGAGGAAATCACCCAGATGGGCATTTATGTTGTACTTCTAACCTAACCATCCTATTGTAAAGAGAAGAAACCCAAAGCTGCAAATTTGGGGAAGATTTTTGGCCAAATCATTAAGAGTCCTGCCCTGTAGGTCAAAAGCCTTAGGGCATCATTCAGATTTGTAGATTTCATTTTTCCTTTTACTGCTAATAAATTCAAAGATGTCTGCATATTGTTAATACACATAGTGAGTATATTGCAGTGAGTACATTACAATGGAAAGAGCAGTCTTTGGCTTCAGATGTACCAAGGTTGAATCCCAGCATTATTACTTATTAGCTGGAAAACACTGGATGAGTTCCATAACTTCTCTGAACCCCAGTTTTCTTATCTATAAAATGAGACTTAGTGAGATTATATACAGATAGTGCCTCACACTTATTAGACACAAAATAAGTATCAGTTCCATTTCATCTTTAATACTATTTTAGATTATTAAACTATCTCAGCTAGTGGCATTTATCATCTGTGACATTCAAAATATTAAAGCATTATTAGAACATCTCAAATGTCTAGTATTCAGACAAAGATGTTCTCACATGGAATAATTCACATGGAAAGATTCACATGAGAATTCACATTAGGTATGTCTTTGTAAAACAATCACATCAATAAATCACATATTAAGTGGGTTTAGCTAGCCACCTATAGCACATTATGGACATTAATAAGTGTTCATTTATATTAAGGACAAACATAATATCCACAGGGTGAGTCAGCTGAATACCAAGTAAATACATTTTATATTTCCTATGTTGTACCTCAGCAATACTTAGAGCAAAGCCTTGAATCTCATGGGGCTCATTCACACACAGTCTGTAGCTCTTCAATACCTAAAACCCTCGTATAGAAATATTGTAATTAAGTTCTACAAGCCACATAGTATATTTAAATGGGAAGTGCTAAAGCATAGTGGCTAATAATATTTGCTCTATTTTTAGATACCCTTGATAGGGCTCTTCAACTTGCTGTGTGATCTTCATTTTCTTGATTGGTAAAATGCGGATGATAATAAACAGCATCTACCTCATACTATGAGGACTGAATGAGAAATTGCTACAATTAAAGCACTTGCTACTTTGGAATCATGATTTTTTCACACCTTTTTCCAAACAAGATTTGTGGGGATTTATGATGTACATGACACTTAGAACAAAAGGGACATAAAGAATAGGAACACTACTGTAGAAGGTGGTGGTAGTGGAGGCAGGGTCTTCTACTCTGCCATAGAGCTGATCTGCCTCCAGACCGATCCAGAGCCAAGACCCCTGGTTAAAATCCTTCACGTGTACCTCATCACCTATAAGATGAAGCTCATTCACTCTACATGCATTTGAGGCCCTTCGTAGGGTAGTCTCTTGCCTACCTTGCTGGAAGCATTCACCCTTTCATTTTTAAAGTTGAAACACCATAGATCTCTAATCTTTTGTTGTACACATTGATCTTAGATTTTTGCTCTGCCTCTTGTTTTTATATACAGTCCCTTCTCCACCCTGAATGCTTTCTTCTCTCTTCCTTAATTTCCATGAAAGACCTTATTGTATGGGAAGGTTTATGAAAGGAAGTCTGGACTACTTGGAAGAAGGTCTCCAAAAAGGCCAACATCTTAAAGGCAGTAGAGACTAAGAGGAAATCAGATTTCTCAGGGGATGCCACCTGGGAAGAAGGTAGTCTATGCAGGGAATCTCCCAGCAAGTGAAGTCTTTAACATAGATAGGAATTTGGAGGTGAATGAAAAAAAGAGGGGTTTGTCACCTCCCAGCCCCAACCACTAAATTAATGTTGAATGTTGATTTATGCTAATGATACTTAGTAATGTAATTCTCTGTAAGAGCATCTGTACAATATTTCAGATATTCCCAGAGGTGCTTAGAGAGAGAGGCAGTAAGTCAACCAGATAATATTGTGTGAAATTAATTAAACAGTGACTTTAATATAAGGGAGCTCTGAATTGGAAAATACATCTGTTGCATATAAGCATTTTCTTCCACCAACACCTGTGGTGCTTAGGTTTGCCTAGCATTCTTGTGGTAAAAGATTTTGGAGTAGAAAAAGCTACAATCTTATCCTAATGCATAAAATAAGGTAAAATGGATTGAGGGCAGAATTACACCTATGAAAATTCTTTTATATATTTTCATATGCACTAAAATAAAACACTATAGAATATAACATAGAAATTTGCACATATTGAATTAGTGATAAAGAGTACTATACTCCTTATTTATATTTTAAACTGTGGGTAGATAATTTCAAAGCTGTATTCAGATAATTTTTTTAATTTGGTAATTTTTAATAATGTAATAAGGAAATCTATCATCAAAACAACAATTAGAAAACTGACAGCATGGTCCTACTCAGCCCCAAACAAATGATTCCCCTCAAGCAAAAAAAAGCAATCAGAATTCTACATTCATTATTCTCTTCCTTCCATTTTTCATAGTGTCGTATCTATAGGCATTTTTATAAAAAGGAATATATATATATGTATATATGCAAATTCATTTATAATGTTTTCAATTTTAAAAAGTAAATATCTTATATTTAATTACATGGGCTTTTTTCAGTTAGCATTTTATTGTAGTTATTGATATATTTGGATCTACTTCTACGTTTTCATTTACTTCAGTTTGACATTCTGTTCTATACTTAAAAAAATTCTTTTTTAATGTTTATTTTTTTTTTTGAGTGAGAGAGAGACAGAGTGTGAGCAGGGGAGGGGTACAGAGAGAGGGAGACAGAATCTGAAGCAGGCTCCAGGCTCTGAGCTGTCAGAACAGAGCCTGACACAGGGCTTGAACTCTTGAACTGTGAGATCATGACTTGAGCTGAAGTTGGATGTGTAACCGACTGAGCCAACCAGGTGCCCCTGTTCTATACTTTTTAAAATAATAATCATCTACCTTTATTTTTTCCATTCATTTTAAAACAAACACATTACATTCATTGAATTCCACTCCTCAAAACAATCTTCTGTAGACTTTTAATTTTGTATTAGTTATATATATTTTATCTTTTTCTTTGCTCTTAGCATTTGACAAAGCATAAAATATATATTTTTTAATGTTTATTTATTTTTGATAGAGACAGACTGTAAGCTGGGGAGGGGCAGAGAGAGAGGGAGACACAGATATGAAGCAGGCTCTAGGCACCAAACTGTCCAGCACAGAGCACCATGTGGGGCTCGAACCCATGAACCATGAGATCGTGACCTAAGCTGAAGTCAGATGCTTAACCAACTGACCCACCCAGGTGCCCCAAAGAATAAAATATTTTTTAAAACACCACATATTTATTACAATATCTCCGAAGACCTCTCTATCTTCTTATTTAAATATTTTATCCAAATTGTTCCCAGTGTGGACCTTTGGCAAGTTTCATAGGCTCTGTATATAATAAAGTAGGCTATCTTCTCACATTTAAATAACAGCTGGATATCAGGTCTTAAGTGCTTTTGATACTTGAAAAGCATTCCACTGTTTTCTTGTATCCAATATTGTAGTTGAAAAATCTGGTATTAGTCTGATTCTTGTTTTCTTTCTTTTTTTTTTTAATTTAATGTTTTCATTTTAATTCCAGTATAGTTAACATACAGTGCTATAGTAGTTTCAGGTATACAATATCATGATTCAACAGTTCTATACATTACTCAGTGTAGTAATGAGTGTATTTTTTTAAGGATAAGTGCATTCTTAATCCACATCACCTATATCTCCTATCTCCACCCATCTCTCCTCCCCTATAGTGAAGAGTCTGTTTCTTGGTTTGCCTCTCTCTCCTCATGTTTTTCCTTTGCTGTTTGTCTTGTTTCTTAAGTTCCACACATGAATGACATCATAGGGTATTTGCCTGTCTCTGGCTTCTTTTGCTTAGCATTATATTCTCTTGTTCCATCTATGTTGTTGCAAATGGCAAGATTTCATTATTTTTAATGGTTGAGTAATATTCCATTGTATATATGTATGTATGTATACCACATCTTCTTTATCCATCTATAGATGGACACTTGGACTGCTTCTATAATTTACTATTGTAAATAATTTTGCAAGAAACATAGGGGCACATGTATCCCTTTGAATTAGTGTTTTTGTATTTTGTAGGTAAATTCCTAGTAGTGCCATTACTGAATCACAGAGTAGTTCCATTTTTAACTTTCTGAGGAAACTTCGCTGTTTTCCACAGTGGCTGAACCAGTTTGCACTCTCACCAATAGTGCATGAGAGTCCCTATTTCTCCACGTCCTCGCCAACACTTGTTTCTTTTGATTTTGATTCTGTCAGAATGTTTAGACATTCTGACAGATGTGAGGTGATATCTCATTGTGATTTTGATTGGCATTTCCTTGATGATAAGTGATGTTGAGCATCTTTTAATGTGTCTATGGCCATGTGTAAGTCTTCTTTAGAGAAATGTCTGTTCATGTGTTCTGCCCATTTTTAATTGGATTATTTGTTTTTTGCGTGTTGAGTTGTATAAGTTCTTTATATATTTTGGATACTAACCTTTTACCAGAGATATCATTTGCAAATGTCTTCTCCCATTTAGTAGTTTGTCTTTTAGTTTTGTTGACTGTTTCCTTTACTGTGCAGGAGCTTTTCATTCTGATGTAGCCCCAATAGTTTATTTTTGCTTTTGTTTCCCTTGCCTGAGGAGACATATCTAGAAAGAAGTTGCTATGTTCATAATCAAAACAGTATGTTTCTGGTTTCCTTCATGTGATCTACTTCCTCCTATTCATTCTTTCATTCTATTAATATTTACTAAATCCCTACTATGTAATGCACTAAGTTAAGCAACCGAGGCATAGGAGTGAACAAGATGCTTAGCCACACATTCTTGAACGTTGCCTTCACGTGGCATGCAGTTAACATGGGCACACATGTTTTTAAGGCCAATTTTAATGGAAGCGTTACCTTCCTTTCATGATCTTAAAGACTTATCTCAAAATGTCTATACCTATACTATTTGCTTCACCTGATTTGGTACTCCCAGTTCCAAGTTCCTGCTAAATTGTAATTAACCTCACCTGAAGTGATTTAAAATTCACTTGATTTACCTAGACAAGATTTCTCTTTGTCATAGCTTTTGAAAAGTTATGCAGAAGTAAATTCACACAGAGGTTAATTTTATATAAGAAGAACTCATAATTGAAGGTTAGCAGGGAGGAATTGCTATATTCAACTTCATGTCTCTACCCTGAATTGAGAAAAGTAGAGAAGACACAAATACTGTTACGCTTCATAATGCTGTTTTCCTCTTTCTAGACAAATAAAATTAGGCTTTGTGGCTGGGAAGAAGCTCTATGCAGCTTAGGGAAAATTATGAAGCAGAAGGAAATGAAGTGAACCAAAGATAAATATTCAAAATATAATCTTGCCCTGGAAGTCTCAAATGTACTAAATCCTCTATGAATTGCGTTTCTTTCCATAAAAAAATAGGATATGCTCATAGACAAATATATATGCATGAGTTTCATTAGTATACCTTTCTGGATAACCACAGCAAGGCGCAGCCATAGACTCTGAGAAGCCAAAAGAAAATAAACCCAGATAGGAAAGAGGGATGACAGTTAGGGTTTATTAGGGAAACCTGTATATCCTTGGAAGCTGTGTGGACTTTAGTTTTAATGACATAATAGAATTCAACATATATTTTCTTACAGAATGTCAATAATAAAATACTACAGCTTTGGGCCTTCTGGGAACTCAATCATGATAGCAGCGTATTGCCTTTGAGAGGAATATCAACAAGCATGAAGTGTCTCTTCTTCCAATTAAGGCAGACTTACTAGTGGAAACCTTGCACACACAGCCTACCTGACATATATCCTTCTGCCTGCTTGAGGAGCACCTGTTAGCAAAGATTTTATCACATATGTTATAGTTCTCTTATTTATTAAATTTTTTAAATGTTTATTTATTTTTTAGAGAGAGATACAGAGTGTGAGTGGGGGAGAGGCAGAGAGAGAGAGGGAGAAACAGAATCTAAAGCAGGCTCCAGGCTCTGAGCTTTCAGCACAGAGCCCAATGTGGGGCTTGAACTCACCGACCATGAGATCACGACCTGAGCTGAAGACGCTTAACCTACTGAGCCACCCAGGGGTCCCTGTGCTTCTCTTTTTTAAAGGGGAAGGACATACAGTGTTCTTATAGAGATCAGGGACTGCCCAAGTTCATTGTGCAGAATTTGTCTGTGCCCTTTGACACTGTGGCACACGACAGAGGCCAGTCTTCTAGTTAGCACCTTCATTTGCTGCTAAAAGACACTAACTACCTGAGAAAGAGGAACTTGCATATGTATGTGTATATTTACTTCCTTTTCCTTTGCTTTATGTTTCCCTAATACTGTACATATCCTCTTCCAACTCATGGCAACTGCAAAAATATATTTTAAATAATTACAAAAGAAGATCAAACAAACATACATACTAGTGAATAATTCTAAAACTAAAGGAAACTTTTGTATTGGTCAATGTCATTTCAATAGAGATAATAAGGTCTATAAATCTAAGAAATACTACACCTTCAACTAATAAAAGGTAGATACTTTCAATGTACCTTGTATGCTATATGAGAAGTTCAGTCACACATTCTTCAATATGGGGCTTCTAATTTTAAAAACAAACTACTCTAGATAGTTTCTTTATAAGGTAAGGGTTTCTTAGAATAACTTGTGAGTGTGAATACATGAGAAAAATCATTAACAAAATAACTATTTTTATTTCAGCCAAAATAAAGGGAAACATAACATTTTCGTATTTTATATGGGAACAAAAAGGATATCACACACATTTTAAGTCTACAGAGCTTACACAGTTTTAAAAAACAGGTATTGAAAACACAATAAGAATGCTTATAGGGGCACCTGGGTGGCTCAGTGGGTTAAGTGTCCGACTCTTAGTCTCGGCTCAGGTCGTGATGTGGTGGTTCATGGGTTCAAGCCATGCATCAGGGTCTGTGTTGACAATGGGAAGCCTGATTGGGATTATCTGTCTGCCCCAGTCCCTTGCCCCTCAAAATAAATAAATTAACTTAAAAAAAAGAATTTGTATAAACATTGTGTTGGGGTAAAGAATTAAAATGTAGTGAGCACTGTGTACCTTCCACCTGGTGTAAGTAATAGACGATTCCCATTAATTGAAGGACCTCACAGGTCCATCGCTGATACCAGCTACTGCCCCTCCCACCTCCAAAGATAAATTGGTTCACCAAATTTAGTGATCATTGCCTCACTGTTCTTCATAGCTTTACCACACTGGTTACTGGTTACTACCCTGAAACATAACATCCTACTTTGCATACTTCCAAGTTCATGTAACTAGATTTGCTTTTTTCCTGTCAGTGTTTTGTCATTAAGATAGATTCATGTTGTTTTGTGCAGCTGTAGCTTATTCACTCTTGTTGTAGAGTATTACATTATGTGAGTATACCACATTTTTTCCCTTCATTCCACTGTTGATAGGCATTTGGGATTTTCCTAGCATTTCACTATTATAAACATTGCTGCTGTTAACATTCATGCATGTGTCTTCTGGCTCAGGAGCCCTGAGACACAGAAGCAATAGTTTTTCATAGGTTTACAGCTAGGAGTGGTATTGCTGAGCAACAGGGTATGCATATGTTCAGCTTTATTATAGTAGGCTAAACTGCTTTCCAAATCTGTTTCTTTGAAACGTGGACTTCAAAAATTTTGTTTCCTTGCCAAGCCTTAATATTATAAGACTTTTTTAAAGTTTATTTATTTATTTTGAGAGAAAGGGAGAGAGAGCAGGGGAGAGGGAGAGAGAGAGAATCCCAAGCAGGCTTTCTGCTGTCAGCACAGAGCCAGATGTGGGACTTGATCTCACAAACCATGAGATCATGACTTGAGCTGAAATCAAGAGTTGGACACTTAACCGACTGAGCCACCCAGGTGCCCCAATGTTGTAAGAGTTTTAATTTTTTCAAATTCTGTATCTCACTCTTGATTTTATTTTATTTTTTATTTATTTTTTTTAAATTTTATGTTTAGTTTTTGAGAGAGAGAAAGAGACAGAGCATGAGGGGCAGAGGGGCAGAGAGAGAAGGAGACACAGAATCAGAAGCAGGCTCCAGGTTCTGAGCTGTCAGCACACAGCCCAATGTAGGGCTTGAACTCACAGACCATGAGATCATGGCCTGGGCCAGGGTCAGGTGCTCAACTGACTGAGCCACCAGGTGCCCCATCACTCTTGATTTTAATGTATGTTTCTCTGGTTTTTAATGAGGCTGATGATACATGGTTTCTCATCTGTGATATGCCTGTTGAAGGTATTTCTTGTGTATTTTGTGATCTTTTTACTCTGAGCTTATTTTTCCTTGAAGCTTTATCTGTGGAAATCTTTTATGCCTGAGCCAAATGTGGATTCACTCAAACATAATTTGCCTTTTCTCCTGCTACTGATTTAGAAGTTTTATCAAGATGCAAAAACTTAAAACTAGACATTTGGCTTGAGAGTTTGTTTGGATCCCCCAAGTAGAATGAATTCAGGCTGCAAACCATACATGAGGGCTTACTGTGGTTACTCAAATTCTTGGGATTTTTTTTCTCTTCACTCAATGTCAAGATTCAAGGAAGACAATGATTCTTGCCATTTCTTGGAGTGTAGATGGCTTATTGGTAATTTACCTTAAAACAAAGGTACAACCCTTTAAATTCCCAGCTTTTCTGGGGCATGACAAGGCACAGTGACGTCACTCTCACTCCCCATGACCTGTAAACATCAGTATCCCAACTTCTGCCCCATTTCCTAGAGGGTTCAATAGTCAGCCCCAATGCATCATCTGGCAAGGAACCTAGTCGTCTCCCTAGAGAACATGGAAACCAAGCGTCTCAGCTTCACACACATACAGACACACAGACACACAGACACACACATACACAGACACACACACAGACACACACACACACACACACACACACACACACACTGAAACCTTACTGTGATCAATGAATCTGGAATTTTGCAATTGGAAAAACCTAGAAACCATTTTAAATTCATAGACATCTAAGATTTTATTGTGTTATTGAATAGTGCTTTTATTTTGAACTGCATATGGAAGGCACATACATTTCCAAGTTTAGAGGAAATGAAATCTTAATCTAGCCCTGGCATCATGTCCCACATTCCATAATCCCCTTTCTCTCGCCCTATGTCAAGGTCTGGATCATTGCTAAACTGCCCTGAGTTAATTTGCTAAACTACATGGAAAATATTTTTGTGGTCTGGAAAAATTATGTCTTTTTGTAACTGAGCAATCTATTTCCTATTTTTATTTGATTCAAATTCATTTTTTATAGCTTGATGAACCATTTTCCTAACAATAGTTAACATTTTTTTTTTTTGCGTGTCTATCTGCCAGACTATATGTTAGTGTGTTTCATCTATTTAGCAAATGCTTGCAACTCTTCCTGATGGTCCAAGGTTGCCTGGCTAGTAAATGCCTGAGGTGTATTCTACATCATCAGGTCACTGCTTCCACACTGACTCTACAACACTGCCATGCATTGTGAGCAAGTAGCCTCCCCATTGTTCAAATCCAGCAGGTGACTACAAAATTAAACTATTTCTTTCAGCACAAACAGATTCTGAATTGTTTGGCAAATAACAATGAAAGAACACATTATTGTAAACTCTTAATTCACATCCATGCATATGGATGTTTACCCTGAAGCTATGTATTATTTAATAATTATCTGGTTAAATCACTTTATGTATCAATCTATTAAGTACAGAATTGCTGATATTTCTAGCTTTCATGTTACGAACAGCTTCCATTGTTCTCCTGCTATTAAAATGTTGACATATGCACACAAAATAGAAAAAGGTTTCCTTTGAATGCCACATAAATACACAATTTAAAAAAAAGCCTTCAGAAAGGAGTTTGTGATCACAGCCCACTAGACCTTGATATATACATGCACGTCTGCCATCTCCTAAACCTGCCTGTGTTCCAGTTTCCTGTAAAATGGGGAGAAGACACATTTAACTTCTCTCAGGTAGAAACGATTTAATGAAGACATGAATGCAAAGCAATTTGGTTTCTTCAGAGCTAAGAATTTTATAAACAAAAGGCATTATCATGATGCTCTTGTTATTATTCACTTGTGCTATAAAAGCCTCCCAAATGCAGCCAAAGTATGAAAAAAAATCCAACCACATCGTTGAAAAAGCTTTTATCTTCTTTGCCCTTCTATCTTAGAAGCATTAGTTTAAAAAATGTCTGATGTACTTGACAAGTCAGAAAGAACTATTGTTACAGATGGAAAAGTAATCTATATACAGGTACTGATCCAACAATATGACTGCCAGATATGTAAAATCACTAAAACATAGATGCAGGTAATTGTCAGAATAATTCTGATTCACCTTTAGTTTGCTTGCTTATTGACCCCTTTACTTAAATCGTTTTTTTTTCCAAATCAACTTTATGTTGGTATAATTTATGCACAGTACAATTCACACAGTGTAACTGTAAAATCAGTGAACTGTGACAGATTTGTAAATCCAAATAATCACTACCACACGGATCAAGATATAGGATATTTTTATCTCATCAGAAAGTTCTCTCCTGCTTCTTTGCATAGATCCAGTTTTAACTCATTAGAAATTAGATCTTATATTTACCTGGATAGTATTATCTTGGATTAAAAAATCCAGTGCCTAAATTCCTGCCTAAGGGATGGGGGGTGGGGGTGAAACAGCTGGAATCAGCAGTTTTTCTATTATTTATGAATTACCATTTCCTCAGAAAGGCCTTCTCCATCTAAATTTTTTTAATGTTTATTTATTTATTTTTGACAGAGAGAGAGAGAGAGAGAGAGAGAGAGAGAGAGAGAGAGAGAATGAGTGGGGGAGGGACAGAGAGAGAGAGGGAGACACAGAATCTGAAGCAGGCTTCAGGCTTTGAGCTGTCAGCACAGAGCCCAAAACAGGGCTCAAACTCATGGACTGTGAGATCATGACCTGAGCCGAAGTTGGATGCTCAACCAACTGAGCCGCCCAGGTGCCCAGGCTTTCTCCATCTAAAGGCTTTTTTATTGTTTCTTGTCATACCCTGTCCTTTTCCGTTATTCCTTTTATCATAATTTGTAATTACATATTTATTGGTGTGTGTGTGTGTGTGCATGTGCATGACTATGTATGTGTGTATGAGTATATGTGTATTTATTTAATGTTTATATCACCCACTAGACTTAAGACTTTCCACAAGTAGGGATCATATATATAGTTTTTCTATTGCTTATATGTTGTTAATTAATGACTGACACTCTTCTGGCACATAGAGATACTCAATAATTATCTCTGAATATACCATTACATAGCTGATTCATGTATACAACATTTATTAAGTGCCTACTATAGGCAAGGGGACTGCATTGTACTGAAGAGTTAAAGGTAGAAAAGAATGCACAATAAGAAGCTACTTTTGTCAAATCCATGATTATGTTTCTAAAAACTAACACCTCGGTTATTACCATGTTTAGTCAATTAAAATATATGCTCTTTTAATTAGGATCCAGTTGACAACATGTATGAGGGAAGAAGGGCTACTCTTTGAGAGAGAGTCATGCTGTACATTCAACACATTTCAGAAAAGACTGGCTTTGGCTTCAGACGCTCCTGGGTCCTATCTGTGCTATTCACTAGCTGTTAGTCCAGTTATGAGTCACATCATCTCTCTGACCTATGATTTCCGCATTTTTAGAGTGGAGATAATAATAGTTCTAGCCTCATATGGATGGTGTGAGGTTAAATTATTTGTCAATCGTATGTTATCTGAAAGGGAGAAGACAATTGATAGCCAATGCGAGGATGAAGCATAAATGCTGGTGTCAGAAAACCAGAGTTTCAAATCTTAGTCCTACTGTGGGGAAGAACTGTGACCTTGGCTAAAGTAACCTCTCATGCCTCAATTTCATCATCTCTAAAAATAGCAATAGTCACAGTCACTTTATAGGATTGATGTGAAATGACTTAATGTTTAGAAAATGCCCTGATACAGACAGACACCTAGTAGGAGCTCAGTAAATGGGAATTAACACAACTACTCTCATTATCACCATTAAGCTCTCACTGTATGCATGGTACCAGGTACTAATTAGTACCATGACATGTATTAATTTGAAAATATTTCAAGTGGCCACAGATATGCCTAATCGAAGAAAATGTAATTAGTCAAAACTGTATTCCCTAAAGGTGCATTTGAGAATCAAATACAAAATTCTATAGTGAATTATTGTCTATTAATTCAGAGCAGAATATCAATGCAATGGAATGAGTGCAACTGTATTCAAAGGGAAAAACTGTTGATTTCACTATTAGAATTTGAATGAGTAGTTTAACAAATTATCTCTTTCATCTCTGTAGGTAGGCAATACTCACCCAAAGAGTAAGATTGTGAATGGCATTGAGGGAGAATATATAATGGGACAAATCTTAATTTTTAAGACAACCTTGTGTGGAAGACATTTGACTGATAAATTGTACAAAAAAAAGTCTCAGATTAAAATCTTGCCTGAAATTAAGAGGCCAGCTTGTAGCCGAATTAATATTTAAATTCTAGGCTATGTATTCCAGTGTTTACCTTGTTTTATGGAGTATTTCTTCTATCAGTGCTGCATTTGCAGCACTGTTACTCTGCAGCACAGGGTAACAGGTACCCTTCTAGGCACTGGGCACACAACAATGAACAAAGCACAACTATTATCCTCATGCAGTTCACATTCTAGAATACAGGATAAGAAGAACAATATCTAGTAGAGCACACTTTCTATTATCTCATTTAGTCCTTACAGTCCTCTGGGAGCTCAACAGGGCAAATGACATCTCCATTTCATAGGTAAAGAAACTGAGGTTAAAAGTAAGTTACTAGCGGGGCGCCTGGGTGGCGCAGTCGGTTAAGCGTCCGACTTCAGCCAGGTCACGATCTCGCGGTCCGTGAGTTCGAGCCCCGCGTCGGGCTCTGGGCTGATGGCTCGGAGCCTGGAGCCTGTTTCCGATTCTGTGTCTCCCTCTCTCTCTGCCCCTTCCCCGTTCATGCTCTGTCTCTCTCTGTCCCAAAAATAAATAAACGTTGAAAAAAAAATTAAAAAAAAAAAAAAAAAAAAAAAAAAAGTAAGTTACTAGGGGCGCCTGGGTGGTTCAGTGGGTTCGGCAGGTATGTTCTCACGGTTTGTGAGTTCCAGCCCGGTGTTGGGCTCTGGGCTGACAGCTCAGAGCCTGTTTCGGGTTCTGTGTCTCCCTCTCTCTCTGCTCCTCCCCGGCTCGTGCTCGCTCTCTCTCTCTCGCTCTCTCTCTCTCTCTCTCTCTCTCAAAAATAAATAAACATTAAAAATTTTTTTTTTAAATGTAGGTTACTAAACTAGCAAAGTGAACAGCCAGGACTAGAGCCTGTATCTTCTGGCTCCAGATCTAGTAGTGTCTTGCTGATTGACAAATCCATGAAAACTGCAAATTTTACCCTTAAGGTAGAGGAGGCGTAATCATACTGACAGCAATAGAGTGAAATACAAGGCAAGAACAAATATTTATCCTTAAGATGGGATGGAACGGTGGTTGGTAACAAAAGACAGATAAAGAGCTGAAGAGTGGGATGCAAGATCAATTGTCAGATGCTGATCCAGAGCCTTACCATGTGGAACACATCAGCCTGACTTCCAGCCTTCACCAATTCCATCTCTCTGTTTGATGACTTTCTTATGAGGCTACTGTGTCCCAGTGTAACAGGGCAAGCCAGAGGTGCCAATTAGCAGTCATTCCCATAGCCCAAGCAACCATCAAATAATGACTAATGGGAGTTGGCATATCCTTACCATTTGCCCCTTAGGTGGGATAACTGTGAGGAAGGGGTTCCCACACTGCCTGTTGGAATTCCCCATGAGGATTCAACTCCAGTTATCAGGATGGCTAAGTCAGTTGATATATCCTTTACTGCTTCCTGTCTTTTCCTTGTCTCACTCCCCAATCTCTTACCAATGATTCTTGGGACTAACTCCAAATAAATTCCCTACAGTAAAATCTTCGAGCCACATTTTCTGGGGGAAATCAAGACTAAGGCACAGACTGATTTGCCAAAGTAAGAGTACCCAGCCAGTAGCTTTAGAATTAATGGGTCCATGTCAAAGCCATGTCTGATATATCCAAAAATCTCTTGCAAATGGAATGTTTCACTCTGAACAGAGTGTATGCACCATTGTCTGTCGGGCCTTTTGTCTTTAAGGGCTTCACTGTAAGTATTCTCCAAATATGAATGCTCCCAGGGATATGTAATGTAGTGTTTGCTTACAGGTCAAATGGGAATTGTGTCTTCATTAACAAAACAGAATCAGATCACAGTTAAGGCTTGTCCCTCCTTTCGTCATTGCCCTCACCACAAATGTTTTCTGTCCACCTCTTCCTATATTCCTGCCTTTCTCCTTCATTTCCTCCCTCATTTTCTTCCTTTCTTCCTTTATCCCTAAAGTATATATAATCTTAAAAAAATCATAGCCTTTTTGGAAGAAGATTTTTTTAGTTAAGAAGGTAGGCAGATACAAGAAAGCTGATGAACATCATCTTTCCTCTCTCAATGTCTTCTGCTTTCTAAACCTCTCAAAAGATTTGTGGAGGTAGGTAGAAGTACCAAGTAAGAAAAAAATTATTAGTATTGAGCTATACCTAGAGCTCTTTTTTATTAACCAATACAATATGCATAGATTCTTATTAAGAAAGAAAATCCTCTGTGAAGCAAATAATCCATTTCATTTTCCAAATGAGCACAGTGTAGCTAAAAGAAAGAACAGAATTAACAATAGAATTCGCAGTCCAAACCCCTTGTCATTTCCTTCCTTAGGAAAATGAACACAGGTGGAGAATGTATTAATTTCATTATAAGGTAGAAAAACTAAACTCGCCCGTCTTTTTGTATTTAACTCCCAATTGGCATAGAGCCATTGCTGTCTCATTCATTAGATTATCAGAGCTCAACCACCTACCTATCTTTGCACTTGGGAACAGAACACACTTTCTTATTTTATTAAAAACAGAATCATTGGTATAAGGAACAATACTAACATGTACTTCATAAAGTCAGTCCTGGCCCATCATCATAAATAACTGCCCACATGTAGCAAACAGATGAAAGCCCTTTCATTCTATTCCTTGAGGTAAGTTCTATAATCACAAAATAAACCAGGTCAATTATGTGCTCCTTAGAAACAAAAGACATAACAAAAGTAAAATATGCAAATAATTTATTAATGGTAAACTTTATCAGTTAAATTTCATGTGAGGTGTGCTGGAAAATATGATTTTATTAATTGCAATATTACCTCAAATTGGAATTCTTTCTCTTTTTCAATGCCAATGTATTAGAAAACTACAAGGAAAAAAATGGTTTCACTGCCAAGAAAGTGGATTATGTTACATGAAGTACATTTCAAAAGTATTTCAACTGTTATATTGAAGTAAAGACCAAACAAAGACATGGAAGTAAAGCCATCTCTAAATAACAGAAGTGAAATAAAACTTAGGTCCTGGCTGCTCAAAGTGGGAAGTCAGTCTCCTGAGTGTATGTCAGCATGACAGGAGACATACCAAGTCAATGGACAAAACTGGCTCATGCCCTGGGATGTCAATGTTACTCAGTGGCAAGTAACTTAGAGTACCATTTACTGTTTAACACACACACACACACACACGAAATAACATACATTTAGTATTTATGTTAAGGCACACTCACTCCACTTCTGATACTATTTTCTCTATTGTTATGGTAAATGAGGCTACAATAAACTCAAAGTCATAGAAATGGTGTAAATTTGAATGCAAACCTTTTAAAACTTATTAAGATAAAATATTACCATTCAGGTAAGTTTGTAATTACAGTTGGTCCGTTTGGGCTCTTGCCCAAACTTCTGGAGGGCAAGCTCACTGCTCTGGCCTTAAGAAGTGTTTTAGAAAAAATGGAAAAGAACTTACTGAGCTTGGTTATTAGTGACTGCAAGAATTTCATCATACTTTTGCTCTTTGCATGTAAAAAGTTAACATTAGACCTAAAATTGGGCCCTTTGGTCTTCAATATTTAGATTTGTGTCATAAAGCCAGAAATGTGTTCTGCATCAGATCTCACTTCACTTGTCTCAGGTAAAACATATATTAAAATTTTGATTAAGTTAAATTAAGTGTCCATTGGGCAGCAGGAGACTGAGGGGAAGGGTGAGTTAACTACCATAACTCACACCGAACGTTGGGTTACATAATAGAAAAGTGGGAATCCCTTCCAACAGGTATGTGGCACCTCACTTCTGAGACTCATTTCCTTCCTCTCTGCAAAATGTGATAGATTGACTATTCATTCAAAAGACACTTACATAGAGATTACTGGCTGCCAATGGCTATTCTTAGCACTTTGCATGCATTGACACATTTAATCTTATGGCAAATATCTGAGTTACAAGTGCCATGAATAATATGCAAACTAAATCCAACTAAGGAAATAGAGGTAGATGGGAGTTGGGTGTTTTAGATAACCTGGTCAGGATATGTAATTTTTTTTTCATATATTATGTATTATATTGGGAATTGGCTGTTTATATAGGAGTAACATCTGAGTTATCCTGTCTAAATTAAGGGACCATCCATGTAACTGTCTAGGAGAACACTGCTTCAGGCAGACAGACCAGCAAGTACAGAGACTCAGGTAGAAATATTCTTGAGGTGCAGGGAACAAGCAAGTTGGTCAGCTTTCCAGAGAGAAGCTAGCACAAAGACTAGCTGGCAGAGACTAGAGGAGCAGGTGAGATCAGAGAGGAAAAGAGTTTCGGTTTACTCCATATTTGGTGGAAAACGAAAATGACTCATCACCAGCCTTTCTAACCTAGCCTATTCCTTTCCTTGATCATGATAAGAATTTACATACATAATTTTTTTTAATGTTTTTATTTATTTTTGAGACAGAGAGAGACAGAGCATGAGCAGGGGAGGGGCAGAGAGAGAGGGAGACACAGAATCCAAAGCAGACTCCAGGCTCTGAGCTGTCAGCACAAAGCCCGATGTGGGGCTCGAACTCACGGACTGTGAGATCATGACCTGAGCCGAAGTCAGACGTTCAACTGACTGAGCCACCCAGGTGCCCCACATATATAATTTTTTAAACAATTTTTAACAATGCCCTGAATCTTTTACCTTTGTTTATACATTCTTTTCAGGAATGTCTGTCTCTCCAGCAACCCTGTAAATACATCCTTCCTTATAAGCCTAGACTTAATTTTCTAAGAAGAATTCTATCATTTGGCATCTAGTGAGTTTTTATAATATGCATAATTCAAATAACTTCTATGGAAGAGGCAGCAAAGGTAGAATAGAAGCCAGAGTTTCCAAGATCTTCTTGGGACAAAAAGATTTATAAAATTAAAAACTTCAGATCTGTGTAATACAGTATATAAGTCTACCATGGAGGATATGACCACATTAGCTAATTTAAACCATGGGAACATTACATACTGTATTACTTAGAACAGCTTCAACACTTAATAGATCTGATGCTCTATAGTATACTGTATGTGCTAGCTCATGTTGTCTTCAATTTTTTTCCTAAGGAAAAAGGTAAAGAGTATAGATTGTGTCTTGTCACAAAACTGGATTCTAATCCCACCCCCAGGGTCATTTCTTCTGATAGACACTAAAGTCAAAGGGTCGAGGACCAAAGGTGTTTAAAACCAGAAAAAAGGAAAGAAAGAAAGAAAGAAAGAAAGAAAGAAAGAAAGAAAGAAAGGAAGGAAGATTGGTCCAATAAAAAAAAAAACAGAAAATAATAAGTATTTAATACAGTGTCTCCAACATGTATTATTCTTGCTTCCATAATTATTAAATTTAATACTCATAAAAATTATATTTAAAAATAAAGTTGGTGGTAATTCCCAAGTATGCCCCAAATTGCTGAGAAATCACAGCCAATCATTAGTTAAGTAGAATATTTATAAAAAAAATAATTTCAAAAATAAGCTTGAAAAATCCTGTTTTAAAAAAGTATATTTATTTTGAGAAAGACAGCATGAGCAGGGGAGGGGCAGAGAGAGAGGTGGAGAGAGAGAGAAATCTAAGTAAGCTTTACACTGTCAGCATGGAGCCTGACGTGGGACTCAAACCCATGAACCGTAAGATCATGACCTGAGTCAAAACCAAGAGTCAGGCGCTAAACTGAATGAGCCACCCAGGTGCCCCAAACTTGAAAAACCTTTAAATTTTTTATGGGAAAAGTATATTTAATGTGAGAGGTGAATGTATTTTACTTTGCATGCTGTAATGCAGATGAGTCCTTCCAAATGGGGAGTGCTGGGACCTGTTCCCTTCCAGAGCAGCTCTACCTGGCCCTGACTTGGTAGCTCGTGAGCCTAGAGGTGTCACTTCTCAGAGCCTCTTTTTTTTTCTTACTACACAATAGAAAACAGAATACTTGCCTTGTTAGATGATTCTGAAAAATAGAAAAAAGACATGCAAATTACTTGAATTTATGTCAGACGCCTAGCAGAACACTCAATAACTGGTTGCTATTATTAATTATTATTATTATTATTATTATTACTATCATTATCCTCATCAATCATTATCTATGTCTGTTTTAAGTGAATTTGCCTTAAGGTTCCCATGAAAGCTGTCATCTCATCAAACTGTAACCTTTGTACCCCTTCATGGCATGGAGTGCTGCCATACATGTACTTGTTCCAAAAGGCTTTAATAAATGACATTTAAATTGAGGGATGAAAGTCATAAGTTGGGAAGAATAGAAAATTATTATTGGAGTTAAATTGGCACATTAAAAGAAAGCTACCATAAATGCCAGGTTGGGGGCTGAAACAAAAAGTTAGTCAGTGTTGTGATTATTCATGGGAGCTGGAAGGGGAATATTTCCATGCCCCACGTTGTGTGGAGGTAAGGCTATTTTACTCCACAGCTTATTACAGGATTGGTGATATATACAGGGACTGTGTTATCTGCCTCACTACATGGACTTAGAAAGCATTTAATAAATGAATGGATTTTATTAGCTGCAAAGCACTAATGATAATTTAATATCCAAATTCATTCATTTTACTTTCTAGCATAAGCTTAGCAGATACCCTTTTCTTAATCTTGTTATAAATAAATCTTTCTGTAGTCATTTCCTTTCTTTGGTTCTCCTTTCCAGAAATCTTGCTTAAATAATTTGATTTGGAGTTAGAGCTGGCCTAGGTATAGTTTGGCTAAAATGTAAAATAATTTGTTAGTAGGGATTAAACTGTATTCAGAAAAGAGTTAAGCTATAAAGATAGAAAGAAAATGTAGCATTTTGAATATGCAGTTGGGGCCAGCAAACTATTCTTGTAAAACCTGGAAGCATGCTGAGAAGTAGAAATCCCTGCTATTAGCTTCTTAGAGCAGGTAAAACTGTGAATAAGGACCAGATTGAGAGAGAAGTCCTAAGGAGACAGTATATACCTTTTGTTATCTTTGGCTTCTACAACCTGAGCTTTTATTATATTTTTATTCATTTAGGAAATTTCTTTTTTGGGGATTTTTTAACGTTTATATATTATTTTGAGAGAGAGAAAGACAGAGTGTGAGTGGGGGAGAGGCAGAGACAGATGGAGACACAGAATCTGAAGCAGGCTCCAGGCTCTGGGCTGTCAGCACAGAGCCCGACATGAGGCTCAAACTCACGGACCGTGAGATCATGACCTGAGCCGAAGTTGGAGACTCAACTGACTGAGCCACCAGGTGCCCTTGACCAGGAAATATTAATAAACATTTAGCCTTAGGGTAGTCAGAGAAATGCACATTGAAATCATAAGTGATACTATTTCCACCCCAATGTAAAGTATAAAATATTAAAGGGTTAGTGCTTCCTATGATGGTCAGGGAAGGTTTCCTAATAGAGGTGGCATAGAACATTAGGAGGAGTTCCCAAGAAGGCAGAGGGGAGGAATTATTTTATTTATTATGTCAAATTACGGAATTTAACTTAAAGACACTTAAAATTCATTCTATTTCCAGAATTCTAAGATTCTTCAGATTTATTTATAGAAGGAACATTTTAAAGTAATATCCATAATAAACATATTGAAAGTATTCACTGAAGAGTCACTATTATAATAATGATGTAACCAGTATCATACTTGTATTAGACATTAGGTTTATAAGACTGAAACAGTCCATGGCCCAACAAAAGCAGTCAGTTTAATTTTGCAGATTTATTTTATTAGAAGCAGGTAGTAGTGGCAGGTCCATCCATGTGGACACAATGCCGCTAAAGCAGAGGGGCTCTACTGTGACCCTTTGGCACCAGAAAGACCAATTTAAGATACGATAATTACCTTTGAACAACAGCATATTTTGTGAAGATAATTTATTTGGAGTCAAAAGACCTGAATCCAAGTGCCACCTCAGTCTTTTATTATCTGTGGGAGCCTACACAACTCATGGATTTTCCGGAATTTCAGTTCCAGTGGTGTGCATACCAGCTTATGGGAGCCAACTGTGAACATCTCTTCCTGACGCTAAGCTCAGTGATATTACATTAGTAGATTGAAATGAGGAATGGTTGGGTGTGTTTATATCAAAGAAACTAGCAACCGTGGCTCCTCCTTTCCAAAAGAGTTCCTTGAAGAGTGGTATACGTACCAGTATACCACTGGGTTAAACAATGTGTTGTTAAAGAATTACACGTGATAGGACTAAGGGATATAAAAGTGCCTTGCGAAACCCAACATGTATTTGTTGTGTGAAGGTTTTGTCAATACTATCATTCTATGCCTAGTGTTTTGACAGCTCAAACCTTGAACAAATAGTTGTCAAAGACATCCTTTATTGAGTTGTGAGAAGAGGGTAATTAATAAAGGCTGAAATAGGCTTTCTAGAACTTGAAACTTTCTGCAGGTGCAGCAAATCATGAACAAAGGATGGGAGATAAGGGAACAACCTGAATCAGGGAAAGGGAGCATATAAGGCATTCTGAAAAATAAATAATACCAAAATGTGAGGGCACATAAATTTTAGGCAGAACTACAAATAGTCTAAAAGATATCTTTTATTTTTTTTAACATTCTAGAAAAGCCTGACAAGATCTTTTGCAATCATTTTTTTTCTTCTTATTTCTTTACCCGATATTGAATCAAGTTGACGTTCCTACCAAAAATGAATACATGGAAACGTGTTTGCATTATTAACAATCACATGCACAATGTTTATGCATGAAAAGATGAAATATAGGGGCACCAGGTGGCTCAGTCTGGTAAGCCTCCAACTGTTGGTTTGGTCTCAGGTCATGATATCACCATTGTGAGATTGAGCCCTGCAGTATCCGTGCAGAGTCTGCTTGGGATCCTCTCTCTCTCTTGCTCACTCACTCTCTCACTCAAAATAAATAAATAAATAAATAAATAAATAAATAAATAAATAACCTTTTTAAAAGAAAAGATGAAATATAATATTAGAATATTTTAGGAGTAATTACATATGTAACGGGCATGTAGTGATGAATAAAGATTTCAAAGTGTTCTTTAAACTGAGAAAGTGTTCTTTAAACTGAGATGAGGGTTGGAGAAGATGATGGAAGATTTTTGGCACTTAAGTGACGAAAGGCCTTACTAGGGAAACATAAGTAATTCTGAACTCCCACCCACATGGATGTAGTCAATGTCATGATGCAGACTGGGACCCCTCCAACCTTTTCTATTTTCTCCTGTTATGAGCACTTAGAACCATACAACTAAAGAAAAAATAAAAACTTGCTATCAGCATTATGAAACAAAGAGCAATTCTTATTTCTCTTATTTATAATTCTTCTTTCTCCCCTCCCCCCATTTATTAAAAAATGTTAGTATTTGAAAATAGGAATAGTCATGAAGGAAAAACCTCATATTATATATAAACATAATGCTGCATAGATGATAAAACATTTTTAAAAGTGAGATTAGAGTATTGAAATCATTATCAGGGTGTCAAAAAATATTAAGTGGTAAATGCAACAAAAAATCACCATCCCTGAAACACATTTTTGTCATGAACTGTCTTATTAGTAGAACCTTCAACTTCTTTCCTTTCACCCTCTCAGCCCCTGGTCCTCCTCCTTTCTCTGTTCCCCTCTCCCTCCTTCCTTCCTTTTTCCTTTCCTCAGTAAGTCATTGCTTTCCTTCACTCTCCTCTCCAACCTATCATCTGTTTAGTTCATAATTACCTTTATAAAGGTCATTTTATAAGACACAGATCTGATTATAACACTCTGGGTTGAAACTGTGATATTACATATACAATAAGAGCCAATCCTCCCCCAACTGTATCCCAGGCTATCTTTCCCCTTGTGTTTCTTGCCTCTTTTTTCTCAGTGTACCCTAAGCTTCAAAAACAAATCTGCAAGATAGTTCCCACGTGTCTTAACACTTCCAGCCTCCGCTAAAAAGGAGGCAAGATGTGTAGCAGAAGAAGCAGGGCAATTAGCATAATCAAGATAACAAACCTTTCCATTTTCCCTGAAAGTTTCTTCATGTCCCTCTGTCATTCCTCCCCCAGCCCCAGAGACCTATGAATCTGCTTTCTGTTACTTTCTGTTATAACCATTAGGTAAATCAGTATACTTCATGAAGAAATTCCCTGGGAAGAAGGGGAGGAAGATGGTGGCAGAGTAGGAGGACCCTATACTCATCTCCTCTCACAAACACAACTAGAAAACTATCAAAGCATCCTAAATACCCCAGACACTGACATGAAGACTGAGAGAACAGACCCCAAAACTAGAAGGAGGGAAGAGACCACACTGAAGAATGAAGGAAGTATGGAGACCTGGTTTAGGGGAAAAATGGACCCTGGGTGCTACAGAGGGGAGGGAGCCATCGTCATGGAGAAAGGAGAGAAAGAGAGAAGAGCATACAGGGATGTGCACAAGAAAAATGTTTCCCAAAGCCACTGGCTTGGAAAATAAGAACTGAATTTCATGAGTTCTTGCAACCAGTGGGGCTTAAAGCCTGGAGACTTAAAGGTCAGGGGGCTTGGCTGATATAGAGCCTAGAGAGCACTGTGATGCTCCTGGAGAGAAGGCAGGCAAACAACCCAGGGACAGATAGCATGGAAACAGGAATCTGAAGAACACCTGGGGCACATGAGGAGGGGGGGATTATTTGCTATTCTTGGAGCACATCCCTGAGAGGCAGAGTTCACACAGATGCCTCTCCATGAAAAAACAGATGGCCTGTGACATTTTCCTCCCCAACCCTTCAGGATAAACACAAAGCCACCAGCAGGAGACAGTACAGTGTGGATACTGGCCCCCTAACTTGCTTACACCAAGCCCCACCCCTTGGTACTCTGGAGGGACTGCCCTTCTCATTCAAGCTTAGCTCAGTCCCAGCCTGGTGGATCCCTCCCCCAGAAGACCAGCACAAACCTCTATTCACACCACATCTGGTGACCAAAGAGTTCTGCAGTGCTTCAGTTCTGGTGGAATTAGTGTCAGGTCTTATTTCAGAAGCAGACCAGAGTACCCCTAGTTAAATCTCACCACATTCAGGTGAGGGACAAAACATTGCCCACAGAAGTCAAAGAGAGCCTCTGCAGATGACTGGCCTGAAGGACAGAGCAGCCAAA
Source organism: Prionailurus viverrinus (assembly GCF_022837055.1). NCBI lineage: Eukaryota > Metazoa > Chordata > Mammalia > Carnivora > Felidae > Prionailurus > Prionailurus viverrinus. Next base: position 36,454,040 of record NC_062573.1, on the reverse strand, counting down.
ACACAACAGCAGAGCTCCAGCAGCATACACTGGAGACATTCCCTGAAGTGCCAGGTCTTGTGCACTATATGCCCTCTTCTTCATAAAGCCATTACTGTTATGAGCAGGAGACTTAACTGGCTTTTCTCACACACAGAAGAAGGCAGAGGCTTAGACAAAATGCCAACATGGAGGAATTTATACCAAATGAAAGAACAAGATAAGGTTATAGCCAGAGATCTAAGTGAAACAGATATAAGTAAGATTCCTGATGAAGAATTTAAAGCAATAACCAAAGATATTCTCTGGGATTGAGAAAAAATAGAATACATCAGTGAGACCCTTACCACAGAAATAAAAGAGTTAAAAAGGAATCAAGCAGAGATGAAGAATACAATAAACAAGATTGGAAACAGGCTTGATTCAATGAACAGTAAGCTGGAAGAAGCAGAGAAATAAATTAGTGACCTAGAGGACAAAATAGTGGAAACAAATGAAGCTGAAAAAAAAAGGAAAAGAGAAAGAATTATGCAACACTAGAATAGACTTAGGGAATTGTGTGACTCCATTAAAAATGCAACATTCATATTATAGGAGTTCCAGAGGAAGAAGGAGAAAAGGGAACAGAAAATTTATTTCAAGAAATAATAGCAGAAAACTTCCTTAATCTGGGAAGAAAACAAACATCCAGAGGAGACACACAGAACTCCCATCAAAATCAACAAAAGTAGGACAACACCAAGACATATTGTAATTAAACTTTTAAAATACAGCAATATAGGAAAAATCTTAAAAACAACAAGACAAAAGAAGTCCTTAACTTATAAGGTAAGACCCATAAGGCTAATTGCAGATCTCATAACAGAAACCTGGCAAGCCAGTAGGGAGTGGCAAGATATATTCAAAGTATAGAATGGAAAAATCTGCAGCCAAGAATACTCTATATGACAAGGCTATCATTCAGAATACAAGGAGATAGAGTGTCCTATCAAACTAAAACTAAAGGAGTACATGAACACTAGGCCATCCCTGCAAGAAATATGAGAAGGGCCCTTTTGAATGGAAAGGAGAGTCTAAAAGTGACAAAGACAAGAAAGGATTATAGAAAAACATCCAGAAACAATCACAAAACAAGTAATAAAGTGACACAAAATATGTATCTATTAATAATTAATCTGAATGCAAAGGGACTAAACACTCCAATCAAAAAACATAGGGTGTCAGAATGGATAAAAAAAAAAAATACTCACCAACATGCTGCCTATAAGAGACTCATTTTAGACCTAAAGGCACCTGGAGATTGGAAGTGAGGGGATGGAGAAACTTTTATCATGAAATGGATGTCAAAAGAAAGCCAGAGTAGCAATAATTATATCAGACAAACTAGACTTTAAAACAAAGACTGTAAAAAAAGACAAAGAAGGGCATTATACAATTGTAAAGGGAAAATCCAACAAGAAAATATAACAATTGCAAATATTTGTGCACCCAACATGAGAACACTCAAATAAATATATATAACAATTAATGACAAACAAAAAGAACTAATTGATAAGAAAACAATAATAGTAGAGGATTTTAACACCCCAAAGTTTACATCAATGGACAGATTATCTAAATAGAAAATCAACAAGAAAATAATGGCTTTGAATGACACACTGGACTGGATGGATTTAACAGATATATTCAGAATATTCCATCCCAAAGAGCAGAATTCACATTATTTTCAAGTGTAAATGGAATATTCTCCAGAATAGATCACATATTAGATCACAAAACAGTCCTCAATAAATACAAAAAGACTGAAATCACACCATACACCTTTTTTTGATGACAGTGTTATGAAATTAGAAGTCAACCACAAGAAAACAAAAATTAGAAAGACCACAAATACATAGAGGTTAAATAACGTGCTAAAAACAACAAAAACAACAACAAAAACCAAAAATCACAATGAGCTAACCAAAAAAAAATCAATCAAATTATTTTAAAAATACATGGAAACAAATGAAAATAAAAACACAGTGGTCCAAAACCTTTGGGACGCAGTGAAAGTGGTCCTAAGAAGGAAATATACAGCAATATAAGCCTACCTCAAGAAGCAAGAAAAATCTCAAATAAACAACCTAATCTTAAACCTAAAGAAGCTAGAAAAAGAATAAATGAAGCCTAAAGTCAGTAGAAAGAAGGAAATAATAAAAATTAGAGCACAAATAAATGATAATGAAACTAAAAACAAACAAAAAACAAAACCAAAAACAAAACAAAATCCAACAGAATAGATCAATAAAACTAGCAGCTGGTTCTTTGAAAAAATTAATAAAATTGATAAACATCTAGCTAGACTTCTTAAAAAGAAAAGAAAAATGACCCCAATAAATAAAAGCACAAATGAGAGAGAAGAAATAACAAACAACACCACAGATAAACAAACAATAATAAGAGAATATTATGAAAAACTATATGCCAATGAATTGGACAACTTGGAAGAAATGTGTAAAATTACCAAAACTGAAACCAGAAGAAATAGAAACTTGAACAGACTTATAATCAGCAAAGAAATTGAATCAGTAATCAAAAAAATACCAATAAACAAAAGTCCAGGACCAGATGGCTTCACAGGTGAATTCTACCAAACATTTAAAGAAGAGTTAATAACTATTCTCAAACTATTCCAAAAAATAGAAAAGAATGGAAAAATTCCAAATTCATTCTTTGAGGCCAACATTACCTGATACCAAAACCAAATAAAGAATCCACTGAAAAAAAAGAACAATAGGCCAATATCCCTGATGAACATGGATGAAACATTCTAAATAAAACACTAGCAAATCAAATCCAACAATACAGTAAAAAAAATAATTTACCAGGATCAAGTGGGATTTCTTCCTGGTCTGCAAGGGCAGTTCAATATTTGCAAATTAATCAACATGAAACACTATATTAATAAAATAAAGGATGAGAACCATAGTATTATTTTAATAGATGCAGAAAAATCATGTTACAAAGTATAACATCCATTCATAAAAAAAATTAACAAAGTAGGTTTAGAAAGAACATATTTCAACATAATAAAGGTCATATATGAAAAACCCACAGCTAATATCATGTCAATGGGGAAAAACAGAGTGTTTCCTCTATAGTCAGGAACAAGATGTGGTTGCACTATCATCACTGTTACTTAACATGGTACTAGAATCCCTAGCCACAGCAGTTGGGCAACAAAAAGAAATAAAAGGCATACAAGTCAGAAAGGAAGAAGTCAAACTTTTACTATTTGCAGATGACATGATATTCTCTATAAAAAATCCAAAACACCCCACCAAAAATTGCTAGAACTGATGAATGAATTCAGTAAAGTCACAGGATAGAAAATAAACATACAAAAATATGTTGCATTTCTATACACCAATAATGAAGCAGCAGAAAGAGAATTGAGGACAAAATCCAATAAGATGCCTAGGAATAAACCTAACCAAAGAGGTGAAAAACCTGTATTCTGAAAACCATAAAACACTGATGAAAGAAATTGAAGATGACACAAAGAAATGGAAAGACATTCCATGCTCCTGGATTGGAAGAACAAATACTGGTAAAATGTTTATACTGCCCAAACCAATCTACACAATTATTACAATCCTTATCAAAATTCCGAAGCAATTTTCACAGAGCTAGAACAAACAATCCTAAAATGTGTATGGAACTACAAAAGACCCCAAATAGCCAGACAACCTTGAAAAAGAAAAGTAAAGCTGGAGACATCACAATTCTGGACTTCAAATTATATTACAAAGCTGAATTGACCAAAACAGTATGGTAATGGCACAAAAAATAGACACATAGATCAACGGAACAGAGTGGAAACCCATAAATGCACCAAAAAATACATGGTCAATTAATCTTTGACAAAGCCGTAAAGAATATCCAATGGAAAAAAGACAGTCTCTTCAACAAATGGTAATGGGAAAACTGGACAGCAACATGCAAAAGAATGAAACTGGACCACTTTATTACACCAAATAAAAAAAAAAAATCAAAGTGGATCAAAGACCTAAATGTGAGACCTAAAACCATAAAAAATCAGAGTGAAGAACACAGGAAGTAACCTCTTTGATATTTGCTGTAACAACTTCTTTCTAAAATGTCTCCTGTCTCAAGGGAAACAAAAACAAAAATAAAGTATTGAGACTTCATCAAATTAAAAAAACTTCTGCACAATGAAGGTAACAATCAACAAAACTAAAAGGCAGCCTATGGAATGAGAAATGTTTGCAAATGACATATCTGATAAAGGGTTAGTATCCAAAATATATAAAGAATGTATACAATCACAGCCACAAAATGAATAGTCCAATTAAGAAAAATTGGCAGAAGACATGAATAGGCATTTTGCAATGACATACAGAAGGCCAGTAGACATGAAAAGACGCTCAGCATCACTCATCCAGAGAAATACAAATCAAAACTACAATGAGATATTACCTTGCACATGTCAAAATGCCTAAAATCAACAACACAGGAAACAATAGGTATTGGCGAGTATATGGATAAAAGGGGAAACCTCTTGCACTGTTGGAGTATAAACTGGTACAGTCACCCTCGAACACAGTATGGAGGTTCTTCACAAATTAAAAAATGGAACTACCCTACGATCCAGCAATCATACTACTAGGTATTTACCCAAAGGATACAAAAATACTAATTCAAAGAGATAAATGCACCCTGATGTTTATAACAGCAGTATCTACAATAGCCAAATTATGGAAACAGCCCAAGTGTCCGTCCATCAGTTGATAAATAGATAAAAAGAGGTGGTATATGTACTATAATGGAATATTTCTCAGTCATAAAAAAGAATGAAATTTTGCCATTTGCAATGACATGGATGGAGCTAGAGAATATTAAGCTTAAAGAAATAAGTCAGAGAAAGACACTCATATGTGGAACTTAAGAAACAAATGAACAAATGGAAAAAAGAGAAAGAGAGACAATCAAGAAACAGACTCTTGACTATAGAGAACACACTGATGGTTACCAGAGGGGAGGTGGATTGGGAGATGGGTTAAATAGGTGATGGAGCTTAAGGAGTGCACTTGTGATAAACATCAGAGTTGTATGGAAGTGTTGAATCACTGTATTGTACACCTGAAACTAATATTACGCTATATGTGAACTAACTGGAAAATAATAAAAACTTAAAAGAAAAAACTGAAATTACCCTACCTAAGCCAGAAATAGGACTTATTTAAATTTAGTGGGCCATATTTGGGAGCACATGGGATGCTACAGTGCATGTAGGTCACTGGTACTGTCGCTGTCCACTTTGTCTCACCTCTCAGTATAGGCAACCTGGAAATTTTCTTTATTTGAAAAAAAAAAAGCTTTATTTGGAAAAAAATTTTTTTTTCCGATAACAAAGTAACACATATTCACTGAAAAAGTACATAATTGCAGAAAATATAATAAAAAATTAAAATTACCTATATCTAACCATCCAGAAAATCTGTTTACATTTTGATACTCTTCTTCATTGACTGAATTGTGTCCCCTTCCTTTATTGTTGATTTTTGGGGTTTTTTTTTCTTGGTTTTGTTTTGCTTTGATTTTTCTTTTCTTTCTTGTTCCTTTCTCTCTTTTTTTTTTCCTATTTTTTAAAGGTTTATTTGCTTATTTTGAGAGACAGAGAGAGAGAGTGAGCATGCATGCACACATGCACATGAGCAAGGGCAAGACAGAGAGGGAGAGAGAGAAATCCCAAGCAGGTTCTGAGATATTAGCACAGAGCCTAATGTGGGCTCGATCTCATGAACCATCAGATAATGACCTGAGCCAAAATCAAGAGTCAGACATCTCACTGAGTAAGCTACCCAGGTGACCCTCCCCCCGCTTTTTTTTTAATCTTAGAGAAAAAGAGAGCATGTGAGCAGAGGAGGGACAGAGAGACAGAGAGAATCTTAAGCAGGCTCCACACTCAGCACTGAATCTGATGCAAGGCTCAATCCCAATAACCCTGGAATCATGACCTGAGCTGAAATCAACAGTTGGACGTTCAACCTACTGAGCCACCCAGGGGCCCCTTTTGATTTTTCAATGCCTCAGATTCTTAATGTATCCAGTAGAGAAGATACACTAACTAGAATTATTGTTAGAAATAAATGAGATGACATATGCAAAATCATCCATTAGGATAACTCTGACATTTTGTTAACTTTTGTGATGATAAAGATGATCATCCCCTTTGCCTCACCAGATCTTCTTCCTCCTTTCGCTATTGTTTCTATATCCCAGGAGGCTGACAGTCATGGACTTATTTAATCAGTGAGCTCCTTTTCCTTTGGCTTCTGGTTCAATCAGGCCAAAGGGAAGTTCCTGCAGGAGAAGCAATAGTGGGAAGAGAGGGACCTGGGGATATTTATTCCCAATGCTCTGCCATCTTGAAAGGTAAAGGGTTGAGTCCCATTACTCCCTTCAAAAACCACAGTTCCCATAATGCAGCCCCCTCTCATGGCTATGGTTATTCTCTTCAGGATCTGATAGCTCCCTTTGCTTGCTCCTTCGGGCTAGGAGTGGTAATTCGTCATGGGACCGCCTTCTGTCCTGTCAGGATTCTCACTGATACAGTAATGATGATAGCCTTTGTCTAAAATGCCATTATTTAACTTCTTCTAAACCTACTGAGGCCCTACCCAGTCTTTAAAGAATAACTGAAATGCCATTGTTTTGAAGAACTATCCCAAAACTGCTCCCCTCCCTTAAAAAAACAATGACCTTATCTTCTCCTGGACTCTCAAAGCAATATGCTTAAAACTTAAATCTATTTTGGCAAGTATCAGAGTCTGAATAATAGTGATCTGGTTCCTGCCTATAAAACTGTGAGCCTAGTGGATATCTCACATTGGGTCTTACTCAATTTTACACCTGTCAGCAGTTGACACAGTGATTCACCTGTGGATGTGAAGGGAAGACTTTTTAAATTAAACTAAGTATTTTTCTGGGCATGAATTCTTTTCTTCCCCTAGTTTTTTCTAATAAAGATTAATTTAGTCTCTCTGCTTTCTCTAGTTATCTCTCTGATTATCTCTTTACCTAGATTATTTTTTTTTCCTAAAAGAGGAAAGTCCAGAAGCTGATTCAAATACCAAAATTTTTCTCCTTAAAGAACAAGTGAAAGTGGGCAACACTTGGATAGGAATAACTTATTTTTGCTGATAAACATTTGAAAATGTTGCCCAAGTTATCTTAAAAAAACACTGTATTAGTGAATTTACTCTTTCCATATTATCTTTCTTTTTTTTTTCCTTTCAGCCCATCATAATAACTGAACTTCCTGCCATTGATTATTCACCCTACTTATGTTTTGTGGGTTTTTTTTACTAGCATATTTTTTTTCTTTTAAATTATTAAATCCAAAAGGTACTTTTTCAAACATTTCAAAACTGGAAACCTTGGGGCACCTGGGTGGCTCAGTTGATTAAGCATCCGACTCTTGATTTTGACTCAGGTCATGATCTCACAGTCAGTGGGATCCAGCCCTGAGTCTGACTCTGTGCTAACAGCCAGAACTCTGCCTGGGATTCTTTCTCCCTCTCTCTCAGCCCCTCCCCCACATGATTGCACATGCTCTCTCTCACTCTCTCTCAAAATAAATAAGCTTAAAAAAACCTGGCAACCTTAAAGATTTTATTTCCTCTAAATTGTGTTACTGAAAAGAATATTCTAATTGTTAGGAACAGATTCTCACAGTGGATTACTGTATATTTGTCACAGTAAAATAAATGTGACTATATTTAGAAGAAAAAAATAATAAGTACGAGAGAGCCAATACCATTACTGGGTTGAGTTATTTCAAACTTGACTATTGAGAGGCTAAATGTTGCCACCTTGGGATGTATAATGAGAAAGGACCACATTCTTTTGAAATGCTCCAGGGCATTTGCCTCATTTGAGTGCCTGCATTCAGGCTAAATGTCGACCATCAGTTCTTTATTGTAAGCTCACTTTGTATAATGACCTGTTGCCACTGTAAATATGGTAAGGCTGAAACACTGCATCCATAAGTGACTTGCAGTGACCTCTAGAGTAGAAAATATTATCTGTTTAAAGGTCTAGAATAACAAACCTGTTAGAACAAGAAACCTAGCTGTCCCCCCCCCCCCTTGCAAAATTCCAGGTGGACTATACCTTTGGATTTGGCCTATGAATCTTTGAACTGAGGAATTTCATATAGAGCAGGTCAGAGGAGCTTTCATTCTTAATTAGATTAAAAGAGATCTAACTCAATGAGGAGGAATGAGCCTCTCTTCACAGGAGCATAGAAAGGCACTTCTTCAAAACAAATTCCTGCCTAGGAAACTTAGGCAGAAACTCTTGATTAGATTCACTGACACCAGAATACTCTGGAGGCTTAAAACTCTCTAAGAACACTAAATGTGTATTAAAGTAAGTTGCATATTTAATTTAAGCTATTTTATTTTTTATTCTCGCTTGGGCTGCATCATTATTCAACATTGTGATGGTAAGATGCGTCCTTTCAACTGAAATATAACGGGGTCCTGCCAAAAGAGCGCTCCTTCTGAAACTTCTAGGTCAAAAGCTGTGTCGCTATTCATGTTTTCTCAGAGGAGCTCAGGCCCCTCTCCTCTACCTGCAGGTCTCACTGTCACTGCTAAGTCAATTTAACTCATTATTCCTCGGAGCATGCTCACTGACCAACTCCTTCCTCTAACTAGCTTTTCCTTAAGACTGGAAAATCTACTAGATTTATATCTATCACTATTAGCTTTGCAGGATTCACCACATGGTTAAGTAGAGACACATTCTCTCTCTCTTTCACATGCATTCATTTGAGAAATAAAAGGGTGAAAACAAAGTAGAATTACTATACTATTGTGCTTGCTTTAATTGCTCATTGAAAAGTTTTAGAGACAATTATTTTTAGAATATAAGATATTTTTTTCTTTCTACAAAGATTTTAGCCAAAGGCTTCAGACTATTTTAGACTCCTCCTCCTCACTTCCCACATCCCTATCAATATTTACCCCTTCCCCACTTTGTTATGTGGCCTTGCTTCCTTTTTTTTTTTAATTTTATCAACCAAGTGTAGATTAAAGGTTAGCTCATTTCTTCATTCATTCAGTCAAAAAGCATCTGTTAAACGACTGCTATTGATTTGCAAGGCATCATGGCTCTTCACTTCTTCTGGTACACTATGGTACTTAATTCCTTTAATCATGCCAACAGTTTTCTAATTATTCTCCACAGCTCCACTTCCTCCTGTACCAGAAACCCATTAAAATCCTCTTTATCTTTTTGGTTTCCAAAATTTCAATGATATACAAAACCTACTGGTTTTGATTTACATTCAAGATATTTAGTATGTAGCTACTACCTACCTGTCCAACTTTGCCTCCCATGATTGCCAAAAGTACTAAATCTATGATAATTTCTACCCAGATCAATTAGCTTGCTATTCCCTATATGCATTTTCTACTTTCTTACCTCTGAACAATAAACTCATATTTTTAAATCAATTTAAAAAAAACAGGTGAAAACAACAACTTTCTATCATGACCCAGATTCTCAGTATGTATGATTTGCTTTGGCATTTCTCAACAAACATGGGGCTATTTGCAGCATTTCCCAAGAAAATAGTTCTTCTTGTTATTTTCTATTTATTCTTCAAAGTCCAAATTAAATATATAACTAGGATAAACATGCTTTCAATAAAAAGGTATTGTGAAAGAGCTGTTTTAATCCTTTCATCCCACCAACATCAGTCCAGATAAAAGAAGCTGAACTAGCCAAAATTCTGTAAAGAAATGAATTTCCAACTGCATTGTTTACTGAAATTTGGATCATAGACTTCATGATGGTTCTACAGTGTAGACAATCTGGATAATCACCAGCAACAACCTCAGTTAATCTCTTCATCTCTGCACTGGGTGCATGTTACTCAGTTAATCTCCAATTGCAGGAGCTAAGTAGTATAAGTAGGAGGACAAGACACTAAATTTTGTTTCTAGGGATGTGTGTGTGCATATTTTTTTAAAATTTTTAAATGTTTATTTATTTTTGAGAGAGAGAGAGAGAGATAGCATAAGCAAGGGAGAGGCAGAGACAGACAGACAGAATCCAAAAAAGTCTTGAGGCTCCAAGCTGTCAGCACAGAGCCTGACGTGGGGCTTGAATCCAGGAATGGCAAGATCATGACCTGAGCCGAAGTCAACGCTCAGCTGACTGAGGCATCCAGGCACCCCAATGTGTGTGCATATTTTTAAAATGCATTTATAGGGGTACCTGGGTGGCTCAGTTGGTTAAGTGTCCAACTCTTGATTTCGGCTCAGGTCATGATCTCATGGTTCATGAGACTGAGTCCCACATCGATTCTGTGCTGAAAGCAAGGAGCCCATTTGAGATTCTCTCTCTCTCTCTCTCTCTCTCTCTCTCTCTCTCTCTCTCTGCTCTCGCTGACCTTCCCTGGCTTGTGCTCTGGGAAGGTCTTTTAATATAAATAAATAAACTTAAAAAAATAAAATGCATTTATAGTGGTTTGCTATGATGTATAAACTATCAAGATAAGATAAATAGAAAAAAAAGAAGGAAAACATTGAAGATAGAAGAAGAGAAGGGAAAAATAAATAAGAAAAAAAGAAGGAAGAAAGGACAGAAGGAAGAAAAATTGAGGCAAAGAGGAAAATGGTAAAACAGTAATATGAAGCCAGAGTCAGAGTGAGGTTATAGAACAAACCACTTACAATAGAAAAAATTAACTTCTTCATAACTCAGCAAGTTGGAACAGAAAGGGTAACCACCCACATGTAAGGGTGCTATGCAAAGGTTATTATTGCTCCTTGATGAATGAAATGATTACACCAAATTAAAGGTAAGTATTCAGGTTTCAAAGTGCACCTAGTTTCCTGTGCCAAGATCCTACTCATCACAGAGAAGAGGTTTCTAAGGCCACAGCACAACAAACAACATGAAGAATGGAACTTGGATTTGATGCCAACACTTGTAAATTTTCTTAAGGGTTCCTGCTAATTTGCAGTAGACAGCAAAACAAGTGTGAAAGTGTGAAATGACACATGCTGGAGGGAGGGGTGGAAGCTGGGAGGGGGAAGTGGAAATGGTTCCATTTTAAGAGGATGCTTAATTTCATTATAATCAACTGTTAGCCTTTTTCTTACATTACTGTTTACTGAAACACTGTACTTGTCCAAGTAAGTATATGCCAAAGTTTCACCCATAAGGCCCTATGGAAGCAAGGAGACCATAAAATTCACTCTAATGAAAGCTTCTTACTAGGCCAAGACATCCTAATAGGACACAAACTTATAAAACAATGTGCATTGAAATAGTGTACAGGCAGTCTGATTGTTGATGAGGCAAAATGAATCATGGTGGAGTAGTAGGAGACACAGGGAGGGGGAAGCATAAAAGAGAAACAATCTGATTATTTTATTACCTTCCTTAAAATTCTTTCAATAGCCCTATGGTCTATAAAGGGAGGCAGTGTTGAGTGACTGCTGGTAAGACTGGCACTTGTCTTTGACAATAGAAAATCTGGGTTCACATATTGTCAGTAACTCATGGGTACTTTGGACACATAATTTATTCCCTTTGAAATTTAGTTTCTTCATATGTAATATTATAAAATATATTATAAATATTTACCTCTATATGATTGCTTAACTGAGATCACTTTATAGACAGCACTTACTACACTGTACACCAAATAAGAAATACTTGAGAAAATCTTGAGTATTATTATTATTAGTTGGAACATGGACTGGTAGATTTTGAAGAGCCTGAGGATTTCTCTTTTACTTATAGATGAAGGGACTCAGGCTCAGGGATGTTTCTCAAATTTCTCAAAATCATCAGAAAAGGAAGATGGTCTTCTGTCCCACAATCATAGCCCTTGAATATGACAAAGGAGAACAGCTTGCTTTGAAGTTCATAAAGGACAAAAAAATTTAGAACATTTGCCTCATGGGTGGTGTCTGAATTTCTAACATATCCTGCAAAAGATTCTGTAACATTAGTAGAAATGAATTTCATGTTCTTCAATGTCATATTCACTTTATTATTGAAGGATGTGAGGAATAAGGGATATCACCTTAACTCATACTGGGCCCCTGTCAACAAGATTATTTTCATGTAAGTATTTTTTAAAGTTTATTTATTTATTTTGGGAGAGAGAGAAAGAGAGAGAGCATGCACACACACACACACAGAGGGGGAGAGAGAGTCCCAAGTAGGCTCTATGCTCACTGTGGAGCCCCAGACGAGGCTTGATCCCACCACCATGAGATCATGACCTGAGCCAAAATCAAGAGTCAGATACTCAACCAAATGAGCCACCCAGACACCCTCATGTAGGCATTTTTTAAGAAAGCATCATTCGTATGTTCAAATTAAAACTTTCAGAGAATTAGTAGAAAAAATTTATGTTGTGTGCCAGTTACTAATGGTAATTATTTTCTGTGCTTCTGCCAAGTGATTATTTGCTTGTCTAAGTTCTCACTCAAGTGATACTTTTACATAGGGTTCAGGCATATCTCTTTCAGAAAAGCAAGTCAACATAATTTTAATATCTGCCTCAATTTTCCTGTCTGAGAGAAGAAATAAGACCTATCCTACCTATTCCTTATGGTAGCCTGCACATGTATAGAATTTTACAATTCAAGTTGAACTTTGCTGTTGATAGCGGTGCTCCTGAGTCCCTTTTTTAAATCTGATGTGGTTTTCTTGAATAGTGTTAAACGGTTCAACATAATTTGCAGTTGAGATTCTGATGTACAGATTTTAAAAAAGGCTTAAAATTCAGATTACTTCAATGCTGACTCAACAGATATGCAAGTGTGTGAGTGTTGTGTGTGTGTGTGTGTGTGTGTGTGTGTGTGTGTGATGTGCCAAAGCCATTGTAAAGGGTAATGGAGCACTGAAGATCATACAGAAGGGTGCCCAGGACACCATGAACAATAAGGCATGGGCACTGTCATTATCCTTCTCCTGAACTGACCATAGTCATTGCACGCCAGAGTGGAAGGTATGTCAAACTTCACCTGGCTCATTAATTTCAGTCCACTAATGATGAAAGTGAGGCCCAGGAAGATAAATACTGTAGACTTTGCTATTAAGAGAGAGAGAAAGCATGAGAGACAGAGAGAGGAGAAGTAGGAGAAAGAATAGGAAAGATACAGAAAAGAACAATGGTTAAAATTTTACTCAGCTTTCTTAATAATTTATTCATTTTATTTTACAATATGTATACAATTAAATTACTAACCAAGAAAGCTCGAAGGTACGTGACCTACTCAGAGTTGAATAGTTGTTTTGTTTTATGGAGGTTTTCTGTTAAAAATAAGACACTTCCCATATTAAAATAAAAATGCTGGGGCGCCTAGGTGGCTCAATCTGGTAAGCATCTGACTTCAGCTCAGGTCATGATCTCATGATTCGTGAGTTTGAACCCCACATTGGTCTCTGTGCTGACAGCTCAGAGCCTGGAGCCTGCTTGAGATTCTGTGTCTCCCTCTCTCTCTGTCCCTCCCCTGCTTGTGAGCTATCTCTGTCTCTCTGTCTCTGTCTCTCTCTCAAAAATAAATAAATGTTAAAAAATTATTTAAATAAAATAAAATAAAATAAAATAAAATAAAAATCCTTGAGAGTCATTAACAGGACTGCACAGGCATAAAGATAAGAATGTTTCCCAGATCAGCTAAAAGACTATTTAGACTTTTTGCTCAACTGAAAAAAACAAGCATACAATAGAAGAAAACAAAAATGAGTGTGAGAGTCATGAGTCCCATGAGATTTCCTAAGACTTAAGTCCTGGTATTAATGAGAATGTGAGGTTGCTGCCTCATGAACTTCCAATGGCTTGTTATTTCCAAGATGAAGACCAACAAAACATAGTAAGGGAAAGTTTGTTCTTGGTTAGAATCTCTATTGGAAAATTTGGAACAACAGACACAGTAAGTGGAAAATTCATGGTGTATGTTTTACTTAATTTTTATTGCAATATAAACTAACAATTTACTCTGATATCCTGAAATTTCAATCATGTGTATTCTAATACAAACTTGAAAAGTCAATTGTTAAGCAATAACTTCAAAATTTTCATAGAATACTTTTGCAAATGAGGTAAAGGTCCACAGCTACACAGTAATTAACTGATGAGAGAAAGGTCAATTTCTCTTACAAATAGCTTTCCCCCTCAGTGACGACATGCAGGACAATCAAAACTGGCTGAGATTCCAAAAGTTGCTAAGAGGTTCATAAAGACACACTCCTGAAGGCTGCTAGCTGCAAACATTCTCAATACCAGCTGCTTGTCGCTGGGAATTCTTTTTCTTTTTTTCTTTTAAATATTATAAAACATCGTTACCAATGAATTGAGTGGGGAGACTATTCTAAAAAACGAGACGAATTTTATAACTGATGTATATAGACACATGGTACGATTAGTTATATAAAAATCAGATGTACCTGAAAAATAATATTTAATGAATCACATGCTCCTTTTTTAGGCCGTATTTCAAAATCAATCAAGGATCTAGAGAAGCAAAAGAATTTTGTCCTTAGCTTTTTTCTCCTTAGCTTTTTTATTGTGGTAAAATACACACACCATAAAATTGACCATCTAGACCACTGAAACCACTTTATTGAAATGACGGACATATAAAAAGCTGTGCCTTTTTAATGTATATAACAACTCAGTTGCAGGGAATAAGCTTAGGAATTCCCTGAGCTTGCACCGATGGGTTAACAAGGCATAAAGAATTAGAAAGCCATAGGATGTGCACACTCAAGTTTGGGTAAACAAGATTAGGTAAATAAGATTAGGTAAACAGGCAAAGGACCCCAGTATAGGTCAAAGGTATGGGGATAGGGAATCTTAGGATGAAAACATCCATGATAACGCAAACAAGATTAGGTATTCAGGGTGGAAATGCTCCCCAACTTAGTACAATAGCAGAAAGCTGCTTTCACAGGAAGGAAGGACCAAAATAGGTAAATAGGTAAACAAGGTTATAGACTTCAGCAGCACAAAGTTGCCCAGAGAGGAGCTAATTAGCAAAAGAAAGCTGCTGAGGTAGCTTACTCTGTTTTGCGTGTCCCCTAGGCCTGTTTAGGTAAACAGAGGTGGGGCCTCATGTTTGCTGTAAACAACCTTCCACCCAGCACCAGAATCTTGTTGTATATTGACCCAGACCCCTAACACTGCATATCTCCAAAACCCCCTTTTCCCCATGCCCATGAGTTAATGTTCATGATTTCATTGTCTCTCTGTGCACGCCCACCACACTGGTAAGCCTTCTGATCCTAATAAAAATGGAGCAAGGACCCTTACTCAGTGCTCTTGTCTCCTTCTGGACATTAGCCTCTCTCCCATTTTTAATCCTGCATCCTGCTTTCTTGCTGGACAAGAGAGAACTCCAGACCCAGAGACTATGAAACTCAGTAAGTTTGCGGATAAGTATACACCTGTGAAACTATCACCACCATCAAGACTGTAAACATATCCGTCACCTTCCCAAATTTACTCCCAGTCCCTTTATTATTATTTTGTGTATGTGTTTATGATAAGATTAACATAAGATCTCCCTCTCAGCAAATTTTAAATACACAATACAATTTTTAAGTGTATAATTCAGTAGTATCAAGAACATTCATATTGTTGTGCAACCATCCCCACCATCCATCTCCAGAATTTGTTTCATTTTGCAAAAGTGAAACCCTATACCGATTAAACAATAACACCATGTCTTCTCTACTCCCCAACCCTGGCAACCACCAGTCTACTTATTGTCTCTATAATTTTGACCACTCTAAGTACTTCATACAATATTTCTTATTGTGACTGGCTTATTCAAATTAGCATGTCCTCAAAGTTTGCCCATGTTGTAGCATATGTTAGAATTTTCTTTCCATGGCTGGATAATATTCCCTTGTATGTATGTACCACATTTTGCTTATCTATTCATCTGTTCATGCACACTTGGGTTGTTTACATGTTTTAGCTATTGTGAATAATGCCATGAACATAAGCATACACATATCTCTTCAAAATTCTGCTTTCAATACTCAGGGGTATATACCCAGAAGGGGAATTTCTGGATTATATTGTAAATCTATTTTTAATTTTTTGAGAAACTTATATACTGTTTCCTATAGCAGCTATACCATTTTATATTACCAATAGTGCACAATGGTTATAATTTATCCACATCCTCAACTACACTTGTTTTTTTTCTTTGATAGTAGTTATCCTATTGAGTGTGAGGTGGTATCTCACTGTGGTTTTGATTTGCATTTCCCTAATAATTTGTGATGTTGAGCATCTTTTCATGTGCTTTGGACATGTGTATATCTTCTTTGGAGAAATGTCTATTAAGTCCTTTGCCCGCTTTTGAATTGAGTAGTTTGGGTTTTTGTTGTTGAGTTTTAGGAATACTTTATATTCTGGATGTTAATCCCTTAACAGATATATGATTTGCAAATATTTTCTTCCATTCTGAGAGTTTCCTTTTACCCTATTGATAGTAGCTTTTGATGCATAAAATTTTTAAATTCTCATACAGTCCAATTTATCTATTATTTTCTTTTGTTACCTATGCCTTTGGTGTTATATCCAAGAAATCATTGCCAAATTTAATGTCATGAAGATTTTGTCCTATGTTTTCTTCTAAGAGCTTTATTGCTTTGCAGCTTACATTAGGTCCTAGATTCATTTTGAACTAATTTTTGTATATAGTGTTAGGTAAGGGTCCAACATCATTATATTGTGTGGGAGGTCCAGCTGTCCCAGTATCATTTGTTGAAAAGACTGCCCTTTCCCCACTGAATAATCTTAACATCTTTGTGAGGAAACATTTGGTCATATATGAGAGAGGTTATTTCCAGGGTCTCTGATCTATTCCATTGACGTATATGTCTGTCTTTATACTAGTTACATACTGTTTCGATTACTACAGTTTATAGTAAGTTTTGAGATCAGCAAGTGTGAATCCTCCAACTCTGTTCTTTTTCAATATTTTTTTGCCTATTTGAAATCCTTTGAAATTCCGTATGAACTTTAGGATGGATTATTTAATTTCTGCAAAAAATGCCATTAGGATTTTGATAGTTATTGCATTTAATCTGTTGACTACTTTAGCTAGTACTGACATTTTAATCATTTTAATTCTTCTAATCCATGAACATGGGATAAGTTTTTTATTTATATTTTCTTTAATTTATTTCAGGAATGCTCTGTAGTTTTCATTGTAGAAGTCTTCATAAGTATTTTGTTATTTTGATGCTATTGTAAATGAAACTTTTCATATTCAATAATCAAGAATCTCTCAGCAGAGAAAATCCAAGAAACTGATGGCTTCACTAGTAACTTTTGCAAAATGTTTAAAGAATAAAGAACACCAATCTTTCTTAAATTTTTCCAAAAAAATGGAAAAGAAGGGAACACTTCCAAACAGTCTGAGTCCAGCGTTGCCCTGATACCAGTCAGACAAAGGCATTGTAAGAAAATAAACTAATATCCTTTATAAACACTGACACAAAATCCTCAAGAAAACTGAATTCAGGGGGCACCTGGGGGGCTCAGTCGGTTAAGCAACTGACTCTTGATTTTGGCTCAGGTCATGATCTAACAATTTGTGAGATTGAGCCTGGTATTGAGCTCCAGACTGACAGCACATGGAGTGTGCTTGACCTCCTCTCTCTCCCTCTCTTTGCCCCTCCTCTGTTCGTGAACTCTCATGCTCTTTCTTAAAATGAATAACATATTAAAAAAAGAGAAAGAAAACTGAATTCGGTAGCCTATTAAAAGATTATACACCATGACCAGGTGCAAATTATTCCTGGAATTCAAGAATTTTTCACTATGAAAATGGATCAATGTAACAAACCACACTAATGAAATGAAGGAAAAACAGATGCATGATCATCTCAACTGACACAGAAAAGGCATGTGAACAAATCCACTACCCTTTAATGATGAAAACACCCAACACAGTAGGAATAGAAGAAACTACCTCAATGTGATAAAAGCTGTATATAAAAAAACTAAGGCAAACATCATGCTCAGTGGCGATAGACTGAAAGTTTTTCCCCTAAGATTAGGAAGAAGGTAAGGATACTCATTTTTGCCGCTTCTATCAACATCATACTGAAATCCTAGCCAGAGCAATTAGACAAGAAAAGAAAAAAAAAAACATCCAAATTGGAAAGGAAGGAGTAAAATGATCATTGTTTGCACATATGATATTACATATATAAAACACTAAGGATTCTACCCCCCCTCCCCCCAAAACCCTGTTAGAATTAATAGGTGAATTTAACAAAGTAGCAAGATACAAAGCCAATACCCCAAATTAGTTGTATTCCTATATACTAGCAATGAACCATTTGAAAACAAAATTAAGAGAACAGGTCCTGAGCTTTTTAAGACTTTACATTAAAAATATATTTAAAGCCAAGAACAGGAAATAAAATACAAAATGTGCACTACAAAATTTGAATTTTCACTGAAAAATGTAACTTTCATAATAAGCTTTTAACTTGTTATTTTATTTTTCTTAAAATCATAAGTAGAATAATTTAATTTTAGATATGTTGGGGTTTATCTATAACTTACACTTTCATTTTATGGTAGAAAAAGTGACTTGCCCCAGTTTTCACACATGGGTCTTTATTCATATTCTATGCTACCTGTTTCTCCCCTCATAAAATGAATATACACAACTATAGGTAAATGTAATTAAGGAATACAGAAAAGAGAACTCTATTACATATAAACAATTTTTCTCTTTAGCTCTCCTGCTCAGTAGCTCCATAGAAATGGAAAAACCATTGCTTTCTCTGGGATTAATTTTCCCCATGAGGAGAAAAAAGAATGGAGGGGATTCTATCAGTGCCACCTTTCCTGCACAGGTTGCCACAGTGGTTTTCTAGCTGTGCTCCACTATGTTGAAGGATTCAAGAGATCATGTCAGGGACTAAAATAGAAAACTGGGGCTTGGATGTAGATAAATTCTGTGTGTCATTTGCTATGCAGGTGGAGCTTGGATTGCCCCTTCCTATTTCACATATACTTCATGCAGAGGCTAGGCTTATGTCTGGTATAAATTGATACTTGATAAGATTCAGATGATTAGAAGTCAGAATTCTGCCACTAATGTTGATTATTACAATTATCCAAAGGACTGGTGCTTTGAAAAGAGGCTTTATAAAATATAAGAAGTATTAATATTATAATTTAATCAGTATTAGTTTAATAATACTTATTTAATTCCAGTATTAAAAGTGTTTCTTAATAGAGCGAATCACATAGCTGCCTCCTCCAAGACATATATCAACACTGATTTAGCATTGTACATAATCAAAACAGCAACTTAACTTTTTATAAGATATTTTTGACAAGTAAGCTTGTCTTTTTTCTAAATGATTTTTACCCCAAGATTTCCTATTCTAGGCTTCCACCTACCAAAATTAAAAATAATAAGACTTTCAAAACTATGCTTTGTTAATGTTCTTTGGGGGGAGATAGTCATTGATTTTTTTATGACTTCATTTATAGGACCACAAAACTGTAGTTCAACCCTATTCATTCTAATATAGCTCTTGAAGCAGATAGAAACCCATAAAACTACTGATAAGCTGAAACATTATATGTATAAGATATATATGTATGTGTTTATTTAGACACACACACATATATAGAGATGTTTCAAAATAGTTTCTTTGTTATGTGCTTGCTGGCCTTTAAAATCTGCTCAAAAAGCAGAGGGCAATGGTCTCAATTAGATTGAGCTGCTATAACAATTTACCATAGACTGGGTGGCTTACAAATATTTATTTCTCACAGTTCTGGAAGCTGGAGATCCAAGATCAGGAGACGGAATGGTCAGGTTCCTAGTGAGCACCTCCTTTCTGGTTTATAGAGGGCTACCTTCTTTCTGTGCCCTCACCTGATGGAAAGAGAGCTAGCTAACTCTCTAGCCTCTTCTTATAAAGACACCCACCCTTATTGTGAGGGCTCTACCTTTATGACCTAATTACCCTCCCCAAACACGCCATCTCCAAATACCATCACACTGGGATTACAGTCTGAAATTTTGAATTTTGAGGGGACACAGATATTCAGTCCATTGCAGCAATGATGGGGTTAATGCTTGGTAATGTTTTTCCAAACCATAAACTGGTTTAGAATAGAGAATAGAGAAAGTATGCCTTAGTAATTGTGGATTTAGTATTTGCAGTTCTAACTATTTGCTTCAAATCCTGAAAGTTCCTGATGTGTAGTAATCTGTTAGACTGCTGAATTTGAATCATCTTCTGCTGGGGTCAGAGGGGAGGTGGATGGGGGGTTACCCCTGAAGAGTGGCAATGAGTCATTTATTAATGAATGAACCAAGCTGACCATGCTACAGTCTTATCTCCAGTCTGCTTCACTGTGTCTATAGTTTTTGCTGCATAAATAATTGATGTTTGTCTCTGAGAAAATAATGGTTTTTACACCAATAATATATTCTCAGGAAATCATTAAGGATATGCATTA
Organism: Prionailurus viverrinus; assembly: GCF_022837055.1. Taxonomy (NCBI): domain Eukaryota; kingdom Metazoa; phylum Chordata; class Mammalia; order Carnivora; family Felidae; genus Prionailurus; species Prionailurus viverrinus. The sequence continues at coordinate 36,433,498 of NC_062573.1, read as the reverse complement.
ATATTTTTTGAGTACAAAATTATTGAAATGTTATTTATTAGAGTAGAACATTGGAAATAAATCTAGAGTTCACAAATAAGAAGGCTATTTAAGTAAACATATACAGAATGTGTAAACACTGAAATTCTGTGTCTAAAAAATGATGCTGTCAAGAATTATTGAATGGAATGGGAGGTTAGTCATTAATTATACTGTTAAGTGACAACAGCACCACATACATATAATGGAAGAGAGAGATAAACATAGAACAGACAAGAAAACCCAGATTTGTGCCAAAATCCCTCATAATAGTAAATTCTTCAAAATGCATTTAGAATATAAATCAACTTGCATGTTAGTTCCATCTCTGTTTTTAGCCTCCAGCTTGTCTATTTCTACTTTGACATATTAAAACTTTTTTTAAAGACAGCAGCCATGTTGATGTATTTAAAATGAAACTGGATGTTAATACCTTTCAAAGCATCTGATTATATTATGATAAATTCCAAACTCTTTAATGTAGCATGCAAGGCCCTGCATGGAATAGCCTGCCCACATCTGCCCTCTCGCATCATGATGCTCTCCCTGGACTTCACTCAGCTCCTGTCACACTGACACTCCTCCAAGCTCTTCCCATCCAGCTCTCTGGATGTGCTATCCTTTCCCCTGAAATATTCTCTAGTTGCTCATTCCTCAGGTCCTATAACTCAGCTTAAATGTCATTTTTTCACATATACTCACAATCTTAGCTAAAGAAAGCCATACTGTAGCCTGTATCACTTTCTGTAACCATCACTCTTTATTTTATTTGCCTATGTGGGCCTTTAAAGAAAAATAACTAGACAATAAGTTCCATGAGGGTCATAATCATATCTGTTTTATCCATTAATATATAGTGGCTGACACATAGGAGGTGCTAAAAATAATAGTACATGAATTCATAAACAACAATCTTATCTTATTTTGTATATTTACATGAACTATAGCTTGATCTCTATTATAGTCAGAAAAGCCAACAATAATTTAAGACATTATTATGATTTTAATTTTTACAGAATACAATATACCCTATTAAATCAGTTTTGAACAAAATTAGCTCCCTTTATATTTATAGTTTTTAATTTATTGAAAAAAAAAGTTTATTGATTTTAAGTACTGAAGGTTTTCATGTTACTCAATGAGTTAATCAAAATCTTAGACAAAATGCTCATCACAGCACTCTTAGGTGACAGAAGAAGCTACAGCAGGTATATGACAATCTAGTTTCTCTGTTCACACAAGTAAAACAATAAAATGATATCTTTTAAGTAAAAGTAAACATTTTCTGTTAAATAAAATACTTCATCATTTTCTACTTTAGTTAAAGATACTAGATTAATAGGCTTGGACAGAAGTTATCATTTTAATCAACAGCATCCCTGAAAAAGAACAGAATTGCTATGGTTTCTCTCCTTTGTGATTGTTCTTGAATTTAGCACACGCACACACACACACACACACACACACACACACACACGCTCTGTTTCTCAGAATATTTTGAAAATCTCCCATTTACTAAAGTGTGTCATCACCTTACTATCACTAAAATAGATTTTTAAATTAAATTTCCTTCAAGAGATATTACCTTTTGTGAAGCATTAATTATTTTTAGGAAGAGATAGGGAAACTCAAGATTACAAAGTGCTCCAGATGAATTACAATGAGTGGATGCCTTCTATCCCAGCATATGTAGTTTAAATCCCATATGAGAGACCCTCAAAATGTCTATCAAGAAAAATTTTGACATGTTATCTCTTCACTGTAAGTATCTTAGAAAAGGTCAGAATCTGTCTGGGAAGCAATGAAGAGTGGAGTGGTTCTACCCAGAGAGCTGGACATTCTATGAAGCTGCTTTTACTAGACTATATTTAAGCTGTGAATACTAAGATAAAGGCATGTAGTATAGCATATGCTTTTTAAGTCTAGTGCACATGTTTTCCTACTATACCTTCAGAGATGAGAGATTATATGTGTGCACTCAATTCGTTGGGCTAATAAACACATGGACATTCACATATGTATTTATATACCATCACAGCCCTTTACAACTACACAATTTATTATAAATATCAAGTACATAAGTGTGTAAGTTGCAACCATGACTCTTGGCCTAGTGGGGAAGTAAAAATCACTGCCCATAGAAACTTTTTATTGCAATATAGTAAACAGTTCAGATAAACAGACTCTTTCAATTACATTCTGATGTGTAATTTATAAAAGATGTCAGTTGGGAGAATGGTTAGTCTGTGAAGGACTCTGACAAAGCCAAATTACCCCTGATTTTCTTGGGCATGGAATGGGTGGAGAGGGAAATTTCAAGTCAACAGGTAGGTTAAACCAAGCTCTATTGGGAATGGGTGTATGTAGCTCAATGGAGTTCAACCCTATTCCATCAACAGGCAAAACCCTTAAAGCCAACACAGTCCTAGGCTTTGGTTACATAGAGATGAATAAATCTCCCACTCTGGTCTGAAAGTCTCCAGTCTCATAGGGAGAGATGTAAATACATAAAGATAATTATAGTGCAGTGTACCACATAACAAGTAGGGATAGAATCTGTAATTGGTCTGGAAAGATGAATTATAGAGTCGGATATAAACTTAGAACTAAGAAGTAAGTTATCAACATCGTAGGAGAAAGGCGTTTATATGGTCCTATAGGGTTGCTCTGCATAAAGTTATTTATGTATGATTCTTAAGGAGGAAAAGAATACTTTAAGGGGAAAAGAAAATTGAGGGGAGAGAAAAAAGGTATCCATATAATTACATAGTTGGTAAAGAAATACATCCACTTTCTCAGTATTCATCCCAAACAAGGCAGAAAGTTAGGGAAGGAGAATGGCCAAAACACAGATGCCATCCCATTTCAGTGATTCCAACAATGATAGAGAAAAAACAAACTTTCTGACATGATGTTCCCATACCTTTCCTCTTCTTTGGATTTCATAATAAGTAAAGAAATTTTGTAATACAAAAAACACCTAAATTATATTCTATTCTAGCTAAATATCAGGGTCAGGGATTTAAGGTGCCACACAGTCCTCATTGACATCTTCAAGACACAGTGTTGATTTACCAATGCCGGTGAGCCAACATCTGACTCAGCTATTTTAGAATTTGGTGCCATTCAAGACAAAAAATAAAATATAGCTAGTATCCTAAGGCTTTAAGTCTAAAACACATATTTCAGATCTTAAACTCCCATACTAACCTAACAAGCAGATAAATAACCAATTTACAGAGATTTATGGCATTCATACTTTTCATGTATTTTCCTTCTCCTCTTTGACTTCCTTTTTATCCCTTTCCTGAACAGAAGAGGAGGTAAATTGATAAAAAGAGATATCAAAGTATATGGGAAAGAGTAAATATTCAAATTAATTTGAAGATGAACCACAAAAAAAATTGAGAAAGAAACGAATACTTCAATTCAGTTTCACTTAGAATAAAGCACAAATAATGATTTGATAGTGGAACATTTGGTTAGTTTGCTAATATAGAAATGTATATATTATGTAATTATTAGGGGATGATGATTCCATATAGTTTGTGGACTAGGGAGAAAAAAAAGGAAGAACGAAATAAATGGAAGGGTCCAGAAAATCACCATCCTCATCCCATTCATTAAAGGACTATTTATTATGTAATGGTTCAGTGCCTTCAATCAAAAATGTATAATAGGGAACTTGATATAAAGAGAATATTATAGTACTAAGAAACTTGAAGGATGAATGAATATACTTAGAAAAGGATGAAGATAATTTTGTCAATATCTTTCTGCATGAGTACTTCCGGTTGTATTTATGGAACATCACAGGTGACAGTACATACCCAGAAACTGAAAACATTCACATATAGTTGACACAAAGCAAACTGAAGTAAAAAAAGATTTCAAGGTATGCATCCAGACTAATCACTCTGAAGAGATTCTAATTCTCAGGCTTCATTCCTGTAAGATATTTTTAAGTGAGCCCAGGGTAGGTTAGGCATCTGCTCAGGTGATTCTGGCCACAGACCACATTTAAACACCGCTCTGTGTAGAGCTACTTCTTCCCTCCCTTAGTCTTTCTAAGTACAGCAGTGTGGTGGCAAACACTTGGTAATGGGAAGTCATATCTACTATTACAGCCTGTGTCTATTTGTAGGTGGTTAAATCTTCATTAACATAGAATGATAAATTGCTGGAGTATTAATTATATTTTCTTTAAAAAATTCTCCATTATTGGGGCACCTGGGTGGCTCAGTCGGTTGAGCATCTGACTTGGACTCTGGTCATGGTTTTTGAGTTCAAACCCCACAGAAAGTTCACTACTGTCAGCGTGGATGGGATCCTCTGTCCTCTCGATCTCTGTCCCTCCCCCACTTGTGCACAGGCACCTTCTCTCTCTCTCCCTCTAAAATAAAAATATTGAAAAGAAATTCTCCATTATTTCCTTATTGAATATTTATATAATATTCATATACATTATAATTATAAATTTCATTAAATATATGAGCTAAGGTTAGGCACTGTGGAAGAAAATATATGGAAGAGAAAAAAGGGAAAGAGAAAGATTTGACTTCAAGTTCTAATGCTTATCTCTTGGTTGAATGACTTTTAGCAAATTCTTCTCTACCCAAAATCAAGGAAAACAACCACATGATCTTTCTATATCCCTTCCAAAACTTAAATTCTATAATTATATTCAATGGCAATTCAAGACATATTAAAAATAAATATATTTGCTTAATTATCTAATTCTTTATAGTTAATTATTGTAGAGCATACCTAATTTTAAATATGGTGCCATAGTTAAATGTCACAATGATAAAATAAAAGCAGGTCACTTTAGCATATTTTATTTGGGCTTTATGTCAGGGATAATTAATTATATCTGAAATATGGCACTCGCTTTAAAATCATCATTTGATTAGTTTGCTAATACAGAAATGTATATATTATGTAATTATTAGGGGATGATGATTCCATATGGTAAGAAAAAAAAATCCCTTAATTATGTAACAAAAGGTTTATGTTTCCCCTAAAAAAAAAAATGTCAAGCTGCTATTTCATTCCACATGGTTGAAATCTTACTGATATCTACAAACTCTGTTTAAATGTCACTTCCCTCAAGACTTCCTTAAAAATAATCAATTCATATCCTCACCTTCAGATAGTTTATCATTTACCTCCTGTGTGATATTTATGTACGTTGTGTGATTTCACATTTTTGCACATATTATACTGTATGATGTATATCTTCCTCTTTTGCCCACTATTGTGAGCATCTTAAGAGTAAAGACTCAACTGCATTCATTTCCATATCTCTCATCCTGGAGAAAATATGTAGTACAAGATAGGTTCTGAATAGATGTTTGTGAATAAAACACATGATTATTTGTTTATCAAATTATAAATAAACATATGATTAATTTGTAGTCATTTTCTCTGATAACTCTACAACTTAACTCTTTTGGCAGGAAGAGGAGGATTGAATTATGACCCTCAGGCATAAAGTATAAAGCTATACTGAGCCATAATTGTAATGAAATGTAAAAGAGTTCCCACTCTTTTCCCCTACGATGACTGCTATTTCAAAGTAGCAATTACCAAATTCTTTCAACAATACATTTGGTGCTCCTAATTAGCTGGTGCCCTGAGCATGTGTTTAGTGTTCTTGCTGGGATTGAAAACACTTAATATTTAAGAGAATGGGTCCTAGAATTAGAAGGAATTAGACTAAGCCCTAACTCTGTCATTTATTAACTATGTAATGTTAGACAATTTACCTCTCTGAAAATTGCTTGCCTTGTTTTCTCATCTGTAAACTAAGGGAGAAAACAATACCTACTCTCCTAAAGTACACAAGAAGATTAAAAGAGAGTATTTAGATTCAGTTCTTAGCACATACAAAATATTTAATAAACGTAAAATTATAAACATTGGTATACATGTGCCCCTATGCATCAGCACTCCTGTATCCCTTGGGCAAATTCCTGGCAGTGCTATTGCTGTGTCATAGAGTAGCTCTATTTGTAATTTTTTGAAGAACCCCCACTCTGTTTTACAGAGCAGCTGCACCAGTTTGCATTCCCACCAACAGTGCAAGAGGGTTCCCGTTTCTCCACATCCTTACCAGCATCTGTAGTTTCCTGATTTGTTCATTTTAGCTACTCTGACCGGTATGAGATGGTATCAGTGTGGGTTTGGTTTGTATTTCCCTGTTGATGAGTGATGTTGAGCATCATTTCATGTGTCTGTACCCCAATGTTTACAGCAGCACTTTCAACAATAGCCAAATTATGGAAAGAGCCTAAATGTCCATCAACTGATGAATGTATAAAGAAGATATGGTTTGGGGCGCCTGGGTGGCGCAGTCGGTTAAGCGTCCGACTTCAGCCAGGTCACGATCTCGCGGTCCAGGAGTTCGAGCCCCGCGTCAGGCTCTGGGCTGATGGCTCAGAGCCTGGAGCCTGTTTCTGATTCTGTGTCTCCCTCTCTCTCTGCCCCTCCCCCGTTCATGCTCTGTCTCTCTCTGTCCCAAAAATAAATAAACGTTGGAAAAAAAAAATTAAAAAAAAAAAAAAAGAAGATATGGTTTATATATACAATGGAATACTACTTGGCAATGAGAAAGAATAAAACCATGCCAATACTCATATATATTTTTCTGCTTTGATCTATAAGTGTGATGAATCAACACTAGTCATTTTCCAATTTTAATTAATTCTAACATTTGCATGATTCACATATGTTATTCTTTTACTAGATTACTGGATTAATGTTTTCATATTGTTATTTTACTGTCTTTTTTGTTTTATTTTTACAAATAGATTGTTTTGATATCAGAACAAACGAACAGAGGAGATTCCATCTTTATCTTTTTTTTTTTTTTTAATTTATTCACTTTTGAGAGTGAGAGAGACAGAGCATGAGCAGGGGAGGGGCAGGGAGAGAGGGAGACACAGCATCTGAAGCAGGCTCCAGGCTCTGAGCTGTCAGCACAGGGCCCGATGTGGGACTGGAACTCACGGACTGTGAGATCATGACCTGAGCTGAAGTCGGATGCTCAACCAACTGAGCCACCCAGGCGTTCCCCCATCTTTATTTTTGAAGGGCCAATAATACAAAGACTATTTGATCTTTGTGCTTGCTTATTTTCAAAAATTTATTCTTGACTTTTTGTTTTCTTTCAAATTTTTGTAGTAGGAACACAAAGAAATACATATTTATTAAGTATTTGCTGAGTGATAGACACTTTGCATAAATTATTTTTGCAATACACTTCTATAGTTAGTATTATTCCTATTTCTTAGATGTGGAAACATATTCAGAGTGGTTATTCTCTTTAACTAGGTTTTTGAAAACACAAGATTTGTATATAGGCCAGGCTGACTCCATTAGACCATCCTGTGTCTAATCACAGAATCTAAAATGGAACAACGTCCTTTAAGAACACATTCCAGTGTGGAAATGGATGGGGGAAAAATACTACTTCTCAATTTTACAATTTTGGAATAAACCAAGTTTAGTAAAGAAAAACAAATGGAATTCAGCAATTAAAATTGATATTCAAAAATAATTTAGCAGTTTTTAAATTTCTATTCTAAGGCAACTAAGTTTGCAATACTGCCAATAATATTATAAGAGAATAAAATAATATACATATATATATATATATATATATATATATATATATATAATTCCCCTAAAAATTTTTGAAGTATGGGAGGAAAAAGAGATGGATCATAAAAAGTAATAAGTAAGCTGGCTATCAATATACAAGTTGGCAAATATAATATAAAAATATTATAAAATAAATATATTGTGGAAAAATGTGAATATAAAAGAAAAAAATTAAATCAACACCAAATGACACATTTGCAGATTTGGCAATGATATAGTAAGTCAAAAGTTAAGAAAGCCTGGCCTCAAAGAGGGGAGTCTATCACTCAGGCTTTCTATACAATTTCTTACAGTTCTCATATTCCCATATTTGCAACCTCACAAAGAAAATCTGGCTGCCCAAATAAAATTCCATCCCCCTAATACCCAAACATGGTGATGTGTAAATATAAATCAGAGAGGGGCCAAATACTCTAGAAGTAATCTTTTACTTGTTAAAACTGTTAAACTTCTTATTTAAACTGAGCCACTCAAAAAGCCTCTTCTTAATTACAAAATCAGTTTTAGGAAGCATCAAACAACATTTTCTTGATATTTCAACACCATTTAACAGATAAGATAGGAACATTCCTTCATGATTACACAAATTTCAATTTAAACTTGTTGACTCACTATAAATCCTTGCTTAATCCTTGCTTCATCTGTTCTACTATATTTTTGTATATATGTTCCTGATTAATTAGCACATGTATGTCACTGTTTGCCAGAGAGACAAAATGAGGCAGAGCAAAGGGATTATTTATATTCACTGCTATGGGTGAGGTGAGGTGAGGATGTGGATTACTGTGGTTCTGGCTACAGGTCACAGGACTGGACCTTAGTATCATCGTTCTCTATAAAGGAAATGTGAACCACATTCAAAGATGTAAACATACCCATACAAAGGTGTAAACACATACAAAGGTGTAAACACATACAAAGGTGTAAACACATACAAAGGTGTAAACTCTATAAAATTCAGGAAACTTTACTCTTGCTCCTTTCCTCCTTTTCTTCATGTCAAATCCATAGGTTTACACAAGGTAAAATAGTCACACCTTTTACCTTTTACACAAGGTAAAATAGTGAGTTTATATCTTTTCCCTGTATTTATCATTATTTTATAGCCAAACTGAGAGGAATGAGAGTTTCCCACCTGGTAAACAAGCCCTTGTGACTTAAGATTTTGAAGTATGAATGCCAGCAAGACTAAGCAAATTTCAAAGATTCTGTAATTGTTGAAGATGCTATGGTTGTTGATGGGGTATGTCACCAAATTACAATTTAAGATTTCTCATGGAAAATATCAAATATCTCTTCTTCTGCCCCAGTTTTTCTGAATACTATGGAATAAAGGTTATCATGACTACTGAAAAGTGCAGAATTTAGAGAAAATTTGGAGGTGATGTTGCAATCTATAAAATCTTTGTAAAAATTTCCCTTTCTGAAGAGAGCTTGTAATGGAGGGTACCTTGCTATATAAGGAAAATATCCTAAGATTCTGCATGTCAGAACAGACTCCATGCTTTCCAAGTTCTCCTGAGACACTAGAAAAGAAATGGACTATCCAACTTAATTAAAAAAAATAAATCCATGAAACCATGCATCTTTGACAAATCAATTAACGATGCTGCCTGTTGCTAAATTAGCTGAACTTCTGTTTAAAATAAAATTTCTGGGATGGCTAGTGGCATGGTTTAAAATTATCCAAGGTAATTCTGAAGGAATAAATCTTATAATAACTATATATATTTATAAAACTGTCACATATGAAGTCCTTTTGGAGGACTAATATCAATTCAACAACAACAAAAAAAGGCAAAAAGTTTAGAATGTTTAATTATTTGTTCCTTTCTAGGATTTCATTTACAGAAATAGCATACTGCCTTTTTTTTCTTCCTCCTGTCTTCCAGGTGTTAATTTCAAAAGCAGGTGCATCCTATTACACTGTATGTTAACTAACTGAGGTTTAAATAAAAACTTAAAAAAAAAAAAGTAGGTGCATCGACTATTCTATTTTCCAGGTTAGGATTTCAATGGAAACATCATGAAGTGTCCTGGCCAGAGCGGGGCTGTCTTTCCCAGGTCTCTGGCAGCAGTGTTGAGGCTGATTACATGGACCCATGCCACTAATTTCCATTGATTGCTTTCCTCTTTTCCACATTGTATGCCATGCTAACTTATAAGGAAATTAAGCCACTTGGTACTATCACTTCCATATAAGCCATGGCAGATTACAAAAAGGGTGACAACATTTTTCAGCTCTTCTCATCAAGAACAGGAATGTCTTGCGTCACCATTGAAACTATGTTCGACTTAACTTTTGTAAATAAGATGAAAGAAGTCAAGTTGTATAAATCCCAATTCTAGGCCTCAAGAGCCCTTTCTTTGTGAACTAGGTGAATAAATCTAGGCTAGGCTGCTGGAGAAAAGACTGGGTGTAAGAAAACCAAGGACCCTGGGCCAACAACCAGCCAATTGCTAGACGTGAGAGTGATACCACCTGGGGCCAGTCAGCCCCCATTTAACACACCAGCTGACCAACTTGAACATACATGATCAAGCCCAGTAACATCAGCAGAACCCAGTCAAAAGAAATGCCCAGAAAAATTATGGACTAAATTAATGGTAGTTGCTTTTAAGCCACGATATTTGGGGGTAGGATTTCACAGAGCAATTAATAACTGGCATATAGCCCCATGTCATTTTAGTACATCCATGCAACAGCAAATTATTTACTACATTTTTGTACTATAATTTCACCTAGCACCCAGTTATTGCAACCATGATAGATTCCTTTTTTACACTCTCTGTAAAATCAGGCACTATATTTACCTATACTCATGTCAATTAGTTCCACACATAACTACTGGGATTACACGAGATTGTAGTAGTTAAGGGGTCAGGTCCGAGCATCTCACAGACCATTTTTAGAACCCTTCCCACCAATATTAGGCCTTTGTTCTTAGACAAATGAGTAAATTTTCCTTTTTTCCTGTAAAAAAAATGAGGATAATAATACCTACCTTATAAAGCTGCAGTGAAGAGAAAATAACATTTAATGTTTTATGTGTAGTAGGTATTCCATGAATTTTTAGTTTTAAATTTTTCAGCACATTGCAGTGGCCCTAGTGATTTTGATTAATATATAACTAATATATTATTTCATCTCCTCTAACTCCCATGGCTTCTTTTCCTTAAATGTCTTTATATTCTGTATCTTCATAATGAAAAAAAAAAACAACTCACATAGAGCTTACTATACGAAAGAAATGACTGCATATACTCTCAATAGTGTGCAATGCTGTGGTCTTTTTCCTTTTATCATGACCTGGAACATTTCCATTGATATGGGTGATACCCAACATTATAGCCTATTTATTTATTTTTCATTTTTTGGGATGGGGGTAGCCATTTTTCTAATTAGAAGCAAACTGAAAGGAAAATTGGATTTAATGATTCAGAACAATAAAATCAGGGCTCTTATCTGCTAAGACATCTTCTCCAAGGAGTAATGTCTTCATATTCAGTGCACCAGCTGCCTACAACCTATGATAATCAGATACATTTTAACAGCATGAAGGCTGTCTAAAGAAGTCAAAAAGGAAACTCCTTCAATGAGCAATTTCTTTAGAGTCTGACTATGGGTTTTTGTTGTTGTTGTTATTGTTCAATGCAAATAAATTTCTTTTTGAAATGTCTATTCAGCCTGTTTCTTTTTGAGATCCACTTTAGCCATATTTTCATTTCATGATTAAATCCATCTATACTATAATTTGCTTTACTTCAGAGGAGATAGAGTCATTTGCTTTGAAGTTGAGCACATTTAAGATACTGTGAACTGTATTTCTGAAACTGTATTACTCAAAATGAAATTTTTCTTTTTGCCATTATGCAGGTCAAATGGAAGATTAACACACACACATACAACACACACACACTATAATACAATAATATAAAATAAACATTTTTGAAAAAAAAGGCTTAAAAGATCCACCCTGAAATAAATGTGCCTATATTTATATGGCTATAGAAGAGACACACAATGCTTCCTAAAGCACATGATATATGTGAATATTTATTTACATAAAACAGTGGATGGGTAACTAGCTAGCTAGATGGATAGAAAATTAACCTAAAAAATTGGAATCGATTCAGGAATTCAAAGTACCTGCTCTTAATTTTTAAAATTGAACTTTGGAAGGTGACCAAAATGGTTCATTAAATTCAGATGACCAATGACAGTAGTGTACAAGGTGCACTAAAACTCAAGTAGGTGCCCCTTCTGAAATCTAGAAATAAAGTCAATTTACTCTGTACTTCTGGGGGATAAGTAACTGCCTCGTTTACTGAAAAATACTGTCATCTGAAATATACATTGGACTTACAATACCAGGACTGAACTCATATATCTGAAAAATAAGTAACATTGTTGTTGATGTTTTTACATAACATTGTAAGTTCAGTGAATCAAAAGTTACATTTACAACCATATCAGTTTAGAAGGTGGAAAAGATGGGGAATATTTTGCATGGAATAGCACAAGTCTACCACTATTGCTAGAAAAACAACTCAAAACAATGGTTTATATTTTTTTGTTGTGTGTTAATTTGAAGGGAATCAATAGAAGGTTTTTTTTAATATACAGTATGCTGTGATAATTTTTATATCTTTTTCCATGTTTGTAAAAGGTAAGGATGGAAAAGCTGAGAAGCACAGGGCTTAAATGGGGGTTTAAGGTCCATTCAAAAGGGTGAGGCTCAGTAGATACCATCTGAGGGTGTGTGAATGGAAGGAAGGAAGTTACATCCAGTGCCTCTTCCTTGACTTCATGCCTAGGTCGTTTCTGTTTTGATTAGCAACAAGAACACAGACCACCACTTACCTGCCAAACCCCTCTTTAACAGTCAAGATCCAGCTCAGATGTTACTTCTTCCCTTCTTTCCTCTATGATCTCATAGCATGAGGTTCAGATTTTTATCAGAACTCTTATTATATTTGACTGTAGTTTTCTTTTTAAAGGCATCCTCTTTTTCTCTCTCCTTTTCATCCCTTCCTCCCTCCTTCCCCTATTTTGTTCTTGCTCTCACCTAGGCTTCTCTGCAATGTTAGTATCCCTTCAGAGAGCAAGGAGATCAAATTTTCATCTCATTGATTCATCCATTTGCTTGATACAAACATTTGTTGAGCCCTTACTATAAGACAGGTACTTTACGAGTGACCAATGATACAAAAATTTTTTAAAAATCACAGCTTCCACTATCAAGAGACATTGTATCTAACTGGGAAAACTGACTAGTATATGTATGATCACTGTATTACCTCAAATATATTATGAAGAGTAAAGTGCTATGTAAGATCAAATGGGAAGAACCCTTCATATGGGATGAAAGGGTCCAAGAAAATTTCTTGCAAACAAGGACATTTAATGGGAGGTTTGTAGAATAAATGGGAGGGGAAAGAGTATGTGTAAAGGCTTAGTGGTGAGATAGATCATGATCAGCAAATAGGGAAGAGGTTCCCCATTACTCAAGCATAGAGTGAATGCCTATTGTTTTATCACAGAGTGTGCCATGTAGTAGGACCTTAATAAATGATGAATGAAGACTGAATAAAGCTTTGTGAACAATATCGCATGGTTGACAAGTCTACAAAATGGAGCTTTATTTGCAGACAAAGGAGGTCAGAAAGGGAGTTTAGGGTCTGCTTCTTGCCATCATTCAGTACACAGTATTAACTAGCTAAGGCTTTCAGTGATATGTCAAAATACATCGTGTCTTGAGGGTAGAGAGGTCAAGAATAGCTTTATCTGTCAGGGGTCTTTTTAGGTACCACATATTATGATAAGTAAACAGAGCCAGGCCTTTAGCACCCAAGCGGTGTTTTAGAAAACCTGCACTCTGGTTTTTCATCTCTCAGATGTTTTGGATTTCAAAATTCTTTTCATTTCCTGTTTCTCTTTCATTTAAAAACCACACAGGAATCCTCCCTGTATGCCAGACACTATACTATATACTCACAAGGATACAAAAATGTTAAGACACGAAAGACTTAGTCTAGAGGAAAAGACAAACTCATTAAGAACTCTCTTCTTCTCAGGGTTCTGCTAGAAGTAAATAGTGGGAAACTTGAGGGGTTTCTTGCAAGTTACCTAGCCCACCTGCTATTAAATGTTCCTTCTTTTTTATTTTTTAATTTTTTTTAACGCTTATTTATTTTTGAGGCAGGGAGAGACAGAGCATGAACGGGGGAGGGTCAGAGAGAAAGGGAGACGCAGAATCTGAAACAGGCTCCAGGCTCTGAGCTGTGAGCACAGAGCCCGACGCGGGGCTCGAACTCACAGACCGCAATATCATGACCTGAGCCGAAGTCGGACGCTTAACCGACTGAGCCACCCAGGCGCCCCAAATGTTCCTTCTTATATCGGCCTGTGTGAAGGGGTAAGGTCTCTTCACCATAGCTATTTTTATTTATGGAGCATCATGATGTACTTTGCATTTGATATATGTATTCTCTCCTTAATCTTCACCATAACTCTTTGAGGGAATAATTTTGATTTCTAATACAAAGAAGCTGAAGCTGTTTACTTATAAAGGTTAAGTCATTTGCTTAAATTCATACAACTAATAAGTGATAGAGACAGATTTTGCAAAGGCATGTCTCTCATTCTTAAACCCTGGTTTTTGAATTTCTTTCCTGACATTGCCTTCTTGCCAAGCATATCATGATCCCATTCCCCAGACTCTTAAGTGAATGTAAAATCAATCCAAGATAAGTATCACGATAATACATTCTAGACCTTATTCTCCACTCCCCCAAACAATATCACATCTGTGTTTCCCTTGCACTGACTCTGTGTGTGTGTGTGTGTGTGTGTGTGTGTAATACATTTAGGTACAGCCAGGCCAGGAGCAGCATGAAACATATACAATCATTTCCCCAGGATTTTTTAACACAGCAAAATATTCCTTAATCATAAAAAGGTAACGGGTTGAAACCAGTTATAGTCATGCATCACTTCCTCATTTAAAATGATGCCTCTCCTAATAATGTAATTTCACAGAACAATAAACAAAACAGCCATCTATTTGGTTTTTATATTTCATCTCAGGATCAGGAGCAAGAGTTTCTGATATTTGAGAGGATTCTTTGGGCAATCTTTGAGAAAAGTGTTTAAGAAAATCACAATGTGAAAAATAAGCAAGGGTGGAAGGGGGAATCTTGTCTGCCTGAGCCCTCTGCTTGATAAAGCGGAACAGCCGCTTCTCCATAAACGAAGGAAACTGTAAGGTTTAGACTGTGTTTTCATTTTCCAAAAGTAGGCCATTTTCATGTCTAATCAATTCTCTGGTTCATCAGAATAGTTAATTGCTGAGAAAGTCATCTGATCAAAACAACTGGACCTTATCAACTACCTGGCAATGCAGTGGGGTTTTCAGTCATCAGCCTCAATTGACTCAAAAGTGGGTGATTTACTCAGCTTTAATCAGAGGAGTGAGGCTATTACAAAGCTTGACTCTGCTTTGCAACAGGGCCATGGTGGACTCAAATGTAGTTGCCATTGGTTATAGCAGTAGGAGCACAAACCTTAGAATCACAAGTCTTAATTTGAAACCACCTCTACCATTTAGAGATGACTTTTGCCAATTTGATTTTTTCAGTGTTCCTTCAACTGTATAATACTAAAATTAATATCTACTGCAAATAGGGAGAATGTAAAATAGCATGAAATAGTAAACTATGAGTATATCCTAGTTCTGTTCTATTATCCTGTAATTAAAAGGCAATCCTAGCAATACAAGCACGTAGCTGGAGAAAACATGATTCTCTATCTCACCATAACTATCTAACTCGTTAAATAACTTTGGTTGAAATAAAGCACGATGTTTACTTACACACTTTTTTGACAATTGTATCATAGCAGTGGAAAATGGAAACGATACCATTCTAATAAATCATCTTAACAGCTCAGTAAGTTTTTAATGTTGGCTTAGCACTTTTATCTCTTTAAAGAAAAATGAGATAGACATAAAGAGTTTTCTGCTATTATTCTGCCTCTGCAAACTTCCAGAATATACCATAAGGCACTGTGCATTAGGAACACATTGCATATCCTGACTTTTTTCTTCCTCAAACCTCAGAGGGGATTTAAATGTTAACCCCAAAATGTCATATAGTAATAATAAAGCCCTCTCTTCTTTCCATTACGGACTAAGGGCAATGTGTTAGTTCCAAAGATATATTCCTTTGGCTTATGAATCAGATAAAAAAAAAAGTTGCATCAAGAAATATCATGGTCTCTTTAGTGGATGAAGCCCACCTCTCCTTAACCATTTTTTAATATGTAGTGGCAAACTAAAAATATGGAGCTCTGAATAAGTGATAACATTATATGTATGGGGGGTTCAATAGGCCGAGGTCTTCCACTTTTCAATTGACAACCCTGAAATGCTAGAAATTTGCAATAACCCAAGGAATTCTTTAGCTTTTGTGTAGAAATTGGTGGCAAAAATAGTCAAGTTTTTACATAAAACTAGTTATTTACTATCCTTACCACCACTAAAATATTTCTAATTTTTCATTTCTGTCTGTTCTTTGTTGGTTTCTTAACCTTATCAAAAATGTTGCCCATGGTGTTCATTTGGACCTGAATTTCATATATTTAAGTTGAGAAGTGAAGGAAAAGAGGGGTAGAAGCAAGAAATTGAAGATAGCCTAGACAGCGTGTAATGAGATTTGCAATTACTCAACAAACATGTATTAAATCACTGCCTTTGCAATCCCCTGAGGCACCTACAAGGATAAGTTAGACATATCTACAGATTGCTCCCATTGAGTTAGATACACATGTCTGATTCCCAAAAGCCATCAGGAAGGACTCTGAGTAAGTAATCCCCATGTTGATAGAGGAGGGATAGTGCTTTCCTACAACGTGTGTGTGTGTGTGTGTGTGTGTGTGTGTAATTTTAAGTAGTTTGTTACAACTCTGTTATTTTTTTTTAATGTTTACTTATTTTTGAGAGAGAGAGAGACAGAGACAGAGACAGAGACAGAGACAGAGACAGAGTGCGAGCGGGGAGGGGCAGAGAGACAGGGAGGTACAGAATCTGAAAGAGGCTCCAGGCTCTGAGCTGTCAGCACAGAGCATGACTTGGGGCTCAAACTCATGAGCCACTAGATCATGACCTGAGTGAAGTTGGAGGCTTAACCGACTGAACTCCCCAGGTGCCCCTAGTTTATTGCAACTCTTAAAGATTCATATGCATATGCTTCATTCCAATGCTGATTGAGTGATTGAGAACAGCTGGCTGGAGCACAGTGTAGAAAAACACCCTGAGGTTGCTTGCAGGCTTGACAGAAAAGGACCCTGGTCAGAGTGTTGGCCACATGAATGAGGTAAGTGAAAGGCACCAACTGTGTTTTCAATGTATCATCCGAGGACCCGCAAGATAAAATTCAAGCTTACTACTATGGCATACAAGATGTGTACTCCATATTGCATCCTATATTTTGGCATAGCACAAAGGATAAGATACTTACAGTTTACTTGATGTGTCATACTGTTTCATATCTCAGAATCTTTACTCACACAACTCCTTTTTTCTGGGATAATGTATTTCTCATCCCAACATCACTTTCCCAGAGACTTCTGATATCACTATAGCCTAAACAGATCTGACTTAGTTTGTTTCCCCGTATTACTCTGTAGAGGACTTTAGCATACTACTATATATATATACACATATACACACATATATATACACATATATATACACACACACACACACACACACACACATACACACACACACACACACACACACATATATAATGGCATTGTTTGCATTTACTATCACATGAGTGATCTATTTCTGGGCAACAAATTTGCTCTAGAACTTAATAGCTTAAAATAACAAATATCTGTTTTCTCATGGTGTCTTTATCAGGAACCTAAGATTGGCTCAGTTGATGGTCCTGGCTTAAGGTCTTTTATTAGTTTGTGGTCACGGTTTTCAGCCAGGGCTGCGGTCATTTCAAGATCTGATGGAAGCTGAAAGATCCATTCCCAAGCTCGCTCATATGATTGTTGTTAAAGCCTCAATTTCTTTCATGCCATTGGACTGAGGACCTCAGTCCTTCACTGTACCAGTGGGTTGCTCCATTGGCTTCTCACAACACAGCAACTTGCTTACCCCAGTACAAGTGATTCAAGAAAAGAAAGAGGCCCCAAGGCAGAAGCCATAGTCCTTTTAATAATCTAGTATCAGAAGTGACATCCCATTCTATGCCACATTCTATTCATCAGAAACAAGTTAGTAAGTTTAGCACACACTTAAAAGAAAGATATCACACAAGGGCATGAATACTGAGTCAGGAATCATTGCCAGTCATCTAAGAGTCAGCCTACCACATACAGTATCTTCCCCAACTGGGATGAAACTAAAATTAACTTCTCTGTGTTTTGCTATTATCTGCCTCATGTCTGGCACAGAAAATACAGAAGAAAGGAAGAAGAAAGTGTGGGAGAAAGAGACAGTGAGAACCACCAAAGTCAAATTACGAAGTAAATCCCTTAAATAATTGGAAATGACCAATCTATAAAACTATTATTTGGAAGAAATAAACACAGTTTTAATATCTTAACCAAGTTTCCAATTCATGAAATTTCTAGTAATGTGGGCTTTGATTACAATATTTAACAGAAAAAGAATTTGCAGCTTAACAACTGTTACATAGGTCTAGAAAAGAGTCTCTGAAGTTAGAAAAAAAGACCAATTATGTTCATTCTCCCAGTTCATAGAGGTTCCTTGCAGTATATTTTGTGACTCTTCCAAAAGGCCCTGTGGCTGAAACACTGGCATTTTGGATGCAGTTTTATGTAATAAACAGAAGTTCAATTAACTTAAATGGACTATCTGAAATGTTTTATCTGAAGTGAATTCTAATTTAGGCTGATTTCTTCTCAGATGCAAGATGGAAAAATGTCCAGCCTCTTGCTTAAAAATACTTGATGTGGCATTTTTTTCCCTTTGAAGTGTAGCTTTTACTCACATACTCCCTTCCTCTCTCCTTAAACATATAGATGATGGGAAAACACACATGATTAAAATCTGGTCCCTGCTCTCAGAATCCAGGGTACACACATCCAGACAGCCATCCAACCAAATAACCATAACATAATGTGAATGTACTAGTATGTAAAATAACCACAATATGTGAAATAATATCATGTTTATGTAATACACAAAGTACTGTAGGGTCATAGGAAAAGGGTGATTATTCTTGCCTGGGATAAATCAGAAGGTCACACACATTAGATATGATATAAGCCTTAATAAGAAAAAAGTAAATATATAGTGGTTTGTCATCTTCTTTAAAAGAAAGAAGTAATAGGAGGAAGATGATTTATTTATGGGTCAAATTTCCTGAAACATTTACTGAACTGTACCAAAAGCCGACTTTGACATTAAAAGACATTATTTGACCTACCATTGTATTGGATTTCAATAAATTATTCTGTCCTAATAAACATCAATTTAATTAGTAAAATAACAAAATATTTACTATTCCACATTAAATAGGAGCATTTCAATTGTTGTTTCAAAAAAAGAAAGGAAATAATGATGAAGAATCACAAAGCAAAACCTTCCTTGTCACTGTTCAGAGAGGCAACTATAATAGTTTCCAGTTCAGCTTAACTGTGATTCACTTTGTAGCAATTTAAATATACATACAATAAATTTATTCACATGAGTTAATTTGATTGTAGCTTTAGAACTAATGAAGGACAGTTTTAATGCTTTCACCTGAATTCTGTCTCCATTTTCTTTGCATTTATGGTCACATTAATCATGAAAGTAGAATAGGAAAATGTTCTAACATATACTTTAACACTTTTAAGACAAAGGATTCTTATGTTTGTATTTTATTCTGATTAATTACTATAATAGAACATTGAAGATAAAAGGGCTGTTAACTTAAGCTTTAACTGTATGTTCAACTTATCAGCCAAATACACTGAAGATTAATCACAATTCCATTCACAGAAAACCAATGTTTTATGAAGACTTGTTTGAAATTCTAGAGAGAGTTTGAACAGGTGGGAAGTGACGCTATATAGCTCTGAAAGAATATGCATCTTTTTTATTCCAATCTTGGGTTCTCTTAAAAAAAAACCTGGGGGCAGGAAGACTAGACAACAACTGAGCATTCTTAGACATAACTTTTTAGCATCAAAATAGCTATCATCTCTCTGAAATAGCAGTGAATTGCAGAGGTGGAATAGCTAAGATGGTTTGGTGATGGGGCATTACTGAATAAAATTCAGAGTTGGAATTTAGAAAGTATATAATACATGATCTGGAAGACTTTCTAAATTAAAAAAAAAATTCCAAGTTAGTCAACTCTGTCCTCCCCTCCCAGCTACCTTATTCCAAACCTATAAAATGGGAAGATCTAGACCATTGGATATAGAGATTGTTGTCTATAGTTCTTTCCTCTTATTTTTTCCACAGATATCATTTGCAAATCTGTATGTCAGGTATTGTGCTGAGCCAGATTGGCCTCTCGACTTAAGGTTTTATGACCCAGCAAGAGGAGACAGACCTCATTAAACATAACACTGTGCTGATGGAAAGGAGGTACAGATTGGAGATCTATTTCTAAAAGTGAATACAGTAATCTTGATTAGAGACTTGAGAAATGCTATTTTTTCTTTTCTGCATTTGGCTTCTATCAAGCTGAAGGTGTTCTGTTTCAACATTCTCCATAAATACCTCACTCTCTTCTGCTTTCTGGTCCAAAACTGTCAACATATTTTCTTCAAATGGGAAGGTTAAAACAATCTAACACAAATGTTTCTCTTTACTTTCTTCTCTGATCCATCATTTGAACCCACCTTTATTTCATTCTCTACTTTCATTCACATCCTGGATTTTCTCTATTCTTTTTGAAATGTTTACTGGCCTTTTTTTCTTTGCAAGTGTTCTATTCTTAATATTAACATTTGCACAAAAGAAAAAATAAGGGAGTTGGAGTGCTCATGTGGCTTAGTGGGTTGAGCATCCAACTATTGATTTTGGCTCAGGTCATGATCCTAGGGTCCTGGGATTGAGCCCTTCATCAGGCTTGGGGCTAAGCATGGAGCCTGCTTAAGATTCTCTCTCTCTCTTCTTCCCTCTTCCCGTCTCCCTTGCATATGATCTCTCTCTCTCTCTCTCTCTCTCTCTCTCTCTCTCTCTCAGATTAAAGAAGAAGAAGCAGAAGCAGAAGAGAAAAGAAAAGAAAAGAAAAGAAAAGAAAAGAAAAGAAGAGGAAGAAGAAGGAGGAGGAGAGAGAAAGAAAGAAAGAAAGAAAGAAAGAAAGAAAGAAAGAAAGAAAAAGAGAAAGAAAAAGGAAGGAAGGAGGGAAGGAAGGAAGGAAGGAAAGAAGGAAGGAAGGAAGGAAGGAAGGAAAGAAGGGGGAGAAAGCATTGGTATAACCTATAAAGAATATATTTTACCATTCTACAGATGGTTTAGACCACTCCATATTATCTCCTGAACAAAGATAACATGTAAATTTTTCTTTTCTCACACTTTCATTCACTTTTTAAAATGTATTACCTTTTATCAAGGCTGGCTTTTTTTTTTCTTTGGCAAATTTTACTTTTGGGAAAAGTACTATATCACACATAGAATTTTTTATAGTAAAAAACATAGGATAAGCATTTGATTCATAAGTATTCAGACAAAATCACTAAAGAGAAGATTTAGGCACTAGAGACCAACTTCTATAGGATATAAGCACTTTAATTCATGCTAAATGAATTAAAGGGAAAAGAACTTCATTGTAAAGTAACTCAATTCTTATTTATCATAAGTCATTTTAACCATGTTTCATAATTTGATGATCTAAAAGTTTTAGGAGTGTGTAACCTAAGAATTACTCCTATCACATCTATAATAGAAGTATTATCATGCATAAGAAGTAAGGTTGTTGTGCTTTGCTGCCAGGAAAACTCCTAAATTAGGAAAAGCTACAACACCTCATCTTCTAAGTCTATGGAAACACTCAGTGAGGCAATGGATAAAACAGGAGTTGCCCCACATAACTTCTCATGAACTCAGCTATGAAGTTTGATGCCCAACTGTCATTCCATCTCCCTTCAAGATTTCTGCAAAGGACTAATGAACTTAATGAAGAATGAGAATGTAATGGAAGACGAACAACGTAGACTGGTTGTTGGAATGCAAGGTTATATATCTGCCCCTTGATCTCCATTCCTGATTTATAGGGTTATAATGAGAATATGCCTTCTACTTTGTGCATAAATCAGTTCTCTCCTTGGACAATAGAGCATAAGACTACGGAGGAAAGTGATACAACAAAAGACCAAGTAATATTGCAGTTATTATGTACAATGGGGTCAATAGAGAGTAATAAAAATCAATACAAAAGATAACAGAATGAACAAAACTTGGTAAAGTCTTAGATAAATCAATAGAAACAGTGGACTGGGAGAATGTGAGGTTTTAGAGGAGTAAATACTGATTGACTGACAGGCTGGTTCATGTTCTTGCCACTTACTTCATTCTTTGGACTTCTATTTGTGTCTGCCAGCAGGATCCACAGTAAAGAGCAGTTCCTAGGAATCCCAACTTGGAGCTTTATTAATACCTAGTCCTTCTTTCTGTTCTTAACATAATCAATAGCCCAGTCTATAGTATCTCAGAAGCTTTTGAACAAATTTTCCACAGTAACAACAGGCAACTACAAAAATTTTAAACATTTTTTAACTTGATAAAGTCAAGACTTAAATCCATTCTTCATACAACAGTAAATACTTTTGAGATCCTAACAATATGAAATCTTAAGGGAGATTCATTTCTTCTAAGACTTTTGTAACCTAATCATTTTGACTATTGGCACTGGACCTAAATGTATGTCATAGTACCTGGAAATAGTGACTAGCTCAGTCAGGTCTCTGGCAGGAAACAGATGGGATAGTCTGTCTGGGGGAGAAAAATAAATAATATAAAGGTGTGAGAAGGTGTGAGAAATAAAGAAGAGTTATTGCAGTACTCCAGGTCTAGCAAACAAGAAAGTCCTTACCACAAGGCCCAAAGAAGAAAGATTAAGGAATGGTTATTGGGACCTTGAAAGCATGCTTCAATGGACAGGGCCACCTGATAGGAGCAGTAGCATTTAGTAAAGGAATGAAGCCACTCTGTGAAAGACCTGGCAGAGAGTCAATTTGGGATTAAATATCCTAACCTCATTCTTCTTCCCATCTCTAATCTCTTGATACTGTCTCCATTGCTTAAACTCAGAAAGCCAATGGGTGAAGAAGGAACACATGCCAGTCTTTCAGGGAGTATAGAAAGGTAGGGAAGGATGAAAAGGGGTTCTGAAGGACAAACATAATATATTTGGCACATAAGACCCTTCCATAATCTGTCAGTGCAGCATAAAAATGCTGCCAGACAATTAATTCATTTTTTCCTCATACCATTTTTAACAGTTTAAATTTTCATTGCTAACACTGTAGAGCTAGCTACCTCTTCCTCCCCCAGATATATTTAAAACAATGAAAAAAAATTGTTCTATACAAGAATACAAAATAAGTGATTTATGAGTATGGGTAAAATTACAAAGTTGGAAGCATTAGCTTTGCTTCCAGTAATCTAGTTTTCTTTCCTTGTTCCACCAAAGGCCTAGGGCTCTCATGATGACCCCCTTTCTTAGCCTCTTGACCTCTGTAGCTGTTGAAAACTGACATCATTTAGCTAGTTTTTTTTTCTCTCCCAACCCAGCTATTTGCAAAGAGTGGGGATAATTTAAGCTTATATATCTTCACTAATGCCATTGAAGGTTAATACCTTTGCCTTACATTTCAGAAAGACAGGTATGAAAGATAACTTTAATGTCAGCAAGAAGTAAGAATAAAGGAAAATATCACACAATTGCCCCATATGCCAGTATCCTCGTGGTAGTCACAGTGGTATTTATTAAATACTTGTGGTTTTCCTTGACATCTGGTATTATTGCACTTCCTTCCATAGTTGTGGCCATGTGACTTGCTTTGTCCAGTGTGATATGTGTCACTTCTAGGGGAAACTTTAAGATCCAATATCTGATTCATATTGCTATCTCCTTCTCCCTGCCATGGGGCCAAACAATGTTCCAGAGAGTGGCTTCCCTGACAGCCAAGATTCTGAACTGAGTATAACATGCTGGATATATGCCACCAACAAGCAATACATCTTAGGTTTCTTTGAGACTCTGAAATTTGGTCTTATTTGTTACCATGGCCTAACAGAGCCCAGGATGACTGACAGAATACTAACCTAATCACTAATACTAATACTAATCACTAATATCTTACTTCTACACAGTGATAACTTGTTATCCTCAAAATCTTAATTTTTATTATTTTGTTTTTAAAGAGCAAAAATATACTCAGGGGCATGAACATTTTGTGTACTGATAGATCTGGGATATAGAAGGCTCAAAAAATTCTGGGATATTAAATACGCAAACTTAAGTGATTATATTTCATAAGGCAAAGATTTAAACAAAAGTGTAAATAGTGTGATTGTATCAAGTTACAGGTGTACTTTCAATGAAACATACAAGGACATTTATAAAAATGTGCTTATAGAAAAATGTTTTATAGCTCCTCAGAGGAATTTGGAAATATTGCCACTCTGGAAAAAGTAATCCCTAAATTATGAGGCTACAAGGTTATTTCTGATATTCCCAAACTATTGTCCTAATGAGTTCTTTGTATTTTTTTTTTGTTTCTTAAATTGTCTAGAGCTTTTTAAGTTGAAGTTAGGCCTTTAAAAAAAAACATAGAAGAGGAACAAGAAAACAAAAACTCTGCAAATAAAAATAATTTACCTTTGGATATAATTAAAAGACATAAATGTCTCAGAGAATGCTTTTCTGTTTCAGCCTTGAGTGCTCTATGGAGTGGAGGTAAAAACAGAGATCACATTAAAATGAAATTAATCAGCTGAAACATACTACATATGCCTCAGTGATTAACAAGAATATTTTATTTCTATCAGTTATGCAAATGAGAACAAGGTATTTTAAGGAATTCTCAGTTTGCATATTAATTCAGAATATATAAAACAATTTGAATAAAAATGACCTAGAGGCATATATCAAAAAGTCTGTATACAAGCACAGCATTACAAACTCATTGGCCCTTTTGTGGTATGTTTACTCATCCTTTTCATCAGGAAGTTTACATCTTAAACTAATTTTCACTCAAATAAAGAAGACTTTTGTTTCAAGAGAAATGTATAATCTATCACTTCCCTAATCTTTTATGGATTTTAGCCTACAGTTCATATTACATATTCTTAAACTTCAGGGAACACCAAATTTACGTTGGGCACTTAATAAAAACACAGATGCCACTGTGATTCCAGAAAGTTTGATTTGCTGGTCAGAGGTCAGATTTCCCAGGTTATTTCTGATGTAAGAGGTCTAGTCACTATCTATTGAGAAATCGCTCAAGACAGGGCCCTTGACACCTTGTAAAGGTATTGGACATTGATTTTCTGAGTTTTCATTGTGCATTTATAGATACAATGCTTTTTATAAACATCTTCTTCTCTAACAACAAAGGGGAAAAGAACGTTTTATCCTATTGATTTATTTTCCTCGATAAAGAGTAAACTATTCATTTTTATGAAGTGAATAAACCATTTATTATTCAAGTCACTTATTGAGATTTATTGCAAGCAAATAACTCTCTAGAAGGGTCTAATTTGCAAAAATTAGGCTGTTATAACTTATTGTGTTTAAGAATGTGTTAATTGTCTCTGACTTCCTTGAAGCCAGACACATCTAACTTCATCCACTGTTTCTTATTGAGAATACTCTTCAAAATTTACATTGATTAGACCATTTTATTATTGTTTTACTGCTTCATAAAAACATTTCAGCCACTGGCAATGCCTTTGTACAAGCGTATGTCTTTCTACTTGACTTGTGTGAATTCTACAGGCTCTCATTTTCCTAGGGATCTCTGTGATATTTCCTGAACATAATAAAAACATTGTTCAGTTTTACAGAATATAAAAATAAATGGACCCTACTAATTGTCATTTGGTCAGCTTACTTTGCATTTCTGTTTATTTCTTCTTTAAGGACAAATGAAATACATAGTAGAATAACTGGAAAATATTTAGCAAAAAATGAATAAATGAATGACCACTCCCTAATCCTACCAGATGTAGATACTGTTACCAGCTCCTTTACCAGATGTAAATACTGTTAAATGTTTACTTTATATAATTTAAATTTTTTATGCTAAGAGTACATACAATTAAAAAAAATCAGTTCTATGTTGTGTAACCTACTTTTTTTCCTATTTACCTACCTATTTCCTTCTTTAATTCTTATCACCTATTCCTCTGTCTTATGCTCCCTGTTTTGTTGTTTCCAGGTTTACTGAGGTATAATTGGCAACAATAATGTGTAAGTTTAAGATATACAACTGTAATAATTGACACATGTTTATATTGCAAGTGTTTACCGCAGCAAAATTAGCTAATAAATCCTTCACCTCACATAATTACCTTTTTTTGGGGGGTGTTGTTATGGTGAGAATATGTAAGATCTACTCTCATAGCAGGTTTCAAATATACAAGACAGTATTGTTATCTGTATCACCATGCTGTACGTTAGATCCCTGGAACTTACTCATCTTATAACTGAACATTTTCACCATTTGACCAATATCTCTCCATTTCTCTCACCCTCGAGCCCCTGATAACCAGCAGTCTACCCTCTGTTTCTATGATTTTGACATTTTTGAATTCCACATGTGAGTATATACAATATTTGTCTTTCTCTGCTAGCTTATTTTAAGTAGCATAATGCCCTCAAGACCCATCTATGTGTCCCATTGTGCAAATGGCAGAATTTACTCCTTTTAATGGCTGAATAGTATTCCATTATAGATATATGTCACATGTTCTTTATCCATTCATTTGTTGATGGACGTATAGGTTGTTTCCATGCCTTGGCAACTGTGAATAAACCTTCAATAAACATGGAAGCCCAAATATCTCTTTGAGATAGTGATTTCATTTCTTCTGGATATATGCCCAGAAATGGGATTGTTGGATCATATATATGGTAGTTCTATTTTTAACTTTCTGAGGAACCTCCATATGGTTTCCATAGTGGCTGTACCAATTTATGTTCCTGGTGCACTGACAGTGCACCAGGAACCCCTTTTCTCTATTTCCTCATTAACTCCCTGGTTTTAGAGCCAAAGCTGCAAATGTTTCAATTAGATGCATTAACATTCATTTTATTTTAAAATATAGACTCTCCTTGCAAAGGAAACAAAGAGATTGCGTTCAGGAGAGGTCCAGGGTCCTCTGCTGAATAATTATACACTCATTTTTCCTGAACGAATCTACATTTCATTCAGGAGTGTGATCACTGATATGTGAATTCTTATGTCATTTAAATATATTCTTATTATAATTCATGGTCTTTCATTAGATGAGATCATAATCCCCTGGTTATAAAGGCATATAAATATAGTGGTAGAAAATTTGTTTTCTTTGGTAGAACTTCATTACATACTATACACTTTAATATGCTTGATATACTTGATATTATTAGCCTAAACAATGTAAATTTTTACAAATTGAGGATTTCTAAAGATGAGACCCCCAAATGGATGTACTGATAAGCTTTAAAGTAAGGACTACTCTACTTATAATTTTATATGAACCATGGCATGTGCAAAAGCAGAAGAGGAAAGAATAGTATGTTGACAGGCCAAACAGACAATGGATGAAACATGAAAAGGAAGGTATGTTCTTGTACCATTTACCCTGCTTCTATCTTCTACCAAGTGCTCACCACTGTCCTTACTAAGAATGGCTGGGTAAGTGTATTAGAGTAACAACAACAACAACAACAACAACAACGACGACGACGACAACATTTATCCAGTGCTAACCATGTGCCAGGCACTGTACTAAGAGCTCTATGGGTCATGTCTTTAAGCCTTCCAACAACCCTGTGATTGCCTTGTTTAAGTTAACTTGGCAAAGGTCACAGAGCTAGTAAATGATGGTGCTGGAAGCCAGAGTCCAGACAATGTGCTTTTAACCACTCCACCATGATAATGTTCTCAATGAAAGCATATGTTCTTATGTGCTGTATCTTAACTTTTACTTTCAGAACCTATCATTAGTTCTTGATTCACTCAATTCTGAGTGCTTTTTCAAGGCAGGGATGATAAACTTTCTGTTGTGCAAAACAACTTATTACTTCTCATTTGATATTTGCCATGTTCTTCCCAATGCCCCCAGTGCCTAAATACACTGAGGATTGCAATTAAAGCCACAAACCTAGCTCATCCTCCACAGATCTGGCATAATCTGGCATCACCTGATTTGCATCTGTTGGAAAAGGAATAAACCTGAGAAATAACTATGTACATAGCAGTAGCCTGTGAAGGAGACAAAACTATGTCACTGTAGGTGGGGCTCTAGCAACATTTAAAATAATTACACATATTTTACTATTCCCTTTGTTTCATCTCAATAAAATATGTCATGTCCGTATGTGATCACATCTAAAAAAAATTAGTACATTGCATAGGAAATAGTATTCAGAGCTGTGGAAGAAACTTGAAATTACACGTTTTGGAAGCAAATCTTACACAAAAATTCAAGAAGGCAAAGGGGAAAAAATGAACCACTGCTGCCTAATGACAAAGTTACCTCTTGGTGGCAACATTTTTAAAGATGATATTCTGTGGCTATAATTCTTTTCGTGATTAACTTTTAACCAGAAGGTAAAAGAATATTATGGGTTATGATTTACTACTTCACATTACTGGGGGTATTTGCATTCAAAAAAAGAGACATTCTACCTGATCTCATATGTAATTAATTCTCCTGATCTGCACAAATGGTCACACAGTATTTAAGAAGACACATCAAAATTTTAGTATTATTCAAAAAGACAGACTAAGATATAAAATTATGCAGAAAATATATAATTTTATGATCTGGGAGGAAGTTTTTCTTTCATCCAAGGATTCTAGGGAATATTTATTCTTCATTTTTACCTTGAATTATACGTATTATTATTATGCTTATTATTCCTACCAGCAGTTTATAGAATGAAACACAAATGAAAGAATCCCAGAGTTTTGCAGCTACTCTGAAGTGTCGCCACAATAAATTCAGAATAACAGAACCTGAATATGCTCCACGGTCCATTTTGCATTACAGGTGCCTCCCAAGGATGCTATCACATATGCCCAAGCACTTATATTGTAGGATTTATATTGTTGAAGCCATATTGTAAAATTTCAAATACTGGAGCTCTTGGCCATTTGAAGCTGGGTTGCAGAGGACCACAATGTTAAGAGCACAAATTTTGAACAGGGTCCAGATCCCTAACACTTATTAGCTGTTCGTCCTTGGGCAACAATTTAATTAACATCCACCCCATTGGACAGACCTTGGCTTTTTCCTTTTTCCTCATCACCTCATTCAATCAGTTACTAAGTCTTGCCAATTCTATTTCCTAAACTTATCTTTACTTCATTCATTTGTCTCTACCGTTTTCACTTCAAGGCACTGTTATCTTTCCCCTTCACCCCTGCAAAAGCCTCCTAAATGGCATTCCTTCATCCCTTTGTGCTGTTTTCCAGTCCATGCCCTAAACAGCAGCCAGAATAATCTTTCACAGAGCAAATATGATTATAGTTCACTCCTAATTAAAACAAACAAAATACAAATACAAAAGACAAAATACAAGTACAGAAGACAAAAGTAAGACTTTGAAGACAAAAGGCGTTTGTCTTCACATTCCCTTTGGGCTCAAATCTAAAATTAACAGGTGGCCTGCAGGAAGACCGAGTAAGATCCAAAGTCTCCTTCCTAGGCTCCCTCTCACTCTGCAATCATACTAACTTCCCTCTATTTTCTGAAAAGTGTATCCTCCTTTCCCATCTCTGAACCTTTGTAGATGCTCCTCTCTTTGCCCTGAATAATCTGCCCTCTTCCCCCAACCCCACTGCCAATCTCTCTTTGGTTGTTTAGCTCTTATACTTGTGGACTCAAAAACCTTCCCTGACTCCCCCCACCCTGCAACCAACCAGATCAGGTTTGTCTGCTATATAATCTCATACCCCTTCTGGATTTCTCTGTAGCACTTTTCATAATCGAAACTAACAGATATGTTCTCTAATTACTTGTCTAGTATTTCTCTAGTGAGTTGATGGAAATCCACCTTCCATCAAAACATAAATTCAATGAAATTATGTGAATAAGAAATTGTACAATGAAATTGTATAAACAGGGCCAACTTTGTGCAAGAGACATAACAGACAGTTAATCAATAGCTGTTGAATAAATCAGTGGAACACTACACCTCAGGTTTCCTTCTGTGGAATAATAATAATAATAGGAATAGAAATAATAATGCTTATTTCATAAGATTGTGATGGAGGTTGATGAGATATCATGCCTAAGGCCCTAAACACAGTACCTTTAATATAGTAGGCACTCTAAATTGATAGCATTTTAAAAATATAATTTTAAACACCTTAAACTCCTGTGATGATACAATTTACATTAACCTAGTAAATTAATTACTTATTTTTACTTTTTATTTTTTTTTAGGTAACACTAATTGAGAACATGGGCAAAAGAGACCAAAATAATCACTTAGAAGCAAGTTGCTTATTTGTATAAACCTAGCATATTAGATTAAAACCATGCTTTCACTATTTAAAAAAATAAATAAGGGTGTTCTATGTGAGAGATGATTAAAATATAAATGCATACCTAACACTGGACCAGTATATAAATTACCCAAAATTGTTAACTGGTTTATACCACAGAGCTTTAGGTTTCTTGATTAATGTAGGAACTCAGCTCTTTTTACTGTGATCAACTTGGCATATCAATCAATCAATCAATCAATAAAAAGAATAGACGTTGATCACAGTAAGACAGTGAAATGTCTCTCAAGACATCTTTGTGGATAAAATCGAGGATTATGGTCCTATTGGAGGAGTCAAAATGTTCTAATTTCAACTGATGTTAATCAGAAGAGAGTTCTCTATTCTTTTCCCTATCCTGCTCATTTTTATCAATGAAGCTTAAAGACAGAAAAGTTATGTTTCTCCAATGAGCATATTACTTATAGCTGAGAATGAGGGAGTGGGGACAGTGAGGGAGATAGCTAGCCTATTTCCTGGCAGAGTTGATCAAGATCCAAAAATATCTTGAAAAGATAGAATAAAGGACAACATTAAAAATGTCATAAAATGCTACATGGGTTTGAAAGTTGTACAAATGCAAAATAGGAAAGACTTGTCTGGGTAACTACAAGGTTACATTTTTTTAAAATCCTACAACTGTTAATGGTTAATGATGTGACTGGTAGTAAAAATTAAACAACAGCAGCCACAAGAATCATTTACAAGCTACCATAATGAAATTTTTAGATTTTATTAATAGACATGTAAAGAATTAGAAAGCATTTTGCCTATGAAATTTCAAGTCTCACATTTTCAAGATTTTTGATAAGTTACAATGAAGAGAGAAGGCAACCATTAAAAATATTTTGCATACTTATTGTATGTATAGACATATATGTTAAGGTACATTTTAAGAGGGGGAAAAAAAACACAGCTCTTGATTCCAAGGAACTTACAGTTTCAAAAAGGGGAGGATCCAAATGCAGATAATGATAATAGAAATGAGAAATTGAAAGGCTCAGAAATGAAGTAAAGCTAAAAATGCTGTGGAAATCAAAAACAACTCCTACTGATCATGAAGAACAAATGACTTCCAGGTGATGGTGGCATTTAAGCTGGGCCCTGAAAGATTAGTAGAATTAGGCATATGGAAATAGTACACCAGATACAACAGTGTCAGAAAAGTATGGCCACAATAATAACAGGGATGAGTTTGGGAATGGTGAATTATCCATTTTGACTGAAAGGTAGAGCAAATCAAGGGAAGTAACAAAGGAACAAATGAAAGAAATACCACTAGTAGTATAGGGATGTAGGTGGCCTGTCAAGGAGATAGACAGAACTTATTTTGTGGGTGAGGAGCCTGTGTAGTTCAGTCAATTAAGCTTCCGATTTTAGCTCAGGTCATGATTTCATGGTTCATGAGTTCAAGCCCCGTGTTGGGCTCTGTGCTGACAGCTCAGAGCCTGGAGCCTGCTTCAGATTCTGTGTCTCCCTATCTCTCTGCCCCTCCCTCACTCATGCTCCTTCTCTCTCTCTCTCTTTCTCTCTCTCTCTTTCAAGAATAAATAAACATTAAAAAAAAGTTTTAAAAAATTAGAAGAAACTTACTTTGTGGGCTATGGAATCGTATATCTTTATCTCTTTATATATACCTATCTATCTATCTGTATCTAGTCAAAGCCTCGCTACATATTTAAGACCTAAATATTTGAATGGGAGAAATAACAGTTCTAAAACTCATTGTACAGAAGTAATCTTAGTTACCCCATCGAAAGAGACCTCAAATTAAGTTACAAAAGCAAGCTGAAATATTCAGTAGTTTCTGCCTGTGTTAGAAAGTTGGCTGTGGCTGACTCTCTTTTTCTTACCTTCTGGTTCTTGGGTTGAAGGCGGGAGGATGGGACTGTTGTCAGATCCCTAGACACACAGTGACTACCATTACATATTACCCACCTGTATACCTTTCCTGTTATGTCCATCTTTTGGATTGAAACTTCCTGTTTATGGGGTTGTCTGAAATACACCTGAACTGTTATGCCCTTTGGACATAGTTCCTTAGACTGCCTATCATTGTCTCTTGAAGTGTTATTGAAATGGGATCTGTAGAATGTCTGTATGATTCACCTGAGATGTCTCTTAAAATCAGATTGCTAAGTTACAATCAAAACCTACTGATCAGATTTTGGGCATTGTATCCTATGAATATGCATTCTAGAAAGCTGTCTAGGTGAATTTTAGGTTCACTTAAGTTTGGTTATCACTCCTTTATAACAAATTGCCTTTTTAATGGAGCATAATTAATTTAAAGAAAGCCTAAGAAAGTAGGTACTACTCAGATGGGAAAAAAAAAATAGAGTAGGTTTGGGAGATGGCATGATCCTCATTCGTAAACATCTAGAATGGTATCAATTACCTGGAAGTTAGATTGGATCCCTCTTTGTTCTTTTTTAATTCTGAGATTAAGAAAATGCCTGAATAAAAACAGTATTTAAACATCGCAGTCTGACCATTCATATGAAAGTTAAATGTTTTTCTACCTAGTATACTTTAAAAATTAATCTAACCCAAGAATGTTATTTTCCCAGCTTTATTAAGATATAACTGATATATAACTTTGTGTAAGTTTAAGGTGTACAACCTGAAAATTTGAATCATGTATATATTTTGAAATAATTACCACAATAAGGTTCGTTAACATATCCATCACCTCACATAATAATTTTTTTAAAGGTGAGAAAATTTAATCTTAATAATATTTTTTTAAGTAAGGTGAGAATATTTAATCTTAACAACATTCAAGTATACATTCAAGTATACAGTAAGGCTAATAACAGTCATCAATCTGTGTATAAGATCCCCAGAAAGTATTCAATTTATGACAGAGCATTTACCCCCTTTGACCAACATCTCCTCGTTTCCGCTACCCTGCAGCCTCTGGCAACCACCATTCTATCTATTTCTAGGAGGATGTTTTTTAGATTTCACATATAAATGAGATCATACAGTATTTGCCACACACTCTCTCTCTGACTCATTTCGCTTAGCATATGCCTTCAATATTCACCCATGTTGTTACAAATGGTAAGATTTAATTCTTGTATAGGGCTGAAGAATATTTCATATATATGTCTATATACCACATTTTCGTTATCCATTCATCTGTTGATGGAGACTTAAATTTTTATGTCTCAGCTACTATAAACAGTGCTACAAAGATCAAAACTAAACCATCCTGCACACCTAGAAAACTGATTTGGAGGATTAACACAACAATCTACACAATCTGAACCACAGAACTCAGCAGGTACATGGCACAGAGGGGTGAACTAAGAGGAGAGAGAAGCTGTGGAGGGCAGGGAGCTGTTTTTGCTTGTGGAGAGAGGGCAGAGATGGGGGGAGAATACAGGAAAGGCACTCCCCCACCCCCCAAAAGCAGCTGGAGATAACGAGAAAGAGTGGACTGAACAAAAAAGGGAGAAAGGAGAAAAGGACTGCAAGGGACTGAATAAATAAAGGGAGAAAGGAGAAAGGATTAAATTTAAATTAAGGCTTAAATTCCATTAATACTCTATAAACAGGGGGAGCACAGAGTCTGAGGCTCTGCAGCTTGATACATGGCAGTCCTCTGGTGGGAAGGGTGAATTCCCAGGAACAGAGTGGAGTCCCAGAGGTCCTCAGGCCACACAGGGAGAAACAGTTACACTGCTGTAAGGACAGTTAGTAGAGGCTATGTGGCCACCAGGTCCCAGGAGACCCCAGAGAACAACCACATTTGCTGTGCTGGAACAAGGTAGTTGGGGTGCCAGATGTATGTTGAATTTTCCATAATCCCTGAAACGTGCTACTACCTGATCAGGTGAACTTTTTCTGGAGCAGGCTGGCACCCACCCACAGTCTCTAGGCATTGGTAGCAGCACGGTCCAATGAAAGTTCCTGGGTGCTGCAGGCACCCGGCCGTTGTTAGGTGAGACCTCACACAGAGGGGCAGAATGGGTCAAAGCCATAGTCCCTCAGAAATAAAGGGTCAGGAAAAACAGCCACATCTGAGATAAAACTCAGGAGGGAGGTGCTGCCTGGGGCTTGGTCACAGACAGTATATAAGCAGGGAGTGAGCAAAGATAGGACGGGTTAGTGATGGCTGATCAGGGAGAACAGAGTTGTGTCACCATTTTCACACACCTACAAGCCCTTCCACCTCAGTAAGCTAAGCAGCGCCATCTAGTGGAGAATGGAGCCATTACACTAAGCCCTGCCCAACTGGGCCAACCTGGCTCTTCAGGAACACAAATCTCTCTGCCTGCTTAGTTTACAGACTATAAAGCACTTCATAGTTTGACTTCTAGGGGAAAATTTGAATCATATTTCAGTGAGTTCACTGGTCCATCTATTCAATTTTCTTTTTTTTTGTTTTTCATTTCTTTTCTTTTTCTTGAATATAGAAAGAGAAAAAAAACATGTTTATTTTCAATTTTTATTAAATTTTTTTTTTTACTTTTGTGTCAGTTTTTTTAAATTTTATTTTACTTCCATCATTTCATTTCATTCTATTTCAGTGTATTCATTTTTTTCAAATTTTCAAACGATTTCCTTTCTGTTTTTTTTCCTCTTTCCCTTTCAAGCCCCTTTCAACATCCAGACCAAAACACACCTAGAATCTAGCATAAGTTATTTGATTTGTGTGTGTGTGTGTGCACTGTTGTTGTAAAAAATTTTTTTAATTTTAATTTTTTTTAACTTATACATTTTTTTTACCTCATTGATTCCTTTTCTCTCTTCAAAATGACAAAATGAAGGAAATAATCCCAAAAGAAAGAGCAGGAAAAAATGACAGCCAGGGACTTAACCAACACAGATACAAGCAAGATGTCTGAACTAGAATTTAGAATCACAATAATAAGAATACTAGGTGGAGTTGAAAATAGATTAGAACACCTTTCTGCACAGATAAAAGAAGTAAAAGCTAGTCAGGATGAAATAAAAAATGCTATAACTGAGCTCCAATATCAAATGGATGCCACAGTGGCAAGGATGGATGAAGCAGAGCAGAGAATCAGCGATATAGAGGACAAACTTATGGAGAATAATGGAGCAGAACAAAACAGGGAGACTAAGGCAAAAAAGCATGATTTGAGAATTAGAGAAATCAGTGACTCATTAAAAAGGAACAACATTAGAATAATAGGGATCCCAGAAGATAAAGAGAGATAAAAAGGGATAAAAGAGTTATGTGAGCAAATCATAGCAGAAAACTTTCTAACCTGGGGAAAGATACAGACATCAAAATCCAGGAAGCACAGAGGACCCCATTAGATTCAACAAAAACCGACCATCAACAAGGCATATCATAGTCAAATTCACAAAATACTCAGGCAAAGAGAGAATCATGAAAGCAGCAAGAGAAAAAAAAATCCTTAACCTACAAGGGAAGACAGATCAGGTTTGCAGCAGACCTATCCACAGAAACTTGGCAGGCCAGAAAGGAATGGCAGGATATATTCAATGTGCTGAATCAGAAAAATATGCAGCCAAGAAATCTTTATACAGCAAGGCTGTCATTCAAAATAGAAAAAAGTTTCCCAGACAAACAAAAATTAAAGGAGTTCGTGACCACTAAACCAGCCCTGCAAGAGATTTTAAGGGGGACTTTCTGAGGGGAGAAAAGATGAAATACATACATACATACATACATACATACATACATACCAAAAGCAACAAAGACTAGAAAGGACCAGAGAACACCACCAGAAACTCCAACTCTACAAGCAGCATAATGGCAAAAAATTCATATCTTTTAGTACTCTAAACATCGAGGGACTAAATGCTCCAATCAAAAGAGACAGGGTAACAGAATGGATAAGAAAATAAGATCCATCTATATGCTGTTTTCAAGAGATCCACTGTAGACCTAAAGACACCTTCAGATTGAAAGTAAGGGGATGGAGAACGATCTATCATACTAATGGTCAACTAATGAAAGCAGGAGCAGCCATACTTACATCAGACAATCTAGACGTTAAAATAAAGACTGTAACAAGAGATGAAGATGGGAATTTTATCATAATTAATGGGTCTATCCACCAAGAAGGCCTAACTATTGTAAACATTTATGCTACAAATGTGGAGGC
Source organism: Prionailurus viverrinus (assembly GCF_022837055.1). Lineage (NCBI taxonomy): Eukaryota > Metazoa > Chordata > Mammalia > Carnivora > Felidae > Prionailurus > Prionailurus viverrinus. The sequence continues at coordinate 36,396,961 of NC_062573.1, read as the reverse complement.
ACCCAAATACATAAATCAGTTAATCACAAACATAAAGAAACTCATTGATAATAATACCATAATAGTAGGGGACTTCAACACCCCACTTACAGTAATGGACAGATCATCTAATCAGAAAATCAACAATGAAACAATGGCTTTGAATGACACATTGGACCAGATGGACTTAACAGATATATTCAGAACATTTCACCCTAAAGCAGCAGAATATACATTCTTCTCTAGTGCACATGGAGCATTCTCCAGAATAGACCACATACTGGGACACATATCAGCCCTCAACAAGTACAAAAGGATCGAGATCATACTGTGCACATTTTCAGACCACAACACTATGAAACTTGATATCAACCACAAGAAAAAAATTCCAAAAGGTAACAAATACTTGGAGACTAAAGAATATCCTACTAAAGAATGAATGGGCTAACCAAGCAGTTAAAGAGGAAATTAAAAAGTAAACGGAAGCCAATGAAAATGAGAACACCACAGTCCAAAACCCCTGGGATGCAGCAAAGGTGGTCATAAGAGGAAAGTATACAGCAATCCAGGCCTTCCTAAAGAAGGAAATAAGGTCTCAGAAACACAACCTAGCCTTACACCTTAAAGAGCTGGAAAAAGCACAGCAAACAAAACCCAAAACCAGCAGAAGACAAGAAATAATGAAGATTAGAGCAGAAATTAATGCTACTGAAACAAACAAAAACAAACAAACAAACAAAAACCAGTAGAACAGATTAATGAAACCAGAAGCTGATTATTTGAAAGAATTATCAAAATTGATAAACCATTAGCCAGTTTGATGAAAAAGAAAAAGGAAAGGACCCAAATTAATAAAATCAAGAATGAAAGAGGAGAGATCACAACCAACACAAGAAAAATACAAACAATAATAAGAGAATATTATGAGCAATTATACACCAATAAAATGGGCAATCTGGAATAAACAGACAAATTCCTAGAAACATATACACTACCAAAACTGTATATGTTCCTGTATACAAAACAGGAAGAAATAGAAAATTTGAACAGACCTATAACCAGTAAAGAAATCGAATTAGTAATTAAAAATCTTCCAAAAAAACAAGAGTCCAGGGCCAGATGGCTTTCCAGGGGAATTCTACCAAACATTTAAGGAGGAGTTAACACCTATTGTCTTGAAGGTGTTCCAAAAAATAGAAATGTAAGGAAAACCTCCAAACTTTCTATGAAGCCAGCATTACCTTGATTCCAAAACCAGACAAAGGCCCCACTAAAAAGGAGAACTACAGACCAATTTCCCTGATGAACAGGGATGCAAAAATCCTCAATAAGATATTAGCCAACTGGACCCAACCATACATTAAAAACATTCACCACCACCAAGTGGGATTTATACCTGGGATGCAGGGCTGGTTCAATATCTGCAAAACAATCAATCTGATTCGTCACATTAATAAAAGAAAGGACAAGAAGCATATGATCCTCTCCATAGATGCAGAGAAAGCATTTGACAAAATACAGCATCCTTTCTTGATAAAAACCCTCAAGAAAGTAGGGACAGAAGGATCATACTTCGAGATCATAAAAGCCATATGTGAAAGACCCAACATTAATATCATTCTCAGTGGGGAAAATTGAGAGCTTTCCCCTTAATGTCAGGAACAAGACAGGGATGTCCACTCTAGCCACTGTTATTCAACATAGTATTATTGGAAGTCTTAGCCTCAGCAATCAGACAACACAAAGAAATAAAAGGCGTCCAATCCTAGCTAGGAAGAGGTCAAACTTTCACTCTCTGCAGATGCCATGATCCTCTACATGGAAAACCCAAAAGATTCCACAAAAAACTGCTAGAACTGATTGATGAATTCAGCAAAGTGGCAGGATATAAAATCAATGCACAGAAATCGGTTGCATTCCTATACACCAACAATGAAGCAACAGAAAGAGAAATAAAGGAATCAACCCCACTTATAATTACACCAAAAAACATAAAATACCTAGGAATAAATCTAACCAATGAGGTGAAAAATCTGTACACTGAAAACTATAGAAAGTTTATGAAATAAATTGAAGAAGATACAAAAAAATGGAAAAATATTCCATTCTCCTGGATAGGAGGAAAAAATATTGTTAAAATGTCAATACTGCCCAAAGCAATCTACATATTAAATGTAATACCTATCAAAATAACACCTGCATTCTTCACAGAACCAGAACAAACAATACTGAAGTTTGTATGGAACTAGAAAAGACCCCAAATAGCCAAAGCAATCTTGAAAAAGAAAACCAAAGCAGGAGGCATCACAATCCCAGACTTCAAGCTGTATTACAAAGCTTAATCATCAAGACAGTATGGTCCTGGCACAAAAACAGACACTCAGATCAATGGAACAAAATAGAGAACCCAGAAATGGACCCACAAACGTATGGTCAACTAATCTTTGAGAAGGAAGGAAAGAATATCCAATGGAATGACAGCAACATGCAGAAAAATCAACCTGGACCACTTTCTTATACCATACACAAAAATAAACTCAAAATGGATGAAAGACCTATATATAAGACAGGAAGCCATTAAAATCCTTGAGGAGAAAGCAGGCAAAAACCTCTTTGATCTTGCCCACAGCAACTTCTTACTCAACATGTCTCCGGAGGCAAGGGAAACAAAAGCAAAAATGAACTATTTGGACCTCATCAAAATAAGAAGGTTCTGCACAGCGAAGGAAACAATCAGCAAAACTAAAAGGCAACTGACAGAATGGGAGAAGATATTTACAAAAGACATATCAGAAAAGGTTAGTATCCAGAATCTATAAAGAACTTACCAAACTCAACACCCAAAAACCAAATAATCCAGTGAAGAAATGGGCAAAAGACATGAATAGACATTTCTCCAAAGAAGACATCCAGATGGCCAACCGATACATGAAAAAATTCTCAACATCACTCATCATTAGGGAAATACAAATCAAAACCACAATGAGATACCACCTCACCCCTGTCAGAATGGCTAACATTAACAACTCAGGCAACGACAGACGTGGGCAAGGATGTGGAGAAAGAGGATCTCTTTTGCACTGCTGGTGGGGATGCAAACTGGTGCACCCACTCTGGAAAACAGTATGGAGGTTCCTCAAAAAATTAAAAATAGAACTACCCTATGACCCAGCAATAGCACTGCTAGGTATTTATCCAAGGGATAAAGGTATGCTGTTTCAAAGGGGCACATGCACCCCACCAATGTTTACAGCAGCACTATCAACAATAGCCAAAGTATGGAAAGAGCCCAAATGTCCATAAATGGATGGATGGATAAAGAAGATTTGGTGTATATGTACAATGGAGTATCACTCAGCAACAAAAAGAATGAAATCTTGCCATTTGCAACTACATGGATGGAACTAGAGGGTATTATGCTAAGCGAAATTAGTCAGTTAGAGAAAGACAAATATCATATGACTTCACTCTTATAAGGAGTTTAAGACACAGAAAAAATGAACACAAGGGAAGGAAAGCAAAAATAATATAAAAACAGGGAGGGGGACAAAACATAAGATACACTTAAATATGGAGAACAGGGGCGCCTGGATGGCGCAGTTGGTTAAGCGTCCGACTTCAGCCAGGTCACGATCTCGCGGTCTGTGAGTTCGAGCCCCGCATCGGGCTCTGGGCTGATGGCTCGGAGCCTGGAGCCTGTTTCCGATTCTGTGTCTCCCTCTCTCTCTGCCCCTCCCCCGTTCATGCTCTGTCTCTCTCTGTCCCAAAAAAATAAATAAACGTTGAAAAAAAAATATGGAGAACAAACAGAGGGTTACTGGAAGGGTTGTGGGAGGGAGGATTTGCTAAATGGGTAAAGGGCATTAAGGAATCTACTCCTGAAATCATTGTTTCACTATATGCTAACTAACTTGGATGTAAATTTAAAAAATAAATAAATAAAGTAAAAATAAAATAAAATAAATAAAGTAAAATAAAATAAAATTAAATAATAAAAAAGAAAGTTTGTGTTAAAAAATAGTGCTACAATGGACATGGACTGTCTCTTCAAGATAGTGGTTTCATTTCCTTCTGATATATATACACAGAAGTAGGATTGGTGGATCATATTGCAGTTCTATTTTCAACTTTTTGAAGAACCTCCATACTGTTTTCCATAGTGTACCAGCTTATATTCCTACCAATGGTATATAAGTGCTTTCTTTTCGCCACATTCTCTCCAGCATTTGTTATCTCTTGTCTTTTGATAGTAGCCATACTAACAGATGTGAGATGATATCTCAGTGTGGTTTTGATTTGTGATGATTAGTGATGTTGAATGTTTCATGTAATTGTTGGCCATATCTGTCTTCCAAAAACATTATTTTTATGCCACCATAATCCGTATATTATTAGGATAGAGCATAGTATTCTTGACTGTCAGTTGAATTGTCACTATGAAAAACATAACTTACATTTTCATGAATATTTAAATGTGTACATTAGTTCTGCTGGAAGATAGTCTGGGTGTTTTTATTTTATACTTTTCTTCAACATAAAGAGTGTAGTCAAGTCATATAAAAAAATGAATGATTAATACTTGCATTTAAATGGCCCATTATCCTCATTGATTTTTATCACTTAATTGAGGTGAACTGCATGAATAAGCCTGAGTCTTCTTTTTGTTTTGAACAGAAACAGTCTTAGGAAATTTTCATGTGTTGAATGGAGCATCTGTAGAGTAGTTTAGGAGACAACAGCTGTTAACTTCAATGTGAAAAGAGATGAAGATAAAATTTTTGAATTGAAGTATAGAATTTGTGTAAATTGCCTAACAAAAATATAGAATCATGTACCTAATCAACAATAAAGATTGATCATTAGTTCCGAGCCTTTAATGCTCCTCTATGTTTCATAAGAACTCTATTTGAGAATAGGGTTTCAGTGATCCACCTGCAATACTCCTTACTAAGATTGCTCTTAAAATTACTGTCTCTCCAGATTTTAAAGTAACAGCCAAGAAAATAATCATATTTGAGAGGGGAAACAAATAGAAGAGAAATGGCAACAGAATGTTCATCTGACCTCCCAGGCTATGGTCTAACACCAGCAAATGAAGTTTAAAAAGTGAGATAGAATGTGTATGCAAAAATTTGGTCAACTTTTTACTTCTTTGATCAAATTGATTAATGAGTTAAGTAAAACAGCAAGAAAAATTTCTTCAAATCAATCAACATTCACAAAATAGACAAATTCAAGGATTTTTATTTTTTTATTAAAATCTTTACATTGCGCTAAATTGGGTTCACACTGAGTAGCAATGGTCTTAGAATGTTTTCAACCAGTTGCTCACTAAAATGCCTATGAAAATAAACCTTCATCAGCTATGTAGACTCAGAATGGAAGGAAGCTAAATATAAATCTATGTATCTGTGTTTGCACTTTAGCAGCATTTTGCTGTTCATCTGCATGAATATTTCATTGTTAAATCATATACTATAAAGAGAGATGTGAATTCAGAAACATTAATGCCCTTTAAATATTTAAAATATAGGTTAAATATGGTTTATGTAATTTGACCCTTTTCTATGAAATTCCATCAGAAAAGGTCCAAAATAATGAAAAACATTAAATAACTATCAATGTGAGATATTTTAGATATTTAAGAAAACATATAATTTTAGTGTATGTTACCTTTAAAGTGTTCTAACTATTAAAAATATACTGCAATGGTGAAATGAGCAGATGTAGACTTATAAAAATATAGAATACAGGGAAAAAAATAATTTTCATCTTATTTACATGCTTCACTTAATTAGTAATTTATCCAATGTTCATACTTACTACTTCAAGCACAATCACAATAAATAAGACAGATGAAGAAATTACACTTTTCTTATCCCCATAATGACATGCGATTTAGACTATCTGATTTTAAATTAGGTCTATATAAAAAAATCATTCACATTCTACTTAAGTAAAGAGTAAAAATGATACATAGTACACACACCCTGACCTTAAGAAGCCTACATCTCTAAGGAAATAATCACACTAAGTAAAATAATAGAGTTTTCACAAACTACAACTAGTTAGTAGAATACTTGAGTCTCATGGGATGTTTAGTGTTGTGTGCAAGATGGTTTCCATAGAGAAACATATATGGGAAACAATGTATATTATATAGTCTGCTCTTGAAAAGTGACCATGAATATCAGAACCATAGAGGCTCTGACTATTCCTGGAATAAATACACCTTTGTAATTTTACTTAACACACAACCCCTCAAATTTTTTGGAGCAGAGGATATTCCCTACTTCTTTTTCTCTCTGCAGTAACACTTGTTGGTATCTTACAGAACTAATTTCCTTGAAACATGATTTGGGGAATACCTCAATAAAAGTATAAATTAGGCAAAACGACTGCATGCCAAGTGAAGTGGTTACATCTGGGGTCAAGGAAGCTTTAATAAACATGGAAATGACTGAGGTGGGTCTTGAAGAATGAGTAGGAATTTGCTATATCCAAGAAAGAAGAGAAGTCTAGGCAAAATATAAAATCATGTGTACAGGGGTGTCTGATGGCTCAGTCAGTTGAGTGTCCAACTCTTGGTTTTGGTTCAGGTCATGACCTCATGGTGTGTGAGCTCAAGGACCTCATTGGGCTCAGTGCTGCTGGTACGGTGCTTGCTTGGGATTCTCTCTTTCCCCATCTCTCTCTGCCCCTTGCCTGCTCTCTCTCAAAATAAATAAACTTAAAAAAAATACTATGTACAAATTTTCAAAACAAAATGCAATGTAAGGAAGTGAAGGAAGTGAATGGACCTGCAGAAGTTCAGACTGAGAGAACAGGCAGAAGACAATCAAAGGTCTTACATGTCTTGCTCAAGATGTGGACTTTTGGGGGCACCTGGATGACTCAGTCAGTTAAGCGTCCAACTCTTGATTTTGGTGCAGGTCAGGATCCCACGGTTCGTGAGATTGAGCCCCACACCTCACAACTGGTTCTATGCTGACAGCGTGGAGCCTGTTTGGGATCCTCTGTCTCCCTCTCTCTCTGCCCCTCCCCATCTCACATGCACACTCAAGGGTGCAGTTGCTCTATCTTTCTCAAATAAATAAATAAATAAACATTTAAAGATGTGTACTTATGGGGCACCTGGTTGGCTCAGTCGGTTAAGAGTCCAACTTTGGCTCAGGTCATGATCTCACAGTTTGTGAGTTTGAGCCCACCTCTGACTCTGCACTGGCAGGTCAGAGCCCAGAGCTTGCTTCGAATTCTGTGTCTCCCTCTCTCTCTGCCCATCCCCTGCTTGTGTTCTCTCTCTCTCTCTCTCTCAACAATAAATAAATAAACATAAATAAAATAAAATAAATTCATGGACTTTGAACTTTGCTGTGCAAAGCTGGAAAGCTAGATATACAAAATTGGGAAGAATTTCGGATTTGCATTTAAGATCAGTGACTTATAAAAATACACAGGACATATTTGAGGGGGATCATACTGGAATAAGAAATCAAAGGGTGATATATAATGTTCCATAAACTTTTGTGAATAATTGTTAAAAAAAACATTTTTATTTATTCAATATTTTCTCAGTATCTTCTTTTGAGCACTATGCTAATCAATGGAATATGAGAGTGAATAAAAAAAAGTCCTTGCTCTAAACAAATTAAATTTATTAACAGAGATATTCATATAAATAGATAAAATATAGTGAGGTACATACAATTCCATAATTTATACTGTACAGCAGATATTCAATTAATATTTTTTGGTTCAGCATAATGGATGAACAGATGAATGTTGAAAGTAATATCAGTGTGGTATTAAAATATACAGGAGAAATATGATGCAATTTTTTGTCTGTTCTGCTTAATAGTAAAATTTTGAAACATCTCTAAAGTTGTGAAGTAAACAAAACATTCAGATACATTTTTAATTTAAAGACAAAAAAATTTCATATTTGCTCTTGTTTTTAGAGATATTTACTTTTAAAAAGTTTATTTTTTTATTTTTATTTTTTTAAATATCAAACATATTGTCAAATTGGTTTCCATACGACACCCAGTGCTCCTCACAACAGGTGCCCTCTTCAATGCCCATCACCCACTTTCCCCTCCCTCCCACCCTCCATCAACCCTCAGTTTGTTCTCAGTTTTTTAAGAGTCTCTTTTAAAATCACTACACAGATTATAGGGATTCTGAAAAAAAATTTAAAGAGGAGTAAAATGATCCAATTCACATTTCTAGAAAATCATACCAGAATTCTTGCTAACACTAAAATACATTCAACCAAATGTGTGCTGAGCCCTTTATTTCATTGATGTTCTTGTTGCTCAAGATATTTTTAAAAGTCTTCTTTGGCAGCCACCTTCAAAGCCCATGGCACATTATTTAAACAGCTTTCTAATTCTGTACTAAGCGCCAGTGACATTACAGTTGTTTTTCAGATTAGTGCCATTTAAAAAAAATCCTTCAGGTGGCTCTTCTGAACCATGTAGATACTGAATATTGACCCATACCTTTGATTTTTACTATAGCTGTCATGCAGTCTGTCTGCATTCAGTCTGTCTAATTTCATTGGTGAAATTAGAGGACTATAAAGATTAAGATAGACCAAGGACTTCGAAATAGATTCTTACAAAACATGCCAAAAATGGTCTTGAAAAATAAATGGCGCCAGAAGTAGAGAAAAACCTCTTAAAGAGGTTACTTAGAAGAGCACACACACACACACACACACACACACACACACACATACATGGAAGGATGCACAGTAGGACTTTAGTCTTACTATCTCATGTTATTAACTTTCAGTTTCTTAGATTCACAAATAATAAATCCCAGTATATTAAAAACACAAGCCAATTTCACTGTCCTTAGTTTCCCTTTTGTGATAGTTTGTTAACATTGTTTTTCAACACTTGTACTTAATTTTAAGGGGTGTATGTGATTCACCTCCCTCCCCTCCAACACATACCACATTCAGTGAACTCAGACAGAATTTTGACAAGGGCTGATATAATCCCTAGAGAATAATGCATTTAAATGATCAATGAGCGGGCAAAAAATGGACAACAGAAGGTGGAGTAGAGATAAGGAAGTCTGTAATAAAAGAAGGTGCTCGAAGGTTACATTTTGAGCAGATTTTTGGTATTTTGGATATGCACATACTTTGTATAGATTTTTGATTATGAAACTTCAAGATAAAGACACTTGAACTGAATGAAATAAAATGAAAGTGTGGGAAGCAATACTACAAAAGGAATCAATTCAAAGCAGTGAATTATCACAGATAATTCCTTTAAATAGGTTTTTGCACTTGACAGAAATCATAGAAAATGGATTTCCCCCCAAAATAAAGGATCGCAAACATTTCTGAAACTTATTTTTTCCTTTGGGACAATTTTAATACGGATGAAAGAGCTTCAGATGAATGAGTTAGAGTAAAAAACACTACTTAACCATCTGCTAAAACACAATGCGAAACATTTTCAACACCTCTCAGCCTCCTTAGCTGAATTTCAGAATGCAACCATTAGTAATAAGAATAAGCACTAAGGATTACCAAAATCATTTTGTTTTTATCTTTGATGTTTCTAGTTTATTTTCAACCCCCTTCACTGACTTTCTCTATTGCCTTTCCATTTCCTGAAGTTTAAAATTAAATTTCCCTTCTGCCTGTATATAGGAAATCATCATGCTTGCTACACAGAGAGAATATGAGTTAGAGGAGAGTCATGGCAAGAGGTATTGGTGACAGGACAAAAAACATTAACATTTGAAGTGATCCTCAGTTCACACTTCTTTTTCCAGAATGCAAAGATTGCATGTCTGCTCTTATATATTGGGCTATTAAAGTAGCTCTATCTTTGTTCTAACTGATAAACACTATTTGTACAAGTGGATACATTTTGAAGAAAAAAATTTAAATATATTTCATAAGAAAATTTTAATTTACAAAGTATTCTGAATATTAGTATGATTTTCTACCTAAATGCTTGCATGATGCTGATAATGCCAAATCCACCCTACCTCTAATGTACTTATAAGAAAGTTATAAGAAAGTAAATATATATACATTTTTATATATATATAAAAAGCAACAAAACAGGTTGGTTCTTAAATGACAAACAACAAAAGCACACAATCAAAATCCATGCCTGAGTGCAGGACACAGTTAAAATTGGGAGCCTAAGAGGAAAATAGATGGGTGGATAGAAACGTGGATTAAAAAATACTAATAGTACAATGAAACGGTTTTAAGGAGGGACTACACCAACACAACTGTATTTATTATTTAAATATTTACTCTCATAGCAGTCTGGGAGAATAGGCCAGGTTACTCTCCTGATTAGAAGCAGTCAACGGCATTCTACTCTCCATAAGGACTGGCACAAACAACGTACATAAATAAGACAGCCTTTACTTAGCTCTGAAATCACATCTCCCACCTGCCCCCAACCATACACAGCACATACCTGCAATACTAAACACTTTATAGTTCCCTGACTACACCATGGAATTTTTTAACCATGTGCTGTTCTTTCTGCTCATGCTGACCTTGTATCTGGAAAGCCCTTGTGTACCAGATTGATCCATTCATCTTTAAAGACTTAGCTCAGCATTTTCGTACTTCTACATTTCATATTCCCCATATATTTTCTTTCCTTTCACTTTTATCCTCAGACTTTTTGTTTCTCAAATGATAACTTGCATTCGTTAGTGCATTTAATTCAGGTTGTAAGGCTAGTAATTGTTTAGTGTTCACTTTATGCTAAGTGCAGTGGTTACATGTTTTATAAGTATTGTGCTATCAATCACCACATCAAGTTTCGTAAGGTAAGTACTATTGTTGTTACCATTTTACAGACAAGCAAACTAAAATAAGTGTTGAAGTCACATGCTAGTTGGTGCTAAGACCAAGATGCAACTTAAGTATGATTACAGAGGTTGGCCTGACTCCTCAGCCTATCCATTTGTTTCTATTCTACCTCTAAACCAAGAGTTACTTTGATAATGGGCTGCCTCACTTACAGCTGCCTCAAGGGCTTTTCTGAGAGTGTCTACCCTCTCCATGGTTTCTACCTCAGAGGTATTTCTAAGGAGGAAAGGAAAAAAAAAATAAAAGTTAACGAGAACACTGAAAGTACAATTTGGGCTTTCTGAAGTCTCTTTTCATATAAGAGGTCTGCTCAAATCTGCAGAGTACAGACAAGTGACTATTTTAGCTCTGTGAAGAACTACTTAGTGTTCTACACATTGAAACCTGGGCCATCTTTCTCTCTTCATTTCAAACTATCACCTGGGAAACCCATGAAGACTCTTTTCCTTGATATGCATGGCACAAACTGGATATAGATATAGATATAGATGTAGATGTAGATGTAGATATAGATGTAGATGTAGATGTAGATGTAGATATAGATGTAGATGTAGATATAGATATAGATATACAGATATAGATACATACATATTGAATATTTGTTAATCTGAAGCTTCTAATTCAAGGAATGCCTATAAACATAAAAGACATGATTTGAAACAAGGATTCTTTTGGGGAAACTACATCCATTATGAAGGATCATTGGTTTTACCACACACCCATGCTGTGAGTCATCCTGTATTCATTCTTCATGTGCATGTATTCAAAATAATGTTTGACTTTTTCTTCTCCAAATGTTGTATTTTCCTCACTGTTTCCTTAGTTTTGGAGCCTCCAGAACTATGAAAGCATTAACCATTTTCTATAATTTTTGAGGAAAGAATACTTTCCTAAAATTACTGAAGTGATATTAAGTAACCACTTAAATCATAAGTGAACATGATCTTTCATAGAGCTAATTCCAGAAGGAAACAGTCAAGTAGTACATCATGGAAATGTATAAAGCTATGGAGATAAAGAAAACTTAATCTGTCACAATGTTAAAAAAAAAAAGTGTTCATGGTCTTTGTGCATGACCTTCCTCTTCCATAAGAAAAGAACCTTCTCTCTTTCCCAGGACCAGTTATACATCTCATTGTATAGTAAATTTTTTAAAGGCTGTTCAAAGAGGACTGAAATGCTGGCAAAGTGCACAGTGAAGTCTTAAGATATATTAATGAGACTAAATCATATGTCATAATGTTGTCATCTCAGTATTGTCATCTAGTCACAAAGAAAGCTTTAACGTAAATACTATTTACAGAAATCTAAAACTACCTTTGCCGTTATGGAAAAGAAAGAGGAACATTATATATAATTTCACATTAATGGTTTACTTTTCTTCTGTAGCACCATTACTTCTTTGCTCCAAGGTGCTTAAAGGTATACATTTTGATTTTTTTATGTTTATTTATTTATTTTGAGAGAGAAAGAGAGAAGGAGGGAGACAGAATGCAGGCAGGAGAGGGGCAGAAAGAGAAGGAGAAAGTGAATCCCAAGCAGGCTCTACACTGTCAGCTCAGAGCCTTATATGGGGCTTGATCTCACAAATCGTAAGATCATGACCTGAGCCCAAATCAAGAGTTGGACATTTAAGTGACTGAGCCACCCAGGCACCCCTACATTTTGATTAGTAACACAACTCAGCCAAAGTATTCTCACTGAAAAGAATTAGCAATCAATCCAGCCAGGGTACCACAAAGCAAATTTTAATAAGATTTTACAAGGCAAATTACAAAGAGGACTATAATTATCAATTTCTCTCAATGCTGCTCAGGTTTATAGTACTAAGGAGAAAACAACTGGGAAAATTGAATTGATGTGAATTTATGAACTGGTAGAATTACTTTTAAGAGATGAACAACAAATTGTTCTTTTAGCTTTAGTTCACATAATGTACCAGATGTCACATATCTCAGGAGCAAACAAACAATTTGTCACAAATACTTCTATGAAGTTTTTTTTTTCTCTAGAATGAAGAATGATACTTTGCAACCATAACATAAATTTCTTGAAGGCTCAATAAATGCTCTACTACATTTTTATACTTCCCCATGCCTAATACAGTGTGAGACATGTGTTCAGAACTCAAAAACCACCTGCGGATTAACTAAATTTCCTATTGTTTTCATTCAACCTTGTTTTTATCCCATGACAAATGATTAGCCTATTCATCATCAAGAATGCCTTCATTTCAGTTATATTAACTGAATCACTGTTAATAGATGACTTTTTTCATATCTAGAAATACTGCCAAGAATTCAAGAGGCTTTGGAGCTAAAACTATGTCTTACACTGATCCTCTTAGGACCTAAAGTTCCCTCTCCAAAATAATTTTCCATTAAGTATTTCCTTATTATTTGCTCCCTGGGCTCTGTGCTCCTGGTTCCTATTTAATGACTACTGTCAGGCTTACTTTAGTTTTCAGAGACACATCCTCACCTTCTGCCCCATCCTACTCCCAAAACTTCCTATATCAACTGCCCACTCTTGAAGGTCTGACTTGGCTCACATTCTAACTACACCATCCAAACTGAACACTGCCCCAAAATTAGATAAGGTGAAAATTAAGAAAAGAAAAAGTCAAAAGAAACTATGAAAAATTTAAAGTGCTACATGCCTATTTTTAGGGGATTCTGGAATCAGGAGCAAGCTGTTAATAAGATATAGAGTCCAAATGTGAAATATGATTCTACATTACAGAATTCCAATGCAACAAAAGGGATTTATTTTATAATCATCCATAAAATAAAATCCTGGCACCAGTAAATGTATGTTCTATTCCAACACTCCCAACAGTAAATCACAAAAATATTTTGCATTGATTTTCATAAAAGTAAATTATGCTCACATCATGAGAATAATGACATAACTAAACTCTAAAGAAATAAAACATATTCTTCCATGATGTTCTGGTTCTTTCATTGGATCCTCTGGAAATTTGCATTTAAAAGAATTGAATGGCATTCATGATAAAAACTCCCAGCAAATTAGGTTTAGAGTGAACATACCTCAACATAATAAAAGTCTTATGTGCAAAATCCACAGCTAACATACTCAATGAGGAAAAACTGAAAGCTTCCTCCCACTTAGGTCAGAAACAAGACAAGGACGTCCACTCTCACCACTTGTATTCAACATAGTACTGGAAGCCCTAGTGATAGCAATCAGCCAAATAAATAAATAAATAAATAAATAAATAAATAAATAAAAGGCATCCAAATTGGTGAGGAAGAAGTAAAACTCTCACTATGTGTAGATGACATGATACATTATATAGAAAACCCAAAGGACTCCACCAAAGAAAAAACACTAGAACTGAAAAATAAATTGAGTAAAGTTGCAGGATACAAAATCAACCTACAGAAATCCATTTCGTTTCTATACACTAATAATGAATCAGCAGAGAAATTAAGGAATCAGTCCCATTTACAATTGCACCAAAAACAATCAACACTTAGGAATAAACTTAACCAAAGAGGTAAAAGATCTGTACTCTGAAAACTATAAAATATTGATGGTAGAAATTGAAGATGGCACAAAGAAATGGAAAGACAATTATAATCCATGCTTATGGATTGGAAGAACAAATATTGTTAAAATGTCTCTACTACCCAAAGCACTCTACACACATAATGCAATCCTTATCAAAATACTAACAGCATTTTTCATGGAAGAAAAACATACAATCCTAAAATTTATATGGAACCACAAAAGATGCCAAACAGCCAAAGCAATCTTGAAAAGCAAAGCAAAGCTGGAGGTATCACAATTCCATACTTCAAGTTATATCACAAAGCTGTAGTAATCAAAACGGTATGGTACTGGCATAAAAATAGACACATAGCTCAACAGAACAGAAAAGAAAATCCAGAAATAAATCCACAATTATATGACCAATTAATCTTTGACAAAGTAGGCAAGAATATTCAAAGGGAAAAAAGCAGTCTCTTCAATAAATGGTGCTGGGAAAAATAGCTACATGCAAAAGAATGAAACTTGACCACTTTCTTACACTATACACATTGTACCTCTGAAACTGGTATTACTGTACATTAACTGGAATTTAAATAAAAACTTAAAAAAGTAATTAATAAAATGCCCATATCACCAAAACAACAATAACAAAAAATGAATTAAGGACCTAAATGTGACATGTGAAACCATAAATATCCTAGAAGAGAGCACAGGCAGTAATTTATTTGACATTGGCTGTAGCAACACCTTTCTACATGTATCTCTTGAGACAAGGGAAACAAAAGAAAAAATGAATTATCGGGACTGCATCAAAATAAAAAGCTCCTTTACAGCAAAGGAAACAATCAACATAACTAAAAGAGAATCTGCTGAATGGGAGAAGATATTTGATAAAGGGTTAGTATCCAAAATATATAAAGAATTTATACAACTCAACCCCCAAAAAAACAAATAATCCAATTAAAAATGGGCAGAAGACATGAACAGTCATTTCTCCAGAGAAGAAATACAGATGGCCAACAGACACATGAAAAAATGCTCAACCTCACACATCATCAGGGAAATGTGAATCAAAACTACAATGAGATATCACCCCATACCTGTCAGTATGGCTAAAATAAAAAATTCAAGAAATAATAAATGTTGGCGAGGGTGTGGAGGAAAAGGAACACTTGTGCACAGTGGGTGTGAATGAAAACTGGTGTAGCCACTGTCGAAGAAAATATGGATGTAACCAAAAATTGAAAATAGAACCACACTGTGACCCAGTAATCTCTCTACAAATTAAAAGGGATACATGCACCTCTATGTTTATTGCAGCATTATTTACAACAGTCAAATTGTAGAAGCAGTCCAAGTGTCCATCAATAGCTAAATGGATAAAGAAGAAGAGATATCTATATCTATATCTATATCTATATCTATATCTATGTCTATATCATCTATATCTATATTTATGTTTATATCTATCTATATCTATCTATCTATATACACACACAATGGAATTAATTATTCAGCCATAAAAAAGAAGGAAATCTAGCCATTTTCAACAACATGGTAGAGTTATAGAGAGTACAATGTTAAGGGCTAATTAGCCAGTCAGAAAAAACAAATACCATATAATTTTGGTCATATGTAGAATTTAAGAAACAAAACAAAGGAGAAAGAGAGAGATAACCCCCCTCCCCCAGATTTTAAATAGAGAGAACTGGTGGTTAATAGGTGAAGGGGATTGAGAATGCATTTATTTTGATGAGCACTGAGAAATGTATGGAACAGTTAAATCACTATATTGTACACCTGAAACTAATAACACTGTATGTTAACTACACTGGAACTAAAATTAAAACAAAATTTAAAAATGAAAGAATAGGATTGAGCACACTCAATGCAAATACTATGTATTTCACATGTAATTGCTTTTCTTGAATCTTTACAATAAGCCCCTAAGTTAGGTATTTATATACCTAGTTTACAGTTAATGAATCTGAGCTCCAGATATGTAGTGACCTGTTGAAGGTCTATAGGGAAGATAGTAATCTCCACCGCATTTAGGTTACTGAGAAGAATAAATGGAACTATAAGTTGAATCAATATCAATGAGACACTGATTAAGCCTCTCCTAGGTGTCACATTTAATGTTCGTGAGTAAAGGGACATTTGGTATGAGTATTAGTGTGAGCCCAGGGTCATATATAAACTTTTGCTCCTCCTGGTTAGGTTAATGTCTTGTTCATAGTTGTTTTCAGAGATTCAATGTTCCTGGTCCATAGAAGATTCTCTAAAAATACTGTATTTACCAAATTAATACATGATCATCTGGCATTCTTAAAAGAGTAGAAATATTTAGAGGACTTCAAGTTTCTACACTACTGTAATACCATGTTATGTGCTTTGCAGTTTGAAATGAAGACAGTATGTTTGCCTATTTACCCTGAAAGAAAATATCTGCTGAAGTCACGTAAGAGAACTTATAAACATGAAATACATGTCCAAAAGAAACCTGCAGCTAACTCCCATCAATTTATTTTTAAAAGGGATATCATGTATTCATGTCTTTCTTAAACATAGTAAACATATGTTCATTTTTCAGCATCTAAGGGATTTACTTCAATATCCATAGTAAATTTTCAAATCTGTACATTTGAGTGTTTTTTATTTTATCCATTGCTATTCTGCAAATTGTCCCTTCTTGACACTGCCAGTACATCTACCTTGAGGAGACTCCCCAATTCTCTGTAGTCTGGAAAACCAAGTCATCGGACTAGTTAAATTTATGCTTAATATAAGAGCAAATACATTATGTGCAAAACCTCACATGAGGTGTGATATCTGTCCTTAAATCTCAGAATCCTTTTACAATCTTAGAAATGTTCTTGGTGGTCAAGGTTGCAAAACCAATGATCTCTGGATGTATGAAATATTGGTGTGTTTGCAAACTTTCTGAGAACTACTAGAAAAATATAGCTCTATGCTCACCTAAATGCATTTTCCAATACTGAAAACAGATTTGCAGTAAAGCAAGACTTATTAAAATCTGGATTAGAGGCTACTTCTTAAAACTGAAAGATGCAACTAGGATTATACATAAGAATGGAGTGCAGTGGGGAAAAATGAGCAAACTGAAAATCTTCATGCAATGCAGGTAGAAAAATGTTCTTTCAAAGAAAATACAACGTTAAATATGGTACATTTACAACAAGATATTTTCTTCTCCCTTGGGAATTAATTTATTTAATATATGGGTATTTGACAAGGGGTTTCAAGATGGATGGTATTCTATGGTAAGATGTTTATTCCAGCCTGCAGGACAAGTGTGGGGAAGTTAAGAAAATATGTTATCTTTCTTAAATTCCACATATGAGTGAAATCACATGGTATTTGTCTTTCTCTGACCTACCTATTTCATTTAGCATAATACACTCTACCTCCAATTACATCATTGCAAATGGCAAGATAACATTCTTTTTTATGGTTGAGTAATATTCCACTGTGTGTGTATGTATGTATATATATGTAATATATATTATGTATACATGTATATGCAATATACATTATTTATATATGTATATGTTATCTATCTATCTATCTATCTATCTATCTATCTATCTATGAATTCATCAGTCCACAGACACTTGGGTTGTTTCCATAATTTGGCTATTGTAGATAATGCTTCTCTAAATATTGCAAAGGGAAAAGAGAGAGGGAGGAAAACCACTAAGCAGACTCTTAACTATAAAGAGAACAAACTGAGGGTCATTGGAGGGTAGGTGGGTTGGGGGATGGCTGAAATAGATTATGGGGATTAAGGAGTGCACTTGTGATCAACACTGACTATTGTACAGAAGCGATTAATCACTATATTTTACACCTGAAACTAATAAGACATTATATGTTAACTAACTGGAATTTAAATAAAAACTTTGAAAAAAAGATAAGTTACCAAGAACTCCACCTCATATTACAAGTAGATTAAAAATGTCTAGAAACCCAGGTCTCTATCATAACTACAATTTAATTAAAAATTAATTTTAAAAGTTTGTGGATTAAAAAAATAATCTCCATAGGTTAAAAGTACCCAGATACCATTGCAACTATACTATGAACCTAAACACTTGGGCACAAATCCACTCCTGCTTCTCCTTCCTTGTCATTTCTTTTCCTTTTTTTCTCCCAATACAAAGAGAAATCTAATCTGCCACAAACATTTGATTCACCATTATAACAACATACAATGATAGCAGATAGTACTGGAAATCGAAATTTATTCTAAAGGAATACAAATCAAAATAATATTCAAGATGGGCATTTGGGGCATATTACACAATGTTGAGATAATAATAAGACAATTCTTGATTGACCTCAGTGGGAGCCCAAAGTGCTATACAAACAGGTCTTTTCACAACCTCCATGTTCTCCCCCTGCCATTCATCCCTCACTCTCAGTTATTTAGGGGGTTCCTATAAAATGGTGTGCTCTAGCCTTTTAGGGCATCTTACATTTTCACTTATTCTGTCAAAGATTTTAACACATTTTGTGTCAAATAAAGTATCCATGACTTAGACTAGACACATATCCATTTATTTTTATTACAAATGACTAAAAACTAAAAAAAAAATAATAAAAAGGCATGTTGGATTATTTAGGATGCAAAGAGATTACTCTAATAAGTATCAAATATTTGGCACTGGTGTCCTGAAAGATAGGAGTCATTCCCACCAACTGATACATCAGCTTGTCTGACATCAGCACAGCTTGCAAATTAGGTCATTAATGATTTCATTTGGGGTGAGGAGGAGCAAGGACACAGGGACAATTTATAAGAGTCTAGTACAAAGATTAAGAAAAATAACAAGATCCAAAGACAAGTGGTTGAAGTAGCAGTTCCTGATTATATTTGTTCCAGATTCTCAAGCAAGAAACAGTAAATGGTTTGAGATATGTGACATTAAAGTTATTGCAACAGCTCTACTTGTTTGTATTATTTATAACTATTCCATGAGTTAGATATCAACAGTCCACCTTACATATGAGGGAACTAAGGTCCAAAGAAGATAAGTAACTGGATATAAGGTTACAAAGCCAATACCAGTGGGGCCAAAATTTGAAGTATGATCTGTCAGCTTCTAAGTCCTGGGTTGGTTCTCTTCCAAAGTTATCCTTAACTTAATACCAACGTTTATATTTATTTATCTTTGCTTAACCTCACTCCTAACTCATGCTATTTTTTTAATCCTAGAACCAGAGAAACTGAATGGTCTTCCCAGAGAACCTAACCCTATCTATGACTGCATAGGCAAAGAAAGAACAATTATATGACCTTTATTATTGTCAGAAATCATTCCAGAGTCCCCAAAATGGTATTCTTTTCTGCAGTATAATACAGAATTATTACAGACAACATGCTTTAAATCATGTTTTAATAATCAATAAAACAAAAAGTAGCACCCTTATTTTCATTTCATAATCAATAAACGGGGTCCCATGCTGCACCAACATTCATCATATTCTCACCAAAATATCTTATAGTGGAATTTCCAATGTCATTTCACTTTCAACAGAGATCAAACACACTTGGTGCATAAACAAATATAATAATAGGGGGAAAATGGATTTGAAGATTTGTCCCCCTTTTCCTCAGACATTATTAGAGGGATCTAAAAATTGACATAAATTGTATATAAATGATTTTTTTAGTCTGTAGTATTATTTATTGGAAATAGGAAAGTTTATCATAACTCTTGCTCAGACTCAGAATATCAGTGCTGGAAATATCTTTAAGCATCCTCAATTCTAATTACTTTCCTCCATCACTTTATAGACAAGAAATAGAGGCTCAATGAAGTAATGTAAATTCATACAGTAACTTGGCTTTTAAAGGATAGAAACAAGTAGAAATCAAGTTCAATGCATTTTCAAGGGACCACATACTGCACTAGCCATGTACTATACTAATACCAACCACATTTTCCATACTAAAATCTAGAAAATTACCTAGCCTAAAATTTCTAAGTCATCTCAGGGATACCTTAATGACAATACACCCCATTTGTTTTGAATGAAGTTTTACAAAATAGCATATATCTGCAAATTGTGGGAACCATATGAAGGGCTGGATACTTTGGACAGAAAAGCCTAGGGCTAGGAATTGACATTGTAGGCTGAGGGACCATATGTTCTGATTTGCCAGGCACAGTTCCAGTTTATACTGTTATCCCCGTGCAATTAATAATAGTGTCCTTTTCACTATCAAGGATTTCTTAGTTTGGACAACAAAGTTTATGATCACACAAATTTTAGAGTAAATAAATATTGCCTCTAGTTTTTATCATGAGAGCCTATAATTCCTTGTATAGGTATGTAATATCTTCACTAAAGGAAAATACTATTATAAAGTAGAGCCTAACCATTAGTTTCAATTTAATATGAAGTAATTTATCAAATTCTTTTCATCTGATACCTAAAATATAATTGATTTGTTAAGGGAGTGAGATGTCAGTGGAAAAGACGTTGGATCGCTAGGCAAAAAAAAAAAAAATGGAAAAAGGAATAAAAAGTGAAAAGGAGGAAAACATTTGCTTATCTTCCAATATGGCTGATCAAAAGTCTGGATTTTAGGTATATTAGTATTTTGCATTTCTAGTGAGTAAAGGACCAAGTTACATGAAGTAAAAAGATTTAGCCTTGAAGGTTAGAAGAGAATGGTCTGTAGAAAGGTCATCTGAGCTGTTATAAATGCAAAATCATGGACTTTTACTTGAATTTACAGACGTGTGTGTGTGTGTGTGTGTGTGTGTGCACGTACTTTGTAGTTGTGTGAAAAAATGCTCACTTGATATGGCTTCCGTGAAGAGGAGAAGCCAAGTTGACTTATCAGAGAGTTTTATAATTCAATGATCAAAAAAAGAAGTTAAGGGATTATATAGTGATTTAATTAAATTAATGTAAGTCTATATTAGCTGTTTTAATTGAGTATAGTTGACAGGGAAAAATGTCAATGGAGCTTATAAATTTAAAGTATCTTAATGACAGAGAACAAAATGGGGGTTGATGGAGGGAGGTGGAGTGGTGACTGGCTAAATGGGTGATGGGTGGTAAGGAGGGCACTTGTTATGATGAGCACTGTAAGTGATTTGCTACTCTTGAAACCAGGATTACACTTTATGTTAACTAACTTGAATTTAAATAAAAGCTTGAAATAAAAAAGAGAAAAAAAAGTGTTTTAAAAAAAAAGTATCTTGTATTCACTTCTTCCTGTCCTAATAAAGACTATTATTTTTTTTTGTCATTTGAATTTACAAGAAACAAGCTTGTTATCATTTTAGTGTACTTCATATTATGCCTGTATAAGAAAAGAATCCATCAATGACACTTTATCAAGAATGTTTCTATGAATTTGCTTGATCAGTATCTTGCTAGGATTTTGTTTTGTAGAATCCATCAAGACAAAACATTTTTCTAACATCCAGGGTTGGAAAGAAACTGCCATTCTGTTCAGGGAAACTTTTCTCACTTCATAATCCTGCTAGTCTATGCCATGAACCCCGATTTCATAGCACAAAGTTCAGTTATTTTTTCTCCTTGTAATTAAATAAACAAAGGAATTCTATGTATCACAGAATCCAAGCTATATCACTGTATCACTATAGAGTGATTGGCATAAATTCTATTCCAATGTTATAATGTAACTACTTCTCTTTCTTTTCTTCTGCCAGGAAAATGATAATAATGTGCCTAGAGGGGTTTTTACATGTTCATTTTTCTTGAAGAATAAATATGCATGAATAGAAATGAAATCTAAGTTTTATGTAATAGTTGTTTGAATGGATGAGAATTCAGCACTCCCTCCGCGCTTGTTTTTAAATTTTTTGTTTTTATTTATATATTTTTATTTTTTTATTTTTTTTAGTATATGAAATTTATTGTCAAATTAGTTTCCATACAACACCCAGTGCTCATCCCAAAAGATGCCCTCTTCAATGCCCATCACCTACCCTCCCCTCCCTCCCACCCCCCATCAACCCTCAGTTTGTTCTCAGTTTTTAAGAGTCTCTTATGCTTTGGCTCTCTCTCCCACTCTAAATTTTTTAATGTTTATTTATTTTTGGGAGAGAAACAGAGCACGAGCTGGGAGGAACAGAAAGAGAAGGAGACACAGAATCCGAAGCAGGCTCAGGCTCTGAGCTGTCAGCACAGAACCTGATGTGAGGCTCAAATCCACAAACCATAAGACTGTGACCTGAGCTGAAGTTGGATGCTCAACCGACTGAGAAATGCAGGTGCCCCTGAACTCTCCCCTTTTTAATAATTCCATCTAATGGTTTTTTTTTTCCAATGCTTTACATGACTATTATTTCCAGTGATTTTTGTTTCTTTAGCATAGGCTAAACATAGAGTTCACTTTATGTAAAACTGATTACAAGTGTTCCTGTTTTAAAGCCATGTTTTCGGGGAGAAATCTGTAAATGACATCAGGGCACAACTGGGGAAAATGGAGATGCCTAAATGAATGGATCATAATCTCCATAATTCCTCTCAATTATGTTTATTTCTTTGTTAATAAAGCCTTTCAGAAATTCTTATTTAAGGCCATTTGTCAGGTTTTTATTTTAGGGTAAGAAGATGGCTATGGAAAATGAATTAATAGCTCACTACCTTAGACTTTCAGCAGAGCATTGATTTCACTAATATGTTACTTGAATTTCAGGGTTTCTTTTCTTTTATTAAATCTAACAGAAGGCATAAATAAAATTACCCAGACACCTCTATATCATGCACACATCGCTTAGCCACAGGAATGGTGCTAGACATTGATTAAACATTACTAAAATTATTGCTTATAAATAATTAATTCAAAACTAACTCTGGTGGTAAGATGCAGAGACAAATGAAGAAGATTTGATCTACCAATAAAAAAAAATTCAACTTAGTTGACTCTTAATGTCAGCTTTTTCTCCCTTTAATCATATGTTAGAGTAGCAAACAATGTAGCTGGAACAATTTTGACACAAAGACCATACTGACTCTGGTAAAAGTAAATATGCAAAACAATATAAATAGCAATACTGTTATAATTTTGGCTTATAACTTCACACTTTGTTTTCTACAAGATTTAAAAGACAAATTCATAAGAAATAACTATACATCTGTGTTAATGGATACACACTATACATATAAGGGTGGTAAAACCATAAAGTAGTAGAATGTTTGCATGTGATTGAGATTGGTATATGGAAAAGGTTTGGAGATAGTTGATGGTGACAATTGCAAAACAATGTGAAGATGTCCACTAACACATATCTATACACTTAAAATGGTTAAAATAGTAAATTTTATATTATGTACATTGCATTACAATAGATAGTGCATTTGGATCTAGCTAATTTCTTTTTTCCCTAGTTTTATTGGGATATAACCAACATACAGCATTTTGTAAGTTTAAGATACACAGCATAGTGACTTCACTTACAAATATTGTGAAATGATTAATACAGTAAGTTCATATCCATCATCTCATATTGATACAAAAAAAAGAAAAAATGTGTTTTTTTTATCCTTGGATGAGAACTCTTAATGTCTACTTTCTTAACAACCTTCAAATAGAGCATACAGTAGTGTTAACTATAGTCATCATACTGTGCGTTACATATCCAGTACTTACTTATCTTCTAACGAGAAGTCTGTACCTTTTGATCACATTCATCCAATTCCCCCACCCTCTACCCCTGCCTCGGGCAACCACAAATCTGATCAAGCTAATTTCTGATAATATGGTTTCATTAAAAATAAAACATGCCATTTCACAACCTAGTATCACATCTAAATTGTCTCAATAACACATAAGCCAAACACTCACACTGTTTGGAAACTAGAAGTGCTGGAAGCAAATGAGCCATTGCACAGCCCACCAGAGGAAATGCCTGGAAAAGTGATGGAGCTGTCACGCTTACTGCATAGGTGAAAAACCTAGGCCCTCTGTCAAAATCTGACACGAACGCTGCCCTCCTGGATTGTTTCCACGCCTATTGCCCATGTGTCATCCCTAGTTTCAAATGGCTGGGCAAATAATTAGTTTTCCCAACATGGAAATGGAGTGTGCAATCGCTCTTTTGCAACAAACTCCAATCATCACCATCCAACTGTGATTCTACTCTCATAAGATTGGTTTGTAACCAATGAAACAAGACAAAATTGATAGATTGCATTGCATTAATTGGCTAAAGGGAAAGTAGAAGTTCAGCAAAAGTGGTAAGTTAGATTTTAAGTTGAATGAGATTGCTAGGCTTCCATACATTTAATAACAGACGTTATTGAATACTTTAAAACATTTCCTAGGTAAAGGGGAATTCTAGGTCCCTTTAGATCAAATTTTCATTTAGTGTTCTTAATACCTCCTCTAAATCTCCATTTGCCTTTTAGTTTGGAAGTACCCAGAGAATGTTGATGTGGAGTAGCAATACCACAATTAACAGCCATTATGGAAACGTTATTTAAAACCACAATGGGATACCACAACACACCCAACATAATGGATAAAATAAAAATCCCTGATAATTACCAAGCATGGTAAGGATACAGACCAACCAGAATGCATATACCTTGCTGGTGGGCATATAAATTAGTATGTCAGTTTGGAAAATTAGTAGTTATTGACTAAAAATGAACACAAAAGTCCCATATAAGTAATTGTACATCCAATAGAAATGTGCACTTGCATGTCCCAAAAGGCATGTAGAAGACCGGAAGCACTAAAGATTGGCCATGATGAAATAGCATATAGCACTGAAAACTAAATTACTCCTGTACATAGAAATCTCACACAAATAATGTTGAGATCAAGAAGTACACAAAGAACAAACTCTATCAGTCCTTTTTATAAAACTCAAAAAATGTAAAATAATGTACAATATTAGAATTCAGAAAAGTGGTTTCCTTATAGAGGATTGGGATTTATGATCAGAAAGAAAAGAGCACCTTCAATTTTGTTGGTTATATTTTATTTCCTAATTTGAGTGGTCATTACACATGTTTGTGGGCTATGCCATATTTATTGAGTTGTTTACCAATTATTTGTGCACTTCTCTTTTTAAAAATTTTTTTTAAAATGTTTATTCAGTTTTGAAAGACAGAGAGCAAGCAGGGGTGGGGCAAAGGGAGAGGGAGACACAGAATTCGAAGCAGGCTCCAGGATCCGGACTGTCAGCACAGAGCCCAATGCAAGGCTCTAACTCGCGAACTGTGAGATCACGACCTGAGCCGATATCAGACACCCAACCGACTGAGCCACGCAGGTGCACCTTGTGCACTTTTCTTAAGTATATTTCAATAAAACCTTTGACTAACCAATGAGATATGACTATTTTCTATGTCAGAAAATAGAAGAGATTAAGATAGAAAAATGAAAATAACTTAATCATTATTTCACTGATGCATTGACTTCAAGTATTTTTCTTTTTTATTTATTTTTTTGAGAGAGAAAGAGAGAGCAGGCACATGAGTGGGGCAGGGGGAGAGAGAGAGAGAGAGAAAGAGAAAGAGAGAGAGAGGGAGAGAATCCCAGGTAGGCTCAACCCTATCAGCACAGAGCCTGATAGGGCTCAAAGTCATGAACCGTGAGATCATGACCTGAGCTGAAATCAAGACTTATGACACTTAACCAACTGAGCCACCCAGGCAGCCCTCAAGTCTTTTTTTTTTTTTTCCTAAATGTATGGTCATGCATGGAAAAGTATTCAGCATTGATAGTTTCTCTAGGTTAACACAAATTACCAAAATTGTCTAAGGAAAACAAGAAAACCTGAATAGACCAAGCTTGTATAGTCCAGAAGCATGAAGCACTATATCAAGCAAAGAAACCCACAAGACTATCAGATTCACGATAATCTTTGTCTGTTTACCCCTAGATTTTCCTAACTTTTAAAGAATAGGAAGTTCTGATGCAATATGAAAAAAATATCTTAGATCTTAGCAAATAAAATCTAGAGTTTTAAAACCCTGCCTATTTCTTTCTTGAACAAGTCTTTTTTTTTTTCCTAGTGATTCTTTGATGACTGCTTTTTTTTATTCCTTTTCTCTTTTTTTCATAAATAATTGCCTGCATGTTTGATTTTTCTTTTCCATATTGGTAATTTTTTTTTCATCATTTCCTCATTTGTCCTGGTCCTCTGCACTCTAGGAGTGCTTATTCAGTTTGCTTTCCACAAAGCTGATTACATTATTTGTTGCCTCCAAAGGCAGATTTACTTCGTCTGTTACATTTTCTGTTTTTTCTCAGTTCTTTGCATTTCAACTTTTTCAATTTCTATGGCTTCTATTTCTAAGTCAATCAATGCATTTGTAAGGATGACAAAATTTTTTCTAAAATATTTTTTTTCTTTTTTCTGTATTAACTCATTGTTTTACATTTGTTTTACCTCTGAGGCTTTCCATTTCTTGTGTCACATAATCACTATCCAGCTTTGTTATGGTTGTTATTGCTTGTTTCCTGACTGGAACATGTGATAAAAATCTATTGAAGGGTAGTGTTTTTCAACAAATAAGACCTAAGACTGACCCTTAGCTCTTGGTCTTACTGATAACTTAGTTTTTAGAAGAAAGCACCTACTATACTTCACTGTTGAAATGTAGATTGTGAACAACCTCAGGCCCAAATTCTAAGCAGTACCAGGCAGTTATATAAAGCACTCCTACTAAAATGTTGATAGACCATCTTCTCTCCCAATTCTTGGTCCTCTGATCCTGATCTAACAAGTATTACACAAACACATGCACACACACAGTACTCCTGTCTCTAGTCCCATTATCACTGCATGTATAATTTCTATTGGGACTATCTAACTTTCTCCTTGGATGTAAGGAGTGAGAGGGAGTAAGAGAGATAATCCTCAAATGGATAAAAAGGCACTGACTGAAGAGGAGTGAACAGGTATGACTACCTAACTTTCTCAGTGATACCATTCTTGGATCTGTGAGTCAGGGTGCAGAAAGTGAAGGGCTGGGGTGCCTGGATAGCTCAGTCAGTTAAGTGTCTGACTGTTGATCTTAGCTCAGGTCATGATCTCATGGTTCATGAGTCTGAGCCCCATGTGGGCCTCTGGGCTGATAGTGTGGATCCTGCTTGGGATTCTCTCTCTCTCTCTCTCTCTGCCCCTCCCTTGTTCTCACTCTCTCTCTCCCAAAATAAATAAATAAAAGCTTAAAAAAAAAGTAAGTGAAGGCCATAGAGTCTGTCTATATTATTTAAGGCCATATTTTTATTTGCTCTGCTTTAGATTGTGAATTTCTATTTAGTGATGTGGAAGTCTCTCCAGAAGATAATAATGTATTAGCTGAAAGTCCCAGTTTTGAATGTTGTCATAAATTTCCACCATCTCTACACACTTATAGCCATTTTAAACTCCATCAAGCACTGTTAAGTTGATGGAACTGTAAAAGAACAAATATTTCTGACATCTTAAACTATGATAAAAAAAATCCACCAGCATCATTTGGAGAAAAATTTAATCTTCCTCTAATATTTACTCACAACCAAAGTTATTCTTGAATATCTGTACAATCCTACTTTGACACAGATGGCGCATGTAATAAAATAGCACATGTAAATATTTGGATCCATTTCAGTAGAACTGAGAAAGCCACAAAACCATCTTACAAAGTAAATTTTCATTGCTGACGCAATATGCATCTTACTGTGTACCAAAAGTGCTGCAATTTTCTTTAGTAGTTTTTGAAATGAACAAGTAACATTTATTTTCAGGCCCTTTCAATGTTGTGGTGAGATGAGTTCATTTTCATTTTGTAGCTGGCCAGGAGCCACTTTTATCTCTTAGAGTTATACAAGGTCTCTACGCTGCTTGGGAACTGATAAGGCCCAGTATTCTAAATACAACCTAATTTCTCTTTTCCAACACTAGACAGAATGAAAAAAGAAGAGACAAAAAACATATTTTGAGAAATTCTTTTAACATCACTTATTAAAAATTTTAAGTCTTGATTTCTGATAGGTAAATTTAAAAGAAATCATTCCTATTAACTTCCAATTGTTTTTCCATTTTTTAATGTCAATTATTTCCTATAACTCTGTGAAGATACTTTGTCATTGTCAGTCTTCTTCACTTGTTTCATTTGAACAATTAGGAATTTGATCTTCTTGTACCTTAGACCATAATACAGGTTTCTGGCTGTATGTTGAGGCTCTATGAAGTAACATGAAAAGGGCTGCATCTGAAAAACGAAGGTCTAGGATTGAACATTAGGTCTGCCTCATATTAGCACTATCAGTGGTGCTGTAAGGCTTGCTGTCTGGTCTCCAGGCTAGTGTTAGTCTGCAAATGCTAACCGATCTGCACCACAAGGAGTATGGAAAATAGAGTATGGAGAGAAAGCATTAAAAATTTTTATACCTATTTTATAATTTTATGTCTACAGAATAATGACAATTAATAAAAATGTGGGCTTGGGTATTTTGTGTCTGCCTTTTGATCATTTTATTTCTCTAGTAATTAATGTTTGCAAAAACATTCAGTCTGCAACAGATTCAATGTTTATAGCAGCATTATCTACAATAGCCAAATTAAGGAAACAGACCAAGTGTCCATCAAATGAGGAATTGATAAAGATGTTGTAGATATGCATAGATAGATATAGATACAGATACAGATATAGACATTTAGATACATACATTTAGACAGATATATAGATAGATATAATATACAGAATATTACTCAACCATAAAGAAGAATGAAATCTTGCCGTTTGGAATGATGTGGATAGAGCTAGAGAGACTTATGCTAAGGAAAATAAGTAAGTCAGGGAAGAAAAAATACCATATAATTTCACTCATATGTAAAATTTAAGACACAAAACAAACAAACAAAGGGAAAAAAGAGAGATAAGCCAACTAAGAAACATACTCTTAAACATAGACAACAAACTGATGGTTATTAGAGGATGGAGGCATGGATGAGATAGGTGATGAGGATTAAGGAGTGTACTTATGATGAACACTGGGTATTGTATGGAATCACAGTATTGTACACCCGAAACTAAAATTACACTGTATGTTGGCTTACTGGAATTTAAATAACAACTAAAACAACAACAACAACAACAAAACTGACCCTTAACCATAGAGTTTGAGAAACACTGAGCTTGTAAGGCATCCAGTGAACCAGTTAATCTCGTGGGAGGGACCTCAATTTTTCCATCTTTAAAATATATATAGTGACCCCTACTTTGTCTTCCATACAAGGTATGCCAGTAGTAAACAATTTTACTTACTCATAAATTATTTGTAAGTATAATGTCTCTTATAAATATACAGCTATTATATTGTAAGCACTAAGCATTTGGGAGTAGCATGGCAACTCCCCTAAAAGAAGCTTGGCATTTGTTAGATAGCCAATAAATGTTTGCTGACTTTATGAATGAATACAAGTACAGAAACTCTGGCATTAGACAGGACTGCACTCAAACAACTATCAGAGTAGTATGTGATTTAAAGACAAGTCACATAATTTTTAATAGTACAATTTCTTCATCTGTAAAATCAGAGTAATAATAGCTTCTACCCTTAAGCATTGTTGTGAGTATTCAATGAAACAATGCAGTAAAGTGGTTAGCATTTAGTACTTGGCACATGGAAAATATTCAATAAATATTAATCTTATATCTTTAAGCTCTTTTTCTATGCTAAGGAAACAAATCAATTGTTTACATGCAATTTCTTATGTAGTTCTTAGGAAAACATAAGATAACTGCCATAATCTCCATTTTCAAACAAGGAAAATAAGACTCAAAGAAGTAAGCAACTGCCACAAAGTCATGAAACTACTATAATACCATGTCTGTCTATAACAAAATGTGTGCCTATTCCTGCAGAATACCATCTCCCTAAGGTCTTTGAAGTAAATAAAGAGAATGAATGTCACAGTCTCCTTTTAGATGCATTCTTATTTTTGCTTGTGAACTATGTGGGATTTTTGCATGAAAAACAATATTGGCAGATGTAATGACACAAAGTAAAAGATACCCAGGCATCACTTTTGCCACTTACCAGGCTGATTTGTTGGGCTCCTCATGCTGACAGTGGCCGCTCTCCATGTTCTTCTCTGACCTGCTTTGCATGACTCTATTTCTAGGCTATCAAAAAATAAGTAAATAAAACATGTTAAAAAATGATACTTGATTCTAGAAAGATCTTCATATATTAATGACCACAACAATAAAAATTCAAATTTGCATAGCACCTGTTTTATAAAGCTTTGAAAGAACCACAATAGGGATTAATCCACTTCACATATTTGGGGTCTTGCATCTTGAAAGGAAGTACATTGTCATCTTTATCTTGGAATTCTCAGAACGTGAGGAAGTATCTACCACCCAGGTATTCATTAAATTACTTTCTTTTTTTATTAAATAGATAAATGGATGAAACTCATGTTCAAATACACTGATATAGCTGAAGACTTCAACCTTTCACTCCAGAAGGCAAAATGTTATTGTGTTATAATTTTTTACAATGTAGACCTGAAGGAGCAAGTATTTTTACCTTGTCAATCAACCTGCCATTGGAAAGGTTAATTTGACAATGAAGTCAACATGCAAATCTCAGATTATTCCTCATGGTTTCAGTAGTTATCATTGGAGGAATCTCATAATCTGTTATCAAAAACAGTTATGGTTTAGCAGCTCTTGGGTGACTTGGTCGGTTAAGCATCCGAGTTCAACTCAAGTCATGATCTCGTGGTTCATGGGTTCGGGCAGGTGTAGGGCTCTCTGCTGTCAGCACATAGCCTAGAGCCTCCTTCAGATCCTCTGTCTCCCTCTCTCTCTGCCCATCCCTTTCTAGCTTTCTCTCTCTCTTTCTCTTAAAAATAAATAAACATTAAAAAATAGTTATGGTCAGGGCGCCTGGGTGGCTCAGCCAGTTGGGCATCTGACTTCAGCTCAGTTCATGATCTTGCAGTTGATTTCAAGCCGCGCGTCGGGCTCTGTGCTGACAGCCCAGAGCATGGAGCCTGCTTCAGATTCTGTGTCTCCCTCTCTCTCTGCCCCTTCCCTGCTCATGCTCTCTCTCTGCCTCAAAATAAATAGAGATTAAAAAAAATAGTTATGGTCTATTTATGCAGGAAATTTCAATACAATCAATTAAAAGCTAGAATCTAATTTTGAAATAATTGTTAAGTCAAAAACGGGAAATGAAATGTCCTTTTTAGAATTAGAATCGGGCTTTTCATTGTCTTGATGAGTCTTCTGCTATTTCCCAACTCTGTGTCAACTCTCCTCCACAACACACAAAAAGAGAGAAGGGTAAAGGAGAGAGGTATGTTTACTAAGAAAACAGTAAAAGCTATCCCGGGATATTTCTTATTAACTCAAAGTATAATGAGGTGAAAAGTTCTTTTTTTCCACCTTTATTAATTGAGATATACTTGACATATAACACTGTGTAAATTTAAGGTGTACAACACATTAATTTGATAGTAATGCTTTCTTAAAAGAATTGGGATGTCAGTCACTTTCCTTCAAACTCAAACTTGTATGTCAGCTTTTCTACTTGACATTACTGTTAGTGTGAGCACTCACAATAGTGATAATTATTATTTTGTTGCTTACAGTATATCAGGAACTGCTCTTATCATTTTATAGGAATTATCTAATTTAATGTTTACAATAAGTCAGTAAGGTAGATATTATTAACCTCCCTATATTTACAGATAGGAAAACAGAAACCTAGTTTAAATTATTCAAGATCCACTGCTGTTAACAATTAGGGTAGGATTTGAACCTTTCCCAGAGCCCATTATCTTAATCTCCAAGGTATCTACTACCTTTTAAATTTACTCCAAACTGGAACTCTTAAATTTCCTCATGTACCTTCCTAGGTTGTCCCTACTTCCTAGGAAATTAACACATACGCTTTGTACTTAAGTCAGAAACACGAAGATCTTTTTAAAATAACTTCCTTTTCCATGGTAATTGCAAACCCTACATATTGCCAGAATCCATACAGCTCTCTCCTCTCACCAGTTGAAGCCACCATAATCGATCATCTACAACACTGCAAAGCCTTGTACCTGTTCTCACTGATCCCACTTATGACCCCTTCTACAATCCACTGCTCACACTCTAGCCAGGGTAGACTTGATGGCATAAACCACAATTTTACCACTTGGCTTAAAATTCTTCCATGGCTTTGTATTGTACGTGGAATAAAACCCAACTATCTTCGCATGGCCTAAGAGCTCTGACATGAACAGGCCACAGTCTATGCCTCGAATATCATACAGTTGTTCTCTCATTGTGGCGGGCTTCTGCATGTTCTTCTCATAATAAACTCTGGTTTCAGTACCTAAGGACTCTGCTTTTCCCTGGAATGCTCTGCAATTGGAACCTTTTTATGCCTTAGACCTCAGTTCAAGTCACTCTCTCAAAGAGGTTTTTCCTGAACCCCCAACGTGTTCTCCTTCTATCACAACCTATAATCGTTCTTTTCATTTGTTTGTCTGTATTCTCTTTTCCTCACTGGAAGGTAGAATCCATGTGGACAGGATTACAGCCTCAACTAGGTAGCACCAAAAAATTTCTGCTTAATGAATGTATGGATAAATGGATACATGTTAAAGTATATTCGAACTAATTATTCTTCATTATTTTTATTCATTCCTGAAAGGAAAACCAAGGAATCATTTAAAGAATTAGTAGGGGCGCCTCAGTAGCTCAGTTAAGCATTCGACTCTTGGTTTCAGCTCAGGTCATGATTTCACATTTCTTGAGATGGAGCCCCACTTCGGGCTCTGAGCTCATAGTGCAGAGCCTGCTTGGGATCTCTCTCCCTCTCTCTCTCTGCCCCTTCCCAGCTTGTGCTGTCTCTGTCTTTCTCAAATAAATAAATAAACTTAACACAGTAATAATTAGAAAAAAAGAATTAATAAATAGAAAATCATAAAAACTAATTTTTTATATTTTTCATATATATCTGCTCTTTTGAGATATTAAAACAACTCCCATTTCAAAATGAAATAAATTGGGGTGCCAGGGTGATTCAAGGTGTTAAGCGTCCAACTTTGGCTCAGGTCCTGATCTCCCAGTTTGTGAGTTCAGCCCGGCATCGGGCTCTGTGCTGACAGCTCAGAGCCTGGAGCCTCCTTCAGAATCTGTGTCTCTCTCTCTCTGCCCCTCCCCTGCTCGCACTACGTCTCTCTCTCTCTCTCAAAAATAAATAAACACTAACAAAATAAAGATAAAATAAATTTATTTATGTTTTTTCCTTAACAAGTAAAGACTATAACTGTATGCGTTAGTTTATATTTTTTCTAAAAGTGTCCTCACTGGGGCTGTCTGGGTGACTCAGTCGCTTAAGCATCTGACTTTGACTCAGGTCATAATCTCACAATTCATGAGTTCAAGGCCCGCGTTGGGCTCTGTGCTGACAGCTCAGAGCCTGGAGCCTGCTTCACATTCTGTGTCTCCCTCTCTCTGTCCCTCCCTGGCTCAGGCTCAGCTCTCTCTCAAAAATAAATAAAACATTAAAAAAATTTACTTAAAGATGTGATTAGTTCAACTAGCAACTCTTTTTTGTTTTCCCCTATCTGAATCATTCTGAAAAAATATGGGCAACCCCACGAGACTTTATTTCTCTTTCCTCCCTCTTTGGTTTGGTTTTGTTTAAAACATTGCTTCTCAAATTTAAAGGTATATGAGTGATATATGTATATTAATCAAATCGTGATTTCTGATTCAGTGAGTCTAGGGCAAGGCTCAAGCATCTGTATTTATCACAAGCATAAGTTACACTGATGGTGCTGACCCATTGACCACACTTCGAGTAACAAGAATTCAGAATACAGTTAGCAGTTCCAGGTGATTTCAAAATAGTACTTTAATCTTTCATTGTGGTGTGTGTGTATGTGTGGTTTCCATTTGCAAAATGGTATTATGACCATAACTAATAATTCTTTTTCCACTTATAGTCCCTTTTTCAAAAAAGTGCCGTTACTATAGATAAACAATACTAAATAAGCAGTTAGAAAACTGTACATACTTCTGTTCTTATTTATAATTTATCAATAATCCCAAATATTTTCCTTGTTTTGAAAATAAGTGTGTGTCTTGATGTCACCTAGCACATACTCCCTTGAATTTATTAATACACAACAAAATAAATTAAACACTGGCTTTTTGTAACTGGCTAATAAGATTTTAGGTAACTTTATTTTCATCTGCACATTTTTCTATATTTCCAATATCTTGTACCTTACAAATTTTAGCTACTGTTTATTGTCTTACAATACACTGTCCTAAATATATGTGTTTGTATAACTTCATATATATGTGACATTATCTCATTTAATTTATAATTTTATAAAGTGTTAATAAAAATTGTTATGATTTTTAGACTTTTACTAATGGCCAAGTACTGTATTAGTGCTTTGCATGTGTTAATTTAATCCTCATTAAATTTAAATTTTTTTTTTTTCTCAACGTTTATTTATTTTTGGGACAGAGAGAGACAGAGCATGAACGGGGGAGGGGCAGAGAGAGAGGGAAACACAGAATCGGAAACAGGCTCCAGGCTCTGAGCCATCAGCCCAGAGCCTGACGCGGGGCTCGAACTCCCGGACCGCGAGATCGTGACCTGGCTGAAGTCGGACGCTTAACCGACTGCGCCACCCAGGCGCCCCAATCCTCATTAAATTTAAATAAGCCATTAATATTCAGAGTTTTTAGGTGGAAGAATTAGTTTGAGGTTATATGGTTTAAAAGTGGCAAAACTTTTGGCACAAAAACAGACACAGATCAATGTAACAAAATAGAGAAACTAGAAATGGACCCAAAAACGTATGGCCAACTAATCTTTGACAAAGCAGGAAAGGCTATCCAGTGGAATAAAGACAGTTTCTTCAGCAAGTGGTGCTGGGAAAACTGGACAGCAACATGCAGAAAAATCAACCTGGACCACTTTCTTATACCATACACAAAAATAAACTCAAAATGGATGAAAGACTTAAATATAAGACAGGAAGCCATCAAAATCCTCGAGGAGAAAGCAGGCAAAAACCTCTTTGATCTTGCTCGCAGCAACTTCTTACTCAACACGTCTCCAGAGGCAAGGGGAACAAAAGCAAAAATGAACTATTCGGATCTCATCAAAATAAAAAGCTTCTGCACAGTGAAGGAAACAATCAGCAAAACTAAAAGGCAACCAAAAGAATGGGAGAAGATATTTGCAAAAGACATATCAGACAAAGGGTTAGTATCCAAAATCTATAAAGAACTTATCAAACTCAACACCCAAAAAACAAATAATCCATTGAAGAAATGGGCAAAAGACATAAATAGACACTTCTTCAAGGAAGACATCCAGATGGCCAACAGACATATGAAAAAAATGCTCAACATCACTCATCATCAGAGAAATACAAATCAAAACCACAATGAGATACCACCTCACCCCTGTCAGAATGGGTAACATTAACAACTCAGGCAACAACAGATGTTGGCAAGGATGTGGAGAAAGAGGATCTCTTTTGCACTGATAGTGGGAATGCAAGCTGGTGCAGCCACTCTGGAAAACAGTATGGAGGTTCCTCAAAAAATTAAAAATAGAACTACCCTATGACCCAGCAATTGCACTACTAGGTATTTATACAAGGGATACAGATGTGCTGTTTTGAAGGGGCACATGCACCCCACCAATGTTTATAGCAGCACTATCAACAATAGTCAAAGTATGGAAAGAGCCCAAATGTCCATAAATGGATGCAAGGATAAAGAAGATTTGGTATATATATACAATGGAGTATCACTCAGCAACAAAAAGAATGAAATCCACAACTACGTGGATGGAACTAGAGGGTATTATGCTAAGCGAAATTAGTCAGTTAGAGAAAGACAAATATCATATGACTTCACTCATATGAGGACTTTAAGACAGAGAACAGATGAACCCAAGGGAAGGAAAGCAAAAATAATATAAAAAAGGGAGGGGAACAAAACATAAGAGACTTTTAAATATGGAGAACAAACAGAGGGTTACTGGAGGGGTTGCGGGAGAGGGGATAGGCTAAATGGTGAGGGGCATTAAGGAATCTACCCCTGAAGTCATTGTTGCACCATATGCTAAGTAATTTGGATGTAAATTTTAAAAAAGACCAAAAAAAAAAAATAGTGGCAAAACTGAGATTCAAATTCAGGTATGCTAGACTCTATTTTCATAATCTAGGGAAAATCAATATTTTTTGAAGAATCAAGCAAATACGTGTGTGTTAGAAGATATTTGAGGTGGTCAATAGTAATACAAAAGGAAATATATGACTCAATTTCTATACTATATAATTTATAAAGGAAAATATGTCAAAATGAGAATTATTTGCAGGGTAAAATCATTATTAATTGTACAGGATGAAAGTCCTTGTTTCCAAAGTTTAGCAAACTATTATTTTATTGCTAAATGTTACTTGGATTTATTACTGATGAAGATCTTTCTGAAAGCATAGTTTTTTCCACTGATGAATAAATGGGAAAGCACAATGAGATATTGAAAGAAATAAGTTTTAAGAATGGTGGGCCCATGAAACAAGGTTATCCTTATCTCTGACGTTTTCGGCCAGATTTACAAATAGCAATATATTCCACAAGCAGTTCTCTAGATTCCATTAACAAAATAGTCAGCATTGGTCATACCTATTCACCATCTCTCCCATTATGAGCACCTTTACTGAAGCATGTCTTAACTATTGGAATCATTATATATACATGTAAACACACACACACACACATATGCATATGAGGGGATTTTTTTCTAACTAAAACTCTTAATACACTGTGAGAAAAACTTAATAGGAGCACATTCAAAACAGAATTTCAAACTCTATCAAATTACTCATGTCTAGTTTGATAGATTATGTTTTGATTTCATACGGGGTTCACTTAAATTTCCAAAGAGTTGATATTATCATTGTAGTTTAATAATGGTTTCACTTGGACTCAGTAAGAAATCAAAAAAATTCACAACACAGGAAAAGCATAGCCTCTTCCCATTAGGTGAATGTGGCTCTATTCTGAATGGAGTTTAACAAGAACTGGCCAGTTTTTATTTTCTTCATGACTTCTGAGAGCCAACTTAGCGTCTTCTTTGCCTGCATTGTCTAATGCTGTCTTCAACCTCTTTGTAAAGAAACACGTAAGTGACTCCACAATAGAATGCAACTTAACTGATGATGTTTCCAAAATACTTATTCAGAAAAGTTGATTCTCTTCAGGGTGCCTGGGTGGCCCAGTTGGTTAAGCATCTGACTTTCACTCAGGTCATGATCTCGTGGTTTGTGGGTTGGAGCCCTGCGTCAGGGCAGAGACTGCTTAAGATTTTCTTTCTCCCTCTCTCTGTCCCTGTCCAACTTGCCTGTGCTCTCTCACTCTCTCTCTTTCTCAAAATAAATAAATAAACTTTAAAAAAGTTGATTCTTCTCAATAAACAGATATGGAAGTTCCTTGTAGAATACCCAACAGTGGGGGTTACAATGATAATAGTCTAGATAAATTTCACATAGGGGTAAACAGAAAATAAATTGTATATAGAAGTGTGTGTGTATGGGGGGGAAGGGATGGTTCAATACTTAGGGGGGAAAGGAGTTTTAAGAGAAAGAATCCAAGAATTTTAACACCCCTGGGTTATTGTCTTACTGATTGCCTCCAAACTGGCTTCTTAGATTTTAGCCTCATTCTTACTCAATTTATTCCTAAAATGCTTACATGCTTTCTAACCAATTTTCTTACATTACTTTAATGTTAATTTTTTTAGTATCGAAACTCTTATTTCAGACCTTGATTCTTCTATAATCTACAATTTAAAGAGGACAGATGGACTTTCCTGAAAAACAAAGGGTGTTGCAACCTCTCTATACCTACAACTCCTATCCCTCTTCTTGTCTCTATTACTGCAACAGATTCTGAACTGAGTCATCTGCCTCCAGACCAATGGTTTTGCCTCCTTTTCTTATAAATCCTTCACTGATTTCATCAGATTAAACTCTCTAAATCAAAGCTAGAATCCTGTCAATCTTTTTTTCACAATGTTCCTCAGGCTCCCCATTCCCTACAAAAGATGAGGGCAGAGGCGGTGAAGGGAGCCCCATTTCTGAGTCCTTAGCCTGGGCTCAAAGACTTCCACTGTCTTTAATCTACCTTTTCAGACTCATCTCCAATGTGCAAATGCATAATGCAGAAGTAGATTGCAAACTGCAAAGATCTTTACAACTGGGAGTGGTTCCATTTTTAGAATAAGTCTATGAAATTATCCTTATTAGTATGTTTCAGTTACCCTAAGCCTTTATTTAGTCAAGCTACTAAATAGTAGAAACCAAGTTTGGATCTTCTACCTTCAGAGCCCATCCTGCATCCCCTAAATCTTATTTGTCCTTCAGATTGCATGATTAGCCACTTTTTGAATGTTTTATTTTCCTTTCTCTGAATACAGGCCTATGTCTATTTCTGCTCAGAGGAGAATCACTGTCTGTCCCTCTATTTGCATATATTTATCATCTACCGAGACCTTGATCAAATCTCTCTGTTACTTTCAGTTAGAAATGTCCTCTCTCTGTTCTGTGTAAGTTATCAGTTATAGCATTTTCTACTTACTGCAATTTTTTAAAAATTACTCCTGTTCTAACTATTTCTCTCATTTATTTATAAGCTCTTCCTGGGGCAGTCATACTTTGGTTCGTCTTCACAGACACTTTCTCTGGCTCAATGCACTGTGCATGGTAAATGTGAAATAAAAGAGGAGGGGGGATTCCTCCACCC
Source organism: Prionailurus viverrinus (assembly GCF_022837055.1). Classification (NCBI taxonomy): domain Eukaryota; kingdom Metazoa; phylum Chordata; class Mammalia; order Carnivora; family Felidae; genus Prionailurus; species Prionailurus viverrinus. The sequence goes on along the minus strand of NC_062573.1, from coordinate 36,357,798 downwards.
ACCTTGCCTTTTTTTTTTCTGGAAAGGTAGTGAGGTGGTGTTCTGAGAGTGTAGGCCCATCACAGGTTATGAAGGTCATGTAGACACAGTTTAAGATTCTGACCTAGCCCATGCTGCTCTACCCATTGGCTTTGTATTTTAAAACCTAAGAATTGCAAAGCATCCAAATCTCACTTTAGCTACACACGTTGAGGACAGGTAGATTCATTTAGTATAAAATAACTTTTCTTAGAATTAAGTGTTTCTCTTTAAATCTATTAACATCATTTGTCTTGGTCTCCACTACCACAGAGCACCTGGCTGATATTCCTGTCTCTAAAGCAATGGACTGTATGTTGATAAAGTACATTTTTGTGTACTACGGGCATTTTGGAAATAGCTCTTGGATCAAACGAAATGAGTTCCAGTATAAATAAAAAACCTAAGACATTGCAGATGGCACTTGGCAAAATATTGGTGTGATGGTTAGAAAGACGCAGTGTGATCCTCTGCAATTGAAGTTTTGTGTTGAGTGCAGGGTCCAATAATATGAGTTGCATCTTGGAACTTGCATGTTCAGTGAAATCTGTATTAAATCTAAATATAAGCTTTGTTACTCTAGTGAAATTAAAAAAAAAAAAGATAAAAGACAAACTATAACTAGATTGGTAGTTTGAGTCACATTTAACTCTCAAAATAACTGTCAAATATGTAGTTTCTATTCTAATCAAGGTGAGAAGTGAAAGAATATTCACTTTATGTCTGTTGCCTTGCTGTGAACATTATTTCAAATACACTGAAACATGACTGACTTTATTTATTTTAAAACCTCTGGCACATTTTATGGTTTGATCCATTTTCTAACACTTTCAAAGCTGTAGTTCATTAAATTACACTTGTTTCATATAAGCCATCCTGAATACCTACTGTTAACCTATAAAGATTGGGGGTACAAGGATTTATTTTCAATACATTCTACTTCCTTCATTCAGATCAATGCAGGCAGCCTCCTAAAGAGCTATCATGTTTCATCACTGTAAGGAAAGCTTCGGATTCTAGTAAGTTAGGTAGAGAGGTAGAGAATGACCTTAAGCTCTATCTGCAGCATGAGCAGTTGACCAGGGGTTCCAATATCAACAGTAGGTTCTAATAGTATGACCTTTTGTTTGTTTTTGTAGAGTCTTTTAAATGTTTATTTATTTTTGAGAGACAGAGCATGAGCAGGGGAGGAGCAGAGAGGGAGACACAGAATCTGAAGCAGGCTCCAGACTCTGAGCTGTCCACACAGAGCCTGACATGGGGCTTAAACTCAAAGACTGTGAGATCATGACCTGAGACAAAGTTGGACACTCAACCGACTGAGTCCCCAGGAACCGCTAGTGTGACCTTTTCTAAGACGCTCTTCACCTGAGTGAGGTGAGTGAGAATTACTAGGTGAAATTTGGCTGTCATCGATTTGGTGATAGCTCAGTGCTAAATAATCACACAATCTTCAAGTCATAAGTGACAAAGGCCTCCAAGGTTATCTCCTCATTGGTATGGAAGTACTGGCCTTGGCTCACAAGGGACCCACAATGCAGCTCCAGTGGCATCAAAAAAAGAACTGGAACAACAACTCCAACTATTTTATATGTTTATTTATAGTAGAAGTCAACTTTTTGGTACTGTCACACATTGGCCCAAGTTTCACCCTCTTGAACTATTCAGAAGATACAGAATCCTAGTTTTACACAGCAGATCTTTAAATAATTGAAGGAAGTTATTATTGCCCTGCAGGGAAGGGGAACATCTTTCAGACTCAACATCACTACACTTGGACACGAAATGACAGACACATTCATCACATGACATATTTCCAGATGTCTTACTATTCTGGTCATTTCCTTTTGGATGCACTCCAATGTGTCAAAGTCTCCTTTTAAGATATATTGAACATCCTATGACATTTCTGAGGCTTCCAGCAGAATGGGACACCCTGAGAATAACAGTAAATTTTTCTTGTTTATGAAAAATAATGAGGTCTAAAATTAAATAAAATTTCCACTTCTCAAAACTGGACACAGAAAGAACCAACAATGAGAATATTCATGGATCAAAAATTCAACACTAAGCTTAGTGGTGTTGTGGAGTCGTTTCTGAGAAAACATGGGCTATGGTCTGCAACCATGGACAACACTTGAATCCACTGTCTGCATTGTTTGCTCTATCTCCAAAATATTGACCTCTCTGTGAGAAAAGATGTCAGTCAGAAAAAGGACTTGAGTCATGACTCTCTCCTTAGCCAGTAGCCTGAGTGACCTTGGTTAAGTCACCAACCTCTGTGCTCATCAGTTACTTCATTATTGTGATGGTAATTTTATGTGTCAATGTGACTAGACATGATGTGTCCAGGTACTTGGCTAAAATTATTTCTGAGTTGTCTGTGAGGGTATTTCTGGTGAAATTAGCATTTGAACAGTAAAGCAGTTTGCTCTCCCCAATATGAATGGATATCATCCAATCTGTTGAAGCCCTGAATAGAACAAAAAGTTGGAGGAAGGAAGATTTCAACCCTTCCTGCCTAATTGCTTGAGAAAGAACATCATTGATCTTTTCCTGCCTGAGGTGTTCCTGGTTCTCAGGCCTTCAGGAGCTGTACCAAATTATACCACTGGCTTTCCTTGGGCTCCAGCTTGCAGAAAAGCAGATCTTGGTACGTCTAGCCTCCACAACTGGGTGAACTGATACCTTATAATAAATCTCTTCTTATACATGTACTATTCTTACATATAATAAATGTTATATGTTATCTATAATATATATTAATGTTTATTTTATTTTATTATTTTGAAGAAAGAGTGCACACATAGCAGGGGTGGGGTAGAAAGAGAGGGTGAGAGAGAATCCCAAGCAGGCTCCACACTGTCAGCGCACAGCATGATGTCGGGCTCAAACCCATGAACTGTGAGGTCATGACCGGAGCCAAAAATCAAGAGTTGGACATTTAACTGACTGAGTCACCCAGATGCCTTTATAATAATATTATATATATATATAAAATACATTTATTTATTTATTTATTTATTTATTTATTTATTTATTTATTTTACATATATCACCTATTGGTTCTGTTTCTATAAAGAATCCTAATACAATCACTAAATCAAAGTTTTGCCTGGATGATCTCTAAAATCACATGTAAACTATATTTAACCTGGTAGGAGATTTCAATTTTTCAAAACTTTTTGTTAGTCAGGAGTCCTGTCTTTGATTTTAATATAAGCCCAGATATAAATCATTTTTTATCTTCAGTGAAATCTGAGAAAATGCTTCACCAGCTCCCATAGTCTTGCTTTTCACTTCTTTATTTGTTTGCTTACCCAGCAACTTACTTTTGTGCATTCTGTGAGCACAGCACAGTGCTTGGCAATATGGATGATACTATATATATATATATATATATATATATATATCATGGCAGCTCTTTCCCTTGAAGAACTCAAGCCTAGTTAGGTAGACAAGATGCTAGATTTCAATGTAAAATATGAGTGTAAAAATATGAGTATCAGATAATGATGACAATGGATGATAATGGAATTCACAGGCAGAAAAGATCAGCATGGCCTAAGAAGATGGAAAATACTTGTGAAGGAGATGGAAGGAAATAAGGCAGCTGATGACATAGAATTTTGATAGCTGGGAGAAGGGAGTATTTACATGCTTGCCAGAGTGATCAAGCATTTAGATAAAGAGTTCTCAGTTGTTCTGGAAACTATGCAGTGGCTGCATGTAACAGGCCTGAAACATGTAATCACTGGTGAGAATCCAAACATAAACACAGGATTTCAGCAGCCCCTCATACACACAACGTCCCACTCTGCTCAGCTAAAACAGTACCACAAGCAATCAGAAGGTTTTACAACCCCTCTGGGCCTGGGCAGCATTGTAAGTGCACATATTAGGAGACTTGAGGACAGAAGGGGACCTGGTATCTACTTCTGGGGTCTGGTATATATTCAGAGATATATATTTGAAAAAACAAATAAATTTGCTCTCAACTAGCACTGGAGGGAATGACTCTAAAAGTTCTGCTAGCGCCAAATCATTGTTCTTAGCACCTCAACTAACTGGTATGGCCCAGGTTTCATGGTTTTAATATAGGAAAAAATGACACAACTCTTAATGACTAACTTTTGTGGCAGGAACAAAGGCATGAGCCTTCAGAATCATTTCCAGTGTGTCTGGAAAGACATCAATTTGAGAGGGTTGAGAAGGGCTGAGGATATCCTTCTGATATCTGAGTAAGAATCCCACAGAACTGAACTGTTGGGTCCCACTGCTAACCTCTTCCAACAATCTACTTAAGGGAATCTCTGGTTGCTGATGAATCCAATCATGTTCTTGAAGAAAACAGACCCTGTGGTGACAAGTAAAAGACTTTGTGCACTCATTTCTTACACTCAAGTGAAGTATATGTAGACCCATCATCAGAAACGGAGTGTCTGGCAATTGGTGTGCCCCAAATGGCTGATGCAATGTAATAGTGCTCAGTAAATATTTACTGAGTAATTGAGTCTGATAGAAACTAGAGTTGCTTTGTGTCACTTGGAGAAAAGATGTTTATTACAATCAAAAGATTATCTTTAGAAATTTCCTCTGACTCACTCTCCTTAAAGGAAAATACATATACATACGTTGGCATGAATGTGTCTGCTCATGTTTGCATGTGTGTGTATTGTTTTCTGTTGCTTACATTTCTGTTTTCAAAGTGTATTCCTTCATGCACACAAAAGATTTTCTCATATTCAGCAGTGCACTGGTGATAATAGGCCTCCAACCAAATACTCCTTTAATATCATAAAAACATCTTCAGCTGACTCTTCTTTAACTCATGAAATACAATCCTTAGCTCCAAGGAACAAAACACTAAATAGAATTAAAAAAAAAGAATAATATGAAATCATAGTCTGTGGGCAGGAGATAGAACTTGTAGTCATTCCCTGAGGAGTTGAAACATAGAGCTAGAATCCCTTTTGTAATACTTCAGTATACTCCTATTAAGGGCACTGATTTAGTTGAGACAAATGGAGAAACCATTAACATGCTCAGTGCCAGGTGGGGAAGGCAGGGCAGTTCCAGAGGAATGCGGCTTCAAGTCAGTGTACTAGGAAGGTATAGGGCGACAAATGTCAGCAATATATATAGCAAACTACAGAAATAAGAAGCCAGGTTCTGCTTTGGCTGGAAGAAAACCCGAAGTTAAAATTGGTCACTAATCTAACAGACAATATTTTGGAGACAGACACTGGTCCCTTTGGTGCAGCAACTAGCTTAGTGTCATCCTCTGTGCTTTACTTCTAGCAGGCTCTCGCCTAAGACTCCACACAACATTGGCATCCATGATAAATACCTTGTTGAAATGTATCTCTCCCCACTGTAACTGAGGGAGCACATTATAGAATAAGTTCATGTTTCCCATGTTTACCTATCAGATATTTCTAGAATGCAGGTAACATGGTCCAACATTAAGTCAATCCTATTTGAATGAGCCTGATATTATTTTAGAAACCACTAAATAGGGTTTGGGTCATATGCATGATAACTCTTACACCAAAACTTTTAAGGAAATTTGTCTAAAAAATATTTGAAAGCCAGTGGCTCCTGGGCAGCTCAATCAGTTAAGCTTTTGACTCTTGACTTAAGCTCAGGTCATGATCTCATGGTTTGTGAGATTGAACCCTGCATCCGGCTCATGATGATGGCACAGAGGTTGCCTGTGATTCTCTCCCTCTCTCTCTCTGTTCCTCCCCTACTCGTGCTCTCTTTCTTTCTCAAAATAAATAAATAAACATTTATTAAAAAATACTTGAAAGCCAAATGTATGAGAGCTAATTCAATATAATCAATCCTCCCATGAAATATCCTCTGCTTCTTCTCAATTCACATAAAATGTGTGGGAAATATCAAATTGCCCAGTGGAAGACTGAGTAAAGTATACACAAATATCCCTAATAGGCCCACAAGAAAGACTAATATAAACAGCAGCATAAATCTTCATCTTTTCTGTGACAACTCAGGCTGGAAATGCAGTTAGCTGCATTCAGACTTGGCCCTAATTTATTGCTGATGTGGCATAAATGTTAAATACAGCTGCTGCAGCCATTAACCCAAACTCCTTAATTAAAGAGGGAAATTACTCAATATTTTTTCTGCTTAATTTACCAAGGTATTCACAGTCAATACAGGTTTGTTATTTAAATGATGAGACTTCTTGGTTGTTTATATGACCCACAGCATATAGATTATAAAACAAAACAACCTAGAAAAAGAATTAACTGTTATTCCTACTCAAAAGACTCTGAAGTATACTCAAATGCATGCTCTGATACTTATGCTCTTAAGTATGGCCCTTCAGACATCTATTTTGCATATATGTACATTTTCTCCCTTAGCAATCCAAATGATAGTCATTTCACTAGGATGTAACTTGTTTCCACCATTCCCAGTGGGATGGTTTTGAGTAGTGAAAAGCTACATGAGACATAATGATAGGAATTACAGATACTAGAGTATCAGTACAGATTCTTAACATTGTTGTGTTTTTTAAAATTTGACAAATATTTGGGAGTGCTTCTAGAACCCTGAAAAGACTTCAAGAAGAGAACTGGAAGATATGCAATGATATCTAGGATTTCTGGGGAAAAGCTTTGTTTGGTAAAAAGAAGTCTCCCTTTCAAAGTCTTGGTGTTCAAGGTCTATGTGAAGACAGGGAATCCCTGAGTTAAATTTGCTATAACTAGCCCATTTTCATAAACTAAAAGTATAAATAAAGTGAGGCATATTTTAAAATCTTAGTTTAAGGAACGGACTATGGACAAAAATTTAGAATTATTTTAAGCACATATTTTATTCCTTACCCTGCCTTATGTCATCTTTGATGGCACTTCTCACAAATATTGGGCTAGATGGGCAAATAATGAGACCTATGAGGGCAGCTCTTGTTGCTTTATTACCCTAATTGCACTCTTTAGTTTCCAAGAAACTTGGGTTTCAAGTACTCTAAGTCAATGTACATAAATGGGCAAAGTTACTAAATACTTTAGCAAAGGGACACTCCCCTGATGAACTAAAATTGATCACTTACTGGGGTGCCTGGGTGGCTCAGTGGGTTGGGCAACCGACTTCACTCAGGTCATGATCTCACAGCTCATGAGTTCAAGCCCTGCACTGGGCTCTGTGCTGACAGCTCAGAGCCTAGAACCTGCTTCAGATTCTGGGTCTCCCTCTCTCTCTACCCCTTCCCCACTCATGTTCTATCTCTCTCCTTCAAGAGTAAATAAACATTAAAAAAAATTATAAAACTGATGACTTGCTAATTAAGTCATATTGTAAACTTGTTCAACTCCTTAGCAGAATCATCCAAAGTGGTATATCCTAAGATAATTAAGGCAGCACAATATAGTTTAATGGTTAAAACACTTGCTCCAGACCTTAAGATTTTAGCACCACTGAAAGAGGGCTCTGCCCCATTGTGATCTCAAACTTTATAGCCAGGTTCTTCTTTCCAGCTTTGTTTCTTGGCTCAGGCTGAAGACCCTAAGGGCAAAACATCACCTAAAGGGAACCAAAACTACCCCCTCAAGTAACATGGACTGCCCTGAACCAGCAGGATCCCACCACTGCCTGCAACTGACTCCAAGGCAATGATTGATTTGACCTTCGCTGACCACCTGCACATACCCAGCCACTTTTGCCTGACATGTTTCTGATATGAACCTGGAAGCATTTTCAGCATTTTGGGGAACAGTCTTTGAGATGCTAGTCCACTGTCTTCCTTCATTTGGCCCCACTGAAATAAATTCCTTCCTTTTTTCCCCACCACTCATTTCTCTGCCTTTGGATTTTATCAGAAGCACGAGGCGGAACCCGGTCTGTTTGGGACCCCTGGAGTCAGGTGCTCTTACACTGCTGCACACCGGCTACACCGCTCTTAACTGGTGGTTATGTATGGAGCAAGCATTTGACATATCTAAGCCAACATTCGTCACCTGCAAAGTGTTGCAAAGCAACAGCAACCACTTCAGACAGTTGTGAGAATCAAAGGAGGTGTTACACATAATGAGTAACCTACAAAGTTAGTTATTTGCACTTTTATAAATATGTTTTATTAGTAGTATCCCAGGTATAAAACCTAGGCATCTCTCGGTGCCTAAATCTAAAGATTTCTCTAGAAAGAATTGATCAGGGGTAATTTACCACATGGCAATCATAGTTATACCAAATTATAGCCACACATTAAATTAATAATACTGAGTTAATAATACTATTTTCGGTCATTAAATTGTCTCCTGGTAAATCAGGGCTGATGAAAATTGTTCTATATATGTTTGACCAATCAACACATGCCATATATATTTTACCTCATGTTCTGCGATTTACAAAATGTTTCAAAATAAGTGATTGTGTTTTTGAAGGGGGAGCAAAATATACCACTCCAAAATATGCTTCTCTGGCATATCAATTATTTTGGGTTGATTATTATTGAGAGATAGCAGACACAGGAGAAATTCTGAAAAATGAGTAGAAGTCATCATTTTGTAAGAGACATTTACATTTATAAGGGAAACCTCCATTTGCAAGAGTGTCTCTCTCTCTGAACCAGGAAGAGGAGGATGGTTCCAAATCTCTAGAAAGTGTCATCAATGGAAAAGGCAAAAACAAATCTGCATAACAACCACACCCTTATTTACTGGGTTTTGTCTGAATACTTGCAGTAACTGGCTGCCCCTTCCTCTACACATGCGCGCGCGCACACACACACGCAGACACACAGACACAGACACACACACCATCTTCTTTTGTCTTTAGCTGGAGATGGTATTTAAGGTGATGTTGTAGCCAATTTCTGGGAGTTACTCAGTTTTCCTGGGTATGCATACAGAATGCATACATGTTACCAAATTTCTGTTTTTCTTCTGTCAATCTGTCTTTTATGATGCGGAAGGAGAGGACATGGGGACTTCTCAGTCAAGAATATACAAGGGTAGAGGGAAAGCTAGGTTTCCTTTCCTTCCCTACACTGTAAAAAATTTTTTTAACATTAATTCATTTAAAATTTTTTTTATGTTTATTTATTTTTGAAAGAGAGGGAGAGACAGAGCATGAGCAGGGGAGGGGAAGAGAGAGAGGGAGACACAGAATCTGAAGCAGGCTCCAGGCTCTGAGCTGTGAGCACAGAGCCTGACGCGGAACTCGAACTCACGAACCGCAAGATCATGACCTGAGCCGAAGTTGGACGCTCAGCCAACTGAGCCACCCAGGCGCCCCAAACATTAATTCATTTTTGAGAGACACGGAGAGATAGAGTGTAAATGGGGAAAGGGCAGAGAGAGAGGGAGACAGAATCTGAAGCAGAATCCAGGCTCTGAGCTGTCAGCACAGAGCCTGAAAGTGGGGCTCAAACTCAGGAACCATGAGATCATGACCTCAACCAAACTTGGATGTTTCACCTACTGAGCCACCCAGGCACCCCTCTTTCCCTACATTTTAATTTGTTTAGCCAGTGATTATTGAGACCTAGACTTTGAGGAAGCCAGGAATGCAAAGATATAGAAAGTATCACCCCTGTCCTCAAAAAACCTTATATTCTAAAGATGTGTGTATAGTAGAAGAGAGAAGTTCTCAGTATAATTGCCCACCCTCCACCACCAGTTTTTAAAATATTTATTGGGCAATATTTATGACCATAATGGTCATATGGTCATAATGACTATGACCATCATGCTTTAAGGTATCATATTTGGAGGGCAGATAGCTTTTTTCTATAATCACTTCTTCCTTTTAATATTGTAGGTAAGCTGATGAAGGGCCTGCTCTTTGAAGGAAGGCCTGACTTTGCTGTATCTGTTCTTATATTTTGCTTATATTATTGTACGTAAAAAGAGTTTCTTCTTTTAAGTACATTGATTAGTTGGTAAGCCTGAGGTTTAAGGAGGTAAGGAAAGGGGAACAGGTCTTGTGCATTTAAGAAAGCAAGCTTGGTATTCTAACCGGCAAATCAATATTTATAGAAACAGATACAGTTCTTTCCTCAAAGGTTAAGAAATGAATATGCATTGCAATAAATAAAAATCATCAGCAAATAAAAAATAATTTGCATTTATGTAGTTTTTCAAACATTCAGCTTAGTTTTAATAGAGATTTTAGTTTTCCCATATATATTTCAATAACTTATAGAAAATTTAAGTAAATTATGTAACATTAGTAGTAAGAAGTACTAACATCTAAAGGGTTTTTGAGCAAACACAATGGACTTTTGGGAAGCAGAAACACTTGTATGTGTTAAAGAGTGACTTCTGGCTTAGACTGACTATGCCTCTAGGAATCCGTAAGTGTGTTTTATATATGAAACAAACAATTTGACTATTCTGGTGAGTATTTTAAAGGTCTATCGAGTCATCTCCTAAGGAAGTTTCTCTTGTGTCTGTACCCAAAAATGATAATAACATGAATTTTTTTCCATTTAATTTTGTTCTTTGTTCAGCTCGTTGAAAAATCTCAAGAAGAAAAGGATAATTGGCCCATTATTCTTGGATTAACCAAATCCTTCCCACACTCCTAATATTCACAAATAAGGCAAGAAAATGAATAAAAGTAAAATCAGTGAGCCAGAAAGTACTGAATTCAGTCTTGTCATCAAAGCAGCCAGCAAAGTTGCAGAGGGGCACCCAGGTGTATGGTATGTGCAGCTTTCAATCCCATCCCAGTAAGATGGTTAAAGATGCCACATAGTGAACAGACCCAAGGGAACAAGCTATACTTACAACCCACTATAACCTGATGGGGAGACAAGCTTATATTGCAAGAATTTAACAAAAGAAAACAACACTTAGGTTTAGAGTGATTGAGTCAATGGTTCCAAAATGTAGTCCATCAGCTGCTTCTTACGCGTGGTGCAAAAATCAGTTCAAGGATTTGTTAAAAAGCAAATTTTCCAGTCTCTACTCCAAGAGAGTCCAAGGTGCACAAATTCTTAATGTGCATTCTAAAAGCTCCCCAGGTAAATCTGATTAGAATTAGGTTTCTGAGCAACTGGGGTAAGCATTTTGCCCAAAGCATATCCAGTGAGTGATGAGGGCAGAACCACAAGCCACTTTTCTCACTGCTGCTTTTGTCATAAGAGATTATCTAAAGATAACTTGGAATTGATTCACTCTACTTATATATAAGACAATTAATACACACAAAATATATTCTTGGACTAAGTGAAGAATCCCAATCTATGGCCAACAAAAAACCTCTATCTTAAAGATCTACACCTTGAGAGTGTTGGTAAAGGTAGGGAGAAATGACGTTCTCACGCTAACCTGTGCTTGTATAAATTAGTTCTACTGGGGCGCCTGGGTGGCGCAGTCGGTTAAGCGTCTGACTTCAGCCAGGTCACGATCTCGCGGTCTGTGAGTTCGAGGCCCGTGTCAGGCTCTGGGCTGATGGCTCAGAGCCTGGAGCCTGTTTCCGATTCTGTGTCTCCCTCACTCTCTGCCCCTCCCCCGTTCATGCTCTGTCTCTCTCTGTCCCAAGAATAAACGTTGAAAAAAAAATTTAAAAAAAAGAAATAATTAAAAAAAAAAAAATAAGTTAGTTCTACTTTTCTAAAGGATCATTTCAGGATCTACCAAAGCTATGAGGTTATTGCTCATAACCTGTAATTTGATAATTCGACTTCAAGAAAGTCATTCTACAGATATGCCTCTCCTATATATTTAAAGATGTATGTAAAAGAACTGATGGTAAATTTTTTTGTGATTGTAGAACTCTGAGAAAAAATACAAATCCATCTAAACAGAAACAATGTATATAGCATGATTTCTTTTGTGATATGAATGGTTGTACATGCATCGAAAATTCCTTAAAAATCCATAAAAAGTTCTTAACAGTGGTGAATTTTGAGGCTGAAAGATGGGGTATTGGAATATGTACTAGTTTCTTGTTGCCAGTGTGACAAATTACCACAGACTTGGTGGCTTAAAACAATGCTTTTTTATTCTCTCTCTCTATTATATATATATTTCTCTCTCTCTCTCCATATATATATATATATATATATATATATATATATATATATACATATACACCACATTTTCTTTATCCATTCATCAGTTGATGCACATTTGGGCTCTTTCTATAATTTGGCTGTTGTTAATATCACTGCTATAAACATTGGGGTACATTTGCCCCTATGAATCAGCACTACTATATCCTCCGGATAAATTCCTAGTACTGCTATTGCTGGATCATAGGTAATTCTATTTTTAATCTTTTGAGAAACTTCCACACTGTTTTCCAGAGTGACTGCACCAGTTTGCAATCCCAACAGTGCAAGGGAGTTCCCCTTTCTCCACATCCTCTCCAACATCTGTTGTTTCCTGAATTGTTAATTTTAGCCACTCTGACTGGTATCAGGTGGTATCGCAATGTGGTTTTGATTTGTATTTCCCTGACTATGAGTGATGTTGAACATCCTTTCATGTGTCTGTTAGCCATCTGGATGTCTTCTTTGGAAAAGTGTATATTCATGTCTTCTGCCCATGTCTTCACTGAATTATTTGGTTTTCAGATGTTGAGTTGGTAAATTCCTTATCAATTTTTTATACTAACCCTTTATCTGATATGTCATCTGAAAATATCTTCTCCCATTCTGTTGGTTGCCTTTTAGTTTTGTTGATTGTTTCCTTTGCTGTACAGAAAATTTTTATCTTGATGAGCTCCCAATAGTTTATTTTTGCTTTTATTTCCCTTGCCTTTGGAGACATGTGAAGTAAGAAGTTGCTGAAGCCAAGGTCAAAGAGGTTGTTGCCTGTTTTCTCCTCTAGGATTTTGATGGTTTCCTGTCTCATATTTACATCTTTCATCTATTTTTAATTTATTTTTGTGTATGGTGTGAGAGAGTGGTCCAGTTTCATTCTTCTGCATACTGCTATCCAGTTCTTTCAGCACCATTTCCTAAAGGGACTTTTTTCCACTGGATACTCCTCCCTGCTCTGTTGAAGATTAGTTGGCCATATATTTGTGGGTCCATTTCTGGGTTTTCTATTCTATTCCATTGGTCTATATGACTGTTTTTGTGCCAATACCATACTATCTTCATGATTACAGCTTTGTAGTATAGGCTAACATCTGGGATTGTGATGCCTCCAACTTTGGTTTTCTTTTTCAACACTACTTTGGCTATTTGGAGTCTTTTGTGGTTCCATACAAATTTTAGGATTGTTTGTTCTCGCTCTGAGAAGAAGGCTGTTGCTAGTTAGATTGGGATTGCATTTAATGTGTATATTTCTTTGGGTAGTATCGACATTTTAACAATATTTGTTCTTCCAATCCATGAGCATGGAATGTTTTTCCATTCTTTGTGTCTTCTGCAATTTCTTTCATAAGATTTCCATAGTTTTAAGCATACAGACCTTTTACCTCTTTGGTTATGTTTATTCCTAGGTATTTAATGGCTCTTGGTTCAATTGTAAATGGGATTGATTCCTTGAAGTCTCTTTCTGTTGCTTCATTATTAGTGTATAGAAATGCAACCGATTTCTGTACGTTGATTCTATATCCTGTGACTTTGCTGAATTCATGTAACAGTTCCATCAGGTTTTGGGTGGAGTCTTTTGGGTTTTTTGTGTACAGTATCATGTCATCTGTGAAAAGTGACAGTTGGACTTCCTCTTTGTCAACTTGGATGCCTTTTATTTCATTTTGTTGTCTGATTGCTGAGGCTAGGACTTCCAACACTATGCTATACAATAGTGGTGAGAATGGACTTCCTGTCATGTTCCTGACCTTAGGGGAAAGCTCTCACTTTTCCCTATTGAGGATGATATTATCTGTGGGCCTTTCATATATGGCTTTTAAAATCTTAAGTTATGTTCTTTCTATACTGACTTTCCTGAGGGTTTTTATTAAGAAAGAATGCTGTATTATGTCAAGTGCTTTTTCTGCATCTATTGACAGGATCATATGGTTCTTATCCTTTCTTCTATCAATGTGATGTATCATGTTGATTGATTTGCAAATACTGAACCAGCCCTGTTGCCCAGGAATGAATCCCACTTGATCATGGTGAATAATTCTTTTAATGTATTGTTGGATCCAGTTGGCTAGTATCTGGTTGAGAATTTTTGCATCTATGTTCATCAAGGATACTGGCCTCCAATTTTCCTTTAATGGGGTATTTGTATGGCTTGGGGATCAAGGTAATGGCGGCTTCATAAAATGAGTCTGGAAGCTTTACTTCCATTCCTATTTCTTGTTACAGTTTAAGAATAGGTTATTAACTCTGCTTTAAATGGCTGGTAGAATTCCCCTGGGAAGTCATCTGGCCCAAGACTCTTATTTGTTGGGAGATTTTTGATAACCAATTAAATTTGTTCATAGGTTATGGGTCTGTTCAAATATTCTATTTCTTCCCTTTTGAGTTTTGGTAGTTTGTGGGTGTCTAGGAATTTGTCCATTTCTTCCAGATTGGCCAGTTTGTTGGCATATCATTTTTCATAATATTCTTTTTTAAAATATTTATTTATTTTATAATTTATTGTCAAACTGGCTAAACATACAGTGTGTAAAGTGTGCTCTTGTTTTTGGGGGGTAGATAATTGTTTGTATTTCTGTGGTGTTGGTTGTGATCTCTCCTCTTTCATGCATGATTTTATCTATTTGGGTCTGCTCTATTTCTTTTTGATTAATCAGGCTAGGAGCCTATCAATTTTGTTTATTCTTTCAGAAAAACAGCTCTTAGATTCACTGATCTGTTCTACTTTTTTTGAATCTATATTGTTTATTTCTGCTCTACTCTTTACAATTTATCTTCTTCTGATGGATTTGGGATTTCTTTGCTGCTGTGTTTCGAGTTCCTTTAGGTGTGAGATTAGGTTCTGTATTTGGGACCTTTCTTGCTTCTTGAGATAGGCCTGGATTGGAATGTATTTTTCTCTTAAGATTGCCTTTGTTGCATTTTCTTTAATATCTATGTACTTGGAGGCTTTCCAAATTTTTTGTTGTGGTTGATTTCAAGTTTCATAGTGTTGTGATCTGAAAATGTGCATAGTATGAAATCAATCCTTTTACATTTGTTAAGGGCTGTCTTTGTGACCCTGTATGTGAGAGAGACCCTATTTTGGAGAAAGTTTCATGTGCACTCAAGAAAAATGTGTATTCTGCTGTTTTTGGATGAAAAATTCTGAATATATCTGTTAAGTCCATCTGGTCCAATGTATCATCCAGAACAATTGTTTCCTTATTGATTTTCTGCCTAGATGATCTGTACATTGTTGTATGTGTAGTATTAAAGTCCCCTACAATCACAGTATTGTCATGTATAAATTTATGTTTGTGATTAATTGATCTATATATTTCTCTGTTTTCAAGTTGGGGCCATAAACATTTACAATTGTTAGCTATTCTTGGTGGATAGATCCTGTAATTATGATATAATGCCCTTTTTCATCTCTTGTTAACAGTCTTTGTTTTAAAATCTAGTTTGTCTGATATAACTACAACTACTCAGGCTGCTTTTTGACATCCAGTAGCATGATATCTGGATCTCCATGCCCTCACTTTGAATCTGCAGGTGTCCTCAGGTCTAAAATGAGTCTCATATAGGCAGCATACATATGGTTCTCATTTTTTATCCATTCTGATACCCTATGTCTTTTGATTGGGACATTTACTCCATTTACATTCAGAATAATTATTGAAAGATATGGATTTAATGTCATTGTGTCATGTGTAGGTTTCATGCTTGTGGTGGGGTCTCTAGTCCTTTGTAGTCTTTGCAGCATTCCACTCACACAGTGTCCCTTAGAATCTCCTGCAGGGCTATTTTAGTGGTCATGAACTCCTTTAGTTTTTATTTGTCTGGGAAAGCCTTTATCTCTCCTTCCATTCTGAATGATAGCCTTGCTGGATAAAGGATTCTTGGCTGCATATTTTTCCTCTGCAGCATATTGAATATTTCCTGCCACTCCTTTCCGGCCTACCAAGTTTCAGACCTACTATTATGTGTCCACCCTTTTAGGTTAAGACCTGTTTGTCCCTAGCTGCTTTCAGAATTCTCTCTTTATCTTTGTATTTTGCCAGTTTCACTTATATGCCAAGGTGCTAGCCTGTTTTTTTTGAAGGGAGTTCTCTGTGCCTCCTGGACTTGAATGTCTGCTTCCTTCCCCAGGTTAGGGCAGTCCTCAGCTATAATTTGTTCAAATAAACCTTCTACTCCTTTCTCTTAATTTTCTTCTGGAACTTCTATGATACAGATAGTATTTCATTTCATTGAATCACATAGGTCTCTAATTCTCCTCTTGTGGTCTAGTAATTTTCTTTACCTCTTTTTCTCAGCTTCATCATTATCCATAATTTTATCTTCTGTTTCACCTATTCTCACCTCTGTTTCTTCTATCCTTGCTGTCACTGCATTGAGTTTATTTTGCATCTCATTTAAAACATTTTTTTTAACTCATCATGACTATTTCTTAGGTCCTTGATCTATGCAACAATAGATTCTATGCTTACTTCTATGCTTTTTTCAACCCCAGGCATTAGTCTTATGACTATTATTCTAGATTCTTGTTCAGATATAAAGTTTATATCTGTTTTGAGCAATTCTCTGGCTGTCATTTCTTCCTGGAATTTCTTTTGAGGAAAATTCTGCCATTTCATCATTTTGGCTAGTTTTCTGTCTTTTACATGTCTTGATAGCTTGTTATGTGTCCTGTGCTTGTGTGTACTACTATATTAAATAGGGTTCATACATTGTCCAAGGCGTGGCACTTTAGGAAGTGTTTTTGCAGTGTGTTATGTGCACTTTGTTGTGTCTTTGGCTTCTTTATCTCATTGCTGGTAGTGGTGGATTGTTTGGACCCTCCACCAGGTGTTATTTGATTTTTTCATTGAAGTAACCCTGGAAAAAATAGAAACAGGACAAGGGAAGAAACCTTATTCCTATAAGGAGAGAATGAAAGGGGAGGGAAGAAAAAGACCAGGCAGAGAATCAGTGAAACTATAAGGCTTAATCCAGAGACAGAGAGAGAGAAAGAGAGAGAGAGGAAAATAAAGGAGATACAAAGAAGGTGCAACAAGAATAGAGTAAAAATGCCTGATTAAACAAACAACCAGAATAGAGAAAAAAAAAGAAAGAAAAACATATAATAATGAAATGGTCAAGAATAAAATCAGAAACTATGAGGCTGATTCCAAAGGGGGAAGGAAAAAAAGAGCAGAAAGAAAAAGAAGGGAAAATAAATGAGAAGGAAAGAAGAGAAAACAATTAAAGACTTAAAAATTAAAAAAAAAATCAGACTAACATACAAAACCACAGGACAGTTGTCTATTCGTGCCTGCAACTAGTGGCCATTCTGATCTGAATGAGAGGCTGTTGGGTTCACTAAGTGTCAGTCTCACTCCAGTAGAGAAGCAGTTGCCAGGCACAGAGGGGAAGGGTTTGGTGTAAGTGTGTCCCACCTCCACTGGGGACAGCTGTCCTGTTCCCAGAAGCCCCACTGTGTTGGTGATGGGGGGGGGGGGGGATGGCAACACCTTAATCTCTCCTTCTCAGACCAAATGTCTCAAACCATGCTGTTCAGACAGTCCTGACAGAGTAGCGCGGGAGGTCAGCCTGTCCTCCACAGTCTCCTGGACTTCCTAGGCTCTCAGCTGGGATTCAAAACTCCTTGTCTTAAAGGATCCCACTCCACACAGACTTGGTTCTGGGGTAACGCCAGTCCACCCAGGGGACAAAGGGCCTCTGGCTGGCACCTGCAGGATCTTTTGTCCTTGGAGGGGCAATATACCCTCTTCCCACAGTACTCGAGGGAGGGGTCTGTTGTCATCCAGTGTGCCCCTGAGATCGCTACCGTGCCCTAGGGCTCCCTCACCTCCAGGTGTGCACACACACAGCCAGCTCTGGTCCAGAGAAAGTTGCACAACCCTGAAAACTCCGATCTTTAGCTCTAAGGCTGTTGGCAAAGTAGAATTGGCTTTCTCCATATTTTTCGTTCCCCAGTCCACCATCCAGAGAGGTTTTTTCTCTTGTTCAAACACAAAACCACACTTTGACAGACTCTCTTCTCTTCCTTTTGTCTCTCCACATAAGGGGTCCCCTCCAGCATGCCTACACTGCCCATTTTATCTCCTCCAATCTGCATACATGCACCTCTGTCCTGCCAAGCTGTCTTTTTCCAACTGTAGAGATTTTTATGTCCCTCCGCAGCCTGTATTCCTGGGTATTCCAAGCGTTCTGTCTCAATACAGCTGTGTTTGAGGGATGAGGGAAATTCTGGTCCTGCTACTTCTCTGCCATCTTGACTCCTCTCCAATTATGCATTCTTAAATTATTTGACATATTTAGTTTAACCATGTTTACATATTAACTTTAAAATGAAATGAAATCTGGTTAAACCTTAGGAATCAAATTAAAAACTTGTGCAATTCTTAGGCAACTGTGATATATCTAAACCAGCTAGAAGAATAATAATTCATTTTTAAGGTATGATTTATTTTACTCTGCTTTGTTCCAAAGGACATTTAGGCAGTTTATAGAACAGGCACCTGCAGTGCAACAGATTAAATAAAACTAAAATCTAAGCGGGGATTAGAACTATAAAAATAAGGGGCACGTGGGTGGCTTAATCAGTTGAGCATCTGACTTTGGCTCAGGTCATGATTTCACATTTTGTGAGTTTGAGACCCACATCAGGTTCACTGCTGTCAGCACAAGGCCACTTCAGATACTCGGTCCCCCTCTCTCTTTGCCCTTCCCCACTTGCACTCTCTCTCTCAAAAGTAAATAAAACATTTTAATAATAAAAAAAGAACTATAATAATAAGTGAAAGGGACTACTGCCATACCATGAGTTAAAATTACTTACTTTGATTAGGCATAAATCTTGGCTTTGGTGTTCCTAAAAGCTAAAGCAAAGAGGGGAAACTGGAGAGAAAAGGTCACTCCTTATTGTTGGCACATGAGCAAATATATCAATCACTAGGAGGATATTGATTTTTCTGGTGCTAAGTCCAATGGAAAATTTCTCATGTACATCATGATACTGAGGCCAATTAGCGATGTTGTAAATAATATCTTTGAAAACAACTTTACATCAGTTTTCAAAGTTTCAGTTTCAGCCCCCTCTGCTATGACTTTGGTGAAAACCAGTATGGACAAGAATTTCCTACACAGAGCTAAGTTATGTATGTGCCTTGCACGTGACAGTGAGAATAAGTGGGATAAGGGAACAATATCTGATCAATCTGCCTGAACTATCCAATCCCCCAGTTCTTGTGCCTTGTGGGAAACCTATGCCAAACAAATAAAGTATTAACAGCAACATACAGCATTAACTCATATGCTGAGAACTTGAAAGCTTTCTGCTAGCCTAAAGCACAGTTTTAAAAAGAATCCAAAATTACTGCAAAGTCAGGGTATCATATAAATGCTGTCACAGTTGTAATGAAGGATATGCTATTGGCAATCTGGAGATGCATAACGTAGCTTCAGGTTACAATAAAACACCATACACTCCTGTCAAGCCCAATTTTGTTGTTTTCTTTAAAAGTAAAGCTTTGAAAATAATTTTGGGCCTCTTCCAAAGTTCTATTAATTCCTGACAGCTGTTAATTATTCCCTCCATTGGAGAAGATGCACGGAATGGTGTGAACTAATCATCAATAAACAAAGTCTCTGAATTCTAAGCAGCACCTAGAGGGACTGTTAAATGTTGCTACCACATAGAACATTTGGAAAGGTCCTCCACCTGACCTGGAGAAAAAAAAAAGAAAATATGTGCTAAACTTCAAAGGACCCCTAAGAGAAACAAGTGCTGGATAACCTCAACATTGAATAATTATCCTAAAAATAATTGTCACTTGCCTGGTTTTGTGAATTTACATAAGTATTAACCCACTGTATTGGTCTACTTACAAATACTAGAAAACCCAAATAACTCATCAGAGACGGCTGATTGTGATGCTTTAATTCCTGAGCTGGTTGTGATGCTCAAAGATGTATGTCTTTCAGGATACAACAATCCCCTGTCTTCCTGATCCATAGTCTTTCGTCTGTATCTTTGTTCTAAAGTATCTCCAGGCAATGATTTGCATTTTTAAATAGTCAGAGGGAATTATCAAAGGAAAAAGGACAAAGGACTTCTATTTATGAAGTCCTTTTTATTCTGGAAAAAATCTCCTTGTTTGCATTTCCACCTACATTTCTTTCAACAGAATGCAACACATGGCCCACTTTCATTGTCAGAGGATCCAGGGAAGGAAGTATTTATAGTTGGCACATTACTTCCAAAACAAATACTGGGGTTCTGTTAGTAAAGAAGACAAGTGTGGATGGATATTTGGTAGCCATCCAGCTGAGCATTATAGCCATCTAATGAAGATACAATAATACATTTTTGGTGATATATTGGTAAATGTAGTTATCTATCCTCTACTCCCTCTCCAATTCTTCCCTAGCTATTTCAGAGTAAGAAAAGTCAATAATACATATAGTTTATATATGACTTATTTGAAAAAAAAAATTACTCAGTCAATAAATACATGACAAAAATCTATTAAATCCTAGAATTATAGATTCACTGAGTATTTGGTTTAGAATGAATATTAATAGATAATTAGGCTAACCTGGTCAATGAGTGTGTAATACATGCGGGATATAAGAGCATACAGGTATATAACAATGACTGGATAAAAATAATACTGATCTAGGGTAGAGATTATGGTAAACATTGAAGAATACCCAAAGATCCCAGGACTAACAGTTTTTACCTAAAGACTTCTGCAGTTTTTTGTTTTTTGGGTCCTGGGTTTTTTTTTCTTTTTCTTTTTGTCTTTAAATCTCAGAAAGAAAACTAACCTATATGGAATTAACCTATATCAATAATGTTTGTGTGTACCTTTCACAGAAGGACTTAGGCTCATTCAACCATATCCTGATGAGAAGATGCTCTCCTCCAACATTTTAGAACTGCTATAATTGTCACCTTCTTTTCTAAGCAATAGACAAGAAATATGAAGGAAGTTGGAAATGCAGAGGAGGAACTGAGAATGTCATTTTTGTTGCCTTGGTGTGCAAGACAGATGGCCTGCTTGCTTTCTAAAGCACTGAAGTAGAACATGAAGAATCAGTAAGTAGAAAGATCTCAGTCAGTTCTACCTGAAGATTCTGAATATCATTTTCATCTTATTTTTCAAGTGTAGATGAAATATACCTGATAAAGTCCTGGGTGATCATACTTGTTGGGAAAGTCTGCCAGTTAATGATCAAGATGTTTCCCGTGGCTTTTGCTCATAAGCAAATGAGGCAAACTTTTTTTTTCCACTGCAATGAATTCAATTAAAATGGCTGGTAACAATGACCTATACTTTATTTTGACATAATGGGTTCAAATCCAGACTTATCATTTACTAATTGAATGACTTTGGATAAATTACTTAACTTACTAATCCTGGTTTTCTTCAAGTATAAAGTGACGAGGATACATTTCTGAAAAGTAAATGGTAAAACATACATAAAAGTACCTAGCGCACACACAGTACATAGCCAAATTAGATGTTAAACAAATGGCATGCTTTCATCCCATTCTCACTGAAGAGCCACCATGTTACAGATGGGGTACTTCTACAGATGCTGGTAAAATGTCTCTCTCCTACAATCCTTCTTCATGAAGCTTTTCTAGATTGATCAGAGAATAGTGGATAACCCTCTATACCCCCACTGGATGCTATAGCTGTACAACCACAGAAGTGACATGAAGTATGTCATCTTCTAGAAACTTCTTTTTGTTGACAGGAAATGAAAATGATCCCAGACTAGAAGGTAAATGGTGAGGACAGAGACTTTTCTTGGTATTGCTTTTCCCTTTAAGTAGCATTCTCTGTCTTCTATGCTAACCCCTCAGGAGCCATCTCCACCTCTTCCTATTTTCTTCTTACACCATCCTTACTCTTATAGTACCAGGATGAAACCCTGAATGGAGCCACCACATGGTTGTTTTGGATGGAATATTATCATGGTTAGAGCTAAATTTGAGAAGCACAGTTGTGCCTCAAGTAACGTGTGGATTCATGTGAAGATGGGGACCTCCACACCAAGAAAACCCACAACCCACACATCTCATCTTATTACACATTGTGTCTTCCTCTCTATTACTTGAATGCATTCCCCTATAATAACAACCTTTGTTTCTCTACAGAAACCTATGAATGCCCAGATATTGGAGGAAAAACCAACGCTATCAGTTTTATTAGGATCCTCAAGATTAAAGATACTATCATATCCATAAATACAAATTTTAAAACACAGTTTCTGAAGAAAATAAAAATAAATAGCTACTAATTTTTTAAGTGAGATGACTAGATGATTGGAGTCAAATTGAATTGAATTGAAGTCAAATTGGTTGAAAGATTGAGGCAAACCATTGTCTCAGAATGCACTACAATAAAATAAATAAATGAAGAGTAAAACAGAAGGATTAAGAGGCAGAACATCCCAACATTCATTTAATAGAATTTCTAGGATGTATTGCAGAGGTCATGAGGTGAACATCTTTTATGAAAAATAGAACACATATAAGATCCCCCAAATGAAAAAAGTATATTATTAGATGACTGTAAATAGAAAGGAAGTCACTGAGGACTGTGCAGAAAAGACAAGAAAAAGAGAAATGTGGCCATATTTCAGAAAGCAAATTACAAGAGAACAAAAGCAGGTTATATCCAAAGAAATGAGAATCAGAGTAGTATATGTTATTTTAGAAGTTAATAGTGGAAGATCAAAGATAATAATGCAAGGTTTTAAAAAAATCCTGATCCCAAGCCCAGCAAAAGAGTATGTAAATAATAGAGCAAAATTAAAATATGCTCAAATATTCTAGTTACCAACTGAAAACAGTTCCAAAGGATATATTCTAGAAAAATGAAAAATTTCTCCAAAATACACAAAAGTGTAAGAATCAAGAAACACTGGTGAGCAAATCTGTCATCACTATACTTGTAGGAAAATATACTTGAAGCATCATACACAAATTGTTAGCAATCAGGAAGTATTTATTTCAACTAAGGATACAGCAGGGGCAGGTGAAAGAGAAAGCATGCTGAGTTCCCTGATTTGTTTGAATGTGGATATAGATGCTAAATAATTCCAGATGCTGGTAGAAAAATAAAACTTTTCAAAGTTTAGCAAAATTTTCAGAATCGCCACCACTAAAGAGTGGAAATAGGATGAATAAATTGTGAACCCATAAAAATAAACAGAGCAAAAAACACTCCGTTAATCCAACAAAGCCCAGTGGAAAAAGAAAAATTAAAAGGAAGCATAGCAAGAAAAAGAAAATCTAAGCTAAAGGACTAAAAATAAGTCTAGAAATAGTGATCACTGTAAGGTGAATGCGAATTTGTTAAGTTTAAAAGCCACAGACTATCAATTTTGGGGAGGAAAAGCAAAGCAAAGAAAATCCAACTGTCTACTTATGCAGTGTTTGCAAGCAGCATAACTAAGAAACACACAAACCCATCACACCCTATACATAGTTGATATTCTTAGTAGCTGATACTTGATAAGTTTATTTACCAGAAATTTATAGTTAATAGCCTGTTTTACAATCCATATCTTTTATCTATTTCTCTACAGATTTAGAATGCATGAAAACTTACAGAAGAAAAGCAAATTGCCAATAAACATACAAACTTGTGAGTAAGCCTGGCGATGCAAGTAAAAATGAGATACAAGTTTTCTGGTCAATTGGCAGAAACAGAAAGAGAGAAAGGGGAAGGAAGGAAGGAAGGAAGGAAGGAAGGAAGGAAGGGAGGAGAAGGTGAGAGAGGGAAGGAGACAGGGAGGGAGACAGGGAGAGAGCAAGGAAAGGAGATAGGGAAGGAAAGAGGGGCAGGCTGATCGTACACATCCTTAACTTTGGTCTCCAAATCTCAAGATGAGAGAGAGAAGAGAAAAAAAAATCATTCTTGTGGCATCTTCCATTCCTTTCCATGTTTTTCCTTCTTAGATCTACCGTGACACAACCCTCTACTGGCTGTATCCTTCTCCACCTACCTGATCTCACAGGTACTTGTTTATTCTCCACTCAAATATCAATACTTTCAGTATTCTACTTTTCTTCTCTCTTGCCACACCATCTTTCCAAATTATCTCATTCATTCCTTTGGTTTCAACAACTGAAGAATACCATTATTTCCAGCCTAGATCTTCCTAATGAAATTCCAAGTTTTCCATCTAAATGTTCATCCATTAGTCTCTGAGAGGTATGCTAACTAACCTCAGTATGTTCAAAAAAAATTGTTTACAAATGGCAAATCACTTGAACCTCACAACAAACCTTTTTTAAACGTATATTTAATGATAAATTATAAAATACCTATTTTCAGAGGGCTTAGGAGGGTATCTCACAATTGTGTGGATAGTCCAGTGATGTCTGTTATTCAGCATGTTTGGATTGACAAAATAAACTTTAAAATCAGAAATTAATTAAGAGAACTTATAGCACCACACAGCTCTAGAATATTTTATAATTTTGTACAGTGCAACAAGCCAATAAATGTAGCAGTAAAAACGGTCCTTGATACACAAGTATTGCTTTTTAGGGCCATAAAAATGTACTTTCGGGAGAATAGCACATTATAGTTTAAGTGAAGCTCTTCATTAGATAGTATGAGAAAATGAGGCATGAAAGGAAGCTGGAAAAGCCTCCTTAATAGTTTCTGTGCAGATAATGTAGGCCAAAGACAATCAATAGCTACGCCTCATTTATTTTATGTCTGTGAGCACTTAAAGGCAAAATGTTAGTGTTTGCTATCCTGTTGGCTTTCTTTGCTCTGCATCAGTAATGAAAAAATGGATTTGCATATTAAGGTGTAATTTTTACAAATTTGACTCAAACAACAGGCTGTTATTGTTAACCAATATGGAAGGAAACACCTTCTGTATTACAGCGGGTCCATTAAAGTCACTTCTAAGCAGCCCTGATGATAAATTTTGTAAGTTTCCAAAATGAGCCAATCAACACAGTAGTTCATAAATACGTTATAAGAATACATTAAATGTACATACAAAATTAAGAGTTCCATAAAATACCTATTTTAAAAGTTGTCACCATAACTGATGAGGGAAATCCTGAAATCAACATATTGCGGAATGTGTAGTTTTTAAAAAGCCCCTTGGTGTTTCCATCTGGAACACACTTTATGTATCATGTATAATGGTTCACCCGGCATCACCTCTAGGGTGATGGCATATGGGAGTACATTATATTTCTATTTAAAGCCAAAAGACTTCTTTCATAATTGCTGTTATATTTATGGGAACAGAACTTAGGAGAGAAAATGTTCAATAAATTAGTCTGATTGTTTTTAAGTCCATTTCTCAAAAAGAAAGTAAAACAAGTGCCATATAAAAATAGATTAATATTTGCCTTTATATAAGATAATTGAATGTTAGACATTATGCTTTGAACCTGGAGATCGTTTAGTATCAGTAAGGAATAGATTAAGAAAGAGTTAATAAAGTTCTTCCATAAGAACACTCCCATCAGCGACCTGCCACATCTTCCCTGGGTGTAGGGCAGAATGGTCATCACAAATGGGAGGAATCATGGGAACCCTGTGATGTAGTAGAATGGGAAAGAAAACAGAAAGGAAAAAACACCACAATAAAAATAAAAATCAGAAATATTACCTCTTTGGTTATATTTATTCCTAGGTATTTTATGGGTTTTGGTGCAACTGTAAATGGGATCGATTCCTTGATTTCTCTTTCTGTTGCTTCATTGTTGGTGTATAGGAATGCAACCGACTTCTGTGCATTGATTTTATATCCCGCAACTTTGCTGAATTCATGAATCAATTCTAGCAGTTTTGGTGGAATCTTTTGGGTTTTCCATACAGAATATCATGTCATTTGAGAAGAGTGAAGGTTTGACCTCCTCCTGGCTGATTGGATGCCTTTTATTTCTTTGTGTTGTCTTCAGACGCTAAGACTTCCAATTCTATGTTGAATAACAGTGGTGAGAGTGGACATCCATGTCTTGTTCCTGACCTTAGGGAGAAAGCTCTCAGTTTTTCCCCATTGAGGATGTAAATTTAAAAAAATAAAAAATAAAACTAAAAAAATATTAACCAATATATATGACATTAGGACGGGCAGAGAACAAAAGAAGGTGGCCTAGGTGGGCATGTAATTTTGGAGTTCTCCTGAAATGTATTACAGGGTTCTCTTACTTCCTCTCTGGATTTCAAGCTCCAAAAGTGAAGAATTGGATAAGACTCCAAACAACAGATAAAACTCATTGAAGGACGGATCAATAATGCATACAGTCCAGTAATTTATTCTGATTTTAACAATTATATTTCAAAACATGTTTTTAGGGAAAAGTTTATTTTCTTAATAACTCAACCTCAAAAGCAGAAAATGGTCAGAATAGTTTAAAAAAAAAAAGGTTCTCCATTACTTATCTATATTTTCCCATACACTTATATATTTAGTCTGTGTAGTATTTTTTTATCATTTAAAACATTGTGTTGGATTTCTATTTAGCCTTCCCCTTTCCCCTAGAAATTTTAATTTAGATATATTGCTCTGTCCAAAAATATAACAACATAAGGGAAAAAATGCCACTTGTCATGGTATATAAGACAGAGTGTGGCATAATGCTTCACAAGAGGCCTACTCCAAAAAAAGTGTAGAAGTAACCAGTGCTCACATAAGGCTTCTAAACTGGGAAGATAAAAAATAAGCTCCTACTGTGCCATGTTTACATTGGCATAGTTCTAATGTGGTTGTTTGAAAAGTGTTCTTTCATCTGTTTCTAGTCTCACTGTTCTTTTGCTGCTATTTTTTTCCACTACATTTTTCCTAAAAAAAAAAAATCTTACTTCCATCACAAAAATGGAGAACTAGAAATAATTTTTCACATATTTATTACGTACCTAATATGTGCCAGATAGTAAAAACAGTCACTGTATAAACAATAAATACATCATAGTCAGTACCCTAAATCAGCTTATAATTTAGCTGGGAAATGGGATTAAGAAATGAGAAAGAAGGAAAGAAGCAGGGTGTACTGATGGAAGGATGTGTTAGAAGCACACATGAAATTAGAAGATCTTCATAGGGAAGTCAGGAAAGGAACAATGGCTTGGAGGAGGACGCAGGAAGCCATTACATGGAGAGGAAATGTCATGCGCATACAAGGACACCTAGAAGACCAGAACAAGTGCAGTGAAGTATTCAAGTTAGTGGAGATGAAAAACCAAATTATTTAACTAGATGTGGGACAATGTCAGGGGGACTTAGAATACTGTAATGAACAAATAAAAAGCAGCTTAATGGTGGAAGAAGCAAGAGAATCACTGTATTAGTTAAAAATTTAAGCAGCTATAATAATTGGGCCACACATATTCAGCAAATTATCTGATGTTTAAAAAACATTACTAGAAACAGTCTAGAAAGCATAAGCTAAGGGGAAAAAATGAGACGTTTTTCATGCAACAAAGGAGACTCTCAAGACACAGAAATGACTTTCAGGTAGGGCCAAAGGCAAAAAAGTAAATAAAAATGTTCCTCAGCAGCCTTGGTTTAATCTTTACTGACATTTAAGGGCTTAGACAAGCAGGGGTTAAGAAAGCTGTCAGCAAATTTGCTACACAGTGTTTATAAAATCATAAAACTTTTCTAGGTTTTGGTAAGATGAATGTCTGCCTTGTTAAGGTCTTAATTCATGACCAGTAACACACTGAATTGGAAGCCACTTCATTTATTTTAGAAATAGGTCAAGTTATAATGAGAAATTATAAATGAATATTCAGTAGAAATGGAAGGCTTTTTGTCTCCCACCGAACATGCCTCCTTTTTTGACCTTAAACTAACGATTGCTACTCTGAGCATCTAAAATACAATCTGCATTGGGAAACTCTTAATTCTGAGTTTCCCCTAATTCTAATATTAGGGGGAAATGGCATAACTTAATTTTGAGATTCTTTATATATTGACCCAGTATGGTTTCCATTTCACTTACTCCTGTATCATGTATCACATATTTTTTTAATGATCTATATACTTTCTAATCTTAATTCTTCAGGTTAGTAGCAGAATAGAGGCAGATTTTCTTGGGAGGGGGTGGGGTGGGAATAGCCATTTGTTGCAATTAACTAGCATCCAAAATCAGTGATGACAACAACTAAATAGTATTCTTCCTACCTTCTAACTGAAAAGGAATTATTCTTAAGCAAGGATAATTCCAGTTTGGTTTTTTTTCTGTTATATCTGTAGGTGTAGCAACCCAGCTTCAGCAGTTGAAGAGTGGACAAACTCCTCTCGTCAATGATAACAATACAATATGAGTAAAAATGAACAGATTTCAAGCTGTTTCATCTATATGTCATAGTTATATGTGATTATCACAGCAATGCTCCACCTCAAGTAATTATAATTTTCTATCTTCCATTCAAGAAAACTGGGACTTAGTTTGAACTTCTCCACACTTTACTAAGAAACCTATTTCAGGCAAGTCATAACTTGGAGGTTCAGTTTCTTCATTTGTTAGTTGTATTATCTTATACTCAACATGTTCAATTGTATGAATAAGTGCTAATGAATGATTAATGGAGCAACATCCTAAACTTGTGAAGATGACCTTCTAGTTTTAACTGAGGAATTTTATAGCCCCCAGCCCCCCAAAGCCCCCATATTCTTGATGCCTTCTTTAGTCATTTTAAACAATGATATATTCATTTATGCCACACCTAAAAAAAGTCTTTGCTTACACTATGGCCAGTAAAAAGGTTCATTCCCAGGCACCATAATTGTTTTTGGGGTGTTTAGGCTATATGGATAGTTCAGAATGTAAGAAAAATTGTCACACTGACCACTTGCAAAGGTGTTACCCCCTGGCAATCTAGCAGATTCATTAACTCATCTTCTCTAGATCCATTAGACAACTGATTTTATTCAATTTAATTTATTTTTCTCTACCATTATAAAATTTAAAAGAGCTACAAAGAAAAGAGAAAGCTCTGTGTAATGGAAAGTTCATGGCATTTGGAATTAAAACAAACAAACAAACAAACAAACAAACAAACAAACAAACTTAGTTTGGATCTTGTTTCCACATATGGCAGTTGAAGAATCTTGAACATGAAGGTCTGGATAGGCAGCAAAGACTTATAGCTTAAGAGATATTCCAAAGGAGGTGCCACATGGATGACACCTCTGGCTGACTGAGGCCTTTTATCCTGGATAGCTCAGTAGAAATCAGGAATGAATCTTACTGCATTTTGGAGAATATGTTTATTTATTTTTGACAGAGAGAGAGACAGAGCCTGAGGGGCAGAGATAGAGGGAGACACAGAATTTGAAGCAGGCTCCAGGCTCTGAGTTGCCAGCACAAAGCCTGAGATCATGACCTGAGCCAAAGTAGGATGCTCAACCAACTGAGCCACCCAGGCGACCCAACAGTGAGCAGTTATTAAAAACAACAATAGCAACAACAATAACAACAACAACAACAACACACACACACACAGAAAACAAAAGAAAAAAACAAAAACAAACAAAAAAACCCCTCGACTCTCTTTGCAATAGGAATTATCTCTCCTTTCCTACCAAATAGTTTTCTTTATCAATGCCAAAGCCTTCAGGTGTTGCCTTCAGGAGGGCAAGGCATATTCCCCAGTCTGCTGTAAGAAACCTCCATAGCAATGGGAACTGGAGCGATCGAAAAACTCAAAATTTCCAGCCCTGAAGCATATTCAGTGTTTCTCTCTTCTGAGCTCCAGGATTACACATCCCACTTGAATATCTAATAGACATCTCAGACTTTCATGTGCAAAACTGAATTACTGATTCCCCCCCCCCACCATAAGGAAGTGTATCAATATATATTGACAGCAAAAGATGGCAAAGATATCTTAGTAATGAAGAGGTCAAATTTCAGGACTGTGTATAAGTGTGATTCAAGCTCTGTTTAAACAATACATATATGTCCTCATATATATCTATGTATGTTGACATGTGTTTGGAAAACATCTGAAAGAATATACATTTAAGTGATAATAGCAGTTATATCCAAGATGAGGGACTCCAAAAGGCTTTAATGTACTACACAGACTGAATTATTAAAATGTTTATAGGGGAACTTGGGTGGCTAAGTCAGGGAAGTGTCTGTCTGACTCTTGATGTTGGCTCAGGTCATGATCTCATGGTTTGTGGGTTTGAGCCCCGCATCTGGCTCTGGTGCTGACAGCGTGAAGCCTGCTTGGGATTGTCTTCCTCTCCCTCTCTCTCTGACCCTCCCATGCTTGCACACTAGCTCTCTGTCTCGAAATAAATAAATAAATAAATAAATAAATAAATAAATAAATAAACAAACAAACAAACTTAAAAAATGTTTACAATGAGCTTCTATACTATTATAATCAGGAAAAAGAGAATAAAAAACCATAGCACAAGCAGGTTTTTATTTTTTCTAAGTAAATTTATTTAAGTGTTTTATTTTGTGACTTACAGCAAACTAGGATGACAGTGAAAGGTACATCATAAAGCCAGCTTTTCTAATAATATATGTTGTCATATTTAAAAGAAAAATAACTGGCATTCAAAATCAGTTTTTTCTTAGTGGGCAGGCTAAATGTATGCGATGTATACTGGGCTCACTCCAGTCTCTATACATGACTTAGAATTTACAAAAGTATACTCAGCTTTCTCAAAGTACTAATTTATGAACCTAAGTGGTATTGACATGAAACTATCTGGAAAATTTCCCTTCTGTTAGTTCAGTCTCTTGCTTTGTCCATTTGTTAAAATTCCAAGAATTTCATTATATCCATTTGTAAGACAGCAGATTATAGCTTTGATATATCATTATCAATATCCGAAAACAGTTATTTGTTAAGTGCTTGTTTGCATGTGCTATTCTCTGGGGCTTGATGGTTGAGTGATCTTTTACTCAGATAACTTCCAGTCACACTTTAAGGTGCTACCTTCAGGCATGTACTAAGTACTAAAGGAAACTGTGTAACTGAACCTCATCCTGCGTTCCTATCTTTCTTTATTTATTTTGCTTACTCCACCTTTGTCTCTTCCTTGTATGGTTGACCTTTGAACAATATGGGTTTGAACTGCATGTGTCCACTTACACATGGATTTTTTTTTCTTTCTTGCTTGCTTGCTTTTCATTATTTTATTAATAGTTTTTTAATATAGTTTATTGTCTAGTTGGCTAATATAGAGCGTATACAATATGCTCTTGGTTTGGGGAGTAGATTCCCGTGATTCATTGCTTACATATGACACCCAGTGCTCATCCCAACAAGTGTCCTCTTCAATGCCCATCACCCATTTTCCCCTCTCCTCTGCACCCCACCCCAATCAGCCCTCAGTTTGCTCTCTGTATTTAAGAGTATCTTATGGTTTGCCTCCCTCTCTGAAACTACTTTTTCCCCTTCCCTTCCTCCATGGTCTTCTGTTAAGTTTCTCAAGTTCCAAATAGGATTGAAAACATACGATATCTGTCTTTCTCTGGTTGACTTATTTCACTTAGCATAATACCCTCCAGTTCCATTTACATTGTTGCAAATGGCAGGATTTCATTCTTTCTCATCGCCAAGTAGTATTCCATCGTATATATAAACCACCTCTTCTTTATCCATTCGTCAGTTGATGGACATTTAGACTCTTTCCATAATTGGCTATTGTTGAAAGTGCTGCTATAAACATTGGGGTACATGTGCCCCTATGAATCAGCACCCAAAATCACTCATCATCAGGGAAATACAAATCAAAACCACATTGAGATACCACCTCACACCGGTCAAAATTAACAACTCAGGAAACAACAGATGCTGGTAAGGATGTGGAGAAACGGGAACCTTCTTGCACTGTTGGTGGGAATGTAAACTGGTGCAGCCGCTCTGGAAAACAGTGTGGAGACTTCCTCAAAAAATTAAAAATAGAACTACCCTATGACCCAGCAATAGCACTACTAGCAATTTATCCACATGGATTTTTTTTCAAAAAATACACATACCGTACTGTGAATGTACTTTTTCTTCTTTATAATTTTCTTAGTAACATTTTATCTGCTCTAGCTTACTTTATTATAAGAATATAGTATATCATACATCTAATAAATAAAATATGTGTCAATCAATTGTTTATGCTATCAGTAGGCTGACAGTAGTTACCAGTTTGGGTCATCAGTAGGCTATTAGTAGTCAAGTGTTCGGGGAGTCAAAAGTTATATGTATAATTTTGACTGCATGGGGGGCATTGGAGCCCCTAATCCCCACTTTGTTCTAGGGTCAACTGCACTCTCTTTCTTTATTAATGGGTTTTCTTTTTAGGTCTACCTCTTATGTGTAATGATTTTCTTCCCTTTATGCATTTATATTTATCTAACTACTGGGGTTGGGTATTTTATTAACCACTAAATTTATTCCAGAATATATTTTCTCCTTCATTTAACTAGTACACAAAATGGTTATTTGACTACTTTTCTTGAGGGGTAGGGCATATTTGTAAGACCTTCTTTGTCTTTCTGCTTGCATTTAATATAGAAAACCCTATTTGTAGTGTACAAAGATCCTGAAATTTAACAGAGAGAAAACAAGGTTTGCTCCTTACCTTTGCTGACTTACTGCATGTATGCCCTTTGGGTTACTTTCTTATCTTATCTGAACACAGATATTATCTACAGTACATAAGTGATAACTTTATGGAGTTGTATGAACTACATGAAATAATATGCCAAGAATATAGAATGCCAAGTATCACAAGAATTTGTGATACTGTACTTGTACTTCTCCCAACCTAAAACTTACCTGCTTTGGTCTAAATCAGCTTCACTCTCGCCCTATTTTTACCTTCAGTTCTTGCATGATCCCCTGAGTGAGATTCCATCTCAATCCTAAAAAAAAAATGAGTCTGCCCTAATTTCTCTAGTTACACTTCCATTAGACTAGTACCTCTGGAGCTGAGGTTTTATATTCTGCCCCCCACCCCCACGCAAAGCATTTTAGATAATAGAATTCAGCCATTTTACTACAATCCTTACAGTTTAAAACTACTTCCTATTATTGTATCTCCTATAGGTTTGCTTTTTTTTTCTTTTAATGTTTATTTATGTTTGAGAGAGAGACAGAGTGTGAGTAGAGGAGGGGCAGAGAGAGATGGAGACACAGAATCTGAAGTAGGCTCCAGGCTCTGAGCTGTCAGCATAGACCCTGATGCAGAGCTGGAACCACGAACCATGAGATCATGACCTGAGCCGAAGTTGGACGCTCAACCAACTGAGTCACCCAGGTGCCCTGCTGCTTTTTTGATTGAAGATCTGGCTATTGACCATCTTTTGAATTGTTGCTTGAAATATTTTCCTGGTTGAATATTCTTCAAGTCAGTGGTTTACAACCACTATCACCCCTGAAGATGCTTAAAAGCAAATATGGTTTCCTATATTTTGTTATGGACTGAATTGTGTTCTATTAAAATTCTTATGTTGAAGTCTTAATCCCTAATGTGACTATATTTGCAGATAGGGCCTGTAAGGAGGTTATAAAGTTTAAATTTTCTTTTTAATGTTTATTTATTTTTGAGAGAGACAGAATGAGAGTGGGTTAGGGACAGAGAGAGAGGGGGACACAGAATCTGAAGCAGACTCCAGGCTCAGAGCTGTCAGCACAGAGCCCGACGCGGGGCTCAAACTCGCCAGCTGTGAGATCATGACCTGAGCCGAAGTTGGACACTCAACCGACTGAGCCCCCCAGGCCCCCCAGGAGGTTATAAAGTTTAAATGAGATCATAAGGGTGGGCCTTCATCTGATAGGACCAGCACCCTTATAAGAAGAAGAAGAGACACCAGAGATCTCTCTCTGTTCTTATGTGCACAGGAGAGGCCATGTAAGCATACAATGAAAAAATGGTCATATACAGTCCAGGAAGAGACCTCAGCTGAAACCATCCTGACAGCACCTTGATCTTAGACCTTTAGCATCTGGATTGAGAGAAAATAAACCTTTGGCTGCACCACACAGTCTGTGGTATTTTGTTACGACAGTCCCAGCACACTAATAGATGCATAGTCTAGATTTTGGTTGCTCTGATATTTAAAAATAAAAAAAAAAAAAACAACTAAATACTTTTGCAAATAAATAAAACAAATAACACTAGAGTCAGTTCACATTTGGATTATTTCATAATTATAACTGATATTAATGTAGTGACATTTGTTTAGCCTGCACTGTGACACAGACAAATTCTTGTCCTAAGGCAGCTTGCAGTCCTATACTCTAACGTGCTCAACTATTTATTATGGCTTGGAAATATGAAAAAATTAAACTTTTGTGGAAATTGACCCATACTATTGACAGAATTCAACTGAAGACTTTTTAAACATAGTTATTAATATATGTAATTCTTGCAAAATATTCTAGCTTTAATCCCCATTCAGAAACCTGATATGTTGCAAACAGGCAAATAAACCTTGGCAGACATAGGAATTCCCATCTTGTCTGCCCATCAGTCCATCAATTTGTGTCTATGCAATAACTCCAGTGGGTTAACTGCAGCTGAAATTGCTACACTGTCTCAAAATGAACATTTTTAAAATTAAAATGTACTTAGTACTGTGCTTAAAATCCACAGCATTTCCTTTAAGAATGGCAAAGCACGTGATTTTTCAAGGTGCACCCATATACTCTTAGATTCTGGATATGTCTGTAATCTTCCTTATATTTAAGTGCTAGCAAAAACACAATTATAGAAAATGCATTGTCACAGAGAATTTGTATTTTTTATTCAATATCAAAGAAGCAGTTGAGTAAATATTTCCATTCCTGGTTGTCACTTGAGTCCTACAGTGAGAATTTTTGTTAAAATTTTTTTCTTATAATATTTAGACACTGTTAAACAAAAATGCTAGATTATTCTATTTTCGTCAACACTGTTTTGTAAACAATTCAGAAAATTTTCCTATAAAATTTACATGCAAAGTGTATTTTTCTTCTTCATGTGTATATTATTCATGTGGTCCTAGTATTTTGGAAGGGATAACCAATAAAATATTTTTAAGAAAAAACAGAGTTTGATAAAATATATGATATTTATAAAAGGACGTAACTTTGTAAATTCAGGTATAGTAAAATGCATGTATTTACTTCATCTCCCTCAAAGTGGGAAGGATTTCCTGTATAAGGATCATTTCAAAATGATTCTGATACTTTACTGTCTTCACAGAGAATAGAAACCAGATTTAAGTTAACTCATGGTTTTGGAAATAAGAGAGAAGGAATACAATGTCCTGTTGTCCTAGCCATTCCTGGGTAATAATGAAGTGCAGATGGTTCTGGAGGCACAGGTCCTGTGTGTGCATTCCTCAGGGTTCTACTTCATCTAACCAAGGGACCCTGGGAAAAATACTTAAATTATGCAAGCTACTTCCCAAGTCTAATGTGGTATAACAATAGTATCCAGTTCAGAGAAATGAGTATGAATTAAAGAAAAACAATGAGTAAAACCCACTGACGAATATTTAACACCCTCATCAATTTGTTGTTGTTATTCACATCATTGCTGTTGTTGTCACTGGTATTTAAAAAAAACATTTCAGGGGCCCCTGGCTGTCTCAGTCTGGAGAGCAACTGACTCTTGATCTCGGGGTCGTGAGTTTGAGCCCCACGTTGGGCACAGCTATTACTTTAAAAAAACAAAATAGAATAAACATTTCATCCCAGTAAGTTAGAACTCAGGTTTAAATCCTCAGTTAGGCCCAGGGCCTGGATCACATGACACAGAGATACCCTCCTTGTCTGTCAGATTCTAGAAGATACTTGAAAACATTAAAAACAGTAAGACTTGTTTCTAGGTCATCTTTTCCCTTTCTCAAGTTTTAGTAATGATGCCAATTCAGAGTAATTTCGAAGTAACGTAAGTATGTTAGGGGCATACGTTGTTAGTCTGGATCTATGGCAAAATGTACAACTTGATTATCAAGGTGTTGCAACAACTTGGCACATATCCCTTAGGCCCTTCATGCCTGGTAGGCAGAATAACTACCTCCATTTTTCAAGGTGATTAAGTTGATTAAATAAGAACACTGTGATTCTTCATTCATTCATCTTCACTTAACCAGATGGAAAGGTCTTTTCTACAGACAAGGGATTCTAAGCGGTGTGACTCAATCCTTTTCTTCTTTTTCTGTCCCCTCTGCTTCCAGTACAACTGCTACCCCTTCTAAGAGAGCCCGTCTCTAACATAACACTAATTCAAAGACCCTTGTTTCACAGTTGTGAGGTTCCCCTCCTTTCTTTTTAATTGAAACCATTTAACAGACTTTCTAGGAAATAAATGCCAGAGCACTAACCTCTGAATGCCATTTAATCACTTCTTTCAATCAATTCACATGTTTATTTATGAGAATTGCTATACCTGTTAAGTGTTGAATTAAAAGGATTGGAGGGGAGGAAGACACTATTAGGAAAAACCCAGAAAGTAGTGCTACCTGAAACATTTATGAACATCTATTGCAAACACTCTTAAAACCTGCTAAATTGCATTTTAATTATTTTGTAAATGTACCGAAATTAAAGAGCATTTGGAAAGCAGTCATCTAGAGTTGAGGAGGTATAAATTAATCACGTGGTTATATTGAATATTCAGAAATTCAGGGATCCTTAATGGAGCAGTAATAATTTTCAAGCAATATTAGAATTTCTTGGCACGTGCTCAGGGCTGCCTGGAGCATATTTTCACACTGTGGAAATGTTTACTCTACCCAGAAGCCTATTTCCCCCCAATAGAAACACAATGAAAATTCAAACACAATAAATCATTCCCAAGGTACAGAGATTCAAATGCCACAAGTACTTTGATTCACTTTGCTTCAGGGGTGGAATTTATAAATTGAAGAACTTTTAAATTTGTTAGAACATAGCACTCTGGAAATGAGAAAAGCAAAGCCAACTGGATTCCAGGATCTTATTTGGTGTCACTCTGTGTTACCCTTGGCAGTGTCACTGGCATAACCAATAGGGTCCCAAAGTGTGGTGGAAGAGGAAGGGTCTCACTTCACCTCCACAGCCAGCAGGAGGACTTCTGACAGATTCACACTTGGAAATGATCTCAGAGGCACCCCAAGGACTGGCACCCCATTTTAAAACTGGGAAAAGGAATTTGAGAGATGAAGTGAATAAATTTGGCCCTCCAACAGTTAAATTGAGAAGAAAACTCAGGTTTCTGTGTTTGCTGCTAAATTTCCATTCCTCTCCACCACTCAAAAAAATATATGAAGACCGTTTTGCACATGCACACTTTTTTTCACCTCTAACTAATGAATTGCTCATTTGCATTTGCATGATTTGTGTTGTACTTTCTACTTTTCTTGTACTGCTGAATCTTAGAAACACTTTGCCCTTTTATTGATTTTTTTTTTATTTTTTAAACTGTTTATTTATTTTGATAGAGGCAGAGAAAGAGGGAGATAGAAAATCCCAAGCAGCCTGGATCTGCACAGAGCCCAACACGGGGCTCAAGCTCACCAACCAGGAGATCATGACCTGAGCCAAAATCAACAGTTGGATGCTTAGGCGACTGAGCCACCCAGGAGCCTCCTAACACTTTGACTTTTTAAAGAATATTGTCACAAGATCTTTTCTTTCTTTTTCCCTTTTATTTCCCTCATTTCTTCAATAAGTTGTTAAGGTAAATAGCTAGTGTCACTGATTTACCATTATTCCGTGAGGGCTTTCCTTTTTTGGAAATGCTGACCTATGTATAGCTTCTAAGATGTTAAAGTGTTTATAGAACATTCTGTGCTCTGCTTAAGAAATTACTCATTTCTCATGTTACTGTGGTTGCTACCATCAAACTTTTTCAAACATATTTATGGAAACTCAGGATGTAACACAAAAAGTTACAGCCCCATAAATGAAGTTGTAGGATGACAGAACTGCCAGATAAGAAGTGTTACTTGCACTGTATACCCTCACTGCACCTAAGACGTCTGGAAGAAAAATCTGTTTATAAGTCTAGTCTGTAGCTTGTCTTTTCATCCTCTTCAAGTGGGCTTTTGGCAGAGCAATAGTTTTTAATTTTGAGGGGGTCAAATTTGTGAAGTTTGACAGAACATGCTTTGGGTATCAAGTCTGAGAACTTTTTGCCTAGTCCTAGAACCCAAAGATTTTGTCCTATTTTTTTGTGTGATATCTTACAGTTTTATGTTTTATAATTTTGTATAAAGTGAGAG
The DNA here is from genome assembly GCF_022837055.1 of Prionailurus viverrinus. Classification (NCBI taxonomy): domain Eukaryota; kingdom Metazoa; phylum Chordata; class Mammalia; order Carnivora; family Felidae; genus Prionailurus; species Prionailurus viverrinus. Next base: position 36,319,549 of record NC_062573.1, on the reverse strand, counting down.
CTTCAGAGGAAGGTTCTTTTTCCAGTTGTCTTTTAAATTACAAATAAGAATGCTATTGATTTTTTATTTTGATTTTGTATTCCACAATATTTTTTATGTTTTTCCCTTTATTATTAAGTCTAAGAGTTTGTAAAGTCTTCTGGATTTTCAGTGTACACAGTGAATCATATGGCAGAAAAAAAAAGATAGTTTTACCTAAGCCTCTTAATTCTTATACCCATTCTTTTCTGATTTCTTATTCCACTTGCCAGAGTATTCAGCAGAATATTGACCAGAAGCTGAAATGGCAGGCATCTGCCTGGGATGTAATTTTTTTTTTAATGTTTATTTTTTGAGAGAAAGCGTGCCTGAGTGGAGGAGGGGCAGACAGCAAGAGGGACAGAGGATTCAGAGTGGGCTCAGTACTGACAGCAGAGAACCCAGTGCGGGACTCAAACTCATGAACCCATGAGATCATGACCTGAGCTAAAGTCAGACGCTTAACTGACCCAGCCACCCAGGTGCCCCTGGGTCCTGATTTTAAAAGTATTTCTCAAATTTTATTAATAATCATAATAAGGTAAGGTTTTGTGGACAAGGTAAAGAAATACTTTTTTACAAGTTTATTGAGAACTTGTCTTAAATATTTACTGGATTTTATTAAATGTTTTTTTCTATACATGTTGAAAGATATGGATCTATCCCTTCAAACTGTTAAGAGACTTCTGTGTCAATCATCTTTGCCAAAGTGAGGACAAATCTCACTTGTTATTATTTATGTCCTACTTTATTGCTGAATTATATTTTTTCAGGGTACTTTTAAAATTTATTTAATGAAAGTCTAAGTGGTATTCTTAAATACCATATGCCTGATAATATCATATTTTGCCCTAATCTCATAAAAGTGTTTAATTTAGCTTGAGGGGCACCTGGGTGGCTCAGTCAGTTGGGTTTCAGACTCTTGATTTCTGCTCAGTTCAGGATCCCACAGTCATGGGATTGAGCCTTGTGTCTGGTTCCACATTCAGCACAGAGCGTGGAGGCTGCTTGAGATTCTCTCTTTCCTTCTGCCCCTCTCTCCCACTTGTGTGCTCTCTCTCTCTAAAAATAAAAAAAAGCCATTAACTAGGTATATAACTGTACCTGCTATTTTCTATCCCCGAGCCCAGTGAGGAAACTGTTCTTTCATTTGCTGTCATCTAATGCTACTGGTAAAAGTCACAATAACTCTACTGCCATTGATCTGAAGGTAATTGTCCTTTCCTTCTGGTAGCTATTAAAATTCTATTTCTAAAATGTCTGACTGGTCTTTTTATATGTTCCCCTGTTCATTTTATTTTTATGGTTGCGTGTTTAGTGTAAATTCTTACATTTTAAGCGAAAAATTCATTTTTACTTTGAGCACAGAGGCATACTTATTTTGAAGTCTTTGTCAGATTGTTCCATATAATTAAGCTCATCGGAAGTAAACTCATATTCTAAATATTGATTTTGTTGGCTATCTTTCTTAGAAGATTTATTCATTTCTTATGAAATATTGACTTGCAGGTTTGATTTTGAGGCAAAGGATTTTATCTATTTTTCTCTCTTGGTGCATCTCTTCTTGATCCTTCCTCTCTAGAAGGCTTATCACTGTCTTCACCCAACCCTCACTCCCAGGGTGCCCAGCTAACTAGTCTGGTGACCAAGCAGACATACTCTTCCCAAACTCCCTAACTTCATGCTTTCCTAAAAGGCATCAAAACTGGCATTGTTTTAAGAAGTTTATTTATTTATTTTGAGAGAGACGGACAGAGAGAGAGAGAGAGAGAGAGAGAGAGAGAGAGAGAGAGAATATAAGTGGGGAAGGGGCAGAGCAAGAGCAAGAGAGAATTCCAAGCAGGCTCTGTGCTGTCAGCATGGAGCCCAACGTGGGGTTCAAACGCTCAAACAGTGAGATAATGACCTGAGCTGAGATCAAGAGTCATACGCTTAACTGATTAAACCACCAAGGCACCCCTCGACTGGCATGTTTTTGTGCATTTTACTCCACAAGAGGTGAGCCACGGTCCCCACAGCCAGCTTCCATGCCACACATCCAGGCCTGGTTTCTCAGGCACCACAGTTTCCTCTCTAGTTCATGGAGGTTTTTTGTTGTGTATTTATAGTCCGCCTCTGTCTTTGCTTTCTCTTTTGAGGTTTTATCTAACTTTCCAACATATAAGAACCAAGAGGGTTTATCATAAAGTCCTTTGTCAATTTGCCCAGAACATTACCATTCTGCCTTTAACCCACTCTGGCCAGGCTTTCGTCCTCCTAGGAAACTGTTCTTGGCAGAGTCACCAGCAAAATATCCATCCTGCCAAATCTCCTGGTCAATTCTGGTTTTTATCTCAGCAATGGTTGGCACAAATGATCATTCTCCCCTTGCTGATGCATTTTCTTCCCTTGCATTTTAGGACTGTCTAACTTCCTTATTTCCCTCTAATTGAATGACCTGGATTCTCAATTTCTTTGGCTGTCTCTCCATCTTTCTCTTGAATTTTAATTGTTGGAGAGTCAGTGTTCCTCAGATACTTTTCCCTCTCTATTTATAATTAACATCTGATGTGATCTCATTATGTACCATGCATATGGTTACATACATACATAATATACAAATGTGATATACATTATAATGTATTATATATATATTATAACTATAATAAATAATTCATAATGTAAGCCATACACACACACACACACACACACACACACATATATACACACACACAAAATATAGTCTATTATCATTACTCCTATTTTTTCTCCTCTTACCACTGGAGATGTCCATACACTTCTTCCATGTATCCACTTTGATATTTAACACTTATCTAAGCCCAATATGATTAAAATGCAATTTGTGATTCTTCTATACCAACATCTCTTTGTCTGCAGTCTAACATCCTAGTCCACACCAGTATTTTCTGTTCTCTAGGTTCCTATGCTAGCCTCCTAACTGGCCTCCTTGAGTCTACCATTTTCTTTGACATTTTATTCTTTATCTAGCAGCGAAAGAAAAAAGATTATACCATACTCTTATTTAAAGCCACCAATAACTTTCCATTACACTTAAAATAAATCCAAACTTATCATGGCCTTAGAAGCCCTAACATGTCTCTGACTCTGCTGTCATCTGACTCTGCTGTCTCCTTTACCCAATTCATTCCCACAGACTTTGCATACATACTATCTTTTGAAACATTACTCTGGACTTGGAACCTTTTTTTTCCCCTCACATCTTCACCTAGTTCACTCCTTCACATCATTTAGTCCATTTAATTGGTATCCCTTCAGAGAAGCTTTCTATAACCAGCCAAGCTAAAATAAGCTCCTGTCATTCTCCATGTCCTTAACTTTTTCCTTTTTCTTCAATTTCTCTAAAATTATTTTTTGAAGCTTTATTGGGTTGTAGGTAACAAAACTGTTAAGATATTTAAAGTGTACATCATAAGGATCTGATGTATGTGTTGTGAACGGTATCCTCCCACATAGTTAATCTAGCTAATTAACACATCCTTCACTATATATAAGCTGTATACATATAAATACACACACACATATATATGTATGTATACATACATACATATATACATATATATATGCGTGTGTGTGTATGAGTATATTAACATCTAAGTTCTACTCTCAGGAAATTTCAATTACACAATAAATGCAGTGTTATCCACCATAGTCACCATATTGTACATTTGATCTTCACACTTTATTCATTTTGCTTTTCTTTTTAAACTATCAATTATTACCTCATATTTTAATACCTATTGTTGATCTTTATCTCACCCACTAGAATGCAAGTTCCCTGAGGGCAGGCATTTGGTTTCTCTTACTCACCACTGTTTCCCTATCGTCTAGACAAGTGTCTAGTACTCATGTGAAATTAATAAACTATGGCATTCCACTAATGATCAGGAAGCTAATTAGAAGTATCAACTAACACAGCTCCTATACTAAGGAAGTATTATATAGTGTAGTTTTACATCTGGTAGCCAGAAGCATGGAGAAAAAAAACATTTTTGACTTTTTCCATTAAATCTCTCACTTGTGCTCTAGGGTATAATCACAACAAACAGTAATATAGAAAATGTTAGCATTGAAGGCGTTCCAAACAATAGCTCCTGTATTCTCCTTTGGTTCCTTTTTGTCTGTACATTTTGGATTCCTAGGTTCTCTATTCTCAGTGGCTGGATGTGTATAAAATGTTTAAACCCTTACATTTAAATCCCTTCCAAATAAGTGATCTTGTCCTCTCTTTTGATAGTTATACCTAGTGGAGCTTAAAATTGGGGCAAATTCTATAAACTATTTGTTGTGATAATGATATTATTCCATTATAGGCTCTTTTGACATATCTTAATAGAGTCTCAATTTAAAACTCCTTGGGATGTTCAAAGCAAGAGACAAATAAATACTCTAATTCTTGATAACTGAGAAGGCATTAGAAATATCAGCTCTAAAATTCAGTAGACATTATCTAAGAAAACCGGCTTTCTTCATTACTATTCAAAATTGTAGAGTATTAAAGATTCTCTTTTAGTTGAATGCTCCAGGGGGCCAACTTCACTGTGTATAGGAAGGTTCCTATTTAGAATGCCAACCTATGAATAGATTTATGAGCCCCTATAGATGCTGTCTGAGAGCCACTCAACTTGTGTGTCAAAATCTGAAGCAAGAATATAGATTTGTGACAGTCAGTTAGGTTATGCATCTTATCAATTATCCTCCTGAAAATTATAGCATGACTAATAAAAAAAGTGGGGGAGTCCCCATAAATTATAAACATTGAGCTTGTAGAAAGAGACTGGAATCCTCAAATTTTGTGCAAGCAAAGACATATGTAACTACACTGGGCTCAACAGCATCCCTGAAAAATTCATGCCCCACCCTCCAGAACCTGTGAATGTAAACTTATGTGGAAATAGGGTGTTTGTAGGTACAATCAAGTTAAAATGAGGGCATATTGGATTAGGGTGGGTCCTAGTCCAATAACTGATATCTAATAAGAAGAAGGAAGTTTGGACACAGACACGAATAGACGGAAGACAGCCATGTGAAGACAGAGGCAGAAACTGAAATTATGTAGCCACAAGCCAAGGCATACCAAGAACTGCTGGAAATCATCAGAACCTAGAAGTCGCAAGGAAGGATCCTTCCTTTGATTCACTGGAGGGAGCGTGGCTATGCCAGCAGCTTTGTTTCAGATCTCTAGCCTCCAAAATGGTTAGATAATAAATTCTTGTTTTCTAAGCTAACCATTTTGTGGTAATTTTTATAGCAGTCCTGGGAAACTAATCAAGTAACTAAGACAAAACCCCTATGACAATAGACAAGGACAAATGGGGAATGCGGAAGGGATCTAGTGTTGGTCATTCTCAGAAATAAACAGCAAACATTCAGTTTCAGAAAGCGATAATGGAACATTAAGTGGAACCCCCTGTAAAAGATGGAGATCAAGTGGAAGGCTATCATAGCCAGGCACCAAAGAAAGAAATGCTAAGGAAACGGCTTGGGGAAAGCAGAGGAAAAGATCTCAGAAATTTCTTCTTGCCATCCAGTCACAAAAGATCACATATTGCATAGTCCTACTTACATGAAATGTCCAGAATAGCAAATCTATAAAGACAGAGAATAAATTGGTGGTACATGTGAGGGAGAAATGGGAGTGACTGCCAATGGCTATAGGTTTCATTTTGGGATAATGAAATTTTCTAAAATCAGAGTATAGTCATGGCTACAAAACCCTGTAATATATATACTATATATATATATATATTTTTAAGTATATATATATATGTATGTATATATTAAAAGTCATTGGATTATCCACTTTAATAGGTGGTAAACTTCACGGTTTGTAAACTGCCTCTCAATAAAGCTGTTAAAATAACAAAATAAATGATACAGTGACAAAATTTAAAACATTGATATTGGAAAGACAGACCATATTATGAAGAAAAAGAAGTTACCCAGAACATCAAGACATATACTAGTAAAATAATTAAGCTTTAAAGATAAAGAGATAATCCTTTGAGCACCCAGCCAGAAAAATCAGCTGATTCACAATGGGTCAAGTATCACACTGGTATCGGGCTGCTCTGCTTCTCAATAGCAACATCCAGCATCACAGAAGAGCAAAGGGACATCTACAAGGTACTCAGGGCAGTTTCTATCCTCCCCTTGCCCAGCTTAGAATATTTATTAGCCTTTCTGGATTCACTTCTATCAATACTGACATTTTAGATAAATCTCAATGAACTCCAGGGTTTTCCTTTAATATTAATAAGCAGATATACTTTATACCTGTGTTTCTGAGAGCAGACCCTTTGATCAAATGGCATCCTACCACTGTGTACAAATATCCCTGGATTCTTAGGCTGCTTCATTTGCTGAATGTCACATCTGACAGGATCTGCGGTGTCCTGCCCCACCTTTCCAATTAGGCTTATTTTTGTTCTACAATGTAATAAATACCTCTGAGCTTGTTATTGTATCTTACAAATGAATTGGTTATTACTCTAAAAGATTCCAGCAGCTTTCCTAAAAATTAAAATTAATGTTTGTCTCCTGGGAGTAATCAAAATATGTGTTCATGACAATGTAGTTTGAAGAACAAATCAATGTCTTTTTTATTCCATTAAATTTTATATTATCATATTAAAATACTGCATTGTTGAAAAATTAACTCTAAGTCACTCTGTAAAGTCACATAGAAATAATTTTCTAGGAGTATAATAATAGCTCATGATTTTTCTCACAGGAGTAGTAGCATCATCTTATGCATTCCACACACCAAGTGATCTTAAGAGATTATGTCATCCAAACTTTTCATGATACTGGTGAACAAATTTGGTCCTTAGAGAATCTCTGAGAGTTACACAATTATAGGGCTGGGGCCACATTTGGTTTTTGATGGTCTAATACTTCTTATACTTCCCCATAATCTCCCCTCTTCCTCTGTTTAGATCTGTACTCATGAGCATTAATTCATTGCACAAATATTTACTCATTGTCCACTATGTGCAAGCTATTCTTTGAAATTCAGAAGAGGCAGAGGTAAAGAATACAGAAAAGGTCCATGTCCTCAGGGAGAGGCTCTTTCCTGACCCCACATGGCTTCTGCAAAGTTTCCTTAAAATACTCAGCCTCTCATACCTCTTTCCTTCATCATTTCTTCCCAAGCTCCATTTTCTTCAGATACTCCTGACACTCCTATTCTAAGTATCACTGGGCCACAAAGCCTGAAGTGGTACTCCTGGAAGCATTCTCTGTTCCCCTCATGGCCCAGTCTGGGCTACGTGACCTTGCTTTGTGTTCCCTTCATGCTGTGTGACTACCGCTGGCAGAGCACCATTACTTGCAAAGGTATTCATCTACTTACTTGTCATTCCTTCCTCTTAAAACTGTAATCTCCTAAAGGGCAGGGACTTGTGTCATGTTTGTTCCATTATCTTTAGTGTCTGCATAATACCTGGAACAGAATGAGTGCTCACTAAATATTTGTTGTTGATTAAATGAAGAGTGCCATATAAACATAAGATCTTGTATGATCCATTTACATCTCCCTGTAAATGAGTTTAAGCAAATGAATTCTTCCTCATAGGGCTGTTTGAACCTCATTAGCTCCAAAATAGTCATTACTAAATAATGTCAAAAATATCCAATTCATTTCTAGGACTACTTTTTTCTCCATCCTTATGTCATGTATTCTCCACATGATCTCGCAACAGTGGACAGCTCATATCTACAGGAAAGCAAAATCCTCTTCTCTGTTCAACCCAGAATAATGTGCTGATGTTAGATTTTCACACACCAGAGACTGGCTTCCTTGGGCTTCTGAGAACGTGACTTTGGTTTTCTGCTAAATGCCAAATTGATTTGAAACTTCCCACATGATGACATGAAGTGTAAAAAAGTCCACAATTTAGAACGTGGGTGCTTGTCAGGTGCTATCTTTCAGAGCTGATCTTGTGTGTGTGATGGACGGAAGGTCTATGGTCTACTTTCAGAAACAGAAAACAACAGAATCCTCAGCACCAACATAAAAATCCACACATTCCAGTTTAGTTATTACACAGGCCAATTCATAATTCTTGCTCAGCTGGAATCTGATATGCAGAGTCAATAGATTCACTCAGATCAAACTTTTATCTTTTCACTACAGCATGTTCTTTAATGAAGACTGTTCACACTTTGGATTGGTAAAGGAAGAGAATTCCAGGATGTCTTTGCATTAAAAGGAGCTATGGTGTGTGTGTGTGTGTGTGTGTGTGTATGTGTGTGTGTGTGTGCGCGCGCGCGCACGCGCGCGCACGCGCTACATAATTGTCTTTGAATTGTATTACAAGTAACTCTATAGGAGACAATAAAATTTGCCCCACTATATACTAAATACTAAGAAAAATAATGCTGCATCTATTATTTTAGGCAAAGGTGTATGTATGTATATGTATATGTACGAATATGTATGTATGTATATGTTTATATACATATACATTTATTTAGTGTTGACATGAAAAAAATCATCATTATTTTCACAAACAAATCAAAGCGTGCTTTAAAATACAGACATAATGGAGCGCCTGGGTGGCGCAGTCGGTTAAGCGTCCGACTTCAGCCAGGTCACGATCTCGCGGTCCGTGAGTTTGAGCCCCGCGTCAGGCTCTGGGCTGATGGCTCGGAGCCTGGAGCCTGTTTCCGATTCTATGTCTCCCTCTTTCTCTGCCCCTCCCCCGTTCATGCTCTGTCTCTCTCTGTCCCAATAAATAAATAAATAAATAAATAACATAGTTTCTTCATTTTTCTCAGTTGGTAAGTTTTAGGTGTTGTTCCAAATTTTAGCAGGGATAACCCCTTGGTTTTCTCTCTGATTTAGCCTGAGTACCACTCAGAAGCAATTCTAAATCAGAGGAATAGTTTTGGAAAGTCCTTCTTGTTTCCTCCTTTCCTTTAGGAATTCCAAGTTGAGCCCATCAGGCTTCCATTTGGCAATGAAGGAGACATTATACATTGTAATGATCTATTCTTTCAATACAAGTGGAGTTATGGGAAAGAGGGTAATACAAGATGTAATTAATGCAAGTTCATTCTGATTATTAATAAACACTTATATATCAAGAATGGAATTTAGCATTGGAGAGACCAGGATTAAATCCATTACCTTCCACATACTGTATTACGTATAATTTAAGGCTCAGTTTTCAAAAAATTAAATAATTTTGCATTTTAAATGTGAAACATGTCAAGAGTCTAAAACACTGTGTTTTACACACGGTTCAATAGATTATGTACCTTGGCCCTTAATTCATTCCTCAAGACCAACAACGTACAATGTCATAGTGTGTACTTAAGTTAGAGAGCTTTAATTCAAAATACCAGCCTTTCCAAAGGTTTTAAAGTTCTACCTAAATTATCCATTCAGACAGCCATTAAGATCAATTGCAAATAAATTTATTTGCCATCTCTATTCTAGCAACTCAGTTTACTCATCTGGGAGATACAAAAGAGTTTGAAACTCCCTGTCTGTTGTGAGAAAACTTGAATCTGATTGGTTAGACAAATAACATAAATACAAAATGTAGTGAATAGTGTAAGGTTGAACGCCAGTTCCTTTTCAGGTTTACAAGTCTATAAATATAAATGCAAGTAAGTGGAGAGGGCTCTAAACTTACGATATATATATTATATGTTTCTTTCTTCTCCTGACTGTTCAATCTTGACTCCATTAATTAACCTCTCTGGGCACCAATTTCTTCCTCTTTAAAATGAGAAGATTAAAGTTGACAAGGCATTTTTCAGCTCTAACATTCTATGATTATGCCTAGAGAAAATGATCCTGGAGATTTCGGGAGTAAAAAAAGGGTCCATGGAGTACTTGAAATGACCACTGAAAAGTGAGTTGAATTCCGGCTGGGGAAAGCAGGTGAAGATGGCATCCCACATGAGAAAATACTCTGAGCAATGGCTCCTGATCAGACAATTCCAGACAAGTTTAAAAGCACAATGATGGTGATGAATATAATGATGGGGATAATACAAAATATTTTAGATTATAGCAATACATCACGATGTACCATCTGCCATTCCATTTTGAGAAAATCACCCCTCAGGCAATAACTGCACTTGCCAGATTTGATACAAAATGTACAATACAGTTTTGCTCAAATAAAAACCATCTACAATTGGAATGCCTTTACCCCAACAACAACAACAAGTGTGATGTCTTCATTAATATGTTAATTTGCCCATTTCCTATCAGAGGCAGCAGAAAGGCCCCATGCACAGGTTGACCCAATTAACACTATACAGTTAACTTTATTTTTTTTTGTATTTTTAATGTTTATTTATTTTTGAGAGAGAGAGAGAGAGACAGAGCATGAACAGGGGAGGGGTGAAGAGAGAGGGAGACACAGAATCCGAAGCAGACTCCATGCTCTGAGCTGTCAGCACATAGACCTATGTAGGGCTTGAACTCACGAAATGTGAAATCATGACCTGAGCCGAAGTTGGACGCTTAGCTGACTGAGCCACCCAGGTGCCCCATATACAGTTAACTTTAAAAATCACCTTCCCAAACACTGATGTGCGAAAATAATAAAACCTGAGGGGATTTGATTTCATGGTCAAATAGGATTAAGAGAACAGACTTATGAAAAGACTTAATACTGTTTTCAATACCAAACTAAAAATCGGTAACACATCACATAAAGACTACCTCAATGACTTATTATACATTAATTCACTAATATTGAAACTTTCACTATTGACTTCCCTCTGCCATATTTTGATCATGATAAACTTCTCACAATTTCCCTTCTTCAAAATTTCAATTCTTAGGTATATGTATACGTTATTGTATGTAAAGCGTATATTAAAAAGCATCCTTTTCTGCACCTGGTCCTCTTTTGTCATGTCTCATACCATTCTGCAAAATTCCCATATGCTAAGTCCTGCCTTGTCCCCAGAGATGCACAGTGGCTAGGTTGCCAGCATGAGCAAATAAAAATACAGAATGCTAAGTTAAATTTCAAATAAACAATCAAAGCAAATATTTGAGCAAATATTTCTTAAGCCTTCTCCACAAAATTCAAAATGATATATTATTAGCTTCTTCACAGGAGAGCCTTATCAAAGCACATACCTAGAGCTTCTTTTCTACCAACTTTGACTTCTATCCCACCAGTGCTTGAAGTTCTAAGGCATTGGCTATTTTTCCTATATTGTCCTTTCCCCACCCTGCCCCACCTTTACCAAGTTTCAAGACTATAATTCAACATTCTGCTTTATCTACCTTTTTTTTTCCCTTTCCAGGGAAAGGATTCTGGATCCAGGATTCTCTTTTTCTAATTCTGTCTAACAATTTGCATCATCTGCTCTCACATTCTTGTTGAAATGTAGACAGTAGTGAATTTGCATGTACTCCGAAATGTTTGCATCAAGAGAACTTGCATTTTGCATGTTTGCAAATGTTTGCATCAAGATAACTTATTTAGGTATCTATAGTTTTCTTTGACTCAGTCAAAATACAAAGATAAAAGATCATAAATATTTATATAAAAATTATTACCAGCAAATTGCCACTAGAATATATATATATGGAGTTTACAAATGTTACTCACTTTATTTACATTTACATTTTTGAATAAACAACTCTGATTCTGCCATACACTAAGGGCCAGCTCTTGAAATTTGCAGGGTGACATAAAGGATATTTAGTTTAAGTTCTCAAGGGTGAAAAAAATAGCTTTAGTGTATGAAAATCCTGGACCATTTCCAGCATAAACCTTTAAGAAGTACTGAATTATTCATTTTTATTTGGAAAATATTATGGGCTAACAGCTGAACAAATAAAATAGCATGTTAAAATTGTAGTTATTGGTATCTAGAAGCATAGAAATGTTTTTTTAACTGTTATGAGAGCTTTTTACCTTATTTTACAAACTGGTAATGTTCCAATAAGAGTCATTCAGATCCACAAAAACGAGGCAAGTATAAGTGGCAAGATACTGAGCTGAGAGCAGAGACTCATCCTAACTTCTTATATAAGCAGACGCCACATGATTTTTAAAAGAGGCCATGTACCTCTGTTTTCTCATCTGAAAAGTGGGGACAGTACCTTCTCTGAGAGTTTGGGTTGAGGAACAGAGAGTGGAATAGGTCTTCCTCACTCCATCCCTTTCTCTGTCTTGGCCCACATTTCAACCATGGCATAGGATTCAACGCTGCCAATTTTCCAGAAATGGGGTCTTGAAGGAATGGATGTACACTGAGTGGGGAGAGGAGTGAATTCAGCAAAAGGAGAAAGAGGGAAAAGGAAAAGTTTGATTTCAGCAAGCCTGAATAAGGCCTTGCTTTAGTCCTTTGCCATACTCAGCTGAAGGAGGTCATGAGAGTTCAAAGTCCCCAATCCTTTTGTTGTTGATGTTTTCCTGATTCACAAGATTTCTTCTCAGATTTCTCTTTCTAAATCCACTTCCCTCCCCCTCTGAGGAAAAAAAGAGGCCTTGACCACTTTCATTTGTTACATTAGGAAACAAAACCAAATAAAACAAAACAAAAGGCTTGAACCTGCTCCAGGATTAAGGATACTTCTTCAAACTGATGTTCCTCAAACATTTATTGTATCTGTATTAAATGTGGGGTGAAGAAGTGAAGGTCTCTGGGGAGAAAGAAAAAGCAGGAGACCTTCCAGTGACAGTCAGTGTTTGATCCCCCTGTTGGAACTCCTAGGAATTTAGCTCTGAACTCAGCTGAAGGAAGGTAGGTTACCCAGATCAGCCCACACTGGAAGTCCATATACTGTACTCTGATGGTGAAGGATGGGGGACTGGGCATCAAAGAACTCCTTCCAACTTCATATAATCTTCCCCTGAGAGTTCTCACAAATAGAATTCTCCCTTCCATCATACATCCCTAATGATGTTTAGTGCCCTTCATAGAATGTCACCCAGGACTGCCCTTTGAGAGTCTTGGCCAGGCCCTCTTGGACCCTCTTCATGATATTTATCTTAAAAGGGAGGACTCAGGTCATAAACACTGCATTGAAGTCTGTACTCAGTAAAGACTCTCAAACTTGGGTTGCTGAATTACAACAGGTGTTACTTGTATTATCCAGCAGTGCTGAGGCTTGAAAATGAGTGCGGACTGTACAAATCCTTTTCATCACTACATTATGCCTTTGAAGAAGGCTTTGTATAGAATAAAAGTTTTCTTTTAATAAAGTAAATCTGTAATGTAATGGGAGTTTAGTAAATGGTGGCTAATATTTAATTCAATATTTCCAGTACCTAGAACAGTACCTGAATTAGGAGACATTCATTAAAATATTAAACTTTTTTTTTTCTATTTGGGTAGTTGTATTATTTCGTTCAAGTTTTTTTTTTTTTTTATTTTTTTTTCAACGCTTATTTATTTTTGGGACAGAGAGAGACAGAGCATGAATGGGGGAGGGGCAGAGAGAGAGGGAGACACAGAATCGGAAACAGGCTCCAGGCTCTGAGCCATCAGCCCAGAGCCTGACGCGGGGCTCAAACTCCCGGACCGCGAGATCGTGACCTGGCTGAAGTCGGACGCTTAACCGACTGCGCCACCCAGGCTCCCCTCGTTCAAGTTTAAATATGTATTTTGAAATGCCATCCTGAAGACAAAACTACATTATAAGTATGAAGTTCCTCTGTTACTATAAACTGCTAAACAAATTCAAAATATTATTGTCATTAGCCCTTTTAACTTAGTGGATGGGTCTGAACTAATTGATATAAGCAGAAATATGATTAGCAATTTATTTCCTTCTTATCAAATCGGTTAAGAAATCATCTTAGGTGGGTACACAATTCAATTTTGCCTTGTTTAATGAAATCTCACTCTGTTCTTTCTGACCCTTGGATGGATGACTACCTAAATGCAAGTCAGAGATTCAGAGATACTTAAAAAATGCATTTTAATTGAGTGAAACTACATGTCATAAGAAATAAATATAAATTGCTATTATTAAGTGACACTACTGAATTCTCTAAAAAAAAGGATATTAATAAGCACCTGCTTTACTCTAGGTAACTTTATTTAACTTTTTAAATGTTTATTTTATTTCTTTTAAGAGAGAGAGAGAGACAGAATGTGAGCAGGGGAGGGGCAGAGGGAGAGGGAGAGAGAGAGAATCTCAAGCAGGTTCCGTGCTGTCAGCTCAGAGCCTGACATGGGGTTCAAACTCAGGAAGTGTGAGATCATGACCTGAGCCAAATCAAGAGTCACATGCTTAACTGACTGAGCCACCCAGGTGCCTTTACTCTAGGCATTTTTGACAGGTACTCTATTCTTGTAACACTGCATAAAATAGACATTATTAAATCCATTCATCTAAAAAGGAAACTAAGAGGAATGTGGGTGGCTCAGCTGGTTAAGCATCTGAGTCTTGATATCAGCTGAGGTCATGGTACCAGGGTCATAGGACTGAGCCCTTCTTTGGGCTCTATGCTGAGCATGGCACCTGCTTGGGGTTCTCTCTCTCTCTCTCTCTCTCTCTCTCTCTCTCTCTCTCTCTCTCCCTCTGCTCCTAATATAAACTGGAGAGCTCACGCCATCTTGAGAAGGTGGCTTCTACTCAACCCCAATCAACTGGGGCAATAAAGGATATTCCTAAAGGGCATTTCCTATCACTTTTGACCTTTCAAGAAAAGCCAGGAATTGGGTTTTTATGATGCCTTCCAAGTTTTCTAATGTTGTTAACTAGTTCTTCTGAACAACAACAAAATTTAACAACTCTGAACAGTTGAGGTCAACACAGCTGAAGGTCCCTATACAGTCCACAGCATTCCTGCTTGTTACTGCTGTATGAGCTTGTTTTCCACAATACTACACTGAATCTATTGCTTCCTTCGCTTTGTGATTTGTTTCTTGTGCTGTGTGTGCTCCTCTGACATAGGTAAAATCATATGAAGTTGGTACTTGAAACATTAGCTCAGTAAAGAAAACCTGTATCTCTATATTAATTAGATATTTCTGTAATAACACTACATATCAAACAACTACAATATCCATGTCCCACAAGAAAGAAGCATGTATTTCTTCTCATGAGTTTGTGGATCGGCTGGTTTCTTAAAGGCTACATTTGAGATTGGCGATATGGTTTCTATTTACATACATTTGGCCTCATAAATCACATGGCTAAGCCCAAAGTCAAGGAGTGGAAAATGCACTCTTCCAGTGACAGGCGAGAATATGGATGCAGAGAGGAAAGAAGGTTTGGATGCAAGCATTTAATCTACTACAGTCCCTTGCCTTGATACTGGAGGTAGTTCACTGATTTGATCAAAAACATGTTAGGGTCATTCCCAAAAGTATTTTCTGGATCATCTGGGATTTTTCTTTCTCTTATATAACAACTAACACTTTTTGTGTTATATTGATTCTCTCTTGACTTTCCCATTATTCACTAATACTCCATAACCTTGTCATTTTATTTTATGGTCTTTCTGAGAAAGCTTATTTAATTGCCTGTCTTACTTTTTATGTAGTACTGCTTACTTATTATAATGTTTGCTTTCCTTACAAACTAAATACTAAAAAATTAGCAAGCAAAAGAAGCCATTAAATAATTGTACTGAATTTAATATAGAAACATAGAACAAAGGAGTAGGAATTAATGTTGTACCATCACAGAAAAGTATCTGTATATACTTAAATCTCAGCTCTGCAGCTGATTAAAGCTTTACTTATTTACTTCTTGTTTTGGTGTTCTGTCAAAAAATTTTAAAGCTGTTCCATTATTTTATATGGATTAAGTAAAATAAAAAAAAATAGTGTACATTTTTTCCAAAAAAAGCATAAATGTAACAGAGAGAGACATTATGTATCTAAAACTTTAACAATGATATTACTATTGACCAGAAATATCCACTCTAAAGAAACTGCCACCCAGAAATGCTTTTGCAGAAAGAAGATGTGACCTCCAGCCTCAGCTAAGCAAGAGACCCAGACTTGAGACCTCTGACAAAGGAAGTCTTCCTCGGCCAAGGAATTTGATGAAGTTTATTCATTTTATTTTATTTTTTTAATTTAAATTCAAATTAGTGAACATACAGTGTTGTCACGGCTTCAGAGGTAGAACCCAGTGATTCATCTCTTACAAATGATACCCAGTCTTCATCTCAAAAAGTGCCCTCCTTAATACCCATCACCCATTTAACCCATCTCCCCACCACCTTCCTACCATTAACCCTCAGTTTGTTCTCTGTATTTAAGAGTGCCTATGGCTTGCCTCCCTCTGCATTTTTATCTTATTCTTATTTTATAATGTTTTTTCCTTTATTTATTTATTTATTTATTTATTTATTTATATTATTATTTTTAATATATGAAATTTATTGTCAAATTGGTTTCCATACAACACCCAGTGCTCATCCCAAAAGAGGCCCTCTTCAATACCCATCACCTCCCCTTCCCTCCCTCCCACCCCCCAGCAACCCTCAGTTTGTTCTCAGTTTTTAAGAGTCTCTTTGGCTCTCTCCCACTCTAACCTCTTTTTTTTTTCCTTCCCCTCCCCCATGGGTTTCTGTTAAGTTTCTCAGGATCCACATAAGAGTGAAACCATATGGTATCTGTCTTTCTCTGTATGGCTTATTTCACTTAGCATAACACTTTCCAGTTCCATCCATGTTGCTACAAAGGGCCATATTTCATTCTTTCTCATTGCCACATAGTACTCCATTGTGTATATAAACCACAATTTCTTTATCCATTCATCAGTTGATGGACATTTAGGCCCTTTCGATAATTTGGCTATTGTTGAGGTGCTGCTATAAACATTGGGGTACAAGTGCCCCTATGCATCAGTACTCCTGTATCCCTTGGGTAAACTCCTAGCAGTGCTACTGCTGGGTCATAGGGTAGATCTATTTTTAATTTTTGAGGAACCTCCACACTGTTTTCCAGAGTGGCTGCACCAGTTTGCATTCCCACCAACAGTGCAAGAGGGTTCCCGTTTCTCCACATCCTCTCCAGCATCTATAGTCTCCTGATTTGTTCATTTTGGCCACTCTGACTGGCGTGAGGTGATATCTGAGTGTGGTTTTGATTTGTATTTCCCTGATGAGGAGTGACGTTGAGCATCTTTTTTATATTTTTTATTAACGTTTATTAAGTTTTGAGAGAGAGAGAGAGAGAGAGAGAGAGAGAGAGAGAGAGAATGTGAACAGGGGAGGGGCACAGAGAGACAGAAAATCTGAAGCAGCCTTCAGACTGACAGCAGAGAGCCCGATGTGGGGCTCAAACTCACTAATGGTGAAATTATGACCTGAGCTGAAGTCAGATACTTAACTGACTGAAACACCCAGGTGCCTCTATCTTATTTTTATTTTAAATAATAAGGCAATTTTTATGTGTGTATGTACGTATTTATTTAATCTGGTCACTCAGAACTCATAGGTTTAGGGTGTTATTGACTAGGCCCAAAATGTAGGTAAGGAAATAAAATATGTTCTGAAAGAATAGTTACCAGAGCCTAAAAATGTACATTGCCAGTAACAGATTTTCAACTGTCTGTGCTTAAGTATGGTGAGGAGACTTTAAAGATGAGATAATCCAATTTTTATGTAATTCCTATTTTTTTTTGCTAGAATTTCTTTTATTTCTGTCTTCCTTCAAATAAGTAAAAAAATTCACAGCTATTTATTGGTTAGGGATTTTTACTCCTTGTAAAAATAAACACTGTGTTTCCTCAAAGAAATATTTTAAGTGTAGTCACAATTTTACCCAAGCAATTTTCAATATTTTCCAGTCAAGTTAAAAGCAAAAGTGAGGTCAGTAAATCTAGCTGCCACTATACATGTAGGATAGCTGAGCAATGATGCATGAGTGAATACTCCCCCATGCCCAAAGCCAGTTGTTTGAGAGAACCTTGAATAAGCAAATCATGCACAAGAAACAGAGGTAGACAGACTGTGGCTGTATGGGTCACCGCAGAACTCACTGAGATTGTCTTAAATGCTGAATATTTTCAGTTGTTGTAATTTAGTGAAAAACCATTTTAAATGCAACCTGTAAATATAAATCTAGTCAAAATCCCACCAACAAACAACGAACTTGACAGAGTTTGAATAGACTATGCACCACAGTAATAAGGCTGAGTTTTAAAACAAGCCACTTGGTACTGTGCAACTTTTAGGGTAAATGGTAAATGACTGGTAAAACCATGCTACCCCCTGGGATCTAGAAACCTTAGGTAGCTGCAAAACTGTGAGCAGCAAGAGAAATACCCTGCTAATTCTTACATGTGCTTTCAAATCAGTCTCCTCATGTTATAGCCATTATATCATGGGTTCTGCAGTCAAACTGAAATTTAAATCCATTCTCCATTCCATTCCTCGTGACAGTGTAACTTTGAATACCTTGCTTAACTTATGTTAGTCTCAGTTTCTTCATCTTTAAAAAGGAAGTGACCATCCTCTTTCTCTTAGGGTACTTTTGATTATTGAAAAAGGCAATGCACATAAAGGGCTTAGTGCTGTGTTGGATACATAGGAATGAATAATGTGAGCTATATTCAAATGAGTTCTCTGAACTTTCTTTATATGTACCATGTCATTCTGCTTCTAGTCACTGCTAAAATGTTCTGTATTCCTTTTATGTGTAACTACATACATTTCTAGGATGTCTGATGTGAGCAGACCAAACATGAGGACATACTAGGGCACTACGGCACATGTCTCTCAATAACAAATGACAATGATATCTACCACTCATTGAGGAAGTTATTCATGGCAGACAATATTAGGCTTCATCTACATTAGATTAAGCAATACTTGTAATATAATAATTATTTTCCTCTTTTCATAGATGATGAAAAAGAGGAATTCTTTGAAGCTAATAACTGGCAGAGACAGAATTCACACTGAGATATCTGGGAGCCTAAATTCAGACTCCCTATTTCCAAGAGTGTCTCTGTTATGGGTTGAATTGTGTCTTACCCCATCTCCCCAAATTCTTATGTTAAAATCCTAACCCCAAGTACTTAAGAATGTGAGCTTATTTGGAAATAGGGTTATTGCCGATGCAATTAATTAAGTCAAGATCATACTGGATGAAATAAGATGGGCCCCTAAACCAATATGAACGATATTCCTCATTAAAATGTAAAATTTGGATACACACACACAGGGAAAATGCCATGTATACCTGAAGGGAGATATCAGGTGACGCAGCAGAACCCAAAGAACGCCAAGATTCCAGGAAACCACCAGTGGCTAGGAGACAGACACAGGACGCTCTTCTTCACAGCCCTCAGAAGGAATTAACTGTGCAGACATCTTGGTTTTTAACATCTAGCCTCCAGAATTGTGAGATAATAGATATCTACTGTTTAAACCACCCAGTTTGTGGTACTCTGTTATGTCAAACCCTCACAAACTAATACAGTCTCCTTTGAATACACAGGTCTCCTCTCTTCTCTTTCTCTTTCATTATTGATTCCTGTTAACATTTGGAATACCAAATCATTATGATTATTTTTGAGTTCTTCCAATAACTAATTTAATTTACTGGAAAAATGATCATGAAATTCCAGAACTATGTTAACTAGGTTGCTCAGAACACACGCCTTCCACAGAGAAACACTGGATGAAGTAAACAAACAAACAAAAATGTTTTAGACCGTTAAACTTAATAAAAAGACAAATTAGGCAGAATTGAAGAAAAATTTAGTAACCTAAAAACAGAACTGAAGAAACTTCCCAGAATTCAGCTCAAAGAAACATTTAAAGATAATAAATTTATATGTGAAGGGTATGAAGCAAAGTTACAATATATGTGCAATAACAATTCTGTAAGAACAGAATAGAGAGACTAGTGGAAGGAGAAGCAATATTCAAAGTGAAAATGAATGCAAATCATCCATAACTGAAGACATGAGTCCCCAATGTAATGCACTGTAATGATGTAATGAGTGTTAAGTAAAGTGTTAAATAAAGACCAAACCCAAACTTAACATTTCATTTAAAAAACTTCCTAAGTGTAAAAGACGACGCCACCTAAAATTCCTAAAAATTAATGCTTACTCTGTTGACAACAGGCTTACAATCAAACACAACGGAGAAGAGAAGACAGTGGAGAATACATTTAATGAGTCAAGACCAAGTGTCTGTCGCTCTAGAATTGCATACCCAATTGAACTTTCAGTCAAGAGTGAGGTCAAAATAGAAATTGTCAGTCAAAGGAAGAATGGATTTACTACTCACAGATCCTGCTGAAATAAGTACTAACAGAAGTACTTCAAGGAAATGAAATTTAACCCAGAAAATGGCAGAGTATAAAATAAAATAGTGAACAAAGAAATTAATGAATGTGAAAGTAATGAATACGAAGAAAACATGACTGATAAAAAAGAATGGGAAATCATTAAAAGGAAGCAAAGAAAGCAGAGTACAGAAAAAAAGCATACTATAGAAAACATATGTATAAGGCATATATCCAAATATATTATTCTTCTAAAAATATAGGTGGATAAAAGTTTCATATTTAAAGCCAGAGATTCTCCAAGTGTATTTTTATTTTTTTAATTTTTTAATGTTTATTATTTTTGAGAGACAGAGACAGAGCATGAGCAGGCAAGGGGCAGAGAGAGAGGGAGACACAGAATCTGAAGCAGGCTCCAGGCTCTGAGCTGTCAGCACAGAGATTGATATGGGGCTCAAACTCACGAACCATGAGATCATGACCTGAGCTGAAGTTGGCCACTTAACTGACTGAGCCACCCAACTGCCCCTTTCCAATTGTATTTTTAAAAGGTATAACATGGTTACAAGAAGACATGCCTAAATATATAGGGTTTTTTTTTTCAGTAAGGTTGAAATTAAAGATATAAAAAGACCACTATATAAAAAAGATCATCATACCAACCTAAAAAAGGTTATGTAGCAATATTAAAATGAGACGAGATTTTCAGTAAATGTATTTATATAGTAGGTTATTATCAGTATGTAAGCTACACAATGATGGACATTCTATATTCTGCTGTATAGATTGATAAGTCCTAAATGTCTACAATATTACCTGATGCATTAGCGCTAAGAAATGTTTGGTGAGTGAATGATGAATGACTACTAACAGAAAAAAAAACTTATCAGGGAGTTAGTACAATTCTGAATCTATATGTAATTAAAAATTTAGCCTCGAAATATAAAAGAGCACATATCACATGAATATGATTGCATGTGTGTGCGCGTGCGCACACACACACACACACAATTTTAGAAAAATAAAAAATAAGGCAAGAATTTGCAAAACACTGTGAACCCTGTAAAGAAATCCTCACTACCATCTGCCAGACTATGCCACCTGTTGGAGCTAGACAATGGGACTGCTAAATTACAGGTGCGGTGACTCATACGAATAACACTACTGTGCACTATCATGTTTGTGTTCTCATCTTTGCTTATTTAATAATGGCACGAGGTGCATAGATAAATCAGTCATCTTGTTTAGCTGAGTCCCTGATGCTAAAAGGACAAGGTGATCTTCAAGTTCTGTTTTCAGTGTGATTATGTCGCTGTCTCCTTCACAGTCCGCAATAGCACCTGGGGAGAATGCCATTGTGAACTGTTAATTCAACTCTAGCTGTAAAATGAGTCCAGGTTCAGCAGAGAGCATAGGAGCAGCTGATAAATAATAAGAGATCCCACAGGCTCCACTAGCTGAATATACTTCAACGGGATGACTGAATTGCTTTTTTCCTCACCCTTTTAGTCAGTGATGCTCCAAAATTTGGCAAGGTTTCTAGACAGACAGAAAGCTAGAGTGATAGTGTGTGTTGGGTGAAGGGAGGAGGAGAGATTCCAATCCAAAGGAAATTGCACAACTCTGAAAAAATAGTTTGGCAAGACTGGAACCACAGACTCTTATTTCTCTTCCTGTAACTATCTCATATGGCTACAGCAGTAATGGACTCATTTAGTTAACAATTTTTCAGTCCTCTTTGCCTTTTCTTCCACATACTATAGAGAAACCATATCAGTGCCATGACCAGTCTCAGTAACAAATTTTTATCTGTTCGTTTAATGAAGGAATGATCTCAGTCACTAGGATTTAGGCAACAAAGATGTAGAAGTACCATCATTATGCGAGCAAGTGTATAGCTTAAAAATCAGGTTAAATCTATATTCTGGCAAGATGAGATCTGTTTTGCTATCACAAAGTGTTTCACTTTGTTTGTGTCCTGTCACTTCAGTGTCATAGACAAGAGTCTTGACCAGGTGGACACCTACTTAACCTATTGAACTGAGCTCTGAACTCTCATTGAATTTTGTAGGTTTTTTTCTTCATGTTTCAGTTTAAAACAGTCTTTTGTTCTTTTAATGGCTTGATTTTTCTAAACCAAGGGCCAAGTCCACACCAATGTACTTGTTAGAGTAAATCATTTGAACATATTTCTGGTAACATGCAAACAGGTTAAATACAAAGTACTACTAGATAATGCCAAGATGAGAAAGAATGAAAATGAAAATGTCATTGCTAACATTGTCGTAATGCAGTAGGAAGAAAATAAAACAACTAAAATTATGTACTGTTTCCAAAAAATCATTTCATTTCATTATCTAAGATAACATACAGAATGTCTGCAAAGGAGATTAATGGCTAACTTACCTGAGGACCCTGGAAAGAACTCTGCGATCTAGTTCTAGATCTGTGATCTAGTTCTACAGTGAGATTAAAAACAAACACTTCTCTACAAAAGGAGGGACACATTTTCTATCATACCATTTTTGTGCTTTGGTGAAATTAACAGGTCCTTATGAAGAAGGTTTAATTAATCAGAAACTCAATTTTCAGAACAACATCCATTGGCAGAAGAACAGATTATCAGGAGAACATCATGGGTAGAAACACAAAGGCAATTTTTATATCAAGTTGACTTTCCGGATAGGGAAGAAAATTCAGAGGCTTTGTTATCTAGTTTTCAAAACCATAAAGAGGTCTGGGAAGCCATGTCTATTAATTATGCAAAAAACAAAGTAACAGAGTTGGCACAACAACAAAAATGGTCTCATCTCTTTGAAACAAAATGCCCAAATATGCTCATTAAACCCAAAACTAACTGCATCTCCTTGGGGTATAGCGTAAATCATTGCAGGGAGTAGATGACCAAATTGAGATTAAATAAGAGAACACACCAAATGGGTTCTTCTGGAAAAGCAGTCCCAGAAGCTGAATCTTAATTCTCAGTAAAAGTTAAAATTTCATGTATTCTAAAGTAAGAGTAATACTGGATATACATCTTTGTGGTTTGAGAGTGGCCTGGGAACTTGAGGTAGGCTGTTTTCAAACAACAGAGAAAGGCTGAACAATATTATCATGGATAGAGGCTGTTACAGATTGGATTCTATGGAAGCAGATGCCAAGACTGAGTTTTGGGATGCAAACTGTTTGCTAGGAATCGGCAACTGGGCAAAGAAGGGTAAGAAGCGGGATTAGGCAAGGGAAGAAGTCAAACTGTAATGCTGGCAATAAAGCCTCAGGCAAGGAACCCTGGAGCAGACAGTGCCTGTGAGAGCTGCCTTGCGACAGACTGCCAAGGCCATTCCTGCCTCACTTAGTCGCCAGGTGTTGAAAGTGTAAGGAAAGCAAGGTGCCCTTTCCAGCTGAGCAAGAGCCTGAACGATGTGGCAGCTGTAAGCCATCTCTGCTGATAGGTCTCCTAGCAGCTGGAAGCAAGGCCTTCCTTGAAGCTGGTTCCGGGCTGAGCATGTCTCTGTCTCTACCAGAGGCCTAAGGAGAAAGTGGTCCCCTGAGTGACTTGTGTGCTGTGGACATCCAGAAACCATCAGGACAATGATGCCTAAGAATCAAATTTAAGTTTGTTACATTTTATTCCAGTTTATATAGCCGATCCTTTCCCCCATCATGACCGATTCACCCTAAATAGTTCTCTTTAGTGTGATTAAGAATCATTTAAAGCACTATTGAAAATAAAGATTATACACTATGATCCTTCTGGATTCTGAGTCTTGGGAGGAACGGCGAGTTCAGGGATTGGCATCTTTGCTGCTTATCTGTGGTATGAGAGTGATATGGTGCTGGTACCACACACTTGGAGAAAGCATTCCTAAAGCTTGAGAAAGCTCTGCCACAGACAAGGGTCCTGTGTGTCAGAGTCTGAAGGAGGAGACATTGCCTAAGACAAGAGGGCAGAAGGGACAGGGTGAGAATGCCAAGTACAGAGCACAAACACACACAGGAACAGCACCAGGGGAGACACAAGCTTCAGGACAATCACAAGAAAATGTGTCCTTTGCTAACCATTCTGGAGTAGATGATCTTCAGGAGAAGAGAAGAAACACTTCTAAAACACAAATAATGGGTCAAACGATATATTTACCCCATCGGGAAATGACACTTGCACATAAATACAGAAGGCAAATAAAAGACTACAGAGCATGAAAGTTACCCAAGTGTCTTTAGCAGATTTAACAAGCCTCTAAATTTTCTACTGACAACTTGATAAGCTCAATAAGTGTCTATTTAAACCTATGCTTTACTTAGCCTATAACCAAATTCTTATAAATCTCCTTTATATCTAAATGTAGAATGGTACAGCTTTGAAGCCGAGACAAAGTTTTAAGGACCACTTGTTATCCTTCTTTCAGTGTCTTTAAGAGATTTTTTTCATTATTAAAAAGACAGTTCTGGATTATCAAGCAATGGATCTCTTCATTTATGCCCTGTGAATAAATTTGACACATTTATGTAGAGCACTGAATAATTTAGTGAACTGAGGCCACTTGGGACTGAGCAACACTCTTATTTGGAGTGCCTCAGAATTTTTATGGACTTTTTTGTTTAAACCTAGAAACAGTGACAAAAAATGTGTTAACAAAATATGTAGATGTATGAATATAAAAATATCCTACTTAATTTTTCCATATTTAGCATAAGCCTACTTGCTTTTTATGTAACATTCTGCATACAAAACATTAAACATCCTTGAAAACTGCAGAACATTCATTTTAAATAGGATATATTTTCTTGCTTTTAATCATTAGTGTAAAATCAGTGTTGCTTCACTAATTTCGAATTGGTCATTCATATATTAGAACGTTGGGGAAGTGTGACATGCTTAAGTTTGATACTGTCTTGATTCTTTGTTGAATTATAAAAGCAAATAATTAAGATAGTAACAAAAGACACTTTAATAATTGGTGATAATGGCATGATTTTGACAAGCTCATTTTCATCAAATATAGTTGCCTGCTCTGTTATCCAGAGACTTCACAGATGAAAAACATCTGTATCTAGGAATCGTAGATCTAAGGCAGTGACAGCTCTCTTGAGTGACTCCTGCTCAGCTGGCACGGAGTTAACTGTGTCCCTCCAAACCTTATAGAGTGATGTTCCAAGCACAGTGAATTGGCTCTGAAGTCGACCACCCACCTATACACTTACGCACCCTGCTCCATCAACAATTCCCTCCACCAACAAGAATCAGTTGTGTTTGCAAAAGACTTAGTAGCCTATAGCAGGCACTCACACCCAGTGTTAATATCTTTCTCTCTTTCCTTTTCTCCATAAATAAGCCAGAAACTAAAAGAAGGAGAAGAGTAGGGAAGTGCATTATTATAATTGTATTAGAAATGTCACAAGGTAGTATACAGAAGCACACTGACTATAAAAAATATCATAATATATAAGAACAAAGACTCCTTTCATATCATATCATATCATATCATATCATATCATATCATATATCATATCACATCATATCATATCATATATTAACAATGAGAAGAAAATAGTGGGGAATACTTATAGTATGGAGATCTCCTACTGTTTTTGAGATGTAAGGGGGGTATAGATGATGATCTATATCAATGTCCTCACTTGCCAAATTACAAAAACAGGTCCAGATGGGTTATTAGTATCTAAGATTACTTGCTTTGGATCAAGAACTGTGTTGATTATTTTATATATTTTTTATGTCATTCCGAAAGCAATCCTAAGAGAATTGTTATTTGCACATGAAAATTATTTTCTGAATTTTATACATAAGCAAGGGAGTCTTACTAAAAGTTTTTCAATTATTAGCAGCAGAGATTAAAATCAATTCTGTCTTACCCCTAAACCCACTTTTTCTGCCTGATGTCAGCTTGTATAAAGGGACCAATAAAGATTTTAATTGAATTGAGGGGAGGCAGACAACGCAGTGATTCATTTACGTTAACTTTAATTAAGAGAGGGAGTTCCAGTGATAAACCCAATGACTTCAGGGGCCAGGAAGGAGACCTAAATATGTGAAGGAGTAATGGCTATTGCAGTGCATTGTGGGTTTCCTACCTCACCTAAAGGCATTCCTATTCAATTAAAAAAAATAGACTGGCCCAATAAAACATATCTGCCACAGGGTTACCAATTTACAACTTCTAAAAGGAAGCAAAAACAATAGATCTGCAAAAATAAATCTGGAAAACACTCTAGGCTTAGGACGGAGGCAGTATAATATGTGGAAGTCCCAACAAAAGGATAAAAAGAGTGAAAAATCAAGGGATCAACTGGTTGAACCATATTTACTCATTTTATGTAGGGAGGGCAGATTGTACAGTGAAAATAAAAGCAGATCAGAAAAGGAAAGAAAGGTTTTGGTGGTCTTAAATGCCACCCTAAGTATTTGAATTCTATCACAACAAAGGCCTACACTTAGAGATGTGCCCAAAACTCTCCTACTCTGTGCTAGGTATATTTACCATATATCAAGTCTTCATAAGAGTCTTTAGAACTTACAGAGTGGTTAACTGGGATTTATTGAAGATAAATAACTTTCCCAGTGTCACTAGGTAAAAAGTGGGAGAATCAAAATTCAGATTGTGTCTTTCTGGTTTTAAAAAGAATCCATATAACACTATACTACATGGTTGGTTTTTCTATAGGAAATGGTAGACCTAGACTTCAGTGTGAGGACTTTTGCAATTGGTCAAGGGTTGAGCAGAGAAATCCTCAGTTAAGACAGTGATTCTGGGACCAAAAAGAAGATGTATTTGATTAAAAATAATATTAATTATAATATCCAGCACAGTTACTGCTATGTACTTATTTAATCACCATTTTTAAGTACTTTTCACATATAAGGTCATTATATCCCCATAAGAAACGTATATAATAAGTACCACAACTAACATCATTCACATTTTACAGATAAGAAAACTGAGACACTTATATTCTTAAAGTTTAAGCAGATATAAATAATGAAAGCTGAAATTTTAATCCATCAAACTGAACCAATTTGTTCTTAACTAAGAGTAGAATACGTTGCTCAAGTAAGGAAAATGTGAAAAGGGAAAAGACCTTCAGAACCATTAGTTTTCATTTGACATAAGTATTACTTCAGTAGATAAGTTCAGTTAGGTAGACAGAATGATAATGAGGTCAAATCTCCATGTTCAAACTTTCAAGGACTTTTATCTTCACCCTGAATTGCATTTAGAGCCTAACTTACCATCAAGAATATCAAAACTGCAGGAAAAATTGCCTGGGGACAATTGGTGGAGCAAATTGAACCCATAAAATAACACCAAGTGGAAACCTTGCTAGAAACAGAAAGATAAATACTTTGATCTTTAGATACTACACATGCCCCCATTTTCTGTATATACTCCATTGTTTGGTGAAAGCACCTGAAATGAAGTGTTAAACCAGTTTCCAATTAGTTTATGTATGAAATCAAGAGTTTACCTTCTCCAGTCACTTCATGAATAAGGTACAAAGCAGGCATATATCTCTTTTGTAACCTTCCTTTTCTTTCTTCATCTTTCATGAGTTTTGGTAGGTAAACTTACAAAAACATTTATATGTGGAAAAGTTTAGTAATTTCATTTTACAAAAACAATTTTGGAAGAGGCCTTTTAGAATGTTCCATTTCCACAACTCTGATATAAATTTCAAAATCAGAGTTCCATCAACAGGAGAAAAAAAAATACCATTAGCTAGAGATAGCAACTTCACTCTTAATGGAAACACTAAATTACCACTTTCAAAACTAAACCATATAAACAACTTCAGTCTCTTTAAGAAAGGATGTGGAGACTTTTTTTTTTAAAGTAACATATATTATTTTTATTTGCCTTAAGTGACACATGGAAATTAAGAAGACAAAATGAGAAGAGAAAAAGAGCCTTCCATTAAATAGAAAAAATGGTTGTAAAAAATGAAATATAATATCAACATGAATTTATACAGATCTGATTTCAAGATTAGAATATAGAATATTATTGTAATAAACAGGGAATTAGAGGAAACTGAGCTTAGTACACAGAAAATAAGTTAAAAAACAAGAAACCTGATAAGAACAAAATGCAGAACATATATAGAGTGAATGGTGAGTAAGAGAAGCTAAAATCAATGGATCTACCTACAGAAAACTTGGGGGAAGAAAGCCAATGAATTTCTAAGTAGTAACATAAATTTGAGGCAAGTATTCTATATTAGTATGTTACAGTTCTTTTGGTGACCAGTAACAAAATTAGACTTTGGCCACCTTAAGCCAAGTAGGAAATTTATTACAGAAATGTAGGATATATTGTAGAACACAATAAAAAGCCACCCAAACAAACCATAGGAAAAGCAGGCAACCGTCCACCACACAGGTTCATTATAAATATTAATAAAATTTCCTTCAGAGTATCATGATAAACTTGTCAGAGTTTGAAAATTCCAGGTCTCCTCATCCCTCAAATCTGAATTTTACATTTGAGTTAGGTATCCATCTTATGATCAGCCAGGTTTGGGCAGAGAACTGTCATGTAGGACAGATTAGAAACTGGTGTCTACTCTTGTTTGAGGGAGAATGCCTAAAACAAGATTTTGGACTGGTAATTCCTATGGTGAATGTAGTTAATATGAACAAATAAACAAATAATATCTGAACATTACAATGGATTTCTGACTCAAGAATAATCTAACTATCTGTAATACTAAGGGGGAAAATGTGATCATGTATTATAGCAAACTACTACCTGAGGAAATTGCTCAAAAATGTACACATGAAGGAGGATGGCAGAGTAGGAGTACCCTGAGGTAACCTCATCCTACAGACACACCGAGACCACTACACGTATGTGACTAACCCTGAAAATGACCTGAAGACTGGCAGAAAAGATCCTCCACAGCTAGTCATGGAGAAAAGGCCACAATGAAAAGGGTAGGAGGGGTGGAGATGCAGTGGGGAGCCAAAATCCCAATGGAACTAACTTCACATGAAAGAGTAAGCGCAAGCACAGGGGAGCAAGGGTATCAGACCTCATACCAGGGACTCCCAGGCCCAGGAATCTGCATTGATAAGACAAGTCCTATACCATCTAGCTTTGGAAATAGTGGGGCTTATCTCTGGGGCAACAGAACGGCTACAAGAAAGAGTATCCAACCTCTAAAAAGCCAACAATCTAAATAACTTGGCCTGAGACACAGCACAGAACCAGCAATCTGAAAAGAGTCTCAGGTATACATGAAGATTTATTGACTTATCTTAGAATATATGCTAGAGGGGCAGGAATCTGCATAACATTTATCTGGAAACAAAAGGACTTGAGGGTACCATATCCCTTGCCCTCTCCCAGCTCAGATGCTTGAGGGAGCCAGCACTAACACTATCTATCTACTTTGATGGTACCCAGGCCCTGCCCCAATGTTCACCAAAGATCTGCTCCACCCAACCTGCAATGGCAGGCATCCTTCCCAAGTGGCTTTAGCCTTGCCACACTTGGCAGGCAGCCCTGATCTGAGGGCCAGCACTACTCCAAAATGACTGCTGCCCTGGTGTGTGTGTGTGTGTGTGTGTGTGTGTGTGTGTGTGTGTGTGTGTGTAGATAACCCCACACACCAGTGCACCTGCAGTTCCTATAGCCAGGCCTCTAAGTTGGCTATGCAGGGAAAAATCTCTGCACTTCAGTGTGCCTGCAGCTTGGCTGATGCTCATGGAGACAACCAGCCTGATTTCCAGCCCTGCTCACAATAAGCCCATGGTGGCCACCACCAGACCTCTCAAATATGGAGAGCAAACCTTGCCCAGGTGTCTACAGCAGGCAAATGAGGTGACTGCAGCAGGCTTGACTGAGGCAATCACAGCTCAGCCACAAGAGGAGGCATACACAGAAGACATACACAGAAGACATGTCTGGAGTGCCTGGTTCTGATGACCAGGAGGAGTGCACTATAGGGCACAACAAAACTACACAAGGCCACTACTTTAAAGACCAGGAGATGTAGCTGACTTACCTAATACATAGAAACAAACATAGAGTATTAGACAAAACAAGGAGACAGCAAAATGTCACAAATGAAAGAACAAGACAAAATAACAGAAAAGGGGCTAATGAAATGGAGATAACCAATATGTCTGGTAGAATTGAAAATAATGATCATAAAGATGCTCACTAGACTTGAGAAAAGAGTGGATGAACTTAGTGAGAGCTTCAACAGAGAGAGACAAATATTAAAAAAAGAAAGAGCTGAAGAATTCAATAACTGAAAGGCAAAATACACTAGAAGGAGTTAATACTAAATTAGAGGAAGCAGAAGAATGGATCAGTGAATTGAAAGTCAGGGTAATGGAAAGTAATCAAACTGAACAACAAAAAGAAAAAAAACATATAAAAAAATGAAAATAGGTTGAGGAAAGTTTGTGACATCATCAAGTAAATAACATTCACATTGTAGGGATCCCAAAAGGAGAAAAGAGAGAGAAGGGAACAGAAAACTTGTCTAAAGGAATAATAGCTGAAAATTTCCCTAGTAAGGGAAGAGAAATCCAGGTCCAGGAAGCACAGAGAGCCTCTAACAAGATGAACCCAAGGAGATTCACACAAAGATACAAAATAATCAAAATGGCAAAAAGTAATGATAAAGAGAGATTTTTAAAAAGTAGCAAGAGATGGGCGCTCAGTCAGTTGAGCATCTGATTTTGGCTCAGGTCATGATCTCATGGCTTGTGAGTTCGAGCCCCATGTCAGGCTCTGAGCTGACAACAGAGAGCCTGGACTCTGCTTCAGATTCTGTGTCTCCTTCACTCTCTCTGCCCTTCCCCACTTGTGCTCTCTCTCTCTGCAAAAAATAAATAAACGTTAAAAAAAATTTTTTTAAAGTAGTAAGAGAAAACAGTTACATACAGGGGAAACTCCATAAGGCTATCAGCTGATTTTTCAGCAGAAACTTTGCAAACCAGAAGGAAGTGGCATGATATATTCAAAGTGCTAAAAGTAAAAAAAACTACAATTAAGAATACTCTATCCAGAAAGATTATTATTTAGAATTGAATAAGAGATAGTTTCCCAGACAAAAAAAAAAAGTTAAAGGAGTTCATCACCACTAAACCAGCCTTATAAGAAATATTAAAGGAAAATTTTCAAGTGGAAACAAAAGACCATAACTAGAAGTAAGAAAATTAGGAAAGGAAAAAAAAAGTTTCACAGTTATAAACAAATAGTAAAGGTAGTAGATTACTTATTTATAGTATGGAGGGTAAAACACAAAAGCGGTAAAATCAATTATATCTACAAAAATCAGTCAAACAATATACAAAAGGAGTAAAATGTGGCATCATATAGATAAAACATGAAGGAGGGAATGAAAATTTAGTGCTTTTATAATATGTTTGAGATTAAGTGACCATAAACTTATATAAACTGCTATACACATAGGATGTTATATATGAATCCAATGGTAACCCCAAATCAAAAACCTCTAATAAATAGACATGCACACACATGAAATAAATAAATAAATAGAAAGGAATCCAAGTATAACACTAAAGAAAACCATCAAATGTCCTGCTTTGTTCTTTTTTTATCAAGATTGTTTTCACTTGTTTGTGGTCCCTCTGAATTTTAGGATTTTCTAGTTCTGTGAAAAATGCTGTTAGTAATTTGGTGGAGATTGTACTGAATTCTAGATTGCCTTGGGTAGTATGGTCATTTAAGCAATATTAAGTCTTCCAATCCATGAGCATGGCGTATCTTTCTATTTGTGCCATCTTTAATTTTTTTCACCAGTGTCTTATAGTTTTCAAAGAAAAGGTCTTTTAACTCCTTGGTCAAATTTATTCCTTAGGTATTTTATTATTTTTGATGCAATTATAAATGGGATTATTTTCTTAATTTCTCTTTCTGAAAGCCCATGTTAGTGTATAGAAATGCAATCGTCTGATTGTTGCATCCAGGGCTTCCTATAGAAAAATGAGCAGAGGACTAGAATAGACATATTTCTGAAGAAGACCTAAAGATGGCCAACAGACACATGAAAATAAGCTGAACATCACAAATCATTAGGGAAATGTAAATCAAAGCCACAATGAGATACTACCTTACACCCACCAGACTGTTAAAAAGACAATAAAGAGTGTGGTTGTACAGAAAAGGAAACTTTCTAACATTGTTGGTGGTAATGTAAATTGGTACAGCCACTATGGAAAACAGTATGGCAGTTCCTTAAAAACTTAGAAATAGAAATACCATATAATCCAGTAATTTCACTTCTGGGTATTTACCCAAATAAAAAGAAAACACCAATTTGAAGAGATATTTACAATAGCCAAGACATGGAAGCAACTGATAAATGAATGGATAAAGATGATGTGATCTATACATATGTACACACAATGGAATAATATTCAGCCATAAAAAAAGAATGAAATCTTGGCATTTGTGGCAACATGGATGGACCTAGAGAGTATTATGTTAAGTGAAATAAAACTCATACAGGGAAAGACAAATGCTATATGATTTCACTCATATGTAGACTCTAAACACCAAAATGAATGAAAAAAATAGATAAAGTTAATAGATACAGGAAACAAACTACTGTTTTCTAGAGGTGGGAGGAACTAGGGGGGCAAGCAATATAGATGAAAGGTATTAACAGGTACAGACTTTCAGTTATAAAATAAGTAAGTCACAGGACTATAATGTACAGCATAGGGAATACAGTCAGTAATATTGTAATAACTTTGTATGGTGACAGATGGTAACTAGACTTACATGGTGAAGATCTTTTGTAATGCATAAAATTATTGAGTCATTATGATGTACATGTGAAACTGAGAGGATATTGTATGTCAATTATAATTTAATTTTTTAAAAATAGCCCATTAAAGCTAAATTTTTTAAAGTGAATTCTTGCTATATTAATGTGAATTAATGTAAATTAATGCTTTTTAGGATTACATATTTATTTAATAAAGCTTTAAAGATGTACAAGAAACAGAATACCCAAATTTTTAGTTACCTTGGAGAGAGTGGAAGTGAAATGTGATCCAA
Organism: Prionailurus viverrinus; assembly: GCF_022837055.1. Classification (NCBI taxonomy): domain Eukaryota; kingdom Metazoa; phylum Chordata; class Mammalia; order Carnivora; family Felidae; genus Prionailurus; species Prionailurus viverrinus. Next base: position 36,286,259 of record NC_062573.1, on the reverse strand, counting down.
GACGAATACACAGGAATACAAAAATAGTTTGCAATTATTCTAAATTGTTAGAGTATATTAATGTTCAATATAATGTTTCCATACATTTCTGTATGTTAGAATGTTTGATATTAGCAGAAAGACAAAAAGACTGAGTAGCCTCTCTTCCAAATATAATCCAATATAAAGAGGTAATCATTAAAGTAAATTCTGTTAATATTTTTAATATTAAGTAAGTTAATAAAATAAGACTAAGATACATGAAACAGCACAACTTTCCATTAGAATTAAATATATGAAAACCAGAGATGACCAGAGAAAAATGGGCATGATCCATGATCTGATAATTTTACTGAACTATAAATAACTTTGTATGCCTCTGTATAATATTTTATACTTATAAAAAGTATATGTTTATGATTATTCTTATATCTATTTATCTATAACTAGAACTACAGTTGCCTTTGAGCAACATGGGTTTGAACTGCATCAGTCCACCTCTATGGTAATATTTTTATATAAATATATTGGAAAATGTTTTTGAGATTTGTGGTAATTTGCAACAACTCACAGATGACTGCATAGCCTAGAAATACCAAAAAAAAAAAAAAAGTAAAACTTAGGCATTACTGTAAGAATATAGTATATAATACCTATAACATACAAAATATGTGTTATTGGACTGTTTATGGTATCAGTAAGGCTTTGGGCCAATAATAGGCTCTTTGTAGTTAAGTTTTAGGGGAGTAAAAAGTTACATATGGATTTTCAAATGTGTGGAGGATCGATGTCCCTAACTCCCCTATTTTTCAAGGCTTAACTGTATATCAAGTTAAAAAGAAACAAACCAAATTATTACAGATGTAGTTTAATGGAGAAGGGTTTTTAGGTAATTTTCCATTAGTTATTTTCTAAAATAAAAATGTTTTATTATTTTTAAGTTTCATCAAAATTACACGTACATGGTTTAAAAAGTTCTATAATTGTGTGCAAAAGCCACAGCAAACTCTCACCACACATTTTCTTCTCCCCAGAGGCAACCAATTTCAAATATTTTACACGATTCTATTTGTATGTACATCTCTTCGTAGTATGATTATACCGCAATTCTTAATATTTTGGGGTGAGAGGCAGTTTAGATACTGTGTATTGACATTCTAACTTAGAAAATACAAATTTAGCTCTTGTTCAACACCACCTTAAGAGGACTTGCCCCTATTACACATTTGGGCTCACTGTTTCCTCATTATAGGATGGGTCAATATTCAGTGTTTACACTGCCACATGGAAGTAAACATGCTACACAGCAGAGAAATGTTAGATATTATAACTATTGTTCTTTTTATGCAAATACTTGCTTTTTCTTTTTCAACTTATTATGGCAAGGTTGTATTTTTTTTTATTGTGTTGTTTGTGCTATCATTATTTTCTTAGTTTTCTACCAGTAACCACTAACCATCCCCACCCCTACCCCCACTGGGATATAACTCTTCTTAATGCATTCAAATATGTAATACATAGTAAATTTATCCTGTTAAAGAAACCCCTCATGGTAAAAGTCATCCTGTTCTAATTTGTTCTGGGTGCTCTCTAAACCTGCTCCACAGCTATCATCTTATGATTGGTAATTCTCCACATCTTTCTTCTTTGTTGGATCCCGTTTCATGGGTCTGTCTTCTCTCTTGGTTTACTCCCTAATTTGAGTAGAAAACATCTTCCAGAAGCTTTCTGAAAATAAGCGCATAGCAGAGAAGTCTTTCATGTACTCTCACACATTTGGTCATAGATTTCTAGGCTGTAATTTGTCTCATCAGAAGCATAAAGACTTGGTCCATTGTTTACGAGATTCCAGTATTGCTGTTCAATTTTATCTCATGTTAGTGCTCCCTCTGAAAGTTTGAAGCTGTTCCTTGTTCCTCGAGTTACTGCCTTTTCTTGTGCCTTAATGCGGGTCTGTTTCCATCCACAGTCCTGGGAACATGGTGTGTCTATTCAATATGGAAACATATGTTTTTCCATTCTGGGAAGTTTTCATCACATTTCTTTGGGTAATTTCTTATCCTATATTTTCTGTTTTCTACTTCTGGCCTACCTATTTTTAAAATGTTGGACCTTCTCTACTGGTTTTCAAATTCCCTTTATTTCTCTTCTCCTAACTTTCATCTTTGACATTTTGTTTTTCATATGGGAATAGTTTTTCAACTTTATCCCCTAAACCTTTTATTGGATTTTTTTCAGTTAATACTATCACACTTTAATTTCCAACATTAAAAGAATTCTTTGTTCTTGTTTCAGGGATACAAAACCTTTTCTCATCTTTGAGGGTATTTATCACAATTATTTTGAAATGTTCTTTCTGTGCATAATATTATCTTTTTCTTTAAGTTATTTTTTCTATTTATTTTCATCTGCTTAATATAAGATGCTTAATTCAAATACTAAATCAACTAAAGTCTAGTTGATTGGTTCTAGTTGAGGAACTCTTGCTGTCATTTTCATTAGGTCTTTTCTCTTAGGTGGGGCAGATTCCCTAGAGAAGATTTTTTCCTTATGTCTGGATGGTATTTGGCTCCTAGGGTTCTACCATGAATCTGAGTTGGAGGAGAGACAAAAACAGGGTGAAGTGTTTCAACATTTAGTGTATTTATCCCCTGATTTTGGTTTGGTATTCTCTCTGTGTGTTCTTGTCTCCTCCAAGCCAGGAAAATTCTGTTTTATCCTCGCTAAGGAATAAAGCTTTTTTCTTCTACCAGGGGAAGTGGTAAGCATGGCCTTACTTTGAAGTACAGGGAAAGCACTGTGGGAGTCTAACTGTTCATAAGAGACTTAAACCAATTCTATGTTTTTAGTCATAGTTTTATATCTACTTCCAGAATTACCTGGTGGGACCAATCCTATATTTTGCAGGAGAATATTCTGATGAAACTGAGATGATGCTTGCCTTTCCACACTGTCAGTCACTTTAGCAAACACACATAACCACCTGAATTTTAAGTACCTACTCTATAGCTTCAAAAATGTTACAATTGTGACCTCCACCTTTTTCCTTTTCCTTGTGGGCCCATATATCTTTATTCTTAAATCTGTTATTGGATGAGTAAAAGTGGTATCCCCAGTGAAGGACCCACATAAATCAAATAAAACCCAGTTAGTGATTATTTGAATTAAAAGCAATGCCTTTAAAGCAAAGAGATTTAAGAAAAAATAGGTAACGTATCTGCTATAGGTATATACTCTCTCATATCTATACTATCTTAAGAAGAATATGCATAGAGGTGCCTGGGTGGCTCAGTTGGTTAAGCATCAGGCTCTCAATTTCAGCTCAGGTCATGATTTCATGGCTCCTGAGATCAAGCCCTGAATCAGGCTCTGCACTAACAGCATGGAGCCTGTTTGAGATTCTCTCTCTTTCCCTCTCTCTGCCCCTCCCCCTCTCAAAAATAAATAAACATTTTAAAAAAAGAAAATCATGCATATATTTCTTATTTTTTGAAATAAAGTGTTGGTAATATTCACTAAGTTGTTTACTTCCTTAGGATGCATATATATTCACTTTGTAATGAGACAAATTCTGTCATCAAGTGAACACTCAGATGCTGCCAACACTTTAAGGGAAGAGTTGCCAGTATTTGGACCGGGAGTTTACTAACATTTCCACAAAGGCACTTTTTGTTTTTCAGTTTCTAATTCACAATCATGGCTCAAACTCCCAATCTGAAGACTCAGATCTTTACTCAGAAGTGTTGTCAAACTGCACTTTCCAGATATAGGTTTTATTTTGCCCAGGACAATGTTCTTTCCATGTAGAATTCCATGCATAACAGGATAATGCTTACACTTTTTTGTCATCTGTAAGTCTAAATACTTATAGTACCTTTTGGTAATCTCAGGTCTCAGAACCTACAGAACATGACCACTAAAGCATCTAACAGCCTTTGGTATATGACTATGTAATAATCAAACCTATTTTCTTGACTAAACACTGAGTAATAGCTTTTAGTCCTGCCCTCCAATGCATGAAACTTACAAAAGAAATGAAATCAGGGGCACGTTGGTGGCTCAGACAGTTAAGTGTCTGACTCTTCGTTTTGGCTCAGGTCATGATCTCACAGTTCGTGGGTTCGAGCCCCATGTCGGACTCTGCTGACAGTGTGGAGCCTGTTTGGGATTCTGTCTCCCTCTCTCTCTCCCCCTACCCCACTACTCTCTCTTCCTCTCTCTCTTTCAAAATAAATAAATAAACTTTTTAAATATTATGAAAAATAAGAAATTAAATCAAAATTCTCTTTTGTTAGTTATAAAAGTTTTATGTCAGTCCTGTGTGCTTTTCTCCATTTCTCTGTTAAATTTTTTGCTGTGTACAAGATTTTCCTTTTCTGTTTGTAAGTATTTCAAAGTTGTTTGGGGAAAATATTTACATCTTCATTATGTTTTTTTTTTTAATTTCAAGTAAAGGTTAAGACACCTCAATTAGCTCTAAGACTGGAATTTGAAAGAATCAGAATAATCAAAGGAGTTTAAAAAGTAAAGAAACAAACAAACAAAAAAACCAAAGGAACTCAAAAAAATGTTCAAAAAAAAAAAAGGTTTCAGAACAGTATAAAAGCATATCCTCTCCTCTCTGTAACTTGTACATAGAAAAGAAGAATAGCAAGGGGGACCAGGAAGACCCTGTCCAGCCACATGCACCATTCTACTCCAAGCTGTTTTTGGTCTTCCTACCTGCTTGTCCCAAGTTTAACAGCCATATTCAAAAGAACAAGACCCATGTGTAACTAGAGTAAAAAAAAATGCTTATCACACTGAGAAAGTAACCTTTCCTTTCTCTACCTTTTCTTCATCTTTTGGGGTCTGTTGTAGTTAATTCTATGTGTCAAAGTGCCCAGATATTTGACCAAACATTATTCTGAATGTTTCTATGAGGATGGTTTTGGATGACATTTACATTTCAATTGATGCACTTTAGGGAAAGCAGATTGCCCCTTCATAATGTGGGTGCACCTCATCCAATCACTTGAAAGCCTGAATAGAACAAAAGACTCATCTTCCCTGAGGGAGAGGAAATTCTCCAGCCTGACAGCCTCTGGACTTGAACTACAACATGGGCTATTTTTCTGCTGGCACACACTGCAGTGCCTTAATATATATATGTAATATTAGAAAAAATATTATCATAATATCGTATCATATATATGAATATATAATTCACATATATATATATATATGTATATATATATATATATATATATATATATATATATATATTCTGTTATGATTTCCCTGGAGAACCTGACTAATACATGGCTTATGTTTTGAGTGTGATAATAAAAAACTAAAATTGAGTCAATGTAATTCACACTGGTGTGGCATTCTTCTTCCTACACACATCAGTTCTACGTAAAATTTCACAATGGATCAGGACAAAAAGGCCAGATTCTTCCTCAAAGAGTCTGCAGTACTGTGTCTTTCCAAAAGAAATTGCAAAGTCTTTGGTTAAAATTAAAATGGCAAGATGGAGGAGAGTGAGGAAAGAAGGAAGGACGAGTTCATGATGTAATGCCTACAAATACACGGATATTTTCTAAACTCCCAACTTCATAACTGCCTTTTGCCATGTGAACTTGATGCTCTCCTTATTTCCCAACCACCCATTAGAACACCCAAATAACCTATGGAAAATAAATACAAATCCTGAAGACATCAGTCTGGTTAAAAATTGAGTAGAATTATTATTTGAAAGATACCAATCAGTACTTTTCAAAGTCATTTTAATATATTTCTTTTCTTTTCTTTTTATTTGAGAGAGAGAAAAAGGGAGAGAGAGAGAATGTGAGTGGGCAAAAGGGTCAGAGCCAGAAACAGAGACAATCCCAAGAAAGTTCCACGCTCAGCACAGAGCCCAACATGGGGCTCGATCTCATGACCCTGGGTCATGACCTGAATTGAAATCAAGAGTCAGATGCTCAACCGACTGAGCCTCCCATGTGTCCTCAAAGTCATTTTAAAAGAAAGCACCCTAGCTACTACAACACAGTGTCCATGGAATAAACATTTATAGCAGCAAACATAATGAAGTGTTGAGAAACCTCTGATAATCGCTTTAATTTACCTAAGGAGATCTGCCCATGTTCTATAAATAAAGAAAAATATTTACATGGTGTATATTGGTAACCAGTTTTCTGAAATGAGCGCGCGCGCACACACACACACACACACACACACACACACACACACACACACACATCTACTTTTCAAAAGCTTGTGTTTCACAACTTCGCTTTTTATGAAAGACCTAGATTACTGTTTTTGCTGACCGAAAGCAATCTGAAAGGGGTTTTTGCCTTTATGATAAAAGGTGAAAAGTGAAAACAGCACTTAATGTTTACTCTTCAGAGACCTGTTATACCGGCAGCGCGCACCTCGAACAAGGAGAGCGGCCTCGCCAAGTTTTTTCCCGGGAATAACACTCAGCATCTCAGCATCAAGCCGCTTTAGCTTTGAGTTGTGTCTGTGAGCATCTGTGCTTTATATCGATTTTTTTGCGTGTGCATCTGTTAGCAAGAAGAGTCTTATGGTATCAGAAACGTCTAAGAAGAGTTATTTTTTTGGGGGGGTCTGAGAACTTTAAAAAATGTTCCATATAGATTTATAGTCAATGCTTTATGTCATTTTGGCTTAGAAGCATTTTATAGGAACACCCCACTTGAAGATAGTTGGGGAAACCTGTATATATAAGACTAATAGTGGTGGAAAAAAAATAGAGGAGTAGGCTAAAGGATTTAGGCTTTATATTCCTGCAGACATACCTTCACACAGTGAGAAAGAAGCACAGCAGACAGATTTGCAGTGTGCTAATACAAGCTAATATGCACTTAATGAGACTTCCAGCTGTCTGCTTTTCAATTCACACTCACTGAATTTATTTAGAGCACCCTTTTTACTGCAAACTAATTAAGACACCCTCATTCTTTTTCCTTGAGGTATCTGCAACAGCTACTTTGAACTTTTTGGGTACATTAGCTAATGACCCCATACAGTGGGCAGTCTATAGAGATTGCAAGGAAAATACAAAAAGGATACATACCAAATGGTGTGTTAAACAGCGAGCTAAAATGCTCTAATAATTAACCAAGCCAAGGAGACTGGTCTTATTGGTATTAGGTTTTCAGTTTTTCAGAGGACAGAAAGTCGTCTTTTCTGAAGAATTATAAGAGGTGAACAGTAATATTTAAAGATCAAAAGACATGGTTCTTATTTCCTCTTTTGGTGAATTATTCTGATAGCTAAAGCTATCCTGACCCCCAAAGTTTCAGAATACTCCAATTTAACCAACTCTAAGCCCCAATATAATATGAAGTCAAAAGGCATGCTCTCCAAACATTTAATATTTTTCAAGAGGAAATGAGGAATATGTATTTACTTTCAAAAAAGAAGGAAATTGGTTCCTATTAATCAAATTTCACCAAGAAAATGTATATTTCTTTCACAGAGATATGGAAAGACAAATTTCTGCCAAGCTTGTCTGTGTCATGCTCAAACGTTTATCGATGAGGTTATAAGGTTCACAATGTTAGAGTTGCAAAGGAATGTGTCTTTATAATAAGGTGAGCCTCTTTTTGATGTTTTAAAGATGGCTTTCATTTCTTACCCTCTCCTCTTGCTGCTAGATCAGCCATTTTAAGACTGCCTTGTGGATTCTTGAGACACGATAGAAGCAAACTAGCTTTTGCTATATTTTACAAATAGTTATCACATGTAATCATTACAGTACAGTAGCTGTTTGTATAAAACTTATTATTCTGATTTTATAGATGAGAGAACTAAGGTTCAGTGCGGTTACATATTTTGACCAAGATCCCAAAACTAATAAAGAAGAGAGCCAGGAATTAAACCCAGATCTCTCACTGTTTACTCTTCTATACTATCCCCGCTTTGGGAATAACAGTTATATAAAATGGTGTGCTTAAAGCATTCTCAATTGGAAAATCAAATCTAAAACAAGTGGCTTTCTATACTTAGTGACCAGAAATCATAAACCTTTCTATTTATGCCTAAATCCAAAAGCTATTCTGTACAATAAAAGAATAATCCCCTGTAAAGACAAATTTTGGCAAGGAGGAATGCAGTCCAATTTGCTTGCACGACAAAAATAGAAACACATGTAATCTCAAATTAACTGTCTTTGTTTTCTGCAGTTCTATGCAAATGCAAATATGCAAAATAACAAATCCTTGAAAGAGAAAAAATGTACAAGTTGGCAACTGGTTGTCCTCATGTTTCTCTTAATTGATGAGCTCTTTCCCTGTTGGAACTCTTAAGACTGCTCAGATTCCCTGGCATTAGTCCTCATGAAATCTCATCTAAATGATATCTTTGTGGAGTCCATGATGCTCAATCAGACATTCTGGCTAGCATACCAGGCTGCTGATCTGACATTCAGTGCCCAGAATCTCTGTTGCTGGGCCAAGCAACCTACCTCCTGAGTTGTTTCCTGCCCAATTTATGGTATCTCTGCCAATGAGTTTTCTAGACGGCTAGAACCCCTCTACCCTGAGCATGACAATGAGCCAAGAATATGCACAAAGGCCCCAAGTGGTTACGAATGCAGTGACATATCCTACAGATAAATAGAGGCACTGATGAGCAGAACCAATGTCTGCACATGAATGCTTAAATCAATTACAATGGCAAACAGCTGTTTTATGAGGGGCCATGACTATTCAGAACGTCAATGCAGGCACTTAACACATGGTGACCATCACAGAAGCGGTGACGAAGAATTGGGGGGGGGTACTAAAATAAGAAAATAATTCTCTCTGGTTGGTTTAATGTCATATAGAGGAATAGTCTCACACATGTAGAGAAAATACAACAATTACATTATCAGAGCATCCTGCACTTTGAAAAATGAATCAGCAAAAAAATAAATAAATTTAAGAAAAGGTGGTACCTGGGTAGCTCAGTCAATTGAGTGTCTGACTTTGGCTCAGGTCATGATCTCACAGTTTGTGAGTTTGAGCCCTGCATTGGGCTCTGACAGCTCAGAGCCTGGAGCCTGCTTAGAGTCTGTGTCTCCCTCTCTCTCTGCCCCTCCCCTTCTCTCACTCTGTCTCTCTGTCTCTGTCTCTGTCTCTCTCTCTCTCTCTAAAATAAATAATAAAACATTAAAAAAATTAAAAAGAGAAAAAAACAGAAAAATGAATCAGCTACTGGCAGTCTCCCAACACTAGAGCTATGTACAAAAAAGTACAGGGAAATCTAGATGTGCAAAATAGATGAACCAGGAATTCAGGTAATTCTTGATAAACTCATTAAGTTTTCTTAAAATAAATTATCCATTTTACATGTGCCCTTTCTCCAGGTTTACAGGCACCACTCGTACTTCTACCCTGGACTATGGTTACTAATTCCTGACCATTCCTGTCTTCACCTCCTCCAACTTGCCATTCACACCACCACCAGAGAAAACTACTAAAAGCACTATGTTGTTTACATCACTATCTTGCCTTAAAATATGTATGCCCATCCTGCTCCCACTTCTGCTATCATATAAAATGTATGTCTTGGGGCGCCTGGGTGGCGCAGTCGGTTAAGCGCCCGACTTCAGCCAGGTCACGATCTCGCGGTCCGTGAGTTCGAGCCCCGCGTCAGGCTCTGGGCTGACGGCTCAGAGCTTGGAGCCTGTTTCCGATTCTGTGTCTCCCTCTCTCTCTGCCCCTCCCCTGTTCATGCTCTGTCTCTCTCTGTCCCCAAAATAAATAAACGTTAAAATGTATGTCTAGGTTCTCCAACCCAAAGTTTATTGCTTCAATGTGCTTTCCTGGCAGTTTCCCCCTCCCTTCTTTTTTTTTTTTTTTAATTTTTAAATTTTTATTTATTTTTGAGAGAGAGTGTGAGCAGGGGATGGGGAGAGAGAGAAGGAGACACAGAATCTGAAGCAGGTTCTAGGCTCTGAGCTGTCAGCACAGAGCCCCACACAGGGCTCAAACTCATGAACCATGATATCATTACTTGAGCCTAAGTCCCACGCTGAACTGACTGAGCCACCCAGGCTCTCCCCCGCTCCCTTCTTGTTTGAAAAAAAAATTATGTTTATTTACTCTCTAGAGAGTTTATTTATGAGAAACAGAGAGAGAGAGAAAGAGAGAGAGAGAGAAAGACAGGGAGAAAGACACACAGAATCCAAAGCAGGATGCAGGCTCCGAGCTGTCAAAACAGAGCCCAAAGCAGGTCTTGAACCCATGAACCGAACCACGAGATCATGACAAGATCATGACCCAAGGGGAAGTTGGATGCTTAACCAACTGGGTCACCCAGGAGCCCCGCCCCTCCCTTCTTAAGGTAGCCCTGTGTTTCCACTAATAAACTTGTACGAATATAGTTGCCACTAGGTATGTGGGTAATTTAAAATTAAATTTAAATTAGATAAAATAAAAAATTTCATTTCTCTGCTGGACTAGCCATATTTCAAACCCTCAATAGGCACTTGTGGCTAGTGGCTACTGTATTAGGGACAACTGTTCCACATTTTCCATGCTGCTCCCCTCCTCCTTCTTATATGTTCCAGAATGAAATAACCCCCACCTCTTTTGAACCCTTTTCAATTTTGTTATAATACTCACATTTTAATTCTGCTGCTGCTGCTTTAAAGAAATATATGTAAAAAGACTATTTTCTTACTAAGTTTTAGACAGAGAGAGACAGAGAGGGAGAAGAAAGAAGGGAAGCCGCATAGTTTTGTTTCCAGAAAGCCGGTACATTGCAGGCACTCAAACATAGTTTTAAATAACAAAATACAATTCACATTTTAAATGTTGACCCTTTTTATCAATTGTAGGAAAATATTGTCTTGTCTAACTTTTTCATTTGTAAGGTGCTCTTTATTTTCTGGATCTTGGGAAGATCCTAGGGGTTCCACAAAGAACAGGGACAGCCAGGAATAGCTTTGGGGTTTAGTGCTGTTGCTACTTTTTCTACCTGGATGCCAGCATGTCCATACTTTCATAGTGAGCATGGCTACATCTGTGTTTATTGAACAGTTCTGGTGATATAACTGTCCCAGAGTCACAGTTATTAGAATTTGCCATTAATCAATTATAATACAACTTTTCAAGAACATATCTACTGTGTCACATAAGACACCTTCTTGGACACTGAGGCAAAAGCCTTGCAACTGCTAAGTAAGTGTGTGATCTTTGTACTATTGGTATAATGTCACATGCATTTGTGTGCAGATTACAACATTCCAGAAAACTGTTCTCTCAGATGTTGCATTTGGGGTAATTGATGCTTTAAGCCTAAAAATCTTAATAAGCTGACACATTTATTTTCAGCAGTGCCTGCAAGGGGTGCAATTCTAAAAAATTATGTTCCAACCTGGCTGATTGGCTAATAAAATAAAAGTAGTTTGTAACAAATAAACAAGTAAAGGATATGGCATGCCTTGCACAGCTTTTAACACAAATGGGTAAAATAACTTCATTTCTTTCAATAAAAACATCTTGCACCTAAAATAAAATGCCTGGTGTTTATACAGAAATGGCATGCTTTCGTATAAAAAAATTTTGATAGCCGTTGTTGCCAATAAAAAGTTACTTTTTTTTAAAGGCCCAACCATAGTCGTGCAAAACCAATAGCTGATGATAGCATTTTTTGTCCTAATCCTCCAGTTTTAAATAACATTCAGTTTGTAAGGAAATGTATTAGTTCTTTTATTGATTCTTCTTTATAAATGCTTTGAAGTAACTCCACACAGAAAATAGTAAGCATAACTGACTTATAAAGTTGTCGATATTTCAGTGGTCACCTTACATCAATATTCTTTTCCATTAAAAAGAGAGCTATTAAGTGTTTCTAGATGACGAACAGGGGAGGTATCTGGGCTTTACTTTGCCCCACTCACCCAGCTCCTACTCTGACCCTACTTAGATTTTATAGTCAATTGTAACAAAGAAAGCTGATTTCTCGTCTCACAAAACAAATGATTTGGAATATCACAAGAGAGTGGGGGACTCCTACAGACTAGCCAGTGAAAATGGGGAGCAGGGAGAGTTAGCAAATTGATGTTGACGAGAAGACTGAGTGAAGGTAGATCGCATTAAGCAGAGAAAATAAATATGTAAAAAACAGACATCCGAGGCCAATCAGAGTAGGAACAAAGAATTTTAAACATTTTGATAGTTCCTGTGGGCACCACTGACTTCTAGACATAAGTCTACTATCACCCACCATTTTTCATAACTGGACAAACTGCATAGGGTTTAGATCACTTCTACCACATCACAGCTATGAGGGAACTCTGTTATTTTGAGATGCTAACATTCTTCCCCCACATATGTTATGGAAGACATTGGGATTGCAACCTGGACATTAGTATTAAAAAGAGCTATGGTATGAGTCATCCTTAACGTTTCTTGAAGTATGTGAACAAGGAGGAGAGTCCTCAGGAACAATGATGAAGACAAAACTAAAGAAGAATCCTCTGTATTACTGTCTGTGCAGGCAGGGAAGGATCTATTTTGACATTTTCAATTTTCCTTCTGAATATTCATGTTGTTAGTGTTTCCGGTTTTCTCAGAGGCCTGTGCCTTTGTCTGTTTGGGCTGCCATAACAAAAATACAATAGACTGAGTGGCTCAGACCACAAGTATTTATGTCTCACAGTTCTGGAGGCTGGAAGTCCAAGATCAGGTTATCAGCAAACTCATGTCTGGTGAGAAGGCTCTGTTTTTTTGTTTTTTTTTTTTTTAAGTTTATTTATTTATTTATTTTGAAAGACAGACAGAGCCAGAGAGGAAATCCCAAGCAGGTTCCCTGCTGCCAGCGCAGAGCGCAATTTGGGGCTCAATCTCGTGAATGGAAAGATCATGACCAGAGCAAAATCAAGACACTTAACCAATTGAGCCACACTGGTGTCCCTGATGAGAATTGTCTTGCTGTTGATCTTCCCCATGTCTTCATGTAGTGGAAGGGGCAACAGAACTCTGAGGTCTCTTTTGTAAGGATCCTAATCCCATTTATAACGACTCCACCCTCATGGCCTAATCACCTCCAAAAGGCCTCACCTCCACATACTAATCACATTGGGAATTAGGTTTCAACCTATGAATGTGAGAGGGGTACAAACATTCAGTCTATAGTAGCAGTAACTTCTATGAATAAAGCCAAGGCCACTGAAGACGTTTGTACAAAACTCACTATGGAATAAGGGATTGACCATATATTTGAAGATTAGAAAAGTGAGTTTTGTCATGAGGATGCTCTGTCATAGTATATCTATAATCAAACTAGTCAGTGTTTTGTTTGTTTGTTTATGGTTTAGCATACACAATTGGTATAACTTATTACTGGATTTGTCCAAATATTAGAACGAATATTTACAAATAGTTTTGGGGTGCCTGGGTGGCTCAGTCAGTTAAGCATCCAACTTTGGCTCAGGCCATGATCTCGTGGTTCATGAGTTGGAGTCCCACATCGGGCTCTGTGCTGGCAGCTCAGAGACTGGAGCCTGCTTCAGATTCTGCGTCTCCCTCTCTCTTTGTCCCTCTCCCACTCATGCTCTGTCTCTCTCTCTCTCTCTCTCTCTCTCTCTCTCTCTCTCAAAAATAAACATTAAAAAAATTAAAAAAAAATAGTTTCAGTGGTTTTTCATGTCATAAAGCCAGATTTTTTGTATTGTTATGCCATTTCTTAGAAAAGTTGCATAGATTGTTTCTAGGTAGACACATACCATAATCACTGGTATGCAGACTACAATGCAATTAACAAGATCCTTAATTTTAAATTTTAACATCTAATCAGTTGAGGAAACAGTTCAAGTGATACTCAGTTGAAAAAAGAGAACAGGAAAAACAAATTCAAAATGGTAAAGTAAATGAGAAAAAAATTACAGAATTGAGTGGATTAGATTGATAAATCAGGATAAACCAGAATGTATCATTGGCATGTTAGAAGGATATCAGAAGAATAAATGAAAAAAAAAATGTGAAGTAATCTGAGCAATTTAGAAGAAATAAGCTGTATAAATCCAAGGTATCATAAAGAAAGACTCTCATGACTGCTTCTCTTAGAATATTTTCCTCTTATTTGGGGGAGGGGTGGGTGAGAGAACTAAATGCATTTTAAAAATTTTGTAAGTTCACAAGAACAATTAGTTTCCTAACTACTGCTGACACAAAATAAAAGTACTTCAGAGGCTCCCTCTTCTAGAATGAACAGATTGAAAATTTAGTAACATATATGGCTTTAAGTAGTTGTCTTCCATACACCAGGTTTTCTGCTCAGAGAAAAACACTCCTCATACAGAGATTTGCTAAAAAGAAAGCACTTTATAAACTCGCATACATAATTATAATCATGACCACATGTTAAGAGAACTCTCACACTCTCAACGCTTTACATACATCATTTCTAGTACATAAAAAAATCCTGTAAAATGGGAATGATCACCAGTCCCATTACATAAATTGAGAAACTGAGACTCTAAGGAGTCAAATAACTTGTGTAAGTTATTGGAGAGTGGTGGATAAAGGATTTAAACCCATTCATCATGCATGGCTTTCAATAACTGACTCCATATAGATTAGCACATTGCATAGACAGAGATTAGAAAATGCCATTGTTTTATTAATTGTGAATTTGTCTCATCACTCATGAAATGTTTTTAACTCTTTAGTATGTGACATTGTTCTATGTGTTCATCACACAACAATAATTAAGACAACGTCCCTAACATTATGGATCTGAAACACAAACATTCACAAAACAAAAACAAGAGACAAAACAAAAGAACAACAACAAACCATACACACAACAGGTCAGCATACTGGCCTTGGTCAGCTAACTGCATCTCATTTCTGAGTTTAGTTTTAAACTTTTTCTTTGTGTAGTGAACTACAAGATAGTTCACGGTGGCCATGTTTGACATTTGGGATTGCTATAATCACACCTGACCTCACATGTGACTTGAAAACACAAGAAGACTATGTAAGACAAATGGACTCTGATGCTCTGTCACCTGGGTAAACTATTCTTAGCATGTAGGTCTCTCCTTCAGTCCTCATATTACTCCAGGAATTTTTTTTTTTCTCTACAGACTCATGCTACTCTGTTTTCTCTCTTAATTCTTTGCAGCCCCAAATTGCATAAGGAAAGCATCTAATTCAGTCATATTTTCTATTAAAACAAAAATGACATGTGGGGCACCTGGGTAGCTCAGTCAGTTAAGCATCTGACATCAGCTGAGGTCATGATCTCACAGTACCTGAGTTTGAGCCCCACATCAGGCTCTGCACTGGCAGTGTGGAACCTGCTTAGGATTCTCACTCTCTCCTCTCCCTCTGCCTCACCTCTGCTCGTGCGCTCACCCTCTCAAAATAAATAAGTAAATAGACTTGAAAAAGAAATGACATGCCATATACTTGGAAAATTCTTCCCAGGATATTTATTTTATCAAAAGGAATTGATTTAAAATGGGTCAAATTTAGGGACAATGTATTGAGGTGTGAAGATTTCCTGTCTCCTTTATTCTACCTAGACACAACTTGCATATACAAAGTTACTCTTCTAGGGGTGCCTGGGTGGCTCAGTTTGTTGAGTGTCCAACTCTTGGTTTTGGTTCAGGTCATGATCTCACTGTTTTGGGAGTTCAAGACCTGTATCGGGCTCTGTGCTGAGAGCACAGAGCCAACTTAGGGTTCTCTCTCTCCCTCTCCCTCTGTCCCTTACCTGCTCTCTCTGTCTCTGTCTCTCTCTCTCTCTCAAAAAATAAAATAAACTTTAAAGAAAAAAACAAAGTTACCCTTCTATAGTCAAAAGTCATCAAAGGCAGAACCATACAATCTGCCATTATTATTACTTTTTTAAGTCTGGTACTACCATATCGAAGAAGCAGATCAGTAAGGCTGCTCTTCATGATCTGTGCCTTGTCCTAAGACACAAAGCAACAGGTGTGATTGTGTCAATAGCTTATAATGATGCAATAGCTGACCTAGTGCTGGACAAATTGAAGATTGAAGGCTTTAAGGGAGGACGGAGACCTCTTTCTACCAGTGTTTTTAAATAGCAAAAATATGCCGTGATGCATCCTTCTCTGTGGAGGACTCTCTGAGAGTAACTTCAGTCCCATACTTCCTGAGGACTGTTCTACATACCTTAGACTCGTATTTGCATACTTAGTGGAATAATTGAATTCCAATAACCTCCACAGATAAATACACTACCTTTATTCAAGGAATGCCATATACTCAATATAACACTGCCCTTTGGAGTTCATGATTTGAGACGTCCTTGAAAGTAAGATTACCTGATAAAGAAGCCACTTTACTGCCAAAATAAATAAGCCTCCTTGGTCATGACTCAAGACAGAGTTGCTGTATTTAATCCTGTTCTGCATATTCCACATCCTAAAAGTGTATTCTACATCAAGCCCTTCAATATTTGCTGGTAAATTAGTTGCAGAAATTCATTTCCCTCTTCCTAAGAACTAACTGAATGGATTCTGTTTCAAGTCAAAGAACCACGACACAGTAAAAGAGCAGTCTTGAACTTGAGAAATAAGACAACTTAGAAAGATCCAGATTATTGGTGTACATAAATGGATTTTCATTCAGATTTGCCACTTTTTGTCCACCACATGAAATTTTTTATGCGGGCACCCCAGTTCCGTGATTGATGGCAATTCTACCTCATCTTGGCACCTTTAAGTGAAAACACACAAATAGCCCCCTCTCACTAGGACTCCAGAAGTCCACTCAGAGAACTGTAGAGCAGAGCTGTGCTACCTCAAAATTTGATTCAAACATGCTGCAAATTCTTGTAATTAAGTTTCCAATTAAACAAAATTTCCTGAATTTCACAAGAAATTCATGTCAAAATGTTGTGCAGGAATACGTCTATTCCCCTGAATGCTATAGTATAAAATGCCATAGGCCTTATGCATTTGAACCTTGTTGGCATATCGTTGTTTTCTGCCAGGAGCTAAAATGATATATGAGGTAGTTTTGTAGCCAGAAAAACTCATAGCAGAGGAATAATTTTGGATATTTTACTATTTGTTGTTCTCCAGAATAATAAGCAATTTCCACCGATATCCTGGGAGCCAGAAAACAGATGAACCACTTACTTGACAAATGAAGTACAGAGAACAGACTGCAAATCTTTACAAATATCCACTTTTTGATGTTAAAATATTACATCAACAATGAACAATTTTTCAGGAACAGGAAACAAGAAATGCACATCATAGATGAAAAAAAATTAAGATTTAGGTTAGAAGAGAAGTGATCAGCTATTTCCTAACGTTGTTAATTTCTCAAAATCACTACTGATATTAAAATTAGAATAGTTGTCTTCTCAGAATAATAGCCTCTTTGATTCACTGACAGATAGTTAGTGAAAGTACAATGTTTATATAAAAATCATGGTATGATAGGATGCAATGTAGTTTTCACTATAGAATTCTAAGCATAAACTACGGTCACAAAATGAGTATGAACTTATGAGTGGGTGAGTGAGCATGTGTGTGTGTGTGTGTGTGTGTGTGTGTGTGTGTGTGTGGTAGGGGGAGGGAAAGAAAGGGAAACTGAGACTCACTACAGGTGCACTTTAAAGGATAGACCTATGCCCACAACTTCTATGTTAAATTTAACTTGTACAATAATTGAATTCTGATAACAATTTTACGTCTGAGTAAAGGTACATAGTTTCATCTGATTCTACATGAAACTTGTGACTTACTTAAAGTGCTAGAAGCCACTTTACATCTTAACCTCTTGTTTCCCTACATTGAAAGTTAGAGTGTGTCATTACATCTTCTAAGAGAGTCATGCTCTTGCAGGTCCGGATCTAAGGCTGACTATGGCATTGACATTTTGTGTACAATAGTACCTGCTGCTTATGGTTTTCGATTCCTAGTTATTGGACCAATATGAATGAAGCCAGAGCTGATGGTGCCGTGGGGAAATGAATGAAACTATACACTCTTGGGAGATCACCAGGAAGATAGCCCAGTCTTTCACCCATGGTACTTTTTCTATTCAGGTGGATATTGCAGGTCTATTAGCTGTAACCCTATATGAACAGATTTTAGGGAACAGAAACAGTAGTACGATTTCTCAATACATACTCTAAGAAAGCTCTGAAATAGCTCTGGCTAGGAGTAATTACCCTTGAATTCGAATTCCAGCTCCATCTCTACCTACTTCAGGGACATAAGAGAACATGCTTAACACCCTGGGCTTGTTATCCTCATGGCCCCTATCCCCCAAGATACACGATATCTATGTGAAGTGATGGATATGCTAACTGAACTTATTTTGGTAATCTTTTCACAATATGTAAGTGTATCAACTCATTGCCTTAAACTCATACAATGTTGTATTTCAGTTATATCTCAATAAACTGGAAATAAATAAAAATGAGGCATGGAGCCTTTTAAAATGACATTTTAAGACCATCCAATGTAGCGGAATCAAGATAAGAAGTTGGGTCCTGTGACTTTTTCCAATAATTTTGGACTGTTGTAAAATATTTTCATGATGAAATCTTGCACATAAAGAGCATCATTAAAAAAAATAAAGTAAATACAGTATCCACTCATTTCTCAAACTGTAACAGAACCAATAAATGCCAAGTAACACAAGGCAATATGGAGACAACGATTGCTGATTACGTTTCTCTTTTGAGGAATTCATTGTCTGAGGAAAAAATTTATGAACAGATTTTTGCCCAGCTGCTATGGGAACACAAAGAAACTGACACAGTCAGGCTTCATAGAGAAGGTAACAGGCTATGGAAGAGACAAAGGCTTTCTTCTGGTAAAGAGGAGGGAAAGGAATCCCTAGCAGTGGAAATAGCAGGCTAAGGGGCAGGAAGGTTCCTTAGGATCTCCCTCACATTCAGAAGATGGTAAAAACTTTGATCTGGCTGGAATGTATCCTTAATGGCAAGTAATTATGTGATATGGGGCTTATAAAGGTAATCTGCACATGACTGAGAACCACTTTGCTTCCAGGCTAAGGATTTTGAACCACATCCTAAAAGTATATCAAAAGCATAGAGTTTAATTCTCAAATGGCTCTGGGTTGGTGTGCAGAGTAGTGGGGTTGGGGAAGAGTGGTAGCAAATTCAAAATCTCCTTGCTTGAGTATCTCAGCAGTTTGTATCCATTCTCTTGGCTGGTTTAGGAACTGGACTAAATTTATCCAATTAATCTTTGCTGTTGGTGATGCCTTAATTCCAGAGTATGAGTATCTTACAGTGGCTTTATAGTTAGAAGTTAAACATTACTTAATGGTATTATAACAACTTTTCTTTTATACCCTGTTTATGTTTATTTTGTACTTTATAGTTTTTTATCAGAAATAAAACTTTATTGGGGCACTTGGGTGGCTCAGTTGGTTAAGCATCCAACTTCAGCTCAGGTCATGATCTCACGGTTCATGGGTTGGAGCTCTGCATCGGGCTCTGTACTGACGGCTCAGAACCTGGAGTCTGCTTCAAATTCGGTGTCTGCCTCTCTCTCTGGTCCTCACCCACTCACGCTCTGTCTCTGTCTCTCAGAAATGAATCAACGTTAAAAAAAACTAAAAAAGTAAAAGAGATAAGACTTTATTTACAAAGCCCGATTTATAACATGGCAGTATTTGTCACTAGGGAAAACAATTTCCTTGCTTTTAAACAAATGCATGTTCCCACTGAAAAAGAAATGATTTTAAATTAGAAGAATGTCCTTATGTTATCGGACATTATAGTTATAAATTCTGTTTAAACCAACTATTCCACTCTAAGTACAAAGATCAATCTTTGTCTTCCTTAGGTTTCTTGGTGAATGCTAATTAACATTCCTCAAGTATAACCTTAACTGTATCTTGCTGGTCCTCTCTGAAGGTCAACATGCTATTTTAAGAAAAATATGTACAAATCTACGGTTGATTTAAATGAGGGCAGATCCTATCTTTAAAAAGTGAATAGAACAGGTTAAACTAAGAATTCCAGTGTGGCTTGGAGATTAAGGGGTTGTTAGCTTCCCAGTTATGGTATTGCAACTAAACAATACCATCTGAAAATGGGATCACATAAACGTTCAGCAAAAAGAGTAGATTTGAGATAAGGTGGAACAACATAGTAGAATTTATTTTAAGATGCATTTATTTATAAATCAATGTTTAAGTAACAAAAACTCCTATTTGTTTCCCTAGGATAGCAACAGCTCCCCAGTATTTGGGAGCTTTAGCTGAGTATGCATGCATTCTTTATGGATGTGTCACCTCAGACATTAAGCCAAGGGTCTGGACAATTTGAGAATCCTGAGAATTAGCATCATTTGTTGTGAGATTTCTTTTTCCTGATTCCTGGCCTCCACTCATCATTAGCCCTACTCTGTCAGTCCCTGAGAAAAAATATGTATTTCACTAGAGTGGTTTAAGAAGATGCATTTCTGAGGGAGGAGTAAGATCTAAAATCCCACCTGTTTTCCCTTAGTATCATCAAAACCATATTGGCCATTCATCACTGATGGAACACTTTGGGGATGGTTGTTTTTTATACTAAGCTGTGAACTTGTGGGAGGAAATCTGTGAAAATAAGCAACAAATAACATCTATAAGTCAAGTTTGGGAGGTGAGGTGGGAAAGCAAAGTTTGCCAAGGATCTAAAGATTTTTAACAATTGTGTTATTTTGCAAAAAATAAAACACAAATATTATGTGATCTTACTCAAGTCATTGGGTTAATATATTTTAATAAATCAAACAATCAAATAATCACAAAATCACAAAGGTTGCTAAAGTGAGAAAAAAAAATATATATATATATACGAATACATATATATGTATATATAAAGAACATCAGTGGATCCATTTCTTCTCTATTGACTATCTTTTAGGCCCATTTCATTGTGCAGATTTTGATAAACTGTATTGAGTTACCTGATATGCTTTTTTCTATAAATAATGGTGAATTAGTTTAGGAGAGAAAAATTCAAGAAATGCCAAGCATGCATCTCTCTCGACATCACTTGTTCTTCTAAGCCAGAGAGGGAAGAGCTAGAGCACATTATAAGTGTAATCATGCATCACCCAAAAGTCACTTCTGTGAAGCTGAGCAGGCTGTTAACACTACCAAAGTTCACACAGAGTTTGGAGAGTTGGAATTGGCTTTTACAAGATAGATGGGCATGTGAAAGTCCATGACCTAATTGCCATAGCAACTTATTAAAAATGTGGGTATGTCTTTGAGCCACAAGAAACAGAATTATTCATCCAATCTTATTTCTCTGTGTT